>NC_046301.1:35592713-38092713 GCF_004115265.2 Rhinolophus ferrumequinum
TTTCTGGTTTAGTCCTCTTTGCCACTTTGTCCTTATTTTCCCCTAGAACATTTACCTCAGAGGCTTTGGGATCAGTCCCAGGTACCAAGGCTGATATCTACAAGTCGTTTGTAGTGTTCCAAAGTAGTTACTAGGCTCCTTATTTTTGTCATTTCCCAGGCCCGCTTTCATACATTGCTTTTTTGTTTCCAGTGAAGCTGCTGTCGTGAAACTGAGAAAAACTTTGCCCAGGAATAGCACTTTAATAGCCAAATAAAAATGTGTTTACCTGTCTCATTCTGAGCTCAACTGACATATCAGGAGATATTGTCAAAGGTTCAATATACCCGTACTACCCATGAAAACTGCTGTTTTTATGTTTAAGTAACATCATCCTGCAAACAAAGACTGATTCTTTATCTAGAAAATTTATTGCTTCCAAAGACAGAGGCATTCAATGAATCCCTGTAGGTTGTAGAATATTGGCTTCCTTAGAAGGGTGTGCAGGGACCATATGCCATCGGGTGACTCAAACACTTGATTTGAGACAGCAAATGTAAGCATCTGTAAAGTCATGTAACTAGTTCCACTTAAAAACTGTATGGCTAACTTGTTGGTCTTCAAAGGGGGAGTGAAAGCTTAGGATAATAATATAGGGAACTGTACCAGCAAATTTTATTCCAAAATTAACTGAATCCTTTTTTAGTTTCACAGAAAAATGTAGTTATATGCAAGTCAGAATGATGTTATGGACAAAAGACACAATTAGTCATCCAAAGGCCAACACCTTACCTGACTATGCCAGTACCAGCTGCCTGGCTTTGGGCAAGTCTGGGTTTCAATTTCCTTATCTGTCAAGAGGGGGAGGACGAGATGAGCTCGGAGCACCATTTAAATGGTCTCACTCCCTCACAGAACCACACCAATATTATCATCCTTGCTCTTTTTCACAATTACTTGAAAGATTTTCCCTTTTATCTCTGGATTCACCTAACATTTTTTTGTGCTGCGTTACTTACTCAAAGAGGATCGGTTTAGAAAAATCGTCGCATCTTAGTAAGTTGTGGATCTTCTCCCCCACAAAAAAATCATTAGTTTAGATTTAATCTAAACTAAAAAGAATCTCCAGTTTAGATTTAATTGTGGGGAGAATGAGTAGTTTTATTTCATTTGCACTTAGCAGCAAGGGAGACCCTACCTTTAAGTAGTTAGAAGGGTCATGGCCACGTCAGGTGTTGGGGTCATGCCATGGGAGGTTATGTGGGCCATGCTGGTAATCAGAGAGCAGACACAGATGTTAAGTCTCACTCTGTCACTATCTGGATAATGGACCTTGGACAACTCTTCCCTATTCAGAGGTTTAATCTTTTTTCATCTGCAAAATACAGGAGTTGTACCTGATGGGTCACAAGACCCTTTCTAGCCCAGACATTTACAATTTTATAGAAAGTCTGTAATCTCCCATGATGGGCACCATGATGGGCTGGAAGAGACAAGCCACATTGGGAGCAAAAGTAGGTACATGAGATTGGATGCTTTTGCTCTCTAAGCTTGACAGCAAATGTATCTGGCTCTATAGCTGAGGGTAGTGGGTTTGGCTTTAGAAACGGCCTTGATGGGTTTCTTTAATCATAAATAACTGGTGTGGAAGGCAATCTGAAAGACAGGGAGTTTAATTAGACATCTTTTGGTCAGGAATGAACTGTTAGCATCTAGTTAGAAGTGATTTGGATGGTCACAGAAAGGAATTAGTAATGAGCAATCAAGAGAAACCATGACTTCAGGTTGGGCTCTCTGGACTGGGATTTTATATATTTGGGTTACAGAAAAAACTTATCTCCGACTCTTAGACTATAAACATTTTCCACTTGTTATCGAGGTCAACAAATTGTTACCATGGATCTATACGTCCAAAACAACAACAGAGACTTAAGCTCATTTTATGATATTGTGTGAGCTTTCTGCCATTTTATTCAGTTTTATTCTACCCAAACCCATGTGCAGATTTCCAGATGGAAATTATAGAAGACATATATTCCATCTAGACATTGATTAGGGGTAAAAAGTTTAAAATGGGCAGACTTTTTATGAAGCAAGAGCAGAAATGTGTGACCAAAGAATAATGCAATTTTGGTTTTAGCTTCTTTAGACTGGAGAGATTATATAGATTTTTTCAAAACTTTCCCCCTCTTTAAAACATCAAAAAGCTCTTGATATAATAATAGCCAACCTAAAAGGAGATTTGCTTACAGTGGAGATATCTCCTTCCAGAAATTCTACACTCTTCCTATCCATTCTACAGCTTCTTTACAAAGTGAGAAAGACTCTCCTGCTAGAACATGAAATGTAGAAGACCTCGTGACTTTCAGCTGATTTTTAAAGATAAACTGTTCAGCTTCATAGAAATTCATAGAAGTATGGCTGAATGTGTGTACATGTGTGCACACACACATGTCAGGCTCATTTGGGCAGTTTTAAAAGCTTAAGACTAAATCCCACACCATGTCCTTTGGGTCTTATGTAGTCATTCTCAAAATCAAACAATTTCTGGTTTCTGTGTCATCTCGTCATATCTCTAGCAATTTTTTTCCTTGAAATTCTGAAAATGATTCAGATATGTGTGCATATTTAATTCACTTAGGTGATCTGTAAACTTGGATGGTGTTTATTCTAAATGGAAAAAAAATTTTATACTGAAAATCTATGTAATTTATAATGGTTTTGTTTAATATATTATATTTTCGTATCTTTAGGGCACATCTATTGTCATCTTTTTGTATATCATACTTGGCAAAAAGAAATACTAATACTTGACTAAAATCTCTAGGAACCAAATGTGATACATAGCATATAGAAATCATTCTTAAAATATCTGATTGTTCCAACCCATCCCAAACATTATTGTGCCATGTCATTATATCCAGAATGATTTGTCTCAGATGCATTCCGTTTTTCAAAAGGCTAAGAGGCCTGACATCTCTCACAATGGATTCTGGAATCCCTTTCCCTTCTTTTTCTTTTTTTTAACTGTTTGCTTCATTTTTAATTGTCTATGTTGTTTAAGCTTCCCTTGAAAGGGCAAGTGTGAGATAAGAAAACAACTTGATGAAAAGACTGAACTGAACTATGGCTATGTAAGTTATTTAATGGACTGATAATTTGTTTTAAATCTAATGCTTGGATTGTTATTTATTGGTGATCTAGGACCTGCTCACTTCTCTAACACAGGAAGAAAATGTGAGGCACAAAGAATATTTGCGTGTTTTGTACAGGTACACTCTCAGTGTAGTGCAGCCAACACAAATCAGCTTAACTATAGAAACATCAATCCCAACCACTGGAAGAACTGTTTTAGAGAGACAAATCAGACACCTTTTATTCGCAGATTGAAATACAGTGTTGTATCAGTGCTGAAACTCTTAACTGGTAGCCTCTGTGATTCTGTAATGGGGGTTTCCTCCCAGTGTTTAATTTGGTAAGAAAATGGAATATTTAACTTACCTTTCAGATACTCCATTTTATACTTAGCACAGTTCAATGCTATCCTGTACCTGTCTTCACATACCCTTTTGACAGTCCCTTAAGATTATTATCCCTGTTTCTATCCTTGCTTTTAAACTAATTTATTGGTACTCTTTAAATATCTACTAAATCTCATTGTATATTCTTACACATACTTTGAGCACCTGATATCTTCAAGATATTAGTCCTTTTTAGGTTCATCTATTCATTTAAAACTCCTTCAGTAGATAAAGTTCATTTTCCTAATGACTTTTTAGGGTTTCTACAGTAATTAATCAGGTTTGGATTAAATAAATCAGTGGTGGGGGAAAAATCAAATAAAACAGAATTGCTTATTATGTTTTCCAAAAGACTGAGTGATTTTCTGTTATACAAGAAAATGTCATATGAGGGTGATAATGATCGTTGAGATTCTTTAGAGATGTCGTTTTTAAGGCAGCTGATACTTAGAATACCACAATCAAAACTGAAGCTCTTAGAGAATATAAAAATAGAAAGCAAATAGTTCTAAGAATATTTTGGCAAAAATTATTTTTATTTAACCAGTAGCAAAAGCCTTCAAATGCATCTCTCAGACACCATAGATCTGTCTACTGTGAGTTTGGGTCAAAGAAGATGCTTATATTTATGTTTGGTTTGCTGTATATCTAGTTCTGGATGGCCTTCGTTAAAATTGGAAAATAAGATGAAAAAATTTATCTGGGCGGAAATGTCAAACTGGTAATTTTGTGAACTATAAGTGTTCACTTTTTAAAAATAATTTAAAGGTGGAAACAAATGAGTAATATTTAAATTGATGTTATAGTAGAAAAAAAATTATGTGATCCATCCTGTATTTTGATTGTTGCTTTAATAAAGGGATTGCACATGTGTGCGTAATGTGTGTCGTGTCCCACCTGAAAGGCATGTCTTTGTGCCCTGATTTACTCTTTCCAATGATATGAAATCTGTAGTCAGTTCTTATCCTGACTTTTTGCATCTGCGGCGTATCTTGGGGAGAAGAGGAAAACTTAAATAACTTTTATGTAAAACTACATACTTGATCCAAATTTAGAAACCTTAACTCTGTCCTGACAAACTTTATAGCAACTTATTTTTATCTATATCAACAAATAATTTTTAACAGGTAACGTCAAGCTTACTGTAGAGAATCTAAAAATCAGGAAACTCACATACCCAGAACTTTCCATGGGAAAAGTAAATCTGCCACAAAACACCTAGACAACACCAAATCTAGGTCAAATCAGAGCATGCTAAGTACATAGGTTTCTCTGACAATCAGGAAGCTTCGAAAGCCACATTCCTCTCACATAAGACAAGATGTGGATGACATGTAAGCAGAAACAAGAAAGGAGACTACCAAATGGGAAAGTGAGACAATGAAAAGGGCAGAAAGTATTTTACTCTCCTTATTTTACCGTAGACTAAAGAGGCAACCAAAAGTACTGAGTGAGTTACTTAGTAAACCACGCATGTAACTAACCATCCATAGATTTTCTCAAGCAATAAAGGGTTTAAGAAAATTATGCTGGCATCAATGAAACCATTAATAACTGTGTCCTCATGAAAGAGAAAATAGGAAAGTTTTGTCCTAACATGATAATTTTGATCGGTGCATATTTTCAAACCCAGAACAAACAGTTGCTAAATTTTTCTGCAGGTTTTGGAATGCCATGTTCTGCATTGGCCTTAATCAAAGGAGCGAGGTAAGGCTTAATGTTAATCAGTGATTTTTAAAGGATACAGTCATAGAGTTACAAAATAAGTAGGTTATCAGGTTTACCTAGCTTTCCTACAGCATGCTTAACAAGTAGTAGTTCAGCCCTGCTTGAAAATCTGACAAATTGGGCGCTCACTACCTCCTGCAGTAGCATATTCTGTTGCTGATAGGTTTTAAACTCTACTACTTAAAAGTAGTACCACATTGGTTCTTGATCTGAGTTGAAAATGCGAGCTAGTCCTGCCACAATAAAATTTGCTATCAACACAAAACTAAAATTATAAATGTATTTGTATAAAGGAGGTTTACAATAATTTGGGGTTCTCCTGATACCACATAAATTATATGCCAAGAGGTGCATACCCTTTTGAGTGCATGGTTTCTGTCACCTGGCAGAAGTCAGGTGAATCAGGTGCTGACCCGCCCCCGCCAGGCCCTGAGATGCCCTAGGGCTATAGCTCATTAAATAAGGGATGTGTTATTTTGTTAAACAAGCCAAAACAAAAACGAACAAACTAGCAGATTAATTGCCTCAGTAAATTATGGTTTGAAGGACCATTAGAATTGACATACTAAAGAAAGTGTATATACATATGTGTTAAGTGGCTTATTAAAGTATTTTGAACTAACAATTGGATTACAGCTGGCACCACTTGCATTCACACTACTAGGTAAAATGGACTCCAAGGGTAAACTAACAATTTTCCTAAGGTACTGAAGAATAAAAAATAAGTTTAAAAAATATATGAAGATTGATACAGCAATATGAATTTTTCAAAAAAATTCTCACTACCGATGGAGTGGGTTTTCTTTAAATTGACTCTTGTTTTCAAGTTCATTATGGAATAGGAATCCCAGTGAATATGTAAAAAAATCACTTATGCATAGAAGTCTAACAAAATTGGGGGACTTTTTGTTGTTCAGTGTAAATGCTGTACAGCGTCTATTTCCTGAAACTTATCATGATTCATATAAAGCTGATGCATATTGGAGACCCGTAACGTGATCAGTGCCTGTGGTTTTAAGTCTGATTAGTATGTTGACAGGTACTGCACACTTCTTCCATTTAGGCTTTTGGTGGGGTGAACAACGTTTTCTCAGAGACTTAAGAAGATTCCTAATTCTAGCTGTCAAGGTTTTTACATGCAATGGGGAACACATGACAAGTGTTTCTGAAGAAAGATCTAATTCTTCTGTGCCAGCTGTGCCGCTTGCCCACGTGGTCAGCGAGGTTTTCTGTTCTCTTCCCTCCTACCATTATCTCAGCTGTTCGGCCAGTGGACCAAGTTACTATGCATGAAGAAAAATGCTTGATTACAGAATATATTCTACAAGAAAATTCATCTACCATGTAGCAGACACTTTATTAGTTTATCATAAAAGAGGTACATTTTAATGCTGGTGATGTCTGAAATTATTTTCAAACTGAAACACTACAAAAATTATGACTAAGCATCATGTTGGTAGAAATGTCTTCATCTAAAGAAGAAGAAATTTGAAAGTGTTAAGACCTCAGAAATTACAGAAAATTTACAATATCCTATTTGTAGGGAAAATAAATGATAGCTAATATGGGGAATCTGTGATCATTAAACTTGAATGTACAGAATATAACTTTCCTATTTTTTGTCATTACAATTAATTACTGAGACACATTAATGGTATTTCTTAAACTGCCAAATCCTGAAAAAAATTTAACCCCAAATTAAAAGATATATATGTATTATTCTTGTATCATGTTAACTATTTTATTTTACCTTCTCATTCCATAATGATTGAAGTGATTGAGTTAAATTATATTTTACTTTCTGTGAATCCTTTGAAATTGATGATTGCTGTGTTTTGTACAAGTTCACTAACTCTCCATAACCAGACTACCTTATTAATCAAACATTTTACTCATTTTTAATCAATGAAAGATTTACAGTATGATTATAAAAGCAGAACAGCTGGATGATCAATAAATGTTTTATCCATAGCTAAAAATGGAAGAATTTCTGCTCTAACACTAGAATGAGACATTGTTATTATAGTACACTCACAAATAGACTGAATGTTTTTGTCCACCCAAAATTCATAGGTTGCGATAGTATTTGGAGGTGGGGCCTTTGGTGGTTGATTAGGTCATGAAGGCAGAGCCCTCATGAATGGGATTAGTGCCCTTTTAAAAAAGATCCCACAGAGCTCCCTCGCCCCTTCTCCCATGTGAGGACACAGCAGTCTATCAACTAGGTAGCCAGGTCTCACCAGACACCAAATCTTCCAACACCTTGATCTTGGACTTCCCAGCCCCCAGAATAATTAGAAATAGATCTTTATTGCTTAAATCACTCAGTCTATGGTATTTTTTTTTCATAGCAGCCTGAATGGACTAAGACAGGATGTATAGTGGAAAATGGAGCAAGAAAACGTAAAACATACAATGTGTTTCCTCCAAGTCCTTACGTCTGGATTTGGATTGCCTTTTTAAACATTTTCCTTATGAGATTTTTAAAAAAACACCTCAATATAAAATCAATACAAATATAGAATTATAAGCCTTCAGATTATTTTCCTTCTTCATTAAACATTTACGTTCACCAGCATAGAAAAATTATAACGTAGTCATGATTATTCTGTTTGAGCTCTCAAGAGGATGGCTATGCTTTATAACACCAAATTTAGACTCAGTCCATTACCTAAACATAAAATTGCTTCACTCCAATTAGGACTGAAAATGTATATGGCGAGCTGACCTGAAACTACTTGTTTCTGAACATGTGTGTCTGCTCATGTGTTACATGTATGAATTCTATCTTTCTAAATGCTCTGAGCCTAGAATACAAAACACATTTCTAACTAGACTTTTTATTTCAAGATAACTGAAGATTCACATGAAGTTTTAAAAAATAGTACAGAGAGATCGCCTGTACCTTTTACCCAGTTCCTTCAATGTCAACATCTTGCAAAACTATAGTCCACTATCACACTCAGGGTGTCAACACTGATACAATTTCCCAGTCTCAATCAGGTCTCCCCAGTTTTACATGTATTCATTTGTGTGTGTGCATTCTGTTCTATACAATTTTATCACATCTTGACCGTAGCGACCACCATGGTCAAGATACAGAATGGTTCCATCATCACGAGGATCCCTCCTGTTGCTCCTTTGTAAGCACACCTACCTACCTCCTGCCCCAGAACACGTTGTTGTTGTTTCTTTTAAATTAGTAAACTCTACTTAGATAACTGAAGCTTGCCTGGAACCAATTATAATACGTGTGTTTTCCATAGAAATAGATTTAAATTGATCAGTTTCTTGAGGCCTGATTTCCTGTCGCATAGTCTAAGGACTTGGGCTATGGAGACAGATGATTTCTGAAACGCAAAGGAAGGACAGCCACATATTTGAAATTGTAGAAAACCCTTGAGAAGGAGAGGATCTGAGGCAGCAAGAGGATGTGCGACGTTCAATTCACACCTTGAACTACTCTTACAGCCAAAAGATGCAGAACATAGAACAAAGGTGTGGTTTCTACATGTCTTTAAAAGTCTCAAGGAAAGAGAAATCACTCCCTCATGTATCTTAAAATGTCTAGTGCTCACCATAACTCCAAAAGTTCCAAAACTAAGGGCATAGAATGATAGACAGAAAATCATGAGTAAAAGCTCCAACCACCTCTGTGATACTAGTGATTTTGTTAACTTTGCATTCTTCTCCTTTAATAAGACAGGACTTAGAATTAAGTGCCCAGCACCTAGGCCATATTGAGATATCTATCAATTCTCATGTTATATTACGAAAGCATTAAAGCTCTAGTAAAAATGTCATTTACCATCTCAAGCACTGAAACTAAGACAACTGGCCACAGTGCTGAGGGTAAAGAGCCTCTCTACCCAACTCAAGGGGAGGTACAAGAGGCAGATTCCTAAATACGGTCACTTGAGAAGTTTTGAAAGGTCCTCATTCAAAACCACTGCAAGGCCACCATGAAAGAGTCATGTCTTCAGAGTAATATTTTTCTCTTCTTATGCAAATGCCCTAGACTGTAATCACAATTAGCCTGCATCAGGCATTATTAATTCATAGTATGGATTGGTTTAATCCTATGACTCTACCTAACAACCAGCTGAAATCTGAGCATTTAGGGGAACAGGAGTGTTGAGGGGAAGAGGAGAGTGATGTTGACTCCAAGGAGATTTCCGGGAATCCTGGCCTGGGTGGAGGTCCTGAGCAGCCAGAAAGCATCATGCCTGCTGACCTTTTGGGAGCATAAGAGGAGATGCCTAAGGGAACCATGAGAAAACTATAAAATCACTTCTACTTCATATGTTACCCAGAACCAGCCATGCTCAGATATCAGTGAATTTTTTAAAATATGGGAAATAGTGTGTTAGCTTATTTGAATCAGTCATTAAAATTACAAAAAAAAAAAAAATATATATATATATATATATATGTGCATTACCTAATTTCTAGTTAAGGAATCCCTCCAGTTTTATCCTTGTTCTCTCCTCAATAACATGAACCTCAATGTCTAAAGTATTTTGGTCTAAGCTAATCAGCAGTGTCCTGTTATAAAAATCAAGTTATTAAATCATTTCTAAGAAACTATTCCCTGTGCTAGTAGAGGACAGACTTTCAGTTAAGTAGCAATATTAAAGCATCTTTCAAATACATTTTTATTTTATGATACATTAATTAGGATACTTGATCTCCATCAATTCAAAAATGTTCTTTATAATTACCATATCAGAAACAGTGCTGTTCTGTATTTTTCATTCAAAACTCAGCACTAAGCATAAGATCTGTACACCATACTCTAAATTTGATAACCGATTTTATTCTGTAATACCTATGTTTTGCTCTTTCTCTGTATATTCTGTATTTCAGTCTTACAAATTGTTTATAGTCATTTATTAACAGTGGGGTGTAATATTTCCTGTCATTTTTTTTAAAATCAGAGAGTATTTAGATGAAGTCAGGAAAACACTTAGGTGTTTTCTTTGGATTCCTCTCTATAATAATACACATCCTTCTTCCTCCCTGTCTTACAGGCAGTTTAACCTAATAAACTATCCCACGTTTTAAAAAATACAAAAGTTAAGTAATTTTTCCCAAGACCACAATAGATTCTTCAGCTACTAGACTGTGAACACTATACAGACAGGAATTGCATTCATATCACCACAGTGCTTTCCAAGGAACTGTAAAAGATTACTGGCCTCTAGTAAATGTTAATTAAATGAAAACAAATATATCCTCTAGCTAACCACAATTTATTGGAATTGGATTAAATATCTTTGTATGTGAAGGATACAAAGCACATTTTGAAGAATTTCTTTGAACCTAAAACCATCCCTCATTCCCAGGATGGTTTTTCTGGGTGGATTTCTTTTTTTAAGAAGAGGGTCAATTATATAGTGATGGAAGGAGAACTGACTCTGGGTGGTGAACACACAATGCAATACATAGATGATGTATTATAGAATTGTACACTTGAAACATATATAATTTTACTAACCAATGTCACCCCAATACATTTAATACAAATTTTTAAAAAATAATCGACTATAATTTAAATTTCTTCCCATTTTCTTTTGCACTGTAACCTCATATTTGAAAGGGCTGTTTAAAAGTCTTTTGTCCACTGCAGTTATGCCATTGTAAGACAATTTTTTATAATTAGAGATCTGCAGTGAATTCAAGAGAAAGGAATTGTGACAGTGAAATTACTTCCATGTCATTATGTATCGTGTTCTCTGCAAGCACTTTACAGTCACTGGAAGTCTGAGCGAAGTCTGAGCTTTATCAAACCACATCCTTTGTGCAGTGC
The DNA here is from genome assembly GCF_004115265.2 of Rhinolophus ferrumequinum. NCBI lineage: Eukaryota > Metazoa > Chordata > Mammalia > Chiroptera > Rhinolophidae > Rhinolophus > Rhinolophus ferrumequinum. The sequence continues at coordinate 35,603,751 of NC_046301.1, forward strand.
AGACATTGGCAGGGACGGTCAATGTGCCCAGTTATAGGATAATATATTAACTGTCCTGATTGCTCTGGCTTTGTTCTGGTTTCTTTTACCTCAAACACAAAACAAAATAAAATTGTGGTGACAAATAGGAATGGAGAATCTGGTTCCTGGAGCTTGTGCTATCTTCTCCTTAAATCTTCACCAAGGCAGACTGGCCGCAGTGGAAAATTAATCCACAAACAGCTGATGAGTTTAAATGTTCCTTTCCTAAATGATAAAGCGTTTTTCTTCCCTAATTTGCTTTCAGGGCACAAATAGGACAGCACTTCACATGGATCTCATAGTAGGAGCAGGAAAATGTGACTCATTAAGGGAATTACTTCAAGATTGAGAAGGCATTGCCTGTAACTGGCACAATATACCGTGTATTGACTCCAGAATTCCAACATTGCATATTCTGGTGTTGCCCACATTCATTTCTCTTTACACAACCAGTGCCTGTCATTTGTGACGAGCCATAGTCATGCCATTCATGGGGAGATGAAGGATTTCTGCAGCTTGTTGGGGCTTCATTTTCTCAAGGAGTCACCATTTCCTCCCTGACCTCATCAGAGAAATCCAGTTTTGCCTTGACAGTTTATGCCCCTCCATCTTGGTCTTGTCATGGGGCAAGCTGGACCAGTTATCAGCCCCCAGTGCGTAATGAACACCTTTGTTTTCCTCCTATCTTGAAGTTAGCCAAATGCTTCACAGGTAGGCTGGCGCTCATGTTTACACAGGCAACTACTGAATACACCCCAGGAGATACTGGCTATTCCTGGTTCTCCTATTTCTCTGTAATTATCTCTGGTCTCCTCCAGCCATTCTTAGTCACCATATGCATCCACTAAGACACATAAAAATGTCCCAGCATTAACTGTGTTTAATTCTGTGGGTTAGCTTTTGTTCTTATATATTACCAGGGCCTTTGAAAGATAAGTCTGCATACTTCCTTAATTCTACCTCTTTTTCCAAACTTCACAACGGATCAGACCTAATTTGTCTCCACTAGCCTGACTCCTCTTTGCTGTTCTGATCCCTGGACCTCACTAACTCATTCTCAGCCTCCCCTTCCTGAGCCTAACCTCCAATGACCTGCACACTGGCATGACACCATCATCAGAACACTGTCATCTTTTTCATCCTTGTTCTCCATCCACGGAGAAAAGTCATCTTAGAGGCCTCAAGCTACTGGCCCTGAACTGCTTCTCTATGTGATAAACTGCTCATGTCTCTATGTACCCTACTTCCTGCACACACCAGCTTATATGCTCGTGTGTGCAATGTGCACACCCACATACACACAGCCCAGCTTTCCAAGGGCAACCAGAGGCAGGCAAGGAGGAGGAAGAAGTGCTAACAGGGTTATGAGCCATTCTGATGATTCTCAGAAAGAATAACTATGGAAAATCAAGAGGATGCATCTTCTAATGGCAGAACTGTCACTATATGACACACAGGTCATGTGATTTTGCAATAGTGGGAATGATCATTGCAACCATGAAAGTCTGCCTACCCCCTCTCACGTCCTCCATGGTACCCTATGTGGACAGAAATGTACTCAACCCAATCAGCCAGTTCTTTGACTTGGTGCTAACACTAAAACCCCGTCCAAAAGTTCAATTACATTCTAGAGGCAGTGGTGAGGGTGGAATTCATAGCCAGATTCCTAACATTATTTAACTAGAGTCCATTTGCAGCCATTCCATCACACTCCCCCGAACAGCCTCGTTCCATATTCACTGCTACACAAATCTGAGGTGAGTCTTCGATCCCAGAGCTCTCCACTGATCTGACATCTAGCCATGTGGCTCAGCTGCTGCTCTCTTAAGTATTAATAACATCTGCCCTGCCCGACGTCGCTGTAAATCCTCTTTTCTAGCATTTGCAGAGTCACGAGAGGCTAGACCCTAGGTATTATTTAGCTACATGGTAGAAATCCTTTTGAACCCATTTTATACATCACTTCTCTCTATTTATTTGCTGTATTTCTCTGAGCTCAACTTGACCTCTTTATCACCACCTTATAAAGGAACTGTTAGATCCAGATACGGACTAAAAGTGGAAACAGTTGTTTTTTACTTTTATGAGAATATTGTGCAAATACAATTTTAATTGTTATTGCTAAATACTCAGGAATTTAATTTTACCAATTATCAAGTGCTTGCTTTGTAATGTCTTTATACTAACTGAGTTAGAACAAATCCCACTGTAGTATAATGTTACATTATCTTCTTACCTAATAAGTAATAAATTCATGGAAATGAATAGGGTGTATTTACTATACAGTTTTTCTAATCCAGTAACTTCTGGGTCTACTTCTATTTTACACTATGTACTAAATTTAAGCTAAATAGCAGGGGGGGCGGGAAATTAAAGTTAAGAAAATGTGGAGAGTAATCCTAGGATTTTCCAGAATTCCCTCATGCATGGGCATGTGTTACATTGCTTTTTCCACAAACTGATTAGAGATTCCTGAGATTCAACAAGATATCTATCCTCTTGTGTTAACTGGAAACTAGAACTAGATAATTGTGCATCTCATCACGATATTTGCAAGTGAACCACTGTGCACTAACCTTGATAGCAGAAGAGTCTGCCCAGCAAAGAAATAGGCATTTGTTTTTATAGAAGTATTCTTCGTCTTGATATTAATGCATATGATCTCTTGACTCCTTGAAAAGTGTTTTTCTGTAAAGTAAAACAATCATTCTTTTCTAAAGTTCCAATAATAATCTTCAGATGAAAGACCAAAAAGTATTTGTAAATTTTAAGAATAATCCTGAAGAATATATGTTACTTAACACCGTCAATAGGTTCTGTGACTTTAAGCAGAATGATGTATAACAAAACCAATTTTATTGCCAGCTAATTGATATAAACAAGAGTTATGTTCCTATGGCATCTTGTCAACATTATAAGAAAACGATTTTGAACAAAATGATGTTTTTCAAGAACCTACTGTATTCGAACACTCAGATTAAGAATATCTCTGCAATACAAAATGAAGATATCTATCCTGTTTTGTAGTTAATGTGGTTCTGAATTCATTAGCCCTGAAGGATTTCCTCATGTAGTCAATTACTGACCAGCAGAACCAAATAATTTCCCCTTTTTTTCAAAAATGTATTACATTTTAATTAATCAAATGATAAGGTTTGGACACACAAAACAACTCAACTTTACTTACTGGGTGTTTCAGGCAGTCGAGGACACATTAGGCTTCAAGGAGAACACAAAATGAACAAGACCTGTCCTGAAGAACTTCACCTTTTCCGAAAGTCCATAAGATACACAGTAAATAACGCTAACAGATGGCTAAAAAGTAATACATGCCTTCACTGACAGATAAAATCCGAGTGAAATTCAAGGGAGGAATAGCATACTTGTTTGTGACTGGGAGAAATCGAAACTTTGTGAAGAAAAAGACAATTTCAGATAATCGTGAAAAGTAGGTAGGATTTGAACAGATGAAGATGAGACTCAATGTAAGATGAGGGGTCAAGGCGATAAAGAGCAATAAAAGCCCTTCTCTTGGGCTATCATGTAGAATGAGAGGCAGCAGTGGTGAGAAGTTTGGGAGGTCGGTTGGAGCCATCTCTTGGGACCCTGAATGCCAGTGCGCAGTCCTTGGGCTTTATCCTTGGGCAACGTGGACTAACCAAGGAGAGAGTCAACCTGACTGGCCTCTGCTTTAGAAAGATGAATGGAGAGAAAGTGGAGGCTCTCTGTAGAACCTTTCAGAAGGCCTTTGATAAAGATATGAGCTATGTTAGAGGCAGCAAAGGGGGAGTAAATGGAAGGAATGTAAGAGCTATTTCTAAGATGGTATCATCAGGAGCTTGGCAACAGATTGTTTCTGGAGCAAGAGAGAGGGAAGAACCAAAAATAAATTGGAGATTTTAAGCCTTGATGACTAAGAATTATAGTGTCATTAGCAGAAATAGAAAGGAGAACATAAAGAAAATAGAATATTTGGCACAACTCTCATTATTAATGTTGTGATTCATTTAAAAGTCCTTGTTAGCTCAAGACTGACATGTCTATGTATATAATCATGTACTTTGACAGAGATTGTTTTTCTCAGTACATTTGGAATTAGTAAATATTGTCTTGTCTTTGGATTCCTTCACATAGCAGGACTTTAAGAGCATGCTAAGATATGAGCATATACAATGGCATCTTATATATTTAAAATAAAATGCACATGTCACTGAGTTTGCTAGCACTTCAAAATAGAATCAATAATTTGTCTTCTGCTGGAAATAGACTCATCATATTTGATACCTGGCTTATTAATTACTAGAAAGTCTTACCGTTATCAAAAAGTTCCCAAATCAATGAAGAGATGGGAATTATAAACACATGTTTTACAAACAACTAGAAATGAAATGGCTTAGTTAGGATGCTTTTGGCTGCTGGTAAGAGAAAACTCAACTCAAAATGAGTTAAACACCACTAGGACTCTTTTTTCTCACAAAACAAGAACCCTAGAGGAGGGAGTTTCCCAGAATGATTAAATAATTAGCATAATTGAGTACTAAGATTTTTCTCCAGCCTTCAACAGAGCAATTTTCTCCTTGGTCCTTCAGTTGGGTTCCCTCATGGTCTCTAGGCAACAAAAGCAACCACAGGTCTTGTCTCTTCATGCTTACCATTTGGAAACTGAAAATGTGAAAGGAGTATTTCTTCTTAGTTTTGTTTGTTTGTTTATTTGTTGTATTTTATTTTAAGGAAAGGAAATCTTTCTCGTAAGTACACACAGCAGACTTCCTCTTACATTTAATTTTCCAGGACTGAGTGAAAGGTCCATCCCTAAATCAGTCACTGGCTTACATGAATCATAATAAACACTCTATTGATAGAGCCAATCTCCTCTGAAATCCACAACTATTAAGAGTGGTGAGCAAAAATCAGAGTTATAATAGAAAAGAGGACTGTACAAATAGATAGTAGTTGGAGGGCAACCAGTGGTGTTTGCTCTAGTTCCAGTAGAAGGAGAGAGAGAGAAGGGGAAGGGGGGAAGCAGGGAGAGGGTTGAGAGAGAGTGAAGGTAATCAACTGAGAGTGGATTCAGAGGATGGATTTTTCTTTTTAACATTTTACATCAATGAATTAAGAAATTGAGAACAATCTGCCCTTATTGTCTGTCTCTCTTTCAGGAGACTTTCATAGCCATAGAAATGAGGACTGATTGGAATAAAGTGTTTGGCTTCTGTAGCCACAGTCATCATTTAGAAGTCAGTGGAGAGCTAGCACGTATTCTTGGGAGAATGTGAGAGGGAGCTTTCACCCCGCTGCCAAACTGGCACGGGACACTGCAGCCACTCTGCAAATGAACAGTTCCCAAGAAACAAGCCAAGGGAAAGAGTTTCAAGTCCTAAATGCCCTCTTGAGAAAAGAGAGAAGGTAGTTCCTAGGAACAGCAAACAAACACTGTCCGAAAAGTGGAATCACTGATCTCTATCACGAATGACTAATGATCATTCTGGTGTGGTGTAGAACAGAAATGCAAGTTCTGCCACCTAAAGAACTGCTGGCCCTGCCTCCTGTGATGTCCTATTTATACTCGATGAAAGCATCCCGATAAGTTAGACTGTCGTGGGTTTGTTTAAACCTGTTCATCTCAGATTCATGAAAGTATTTGCCCATGAATCCAATTTTCATTTCCATTTGTTATGCCTCCAGGACTTTTCCTACTTAATTAGGAATGGCTGATAAATGTCTGAGGTATGCATTAAGATAAGTAATGCATACACAGCTGAGCTCTTCGTAGCTTCACGCCACTGCACACGGTCCTCCTAGCATTTTGATAGATTTGTGCATTTGCCATCACTAGGAAGTCAGAAAGCCTTGACAATTTCATGCCAGAGTGCCTAAGTCCAACTGACCAGTCAGCTACCCTTACCAGCGAGTTTATAGACCACCCTGTCTCACCTCCTGGGTCATATACAAACCCTACCACAGCCAGGTGGTCACAGACACCTGGCCTCTTTGTTGCCTGTACTGTGGTTCTCCATTTGCCTCTATTCATCTTCTTATAAATCAATACGAAGAATATATACCAACATACTGAAATACAAATATATACCATAGCAAATAATGATGATGATAATGACAATTGTCATTCATTTAACAAATGTTGTTAATTGCTTACTAACGCGTCTGCTAGGTACTATTATGGGTGTTGGAAATGCAGCAGTGAACCAGGCAGAGTCCCTGCCCTAATGCGATTTATAATCTAGTCAGCACAGACAGTAAACATGTAACCAACTGAATAAGATAATTTTAGAAAGTTATCAGGCTATGAAGAAAACAAATCAGTAGAATAGTGTAGAAAGTTAGAACAACATAACCTGTTGTAAGTGTGTATGTCTCTGTCTCTGTCTCTCTGTCTCTCTGTCTCTCTGTCTCTCTGTCTCTCTCTCTCTCTCTCTCTCTCAGACACACACACACACACACACACACACACACACACACACGGAGATTTCTTCAGAAATTATTACTAAAACCCTTGTAAGTTTGCGTGCATCCACACAGAGACCTCCTCTTCACTGGTCAAAGTCCAAGACTTACGTTACAATCATAACAAGTTGCATCAAACCAAAGGCATCAAACCTAACAATTCTTTAACTTTTCCAACAAATATTTACTGCATGTGTGCTACTACCAGGAATGCACTGGAGATACAGCATCTAACAAAACCAATCCCTTTCCCTCATGTAGCTAATATTCTAGGAGGAAGAAACAGACAATAGGCACATAAATCTGTAGGCTATCAGATGGTGACGAGTGCTAAGACAAAAAATAATGCAGGGCAAAGAGAAAAGGAAGTGTGATGTATCAGGACAATACTCTATTCCATAGAGTGGTCTTTCTATGAAGACCTCAGTGATAAGGTAATATTTGAACCGAGAATTCTGAAGGAATTGAGGGAGTATGACAGAGTGGATATTTGAAGGAGGAACTTTCTAGGCCGAGGGAAGAACAAGTGCAAAATCCCTGAGAGGAGAGCGCATGATGTGATCCAGGAACAGCAAGGATCCAGTGTGAGCTGGTGATGGGGGAGCAGCAGGACGTAAGACCAGGGAGGAGAGGCCCATCTCATAGGCGCTTGTCAGCAATTTTAAAAACTGTGACTTCCATTTTGGATGGGATGCCACTGGAGGACTTTGATCACGGGAATGACAATTGCTGCTAGAGAAAAAAACCAAACCAAACAAAAAACTTCCAGAAGTCCCAGCCAGATTTGAAACATCCATTTTCAGTATGTCAGGCTTCATAAGCAAGCCACCTCACGAGAGGTGTCAAAGGACAAGTCTTTTTCAGACTAACCAGCTGTAAGGGCAGTGACACTGGTAATCAACTGAAACAGCAGAAAAAATAAAAAGAAGCCGACTCTGGGTGGTGAACACACAAGGTGATCTATAGATGATGTGTTACAGAATTGTACACCTGAAACCTATGTAACTTTACTAACAACTGTCACCCCAATAAACTTTAATTAAAAAAGAAAGAAAGAAAGGAAACTAAGAGTACATGCTGTACATTTTGACTTCATGAAATTTAAAAGTTAAGAGTTATCATATACAAAGAGCAATATTTTACAGGGAGGCTCAGGTTTTTAACTCCCACCTATCCACAGATTTATTATTTATGAATAGCTTTCCTCTTAGATGGCCCAAGTTTGCCTGGAAATAGCATCTTGCCATTATTTCATTTTTCCCAGTTATCTATAGGATCAGTGAGCGGATGCAACTGTCAAATATCATGAACTCCCCGGAATATTAGAGTTATATACTATTATCAACCGTGATTCTGGCTATTAATATAAAATGCCAGAAAACTTGATTTTCTTGGTTTCTGTATGTGTTTCTTTGCCAATGAAGTATAAACGCCAAATATCGGGAGAAATGTACTGATTCAACAGGTTGAAATCTCTCAGAGGGTGAGACACATTTCCAGTGGTTTCCCACATAACTATTTTAAACTATAGTATTTCAAGATTGGACTTGTGCCTAATCATACAACCAGATTGCTTCAAACACTCACATACATATGGGCAAAAACAGTAATTCCACACCAACTTATTATTAGCTTTTGCTGCCTGAATCATGGCTAAGATGTATTTGTTTTTAGAAGTGATACTGACACAATCAAATTACAACTAATTTGAATATTTTCTTCCTAGCCTGTGCCCCTGTTAGCAGCTCTCAATTAGAAATGTTTTCATAAATGAACAAGGTGTCCTTCCTTAATTATTGTGAGTTTGCCCATAAAATTTGACCCTTTCCGGAAGTGTGACTTAATGTTATAATAACAAGCTTTTTAATTATAAAACATTGGTATTAGATGTAGCTGCTAGCTATTAATTTAGGCCTAGGGTTCTAAAGTTGAAGCCAATCACCCCGCTGGATAGGAGATTCTGAAACAGTGAGAACTGCATATTACACAAAGTATCAGAATCAGAATAATCAAGTCCATGGTATAACATGACAATGCCCTTTATCTAACAGGAAGCGTGAAGTACAGGGATCACTATATAAATGTGAAATGCATGTGTGTATTTAGTTGGAGTGACCCTTTGGGAAGTTTTATTTCACCTGGTTTTAAATAAGCTTTAAGTCTTAAGGTAACAATTTTAAGTTACCTAAAATCATTTCTATCAGTGATATATATATATACATATATATGTGTATATATATATATATATATATATATATACACATATATATGTATATATATATGTGTATATATATATGTATATACACTAATTTGAAATGTAGCTATAATAACAAATGGTGTTTCACTAATCAAAAGGTATGAGTTGGATTTTACTTTTAAAGATAGTATTTGGTGTTTTTCCACATTTGCAGTTCAGGTTTAACTTGAGTTACTTGCCCAATTAATCCTTTTATGAAGTAGCTTTTTGAGAAAATCAGGCCAAATTAAGCATATCAGGGGTGGGAGGTGGTGAAATATGTAATCTTGTTTTGTCAGTTTTCTATCTTCCCTTTCATGTCTCCCCCCCCATTCCTGATGCCTGTTTTCACTAACTTCCTATCTTATACAGCATTTCTACTAAGTCTGATGCTCATCCAGCTATTCAACAAATCTCCGCCTAAATTTAAAACTGATAACTTTTTAAAGAAGATCAAAGAAATACCACTAATGGTGGAATTGCAGGCAGATGGTGATAGGCAATTGTACCAACGAGGGGTGGTTGGAAGGAATTTGAAATGGGGGTTTTGAACCTCCCATCTGTCTACTCTTAAGTTCTAAAGGTCACAGATGAAGAATGTTAAGATTATCCCATCATTACTGTTTTTGCATATCACAGACTTTTGCCAGACCAACTCCCACCCAATGCCCTTAAAATAGATATGCCAGAGACACTGACTCATCCTGACCTATCATTCTGTCAATAAAATATTAATAACTATAAATAACGTAGAATGCAGTTACTGGAAAAAAATGACAAAGCAAAAAAACTCATTTTACAGTGACAGAGAAAAGTAACATTTTAAATCAGATCAGATTGAAGCACTGACAATATTTAATAAAATGTTTCTAAGCAACAGTGTGGAAGAATCAAAGAACTTCAATAGAGCTGACATTAATAGAATAAAAAAGAATCCAAAAATAACCTCATTTTCTTATAAGCAATTCAGTTCACAAAGTAAAACAAACTGCTTTCCAAAACTCAGCCTAGTGAATAATAATCTCTTTCCAAACATCCCATGTATGATCCAGCATGAAATAACCATGTTAGTAGCAAAGTTTTAATACGTATGAGAAACTTGCAGAGTAAGTGCTGGAGACCAGTGATAATTTGAATGTTTTGGCCACATGATACACCCTTTTTCAACCCTTGCTTATCAAGATAACTTACAAATAAAAAGGCATGCCCAATATTTATTCCCTTTTATGTATGCTTTAGGCCCATCTAAGTGAACATTTTGATATTCCACTGCTAGTGACACCCTAGCTTTGTCAGCAAGAAAGATATTCTGAAGAGAATTAAAATGTCTGTAATAGACCTGACTAAGTACTTAATAGATTCGAATCTAGAAGAGAATATGTGATCTCTTCATGTCACCTTAATGCCACAAAATCAAGAATCTTTTAATATTTGTAAATAAAATTTCCTACCACTAAGTCTTTGAAATCAGTGAAAATTCTCATTAGCTTTCCCAAGAGACGAGCACAGTGTATGTGACTCTCCTTTTAAAATAAGTCTGTAGAGAAGGCTTGTGGCATACAAATCTGTATTCTCAGCTCTCTTTCTCTCTGCACCCCCCAAAAAAAAGAAAAGAAAAAAAGTATAATGGGCTCAGGAATTAAAAAAAAGGAGGTCCCTTTGCTGGCCATTGGTCTGATTGACAAGCCAGTGCTAGATACTTTGGTTTCTCCATTTCTGCTGTCAGCTGGAGGGCAATATGGACTCAGGTTAGGGGTCTGTACAGATCATTTCGTTAAAGAAACAGACACTTGAGGAAATACATATATGCAGAAAGCATCGTTTTTCGAGTTGTTTATTTGATTAACTGTTTTTCAGAAAACTCACCAAAAATACCGGGGGAGCCAAAAAAATGTATGCATATTTTGAACGATGTTATCTATCCTCAAGCATAATCAGAAGTGTCTGGACGCTGATGGTAACCACTTTGAGCACCTCTTGTAATTGCAGAATTCACATGTGACTTGCATTCATCTTTTGTTATTGGTCTATATTGAGTATTACAATTAATAGTTTTTTCCTTTCTTAAAATATGTATACATTTTTTTGGCACCCTCTGTATATATTTGTGTGGCCACGTAAGCTCACCAGACATGACCTGTAAAATTAAGGGCAATGACTTTGTCCCATCAAGTTCCAGCCCCCTGATACCTACCTCCTGCCAAAATAAGCCGGACTGTTATCCCCCGTCATGTCTTTACAGACTATATATACAAACTTGAAAACTACTGCTTTGCTCTTTTAAACCATCTTCAGTTTCAAAATGATCAACTTAACCTAGTCCAGTCTTTTTTAGTCTGCTTGGTAGACATTTTTGAGACAATGGTTTTATTGTTTTTATTGTCCCTACCACTTTCTAATATATCTCAAAGTGTAAAGTCATCACAAAGTAAAAGGTTTACATTTTTTTATAGAAAATCATTAGCACAATGTCCATTTAAAATCACTTCCACATACCCGAAATTAAGCTGCCAACTGTCCTAGCATTTTTCAGAGGTAGCCATTATAGTGTGCCCCACCCCCGGCACTTTTTTTAACCATCATGTACCTTAGGTTCTATAATAAGTACACAAGGGAGTCAGAGATGCAAGTCTAAAATTGAGTGCAGGGTTAATGTTCTTTTACTCGGCCTCCATCCCTAATACTCTGCTGATACAGCCATTTTTTCATTTGGCTAACACAACGGTCTTTTCATTCAGGTGTAATATTGCCCACATTAATGCTGTCTGTCCTAACGTCAGCATGCATACTCAAATGGCACCACACCATGCAGCAAGATATTAGGTCATCCACAGCTCGTGGCAGTAAAACACGAAGCTGAACTGATGGAGAAATTAAGCTGTTTCTAATTACATACTGCATTTTGTCTTTGAGAGTCAAACTACAGAAAAGAGCTTTGCATTGTTCTAGAGTAGCCTTGAAACGTCTCATGTAGGTAAGTCACCTGATTTGACCTAAGCTGGGGAGTACCTTGCAGATAAATCCTGAGTGGCAGGGCATGACATACCACGTTGCCTGCTTCTTTTTCAAAAGCCCAGGCTCTTAAGTCATCATTTAAGAGACTCAGAAGTGGTGATGAACTATCAAATACTCTCTCCAGACATAAGAGCTTTAGGAAATAGCAAAGAACATTGAACTGAGAAGCAAGAACGTTGTTTTCCTATTGGCTCAGCCAATAACTAGCTACATGAGCCATGTCAACACCATTTAGATCACACTTATTGCCCTTACAGATGCCCCAAGTGGCTCCCAGTTGCCATACAGACCAAAGTCCAGCTCCCTGTGTCTGAGGGGTAACCTCATATAGCGGTGAGGTGTCCAAACTCTGTACCCAGACTACCTGCTTAGAATCCTAGGGCTGCCAATGGCCAGCTTTGTGACCCTGGTCAAGGTACTTAATCTCTCTGGGACTCAATTTCCTAATCTGTACATGAGAGATAATAGCAACAGCTACCTTGTAGGGATGTGGTAAGAACTGAGTTAAGATTGCCATGTTCTTACTATGGTACCTGACAAAGAGTAAGTGTTACGTGTTTGTGAAAGAAAAAGTACTCCTTTCATTTTAAACCCATCTGCTCCACAGTGATTTCCCAAATAAATGTTTATGATTTAACCATCAGTGAACAACTGTTGAATTAACAGCTCAGCCGTGTTGATGTATTCACGGTGTCTGACAGCAATGAGACAGATTTTCCTTTGATTCTTGGTCCACTTCAGAGTCATCCCTGTATTCCTTCTTCTATATTTCTGCATTCCCTGTGGATGTGTGAGCCTGAAAAATGTTGTTCCCTCTGAGGAATCACTTCTCACCCACTCCACTTCTGGCAAACTTTTGCTTCTTTCAAGATGCCGCCCAAATACCATCTCTTCGGTGAATCCTTCACTCACACCCCAAGTGAGTAAGGCATTCCCTTTTCACAGCCATTTTTAAAAATGGTCACAGAATTCTTTGACATTCCTCCCATTGAGATTTCGGGTCTATCTCCCTTCCCCTTGCTACTGGGTGGGCTTATAGCTGTTTCGGCCAATAGAATATGGGGCAGACGTGACACTAGTGCGTCACTTATGGGGCTGAGTCATAAAGGGTGATGCGGCTCCCACCATGTTTGCTGCAAGACATGCCCTTGAAGCCTGAGGCTGCCATGCTGTGAGGAAACCTATCTCTAAGGATAGGCCATATGTATGCACTCAGTTGGCTGTCCTCTTCATCATGTCTTCCCAGTTGTAGACCCAGAAATTGTGAACACAACAAGCCATCTCTTCTCCATCTCTTCTGTGCCCTCACTACATTTCTAACCCACTGTATCTGTGAGAATAACAGCATGGTTGCTTTATGCCACTAAGTTCTGGACTAAATTATTATACGGCAAAGTAACTAGAACATTTTTTTCTATGATTCCAAAAAGGCTTTGCATAGACCAACGCTACAGCACTCAAGAGCATTGGAGAATAATGTTTAATTGTCCCACTCACTGGATTGTAAGCTCCCCAAAGGCAGGAACTCTGCTTTATTCATCTTTGTATGCCCAGGGCCCAATATGGTACCTGGCACATTACAGATGTTCAATAGATGTTTGTTGAACGAATTATTTATGAGAAGGCACAGATGTCAAATAATATTAGATTAAATTAGAATTAAATCATAAGACAATTTACATTTATAATCACCAGGAAGTTTTGTCTCAAATTCTACAAATTTTCAAAAATGCATGGAAAGGATGGCAGTGTTTGTGTGTTTGTATACACACTGAATGCCTGTGAAGATATACACATGCATTTGTTCACCCAAGACTCCCTGTCCCTACCTCACCAGCACCTACACATTTATTGGGCTCTTTACTTACATAGAGAAGCCTCTTCTTTCTTCCCTGCCACATAAATCATGCCTGAGCATAAAGCCCTCCTTGAAATCATCACTAGTAAATCAGCACAGACCATGACACAAGAGCTGGCCTCTGGCTTCCGGACCAAGCAGGCGGTCACACTGTAAGATACTTAACAGACTCTTCCATGGGATACGCACACACCCTCTAACTAGCAGTGGCGTGCACACTGTTCTCTATTTTTATGCAGTTTAAGTAAGCCAAAAAAGTACAGAGTTGATGTTTTCATTGCCAGCTTTAGCTGACTATATATAGGTACATATAATATGCTCACACAGATATGTAACATTTATATGTATTTTCACACCAAGTTTTCTCCATCCGGTTAACAGCCTGATTTGGCAGACTCTGTAGCTCAGAGCTCCTGGTAACACTTCAGAAAGTGCTGTTCACTTGCGCTTCCATGTGCTGTCCTGGAGAAATCTCTGCCAGCCCTGCTAAATGCCAAGTAGAAGCTTCATTCCAGCTTCATTTATTTTGTTGGGTTTGAGGTAAATCTTTGACTTAGCGTCTATAATCAAACCCATCTTGCCACTTCTCAAATGTCTACTTCTATAAATAGAATTTCAAGAAGCTATGTGAGTCATCAAGCATATAAAGGGGCCCAGACTAAAGGATACGTGAAATTTACTCAAAACTGACATCACAGACTGAGACTGGGATTTATGGAGAGATGCCAGTCTCTGAAATATGGAAAGTGGAAGGCAGAATGGTTGGGAATGGAGCAGTGCCTGGGAGACCACGCGAAGGAAAGGGGGAGGCCATGGAGAGAGAACACGTTGGCAGAGCAGCAACTGACCTGTGGGCTCTGGCCTGAGAAGAGGCCATATTCACAGACCCGGTAAGAAAAATAAAAGGGGGTCAAACATTTACTGAGCACCAATTAATTGTGTGCCAGGAATTTTTCTAGGTACTTTACTTATTGGCCTATGTGCTGTATTTACACCACCTTCACGGCAAGTCATTTGATAACCCTGAGACTGTTTCATCATCTGCAGCAATGGCTCTCCCTCCCAAAGCTATTTCATCTCACTCCCATCTTTCACTTGCAACAATCTCACCCTCCCTTCACTGAGACCCGGGCTGTCTGGTATGAATCCACTTCACCTCCAAATTTCTCATTATTTTCTCATTATTTTCACTTATGCTTGTAATTTTTCTTTCCTTCAGAAGAATTTTCTAAGTTTCCATCTTTGACCCCAATTGCCTTCTGTCTTGTATCTTCAAATATCACCTTTGAATTAGCCTTTCCCCTCAGACTATAAATTTTCTTAAATCTAGGAACATCTCCATTGACTGCTATCACTTCCGGAGACTCTCTTCAGTGTCTACTTCAAGAAATGTTGAAGCCCAGAGCATGATGTTCACGTCCCTCTAAATACAGTTGAAAGAATTTTCCCAACCTTATCTTCCACTGTCCTATTCATACCGTATTTTCTAGATCTATCAGATTACTTGTTATGCTCTACTTTATGCCCCAAACTGCCTGAATGTTTCCTCATTTGTGTCTTTGCATATATGCATATACTCTTTCCTCTGCCTTCTCCATTCAAATCTTACTTCTCATAGGAAACCTTACATTGCACCTCCTCCAAAAATACTTACTCAAGGTCTGCCAGAAAACAAGACACGTAGACCAATGGAACAGAATTGAGAGTCCAAAAATAAACCCACTTGTATGTGGACAAATTAATAATAAAGGATCCAAGAACATAAAATGGAGAGTCTCTTCAATACATGGTGTTGGAAAAACTGGACAGCTACGTGCAAAAGAATGAAACTAGACCACTGTCTTACACCATACACAAAAATTAATTCAAAATGTGTTAAAGACTTGACTGTAAGGCCAGAAGCCATAAAATACCTAAAAGAAAGCACATCAAGTTGGAAACAATAAGATATGAAGAATGCCTGGTATATTGGCATGCAAAATAAAAATTAGGAATTATAATCATGGTGAATATCTCTGTGAGAGTAAACTCCACCCTGTCATGTTTAGAAATAAACTCATTCAGAATTCTTAGTGTCTCTGCAGGGCTGTGGAAGATGGGGAGTATAGTTTCTGGGTTGCCTGTCATCGTAGGGTTTAGCAGTATAGGATTTGGGAATAAGCACGGAAGGTCCCAAGCCCACCGCAGTGCCCGGATACACAAGGGTAACTCTCCCATGGCTCCACACACTTGCAGCCTTCTCACAAGGCCTTTGCTCATCATGTCTCCAATGGCCAAAGCTCTAACACATTACAATTTCAAGAAAATGTCTCAAACATTGTCCAAGCTTCTAGGATCTCAGCAGGGAAGAAAGACAGATCTAGGAAAATTAATCTGAGTGGAACTCCAGTTCAATGAGGTGAGATATTATTTATAGGTACATTGACACTCACTTGAAGCTTCTTTTGCACAGCACTAGAGCTATAAATAAAAATCCCATAGTTATATGTCATATATATACACACATACACATACATACATATATGTATGTATGTGTATATATATATATATGGAGGCTCTATTTTGTTACATTTTGATTATGACAGCAAAAACTATTTTCTCTTATGAATCAATTATTCAAATGACCACCCCTTCTTTATAGTCCATATCCCAGTCAATACACTAAACTTTTATTCTGATCCCACTACTCAACTGAAACTGTACTCAGTGTAGTCCCTTAAACACTGATTATATCAAAATATTTACAAGAGTAAGGAAGGGGCCTTCACAGCCTGATCTTCGAGTGTGGTTCACTTCTGTTAGCAGCCACGTTTGCTTTGTTCCCTATATATTAATTAGCCACACCGAACTACTGTGGCATATTCCCCACATACCTGTCATATCTGCAAGCCTTCGCTCCTGAGGCCTCCCTTACCTGCCAGCCCCCTCCCACAGTGGTCTAGCTGTTGAACTGGACCATGAGGACCAGGGCCTGTGCTACTTCCTTTTTGTACCACTCCCTGTTTGCTCTTCCTCCACCCCATTAATTGCTCCTTATCTAGTTTTTTACATTTTAAATGCTCCCTTATTGTATCATTTATCACATTGTATTTTAGCTATTTATATGTATCTCTTCTTCTCTCATTGCACAGCACACAAAAGGATAATGATTAATATTTGTTGAATTCATGCCTCCCGGTTACTTTCTGGGTGAAAGTAACTGTCATCAATTTTTATCCATCACTCCCCAGACCTAGTCTCAACAGAGAAACTAAGTGTGAGCTGAGGAGCACACACATAAACATAGCTTAATCTCTAATCGTGTGGGAGCAGAAATGCTGGGACAAAGGCAGCTTGGGAGCTTAGCGGAAACCCAGATACTTAAAAGTAAACTGAGGTTCATTTGTGTTGTGAGTGAGTGTGGTGAAGGTAAAAAGGAAGTGGGATGAGTTTTGTAGCATGTATTAGAAAAATAATGACAGAAGCTCAAGATATGGGTTGGTAAAGGTAGAAGATAGAGAAGTAGCAGGCACCCCCTGCTCTGGTGCAAGTACTCCCTGAAATTTGTCACCCAAATTGTGTTCCAAATCAAAGAGCCTGGTTGGCAGACATCATATTTTCTCAGGCTACTTACCATTCAGTGTTCTAAAAATATGGTTTTCTTTATCATTACTTAAAGACTCTAACATCCAAAGCCATCTTAGTAAAGCTTTTTGGCAGAATAGAGTGGAAAATTATTCTTAAGCACATATCACTTGTGGTTAGGAAACTACTCAGGCAAAATCATAGGCCAGTCTGGTTCTCAAACTTTCACCTGTAACAGGATCACCTGAAGGGCTTGAGAAAACACAAATTACTCACCCCACCCCTAGAGATTGTGATTTAGTAGATTTGAATGGGGGCCCAAGAATTCACATTTCTAGCAAACATTACCCCAGGCAATGCTGATGCTGCTTATCTGGGGACCTCACTTTGAGAACTGCTGCCCTTGCCCACCTCCCCTGTCAGTCTCCAGGCAGGATCCTGCCTTCTCAGAAACCCCTCCTACCATTCTGGTCTAATGGGATGTGATCCCAGGCAGCAAGTATCCACAATGCCCAGGCGTGCAGCATCTAAACTAACAAAGAGATGGAGTTATGAAAAAAGGGAAGTGAGGAAAGGCATACATTTAGTTGACAATAAACAAAAAATAGGTATCCATGCATTCTACAACACCAAAATTTACATTCTGTCAAGTGTAGAGCACACCTTCCTTTGAATTCTTCTGCAAAGGCTTAAAAAGCTATCTCACCCACAAAAGTTCTGTTTGAATCTCCTCAAAAATATAGTGTCTTTACCTGGATGTAATGATAAGCCTCTGTCCCGTCCCTTCTATTTCTCCGTGAAGCTAAAACAATGCTGAATGGTTTGCAGTCATAATATTAATGAGAAGGATAATCATAGACATATGTTTGATTTTCACAATCTGGTGTCAACTGGGGTCATTTTGTGCTTTGAGAGTCAAATAAAATGGGCTCAAATCCCCAGCTCATATGTTCTGGAAAATTCTCTGACTCTCCGAGTGTCTCCATGAATTTCACTGGGGTTATGTTTTTTGCCTTGTCACCTCCAGCTACCATTTTCTCTTTGACACAATTTTAGATCTCTCTCATTCCTCACATCTTGACTTGACTTGACCCTTTATCTGAACATTTTAACCACCCAGGTTGAAAATACAACTTGTTCCCAAACACTCTTCACTCAAAGCACTCATACATTGTGGACTCTACTGAAGATTTGTGGGTAAGAGCAGGGGATGGTATAACTTCACAACATAATAAAACTTAAAATTGAATATTAGAAATTTTTAAACTGTGAAAAAAAAATTGTCAACGTGGAACAAAGGAAGGTGTGGAGCCACACACAAATGGAGCCACTCCTTTAAACTCGATCAGTGCCTGGAATTATTTTAACTCCAAGAATGATTCATTTCTTCAACCAATATTTATCGAGCAACTACTAGGAAACAGGTGCTATGAAAGACGTTACAGGTAAAATAATCAATAAGACAGAATAGTGTTGGAGACAGACAAATGAGAAGATTAACACTGTATGTATAATATGCTAGGTTCATGTTCCATAAGTCAGATTGAACCCAGGTTAAGGGAGACTTCCTGGAGGCAGTAACCTCTAAGCTGATTCCTGAAGGGTGAGTTGGAATGAGCCAGGTAAAGAGAGAGGTATAGACAGCAATGAAGCTGGAGGGTTACACTAGGACCAGGCAATAAAGGTCCTGAAATAATCGTGCTAAGGGATTTGTTCTTTAGAGTGTATAATGTGAATTCTAGTGCCTAACACCAAATAAGTTCTCAGTAAATCACATCCTATGACTTATTCTATGCACAATAGGAAGTCAAAAAAGGATTTTAAGTAGTGTATGTGTGTCAGGATAGGGGTTTTAACATAATAAGATTTGCATTTTACAAGCTCCCTTTGGCAACAAGGAGGAAAGCAGATTAGAGAGGATCAATATTAGAAGTAGTGAGGCAGTATAGGTGCTTAATGGAATAATCTGACAAAATATGATGGTAGCTGGAGTAAAGAGGGGCAATAGAGAAAGGAGAAAAGTGGTAAAGAGTTATGGATGGGTATGGGATGAAGAAAAGGGTAGTGTTGAGCATGACACTGAGTGTCCTAGTTAAGCAAACAAGTAGGTTTTGGTGTCATTCCCCGAAATAGGGAACACGGAAGGAAGGAGAGAGGAAGGAGAGAGGGAGAAATGATTTTTTCTATTTTTGAATGTCCAGCTTTAGTGCCTGTGCGACATGCAGGCAGTTGGGCAACGGCTGAAACTATTGAGAAAACCCAGCCTAGAAATGTAACTTTTGGAAGCTGGCAGCCTTTAGAGACTTAAGTCCATGGGGACAGATGAAATCACCCCAAGAGATAAGAAGAGAAGGCCTAGAGAAGAACCCTGAGGATGAACAGAGGAGCAAGAATTGCTGATCGAGATCAAGATGACAGAGAAGAAGGAAGAAACCCAGACACTGAATGTTATGGAAAGCAAGGGAGGGAGAAGTTTCCAAGGAGAGAGTGTTTCAAATTTTATTGGAAATTCAAATAAGATTAAGAATTTTTAACATTCTCTTATTATACCACTCTCTTAGTCTTATTAAAACTGCTATTTGCCATCATGGGAATCTCCCACTTTTTAAACTGTTGTTTCTTTTAGTTTGTTTGTTTGTTTGTTTGTTTTACATATCTTTCACTTCATTGGCCTCCATACATAGTTTAAATCCCATTACCAACAATTTCGACATTGTCCTTACCATTGTCGACCAATAGTTCTTAATCAATTCACGTTAAACAACCTAAGCTGGCCCAGTCTGCTATTTATTATCCTTTTCATTCTCTATTTTCACTTCTAAGCAACATCCATGACATTGCCCATAGTACCTATTTCAAGTATTTTCCACCTTCCTGAAAGCATGGATTTCCCAGCTCTCAGACCCAGTAAACAAATTCACATCCTATTTACCAGGAAGACAGAGGGACCCGGAAGTGAGCTTTCTTGGAAACTTTCACACATTAAACCTTCTCTGATGTTCTTTGATTCCTTCCCTCTTCCTATATATTCAAAATAAAAAAGTCCTCCTCTCCAAATCTAACTGACATGTGACCTTAAACCCTCTCCATCAGTCATTCCTGACCTATCTGAAGACTGACTTTTCCTCTCTTCTGGCCATTGCCTTCCATTCTGTAAGCAAATTCAAGTTTCTAAGACAGATTCTAAGGTGGCTAATAATCCCCACTCCCTGGTATTCATGACCTTGTGTGGTGGGACCTATGAGTTGCTCTGTCACAATTAGAATACGGCAGAGACAATAGGATGTGCATGATACACAATGCCTGTCTTGCGAGGACGGACTCCCTCTTGCTGGCTTTGAGAAAGCAAGTTTGGAATTCTCATATGGCAAGGAACTGAAAGTGGTCTCCATCCAACAGCCATCAAAACTACGGTCTTTGGTCCAACAGCCTGCAAGGAACTGAATGCTGCTAAAAGCCACAAAAGCCTGAAGTGTGTCCTTCCCTAGTCGAGCATCAGATGAAACTGCAGTCCCAACTAAAACTTTCATTGCAGCTTTGTGAGATCCTAATGCAGAGGACCCAGCTTGGCTATGCCTAGACTCCTGATCCAAAGAAACTGTGAGAGAATAATTTTCGTGGTTTTAAACTACAAGTTTGTGGTAATATTGGCCCATAGCACTGCATAATCTATATTCTAACCTATAGCCTAAAAAAGCCTTTCCGTAAAAGTTTTGTGCTCTCAAACAAACACCATTATTCTCGTTTTCTCTTTATTATAATATTTCTTGAATGGTAAATAGTCTATGTTAGCTACGTCCACATTCTCATCACCTACATTGCAGTGAATGAAACATGGCCTCAAATGCATGACCACTCGTCTCATTGAGAAGTCGAGCCTATTTCCCCAACTCTTGAATCTTGGTTGGCCTTGTGGATTGCTTTTACTATCAGAATGTGGTTGAAATAATGCTATTTAAATTCAGAAATTGGGACTTAAGACTTAAGAGATCTATAGCTTTGATTGTTATGTATTGGTATATATCTTCTTATAATCCCACCGCCATGCTGTTAGAAGCCCAGGCCTCAAGGATAAATTATGTGGAGGATAAACAATACTCTTCGAGCAACAGCCCCAGCTGAGCTCTCAATCAATAACCAGCACTCACTGCCAATCATGTGAGTGAGCCATTTGGGATGTTCCTGCCAATGAAGACTCCAGATGACTGCACCCTCCCAGTGACCCAGCCAATACCATGTGGAGTTGAAGAACCACCCAATTGAGCCAAATCAACTCACAGAAATGTGAGAAACAATGAACGATGCTATTATTTTAATACACGGAGTCTGGAGTTGTTTGTGAATCAGCAATTGATAACTATAACACTTACAATGCTTTTCATCTTTATTTCTCTGGTGAAATTAAAGTTTCTTTAAACATCAACAATGACCTTAGTCTGAAAATTTCAGTGACCTTTTCTTTGTCTTTTTCTTTCTTGATAGCTCCAAGGCATCTGACACTAGCACAATTCTTTCTTTTGATGTCTTCCCCTTTCATGACTGTGACATACTCGAGGACTCAATTTCTTCCCCTCATCCCCTAAATGTAGATGTTTCTCAAGGTACATGAACATTTCTCTCTAAACTCTCTTCCTTGGTAGTCTCATCCAATCTCATTGTTTAAAATAACACCTCTCTGCAGATACTGTTCAAATCCTTTAAAAGGAATAATGATTAGAAACTCAAGGTCTGGAAATGGGCGAGGCAGGGCCTTAATCCTGATTCTGCCAATTAGTAGCCATGTGACATTGAAATGAATCATTGAAGTGGTTTAACCTTTAAACCCCCATTTCTTCTGTCTTAAATCTAGACAGTAATAGCATTGAGCTCATGGAGATATCACTTCAGCCTGCCATAGAACAAGCAAGTCAATAAATCAGTGTTTTTCAATGTTTTCCGGTTTTTCGTATCACTGCTTACATAAGCAAAATGATAACATTTGTATGCACTCGGGTAAATGGAAGCAGCCACTCAGGTCAAAGACAAAGGGCCCTAGAGCTTCAGACTCTCTCAGCTCCCACCCTCGGGGATGATCACTACTTTAGCCCATTATTGGCACACCAATGGGAGGCTTTAGAACAAAGGGTATCAATTACTATTTTTATCTAGGGGCTTCAGGCTCTCTATTCTGCATTCCTCCCATGATCCCCACCCCAAAAACCAGGTAGTCATTCTCAAAGTGAGGTCCCCTGGTCAGCAGGTAAGCATCACCTGAGAACTTGTTAGCAATGCAAATGCTCAGCCTCCAACCCCTACCTGCTAAATCTGCAACTCTGGGGATGGACCCTGCAAGGTGTGTTTTCACAAATCCTGATGGTGATTCTGACACAGACTAGTCTGAGAACCAATGGCCATAGTGATTTTAAGTTGGAGTAGCCAACCTGCTCCTCTCCCTTTGCTTCCTTTTTGGGTTAACCTGTTCCACTACCGTCCCAGCAACCTGGGCCCAAAACCTCAGATTAGTTTTTGACTCTTCCATCCTACCTGCCTCCATTTCTCATTAGTCACCAATTGCGTCTTTGCCTCCAGCAACATTATTCACATTCCTTTCTTTCTTCTCTCTGTTCCCACCATCACACACTGAGAGGAGAAACTGGCCAATTTCTACCAAACCAATCAGTCAAAATCCAATTTATCTATGACAATTTTCACTAACAGCCAGTTAGGACAAAGCAAATTTAATTTTAAAATTTAATTAATGTTTGATGAAATAAATATTAATAAAATTACAACTAAAATGAAAATTAACTTGAATTGTATAATTAAATTTACCACTAAGATAACTATTAATTACATAAAATTAATTTTAATTTAAAAGTTAATTTCATTCAGTCAAATCTGCCCATTATTTTTTTCATGAATGCTATCACTTCTAAGTTCACTACTGTCCTTGCTCCTCCAGATATTTGATAAATATCTAATTATATTTTTTTAGTTGTTCTACACTTTAATTTTCTAACATTTAACTGTTGAATTGTCTGGATATTGTTTTGGTTTTCGGTGTAAAGTGAAGGTCCAATTACTTGCCCATTTACTGCTCAAAAGGGTACTGCTCCACATTTACACTTTTAAGTTGAATCCTGGCCAAGCATAAAGACTAAAGAAGATAGCAAGAGACCTCATGTGCTATGATTGTTGTTTTCATAAGCCAGTCGTCTCACTTTCTACATTCAACGTTTTCTGAAAGGTCTTCCTTTCATATTAATAGCTTGGAATGGGTTTCTTTGCTAGAAACTAAGGAAGAAGTGTCCTTGGACAAATTAGCTTGAAAATTCTCAAATACGGGGGTGGCTGGTTAGAGTGGCTAGTTAGAGTGTGGTGCTAATAACACCAAGGTTGCCGGTTCAATCCCCGCAGGGGCCACTGTGAGCTACACTCTCCTTAAAAAAAAAAAAAAACAAGAAAGAAAAGAAAATCCTCAAATGTTCAAAAATTAGTGTTAGAAAAGTAAACTTTCTGGATCTTTCTTTACTCTGAGGCACTTTCTCTCCCTGGCCCAGCTAAGGAGATAGGAAGAAAGAGGAGAAGGAGTAGAAGTCACTACAAGAGAAAATGGCAGAGCCACCCCTTCTGCCCTGATCGAACATATAAAGGAGGAAGCAGGGATTGGGAGATGGGTCAGAAACATGCTCCCTTCCAGGCCTATCGCCTGAAGGGGGGCCGCATCATATAAACAGAGAAGAAGTTTGAAACTGGAGGGGAACTGTGCGTGGGGAAGTGCAGGGTGGTCCCAGGCAACAGGAGCAGCTGCAGCAAAGTGAGAGGGGCAGGGCCGGCTGGTTAGATGGAGAGAGCCTGAGTTACCTTATCAGAGCTGCCCTTGGCTCCTGTATAACATGAGAAAAAGTCTTTTCGTGCCCGAGGATTGAGAGGAAGGCCAGTGAGATGAGAGCAGTGGGCGAGAGCTGGAAGCTGTCATGGCAACGGGGAAGGTGACCTTGATGAAAAGGCTTCAGAGGGCTTGGTGGAAACACAGCTCGACTCCGAGCAGCCTCTAGTGCACACAGGATCCTGTGGGGGCAGATCAGCACAGGAAGGAAACCCACCAAGATCTGATGGAGCCCAGTGGAAACCAGAAGTTCTCCACTTTAGCTCATAGGCACCAGCCAAAGGCCCTGGAGCCAGGTAAGACCAGCAGCCCCCTATAAACACCAGCAAGGCTCCAGAGGACAGCAAGGGCATCTAGACTAGAGACTCCTTCCCCTCCGCCACCATGTAACACTCCCAGATCCTATACGTGCAGGGAGAATCAGGGGAAGGAGGAAGATGTCTGAAACACTGAATGCTTGCCAAAAGAAGAATGAGTTACCTGAAAAGACCATTGAAACCTGTAGATATAGAGGGACCTACTGAAAGGTCTGACAATACCCTCTGCCTCCATTGCCCATCGCCATCCAGCAGGGTGAGTACATGAGGAAGATCAGATCATTATACAAAATAAAGAACTGCACTTTCTTCGCACATCTGAGTAGAGTGTGTTGCTACTGAGTCTGCTCCACTCTTGGTGACCCCATGAATGAGTGAGGTCCACAATGTCCTGTCCTGCTCAGCTCCTACGAACTCATGCTTTGGCTTATTTTGTGGAATCAATCTATCTCTATTTGGTCTTCCTCTTTTCCTACTACCTTCTACTTTTCCCCGCACCGCTAGTATGAAAGAATTTGCCTGAAATACACAATTTTTAAATTATGCTTAAATCATTAGTGTGAATTTATTCATGTGCTGTAAACCTCCATAGACAGATTACAAACTCCCAGGGACTGGGACTCCTTCTCGTTTACTCTTGAACCCGAGCAACAGTGCCTGGTACAGAGTAGACAGGTAATAAATATTTGCTTAACAAATGAACACCAGTTCCCCCCAAAAAAATAACACCAGACTCTTAGAGAGGAGAGGAGAATGCCTTGATAAATCATCTTCCATCCCATTTATTTGTCTCTGTAGGTCCAGTCTGAATTCTTTTGGACCTTATGTAGTTGAGCATTCTAAATAGGTATTTTTGAGTAGAATTGAATCCATTCTCTTCTTGGCTTTTCAACGGCAAAATCTGGCCCAAACCAATCCTTGTTCCTACTTCTTTTCCTTCATTGAGGCCCCTTCCTCTGCCTGGGGAGGCTTTCATCTCTTCTCTGCCTGTTCAAATTCTCTGCCTCCATGTGTCATAAGCAATCCTTCTACTTTCATGAAGCCTAGCTCACCTATTGCATTTCCTACTGACCTTTCCCTCTTTAAATTCCTATTGTATTTATTAGCATGTAATTCGTTCTCCTTTTGTTGATTTAGGCTGTTCACATAACCCCCAACTACACCATGTGCTCTCAGAGCTCAGTAACTTTTAGATCTTTAACAGCACCTAACGCACGCTGCTTGATACAAAGTGAGACGAAAGCATTCACCCATGTGCTCATATCGCTCCCCCTTCCTTCTCACGTCTTCCCAAAAGGCAGAGATGCCAAATCAATTGGTTCTATTGCAGAACATTGATTGGGCCACATTTACTTTTGGGGGATGACTTTTTTAAATCACTTATTTATTAAACCATTATTCATTGAAGACCTCATAAATAATGCTTGCTTTATGGAGCACACCAGACACTATTTCAGTCCTTGGGGATTAGCAGTGAATTGACTTAGAACCTCCTCATAGCAGGAAGTGACAATAAGTACATTTACAAACACATGAGATCATCTTATATTAAAAAAGGCTAAGAATAAAATAGAGTCGAGTAATGGGATTGGGGAGGAAAAGTATCTTATTTAGTTTCAGGTGTCAGAAAAGGCCTCTCTAAGGAGGTGACAATGTAGGCTAAATAAAGAGAAGGAACCAGTTAGGCAAAGATGAGATGAAGCAAGTCCAAAGAAGCTACAGCTGAGTCAGGAGTAGGGTGGGAAGTTGTCAAGATTAGGTGCAAGAAGTGGACAGCCACCAGACTGTGAAGAACCACGAGGGCCATAATGGTCGGGTGGCCAGGAGGTTGAGATTTTATTCCAAATGCATGGGAACCCACTGGGAGATTTTACACAGGAAAGGACATGAATTGATTTATAATTTAAGCCCCAATCCTGGCTGTGCTGCTGGGAGTGATTGTGGTAAAGGGAAGAACAGAAGCAGGGTCATAGTTACAACACTGCAGCAGTAATCCAGCAGGCAGTGATGAAGGACTGGACTGGCATAGCAGCAGCGAAAAGAGGGCAAAAGGCATGGATTCAGAGGCCGTTTTGGTGGTAAAACCGAGAGGACTTGCGAATGGATCAGATATTGTGGTTAGGAGTAAGGAAAAAAGAGGGATTTAGGGTGGCTCAAAAGACTTTTGCCGCAAGCAATGGGTGCTATTAACTGATGTGGGAAAGACTCAGAGATATGCAAATTTAAAATAGGAGTTGGATATGGAGGCCCCTGTTTTGGACATGTTAATTTTAAAGTAACTGTTAGGCATTCAGTTAAGCCCATGTAGAAGGATCAGTTAAGTTACCATGGCCTGTCTTGGGAACCAGCAACCATTTCTTTCTTTTTTGCATGGCTACCTAAGCTGGCTGATCACTGCTTCCATAATGCAATGGAAGGTTCCTGTACCATGTAGCTATCCAGAGATGAAGGGTACAAGATTTCCATTTTTAGGATTATGAAGAAGTAAAAGCTCCACATTGCTCTTTAGTCTAAGCCACATGCTCCATCCTAGGAGAGTGGGCATCACATAGCAAGCAATGTCACTTTGATTAGGACCAAAAGCCCATAGTCCCACAGTCCAGATTTTTACCCCTCTATCATAACCATTTACTACCTAGTTTACCCTTCATATTTTTGCACTCCTACCCATATGCAGCATATGATAGGAAGAAGCTGGAAATATCCGCTGGTCAAACAACTCTCTCTTGAGGCTTGGTTTTGTTTATTATTGTCTCACGTTCTGATCCCACGACCTTGGGAGCTGCCAGTAATAAACTACTTCTTTGATTAGAATCGCTGAAGTTACCTGACTCCTTTGTACTGCATTGCTAAAACCCTTTTCCATTAGATGAAACTATTTATGTTGGGGGCGTGGGTGGTGGTATCATGCTTAGATCAGACTCAAAAAAGTTTTTTAAAAAGAAAATACTGTGTCTTATTTAATGTTCTTTGTGTGAATGACTCCCTTGAGGACCTCATAGGAGGAGGCATACTCTAGCTAAATACCGTCAAGTAGTAGCCAGTTCCTCACCACATCCTAGAAAAGAGCTGATACGACTTTCACATAGAAATTGCACTATTTTCAGTAACATATATCATCGCTAAACGCCATCAGAAAGCAACAAGGCATTAAGCTGTGCCTATAGTGGAACTATTTGTAAACTAATTTTAAAGGAGCTTTAGGATTTTTTTTAATGACCTAGCAATTAATCTAGGTTGTGGGGGAAAAAACACAAGCATAACTGTCATTGTGAGATAGCCTAACAACCCTTTGTAAAAATATCAACCATTAATTCACCAAGGCAATAGATTGAGAATAGAAATGTCTAGGAGCAAACACACGTAATAATTTCTTGATTATCGATGGGCATTCGGTGTTGGCAGTCACTCTCATGGATCCATACATGTATATTCCTAAACAGGAGGTATATTCCTACCTCTATCAATAGCTTTACTACCCATTCCAAGCAAAAGACCTTACTTAAAACACATTGAAATTCTCTTTATCTTTCCCCAGGCTCTAGGGGGAAAGGCCATATTTTGAGTCAAATCTACCAGATGATTCAATGAGCACGGTATCCAGAAAAAAACAAATTAGGCAAGCGTCCCCCTTTTCCCTGTCATGAGAAATGGACCAAAGGAGGTCCAATGACTCCCTCAGCAAGAATTCTGTTCTTTTCCTCATATTAGCAGTTGTGTAGTAACTCTGCATTGTACCTCAAGAAACTAGAGATTTTCCTGTTTCAAGGCCTGAGGAATATATATCTGGCATGAATCCTTACAGGAATGAGATGTTGTATTTATGTTTGGCCTCACTTATCTGGTTGCCCTCCTGAAATATCTCAGAACACAAGGGAGCACTTTTCTTATGGCCTGGAGGCTCATACTCCAATCTGGAATCCAGAAGCTCTGCAAAGATTTAAGGGCCTTGTTAGTCTACTCTTTGGGACTTAGTATCAACTCAACCTGATTTTGAACTCTCTCTCTCCCAGTTCAGCAAGATTTTTCTCCTTTTTCTGTTATGAATCACTGGTCAAATTGTTTTATGTCCTTTATTTCTCACTAAACATGGCATTTGCCCCCTCAGTATTTGAGTTGTGGAGGAATTCACTCAACAATGTCAAAGTTTAAGGAATAGAGATACAAGAAGATACTGCTTGCTTCCTCCCACCTTCGACCCAGGTCACTGAACTGCTTCTCTCTACACCCAACGTAATATTTTAAATAGATAATTACTGAGATCTTGTGTGACTTTTAAAGTAAAACGTAATTCAATAGAAGGGAATTAGGAGCTTCTCTGTGTTTATGGTTTTAATATTTACTACTCAGCTGTGCAGCATGAAGAGGTGGGTGTAAAACAGAAAGCAAAGCCATGCTTGCTTTTTTGTTTCCTTGGTGTGTTTATAGCCCATCAGGAGGCATTTCCGTGTGCCCTGCCTTTCTGTCTTCCTTTCCACCCTCTCAACAAAAATAACTTCCCTAAAAGCCAGCCTTGTCTTGCAGGTGTTACACAATGTTGTTTTCAATGTAATTTATGTGGAAGTATAATTATGCAGTGGCCATCAACTTTGCTTCACAGTCATTCATCATAACTGAGTACTTGTTTATATAATGTGCCTCTGGAGACACATGGGGTTTCTTTTCAACAAAAAAGAAGAATTTATGAAAGTTTGTCCCTGATTTTGATGAAGCAGAGGTCTAAATGCCATCATAACTAAAAGGCAGGATGCATTTTTTTAAAGCTATCCCAGGGGTAAACAAAATAAACACATAACAACGACTGTAAAAAAAAAAAATCTCTGAGCATTTAGGCTATAAATATTAATAGTAATTTATACTTGCATAAGTATTTCACATTTAGAAAGAGATAGCTCATTCGTTCTTTCATTTATTCCCCACAACACCCTTGTGATAAAGGAAGAAAAGCTTTTTTTTTTTTTCTATTTTCCAAATAGCACAACCATAATTCAAAGGTCCAAGGTCATATGGCTGGTAAATGGTCTGAGCTTGAACCTAGGTCTAACACTTTCTCACTATATTGTTAATAATGCACTGTCCATCAGAGAGAAGGCCAATGTCTTTGTGTTGCTTTTTCCAGTAATCATGACAGGAAAATGTGCCATAAACATTCTGTAGCCCAGTCATCTTGTCTAGTGATGCATATTGCTTAAAAGGCCGATCCCAGCTGGAGGTTCAGTCTATAAATGTGAACTAGAATGTTTTATTTAACTGGCTTACAAAGAGATCAAAATCGTGATCTTGATTACACTAGCACCATGCTTTAACCAGAATATTTTTTTCCAGTTGCTAAAAAGGCTTTATAGGTATCTGTCCACACCCCTGCCATGATGTAGATTGTTAGCAAAAACAAAAATAGAAGCTCTGACCAGAACGGAGTTGCATGGCACATCACTGGTCACAGTAATTATTAAATATTTGTTTGTGTTTTGTCAAGATCGGGGCCCTAACGTTACTACAGTCTCCTCTGGTCATCATCCAGAGTCGCCAAAGAAGGATTTTACAAACATTATGCCATTTGAATAATCCCCAGGGGGAGGATGTACTGAAGTGGATGGAGTGCCCTTCACAGAATGGTAATTAGTGGAATTGAAATGAGCTATGCTCACCTAGACCACAGGGCAAAGATTTACCTCCCTGGATGGTGGGTGCTTTTACTATTTCCTAGTGCTATGCATTTCCTCCCACCAGATGGGATAACAGGTAATCCTGTGCATTCCATTTTAACTTAGATTCTTGCTTTTTACCTTTCTCCTATTTCACATGTAGGATCTACAGGATTTGGGTAGTCTTCTCCCATAGTGGGGCTGACCACTAGGGAGGAAATCTATAGATCTGAATGACATCCTTGACACCAAGATGCTTTGGGGTCCATCCTGAACATTTTCTAAGCTCATTAACAAGCCTGGAGAAGGAGAAAGGAAGTGTCCATGACATAACCTCTGAATTGGGGATGACGGCTTTCTGTACAAGTTGATTTCTCCCATCTATTTTGATAATGTCTCAATATTTATAGTGGGAATGATGGTAGGAGTGTGGGGGATATATTTCCACAGGGAGAAAGAGTTCAATTTTAGAAAACTTTGTCAAAATATATTCCTTTGACTTGGGCGTGTGGCTTCACACTGCTGCTCCCACAATGATGGTGGACGTGGGGAGACCAATCAATGTGCCCGAGATCCCACCAGGCGCGCTGGTGTCTGCTCTCACTGTTTCCCCTGGAACTCCACACAGGTTACAGCAAGGAAGAAGACATTCCAGGGGTGAAAACTCAACTACATTTTCCTGATGGTACTGTAGTGGGAGAAAGAGAATAGAGAATTATGGTGGAAAGGAAGAATGGAGGGAAATGCTAAGAGATGTATTAGTGTTCTAAAGCCTGTCAAACCCAAGGTCACCATCTCCTAGTTCTGAATCTGGAAATAGGCCAATGAAAAACGAAAATACAGCTCCCATCTTTTTTATATTAATATGCATAATTATAATAACATGCATTGAAGAGTTACTATATGCCCTGCACTTAGCACTTTACATGAATAATTTCATTTAACCTGCACAAGAAGTCTCCTAGGTAGCAATCAGGAAAGTGGTATTTAAAGAGGCTAAGTAATTTGTCCAAGGTATACTTCTAGTAAGTTCAACAGAGTGGCATCAATGCTGTATCCTCTTGATTCTGGAGTCTATGCAGCCTCCCACTAGACTTTTGAGAGGATATTTTGTGTGAGATGCTTCTGTTCTGTGGGGCTTCCCTAATTTGCCCTAAATACTAAGGCAGCTTCCCAAGTCTTAACCCTTCTCAGGGACTTAGATGAAAGACAGTCGAGTATAATAGAAAGAGCCTGAACTAAGAGTCAAAAGCTTCTTTTCTAGCAGAGGCACTTGCAAAACACATCCATTTGAGCTAATTGTTTGGCCTAGCAGAACCTCAGATATAAAAGTGGGGATATTTTCTCTTCCAACCTGATGTGGTCATTGAAATAAGCAAATGAGAGAATATCCTATATGTGAACAAGCTTTGAAGACCACAAAGTACAATCGGGTGTATTATTAGTGTGACAATCAGAGTGGGCTTGGAGGACTTAATCTATTTGGGTAATCTTACCCATGACCGCTGCTGGGTCGGTGGTTTCTAGGTGTTTCAAGAGGTTCGAAAATAAAGGTTTATCAGGGAGCAGTCTTAGAACACTAATGTACTGAACTCACTCACCTTCCTTCCCTTCCATAATCTCTCCTGAATGAAAATTGATAGAAAATAGTAATGGTGGATTTGGCAGTTGTCTTGGACTTCTCATTTAGCCTCTTTCTTTCTTTATTTGCCAAATAAGCATGATCTGTGCTGTTCAACAGAGAGCACTAACCACATGTGGCTATTAAATTTAAATTTAATCAAATGAAAATGTTCGTTCTTTAGTCATACCAGCCACATTTCAAGTGATTACACAAGAATGGTGGCTATTGTAGCAGCTGCTTCATCCCTAGGAGAATCAGGCATTTCAAACTGTTACACTGAAGAAAAAACTACATTAGTTTCTATTCCATTTTTTTTAAATGCTGACACAAATACCACTCAGTCAGTCATCCACTAAAAGTAGACACAAAAATCTCCTGGTACTTCGACCAAAAATCAAAGTTTATAAAGTTTTTCAAGACTGATTTATCAGGTTGTTTTTTTTTTCCCTCTGACAATCTGACAATACTTGACAATATCTAATTTCACTTTCCGTCCTCCCTTCTTTCCTTCCTTCTTTCTTTCATTCCTTCCTTCCTATCTCTCTTTCCTTCTCTTTCTTTCCTTCCCTCTCCCTTTCTTTCTTCCTTCCTCTCTCTCTCTATATACAGTTAGACAGAAGATAGATAGATAGACAGACAGACAGACAGACAGACAGATAGAGGACAGGTCTTAAAGTGGACTAGGTGTATTTATTTATTCTCCCTACATCCTATGTTTTCAAAATTTTTTATAGATGCAATGACATCACATTATAGAAAGTTTGGACAACTGGAAAAAATGATGGGGAAGGGAACATCTGTGATTCCACTATTCCTTCAAATGGCTATTAGCACTTTGGTCTATTGCTCCTTAAATCTTCTTAAAGATTTTTTATGTTTTAATTATAGTGATATACTATGCATAGACATGTATACTTTTTTTTAAATAACATTTTTACTTTTTTCACATTTACTAATATAAAATCAGTACTTTAAATAAAGCACTTATTTTTTTACTCATTCCTTCTAAAAACAGCCCTGATGGTTAAGGGAGGAAATAAGAAGGATTGTCCCCCTTTATAGGTGGCATTAAGCCAGATAAGCTTGGTCAAGTCTGATGCCAAATCATTAGATTAGCTTCTGTGGGGTCAGAGAACGGAATTTGCTGCACATGAGAAAGTCTTATAAAACTTGGGAGTGGTCAAAAGAAAGCACTGCTATTCCCTACCCACCTTTAAGAAAACACAAAGTTGGTCATCAGCAATGTATGTGTGTATGTAGATTCCCGATGGGTTAGTCTAAATCCCATAACTTCTTAACATATATGTGGCTTGCAACTCTTAATTGTAAGAATCCTTAAAATTTTCAGTGGGTTTAACTTAGAATCCAAAATAGAATAGTCCACTTTCCAGCCCCCAAACACCTATGTAACTAAAATTCTTTGGATTGCAAATAGCAGAACCCACTTCTGCTTAGTTTAAGGGAAAAAAGCGGGGGGTTTTGGGGAAGATTAGCCCATAGAACTCAAGGATGAATTAAAGTTCCCACCCCTCCTCTTTAGAAAGCTGCTGTAAATGCAGCTCAGCTCTGAAAACCCCAAGACTCTGTGCCTCTCAGTCCAAATTTCAAATTTCCAGGTGAGAAATGAAAACAGTTCACTTGGGGTCAAACATGTACCTTATACCAACCATCTTAGGGCAGGAGGCACTGTCACAGGAAGCTGCCAGGGATGCTGGAAGGTCCTCAATGCAAGCTAGACAGGGACCCCAAGGGACCAACTACTCTCTAGCCTCAGGGAAAGAGCTCCATCTTATCATGAGCAACACGATATATATATTGTACCAGACCTTTCTAGTGGGCTAAGTAAAAATATGATGGTGGGAGGTTGGAGGTAATCCTACTTTAAAGAGTAGGAAGCTAATATTAGGCATGAATTCTGTTTAGGAAGAGATTAGTATTTACGCGCTCGAGTTCCAAAGGGAGAAGCTTGTGATGTCACTCAAATTCAGACGCCAGCTAGAGTCACACTGGCCAGAAGAGCTACTCTTCTCCCACTGTAGTCAGAGCACCAACAGCTTCTAGATACTGCTCAGCCATCTGGCAGTGTGATGCCATCAGCTACATTCTTACAGTGCAAAGTTTAGGAACAGGGAGACCTGGTTGCCCAAAGTTCAAATGCAGTCTCACCAAGGAAGTCTTCCCTAGGAATCCAGCTAAAGGCGCTCTTACCTTCCTCAAAACCCTGCAGGAGAGTGGCCTGTGGGGCCTGACATTAGTATAAACTGGTCTGTGAATCTACATGCTCCCCAATCATTATCATAAAGCCAAATCCATGTGCTGTCTCACCCATGTATCTTCTACTACCTTCAAACACGTCATTGTTGTGATCGAGAAACGCATCCCCGATTTCATGATAGCTTTATATATATATAATTTCCTCAGTCAACAAATAATTCAAGTAACTATCACATGGTGGATTTCCCCAAATGTTTGATATTAAAAAGGGGTGACTCAAGATGTGCTATAATAGGGAATAGTACAGAAGACCAGCAAATGTTGCGTTACCAGCTGAACAAAAGGATTAGAGAACCCAAATCGGGCCATGACAGGTGTATTTTTCTTAGCAGCACCTGGCTATAGCTTTAGTGAGGAGTAATTTGAAGCTAACTGCAAAAAAATTGCTCGGATTAATTTCACCCTACGATATGTGAAATTATGTCTCATAAAAGCTATGTTCAAATTAATGGCTTATGAAATCGAAATCTATTTACGTAGGTCATTTCATTTTATTAACTAAAATTAATTGGTGTATTAATAAATGTAAACTCAATAGGGGAGAAAAAAGAGTGGCTCATGCTCCAAAAAGTTGGGAATCACTTTAGGCCATCCCATTCCTGTGACAAACATAACCTTGTAAGAGGTCACTGTCATTATGTACATATTTTCTCTCTTTTTATTTTTGGTTGCCTCTCTTTGTCCTTGTATTTTGCACATAAGACGTGCTCAATGAATATTTGTTTCTAAAAGTTTATGTCTCCCTGGGGCAAAATGAAATTGTTAGGGAGAACCACTGCACAAGCTGGCCAAGCAGTTCCTCTCTGCTTCCCACGGCCGTGCTTGGGCCCTGCTCTGGGGCTTCTGTAATCTAGGTGGCTCTGCTCCAGGCAATGCCACTGTTCCTGCCATTCCTCCCTTTCTCTCTCCCCAGCCTCCCCACTGTGAAGCTGGCTTCCTTCTCCTTCTCACAAGAACTTAATTGTTCCAGTGGAGTACTGATGAAACAGTATGTGTCTGAATCCAGCTGTGGGAAACATTTAAACCAGTAACTCATCTCCATGTATAAAAATGTAATCTGTAAGGAGAGAAAACTCTAACAAGCCAAAACCTTTTGCTAACCACTTAACTTCAGATTTAACCAGACATAAAGGAGATTATTAAACCCCCAATGAATTAGAGGTTAAATTGGTTGTAAGATTCAATAGTTAGCTTTGAAGGTGAATTTTAGTTTTGCCTTCCGTTTTGCTAAATCGGTGCTTTTCCTTACGGTGACTAATGCTGACTTGAAATTTGATTTTGCTAAGTAAATTACATTTTTCTAGCAGATCTCTTGATGGCTAGGTTCAAATTTTACATAAATGCCCCAATTGTGGACCCATAAAGCTGGTACAATTTTAAAGCTTTTTTTTTTTTTTTCAGACAAATGACCGTGCAGAGCAATATTTAGTTGTCACTGTCTGGAGCCCGGGTGGCAGGAGAAAGAGTCTGAGGCAGAGACGGGAGCTTTGCCAACCGAAATAGCAGGACCTACACTGTGCCATTCTGCAGCACACTGTGTTCTCAGGAGATGGCACAATTACGTTTCGGGAACAACCCAAGGCTCCAACATCAGCGGGAGCATCTCCTAACTCACAGCCTGGCAGGCCTGTTAAAGACTTCATTTCCTTGTGTGCTTCAATCAAATGAGAAACGATAGCCTGGTGGTACCTGGCCCAGGTGGAATTATGAGATAGACCGGTAAAGCCGTGCATCCTGCTTGCCGACAATGATTTCCATGTCTTTTCTATGTCCCTTCCTACCACTCTGCATTCATTTATTCTCTCTCTTTCCTCCCTTCCTCTCTCTCTCCCTCCATGTCTATCTCCCCTCTCTTCTTAATGCTACTCACGCCAAAAAGACTGCAGGCTCCTTGGCCCTCAAGAATCCAAGTAAATAGATAAAAGAGTCTTAAAGGACCACTTGAGTCAGGCAGATTTATTTGTATGCAGCACCACCATGTTCCACCCCAGAAAAGACAGAACAAATTCAGGAACATTCAGAGGGGAAATTAAAGGATTTTTGTTTTTGCCCCATGGTGGTAAATAGTGTCTTTAAATCATAACCTTCTTAGGTGCTTGACATTTTAGGTCTAAAACATCTTGCATGTCCCATTGAAATATTAAGTTAGCAGATCAATGACAATATAGTCAGGACACATTATAATAAATAATGATGATAATTAACTTTCCCCATTAATTCTTAGCACATATATTGTGTACTATAACTCTCCTCCTGAACTTGGCACCAACCACATCTGCTGTTTCTCATGCTGCCTGGAGAGCAAACACAAATTTACTCCATCCTGTAACGTGGTTATGGGGTGTTGGGGATGAACATAAACAGAGAAAGATACAAAGGGGCAGAGAAGCAGAGAAATATATGTATACAAAGATGACCTGGACTTCAGGAAGAAAAGAGGTACCGCCAAACCATGCTCTCCCTAACACATTCCGCAAGGTGCCCAGGCATACACACAGCTGCTATGGTGTTCAGAGTGTGTCACTTCGAGTGGTTGCCAGATTTGTTCCTATTTATCCAGGAAGAAAGAAAACCTTACCAAAGACTGAGAGAGATCTATGAGGGTACTTCCAAAACCTGAGAGAATATACTTCCTTTTTGACCTTCTTAACACCATCCGTCCAAGCTGAGGAAGGGAATGCATTCAAGGACTTTAACAGCCAGCACAGCAAGTTCAGTTCAAAGCCACGGGGGGAAGGGAGGGATGGGTACACGATGCGGGTGGGGATGGGGGCGAGGAGGGTACCAGACAGCATCTTGCTAACTAACACACCCTGGATAGCATTTGCCCTTACACCAAATGTGAGCTTCAGGACCCACGCTCATTCTCTCGGTTACTACTTTGGCAAGTCCTCAGTTTAGGACCCTGAGTATGTGATGGCCAGTAATACAATTAAGGCAATGGGAAGCCTTTCTTTCACAAATGGTTAACTTCTATTCTACTCAGGTAACAGGTTGACCAAAATGGTCATCACAGCTGTCTTCTTCATCATCATACCATTTGCCATTAAATGTACCCAAGCAGGAAGAAGCATTTCTTCATATTTGCTGTGGTGAAATGTAATCAGAGACTATTTTTATGACCATTCTGGATCATTATCATCCACACAATGATTATTTTAGACACCTATAATCATACGTATGTGGAGTATGGACAATGCAGGGAGTCAAATGTAAAAATGTTGAGACGCAGTAAGTGCCTATGAAGATTTTACAGAAACTGTAATGCATGTGGAAAATTAACTAATTTGCATGAAGGAACAACTTTGTTAAGACTATCATTAGCTCAGTGGGTTCTGCAAAGAAGAAAAATTGGTAAAGGGAAAACAAACAACCTTACCCAGTACATTGATGCCTGAAATTCCATAATTAGAAGTAATATGTATTATGTGGGTTTACAAATTATCGCCAGTTAAAATAGATAAATCTGGATGAGGATGTGCATTGAATACTAGAGCCTATACTTACATAGGTAAGTACCTATGTACATGCATTTACATTATAAAAGAGAGATGGTATATGGAAAACTGCTCCGATTCCTTCTTTTTTCTTCACTTACGTACATATGACATTTCCCCTCTTTCACCAGAGGATTCCATCTGTTTTAAGGAGCATTGGAATTGTTACTATAGAAATGCAAGTAGAAAGAAAGCTTTTGACTTCCAGAATAGCATTTTGAAACCCACAGAAAAATAATAGTCTTGAAAGCCTAAAATTTGGAGAGAGATGAAGGATTTCTGAAGCCTAAAACACTTCTTGTATATCTCAGCAGCGAAACATGCAGTATTGACCATAAATTTATTCTAAGCCATCAACAGGAAGAACTTAGGATGGGCCATAAAGAATATTCCAATCAGAAGGAAAAGTGTGCATTTTACATATTGTTTTACAATTACAATGTTATGATAGAAGAGCAGTTATGAGATGAATGAAATGAAGGGCCTGAGCATTTAGTGCAATTTTCAGCATGTGATAAACACTCACATGTTTATAATAAACATTATTACCCTTGCCACACTACCTAATAAGTATTACCTCTCTACTTCTGTGCTCTCCTGCCCCCAGACTACACATGCTTTGAGGCCAGAGATTCTGTTTTACTCATTGTTGCATCCTCAGCTCCTATTACAGAGCTTGGTGTTCAATAAATATCTGATAAACTGACTGAACCTCACTGCTCCTCTTAAACAAAGATGTACAGTAAGAAGTGAAAAGTTGGGTTTGCTCTCAGTCTTCCATCAGCATGACACCATCACCACAAGCACCAATCTGTGGTTGTTTGTGGGAAAGAAAACACAAATCTAAATTAATCGTCTGCATTTTAGGTTGGATAAGGATGAGATTTTTTAACTCTTGGTGTGATAAAATCATGTGGGCCACCAAACGCTGTAGAGGCCTCTCTAACCTTAGTGAGCTTGTTGGGACGTGAGTCACATTTGTCCTGGGTGATTTAGACACTCCCTTGCCTGAAGACAGATGGCTAGGCCAGGTCATCTCTGAAAGCGCCTTCGGCTCTGTTAACCTATGATTCTATTAACCAGTTAATATTTTCCTGTGATTTGCTCTTCACAACTGCCTAATAATATTACATTGTTCTTCTATACAATGCAATGATGTGACATTAATCTAACCATGTAACCACTCTGCCTGCTCCACCAATGTCACTCTACGACCCTGAAGAATTATTCAAGGACACCTTTCCTTTTCTTCAACTAAACGAAGACCATTCTTTGGGCCATATCCTCAATCCTTACTAAAAAATCTCCCTGGCGTTTCAGATTCTCCATTCACCAGCCCTTAAATTCCGCCGCTTCCTACTTTTATCCTATCCAAATGATCTTGCTTTTTGCTGTGATGCACTAAATCAATTGCTAACCATAAGGACTGGATCGAGCATCTGAGTGTCATCA
The DNA here is from genome assembly GCF_004115265.2 of Rhinolophus ferrumequinum. Taxonomy (NCBI): domain Eukaryota; kingdom Metazoa; phylum Chordata; class Mammalia; order Chiroptera; family Rhinolophidae; genus Rhinolophus; species Rhinolophus ferrumequinum. The sequence continues at coordinate 35,642,584 of NC_046301.1, forward strand.
CATCCCAAAACATCTGAAAATGCTCAAAACTTCATTGTAAATCTGTGTCCATCTTCCGCTGGGAGAGCGGACTCATGTCACCAAACCCAAGAGGACAGACTAGAGCAGAGAAGCTCTAAGGTCAGAGGACCCAGTTGACTCAGTAGTTCCTTTCTTCTCCGCCAGCCCGTCTCAAACCATATGACACAGATTAGAACTGATTATCGAAAGGAAACTTACTGAGACAACAAATGTGATAGCTTCACAAAACAGTTGGCTTTTTCCTAAGGAAAGTTAAAATGTGTGTGGATCCTGGAAGCCTGAGCCAAAGGTAGCTCTTTTCCTGCCAACAACTTACACACTGTTCAACTTTGCCTCTGCTTGTCTTCTTTATTAAGTGATTGGGATTCAGTGATAGCCATAATCACTGTCACGTGTGAGTGCCTAACAGGTACCAGGCCCACTAACCAGGCAATACCACCCACATCACATTCTACATGGATGGCAGCCCTGGAGCATGCAATGCTGGTCCATCCCACAATCATACGGGTCAATACTTATAACCACGTAGGGTAGGATTATCATTTCCAGTTACAGATGACAAAACAGGCTCATCAAGTTAGCAAAACTGACCAAAGTCACACAGTAATAAAGAGCAGAGCTAGGTTTGAAACTCAGGCCTAATTCCAAAGGGCACACTATTGTCAGGTGTTCTGCTCCATGCTGTGGGATTTAAAAATAAGCAGGTAGACCTGGCCTTTAAGGACGCTGATATGTAATTAGAGAAAACAAGAGAGTCATGTAAAATTAAATAGCAATGAAATAATGGTTCAAGTCAAAAGAGGAAGTTTGTCACAAGGCAGAACTTGATTAATTGCTAAAGAGACCATCAAGCAAAAACTGGTACAACCATTTAGAGGAAAGGGAGATCGATTAATATTTACAAGCTGTGGTAAACAAACTCCATGTATTAGGAATCTGTAAGTAACTTAGAACTGGAGAAAAGATAAAGGCAGAGAACAAGAGAAAAATATGACCTTATTGCCACTGCAAAAGGGCCTTGTGGAAGAAAAGCCAGAAGACACCTACTTGTAGGGAAGGAAGATAAAAGGTTCACAAGAAAAATTTCAGAACTCTGTGAGAATGATTCTATGTGACTCATTTTCCTTCTGAAAGTTTTTATTTCAGGTTTAGCTTAAGGCCTTGGGAGCTCACTATTTAAAATGTGTGAAAGATATTTGAAATGAAAATGTTGTATATGCTTTGGGTTTTGTTTTATAATCTAATGTAAATTTAGCTTTAAGAGCTACGGTTTTTTAAAAAGAATCTTGAGCTTTTCTTTTTTTAAGCTGAAGACTGCAAAGTAGGAGTTGCACTTGAAAAATCTAAATAGTAACTTCCAATTTAATTCAAATGGTGATGGGTGTGACAATTCAAACACTATGTTCTTCCATGTTCCATTATGTGGGTAAAGGCGATACTGATTAATACTACACTTTTCTCTTTTAAATCTGCACTGCAGATAGTAGTTATGTACACCTTTGACTAAGGTCAAGTAAACGAGGGTTTATAAGAAGCCTAGAGACAGAATGTCAAATGTAGATCTGGGCTCTGATTCCTTCCTATGCCAGAATGGTGCTGCTTTCTTTGAATAGTTACCCAAGAGCTTTGTTAAGCAAAACATATTACGGTAGTAGCCAAAACAATAATAGCAGGAAAAGTATGCCCCTATACAGTTATATATGACTAAAGAGGAAGGACTAATTTTTATAAACCTTAATATGCAATCATTTTCAAACTCATTTAATCCTCAAAACCACCTCTGGTGTAAATATTATAATCCCCAATTTGTAGAATGAGGAATTAGCTCACAAAAGTTAAATGATTCATCTAGTAAATTGCAGAACCATACTTAGACTCGTGTATCCCAGTTCTAACATTGAGAGTTTGCAACAAATAACTGAAGGTGATTTGTTGTATTAGAAATATACACACGTCTTCTTCATATCAACTGACTGCTATGGGAAACTTGATTGAGCCTTCTCAGCCAATTTCTCTTCATCATTTGAGGCATAAGGGGTTACAAAATGTGATTGTATTCTGATGCAAAGAGTCACAGGAAATAAAATGAGAGAAAACTACTGGCTTTAGAATCAGACAGGCAGCAGAACTTGACCTTTCTTTACTAGTAACATGACCTATAAGAAGTACTTTAACCTCTGTGGGCCTCAATTTCCTCATTTGTAAAATAGAAGTAAAAAGACCTACATGATCATTAAAGAAAATATTGCAGAGCAAGAGCTTAGTTAATGCCTGGAGCATAAAATATGTGCTCAATAAATGGTAAATCTGCTGCCATTGTTTATTCAAAAAATATTCTATTGCGTATGTATTAGATGATGGGAATATGCAAGGGGAGAATGCGATCCTTGTCCTCATAAGGGATATATATATTAGTACCAGTGGCCTCCACAATTTTTTTTTCCCACAATTTTTATCATAAGCTCAATATTAAAAAATTTCTCATCACCATCCTCAATGCATAAATATAATTAATTTATAAGTTATATGCACACACTATTCTAAATATTATACACTTTATAAAATATACACAATAAATAACTGCAAAAGAATAAATTATTAAGATCCCACTGGATTGTCTTGTACACACCTTGGAATGTACACAGGCCACTTTGAAAACTATTGTTTTACACCAAGAGTCAGCAAACTTTTCTGTGAAGGGGCAGATAGTTAATACTTAAAGTTTTGCAGACATCACAAAGTCTCTGTTGCATGCATTAAAAAAAATTTTTAATAACCCTTTTAAAATGTAAAGCAATTCTTAGATCAAGGGCTTGGACTGTAGTTTACTCATTCTCATTTTAGACCATAGACTATATTAGAATAGATGACTCTGGATAATGAACTAGTAAGAAAACAAATACTACAGTAAGTACTATGAATGAAATCAACTGTCAAATGCAATGGAAAGTAAAGAAGAGGCCAACCTTAGTGAAGATGGCCTTAGCTAAAGAGAAAGCCACAGTTCACCTATGACCTGAAGGACAGGAACGGCAATTATGGAAGAACGGAAAACCTTCCCAGCAAAGAGAAGGACCTGTAAGTACCAGGTGCTGAGGTGGAAGAACTTGCTTTTTCAAGGACTGAAAGGAAGTCTGTGTGTCTGCAACTCATAAGAGAGAAAAGAGCAGGGTGTGACATGTGGCTGGGAGTCAGGCAGGAGCCAGCTTTGCAGACTTTTGAAAATGATTCCCATAAAGTAAAGCATTTGAAGCCAAAATGGAGTTAGAGAAGATAAAATCAGCATATTGTATGTCTCCGGAATGCAGACAAAGTGAAATAATAACCAGAAGGTGGTGGATCAAGGATTGGCTCCTGGGGCAAAACTAAAAGTTAAAGAGAAGTAGACAACTTTGATTACGTCCTCAAGCTATTTAAGACAATTATTAAACTACTAAGTTTTTTATTGCTATTCAACCTTGAAATAAAGTCATCACTGAGGCATACATTGTTCTGACTTTCATTAACCAGACTAACTAAGTTTAGAACAAACCCATTATATTCCCACGTACTCATTTTTATGTGTGTGTGTGTGTTTTAAGTTTATTCTTTTCAAATTAAAATTGCCTTTTTTGGAAGACTACATAAGAAGTAAACAACACTGTTGTCTCCAGTCTGTAGCACAGAGACGGGAGGGTGACGATACACCATGGATCTTACTGTACCTCCAAAATTTTGAACCATGTGGCTCTAGTGCCTATTCAAAAAGCAAATAAATAAAATTATATTCAAATTAAAAATTTTCAACTGCATTAATTGTATGCAGTCCCAGAAAAAAATGAAAGGTTTCTATAAAAATTCATTTGACCGGGAAAAACAGACAATTTTGCCATTCCGATGTTTTCAAATCATGGTTGAGGTGACAACTTCACTAAGTCTGCGTATACATGTAACAACAATATGATATCTGAAAAATGTATAAATTAATGAAAAAAACTAGTCTCAGAGAGAATGGTAGCAGTACAGGTAATGTTTTTAAAGTCAACTTACTTTGGAAAACAATTTGGAAGTTCTTCAAATAACTAGTTATGATGTGATCCAGCAATTCTACTCCTAGGTGTATACCCGAGAAAAATGAAAACATACATATAAAAATTGTACGTGAATGTTTATAGTAGCTTTATTCATAATAACCAAAAAAATGGAAACAACCCAATTGTCCCTCAACTGATGAATAGATGACTAAAATGTGGCATATGCATGCAACAGAATATTACTAGGAAATAAAATGAAATGAAATACTGAGAAAAGCTACCACATGGATCAACCTTGAAAACATTACTCTAAGTGAAAAAAGCTAGTGACAACAGACCACATGTTGTATGATTTCATTTGTATGAAATGTCTAGAACAGGCAAATTCATAGAAACAGAAACTAGATTAACGGTGGCTTAGGGCTGATGGGTGGAGGGCAGGATACAGAGCGACTGTTCGTGGGTACTGAGTTTCTTTTAGGGGAGATAAAAATGCTCTAAAATTAAATTGTGATGGTTGCATAACCCCATGCATATACTAAAAATCATTCAATTTAAGACTTTAAGTGGGTAAGTTGTATGGTATATGAATTCTAGCTCACAAAGCTGCTTTTTTTTACAAGTCAGCTTATAAAGGGCTACTCAAACACCACATTGTAATTTAAGTTAGGGTAATTGCCACTTAAAAGACTAACACTGCACCTGAAACTAACATAATTTTTATGTCAACATAATTAAAAATAATTTTTTTTAAAAAAAACTAACAATTTCAATATATGATCACTAGGACTTATAAAAATGAAACCAACAGGGCAATTTTGGTCATAAAAATTTCAATTTAGATTTCTTACTTAGGTCCTTTATGGCCTTCATTATTCTGAAACACAAAGTCGCCTGCAGCGATCCTCTCCCCGAACTGCCCTTGACTGTGCAAGGTAGCAGCCTAAAGTGGTGAAAACATTACAAAACTATAAATAGTCCTGAAATCAATGAGAATCGCCTTTAAGAAGCACTTTGATACACACAGATATTCAACCTGTGTGTGCCAGAACTTCAATTCCTGTCTGCCCATGAAAAAAGAACACAGGTCATGAAACTGCAGAAAATCTGCAGAGATCATCTACTTAGGCACAATGGAGAGTTGGCAGCACTGCATGTTTATAGCTGATTCACCCTCCATCACTGACAGATTGTTTTACTGACAAATATGAGCAACAATTTCCTTTGTGTTATAAAATATTCCTGTTATTTTACTTTACATAGTCTTGTCTTGGCACCTCTGTGTCTCTATTTTGTCAATAGCAAGGGATTAAAAAAAAGTTATTATGAATATTAAATCAATTAATACATGAAAAAAAGCTTAGAAGAGCATCTGGCACATAGCATTTGGCTCAATAAATTTTAGTATTGCATTATTAAATAGGGTCTTTAACATCTCATTCGGCAGCACACTCACTTAGGATACATCATCAATTTCAGCCATCCACAAGAATAATATTTAAGTCCCTATTATATCTCTTATTATTTCTGCATAACTAAAGGTGACTACCAGAATGGTTTCTCTGAACAAAGGGAATTTCCAAAGATAAATTTTAATCTCTACCATAGAGAGAACAAACAAAAACACAACTCCTGGTAACCCTCTCAATGACATTTTCCAAAGTCAAACAAAATTTTAAAGACCAGTCCTCACTGACCATTGAACACCTTGTCTAGGAATTTGGACGTCAGTCTGATGGCCATGAGTAGCCAGTGCTGAGTGTAAATGAAGTGTGACTTGTTTGAGCTTGGGTTTGAGAAGATCACTCTGGCAACAGGATGGAAGACAGATGGGCTGTTAAGAAGGAGGCCCAAGTGCAAGACTATTTCATTATCCAGATGAGAAATAAGAATAACAAGACCCAAGGCAATGAATGACTGTAGGGATTGTGCCAAGCAAGCTCCAATGGCCATCACACCTCCAAAATATCATGTTTAGTAATTACTGCTTTTTATTTTATTCTAGTAAAGATGGACTTGTATAGTGTGGAAAAGTGGTGCCCACTGCATGGGTTTAACACTTGATTTCCAGATCTCATATAGAAAAATATGAGTGTATGTCATCTATTAATTTATCTTCTGCTTCGCGCTCATGAATCGCTCTGACTTTCTACAACAATGGTTACCCTAGAATAAAATTTAGCACTGAAACCTGAAAATGATTGTGGCATGGCACCTTCCTCTGTGAGGAAACTCCCAGGACCTGGCCAGAGGCTCTGCTTGAGAATCAGTCACACCTTCTCCCAGGGGCCAGGGGAGTAAGGGACTAGGAGGGCCAAAGGTCTTTGTCAGAAAGAACCACTGCTGCTGTGTCTGTGGCACCCCATTTTTATCTTCTGAGGGTACCAGGGATTAGCCTGACAGCTGTCCTTATGTTACAGAACAGAATTCAATTTCTAGTCTTTCTTTTAATCCTCATTTCCCTAAAGCAAGGACAAAATCAAGAATTATCCGTTCAATAACATGCTGCATTCGCATCCTTTCTTTTTCAGCTATTCAAATGCTTTTTAGTGAATAATTTCATCAGTTGTAATCTCATTCCTACAGAATGAATGATAGAAGCATGGAGAAGAGCAGTGTCTTACCCAAAGTCACACAGTAAGTCAGCATCCAGGCAGATTTTATACCCAGCATTACAACTACGAGTACAATTTGGAGATGCTCAGCGAGTCCTTGATTGTCAGTCCAGGACTCCACCAGATACTGTTTTCATAAACAAAAGATAAGCCAATCCTATCTTTCATGAGGTAAGAAGCAGAAGAAAAAGGAAAATAATGTTAAAATTAGACAATCTGAAAAATAAGAAATAAGTAAAAATGTTAATCATCAATGCCAGAAAAATACACTTTTATGCTCAGTTTTAGCAAATAATGTTCTCAATAACGTTTCATAAAACATGAAACTCCACATACAATATTACTCTAGTTTCAAGAAATGTTATAGATCAATCGTTTATAAAGCAATGTTTTCTACAGCAAGCCTGCCCTCTTTACCTTGTTTTACCCAGGACTATACCTCCAAGATTTTCTTTTTATCTCTTATGCTTAAAGAAAGTAGCAACTCTTATGACTTATGTCCTGAGATACAGACTCTCAAATAAACAAGCACAAACTGTGCAATACTGCATGAAATAAAACACTTTTCAGGATACAAAATATTAATCTTATCTGGCACATCCTAGTATATTTGGGGCCATAAATTCTGGTGTACTCATCCATTAGATTTTCTTCACAAGTCTCTTTTCTTAAATAGACAAACAGTGGTTTAAATAAATAAACCAGGTCACCACAACCACAATTTCAAGTATTGTCTGCCTCTTTAGAAAAAATGCTTCAAGATTGATCTAGTTCTTTCTATTCTTAAATTTTTTTTTCTTTTATACTTCCCAACTGTCACCTTCCTCCAACACAACCAAGAATCAAATAAAACAGAAATAAATATATGTTCCAGGGACATTTGCTTGGGAAGGGTTTTGTTCTCAGAAGGACAAAGTGTGTCACAAATTTAGTATTCCCCGGGGGAGACAGGACAGTTAGACATGATCTTGCAAGACACACACATGAGCACACTCACATATCCTTCCCATAAACTGAAACAATAAACAAGAAGGATGAAACATCTCCCCATCCCGGGGAAATATATGTGTGATATTTTAAAGAAAAAATGAAGCTTGTGATTTTTTTTTGTGCTTTCAGCATCTCACTAAAACTGGTATTTCCATCATCCTTGTCAATAGGAGATTCACCACAGCCCTGCAGTCCCGGCAGAAGAAAAGTCACACAATAGAATTTAGGTTAGAAAACCCTTCAGAGCTGTAGACAGTAAAGCACAGATTGTTAAAATCCTAAGGCAAGCTAAAAATCATAGCCATCATTTACTGGGCGTTGGTTACTGTATCCTTACAATCTACTGAGATAGGTGTCATCAATATCATTTACCAGTAACAAAAGTCACATTAAGGAGGTTAGGAATTCGCTCAAGATAACCAATAAATACCCAGGCCTGGATTCAAAGTCACATCCACTTTAGTCATTTGTTCACCAACATTTGATAAGAGCCTGCTATGAGCCGGGTACTGTTCTACCGTTTCCCCAAAATAAGACCTCGCTGGACAATCAGCTCTAATGCGACTTTTGGAGCAAAAAGTAATACAACACCTGGTCTTATTTTACTATTTTTACTATTTACTATTTACTTATTTACTATAAGGCCTGGTCTAATATAATATAGCATAATATATTATATATATAATCTTATATTATATCAGATCTTATATTAATTTTTGCTCCAAAAGAAGCATTAGAGCTGATTGCCCGTCTAGGTCTTAGTTTTGGGGAAACAGGGTAGCACCTGGGAATACAGCAGGGAGCTTACATTCTAATGTGGGAGAAGACAATAGACAAATGTGTGTGTATGTGTATATATAGATAGATACAGATGTGGATGTATGGCAGGGAGTGGGGATTATCATAAAGGAAAATAAAGCAGACTGAGAAGATAAATACAGATGTGGATGTATGGCAGGGAGTGGGGATTATCATAAAGGAAAATAAAGCAGACTGAGAAGATAAACAGTGACAGACAAGGGGTGCAATTTTGGATGAGGTGCTCAGGGAAGGCTTCTGTGGGAAGGTGATCCATGAGTAACACCTGAATGAGGCGAGTGAAAAAGTCATGCAGATATCTGGGGAGAGAACCTCCCAAGCAGAGGGAACAGTGAGAGCCGAGGCCGTGAAGTTATAGAGGGTGCAGTGTGTTAGGCAACAACAGCACAGAGACCACGGAGCTGAAACAGTGAGCCAGCGGCAGCAGGATGTGAGATGGGGCTGAAGGCGGAGCCAACGGAAAGGGCTCTGGATCCTCTTGTAGAGAGATGAACAGCAGATAGAATTTTGAGCAGGGAATGAGATGCTCTGTTTCACTCCAAAGCCACTATCCTTTCTGTTCCACTGCCACCCGCAGAGAAGACAATTTTCCCTCTCCCTTGCCCAATACCTGCTTCTGTGACACCTGTCCTAGTCTGTTTCCTTGACCACAGTCTTATATTTACGTGGCCACTGATGGCTAGTTACTCTTATCCTTCCTCCTACCCTGTGGAAACTTATAAGCCTTGTACCTCCTCTGCTAAGGGCAGCTTTCTCAGTCCTCCCAGAAACACACCAACACATGTGGATTAAAGAAGACTAGAATAGACTTCCCAAGACACAGACCCACTTATGAAACATCCCCACCAATGTTGTGCCTTGGTTGTTCTCATCACGGAGCAAAATTCATTGCGATTCAAAGTCCCAGCCATATATTCTAGGACAAAGGACAACAGGAGCCCTGTTATGTTCTAGATGCTTCTAGGAGCTGGAGAAACAGCAGCCAACAATGTAGCTTACATTCCCTGTGTATCTATATAGTGATTCTCTATCAGAAGAGGGTGGGAGGGTCTGTGGGGTTTGAAGAAGTAATTGAAATAAAATACTTGCTTTGTTCTTAGTTACAACCTTTTGTTTATTTTAAAGTATTAAATAACTTTAAAGGAGGGCATGTTTTGTGTTTGTCAGGAGAAAACAGGCTTTAAAAGGCTGAAAACAGTGGAACAGAGGGTGTTAATAATACCCTTAGAGGATGAAATGAGTAGGAGTTATGTTATGAAACGGGAAGGAGATATGATTTGAGAGAAACTGGAGTCTCCTCAATCACCCACTGACTGCTCCATGTACTCAAGGGATGGCCCCGTTCAGAGGATTTGGGGTCCTATCTGTCCATTTGCGCACCCCTAACTCACTGCTTTAATGTTCTTTTCCTGGCCAGGATCTATGGTTAGATGTTTCCATAAAGCTATATTCTGCCTTTGCTCCCCATTAAAAACTAATTCTAAGGGCAGGCCATCTAAACATCTGGCCCTGCATATGTATTCTTCGAGCACAGTGCAGGTTAAATAGCAGAGGCCTTTAAAACTATTGCTCGATTAATTTTTTATTTCCTATTTTTCAACTGGCCTGTGCGTGTGATATATCATATAATATTCACATACATCAATTATTTATGTATATATAAATATGTACAGATATACGCATGTTGTGTGTGTGTGTGTTTATCAATATACCTCATATTCAGTAATCACTGATTTTTTCATCAGCGTAAGTTTTTTTTTCTTTTTTTCATCAGAGCTAAAATTCCCTTTTATCTTTTGACATCACTCATGGCCATTATTCCTACAGATTTTGTATCTGGAATTTTTTCATGATGTAGCAAGATTAATTCAGAACTACAGTCACAGCCACACCTTCCAGGACAAAGGGTAATGCTCAGACCACTGTTTTTCTAGGGAGGCAGGGTATCTTCTGGGCATTGACCCCAATATTTCTCTCTTGCTTTCTTTCAGAAATAAATCATTGTCAAGGAAGACGTCCCCATCTCTAAAATCCCTGGGAGGAGTGGAGCGGGGGACCCTCACCTTTAGCGGGGTGTTTATGGACACCATCTTCTTAATGGCTCCCCCACAGGAGCTCCCGGGTCCAGGAAGACAAGTGTGTCCCAACCTACCCTCTAGAGAACTAAGTCCAAGAGGAGGGCAGCCCAAATAGTCAAAGACCAGACTGATGCCTGAGAAAGAGATTTAGTCTGGGACATTTTTACCCTGCAGCTGTTACATGTGGAAACAATTATACATTCCACTCTGTCCCAGAACAGGTGAAGGAATTTCATAAGCAAATGGTCAGCTGGGTAGCTTTACATTGAGTTTCCCACCCCTTTTCCATTTCTTCTTCTCCCTCTTCTTTTTCCTGGCAGTAAATTCCTACTCCTGATAGTTCTCTATGACTCACACCCTCTACAAATACATATGGATTTATTGAGGAACCCACTGTGTGCTCTGTGTTTGTTACTGTGTGACTGACTGTAAAAGACATTTACCGAAGATACAGTCTCACACTTAGATGTGCTTACATTCTAGGTGGAAAACAAAAATAGATAAGAAACATATACAGAACCTGTGCAATAATGACACAAAGGAGTCCAAAACACTGGAATGCTTTGTGGAGGATGGAGACCTACGCTGAACTTGGAAGGTTTGTAGGCATTTGTGTCCAGGAGTGGCTCAGAAGGCCATTCGCAGTGAGGCAAGAGTCAGGTGTGAGCAAGATGACTGGAGAGCTCAGGAAACAGATGGTCTGACTGCATCAGAGGTTACAGCATCAGCATTCGTAGGTGTACATGTGCATCTTGCAATGCCTGAAGATTATTCTTTTTACTTATCTCTTTCAGGAGTAGATAAATGGAAGAATACAATGCAAGATGATTTATATCTTCTCAAGGAGGGACTGGAATAATTTAATGTGGGGAGATATCCCAAACAAGTACTATCTCTCCCCCAGATTAAAAAAAACATAGAAATTCCTCAAAATGAGAGACAAATGGAGCCAGCAGTATATTTTAACCGGGTTATACCCTCATCCGGGCCTGCATTTGAGGATGTCACTCTGCACACACAAGAAGAGGAAATTCTCACGATTCTAGTATTTCTTCCTCTGTCCTCTCTTTCCCCACCTTTACTGGAGGGTGATCATGTTTGCTTTCTGAGCCCACTCTTGCTTTCTGCTCTTGTATATAACATATTCCTGTAGCGTTTCAATGAATACGCATCAACTGAATCATAAGACTAAAAAGAGCATCATTGCAAGAACCTGAATGTGTCATGGAGATTCACAGTCAGGATATGTAGGCTGAGCTGAAAGCAGGAACTGGGGCTCTTTTGTGATCTTGTTTAACACCTACATCTTCTCACCCTCATAATGGATTATGGTGCCTCCCTGTGCTCTATGACTCACCAGTCTTTACATACAGATAGATGGAGTTTGTTCATTTGTAAGGGACATTTTTTTTTTTTTTTAGTGGGTATGGATCTGGAAACCCCAGACAACAATCTGTGCCATTTTCTGAAGGAGAGAGTTGGTGCCCCTCAAATATTTTATTCTAAAATTTGGCTGACAGGAACACCCAATTGATTTTAAGCTACTCCGTTTTACTCTAAAGGACGACTGGATTAGCCGTGGTTTATGCCTCCCTTGCTGTAATCAGTTCCAGGCTGAGAGAGGAGAAATGCTTGACAGGTAATTAAGGAAACTGACAGGAAATAGCATTTGGCCTCTTTGAAGGTGAACTACAGTTTGTAAAAGATAATCTAAACCTAATTTACCAAAACCCCAGATGGCAAAGCTATGAGCAGCATTGCCTCTGCATTAGGTTTATATTAAACTAATCTTTCTTTACCATTTACTGTTCTTTAAAGTTTCACTTTAATGTGGAAGGACAAAAGTTTTGCACAGCCTGAATTTAGAATACAGCAGTTTCTGAATCACTACTGAATATAAAATGCAGAGATTGGGAATGTCGGCTGTCTGGGCTAGAATTGAGACCTGAATTTACCAAAGTCAAAAAAATGAAGGATAAAAGCAACATGTACCAAGATTTCAGCAGTAAGACATGAAATCTGTTTTGGAAACTTACCCTCATCTTAACTAAGAGGTAAAACACTACTGATCCCATCTGCAACCCCATGTGGGGATTTGTTTTGTTGTTTTCTACTGTTAGGTAGAAGAAAAGTCCCTTGTTCTCCTATGTGTGGAAAGAGTTACTTCTCAAAAGTTTGGTCTCTATAGAAGTACAGGGACCATATTGCTCAGATCTTCTGGAAAAGTATCAGTTTCAAATATTCAGTTTGGGTCCAGGCTAGGAATGGGAAGGAGTTGTCTGGCGGGTAAGCATGCTCACTTAGAACCAGTCTTCCCACTCTCCCCAAGCGCCACCTAGCTCTCCCTTCTGCTATGAACTGCTTTCCATCCACAGAAATGGCTTCCCCCACCCCACTCCCAGCTCCCATGCAGAAAAGCGTGGTTTGGGGTTCTTGGGAGCTAAGGGCAGAGATCCCTGTACTGTCTTCCTTTGCTTGGGTTGCAAAGACGGGAGGGGAGAATGGCCATCATCATCCCTAACACCTTTGGGCGCTCTTCCCCAGCACATAAGGAGGAAAAACAACAATAACCTCTCACACTATTTTCTCTGTCCATTCCAGGAATTTTATGCTAAACCCAATAAATCAACATTTTGTCCCTAACCTAGGAGAGATTACTTGTTGTGACCAAGAGGACAGTTGAACACTATGAAAAGCAAACTTTACAAAAACCCTATTTTTCTTCCTTGTGACAGCTTTGTGAGAGAGCCAGTTGTCAGCAGGATTTTGAAGGTGGCCTTCCAAGTTTTCATGTATGTATTCCTCTTTGGGAGCAGTCAGTAGAGTAATGGTTCTCCTTTTTAATGTTCTGGTGATGGGAGCCACACATTTGTCACTTTTCCTTTTGTTCCCTTCACTAGATTAAGGAGTTTGGGGTGCCATGGCCACGCCCATCACACAACCAGGCTCAGATGCCTCAAGGGACCACCCCTCCAGATCCCTACCATCTTCACAGAAAAGAAAACAGGTCTGCAGGGAAAAAGGAAAAAAGCAAACCAAAAGTACTTCCTCTCTATCCTGTCTACCTCATGGAAGGTCCATACCACGTTCTCTGCACCTCCAAAGGCCATGCTCAGACTCCTTGTGAGTACGTGGTATAGAGGATTTCCTTATCACAGAACGTGATAGCAAATCACCTTTGATTGCACCATGAAAGCTTCCTTCCTTTGAGTAGAAGATCTCCTCATTTTGGGATTCTCCATTCAAACTCAGAGCCCCTAGGAAAGGTGACGTCTTAGTTATTGTCAGCTATTATCTGAAATATCAGTGAACGTCTCAGCAAGGAAAGACAGTTAGATGAAAGTAAGAGACTATGACAAAGTAGAAGGTGTTACAAAGTGAGGGAAGTGACCTGAGGAGAGTGAAGGGGCCTAGAAGGACACAATGGCCCTAAGACAGGACATGAGAGAACGTATTCTGACCATTCGATGAGGAGCAGTAAACTCAGAACTAGTCAACTGTAAAGTGCCGCTAACATTAACAGCACTTGTCTTACAAAGTCGTTGTGACAAAGGACCAGGACAATGTGCATTTTAAGCACTTTGAACTGCAAAATGCTATATTTGTATTGGTTTAATCTGTTTCATTCTAAGACTGGCCTTTACTCTGCCACTTAGAATTATTTCACCTGCCTTTGGCTGCTACTGTTTAACTCTTTGGAGAAAAGGTGCTGTGTAAATCTATATACTTCCGGTTTATATAATCAAATATATAATCATAGCATACAATCCTTTGGACTAAATTTTAACCTAATTGTGATTAACTTGGAATATGTGTTCATAAAACATTTAACTATTTCTTGGCTGAACATTCTCTCTTCCTAATTAAATGGCTACAAAAATGGCAGACTGTTATAGTCAGGATATGTTCATTGTGGAGAAAAGAGGATATGAACAATTTTCGTGACCAAAAGTAACCTCACAGGGTGAGCGGATCATAAATTCTTAATCGGGCAGGTCATGGTAGGGAGCCACACCCCAGACCTATAACTTCTTTAGAAAAAGGTTTTAAGCAAGCCCTGTCCATTGTTCTTGTGTATCTAGGTTAACACACCTTTGAAATGCCAGAAGTACTCCTCTGTTCCAGAGCCCTCGAAGGAGTAACCACCCTCAAGGGAGCACATAATCTCGTTAACTAACTATCCTGTACCTTGCATTCTCCCACTTTCATGTAATCTTCCTTACATTCCCTCCTTAATTCCAAATGCATAAAAGAAACTGAAAAACTGTTGTGTGGAGCATTTGAGAGCCTGGCATTCATTGTCAATCAGTTTTGGCTCAAATAAATTCTTATAAAAATTCTCTACAGATATGGATGTTTCTTAGGTTAACATCACCAACCATCGATAAGGTATTGGGACAATCCCACTCTGGTGACTAGCCAACTTTCACCTTATATAATCTTTCATCTTCACCACATTAGTTGATCATTGGCTTCTGACCACAGGGAATAGCAGCCCCCTGATACCTGTAACCAGAGGCTGGCCTGTGCAAACGCTGTAGCCTCCATAAAGTCTGGTTCTTCCTGTGTGCTTTATTTTTCCACAACAATTAATAACTCCAAGTATCATAAACATTTCTACTTCCCTGGCATTTCTCCCACCATCTCTCCTTTATGGAACTCTTTCTCACTTCTTATTGTTTTTGTAATTAAAAGAATATGAGTTTTAGATTTCAAAGAAAACTAGGTTTGGATTCCATCATGTTCACAGTTATAACTTCAGCCAAATCATTTGAGTCCTCTGAACCTTTGTGTCCTCATATAAAATGGGGTTGTTGTAAGAGAGAGATGAGAGAAAACAATGAAAAGCAGTAGGTAATATGCCTGGGCAAGAGAAGACACTCTATCCACTTTAATTCCTTCATTTCCTCTGTAGCCAAGAAATCTCCCTCAGTACTCTAGACTTCAGGGATCTCCCTTCTGAATTCTTCTAGCATGTACCATCTCCCTACTCAATTCCATTCAAAGCATGTTGAGGGAAAAGAACTACATCTTACAGTTCTTCAGGACTCAATCAGGCACCGTGTATTATTACATATAGATCAACAACTGGCTTTTGTTCTTCTTAATGGTAATAAGTCATATCACTGACCTTTATATAATTTTCTAAAAGTTATTTCTTTCTCCACACATGTTCCCCAGTAATACCACAAATAGTGACAGCTGGACTAGTAAGAGTCATAACAGAAAACAGAGCTCCAATCAGCTCTAAAAAATAAAGAATCCTTAACAAAATACTTCTTTTACAGAAATGAGGTGTTCAGGGAGCCGACAAAGCATGTGGAGAACCCTAAAGACTAGTGACACAGGAAGCTGCTACCATCCTGGGCTGAGAGGACGAGAAAAGCTGGGGGATAGCAACAGCTGTGGTCATGGAGGCATGCGGCCACTGCCAGAAATAAGGGTCTAAAACAAAGCAGTTAGGGTACCAGCAGAATAAGTTCCCTGACCTCTCACTCCTCCAGTTCTTGGATCTCCTGTAGGAATTTCACGCTGGCTGAATCTGGTCAGAAGCCAGGAGCAAAGGAGCTCAGGTGATGCCGTCCCCAGGAATCAGCCTCCAGGGCACGAAGCTGAGCAAAGGGGAGAAAATGATGCAGGATGGGGATACATGGAGAGTAACCAGTAGAGAGCCACCTTCAATTTGTGATTCCAAGGGTCTCAGAAGTTAACATTTTGTCTCATGTCACAGAATAATAGAAGGTAAGATTTCAAAAAGCTAGTCAAGGTGTGGATGAAAATGGGATTCTGTAATAAAACTGGTAAGTCCAGTGATAGAAAGTGAGCTCCTGGAGTGATCTGATCATAAATTCCTAACTGGGCAGGTCATGGTGACCCCAGGTCTATAAAAGGTTTATCTTTGCCTTAAGCCAGCCCTGTGCATTGTTCTCGTGCATCTAGGCTAACACACAAATGCCTCTCTTTCAGAACCGTCAGAAGAATAACCACCTTTAAGCAAGCACATAATCTTAACTATCCCGTAATCCAATCACACGGATTCCCCAGCCTTGTTTTCTCCCACCTTCATGTAATCTTCCTTATGTTCCCTCCTTCATTCCAAATGCATAAAAGAAACTGCAAGCTGTCATTCTCCAGAGCATTTAAGATCTTGCTATCTGGCATTGCTGTCAGTGTGTCTCAAAGAAAATCTTATAAAAAATCTCTACACGTGTGGACATTTCTGACGTCAACAAAGGTTAACATCCAGTCTTAGAACAAACCTACATCATGTGGCTCTTGACGTGCTGTAAGAAGGAGGACACAGCATCACTTCTGTAACATTCCTAGCGAACATCATAACCTAACTCTATCACATAAACCCAAACTGAATCTTCTTCAAAATGTTTCAGGTCATGAGAGATGAAGGACGACAGAAGAACTGTTCCAAATTAAAGGAGAATAAAGAGAGATGAAAATTAAACGCAACACACCATCCTAAATTTTTTTTTCATTTTTTCTAAAGGATATTAGTCAGACAACTGGCAAACTTTAAGTAAGTTCTATACACGAGGTAAGTATAGTATCATTAATTTTCCTGATTTTGATCACGATACTGATTATGTAAAAGAAAGTCTTTTTGTTGTTGTTGTTTGAAGGAAATAGAATGCTAAAGTATTTCATGGTTAAGGGCACGATGCCTTGAACTTACTCTCAGACGGTTCAGAAAAAGAATGTGTGCGAGTGTGTGAAAAAGAATGTGTGTATGAGAGAGTGAAATATGAAAACGATCAAGCAAGAAAATAGAGGAACACGTAAACAATTTGACAGCATATCCAGGAGTTCTTGTTCTATTCTTTCAACTTTTGTGTAAGTGTAAAGTTATGTGGAGATATATATACATATATATATATATGTATCTATCTATCTATCTATCATCTATATATATATATATATATATATATATATATATAGAGAGAGAGAGAGAGAGAGAGAGAGAGAGAGAGAGCGCTAGCCAACGATTGAGGCTGATGCTGACATGAACTGTTCACGCACATGGAGAGAATGGCTAGTCCCCCACCGTTTCACCAGCGTCTCATTAAATGCATGCTTCTCAGACTGTTCCTGGGCACCCAATGACTTCTCCTCTCGTTGTAAAACTCCTATAGGGAATGTCTATTCCTTTCATTAAAATGTGTTCTGTTTTTATTTTTAATGGTCTGGTCTCAATGCTTCAACACTGGAAGCTGCCACTAATTCTGGAAGTATACATCATCACTTTAAAATAGAAAGAAACCATGCGAAGCAAAAAGCCATGTGCTGTCCTTATTAGAGGGCTTGGCATGAAATCACAGAATTTTCTACCACCTATGGAAGGAAGTGAGTGAGTAATGAGCACAATACTTATGCCAGGCTTGAAATTAGATTTTCTTCCTCCGAAATAAAACTGCTAATATATAACATTGCTTTCTGGTGGAATAGTAGCAATTTGCTTATTTCCCCACTGCCTCGTCCAGCTCCCCGAGCAGTTGTGTGAAAAGACTGTGATTACAAATATAGCACAGACATGCATCTTTCTGTATGTCTTAGAGAAAACCAATCACTGAAATGGTTTTTAGTGTGGGAAAAGCACAACCAAACCTATTACAACGTCAAGGAAAGTTAGAATATGATTCTAGCTTTAAAAAAAAATCTGACACTAATTGCAACATTTGGTTTGCTTTGGTGGTGATTGTTTTTGTTTGGGAAATTTGTGCATGGGGAAATGTCCATGTTTTTCAATATGTTATCTATTTTAGCCCAACAAATGTTACAACAGGACTCTTAAGAAATATAAAGAAATACTATGTCACAACAAAGGACTGAAAAAAGGAAACCATGATACAAGTATCAGCATGATTCCTTTTAAGATTTAGACTTCTAGGCAAGTATCATTAACTTAAGTGTCATTTTTTTATGACAGCAGAATTTCAATGTGTGACGAATTCAACAAGCACGTATTAGGTACCTACTGTGTACTAGGCACCATGAAGAGACAAAGTCAAATAAGACTTGAATCTAACCTAATGTTGCTTTTTATATTCCATGATTTCCTTTTGCCAACAAAATTGATGGCTAATATAAACACAATTTATACATTGGCAGATGTAAGTTTCCATAATAATAGTACTTATTCCAAGAATTATACTTAAGGAAAAAGTGTTTTAGGATACTCACTGGACAGGGGTGAAGGTGCATTCAGAGCCCAAAAAGCTGAAATCTCTGAATCAACAATGTTCATTCCATATGTAGTTCATTCATATGACGACTTATTTGGGGGGGTAAAAAGAAGTATATATATGTATATATGTAAGCTGCACTTGAGTGTCAAAAACACACTTTTGACTAATACATCTGATTTGGTATTACAATCTGAACAACAGAACAAGAATAAATTTAACATGTTCTACTTGCTAATATAACTACCTCATATCCCTTTGAGTTTATTGAAAATGCTGCAAGACTCCAACTGTAATTTCAAAAGAAAAATCCTAGGCATGTTTGAGACAATAGCCCATCATCACTTGAATAAGTCCGTGGGTTCCCAAGGTGAACACTTTAAAGGACAGTACTGATTTTAATGGATGGATACATTCTGGTATATATTTTTTAAAATAGCCTCATAACTTTATAATATATCTTTGTTCATGAGTTTGAAGGCCTATAGCAATAATGCAATTACATGTTTTTAATTATTGTTAATACACTAATTTTAGTAATAAAATGAATAAAAATTATTACTTAACTAAATATCACAGGAAATATTTTATAATGTGCTAAAATGCTCATGATAGAGTGTTACATGGTAGAGAGTCTCCAAGATGGTCCCCAGTGTTTTCCACCTTCTGGTATTATTTACACGCTTGTATAGTCGTCTCCCACATTATACCGGGGTAGCATTTAGCAAGTATGACGATTAGAATACAGCAAAAAGTGTGATATGTCACTTTCAAGATTACGTTATAAAAGATTCCAGCTTCTGTCTTGTTGTGTTCTCTCTCTCTCTCTCTCTCTCTCTCTCTCTCTCTCTCTCTCTCTCTCTCTCTTCCTCTCTCTCTGTCTCACTCATTCTCACTCTCACATCAGTTCATCACTCACAAGGGAGGCCAGCTTCCATGTTATGTGAGCAGCTATGTCGAGAGACCTACCGGGTGAAGAACTGAGGCCTTCTTGCCAATACCTGTTAGTTAAGGTTGGAAGCCAATTCTCCAGCCCTATCAGATTACTGCAACCCCAGCCAACAACTTGACTACAACCTCATAAGAAACTCTGATCCAGAACCTCTCAGCTAAGCCACTCCCAGATTCTTGACCCACAGAAACTGTGTGAGATAGTGTTGATTATTTTATGCAGCTAAGTTTCAGGGTAATTTGTTACACACAACAGATAATACTGTTAAATGAACACCAAAAATGCATGATAGAAAATTTGCCAAAATACCAGCAGCAATTGTCACTGACTACTAATTAGTTATGAGTAATTTTCGTTTGTTATCAGGCTTCCTATATCTTTTCCTGATTTTCTATATTTATGATGTATCACTTTTTTAAAAACAGGAAAAAATGAAAGGGGAAAGAGTTTTTCATTTGTTTTTTTGTTTTTTTTTTAATATACTCAGTGAAATTTAAATTGGATTTGCTTTTATTTTATTACCATGTGTGGGCCACAGGATTTTGCAGGGACAACGATTTGCACAGATATAGAATGAGGGACTGCAATGCCAGACAATATACTTTGGCCAAGAATTCAAATGAAGTACTGAAATGAGATAACCAACCCCAATAAAAGCCAATTGGTGCTTTGAAAAAGCCTTTTGCATTTTGACAGAATTTCATAATTAGAGAAAAGTTGCAGGAAGAGGACAAAACTTTCTGTATTCCATCATCCCTGTATACCAAGATTTTCTCATTATGAACATTTTGCCACATTTGCCTTATCAGATAGATGATAGATAGATGATTGAGAGATAATATGCGTATCTCCTCTTCATAGCACTTGTCACTGACAATTTTACATTTCTTTGTATAATTATTTGATTGATTTTTGTCTTTCCAAATAGAATATAATTTCCATGACTTTTTGTTTGTCCTCTTTTCTTGGTGGTTTAAACTGTCTCATACATAGCAAGTGCTCAAAATTTTGTTTTATGAATGAAGAAATGAAAAGAATGAGAGAAGAAAAAGTACAAGCCTCAAATCTTAATGTTATAAAACAGTAACATGTGTTTTATTTCTGCCCATTAGGTGGGCAAGGCAGTAAGATGCAAGATGCAATGCTGCAGGAAAATACAAAAGCTGTTGGAGGGCCATAAGAAACAGTGCAGATAATTGGGCCCAGAAACAGTATTCGAAGCAAGAGATTAAGTCAGGTCTCCCCTTGAAGTAGGTTATATAAATTCTGTGTATTGGTCAGAATGGGCTAGGTTATGCTGCACTAACAAACTACCCCAATTCTCAGCATCTAAAACTAGAAAGACTTATTTCTAATTCAGAATACATGATTCTTGATACTCAGCTGGGAACTCTATGTCACCCTCATGCCAGAATCCAGGGTAATGAAGCAGCCACTAGTATGAGGACCTTGCTAATGATCGTACCAAAAGAAAAGGGAGCTCTGGGAGGTCTTGCCTCACTAACAAAATGCTCTGGCTTAACTATGACATTTGTCATTGTCATTTCTGCTTTTAAGTCATTATCCACAAGCAGTCACATAGGCCCACACAATCATAAAAGCACCGGGGATTATATTTCTAACATGCCCAGAGGACAGAGACTAGTGATATTTGGTGAGTAGCACTAATGGCTACTAGCTTTGATGCATCTGTTACACCTGCTCAGCAATCTGTACAATTAATTGGTTTTATGAAGTGGACTAACAGCCAACAACGAGAACTTCACAGAAATTCAACATAAAGTCATTGCTTATATTTATCTAAGCACAAAAGTTTTCCACTTTTCTCATCCTTCTCACCTCTCTTCCATTTCTTCAGTGAGAGTCCTAATCATCCCAGAAATATTTAATAACAAAAAAGTAAAATATAATTATTTCTTTGAAATTTTTTAGTATATTTACATTTACCCATTCAACAAATTTATAGCATACCTATGTACCAATAAAATAAACCTTTCTCACTGCAAAGCATTAGTTGTAACAGTTTATAATTCCAACTCTGGATCTTTAAACAAAATAATGGTGTGCTAAAGCAAAAACACCACTGCGGGGAATCCAAGTTTCTAGTCTTAGTTACATGTTCCAGATATAATAGCTGAAGAAAATGGCCTTAATATTAATATTAGATCTCTGAGGGTAATTTCCACTGCCAAAGCCTGATTATATAGGTCAAACTTAATAATATTAAATTAAATCTCTAACAATAACACATCAGTTTACAATTATAATCTTGCTATCTGCTCAATCATATTTGCAAAACACAACAAAAGAAACATTCAATCCTTTTTGGCTGTAACTAGGCAATAAACAGAAATAAGAACTGGATATTTCAGATAATTTAAATAATGTAAAACAGAGGACAGGTGTTCTTTCAAATACTCCAGAGATTTTGTAAACTTTATTAAATCAACTCAGCTTTATGCTAGAGTAATAATTCTCCTATGCTAGAGTTCCTTTAACTTCATTCTGTGTGCATGTATTTACGTGTGTGTGTGTGCATCCAGACATCTGCAGAGGGGGAGAAAGGAATAAAGGAAGCATAATAAAAGAGTCTACTACACATTGTGTAGGCATATGGAAAATCTCTGTACCTTTCCCTCAATTTTTAGGTTCATTGATGTGAACCTAAAACTCTAAAAATATAGTCTTAACTTTTTAATGGAGGCAAAAATACATTTTAAAAAGAAAACATAATATATGATTCCAAATTTATGACATTGTAGAATAGGCAAAATCACAGAGAAAATAAAAAGATCAGTGTTTGCTAGGGGCTGGGGGTAGGAAGGAAAAGGGAGATAAATAGGTAGAACACGGGATTTTTAGGGCAGTGAAACTATTCTGTAAGATACTATAATGGAAAATACATGATATTATGCATTTACCAAAACACATAGAACTGTGCAATACAAGGTGAACCCTAATGTGAACTATGGGCTTTAGTTAATAATAATGTATCAATAATCATTCATGAATTATAACAAATGTACATACTAATATAAGATGTTAAAACTGTGTGTGAAGTGGAGAGGTGAAGAAGATGTGGCATATGGGAGCTCTAAGTATTTTCGGCTCAATTTTTCTGTACCTCTAAGAGTACACTAAAAAGTAAAATCCACTAATACACAGAAAGAAAGTATAATACATCCAGGAAGAGTCAACTACAATATCAAGAAAGCATTATAAACACAAAAGCAAGAGCCTAAAATAAAATGGTAGTAATAAAATCAATTACATTAGCAATCAAAACAAACATGGATCCATTAAAGGCCTGTATTCATAGAAGCAATGAAGTCCAGCAATATGTTCATAAAATACACCTAAATCAAATGAGACAGCTATAGTATAAGGGAATAGGTTAAAACATTCCAAACTAATGCAAGGAGAAAGAAAGCAGAAGTAACTCTGTTAATGTCAAAGTAGACATCAAAAAAAAAATTAATTGGTTAAAAAGATAGTTATTGGTAAATTATAACCCACCAAAACAGTTTAACAATCATAAACACTTTTACACCAAGGGACATTGCACTGAATTGAAAAGCTGGCAGAATGCCCAAATGTGACATATCCACCATCATATGTAGAAATTTTTAACATCTTTCAGAGTTTGAATGAGAATTCTGAAAACAAACATACAATTAAAAATTGATGCAATTATTTCACAAAATCCAGCATCCATTTAAGATAGAAACTCTCAGCAAAGTCAGAATAGAAGGATCATCCCTCAACATAATAAAGACCATAAATGTCAAAACTATAGCTAACATCATACTCAATGGGAAAAAGCTAAAAGTGTTTTCCTTAAATCAGACACAAGACAAGGATGTCCACTTTCACCACTTTTATTGAACACAGTATTGGAAGTCTCTTGCTACAGCAATCAGACAAGAAGAAATAAAAGGCATCCAAATTGTCATTATTTGCAGATGATATATGTATAGAGAACCCTAAGGATTTCACACACACACACACACACACACACACACACACACACACACACACACACAAATAAAAAACCTATCAGAACTGATAAATGAATCAGTAAAAGCAGAATACAAAATTAATATTCATAAATTGGTTGCATTTGTATACACCATTAATGAACTATCAGAAACAGAAATTAAGAAAAGAATCTTATTCACAAATGCATCAAAAAAATAAAATACCTGAGAATAAATTTAGCCAGGAAGGCAGAAGACCCATACTAAGAAAATTATAAAACATTAATGAAAGAAAATTGAAGAAGCTACAAATACATGGAAGCATATAACTTGCTAGTGTTTAGGAAGAATTAACAGTGTTAAAATGTCTATACTACCCAAAGCAATCTATGGATTCAAAGCAATTCCTATCAAAATACCAATGGCATTTTTCACAGAATGAGAACAAATAATCCTAAAATTTGTATGGAACCATAAAAGAACCCAAAAGCCATAACAATCTCGAGAAAAAAAGAAGTTAGAGTTATCATGATACTTTATATCAAACTGTACTACAAAGCTATAGTAATCAAAACAGCATGGTATTGGCATAAAAACAGACCCATAGATCAATGGAACAGAATAGAGAGCCCAGAAATAAACCCACACCTATAGGGTCAATTAATCTATGACAAAAAGTTAAGAATATGCAATAAAGACAGTCTCTTCAACAAATGGTGCTGGGAAACTTGGACAGATACATGCAAAAACAAAAAAGAAAGAAACGACCACTTTCTTACACCATGTACAAGAATAAACTCAAAATGGATTAAAGACTTAAATATAAGATCCCAGACCATAATACTCCTAGAAGAAAACATAGACAGTAAACTCTCTGACATTGCTCTTAGTAATATCTTTTCTGTCATACCGTATTTCCCAGAAAATAAGACCTACCCAGATAATCAGCTCTAATGTGTCTTTTGGAGAGAAAATTAACATAAGACCCGGTTTTATTTTACTATAAGACCCAGTCTTATACAATATAATATAATACCGGGTCTTATATTAATTTTTGCTCCAAAGACACATTAGAGCTGATTGGCTGGCTAGATCTTATTTTTGGGGAAACAGGGTATCTCCTTGGGCAAGGAAAACAAAAGAAAAAAATAAACAAATGGGATTACACCAAACTAAAAAAGTTTTTGCACAACGAAGGAAACCATTAACAAAACAAAAAGACAACCTACTGAATGGGAGATGTTCACCAATGATACATTCAATAAGGGTTTAATATCCAAAATTTATAAAAAACTCATACAACTCAACACCAAAAAACAAATAATCCAATTAAAAGATGAGCAAAGGACCTGAATAGACATTTCTCCAAAGAGAACATACAGATAGCCAATAGACATATGAAAAGATGCTCAACGTCACTAATCATCAAGGAAATGCAAATTAAAGCTACACTGAGATATAACCTCAAACCTTTCAGAATGGCTATCATCAATAAATCAACAAATAAGTATTTGCAAGGATGTGGAGAAAAGCGAACCCTCATGCACTGTTAGTGGGATTGCAAATTGCTGCAGCCTCTATGGGAAACAGTTTGCAGCTTCATCAAAAAAATTAAACACAGAACTACCTTAAGACCCAGGAATTTCACTTTTGGGTATTTATCCAAAGAAATCCAAGACACTAATTCAAAAATATATATGTATCCATACGTTCATTATAGTGCCATTTGCAATAGCTAAGATACAGGAGCAAGCTAAGTGTCCATCAGTAGACAATTGGATAAAGAAGAAATGGTACATATATATACAATGGAATATTACTCGGTCATAAAAATGAAATCTTATTATTTGCAACAACAGATGGACCTAGAGGATATTATGCTAAGTGAAATAAATCAGACAGAGAAAGAAAAATACCATATGATTTCACTTACGTGTGGAATCTGTAACAAAACAAAAACAAAATAAATGAACAAACAAAACAGAAACAGATTCTTAGATTCAGAGAACAAACTAATGGTTGCCAGATAGGAGGTGGGTTGGGGGTCTGGGTAAAAAATATGAAGTGACTAAAAAGTACAGTAAATGATGGAGAAACTTCATCTCACTGAAATTCCTTTGGCATTTGGGGTTTTGTTTTTCTTTTTTTTCTTCATCCTCCACAAGAGCCTTTGCTGACTCCAATGATGAGACATGGTGTCGAAGGCCCACCCTCCCAGCCAAGGTTGCCTGTCCAAGGCTACACGGTCCTTCCTCAGTGGCCTCAGCCAGGTAAGTCTCTAGATGGAGTAGGGAGGGTCATTTCCTTCAAGTGATCATTTTGTTTTATTATACTTGTTTTTAATTTTAGCCATAGTGCACATATCAAGGAAAGTATCTTTAAAAACAAACAAAACAAAAAAACCTGAAATCTACATTTGGGATTATGATAAGGCAACTGAAGAAATAAAACCTCAGGTATCTCGTTTTAAGTTGTAACTCCCCTCCCCAGGAGATGGAAAATCTCTCTGTTAGATCAGTGTATCTATATACTCATTTTTGCAGAAATCTTTGGACGTGAATAAGGAATCACTGTGTACAAACTGTCCAAGTGCTTCTATAGCTAACGTCAGTGTAGTCAATATTTGACAGGCCAGAACTTAAGTCTACTGACTTGCCTTTATTACATGTAAATTTTGAATTATGTGACAAGTGATTTGGGTTTTATTCTGTATCTTCAGCATTTGCCATTAATAATAATTAATGTCCCTCTTATGGAACACTCCTATTTGTACCTCAATAAATGCAACATTTTTTTCTCTCTTGTTCGCCTTACATCCCTTTTGATACACTTATAGGTTGATTTCCTTTTTCATTGATGGTACTATTTGTTAGTGTCTTAAACTGGAACATATCTTGCCTCTTGAAGCTTCAAATTATTTTAAATTTCTCCCAAATGAAGTGCCGCTCTCATCTAACATTTGTTTGGAATCGTGCCACTGCCAATCTTGTGCCAGCTATACTGTTCTTTCCAATATGATTTTCTGTTGCACCTTGGAATTAAATCTTCATATCTTTCCCACCTAAAAATATCTGAATGTTTACATGAGTAAATTTTATAACACTTAATGCAATTAGACATAAAATCTTAACAAAACTTTTTTTTTGTTAAAGAAATAGAATAAGGAGTTCAGAAGCAGACATATGTATAAATGGGAATTTAGTGTATAAAACGTGTGATATTCAAATCAGTACAAGAAAAATGCATGTACCAGTTATCTTTTATGGAGAAACACACCCTGAAAAATGCAACACATTAAAATAAGAATCACATATTTAATGATATTAATTCTTCCTATCAATGAGCATGGTATGTGTTTCCATCTATTTGTATCTTCTTTAATTTCTCTCTTCGGTGTCTTATAATTTTCTGAGTACACATTTTTTACTTCTTTGGTTAAATTTATTCCCAGGTATTTTATAGTCTTTGAAGCAACTGTAAATGGGATTATTTTCTTAATTTCTCCTTCTGACATTTTATTATTGGTATATACAAATGCAACTGATTTCGGAATATTAATTTTGTATCCTGTTACTTTACTAAATTTATTTATCAGTTCTAATAGTTTTTGGTGGAGTCTTTAGGGTTCTCTATAAATAGTATCATGATATCTGTATATAATAACAATTTTACTTCCTCCATACCAATTTGGATGCCTTTTATTTATTTTTCTTGTCTGATTGCTGTGGCTAGAACTTCCAGCATTATGTTGAGTAGAAGTGGGGAAAGTGGGCAACCTTGCCTTGTTCCTGATCTTAAGGGGAATGGTTTTAGCTTTTCCCCATTAAATATGATGTTAGCTGTGGATTTATCATATATGGCCCTTATTATGTTGAGATATGTTCCCTCTATTCCCACTTTCTTAAGAGTTTTTATCATAAATGGCTGCTAGATTTTGTCAAATGCCTTTCCTGCATTTATTGCAGAATGCAAATTTTACCATTTGCAACAATACGGATGGACCTAGAGAACCTTATGGTAAGTGAAATACGTCAGACAGAGAAAGACAAATACCATATGATCTCACTTATATGTGGAATCTAAAGAAAAGAATAAATGAATGAACTAATCAGAAACAGTCTCAGAGACATAAAGGAAAAACTGAGGATTGCTAGACAGGGTGGGGGGTGTTGGATAAGGAGGAAGGTGAGGGGATTAGAAAGCACAATCGGTAACCACAAGATTGCCACGGGGTTATGAAAGTCAGTTTGGGGAATGTAATCAAAAATGTAAAGATTTTGGAGGCTATCAGGTGGACACCTGTCTTATTAGGGAGACCACCTCAGGGATGATGTAGATGCCTGATCACTGCACTATACACCTGAAGCTGAAGGTGAACAATAATGAATGTCAACTACAATTATATATATATATGTATATATATGTATATATATATATGATTACAAGAAGTGTAGTACAGCATTAGGAATAGAGACAGTGGAAATGTAATGACTGTATGCGATGTCAGAGGGGTAGTAGATGGGGGAAGGGGTTATCACTGTGTGAGGGATATAACTGATAAATATCTAACCATTACATTGTTAGATATCTAACAAATTGTATCTAACCAAAATTCACATCAAGTGATGAATGAATAAACAAATATGGCATATCCTTAAAAAAAAATCACATATTTAATTCATCACTTGGTGGTTTGGCAATTTGGGCTGGAGTAAGCTGGGTGGTTCTTGGGATCTGGACCAGGCTTGGCTGATCTTGACTCATCTGGGTCTGTGGTCAGCTGGTGGGTCAGCTCGAGCTGACTGGTTTTAAATGGTCTCACGCATACGAGTATGTCTCACAATTCACTGGGAGAAACAGGGTTGACTGAGCCACATGTCTCATCCAGCAAGCTAATTTGGGTTTGTTTATATAACAGCAGAGTTCTAAGAGCAGCAACCAAGAAAGCCTCAATGCACAAATACTTTTCACGTGTCTGCTTACATCATGTTTGCTACTGTCCACCTGGCCAAAGCAACTCACGTCAGTGCAGTCAGTGAAGGAGAGTACTACCAAAGAGCTTGGATACAAGGAGGAGTGAGCAAATTGGGGCCAATACTGCAATCAACCCATCATCATGAATTATTCAATAAATGATGCTGGGAGAATTGAACCATTTGGGTGGAAAGTAGGTTAGATTCCTATTTTATACCAAAATAAATTCCAGATATATTAAATATTAAATGTAAATATTGCCATATTTTAGTAACAAAGTTGACAAATGACAATGTGGAGAAAATATTTGCCAAGATATATGTGGACAAACGACAGTGCAAAGAATTAAAAGCCATAATATAAAAGAGATCTTAGAAATAAATAAAAGATAATATCTCTGTTCAAGCAGTGGGGAAATATAAATAACAATTCATAGAAGAAAGACAAAAGGACATTAATCAAAAGAATATATGCCCAACATCAGTAATGATCAAAGGAATACAAACGAAAACAAAACCAAGGTATTAAATTTTGCCAATTATTTTGACAAAATTTAACAGTTAATATCAAGTGCAAAAAAGTGTGT
Source organism: Rhinolophus ferrumequinum (assembly GCF_004115265.2). Lineage (NCBI taxonomy): Eukaryota > Metazoa > Chordata > Mammalia > Chiroptera > Rhinolophidae > Rhinolophus > Rhinolophus ferrumequinum. Next base: position 35,671,804 of record NC_046301.1, read on the forward strand.
GGGAATAGATAACCTCATATGTTAGTTAGGATATAAACTGGCATAAAATTTCTGGAAAGCAAATTAGCACTATATACCAAAAATGGTCATTTGCACATCCTTTAATCCATACATTCAATTTCTGAAAATTTATCCAAAGGATCATAAGTGTGACAGAAGTAGGTAAAATGTATATATAAAAGCATTATATGACAGCCCATTTTTAAAAAGCTGAAAATTAGAAACAACCAACCTTTCCATTAATACAATTAAATCATGATGTATATATGCAATGGAATAACATGAAGCATTAAAATGCATAAAATAGATCTTTATGTATTGCTACAGAAAGATATCCATGATAGTTTATTGAGAGACATATGTCAATTAAAGAATATATGACCCAAGTAATGTACAAATTTTCATCATTTGCATTAAAAAATTTTGTTTGCAAATTTTATTTATTAACCAGAAATCTTTATGTTTTCCATTAACCTGATGAAAAAGACAAAAAGAGCCATCTGGGCATTGTACCAATATTTTTGTCATCATTATGTAACAGCTATATTTCATAGAGAAACAGCTTTCATGCCCTGGCAGTAAAATGATTCTAAATTTACTCTTTATTACCTAGATATTTAATTTTTAGTTTTGCATTTTATATTTATGCCATGAATGATTAAGAGTGAAGACCACTAGATTGTAAATTGGTGTAGTCACTATGGAAAACAGTATGGAGGGTCCTCAAAAAATTAAAAATTCAACTACCATATGACCCAGCAACTCCACTCCTGGGTATTTATCCAAAGAAATAGAGAACACTAATTTGAAAAGATATACGCACCCTTATGTTCACTACAGCATTATTTACAATAGCCAAGATATGGAAGCAACGTAGGTGTCCATCGATAGATGAATGAATAAAGATGCGAGATATACACATACATACAAATAACATACATAATACATACATATAATGAAATATTACTCAGCCATAAAAAAGAATGAAATCATGTCATTTGCGACAACACAGATGGATCTATAAGGGTATCATATTAAGTAAAACAAGCCAGAAAGAGAAAAATAAATACCATATGATTTCACTTACGTGTGAAATCTAAAAAACAAAATAAATTAAGAAACAAAACAGAAACAAACTCATAGATACAGAGAATAAATTGATAGTGACCAAATGGGAGGCAGGTTGGGCAAAAACAGTGAAAGGGGTTAAGAATCACAAATTGCCAGTTATAAAAATAGTCTCGGGGATGTAAAATACAGCATAGGGAATATAGTCAACAATATTGTAATAACTATGTATTGTGTCAGGCAGGTATTAGACTTATCAGGGTGATCACATCATAAGGTATACAAATGTCTAATTACTATGTTGTACACCTGAAACTAATATAACACTATATGTCAACTATCATTGAAAAATAATTTTAAAAAACACACTATAAAAAAGAATGGATACTACCAAAGACTACTCCAGAACATTTCATGTTGACTAGCCCTTAGCTAGAAATATACAGAAGAATAAGCATTCAGCCACCCAAATAAGTAATTGAATGACAGTTTCTTAAGTGATGGGGATGATTTCTGCAAGCAAAATCTGGGACAATGAACAGCAGCAGATCCCTGTTGGAGGAACAAAGAGCTGAGACCAGACTAGAAGGGAGGAATAAATTGGAAGAGTAGTGCAGTGATTTAAACCCTGTTGCCATTAATCATTTTAGCATTTATGTTTAAAGAAGAAGAAGAAGGAAGAGGAGGAGGAAGAGAAAAAGGAGGAGGAGAAAAAGGAGGAGGAGGAGGAGGAGAAAAAGAATATACAGAGCAGGTGAACAGTCAGAAATCAGATTAACTCCGTTAGGATGAGCACAATTGTTATATGAAGTATTCTGAAGAGCGGCAAAGACTCAGACAATAGAGTTGGAAAGCATTTGGTAATCAAGAAGGAATGTTCAAATATACACATATATAAACACAACGGGGGTGTGGTTGAAATAACCTAGACTGGGCACCAAAAGAAGGTCAAACGTCACTCTGGTCTTGATAATCCCTCTGAGGCTTATTTCTGCCTTTATGCAATGAAGGAAATAATATCTGAGCACTGAATTGAGAGTAAACGGGTTCATGGGAAAACCCTGTCTGAATTCTAAAATGTCTGTATACAGTATTGCTTTGGGTTTCTAAGTTATCTGCAGGCTCCTATCTGCTCCTCCTGACCCCTTCTTTCCTCCACCAAGGATGGGTCAAGGTTAAGGGCAAGGGCATTTTATCAGCTGTTGGTGCTAAGAGGTGGAGCTCTCCTTGTGAGAAACTGCAGGACTAAAGCTGGATCAACAGGAGTACAGTGAATTACAGTGAATTATTCAGAATTGATCTGAATACCATAATTCCTGCTATGTACCTTCACTTTTCATTAACTTTTTAAGCAACCAAATCAGTTTGACAACTTATATTAAACTTGCATTCATAGACAGGTATTAACTTTCCTCTTTCTAAAAATCACTAATCCTTATTTTATACTTGGGCTTCTGATATTTAAAACCAATGTACAACATTTTTACTCCTATTAAATTGTATCCTATTGACTGCACAGCTTGGGTCCAGCCAGCTGAAATCTGGCTTCCTAAGTATTAGCTTACCATTCTAAATTTGTGTCATCTAGGAGAGGCAGCGTCTTCCATGGAGAAGCTTGAAACCAAACAAAGTGGTGAACTTAGCTTGGTAAACACTCCATCCTATATAGCCCTCTTGGAGAGTTATAATGCACTTTATGATAATGAAAGCTCTGAGCGTCTACAGCAAAGAGATCCAGTTAACTGTGTTTAACCTTGTATTTGTTTCCCATTGTTTTGACCATGGAACACACTTTAGGAAATGTTGGTGTTAATTGGGAATGGGATACTACGCTGCCATTAAAAAGGATAAGGTAGACATATTGAACTGACACGTAAACATCTTCAAAATATATTATTAAGTAAACAAAGAGTGAGCAAGTCCAAGATATATTAAGTTAAAAAAAAAAAGTAGCAAGTCCAAAACGACAAGCATAGTCTAACTGCATTTTAAATGAATAAATTATGTATGTGTGTGTATGTATATAAACACCTAAACAAGTACATATAGAAAGGGCTGTAATAATAAGTACCTACTGTTTTCAGTGGTTTCATCTGGAAATACATATAAAACCTGTTGGAATGGTGATGAAAGTCAGTAAACAAGGCCTTGTGAAATGAGTTGAACAGATGTGAAACATTTGATGGAAAATCTTTCCCAAGTAGTTTATTCAGATAAAAATACAGTCTAATTTTTACAACTTGCCTTGACTGACATGATGTTAAGGTAAACAGAGATGCAACCTCCAAAAAATCATTAAAGATTGAAATAAGAGGACATTGTAGAGCAGTGCAAAGAACTGGCTTTGCTGTTCAAATCCAAGCTCCTCCACTTTCTTTTTAAGCCTCAGTCTCCTCATTTGTAAAATAAGGTTGTTTAAGACTCGACTAAAAAATAAAGAGTAAAATAACTGGCTCAAAATCAACATTTAACATTTTTCCCTTACAACAACTTCTTGAATTGCTTTTAGGAGCAGGACAGAAATCTGAGAAAATTGAGAGCTCTGTCAAGAATGAAACCAAAAGATGGGCTTGGAATCCAAGAAAAGCCATTTCCGTTTCCTTCTAAGTATTAATACTAACAACTCTGTTTACTAGTGAGCATGAGGTGGAAGGGGTCCTGACAGAGTAACTTAAAGCTGTGCTCTGTGGTCCTGGCTTATAACCACTGAAGCCTTACAGAGGCAGCTGAGTTTCTGGCCCCAGAAATATTAATCCCAGTTCAAGTGAAATTAGAGCCAAAGATTTCAGTCTCACGGTAGCTACACAAAGTTTCTTTGATGAGAATACTGTGCCTTACAGGATTCTTAATAGATACACTAGCTTTCACAGGTTTTTAGGAACATGAGATGAATCCCTAAACGAGAAAGATGAGAAAGAATCTGAAAGGGGAAAAAGAGTTTTTGAATGACCTAAGGCACAGGGGCAGCACAGAACAGTACAAAGTGGTCATAGATTTGCGACTTCAAAAAGTGCAAGCCAAAAATCATAAGGGAAAAATTAAGATTTCATGAAAGTGAATAACAATAGACATTTTTAAGCACTAAACTTTAAAAAGCAGTGGATTTACCTCCTTTAGCACCAGCTATAATGGTAATGTCTTAAGACAGAGAGACTTGACCTTTTAGTGATTTTTATCAGCCTGTGGGAATCTTACTATAAATTCCTTAAAACTGTTGCCTTTTAAGAGTAAAGAAGAGTATCACTTCCAGGTATTCAGTGAATTGCATGCAATTTCCCAAGGACAATGGACTTGGGAAAGTTCTGTTCTAAGCTGTGGAGGTAGAGGTGTGTTGCCAGGGGAACAAGTGTTATCAGGAATGAGTTTCTCAAAATCAGCCTCCATAAATGCCTCTGGTGATGAGAAGGCTGTGCTTCCAGCACACAGCAACAATTCTAGGGGGGAAATCTGTGTATAAATCACTCCAGTTGAGGATTTTGCACAGCAAATTTTGAAGCTTGTTGGTCCCTTTTATGCACAAGTAAGCACATGTCATCTCCAGTCAGCACGGCTAAGGGGAACTATTTTGCCTTCTCCTGGTTTCCAGGTGAAGCATTTTCCCCCAAGCCTCTCTCTACCACTTACATCCTCTGCTGTTGGTAAATTTGGAAAATATATTGATCTATCGCTTAGCTCCACTCCCTTCTTTCTCTCAGAGGGAACCTACCCTTCTGATCTTCCCTGCCTTCCTTCTTGTTAGTACTTCCCTGCCTTAGTACTTGTCCAGGTAGAGATAAGTACTGGTCTGGCCTGCCAGGGTCCAGGTGGGTAAATCAGGCTAATCCTAGGGCTCAGTTTGGAGAACTGTTTGGCTCCCTATTAACCCATATCCTCCAACCTGATCTCTATTTACAATAAAGAGGATTTCTTTAGACTTTACACATTTTTAAAAAAATTGATCAAATTAGTAAGAGACTAGGTGGAAAAGATGGGTGCCCTGAATGGAAGCCCCTCAGAAACCCAAACAAGGGTGCTCAAATATGATGAATTTATTTTAATTCCAGCCCGAACTCCACATGATTCAATGGTTCATAACCTGATTTCTTTGAGTGGGCTCCAAGAAGTCTGTGGCTCCCTTGAAAATGCATAGAAATCTTTCATATAAGTGCATTTTTCTGCGCCTAAGAAAAGTTAAGAAATACCACCTAATTATTGATAGCAATAAAAAAAAATTCTACATAAATCTCAATGCCAGATATTTTCAGCAAACCTACCATTTTATATTATTGTCACTACCTCAAAGCTCCAAATATATACATATATATATATATACACACATATATATATACATACATATATATACATATATATATATTTAAAAATTTGACTCTATTTGCACTGTTTGTGAATATAAGGTTTAGCTAAATGCCACAACACAGCCTTTTTTTATATCTGGCCTATAGCAGTCAGTTTGTTTTGTTTTGTTTGTTTTTAATTTTTATGATAGTTCCTTGGCCAATTTGTTACCATCTTTAGGATAAATAAAATAAAGAGATTTTCCTTAATTATAGGGAGTTTGTTGAGTTTTGTTTGTGTTGTGAGGAAAGGCCAAATATTGAATAGTTGGCTGCAAACTGAAAATTTACCATGCAGACAGACATAGAGAATAAAGGACTCCAAATCCTGCAAAATCTTGACTATTGAATAAAATATAACTACACACACACACACACACACACACACACACACACACACACACACAAAATGTGTATAGAAAAAGTATCCCCAAAAAATATCCTGTAAAAAATTGCGGGGTTTACCATGGGCAGTTCCAAATTCCACGATTGAGAAATTAATGCTGATAACCTGAGCAGAACGAACAGAAGCAAACCCCTAGTTGCTCAATAAACCCAAAGCATTTGAATTTCTCACAATTAAAAACACACATAGCTAAAAATGAGCCAAACGTTAAAAAATTGCAAAGCTCACAAAGAAGCAATCTGCCCTAAGGGAGATCCAGCAGCCACAGGAAAGTGAACTCCTCCAAGAACCCAAGAGGGTGGAAAAACCTGAGAGACTATACAATCCCTATGTTAGAAGTTATTAACAGAAGGATAATAATAGTTAACATTCATTAGTGTTTAATTTGTAAAAACATAAATAAATAATCACTGACATTAATGGAGAGGTTAAATGGCTAAACCTATCTTCAAAAAGAGGTTAAATCTATCTTTAAATCAGATAAATTTGAAGAAATGAGTGGAAAAGGTCCACGATGGCTTCTCCGAACAATCACCAGAGGCTAAAGGCTGCAGATGATGCGGGTGCTTAGGACAGGCAGGGATGGAAACTGGCCCTGGACACCAACCTGGGCTGGCTGGTCAATGACATGACAATGAAGTTCCTGGAGAAGGTCTCTCTCCTTTCCTTCCTTGACTTCTTCGTGGGGCCATTTCTTGAGGATGAGGTACTAAAGATGGCACCTTTTCAGAGACCTAAAAGGGGTGACCAGCAAACCGGTTCCAAGGTCCCCTTAGCTAGTGGGAATCATAATGACTCATTGATCTCAAAGTCAAATCCTCCAAGGAAGTAGCATCTGCCATTCATGAGTGTCACCATCTGGGCAAGACATCCATTGTGAGGCAAGACTACTTAGAAAACAAATCAGCAAACCGATTCTGTCCTCACAAGTTGGCTGAGCCCTGTGACTCTGTGCTTGCGCATCCGATCCTTTCTTCCCTTCCATAGTGGCAATTTCTCTGTCCCTCTTCCCAACAGGCTTCTGTTAATCAAGAGTATTCTGCTGCCACCGTGGGTAACTCGGCTAAAGCCTCCTTTAATGCTATCTCCAAGACACAGCACTACTTTCTCATTCTGACCTAGGAAGAGACAAAACTCAGTCTCCTGAGCCTTAAAAATCTGCACTTAAAAATCACCTTAAAAATCCACACTCACAGAGAACTTGGGATTCTTCTGTGGCCACCACAATTTATATATATATATATATATATATATATGCAAGATACAGTGAATTAAATCTAAGGGCGAAAAAAACTAGATATACCAGGCAAGTGTTAAACAACATAGACTTTTGGGGGGAAAATCAGTAGGAAAGGAAAGATGAATAACAACGATAAAAAGAAAAAGTTCACCAAGAAGATAAAACAATCCCAAACCTGTATGCACCTAAGATACAACTTCAAATTTTTCAAAGCAAAAATTGACAGAATTACAAAGAAGAACTGACAAATTTACAGTCTCATAGAAATTTTATACACCTCTGTCAGCAAGAGGTAATGTAAGCAGTCAATAAAGTAAATGATATATAAGAATGGAAGAACACTAAACTAGCAACTCCCAAATAATCCCCTGTGGAGAATAGACTAAGTTCTCTTCCTGCTTTATGAAGAATGGTCCCGAGAGAGAACTGAAAAACCACAGACTCCACAGGGACCAGACAAATGAAGCCAGTTTCACCTTGTGCCTGAGAAAAAGTCAGGACTAGAAACATTGTTGGGAGGTTTAAGAAACAACCCTACACGAAAAATTGAGAGCCCATCTTGACACTGTACGAAAAAAATAGGGACCACAGCATAAAAAGAATAGGGGAGGGGGTTCTCGAGCTAGGTACCCACAGACTCCAGAGATGGTACCCACAGTTTCCAGATCCTCAGTGGAACAGACAATACAGGTAAAGGCAATGGGCAGCAGGTTGATGAGTCAGATCTGGCAGAAGTTTGATTAGGTCATATTGGGTGACTTTGACACTCAAGCGTGGCCTGGTTGGTCATCTGAATAGAGCAGATATTTCTGGGAAGGGAGAATTTTGAACTTCTGCAGATGGAACTAAAGTTTCCCTTCCCATTGCTGTTCCCTAATCAGGGTTACAGGGATCAATAGGCTTTCATAAGGTAGAGATTTTAGTTCTTAACACACCATGGCCTCCCTCTTTCTTGGTTCACTGCACTTAACCTCCTAGAATATCTTACTTTATAGCCAGGAAGAGGCTAATGTGCTTTCAGAACAGTCTCTAATAGATGTTGAAATTAGTAACTCAACTGTGGAGAATCCCGTTAATTCCGTTGTTAAGAATCCCAAAGATATGGGGAGGTACAATAGGTTTTTCAGACAGAAGGTAGATAGGAATAAAGTTTAGAGGCTCTTCTCCCACACACAGAAGCTGTGTGTCTCCAAACTCAGGTTACAGGAAATGAGGGCAGAGAGAGATTAAATGTCTGGTTTAGCCAGTGTGCTGCATAGCCAAGATTAGAACTCCAGGCTCCCTGAGCCACTTCCTCTGTGTCACACTGTAGCCTTACTTCCTGTTTTTCCACTCAAGCTAATCATTACATGAAATTTGAAAACCAGCCACCAGGCTAAAGAATGTAAAGCCTTCAGGTAATTAAGGACATTGCTTATTAAGAGCCAAGAAAATGCAATTATTAACTATTAAAATATTTCCTCTTAAATAAAATAGATAGATATGAACTCCAACTACTAGGATTAACATCCTGATTCATTTTGCATTTGGCTGACAGTTTCATCAAAACTGGATGTGTTTTGAGTGAGGCATGCTGAAGGGTTTTTTTGTTTGTTTGTTCTTGAGTTCTAACTTTTCAGTATAACAACTTGAAATGGCAAGAAATGAGTCCATCACTAAACCAATCCATAACCTATATGTTTTTGCCAGGGTCTTAAAAATGGATATTGATAATAACACGTAATAAAAATAAGTTTCATAAGAACTAAGGCATTTAATTCTTGTAAAGGGCTAAAGACATTATTTGTGATAGCCGATGGCTTGTTCTGCCATATATTTATTTGTTATATGTTTATTTCTGCTATTGATTCATTTTTATGTTCTACAGCAGAGACAGGTAGTAAACTTTTTCTGTAAAGAGCCAGATAGCATCTATTTCCAGCTTGATAAGCCATATAATCTCTGTTGTTACTCACCTCTGCCACTACTGTAGCAACAGAACAGCCATAGATGGTATGTACGTTTATGAGCATAGCCAAATTTGGCCCCAGGCTGTAGTTTGCCAGATATTTTGTGGCAATATACAATAGCTTGCCATGTGAAGTACATAGCTTAAACCAATTGACATTTTTGTATGCAATTAAACTTACTTACTCTGTTCTCTTTAGAACTTATTTGTATGGCTTGTTTCACCCAGGAGAGTATAAGCTTTTTTGATGATGGGAATATGATAATGCTTTATTGATTTAATATTCCCCCTGAACTTCACACCAGACAACATGTCCCAGAGAAAAGAACATGAGCTAACCTGTCAAATCGATCAGAACTCAAATCCTGGTCCTGCCATTAATCAACCATGTGACACTGGACAATTTATTGACTCTGAGCCTCCATTTCTTCATCTGTGAAAATGGATCTAACATCTACTTCATAGTGAGGATTATTTAACATAATGTAGATTAAGCATTTTTGTAAAATTTCAAAATATCAAGAAAAACCTTACCATTTGCAACAACATGGATGGACCTAGAGAACATTATGTTAAGTGAAATAAATCAGACAGAGAAAGACAAATACCATATGATCTCACTTATATGCGGAATCTAAAGAAAAGAATAAGTGAATGAACTAATCAGAAACAGTTTTGGAGACAAAGAGGAAAAATTGAGGGTTGCTAGATGGGAGGGGTGTGGGGATAAGGGGGAAGGTGAGGGGATAGAAAACAGTCAGTAACCACAAGATGGCCACCGGGTTTTGAAAATTAATTTGGGGAACGTAATCAATAATGTTGTAAAGATTTTGTAGGTATCTGATGGACACTTGTCTACATCAGGGATGATGTAGATGCCTGATCACTGCACTGTACACCTGAAGCTGAACAATAATGAATGCCAACTATAATTTTTTATATATATATATATAAATATATATATATATATATATATGTATGTATATACTTACGAGAAGTGGAGTACAGCATTAGGAATAGAGACAGTGGAAATGTAATGGCTCTGTGCGATGTCAGAGGGATAGTGGATGGGGGCGGGGGGTTCACACAGTGTGAGGGATGTAAATGATAAACGTCTAAGTGTTACTTTGTCTTGTGCACCTGAAACTAAAAAAAAAAAAAAAAAGAATCACCAAACCAGTGACTCAACCAATGGAAGGCCTTACATTTTTCTCCACAAGGTTCTCCTTAGGATGATGCTTGAGAAAGAACACCAGTATCAGATCACAGGCGGATGATAATACAAGTTCCCATGGCTCCCTTCAACTTAAGACACATTACCACATGTGGCGGTGATAACTCTTTCTATTCTCATTCATACTAGGCAATTGTTTGCTTTCTATGATGAAAATGCTTTGGTTTTCAAACACGCCTTAGAAGTCGAACACGTCACGCGGCTTCCGCTGAGTGCAAGATCCTGAGGCCTAGCCATCGGCTGTTTTTGAACGTTTCGGAACTCGAACGGTCTTCCGGAACAGATTACGTTCAAAAATCAAGGTACCACCATACTTCTTCAACATGGGCACCAAGGGCTAACTCGAACTTAAAACCAATTTATTTGGGGGTGTTCCTGCTTAACAACCCACTGACGAAAGCAAACTTGTTATAATTACTGTGATTTACTGGGTATCTCAATGTTACAGTATTGTACAGTTTACAACCCCAATTTTACAAGTGATGCGGAATCTAAAGAAAAGAATAAGTGAATGAACTAATCAGAAACAGTTTTGGAGACACAGAGGAAAAACTGAGGGTTGCTAGATGGGCGGGGGGGGGGTGGGGGTAAGGGGGAAGGTGAGGGGATTAGAAACAGTGATCGTCTGAAGCAAGCGACGGGCAATCAGGCATTGTTCCAGGCTTTATTTGTTGGCTTGCCGATTATTAGGATTAAAGAGCATTATGTAGCTAGTATTCCTTCAAATTAAAGTGAAAACACACAAGGTGAGTTTCAATAACTACGGGTGGAAGTGTGTACATTTGGTTAGGACAATGATGATTGAAACCCTGAAGACCACATGGCCAAGATCAGAGGTCATAGTACCACAAAGCAAAAGGGAAGACATTAAACGGATGCTTGGTCGATGAGGACATTCTGCCTCATGGTTTTATTTTTCTCCTGGATGATGTAGAAGAGATGAAGTGAAATCTGAGAAAACGAGTCTCCTTGTGCCTATGGGAGTGATACAATATGTTATAACATCCAAGACACTATCGTATTGCCATTTGTGAGCAGTCAGAGGGAGGAAACTTATTTTGGTCCTGCTAAGATTACAGAACACATGAGAAGTAAGGGAATGACTAAAAATAAACAATGAACACCTAAGGGGAAAAAAATTCCAAAGGATTTCTTCTTTATAGATAACCATTTCAGGGGTGGGGACGGGAGGCAGGGAGATCACTCTCACTGAAGCTGAATTCCATGAACACATTTATTCCCAAACTCCTCAGAATGCTTCTGGGCCACTGTCCCTACCAAACAAGCTACCAGAGATTGCTGAGAAAGGCAAACTAATTCCAGCATTAGCTAGAATGGCCCGTAATTGGCAAGATACGTAGGCTTGAAGGAATATGTACAAAGCATTCTACATCACACATAAATTATGTTCAGAATATCCATGCCCTGTTCTCTTTTGCTAGCTCTAGGTTGGGAGCTTCGATCCATACATAAATATTGCTCCTGTCAGAGATCTGCTCACTGATAATAATACCTACTATTTGTTATTTGTTGAACATCATGGCACTTCTATTCATCTCATTTCATCTTCATCACAATCACTCAAGGTAGATTGTATGTCCATTAAAAAAATGAGGAAAGTGAGCCTCCAAGAGATTTGCAAAGTGACCGAAGACACAGAAGTAACTCACAGAGCCAGGATTCAAGCCCAAGACTGGCTATTGATGCCCTTTCAACTCTGTTACAAGCCACTGAAATGTTTGCTCACTATTGCTTTCAAGTCTGTCACAGCGTGATGTCGACTTCCTGACGGGACATATGTAACAGTAAGTACCTATCAGCTGTTGACTCCTACTGAAAGTCTTAAATTATCAAAATTGTATGAGAAATACCTGAGCAGACTGAATTTGTGAAATGCATAAAACTTGGAAAGAATGTAAACCAAGGAACTGGTTTTCTTGTGCTGTTCTTTCTTTAGCAGAATCAGGACAGTAACTTGATTTCCTTTCCAGTCATCTTCCATTGCTTCCTCCCCCCAGAACAGAGCCTTCTCCCACCCTCTGGCCACAGAAGTCTCCAGCTCAGGTTGTCCACTGCCTTCATAGAGCCAGTTCTACTGAGTTTGTGCCAGTCCTCTGTTTCCCCAGAATTTTCTCAACCCACTTCTGGGGCTGAATTTCTATTCCTAAAAGGCTTAAGGGCCGCAGTCTTACTGGTGAGAGACCACTGAACCTCCAACATTATAGCACTTTACGTAAATGGAAAAAGCATCATTGTCTGTATCCAAAAGGAAGGTTCAGAGACCCTCAGGCCTCCTTCCTGAGAAGGCTTCAGCTCTCACCTTTGCTCTACTTCCTTCACTCACACCTTCCTATCCTCCACTTGGACTTGGATCTTGTTTTTCTTGTTCAACTATTTACATTCCCAGACTTGTTAAGATGTCAAAAGAAAATGAGGGCAGATTTTATGTAACAGGCTCCAGGCCCCACCCCAACCCCAGCTTTGCTTTTTCTCAAAAACAGGTAGCTCAGCCTGCAGTGATGGACAAAACCTAAAGAAAGGGTCATCTGTTCTCTATGCTTCTCCTTTAATTCTTCAGGGTTATTTTAAATTTGGATTATCACTGATCTGTATATTTTATTAGCATGCAGTTGTTCATAGAAACTGCAAACACTGAGACTATCCTGCCAGATCAATGTGCTGAAAGACCAAAGTCATCTTTCCCTGCAGCCACCGTCACCCTTGCCCTCGGCCATGTCTTTAGCTTGTACATAAGGTGAAAGGCTGTGGTTCCCGCCTCTCCTCCACCACAAATATTACAGGGCTGCGCATGGGGCTCTGCAGCCAGCCTGCCTGCTCCCCACTCAGCAGCCCTATGACCACGTAAAAGCTCCTGATCTGCTCTAGGTCTCAGTGGCTCCATCCATCCAACGGGGAATATGGATAGTACCCATCTCATAGAGTATTGTGACGATGGCATTAAGAATCCATGTAAGTTGCTTAGCTAAGTACCTGCATGTGTAGGTGCTCAGTAAATGACTGCTGTATCATTACTCCCAAACATCCTTATTCTGAAGTCTCTGCGTGTGTGAGGCCCGAGAGTCATGGTGTTTTGATTTTACTAAATGCTCAATCATAACAGATGCCTTCTATGAAAGAGTTCGAGTATGAGCTTGTTTCCAAAGCAATGATTCTTTCCACTGCTGGTTTTTGCTGGGACCTCACAGAGATATGCCCTGCTCAGGAGTCAGCCTCACACATAAATGAATGCCTTTAGTTCTATCAAGATCACACAGCCCTGTGGAAGTGAATCTTCCATCTACTTTGATCCCTGAAATCCTTTATATGAGGGCAGAGTCCTTCATCCCTTAATTGAAAAATAACGCTTAAACTGTAACAATTTCCCTTCTGTACACTTCCCCTGCCCTGGCACTAGGAGCACTATAACACAAGTGAACCTTTGCTTCCTCCTAAAATTAGTCTCAATACCACCATAGTAAATAAAGAGGAGGAAAAGCTTTAAGGGAGAAAAAAATTGTATACTGCACATTCTTGTCTGTCTGACTATTTAGACAAAGATTGCAGCACCTGTCTTCCCTGGTGACCTTTCTAAGTGTCAGAGTGGTGGGGAAAGAGACACTCCTCCCTTCTCCTTGTCACTGTTACCCTCATATAAACATAAACAAGGAGAATCAGCCATGTCTGGTCGTATGAGAAAGCTCAGAAGAAAGACAGAAGAAAAGTACTGTCTCTGTAAAAGTTCCCAGATATTCTCCAGGCCGGCCCCGACCATGTGTGTGTTAGTGAGCCATTACTGATCAAAGCAGAGAATACACGTAGAAAGAGCCTGAGGATGACATGAGGGAGTGAGCAAGCCAGGGCAGGTTAGGAGGATGGGGTAAATAAGGACAGAGAAAACAACAAGAGGGAAACGGGAGGAAGAGATGGCTGGGACTCGGTGAACTCTGCACCATTCACAGTGTCACATAATCCCAATCCATGTGAGCACACAAGATTTACAAGTATTTCAAGCTCCTCTGTGTGACACTTTTCTCAAGACACTTTGGTAGGCTCTGAAGAAGCTCCTTGTAAAAGTAGCTCAACTATAGACTCTTAATTTCCCCACAAAAGCCAAGAAAGTTGGAGACTAGGGTTGAACAGTTTAAAGGCATTTGGGAACCAGAACTGAGGGAAGTATGGTGTATTTTTCTTATCAGCTTTTAATGAGATTTTTACCAAGTGGTATAACTTTAGACACCATCTGGATAGGGGCAATGAGGCTTAAAGTTTAATGAGAGAATATTGTTCTCCACTTTTTACACAGTGCAGCTGTTCCTTACATCTACTTGCTTTTTGTTTTCAGCTGTAAAAACATGCATCCTGCACAGATAAAGGAATGTCCAGTGTTAAATAACAGGAAAAAGTAACAATTCTGGAGCATTTGCAGGTACAGTACAAATTTAATTCCCAGACTCTGGAACAGTACAACCTCTAATTTTAGCTACTTCCTTTTGTTCCTTTACTGTTGTGCTTGTCCTGCCCTTCACCAGTTTTTCCCCTTAGTAAAGATGGCAAGTAACAGCTATTTTGGAATTAGAAACCCTCTACCCTACTTATTGGTTAAGAATAATACATGTGATATCAAGGCTTATCTTTTCATTAAAAAGTACATTTGCATTTATTTTCCTTCAGGTTTTAATAATTATTGAGATGATTTTTGTTCAGTAAAACCATATTCGAAACACTGATGAAATATATATTTGTTGGATGTATTTCTAAATTTCTATTTCTGGAGGAAATTTCTTTCAGAGAAACATCGTTAAAGTTCTACAATCCCTTATCCACTATTCCAAAACCCCCAAGGCTCTGAAAATGGAAAGTTTTTCATAACACAGTTAGCAGCAAAACCTGATCTGACCTGAACTCATTCGAGGTTAAAACCTGACCTGATCCCGCATAAGCCTATTTATAGTTTTCATTTATTTCACAAGATACTGTAAATGGAAATGCACTTTTCTCCAAAACTATTACTGTGCTTCATTTTATTACACAGTACTGCCCTAGACCCCATTTTATATACTATATGGTACATTACCAATCTAAAACCTGAAAAAAATCTGAATCGTGAAACCCATCTGGCCTCACAAGTTTCAGATTAGGACTGTGGTCCAATAAATATTTGTTAAATCAATACATGAATGAACTAAGGACTTCAACAGTGCATGTTTCACTATGCTAACCCCAGGCCAGCATTTGAGTAATGGCTGTGAGACCCTTTGCCATCTCATTAGACATTCATCTAAAGAGAGAGGAGCGCTGCATCTTTGGCACTGCCATCAACTCCCTCGGTTTCTTTTGTCATGTACAGTGATAGATGAAGTTTGAGCCTTGGCATCTGTTGGATCGTTATACCTCATCATCCATTTCACCACTCATCCACTAAATATTTATTAAGTGTTACCACCAGGCATCATGTTAGCATAAGAAATACCAATATAAATGAGACTTAGTCTCTGCCCTCTAAACACTTCTATTGGGATACAGAGAACAGATCGGAGGTTGCCAGAGGAGGAGGGTGGGGGATGGGCAAAATGGGTAATGGGGGTCAAAATGTACAAACTTCCAATTATAGACTAAATAAATCATGGGGATGTAATATACAGCATGGTGACTATAGTTAATACTGTGTTGCATATTTGAAAGTTGCTGAGAATAAATCTTAAAAGTTCTCATCACAAGAAAAAAATTTTCACATGGTGACAAATGTTAAGTACAATTATTGTGGAGATCATTTTACAATTACACAAATATCAAAACATTTTGCTGTAGACTTGAAACTAATATAATGTTATACGTCAACTATGTCTCACTAAAAAATAAATGTTTAAAAATTGTAACTAAAATTATGAAAAAAATATTTTTTATGTTAACAACATAAAACAGAATATTAGAAATTAAAATTATCTTCTCCTTTATAAAATAGCCATTCACTATTTCTAACACACGCTAATGAAATTCTACACAGTGCCAAACACTAAGGATACAAAAGTAAACAGACCTTGTTGGGGTACTAAGTCTAGTGGGGGAGGCTGACACTCAGGAAAAGTTGTCCTTTTGTAGCCATCCTTACGTAGTACAGAGAAAATGGCAATCTCTTGCTAAGAAAGTCCAAAACATTTCCCAAAGGCAGTGATATCAGAGTTAGAATGAGTGCTTATTTAGGGAGACGACCAGAGAAAGGGTATTCTAAGTAGAAGATACAACATGTGCAAAGGCAGTGAGTCTAGAAACACATCGGCATGTAGAGATAAAGTCCGTTTAGAATGGATGCAGTTCATGTGAAAATAGAACATTTCTTTAAGTCAAGGAGAGACAGATCATGAAAGGACGATGTTCCAAGCTAAGGAGGGTCTACCATTTCCTCTAGGCAATGAGGAATACCTGAAGGATTTCCAAGTAGCTAATTAACACGATTAGATTTATACGTGGGGAGGATTCTTCAGATACAGAATAGTTTGGAGGACAACAAAGACTGTAAATTTATCTCTAGCAAAACGACCTTAGAATATGCAAGTAAGAAATATTTGTCTTGCAGGGCCGGCCCTACGTGAAAGCTATGAGGCCTTAAGTGAAATCGTGAAGGAAGCAAAGTGGATTTTCACCACCCTTCTGCCACTCTACTTGTCTGTCTCACTTTTCCATGGAGGTCCTCGGTGACACTGTGATGCCCAATCTAGCCAAACTGCATTGAGAAAAAATATGGTTGCATTTCTTTTAAATTGAAGGGTAATGTACTTTCCCCTTAAAATATATTTTTGCAGCAAGAAAAGAGTAGATAACTTATACCACAAAAACATCATTTTCTCCTTCCTTTTTCCTGAGTGCTATGTTTCACACACTTTGAAAGGGGCATCTCAAGAACAAAGTAGTAAAAATGGATTGTTCACATGCAACCCCCAGCTGTGTTTTGGATTAATTAATAAGATCTAAGTGAAGACAATAAAGCAGCCACTCAAACAATTGCCTGTTAGTTCCTTTATATAAATATGGGAAAAAACATGAGTGTTGTTCATTCTTGGGTAGAGTTCAGAAACACTGAGGGGAAGGAAATGCATATTTGCATCCTGTGATAGGACAGTATTTAACAATGACTAATCTTATTTCTTGGTCTGAAAACTCTCCCTAATCTGTTATTGGCTTCAAAAAGATGGGATGATTGATAGGCCTTTCATGTCACTTAGTGTGGCTATAGTCACATGTCATCTTAATAAACAAGGTGAGAATACCAGTACAGTGTGATCTAAAATGCTCTTCTGAATTATTTCCTTCATCTGTGTACCATTTGGGTCCACTGAAAACTGAGTTAGAACGTTACCTGCTTTAGGTGTCCTCTTTTAAAATTTAGATCCCTGGAATAACTGCCACATGAAGCCTCAGCCGGCAAGTGGTTTCAAGTCACACAGCTAGCTTGCAAAACACCAGAATCTAAATCTTGATTTCTGATTTTTTATTCATCCCTATTGTCTGATTATAATCTCATAAGGAAGCCTGAATAGGAACATGTTTCAAGATTTGAAATTATACAAAAATGCTCAAGTGAGAAAATATGTATTGAGCAACCTTGTTGAATGCTAAGCACTACTAGACATGGCCCCTACTCTCACAGACCTTAAAACACAACAATAAAGTGTCAATGGCATGAATGTAAATCCTCATCTGAGCTCCAGTTGGAAATTATTCACCACTTCATGAATAACCTGGGAAGCTCATGCACCTTACCAAACCGCAGTCTCCTTGTAAAACCAAACCAAACCAAAACAAAACAAAACAAAAAAAAGGAAAAAGAGAAAAATGGAATATGAGCATTTTCATGTCAACTTTTTAGGATGATTGCACAGTTCAGACCAGGGGTTTGCCCACCTGACCTGGCCCCTAGGTCAAATCTGGCCCACCACCTGATTTTGTAAATAAAAGTTCTATTGGAACACAGCCACACTCATTTGTTTATATATTGTCTATGCCTGCATTCAAGAAGAAGTAAGATCATATGGCCAGCAAAGCAGAAAATAATGACTATCTGGTCCTCTACCGAAAGTTTGCCAACATCTGGTTGGGATAATTGTTGTATACGGGCAGAAATTTGCAATATTGCACATATATTTTATAGCTGGTACAGGAATAAACTTCAGGCTGGCTAGAGGACCTGCCCTACTAGAAGATGGGACATTAACCTTGGATTGATCTATTTGTGTGGTAAACACTAGGGAACATGTTGGGGTCATCACCCTCCACTGGTGAGTCTCCAGAACAGCTGAGAAGGACCAAGAAGGCATCATAAATAAATAAATAAATAAATAAATAAATAAATAGTAAACTTGAAAACAGTAGGAGTCATGCAGGATCTCAGCTCCCCCTCCCCGTACAAGAACACAGGATATGGTGAGGCCACAAAGGAACACCCACGGAGTCATGGATAGGGGAGTCACACCACTATATTCTCGCTGGCGGCTGGGTTGGAGAAACAGGAAGCAGGAGCCACACGATCTGCAATCTGGTTCTCTGCCAACCAATCAACAATCCCCTTGCCAGCGTAGCCATAGCAGTTATATTAGTGGCTAATGGCCAACGAGTCACAGCTGATGGCCATCTATTACCCAAGCCAGAACCTTCCCACATGAGATCGAGAGCCTGGAAACTGCTCTCGGGGACTCCCTCCCCACAGTAGGGTATTACAGAGTCTAACAAGACCTTTCCCCCGGTAAGCTGTGTATCCTTTGGTAATTAAGGGACCAAATGGGGTAATTACTTCAGACTGGGAACATGCCGCTAAGTTGCTTGCACTGAGAAGCCCTATGCGTGCACCTATGTCCACATAAATGCTTTCTTTTAAAATTAAGATATAATACACAACTTTTAAGTACACACCTCACTGCGTTTTTATCTATGTATATAACTGAGCAATCAATACCTGGATCAAGGGGTAGAACATTTACATACCCCAGAAACCTTCTCAGAAACCCATTCAGTGATAACCTCCAAAAGAAACCAAGTATTCTGATATGTATCATCACAAATTAGTTATGCCTGGTTTTTGAACATCATATAAATGGAATCAGACAGTATATACTCTTTTGTGCCTGGCTTCTTTTGCTGTGGACAAGCCACATGAATTCAAGATGGGTCCTTCCCTCTCTTGCCTGGGAAAGCAGATAAAACAACTGAAGTACAAAACAGAAATTGAGGCAGCCATCTGCTCCTACCTAGATCTGGTGTGTTGGTAAAAGGTGGGATATCACCAGGGCTCTTTAGCCCATGCAAAGACCAACTTGTCGCAGCTTTCAAAGGGTCAATATTGTTCTGCTCCCTAATAGCTAAAGGCCACAGGGGAAGACTCTTCCCCATAATCCCATGCTCGCTACACCCTCTAAGCAATCTGCCCTCTAGATCCCCACAGATTTGCCAAAGGTCCAGACCTCAGCTCAGACCCTGGCGCCTGCTCCTGTGCCAGTAGAAAAACAGTATCACCTGTTTAAAAGCAGTCCCTTGACTGGGGACAAATTGCTAAACTCTGCAGCAACTCACCATAGTGAAAACTGAGCATGTCTAGCATTTAGTACAGAATCGTCAGCACTGCAGGCACCAGCCAAGGTCAGGAACCTCACTCGTCACTGTTACAAGCTGCACTTCTTGTGAACCACCTAAGCTTCAACCCATTGGTGCAGAGATGTTGGAGTCTGTGAGGTCATCTGATAACTGGAACCTCTCCTCCACACTGAGTTCTGAGCCAACTGGGAAATACTAAGACAAGAGAGTCAGCTGAAGGAGAGCCAAAGTATCGCATGTCTTACTGATAAAGCCTAGGTTGATGGACATAGATCATATCTGCAGGCCGTTAGACTTCCTAATACCAAACCCCAGAATGAGACAATCACCAGTCCATTCAGAAACAAAACCACATCACCTCAACCCTGTCCTGACAGCATGGAAAAGCTGAGGAGACTGTGGCTCCCCGTGGGCAGCTTTCTCCCTTGAAGCAAGGGGGAGAGGAAGGAGCTGGGTTACAGGTACCCAACTTCTCCTTGTAAGCTCCCAAACATATCTACTCATTCTTCACCTCTCCACCAAAAAACTGTTAGAGACATCCTCAAGGCTCTTGTCTGTCTGACCTGCCATCAGTTTTGTGAACATGGAGCCTCTCTAGCTGGCCCCAAAATTTATAGCTGGATCCTAGGACGGTAACGCAATCATCACAGCACCTTTCTAGTGTTCAACCCACAGTTGTCTCGCAAATGCTCTTTGGTTTACTTCATCGAAGATGTCCTGGGAGGTGCATAGCCCAGTGTTTCAGAATCTAAACACTAAAGCCAGTCTATCCTAGTTCAAACGTGGCTTTACTCACAGCAGGTCTCAGGAAAGTTTTCTGTTGTTTTTTGTTTTTTGTGTTTTTTTTTAACTTATCGTTGCCTCAGTCTTTTTTTTTCTTCCTTATCTGTAATAGGCAGGTAATGCCAACTTCAGCAGCCCCCCCCCCCCCGACACACCTTACCTGTGGTTTCGCTGTCTGCAGTTTCAGTGAACCACCATCAACTACAGCCCGGAAATAGTAAATGGAAATTACAGAAACAAACAACTCATAAATTTTAAATCGCGCGCCATCCTGAGTGGCCTGATGAAATCTCGCCAGTCCTGCTCCTTCCCACTCCCAACGTTACTCTTCAATCGTCTCTACGCACGTATGCTCTTCCCCACCCCGTGCCCGTTAGTCACATACTAGTAGCCACCTTGGTTATCAGATCGAGTGTCATGGTACTTCAGTGCTTGTGTTCAAGTCACCCTTCTAGTACCTTAATGCTGTGCCTCGATGCCGACTTCACTCACCTCGCTTCATCTCATCAAGTGGGCATTATATCATCTCACATCCTCACAGGAAGGGTGAGGACAGCACAATAAGATACTTTGAGAGAGAGAGAAACCACATTCACGTAACTTTTATTACAGTACGTATATTGTTCTATTTTATTATTAGGTATTGTTATATCTTACTCTGCCTAATGTATAAATTGAACTTTATCATAGGTAAGTATATACCAGGGGTGCCAAAAAAATGTATACAAGTGGACACTTTGGGCAACGTTGCTCAAGCAGTAGTTCACCGTAATCAGAAGTGTCTGGATGCTGATGATAACCACTCTGAGCACCTTTTGTAATTTCAGAAATTATCGGTATATATTGAGTATTAGAATTTTAATACAGTTTTTTCCTTTCTTAAAATGTGTATACGTTTTTTGGGCACCCTCTGTATATAGGAAAAAATATAGTATAAAGTTCTGTACCATCGCAGTTTCAGGCATCCACTGGGGGTCCTGGAACATATCCCCTGCAGACAACTGGGAACTATTATATGAAAAACATCTCATTAGTCCATCCCTTTTACCTTTGCCCCATGTCACCATCTCAGGACATACCCTTATCATTTCTCACCTATTCACACCTGTCAAATTCATCCTTTACACCATGCTAGAGCGAGATTCCTAAAACGCAAATCTGCCTGCAACCCCTTTGTGGCTGATACTTCAGTAAGTAAAGTGTGGAATGCTTTCCCACGTCGTTTCTGCGCTCTGCACTCCCATTTCCTTAGTTCTGGACCCATTGAATTTTGTGAGGTAGTAATGCTCCAGGGTCAGGAGAATGCTAACTCTGTCTCCAACACCAGGTATGTGTGACTGAGAGCTCTGTCAGTCTCCCTGGCCCCAGGGTCCTTCCTTTTCAGTAACATCTTCAAATTCCTTTCAGCTCTTTGACTTGGCAGAACCAGTGAAGAATATCTGAGAGAGATTCAGTTCTGAGTCCTGGCTCTGCTGATGAATAACTGTGTGGCTTTGTGCAAGTGATTAAACCTCTCTGTACCATTAGTTTCATCACAAATAATATAGTGGCATAGAAACATATCACACAAAAAAATAGGGATCTATAATGGAGTTCTGCAGGTATAGAATATGGAGATATAACAAACTGAGTTCTTTAGAAGAGAAATTAGTTGTGTGGCAATAATTATTTACACTCTGATTTCTCTTTTCAGTCAAACCTTATGTGTTGTAAAATTGATTTTCTGCCTTGCAGATTGATTATCTGAGGAAATTCAGGGCTCTGTATTCCTACCACACAATTAAGCAAGAGTTACCAACAGAAATAATAAGTTAGTAACGTAACGTGGGGAACATGAAGTGCTGTGAAAAAGTATATCCTTATTTTCATTCCCAAACCTGATAAAAATCATGTTTAATTTCCTCTTATTTTAGATTATGCATACCTTTATCTTTTTCTGTTGTTGTAAACAATTAAATGTTGACTAGCTTGTCTAATTACCAAAGTTTCTATGTTAGGAATCATTCATTGTTCAAGCATTTATTGTAGATGCCATGCCAGATTCTGGGCATATAAAATAAATAAGACAGGCCCCGTGCTCAGAGAGCTTGCAGCAGGGGTGGCCAGTTAGCTCAGCTGGCTAGAGTGTAGTGCTAATAACACCAAGGTTGCCAGTTCGATCCCCACGTGGGCCACTGTGAGCTGCTCCCTCCTAAAAAAAAAAAAGTCAACAGAGAGCTCACAGCCAAGCATGTAAGTGGTCATGGCATGTAATTATGAAAAGCATATTTCTTTTCAAAGGCTTGAAAATAGTATTAAAAATTAACGGTCAATTTTCATATCTTAGAAAGATGCATAAGGGAGTTTAAACTATATGATATCAAGATCCTTTCGAACTTTAAATTCTCATTTCGTGATTCACCTAACCTATCAAATACCAAAAATTAACCTCAAAATCTAGAACAGAATAAACTGATCTTAAAAGTCATTAACTGGCTGTGCTAAAAGCTGCTGCTGAAGAAATACATTTCATTATCTCTTCTGAGAGAAAGATATATATGTACAACAACAAGCTTCCAAGCAGAAAAAACCTTCATTTGGAGTAATTCCATTGATTGACTGACAGTTGAATGATTTAAGAGTATTTTGAAGGGGTCCTTCAATACCTTTCTACTTGAGCTCTTTGTTAATCAGAAAATTCAGGGACTCCTTGAGTGGCAAGCTGAATTATTCTTATCCCACAGGGTTAAAACTCTAGAATGAGGCAGAGGTTTTGTGTGTGGGGTGCGGGGTGGAGAGGGGAGTCTGTAAATTTACCTTATTAATGCCAATTAACAAAAACTAAATAAAGCTGTTAAGGACTTAACGTTTCATTATAGAACGTTATCCCTTAAGGAATTGAGGAATTAATTAGTCATTCTTCTAAGCAACAATATGCATGCACATGCATACATTCTTTGCTGTGATGATATGCTATTCATAGTTACTGATAAAAATTCTACTAATTTTATACATTTAGACTTGAATTTTATAAATGTTACTGAAAAATTCTAGTATCACTTGTAATTATCACCACTTTATAGATCAGAAAATTCAGGTCAGAAAGGGTAGAAAACTTGTCCAAAATCACCATCATTTTTTTAAATATTTGTTTAAAATTTTCAATTACAGTTGAAATACAATATTATATTAGTTTTAGGTGTATAATGTAGTGATTAGACATTTATATAACTTAGGAGGTGATCACCCCGATAAACCGGACACCATACATAATTATTACAATATTATTGACTATATTTCTTACGCTGTACTTTACATCCCCATGACTATTCTGTAAATATAAATTTGTACTTCTTAATTCCTTCCCCCTTTTCACCCATACCTCCAAACTGCTCCCATCTGGCAACCCTCAAAATGTTCTCTGTATCTATGAGTTTGTTCTGTTTTGCTTGTTCATTTATTTTGTTCTTCAGATTCCACATATAAGGGAAATCATATGGCATTTGTTTTCTCTGACAGACTTACTCCCCTCAGCATAATACCTTCTACATTCACCCATGTTGTTGCAGATGGCAAGATTTCATTTCTTTTTATGGTTGAGTCATATTCTATTGTATATATGTACCTCCTTTTCTTTATCCATTCATCAATACCAGGATGCTTCCATATCTTGGCTATTGTAAATGATGCTGCAATGAACATATGGATGGATGCATATGTCTCTTTGAAGTAATGTTTTGGGTTTCTTCAGGTAAATACCCAGAAACGATATTACTGGGTCCTTCTTTGTTTCTTGCTATAGCCTTTATTTTAAAGTCTATTTTGTTTGGTATAAGTATCGCTACCCCAGCCTTTTTTTTTTTTTTTTCAGTTCCATTTTCATGAAATATTTTTTTCCATCCTTCTACTTTCAGTCTGTGTGTGTCTTTTGATCTGCAGTGGGTCTCTTGTAGGCAGCATATGTAAGGGTCTTGTTTTCTTATCTGTTCTACCACCCTATATCACCTGATTGGAACATTTAATCTGTTTATATTTAAAGTAATTGTTCATAGATATATAATTATTGCCATTTTATTATTTATTTATTTGATTTTTTTTCTTTTCCTTTTTAAAGAAGTCCCTTTAACATTTCTTATAATACTGGTTTGATGGTAATGAACTTCGGCTTTTTCTTGTCTGGGAAGCTCTTTATCTGTTCTTCGACAGTAAATATAATAGCCTTGCTGGGTAATCTTCGCTGTAGGTCCTTGCTTTTCATCATTTTGAATATTTCCTGCCAATCCCTTCTGGCCTGCAAAGTTTGTGTTGAGAAATCAGCTGACAGTCATATAGGAGCTCCCTTGTAGGTAACTAACTTCTTTTCTCTTGCTGCTTTTAAGATTCTCTCTTTGTTATCCCAAACAGACTTGTAGTAATCATCTTGCCTGTGGTTTCCTCCTGTACTAGATAGAGTAGGCTAAACACTGTTTAAAAAAAGTTCTCATAGGCTTAATACAACAGAAGTTTATTTTTCAATTATACCAACTGTCTAAGGAGCTGGCTCTACTTGTGGCCTCCCACATGGGGTGTCAGGGACGAAGGGTCCCTTTGTTTTGTAGCTCTGCCTATTGTCGATGCACTGTCTCCAGAGTTGCTGCAGAAAGGGAGAGAGGAAGGGAGGGAGAGGGGGAGAGAGAAAGAAAGAGAGAGAGAGAGACAGAGAGAGAGAGATATGATGGTCTTTGTGGGCCTGGAAGTAAGTCATATTTTTGCATTTGCATTCCTTTGGCCTGAACTCTGCCACATGGCTGCACCTAACTTCATAGGAGGCAGGGAAACGAAGTTCATCTGTGTGCTCAGGAATGAAAGGAGAACAGATGTTGATGACCACTACCAATTTCTGCCTTCCCTCTTTTCTGATCTGTCCTGAACCCCACAGCCAGACAAATCTTCCCAAAACATGACTTTCATGTACAAGTGCTGTCTGACTTCCTGTTCCTTGAACACACCGGCATATTTTTGCCTCAAGGCCTTTGTTTTTTCTGTTCTCTCAGCCTGGAAAGTCCTTCCCCCAGAATCTACACAAGTTGCCCCCTCAACCTGCAAAGGAAGCTTCAGGTCTTTATTCAAACGATATCTTCTCAGCTAAGAATTCCCTGATTGCTGTATTTCACACTGTAAACCCTGTACCCTTCACTCCTTTGTCCTTTATCACAGCACCATGTGACACACTACGTGTTAATTTTTATTATTGTCTCCCCTCTCTCCACTAGAATGCAAGCTCCATGAAGCAGGTGTGTTTGTCACTTTGTTCGCTGCTATTTGCCCAGAGCCTAGAACAGATTGCGGCATATAATAGTCATGCTGTAAATATCTGTTGACTGACAGAAGGAATTTCAATACACCAAGAGGTAGTTTTGCAATGGGTGATGTCAATGAAAAGCAGAAGTAGGGCTACGGAAAGAAGGTGAACAAGAACCACTTGAGAAGGTCAGGATGTGAGGGAAGCCCAGTGAACTACTCCATGAATAAGGGAAGAGTTCTGCAGAACCCTGGATAGAAGGAGAGCCAAAAGCTGCAACCAAGTCAAGCTCATACAGGGGCAGAACCTAGCTTTAACCAAAGGCTTACATCAAAAGAACTGAACCTCACTAATAACCAAAGACAATTGAAATAATAATGTAATTTTTCACTGTAAAAACTGCTAGAAATTTATACTAACACTCTTCAGTGTAGTCAAGGATTATGGTGAAATTTTCATGCAACTTCATAAAATTTTGATAAAAGTAGGTACTATCTAGAGCTATGTTGACATTCACGTTCATTGTTCCAGTTAGTACACTGCTAGAAAGTTATGCCAAGCAAATCATCAGAGATATAGATAACAATTTATGACCATGGTCATTTATAATGTCGAAGTTTTGTAATATACATAAACAACAATGAAAACAACTGTTTGGCAGAGCAATGCCGATTAAGTAAATTATGGGGTGGAATATCCATTCGGTAGGATAGCAAGCAGACATTAGTCACATTGTAATAGAAATATTTTCAGATATGGGAAAATGCTCACAACATAATAGTAGGTGAAAAAACAGATTCATGGTTCAGAATCTGGACTTTGGAACCAAACTGACACAGGTTTAAATCTCTCTTCTACCACTCGCACAGTCTCTAAGCCTCAGTTTCCCTCATCTGTAAACCTGGGATAATAATACTAATTCTCAGGATTATTTTAAACATAAAAATGATTATGATTGTAAAGCACTAAACACAGTGCTTGACACAAAGAAAGCACTTACTGAAGAGCACCTATTATTATAAGAAAATATGACATTTTTCTGTACTACTTTGTACTTAATACTTTTAAGTATTTCTCCAGTTTTTTACATCTAAGATCGTGTATTTTTTCATAATTATAAAAAACATTCTTTCAGAAGATAATAAATATTTCAGAGCTATTCTCAAGTTTATGGATGTAATAGAGACTTTGCTAAGACTCTGGGAGTGTCTCGCAAACTTTATTTTGCATGTTGTCTACCATCCTGGTCAAGTGGATTTCAGCTGTCTTTGTCAAATCATAATCTAGAAAGAGTGACACTCCTCGGTTTGCTCCTATATGAAGCAAATTTTATATTATCAACAATCAATAAATAAGTGAGGCGAAATCACTGTCTTTAATATACCCAAGAAAGATTTACAAGAAATACTTGGATAACAAAAAAGACAAAAGGGAAGTTCAAAGCCCCACACTTCATCTCATTCTTTTATAATCTCATGAGTCTTGAACAGAAGAAAAATGATGTAAATAGAAAATAATCACTTAATAGAAAATAACCCCTTAAACATATATCCTAAGAGGGATGGAGGATGGCGTCACAGCTGGATAATGATAAAATATTTTGTGATGATGACATCTGTGGTTGAGATAGAAAGAAAATTTCTCCCAGAGTTATCCCAGATTCTGCTATTCAGTATTTCCAAGTTATGTGTGTAAGTATATTGAGAGCGAAAACTTTAACTCAGGTCAGAACAACTTTCTGCAGAAAATGGTAATAGTTAGGCAATCCTTTCTTCCTTAACAGAAGCATGTATCCAGACATCCATAGGTATTTGCCAAGCAGTTGGAGGACCCAGCCAAGCTTGGAAACGAGGAAAGGCAAGTGGAATCACAGCTCTGGAATCAGATGTGCAGGGTTAGAATGGGCCTGAGGTAAAGAGCAATTGGACATGACCAGCTTTAGCAAGGAGGTACACGGCTCTGAAAAATTCGAGCGGTAACTAGGAAATTGGATGTACCTTCACTGATGTGACAGCCGGTGACCGCCAGTCATGCTCCACCTGAGTTTAGAATGTGTATATTCCTTCAAGTTAGCTCCTCTACAACTATCATTCTTTGTTTGTACTTGAACAGATGCCGGAGACTGTCACAAGTACTTTGGCATAGATGGTCAGAGAGCTTGATTTTCTCTTCATTTTAGAGATGGGTTGTTTCGGGTGATAGCCCCAGGAGTTATTGATCTAATACCTGTGAGGTGTTGCAGAACCATTCCAAAAGTTCATATGAGTTTTAAGGTAGGCTTAGTGGAGAAGGGGGTCAAATTTAGTCAAGAATATGTGGACTTCCTTAGCCATTCCAAAGGGGAAGTTAGATCAGTTTCTTGAGCAGTTGTTGCTAAAATAGTGTATCATGTTACATTCCCTTACAGGTTAAACACTCGTGGTTGGTAGTGAGCTTTACCCAGTGAGCTTTAGTTTCTGTTGCTAAAAGCTCTTTCAAAGCTCTTTTAATTCTAGCACTTAGGCTTGAATTAAATTTGTTTAAATAAAACTAAATGATATCAATGGATTTAAACCAATTTAATTTAAAGTGTGACCCAGAGAAATGAGTGCTCTCGTATTCCCTAAGTTCTGATACAAGATATGAATAGACACCGTTTCTAGAACATCCTTTCCTGTAAAGCAGCCACACTCAAAAACAGCCACTACTAACAGAAGTATTAAATATAATTCTTGTGGCATTCCTACAATATCTAAGGTAACTAGACCCTAGTAAATATGTGGGTCTACTTATCAATCAATTTATTCATTTGTACCTTGAACTGAATTGCCCCAGAATATAATGTCTCTTTTTAATGTTCTTTATTGTGGCAAAAACATATAATATAAAATTTACTATCTTAACCATTTTAAGTGTTCAAGAGTGTTCAATATATTCACATTGCTGTGCAATAGATCTCTAGAACTTTTCCATCTTGTGTAACTGAAACTGTATTCACATTAAACAACTCCCCATTTCCCACCCACTGGTAACCACCACTCTGCTTTGTGTTTCTTTGAGTATGACTACATTAGATACCTCATATAATAAGTGGAATCATACAGTATTTGTCTTTTTGTAACTGGTTTATTTCAGTTAGCATAGCGTCGTTAAGTTTCATCCATGGTGTAGCGTATCAGAATTTCCTTCTTTTTTAAGGCTGAGTAATAGTCAATTGTATGTATATACCACATTTTCTTTATCCATTCATCCTTTGACGGACATTTAGGTTGTTCTCCTATCTTGACTGTTGTGAATAGTGCTGCAATGAACAGGGGAAGTGCTTTCCATTCTTTTGGATAAATACTGACGGGTGGGATTGCTGGATCTTATGGTAGTTCTATTTTTAATCTTTTGAAAAAACTTTGTATTGTTTTCCATAGGGTATGAGTTTTTTAATACACTTTTCTCCAAGCATCCCTCTAAAAAACTTAGATCTATGATTTACTTTCCATTGTGTGAAAAAGAAAAGCAACAGGAATTAGACCCAACTCTGAAAGGAAACATGGTAAGAGAACCAAAAAATTAATATAAGACAGTGAACCTCCGATTCCTAGACCGACTTGCAGAGATTCTGATCATGATATTCATGACTTTGACGCAGACCCAGGTTTGGGAACCGTTTATCTAGGATATCACTAGGGCAGTTGCCACAGCAGACAATGTCACAGCAGACATTGTCACAGCTACAACAGACACAGGTCACGGGAGGCAGTTTAGGCAAGGCCAGGTCAGGCATAGGTCAGACCAGCGGGACAGAATTTGGTTCTCACAGTAGGCATTGGCTCCTTTTTGACACAATGGCAAGTGTCAGGACAAGCAGAGCAGCAAAACAATTACCTACAGGGGTCAGATCTACATGGTCAAGCAAGTGCTGATAGAAGAGTCCAGCACCGTGGATAGCTCCCTGTTGGCAAAATTGATTCAAGCAAGTCTGACTTCTTTTATTCTCAGAATAAAAGAGTTTATGAAATAGCCTCTACCTGGTAGAAGTGCCACACATATGCCAGATAGAGTTCCTGTAGCATAAGAGAACTATGCTTATAGAGAACAACACCATGTCTACTGCCCAAGCTTTTGATCTCTATCAAATAGGAAGGACTCATAGGATTCCAGTGGGGAATCCTATGCCTCTGGGGATTTAATCCCCATGCCTCTGGGGATTAAACAGGTTGGTTTGGGTGGCAGAGTACATGGGGAATTTATCTTCCCAGGGTTATATCTTTACTAGTTGGACTCTGGGTCCTGCCAGATTGTCACTCCAGTGACTCTTAATACTGTCAGTAATATTGAAAACAGCTGCTAACTGAAAGATCAATATAGATAAATTGATACCTGGACACTTTAACTGAGGATAATGATTGATCATGTCCAATAACACCTTCACATCTAAGGCAGGCCTCCAACTAAATAAAAGAGACCATGGTATTGAAAAGACTCAATGAAATATAAAGACTATTTTCACTATCCTCTCACACACACACACGCACACAAAAAGTTATTTTTCAAGGGGAATTGATACAGAAGTCCAAGAAGAAGTAATGGTTTTCTAAACAAATGTGTTACCTCAGAATACAAAGCTGTAAGTACAAGTGTATTAAAGAGCAGAGATATTCACAGTGACAATTCAAACATGACCTGTTATGTCATTTTTGTTCTTCTGATAGATTTTAACTTGACCTGCAACCAGCAGGCTGTGTGATACTAATCGGATGCTGAGTCTTGGAATAGGATTGTTAGTTCTAAGCCCTGACAAACCTGGGAGCTTGCATGAAATCTCTCACGCAATGATTGCTACATGGAATATAGGTTAGAGACAGTGAATTGATCTCTTTAAGGGTGCTTAACTTAAATACTGTAGAGTGGTAGTTTTCCAGATAGTTACAAGGGGAAAA
Source organism: Rhinolophus ferrumequinum (assembly GCF_004115265.2). Classification (NCBI taxonomy): domain Eukaryota; kingdom Metazoa; phylum Chordata; class Mammalia; order Chiroptera; family Rhinolophidae; genus Rhinolophus; species Rhinolophus ferrumequinum. Next base: position 35,702,572 of record NC_046301.1, read on the forward strand.
GTTCTCAAAAAGACACAATAAAATGCATTTATGGCACCTCTAACAAAAAATGTAATAAAGAAACAGAGCAATCAAAACCAGCTCATTCCCTTAAGTCAATACTCTTCATATTCTTCCCCTTCCATTGTCCCATTAAAACAAAAGCCCAAAAGATACAATCTGCCTTGAGTTTTGCCCCAAGTTGAATACATTTAAATAAAGGGAGAAAACCATAATCTTTTGCCTCTGGATTTTTTCGTTTATACTGACTCAGAATAACCATCACCCGGTGTGAAATTGAGTGATCATCCTGGAAGATGTATAAAACCATCCCCACCCTGTCTAAAACACACACTGATGTATCTGCCAAAAGTGACAGTTGAGACACTGAACTGATAGTTTTTAAGCAGAACTATGTATATGTCTACTGCCCATGCTGTTGAGAGGCAGGGGTGGAAAGGACTTGGGTTTTCTGTAAAGCAATAATTGGGGAAAATTAGTCTTTTGTCATCATAAGTGATTTATATATTCTATCATATAATATATGTCAACACTCATTCCTTTACTAATTTGAAGAGCCCTTTAGTTTATTTACTGTTTTAGACATAGCATTCAAACCCAACTTTATAAAATTAACTTTTTCATTTATTTCCACATCTTAATTACTACTCAGTTATAAGAGGTCTATTTTTAAATTTTCTTTAGAGTTGCAAACCTGTTTCCAAGGTAGCTATATTGAATTTGGTCACCTTATCCAAACCGCTTCCATGGGTGCAGTTGTTAATATAGCTTTGGGCTGGTTTTATATAAAAACCATCATCTCACCAAAGTGCTTCTCAGAGCATGGTCCTCGAACATCTGCATCAAAACAATCACTCAGGATGCTCATTACACATGCAGATCTGGCCACTGCTCCAAATATGAATTCAGTGTTTCTGAGAATGGAACCTGAGAAGCTACATGTTTAGAAAACTCCCCGGGTAATGGTATGTACAGTAATGTTTGAGAGATACAGACTGGAATCAACTGTGCCCCTGTTCATTTCACCGCTTGACTCATTCAACAGCGATAACTAAAAAAAATGTCTTAATTATGCTTGAAGTTATGGTTGCCTTGGCTTTTCATTTATTTATTCAATAAATATTTCATTGCACAAACACTGTGAACCAAGCACTTGTCTGGGCTCTGGAGAAACATCAGTGCACAAGACAGAAATATTCCCTAGAACAATGGAGCTAAGTCTAGCAGGGAAAACAACAAATAATTTCATAAGCAATTGCTCAATTACAATTTTGACAGGTGCTGCTAAGGAGAAATAAGAGATATTAATACAAAGGGGAGCTGACTCAGGCTGAAGGCTCAGAGAGGTCGGCACTGGGAAGGGATGCTCAAACAGAAACGGAGTGGGGAAGAGCATTCTAGAAAAAGCATTTCGAATGGAGGGAACCTGTGTCAAAGCTCCAAGGAAGAAAGTACTAAAGAAAAGAACTAAACCAGTAAGAATGCAGCTGCAAGAGTAGGCAAGGGCCAGATCATCCCAGCCTTTTGAGTCCTGCTGAGGATTTTGGATTTTAATTTAAGAACAATGAGAATCCATTAGAGAATTGTAAATACTCCTACTTTGTCAGTGAGTTTCTGCAGCTGTGTAAATGAAGGAAGGAGAACAGGAGCAGGCAGAATATAGAGAAGGCTCAGGCAGGGTTTTGTCCAATGACCGTGAGGCAGAAATAGGAACTATGCTGTAGAAATAAAGCTTACAAATGAAGATGTTCAAATTATGTCTGATGAGGGCAGGGCCCTGGAACATTTTTTGGATCTTAAAATCTTGACAACTTAATTTTACTAACCTTACTAATTTTACTAAAGTAGCTCTGGCAACATAAAATTGCCCTTTATAATCAGTGATAGTCACTCATGAGAAAAAGGAACTAAAAACACCAATGAACGATCAAAATTGGTCATTCTGTCCCATGCCACCCAACTTACGTGGTTCATGGCTGCTGCCCTTTGCCTCTCAAAGAGAAGTTAGATTTGGTTGGGCCCCTCTCTCTGGCTGGGAGCACAACCCCTGTTAACATGCAAACTGTAATCACAGGGAGTTGAGGAACACAGCGATCAAATCTTGGAACCTATCATTCTACGAAGTTAAACACAGACTTAAGTTAAAAGGAATTGTGTTGTTTTAAAAGAATCATCAACCACCATTTTAGGAAAAACACATGATAAGATAGAGTAACTAGAAAGGAGCTTCAAAGGAAACACAGAAAGCAATCATGTTGGAACTTCTAATCTGTAATAAGTCAGTCTCTCTTTTTATCCTAGACTACAATAAACAACAAAGCCCTTTACTTCCCTTCCTCAGCACATTGATGTGATTTGAAACTTTGATATGGGTTATATGCTATAGGAGTTATATTTTGAAACCACAGTCAGCTATCATTGAGATTCTCTGCTGATAGAGAAGTACTCATAGCCACCAGACTTCAAAAAAAACATCATTTATTTGAACAACACTAAGTCAAAATCTGTGAGATCCAAACCAATCTGAGGTTTACCTTTAATATGATTATAATCAAAACGTGTACTAAGCAAATTTCTAACATGAACAAGATTGGAAGAAGAATGTACTAAAAATTCTAAAAATATAAAAGAGCTCAAGAGAAGTCACTGTAAAAACAATTACTATATTATTCACGAGTGTCATCTATTTAGCACAACAGGGCCAGTGAGACCTGTAATAAAGTTCCTCAACACTTGAGAAATATAGCAAATTTTTTCTTATACCCATAGTTAGATAACTATTCTGATTAATTAAATACATATCAGTTATATATTAAAATAGTAACATTACTATAAATGAATTAATTACATAAAATATGTTACTATATATTAATTATATATGACAATATAGATTAATTATATATTACTATATAATTAATTGCATATTAATTAAACACGTCTATATAGACTTGCCATGTAAACTACAAAGAAATTACCAGTTCTTACAAAATTGGGTTAACCAAAAATATTATTTCCAGACAACTATCTAAACATAATTGAACCTTCTTTGCTTTGTTTATTGATGTTTTAAATTTATACACAGTACAATTTTTTTCATACAGTACAATTTTTGATGTTCATTTTTGTGAGCTATAACATATACAGATGTTTGTCACCATCACTACACACAGGATGCAGAGCCACTCCAACACCCCAAAGAATTCCCTCATGTTGGCCCTTCATAGTCAGACACTCTCCCCACCTCTTAATTCTGGTGACCATCGATCTGTTCAACGCCTGTTGAGTCTTGCTTTTTTTCAGAATGTCATAAATGTATTCATACAGTATATAATCTTGTGAATCTGGCTTCTTTCACTTAGCACAATTCCTTCGTGATGCATCCATGTTGGTGCATATGTTTTCTTTTGATGATGCCATTGACACAAACACCATTTATATATAAAGAGACAAACATATAGACAGTGTAGGAGATACGATACAGTTATGCAATACAACTTTAGTTGTTCTTTATGTGTATAAAGTTTCCATATCAGCTAGATTGTTTACCATTTGTTTATTTCTAAGAAAAGTGTCACATAGAATAACAATGACGGCATATCATTCCTCTGCTCAGTGATTTTCAAGGCTTCACCATTGCCGATCAACTTAAGTCCAAACACCTCCACCAACCAATGTTATCTCAGAGCATTTTTCAGTCTTATCTCCACCAACTCCCGCAAGTCACCTACTTTCCAGCCAATCTGGGCTATTCATTCATTCACTTCTAACACACCCTAAATACATTCACCCTAATACACTTCTCAGCTTTGCAACATTGGGCCTATTCATTCTTCAAGAACCAGTTCAAATGCCACCTTCTATATGCAATCTTTCCTAATTCCTCCCTTTCTTTTCTCAAGGCTGCCTTAAAGTGGATTTAAACTCCAGTTCACATGGCATGTTTGAATACATCTCTATTTACAACCTGCCTTGAGGTAAAGGCAGGATGTATCTGACTTATCCCCTCCTGCTTCCTTTCCCTTCTCCTGCCCTCCCCATCCCCCACTGGATTGCAAGCTGCATCAGAGAAAGGTATGTCTTGCTCATCTTTGTAAAACAGAGCACCCAGCATAATATCTTCGACTATTATTGAAGTGACACTAAAAGGTGATACTATAACAAATAAACGTCTGGCCTTGGAAGACATAAGAGAGAAAAGAGCAGACATCTGAAAATTGACTGAAAAAGAAAAATGCCTATAATGCCACTGGAAAAACACTTTAGAGTGTATTCCTGATATAATCATATGATGGCAATTTCTGGACAAAAATTTTAAACAGGTGAAAATTTGTCTGTAGACCACTGGTATTTTATCTTCTATTAAATAGGAGCCCTATATATTTAAGACTCCTAAATCTTCTTATAAGCCACATAAGCCATCTTAATGAGACAAAACAGTTTTCCTCATTGCAGTGACTCATAGAAGCTGGTTCACCCAAGGATCAGAAAAAATGGGCTACACTTTAGTTTCAAAAGTATAACTTAAGAGTCGGTTACCTATAGGACAATGAGTCATCACCCTCTCGTGGTTACTCGTGGTTGTTCTGCCTCCCTCAAGTGACATATAAACACTGTATGTATAAGCAGGAATCAAATCTTGGGATATATATATATATATATAATATATAGGTATATATATATAATATATATATAAATTATATAATACATACTAGGGATGCCAAAAAAATGTATATAAGTGGACACTTTGGTCAGCGTTGCTCAAGCAGTAGTTCGCCGTTATCAGAAGTGTCTGGATGCTGATGGTAACCACTTTGAGCACCTCTTGTAATTGCAGAAGTCAAAAGTGACTTGTATTCATCTTTTGTTATTGGTATATATTGAATATTACAATTTTAATAGTTTTTTTCTTTCTTAAAATGTGTATCCATTTTTTGTCTCTCTCTCTCTATATATATATATGTATGTGTGTGTGTGTGTGTGTGTGTGTGTGTGTGTGTGTATACACATATATAAAATGGTGTGCATTGAAACCTTCCCTGTCCCAACCTCCTCCTACATGCCCATCATCCACACACACACATTTTCCAGAAGGGATCAACTGCATGTAAAAAGCACCCTGACTATTAAAACATCTGGGCCTTTGAAGTACAAGCCCAGCCATTTCCCCATATCCTAAAGTTACATGCAGTCCTGCAAGGGTGCAGCATCCTTCCTTCAGCTTCTCTAACAGGTTTAAGTTCTTAGTGAATATCAAGTTGTCATCTATGAAGGATGGCAACAGTCATGTCACAAAATCAACAACAGCCAGAGAGACAAGAGAACAAGGTTCTGATTCCAGTTCCATCTCTACCTGTACATATGGCCTTGTGGAATTCTCCAGACTGTCCTGGGCTTTGGTGATCTTGTCTGTAAACCAACAGGTGGTATTAAATGTATTAGATCTATGCTTCATTTTAGCTCTAATACCTTCTGGCTCTAACCTTGGGTCACTCTTATATGTCTAAGAGGCAGAGAGACGTCCATATTTGGCCTTGCTCTTCACCCCATCTAGTTTCCTCTCTAGACAAAGCTAAGTCCAAAGACTAGGCTCTGAACTCTCTTTTCCCTTCTCTGGCCTTTGCTTGAAATAGGAGAATAGAAGCACTCTATTCTGATGGCCCCACAGAGCAATCTTTAGAGTAAAGAACAAGATGAAAAAGTTCTATTTCTTCTTGTACTGTTTTTAAGGATTTTCAAGTTGAAATTGATGATAGCATAAAAGCTTCATCAGTATTGCAAACACATAGCTTTTGGTAGCTTCAGATTTCAGCGTTCACAGACCTTCAATATCTCAGCTGTTAATAGATAATAAAAATTATTAGATCTTGCATTTATTTTCAACAGTTCCTTTGACATATCTGGCCTCTACATAAATGACTATTCTCCCTGGTACTCAAGTCTTTCCCTGGAGGTGAATGAGCCTCTTGGGAAAGTTCATTAACTCCAGAAGGTATCTCTGGGGAGCTGTTTAGCCAGTTGCTCTGCTCATGTCCCAGTGAGGAAGTCCAACATCCCTTTACTTTACTACCATCACTTTTGAGCAGGTAAGAGCTTCCAGCATCCTAGAAAGTGGTAGGGACACAAGTATGTAACCCAGTCAAATGGCCATATATGACAAGATGCTTTTTACCTCCACGCCTCACAAGTTCTCAAGCCCCACCTACCCAAGGAGTAGGCCTTACTTTTTTTTTTTCGCATTTAATTTTTTTTAATTAAAGTTTATTGGGGTGACAATTGTTAGTAAAATTACATAGATTTCAGGTGTACAATTCTGTATTACATCATCTATAAATCCCATTGTGTGTTCACCACCCAGAGTCAGTTCTCCTTCCATCACCATATATTTGATCCCCTTTACCCTCATTTACCACTCCCCTCCCTCCTTACCTTCTGGTAACCACTAAACTATTGTCTGTGTCTATGAGTTTTTGTTTCTCATTTGTTTGTCTTGTTCCTTTGTTGTTTTTGGTTTATATACCACATATCAGTCAAATCATATGATTCTCTGCTTTTTCTGTATGACTTATTTCTCTTAGCATTATAATCTCAAGATCCATCCATGTTGTCACATATGGTCCTATTTCATCTTTTCTTACCGCTGAATAGTATTCCATTGTGTATATATACCACAACATTTTTTTTAAGATTTTTTTTTTTTTATTGGGGAAGAGGAACAGGACTTTATTGGGGAACAGTGTGTACTTCCAGGACTTTTTTTCCAGGTCAAGTTGTTGTCCTTTCAATCTTAGTTGTGGAGGGTGCCGTTCAGCTTCAAGTTGTTGTCCTTTCAGTCTTAGTTGTGGAGGGCGCAGCTCAGCTCCAGGTCCAGTTGCTGTAGCTAGTTGCAGGGGGCGCAGCCCACCATCCCTTGCGGGACTCGAGGAATCAAACTGGCAACCCTGTGGTTGAGAGCCCACTGGCCCATATGGGAATGGGACCGACAGCCTTCAGAGTCAGGAGCGTGGAGCTCTAACCTCCTGAGCCACCGGCCAGCCCCCACAACTTCTTTATTCGTTCATCTATCAAAGGACATTTTGGTTGTTTCCATGTCTTGGCCACCGTAAATAAAGCTGCAATGAACATTGGAGCACACTTGTCTTTATGTATAAATGTTTTCAGACTTTTTGGGTAGATACCCAGGAGAGGGATTGTTGGGTCATATGGTAATTCTATTTGTAATTTTGTGAGGAACCTGCACACTGCCTTCCATAGTGGCTGCACCAGTCTGCATTCCCACCAACAGTGTATGAGGGTTCCTTTTCTCCACAGCCTCTTCAACACTTGTTACTATTTGTCTTGTTGATGATAGCCATTCTAACTGGGGTGAGTTGATATCTCATTGTGGTTTTTATTTGCATTTCTCTGATGATTAGTGATGTTGAGCATTTTTTCATATGTCTATTTGCTATTTGTATGTCCTCTTTGGAGAAATGTCTCTTCAGGTCCTCTGGCCATTATTCAATTGGGTTGTTTTTTTGTTTTTGTTTCATGAATTCCTTGTATATTTTGGATATTAGCCCTTGATCGGAGGCACTGTTTGCAGAAATCTTTTCCCATTCAGTTGGTTGCCTCTTTATTTTGTCGATGGTTTCTTTTGCTGTGAAGAAGATTTAAATTTGATATAGTCCCATTCATTTATTTTAGCTTTTAGTCCCCTTGCCTTTGGTGTCAAGTTCATAAAATGCTCTTTGAACCCAAAGTCCATAAGTTTAGTACCTATGTTTTCTTCTATGCAGTCTATTGTTTCAGGTCTTATGCTTAAGTCTTTGATCCATTTTGAATTAATTTTGGTACATGGTGACGGATAGCAGTCCAGTGTCATTCTTTTGCACGTGACTTTCCAATTCTGCCGGCACCGTTTATTGAAGAGGCTGTCTTTTTTCATTGTATATTTTTGGCTTCTTTGTCAAAAATTATCTGTCTATAATTATGTGGTTTTATTTCTGGGTTCTCAATTCTATTCCATTGGTCTATGTGTCTGTTTTTCTGCCAAAACCATGCTGTTTTGATTATTGTTGTCCTGTGGTACAAGCTAAAGTCAGGGAGTGATACCTCCAACATTGCTCTTTTTTCTTAAGATTGCTTTGGCTATTCGGGACCTTTTGCGGTTACAAACAAATCTGATGATTTTTTTGTTCTATTTCTTTAAAAAATGCCATTGGGATTTTGATGGGGATTGCATTAAATCTGTATATTGTTTTGGGTAATATGGCCATTTTAACTATGTTGATTCTTCCAATCTATGAGCACGGAATGTCTTTCCATTTCTTTGTGTCTTCTTCAATTTCTTTTAAAAATGTCTTATAGTTTTCAGCATATAGGTCTTTCAAATCCTTGGTTAAATTTATTCCTAGGTATTTTATTCTTTTTTGTTGCAATTGCAAAAGGAATTGTTTTTTTTTTATTTCTTTTTCTGAGATTTCATTCTTAGTATATAGGAATGCAATGGACTTTTTTGTAGCCAGCAACTTTACTGTATTCGTTGATTGTTTCTAATAGCTTTTTAGTGGAGTCTTTAGGGTTTTCTATATATAGCATCATGTCATCTGCAAAGAGTGACAATTTAACTTCTTCATTCCAAATTTGGATGCCTTTTATTTCTTTCTCTTACCTGATTGCTCTGGCGACGACTTCCAACACTGTTGAAAAGCAGAGGTGATAGGGGACAGCCCTGTCGTGTTCCTGAATGTAGAGCAAAGGGTTTCAGTTTTTCACTATTAATTATGACATTAGCTGAGGGTTTGTCATATATGGCCTTTATTATGTTAAGGTATTTTCCTTCTATACCTATTTTATTAAGTGTTTTAATCATAAATGGATGTTGTATCTTGTCAAATGCTTTTTCTTTATCAATTGATATAATCTTATGATTTTTGTCCTTTATTTTGTTTATATGATGTATCACATTGATAGATTTGCATATGTTGAGCCATCCTTGTGCCTCTGAGATGAACGAACCCCACTTGGTCATGATGGATAATCTTTTTAATACATTGTTGCATTCGATTTGCTGGAATTTTGTTTAGGATTTTTGCATGTGTATTCATCAGAGATATTGGTCTGTAGTTTTCTTTTTTGTGTGTTGTCCTTACCAGGTTTTGGTATCAGGGTAATGTTGGCCTCATAAAATGAGTTAGGGAGTACTGCCTCTTCTTCAATTTTTTGGAAGAGTTTGAGCAGGATTGGTAGTAGATCCTCTTTGAAGGTTTGGTAGAATTCACTAGTGAAGCCATCTGGTCCCGGACTTTTGCTTTTGGGAAGGTTTTGGATGACTGATTCAATTTCGTTACTGGTGATCGGTCTGTTTAATTTTCCAGTTCTTCATGGCTCAGCCCAGGAAGGCTACATGTGGGGCCTTACTTTCTGATATACCACTGAGTGGCTTGATCTTGAGCAAATCATTTACTTTCCTGGGGCTCAGAATCTTTGAATAAACTTATAAGCTCAACCAAATGTGTATGTAATCAAGGTGTTAAGAAGAAAGCCATCTACTAAATTCTCTCTCTCTCTCTCTCTCTCTCTTTCAACCTTTCAAAGACCTATATCCTTATTCCTCTACAATCCTTTAAAATAGATGAAAGATACAGTTCTGATTACATAGAAACCGTCATAAAAGTAGTTTAAGTGTTTTGGTAAAGCAAGATGTACTCTGTGCCAAGTGCTTTCAATGTACTATCTTATTTAGTTCTCATAATTACTACTACAATACGGTGAGGAGTTACTTTTATCCCCAATTTTAGAGATGAGAAACATCTCTAAAAGTAACAACTAATAATAATGGTAATAATAATAATATCCAACACTTATAAAGTATTTACTCAATTATTATGTGCTTTAATGCATTAATTCATTTAATCCTGACAACAGAACTCTGAGGTTGGGGTTTCTATTATTACCCTCATTTTATAGATGAGAAAACTAAGCACAGAGAAGCAAAGCAATTTGCTGAAGTTTACATAGCTAGCAAGTCATCCCAGAGGTCTGGTTCCAGGGCCTGTACTATTAAACACTAAGATCCACTGACGAATAAGGTTGGGAGAAAAGAAGGGCTGCCAGATTTCGCAAATACAATTATAAGACACCCAGTTAAATGTAAATTTTAGATAAGCAATGAATAATTTTCAATACAAGTATCTCCCATGTAATATTTGGAACATACTTATACTTAAAAAAATTATTTCTTGTATATCCAAAATTCAAGTTTAATTAAACAGCCTGTATTTAAACTGGCAACCCTGTAGGGAAGGGATGCCTGAGATTTGAGCCTAAGCCCTTCTATTTCTCATAGAACCCTCTCATATCTGCTGCCATATTTGAATACACCTTTGTAAGTCGAAATCATGTCCTTTCCCAGTCCTAGTGCTGTACCTTGATCAACCACTGACGTTGAAAGGCGAGCAAACTTGACCCTGCATTAGTAGTCACAGAAAGCATGGAAATCCGAAGGCACTATGATTTCCAGTCCTTAAAAACTCATTCATAGTCTGCGCCTGGTTCATGAAAACTTGAGCAGAGACATGAGGAGACATTAGTAAAAATTAAGGGATGAGAAATGGGTCATTTATTTTTATACTCAGGAATGCCGTTTCCTCATAAATACTCTATGAAAAATCCGCAGTATTTTCCAAGTACTTAAGGATCCCAGTTAGGAATAGGGTGGAGGATACGGGTAAGGAGAAAATGCTGATACAAACTAGATGCTCATTAGCAAGAAGATTTTGACCTTCCTGTTTCCCCTGGAACTTATGGGCCACAGCCCCCCCCCCGAGCCAGAAAGATATTTAGATTTCTGCTTATAGGACGGGTTTGAATATGTACTCAAAACACACACTCAGGCTTGCTATAGTTACAGTAAGATGTAGGAATTTTTAAAAAGTCATCAGCTTAGAACATTTTTGATGACTTCTTGTGGGGACAGAGCCAGGAGTGCAGTTTCCAGGCTCTCGCCCTCACATAGAAAGGTGCTGGCTCAGGTAGTAAATGGCCGTCGACTGTGATCAAATGGCCATCAGCTGTGGCTAGTTGGCCGTCAGCTGTAACCAGTGAGCCATTGGCCACTAATGTAACTGCTGTGGCTACGCTAGCAGAAAATGGGGGGCTAGCAAGAAGATGGTGGAGAGGGTACGGGGGGTGGGGGATGGGAGATGAGGGTAAGGGGGATCAAATATATGGTGATGGAAGGAGAACTGACTCTGGGTGGTGAACACACAATGAGATTTATAGATGATGTAATACAGAATTGTACACCTGAAATCTATGTAATTTTACTAACAATTGTCACCCCAATAAATTAAAAAAAAAAAAAAAAAGAAGAAGACGGTGGCTGAGCTAACAAGAGTGGATTGCAGAGAGACAGATGCTGCCAGGGAGAATATAGTGGTATGACTCCCCTATCTATGGCTCCATGGGTGTTCCTTTTTGGCCTCACCATATCCCACGTTCTTATGTGGGGAGCAGGAGCAGAGACCCCACAGGCCGCCCCGCACGACACTTCTCTTTAACATTCAATGATGCATGTTCTTCATGATTCAGATAAGTTTGTCTATGTTCCCACATGGCTTGACATCACATGGGTGAGTCAGCAGAAAACCAGCATCTTTACCCCATTTCCTATTTACTGACAATCATCCATATTATAACTGCTCTTTTATAACTATAAAAGCTTTCCTCTCCCTTCTTAGGACAAAATATTTCAGGGGAAGAAGAGAATCTTGGCACAATTCTGGTGCTCAAAATACAGATAAGAATGTACAAGTGTGGCTCATTATAGGGAAAGAGGCGTTTGTCCAGAGGCCCAATCATTTTACCCACAATCAGATTTGCTGATTGAATAGGATTCCATTTAGAGAGACTTACCCTAGAGAGGGATTCAAATCATGCCTCCCCTACTTAACAGCGTACAAGTCACTCGACCTTTCTCTCTAAGCCTCAGTTTTCTCACGTCTATAATGAAAACAATAATAATTGCTACCTCGCAAGGTTGTGAGGAATTAATGAGCTAGTCTATGTGACATGCTTTGTACAGTGCCTGACCTATATTAGTACTCAATGAATGCCACTAGTGTTCTTATTGCTACTGGTCATTTGACTCCGAACAATGCACCTGTGCGCCCTATCACCAGCTTCTCAGTAGAAAAACATACGTCTGCGCTTGGATCAGGTCCCTTTCCACAATTCAACCGCCTTCTCAGGGTGACCAGGAGGATCAGCAGGGATAGCCACTGCATAACTGAATTCTTGGTATGTAAATAAGTCTCTAATTAAATTTCAGTGTTCTTAAGAAACAAGTTCTCGAAAAAAGCCACAATTTGTACACTGCTTTAAAAAAAAATCTGATGATTTCCACAGATTTTTAAGTATTTAAAGTCTTATAATCATTGAAAGAAACAGTAAGTTTTAAAAGAAAAGCTATTTCCTTCCTGCTGCTATTTATTAGGTGTCTAGAAAACAGATTGGTTTTGAAAGGGATTCTCATCTCTTGGTCACTTAGTTGCATACTTACAGTTTTTCACACTAGTTAAGTTAGACTTAAAGTTAGATTGTAAGGCAAAAACAATTCTCTGCCTTTAATAACACTATTTAAAATGCAAATTACATTGTGGATAAAAAGAATCGGAATTTTGTAGCTTAAAAATAAACGGAATTCCGGAGTCAATATCATATAAATAGGTGTCCATCTGGCCAACCTTAAGATTGCCAAATTTCTTCTTTCAATTGTTTCTTTATTATTTAACAGGAACTTAAACAGCTCCCTCTTGTGGCCCAAAGAGTCCTTGGCAATCCCGAGCTTGGTCAACTTCTTATCTGTCATTTTATTCACTGCACATTTACTTAATAAATTATATATTGTGTATTTTCTGTGGTGGTAGAGAAGGAGGGCAGAAACAGGGGGCTGGGATGAATGCTTTTGCCTAAAAATGTAGTTCATATGGATGCAGTCAATTTTATCAAACGGGAACTTGTAGTGTTTATGCTGCTTATAATTCAGGGTCTGTATTTCTCTAAAACGAAAGATCGAGCTCTGACCAGAGCAGCTTATTGAGTGAATGGTTTCCTACTTTGATTGCTTGAACTGCAAGGTGCTCAGAAATCCTGATATCCAACTTACCTATTTTCAGCTGAACAACTTCAGATCCAAAAGGTATATAAATCAAAAGTCCCCCGAATACATTTTCTGTGAAACGTTTCTAGAATCCCTGAAACTCCACTTTAACCAGTTGTTCATACCATAAATATTTTTGGGGCTGCCTTTATGTACCAGGCACTGGACTAGACACTGCAGATACAGCAGTGAATAACAGACATGGTCCCTTAGTTCCCACAGCTTAGTGGGAAGACGAGCATTCAACAATCAAACTGTAACATGTTGGTTGTGGCAATCACTGTAAATGAAAATGACAGGGAGATTTAATGTAGATGGATGTCTCAGAGAAGGCGGCCTCTCTGAGAAAGGACTGAGCAGAAATTTGCCAGATTAAGGGAGGGTGGGAAGCTAGTTCAAGCAGGAAAAATAACTTATACCAAAGTTTAGAACAGGGTAGAACTTGGCTCTTCAGAGGAACTGGAAGCACTAACAGGCTGGAGGAGGTACTAGGAGAGGTAGGAGAAGATGTTAGGGAGAAGCCAGGTCATTCAAGGCCATACCAACCACGTGTGGGCTTTGGGCATTATCCTGAATGCACTGGGAATCCAGGAAATGTTTCAAGTATGTGACTAACACAATAATCTGCTTTTGTTTAAAAGCCATGTTGGCTGCATGTGGAGATGGGATTGGAGGGAAGCAGGAATGGAAATGAGGACAGCCATCAAAAAACAATTGCACTCTGGGAAACAGAAGCCTAGTCTATGCTTTAACATTAAGGTGGACACAACCGACGGCCTGGAAATTTTGTGGAAAGTAAGGATTTGGAGGGTAGTTTTGAGTAGGGACAAAACAATAACTGGATAATACATAAGGTTAGATTGGAAACCATGAACTTGTATTGACATCAACTACGTAGCTTTTCTCAGTACCCTTATGCTTTATGAGAATAATGAATAACGTAGGTTGTTCAACTAAAGGAATAAAGTCTATTAAACTAAAAAAAAAAAATTGCAGTATATAAATGTCTGATCACTATGTTATACACCTGAAACTACTATAATATTGTATGTCAACTACACTTTTAAAATAAATTTAAAAAACAAAAAAACTATTGCAGCATTCAAGCAAGAAGTACTGCTGGCTGGAACCTGGGTGGTGTTTGAGGAGATGGCAGGAAGGGGCAAGATTTTAGACAGATTTTAAGACTATATTGACAGGATTTGATGATGGACTAAAAGTAAGGTCCATCATTTGGAGAGAAAAGAGGGTTTAAAGATGACCCTCAACACAGCAAAGACACGGAATGATCTACAAATATATGCAAAAAAATATGAATGAATCTCACAAATACGAGCCTAACAAAAAAGCCAAACACAGAATAGCTCCCTGCCGCTTCCACCACCTCCCCTCTCTGAAGCTGCTGGGTGCCCATCGGGGCCTGTTCAGGTCACCTACCTTCCAAAGCCATGCCAAAGAGAAGGGATATAGAAAAATCAAAGCTTAAAGTTTGAAATGTAGAAGACAACAAACCAATGAAGAAATTCATGTTAAACAACTTGGATGGTCAAGGAACTACTTAAGCTCTGAGCAAGACCCAAATAGGACATGCCTTCTTAAGCTTTATGTTCAGTAATGTCACATAATCTGAACACTCTGGTCAACAAATGAAGGGAAGTAAAAAGCAAAGCGTTCACATGCTATTCTGTGAAAATAAAAATGCTTAGTGTGAATACATGATGGAAGACCCCCTAGCCCACACCGAACTATAAGCAATATCACTTTGAATTTTCTGCTTATTTTTATGCTCATTGTATCACAAAGTTGTCAGTCATTGGTATGAAATCAAAATAGGTTTTTCTGGCCTCAAAGCAGAAAGCTTCTCCTAGTCAGGAAAAGAAATGCCAGCCTTTTCAATTGTCTGAGAGCTAGAATTAGTTTGAATAAGGAGCCCAATTCTTTCAGCTAAAGAATTTGAATTTGGGAGATTATCTGAGGACAGTATTTGAGAATTTCCAATAAAAGTATCAGACAAGAAGTGGAGAGGAAACAAAATTTCCATTTTAAACAGGAAACAAAGCGTGATGAAGAGAACAGGAGTTGAATGTGTACTTTAGTGGCTTAATTCAGTGATGCCGTTCAAAGGTAGATGAGAGGAAAGCATTTAAGCAAAATTGTTTTATTTGTTCTGACAGTTCCCACACTGTCAGAAATTTTACCACCTCAATCCCATGAAGGAGTAAAATTATCTTTATTGGGGCAGGAAAGAAACATTCTTTCATCTGCTTCAGATGGAGTATCGAATTGAGTATTTTCAGACTTTGATACATTGGTCTCATTCTTCATATTGGTTTTCAGAAAAAAAATAAAATAAAAAGAAGGGCAGGACTATAAATCCTCAAAGAGAAGATAGGATAATTTGACAAGTCAGAGAGGGCTTAACCATATCAGGACCCCGTTTTAGTTATCACATTGAACACCACAAGCTTGGATCTGCAGTGCACTTGCTGGCTTTAAGCAGGTTGCCCGAAAAGCAGAGTTGACACAGTGGACAGACACCACGATGAGCCACCCGAAACCCCCTTCAGACTACGGCCCTCACTCCCCTGACTGGTGGGAGTGCTGGCAGCTTACAGCTCTCCTTTGAGCCCCTCTTGCGGAATCATTCTCAGCTGATAAAAGCCAGCTTACTCAAGGTCATGTTTTTTCTGGGATCAGCCTGCCGCCGTGACGGGTGAATGTGGGGTATAAAAATCCAACCATCACCCCTGAAACTTGGGAAATTTCAAAAAGTCTTCAGTTTCAGTGTTCCCCATGGGGTCAGCTGAGGCTTTTATCAAGATTTCATTACAGCCCAACTTGTTCCTTTGCACACTTGCTTCCTTTCCTTCTTGTCCACAGAGGTAAATCCTTAGACGACCCCTGATGAACTCAGATTCAGCTTCCCAGGGAACATGACTGCAACACGGACATTACCAAACTGTTCCTTTTCTTTGCTTGTTTTCCTGGATATAATGTTGAGGAATGGAAGGTTCTTTGGTCTGACTCCGAGTCATCTTTCAGCTTTCTTTTCTTTGGGGAAAATTTGAAGGGATGGGATTACAAAAGGTTCCATTTAGAAAAACATTCAGAATCAACTTCATGTGATTACAAAGCAAGACAATCCTCAGTCTATAAATTAATCTCTATAAAAACAAGGAATCAAGGCATATGATACTGCCCTCCTTCCTGACATTCTCTCTTCCTCTGGTCACGAGGACATAAATATTCTGGTGCTCCTCCTACCTCTGTGACCAGTCGATCATGTGTGCCTTTTATTCTCATTTATTCATGAATAGTAAGTTACTCAAAGATATGCAGAAATTGTGATGCAGAGCCATTAAAATGTCTCCTTCTTCAGCATTTCCACAGTGATTAAAAAAAGGAAAGCATTATAGTTGTTCACTGAATAACCATACATTGAACACCTTCTATGTACCATCCTGTCCTTAAGAAGTTTAGTATCTAGTGCAGATAGTTTCACCCTATCAAACCCAGCACCTCTTTTTAAAACAAATATTTTGTAATATCACCATTATGATCATGACGTAAAATTCATAGGTAATTAATCTGTGAATTCAACAAACCAATATAATGCCTAATTATAATGTAAATTGTAAAATATAATAAAATTGTGATATATTTTATAATTGTAAACTCTAAACAAAAAGCAACCAAGTCATAATTTTTAAAATGTAGTTTAATATGTAGCTGCTACAGAAATAAGCATATGCTATGCCTTACATAGTAGCACACTTCAGTCATTGTGACAACCAAAAACTTCCAGAAAATTTCTGAAATGCTACCAGGAGCTATTCTGCTTTCACTGAAAACCACTAATTTAATCATTTAAGACAAGAAAACCATTTATGATATATTTGAAAGGTAGCATCTACTTCCAATATTTCACAATTATGCTTGGCACTTAATGCATCTTTCTTCTAATTAGAACAAGACAAGAGAGAAATAATATTTTCAAATAAGACCCTGTTATGGGCTAAATGTATCCCTTCAAAATGCATATGTTGAAGCTCTAACCCCTGTACTTCAGAATGGGACTGTATTTGGAGATAGTGTCTTTAAAAAAGTAACTTAGTTAAAGTGAGGTCACGAAAGTGGGCCATAATCCAATATGGCTGGCGTCCTTATGCAAACAGATTAGGACACAGAAAACACAGGTAGAAGGGTGACCTTCTGAAGACACAGTGAGAAGGTGGCCATCTACAAGCCAAGGAGAGAAGCCACAGAAGAAAACAAACCTGCCGACAGCTTGATCTCAGATTTCTAGCCTCCAGAAGTGAAAAAAGTGGAATTCTGTTGTTTAAGCCACTCAACCTATGATATTTTGTTATGGCCGCCTTGGAAAACTAATATACACCCCTAGATGGGAGTTTGGAGGTACAACAGCCATAGATCTCCTGCCTAGGACTGATAAAAGCAAGAAAGAAAGAAAAAAAAAAGAACTAAGAACCCCTTGAGTGGAACTGGCTGAGTAGGAGGGCAGAATGAATAGTTTTTGTGTTTAAGGAATTGCATTGCCTGCTCTTTATATTTAACACTGTGTTCAATATTTTGGAAAAAGAAAGGCACAATCCTCATAGAGAAGTCTGTTAACAATTTCTGTGTCAAAGCAGTAAAAGAGAGCAACTGTGAGCAAAAATCCAATTCTCAATTGCATTTTCAAAATGCAGTGTGTGTAAAAACACACAAGGGAAATTATGCAAGTAAATGTCTAATAATTGCATGGCTAGCAGAATTTTGCTCCAACAAAATGAAATGCCCTTATTGTATAAATTAATAAGGATTCATCTGTAAAGACTTGTTTTTCATTTCTTCATTCTGTTGTACCGCATGTTCGTTTCAATGCATTAGTCAAATGTTACACAGACCCACTAGATTGCCACTGCCGTCTGTGTATTTTCACCATCACTGTTGATTCACAATAGATCTGAGTTTAACAAATAAAAGATTAGTTTTCCTATAAGTCCTCATTCCTTGTTTCAGTATTATTGACATGGAATCAGTGTCTTCCCTAGTATGTCCATAGCAGCCACATTCCAAGGGAAAGTGTGGAGAAGTAAGGGCAGTAGATGGAACTATCCCTTCTTACAGTTGAAATAGCATATGAGCAAGAAGAATATAAATGCTACATGAACTGAAAGAAGAAAATGTTTGCTCCGTTGCACTAATTTTTTTATAAGAGCAATTAAATATTCATTAAGCCTTTATTATGTTCTGGACTTTGATAAACACTGCAGAAATACCCATGAAGTGCAAAAGGACTCTCGACCCCAAGAAATGATCATCTATCTAGAAAGACAACACTAGCATATATGAAGCAATTGTTTAGAGAGCAATTAAGTGCTAAACTCTAAAATACTGATCACAGGTCTACTCTGACAAGGCAGCAGAGGCGAGATCCGTTCTCAAGTGCCAAGAGCCACCTCTTTCATTCGACAAAGAACACGTGACGGAAGCACACCAGGTCTCTTCATGCTTACCTAGCATTGAGATGATACCTGCTAAATTACGTCACCAGCAAGCACAGAGGCGTCAATCACTGTTCCATTTTTATCTTTTCTTTCTGAGCCAGGTGAGGAGAGGGGATGCAGGAGACCCTCTGTGAGACCCAGGAACACAGACCTTAAGCTGTCCTTGGCTTTTTTTTTTTCCTTCATGTTATAACATTTATTTTTTTTATTTATTTATTTATTTATTTATTTTTAATTCATTTCAGATGTACAAAAACAACAACAATTTGACATTTATACCCCTCACAAAGTGATAACCACCCCCCCCAACCTACTACCCCTCTGACAGGGTATATAGCTGTTACAATACCATTGACTATATTCCCTATGCTGTACTTTACATCCCATGACTATTTAATTATAGTTGAAAATCAGTATTATTCTACTTCAGCTTCAGGTGTATAGCTCAGTGGTCAGGCATCTACACAGTCTATGAGGTGATCCCCCTGATAAGTCCAGTGCCCATCTGGCACCTTACATAATCTTTACAACATTATTGATTATATTCCCCATACTGTATTTCATGTCCCCATGACTATTTTGTGGCATTTTTATCTTCCCCTTCCAGGCACCACAGAAACCACTCTCCTGCAGCCAAATCCCCAACAAGAATGAATTCCTTAGAGTATCGGCTCAAGCTGGGACCCATACACCAGCATCTTCCAAAATTCCTCTTTCCCATCACAATTTAGAAACAGTTCTCTCAAGCCCAAAATGCCATACATTCAGCAACTGACACTGATTGATAGCATGAGTTTGATTTGTATGTCATACTTTCTAGCTGTTTTCTTGGCATTGGTAAGCTATCTTAGAAGGACAGAAAAGTCTAGAATAGGGGCCACTACCCAGAAATTATAAACTCTGGCAGGGCTTTAAAGTGGGACATAATGGGAAACAGGGGGGACTAGAGAGGCAATAATAAGGCACAGATGAAAAGAAGTTGGAGAGATGATAAAATAAACCTCCTCAACCTAATTTCTACCTTTGGCCACTGAATCAGTGGTTGTATGATGCTACAGCCAAACCTGGCTTCATTATTACTCAAATCCCTATGTATTAAAAGAAAAACAAATCTACCTAGTTCCTATTTTTGCCAGCTCTCAAAATGCATCTTTTCCTCAACAAGCTAATCCCAATGAATACTTAAGTAAGAGTTCACAATTTTCCACATAATAATTTGTGAGCATTGGTCTCACATAGATCTCAGGTGCAGCTACTATAAATGATAATATCTCAAGGGCTTAACAGCTAGAGGTACAACCTGTAAACAAACTGGTTATAATAGCAATTCATTCTGTGACAGACACTGCATGATAACAACTCTGAAAGCAGCCCATAGAATAAAAGAGCTTCTGTTTGCACAGAATACCATGGCAACTGAGAATTACATCCCAATAGAAACATTAAAAAAAAATCTAATAGAGATTTGGAAGAATCAGAACTTTCCTGAGATTCTAGTAGCTTACTCCTGGCTCATACTGTGGGGCCCAAGAAGCAAAAGCTAGACAGTAACTCAGAGTGGTAACTGCAGGAGAAGATGAGAGGGATCTCTTGACTTTACCCAAACAGACAGATGGATATTTCTCCAGTAAACTGGGTTTATTCAGGAACAAAAAAGAATTGCAGTTTGGGACATGTGACCTAACGGTCAACCACGCATTAAATCCAGGGAAACAAAGGCAAGGAATGCTCTTTTATAGACTTGGGAGGAGCTTTTGTAAGTGAAGAGTCCATTGGCAGAAACTGAAACTTCCAAGAGTAGTGACTTTTCATTGGCTGAGTTATGGCAGTCTCCCATTGGCTGAGCTGTTACTGGGCGAGCGTGTACCTCTTGAGGTAGAAAAGTAGTATCATTTCCTGTCAGAGATGCAAGGTTTATCATTTTCTGTTGGGGTCAGTAGTGTATGTGAGAGTTTTCTAGCCGCTTAACTCCATTTGAATGAGGCTTCTTGTATTAATTTTCACAAATCTAGCACTTGGTGGAAAAAGAGGGGAGGGGCAGGAAGAAGTAAAAGATGAGGATTGATGTAACCCTCCCACAGCAACATTTCTTTCACTTTCTGAAAGGAGCAGGTCATCTTTTCTTGACTTCTGCTTCCCTTTGATGGCTTTTATTCCCCTCCCTGCAAACACTTCTTCCTTCAGTTGCTGTTCAACAGGCCAAGGTCAACAAGTCTCATGAAACCATTACATTAGCAGTGGGACTCCTGGGGTAAAATCAAAAACCAACTTTGTTTTCCCACTTGTCCATTCAAATCCACTGTTTGGGGCGGGCTCTCCTTGCATTTTGATAAAAACTCTTATAGTCATACTCAAATAATGAAAAGTCCTCCGGCAATGCCAAGTCACTAAAAATTAGTCTTGATTAAGTGATGTATATGTTCAGTCTGCTGCAATAAGTTACAATTTCAATCTTCACTAAAAGTTAAAGTCTTTCCTCTCAGCCGAGGCCTGCCATTGGAAAGCAGAGCTGTTGCTTCACTCTCCTTTCTGGCCTCCCATTCCCGCACCTGGGTGCCCACTCACGCAGGTGCCTCTGAGTTCCCAGGAGCTGAATTTTCCATAAATCCTCTTTACTCCTTCAGACACTTTTACGATTTCATGTGAGTAATAGATTAAGAGTGGCAAACTGGTTTTTGACCATTTAAATCATCGATTCACCCAACCTAATCATTAAACTATCCATTTGACTTTTTGATTTAATAATAATTTATGGGATGTCTGTTACATACAGAACACTGTGCTGGATACTGCGTAAGACATACTCCCTGCCATCTATAAAATTTCACTCTAGTTCAGGTGAGAAAAGATGTACACAAATCACTAGAACACCAGGCCGTGTATACTATGCCCTATGGTCATGAGAAGTAAGTACTACAAGAAATTAGCAAAGGAGATTATCCTTTTCAAGACGGATTATCAGAGAAGACTTCATGAGGACGTGGGATGTGAGTTTGAAATTTGAAGGCTATGTAATGCTAATAGCTCAATATGGTATTTTATATGCATATTATTACTTAATCCCTTCAACAACCTTGTGAAGTGGGTACTATTATAATCTGTAGTTACAGTCATTTGTCCGGTTACATAGCTGGGAAGTGAAGGATCGGTAATTCAAATCAACATTATATATTCAGAACCTTGGGGATAATTTTCCAAAATGGGAGGTGGAGGTGGAAAATAGCATGAAAAGGGAAAAAAGGGAAGGTAAAAGATGGTCAAAGAATGGGCTAAAAAGACATCCCATTTTGACTGAGGGAATAATCTCAGTAGGAGATACTGGAAGATGACACAAGACACATGGCAGTGAATTCAATTATCTCCATATCTGAGTAGCCTTTAAGAAGAACCTCTAACAGAAGAGCATGTCTGGCAGTTACTTGTCCCACTGTGTTCTCCCACATCCCCTACTGCTAACCACACAGTTTTTCTCGAGCTCAAGCCTGTGTTTATTTCACCTCTTTATGTCTTTCTCATGGCAGCAGGATTTGAGCTGACACCTCCTGCATGAGGAGGGTCTTTATTTGCACAGTCCTATGTTCAAGTACTTTGGCTGCTCATCCTCACTACTCTTCTTTTCCACAAGCCAGATAAATATAAAAATGCCAATCAAAAGTCTCCAGTAGGGCAGACTGCTTTGGTTTAATCTTCTGGTGTGTTTAAAGGGTGTGAAGGTGTGAAGGGGGAGACATGTGAGAGAGGGAAAAGAATAGTCAACAGAATCATTCTAAGGAATTAAAATGGTATGACCTGGAAGGGTAGATCTGTCAAAACTAAGAAAAATTGATTTATCTGCTCAGAGAAAGACAATCACTTATGATTTTCAGCGAGTTCTTAGGTAGTGTGATATAAACTGTCATTTAACCACAAAGATGCCTTTTTAAGTACCTACCATGTTTCCCCCAAAATAAGACTAGGTCTTATATTAATTTTTGCTCCAAAAGATGCATTAGGACTTATGTTCAGGGGATGTCATCCTGAAAAAAATCATGCTAGGGTTTATTTTCCAGATAGGTCTTATTTTCGGGGCAACACAGCATTACCAATTGTTATGTTTGGTAGTTTATAGAGTGATATCCTTGTAAAATGACGAGGACTCGGGAGTTTTCTTCAAAAATTATCAGTTCAGGGCTGGGCCGGTGGCTCAGGTGATTAGAGCTCCATGCTCCTAACTCTGAAAGCTGCCGGTTTGATTCCCACACAGGCCAGTGGGCTCTCAACCACAAGGTTGCCAGTTCAATTCCTTGAGTCCCGCAAGGGATGGTGGGCAGCGCCCCCTGCAACTAAGATTGAACACGGCACCTTGAGCTGAGCTGCCGCTGACCTCCCAGATGGCTCAGTTGGTTGGAGCGCGTCCTCTCCACTACAAGGTTGCTGGTTTCGACTCCCACAAGGGGGATGGTGGGCTGTGCCCCCTGCAACTAGCAACGGCAACTGGACCTGGAGCTGAGCTGCACCCTCCACAACTAAGATTGAAGGACAACAACTTGACTTGGAAAAAAAAAAGTCCTGGAAGTACACACTGTTCCCCAATAAAGTCCTGTTCCCCTTCCCTCCCACCCAAAAAAAATCAGCAGTTTAAAGTTCTGCTCCTTCATCTCTCCTACGTGACCATTGCTTGCCGTCGAGCCAATGTCTAACCTCAGGTGTTTTTAAATCATTAAACATAGTCATCTCCATCACGGAGATTTTGTATTTACTAGACTCCTGGCTATTACTTCCCCACTGCAACCCCAATTAAAAAGAAACAAAATAGAAAATGCAGTCATTGGCGGCTGCAGGAGAGTGAGTTAGAACTTCAAACCTCTGGTGTCCAGATTGTTGCTGGGCCCGGCCCCATGTTGTAATTCCTATAGCAGTTACTGTGATTGTTCCCGGGAGTGAGGTACAAGAGGGCATTCTAAAAGCATCAGGCATAAAATAAATTCTAGTTTCCATGTGTTTTCCACCATTTCTCAGGATAGGTATGGTCTCAGATTTTAGATTCTCTTTTCAGGCATTTTTTCCTTTTTGATATAGTAACTTTTGCAAACTTGCTTTTCATCCTTAAAGAAGAGCCGCAAATGTGCATAAAATGACAGTCTAAGCGATTCGGAGAGAGGTGCTGACAGTAACTTCTGCAGTAAGGAATTGTGTTCAGTTTTGTTTCACTTGGAAGTCCTATACTTTTCTTCTTGTAATAGCTATTATCATCCTGTAGACACATGTTCAGAAGCACTGTTATACATGAAAATAAAGGCATGCAGCATCTGGCTCCTCAGACTGGATTATAATAAAAGTCTTTTTGCTTGACAGAAAGAAAAATAATGGATAATGCATAACTGCAAGTGTATTATTTCATGCGTTAGACACCCATAAATTGTATATCCTGAATATAAACTGTTGCTGTGAATTTTGAAATGCTTAAGATAAAAATAAATCAGAGCTTATCATTTCAAATCTCATTTTTATGCTATTTCCCACAGAAATATACTCTGTTTCTAGAAAATTCTGTGGAATTTTTTTAATGAACATTCTAAATGTACCTGAGCTACATGCGCTGGCTTGTGATGAGCCATTGAAAACTGCAGACATACAATTGCGTGCAAGGACAGAACTGCAGAATTTTTTTTTTTTTCCAGAAACTGCAGTGGAGCCCTCCTGTGGTTAATTTAATCCAGCAAAATTTCCCTGATCTCAGCAGAAAAGCTTATAAAGAAACAGTTTTACTGCATCTGTAGCCATGACAATATGCTTTGAGTCTAAACAGCCCTCTGAAGAAAACTATGTTTCCTTAGAGAAAATAAAGCCTAAGGAGAGACAAAACAGAGTTTACCTCTTTGTTTTGCAGTCAGCATCTTAAAGCCATTCACATCAATACATGGTGGTGGTTTACCAAAAAGCAAGGCCTGGAATTTAGAAGCTCTGTCATTATTGAGAAAATATATATACCTAAAAAGAGGAAAACTATCTATCCCCATGACTCAAATTTCCCAGATGTTAAATGAAAAAAGAATTCTCCATTTATCCAGAAATAATTTATCGGGGGGGCTCTATAGATTGAATATTTGTGCTTCCTTCTTCCCCCAACCAATTCATACCTTGAAAACCTAATGCCCCGTCCTATGGTGTTAGTAGATGGAGTCTTTGGGAAGTAATTAGGAATTAATGTCCCTATAAAAGAGGCCCAAGAAAGTTCCCTGGCCTCTTGTGCCACGTGAGAGTACAGTGAGAAGACACCACAATGACAAAGCAGAGCTGGAGCGACACGTCTAGAAGTTTGGAGTGTGATAGTGACTTACATAATTCTTATACCTTTTTTGTGTGACTAACCGGAATACTGACTAGACTATGTCTATGCGACTCTTCTGTAGACTGTGAGCCTCTGGAACACGGCAACTGCATCACCTTGGTTTCTCCAGTGCCTACCATAGTTCTCTTACAGAGCTGGCACTTCCTCGTCGATCCATTTTGACTAAAACTGCAAGGCAAACAAAAGCTTCCTTTGGGGGTCTTGTTAGGAATTACAAATCCAGGAGACACAGGCTGGTGTCCGTGTTCTGAGGGAGAAAGAGACAGAGTTTATAAAGACAGAAAAAGGGGGTTTTCTAAAGGAGTTACACAAGGTGCTTTCAAAGAGCGGTGATTGGTGCTGGCAAGCAGACTTGCACTCTTGCTATACATGAGTAATTGCTTATGTCTTTTGTTAGGTGAAAATTTTATTTAATAGAGTGTTCAGTGATGCAGAACCAATCCAGGAACGGTATTAAGATGTTGCCGTTTGCTTTAGCCCAATTCGAAAGTTCAGTTTTGCATGGAAGCCATCTATTAGTTCTGCTTCCTCCGGCTCCATTTTAGTGTGGCTCTCTTGGCAATACCAACTCCATTTTGCTGTTTTTCTTTCACATAAAAATGTTTCTAACGATTAAATGACTGAGTGATGGAAGGAAGGGTGAGTATTTAATGATGGTGATTTGCTATTCACTAATGAAGATCAGCCAATCAATTAATATTTATTATTTATTGCACACACATTATGGGCCAGTTTGTATTTGGAGCTGGATTCCAAGAAATTGTAGTAGGAAAAAAGTGAATTAGTGAATCAGCTGGAGTTTTCATCTGTGTAAATGTGAAGATGTGGGACCCTTCGAAGACTGTTTAAGATATTTGTGAATCAGCCATCTAGTACTAACTGGAGGCTACATGGTCCCGGGGCTACTGATATGGATTAAGCATAGCTTGGTCACTGCGCAGTAGAGTAGTGCAAGGATCAAGCACAGACAGGATCAGCATGTGGGGTCAAAGGTTAATGCAACAGCTCATCTGCAGCCCGTCTGTATAATAACCCCTGAGATCAGCTCTGCCTGAAGCTTCTGCTAACTTTTAATCTGACAATTTAGACAAAAATTGACCCTTCCTACCTTTCCATTTTCTCTAGATTTAACATAACCTCCTAGTTAAATCCCTCATGTCCTAAAAGGATAGACTGGGAATCTGAATGACCTAGTGGCTCTGGGTCTTTTCAAAGCTGATGTCATCTTCCAGGGTGGGCAATGGTCTTAGCCAAGGAGACTCCTCGCATTCCTGATTGCTAGGATGAATGGTTTCCACCACTCAGATGGCCTTATGGATTGCCTTATCTAAGGCTGTAATTCCTTACTCATGTGCCACTTTCTGTGGTTATCATGCCCTGAATACTGCTTCAATGCTAAGTCTGGCTGCACCCCAAGACCTGGAATCCTAAGTGGATCCTGTTCTGTCTTTAATTTGCCACACCCTCATAACAAATGCAGAAACAAGTGTTTATTGAAGAAGCTGGATGTGACATCTCTGGTCTTGAAAGTATGCAAAAGATTAGAAATAAATGCTCCTTTAAAAAATTTTTCTCTTTGATCAGGAGCTTCAAATTAGCTGACTACTGGAATCAGTCACTCTTTTTAAAGAATACATAAGAATGCTTGATTCCATTTTCTGTCTTTTATTAATCTATTTTTCACTAACAGCCTACCACCTAATAGTAAAGCCAATAACTTTTAGCTCTAAAACATATCTACACACACACACACACACACACACACACACATATCTTTCAAAGATACAAATTTCAAGAGGATCATCTTATGTAAGACCAATTCATCAGATGAAAACAAAGGATTGGAAGGATAAGAAATTTGTAATTTCAAACCATTCCCTCTGAATTTTATTTAAGAACTTCTTGGAAATCATGAGGACGTGGGAAAAGCATCAACCAGCCCTAGCAGGCAAGAAGGTATTTTCCCAAAGTAATAACAAAGAAATCCCCAACCAACTTAAGGCAGCAGAAAATAATTAATTGTTGCATGTCATTTCCTCTTTTACTGATCTTTTGGAAAACAAGAAACCCAAAGCTCTGCCCACCATCCTGATTAAAGGGAGCTTCAGAGGATAAAATAAAAAAAGATGTATCCTTTAGATTTAAATTTCCTAAGTTAATTCAAATAGTATTTAAAAAATGCAAGCGGCTCTCTGAATTATATACCTTATTCAGTGCAATTACATAGCTCTGTAAACTCCACTGATTGCTAGAAAGACAGTATTACATAGTGTTGAGAGTACTCTGGACTGTCAGACTATTTGGGGTTGAATCCCACCTCCTGTGCTTGCTGTGTGACCTTGAACAATTCAGTTAACTTCTGTCTTAGCCACTGTATCTGTAAAATGGGGATAAAAATAATAATTACGTCAATGACTGTTATAAGGATTAAATGAGTCAATATGTGTAAAGCACTAAGAACAGTACTGTTGCACAGTAAATACTATATTATTATATACAATACTGATATGTAAATTTCACTAAATTCTGTCAAAAATTGCTATACCTGTGCCTATAACTAAAACACTTAATGATAAATGAAAACATTTATCAAGAATTGCTTTGTTTCAAGATGGTGGACCCTGATACCCTGAAGAAGTATAACAAATTTGGTGAAATTTATCAGTTTTTCCAAAATCATTGTGGAATATATAAACAGAATATGACATTAAATGCCAAATGTTGAATTAAAATAGAAATTTCATTCACATTATCAAAAATGGTTAAAGAAAAAAGAAGACACAGATTCATGAAATAGAGAATCCATCTCAGGAATGAGGGATAGGACAGTTCCAGGATGACAGTGAGGGAGATCCCAGGAAATCAGTTAAATGCAGGGCCTCTCAAACTTTGTTGTGAATAGGAATCCCTGGGGGATCTTGTTAAAATGCAGATTCTGATTCAGTAAGTCTGGTGAGGACCTAAGATTCGGAATTTTTAACACTCTTTCCACGGGATGCTGATGCTACAGGTTCAGGGACTACACTTTATACAGCGGAAGAATTAGTCTTAGGGAATAATAGTAGAGGAGGGAGGGGGGTGGAAGAGAGGGAAATATTCATCTTTTAAATAAAGACAAATCAAGGAAAAACACGGGCTGTGGTGAGGGCAGTGTCCCTAGGAAACACCTGAGGAGGAAGGCCGGACCACCTCAACAGAAACAAATTCGGGGATCTGGGGTCTCAGGAGCATGCCTGGGAGATGCTTGGGTTGGGGGGATGGTTTGCCAGTGCAGACTGGGTTGATAGAAGACGCCTGGTCCTCCCATGTGGGAGTGGGCGGAGCCTCGGTCGCCCCACCCCCGCTCTGGGCCTAAAGGGGCGGGGCAGGGGCGGAACCTTTTCCCTAAACTGGCGCTCCGGCGGCGGCGCAAGGATTCGGATTGGTGGCTCTTGAACCCGGAAGCAGTCGGTGGCGCTCGGAAGCATCGGAGACGCGGGATTCTGCTGGCTCTGCAGCTGCAGAATGGTCGGCGGCGGTGGGAAACGCAGGCCCGGCGGGGAGGGGCAGCAGGTACTGCCGCAGAGGCTGTGCGGGCTCCGCGGGCACTTTGGGTCACAGCCAGGGTACCAAGGGGCAGCACGTCGCATCTATGCAGTAATCATAGAGCCTGCTGGGTGCCCGTGGACGGCGGGTGGCTCCGGGGACCCTGCCCAGGGCCGCTGTTTCCCAGAGCTCTGCTGCGGTGTGGACCCGAGAAGTAGCGCCTTTGCGTCTAATGCCCTTTTCTCGGCGCGGTTCCTGGGGAAGCTGATTTAGACAACCAACGGTTCATTCGTTCAACCAGCCAACTTGACTGGAAACGAGCACAAGCCAGGCGCTGTGCGGGACGCAGCGGATTCGGGATGAATCCTGCGGCCCCTGCCCCACCTGGGGCCCCCGTCCCAGGGAGGCGGCGCACGAGTGAACAAACGTTGCTGTAACTCTTTTGTTTGACAATGTAGCATTAGTGTAGCAAGTGCTGTGGAAACATTGGAGGATTGAACAAATCCCTGGGGGCTGTTGTCTTTTAGGACAACTCACGCTTGAAAGCGTTCTTGAAGGCACAGAAGATAAATAAGGGGGTAAGAAATGAGAGATTAGTGTAGAGGACGTTTGGACACAGCGAAAAGTTGGGCCTGGCCGGAGTCTGGAAGATGGGAAAGTAAGGGGTACCTGATCTTAAAGGCAGTAATGACGGAGGGGAGCATAAAGGAGGTGCGTTTTCTCATACTTTTAAACGACTTCAGAAGTTCGGTAACTGCAGTAGCAATAAGGAGTCAGGCGGGAAAGAAGTGTCATTGTGATAAGTCAAGTTTTAGAAAAATCACTCTGACTTTCTTATAGCTGGATAGGGTGAGACAGTGTTAGAAGATCTGATTAACTGTTAGAGGACCATGGCTCTGGGCTTTCATTGTATAGGGTTCTGCTTTCTAGGAACACAAGGATAAAATCTAAGTGCAGCCTCTGAAGGGTACAGCTGCCCTAAATTCTAGTTATTGGGGATTTGGAGATGCTTAACCCATGTGTGAGGTAAGGCAGAGCTGAAAACCTTTGGTGCAGTGAACTGCTTTGACAGTGATAGCCTTAGAAACAGAAGATCAAAAATAAGATGAGTCTATAGAGGCTATAGCTAACAGTAATAGCCAGCATTTATATGTTATGTGCTAGGACTGTTCTGTGTATTTTTATAAATAATTTATTCCTTATAATCACGCAATGATATGGAGTACTACATATGCCCTTTGTGTAGATGGGAAAACAAGGCACAGAGAGGTTAAATAACTTGCCCAAGGTAACAGAGCTATGCAAAACTGGCTTTCAGCAAAGGTAAATTAAGGCTTTTCTTTCTAATATCTTAAGTCTGAACCAGTCTTTGAAAGCTTAGCCAAAGGCGGTTAGAAAAACAGAAGGGAGGACAGGTCAGAACTTAATATGCTCTAACTCAGGGGTGTCCAAACTGCGGCTTGCAATCCATTGTTAATTGGCCCACAGCAAATTCCAAAAATATATTTAGTTTACTTAAATAAACCAGGTGAGGCAATATGTACTTCACCTCGAGTGAGTGGCCCGGCTGTTTGGGTATTTTACCGCATATGGCCCTTGGTGAAAACCGTTGAAAAAAGTTTGGACTCGGCTGCTCTAAGTGTTCCATATTTGTAGTTGGAGAATTAGTGTAAAGTGGTTGAATCTGCTCAGGAGCCAGCCCACCTGGGTTTAAGTAAATCCCTGTTTTTTTCACTTTCTAAGTAGGACCCTAGGGGAAGTTACTTCAGTTTCTCATCTGTGAAACGTGGATGATAGTATCCAGCTCATAAGATAGTTGTGAGGGTAA
This sequence comes from Rhinolophus ferrumequinum, assembly GCF_004115265.2. Classification (NCBI taxonomy): domain Eukaryota; kingdom Metazoa; phylum Chordata; class Mammalia; order Chiroptera; family Rhinolophidae; genus Rhinolophus; species Rhinolophus ferrumequinum. Next base: position 35,732,907 of record NC_046301.1, read on the forward strand.
TCCATAGTTAAGGGAATTATTCCACAGAAAGTGCTTAGAACAGTGACCTGGCACATAGTAAGTGCCTAATAAGTACTTTTTATTACATAGTGTTTTTACTATTATCTTTATTACTGTTATTGTTTGCTATTATCAGAATCCATTTTTGGCTCCATACTTCAACAGCCTTTTTGTTAAACTTTTTATGATCTCAGACACATTATAATCCTTGGCATAATAAACTTACCATTGGCCAATATGTGGTCCTCTTTTACCTTATTTATTAATATAACAAACACCTGTGAACCTACTGCCAATCAGAGGACTGAAACACGGTAACTCCACACGTTCCTCACCTGTCTATCTGCCTAACTTCCTGTCGCTTACATTCAGTGCAGCTATCATCCTGAATTTTGTTTTCCTTTGCCTTCTTTCTCTAGCTGTATCACCTTTGAGTGTATGCCTAAACAAGATTTGTTGTCTTAAACTTCATAAAATGGCTATCAGGCTTCAAGTAATCTTCAAGGACTTTTTTCTTCATTCAACATTCTAGTATGAAGACTGGTCCATATTGTTGTGTATTAACTATATTTCCTTTTCGTTAAGTGTAATATTCCATTGTTTTAAAGTCCTGTAACTATCCGTTCTCTGTCACTAGGTATTAATTTTCATTTATTGTTTTCTGCCCTTAGCAACAGTGCAATCAAGAACATTCTTGTATGTCATCTGATTAATAAATACATTTTATAGGCTTTGAGTGCTACTTAAAATAACATCATAAATTTGAGCCTAATGGGAAAAGGAACATGGTGACTATAAGAAACATCTAGGTTCGAATTTTTTAACCTCAGCACTGTGGACCTTTGGGGCCAGATCAGTGTGTCCTAAGGGGTCCTATCCTCTGCATTATAGGATATGTAGCAGCCTCTTCTCCACTAAACGCCCGTAGCATCCTCCCTCCCCAAACTCATGACAACCAAAAAGCTCTCCCGACATTTCTAAATGTGTTCCCTGGGGGGCAAAATTGATCCCGGTTGAGAAGCACTAATGTAGGTGGAGAGGAAGAATAAGAAGGAACTCAATCCAAAGAAAAGAATCTAGGTTTCTAGAAAGAAAAGCAGATTGCTACTTAAAAAACTAAAGGTAAGTAACCTCCAACCAAGCGTTTTGTCTTTATAGACATTTATCAAATATCTAACATGCATGATAAAACCTGGCATACTTACATGATGAACCTATATTGCAGAGATGTTGGAGATAAGTGTTATGACGTAGTCCTGGCATTAAAGGGCCTTTTGTGAAATAATTGTTTTAACTGGTTAAGTCTCCTTGTATCCAGTTATTTCTGACAATTTGCATCTGGTGTATTCACTGAATCTTTAAACAAAAGGCATAGTGACACCCTATTTACCAAAAAGCAAAACTGCGTTTTCCTTATTCCTCTCTTCCTGTTCTTCACCTTTTCTTTTTACTTTGTGTTTTTGTGTTTTTTGTGTTTCCATTATCGTGGAGAAAAATAAAGACTTGCTGTGTGGGTCCCTTTTGACCACTATATATTATAAACTGTCCTTTTTTTCTTTGCCCAAGAGAATCCCCAGATTTTACTTAGAAATACTATTGAGTTTAAAAAAACAAAAACAAAAAAACACATGTATCTCAGAGTTGGGTGAACAAAAAGGAGCAATTTTGTTATGTAAGGAGAGTTACTGAAATTACTTTTTGGAGAAATACTTTGTATGCCAATTGTCAGGGTGAAAGAACAGTTGATGTGAAGAAGAGTAAATCCTGTGAAGCTGGTGTCTCCAGTGACCTTCGGAAAGAAGTAGAAAATCATTACAAGCTTTCTCTGCCTGAAGATTTCTATCACTTCTGGAAGTTCTGTGAAGAACTTGATCCTGAAAAGCCAGCAGGTGAGTTGCTCCAGAATCATTCTCCTGCTTCTATGAGTGGAAAAGACGATAGGAAACAGGACCAAAGATCTAAACAGTTCATAGAAAAGGAACCTTTTCAGACATGTTTCTAGTAAGAGAAATACAAAATAACTATAGTAATGTCACTGTCACCTATTATCCTGGCAAAGGTAAATAATTTCACAACGTGCTTTGATGAGGGTTTGAAGGAAAACGAGTGCTTTGATATCTTACAGGAGTGTTAGTATGACTGATTAGTTCGACTTGTAGGAACTTGTCTTACGGATTAGGTGAACTAAAAGTTATGTTCAACGATATTAATTGAAACTAAAAAGGAGAAATGGCTAATATGCCCATCAGTAACACATCTATTCAGCGATTATTCATAGTTTTAAAAGAATTAGATTTTTAGGCAATGATAAAGTATCATGCCTGAAAGATTTTAACTGAAATAGAAAAGAGTGTATAGGGTAAGCTACCATTAGTATTAAAAAAAAAAAGTAAAGGATACACTCACACATCCCTATATACTTACTATGTGCTTATACTGTCTGAGAGAATACACAAAAAACTTAATGGTTTTTACAGAGTTACTTTTCACTGTTAACCATTTTGTATGGTTTAAATGTTATATAGCGTGGGGGAGAGAAGCAATCTCATATGCTATTGATGGAAAAGTACTTGTATATTTGTAGGTAACTGAATTTTGGCAGTATATCAAAATACTTAAACTGTAGCAACTTCTCTAACAAATCTATGACTGTGTACCAACATTATGGGTTAGCAAAGATGTTCACTAAAACATTGTTTAGAATAGCAAAAAAAAAAGCAGTAAATGTCTATCTATAGTAGAATATGTATCTATAATGGAATATTATGCAGGTATTAAAAATTATGTAAAAGAACACTTAATAGCATGGGAAAATATTGTGAAAATTTAAGTGAGAACAGTATGGAGAGCAAGAAAAAATATTACAAAACAGCATACTCTCCCTTTAAAATATCTATGTTTATATCTGTGCATAGAGGGGGAAAATTCTACTGTATACCAGACTATGAACCTTCTTTTCAGTGGCTAGTGAGATGGGTGGTTTTAGTTTTCATATTACTTTAACAATTAGTGTGCGCTATCCTAAGCTCCAGCTAAGCTGAACAGCTTTCCCCCTCCAAAGAAACTGTGCTTTTATTCATGTTGTTACTTCTTCCAAGAATTTGCTTCCTCTCTCCGTCCCCACCTCCTCCATATCCAGATCCTGCCTGAAGTGCTAACCTCCCTCTCAGAGAAGCAGTGAGGACCCTCAGATGTAAACGTGTACATCTGAACAGACTTCATGACTCTGGTTTTATTTACTACTCTCCCTCTGTGATCTGTGAATGGAGAAAGAAGAAGGCATTAGGGTTGGCAAAATAGATTGTCAAGGAGGCAAAGGGATCCCACAGTGATAATTAGCAGAAGTAGAGGGAAGAGGAAAGAAATGTTTACATTAAATATATTTTTTAATTAAGTAATTTACTTTCCTTAGTGCATACTCATTTGTTATATATCTTTTCTCTCCCTTAATCCGGGCGTGCTACAAGTATTTTAGGCTCACAAAAGCATAGTGACGAGACAAGGTAAGTGTAGCTCTAATATGCCTATAGAAACACAAAACAGTCTTGCTTTGGCCAAAATAAGAAACAGCAGGAGTGTCTGAAATGTAATCAGTGGTAAATTTAATCCTAAATGTAAGTGCCCCATTTTCATGGCTCTGATTTCTTTTCCATTGAGTGTTTATAACATCTTATAACATGTAACTAACGACTTTTTATTTTACTTTCCAAAGTTTTTTGGACAGATCGCTTAGAAATAGTTTACTGATGGAAGGCATTATGTCCTGTCTCCAGAAAGTTATTGTCTAAATAAACTTATTTAATTTATAGATTCACTTTCTGCAAGCCTTGGACTTCGATTAGTGGGTCCTTATGATATCCTTGCTGGAAAACATAAAACGAAAAAAAAATCAGCAAGCCTGAATTTTAACCTTCACTGGAGATTTTACTATGATCCTCCTGAGTTCCAGACAATTATTATTGGAGATAATAAAACTCAGTTCCACATGGGGTATTTCAGGTAAAGGATTTTTTCCTCTCCTCTAAAATCCAGCTACCATGCTTCTAATGAGTATAACTAGACATTCCCTGGTCTCACCCAAGATGAAGGGCGTATTTCCTGCGTCCTGCTGATACATGGGCTTCTGTCGTTCTGTTGTTGACATTTTAACCTACCCTAGGATGGGTGAACTCTAGGTTTAATGAACCTCACTGGTTTTTCCTTTGTGGCTATAAACTTTTTTTTTTTCTCTTTTGGGTTCAGGAGAGCTCTTTTAGCCCAAGGAAGATAATTTAGAGTAGCTGCTGTGACTTAAAATAGCCATCTGCTTCCAGGGTCAATAAAGTCAGCTGGTAGCTAAGAATGTGCTCTGGAGTCAGATAGACCGGCCCTACTGTTTATTACGCAGGTGATGCTTTGTCAGTCATTCGTGGCTGTGAATTTCTGTGACTCAAATTTTCTCTCTTGTGAAAATGAGGAGAATAATTGTATATACTAAAGGGAATATTAAGGGATTGCATGGATCTGTGCAAAATGCGGAGAATGTTAAAGAAGTAGAAGTAGGTTGAGGGGGGAAATACCTTGTGCGCTTGTACTGGCAGAAATGCTGTCATTTAAAGTCAAGATTAACTGAAAGATAACAGAATAGAGGAAGCAGAGGAAACGTGCCGAGAGAAGAGTTGTGGTACAGTAGTGTGCACACAGAGCTGGGAATTGGCTGACATGGATTCCGCTTCTGGCTTTGCCATCAAACTACCAGGACCTTGGATGAGTCACTTCATCTCTCTGTCAGTTCCTTCAATTGTAAAATCAAAGAATTGTAAAATTAAAAAAAAGACATACTTTTTTACTTTAGATCCTTTAACCTCCAGTGTTTCATAATCCCATCTGTCCTGGTTCTTTGTTTTTTCCACCTTTTTAATTTTTTTCAGACTAAAACGGGTTGAGAAGATGGTGTATAATCATCCCTATTTCTTTTGATAGGCCTAGTCCCCCTTTCTTTGTATTTAGGTATAAAAGGAACTAGGTCCTAAGTATCTTAATTTTAGGTTCTGTTATGTAAAAAAGATTTGTAGATAGATATTCCTAAGACACTTAGAGCTTAAACCCAGCAGATTCCAATTTAAAAAAAATGTAGATATAAATTATTCATAGACCTAAAATTCTGCTTGCCTAATAACAAATTATGGGTGGCTAAATTCTTAATGCCTTTTGGTTAAACAGGGATTCTCCTGATGAGCTTCCTGTATATGTTGGTACCAATGAAGCAAAGAAAAATTGTATAATTGTTCAAAATGGAGATAATGTGTTTGCTGCAGTCAGGTAAGAAAATATCTTATTTAAATCCCTCTCCTATTTATAATATTTGTTTATTAATTTTTGTGCTATAAGGGGAATTGAGGTAACCTAAAAATTCTGATTTCTAGAAATCATTTCTGACTTTTGCAGATAGTCTTATCCATATTTCTGTTCTTCTACTTTTAACCAAATTTATATATATATGTTTCTTATTTAACTATTTTATTGAATGAAAATATTACTTAATCTTAACCTCACTTGTCCCATGGCAAAATCATAAGATTTTTTTAGATATTTTAAACATTATTAAGAATTCGTTGTAAGAATCCACTATAGTTCAAACAGAAAGCTTTAATACAGTAAAGGAGATGCTCATAGAATCCTTGGAAGGGCAATGGAGCATCCCGAGCCTCTGAGAGCAACATTTGCGGCAGAACTGGCTCACCAGTGGAGTTACGTCTGCCACCACCAGGAGACTGGAAAATCAAGAACTGCTGCTACAGCGAGTGGCTTCTGGACCACAGTCTTTGACATAACCCATGCCAGTAAAATGGTGCCCTGCCCTCTTCCTCTCCACCTCCATGAAACTAAGGACCAGATGCTGAGATCGCAGCTGCAGCGGCCACGGAACAGTCGGATGCCTCTGCAGCTCACTGGACACAGCAGAAGCTCAGCCTCCACCTGGTACCTCTCCTACCTTTCAGATTTCAAAGTTGTATCTGCCTGAGAGAAGGTAGTCCCCATGTGAGTCTGAGCTGAAGAATAGTATGTAAAATAATTCCATTTTCATATTGCCTAAAGCACATAGAAAAAAAATCTAGATATACTCCATTTTAATTTATCTTTAGACAACAAAATTAGGAGTGAATTCCCCCTCCCTTTTTTCCCCTCTCATAATTTTAGTAATACTTTTGACCTCACTGACCTCCTAAAAAGATCTCAGGGACCCCCCCCCCCCCAAGGGTCCACAGACTATTCTTAGATGACTGCTATTTAGTTACTGGTGTAAAACATGACTTCATGTTAGAACCTCCTGGGTTACTGGTTAAAAGTACTTAACCTTGAGTTCCACAATTCCTACTTCTGGAGATCCCACTTCAGTACATCTAGAACAGGACTCAGGAATATTTTTTTAAAATACACATTCCAGGTATGCTTAAATGTAACAAAATTATACTTCTCTAATTTTGATACTTAAGTTTCAAAAATTCATTCACATTTAATGAATGCTTACTTTGTGCAGGGCCCAAGAACTATTTAAGCAGATCTGGCACTCATTAAAAGAACTAATATATTTTGTCTTCTCTAACACAGAAGATCTTAGATGAACCTGTTAAGTAATCTTTTTCCTCTTGTCTGCTGCCCCACCTTTCTCTGCCACCCTAACTTGCAGTACTGGGAAATGTGCAATTATTGCCGTAGGCAGTGATTTTTCAATCACTAGCCCAAGGTAACCTGGGAGTTTCTGATGTGCAGTCAGATTTGAAACCACTAGCTAAGCACCACTTACTGTAAGAATGGTGTGTGGACCCTTAGGGATCCCTGACACCTTTTAAGGTGGCCTGTGAAGTCAAAACTATTCATTATAATGATGTCATTTTTGCACCAATGGCACAAAGATAATGAGTGGTGGGTAATACTGTTGGTACCTTGACAGGAATCAAGGCATTGGCACCAAATGACCAGCCAGTGTATTATTCATGGCAGTAATACAATGCCAGCGTCATTTAAGACTGTCAGTGATGAAGCAGTAAAAATGTATTAGAGCTCTACCACTGAGTACACATCTTTTTAACATCCTGTGTGATGAAATGGGACATACGTAGAAAGTACTTCTGTATACTCAGGTGTCGGTTTGTCTCAAGGGAAAAGCTCCTGTGTGATAAGAGTTGTCAGCTAAACTTTTTCCCACTTTTACTTGAGTGACTAACTAGTTATTCAGACATGGGTGGTATTTGGCAAACAATTTCTCAAATGAACCAAAAAAAAAAAAAAACCAAACAAACCCCCCCCCAAAAAAACCCGACTGTATTTGTTGCCAGTGATTAAAATTCAAGGTTTCAGAAACAAAATTAGAATTAGGAAAACTTATAACCACCATTGTGAGCTTGACAGCTTCTCACTACCTGAAGACTTTTCTAATGAGACTCGTGGTAATATTAAGGTGATTTTTTTTTCATATTGTGATATAGTAGAGTGAATACGATGAAAAGTTTCAATATTTGGAAGATCTGAATAACTTAGAGAAGCAGTATTTTCCAAGTGACCATCGCAGGAGTCATTCAAAGTTCAAGGTATTCCAATGATTTTACTGTAAGAGTACAAAATGTTTATAGTATTATTTCAGTTTGTACTTGCCAACTTTAAGCATCAGAAAGCAACTTAGTAAGTTTGAGGCTGAGAGACAAAAGCTCAGTACAGTGGTACCAAGATAGTCATAATGTGGTAGGTGGAAGTCAGCTATTAAGTGCCTAAAATAGCCTTCATAGACACATTTTATCTAGGCCTTGTGTCATGCGGGGTGTCTGGCCCTGCTCCCTGCACAAGAACGCAGGATATGGTGAGGCCAAACAGGAACACCCACGGAGCCATGGATAGGGCATTCATACCACTATATTCTTGCTGATGGCTGGGTTGAGACACAGGAAGCAGGCTCCACACGATGCACAGCCTGCCTTCCCCTTCTCTGCCAACCAACCAACCAACCTCACTTGCTAGCTGCAATCCGCACTTGCTAGCTCAGCCACAGCAGTTAAATCAGTGGCCAATGGCTAACCGGTAATAGCTGATGGCCCCCCAGCCACAGCGGATGGCCATCTAATAACCGAACCAGCACCTTTCCACGTGAGGCCGAGAGCCTGGAAACTGCTCTGTGGGACTCTGTCCCCACACTCCACCCCTACAGGATCTCGCCTCACAATCTATGCGACAAGCGTCTTCCTTGAGGGGCCCTGTGCCGTATTAGCCTATAGGCACCTACAGGCGGAAAGAAATAGCAGTCTTAGGAACCAACAATGGCAAATCCCTTCCATCTGGGAGGATACATGCCAGTTTTTTGTCCTGGGAAATGAGGGTCACTGCCACTGACACCTTTCTTGGTTTGTGGTACCAGACCTTTATGGCAGTGCTTGGGCTCCCTTGCATAGTTTCAACATGTAACAGAACAGGTGACCCCTTGATAGGCCATAGTGAGAGCACATAGGTTCCCCGCAAAATCGTCCCACTATTGTGACCTCCGTATACCACAGTCACTTGCAGTGGCCACTCAGCCACCACCCCTGGCATCACTTGCAAATCATGGGTCAGACCAGCCCCCCATGGGGCTATCAGGCCCATGCCCCGACAGTGGGGCTTTTGACCCGCCAGGGCCAAGTCCATTGCTGCCGTTCCCCTGCTTTCAAGCATGTGGGGGCTGGCAGCAAAATGTTTCCATTTCTGCCATAGCCTGGCTTTAACAGAGTCTCACTTGTAACCTGTAACTGAATGGAAGTGGCCGTCCAATGTAGCAGAGCTATTGGTGCAGGCCCTCCCTTCTGTGGTCTCTCATTCAGGATTCTCAAGATGTCCCACAGACGCAAGGCCCAGTCACGCATCGTGGGAGTGTGTTAAAGTCTGTTGTCACGTTCAACAATGCCAGCTGCTTGTGGATTGTACAGGGTATGAAACAACCATTGCACGTCCATCCTGGCAGCCCAGCGCTGCACTTCTTGCCCCATAAAATGGGTACCCATCACTCAATGACTTGGGGGCGCCCATAGAGGGCACACAGCCGTGTAAGAGCGACTACTGTATGCCGCTGATCCACAGCCGGACACGGCCAAGGAAACATCAACCCCATAGCAGTGTCCACTGCTGTGAACGCATACATAGCATTGCGGGCCTTAGGCAGAGGTCCAATGTAATCCACTTGCCAGCGAGTGAGGGGCTCCCTCCCTCGCGTAATCTGCTGTGTCTCCCAGGGGAGCCTCCGCCTTTGGGGCTGTCCTGGGCACAGACGGCACAGTCATAGCAGGCATCTGCTATCTCCTGCCATTTCAAAGGCAGACCCCAGCGTCTGCTCACCTGCCATATGGTTCGGCTTCCAGCGTGCTGCAATTTCCTATGCAGCCAATGGGCCACATCAGTGGCAGGAGCCCGTTCTAACCATCGGACCCGTGCTAGGGCATCTGTTTCATCATTACCTGGGGACACTAAGGGGGAGTGATCTGTGACATGCATTAGGGTCACCTCCTTTCTCTGCCCTAGGTCCCAAAGGTCCTGCCACATGGCTTGACCCCACAGTGGACGGTGTCCTACCAACCAGTTTTAGTGTTTCCACGTAGGGAGCCAAAATGTTAGGCCCCGGAACACCACCCAGCTGTCAGTACAAATAACTAGGGGCCCGGGCTCGTGGCTGATTATCATCCACACAGCCCGTAGCTCAGCCCACTGGCTACTCTGGCCTGTCCCAATATCAAACCAAATGGTATCTGTTTTGGGCTGTACACCAAAGCTGTCCAAACGGCTGTAGCTCCCTGGCTAGAAACATCAGTATACCAGGCATCTACAGGTCGTGGGAACCATGAAAGAATGGGAAGCTGGAGGCCCTCTCCAAGCTGACCGGAGAGCCATCTGTGTCCTCCCACCCCTCCTCGGGGGTCCAACTCCTGAGAACAGTGGCTACCAGGTACCACACACTGTGTGGGGGCCATGTCCTCCCGCCCAGGGTCAGACACCATTCCTACCTGGCCGGAATCCTGCTCGCCGTGCCAGGTGTCTGATTAGGTAGAGGCCTCTGTGTAAAATGTCCACAACTCAAGGAGCCCACGGCAGCAGCAGACCACCAAAAGGAAGATGACGCTTGCTTCGGCCAATAGGGTGGCATGTGGCATCCGGAGGCTTAAGAGGACCACCAATTCACCAAGGGGTCATGTTTCTCCCAAGAAGGTCGCGTTTCCTGCTCCCGGCGCCACTCCCCCACGGGCTTTCCAAGACTGAGTGTTCATATGCACAAACTGCTCCATCGTCCTTCGGAGAGCTTTGGCCAACACCATACCCTGTTCGCGAAACTGAGCTTTCATACATATAAACTGCTCCATTACCCCTTTGGAGATTCTGTCCGGCACCACACTCCGCTCGCTGCGCCATGTGTCATGCGGGGTCTCAGCTCCCGCTCCCTGCACAAGAACGCAGGACATGGTGAGGCCAAAAAGGAACACCAACGGAGCCATAGGTAGGGGGTTCATACCACTATAGTCTCGCTGGCGGCTGGGTTGGAGACACAGGAAGCAGGAGCCACACGATTCGCAATCCGTCTGCTTCTCTGCCACCACATCTGCTAGCTGCAATCCGCACTTGTTAGCTCAGCCACGGCAGTTATATCAGTGGCCAATGGCTAACCAGTAACAGCTGAGGGCCAACTAGCCACAGCTGATGGCCATCTAATAACCGAGCCAGCACCTTTCCACGTGAGGCTGAGAGCCTGGAAACTACTCTCTGGGACTCTGTCCCCACACCTTGATAAATGGGAAAAGGGAGTTCTAGACAAGGGAACAGTATATGAAAACAAGTGGCACAGGGCACTTGGAGGCCTGTATGCCATGCCTGAGAGGTTGAGGACTATCAAGATTGAGTCACCTACACCTGACCTTAATTTGCTTTTTATGGTTCATGTAAACATATTCTCCATACACAGCTGGATCTGACTAAAGGTAACATTTAGTGTAAGTATGTGTGCTGTAATCAGAAAACGATTTGCTGGTCTTGGTTTCTGTGGCACTTGAATCCACCCTTCCTTGCTCTATGAACTTGGGTAAATTGATTCTTCTCTGTTTCCTGATATGTAAAATGGGGATAAGAATGGCACCCACTGTAAACGGTCTAAGCTCTTTACAGTGCCCAGCTATAGCAAACTGTCAAATGTTAGCAGGGAGTGAAGTGGTTTTCCTCCTGGGAATCTGGTAGTGGCTCCAGAGGAGGGGGGCGTAGGGGGTTTACTGGTGTTCTCAACTGAGTGCTGTTTCCAGCTCTTCACTGTACTCTGGACCTTCTGCTCTGCTGGTGAAAATCTTAAGCTGCTTATGATAAAACGATTATTTCTGTACCTGACGTTAGTATACTGTACTATTCATATGCCTTCAAAAATTGTTTTGGATTATGCTTTTGTATGAGTTTATAACGTAGCTTTGCTTTATTTTTCATTTTCTAAATTTACTTAAAACACATTTCAAGGTAACATTTTCAAAGATCTGATCTAGCTATTATAACAGTGTCCCCGGTCTCTTTAAAAATAAAAAATCCTTTTTGGTGTCTACATACTGTTTTCTTTTGTCATGCCAGGCTTCTCCAAAGCAGTATATCAAGTGATGCAATTTAAAACTTGGCTTACTCTCAGCTTTTTAAATATCCCTTAATATGTTTATTGTTGACATTAGAAATAATACAAATTCGAATCATGTTTTCTGTTTCTGTGGCTGAAAGCTTTTTTATTAATATTTCCTTTCCCTCTTTTGAAAAAAAATGTATTAGGGATTATGAGAAAACCGTTGGTAATTATTCTGCAGTCTTTCTCTTGTATGGAATTTGATGTTTCATAACTTAGCTCCCTTAACTTCCCAAGGTCTGTGTACTTAGTACAGTGGTCTGTAATGTAATGAGGGTTTTTACTTCTTTTTCAGATTATTTTTGCTGAAAAAACTCAAAGAAGTAACAGATAAAAAGAAAACTAGTCTCTTGAAAAGCATAGACGAAAAACTCACAGAAGCAGCCAGAGAACTGGGATACTCAGTGGAACAAAGAACCATGAAGATGAAACAGAGAGATAAGAAAGTATGATTTAAGTCTGGTAGTCGCTGACTACTTTCCTACGTTTTTTTCCCCTCTTGACTCTGTCCCATCTGCCCCATCCTAAGAAGAGTGGATGCCAGCCCTCAGGCTCCCTTTAGGGCTGTCCGGTACCTGGGTTGCCAGAAGAATGGCACTGGAGCTGGGCTTGGGTGGCCTTGTAGGTTGTTAGACAGGCTGAGTCCCTTATCATCGCTATGGTTGCATAACTCATGCCAGTATTCCCGTCTTGTATTAATCATGTTTTCCTAGTTACTCATTTCATAGAACTGAGGGAAAGCAGCTTTATACGTAATATTTACTTAAATTTCTTTTTTTAATGGATAAGTTCTGTTGATTTATCAGGGGTTTTTTTGGGGGGGTGGTTTTGTAAAGCTACACCTTACGGTACTTTAGTTAATGGTCTCAATGGGGATTCCTTTTGAGAGACAGTATGTATTGTGGGTTAATTTCCTCCAGTAAATAATAGGTCTAAGCAATCCTCTCTTCTTTTCCAACATTTCCTTTTGCATCTCTCCTAATGCCTGCAGTGTATGGAGTGTTTTGTAAATGGCAAATACTTTTGGGTTTTGGATCCTTTTGGTTTTTCACAGATAAATTTCAGAGTAAGTTCACAGACTAGCTAGAACAATGCTTTGGGGTAAATGAGAACGCTGTAAGAGTTTGTTCTTATAACCTCTGGGGAGGAAGGACTATTTGTCACTGTGGGACGAGGGCAGCCCAGTCTCCTCCAGCTTCTCACCATTGTCTGCTGTGGCTGATTCATCTCAACATTCTAGGCCAAATGAAGTACTAGTTATCCCTGAATAAACTAGTACTGGTAACTGAGTGCTTTAGAGCACTTATTGAAAATCCTACTTCAGTTCTTTTTCTGATCTTGACTCAACTGCAGGGTGATGTTCTGATAGATTATAGTCACGAATTAGTGTTAGCAGTTCTCTTTCTTCAGTCCTAACGTCCAGAAAGTTTCTACAAGTGTACATTTGAATGAACTCATTACAATATGGCATTTTTAAATTACTTGAAGATTTTATGTTGCCATTTTACCTTCTAGTTTTCATAGGGAGCCTCTCATACTGTATGAGTAGAAGGAAGGGTAGTATTTTTCACTTACTATCCCAATGTGTCTTGACTGAAGACTGAGCTTCTGTGTACAAATGTTAGCAATTCTTTCATCAGAGCCTTGTTTTATTTTTCTGCTGTCAACTATCATTTCAGATGAGAGTTCCTTAATTCTCCCCCAAAACTATACATAAGCTATGATTGGGGTTTAAACTTCATAGGTATGTTTGTCCTGGCCACATACCCTGTGAGTTTTGGGGAGGAGTTTTTTTTACTATGTTTTACAAAAAACAGCTGGTAAAAACAAATACAAAGAAAAAACAGCTTATAACACAACCATGATTTTATTCTCCATGCTGATTGTTATGCTTTCAGATCCTTTTATATGTATAAGTTTATCCTTTATTGTTATTGTGAGATCTTCAATTCATATGTTTCTAGTCCTGAAAAACTCAGTTCTACTAGTATAGGTGAGTCAGTGACTTGGTTCTTATGTATGAGAAGAAAATCCGTTCTAATATAATAAAGCATCATAAACTAGAATTCATCGTTTTTATACTGGCAGTACCGTGTAGTGCTTTGAAATGCAAAGTCCTTATATGTTACCTCATTTGACACTTACAAAAAAATCTGCAAATTAGGAATTATCATATTTTATAGATAAGTCAGTTGAGGTTTACAGAGGTGTTTATTCCTTGTCTAAAATTGTGAGATAGATCTGAAACCTAAATTCACATCTTTAATATTTAGCATTCTTTCTACCCCATCTTTTTACTAATTGGCTATATGCCACTTTACTTTTTATATACCTAGATTTAATTATTAAAAATGAACTTTGATTTAATAGTATTATAAAATGAGGGTATATTATTCCATCCACCCGATTCTAATGCCTTAGAATATCGCTACCCTTGTGCAGAGTTTTCCTGAATTTGTAATCCTATTGTTCATAATAAAATTAGGATTCTGATGCTTTGCTAATGATTGGTACCTCTTTATAAACAGTTAATCATCTGAAAATACATACCATGGTTTTTGTTGTGTGTCAGCCTAAGTGAGGCAAAATAAGTATATATATCAGTTTTCTTTTTCTTTCATTGTCAGTACTGATTTATCAACTTTTTTTTATACTTAATGCATTATGGCTATCACTTTACAGTGCTAAGTTTAAGATCTACCTCATAATTTTGAGTGGCTGCAGAGTTTTGTGCTTATGCTCAAAGTTTAGGTTGCTTAACATTTTTCACTAACATCCCTTGCGGGACTTGAGGAATTGAACTGGCAACCTGTGGTTGAGAGCCCATTGGCCCATGTGGGAATCGAACCGCAGCCTTCGGAGTTAGGAGCACGGAGCTCCAACCACCTGAGCCACCCGGCGGGCCCAGAATTAGTCTTCTTTTTTTTTTAACTTGTTTTAATTTGAGAGTTATTCTTTTCCTTTATTTTTAAGACTCCCTTATAGTTTGAAGACGTTAGTTTTATTAAGTTTATTGTTTATATATATACATATATATATATATATAGCATGTATTTTTTATCAATTTTTCTTTGTTCTTGATTTATTCTTTATAGATTTCTTTTGTAGTTGAACCCATAAGCCTTTTCTTTGTCTAATCCAAAATTATTTTTAAAATTTGCCTTTCTATTCTTCCAGTAATTTTATGGTTTTATTTTTACATTTAATCCTGAAATCCAACTGCAAGTTTTTTTGGCATAAAGAGTAGGATATAACTATGACTTCATTTGTTTTTTCCCCAAATGATGAGTGAGCAATTGTCTGCAAACTTATTTTGAATAATGTCTCTTCTAGTGGCTTAATAAAAGATAATGAAAGCAAACAGTGGGGACATTATAGTACAATAAGATACAGAAACTTGGGTGGAGAGGACTTGAATCAAGTTGATTTTGGGGGTTGTGTCCTCTCTCAGGAATTTTCACTGGACCACACAAAGAAGGAGAATATTTGAAGCAGATGTTTTGTTAAGACCTAAGAATAATGTCACTAGTGTCAATAAAAAGAATACAGCCTAGAAAAAGGTTATGATGGTGGTTGTGGTTGGGTCTGTTTTGTCTTTGAAGATTACTACTTGAAAGCTCACTGGTTATGTTCTTTAACCCACAAAGGGCACCACAAAACTAGAAACTGCCCTGCTTTGGGGAAGTTTGCACACAAGCTTGCATTTTCCAGGTAAAAATAGTGGGCCTGACTTGGGCAAGATGGATGAGAGGAATTCTGTCCTACCACATCTCTCTGCTAACAAGAACTGTTCTATCTAGGCCCAGTTCATTAAGCTTTCTACCTAAAAGATATTTTGACCTTAGAGGAAATTGATATTCTGGCCTTCCTCCTGTAATAGGGTGCGTTGGCATTGTTCTCAGGCACGATGCGGACTCGTAAATGACCGACACAATAAAAGCCAATTATTTCATTGTTTTATAGTTACTTGAAGAGCTTAACTTTTAGCTGTTAAATATAAAACTTTGCCCTGGCATCCCGATTTACTGAAATAAAATGTCATTGAATGTTATATTTTGACAAATGTTGAGGGTTTGTGTGTGTGTTTTCTTGTTTTGGTTTGGCTGTGTTGTATGTGTGTGTGTGTGTCTATTTACCATGATTAAATTTTATAATTTTCTTTAACTTAGGTTGTGACAAAGACCTTTAATGGTGCAGGCTTGGTTGTCCCAGTAGATAAAAATGATGTTGGGTACAGAGAGCTCCCTGAAACAGATGGTAATGTATTTCTTATATAAACACGTACATATGTGAATGTCTATGTTAATACATGATGGGGAGGAAGGTTTTCCGTATATTGAAAAGTAGGTGTATATGCATATACTTTTCGTGGGACAGTCACTAGACCTTCATGATGAAGAGTAAGCTCAGGTTTTCGTGTCAGCCAGGTCTGAATTAAAATTGGGTTTGTAGCTTTGTAACCTTAAGCAAATTATCTAACCTCACTAAACCATGTCTGTTTTTATCTGTAGAATGGTTAATGATGGTGGATACCATTTGTAGGGATATTTGGGGTATAAGAGAGAATGTCAGGTGTTTAGCACAGTGCTTGCCTTACTTACTACAGTGCTTAAAATACGGTATTTATAAGAGTTTAAGGAAGTTTAACCTATTGCCTAGGTTACCTTTTCCAAACTTTTTCAGAACCTTTGACACTAGGCAACAATACAAAATAGTAATTATTAAAATAGTATGTTTCTGTATATTCCTTCATGAAAAGTTTTTCATCTGTATGTAAGACTACTTAGCTTTCAGAGATCCAAGATCCTGAACTACTTCATCTGTAAGTATAAAAACACTTTGAAAATGGGCTATTCATACACAAAATCTAATTCCCGTGCTTCCCCAAAAATAAGACCTAACGGAAAATAAGCCCTAGCATGATTTTTCAGGATGACACACCCTGGACATAAGCCCTAATGTGACTTTTGGAGCAAAAATTAATATAAGACCCGGTCTTATTTTCGGGGGAACACAGTATTTCTGTTTATGTTGAGAGAAGAAAATCACAACTCTTTCCCCTCCTGTTTCCCCCTTCCTTTGCACATCCCTGTTGGCATTCCCTCATTTATCGTCCCGTTCAGGGAAGATAAAACTTAGAGGGAAGTCAAATTTAGCACTTCCTTAAGGAAGAACCCAGTATCCCTGCGTACGTATCAAGCATGTGTAATATTTTGGCCATGCATTTTTTAGAACAGAACCAAACAACCTTGGGTATTAGCCTCTGGGATTGGAACCTGGAAATCTGCATTTTTTAACCACTTCTCTAAAGCAACTGTTCTCAAACTTTTGTGCAGTCTCTAACCAGTACATTGAGATGTCTTATATCACAGTTACTCATTTTTGCTGGATTCATGTTAGAGGAATTCCATGGGGAAAACGAATATAGCTGAGCTATATTATGGCTATTGAGCACTTCAAACGCAGCTAGTATAATTGAGATAAATTTGTAATTTTCATTTAAATTCAAAAAGTGAAAGTATGTACATTTTTTTATATTACATGTTGAAATGATACTATTTCGGATAGCTGGATTAAATATGTTAAAATTAGTTTCACATATCTTGTCCTATGGATATGAGAAAGTTGTTACCTGGAATGTGTTGCCTGCATATGTATAATATAATGTTGTCCCACATGTCCTCCCCGAAGCCAGGGGTAAGCAGTCTGTGATGGGGGAGGCAGCAGGGAGGCCCGAGCTCCTTACTGTTCAGTCTTCTGCTTCCACTCTTCTGTCTCCTTCTGCGCACTAGTCTCCTGGAAGCTTTAACACGCAGAATTACTGGCTTGTTTGCGGAAGGCTGAGAACATTGGTTGCAGAAACAGCCATCTCGAAAACTTCAGGGATGGGCGGTGTGCAATTGTAGCGCCCTGGAATACACCGTTATGCCATCCTGGTTGTGGTTCTGGGGTTTTATGTCCAAGATCATTTTTATTTATCTTTCCTTTTTTCTAACATCCTACATAGTGGATCCCTCTGCGGTTTAATTATTTTTGAATGAGAAGTGCTAGCCACACAAAGGACCTAACATCGCCTTGCCCCTGCCTAGAGCTGTTTGCCAGGAGGAGTAATTGGTGGTTTGTTAATGTGACTGTTCAGCAATTCACAACTAATATGATACTCATATTCCGAGGTGAAAAGCCCTAATATATCTTTACCACCCTTGATAATCCTTATACCTTATATTTGAAGTTACTGTCAATAGAGTATTGTACCTCATACACGTAAGTTAAAATCACGTATCATTCTTAGGTGTGATTATTAAAGTTAAACCAATCTTTGTCCCCCCAGTATTGTAGCTACTTTGTTTAAAGATGTGTTTTGTTGGTTTGAGTAATATCCATTCTTTTCACTACTGGCATATCCTCAAGGAGGTATGATTGTCAAAAAGGAAGTCTAATTAGATACCTTCATTCTCATACACATCCTGAGATCTGACACACATTGGCATCTAGAAAGTAGTGAAATGTCTAAAGCCAATATAGAAACGTTAGACCACTGTTCTTTTCATTTAGATAAACGTTAGAATTTTTGTGTTCTTACCTCAAATTCATGGCCGCACTTCCCCCACTTAGGTAAAGGTTTAATTTTGAAATGATTTCTTATGTTACATTGTTGTTGGTCTTTTCCAATAAGGTAGGACAGGACAAAAAAGTAAACTTTGTCTATTTGGATTTTAAAAAAAAACTTTTAACTCCTAATACGGACTTGGCTGGGGTGGGCTACATATGATCTGTTGCCGTATTGTTTTGTTTTTTTCCAACTATTTACAATTAGAAAAACATTCTTAGCTTGAGAGCAGTTAAAAACAGGAGGTGGGCCAAGTTTGACCATTGTTTGCCAATCCCTGGACTAGCCTACAGGACATGGTTGAAAACTTAGTAAAATCATGACTGCAGCTAGATCCATTTTGAAACAGTCACACTTTGCTAATACAAGAAATCACTTTGGTAAGCCATTTTTATGCTTGAATCTTAAGTAGAAAAATTATAAAATTGCTATTCTAAACTATAGAGCCACCCAAGGTTACATCAGTTGTATTGAAAAGTCCTATGAGGAAACACCCCAGCTTACAGTGTCTTTCGACCTTTGAAGAGGTTATAGATCATCTTTTAATAATCATTGACTTCTTTCAGCCAACCTCAAGAGAATTTGCAAGACAATTGTTGAGGCACCGAGTGATGAAGAAAGACTGAAAGCTTTTGCTCCCATCCAGGAAATGATGACTTTTGTGCAGTTCGCCAATGATGAATGTGATTACGGCATGGGGCTCGAGCTGGGAATGGACCTCTTCTGTTACGGCTCACATGTGAGTAATAAATCCACCAGACCTCACTCCTGTCCCCCATACTAACGCAGGCATGTGAGAGCCCCAGGTTCTAGCACAGGTGGGACATGGATTTCCAAAGGAACTTTTGAAGTGATTTTTAAGCAGATGTTCTAAAAATATTTATTTGAAATTTATCTTGTATTCTGGCAAAGGGGATTCAACCAAGTTATTTGCCTTCAGGTTTAAAGTGAATTTACTTACTAGTATTCCCGGGATGTGCCTGTGTATGGGTATGCACACACACTTTTCCTGAGGCTCCATTTCATTTTCTGTTGTGGTGCTGGGGGTGGGTATTTGTTCGTTTGAATTCCTAGATGAAGAACAACTACTATTTTAAAATAGGCTTTACACTACATTATTTAAAATATATGAGATGCTATTATTTGCTATTTGCTCATTAAATAGGAAAAACCTACCTTACAGTTAAGTCAATGCTTATTCAACTGTAGTTCCTGCAAAGTCAAAGAGCCAGTGAGGTGTAGTGGGTACAATGTGTTTTTAGGGCTAAATTTTTTGGTTTTACATCACGTTTTCCCCACAAAAAACATTGGGCACTTTTCCCAACACCAGTGTAGTCTCCTTACCTATTAAGTGTCTGCATACTTGGCACACAGACCATTTAATTCTCCTTTAACCTACGGTGTCACCTGCGAAGCACAGAGAGGTAAACCATCTTGCTCAGGTTCACACAGGCAGCCTGGTTCTAGAGTCAGCGTCTAACTCAGTAACTCCCAAACTGTAAAGTGCATAGGACTCACTCGGAGATATTATTAAAATGAACACTGTTTCAAAGGACCTGGAGTGAGGCCTGAGATGCTGCATTTCTATACACCCTCCCAGGGGATGGTAGTGCTGCTCACAGGACTAACCCAGCAGCTGTCTAACTTGAGCACACATCAGAGGCACACGGGGAGCATTCAAACACAGACGGGTTCACCCACCCCAAGTCTGACTGACTTCTCGGGTGGGTCCTAAGAATTTGCATTTCTGAAGAAACCCAGTCAGGCTGATAGCACAGGTCAGGGGAGTCTAATCTGAGAACTCGGCTCTAAACCACATGACTGCCTTCATGTGGTTATCAGTAAAAATAAAAAATGTTTAACAGCCAGAATGATAGTCCTTGACCAACCAGAATAGTGCTTGGCTTGCCAGAAAATATGAACCAGCTTCATAGAAAACAGAATTGTTGTGAGAATTAAATAAGAGTATATGAAAAGGTTTATTAGCACAGTATTTAGCATATAGTAAGTGCTTATAAATGTTTATCATCAACAAAAGCATTGCTAGTTTTTCTTCTACTGTATATGCAACAGCAGTAATGTAAGTCACTGATAAACCTAAGGCAGGAACTTAAAGGGATGGAAGGATGCAGGGTGGGGGGTGGGGAGAAGGAATTTTAAGATAAAGAGGAGTG
Source organism: Rhinolophus ferrumequinum (assembly GCF_004115265.2). NCBI lineage: Eukaryota > Metazoa > Chordata > Mammalia > Chiroptera > Rhinolophidae > Rhinolophus > Rhinolophus ferrumequinum. Next base: position 35,753,329 of record NC_046301.1, read on the forward strand.
TTTTGAAAACTCCTATTCAGAACCTATTACAGTATCGACTAAAGAAAATAACGATTAAAATCTTAACTGGTGGGGTATACACTGAAGAGAAGGAAAAAGCATTTGGGTATTAGTTTGGAGCAAAGAATGGTGGATAGTCCTAATCTAAGGGAACGGGGAAGCCTACATTTTTAACTTGGTTTTCTTCTGAATTTTCTTCGAGATATGCCATCAGCCGTAGAGCTACCAGATTGCCCTTGGACAGAATGCCAGGTGTCTGTCTCAAAATTCATTGTCCTCTTCAATTGAGAAAGTAGCTGAAATGATTTGGAGAGTACGCTTTGTTAAACAAGTACTTTTTCTCGTGTGTTCTATTACTTACTAGGGCATCTGCTATATTCTCTGCTTAACATTATTTTTATTTTTCAGTATTTTCATAAAGTTGCTGGCCAGCTTTTACCTCTTGCATATAATCTGTTGAAGAGGAATCTCTTTGCAGAAATTATTGAAGATCATTTGGCAAACAGAAGTAAAGAGAACATAGACCAACTTGCAGCCTGAGGGAGAGTTGGCTTTCTTTGGTGTACAGTATTTTAAAGCATTAGTATTAAGCTTGTGATTTTTTTTTTTTTTTTAATGAATACATAAAATAAATGGATGGAAGCATTTACTAAAACTTTCCTCTCTTCTGGCCTGGTTTTTTCCTGTGCAAATAAGTGGCAGTCCAGTCATCTACATGGGGCAGCCCTGGTCACATCTGAAAGAAAGTCATCCTCTAATGTGTCGCTGGAAGTCTCTGCCTGACGCCTGGGGTAACTAGACTCGCCTCTCCTCCCCGGGAGTCCTCTTTCAGTATTTACCATGGGCAACTAAGAATTTATTTGTGAGATGTGAGTTAGTAACAGCTGCAGCTCTAAGGACGAGATTTATGGGGGTGGGGAAGGCAACTCATGACACTGTACCCTGCACTCTCCCAGAATGCCTCATCCCAGACCTAACAACTGCACTGTAACAGTATCTCCAGCTGACTCATAGGTATTCTTCCCACAAGTAGTCCAGTTGTCCCATTAGGAATATTCTTTAACCAAACAGTTCTTTGACTCAGTATTTACTAATTAATATGGCATAGTATATTGATATATAGAATAATATAGGAATCAATATACCATTCATTTAGATTTTAAGTTTCCATTGCAAATTACTTCATTGGATTTCCACTACATCTGTGGACACGTGTGTTTTACCAGATTCAGATCCTCCGTATACGTGACAAAATGTCCTTCACCTTAAAAACAGAGCAAGCCATGAAATGCAAAATAACCAACTTTGTAGATTATGCTAAAGAGCCTATAAGCTTTCCCCCCCTTCATATGAAGTTCAAGGTAGCAAAACCCTCTGGTCATCGAGTTTAGCCCCCACATTTTGTAGAAGATTGACTTGACGTACCCAAAGAACTTTTGTTGAATAGTCAGTCTCCAAAGTTACTGTCGCTGTGCCTTGAAGCAGATTTGAGATACTTAATCTTTTTGATAAAAGGTTCCTTTTAATAGATTATTAAAAGGAAACACTTCTGGTGAGAACTTTTGAGTGGCATGCCTCATCTCCACAGTTACGCTGTAAGCTTTTAGGAACCTATGTTTTATGAGTATATGTCGCCCTCAGTAACACAAACCATTGAATATGTATAGGTGGTTGGAGAACAATACAACCAATGAAGACTGGTCTCATTTTAACCTCAAGTTGGTCGTGCTGCTGCTCATCAACCCTACTTTTACATTTTTCCTCAAACATGGCAATACTTCCCCGCCCCCGCTTCCTCAGTTAATTTCAGTGAGAAAAGAGCAATCAAAATAACTTCCACAAGCTCTCAGTGCTCTACCACCTGTGCATTCCTGTTCCTATGAATGCTACTTCCTGTCCCACTCAGTGCCCGAGATGTGCCATCCTGGTAGCTAGTCAAGGACCTCTCTGTCTCTCTCGGATCATCAGTCTTCCCTCTCAAACATTCCCTTCAACAAAAGCTATCATATCCTGCACCGTAAAACAAAATACCCTTTGTCACACATCCCTTTTCTGAAAAACAGGAAGAACTATAATAGCTGCCTCCATCTGAAACTCTCCAAGTTATCAGTTATCTCCACACTGGACAATTTTCAGTCCTTCGTCTATCAGCGACACCTGACAGTTGCTCCTCCTTCAAACTATTACTCACTTGGCTGAGGGCAATACTCTTCCCTTAATGACACACCGCTCCCCACCCTACCTCACTGGCTGCTCCCTCTTTTGCTTGCTCATCTCCTCAAATCGAAGCCTACCTATGCATCAATGTTCAGTCCTTTTCTGTCCACTTAATCTCTTGGTGATCTCATCCTGTCCCAGAGTGATAGCTCCCATAGTTTTCAGATCTCTCAGGCTGGGCTCTGCGAGTTTCTCCTGAACACGAGTCTCATATACACAAGTACAGCTGCCTACCTGACATCCCTCCCGACTGGGAAGTCTAAAAAGCATTTAAAACGTCCTGTTTAAAACCACAATTCCTCTGTACACATCCCCCAATCTATTCTTCCTGAAGTCTTTTCCAGTTCAATCTGTGGCCATTCCTTTGTTCTGCAGTTAGGCCAAAAACCTTGGAGACATCCTTTATTCCTCTCTTATTCAATCCACGAGGAAATCCTGTCTGTTCCACCTTCAAAATGTCTAGAGTCCAACCACTTCAACCACCGCCACCAGTTACGTCAGATTCAAACCTCTATCATATCTTACCTCGATTATTCCAAGAGCCTTCTAACTGGTCTTCCCGTTTCCACCCCTGCCCCCTTAGAGCCTATTCCCGACAAAGCTGCCGGAGAGATCATGCAAAGTCAGGTCATGTCACTTTCTGCATGACTGGCTTCCTCTTTTATTCGGAATAAAAGCCAAATTCTTATACCCCCAGCCTCTTCCCTCATTTTATGCCCTTTCCCCTCCAGCCACAGTGACCTAATTGGTGTTCCTGTACCTGTCAGGCATATCCTACACCTGTATTATTATGTTTGCCTGTATTTTTCCTCTTCCTGGAACATTCTGCTCTCAGGGAGCCGCATGATTCCCTCACTTTCCTTAGGTTTCTGCTCCAATGTCACCTCGTCTCTGAAGCTTTCCTTGATCACCCTCTATAAAAATAGCATCCTCCCCATTATTTTTCTCACTAAGAATTTTTGTCTGATTTATGTATACCTCTAACAATGTGCGGCACATAGGAATCACTTTTTAAAATTTGCTGAACTAATTAATTTGTGATATTTATCACCATCTGACATACTATGTATCTGTCTCTTTCCCTACTGGCATGTAAGCTTCAAGAATATAGAATAATGCCCAGCATACAGTAAGTGTTCAATGAATACTTAGTAAATGATCAAATGAAATGAATGAGAAAAGATCTATCCTGGAATTTCTAGTAAAGTGTTTTCACTAAAAATTTAATACTAGAAGGTTACTGAAATCTTTCAGCAATTCAAATGTTACCACCCACCTCCTTTTAGGCAGTTCTATTAGCAAATTTCCAAGGTAAAATTAAAAAAACAAAAAACGTGATCGTTCACGTGGTTTCTCTTCATGTAAACAACATGTTTTAAAAAAAAATAAAAGTTTTTGGAAGCAAACCTGCACTGTTCACTGACAAGTGGAGACTCTATACTATGGCTAGTTGTATGTATATCCTGCTGTTTAATCCAACATCGAGTCTTTTGTTGTTCCTTGCTTGCAAAGTACAGAAATGGCTTTGTCATCTGAGAGAAGCTTTATATATATATATATATATATATCACCCTGAGGCTGCATGTACCGGGGGTATTGGCCTACCCTGCACAGAGCAGCAGTAAAAGTGGGAAGACTGTTACAGATATAATTAAAGGCCAAACCACGCATTGTCATATAGATTTTAATAGATATTCTGATTAACTCATCACAGTAATCATTTTTACTGTAATGATATGCAGCTTTACTACACTAGTATAAATAAAAACAGATAAATACAGCTCTAGGCAACATCACAGATTAACACACTAAGCATTCTTCATGAATCAAAACTGAAAAAGGCAATTACTGATAAGAGATGCTGACACCCTTGCCCATTCCCATCATGCCTTCTCAAAAAGGGTACTCGAATAAGGTGCTCCACTTATTAAATGGGTAAATTAATCGTCCAGTTCGCCAGGCACGTATGTTTCATGGTCTCCACTATTGCACAGTTTGGCTAGAAAGCAGACACACCTCAACCTATCAAAAAGAAAAGTGGAACAGATAGTAGTAATACCAAAGAAAACCACTGAGTGCATAAAAATACGGCACTTTTCCTGTTATTTCAGCAGTAAGACACATCAGGGATAGAAATATACCAAGAAGAAAATTAATATCCACCTTGAATATCCACCCTGAAATGTCTGTCTCTGGGGCAGGATGGGCAATGAAAGGAGGACCTGAAATCGAAAAGGAAACATGAAAAATGAAGTCAATGTGAAGTTTAATGTTATGAATCTATCTGCAAAGAAACCCGTTTCTCTTTGAAGGCTTGTAACTAAGGACAAGCGATTTACTAATTAGCCAGTGCTGAGGAATTCATACTCTAGCAGTGTATTTGTACAACTGAAATACACTTAACACAAGCTGGAGATAAGATATACAGAACCATTATTTAGAAATGATTTCACTGAGTGGCCAAATAAACTTTGAAGGGGCCATTAAGAAAATGTGAAATCTGCAAAAGGGGGAAAGTAACTAGGACAAAATACTAATTTTAGGCAGATAGCAAAACTTAAGATGTTTCATGGTGAAATTCCTAGAATTTTGCAATTATCAATTGTCATTCTAATATGGCTTCATGATCTTATAAATCTTTAAGATCCTACAGATCTGTGTGATCTTACAGATCTTACAGACATATTAAGAACTATGAAGTGAAGAAACACTTCCAAAATGTAAAAATGGCTCATTGCCAGTTGTGTTTCAGAAAATGTCTGCAAAAATTCATTTTTCTACCAAAAATACATAATCACAGAACACTGAGGCCAGTCCTTCAAGGTAACTGCCTTTGCTAGAATGAAGACCATGATTAAGACAGACATTTCCAAAAACAAAAATCCCAAACCAACCCCAGTACATTTTAAACTCATCCTGAAAAAAATGTGTACTATGAAGAGTCAAAACATCATTGAGCACTTACGGATGTGACACACCCAAAGATTTCAAAGGTTATGTTCAGATTAAAATTTTACCTGCTGCCTTTGCAATTTTACTGTTTTCATTTGATTTTTTAAAAAAGGTTAACACTGTTTAACATTTGTTTTTAATCTGCAAAGTGATTTGTAGTGTTTCAACTTTCCGGTTAATGAGTCAAAATGGACAGGTCAGAAGACATAATCCAGGGGATGGCAGTGAAAGATCAGAAACAGGTTTATGGACACATTGAATCAGAGAAATAACCACGACCTCTTTCACCCCTATTCCCACTGTAAACTTTGTTCATATCTCCATTATTTTTAAATCTGAATTAGTCTATAAAAATCACATTAAAAAGGTAAAATTATTTAAGTGAGATATTAACTGATCTGTATTTTATAAACTTTAATCCATAAAAATATAAATTAAGAATGGTAGATTTTTAAGAAAAGAAGTATACATTTAGTGCAAGTTATGAATTACATTTCTTCTTCAGTGTCAGCAGTAAAATATACTGGGGGAAAAACAAAATGACTGATCTAATTTCAGGGGAAAGAATTCCAGTGTTTAAACATGCAATTAATACCAGGTACAGCTAAACAGAATACTTCCTTCTTTTGACTGTCAAAGCATCAGCATTGTGTTTCCTTATGCTGAACAGTACTTGTATATCATAGTAGTTTTAGAAATAGAAAATATGCATAAGACAAGGTAACATTATCCATAAAGTCTGAGAGGAAAAAAACAAACAAAAAGAAAACTGTTTATCCTTATGAGTCAAGTTTCACTGTTGAGTCTGACGCACATAGCACACACACTTCGAGACTTTACCTGTTTGCTCAGCCTGTGTGCTGCTCACAGCGTTTAGTGATGGTACAAACTACATGGTTAATGGCACAAGAAACACTCCCTTCTTGTAATGAAACCTCAGTAAAATCACAGTACATCTCAATATGAGAAAGGACTGTTTCAACAGGGTACACCAATTTAAAGAGGCTTTGTTACAGAGAGAGAGAGGGAGAGAGAGAGAAATAAAAGCTCTTCTGGAATGTAGAAAGGAAATGCTTCACTATACAATTCATGAATTAAACAGAACAGTTTTGATTTAAAAAAGGGCAAGACCTTGCAGTCTTAGAGATGGCTCAATTCAAAGTAATCCCTCCAGAAACAGGGACCGGTAACACATCTTGGCGATGCTGGAGCCGCAGGCCAGGTGCTCTGGGCCCTCTCCTCTGAGGCTCAGGCCTGCACTATCACGCGCGTCCATCCGTCTGTCTGTCCATCTGCATCTGTCCGGCGGCGGCTGAACACATCCAGTGCAGAACAGCAGGAGCTGACTGGCTGCTCTCAGTCAGAGGGGGAAAGGGCGCCCGCATCCGCTTCTCTCTCCTTTCCCCGCTCCAACAACAACTCCGTTCCACCAGCATTATTTGCAAACCATGTTGCAAAAACCTGGCTTTTATATTTTTTTCTTTTTCTTTTTTTTTTTAAAGGAGAAAAATAAGTAGACGCCTCCCTCGGGTTACAGAGTTGTGCTATTCAACAAACGAACTTCCTCTTCTGCCTCCTCTCTCTCCTCATCTACGGGACTCAGTTGAACATTACGGAAGCGGGGTCTTGGTTTGCCGTCTGGGCCATATGACGGAGGATATCTTTTTTTGTTATAATGCCAAGGAGGCGCCTAAAAGGCATAAACAGAAGACTGCTATTAAAATAAAAGGGAAAAGAAAAAGCAACGCTAAATTTATAGCTAAATCCTTTTTGTTGACAGGAATAGAGCAAAGCAAGCAGCCTGATTTTGTATTTTCAAAAAATACTTTATTGGTAAAGATAATTAAATTATCCAGCAACCATCTTTTGATATAAAAAGTATTGTGGTCACTAATAGTACGATGCCCTTTCCACTGAGACTCTCACTGAAGTAGAGGTATTTTAATTAACGTATGCCAACAAAAAAGTAACACAAAAATGGGAGCATGTACGAACAAGAAATGATACAGATCCCATTTGAGAACGAAAATTCATTCCCATCACATCAAGAAAGCAGTAAAAGGTCTGATGACGAAATCCCATCAATATTCCACTTTTTTTAAAAACCAAAATTAACTTTTAAAAAATAATTTAGGGATTGTCCAGTTGTATGCAGAATCTTCATGAAAGCACATACAATTGAGATAAAATAGTCAATACAGAGCTTCAATCCCCAACTACAGAACCCCAGGAATAAACTATGAGACAGCCCAAGTTTCTAGTATACTCATCAATGTTTTCCTTTTTTGATTTTAGCCAAAAAAGTTAAGATACAGTGCTTTGATGAAAGTCTTAGTTGTTAATGCTTACATTAAAAGACAGATGGAAAATCAAGAAGCAGTGCTAAAGGGTTATTACAGGTGAAGCACAAAGCAGAATGGATGAGTAGCTCCTTAGTATTCTGGTTAGTAGTTTTTAAAAAAAGGATGCATGAAACACTTGTGAAATATTAGCATACAACAGGAATACATAATCAGTTGTGTACCAAACAAACTGGGACATATTTTATACAGGTATGACAACTGCAGGGTAAAATGATTTCAGGCATTAATTGCTAGAGCCAGACGCTTTTTAGGTTATAAGGTAAGATCACTCAAAATGTATCTTTAGTCATGAAACCGCTAGGACATAAAGCCAGTTAAAACAAATGCATCTGATCCTAAAAGCGGCTTACAGCATTCTAGAAGCATCATACAAAAGGGGCACACACATATTCTAGGTACAATTCACTAATGAAATGGCAGGACACACATTTATGGACTTTGAAAGTATGCAGGGTATAGCAGAAAAAGAACTAATGCTATGATCACATATATATATATGTACACATTATGCTCTAGTGTGCCCATAAAAAAAAAATCCATTGAACTGTTAGCAAGTCTAACATTGCTAAGCTCAGTTAAAATCATTGATGAGCTTAGATTTACCACAAGATTAGGAAACATTGAAAAAAAGGGGGAGTTTGGGGTGACAGGGTAGACATTTTTTAACCAGTCAGGTGTCTTCTGAGACCGGTGTAATCACTAAAGTCGACAGATTCATTGCGTTTACTTCAAAAATGTCCAATATTTACTCATTCAGCTACCAAATCCTTCACAGTTCTTACACTGCAACTAATGATTCTGATGAGAAATGTTAACTACTGCTTGCTTCCTATGAATGCTGATTTACACGTGTCTAAATTTCTCTTACAGGCATATTATGAGATATAAACGTTATTGGCAGCATGTAGGATTTTGTTGTTTAGCAGGTTATCTGGGAAAGTGAGAACTGAACAGTTCACAAGTTTCATGCTTCCTGACTGCTAAGATATCTAAGGAGGAGATCTGATATATCTAATCACCAAGGGTTCGACGTGCTGCTTTAGTTGCTCGAGATGCTCTAATATGTTCTTCTTTGTGATGATCCCCAAGACAATCCTGAAACAGATCATGTTATGCTAATAACTGTGAGAACTTAAATTAAAAGAGGTTCCAATAATAAAGAATGAGAGAAAAAAAAATAAAATAAAAACATGAACCGTAAGAATGCTTTCAACGAACTTCAGAAAAATCAAAACAAAAGATTTGAAATCCCAGGTCCCATTTGTATAAATTCTACTGACTTTCAAAAGTGATACTATTTTAAAACATTGGTGGGTTGTTTTCCTTTTTAAATTAAAAATCAAAATTAAAAAAGTTCACAATGAAAATGATTACAAACACAAAAAAAAGTTAATACACAACTATACAATTCTGAAATTCAGTTTCATTTTCACTGTTCCTTCCTTTGAGAAAAATATTTTTCTACTCTCTGAAGTGTCATAAATGCAGCAGCTATTATTTGGATCTGCCTCAGCAGTGAAAAGGTCGGAGAACGCTTAGCCTGTATTGCCTGTGAAGAGATTTAAGAAATCCCTTGGATTTTACTATTATTTGGAATTAAAATTAAAGGCAACGTGAACTAAATAAAAATGCCAACCAACACAATCACCCCCTAATTTTCAGAAGCTGCCGAATGCTACTTCTTCAAATAATCTAATGAGATATAGTTATGATTCGGGATCGACATGACTTTCATTTTATGCATGTGTTTCTAAATAATGATTGCTTCTCAGTTAACATATTATTGTAACATCAAGCAAAATAATGGACATAAATTCTCAGAAGGGTAACTGAAAATAACTGAACCTTTAATTATTAAAACAAAATTATGGTTACTGGTTTTATAATGGAAGCCAATGAATGTAACTACAATATATGGATGGCAACACAGACAGTGAATGTCAAAAACCTTAAAAATCTTGCATCTTTAGAAATGATGGAAGCCCATCCAGAATGCTCTTCCGGGTCAGAACATTTCCCTGGTGATCAAGTAAAGTCAGCTTTCCTGTTAAACTGCCTTTGAACATTTTGACTTCTTTGAAGAAGAATGTCACCAGGGGACTTCACTTAGTCATAGTCTGGTCCTACAGATTCCGGGATGTCAGTTATAAAACAGTTCCTTAGGGTGATGCCTGGGTGAGAGGTGAGTAAGCAGGGAGCGTAGGGAATGGGACACACATGAACAGGTTCCCTGCTAATGTTTCTCATTCTTTTTAAAAAGTAATGTACTGATCATTAAGAACAAAGATAAACTGAAAAGTTCTCAGAGCATGGGAGCAAGTGCTCCCTCCAAAAGTCTCCAACACAGCACTATCTACTGTTGTTTCCCCGAAAATAAGACCTAACCGGAAAATAAGCCCTAGCATGATTTTTCAGGATGACATCCCCTGAACATAAGCCCTAATGCGTCTTTTGGAGAAAACCTTAACATAAGACCCGGTCTTATTTTGGGGGAAACACGGTAAAATAAGCACTCGATCACTCAATAAGTGTTCTTTGACTAAATGTTTAAGGTCAGATCAACAACAACAAAAAACTCATCAATTCACACTTGAATTTATAGGTGGAGTCAGGAAATGTGAAAATCTTGGCAATTAAAATAATTCCAATCTAATTCTTACTCATTCTCTTCTATCCAATTATACACAATGATTAATTTCAGTTAATATATTGGTAAGCTCTGCCAAATCACAAGGTACACAATGAGAAGTTATAATTTTTTTAAGGACCAAAGGGCAAATTTAGTGATTTACAAGCTGATGTTTATGTGTACAAAGTAATAGCCCTAAAAAGGAGGAAATAAATATATTTCCTCTCTTTAGTTAACAGAGAAGAATGATTTGAGAATAGTAAGGCCAGGTTCAGTGCTGCTTTGTTAATTTCAGGAAGTGCAAGGAAAATCAATACGAAATGTGACTAACGTAAATAATAATTTACTATTTCCTTGTGGGCTAACAAACAATGATGTAAGAGTTAACAGAGCATAACCCAACATTTTCCCAAATCTATGTTCCAAGAAACACCAGTCCTAAGAATACTGACCCTTTCTTCCATCAAAAAAAAGGTTCATATCCCATCTGAGAACCAAATAATATCAACATTTTATAAGTTCTGAGAAGTTCCACAGTAAAGAAACCTCAATTGCATTTAATCCCCTACTTTCCTAATTTATATGATCACAAAACTCTTTTTGAGCAATGCCTATTAACATCCTGCCAGTCCCATCAAGACTAAAACATTTTGATAAATTCTGCTAATTAAAATAATGTGGGACATCTATAACTGACATCTTTAAAACTTCATCTAATAATTGTCACCCCAATAAACTTTAATTAAAAAAAAAAACTTATAGACACACTTCCCCCTCATCTTTCTGTTCTCATTTTCTCCTTGCATCCAAGGTACTAGATTTGTTATATCTCTTCCCCCAAATAGTTATTTTCCACTTCCAAGGACCCAGCATAAAGTATAAAATATTAGCAATTGTCCAGAACTTCATACTCTACACTAAAAACTTGAAGATATGATTTCTTTTCTGGGCTTAAATCATTTAACTGTAAGTGAGAATAAAACACTCTACTTCCTTACACCGTTCAAAGAAAATGTTGTAATAACCACCACCCCAATTGATCTCTTCTCTTTTTATATCTATCAATTTTCCTTATAGGACAGAAATAAGGAAAATATAATCAAGGCAATCAAACATGTTGCTATAGAAAACACCACCCCCTACTCCAAGCTTTCTTATAAATAGGCAGTATCAGGTAAGATTTTCATTAACTATCCTCCCTCTCCTGCCCCACACTTCATTATTTTTAATTTCTTTTAAATGTTTTCCTTTCTACTATCTGTGCTGCAGAAAACCTGGGAATTAATCAGCAAAGTGAAATATGGTCATTAACCCATAGAGCTTTGTGATCATAGTTAATTATGACTAGAATGACATTTATATTTGGTAGTACATGAAAGGATAAACCATGCCAGGCACAGAGAACAACTCAAAGCAAGTAAAAGTTTATGACAACTCAGCTGCTTAGCTTCCAGCTGGGCCATTTATAATTAAAAGGGCCCAAGAACCAGTATAAAGCTTTATGAAAAGTTACTTTATTTAACATGGACTTACTAAGTTTTTAAATAGTGAAGTGTGGTACCATTATTTTTTCAATTAAACAGTAAACTAAAGAAAATAGTTATTTTACTACATAATTTCCAATCAATATCTGTGATATTTAATAACTCCAAACTTTCTGACCTTAATTGAGAGCTTTATCACTTAAATTATTTATTTCATATTACCTAGAGTTATGTAACTGGTTAGCACAGTGAAAGCAGTAAATGTAGATCTAATTCTCCAGCTTTATATGTCTATTCTTAACCCAATACAGTCTAAATACATTGTCTAAGAAAACAGTAGTAGTTTAGGAAATCACAAAGAAAGAGGACATACTTGTATTCTATTAGTCAATTACAGGGTAAAACAGTAGCAAGATGTTGGGTTTTAAAATTGGAAATGTATTTGATTCCCTGATCTGTGACTTGCTAACCTCCTTAACTGGGCAAATTATTAAACCTCTTTGAGCTCAATTACTACATCTGTAAAGTCTGGATACTGCCACCTACGCTGCGTGGGGCTGAGAATCTGAATGAGAAACGTGAAGAAAGCGTTCAACAAACACATTTCCTTCCTTTTTGTTCTTTCTTCCTCCTTTTTAGAACGTGGTCATGTGTTTTGTACAAAATGTTGTTTTTAAAAAACCTGCTGATTCTCTTAAGTATTTAGTGTTTCAACCAGTTTCACGCTGTGCTTGCAGTTTATTCATAATCCAAGAACACCCTCTGTTTCTCATTTCTAGCCTTTCTGTGATCAGCCTTTAGGTAAAACAACATTCTTTAGTATTTCAACTAGGAACAGTAACATAATGGAAAAAAGGAGACCAGAGAGAGAGAGAGAGAGAGAGAGAGAGAGAGAGAGAGAGATAGAGACAGAGACAGAGACAGAGAGAGAGAGAGAGAAAAAAAAAACGGATGAGGAAACAGATCCCAGGTCCAGGAACAGAGTGGAGCAGACAATGAAGGAGTATGTTTGCCAAAGCACACTGTGTATCGTGTCCCCACAGAACCTGTGACATCAGCCAAACAAAACTTCCCTATATTCCTATCCTGGGGAAACACTGGCGGTTTATGTGTAAATGGCAGACTAATCAGTTAATCAATTTATACATGTTAAATACAAGAGTATTTATTTGTCATTAGCAGTTTATGTAAAAGATTTGTGACTGGAGAAAACAGAAAAGAGGAAACAAAGCATTTGCTAAAGGAGGTTTTTAGCTAACTTACCAATTTTATTTAATTATATGTTATTGCCCTCATTACATGATAAATCGAATAATGGCTGTAATAGTAATAGCAAAATATCTAGATATACGAGAAATACATATTCTAAAAAGGAATGACTTACAAAAAAAAGTTTTTTGCAGTATCCGCACAGGTTACGTCCACTGCTCTTCTAAGAGAGGACGTTCCAAGTGCTGAGTGGATGTGGGAGATGATTCAGCACTTCTTGCCAACTCTGAAGTGTTCCTGACAAATGTGTCTTTGTATTTTGGCAAAGATCTGGGAGGTGACACCTTTGTCCCTCTTTGGTAAGTGTGACGCCGAGGGCGGGACCGTGTATTTATTATAACCATACTGAAAGGCAGCCTTTCCCGCCTGGGAGCGGATTATTACACTCTCCCCTAATAAATGCCTACAAGTTCCACTAAATAGGATAAAACGTTCTGGTAAGAGAACTGTGTTCTTTGAGCAGACTTACCCATTGTGAGTGACGAGGCACTGCCTCAGGCCCAGCTTCCGGAAAATATCCACCACGATCTCCATCGGGGTGTGATCGGTCACTGTGAAAGGGCTCATGTCAAGAATACTCCGCAGCTTCAAGGGCCGAGGGCTTTCCGCGGGAAGAGACGGGGTGTGCTGTGCAAAACACACACGGGAACTGCCCACGATCCCTTCTTGCTTTTTCCTGGCACTTTCTGCAAAGAGAGAGAGAAGACCAAAAATTAAAAATGGATAGCTTTTGTTTTCAAGGCAACCTTCCTATTCGGAGACTAAAAAAATAAATAAATGTGGCCCATGACTTGCAGTCCATTCATTACCAACCCCCATCTTCTTAATCAAGAAAGGAATCGACTGGAAAGTCATTTCATAATTTCTAGTTGGCAGCATTAGAATCCACTGGCAACAAATGATTTCATGTAAATACATTATTTTTGGTCTAATTACATCACAGAACAATTTACTGAGGCTGAAGTTGTTTTCTAACTTTGAGCGATAAGGGAGCATGTCTGGAAATAGGATTTTCAAACCTGCACACATGGAATCCATCATCGTATAACTCCTGCCCGTACTGTGACTGATCCTGCTTTAGAGGAGGGACTAAAGAGAGTTTTATCCTCCGACTATGCTCTACGTTGTATACTCCACCCCGGTGAATCAGCTACCTCTTGCTCTGTTCTAATATTAAAGTTTAATTTTCTAGTTGAGTCATAAGCATTAATAGGTGGTTTGCAAGTACAATTACACCCAAAATGGACACAGACTGACTTTTGAGGTTTGCTTTGTAAATGCTCTGTGTGCTCTCCACTGAGCTCTGCCGCCCCTGCTTCTGCCCTGCCGGCTATCTCCACTCCCACCGTTGAAAGTGCTAGGTAAGAAGTGACAAAGATGCAGGAAACGGCAGGGGAAGAATAGAGACCACAGAAACAAGAAGGAAACCCATTAAATGGAGACAATACAAAAACAAAATAAAATAGTCAGCTTTATGTTTCTATTTTTAGTATGTATTCAAAACCGTGTGTATAAATATGGAATTTGTTATATTGAGTATATTTTCAACATGAACTTTGCTACCAAAATATTTAGGCCAAAATAATTAAGCATCAGTCCTAAGCTAAGAAGCAGATAAACATACAGCTCATAAACACATATTGCAATGCTTTTTAACTCTTGACCACTAAAGCCTTATTTAACTGTGTTGTAACACATTCAAGTAGGAAGGCACGAAGTGAAGTTCTAATGGTTAGAACTTACTAAAACACCTTAAAAGCATGACAAAAGCACAGAAAAAAAGGAAGTCCACTAGTAAATAACATATATGATTTCTGAAAAATGCTTGCTAGGTTGCTTTTAGCCCATAGAATCATCTAGTTAATGAACGGTGGCGTGTAAGTACTGTTAGCATGTATAACAGATGTTCTGAGTTAAAACTAACTCCAGTCATCAATCTTAAACACTTTAAAATACACGTCATAGCATCAGTGAAAACATGCTGAGACTTTAAGCACTTACTGATAAAACAACTTCAGAAAAGTTTAGAAAAATGTTAATTAACCTAATTTATTATTTATTAGAACGTTCACTTATTATACACCCAGCCTCTCTGACTTAAATTTGTCACTTTAAGACGATCACCTTTATATGAATACATAACTATTTTAACAAGCATCATTTATTAAGTGCAAGAAGGACATCTGTTAGGTTTTGTTTTGGTTTATTTTTGTGTGAAAAAAATTTTTGAACGTCATTCAAAGGCCTTTCAAGCAGAAAACATCATCAAGTTTTCATTTTCTGATAAGATTATTTTTTTTTAAAGTGAACATGCAGACACAAGAGTTACACTTCCAGAGAATGGTTCTTTTCTAACATAAAATTTCCTAAAGTAAATATGAATTTTACCTCAGATCCTTAATATGATATCATCTGTCTTTTTTCCCTCCTAAATTTTTATATTTTATCTTTCCTGTTTGCGTTAATATACTCTCAAGGGCTTAACTTCTCAACACTCATCATAAAAGAAAGGTACAAAAGGTGTCCTCTTCATTTTTGACTATGTGAAAGAAACCTGGTGGTGACAGATTCCAAAAACATTCCCCAGGGATCTAGAACACTTTCACTTGTATTAATTTTACATTATTTTGTACACCTGAAACTAAAAAAAAAAAAAAAAACTCCCAGGCTTCATGTATTTCTGATGATAGGTTAGTAAAGTACTTTACTCATATAATTAGACAAAATGGGTTTCATGAAATTCATACCTCTGTAAATATAAGTACATTTAATTTTTTGATGTTAAGCATGCTTCCAAAGACTTGTATAAATAAAATTTACATAAATTTAAAAGTCTCCATGTAAAACTCACAGCTTCTATTACATAAATAGAAATGAACAGGTGTACTTTTATAACTTAAGGCAGAAAATAAAAAAGAAGATTCAATTCACACTATAAATATAATAGGAAATACACCTG
Source organism: Rhinolophus ferrumequinum (assembly GCF_004115265.2). Taxonomy (NCBI): domain Eukaryota; kingdom Metazoa; phylum Chordata; class Mammalia; order Chiroptera; family Rhinolophidae; genus Rhinolophus; species Rhinolophus ferrumequinum. The sequence goes on from NC_046301.1 coordinate 35,769,202, forward strand.
ATTTTAAACAAATCTATAAAACATTCAGCCTCACTTTTTTACATCCTGACACAAAAAATGCAGGATGAAATGTCTCTCCATTTAGACTACACCTTAACACAGTAAACTGTGATTCACTGCTGGTGGGAATTTAAGGCACAACCACTACTTAGTGCAATTTGATGATATCTTTCAAAATTATAAGTGTGCCTACTTCCCAATCCGATAATTCCACTTCTTGTAATTTTCGTACATTTTTCCATAAGCAAAACATCAAATATACAAGGTATCAAATAAATGAGGCAACAATTTTTATAATAGCAAAAGATTGGAAACATCTTAAATGTCCATCAGTGGAAACTGATTTTAAAAAAAAATCATTATGTATCCCATAGTATATCTACTTGATGGGATACTATGTAGCTGTAAAAATATAGAAAGAGGAAAATACACACTGATTTGGGAAGATACCCAAGTAGAAAAAAAAAGTGGATAGCATGATACAATTTGTTTAAAAAGAGGCAACCACACACATACATACTAATATCAGCATAGAGTATCTATAAAATACATAAAAAACCAAGAAGATGACTACCTACAGAGTTAAACTGCTGTCTATGGGGTTGGTCATAGGTGAGAGAGATTTTTTATTGTATACTTCTTAATCTTCTTGAATTTGAATTACGTGAATGCACTACAGAATTTATAAATTAATTTGGGGAAAGATGTTCGTTTGAAATCTTGAGTTTTTCCCAACCCTGGATACAGCATATAGCTCATCACTTATGCAAGCATTCTTTTGTCCTTTAATATTGTATATATTATACATATACAGAAAACCTAGTGCACAGGTCTATTTTTCCCATTTAAAAACTTATACGTAACAAAAACACATGTGAGTAAATATTTCAGGTGTATTCAAAAAGCCATCATGTGACTAACATTACTGATGACATAACTTGCTATCTCACATATCTAGAGTATCCCTGTTCCCTTATACCTGTATTGACATTATCTGCTGACCCAATATTCTATTTCTCAAGATGGTAACCAAACTAAATAATATAACCACAGAATCAGTGGGAAGGTGATTAATTCTTAACTTTACCATTTCCTTTATCTTTTAAAAACCTGGCCTTCTTCCTTTAAATTTCTCTGTAAATTCTAAAATTCTGATCTTTTTCTTTTCTTTGCCTGGCTACCATTAAAACCTGAAGAATGGCATGGAAACAATAGCCTTAAATGATACATTGGACCAGTTGGATTTAATCGATATTTTCTGAGCATTTCACCCCAAAACTGCAGAATACATGTTCTTCTCAAGTGCACATGGAACATTTTCCAAGGTAGACCATATGTTAGGCCACAAAACAAGTACTGATAAATTTAAGAAAACTGAAATCATACCAAATGTCTTCTCTCACCACAGTGCTATGAAATTAGAAATGAACTACAGGAAAAAAACTGGAAGACACACCAATTCATGAAGAATGAATAACATGTTACTAAATAACGAATGGGTCAAGCAGGAGATCAAGGAAGAAATCAAAAGATATCTCGAGACAAACGAAAATGAAAACACGACAACCCAAAATCTATGGGATGCCGCGAAAGCAGTCCTAAGAGGGAAATTCATAGCATTGCAGGCCTACCTAAAGAAACAAGAAACATCACTAATCAAGAGTTTATCTTCACACTTAAGGGATCTGGAAAAAGAACAGCAAAATAAGCCCAAAGGGAGTACAAGGAAGGAGATAATAAAGATCAGAGCAGAAATAAATGAAATAGAAACCAGAAAAACAATACAAAAGATCAATGAATCCAAGAGTTGGTTCTTAGAGAAGATAAACAACACTGACAAACCTTTAGCCAGACTCATTAAAAAAAAGAGAGAGAGGACCCAAATTAATAAAATCAGAAATGAAAGACAAGTGACATCAGACACCGCAAAAATACAAAAAATTTTAAGAAATTACTATGAGCAACCATATGCCAACAAATTTGACAATCTGGAAGAAATGGACAATTTTCTAGAGGCGTACAACCTTCCAAGGCTAACTCAAGAAGAAACAGAAAACCTGAATAGACTGATTACCACCAGGGAAATTGAATCAGTAATCAACAATCTCCCAATAAATAAAAGCCCTGGACCAGCTGGCTTTACAGGTGAATTTTACAAAACGTTCAAAAAAGAATTATCACCTATTCTCCTCAAGCTCTTCCAAAAATTCCAGAAGGAGGGAAGACTCCCAAACACTTTTTATGAAGCCACTATCACCCTGATCCCAAAATCAGACAAAGACACCACAAAAAAGGAAAACTACAGGTCGATATTGCTAATGAACATAGATGCAAAAATCCTCAACAAAATATTAGCGAACAGAATTCAGCAATACATTAAAAAGATCATATACCATGGTTCAACATCTGCAAATCAATTAATGTGATACATTACATTAACAAAATGAAAAATAAAAATCACATGATCATATCAATAGATGCAGAAAAAGCATCTATTTGATAAATTTGATAAAATCCAGCAGCCATTTATGATAAAAACCCTTAAGAAAGTGGGAATAGAGGGATCATATCTCAACATAATAAAGACCATATATGATAAACCCACAGCTAACATCATACTCAATGGGGAAAAGCTAAAACCATTCCCCTTAAGATCAGGAACAAGGCAAGGTTGCCCACTTTCTCCACTTCTATTCAACATAGTGCTGGAAGTTCTAGCCACAGCAATCAGACAAGAAAAAGAAATAAAAAGCATCCAAATCGGTAAGGAGGAAGTAAAATTGTCATTATATGCAGATGACATGATACTATATATAGAGAACCCTAAAGACTCCACCAAGAAACTATTAGAGCTGATAGATGAATTTAGTAAAGCAGCAGTATACAAAATTAACATTCAGAAATCAGTTGCATTTGTATATACCAATAATAAAACATCAGAAGGAGAAATTTAAAAAGCAATCCCATTTACAATTGCTCCAATAAAGAAGAAAGAGATCTTACCATTTGCAAAAACATGGATGGACCTGGGAATAAATTTAACCAAAGAAGTAAAAGATCTGTACTCAGAAAATTATAAGACACTGAAGAAAGAAATGAAAGAAGATACAAATAGATGGAAACACATACCATGTTCATGGATAGGAAGACTTAATGTAGTTAAAATGTCCATACTGCCTAAGGCAATATACATATTCAACGCAATTCCTATCAAACTACCAATGATGTTTTTCACAGAAATAGAACATATAATCCTAAAATTTATATGGGACCATAAAAGACCCCGGATAGCCTCAGCAATCTTGAGAAATAAGAACAAAGTGGGAGGCATAACAATACCTGACATCAAATTATACTACAAGGCTACAGTAATCAAAACAGCATGGTATTGGCGTAAAAACAGACACATCGATCAATGGAACAGAATAGAGAACCCAGAAATAAATCCATGCCTATATGGCCATTTAATCTACGACAATGGAAACAAGAATGTATGGTGGGGTAAAGACAGTCTATTCAATAAATGGTGCTGGGAAACCTGGACAGACACATGCAAAAAAATGAAGCTGGACCACCTCCTTACACCATATACAAAAATAAATTCCAAATGGCTTAAAGACTTAAATGTAAGATCTTAAACCATAAAATTCCTAGAAGAAAATATAGGAAGAAACTTCACAGACATTACCTGGAGTAAGATTTTTACTGATAAATCCCCTCGCGTGAGGGAAGTAAGAGAAAAAATAAACACGTGGGATTACATCAAACTAAAAAGTGTTTTCACAGCAAAGGAAACCATCAATAAAACAAAAAGGGATCCATCCTACTGAATGGAAAAAGGTATTTGCCAATGATATATCTGATAAGGGGTTAATATCACATTTATAAAAAACTCACTCAACTCAACTCCAAAAAAACAAACAACCCAATTAAAAAATGAGCAGAGGACATGAAGAGACATTTTTCTAAAAAGGACATACAGATGACAAACAGACATATGAAGAAATGCTCAACCTCACTAACCATCAGAGAAATGCAAATAAAAACCACAATGAGATACCACCTCACCCCAGTCAAAATGGCTATCATCAACAAATCAACAAACAACAAGTGCTAGCGGGATGTGGAGAAAAGGGAACGCTTGTGCACTGTTGGTGGGATTGCAGATTGGTGCAGCCACTCTGGAAAACAGTATGGAGGTATCTCAAAAAACTGAAAGTGGAACTACCTTATGATCCAGCAATTCCACTCCTAGGTATCTATCCGGGGAAATCCAAAACTCTAATTCAAAAATCTTTATGCACTCCTGTGTTTATTGCAGCACTATACACAATAGCCAAGACATGGAAACAACCGAAATGCCCATTGGTAGATGAATGGATTAAGAAAATGTGGTACATTTATACAATGGAGTATTACGCAGCCATAAAGAAGAAAGAAATCTTACCATTTGCAACAACATGGATGGACCTAGAGAACATTACGTTAAGTGAAATAAGTCAGACAGAGAAAGACAAATACCATATGATCTCACTTCTATGTGGAATCTAAAGAAAAGAATAAGTGAATGAACTAATCTGAAACAGTTTTGGAGACAAAGAGGAAAAACTGAGGTTGCTAGATGGGCGGGAGGGGTGGGGGTAAAGGGGAAGGTGAGGGGATTAGAAAACAATCGGTAACCACAAGATGGCCACGGGGTTTTGAAAATTAATTTGGGAAATGTAATCAATAATGTTGTGAAGATTTTGTAGGGTATCTGATGGACATGTGTCCCATTTGGGAGACCATCTCAGGGAAGATGTAGATGCCTGATCACTGCACTGTACACCTGAAGCTGAACAATAATGAATGCCAAGTATAATATTACATATACATATATATATATATATGTATGTATATACTTACAAGAAGCGGAGTACAGCATTAGGAATAGAGACCGTGGAAATGTAATGGCTCTGTGCGATGTCAGAGGGATAGTGGATGGGGGGAGGGGGGTTCACACAGTGTGAGGGATATAAATGATAAACATCTAAGTATTACTTTGTCTTGTGCACCTGAAACTAATAAGAAAAAAAAAAACCTAAAGAATGGGAATCCAAACAATGAAATTCTTCTCTGACTATAGGTGTGGCTATGGTAATTTAGGCTTTGAAGCTACAACACCTGAACAGACCACATACTCTGCCCACTCTGGCAACTACTATTCTGTTACCTAAAGCAAAACTTGGAATGGTGGGACTGCTAGTCTTTGAAAAAGTCTTCCAGAGCTGTGGCCTTTTCCTAAACGGAGTAGGATATTCTCTGTAGGCACTTTTCTTCTCCTCTTTCTCACTGTCTTTTTTTTTGTTTGCTTTAATAGGTTTTGTAAACTGCGAGGTTCCGGTTTGATTTGGGAAATGCTCCCCATCTCTACTGTCCAATCTTCCCTCTTTAAATGGCACAAGAATTCAAATATTTCACAATCCTTTTGCAATGGCCACAGAGATAAGCAGCAAGGGAGATGACAGGTCATAGGAGTGACCTTTGGAGACAGGTCAAATGCTTGACATTTTTCAGCTCAAAGAAATGGCTTGATAACAATATCCTCTATCTCCTCTGGGGCTGCAGGGAGAGGAATCAGACTGTGCAGAAAAGGATTAGATGTCTCATTGGCATCCTCATCAATACTGGAGGACTATAACGCAAGGGAAAACATTAATTTTGGAGGAACATAATTGCTTCCTCCTCAGAAAAAGTTTATCTCCAAGAAATAACACAGTATGGCCAATGTCTTTAAACAGAATTTTCAGGAATGTCAGCACAAAATACAACAGGACTTACATACTTTTTCAACCTGGCATTTGATCAAAATAAAATCTCAATGATTTTTTCACTTTAAGCTGGACACTGCCAAGTTAATATTGTAAACCTAAATCCAAAAACTAAGAAAGCAAAATCTTGTGAATCTGATATAAAACAGACCAATAAAGATGGGATTTTTCAATAATTTATATTCAAATAAGCCAACTTTATTAAATACAAGAGTATATTTAGCTGGATGCCCCGGCAGTTGCTAAGGCCTTATGTTATATGTTATTAGGAATAGTATCAACTTAACAAGGCTGATCTGAGTGCGAAAAGAAGTATCTGACCCCAATCTCTGATAACAATGCCAAATGAAAAGATACAACTATATTTAGCAGAACAATCCACAGAAGCATAAACTCCTTTCTTAGAAAACATTAGACTTTAAGGAACATAAAATACATGCCTTAACCACACGAACACAACCAATTAGATGTTATTGCTTTCTTTCTTTCAGAAATCTATTATACGAAAAGTCGGACAATTAAGTTCGCAAACTTTCCACCGTGCACTTACATGGTGGAAAGTCCACAAACTTAATCATCCAACTGGTATATACTTGTGTCTGTCTCCGTAGATATATAGACACTGATAGATATAGAGGTATGTGCTTGTGTGTGTATTTTTTAAAAAGGTACCTATTGCAATTGTCAGGTCTCTTCTGAGGGCAAATCCCACCAATCTCTGAGATTCTTTTGACATTATAACAGGAAAGCCATTGTAGCTGGTTTCATTAATCATGTTTTCTATATCATCCACCGTCATATTGTCCTGCGTCAGGACAGCTAAGGGAGGATCATTCCTTCGAGGTCTCATGACATCAGCAGCCAGGGTGGTATGAGTGAATTCTTCTTTTGCATCCAAGAAAGGGTATCCATTTAACCGGATGTGCGCCTCATAAATGCCTTCCCTTCCAAAGGCATCTCCAACCCATTTACTGGTCATCACTGCAGCCATAAGGGGAACGATATATTCCAGGCCTCCAGTAAGCTCAAAAACAATAACCACCAGGGAGACAGTCATCCTTGTCACGCCACCTGAAAAAAGGAAGCATCACTGGTCAGGATCCTCATCAACACATGCTAGTTGAATTTTTGCACTGGGCAGTCGAAAACAACTTGTAAATAGAACTTAGTGAAAAGGATTGTCATCAAAAACTAATATTTGGACAATTAGCACTATTTTAATAAGATCTAGAGAAATACCCATCACCTTTGTTTATGACATACCGTGTTTCCCTGCAAATAAGACCAAGTCCTATATTAAAGTTTGCTCCAAAAGACGCATCAGGGCTTATGTTCAGGGGATGTCATCCTGAAAAATCATGCTACGGCTTATTTTCCGGTTAGGTCTTATTTTTGGGGAAACATGGTGGAAGACCTGTTGTTTCATATAAAAAAAAAAAATCACAGCTGACCAACTAAAACAAGTTTGCCATTTTGGTTTACTGTGATAGCAGACATAATTTCACCCTTCTAAACACTTACGATTAATTATTAGGGAATTTTGGTAAAGCACATCATAGCTATCTTGTTTAATACCAATTTACATATTAAATTCATATGTGCATAGACTATTAATTTAATACACTTCTCTCTTCTAAATCTTTTCAAGATAAGTAAAATATTTTGCTGTCTTATGACTTAGGTTAGCGGTGTAATATTCCCCAACTTAGAAAACTCATCTACACATTGACCCGAACCATCATTCTGAACTATCGTCTCTAGGCTGAAGCCTCCCCCACATTGCTCCACCTACAGTTGCATTTATCCCATGACTCCAACTACGCAAGCCTTATCTTATTGTTGTGATTGTCTCACTGTCCTGTAGAAAGACTTCAGATGACCACTGTCCCAGAAAACGCCACACACCTACAACCAAACTGCTCTTCTTCCCCAAAGAGCTCCCCATTCCAGCTTCCCTGACCCCAACACTGGGTACCTCATTCTTCCTAACAACCCAGTTTGTCATCATTCTCAGTTCACCCCTTTACTTTATTCTAACATCTAGACTCTCACCCAGTCCTACTTGATTCGCTCTACAAGATATCTATCCATGGGTCCCTTCCCATGGGGTCCCATGGGAATAGTGAGAATAAGTCGACTTATTCTCAGTATTATCAACTTAGTCCAGACCCTCAAGACTTTGTTCCTTAATTTTAATACCATTTTATCTCACCTCCTTGACTCCAGGCCCCATGACCTATTTTGATACACTTTCTAAACCTCATCACCAGGTTAATCTTTCCTAAGTTAATACTTTCACCATGTTGCTCCTTTGCTCAAAAACCTACCAGGGCTCACCAGTTCATACTATATTAAGCTTAAAACCAACCTCTTTGTTTTTTAACTTAAAAAAACCTACTATGTGATCCTTGTATACACTATGCCAGACATGTCCTAGTCAGTTTACAAAGGCCTTTTTAAAATTACTTTTTAACTAAGCACTTCCTATTTTATCAGGCATGATGCTAACAGCTTACATACATGTTATTTTATATGATCCCACAATAAGTGTAGGAGATAAGTAGTTATTATTTCCATTTCAAAGATCAAAAGAAAAAAATAAATAAAAGTCAAGGAACTCTTTCAGTCATTTAGCTAAAAATGGCGAAGCCACAACTGTCACAGATCTGACCAATTCCAAATACAAATTCACCCTAACATCCTTCTCCTAATCTGGCTCTCTCACCAATCCAACTTTGTTCCTTAAATTATCCAAAATGCACTCTCTACTTCAACATGGTCAGTTTCTTCAACATCCCATGAATACTAAACCTATTCATATCCTAATTTCTTTGTCTTGACTTCAGGGAAGTCCTCTCCTTTAAATTCTATTAATCTTGTAAAGTAAAGCTCATGTTCTACCCTACCTGAACTGTTTCAGATTTTTTTTCCCTCTAGATTCCCACAATTTTCAGACTCTGTCAGCACTGTATATAATCATTAGCTGTTGCTCACTACTGTTTTCTCAGCATAGCTCTTGTCTCCCCAATTTGATTGTTGATCCACATTTTATACTTAGTTTTATAATTATTTTTGTATCACCGACTGCACCTCGCACAGCGCTAAACTTAATATAAATACTTGCGACCTAAGTGAAAATGATCCTGTACTTCACTTTCATTGATACGACACTTGTACACAAGTGTACTGTACACAATTTTGCTGTACTGAACAAAAATGAGTCCAAATACCAAGTATTATTAAATATTGTAACCAAATTTTAGCTGACATTTTCAATATAAAAAGAAATAACTATTTTTTCATGCCCAAGAGGACAATAGACTTGTAAGTATTTAATGCAGATACTTTTGCTTTTTTTTACATAAAAACAGTAGTTACCTTTCTCATTTTGCTATAATTGCATCTTTGATGGAAGGACAGAGGCTGGTAAAGAATTCTTCTACTGAAGCTAAAAATAAATCACTGCAGAACCCCAAGTAAAGCTATTCTGCTGCTTTGCTAGAATACTAATCTTTGGGATCATGCTACAGTTGGTATAGTTAAATCAAGATCCTTCACAATGAAAAAAACAAAAATCTCCTTGGGCATGTATCAAATTAAGCCCATATTGTACTGAGATGTTTTCTGTCATAAAGTATTACATGATATTAAAAAGATGCTAACAATAAATTTTTGCATTAACAAATGTTCAGAGATAGGTACAATGAAACCAGTACCATATAATAGTGGTTCCGTTTCATTTCTGTTCAAACGATCTCTTTCTGTGTCCTGTACCCTCCTCCTCCTCCCCCTACCAATGAAGCATGAGCACTCTCTCACCCACTCTTTTTCTCCCAGGTTCACGAGCATCCAGACACAGAGACATTACCTAAGCACGCAGCAGCACCGACCATGGCATAAAGGCCGGGGGTAATGCAGTCAGCTCCAACCTCACACCACTCCTTAAAGATAAACCAGTCGTGGTGGTAATACGCAAGCTGCTCCACCGCAATCCCCACAATCCTTCCTGCAATCGCTCCAATGGCCATGCTGGGGATGAACAAGCCCGAGGGAACCTATAACAAAAACAGAATGCCTAATTTACATGCTTTAAACTTACCTTCTATGGATTTCTTTCTAACGTTTTTCTTTTCACATTTACATAGCAAAATCCTAGTACAAATAAAACGAGCAAAATCTTGTTACAAAGCATCTTAACAATTTCATTAATTCACTTACAAAGTAACAAACCACATTCTCTAGGCCAAAGAGAAAACAACCCAAGGGTTATTTATCCTTTAGCTCAGGGGTTCCTTAATGACAGTCCTTAACCAAATTTTCATCAGTTCATGTGGAAATGTGGGGAGTAAAAGGACAGTGCAAAGCATTTTTCATAACTTTGAATCAATTCAGCTTGAAGTGCTGTCCTGTATTCTAAGATTATCTCCTTCCTACATATTTGTTGTTTATCAAATGATAGAAATAGCACATACCATTCCTCTTCAAAGAAGAATGTAAAGTGGGCAATCTCATCAGGTTCCCCCGATATTTTTTTAGTGGTTTTATTTATATATATATTAATTCATATGAATTAAATTTATATATATACACATTTAGTAGTTTAGTTTAAACTACTAAACTAAAAATAGTTTATATATATATATAAACTACTAAATATATATATAAATGTGTGTATTTATATATATAAAACACTAAATATATATATAAACAATTTATATGAATTAAAAGGAGAAAAAATGTTTATCAGTCAAATTTAATGAGGGTGACAGGAATAGTAAGCACCTTAAAGAAGATCATTTACAACTATTAAAAGACCAACAGCTCTAAACTGTTCCGGAAACGAAACAAGCCAAGCACAGTGATGGCATACTGAAGAGTGTATCAGGATCATTAAATGGATATCCAAATAGAAGTGATCAAAGTATATTTCACGCTCTCCTGCCTGTCAGGATCCTTCAGCCCGAGTGCAGGGTGATGGGGACTTAACAAAGGCCTGCTAATTCTCTCCTGCTTCCTGTATCAACTGAGGGTGAGACAGTTGGGATTTATAGACAAACAGCTTACTGTAGAAACGGGAGCTTTAACAACTCCTTTAACTTCATTCTCTAAGGAAAAAAAAAAGTGAAATTGCAAGGTTTTTCTATTATTTAACTCTTATACTCAGTGGACGAAACATGGAGGACAACAGAAGAGACCATATTTCAAAACCACTCCAATTTTGTTGAAATTGTTATTCCACATAATATATACATTCATGAATGCACACCATCACTAGAGAACGTTAAACATATGAACTATACGTGCAATAATTGAAAGAACAATGATTAGCTGACATCTGATTGCCCAGATACATTGCTGACAGTCATATAACAGAACTGTATTTACTGGCAAATTGCCAATTAACGAATGCTATTCTTACTTTTGTAAGTTCAAAGGAAGCAACACAGCCTTAAATCCCTGATGGAAAAAGGCAATGGTGTTCATGGGCCGAGCAATTTAACTCTTGAGTCTGCAGTGCTCTTTCAAGCTAACACACTGTAGGGATACGGTAAGGCAGAATAATGGCTCCCCAAAGATATGGATATCCTATTCCTGTGAATTCGTTATGTTACATGGCAAGGGGGAATTAAGATTGTTAATCAGCTGACCTTCAAACAGGAAATTATCCTGGGTTACATCTGGTTGGGCTGAAAGTAATTAATAATAAAAGTGTTTTAAATGTGGAAGAAGGATTTGGAAGAGTTAGTGTCAGAATGATGCAATAAAAGAAAGACTTGACGAACCATTGCTGGCTTTGAAGATGGAAGAAGGGTGCCCGTGAGCCAAGGCATGTGGGCAGCCTCTAGCAGGCTGGAAAAGGCCAAAAAGAAAGGACCTACCCTTAGAACTTCCATAGATCCCTGTGAAAACCTTGATGTCAGCTCAGTGAGACCCATTTTGGACTTCTGATGTCCACAATTATAATAAATTTGAATGATTTTAAACCACTATGTTTGTGGCAATTTATTCTAGCTACAATAGGAAACTAATATAAATGGTTTTGAAGCATGCACCCCACTGAGAGGTGAGTGTATGTCCCTCCCGCAGGTCTTTGTGACTGCGTAGCCAAAGAGAATGCAACAGAAGGCATGCTGGCTGACTTCTGTGGCTAGGCCTCTTGGGACACTTGCTGTTGGAATCCTGAGCTACCATGGAAGAAATCTAACTATCCTGAGGCCATCATGCTGGGAAAAAACCATCGAGAGAGAGGGAGATGTTCCAAGAGCCCAGATATTCCAGCTCCAGTTGTCTGGATCTTCTCAGCCCAGGTGCCAGACAAATGTCATCATGTCTGATGACAACTGTGTGAAAGACCACAAACTAAACAAGCCCAGCTAAGTACTTCCCCAACCACTGACCAGTATCAAGAGCAAAATCAGTAGTTATATTAAGATGCTACGTTTTGGAGTAATTTGCTACACAGCAACAGATACCATGCTCAACTATACGCCCTAAGGAATTGTTTTTTTCATTACTGAAAATTAAACCCAAAACATAAAAACTTTTCAGCCTACGTTTACGAAACCACCTTTAGATAACAACTTCATGTCTCATTCTACATACAAGTTTGGAACATGCCAAGATTACGTAAATGTCACCCCACCTTACCACTTACCTTGATACCGAAAGTGAATACTGTCATTATGATTTTAAATATGAGTGCTAAGCACAACTGCCAGATAGCTGAATACACTCCAAGGCCTGCTGGACGATCAGGAATGTCATCGACAATCTTACTGGCATTCATGTCATTTCTGTAGTCACAGAGAGAAGAGGACTCCAGGGGACCACAGTCTGTAAAAAGCTCTTTAATCAGTTCACTGGTGTTGAGCCTAGTATAGGGATTCGGGAAGGCTATCACAGCAGTAATGGCCGCAACAATGATGACTTCAAGAACGGGATACTTTCCAAATTTGGTGGATTTGCGTCGACGACACCAAGCAATATTTGCCCTAATGAAAAAGGCTCCCCAAAGCCCTCCAAATACCCCGAGGAGAATAAAAGGGAACAGTTCGAAAAGGTACCATGGTGTATGATACTCCACGTAAAAAAGGACCAGACGGCTATTACCAAATGGATTAATGGATCTCAAAACAAATGCAGCCACTAAAGCAGCAAAAAATGATCTCCATAAAGTTTTAAGAGGAAAATAATAGCTAACCTAAGAAAAAAAAGGAAAAGAAAGAAAATTAATGCTACAATTTTACAAGATGTTTCTGATATGTTATAATAGTTATAAGTTGAATGGTAAATATCATAGCTCTAAATTTTGCTGCAGCTAGAATTTACATATAACGGATTTTACTGTGGTAAGAAAAATATTGATGTTTTATTAACTTTGACTATCACATCATTTTGCATTCACAATATCAACAGGTCAGAAATGTCTAATAATTATTTAAAATACCTAGCATTGTTTTATTTTCAAAATGATTTTCCCCTCCAATTCAATCATGGAATAAATGTCCTGCCATCATCTCATGTGAGCTCATATTTAATTTATTTCTTCTATATTAAATAGAAAAAACAAGCATAGAACACAAACAATAGGAAAAGAAAAGTTAATTTTAAAATATTCCTAGTCATATTTTTGTGTAAATGTATAAAAATTCTTAAGCACCAAAATGAAGACAAAAACAACATATTTCACTGAAGCAACTAAAATTATCCCCTTAAACATAAGTCGAACAGAAATAATCAAATAAGAAAAACTTACAAAGGCCAACTAGGAATGAAAAATTTTTAAATATTACATATTTCTGTTCTGAATTTTTTTGAATGGTTACCATTAAGTTTATGATTTCACTGATATTTGGTATATAAAACTGAAAACAAATGAACAAGACAAACAAATGAAGAAATAAAAACTCATAGACACAGACAATAGTTTAGTGGTTACCAGCGGGTAAGGGGTAGGGGGGTGGGAGATGAGGGTAAAAGGGATCAAATATATGGTGCTGGAAGGAGAACTGACTCTGGGTGGTGAACACACTATGTGATATCCAGATGATGATTTACAGAATTGTACACCTAAAACCAATGTAACTTTACTAACAATTGTCACCCCAATAAACTTTAATTAAAAAAAAAAAACATAGGCTATATTTCAGTTAATAGGAATACATTGTTTTAAATATTTTCTATTAAGTCAAATTCCTATCTGCTTACTTTTAAATAATTCAAAGTTAAATTTTAAATAATCACTAATGTTTATACACGAATATTTTTAAAAGTATTTTTCTTAAGGTTAAGAACATATATAGTATATGACTTTTTATGTAAGAGTAAAAAATAACTATGAAAATAAATTTGAAAATTTAAAAACAAAATCTATATATATTAATATTACAATAGCTATAAAACTGGGAAGTATGCCAAAATAGATTTGCAATTACACATTTTAATTACTGTATTTTTTTTCCTTTTTTTAACCTACCTCTTCCAGGCTAAAAAGAACTCCTCCGATCGGTGCACCAAAAGCTACAGAAACACCTGCAGCTGAGGCAGCTGATAGTACCTAAAAAGAGGACATAGCTTATTTCGTATGTTCTTATAAATTCAAAAATATACTAAATAAAATTCTTGCACGCTACTCTCAATTTTCAAAATGCCTCTTCTAAATTTAACTCACATGTCCTTCTCCTCCCCAAAGGCAAGTATTTATTTCTTCCAAAAATTTTATTTTTCTCTTCTGCTTCAATTGAAAGGTCATTCATATATTCAGTATTTAGTCAAAAACATCCGTGCGAGATATACTAATGTAAATGGGATGTAAAGAAGGCGAGGAAATAAATACAGCCAATTTTCAAGCTGTTTATTTGTGAAGACCATTGGAGAGAGCAGTGACGGGGATGTGAGGGGAGAGTTGTTTGCTTATTTTTAAATTGGATATTATTTCTTCAGATTTTAAAGCTAACTGCATCATCATTAATAACTACTCTATTCCAAATCCTAGTAAAATATCCAGGAAACTTAAAACCTATTGAGTTTCCCTGTATCTTCACCCTAAGTCCTCCGAAAATACTGGCACTGCCAATATGGGGAGCCTCAAGTTCCGAAAGGCTCCCCCTTATGCTGCAGTCTCTCCAACCAGAATCCTGAACAATCACGTTCAAGGAAGAGAAAAATCCACCAACACATATAGTAATAGATCCTCTTTCCAACTCCCTAGTCTGTCACTGGGATATTGCCCACTTTCCACCACTGTGAAGCCAACTACACATGTAAATTCACTGGGCATTTATTTGTACTTTTCTAAGAGTCTTTATTCCTTTCACAATTTTACTCCAATAAATATTTGAGGCTACGAAAACATTTCCTCAAATGTTCAATTTTTACATTTCTGAAGGAGAAATTAGAAATCAAAATTAAATTATAAGTGGTTAAGAGCACAAACTACATAGTAAGACTGCCGTTTGGTAAACCTAAAATAAACAAGTATTTGTTTTAATTAAATAGTATCTGGCTTTCAGAATGCAGACTGCCTATTTGGGGGCAGTCTAACTTATTATTTTGTTTTGTTTTCCACTACTAGGATTGTAGACAACACATTTAACAGAATGCTGATTCTACATTTAATGGAACAGAATTTTACAATCAAGCTATACCTATAGCTTGTACCTATAACTCACACACAAGCTATACCTATAGCATGTACCTATAATTCACACACATTTTAATCTGTTTTCTAAGTATCTAAGAATCAATTGAAAAATGTCAAGGAAGTGGGCATAGGAAGAAAGCTAAACTATGACGCATTAATGCTTTCGACTAACAAGTCTAAACATTTATATACTAAGGTGACAGAATAAAATTAATGTCATAAACCTTACTAATCATCATAGTGTGTTCATTAAAATTTAGGTAAATTTAATTTCAATAACATATTCTAATAATTTATATTTTTTCACTTACAATGAATAAATAAAAATCTTATCCCCAAAATGTCAAGGTACAATATAGCAAGTAAAGAAATTGAACTAAGGAGACAATTGCTATTTTTCCATCTTAGCCACTAACTTGCCATTTTAGGTTATGTTTTAACACACAAAAAGACATATCCACACAATCACAGTTGTAGTTGTAGTATAGTAGTTCAGAGTATCGACCTTAGAGTTAGAGAAAAATTTTAATCCACACTCTGACACTCTGCTATGCAATCATAAGCAAGTCTGCCACTTTAAGCTCTACTTTCCTCTTTAAATGAGGATTATATTGCAAACTTAAAATAAGATTTTTGTGGAATTAAATTTTAAAATGTAAGTAAAGTTCTTGCCACAGAACCAGATACATATTAAGTTATCAATAAGGTTAGTTATTTTTGTTATATAGGGTAGTACTGGCATCACATTCAGATAATAAGCATCTGAATGTTTATTATCATTCAGAGATAAAACAATGATACTCTGAAGTGTTCCACTTTTAGAATGACAATGCTTTAGTGCTAACATTAAGAAAAATTAGAATTATTTCAATCAAGGAATTAAACAGTTTGATGAAAAAATATTCCACTTTTTCATTGTATTGTAAAAATACAACAGGATGAAAGGACCCGTCTTAGAACCAGGGACCCCTGAATTCTCAATATTCAATGTGAAATAAAAATATACCTTAAAAATCCGAAGAGCTATGTACCATCTAAGGCTGAAGATTAGATTGGGAAAACAGGAGGGGATTATTGGGCCTCCAAAGTCTAGAGCTAACACAGAAGATCTCAAGAGCTTACTTGCCTTCTTAAAAAAATATCGAAAGCAATCTAGAAACATCAGGGAAACTATAATATATAAAGTTAAAAGATCTCCTAGACGATCTCAGGCTGGACCGAAATAAATGGTAAAAGAAACTGCCCTGAAGAGCTGAATAAAGAGGAATTCCTAGATCCCCTTTAATGTGAATCTCTGATTTAAACCTCAGGTGGTCCTGGAGACCTTCAGAACTTCTCTGGGGTGCCTGATCGCTCTCTGCAGATGACGCACCACTCCCACTGGCATTAGATATGGTGATGGAAGGAGAACTGACTCTGGGTGGTTCCTTCCTCCAGAGGAAGACACAGCTGTTAAGATTTCCCAACCCTGGTGAAATATTGATGGTGACAATAAGAGTAAAAATAATGTTGTATTTGGGAAACACTTTAGAGGAGGGGAGGTGTAAGGCAAAAATAAATGGAAAGACCTCTGTGGAATTCAACTGAAACCAATGATCACCAGGTAGTCTACCTAAAACTTCTCTGAAATATACAAGTAACTGAGCAGCACTGAGGATAGATTCTAGAAAGGCATTAGTAATTATTCAGAAAAAGGAAAAGCAGCACAATTTTCACATTAAATTTTTCATCTGAATACAGAATTTATCCAAAAAGTAGAGTAAAATGTTATCTTTACACTAGGAAATTCTTCACTGATACGTCTATGTAACAGATATGTATATATCAAATTACAAAAGACACTTACCTCCCTTTTTTTAGCTTCGTTTGTGCTATACTTTGGAAAGAGGTAGGAAAAGATATTTCCACAGCAACAGGCAACATGTACCAGGGGACCTTCTTTTCCTAAACTCAAACCTGATGCCACAGCCAGTACTAATGTGATGGTTTTAATCATTAAAGTCCATTTTCCCAAGTAACCTCTGATGATGAATCCACTCAAAATAGTTTTAATCTATAAAGGAAAGATTAAGGAAGTTTAATTTCCTTTAACAAATATGAGAACTTAACTAACTTAAATTATTCTCTTGTTTTACTCAACAAAACTTGTAAATTTAGGTGGACAATGGAACAATTCACAATTATTTTTTCAAAAGCTTTAACTGATATGCTACATATAATAAACCTATTATCATATTCTAATTCTTGTCCCAAGCAAATGATAGAAAGCAACCCTATCTCACAAACAAAACTAAAATATCTGGCCACATTAAAGGGAATATAAACCTTAATACAAGGGTTATAATTATACAATCACATAAAGGTGAGTTTAAATATTTCTGTTGTAGAAATATAATATCGTTACATACATTTCAGACATGCTGTATCAGAAACAGAGATATGCCTTCTCAGAGTACTATAATTATATGTAGTATTTTCCTATGTATCAAGAAGGATGAGTAGCAACTGCTAAATACTGCATGATATTTCTCCTTATTAAAGTAGTCTTAATTAATACAGCTTTAAAAATCATTACAATTTAGATTTTAAAAGAAGTGCACTAGGAAAAACTGATAACTTACTTAAAACAAAACTAAAAAGGGTCAAGCAATGAGTTAACATCATGTTCAATGCTCAGTATCGTCTCCTTTATTGTTTGTAAATATTAAAACCCAAAAGTTCACACTATTGACCCACTCTGAATCAAATGTTTATTTTAAAGTATAAAACAGTTATATGTATTATCTTCCAAAGTCAAGATTTATTAACTTATCTAATTAAAAGATAGCTACAGACAACTAATCCATCAAAGAACTTTAGTTCTCAAGATATTTTTCCAGGTTCTTGAGGTTTAACTAAGTCTTCTGATACTTGTTTAGTTATGTGCTAAATTAGTGGTGAGGGAAAAAAACAAAAAAAAAGTCAATCTCCACAGCAGATAATGAAATGACTACAGGGAAGAATTTCTTTCAAGGATGTTTACAATAAGTTTACATATTTTAACTTTTCTTTTGCATCTTACAAACAAACCATTTCTCAAAAAAAACAACCACTTTCTTCCCCCAAGGCAAAATGATAAGCACCATAACAATTACTGAATGTTTAATGATACTAAATATTGTAAGGCTTACCTCTGGAATTCCAGAGCCACAGGCGTATGGAGCAAACACCTTTACCAGAGAAACGGCGAGAAAGGCAAAACTCAACGCCCAGAAGATGTACAATATATAATTCATGATGTAAGAACCAGGACCCTAAAAAGCAAATTGTTCAATAGTATGAATTTAATTTACCTCTAATGCAAGTGTTTGCCTCATAAGAAACTTTGGTAAAACTTGTTAAGGCTCCTGGTTTACTTCAATAACAAAAGCTTTACATGAACAAACTAAGTAGAATCCAAAGACACATTTGTATACATACCAAGGAGCCTTAATCTATTTAATGTTTTTTCTAATTTTTTCCTGATCCCTAAAGTCTTGTTTTTCCAGAATCTCAGTTATATATATACTTCAATCTCTAAAAGTCAGCTATTACAGAATTTTGAAAACATATCCACAAATGATCAGGTAATTTATATAATATTCTGATATTATATTATACATATTCTATATATTATTATAATATCCCATATATTATATAATAATTCTAATTTCTAAAATGTTCATTATAGATCAAGAATAGTAAAATAATCATTTCAATACCGTAATTCCATGAAGAAAAAAAAATCTATGGATAACTCCAGTAAGAAGGCTTATTTTACTCAATTTTTTTATTAATTCATACTTCCTGTTTATTCGCAATGTAGTACATTAAGCAATTTTAGTAACTTGACTTCATAACAACCCTCTGTGGTTTCACAGATCCTATTGCACTTCTTTTCTACAATAAGAATTACATTTTACGTCACCATCCATGAGACTTGGATGTGACTATCTAATTAATACAGAAGCATCTTGAAACAATACGTATATTTTACTTGCTGCAAGGGATTCTCATATTATCCATTCTATCCTATTACATTTCTTTTTTCCTTTAATTAAGGTTGCAATTATCTAATATGTCATTAATTCTATCATTAAATAATTTGGAGATTCATTTCACCATATCAATTATTAATTACTCTTGAGACAAAGCAAGACTTACCTCTGCTTGACCTATAATTAATTCTGCCCATGTTTTCCACTGTGGACATTTATCCCTCTCTTCAAATGTAGTTTCATCAGACCCCCAGCAGCACTGTTCATGGTTGTACCACAGAGCACTAAGGCAAATGCCTTCCTTCAGGTCAGTCATCCAATCGGCAGCGATGTCTATTAACCCAGCTAATGCCCCTATAAAAACATGGTGGAGGTGGTAAAAAATTAAGTCCATTTTGGGGGAGTTAAGAACTATCAAGCTAAAAGAGCCAAGGAAAGCAGGGGACTCCCTATAAATAAAATGTCACATAGGAAACATGTAAGAATTTAAGATTTTCAAATCTTAGTTATCAATGAATTTATATTACTTTTAAAAAACTGTAAATGGCCTTTTCTTTAAAATGAAACTGTCATTCTTTGTTTGAAATTAAAACTAGTTACATCGTTCAAATTAATTGTGAGTTAAAAAAAGGAGTTTAAAAGATACTAAAACATCTTCAAACGACAGCTACTTGGCAGGAGGTTCACAAATCTGGTTATTGAAGTCAGAGTTTTTACTAGTGTGTTTCAACCCAAGACTTAATTAGTAAATTTACAAAGGATCTCAATCTCATTAAAATTTAATACCATTAGAAATAATTAGTAAAACTCATAGCGTTAATGAATTGCTGTGATAGGTTTTCATTTTTTTCCTTAAGTAACAAAAAATCAAATATATCAAGATCATTTTACTGACAGAATACAAAAAATAACGAACTTTATGGTCAAAACCTAGGTCCTTCTCATCATATGAAAAGATCAATGAGTCACAAACACAGTGGCCACTAAGTTCTTGTACATGCCCATTAGAGTATTTCCCTCTATTCTCTATACAAATTTTAATTTTCCTCATGTTCTTCTGGACATAATATTCCATGGTGGAAGCTGAAAGTCATTAAAATAGTCCTTAATGTCTGTTTTCAGATCTTCAGTGTTATTTCTTAAAATCTCACACATAGGGACTTTGTGGGCACTCTCCATCACAGTGGTTAAAAGTGTAGGCTCTTGAGCTAAACTGCCTGAACTGACATGTTTGCTTGGCCACTTCCTAGCTGTGTGACCTGAGTCAAGTGGCTTAACTTCTCTGTGCTCCAGTCCCCTCATCTGTAAAATGGTGATAACAGCACATATACTACAGGATTGCCATGTGGTTTATATACACATAAAACTTTTACAACAGTCCATGACACACAGGGAGCACTCAATATATATTAGCTATTTATTATGATGTTAACATTAAAAGATACTTATTGATCATCTGGTCCAAACCATGTACTTTACAGATACAGAAACTGAGCCCAGAAAGTTTTTTTTAAAAATTGGATAGACACTTAAAGGGACAGAGCCAAGACTACATTCGGAGGCCTCTTGCCTTCTAGTCTTATATTTAAGAATTTTTGAAGAAACAAAAAAAAAAGCTTTAAAAAATCCAACAGTACCTAAAAAGAAAACTGTGGGAAGGAGGGGAGAACTATTTATTGTTCTATTAACCAGAAAATGATTGATTGTAGTAACATTTTTCTTTACCTGATGCCAATCCTGTCAGTGTTACTACTAGCCATCCTGACCACGCATCATACAAACTTTTGGTCATTTCCCATGCTGATTCTTTCTTTTTGCTGTTGATCTGAAATTAGAAATGTTTATGCTTCATTTTTCAAACTATAAATAGAAGCCACAATTCTAGAATCTAACAATTTTTCTCAGTTCCTATACACTGGACAGTACTTTCTAAACTAAATAATGGGAAAGGTGAGTTTGGGGCAAAACCACTACCAGTTGCTATACCTGTAAACCAGAGGACAAACATTTACCCAGAGATCTGTATTATTAACAAGAATCTCAGAATTTGAAAGCAAGGAGTCCACAAACCATATAAAGTCTGACCTAGACTGGCCTAAATTGTATCAAACTTAGCTGGTATACATCTTTTACGTTAACATAAGTAAGACATTATAGCTTGAAATGTCTATCGTTCCCCAGTTATTCTCTGGTCCTAGCAGTTAAGTGGGTTATCTATTCTTTAAAAGGTAAGGTCAGTGAATAACAGCACCGTGCCCATAAATGCAGTATATAGAATAGTCATGTGAATAGAGGGACTATAAAATAAATTGACAAATAAATTTGTGGGCCTGTAAATATGCAGTCATGGAGAACTCCAATCCAAATGGTAGGGTTCAGAGGCTCTTTTCTAATTACTGTTTAAGTCAGAAATGTCCTCAACTGAATACAGTGGAGGAGGGGGTATTAGCAGAACCTTAACAGAGTTGATTTCCAGATCTCACTCTCCTAAGACAGAAGCAGCCATGTCCTCCCTCTCTTACTAGGAATGCACTTCTAAACCTAAAACCCTAAACTTCCCTGTTTTACTAGGATCGCTGCTTTCAAAAAGCCATATCCTAGGAACTACATTACTAAAAGCACATAAATAAAAGTTGAGGAAGAAAAAGAACAAGAAGAAAAAAGGAATATTCTCAGCCTAGGACATCAACTGTCCCATAAGAGGGCTACAGTTGGAAGTCAGTGATCTGGTCTATTGCAAACATCTGGCCTATTTTAAGCCACAGGGTCCCATTAAAAAGACTCAGTAAGTTCTAAGTTGAATGAGGTAATTTTACTCTTTCCATACTATACACAACCAATCATAGATATTAACCATTCTTTAGGATTGAAGGTAGGTCATTTCTTTCCAAAACAATCATTAAACCTCATGTTGTCTTTTCTCAATAAAAATAACTGTAATGTTTAATAAAATATAATTAAAAACTGGAACTTATCTACATGTTCATCAATATGGCATTGGTCAAATAAACTGCAGTACATCTATGTAATAAAAAATTCTGAAGATTTTTTTCAGAATAAGGTAGATACAGTGTGATGCAGGTGGGAAAAAGCAAGGTGGATAAAAGTATGTCCAGTATGCTCCTGTTTATTAAAAAAAAAGATAAGTATATAAATATATATGCTTATATTCTTAGAAATAAAGTGATAAACCACAAAATTTTAAATGTAAATCATTACTTAGAAGAGGAAGAAAGCAATAGATTGGAAGGGACAGGGACTTAAAAACCAAGTAAATAGTATGTATAATCCTAGTGGGTAAACACTAAGGACAAAGAGTATTATAAAAAAAGGAAAACACACACTTTTCAGTAAGCATACTATTTGGCGACAGTGTTGGTAATATTATTCTGAAATTGCTGTTTGGGTATTATGTCGTAAATCAAATGGTTATATATGTGACATTGAGATTTGGGGCATGGTTGGAATAAGATACAGATTTAAGACCCAGAGGTTAAATAAAAGCCTTAAGTGTTGAATTTAAGTTGGAAGGTTGCTATAAACTTAAGAGGCTAGCCGTGGACAAGCCAGAAGCAATTAGTTATCTCTCGTGCCCAGACTGCCTAGATGCCATTTTTCTCCAAAGGAACCAGAGCTCCTTGGAGGAATAGCCGACTCCCTGTTTGGTGGAGGAAACGTGTAACATGAGCTAAGTAAGGATCATCTTGTTTTTCCAGAATACATCGAAGTCTACTAAGGAAGTGTCTAAGGACACATGGACCAACCAAAATAAGCTGCCACTAGTCAAAATGGAATAACATGGACATTAGTCAGTATAAAAATCATGATGATGAAAACACATCGAATAAGTTTAAATCCATGAGTGCATGAATATATGAAACAAAAACCAAACAAGCAAACCAAAACCTCATCAGTGAACTTTGGGGATGTGAGAGAACCATATGATTTCAAATTTTCTCCCTTTTCTCTACAATCTGAACTTAAGGAAATTCATACAATTAATATGAGGTTCTCTTTATAAAAATATTCAAGCTATGACAATTAGATTGCAACCATTTTGTAAAATACTGAAATAGTCATATCTAAAATATATAATAATGTTGATTTGCTTCAAAGGAATCTGGGGTAGGAGGGCTACAAGTATAATAAACAACTTAGGAGAAAAAGCATTAGGTAGGTACAAGCACTGACATACTTTTTTCTTTTTTAATTTAATATGTTAAGAACAGCAAGAACATCTATGTGTAGAATGCCCCAGCTTTAAACAATTTTGTTATTATATATGAGCACAGATGAAAGTATTGAAAATATTTCACTTATCTAGAAAGAGGTGATTGATATGATTAGCTAGGACACTTACTGACTACTTCATACATTATTTCATTATTTGAAATGTTTTCAAGGACTGTGGAATTTGTAAATTAGAAAAAAAAGGAGTGTGCTGTGGTTTTAGTTTCAATTTTCTCTAAAATTTTATAAACATGGTGTGTTATGGTATTTCACAATGCCTCACTTTAAACCACATTTAAACCCCAACCTGAATATGTTAATGACTCCGTAAATGTATACACTTCAAGTACAATTGTATTTACCTAACAATCAAATAAGATACAAGATATATAATGTGTCCGGTTTAGGTGCATTGGATTCAAGTTGTGGTTATCATGGTGGGGACCGCAGACACCCTGAGACCTTCTCAAGCAAACCAAAACCTCATCAACTTTGGAGATGTGAGGGAACCATATGATTTCACATTTTCTCCCTTTTCTCTACAATCTGAACTTAAGGAAATCCATGTAATTGGATTTTAAGGGGTCGTCAAAGTCAAACCTATTTTCATAATAACACTAAACCATGACGTGCCTTTTTCATTGTGTTGACATTTTCACAGATAACACAAAAACAATAGCAAAACTGCTGTCTACTCGGCACAAATCAAGGCAGTGGCATTTAAATGTACTGGCAGTCATCACATTCTTCACGGCCACATAGCCCAGTAAAAAAATAAGTGCCAGTTTCGCTTAAGAATGTCTTTGATGAAGCAGTAAAATTATTATGCCTCGATCATTGAGTCTTTTTAATATTATGTGTGATGACGTGAGTGTATACAATGCATTTATGATGCATAGTGAAGTATGAGGTTATGTATGAAGGAACAGCATTTGTGGGATTTATTTGAGCTGCAAATAAACTAGACACTTACATGGAACACCATTTTTACTTGACAGAAAGACACCAAACTATGGGTTTTCAGACTTGAGAATTTGACAGGTATTTTCTCAAAAAACAGACCAAGTAAGCCTGTTGTTTCAAGTAAAATAAATGTTTGTTTCCAATGTTAGAATACGAGCTTTCAAGGAAAATTAGAATTTTGGAAAACTTGTATTCATCACTGTGAGGATGACAGATTCCCAACAGTTAAAGACTTTTCTGAAGAGATGAATGTTGAAATTAACAAATGTGATTTTTTTTAAAAAAAAATTATATAATGAAAAGTGTTAACACTTGAAAGAACTGTATAAATCAGCGAATCAGTATTTCCCAAGTGACCATTGTATGATGTTAAAAATCATCCAAAGTTCAAGGTGAACCAATGGATTTTAATGTAACAGGACACAAAAAATGCACTGATATAGTTTCAGATTATGCATTGCAACTAACCTTTAAGAAACTACCACTTGTCACTTTGGTGCAGTATCAAAGAAGAATATCCGCAATGATCTAAGAGGTTATTAAAATACGCCTAGCTTTTCCAACTGTGAGGCTGGATTTTCTTCAATTTACTTCAATTAAAACAACATATCATAACAGACTGAACACAGAAGAAGATATTAGAACCCAGCAGTCTCTTATTAAACCAGACAATAATGAGATTTATGAAAAAAATAACACAATGTCACTCCCTCACCAAATATTTTTTATTTTGGAAAATATAGTTATATGATTTTATGTTAATATGAAATGGGTTTGTTGTTACTTTTAAATGAATTAATATTTTTTAAATTTCTCAGTTTTCATATATAATATGGTAAACATCAAATAATATAACTACATAAACTAAAGCTCCATAGTCATCCTCAATAATTGTTTACAGTTTAAAAGGAATCAGAGACCAAAAAGTTTGAGAATCACTGGATTAGAAAACTGATTTCATGACCTGGGTCTGATTTTCAGTTAAACTCTATTTATAATGTCTCCAGAAAAGCTAACTATTGACTGGTGAATCTCAGAGGCTGTGCTTTTCATAACAGATATAATCTGATTCCAATTTCAGGCTTAAAATTCATGTATACATTAATATGAAATATTATAACTAATTTGTACAAGTAGTTGTTTTCATTTATAAGTAAATTTCAGACCTCAAAGTTATAAAGGGGCTTTGGAATTTGGAATTTTGTCAAAAATACATTTTTTTCTCTTTGTTAAATTTATTTTCAGATTACATTATACCAGTAAGTCACAATCAACAACAAAAAGATCCATAAGTTGTATTTTTTAGTAAAAGCCACTGTTTTTGATTAGTGATTCATTAAGACACTCAATATGTCCTACACAGAACTTATTTACAAATATCTCAGAATTTAAAAACAAGTAAAACAAAACAGAAAAACCAAATAAAACTATCTCCCAGATAAGTTTGTTCTTTCTGAATAATAAGAACTATGCAACCAGTTTCCTCTTTGCCATAGCTGCTGTGCTGATGAAGGCCAAAAATCATGCTGACTTCCAAATCCGGAACATGGCCTAATCTTCTCCCAAACTCGTGCCGTTTTCCCTTGCCTTCCTATTTTATCTTATTATACACCTTTTTTTTTTTTTTAAAGCTATCTCAAATCCTTTCCAGAAACATATATTGCTAAATGATCTAACTATGCACTATAATAAAATAATTACTGAAAACACTTACCCGTCTATGCCTTTCTCTGTCTTTACATTTCTCTCGCACCCAATCAATAGTATGGAAATCATCATATGTACCGACACCTGGAATTGGTTCATCCAAAAGATCCAGTAAGTGTGTAGAACTGTTAATGCTGCCTCCATTTGTCATTGTATAATGAGTTCCTACAACGCAAAAGACGCATGACTCATTAGTAGTAGTATCACTTGAAATAATTATTACAGAGGAAATGAAGAAAAATTATCCAAAATTTGGAAATAAGGCACAATGATTATGGCATGTCCTGTCAAATTCATACTAGAGCATCAAAAATAAGCCTGCTCACAGAGTCTAGTCCTAGACATTTAAGTAACTTTGGACAAATAATCTTTGAATATTAAATATCTATATGACATACCCTATACCTTATTATAAAGACATATTAGTAAAGAAGCATTTGAAATTTTCCTAAAGCCCTAAAATCTTACAAAAGCTGATACATAATTTCAGATAGGTGATTTTAGCATTAGTGATTACAACTTACATCTTCAAATTATGTAATAGTAATATAGATATGTATTCCTAAAATAATCCAGAAGTGTGTCGTTTTAATGGAAATGTAACTAGTATATAAAGAGTGGTGCTATACTAGTGTTTATACAAACACTGTAAAAATAAAACACCAGAAGACTCTTGTAGTCTGATGGTTTAAAATGACTCATTCCCTTTTATTTACAGATAAAGAAACTATCATAAATGTTCAGTCAGTTCACAACGCTATCATCTGGCAAGGCCAGAATCTGCACTTTCCCCACTCACTATAAACACTGCCTAGATTAGAGCAAGAGATTATCATAAATCATTTCGGGGGGTGAAAGGGAAGAGAGAGTTGCACAAAGGGCCACCATGTTGATACCAAGGACTAATTTTATTACTGTTAAGATATAAGCCAAATAAACCACATTGTAGGTTGCAAGCTCTGTTCCTTGATAATTTAAAGAGGCAGTAGGAACTAGCATTAATATAGAAGGGGTTAAAATTTTAAATAATTTAATAAATACTGAATATTGCACGAATAAACTTAATGTCTGTTTACTTCTACCAGATAAAACAGGGTCCTCTCTTTTTTTCCTATTCAAAACATCTGAATGTTTGCCTTGGAAAAAGGTGTAAAACTTCTAAAAGGAGAGTACTATATTGATTTCGGTGTTCTGGCAGAAGTACTCCAGGAATAAATAATTTATCACTCTTGGCTGAGTGTTCAAAGGCCCAACCCCTGCAGCGACCCATGTTCATTCACATAAAACAGACGCTCTAAACCTTATACGTAAAAGCTTCAAGTACACTAGCTCTTCCTCCCTCCCTCTATCCTGAATTTATTCAGTAGTTTCCACTTTGTAAAAGCTAACTGAAAGGCCACACATTTTCTTAAGAGAAAGCAACTGGAGAACAAATATCGTAAGATCATTTCTAATACCTTGACAAATTTGAGAATCTCTGACTCTGCTTTCCACATAATATTAGATTGGTGCAAAAGTAACTGCGATTTAAAAGGTTGAAAATAATTGCAAAAGCTGCAATTACTTGTGCACTAACCTAATATAAAGTAAATGGCTATCATTCTTTAAAAGTTTTGAAGTCATGAAAGACTGAGATTGACTGAGGGAATTTTCTAGATTAAAGGAGACGAAAGAGACATGACAACTAAATGTAACATGTGCTCCTAGATTATTAGATCCTGGACCAGGAAAAAATGTTCTTTCCGTTTATATTATAGAACACAGGGGGACAACTGGTAAATTTGAAAACATTCTGTAGATCAGATAATAGCACGGATCAATATTAATTTTCTGATTTTGAAAATTGTACTCTGGCTATATATAAGCGACTGTCGTTTCATAAGGAAATACACATGAAGTATTTAGGAGTAAAAGCTTATTCATTTATGTCTACATCTTACTTTTACATGCTTTAGGAAAAAAATAATGTGGCATATACATGTGTATATATTAGTACATACAGTGTTTCCCCGAAAATAAGACCTAGCCAGACCATCAGCTCTAATGTGTCTTTTGGAGCAAAAATTAATGTAAGACCCAGTCTTATTTTAACATAATATAAGACCAGGTATAATATAATACAATACAATATAATACAATACAGTATAATATAATATAAAAGACTGGGTCTTATAAAAGAGCAGGTCTTACATTAATTTTTGCTCCAAAAGATGCATTAGAGCTGATTGTCCTGCTAGGTCTTATTTTCAGGGAAATACAGTAAGTAAAGCTAAAGTTAGTATACTTACTATTTGGCATATACTCTGATAGTTTACCTTTTTTTTTTTTTTTTAATACTGGTCACAACCCAACTGATTTCATAACCAACATGTGAAAACCTGGCATTTGACAAGCATTCTAACTGGAGGATACAAACATTAATGAAATTATCTCCTTTCTCATAAATAAAAACTTTTATATTCCCACCCACTAGCCCTCAATATATAGTTGAACTGAGCTTTAAAAAAAGTACTTCACCGTTGCACCTTAAGCTGTTTATTAGTAAATTTCAAAGTCACACATCTTCAGCACTCTAAGTCTCTTCTCAAAGGGGAGTATCTAAATAATAGTCTTACATGAAAAAAAGTAGGTATATATTTATTTACTATTACTTATTACCTCTGGGGGCGATCTCAAAAGATGTGACAGCAATGATTCTTGCCATAATGCAGATTGCTGTCCTATCACACATACATAAAACATATAATCTTTTTTTTAATGATGGAAGAAGGCACAGAAATCCAAAACTCTACATATTCCCGGACTTCCCAGTTTCTTCTCTATATTAAGAGCAGGAAGTCTAATCCCCAATGTTATATTTTTTTCTCTCCCTCTGTGGCCTGATAAGAAATGGTCATCCTGGCGAGGGAGGGAAAAATTAATGTAAGTTGATAGTGGAAGTTCCAGAATGTTAGCAGACTCCCAAATGAAAGATTAAAAGGGTAAAGGCAAGCACAGTGCCTCGTACTTAGTAGGTGGTCAATTAAATGTCTGCTGGAGAAATGAAGTACATGCTCTTTAAATTTGTTCCGCCATCCACAGTTGTTTTTAACTGCCATCTATTTAAATTGCAAAGACTTGGAAATTAAAACCAAATCCCAAAGAAGTTGACCAAAAGCACAAAACTAGTCAGCAGCAATGTGAGCCCATTCCACAATTCACTGTTTTCGTGTCTATTGTATTGCCACTGAAAAAAGCAGATCCTTAGGTAGAGATGTGGATATTAAGACATCTGTACAACTGGAAACAAGTTCATGTTCATTTACTACTTCTGCATATAATATGATGTATATATTACATGAATAAAAAATGTTTATGAAATCTGTTCTCTTAAATAGCATGAGGAATAATTGACAGGTACTATAAAGTAAACCCATTTTTTATCTAATTATGGTTGTAAAGGACTACAAAAAATTACAAATTAAACACATTAACTAAAAAATAAAAACAAAATTTTAAAATACAATTTAAGCCACCAGTCTCCTGTGGTTTTATATATGTACAAAGAAGAGACTTCAATGCTGGAAAAATAGCCAAATTTATAAACCTAATTTATGTGGCAGACCTGCTCACATTATGAAATCTTGCTACGCAAAGCATTTCTGACTAATGACAAGCCATGAGATGATATGAAATGAATCATAATAAAGTGTAGGTTATTTTTAGAAAACAGAGCTAGAGATAGTAATATGAACCAGATTTTATTGAAGATTTTAAATTCAGATACCGTAGGCAAATAAATTTAAAGACAGGCTTTGTTTTATACTATTGTTTTAGAATACAAAGAGTTTCTGATATCAAATGAAGAATCTTTATTTGGTCTTTTAATTTACAGACAATTAAATGAATTAATTTGTAAGAAGAGATTTAATTTTCTAGTTGGTTAAAAGATTAAAGGTAATAGAAGAACAGTAACGACCCGAATCCTAAAATCATTTTACAAAGAGCCTACAGAATGTCCCTATAGCAAGAAGAATATCATCTAACACCTGGAATTTCCAAATAATGTGCCAAAAATTTTAACTACTGTACCTTAGGAGGGAATAAAAATGAACAAATTCATCTGTTATAATGGGAACGAAGAAAGTTTTACATCTCTGAGCTAATGAATGTCAAGAAATGATTTCGGGTAGAAACGTAAAAGAGTAAGACCTCAAACTCTTATTGCAATAGGAAGGCCACACTTTTGGTGGTGTAAGACTGTTACTCATCTGGCATTCAAGTTTCCTTTCGGATCTGGCACTCTTCTACCTTCTACATTTCTCTATTACTGACGCACTGATACAACAAAAGTAACCAGGAAACAACATATGAGGCATTTACTCCTACCAGAGCATGTACTCATTCTATCTTCCCCCTTCCACCACCCCCACCGGCCCCCAGGAACATCATATCAAATTCCCTTGTGTACTTCAAAACTTGGCCTGCTTTGATGCCACTTGTCAAAAGGAGACTGATCGCGTCCTCCTCTTAAAGTCCCAGAGAACATGCAGTCTATACCACTCACTAGAAATGTATTAACTTCCCTGGAGCTTTGTTTCTTTGTTTTTAAACTCGGGAAGCCTTCTTATGTGCCTTCCAGACTCAAAATGCCAAGTTATGACAGAGATACATAGTAAGAAGCAGTCTGTCCCTAAGAATAGAGTATGAGCCCAATCATCTAGATCAAATCCTTACTTTTAACATTTCTTTACCTCTATTTCATTAACAGGAAAATGGGGATCACAACAGTACCTACTTCACAAGTCTAAGATGAAGATTAAAACGATTTGCCACACATAAATGGACTGAGACACCTAAAGGACTTAAAACAGCACTTGGCAAAAAGTAAATTCTACACTAAGTATTAGCTATTATTAATATTATTATTACTACCACCATCTTTTTCCACAGCACCTAATAGTGCCATATATATATATATATATATGTACAAAACTCAATAAATTCATTGAATAAAACAATTCATATTCAAATAATTTTTAAAGGTCCCTCAGGGAATAATAAATGGAGGCTTAAAGCCCAAAAGATCACATCCATGACAGCGTCTGGTAGAAGAAAGACTTCAGACCCCAAGCTACATAAACTTCATAACAAATTAAGAAGAAAGTCAAAGTATAAAACTGACAACCTAACTAAAGCAAGATTTTTTTCACTGATGAAAATGTTAAAGACATTTTATGAAAGAACTTGATAGTTTCTGGATAGGAAATTTACCCCAAGAAATGGCTATTTCTAGAATGTCATCTTAATTTCTAATCTATCAACAATATATTAACTAATTATATTTTTAATCTACCAACATTTCCAGTCTCAATATTATTCACGTAAGTAGGAAGCTACATCAGTTACCATCTCACCTAGAAAAGTAGTATTACATTTACTCTACTCCATAAATGTAATCTCTAACTCTAGCACTCTGGGTTTCAGTAAACACATTCATGTTTACTTTATTGATATCCTTTATAATTTCATACTTCAATTATAGGCCTCTTCACCCTTTATCGGCCTAAAGAGATACTTTTGGCCATTGCAATTTTGTTCTCACAGGGCAGCTGATACAGTTTTCTTGATTTATGTTAGCTGCTTTTCTCCACATCTCTAGTTCCTTTGTGTTGATGCATGGCTACAATAGGTCATAAATGATGGAAAAGAATCTCTTATCCACAGATACTAGGAAACTACAGTACAGTCAAGTAAGCCTAATAACTGACTGATCAGTACTACAAAGGCACAATTTACTTTCAAATGACATTGGCTTATATTAATTAATCTCATCAAGGGACAAGGAACCTATTTGGACTACTAAGAATAAGACTGATTTAGACCTTAAACAAGATTCCTAAAGGATTATTTATGAAAACATAGAAACAAAAAACTTATATCTTAGTAATAACCTTATCAGTAACCATGCCTACTCTCACTTAAGCACTGACTTATTTCTTACTATTTGCATATCTTATAAAGAGGAGTCCATAAGTAACTTCTTTCAAAATCTGTCAAGCTTAACACTGACAATTTAAATTTCCCAAGCCTAGGTCTTCTGGCTTATTATCGTCAACAAACAGATGTTGTAAATAGCTCAGAAAAAAAAAAGAATAAAAGTTTGTCTTGTTTTACAGTTTAATTACTGATTAGCAAATACTGTGACATTTGAACAGTCACCATTCATCGCATTGCTTCCTGTTTAAAGAAATCCTTACTAGCAAAGGGATGATGGGAACATAATAAAAAGTAGAGTTTAAAAACACATTAAGAACTAGGGGACAAAAAAATACCAACAACTCTGGGTGGTAAGATTATGAGAAATTTTTATTTCCTTCTTCATGTTTTTAGGTATTTCCCCAAACGTTCGAAAATTTTACATATATATTATACATGTATAATATATATATAAAATTATGTATATAAATTTTATTAAGAGGGCAACTGTAAGAGAAGCACAATCCTGTATATGTAACATGATCTTCATGCAGTTTTCCTCAAAATCTGAAAAGCAAGCTTTTACTAACAACAGAATATTATTGATATATAATGTAATTGTTCAGAGCCTAAAATAGTGTCCAGTAGACACAATGCAACCAGTAAATATTCGCTGACTATATTAGCTTTTTAATTGTAATGGAATTTAAAACTAAAAAAAAGTTATCAGAATACAAACTATACTTTAAATAAAACAGGCTAAATATGCTCAGGAAAATTATAACTTCCTTATTCGTTTCATATAAAAGTTTGGGTAAACCATAAAAATGAGTTTGCAATACCATGCAGTAATGCAAACTAATGTTCCTCATAAATGAAGTCATCTAGCTAAGAGATTTTTCTTCAGGTTCATTTTTTTTTCCTAGAACAATTACCAGCCTATTTTTGGAATAATTAGTTTAAGAAAAATGAAAAAAACAAAACAAAACAAAAAACAAGAAAGCAGTTTAATTAACATGTAATCAGTTTTAAGGAGACACTGACAGTATCTGCCAAAAGATTTATATGAATGCTGGATACTTTTCCAGTTTTTACAAACAATTGACTATTATTTTTTCTGACATGCAAAAATTACCCTAAATGTTTTTATCGTATCAATTTTTACAAGATATGTGTAAGACAATGTAGCTAATCTTAATAAGTTGAAATGCATATTAAATGGAAAATATTAATATAAAAACGTGTTCATCTTTATTGCCATTTCAGAGCTCTAAAATGTAGGTAGAGCTTTTACTATAAATTTACTTTGTGGTGTGAAAGCTACATGGTAATTGGCAGCAGATGAAATATAATGGTACAGCCACGCACTTATTTCTCTGTGTAAATTAAAAGATAAGTTTTCCGAACGAAGAACAACATTACTTTTTAGATGCCAACAAACACGACTTTAGTTAGCTGTAAAAGCGGATTAATTCATTTTCACAGTTAAATAGAGAGAGTATTTCACACAGAAGATGGAGTCGGAGTGCGATGTGATCTGAAGCAGTACTAATCTGCCAGAGAAAACAATCAGAGGTGACTACAGAACATTCAGAAGGTCGCATTTGCCCCTTACTAACAATCCAGGCAAACTAAACAACATACTGCAGTGTTTAAAGAACCTGTTTAAATTACAGAACCGCCCAGCCGCATGCAAAACATACCAACAGAGGATTCATAGCAAGGGGATGGTATTACCTCTTTTATGTAATTCCCTCAGGGGAATATAGTCTCCTCCCCCGTCATAAGGCAAATAGGGATCAGAAGCAGCATCCATGATTAGAAATTTGAAAAAGAAAAAGAAAAAGAAAAAGAAATGCCTGCTAGCTTAAAAAGACAGTGGCATTTCTTCCACCCCTGCTGCAGGAAGCAAGGGAGATGCCATATTTGAGGAGGGTTAGAACTGTAAGTAGTTCGACTCGCTGAAGCAACTGTGTTCTTCCACAGTGGATGATGTCATCAAAGGGAAATTATTGCAGCCCGGTTGCTAGTGGCTACAATCTAGCACGGCAGGCTTAGAGGCGGAACAGCCTGCTTAATGAGGTCCTGCTACGTATGATGATGACTAAGCTCCAAGTGTAACAAATAAAACTGGTTTGAGAATTTTAAAGCACTCACAGTATAGCTTCTACATTATCAGTGGCAACGACAGTGAGACAATAAAAACATTACTTCTTTTTTATTTTAAGATAAATACACAGGGAATCAAGTGTTTAATATAGAGACATGAAAAGTAAATTCTGGATGTAGACAATGCCCCTTTTCATTTCTGATGTAGGAAAATGGGAGCAACACTCTAAGAAGGTCATGTGATTTTTATAAGATAAATGTACTAATTTTTATATAGTAATGTCATGTGAATCATAAAGAACTAGAACACATCAAAGGCTTCAAGAGACTTGGTTTTAAGTCTATTCTTAATTATCTAAAATGTATGTCAGACTTCTACAGTAGGTTCAAAAAATTCAGTAATTGAACAGTTGAGTAGTATTTTATCTCACTAATCCCCATCAGTAGCCTCTTGTTTCCTTCTTTCAAGTTACCACCTAGTGAAACATTCTAGCTTTTGAGAAG
The DNA here is from genome assembly GCF_004115265.2 of Rhinolophus ferrumequinum. Classification (NCBI taxonomy): domain Eukaryota; kingdom Metazoa; phylum Chordata; class Mammalia; order Chiroptera; family Rhinolophidae; genus Rhinolophus; species Rhinolophus ferrumequinum. The sequence goes on from NC_046301.1 coordinate 35,804,142, forward strand.
AAAACGTATCAACATACTAAGTAACTTAGCTATTGTTTGTGAAACAATGAAAAGATTAACTAGGTAAAAGATTTTCCTCTCTCTCCTATCTATCTTCCTACTCTTCCTACCTCACAAATATTTTGTGTTCTAAAAAAAACGCTTTTAGTAAAACGTCTCAAAAGGTACTCCAGTTGTCTTTGTTAAAATTTTTATGAAATTCAGGAAAAAAGCAACTTTTTGTTTCACACTGTCATTCAAAAAAAAAAGCTGATGCTCATAATTTTTACAGCTACCCCTGAAGTTCTTCCTCTACACTAGGAGATTCTCCTTCTGAAATAGCAACAGTCTTGCAGTGCCACTAAATAAAAATGTGCTATCCATTAGAAGCAATTCCGTAAGACTCAGATGTTCTGTAAAATTTGTTTTCCAAAGTATTGAATGAGCCAACATCTAAGACCTACTCCAATGTGAGGCATTTATTAGGAATTGGGGGTAATGAAAAATGAGAGAAATCAGATGGCAGTAAAAAGAAATGCTATTCAATTTATCCAGTATATTTTAGTTATTTTGGATTTTTTTTTAATTGGGTGTGGAATCAAGTTTTTATATTTCGAAAAGTTTGAACCTCAGAAAGACAGACCTTCATATAAAATCCCATGTGGGATTTGGGAAAAAGGGTTTTAGGAAAGGAATATAGACTAGAATTACTGCCATGGGAATATTCTAATTCTAATTCTAGCTATTAACATTTATGAAAAGACTGAGTATTTTTTTCTTTCTGTTTTCTGTATTTTTCAAATTTTCTTAGAAATAATATTTTTAAACAAGGAAAGTTTTGACCAAGAGCTAACTTTAACAAATTAAGTGTAAATTTGGTCCTTTGTGATCCTTTGGTATGTAAAGTTTACTATTATAAGACTTTTTAAGAACATATGCTATATGGCATTCATAATTTAGCTTTTATGATACTATTTGTTAAGCCACATTTAGGCCAGGATGGCTTATCTTAGAAGCCAACTTGTCTTGATCCTGTCTTGCCTCCTTTATCTCCTAGGGACCTGTCATCAGCACCTGGGCAGTCAGGACAGCGACCTGGGGCCAGGGTGTGGAGCTGGGGGGCTTGGTCAGGCCCTGAAACCTTCTGTCAAGGAAAACACCCTGAAGCACTGAAGGGGGAACAGACTCGTTTACCCTCTCCTAAAAAACTCCATTGTCCTCTTTGCTCGGGGAGGTTATGGTCGTTCCCTCAGCTCTGGCCTGACCTCCCACAGCGACTCATTCCTCCGGCCATGCCTAACACTATTTATACTCTTTCACACCTTTATATGAAATGCAAATCTATGTGAAAGTTTTCCTGGTATTTGCAGACACCCTCTTAACTTGTTTTTCCAGATTTACAACTTGGTCATAAAGGAAAAATGAAAAGGCTAGCTAGCCAGCACTAACTGAGGGGGAAGAGTACCTTCCCTACAAAATATATTGAAAATGTTGCATAAGTACAAGTTTTGTATCATTAGTAAAAAGTTCTGAATTATTTTTAGTTAAAAATTTTGTATATATGTGCATGTATATACAATATATATAAGTTGTATATGTTTTTACAGTTTAGAATGAGACACACCAAACTCAACAATTGTTATCACTGAGAAAGGAATGAAGTAAAGTGGGGAGACCAATGATACACATTTAGTTTTTACTTTATATATTATAGTTCTACAATGTTTTTAATGTTTTAATGCATATATTACATATTTCATTTTTAAATAAATTATTACTTTTGTAATCACAAATCTGAAAATTTTTTAAATTTCTAAGATACACAAATCTCTCATGCTTATGCCGTCTATGGCTGCCAGTTTCTCTTACAAGAGTTACTATTTAGGCTTTTCCAATTGCACGTGGAAGGTGTGGCAAAGAGGACTTTGACACAGATTAGGTATTACCCCATTAACGAACTGAACTGCGATCAGAGTGGGGCTGAAGTCAAAAGAGAACAGAAGACAAATTCAAGAAGTTTTAGGCGCAGCTGGTGGCAGGGTAGAGGGCTGCTCAGGACGGAACCTCTGACGAACAAAAACACTACAGTGGCAGCACAAAAAAAAAATTTAAGATTCAGAAGGGAAAGATATTTCTGCTTTCAAATGCACCCTAGGAGATTCTAACCTCAACTCCATATGGGATTCTGGATAAATCTCAACCTCTCTGAGGCATACTGCAGGAAGGCACAACAGATGACTATAGATGACTACAGTATTATAACTATATAACTATACACACATATAACAATATATAACATATGACTGTAGTATTATAGTGTTCAAACTTTGAGCCCTTGCTAACACATATGAGCCAAGAAATCTACATTAGAAGTACTTAAAAAATATTTTTTGCTTTTAGCTGTAACTGTAACCACGCATCCCCCAAGCCATTCGAGACCTAACTCTTGGCCATCCCAGAAACCAAATAGGTTTTAACATTCCCCAAGGCCAGTGTACTTGTTGATGTTCTTTCCAGCCCATTCAGGGCCTAGCTCCCGGGACAACTGATGCCACCTAAATGACTGGTTGAATGGCCACAGGCTCTATAGAGCTAACAGATTTATTAATTAAAATCTATTTTCCTCATTCAGGGGCCTTGGGGATACAGAGGACACCCCAGCAAGATTGCCCGTCCCAACCAAAGAAGCCAATGCGGTCTTCCAGGTGGATCTCGAGACCCCTTCCTCTCATCTGAGATCAGATAGGGTGAGAGTTCCGTGAATACCCCAATAGGTAGGGACAGCTCTACGCCCCTGTCCAGCAGGAAGCAGATACAGAATAGACCTTCTGACCCTCAACTTCCCATAGAGATTTTATGGGGATCACGTCTCTCAAGGGGAAATCAAGGCAGGCAGTTAGAGTCGGGCATCGGGTCTCTGCATTCCTGCATAACCCACAGTATTTAACCGCCTAAAAGACCTCCCCTCTCTGCCCAAAACTTCCCCTTTTCATCGTAATTATCAACCCCTATGAGGAACAAATGGGTACAAGATATCCAACTAGATCAAACCAGCCACTCATGCGCAGTCTAAAAAGATGAGGTAATAGTTTCTTGTCAACCATCAAGTGGTCCCACACCTGCAAAGGAACAGCCCATTCTAGAGAAAAAGGGATAAAAACTCCAAATCCTCGCCGGTCAGAGCCTTTTGAGCCTCTTTTTTTGCTCAGCCAGCCCCACACTCTTTGGAGTGTACTTTTCTCCTACTAATGCCACCTTCGGCCCTTGAGCCATTCTCTGCTGCTCGGGTCCTCTTCTATTTCTTTGAAGTGTACTATTTCTTCTCATAAACGACTCTTTCACCACTTTATTTCTGTATCTCGTTCAATTCTTTGCTCGAGACACCAAGAACCTGGACATTGCACAGAAAAGGACTCACTCTCCGGTAACAAAACTAGAATAAGGTTTTAGTCAAACAAAGATAACACCTTAGCCTCAGTTATGTTTCGGCTTCAGACTCATGAAAGCAGAACGGCCCCAGGGACCACATCCCCTGCGGAAACGAGATAGAAGGATGTCATGACTGATCCCAGGACCAGCAGCCATGAACAATTGCTCCCTGCCTTCGAATCGACCAGTCAGTAGGGTGCCCAGCCCCAGCTCCCTTAGTAACCACGGTTAATGATTTTTCCCTTATATAACCTGGCTATCGAAGCCACTGGGGAGCCAAGTTTTTGAGAGCACTGGCTTACCTGTATCTCTGGACTTAGTGCCAACTCCTTAAATAAACCTTTACTTTCTTTGCTGCAAACTCCTGTTTGAGTCTTTTTTAGCTTGGACGCACGCAGGCAAGCGGACCTTTCCAGTCTACCGTAACATAACTACCAATTTACAGGAAATACAGAAAACAAAGACACAGGTTAAATGACCACTCAGGAACACAACCAGGAAAACCCAAGCTAGGAAGCCAATGATCTGATTTATGCAACAAACAAATAGTAAGGGAAAAAAAGGGAAGGTGGGGCTGTAGAATTAAAAACAAAACAAAAATGATTTAAGAGATATATCAATTTCAATGTACAATTTTTTTATGAAACAATTGGGTAAATGTGAAATAAACAAGATATTTGATTTTAGGAAATTATTCATACTTTAGATGTGATAATGGCTTTAAAAGAATTCTTATCTTTTAGAGATCCAAAATGAGATCTATATATAGTCCAAGAAAAACCAGAGGTGGATAGCAGTTAAAACAGTACAAACAGATTTTATTCAGGACTACTGCAATAGGGAAAGAGACCTCAGTCTAGAACTGGGCTCAATTCCCAACACAACAAGGAAGTGGGAATTTACATAGAAGGGGATTGGGGGTTGTTGGTCAATGAAAAATTACTCAGAGGTAAGAGGAGATTCTAGCTAAACAGCCCTAACGGGATTCTTGCTAAAGATACAGGGTGATGAGACATCACCTGCAGGATGGTGGAGGATGAGGAGGGGGAGAGGGGTTCAAGATAAACCAATTTGACAAGATTCTTGCCAAAATTGAGCAACATGAAAACAAACAAGTCCAAAGTTGAGACACCTACAGTTGGGAAGAGAATTCAGAGGAGCCTGATTAAAGTCTCATCAAGTAGAGACTATCAGTATATCTATTTAATTAAAATGACACAGTATTTTAGATTTATTTCAAAATAATTGGGAGAAGGAAGTAGAGATGAAACAAAATTGACCATGAGTTGATAATTATTTCAGCTAAGTGATGACAAGAAAAAGGTACATAATTGTCTTCTCTACACTTCTGTGTATGTTTCAAATTTTCTATAATAAGAATATTCTTTTTAAAGAAATGCTTCTAAATAAAATCATTTGTACAAGATAAACATTAACAAAAATTACATCCTCCTTAAACTAAATATATTACTAAAAGTGTCAGATCAACTGTAACTTACCCATTAAGTACAGCTGCTTTATATTTACATTTGGATACACTATATGACATTAAACTTTAACTTGAGTTGTCAGTTCTCTTCCCTAAACAAAAGCATCAAAGTGAAAAAAGGGAAGAGAAATAGCAAAGCGTTCAAGGACAATCAATTCATGCTACACAGTCACTGCCGCACAAGGGAAAAAAGGACCTGGGAATTCTCAGAAATGACAAACCATAAAATCAATTTAAAAAACAGAACGGTTTTGCAATATTCATACTTCACAAACATAAGAAGTTTTAGCTCTCAGCATAGCTGTCTGGTTACCGAAGTAATACATCATAGGATTAAAATGAAAAAGTTTCTTTAATAAACATCACACAATGATCTCTTTTTAAAGATCAGAACCAAAAATCGCAAATACTTTTAATGCCTAAGCAATTCCTTGTGAAGGAATTTGTCAAATATATTCATGCATGAACACAAGCTGGTACAAGCCGGCAGTTTAACGTTATCATGCAGTTTTTGAGGAGTCTCTTTATACTGGGAAAGTTTGATGTATCTGATTTTTGTAATTTCGGTATATTATGCTGTGGTATCACCATCTCCTGAAATTGTGTTAACGTTGGTTATTTTATTTTGGGAACATTGATATGTATCAGAAAATATTGGTACTTGGTATTTGAAAAATCTTGGTATCTACTTGTCACTAACCATTTTTAAAATGTTCTAAATTGACACACTGGTAATAAATATGAAACAAAAAGCCTTATTAAAAAAAACAACTAAGCTCACTTATTTTTAATAACCTTTCCGATGATATCAATCTAGTATTTTATAGGCTTTCCATTGGTATTTTAGGCTAATTTTGTCAAGACACCACTTTATAACACCAAGTTCTTTCTCCTAGTTCTTCAGTAACATATTGAATTACAATACTTCATAAACTTAGTATGCGTTAGATTTCCCCAAGTGCATTGCCTTATCTTACACAAATGCACAAATTTGGGAAGAACCTTACCCTACACATATTAAGTAGGTTAAGCAGGTTGCTCAGACTGACGTGACCTGAAGATTCAGAGGCAGAAAATATTTACAAAGTAATTGGCAACAAAATGTGAAGGGTGTCAAATTTATTAAAAATGTGACACTGCTTAGAATAAGTATCAGATAAACAATAATATTATTTATTTCTAAAATTAATTCAGAGTAGACCTTTTGAAAGTTTTTATTTTTTCCCAACAGATAGCCATTAAATGGTAGTGATAGTGTTTTATTTAACTTAATTTTAAGAATTTCGAAAAATCCCTTTACTGAAGATTCACAATGTAACCACTTCATGCTTTTGTAAATGTTTAAGAGTTTATGTTTCCAAATTCAACTTCAGAGCCAAATGCCTCACTCATTAGAATAACGCCACCAATGTTATCAGTAGATGCCAGATAAAACAGTAACACTAAAATCAACTTGCCATCTACTAAAGACAACATACATAATCTATGAAATACTGTAGCAAAGTCAGATTATTCCAACTCAGCATACATTTCTTGGATTTCTGAGTTATACCACAACCTCACACTACCAGTAATTTTTTTTTGTTTATAAATCCACCTACAAGTTTACTAAAAAACTACTCTTGGATCATTTCGACCTGCAGTTGATATCAAAGAACTTCATTATTCTTATTCACAGAAAGCAAACAACTCCAATTGCTTTAACAGCATTTAGACTGTTTATCCTTAGCAACAATTCTACCATCAATTTTCCAAGCATTGCATTTACTACACATTAACAGATATTAATAAAGACCTTCCTCCCAGTAATATTTTTCTAGGAATTTAGAACACATTCATTTATTCAAATATGATACAACCATAAAAATCATTCAAAGAAGGTCCAAGATGGTGGCATGGGAAGACTCTGAGCTCATCTCCTGCCACTGAACACACTGAATCTACACCTACAGACTGAAAAATTTGCCCCGGAGAAGAACTGAGGCCTGCCTGACTAAACAGCCTCTGCACAACAAAATGAAAAGAGAGACCACACAGAAACCTGTAGGAGAAAGGAAGACAGTCTCAGGGGAACTCCACGCCAGCCAGCACAGGCCTGCAGTTAGGGAGGGATCACTGAAAAGCCTTTCAGACTTGCCTGCCCTGGGGCACAGTGAGAAAAAAACAACACAAAAAAACAGTTGTTCAAAGGCCATTGAGACTACAGGGGAAGGAAATGCACACTAACCCTAGCGGAGGGAAGTGTGGGAACTTCTCTGGTGTCGGAGATACCACCGAGTGCCCTCCCCACCACCCTGACCGCAGGGGCAGGAGCAAGACCCAGGAGCTCTAGCCAGTTGGCTGAGGCCACCCTCGTGCCCCTCAGGCCCCAGGCCCACGCCAGACTCCCAGGTGGCCTGTGCCCTCTCTGGCAACAGCTCCAGGCCCCAAAGCAGCTTGTCCCTGGGGCTCCCTTCAGCCGGCTCCAGCTCCAGCTCCAGATTCTAGCATGTCCAGCAAGATGACCCAGACGCAGCTTTCCCCTGGGACTCACCACAGCTCAAACTCACTCTAGCTGCCACTCCCACCCTGGTGCAACTTGTCCCTGGGACTCCGCGTGGCCTAAGCCCATTCCAGCTACAATTCCAACCAGCCTGCCAAGGTGGTCTCCGGCGAGGCTGGCCCCTAGAACTCCCCATGGCTCCCTCCTGCTCCAACTACACCTTCAGCCCGGTTCAGCTTGTCCCCAGAACTTCTGTAGCCTAAGCCCTCTCCACCTACAGCTCCATCCAGTCTGCCAAGGCAGCCCTGGTACGGCCTGCCCTGGGTGTTCTCTCAGTCTCTGCCCGCTTCAGCTATAGTTCAGCGCAGCTTGCTCCTGGGACTCTCCATGGCCCAGCCTGCTCCCCCTACAGCTCCAGCCAGCCTGCCAAGGCCGTCCTGGGTAGGCTTCCCCCAGGGACTCCCCAGATCTGTGTCCATCTGAACTCCAGCACCAACTGGCCTGCCAAGGTGGCCCCAGTGCAGCTTGCCCTGGGTCTGCCTGTAGCTCATGCCAACTCTAGCTCCAGCTCTAGCTGGCCTGCCCAAGACACCTAGCACATGCAGTCTACAAGGGGGAGGAAGCTCCTATACGTATATTGCTGTTTTGCCTAATTCATGGAAACAAACACAAAGAGACAGCCAAAATGAGGAGACAAATACATTCCAAATTAAAGGACAGCACAAAACCCCAGAAAAAGAATTAAATGAAATGAAGACAAGCAATCTGTCGGATAAAGAGATTAAAACAATAGTTATAAAGATGCTCAACAAACTCAGGAGAAATATACGAGATGAACTTAGTGAGAATGTCGTTAAGAACAACATCAACAAGTTTACGTCCATGTTTTCACCACTGTGAGCATGAAAGCTTCCCCAAAGTTAAATACTTCTTATGGGACTGTAGATATTAATAAAGACCTTTAAAAAAAAAATGTGGCTTGATTTTGTGCAATGACACGTGTGAACATGAGCAAGATCTGTATAAATCTGTTAGGTGCTGAAGTGCCCCACCAAAATTCGTATGATAAAAGCCTTAACCCCAAGTACCTCAGAATGTGAGTGTATTTGGAAATGGGGCCTTTAAAAAGGTTAAACGATGTCACAGTGTGGGCCTAGTCCAATAGGACTAATACCCTTATAAGAAGACATTAGGACACAGATAGACACAGACCATGTGAGGACACAGGGAGACGACAGCCATCTCCAGGCTGAAGACTCAGAAGAAATCAACCCTGCCAAAACCTTGATATTGGACTTTCAGTCTCCAGAACTGTAAGAAAATAGACCTCTGTTGTTTAAGCCACCCAATCAATAGGTGATACTTTGTTATGGCAGCCCTAGAAAACGAATACATCAGTGAATCCATTTCCAAATGATTAACGCATATTATAAAATCATGCATGGGTAAGGATCCACTCAAAGCACAAGATAGGCTGCTGGATTTTAATTTAACACAGGATGAAATGTTCATTAATATGGTTTCAGGTTCCACATTGCAATTAATCTTTAAGAAATTATGTGTCAAGTTTTGGTGCAGTGTCAAGGAAGAATACCCACAATGATATGTGAAAGGCCATTTAAATTATTCTTCCATTTTAAACTATATATTTGTATAAGGCCAAATTTTCTTAGATATAAAAATGTATATCTAAGACTCCTGAACAACACGGAGGGTTAGGGGTAGGGGCACTGACAAATCCCTACCCCAGCAGTTGAAAATCGGTGTATAACTTCTAACTTCCCCCAAATTTAACTACTAAATAGCCTACTGTGAACCAGAAGCCTTACGGATAACATAGTCAATTAACACATATTTTGTATTTCGTATGTATTATATAGTGTATTCTCACAATAAAGTAAGCTAAAGAAAATATTAAGAAAATCATAAGGAAAAGAAAATATGTACATATTTTTATGCATTCATGACATACCTAACCTTTTTCTTTTTTTTTTTGATATTTATAGGCTACACAGTTTATCTGTGAGTTTTTTCAAATCTCCAAAAAATTTTCCAATATATTTATTGAAAAAAATCTATGTATAAGTCAAAGGAACCACACTGTTCAAATTCATGTTGTTCAAGAGTCAAACGTATTTATATAAACATATATTTCTTATGTTTCCACCAAACAACACATCACAATAGATTGACTGGAGAAGCAGCAGACACTCTAGCTGTTTTAAATTAAGCCAGATGTTAGAGACATTTACAAAAATGTAGAACAATGCCATTCTTCTCATTAAATTTATTTTGTTTTGGATAATACAGTTATTCATTAAAAAGTTATTGATGACACAATGTACGAGTTATTGTTATCTTTAAATAAATTAAGAACTGAAAATTTTCTGGTTTAATTTTTAATATAGCAAATATGAACAGCTATAACCTACATTAAAAAAAAAAAAAGCTTGTTAGAGCCTTAATAATCTTACTAGAATAGAAAGAGATCTTATGAACAAAAGGTCTGAGAATCACTTCCTTAAAAGATATACCTAAATATTACTCAAAGCCAGGTATCTTATGGATATGAGGGAGAATGCTTTGGGGTTTTTAGCTGTTTTAAATGTCCGTGGTAGCCACTCCCTTTTAAAATTTATCATAGGTGAAATTATCATGACTTTGTCACATGGAATATAAATTTTAGACCTTCTGTTAATCATTTATGTCTTTAGCAGTTACAAAATTATTCTCAAAAAGTCTTTGGACTGTGCCCATAGGTTCAGCCACCACTTTTCAGTAAGAAGCCTTACTGGTCAGTCTCAGTTTTTGTTAGGCTCTTCATTTTCTTAAGGAAAACCAGCTGAATGTACATAAATAGCTCTGTTACAGTTCCAAAATGTAATCCTAAAATCACTATAATCTAATACATGTTAAACCTTCAGCAAAAAAAACAACATAATATACATTGATGACTTTGGAAACTCTCTACATAGTCCATCTACTCTAAAATATATCTATGGATCCTGCCAGGACATCAGAAATAATCAATGCCTATACCATATAATCAGGGCGTCCTTGTCAAATTAGATCTTGTGATTCAATTAGGCAACGCTGATGGATGTTATAACAAAAGCCCTGCGAAAATCACTGCTGTTTACTCCAAGCATGGTCTTGAAAATTGGTTTAGTACATTAGATAGTACCCACTTTGTAATGTCACTCGGAAACTTAATATAAGTAATAGGGTGTTCACTGACAAACTGGTTGGGTTTAGCTCTTAAAAACACTGTGAGTCATTTAACCAAACAGGCTCCATCATGTCACTTGCTGCTACAAAGCTTCGAGCCAAATCTGTAGTCTCCCCTTAGAAAGTGTACTGCTAATATTTTTTTATGGGCCTCATTCATCTCTACATTCTATGTCACTTTAAGGTGTTTTCTCTTTGCTTCACCCTTCTCAAATACTTACTGAATTTTGTGTGTCTTTACAAGCTCCTTTATATTCTTTAAGTGAAGCAGAACATTAGCGTATTTCCCACTGTAAATATATCTGTATGTTTGTACCTAAAATCCTGGTTAATGCCCAGTATGAACCCACTTATAAGAGACAGCTGAGTTTCGCAATGACGCCACGCTTCTGTGTCTGCAGAACTAAGGACCCTGGACTGTGACGTTTGGCCTCATCCTAAGACACACTCCGAGTGTCTTTAGTGGCACTGTTGTGGCTGCCTCGATGTCCTGAATTGATTCAAAACTTTTTTCCTTTCATGGTCATTTTGACTTTGGGGAAGAGCCAGAAGTTAGTTGCATGGTGCCAGATTCGGTAAGTAAAGTAGATGAGGACACACCACAATGTTTTTATTTGACAGAAGTTGCCATATACCAGAAGCGATGTGTGACACGGAGCATTGTCATGATGGATGATGAAGTAAAAGACACTCACGAAAGAGGACTTCCAGAACTGCTTCAGAAAGTGGCAAGAATGATGTTCGAAGCGAGGGGGAGTATTTTGAGGGGGAGTAATGGCAATGTGTCTTTTACTGTAGTAATTTTTTTTTTATTTAAACATTCACCGTATCTTTTGATCACAGTCGTATCCCCTTTTCTAATACTACTGGAAACATTCCTGACATCTCACTTGTATACTAAAAGAAAATTGCTAAGTTGAAGGGGCAGAGTGTAATATATGCAAGGGGGAAGGAACGTAGAAGAAAACAGAAACAGCTACTATACAAATAGTCCTTACCATGAGCCAATTACTATGGTAAGGATTCTATCTACATTATTTATGTGTTAAGGTCTCTCCATGCACTTAATTCTCAAAGCAATAATTTAAAGAGTATTATTACTCTTCTTTAAATAGGAGAAAACTAAGGCATAGAGAGGCTAGTGACTTGCAGAGATTACAGAGCTAGTAATTGGCAGGGCCACGATGTAAACTGGGGTCTACAACTTGAAAGCCACGGAACACAACAGACTTTCATTCAACACATGCCAGAAACACTATCAGTACTTTCCAGTGATTAATTCCTTTTTAAAAATTTTTTTATACTAAAACAATACTGAGTTATGAAAGAATATCTAATACCCAGCTGCCTGTCCTACTGTCCACCTCCACGGAAGACACAGAAATGAGCTCTCCCCTCTGACATCTGTCCTAGCCCATGAGGGTAGATCTAATCTGAGGTCCCCACTTCTTCTAGGACATTCCTCTGCCAGCTCATGTTAACAGGACAACATCGGCTTTGCTGAAAGAAACGATATCACTATCTTACAAAAGGATGTTCGTTGTCTCACAACATAATATCTTTTCCTACTGCTGGGCCTTCATGCACCCCTTCTAGAACACTCTCAGCAATTCTAACGGGGTATCAAATTAATATCCTTTTTTTCAAGATGTATCATTTAGAATATGTACCACCCGATTTAACTCCTAACACAGTTATTGCCAACTGCTGTTCCACATCTTGTACCTTCAACTAGACTAACTTTGAGGAGAGAATCTATATGGAAAACACCAATGGTTGCTTTACCCTACAGTTCCTCCAACTTCTCCCTTGCTAATAGAACCTTAATTTTGTTCGGTGTGGTGATGTGCCTAATCCCAGGGAATGAATCATGATGGTTCTAATCAGTCAGTAATCCCCTTGCTCTTTGTCAGCGATCAGTCTAGGTGTGGGCATGTAACCAGTTCTCGCCAGTGGAAGTGGAAGTCTAGGGATAGCAGGAAGTCTAGGGATAGGGTTCTAGGAAAATTATCCTCCCTGATAAGAGAAAGAGCAACAAAAGCAGATCCTTTCTTGTACCCTCGCTCCCTCCCTCCCACTTGGCACTCTCTCCTACTAAAAGACTAGGAATGATAACAACACCAATACTTCATGGCAGTACGGAAAGAGCGAGTTCCTCCTATGTCTTTCTACTTCTCTGAGTTAATTCTCTGCCTCACATAAAGGGCCACGGAGTTACCTGAATACTTGGTATACTATTAAATATGGGTATGCTATTAAATTTCACCTGATTTTTCAAATTATGAACACATGTGTTTATCTGGTTTATAATTCTGTGATTAAAATCATGGGGGAAAACCTATCAGTAATGAAGAGAACAAATTACAAATAACAGCAAAATACTATATTTCTTTTTTTTTAAATCAAAGAACATTCAAAAGAGCCAGAGAACATACAAGGCAGAAGAACCTGAAATGACAAGATTCCAAAAAGAAGTGAAACAGAGGTAAACAGTCTCAACCATTTTTTGCCCTTGAGCCATTTCCTAATTCATTAAGTATAGTGACTGAGAGGCAAAAAAGAGAGGGATGGTTGGGAGCTTTTGGCAGTCTCGTGGGACGAAGGAGACAAAATTTGAAGCTCAAGACCACCAAGGCAATGAAGACTTCAATGGGCCAATATCCTGGAGAAAGAGACAAAACAGTTCATTCTATGGTGCTTTTCCCCTACAAATATTATGATCCCTAAACTTCATGAGAGGCTGAGAAACTAAGGAAGAAACAGTGGTTAAGAGACTAAAATGATAAGCAGAGCTGTCAGCACTCTCAAAACACCAGGGAGACAAACACTGGATTTCAGTGCCCACCGAAGAAAAGGAGTCTTGGTAAACACAGGAGGCTTTCTACTAAAATTCTCAAGGGCCATGCCCCAAAAATAAAGTGAGCCAAAAATAGACTAACTCTCAGAACGTCTGAAACCATGCCGCAAATTCTCTCAATCTTTGATGACACTGATGTCATTTGCTTGTACACGACCTGTTTGCCAAGGAAAAGAAAAATAAATACACTATAGGAAAGATAACATCATCCAGAACATCTATAACTTTTTGTATACAATAACCACCAATCAAAAATTACAAAGCCTACCTGGAGTCAGGACCAAAACACTCTAAACCAAAAGAGAAACAGGCAATATACAAAGACCCCAGACGGTCCTGATATTAGAATACTCAGACATGAACTTTAAACAAGTAATTAATATGCTCAAAAAAAAAAAAAAAAAAAAAGAGAGAGTTTCTTCCAGAGTACAGAAATCTATAAAAAAAATAAATAAAATAAAATGGGAATTCTTTAGCTGAAAAATAACTGATCAAAACTTGATAGCAAACACTGAGATCCCACTATACAGCTATTGCAAGAGCTAAAATCCAAGATACTGACAACACCAAGTGCTGACATACATCATGTGGATCAACAGGAAGTCTCATTCACTGCTGGATGGATGCAAAACGGCACAGCCGCGTTGAAAGACAGTTTGGTAGTTTCTTACAAAACTAAATGTACTCTTAACACATGATCCAGCTATTGTGTTTCATGTTATTGATCCAAATGAGTTGAAATATCCAAATGAAAAGAAAAAAAGATTTAAAAAATACAGAAAACAGCACAGGAAACACATGTAACTGAAGTCCTAAACCTGGAAGAGGGAGAGAGTGGCAGGAAAAATATTTGAGGATACACTGTTAACATTATCCAAAAATGAAAAAAAAAATCAAGTCACAATTTAGGAAGCTCTAATAACCTCAGCCAGGATAAATACAAGGAAAATCACACTTAGGCAAACCCTGGTAAAGTTTATAAAAACCAAAGACAAAGAAAAGATTCTTTGTCAGAGAGGAAAAAAAGCAGTCAGAGGGGAAAATAATTAAGACAGATAGGTGACTTTTCAACAGAAATAACAGAAGGCAAAGGACACCAAAATTACATCTTTAAAGTGTTCAAAGAAGATAATTAAAAATCTGGAATATAACTGCAAAAATATTCAAACATAAAGGTGAAACAGAGTTTTACAAAAGCTGAGTGAACTTATTGCTAGCAGATGGTAATTTAAAAATATACGAACGAGAGTTCTTCAGGCAAAAAGATAACAATCCCAGACAGAAACATGAAAATGCAGTATAAAAAGAAGAGCTACAGAAAAAGTAGAGGTGTAGCTAAATCTAAACGGATAATGATATAAAACAACGACAATAATGTCTTGTGAAGGTTAACATACAAAGAATTAAAATAGAGGAAAAGAATGGCACAAAAAGCAGAAGGATTAAACAATGGCGAAGTTCCCTTAAGGTCTTACATATTCCATGAAGTGGTAAAAGTACTAATTTATAGTATAATTAATAAGACAAGAGTGCATGTTATAATCTCTAGAGTAATCCATCAAACAAAATATAAGAGAATGCATAACTAACAAGGTATTGGGGGAATAGAAGAAAATATATTTGCGGTGACAAATATAATAGAACGACAGTAGATTTGAACCCAAATATATCAGTGATTACAATAAATGTAAATGGACTATATGTCAATAAAAGACCGATGTGAAAAACAAAACGCATATATATGCTGGCATAAGAATAGACAAATATTTCAAGGTAGTATAGTAGAAAGTCCAGAAATGGACATACAGAATTACATCCCCTTGGCAGATGACAAAAGATGTACACTGGAGAATGGAAAGTTTTTTCCATAAATGCTGCTGGGTAAACTAGTTATCCAAAGGGAAAAAATGAATCTGAAGACTTAACTGAGACCACATATAAAAATTAATTGCAAGTAGATTATAAATCTAACTGTGAAAAACACTAAAAAAGAAAACTTCTAAAAGAAAACGAGAAAATATCTTCATGACCCCGCGGTATGGGAAAATATCTTTACCAAAACCAACCAACCAAAATAACCCAAAAAATAAAGGAAAAGATTAACTAGATTTCGTTAAAATTGATGACAT
This sequence comes from Rhinolophus ferrumequinum, assembly GCF_004115265.2. Taxonomy (NCBI): domain Eukaryota; kingdom Metazoa; phylum Chordata; class Mammalia; order Chiroptera; family Rhinolophidae; genus Rhinolophus; species Rhinolophus ferrumequinum. The sequence continues at coordinate 35,819,735 of NC_046301.1, forward strand.
TTTCATCGAAAGATGCCAGGAAGAGAGTGAAAAGGGTTATCACAGAGAGAAGAAATTTTCAATACATATATCCGACAAAGGACTCATAACCAGAACGCATAAAGAACTCTTACAAAATAGGCAAAAAGACTGAACAAGCACTTCAAAAGAGGTGATCTAAAAAGCCAATAAACATACCAAAAGGCATTTAAACTTATAAGCCATCAGTCAACTGTAAATTAAAATCAAAATTCAAGACTACTGCATGCATCCACACTAGAATAGCCAAAATTCTAAAAACTGATAATATCAAGTATTGGTGAAGACGTGGGGCAATTAGAACTCCCAGATATGGTAGAATGTATATGCTACAACCACTTTGGAACCATCTTTGACAATGTCTGGTAGCACTGGGATCCATATATGTTGTCATCTAAAAATTCCATTTCAAGATATAAAAGCCACCGAATTGTGTACATAATGTGCACGAAAATACATGTCCATGACAATTCACAGCAGCACTGTTAATAGCCAAAACATGAAAGAAGAAAAACAACACCTAAATATCAACAATATATCATGGATAGAATAGATAAATTACAGCATATTTACACAACTGGATACTACATGGCAATGAAAATAAGTTAACTACTGTTATATTCAACAACATAGATGAATCTCAAAACACAAGTAAATGACACGAGACACAAAAGATATACATCGTGTAATTCCATTTACATAAGGTTTAAATACCTGCAAAACTAATTTATAGCAATAGAAATAAAAACAATAGTTATCTTTGAAACTGGACGGGGGAACAAGGAAGGATTCTGGGGGAAAATGATGATAATGTTTTACTTTTTGATTGAGGGGTAGGTAGTTCATGATTGTGTTCACTTTGTAGAAATTCACCAATTTCCACACTTATGATCTGATAATTGTTGTGATGGTTAATTTTATGTGTCAACCTGACTGGGCTAAGGGATGCCCAGATACCCTGTGAAACATTTCTGTGTCTGTGTTTGGGAGGACCTTTCAGGAAGAGATTAGCATTTGAATCTGTGGACTGAAAATAGATGCCCTCACCAATGAAAATGGTCATCATCCAATTACTTGAGGATCTGAATAGAACAAAAAGGCAGAGAGGAAAGGTCAATTTGCTCTCTGCTTCAGCTGTGGGGGGGCGGGCATCTATCCTCTCCTGCCCTCCATACAGGTGCTCCTGGATCTGGGGCCTTCAGACTCAGACTGGGACTCGTGCCATTGGTTCCCCCGATTCTCAGACCTTTGGGTTTGGACTAGAACTACACCATCAACGTTCCTGGCCCTCCAATTTGCAGATGCTATGTCATGGGACTTCTCAGCCTCCACAATCATGAAAGCCAATCCTTCATAAAGAAGAACTCTTCCTATATTTCAATATATATCCTATTAGTTCTGTTTCTCTGAGAACTTCAATTACTGTTGTACAATTCTCTGTATTATGTCATATTTAAATTTTAAAAGTTTATCCAGATACTCTGTGTAAGGTTTTCTTTAGGGGTAATGAAAATGTTTGGAATTAGATATTGTGTTTCCCCGAAAATAAGACCTAGCCAGACAATCAGCTCTAATGCGTCTTTTGGAGCAAAACTTAAAGACGCATTAGAGCTGATTGTCCGGCTAGGTCTTATTTTCGGGAAACACGGCAGAAGCATTATTTGCACAACATTGTGAGTGTGCTAAATGCCACTGACTTGTGTACACTTTAAATATGGTTACATTAATGTCCATGAATCACCTCAATTAAGAAAGTTACCCAAAAATGCAACCTCAATAAAACAATGTATATACTGATTACTAGTAGATATCCATGACTACCAATATTAAAAGAGTTCCAATGTCAAACTTACCAACTACTGTGTCACCGTCTAACAAATTGTCGTCTTCAGAAGTTTGAAAGTCCATAATAACGCCTGCTCCATCTAAAAGTTCCTCATCACTACTTGCACTTGTTATACTGTTGTAGCTGTTTCTATAGTAACCTCTATGGAACAGCTGCTCAGACTCCATTGAGCTGTCTGGTTATCTGAAAAAAAGGGGGGAAAATGGTGTTAAAACTTTCCACACCTAATAAAAATCATCTACTTTAACAGGACAAAAGGAAACTTCTGATCTCAATATTTACAAAAAAAAAAAATACTGAATTTATTCACTGTAACAATAGCTAAACATCTGTTATGTTAAATCTTTGGGGATGATTTAATAATTGTATTCTCACTACATAGCTATAAAAAAAGGAAGAATTTCTTCAAGATAATTATTAAGTTAAAAACTTAATAATTGTACTTAAAAAAAACTTAATAATAAAGTACAGAGAAGTGTTTAGAGTATACTATAATGTATGTGGGTTTTCTTCCCAAACGGAGCAGGGGGTAATTCCTCGCTCGACTATCCCTGGAGGGATTTCCAAGAAAATTGACCACAGGAGAAAGGAACAAGATGGCTGAAGTACCAGGTTTGAAAGTGAGACTGTTTGCCCCTCCTGAATATTTTAGCAGATGCAGGTACTAATTTTAAATACTGTAATTTAAATTTTAATATTAATTTTATTCTATCATCATTTTAAAATTAAAAGTTTCAGAGCCCATGGTCAAATATCAGCCATAGAAAATATTATAAGCAACAGTTTTCATTTTTTTCAAAGCTGATAATACCAAATAAGCATAGGTTTTCAATGCTCTTTTTCTCTAACTTTGAAAACTGTATTACTCCAAAATAGTTTGATTTTTTTTAAATATATCAACCTACTTGCTCAAATTCAAAATGAGGGTTCAACATAAATGTGGCAGACATTAGCAAAAGACTTGAAAGGTTTGTGTGTGGGATTTGAAAGATAGCCATAAAAGTAGTGAAACCTGTAAGCCTTGTACAACAAGACAATCTCTTCAATAAATTTTCCTTCTCCACATGGAAAAATAACCTCAAAGAGCTATAATAGTTTAAAACTTGTAAAGTTTTTATACTTTTTTAGAAAAATAAAATATTACAGATTTATTACATAAATTTCCTAACTCAAAGACCACTTTAGAGAATTTTTGAGAGCTCCATGAGGACATGTCTCTATTCTCAGCATCTGGCATGGTGACTGGTATGTAAAATACAGATTAATAAATGTCAAATTGTTTTTCCAATGAGATAAAAAATAAAAATGTATTCAGTTTTCAACAACAAATACTGTCTACAACAGTATTAATATTGCCTTAGGAGAATAACCAAAAACAAGCACATAAATTACAAAGAAAAATTTAAATATGTACTGCATTGCAACTTAATTAATGTTTTATGGTTACTCCTACCAAAGATGGTCAACTATAACATACTGAGATTTGTTAGAAGGTACTAAGGTAAGAGTTTTATATAATATTTAAGGTGAATTTTAAAGAATAGTATGAAAATAACTAAGTTCATGCTAAAAACTTTGCAGTGTCCATGGAGGCAGTCAAATTAAATATTGTGGCTCTTATGTAAATACCCAAAAGCTTTAAAAAAAAAAAAAGCATTAATAGTTCAAGAATCATTCTAATTTTGATATATCAAAGCATGTATGCTAAGATTTTTGCAAAGAACACACACATTCTTTTCTTCACTTCTTTACATGATAATCAGACTAGAAGGGCTTAGTACACATGATAACAGACATCAATAAACAGCTGCACATCACTGAGAAATCTCTAAAATACTAAGAGATTTAGGAACTTACTGCAATAAATCAGGCAGTAAGTTCCTTTCTGTTTACTAGGACCTCAGTCAGCAAGTTTCAACATATCTCCTCTATTTATCCCCAAAAGTCCCTTAAAAACCACAAGTGTTAACTAGTAACTTAGCTCTTTTAAATATGTAAAAAAACTTAATTTCACTAACACCTCTGAGACCTCTACACTTTACATCATTCGTTATAACACAAGCTACCAATCCTGTTCCAAAAGTTTATTAAACTCAGGTGTGCATGGGTTACTACTTCCATAAATTCTATAACTTTTAAAAAAAAAACACTATTTTTTTTCTTATTAACCCAGAAACCTAATATAACACTGGCCTTGAAACATGACTCGTCCAAATTGAGATGTGTTCTAAGGTAAAACACCTACTGGATTTCTAAGACTTGTAAGAAAAAAAATATCAAACATTAATAATTTTATATTGATTCTATGTTGAAATAATAATTTAGATATATTATATTAAATAAAATATAGTATTAAAATGAATCTTACCATTTTCTTTTTACATTTTTAATATGGCTACTAAGAAATTTAAAATTACATATGTGGCTTGTATTTTCAACACAAAGTTTTTATTGGGCATAAAGGTAGCACAAAGAAATCTGGATAGCAGTGTTAAATCTTTTTAGGTTCTAAACTTGATTCCCAGGCTTGCCCACAAAAGGCTAATTAAACCATAATACGACAGCTGAAATTTTGCATATTAAAAAAAATGAAAACAATATCATAAAGTCACCTTTTCCTTTTTTATTGTCAAAAAATATATTTAAAGCCATCTCAAAACACTGTAACAGACACACAGTAACTTCTGAATATCTTCCCGCAGAGTTATGAAGATTAGTGTAACCTATAAAATCTCCAGGGATAAAGCCTGGTTTGTTGCAGTAAGTTCCTAAATGAGCTATGCAGAATCACCTTGACCCCCTCTAATCTGATCTCCACACCGCAGCCAGCATGGTCTTTTCTACAAGCAAGTCTGACCAGTATCCTCTCCCTCACTTCATGGATTAAAGTCTTAATCATTTCTCACCACTCTTAGAAGACTAACCGCAGACAAAGCCCTGTGCAGCCTGGGCCTCCTCCTTGTTCCCCAGCTTCACTCTGTAGTGTGTACTTCTTGCAGGAGTACTCTTGACTCGCTGATCTTCCTCTCACTCCTACAAGGCTCTTTCCTGTCTCCAGCCCCAGTACCTTTATTGCTCCCTCAGCCCAGAAAATACCCTCTCCTCTTCAACTAATCCTCTCTTACTCATGCTTCAGATCTCACATCAAGTATATATGCACGTATGTATGCACATATGTATGTATTTATTTAACAAATTCTTAAACAGAGTTTACGATATGTTAGGCACTATCCTAAGCATGTTACAAATTACCTCATTTAATATTTGTATTAAATACAAACACAATCCTAAAGCTTACGTGCTATTATCCCCATTTAACACATGAGAAACTGAGGCACAGAGAGTTTAAATTACTTGTCCGACGTCATGCAGCTACTAGTAGGCAGGAAAGCCTCCCTTGACCTACTTACTACCTGGGCAAATCTTTCCTGACTAGGTCAAATTTTCATTGCTAGTTCTTATATGTCTGCTTTTCTCCTTTTTAGCACTTAGCACAGTTGTAATAGTATACTTATTTATGTGATTATTAATGTCCACCTTCCCTTCTAGAATGTACCATCAGGTTTGGCACTTGGTAAACTTTTGCTCAACATTACATACTCAATGGTTAGCACAGTACCTGGCACATAATACTCATATGTATTCACGTATTTTCTCATTGAACTTTTTGAGACAATTGTGATTTCTCATGCAGTTGTACTAAATAATACAGAGAATCTGTACCCTTTACCCAGAAACCAACGGTAACTTGTAAAACTCTATAGTACAATAGCACAATCAGGATACTGAGACTGATTCAGTCAAGACACGGGTCATTCCCATTACCACGAGAATCCCTCCTGCTGCCCTTTCACTGCCACACCCACCTTCTTCCTGCCCCCTCCAACCCCATTTCCTTAACCCTTGGCAATGCATAATCTGTTTTCTATTTCTATAAATATGCCAGTTGAAGAATGTCACATAAATGGAATCATAAAATATATTACTTTATTGGATTAGCTCTTTGCACTCAGTATAATTCTCTAGAGATTTATGCAGGTTTTTTGTATGTATCAATAGTTGTTTTTGTTCTTATACTGCTGAGTAGTACTCCATGATATGGATGTACCAGAGTTTGTTTAACCATTCACTCAATGAAGAGTATCTACCTCTTTTCTAGGCTTTGGCTATTATGAAAAAAACTGCTACAAATATCCATTTACAGGTCTTTGGGGGTTTTTGTGAACTTAAGTCTACATTTCTCTAAGATAAAAATCAAGGAGTGCAATACATGGGTCATCTGGTAACTGCATGTTTAGGTTTTTAAGAAACTGCCAGTTTTACATTCCCATTTACATTCCAACCAACAATGTCCAGTCTCTCCATATCCTTACCAGCACTCAGTATTGTCATTAGTTTTTATTTTAGCCATTCTGAGAGGTGTAGTGATGTCTCATTGTTTTAACTTGCATTTCCCTAACGATTAATGATGTTGAACATCTTTTCATTTGCTTATTGGCTATCTTTATACTCTCTTCAGTGAAATGACTGTACCTCTTCTACCATTTTCTAACTGGACTGCTTTTTTACTTCTATTTCATATTTTAGGACATATAGTCTAAATACTAGTCCTTTATCAGATATGTGGTTTGTAAATATTTTTTTCCCATTCTGTAGCTTCCTTTTAACAGGGTCTATCACAAAGCAAAAATATTTACTTTTGATGAAGTTCAATTGATCAATTATTCTTTTATGGACTATACTTTTGGGGTCAAATCTAAAAAACCCACCTCCCAAAGATTTTCCTCTAAATTTTTTTCCAAAGTTTTATAGTTTTACATTTTACATTTAAGTCTGTGATCTATTTTCAGTGAATTTTTGTATAAGGTATAAAACATAGGCTGAGGTTCTTTTCTTGGCGGGGGGAAACTCTGTCAAAAATTAGTTGGGCATATTTGCCTGGGTCTATTTCAGAATTCTATTCTATTCTGTTTATCCATGTGTCTGTAGCTACTATACTTACAGCAATACCACACTCTTGATTCCTGTAGCTCTATACTAGGTTTTGAAATGGAATAGATTGATTTCTCACACTTTATTCCTATTTTTTCAAAACTGTTTTAGCTATTCTAGTTCCTTTGCTTTTCTGGGTCCTTTAGTATTTATAATAAGAATGAATAAGAAATGCATGGTTCATCTCTACTTGGATGTTGTATGGGAATTCAAATTCTAAACTGAATGAACATTTGCCCCAAACTCACTTGTGCTCCTATTCTCGTTACGTGAATTTCCAGAATCACCATGTACCGAGTAGCCAAAGTTAGTTTTCAGAATCCCTTATTAATTTATTCAACAAGCATTTATGGAACACCTAGCATATACCAGGCACAAAGCCAGGTGCTGAGGTAATGAATAACATGGTCCCTATTCCCAAGGCAGTGAAGGTGAAAGACACATATATAACCACACTATGGTGTAAGTCCCACAAGAGAGGTATACATACAGACAAGGTATTTGATAACATTGAAAAAAATAAACATACTGCTTTACTGCCTGGGAGTCTGTGAACATTTAGTAACAGAGGAAGGTTTTTGCTGAGTAACAAATAATTAGAATGAGTCAATCAGGCAAACTGAAGTGAAAAGTCAATAAAGGCAAAAAAAATGTGCAAAAACACAGCAGCATAGTAACAGGATCTGCTTGGGTAGCTTATGGAAGAGGTAGGGGACTAGAGATTAGTGGAGAGGTGAACAACGGCAAGATCAAGGAAGGAGGGGCTCCTATGTCATGCTAAGAAACTTATTTATACGCATGCGAAGCCATTAAGAGTTTTAGGAGAGAAACCACAAGATCAGTGAATTTTGGCAGGCCAATGCAGCAGTGTGGAATGCAGATTAGAAAGGCAAGAGACTGAAAGACTTAAAGACAGGGATAGGAGTTAGGTGACCCTTATCCTAATAGACCCTTGAACAGTTCTAAATATCAGATAGTGAAGGCATAGTGAGCTAAGACACAGCAATAAGGAAGAGGAGTTTTGAGAAATATTTAAGAGGATGTGGTAACTCAGAAAATGTGGAGAAGGGTGAAGAAGAAATCTAAAATAAGCTGCTAAATTTCTGACTTGACTAATTAGTTCATAACAGTTGGAGGAAACACATTTTAGTCTCCTCCAGCATATAGCACTCAAGACCAGAGTGGCTTTCCAACTGTAGAATGATACATCCAGGCTTTAGTCCTATTGAAGGCCAGACTACAATGAAGGGAATGTACCTCCCTTCAGTACACCAATCTAGCCACCAAACGGCATGGAGATTGAGCAGCAGAAACAGGAAAACCCTGGAAATGGCCTGAGGTAGTGCACTAATTTTTCACAGCTCCCAACAAAGTTTTGCCTCTCTCATAAAGAAGACTGTTTAGGGCGGAGGACCATGGCTAAGTGTCAAAGATGAGTTTGTCAGCTATCTGGTTGGCCAATAAGCTGACAGAAAAGTAGGAACGATCTAAGTAAAAGAAGCAATGAAAATCCCAAATGTTAGCAACTCGAGAGACAGACAAAAGCCTCAAGGGCAATGATGGCAGGGAAGTGAAACTGACTGATCTAGCCCTTTGAATGTAAGGAGAATTTTCATATAAATATATTAAGAACTGTATGAGTATGTGCTTCCATAAGCTAACCAAGCACAAAGATTAAAATGTGACAATAAATTTCAACATCATTTATTCATTTACTAATATTTATAGAGTAGTTACTAATGTGCAAAAAATTGTAAAAAATATAAATAAGATTTTTACTGATTAATGGCATCATACTGGTATAGGACTAACAGCTTTCAGTAATAAAACTTTATATATACTGTCGTTAAGAGATGTAATATTTTTCTCTAAATTACTAAATATTCATATAATAAAAGGCAATACATGACAGATGTCACAGAAGATACAAGAACTGTTATAAGAGCTCAGAGAAAAGACCACATCCCACTCTAATTGATTATGAGAAACCCTCTTTGGAGGAAGACACACTTGAGCTGAACCTTCAAAATTAAATGGGATTTTCTGGGGCAGAGGTGAGAAAAGAGTTTAACTGAAGCAAAAGTATTGTCATAAATCAAGCTAGGGAGCCAAGAAGACAACAAATACATCTGGAGATGAGTGAATACGTGCACAGAACCCAAGTCCAGTAGAAAGGTTCCATGGTCAAACTAGCATAAGTAATAAAGCATACCTCTGTCTAGAACTATAATGGAAAATAAATAGCATAAGAAAGGTTCTTGAAAAATCCTGTAGTAAACATTAACTAAACAAAATTTATGAAAAGCTTCTCAAATTTGTTTCACCAGGGAATGACCCCTCCATCCCATATAACACCATGAAACATAGATTGGCACGTGACAGTAGTAAGAAAGAATTTATTCTGATACAAATAGTCAACTCATATAAGATATGACAATAATGAAACTGATTTCTCCCAAAAGTAATATAACTTGATATTTTGTCCATACTGTTCATTAAGTTAGCTGCCATGTCCAAATTACTACGCCTTATATATTTTTCTTCAAAAAAGTATGAAATGGATAACCTGATAAAGGAAATAGCTGTCTACTCTGAAGAAAATTTCCTAGATTCATAAAAACTTTTAGAGCTATTCAAGGGTTAAATGGTAGATGATTTTAAAACACAGACACACACACACACACACACACACACACACACAAACACACAGGCTCAGATTGTAACAAGGGAGAAAGGTAAACAAAATTCATCAAAAACATGCTGTGGAAGACTTAAACTTTGAAAATCAAATAATTTTCATGATTTTACAAAACAAACTGTTCAACTACTTCCCATAAGGACATGAAATATATTTTTTTAACTTGGTTCCAGTCAAAGTTGCAGATCAAATCTCTTTATATTTCAGTAATGCAAATGGGCAGTTTCCCCACATGGGTTCATCTTCCATTTTATACTTAACTAAGGAATATTCATCTTCAAGAATCAAAATAAATCATAACTATAATGCTTATGTACATATGTGAATGTGACTATGAAAAAACACCCCCAAAAAGCTTATTAGAGTAGTAGGATAAGAGTTTTAAAGAAAAAAAAGACATTCCCTAGTTTCTGTAATTTTATGTTACTTTTCTAATTTAAATATATATGAATCTATGGTGCTATCTCTCTCATCTTATCTTTTCTTTTAGCATTTTGACTAGTTCTACTTGCAATATAGTGCAGCCACTGAGAGCAAGAGCTCAGAAATCATACTGCCAGGTTTTAGTCCCAGTTCTAACACTTACTGAGACCTCCAGCAAGTTAATTAAATCTTCTATGCTTCAGTTTCCACATGTATAATGGGAAAACTGGAAAGTACCGAATTCATGAAGTTGGTGTGAGAATTGAGATAATCCACAAAAAACCCACAGGAAAGATTATGAATCACAGCATTCACTCAATAAATATTAACACTTATTATGTCATATATACTGAGGGTGCCAATGTATATAAGTGGACACTTTGGTCAACGTTGCTCAAGCAGTAGTTCGCTATAATCAGAAGTGTCTGGACGCTGATGGTAACTACTTTGAGCACCTCTTGTAATTGCAGAAGTCAAATGTGACTTGTATTCATCTTTTGTTATCAGTATATATTGAGTATTACAATTTTAATACAGTTTTCCTTGCTTAAAATGTGCACACATTTTTTGGCACCCTCTGTATTTTAGATCCCTGCTGACAAGTTTGACTAGAAACTTAGCTGAAAGTTCTACAAAGCTGTGATAGTGGCCAAACCCCACAGGATATTGCTTTGATATCTGACCCACCACAGAGATCAAACCTCACTTACTGAGCGGTCCAAAGATTATTACCAATATGTCACAACAGGAAATGGAAAGCTTATCACCAACATGATGTGGAAAATAGCCAATTTACTAACATAAAATCATAACCTCAGCAAATCTGTTTCTCTGAACTGTATATATGCAAAACCTGGTTAAATATTTACATTCCTAATGAGCTATGTATGATTGAAAACACATGCTAACTCACAATTTCCAAGTAAAGATGGGGGTACTAAACATTCATATTCACCTCTTAAAATACGTTGACCCATTTTTCAAGTAAAGAATCAAAAAGTCTTTAAGTTACTAGACATGTGCTGCTCACATCATAAGGTAGATAAATGCAGAATCTCTAAGCTGTACACCTGAAACTAATATAACATTGTAATTCACCTATAAAAAAAATAAGTCTTTGAAGAGTATGGGAGGTAGAGTGTGGAATGAGATGAAATTTGTCACATATTCCGCCAAAAGTGGCTGTTCTTATTAACCAGAGGTCATAAAAGCATATTCAATTTGAGAAATTATCTGTAGGTCACAAACCTGGTTTTTTAGCCATTCTATGCAATCAGCAGCACCACCTTTTAAGATGAAAATCAACAATATATAGATTAGCATTTTAACTCCTATATGTACTCAAGCCACACATGTAGGTAGTATTTTGTAGTTACTCACAAAGGCACTCAAAGTTGACATCAGTTAAATTATTTCCATACCGAAATAAGAAAAACAAATCTTCTAAATTAACTATTTGGGGATGAAAACAAAAGCACTTTTGGAAAGATTCAACAATCAACGCCACAAGCCACAATGATGCTGCAGTAACGGAATTGCAAAGTTCCAAAAAGTTTATAGTTTGCAGAACTGAACTTTTGAATCACGAAAAAAAATTGGTATGGTCACTATTATCATACTTATGCATAACGTATATGTAATTATCTTCTATGTACTCCAGCTTTAAAATGCTACACAAATAAAGGATATTATAGACCAAGTTAATTTCCGAGGTTCTAAGGAAGCTTCTGGTCCACGTTTAAGGTCAAAACACACACGTAATGTATACATATAAACTGTCCTGATATACACATAAGTCTAAATTGAAGAGAGAAAGACTCAATATTTACTTTAAATTTGGGCAAATTTAGCGAAAGTAAAACCCACTCTCTAGGTTGAATTTTAATCTTTTCCTGAAACCTACTTCCATTCTACTCAAAGGTCCTTCGACGGTTCCTGAAGAAAATAGGTGAAAACTTAAAGAATGCTCGAGGGTGTATACCTCATCGGAGTGCATCTGACATCATGTAGGTAAATCTGTTGTGAGATAAATGAAGGTGACTGCCCTGGCCTGGCATCACTGCTGACCCGAAACCGTGAACAGGACAGCTAACGAATCTTCACTCATAGAATGCAACTCACCTTGCAGCTCAGAGGCATAGCAAAATCGGTGGCTGTTTTCTGCGCTGCCTTTGGATTCTGCATCTGTTTCAAACCTAAAACCTACCTACCCTGGGAACTCTACCAGAAGAAGCTTGACACACAACGGAAACGATCGCAATTTAAAAGACACCTGGGGTTTTCTACTCTAGAGGTTACGGAATTTTGCCCGGTGGCACTTTTTTGGTCCTCCTTCAAACACAAGAGCAGCATTAAATCCGCTTCTGTTGGGCCCTAGAGTCAACCTGCTTCTACTCAAAATGGAAAATAAAAATCTCCAACCTCACTTCCTTCTTAAAAGACTAAAACTGATCCATGCTCTAACTAGGGAATGAAGTAGAACGGCTTTCAACCCACCACACCCTTCTTCCTCATCACGCAGCCCAATTCCGGCAGCGGGCGAACTTGGACTACGAAAAAGAAGCTGTAGGTTCCGGACCAGACCCACCCGGACCCACGGAAGGGGAAGAAAAGCAGCTGGAAACCGGAGTCCGACAGGTGCACCGACGCGTGACGTCACCGCGTAGACGTGAACGGCCGTTCAGCGTCCGGGCGCCCCGACCCCGCCTCCTCGGACCGCGTCGGTGCCTATTGGGCAATGTGCAAACAGTGGGCGGGCCGGGACCGAAGCACCGGGAGGAGGAGCCGGGCGTGCTGGCCCGCCCGAGGGGCCGCGCGGGGTGTGAAACCCTTCCTGCGGATGGGGTAGCGTCACTCTCTGCCGTTTGCCACTCTGCTGACCTCGCGAAAGGACAGGAGGCGGCCGCTTCGGGGTAAGCCGTCTCAGAAGGCCGCAGGTGCGCGCCGCCCCTCGCGTCATCGCGAAGCTCCACTTCCACGTTGGCAAAACAAGACAGCGTCTGGGAGCAGCGCGTGAAACGCCGGCGACCATCAGTTCCGAGTATGAAAAGCAAAAGCAGCCGTCCAGGAGCGCTAGTAACTAAAACTTAGATCCAGAAAATTTGTGGGCCTTTGAATTTAGCCCAGCACCCAATTCTACCTATGCTTATAGGTCGCCGGCAGAGAAGGCAATGGGATCACCGCGCCTTTTATGTGCCTAACACACATGAAGAAAACCGATGACCCTAATTTAGCCGTTACACATTTTCAAAAATAATGCTTGGAAAGTATTTTGGAGAAAATATATAATATAAAAATTTATGTTTTTACAATCTAAATTCAAATTACTCATAACAGCCGAAGGGTTGTAATCGTGGGCATGACAGGATCAGTCACCTAGATTCAAAATTCTGCTACATTTGCTGCATCTATATTTGGGTGTATTTTTTTTTTCCCCTGCAGCATGTGAAAGTAGGATGCAGACACACTTTACCCCTAGATACTTGAACATGTTTCCCCGAAAATAAGACCTAGCCAGACAGTCAGCTCTAGTGCGTCTTTTGGAGCAAAAATATAAAACCTATAGTAAAATAAGACCGGGTCTTACATAATTTTACAATAGTAAAATAAGACCGGGTATTATATTAGTTTTTGCTCCAAAAGAGCGAGAATTAGAGCTGATTGGCTAGGTCTTATTTTCGGGAAAACATGGTATCTACTAAGAATAACAACCTCTCCAACACAGTCAGAATACCATTATCACCTGTGAGATTAAAGAACCAAGCTATCTGCTCCCAACACTCCCAAAATACGCTTGGACAGGCATAAGGTAACAATGGTAGGTATTCCGGTTCAAAAAGTAGAAGAAAGGCAGATAGGAGTCACTGTTTTCAAATGCCCAGTCACCTACCACAGGTGATGAGAGTGCCCTTTACTTCCCCATTGCAGGTTTTTTATTTGTTTGTTTTTACAAAAGGAAATCCCCTTTGTAATATCCTCACCCAAGAGGGTTTTATGCCTTAAGAGGCTTGAGCACCAGCTTTTTCAGCTGGTTTATCTCCATCAGCTGACAACCTCACAGACTCAAGTCACCCATTCACATTTACTTCCTGATTCAGTGCCAGCACGAACATAAGAATCAGGAGGTTTCTCTCAGTGTTAACTATTTCAGAACCCCCTTTACCCTTCCCTGTCACTAGGCCTTGCATCAAGTTACAGGTTTCCGCAGTAGATTTCTTTAATTCTGAATCTCAGTTTAGGCCACTTAAACAAGCAGGCAAAAACCATCAAAAGTTCTAGCTATTTAATCCTAAAGCAATGAACTCTAGTCACCCAACATGTGCAGTAATCAGAGGGCCATTCAAATGACCTTTGCAGGATTAAGAAATTCAGCTTCTTGCAATAAAATAAACTATGCCCCACTATAATGAGTGTTCTAGAAATTGTTAATCTGGTTTATTTGGAAAGCCTAAAGATTAAAAAGTCTTCTAAGGACATATTTTAGAACCTGCCAAAATTAGAGATTCTCAGTGTCAGGAAAGTTGACACTCAAGGAGAGACATTCTTTTGAGTGCAAAGAGTTGGAAATTATAGGCTATCAGGCAAAAGAGTTTCACTGTTAGTTCTTTATAACATGCAATGCCACATAATACCCAGATATCACCTGCTCTGTATTGTGGGAGAAATTACCTCGATGCAATGATACCCTCCAAATATACTACCAGGCGAACTATCCCAGAGGTCGTAGAAAAAAGGCTAACGCACCTTGAGAAGCAAGAGGGGATGAAAATTAACACACTTCTGACGGGGTACAAACGAGATGGGAAAGACCCATGAATGGAAACCTGTGGTTATGAAATGTTCGTATGCTCTATCACTCTTTCTGGCATATTAGCCTTCCTGTTGATGGTATGAGGTTTGAGCAAGGGTCCAAAGATGGAAGGTGCCTAAGCCAGTGACACACTCTGGCTCTCTTGGAGAGGTGCAGGGGCAAGAATGTCTGTCCACATCAGTAGCTTGCCAGTTAACCTGATGAACAGATACAGGTTTCGTACTTCTTGTGTAGGACATGTTAAATACAGTATGAGTGTCACCACTGGGTGGCAGAATTAACACCTGAGAACGTTTACTCAAGAATATGTCGTGAAGATATATATATATATATATATATATATATATATATATACACACACACACATAGTGTTTAATGAATATTAGGGCCTGTGTGTTTAGTGCCTCATGAATATTAGGTATCTCTTGGTCTTTCCACCCTTGTCTATGTTCACAAATACATGCCTTGCTAACTTTATCTGTCCACCATGTCTCACAGGCTAATAACTTACTTATCTGCGCTTAAAAAATGAGTTTTGCCCATCCTATATCTTTATTTTCTTCCAGGGCAGAATGTTCTCAAATGATACAGTGCTGGGCTTCAGAGCTAGTATCGTGTGATAGTGATGATGCAGTCAAACTTCTTATGACTCCTTCATTACTTTGATCAAGGTATATTTTGTGGAGCCGTGGTAATAGCCAAGCACAATACTATTTTATTTTACTTGGGAAACTGTTGGACAAGACTGGGTCTTATCTAACATAATATAAGACCAAGTCTTATATTAATTTTTGCTCCAAAAGATGCATTAGAGCTGATTGTCCAACTAGGTCTTATTTTTGGGGAAACACGTAGTGAGTCGAGGTGATGTAAGCCATTTCCTTCTGCCAGCAATTCCACCACTCTGGGAGTGGCAGGTTATAATATGCTATTTTACAGAATTGGCAAAATAAGTTAAAACAAAACAAAGAAGCACTGGGAATCACATTCAGTTTCTGCTAGATTCTTACTCCCTGGCTCCAGTCAAGTAGCTATGTTTCCTTTGAAGTAAAATCCTTGGAGATAGGGTTATTACCCATAACAACTTAAAAATATGTTTAAAAAACAGTTCTAGGGGGCCGGCCCATGGCTCAGGCGGTTGGAGCTCCATGCTCCTAACTCCGAAGGCTACCGGTTCGATTCCCACATGAGCCAGTGGGCTCTCAACCACAAGGTTGCCAGTTCAATTCCTCGAGTCCCGCAAGGGATGGTGGGCTGCCTCCCTGCAACTAGCAATGGCAACTAGACCTGGAGCTGAGCTGTGCTCTCCACAACTAAGACTGAAAGGACAACAACTTGACCTGGAAAAAAGTCCTGGAAGTACACACTGTTCTCCAATAAAGTCCTGTTCCCTTTCCCCAATAAAATAATAATAATAATAATAAAAATCTTAAAAAAAAGTAATAAAAAAAACCAGTTCTACAGAAAGGGAAATGAACAAGGCTATATAGGTCTATTTCATGTTTTGGCGAGTTGTTTCAGATAAAGAACTTTGATTTTATTATTGCGTTTCCTACACAGTGGCAAGAGGGAGTGAAAGGGATTAAGATGTTCTATTAGGAAAATAGTGATATGGTTCTAGTCTAGAATTTCCTCCTGATTCCGCAAGCATCAGAGAAGTAGTTGAAAACGAACTTTTCTTGTCCTTTACTTTTTTCTTTTTTCTCCCCCTTTCTTCTGCTTCCACCCCTCATTCCAGTTCAAGCCGTTGTTTCTCAGTCTAGTTGTGTAGGACACAGCTCCCTGGCCCATGCTGGTATTATGAGCTTTGCGCTTCCCCAGGGTCATTGGTGCAGCACATAGCAGCCTGCTGCAGCATGCAGCACCACACAGCAGCTCACGCCAACCTCTGGCTGCTCACAGCAGTCCAGCTCCAGGGAGAGCTGTTCACAATCTTAGCTGTAGAGGGCACAGCTCACTGGCCCCTGTGGGAATCGAACCAACGACCTCGGCGTTAGGAGCATGGTGCTCCAACCGCCTGAACCACCATGCTGGCCCCACCTTTTTCTCTAAGAAAGAATATGAAATTATCGTGAGTAGATCTGCACCCCTGATTACATCTGAAGTCTTTGACATTGCAAACAATCTTCCAGTTTCATGTGACTCTGTACTACTAAACTTTTATCTAAGTAAGTCTCCTTGAAACTTGATACACTCTGAGCTATTTCAAAAGTACATCCTCAGTTCAATCTCATGATGTGATTCCTTTCTCAGGCTCTGCACAGTTAAGGGCTCAATGTTTGTTTTATTCTTCCTACAAGTAGATTACGATCTTCAAATAGCTAATAATTCTATGTGCTCTTGCAGGTGATCCAACCCAGAAAGCTGGAAACTCAAGAACTGATTAGATAACTTTTATCTTTGCATATTGAGCTAGGCCTACCTGATTAAGATCCAGAAATTCAGCAGGCTGCTACTGAAAGTCCAAGCTATATATAGCTAGCTAATGGTTAGCTCAAACTATGTAAGGCTTCATACAATAGGCTTTCAGGAAATGGCTTAAAAATAAAAATTCCTCTTTTAGAATATAGAAAGAGCCCTAAATTCAAAGACACTTTTTTTCTCTCTCTCTTGGATGTGAATATTACATGTCTGCCAGAGATCTAGATTTTAAAGAATGCATTTCCTCATACTTAAGGATTTGAGGACTTCTTCAATCACAAAAGATTGCTTATATGTCAAGATAATTTGATCAAAAGCATACACTGACACAAATATGTAGTCTTTTAATAACTTCACAAAGGGAAATTGTTCAATGTAAGTCTACTACCAACTGTTTGCTCTAATTTGTTGTCTTCTAATTTGTTTTAGCTTGTTGCCTGCTTTCTGGAAAGAATGAATAACAATACCCATGCCTTGAAAATGTCTGTCTCCATCATCTAGCATAGTGCTCAATCCATTGTGAATAAATGACAATATATTTCTGAAAAATCTCTAGTAGAAGACCACTTTAGTAACATAGCTAGTCCCTTTTCACTTGCCTTATTATCACTATTAATAAAGATTTAAGGAGTCTTTATTTTTCCTACCATAAAATAAGCCCACAAGTACAACTTTATAACCATCTTTAGTATACAAGTATACAAATTGTTATAATTTTAAAAATTACGTTAGCATTGGTGTTTCTTTTTCAAAATGGAATATTGTTATGGTATTTCTTGATTATTAAAACAAACTTTATTTTTAATTGTCAAATGAGCAAAAGACCAATAGGTAAATGGAAGAGAAATCCATAAATAGATACAAATATAAGTAGTAAACTTAGTACGTAATAAAGTTTACATTTAAAATCAATGGAAAAGGAAATCACATTTAATAAATGATTCTGGTGTAACTAGCTTTCCTCCAAAATAATATAAAGCTTGTCTCTTTGTGTTAATCATATACAAAAATAAATATAAGAAATTTATAAAAAATATAAAAATAAATTTCAAATGCATTAAACTTACTAAACAATTAAAACAAAAGACCATTGTGATTATTTGGGTAACTTTGGGGGTGAAGGAATATTTGCTTGGCAAAATGAGAAACCTAAATGACAAAGAAAAAGACTGCCAGATTTGACCACACACAAATTTACAAATTTCTGCATGGCCAAAGATACCATAAAAAGTATCAAAATACTAGTGTGTGACAGCCAGAAAATGTTTGTTCCACAATATGACAAAGGGTTCATTTCCATATGTTACGAATAGCACCTACAAATTGATAAAAAGACAGTCAAATAGGAAAGGTGCAAGGGATATAAAAGGACACTAAGGAGGAAATTAAAACATTTTGCAAAATTAAAAAAGAAACATCTAGTGGTGGTGGAGAGAGACACCTTTTATACAAAGCTATTGGGAGTGTGTATTTCTTAAACTTCTGAAAAGTAATCCAGGGTGTAGTAGATCATCTACAAATACGGCCACTATTGATTCCTCACCTCCTGGTAAATCTTGCCTGGCCTTGAGCCTTATTTTCACCAAGAATGTGGCAGAAGTGACACCATACCCATTCCTGGCCTAGTCTTTAAAAAGACTGGCACCTTCCTTATTTGAAGCCAGCTTTTATGAAAGGGGTCTGAAAAATCTGAGATCATAATGTTGTGAGCAAACTAAGCTACCCAAGTGGAGAGAGAGAGTTGTGGAGGAGTACCGAGGCACCAGACATGTGAGTGAAGCTTCTTGGACCATCCAGTCTAACACAGTTGCCAGCTGAATGAAGCTAAGTGAGGGAGCCCAGCCAAAACCATGTAGGACAGAAGAACCACCCAGCAGAACCCTTCCTGATTTCCTGGGCACAAAATTGTGAGAAATAATAAATCATTGTTTTCAGCCACTAAGTTTTAGGGTGGTTTGTCACACAGTAATATATAGCCAAAGCACAGGCATATCTATTAAAGTAAAACAAACAAAACCATACTTTTTGACCCAGCATACCCACTTAAGAGATTTTGTTACATCCATATCATGGAATATTGATATCATTAGAATAATTATTTGATCTCTAGAGAGATGTTCATGATATACTGTTAAATAAGATGCAAATTGCAAAATAATATGTATACTATAATCTCATTTTAAAAGGTTAAAGCAAATATATATGAATAAATGCTCATTTATGTTTTTATGAGCTTAGAGAAAAATGTACATGATATTTGTGAAACTGTTAATATTGGCCTCCTGGAGGAGAAAGCATGGGGTGAGTTCTGGAGACAGAGACTGTGGGCCTTATTTTTGCATACTTGTGTTACTGGGTTGTTGCAAGGAACAGAGATTCCTTGTTGTTTGAAAGAAAAGTCCAATAGAATATTTAAAAAGAATCAAAGAACCAAAAACACATTCATTGTAAAAAGAAAAAAAAATACTAAACTATACAGAGGTTTAAAAACAAGAAAGGGAAATCATCAGGTAATCCTCTTAACCTACGTTAAAGTCACTTGCTTTATTTACTCAACAATATATCAAGAGTATCTTTCTATGTCAGTAAAAATAGATTTAGATGACCCTTTTTAATGGCTTCAGAATATTCTATTGTTTGGATATATTATAATTTACTTCATTCCTTATTATTAGAATACACTGTTTCTATTTTTTCTGGTTATAAAAATAATGGTTATCCTTGTATATACAACTTCACCTGCTTGTCTTAGAAGTGAAATTGTTGATAGGCATATTGCTAGTATGCTTTCTAGAATACTACAAAGACTGTACAGTTTATATTCCCACTAACATTTTATGACAGGAACCTAAATAATTGTCTAAGGAGGTATCTGACTAATCATTCTTCATAAAAGCTGCAAAAAAGAATTTGCTAGATTAGCAATTGGCAAGGTTTTCATATTGCTTTGCTATACAAAGGCACGTGGGTAGAACTAGAGTTATTGTGCATTTTGACACCAAAATTGCTCCTGACAACTGGAGTGGAAGAAGGATCACAGGAGGTTAGCCTACAAGTGAGAAAATGAGGAAAACAAACCTTGGAGATTGAAGAGTGAAAAAAACGGAAGCTGATTTTCCCCAGTTTTCCAGGTTGGATGACTTGCAGTGCCATCTTCTGGCAAAGAAAGCAGAACTTTTAATTTCCATAGTAGAAATAAAGTTTGTCTTATAAGCATGACTAAACCAAAGACTGGCAGGAGAACCCACTGAAGGTCTTGGTGTTGGTATATTGGAGAGGGGATGAGGGAGAAGGAAGAAGGTTTCTCTGACGCAAAAATCTGAATCATTTGACCTCTGAGGACTCTGGCAAAATCTAGGGTCTCTCCACCAAGCTACATACAACATATGTACAACAGGTACAATTTGGAGTTGTATCATCCTTCTTCAACTTCAAGTTTAGATTCTCCAGTATCTCGGGGTAAGGCAATTTAGTCGTAGGGCTATCCAGGACGACACCAGATTTGATTCCTTATTACAGGAAAATC
This sequence comes from Rhinolophus ferrumequinum, assembly GCF_004115265.2. Taxonomy (NCBI): domain Eukaryota; kingdom Metazoa; phylum Chordata; class Mammalia; order Chiroptera; family Rhinolophidae; genus Rhinolophus; species Rhinolophus ferrumequinum. The sequence continues at coordinate 35,840,469 of NC_046301.1, forward strand.
TGTTTCTATCTTTGAAAGTCTGCAATGAAGAAAGGTACTTACACTACTAAACCTTGAAATACGCCAGCAAGTAATTTATACATAAGTTAGATGTAAAGGTGTAGAAAACCACATTATACCTTACAATTTCTTTTTCAAGACTTAAAAATACTTTTTTGCTTTAATTCTTTAAAATATACTAGAAAAAGTCTTGCTTTTTAAAGCAAAATTACTTTTAAAAAGGTGGCATCCCTAAGTAAAAGCCCTCATATAAAAAACAAAGTGCTTTTTTCTGTGTAATATGTGTGGGAGAAATTCATAATATGCTTTATTCCAAATCAACTTACAGTAGTGAGTTCTCCCCCTTATCTCTCTCTGCCATGCTCCTTCAAACTTCACAATCCTTTCCCTTTCATCTTTCCTCCGGTCGACCGCTTTCTCCCGCAGTGCTCTGGCCCCGCCCCCGCCCCGCCCCCGCCCCGCCCCGCCGCTCCTTCCGTCCCACCTCCAGTGCACACCGCCTTCCACGCGCTGACATCATACGCCAGCGCCAGTGACGCGCCGTTCGCTCCCCTTCTTCTGCGGTTCCTCCAGGGTTTAGAGCGCAAAAGTGCCGCGTCCTCTGCCTTGATCCCAAGCACTTCTTGGCATATCCCGTAATCTAGAACGGGCGTTGCGAGGCAGAAGGACGTGGCAGGCAGGTAGCATCCCAATGCCAAATGCCGCCCGTCCCGCGACCCTGCTGAAACCACTAGCAACCACCTCTGAAGTTAGATAGGCGGTAATCGAGGCACTCCCCCTGCTGTCGCCCGCGGTTTCCAAGAGACTCAGAAACCAGTTTGTTTCCTCCTGTTAGTTGTGTACCTGTCTTACGGGGCGTTGGCCAAGGCTGGACGGAGTCTAGCCTGAGCGATCAGCCAAAGGCTGTTGTCAGATGTCTCACTGCCCCCTTTCATATTGGGCTGTGAGCTGCGGGTTAGGCAGACTTGGTTTCTCTTTCAGGATGTCATTTTCGAAATGCGGAATGATGCTTCTGCCTCATTAAGTTCCTTAGGACGACTGCCACACCTAGACTGTTGCTTATCGATCTTCACCGTTATTCCCTACTACCGTCCTGTGCCATTGAGGTGAGTTGCAGTTGGGGAAAGCAATGATAACGCAAAATAGCGAAATCATTGGAAATGAGACGTTGCTTAGACTTGTTTATGTAGAGATTGCATGGGTGGCTACTCACCCTAAGTGCACGGAAAAAGAATATCCTTATCTTATTAGAATATTAATTCTCTAAGGAACAGTATGTATTACAAAGTAATCCTTGGACATTATTTTAAAAAACTATAGTGATAAGGGAGTTAAAATAATAATAGTAGAAATCTTGGTAAGGGTAAGCAATCATTTACGCACTTATATGTTGTCTCCCTTCTTAAATTACCCATACATTTTAATTACAAAATGAATAGCAACTGGTAACCTATAATCTTATATTTCAATTTCCATAATTTGAAACAATTTTTATATGTAAGGCTTTAAAAGTTCTACTTTCAGAGTTCATCATAAGTCTTTTTATACAGGCCTAATTTTTATTCTGTGATGTAAGATCCACCCACGGGAAGCAGAAAATGTTTTATTGCCACTCTAAGTTACATCAGAAATATTTATGAAGGATTAAAAGTAATACCCAATATATGCTAATAGCCTTTTCTTATGATGCAGCAGTATTGTAGAGATGATGGAGGGGAGCCAAATATGGAGAGAAGTAGTCCTTTGTTTCTAGTTTAGATTTGTCTGGTGGTAGAGGATCCACAAATGTTCCTCATTTAAAATTGACTATTGTTCTAGGTGAAAGGTAAGGAGCCTGTTTTGTGGGAAAACAGGTTTTTGCACATTAAAAGTCACCATTAGCACTTTTATAAGGGTTATGGAACTTTGCCACAGGAGTTCTTTTGAGGTCATTTTAATAATACATTGACATTGAATTCCAAGTAAATTTTACTCTGTCTAATCTTCTACCTTCTAAATCCTGGTCATGACACCATTTCATGAATATAAATTATTTACATGTTGGTAGTTTCCACTGGGGAAGCCGATAATTGTTGCATGAATAGACAACAGGGAAGAAAAAACAAATATTTGAAAAAACGTCTAATGGGACTACCATTTTTGTTTTTTGCTTTTTTGGGTAATGAGAAATAAGGCAGGGACTTTTCTTATTGAGAAGATAAACTGACCATCTCCCACAGTCCCGAATGGTGCTTAATATTTTTGGAGAACTGTATGTATGAATCACAGCTGCAGACAGTACCATGAAGGCTTCTTGAAATCTGTTTACCTTTGTTTTGGTAAATTCCTTTACTAATGTTTTCCTTTGGGACTACTTGTCCATCAAATAACTGAAACAGCTGAAGAGACTTAATGTTCCAGATTGATGAGGATAAAGTTTTTCATTCATATACTCTGATATTTTTCATATCTGGTGCACAAAATTTTATTATGTTAAACATTGCTTATTTGTGGCTTAAAGAAATTATTAGTAAAATGCAAGGAAAGATATCTAATTTGACTAGAGGCAAGATTTTTGTTTTTCTGGAGCATAGTTGACATACTTAAGAAGAGTGATGCCATATAGAAAAGCTTTGAATGTCAGGGTTAGAAGTTTGGAAATGGGGAACTGTTCAAGGATTTAATCAGAGAAATTGATTTAGGTAGCATTCTTCCTAGTTCTATCAGTATTCATTATTGCTTTTAAATTTAAATTTAATTTTTTGTTTAGATAATACAATCATATAGTTTAAAATTCAGAAGGTATTAAAGATTGAAAAGTCATCCTCTCAACTACTCAGTTCTCTTTCCTGAAAGCAGTCAATATTACCAGTTTATTGTGTTATCTTCCGAGATGCTACATATATAAGCAATTAAGTGTGTGTATACATGTAAGGGTTCCACACACACACACACACACACACAAGTAAATGTAAGTACAAATATACACACATATGTATTTTTTAATACACAAATGGGAGTATTACATATTTGTTATTCTGGTACTTAGAAATCAGTCCATATCAATATAAATGCTGTTTCTTTGACTTGTTTATGGATATTTAAGTTTTGCCATTTCAAACAGTGCTGCAGAGGATAACTTTATACATGTTTCATTTTCATACATTTGGAAATATGCATAGGGTAAATTCCTAGAAATGGAATAGCTGGGTCTAAGTGTTTGAACATTTGTAATTTTAGTAGATATTTCCAAATTATTTTCCTTAGTATTTGTTATCAATTTGTATTCTTTCTTCCATATTCTATTTCCTTATATTCCCCTCCAACACAGAACGATAACAAACTTTCTGAATTTTGCTACTCTGATGGGTAAAAAATGCTCTCTCTTAAACTTTTTTTTTGTGTTAAAATATACATAAAACTTATCTCTTGTACTTTTAGATTATATATTTGTTTATGGGAGATTGAATACCTTTGTACAGTGTAACATCAGTTATATTCCTTTTTGTTGTTAACTTTAACTTCATATCCTTTATCCATTTTACTGTTGAATTTTTTTCTCTATGAATGTGTAGGAGCTTTTTATTTACTAGACAAATGAGTCGGTGAGATATATATTTTTTTTGTCATTCAAATTTGGACTTAAATTTTTTCTGCTATGCAAGATTTTTATGTAGTCATATTAATCCCTTAAGTCGTATGCTAAGCTATTCTGCTCTAAGATTATAAAAATTATCCTTTCATGTTTTATTACCATTATGTGTTTATTTTTTATATTTAAGTATTTTATCATTTAAAATTTGTATTGGTATAAAGTGAAAAAAATGGGTTTAACTTTATTTTTTCCCCCACATTGCTACCTAGTTGTCCAAGTACTATTTATTTCAAATCCATCTTTTCCCTTCTGATTTGATACGTCACCAGGATAATCCATCAAATTAAAACTTTAAAAAAATATATATTTCTGGACTTTCTATCATTTTGCAATTTCATAGTTATTATAGTTTTATAATGTGACTTGATAGCAAGTAGAACAAGTCTTCCTTCATTTTTTTTTAAATATTTCTTGAGCTATTCTTGCTTCTGTTTTTATATTAACTTTAAAATCAGCTTGTGTAATAACTCTCATCCCCAAAGCTTTTGTTTTTATCAGGACAGCATTCAATTTGGAGATTAAGAATTAAAATCTTCCTATTTTGAATCTTTCTTTTTGTCTTCCTTCCTTTCTTCTTTCTTTTTTTGTGTGTGTTTTTGTTTTTTCTGTATTTTTCCTTTCTGTTCTTTCAGTGAATCTTTTTTGTTGGTGCATGTTTCAGTTTACTAATCCTGTCTTTTGTATCCTGTTTGCTGTTAACACTCATGCAGTGTGTTCTTAATTTCAGATATTTTAGTTTGAGAATGTTCATTTACATTTTAAAAATAAATTTCAGTTCTTTGTTGAAATTCTCAATCTTTAAAAAAAAAAATCATCTTTGTCCATCTTTTTCTTATTTTCTTGAACATCTTAATCATGGTTAAGTCCCCTACTGATAACTCTGTATTTGAGTCATTTGTGAGTCTATTTTGTTTTTTTTCTTTTGATTTTGGTTGTTTGAGTCTCCTCCCCTTCCTCCTCCTTCTCCTTCTTCTTGTTTTAGTCTTGCCCTGTGTATGCACAATTTAGGAATGAGCTAACTGACAGGTGAGGAATTTATATGAAGATTTTTGGACTCCTTGTGTTCTTTTTCTTCCTCTCCAGGATTGTGGCAGCCCTAAACTCTGACCTGTCTCTTTAGCCCAGTAAGATTGCTGCTTTCTACTTACGCTCCATTCTGCTATGCCACAGTTTGGAAAAGATCTTCAAGGAAAAAGCTGGGGTGAATGTGGAACTCACTAGTATGGTCCTACTGTTCAATGATGATAGCCCCTCAATTCCTGTCTGTTGTTTTATATATTTGACTCTGCATTTATGATTGTTTTTGGAGGTAGATGGTCTGATAGAAGCTACACACCATCTGGGTCAGAACAGAGTGTCACCAATTATTATGTAGACTTTCGCTTATTCTCCCAGGTTGTACAGGCATACCTCGGAGATACTGTGGGTTTGGTTCCAGACCTCTGCGATAAAGCGAATTGTAATCTTTTTATTGGTAGAGGGTCTTGCCTTCAATTTGTTAAAAATGCAATAACTCTGAAGTGTAATAAAGTAAAGCACAATAAAATGAGGTATGCCTGTATATGGTATTTCCATTCTCAGCTGTGTCAGGGATCCCCAATCTAGAGATATCTCTAGTCTTCTGCCAAGCTGGGAGATGGGTAGTCACCTGACTGGGAGGGGTGGCTGAGACCAACTGTGTCTTACTGCTTCTTACATAGTCTTTCAACCAATCTTGTTGTAGTCCTAATACTATCCTCACTCTCAGAGGCAGCTGGTGTTTCCAGTTATTGAGCTAGTCTGTGGTGGAAATTGACCTATTTCCCACCACTGGCTTGGATACAGCTTTCTCTAGTATCCCAAGTCAATTGCTGCTTGTCTTTGTGTTTGTCAGCTTCTAGAACTTTATTGCTGTTGTTTTTCTCTCCTGTTCTGCCTTTTGATCTCTTTAAAGTTGTGTTAGGTTTGAGGAAGAAGTAGAGGTAAATGTGTATCTTCAGTCTGGTATATTTAACTGTAAGTTCCGGTTATTTTTTGACTTCTTAAAAATTTAGCATAAAGAAGTTACTCTTGTAGTTTCTTTTCTTTTTTTCCGAAGGAGAGGCTTTGGCTGTACTTTTTGTGGCTAATAGTACATTCTAAACAGTGTTGAAGTTTACTGTTTTCTGACCCACCTCACTCTTTTATTTTCTTGTCCTTGAGTTATAGACTATTAGAGTTGGTAGGGCCCTTAAGATAGGATTATGTTTAAATCTCTAGTGTTTTTAGATGAGGTATTTAAGGCTCAGAAAAGTCAAGTGGTTTGCTTTGGTCACGTAGCTTTTCCGAATCCATTGCTTTATTATATCACATAACTGTTTGGAAAGCTCAAATATTAAAAACGTCTTTGATTTTATGCTTTGAATATCTTGAATATCAGATATGTATATAGAGATTACATTGATACAATTGTTAGAGATCTTAAGAATACTGTCAAGTTGGTATTGTGATTTTCATTTGATGTTGGATGCTGAAGCATGTAAAGGGCAAACATTTGTTTGTAATTTGAGTTTATTACAGTAATGAAATTAGAACAGAATTTTTGTGTTCCTTCAGTTGCATGTTATGATGATTTCGGATATGTAAGCCTGTAGTACATTTTGTTATCTTTTATTTCATTTGGTTTGAAAGTCTTCTAGGATTGTAATTCAGCAGAGAAGTCTCACAACTAGGAAATCAGTTGATTGGTTAAAAATGTTGTGAGACACTGAAAGTACTCTATCTTGCATGTTTTCCCTTTCACTTCCTCTGGTGTACTACATTAGTCTAGCATGGACTCTACCGAAAAAGTGGGGTTATCAGTTGCTCTGAAACTCATCTGCCAGAAGTCTGTCTTTGTTCATAAAGGTGTCAGCACTTATTTGATGGCAATTTGAGTCATGATTCTTCTCTGCTTTACTGAGTTGTCAGAACCACAATGCTCAGTAATGTGGTAGGCAGCAGAATGCAGTACTAGAAACTCTTGGAGCTTCCATCTTGTTAGTGTGGTCCCTGGAAAGGGACTGGCAACTAAATTTTGAGGCAGGGCCAAGTTGACTAATTTTGTTTTTCCTTCTTGGCAAAAGTTACAGAATAATGGTGGTTGTGAAATATTCCCATTAGGTGGTTATTCATGTAATTTGATTTATGAAATTTAGTTTTCTAAGATGAATTTATCTTGACATTTTTATCCTAATAGCATAGTGATATAACATGCTTTCATGTCCTGGCGAAATCATTAAATTCTGGCTAGTGTCCAGATAGCCATTATATTATGCCAGTTGACCAAAGTTGGACTTGAAAGTATATTCGGAATGACTTTTCTACTTTGACTCACTGATATAATGCTGTAATGCTATTGTTATAGTTAATTTGTTTCTTTCAAAGTTGCTAAAAGCCTGTCATTTCTTACAGAAATTTTGAAATGGAAAATGGCTATATAATGTTTTCTAAGGTAGAAGAAGGTTCTTTCCCACAAAATTTTATAAGGCATAATTATTCCATTTCTTTTTATCAAGGCTAGGTTCTGGCGTTTAGTCTTACAAGCCCGGAATATGGATTTTGTCATTTAAGGAAATTGGATCATTATTTTAGAGGCAAAATAAAATTAAACAAATTTGAGTATTGATAGATGAAATGAGAAAAAGGATTTGTTAATTTACAATGAGAAATATGGTTAACTGTTATAGTAATTTTAATATAGCTTCATGAGAAGCCCATTTTCTCCTAGGAGGCCATCATACATAGAAATCCTGCTTGTTATGAATGAAAATAGAAAAGAATAAGTTAGGTGAATTAAATATTTACTGCTTTTAGATTAGCATAACGAATACATGTATCTTCACAGTAATGGTGATCTTGCCAGTAGGCAGTGCTAATGATTGCTTTTGGGACTCTTTCCTTCTCCTTCCATCTCCCCTCCCTTTCACTTTTTAAAATTTTCACTACCTAGCCTTTGTACTCTGGCTTCTGTCCCCACCAGTCTCCTGAAATCACTATTGCTAAAGCTACTAATAACAATCAAATATCTTGATATGGTAAGAGTCTAATTATACCAAAGGCAGAAATGTAAAGAAAAAAATTGATAAATCTGTTCACATCAAAATAAACTTTTATATGTAAATAAAATTTAAAAGCAAATAGTATATAAGGAAAAAGGAATTTATGACAGAGAAGGGCTAATATCTTCATTAAAGGAGCCTTTATAAATGAATTGAAAAAAAGAGACTATCCCAGTAGAAAATGGACAAAGAATATGAATGAATAGTTCTAAAGATCAGAAATACAAATGCTCAATAAACATGGAAGAATTTTTCAAATTCCCTGTTAAGTAAAGGAAATTCAAATACAAATGACACACCGTTTCCCCCATTAAAAAGAATGAGTAACAGTAACAACTAACAGTGCCTCAGTGCTCACTGTGCGCCAGGCCCCGTTCTCTGCACTTTGCTGAGATGAACTGATCCTCCCAACAGTTCTGTGCGTACATACCGTTTTCACCCACATTTTACACATGAACAAACCGAGGTACCTAAAGATGAGTAACTTGTACAATGTCACATACATAAGTGAAAAAGCCACGATGTACACCCAGTCTCTCCGACTCCAAGGTTTCAGTGCTCTTTATGGCCTATCAAAGATGTTAATAAATAGCAGCCAGTATTATAAGAGTAGCTAGGAGCATGCACTTTTACACACTGCTGGTTAGAATATAAGTGAGGAGACATTTCTGTAAGACAGTTAAAGCAATGTTTGATAGCTTTAACATGTGCATGTACTTTGAACCCGGAGTGTATCCTCAGGAAATTTTTATGAGTATGTAAAAATATATATGGAAATTTTATCTGAAGTTCTTTTAGAATAGCAAACACTAAACTATTTAAATGTCTAAGAAGGGATTGGGTAAATAATTTGGGAAATAGTCTTATTAAGCTTGCATTCTTATGGGAGATAATAAAGTAATGCTGCTAATTTCACTACGAAAAAGTTTGCTTCTCTCTCCCTATACGTTAAGTATATACAGTATTTGACTTTACAAAGCATTCTTATAAAATTGAAATGTCACTGTTCTTCTTTTTAGCTATAACTAGGTTGCATGAGTAAAATTGAGATAAAGTTTATTTAACTTTCAGTAAAGATTTTAAATATCCTTTTTTTAAAGTAAGCAAATCACTAAGGAATTAGAATTTTAATTAAACGTTATAATTGTTATAAAGACATGCTTATGTCTGTTAACTGTTACTTTTTTTATGTCTACTATATCAGTTAAGATGCCTTAGACTTAGGAAAAGAACCATGGAGAAGTATGTTAGACTACGGAAGATTGGAGAAGGTTCATTTGGAAAAGCCATTCTTGTTAAATCAACAGAAGATGGGAAACAATATGTTATCAAGGAAATTAATATTTCAAAAGTAAGTATATTTTTCATTTGGTTATAAAAGGTCTCATTGTTAGAGAATAAAAAAATATATGGTAATACATAACCTAAAGTAAAAGACTGCCATAATACCAGAGAGAACAACTAATTTCAGAATAGTCTGCATATCCTTTCAGATTTTTTTCTATGATATATGCTTTTGTTTATATGTCTACTGTTCTATAACCTAATCTAGTTAGAACATCTTAAAATGTTTTTATTTGTAAATTGAACTCTTTTTAACTTCCGACTATATTATGTTATTTCCACTGTACTTTATTGTTACCATTGTTTTTAACCACTCTCTTATTGATGGTATGGGTTGTTTATTGATGTTTTATTATTTTCTTTTTCCTTCCCATTTAAGATGTCCAATAAAGAAAGGGAAGAATCGAGGAGAGAAGTTGCAGTGTTGGCAAACATGAAGCATCCAAATATTGTCCAATATAGAGAATCATTTGAAGGTCAGATAAATTTTTCAAGAGAGTTCCAAAAACTCCTAAGCCATATAATAACTTTTGGATGCTTTCCTTATGAGGAATCTTTTTGCGAATGTATTCTGAGGAAGAAAAGTATATAAAATCAATTAAAGGTCATTCAGGTAACACAGGGACTGTGATCAAATACACAGAATCACCAGCTAAAGTTACACTATATAAATTTTAGAAGGAACTTGTAAGCCAGGGTTGAAAAGCTTGCGAGACACAGGAACTCTCATCCCCCGTAGTCTAACAATTCCATTCCTATAGAAATAATGCTATAGCACACGGACACCTGTACAAGAATGTCCAGTGTAACATTATCTGTAATATTTAGTTTTTTAGTAAAAAACTAAAAACCTAAGTATCCACAACAGACAACTGGCTAAACAAATTATGATAGAGCCATAAAATGCTTACAATGAGATACTCTGCAGTTGTTAACATGAAAGCTGTAAAGAATGAGATGCATCAATACATAATGACATTGAAAGATATCCATGAAGTAAAAAGAACAAGATGCAGAAGCACATACATATGATCCCACTTGTTTTATTGTCTAAACAATAAAAGTTATATGTATGTTTGTTCCATGTAGGCACAGAAAATACAGTAAAGAATAAATACTGATTTATTGACAGTGCTTGCTAGTAGGGAATGGGAATGAGGGTGGAGTAGAACAGAGTACTTAGGTTCATGAATGCCTGTACTTTTTGAATATTATTTACCATGAGCATTTATTCCTTTAAAATTAAATAGCAGTAATAAAACCTTATTTAAAGAATGTATTACCCCTTTTGAATCACTCAGCTATTTCTATGTGACACATTCAACGTAAATACAAAATGTCTGCTGCAATATTTGTTGACATACATTCAAGTCTTTTAACTTGAAATATTAAAATCTTGATGAAATAAAAAGAAGAAACTAAACAATAGATACTAGGGGAAAGATAAAGAAAATTTGAAGTCCTGGGAAGGAAGAGATGATTAACATTGTATTCTTTTACACAGGTATAAATCCTCATTTCATTGCCATAATAAAACTAATGAATAATATGAGTACCTTATGACATAATGTGTTAATCGATCTATGTTTTTTTAAAGTATGTTCTATTATACTGGATACCAAGTTTATCTGGGAGCAATGATTCTTTAGCTCTAATTCAAACTCTGACACTGATGTGATCCTGAAATAATCATTTAAACTATCTTCTACTAGATACAACAATCTAGATTAGCTTTTTGTTTTGTAATTTATAGGGATTTATGATAATAATGAGAATAAATTCAATAGGACTTCAATAAACCCCCCGATCTACCTTTAGAGAAGCTTTGCCTTATCTTAGTTCCTGCATTAACAGACAGTGTATATTTCCAAAATAGCAATATAGTTATGACGTTTTAAGACCCTGAGAACACTTTCAACATGCCTCAACATTGTAATGGTAAGGTATACAGGAGTACACTAATGAGTATGATTACTTTCTAAAGATCACATTTTCTCAGTTTAGTCTAAAAGGATGTAAATTACTGTTCTTGCTCTGTCTAAATTCTTAAACGTACCACATTGCTTCTTCTTAAGTAATTATAGTAACAGTGACCCAGTGTTACACTACACGGGGACAGTGGGTGTATTATCCTGGAATCAAGCCGATACTCATGTGTGCATCTATGTATTGAAGCAAAAGTCTTTCTACTCTACCATCTTTAGTATGTAAGTTTTTCAGCCTAATGTTAGCTTTTCCCTTTGTCCCAAGATGGCTCTTACACTCTAGACATATGTCTGCCTCCAAAGCAAAAAAAAGAGGGGATGGCAGCACCAGCAGCTCTTTTCTGGAATCTGTTCCTTTAATCAGATAAGCAAGTGCTTTCTCAGAAGCCACTGTTTAGATTTCCTCTTAGGTCTTATTGGCCAAAACTGGGTCAATGACCACCTCTAACTGTAGAGGAGACTGGAAATTAGAAAATCGTAGATTTTTTTTCAGCTTCTAAAGTGAGAGGTGATGAAGGAAGAAGAGTGTTAGAATTGGTTTTTGGGTTAGCTATCCCACAGTGCTTTGCTGAGTGATCGGAGCTTATATCCTCATTACTGTTTTCCTGATAAACTCTTGGTCATTTTCTTACATGCAGTGAGGCTTTGTCACTTGCTTTACAGTCTTTTTGCCCAGACTTCAAGCAGTGTCTTGTGGTTGTTTTGTGTATGGTGGTGTGTGTGAATTACCTAGACATTTTGTTTAAATGCAAGTGGTGGTTGTTTTGGGGATTTTTTTTTTTGTAGGCTATTTATTTCTCCATTGGTGTGTGAGCGCATTGGTGATAAGGGTGGTGACTTATATTTTTGTATCTCTAGCATCTTGTGTGAAGTGCCTGGCACATAGTAGCTGACACTCAGGCATTTGAATGTTTTGAGTGGGTACAAAACAGATTAGTACTTGCCATTCTGTGAACCTTACATTTTAAGTAGTATTTATCCCAAAAATAAATAATAAATCTTTAAGCAGCAGAAAACATTACAGAGTCCATGTACTAAAGCTCAAGCACGTCACTTCAGTATTGCTTCTCCATCCCTTTCTCAGGTCTTGTTTAGCCTTCTCTGTCTCCCTGCCTCTCTTTCTCTCTCTCTCTTTCTCTCTCTCTCTTTTTCAGGCACACGCACTCTTTAAAATCTTTTGATAGTTTTATTTATTTTTGGATACATGCGTATGGTACAAAATTCAAATGTTACATGACAGTAAAATGTTTGCCTTCTATTCCTACCTTTTGAGTCACCTATTTTCCTTCCCTGGGGCTAACCATTGTCTTGTGTTTCCTTTATGCTGCATAAATAGTAACATCCTATACTTTTTTTTAACATTTTTTTTATTAGTTTCAGGTGCACAAAACAATGTAATAGACGTTTATCATTTATATCCCTCACACAGTGACAACCCCCTCCCCCCATCCACTACCCCTCTGACCATTGCACACGGCCATTACATTTCCACTGTCTCTATTCCTAATGCTGTGCTACGCTTCTTGTAACCATATATATATATATAAAATTGTAGTTGACATTCATTATTGTTCAGCTTCAGGTGTACAGTGCAGTGATCAGGCATCTACATCATCCCTGAGGTGGTCTCCCTAATGAGACAAGTGTCCATCGGATACCCTACAAAATCTTTACAACATTATTGACTACATTCCCCAAATTAACTTTCGTAACCCCGTGGCCATCTTCTGGTTACTGACTTTGCTTTCTAATCCCCTCACCTTCCCACTCCCCAACCCTCACCCCATCTAGCAACCCTCAGTTTTTCCTGTATGTATCTGAGACTGTTTCTGATTAGTTCATTCATCTGTTCTTTTCTTTAGATTCCTCATATAAGTGAGATCATATGGTATTTGTCTTTCTCTGTCTGACTTATTTCACTTACCATAATGTTCTCTAGGCCCATCCATATTGTTGCAAATGGTAAGATTTCATGCTTCTTTATGGCTGCGTAATACTCCACCTATACTTTTTTTTAAGGAGGGCACAGCTCACAGTGGTCCATGTGGGGATCGAACCGGCAACCTTGGTGTTATCAGCACTATGCCCTAACCAACTGAGCTAACCGGCCACCCCAACATATTTTTATAAGTAGTAGCTTGTACGGTTTCTTTTTTTTTCTAACATTGTGATTTCTCACGTGTACATTTGGTTGGTCTTTTCATATTAATCATAAAGAGTTATAACAGATTCTTAGTTAACTCAATCATATAGGTTCCCAATCCATGGCACATTAGAAGCAGCATAAGAAGGAGGTATGAGTCCTGCAAGTAATAACATCACCCCAAGGTGTAAGAAATAAGTAGCGCTAGAAATAAGGCCAGAAGCACAGGGTAGTAAGAGAAGTGAAATCTGTTCTTTGCGTTGCAGTACTTTTACTAGTATGTAGTGATTTAGTAAATGTTAGAAGTAATAATCAGCCACTCTTCCTTACTTGGTAAGAATAAGCATAATCTTATTCTTATTTAAGAATAAAGGGAAAGAGAAAGGTTAAGAAGTGTTCTAGTCCTGTCCACCCACGGGGCAAGTCGTAAAAGTATTGTTAATAATAATTATTAAGATACGCATTTTCAATATTATTGATTATATTTCTTATGCTAGTCTTTAAAAATACCATTGAAATAATACATATAAAAAGAGTTAAAAAAATACACGTTTTTAACTTAAGATATTTTCAACTTATGATGGGTTTTTTGGGACGTAAATCCCTTGTAAGTCAAGAAGTATCTGTATATCCGTCTGCATTTTGTCTGTATTCCAGAAATGTTTGGGTCGATGTGGACACTGCTGTCTAATAGGATGGTGTATTGGTAGAAAAATCATTAATGACGGAGTTGCCTTTTAACCCAAGTTATTGTACAATCTGTGTAACCAGTATACCTTAACTTTGCATTCTGATTCTTTTAAGTGTGGTTCTGTTTTTGGTTTAACGGGGCACAATTAATTAATTGCTGCTTTTTAGTAAACCTTTAAGTATTTTTAATTAATTTATGCTTTTGATACGCATTTTAAAAATGGAATTTAATGTTTATATTTTGTAGAAAATGGCTCTCTCTACATAGTGATGGATTACTGTGAAGGAGGGGATCTGTTTAAACGAATAAATGCTCAGAAAGGCATTTTGTTTCAAGAGGATCAGGTGAGTTAACATGTAGGAGATTGACTCTTCCTTCATAATATTATTGAGAAGTAATTTATTTAAAACTGCAAATGCTAATTGTAATTATTAGGGCAGTTTGATATCATATTCTAGTATCTTAGTCACATTCCTGTTCTAATTAGCTCCCATTGTAGTTCAGTTCTCCATCTCATTTCTTGTCTGTAATATTGTATGTGTAATAAATGTTACACATTTATTATATACCCTGTGTGTGTGTATATATATATATATATATATAAATACACAAATTTATGTATATATAATAAATGTTACACATTTATATATATACCCTGTGTGTGTGTGTGTGTTTATATATATATAAAAATAACACAAATTTATGTATATAACTTAATTACTCATTGTAACTGATGAATTATTCTGTATCTTGTCAATCTGGCTTACTGTTACCAGACCATTCTTCCTAAAATGTGGCTTTGCCAGGTAACTTCAGCTCTTGAAGCCTTGTATTGGCAACTGCATGAAATCTAATCTCTGTTTTAATTTCAAGGATCTCTAAAACATGACCCTATCCTACCTAAGAAGTCTCCTTTTTTTCTATTATTTCCTAATGTGCATCTGTTTTCATTTAACATTTTTATTAAGCATGCATTTTGTGTCAGGTAGTGGGACACATGTTTATGCATTTCCTTCTTCTTATGCGTTTATACTGATTATTTATTTGTTTTGGTAATACCTTCCCCCCAACTCTCTCTTTTTAACCATTTTTTTAAAAAAGGTCAGCTCAAGTCTAATCATCTGTGATCTTTTCTGTCTCTAAATTACATTTCTCATCACCCATTCTTAATTTTCATTGCATGCTTTTACAAAGGGGAATGGAGGCAGCACAGTATTTTATTTGTTGTCTCTTAATTCTCATAAACCCCCATAAATTAGTGTAGTTTTTCTATTTGATAAATAACAAATCCAAGAGAGGTTAAGTAGCTTTCCCCAAATCACATAGTCGGTGTCGGAACTTGCTTCTAATTCCAAAGCTTATAGAATTTTCTTTTTACAAACAAAATAAATTGTACAATTATTAAGAGGTTCAGTAATGGAAAGTCTTCTTTCACTAGTGCTCCATTTCTGAGATGACCACTGTTTGTAGTTTGGTGTATCTTTCCAGACTTTCTTTTTCATACTTGTACATGTACATGTAAACATCAAGACACACACATATTCAGAAATGGGATAGTATATGAGTATATACCATGCTCTCTCTTGCTTTTGTCACTTAAAAATTATCTTTACATGTTAGTCCATAACAGATTAATTATATTAGTTCTAATAGCTGCATTATTCCATTCCAGCAAAGCCTGTGCTTTTTATTTCTTTGTACTCTTTTTATCTTCATACTCCATTTCCCATCACCTCCCCTCTATAGGCAGCTATTCCAGAGGTAATTTTTTTTTTTTTTTTAAGATTTTATTGGGGGAAGAGGAATAGGACTTTATTGGGGAACAGTATATACTTCCAGGACTTTTTTTCCAAGTCAAGTTGTTGCCTTTTCTATCTTAGTTGTGGAGGGTGCCGTTCAGCTTCAAGTTGTCCTTTCAGTGTTAGTTGTGGAGGGCGCAGCTCAGCTCCAGGTCCAGTAGCCGTTGCTAGTTGCAGGGGCACAGCCCACCATCCCTTGCGGGAGTTGAACCAGCAATCCTGTGGTTAAGAACCCACTGGCCCATGTGGGGATCGAACCGGCAGCCTTTGGAGTTAGGAGCACAGAGCTCCAACTGCCTGAGCCATCCGGTCGGCCCTCCAGAGCTAAATTTTGATGGAAGGTATAAACAAAGCCAAGGAAGGCACAGATTTAGCTCTGGAATCACATCTGTCCAACTTTATCACCTCCAGGCTGAGATAGCTTCTTCAACACTCTGGTTTACTTTCTCATCTCCCTCAATAGTCTTTGTTAGGGTTTGGCAAAACAGTGGCCTATAGGCCAAAGTCGGTCCACTGTCTGTGTTGGTGAACAAAGTTTTATTAAAATACAGTTATGCTTATTTGCATATAATCTATGGCTGCTTTTACACTACAGTGGCAGAGTTGAGACAGAGCCCATATGGCCTTCAAAACCTAAAATATTTACTGTCTGGCCCTTTACAGAATAAGTTTGCTGACCTCTGGTCTATGAGTTCTTTACTTTTTTTGTTGATTCCTGTACCTATCTATCCAGGTACATCATTGCTGCTGAATATTTTTTTGTCAAATTAAAAAGTATGGGAATGGGAAAAGTACAGGTATGGGAAATATGGTAATGAAAAGCCCTATCTGTAAAATGAGGCGTAGGCGGTGTGTAGATGTGTTCCAGTTCTATAGGTAGACTGCATACCAATAAGACTCAGCTGACCTTAATTTGTATCTTATTTTTGTACCTATTGCTGATCCTTCCCTGGTTGAATTAATTGTTCTCTTAGTGTATATAGCACAGTTATAAAACCTGTGCATTTTATTGTAGGTATTTGTTTATAAACATATTTCTACCACCATATGAACTCCTTAAAGTCAAGAAAACTATTTCATTTTTGTACTCATAGTGCCTTATGTGAATATTGTTAAGAAAATAAATTTTAAAATATTAATTTTAGGTTATTTTAATGTAATATTTGTTCTTTAAAAAAATACCGAAGAGCTAAGAGTAAAAAGTAAAGCTTGTTACTTTCATTCTGTTTTCTGAAAAATTTTTTCCCTAAGGTAAACACTGTTAACTGATTGGTAGTTATCCTTCTATGCTTCCTTCCTTTATTCTTCCTTTCCTTCTTATACCACTCAGGTATGTAATATACACAATCATATACTTAAAAAACTTAGGAGTATGCTATGCATACTATTTTGCAACTTTATTTTTGTCACTTAACTGTGCATAGAAGTACTTCATTCTTTTCGGTGACACACAGTATTTGTAGTACATTAATATCACAATATATTTAACCAGGCCCCTTGATGGACATTTAGGTTGTTTATAATTTTTTGCTCTAACAGTGCTGGGGGGAGCATCCATTTACACATCTTTTTGTATTTGTGATGCTATATCTGTAGGATAAATTTGAAATTGCAGTTCTTTCAAATGCTATGTTAATTTAAAACTTTCACATACTTTGCAAAATGACTATAATTAACTTCCCCACAAATAGGGTATGCAAAGACTTATTTCCCCACGTTCTGACCAACATTATGTATTGTTTTATTTTTGATAAGTTAAAATGGTATCTTGTATTAATTATTATTATTTT
Source organism: Rhinolophus ferrumequinum (assembly GCF_004115265.2). NCBI lineage: Eukaryota > Metazoa > Chordata > Mammalia > Chiroptera > Rhinolophidae > Rhinolophus > Rhinolophus ferrumequinum. Next base: position 35,857,913 of record NC_046301.1, read on the forward strand.
TTAAATTTGGAGGTAGGTTAGTATTTTGTATATGTGTTTATTGGCTTTTTCTCCCCAGTGTCATTTGCCTTTCCAGTCATTTGTCCACTTATTTTGGCTGGTAGTATTTTCCTCAGTGATTTGGAAGAACTTTGACAAAGTACTCAATCAATTATGTTGCAGATACTTTCTCAAATTATTTTTAAACTTGATTATATATGTTTTGCCATGCAGATGCTTTAATTTTATAGCCTCAACTTTGTCAGTGTTCTTTCTTGTGACTTGTGGGTTTTGTGTCATGTTTTGAAAGTCCTGCATTAATCAAAAATTATGGAAAATTAACCTATGTTTTCTTTTATCATTATATAGTTTAATTTTTATGTTTCAAAATACCATCTACGTGGAATTCTTTTGGTATTAGGTCTGAGGAAGAAATTAAGACTTTTTACTTTAAGGTGGCCAATTCCAGAGTGTGTTTATGTATGGTAAAAGTGCGGAGAGAAAAAGAAAAAGACTTAGATGTCATTTACATTTCCTGCGTGATTTTCTTTTCCTCTCATGATTTTCATTTATGTTAGAAAAAAGCTTTATAGAAAAAAGACATAGTAATAAACAAAGTCACCCCCATAATACTATCATAAAATATAAATTATTTCCATTTTCACTCTTCTCTGGAAATTTCTTTTCATATTTATTCTGATTTATAAGAAATGCTTCAATAGCAGTCTCTTACATTTTAAAGTTAGTATGTGCCCTTGCACGTAGTATGTTACTTGGCTTGAATATCTATGTGATGTTAGTGACTACAAATTAAAAATAAATTATAGCCTAAATTTTTTTAAAGGATTGAGTTCCCCTCAACCCCAAATATTTCTGAATCCTTTTAGTGGTCAAGGAAAGAGTGCTATGTAATGGAAATTTTAAAAGAAATGACAGATCTGATTTTTCTCCCCCTAGATTTTGGACTGGTTTGTACAGATATGTTTGGCCCTGAAACATGTACATGATAGAAAAATTCTTCATCGAGACATAAAATCACAGGTATGTTTGTTCTGTTACTGACAACTTCTAAATGGATGTGGACATGGAACTAGCATTGCCTTGGGCCAGAATGTTTGAAAATGGTCCAATCTGCATCAGATTGTTTCCTCCCTTCACTGCTCCCCGTTCACTCTAATCCCAGAAGGCTTCATCAGCATCTCTCATTCGATCTCCTGCCTACGTCTTATGTCTTTTTCTTTCTTGGTTTACTTTCTCATTATAACAGAAAAATATCAAAAAAACTGCAGTGTGGAAGGTGTACTTTTTGAGATTTTTGCCTGTCTGAAGATGACTTTATTCCATTCTCTTAATTTATGAAAATTTGGATATAAATTTCTAGGTTGGAAATAGTTTCCCTACAGAATTTTGAAGATATTGCTCATTTGTCTCTTCTTGGCTTCTAGTGTTGCTCTTTAGGAATTTAAAGCCATTATTATTTCTTAGCCTTGTTTCTTCTCTCTGGTGGAAGATTTTTGGATATTCTCTCTATCCTCATTGTTCTGAAATTGCAGTGTTATGCATTGGTGAGGTTCAGTTTTTACTTGTTATGCTGTGTACTTTTGATCTGAGAATGTATATTTACTCAGGAAATGTTTTGGAAAATGTTTGGCTATATTTTTTTCATACATTATTTTTCTATCACTGTCTTCATGGTTGTCTTCTGGATTTTTTTCTAGACATAACGATAGAACTTCTTAATCTCTCACCTCAAGTATTGTATTTGTTTCATATTTTATTTATTTGTCTGTTACATTCTAGCTGAATTCTTCAGTCTGCCTTCCAGTTAACTAAATCCCTTTTTAATTTTGTGTAAATTACTGCTTATGTCATCTATTTTTTATTATAATGATTTGTTTTTTCCCTTCAAGGTGTTTAAATGGATTTTTACATTTTTTCTTATTTCTGATTGGTTCTTGTTTCATAATGTCTTGTTCTTTTTAAATGGATATTTATTACCTTCATTTATTCTGCAATTTCTAAACATCTGTACTTGAAACTTTTTGTTGGACAGTTTTATAAAATTAATTCTACCTGGAATGAATTTTTGTTCTGATGATTTTTTGGACTAGTTTTCTTTGCTTTATGTTTCTTTGTTGTTTGATTTATCCCTACAGCTCACTCCTATTTGCATAGAGGTTTCATAGTTGCCTCACTTAGGATCTCTCAATTCCCAGAGTGGGGAGTACAGAGGAAGTTCGCTTTCTTGTGTCAAGGCAGAGGGTGGCTTCTCACCTCAGGCCTGCAGCTTCTTACACAGCCTTAGTCCCAGGATGAGTAGTGGGAAGAAGAGGAACTGTGGTGGGAGTTCCACACCCAATTTTGCTGTCCCCGAATCCCATTTCACTCCATTTTACTACATCCCCGTCAACCCCACTTTGTGTCATCTTCTGCTGTGAGCATGTGCCTGATTTAAGTGTCCTGACTCATATGGAGTTTAATTCATGTTATTCCACAAACTCCTGGCTTCACTGTTTGATAGTATTGGATGTGTGTATTTATAAATGCAAAATAATTGGTTTTGGAAATTAAATACATTTTTAAACTACCAGGCTGTTTTAATTTTTATTTCTTTTTATTTTTTGGATGGCACCCAGAAATGTTCACTTTTTAAAAAAATTATTACTGAAGTGTAATTGTCATACAACATTCTGTTAGTGTCAGGTGATTTGATATACACATTATGAAATCATCACAATAAGTCTAGTTATCATCTGTCACTATACAAAGTTATTAAAATATTACTATGTGCCCTATGCTGTATGTTAAATCCCATGTCTTACTTATTTTGAAACACTAAGTTTGTACTTCTTAATCCCTTTCACCTACTTTACCTGCCCCTCAACCCCTCCCCTCATTATTGGAATATTTTAAGATTAATATGTTACATTTTAGGCTAATTAAATTTTTAGGCACTTTTTTTTTTTGACGGAGGGGGAGGTCTGCATTCATTGTTTTAAAGCTTTATTGAGATATATTTTACATACCATAAAGTCCATCCTTTTAAAGTATAAGGTTCAGTCATTTTTATTATATTCACAGACTTGTGAAACCTTCACCCTCTCTAATTCTGAATATTTTTTCACTCTAGAAACAAACCTTGTACCTATTAGCGGTCATTCCCCATTCCCCCTTCACCTAGTTCTTGGAAATCACTAATCTACTTTTTGTCTCTATGGATTTGCCTATTCTGAATATGTTATATAAATGGAATCATATAATATGTGTCTTTGCCTGTTTTAAAATTGATTTGTCTTTTTTGTTGTTGAGTTGAAAGAATTCTTTATTCTGGATACAGATTCTTTATCAGATATAGGATTTACAAATATTTTCTCCTGTTCAGTGCGTTGTCTATTCACTTTCTTGATGGTGTCATTTGATGCTCAGTAGTTTTTAATTTTGATGAAATCCAATTTATCTGTTTTTTCTGCTTTGCTTACGCTTTTGGTATCGTATCTAAGAAATCGATGCCTAACCAATGACATGAAGATTTACTTCTGTATTTTCCTCTAGGAGTTTTATAGTTTTAGTTCTTAATATTTAGGTCTAGAATCCATTTTGAGTTAATTTTTGTGTAAGATGTGAGATAGGGGTTTACATTCATTTTTTTGCATGTGGATATCCAGTTATCCCAGCAATTTTTAAAACTGGATTTATTTTTATGAAAAAAGTTGTTGACTCAGAACTGAACTGCAATCTGATTTTTTTTTCTCTCTTACAGAACATATTTTTAACCAAAAATGGGACAGTACAACTTGGAGATTTTGGAATTGCTAGAGTTCTTAATAGGTAACGTAGCAGTTTGAAACTTTGTTTTGATATGTTTCAGTGAAATTTTAATTCATGATGATATGTATGTGATAATTTATATGTGTAAGTATCTTAAGCTTATCCAGTAATTCTTTTTTTTCTAGTACTGTAGAACTGGCTCGGACTTGCATAGGGACCCCGTACTACTTGTCACCTGAAATTTGTGAAAACAAACCCTACAATAATAAGAGGTATTTAAAATGATATTTGTTACATATATATTTCCTTTAAATCTTTCTATTATACTACATTAGCAGTCAGAATATTATTCTAAAATTGGTAATATGAACATGTAAGCATATAAATATATATATATATATACACACATTTTTAAAATATATGATGAGAGGAATTGTAAAGAAACTATTTCACTATCTTGCTAAAGGAACTATAAAGTGAATCACTATTATTAAATTATATTTGGAAATAGACTGCTTTCTTTGGTCTTTCTCTTTGCAACAGTAACTTCCATTGGATTACAATAGTTAATATTTATTGAACATTATCTCTATGCATCACACTGTTAACTCTTAATCTTCACAGTAACCTTGTGCATTGTATGTATTAATCACGTGCATTAATCATTGCTCCATTCTTTGTAAGAAAATCAAATGCGTAGAAGTAAAGTTACTTCTCTGGAACAAAGAAATTGTTCCAGGCATCTGGCTTCCAATTCCAAATTTCTAATTACTGAGCTGTATTGTGGTTACCAGATTGTATGTAGGTGGGAAGAGGAATTCTGCCACTGAATTCCAATTACCCTTTATTTTCTCTCATTCTTTCTAATAGAAAATTCTCAACCAGAAAACATTGGTCTTAATTTTGCCAAGTGCTCATAGAAGGTAAAGAAAGAAATTGGTAGCTGGCAGTAATGCATGTATTAGGGATTGCTATCTGTCTCTTTGCCTCCACCCCACTCCCTTTTTCTTTTTTCTTGAGGATGAGGAGGAAGCTGTATTTCAAACTTCAGCAATAGAGGCTGAGAACATCATTCTAGCAATGTATTTGTAAAATCAATTTCTATTACAATGATCAGTCTCGTCTATGGAATGTATTATTAGTGCATATTCTAAAAGATAACCGCATGTTCTTTGAGCTAAAGTCATTTTACATTTTAATATTACTTCTGTGTCTTGTGACTAAGTCAACTGTAAAAAAAAAATCAGTCTTTAAGTTAGGGATGAGTTTAATCATCCTTTAAAGAATTTTATATTAAATCAGTTTTGTGGGAAAAATGCTTTAAAATGTAATGGCTGAACATCATCAATTACACTTCGAAATTCATATTTTTCTAAGTGTATTTCTAAGTGTATTTAAAAAAATTAATAGGATCATTAGCTTGATGTTTTTGTTTATACTGTTTAATGTGTAACATGTACAAATTACTAAAAAGCTTAATTATGTTTACATTCTTTTCCCAGCCGAATCTTGAAATTGAATAGAGTTTTGGGATTACAAATTTTTTCTTATTTTAACAACTTTTAATTTTTCAATTTTAGTTAACATACAATATTATATTAGCTTCAGGTGTACAATATAATGATTAGATTATTTGTGTAACTTATATAACGTGACTTCCCCCATAAATCTAGTACCCACCTGACACTATATGTAGTTTTTACAATATTATTGACTATGTTGCCTGTGCTATACTTCACATCCCCGTGACTATTTTTTAACTACCAATTTGTGCTTCTTAATCCCTTCCTCTTTTTAACCACCTCCGCAATCCCCCTCCTATTTGCCAACCATCAAATTGTTCTCTGTATCTATGAGTTTGTTTTGTTTGTTTATTTTGTTTTTCAGATTCCACATATAAGTGAAATCATATGGTATTTGTCTTTCTCTGTCTGACTTATTTTACTTAGCAAAATACCTTTTAGGTCCAAAGAAACCCAAAACACTAATTCGAAAAGACATATGCATCCTATGTTCATTGAAGCATTATTTATAATAGCCAAGATAGGGAAGCAACCTACGTGCCCATCAATGAATGAAGGAATGGGTAGAGAAGTGATACTGTACTAGTATATATGTGTGTACATATACAGACATACACACACACACACACACACACACACACACACACACACAGAGGGTGCCAAAAAATGTATATGCATTTTAAGAAAGGGAAAAAAATGTATTAAAATTGTAATAATACATACCAGTAACAAAAGATGACTACAAGTCATATTTGACTTCTGCAATTACAAGAGGTGCTCAAAGTGGTTACCATCAGTGTCCAGACACTTCTGATGTCGGCAAACTACTGCTTGAGCAACGTTGACCAAAGTGTCCACTTGTATGCATTTTTGTTAGTACCCCCGGTATATATACAGTGGAATATTACTCAGCCATAAAAAAGAATGAAATCTTGCCATGTACAACAACATGGATAACCTTAGGATTTCAATAATTGGTTTTATTCTTTTCCAATTAGCTCAACTTTCAGGAGCAATGGTTTTTGCTTTTGCTGACTTCTAAGGACCACTATAACTATGAACTATGAGCTTGTATTTCCTTTTAAAAATTGAGGTAGTTTTTTTATTATAAAAAACATCTATCTACTTTAAAATAAAAGAGCTATATAAAGAAGGTAGATTAAGTCTTTAAAGTAGAATAAAATAAATTGTATTTATTCTTATGTAATGTTTCAGTTGACCATCACAAGTTTATTTGAGATATAATTTTAGTAAATTAATATTTTCTTCATGTTTATTAAAGCAGTATTTAGTACTGATATATTTTAAAAATGTGATGTTTTGCAAATAATTGAATAAAGCAGTTTGACTTTTGTGAAATAAAACAACTTAATGGAATATCCATGAAATTCACTGATTTTATTTTTTAAATATTACATTTCTTTAATGAGACTAAAATAATTGCTTGGGCAACCATTATTTTTCTAACCTGAGATAACTGCTTTTGTCATGTGGTTATGGTTGAAATTTTAAGTTTTAAAGGACATGTTTTTGGAACATTTTTGCAAAGAATTTTCATGCTAATATTGTTTCCTTTAAATGGAAAAAAAATCCGATACTTACAAAACCTTTTTTTATTTTTCTCTTTTCTAGTGACATTTGGGCTCTAGGATGTGTCCTTTATGAGATGTGCACACTTAAACATGCAGTAAGTAGAAGTTTCTGAAATATTTTTAAAATTACGTCAAAAAGTGACTATAATTTTCTGGTCTTAAAAAACCACCTGCCATCTTTCAGATGACCTCTTGTATTAGAAATCTTCTCTGTCAGTTTGTAAATTTCTCATCTTCTGAAAAGTGTAAATTTAAATTGATTTTCCCTTAATATATATGCATGTTATATATTTTTTATAGTACATATATCATCCTTTTTTTCAAAAAATTATTTCTAAAGACAAATAAATTTGCTATCTTTTAAATGTTAAATTATATATGAATTTGATATTTTAGCTTAAGAAATTTTATTAGTTTCATTTTAGCAATTTTTCTCAAATTATTTGAGTTTGGAATTGAAATTATCTAAGGAACTTTTCCCAACATATTTAGCAAGGGATTTTATCAATTTAAATACTCTTTAATTCAGGGTTTGTAAAATTTTCGCTTTTGAGAGTCTTTTGAGATGATACATAACAAACACATCCAAAAGGGGAAGTTCTTGTCCTACATAGGTTGAATGTTATTCACTTTTCATTTCAGAATTTGCTTTTAAAAAATTCTTCCCCCTTTGATTAAACAGTAGTGTATTTTCATTACAGAAAACTTAAGAAAATACATAAAAATGTAAAGAAATGAATAAATATCAAAAGCAGTTCTTTCAACCAGTAATGACTACTTGTAATATTTTGTCATTTCCTTCTAGGCTTTCTTCTAGAATAATTTATAAAATGAAATTTGTTTTTGTTTTTTCCCCTCAAAAGTTTAATTATGTTACAAGCAGTTTTATAGCTGGTTTTTCAATTGCCTGATATTATTTGGGGAGTATTTTTCTTTGTTGTGTTTTTTTCATGTTTGCATAATCTCCTACTATATTGCCTTAGATTTTGTTTTCCTTTCTTCAGAAGAAAAAGTATAGACTGCCAAAGTAAGGTGGGATAGTTGTTATCAGATCTGTATTTGAAGAAATTGGTCAATTTTTCTGTGACACACAGTCATTTTAGGTCTAAATCAGTGTATTTTTAAAAAACTCTTTTCATCTACATTTAACTGTCAATATCACTTCTGTATTTTAGAAGTGGACATATGAAATTAAGTAATTCACTTAACGTTTATTTATGAAGAGTTTGTCAGTTGAGAGAGAAATGAAAATTCTTTGTAATAAAGGAATAGAGTAACATATTTTTTCTGCATTTAGAATTCCTACTTAGGTACATAGATATTTCTAGACAATTGAATTGTATTCAAATTTTAATAAACTGAATGACATATTTTAAATGAGCTAGGAGAAGTCAACATTTAACAGAAGTCTTCTTAATTGGTATAAACACCAATACCTAATGTATGCCAAAACTTAATGTACATATTAAGAACATATTGATAATGTGCAACTGGTCTATACTATTTTAGCTGAGATGTCAAAGCTTAATTTTACTTTCAAAATGAAATCTTTAGATTTTAAACTGCCCATGTCTGGTTTTTGTTGTTGTTTTTATTTCAGTTAGAGTTTATATTGTATTTAATCCTCAAATATATAGTATTCCCATTGATAGGACTTATATTCTCATTTGGAATGCTTGCCACATTGATTCCATGGCTTTTGGGAGCATCACACGCTAAAAAATAATAATAATGAGCAATGTTTAAAAGGAAAGTAATTAGTACATTTATTTATTATATTTTCCCCCAACACTTTTAGTTCTGTAATTTCCTGTTCTAGTTACTACAATAAGCACAGGAAGGCAGGTCTTAAATGAAGATCACCATGTTGGTGTGTTCTACCATCTAGATTATGGTTATGTTTTTATAAAATCTTTAATACCTATATCTCATCTTTTATTATTTTAAATAAGTAAAAGTCTTATAGCAAGTTATAACATACTAGTAGGACTAATATTCTCTTTTAAATAGGTTTGTAAATAACCAAGTGAACGCTGCTCTAGAGAACATATGCTGATTAAAATATTTGGAAGAGGGTTATAGTTCTGTTCTATATTGATAGGTAAAGAACTGTTTCTCATTGTTGATATTCCCATTTTCAGTTAATGTATGTTTTATGTATGTTGATTTATTTTCTGGATTTTAGTTTGAAGCTGGCAATATGAAAAACCTGGTACTGAAGATAATATCGGGATCTTTTCCACCCGTGTCTTTGCATTATTCTTATGATCTCCGCAGTTTGCTCTCTCAGTTATTTAAAAGAAATCCTAGGGATAGACCATCAGTCAACTCCATATTGGAGAAAGGTTTTATAGCCAAACGCATTGAAAAGTTTCTCTCACCTCAGGTATGATTTTTTTTCTTTAGACTTAAAATTGAATAGTAGGGTTATGGTGCTTAAGTAGGACATAGCCTCATCTGTTTTGAAGAGACTTAGTGTTTTCAAACTACCCTGGAATCACCTTCCTTTCCATTCTTGTATAATTCTTCCCCTTCCTATTTGCTTTCCAGTTGTGAATCTGTAGGACGGAAAACATTGCTTTCGTGTCTCCTCTTAACATATAATTCTTAACTTCTGACATTCTGATCACCAAATGTATGGTAGTTTTTCCTCACACCAGGCAATTCTGTGACACCAGAAGGGTGTCCTCCAGTTCCATTGAGTTTTGATACTATATCTGGAGGTAGCATCAGATCCTTCAGTCTTACAAGACTGCCCCCACTATAGAAGGCATTGCAAGTTCAGGTTGTCGCTTTTGCTTCTGACCAACCAGCTGTAAATCAGAGGTTCCTACAACCTCCTTGGGTTCAATTAATTTCCTACAGCAGCTCACAGAACTCAGAGAAACATTTACTCACATTTACCAGTTTATTATAAGGGATACAGATGAACAGCCAGATGAAGAGGTACACAGGGCAAGGTTCGGAAGGGTCCTGCGTGCAGGAGCTGCTTCTATCCCTGTGGAACTAGGGTGCACCACCCTCCTGGCATGTTTACCAACCCGGTAGCTCTCCAAACCCAGTCTTTTTGGGTTTTTCTTGGAGGTTTCATTATAGAGACACAATTTATTAAATCTTTGGTCCTTAGTGATTGATTCAGCCTCCCCGGATGGGAGGGGAGTGGGACTGAAAGTTCCAACATTCTAATCACTCGGGTGGTTTCTCTGGCAACCAGCCTCCATCCTTAGGGGCACTCCAAAAGTCACTTCACTGATAGAAATTCAGGTGTGGTTGAAAGGAGCTTGTTATAAATAACAGAAGACACCTTTATCCTCTTAACAGTTAGGAAATTCCAAGATTTTGGGAACTGTGTGCCAGGAATTTGATGATCAAAGATATATTTCTTATTATAAATCACAATAGAACGGAATCATTCCTCTGTCTCTTGGGTTTCTTTTGTAATTTTTTATTGTGGTAAAATATACGTAACATAAAATCTATTATCGGAACTAGTTTTAAGTGGACAGTTCAGTGGTAATAAATAGGTTCATAATGCTATGCAACCATTATTACCATCCAGCTCCATAACTTTTCATCTTGTGGAGCAGACTCTCTACCCATTAACTAATAGCTACCCATCCCCCACACACACCCCCAGTCCCTGGCAACCACCTTCTACTTTCTGTCTTCTTAGGTTTCCAACTGTAAAATTATTAAACCTTTCTGTGAACAATGGGATTATAAATATATCTCCATCATGAGGTTGTTAGGACAGTTAAAAGTGATACGGGATGTAAAGTACTTATTAATATCTAGCACATAATAAGTGTTCAGTATATTCAATATATGTTAAATATTATCAGCGTTACTTTATTCTAATATGATTTATATTTAGATTATATTCTATTTGATAGAAAATTATTAGAAATCATTGTTCTATGGGCATTGATTAATATGTATGTATAATAAATGGTTGACTCCGTGTTTTTCCTGTAGTACTTGCATGTAGGTGCATAAGTTTAAAGTTGAATTGAATTTTAATTTGACAGAACTTGTAAAAAATCTGTATCGAAACAGTTAGCATAAGTTATTGACTAAATAACGATCACCTGAAACTGGAATTATTTTACATTATGTACCTTACATGTTTTGTGTGGTCTCTGTTAATTTAACTGATCACTATTAAACTTTTCTGTAATCAGCTATCTAGACAAATCATGGTGTTATTACTTCTATACGCTTATGAGAGGAGAGGGACCTGTCATATGTCTTCTGGCTTAACAGAGCCTCTGTGTGAACAAATACTCTTCAAAAAACAGAGATGTGGATGTAGCTATTAATACCACGAGACCACATTAGTACGCAAAAAAGCCAATTAAAAGTTAGAGGTTAAAATTTACTTGTACAGGGCATAGCAACAATCTCTGAAATGTCGGTGTCTTCTAAGACTCCTTTGTTGTAAATAACATTTTCGAGGACAGTTTTATGGTGCAATCTCTATTGTATTGGGGCAGCTACTAAAGAAGAAAGAATGACTTCATTTAATCTTGCTGAGATTTCTTTTCCCCCATACTAGCAGTTAGGACATACAGTCTCAAGACTGAAGCAAGCACTGGAATTTGACTAGCCAGCAACGAAGAAAATAGTCAAGCCTGATATATGCAGAACATATAATATGGAAAGAAAGAAGGGCCGACTCTCATTATTAACACATGAAGTATTTGACCTTACATGTTGAGTCCACACATAGCCCCTCGTTGTTATCTAGGCTCCACTTAGATTTCATTCGTCACGAAAACCTTTATCTTTTGTTCTTAAGATGTATTCATACAGTCGTGTGCCGCTTAACAATCTAAGAAATTCATTGTTAGGTGATTTGGTCATTGTGTGCACTTACATAGCCTGTGCACTTACACCAACCTGGTTGGTATAGCCTACTACACACCCAGGCTATGGGGTAGATCACTGTCATGTGCGGATATGCGTATGACATATACCAAAACAGAAACATAATGTGACTCATGACTGTATGGTTTGTTCAGTATTCTAGTGAGAAAGTTTGTGATACATTTTTTAAGGCTTTAACTTTGAAACAATTTATGAGTTTTACTGCAGCATACAGACTATTTTCAGTATCACTGTCATATTCTGTACAGTTGATTTTTTTTTTATTCCCTTAATTCTCAATGTAATGCTGTCAGCCAAAATTAATAGGGCCTAGTTCTCAATCTTGCACACTCTGAAACTTTCTGGATGTGGCTTGAATATCACGAATAAGCTCTGATTCATTAAGAATATAGGTGCTGTTCAATAGCACTTTCCATGATGGTGAAGTGTTGTAGAGCTGCATTGCCCAGCATTGTAGCCTCTAGCCACATGTGGTTATTTATAATACCACTTAAAATGTGGCTGGTGTGACTGAGGAGCTGAAGTTTAAATTACATTTATTTAAAAATTTAATCCAAATAGCTACATATGGGTGGCAACTGTATGGGACAGCACCGCATAGGGATTCCAGAATTTTCTTGGATTCTGTATACCCCACCTCTCAATTCATATTTGCATTCACACAGGGGAAAAAGAAAGACTCACGTTCAAACAGTGTGAGAAATTCCCCAATTATGAAACAAGCTGGAGATCATAAAGTACCCATTTTCTCCTATGAAAAAGAAAGGGGAAAAAATGCAAATGTTCAGAAGAGAAAACATTCACACAGTTGCTCTGAATTGCCTGTGAACCTGACTTTCACTTACATCTGTCTTCTGGTGCAGTACTTCTCAAACTTTAGCATATGTAAAACTCACTTAGAGGATATTACTGGTTCCCACCGCTATAATACGTGTTTTAGTGATTCTGAGGTGAAGCCTGAGAACTTGCACATCTAATGCATTCCTGGTGATGCTGATTCTGCTGGTCTGAGACTTTGAGACCTACCCTAGGAGGATCCTTGATGGGAAAGATGACCATCTGAGTCATGGTTTTGTGCCTGTTGGAGGTTCTGGTCCACTACCACGGTGGGAAAGTTCTCTCCACCGGCCTCGTTTCTCTTGAAAAAATAGAAAATTCACTTGCCTTCCCCGCCCAGTAGGGAAAAAAGCAGGCTTACATTGAGTTAAATCTTTGTTGGTATTGTGGTGGTGTACTTAAAGAAGGAAAAAGATGTGAGTAGGAAGAGAAAATTACTTGCAGGAAATACTAATGTTTTTGGCTTCTCAAAATATGTTCATAAATGCTAGGGAGTAAGTCATAGAGTTTTTTTAGTAATAGTAAAGAGAGTTACCTGTCAAGTTATGTGAGAATATGCAAATATTTATCCAATAATATGTTTACAGTTGCATGTTGATAAACTCATTGGAGATGCTGAGAAGATTCAGAATTAAGTTGAAATAACTGAGAAGTTAATCTGAGAAAGGGATAATGAAGTAGTTCCTGTCAGTGTTGAAGTAAAAGAGGGAGATGGATGCACTTAGAATATTGAGGTGATTCCAGATAGGAGGTAGTTGTGTTAAATTCCCGAGACACGCAGAACAGGCAAGCCTTTCGGTGCACTAGGTTAACTTAAGAAGAAAGCTTGTTTGGAGAAGTAATACAAATAAATTGGTAAGGTTGGGAGGGAGTTAGCATGAGAAGAATTTGGTTAATGCATTATTTGGGTTTAATTAGTATTTATTTGGCAGCATAATTGTGACTGAAAAAGGGGAAAAATGTATTCTGATTAATGGGTGTTTTATTTTGGAAATTTAATATCTTTTCTAATTTTTTCCCCCGTTTCAATCTAAGCTTATTGCAGAAGAATTTTGTCTAAAAACATTTTCCAAGTTTGGAGCACAGCTTATACCAGGTAAATTAAATTTAACGAATCCTTTCATCTGTTTGCAATAATCATATACTAATTATACAAATTAATGATATCTACGAATTATACTACAGATATATGTACTATATAATAAATTGGGGTAATTGTAGATAAATTTAATTCAGAGGAAATGCATATATAAATTATATATGACAACATAAAATACTTTCTGATAATAGCAGAATGTCCATTTCTGGTCTGCCTTGTTTAAATGAAATCTGTCTTGAAATCTTGTCTTTATCAAATGCTCAGGTGAAATTCTGAGAACATTATCATAGAATGCTATAAAATGTCTTAGTTAATTATACATCTTTATGTACAATATTTTTCTTTGAGACATACTTCATATTCTGCAATTTAAAAAATAATGTGAAGTTAAGCGCCTTACTAAGGAAAATTTTCTTTTAAATGTGGCCATCAGCAGTAGAGTATTTATAGGATTGTGTATGTATGTATATATTTGTGTGAGAGGGAAATTCTACATCGAATGATTTCAGAATGAATTTCTAAAATCAGTGGGAGTTATTTAAGATTTCAAGAGTATATTGTTTTTCAAACATAGTGTTTTGCACGTTCTATTCTATTTTGAGTTTGACTAAATTAATAAAAATAAATGCTATCTCCTTAAACTGAGTCCATATAAGCTGGAAGTAGTGTGGTAGCACATTCTCAGGAAGGCCAGCTATACTTAGCTATGTTAAAGATCCTTAGACTCTCCTCTCTGTGCATAGACTATCAGTCCCTGGGAAATCAGTTCACTCTATAAACAAAATTCACAAGAGACAGACACAGGGCAGAAGCCGCATGTCTCTGTTGGCAGTCAAAGTTAAGCCTCATGAGAAGTCAAATACTTGAAAGCTTCATTGTCACACAGGCCAGAAATACACCTTGTCAGCACATTTCCTCTACATGGGTAAGCCTGCACAGGAATTAGAAAGTTATTTTGTTGGAAGAGGAGTTGGACGGATGAAATGTTTAATAGCATGGAACTAAAATAGGAGTTGTATTGGTGATGGACCTATAAATATTTTGTGGGCTCCAGCTCCCTATATTAAGCTTCATCCTACTGGTATGGTGATAGCCTTGTCTCTGAGGTAAGAAATGGTCAAAATCAGATAACTAATTCTCCCTTTTCTCTGGAAAGTGAATGTGAACTAGTCTTACCTGTCTTTTGGGACCATTCGTTTATATGCTTTTGAGCGTCTTGTCCCTTTTCTGACGTATAGTGTTTCTTTGGTTATATTAATACATGTAGCCAGGTTCCAATGTTGTGACTGTTTATATCTGCATTCTGGATTGATCTTACAGTTGAACTCTCAAAGAGAAATTTATTTTTTCACATTTCCTAGTTTCTGTCAGTTTACAGTCGGAGTTTGTGTTTGGGAAACCTTATCCTAATGTGCTGTATCTGATACCTTCAACCCAAATTACATATGAATCTAAACTGCCAATCAAATGGATATATTTATTATTATGAGTTTACTAAATTATGTTTATGTGTTCATCATAAAAATTGAAAAGAAAGTAAAAATTACCTCTAATCTTAGCACATACTGTTATGTTTGGTATTTTTTTCCTATGATAACACATGTATAATGATTGAAAATTGGGGTTGTATTATAAACAAAGGTTTGTTTTTTTTTATTCACAGTATTATATGTTGATCATTTTCTAATAGAACGAAATATTCTTTGAAGAACTGGGTTTAGTGGTAGTACTTCATTATGAACTACCAGTTAATTTTTTTTCTCCTTTCCCCTCAAAACGAAGAATACTTGTTGGAAGAGATTGATTTAAGTTGGTTTCACACATGATAAAATGTTGAAATAACAGGCTGGAAGAAGCAGAAAGAAAGCTGCTACTTAGATGGTGGGGCAGTTTGAGCAGGGAGATATCTTAGTAGGTGTGAAAAATAGAGGAAAGGGGATTTTGGTAAGGGTTAATATAAACTATACTCTTTGACCTTTATTCTCTTTGAAAGATGTACATAGCAGACTTTCCCTTTAATTGCTTTAGTTTAACTGTTTTTCTTGAATTTATCATTGTGTTAAGACTGAACCTTGTCTAGGCCTCGGTAAGAGTTTAATACATAATGGTGCAGGGTTTATCCTTGTTTATAAATTTTTGTTTCTCTGATTATTTCTTTAAAATCAGTTCATAAACATTGTTCTTGATATGATTGCTCTTCAGAAAGTTTGACCAATTTATATTCCCACCAGGAGTATATGAAGGTACCCATGTCATGGGATCCTTAGCCATAATGATTGTTTTAAAGTGTTTGTTCTTCAACAGGTCTGTAGGTATAGAAATTCAGACTATATATGAAGAAAATATTAAGTTCATCAGTGATGGAATTAATGTTTAACAGTTCCTGAAGCTTATGTTCTGATTTTTGCAAGTAATTTCTAAAACAGTGAATGGTTTTTTTAAAATTTATTTTTCATAGCTGTATTGAGATGTTATTCACATACCATTAAATTGACCCATTTAAAGTCTACAATTCCATGCTTTCTAATATAGTTACAGATATGTGCAATCATCACCCACAGTCAGTTTTAGGGATATGCTTTTTTGTTATGAGAAATTTCAACAGCTTACAGGAGTGTGGCTTTTGCTTCTTTCAAGAAGTGGCTTTAGTGTAAAATAGTTATAATGAAGGCATTGACATGTGCTAAGGAGTAAATAATATGTTTAACGAAAGGTTTCAATGCTGTCAACGATTATGAAAATGAAAAAGTGCTATCATGAAGAATTTGTAAATTAAAGCTTTACCATCAAGAACTCTGGAAAAAATCCTCTGTATCTTTTCATGTAGCTAAAAGACCAGCCTCAGGACAAAGCTTGGCTTCTGTTGCGTCTGCTCAGAAAATCACCAAGCCTGCTGCTAAATACGGAGTGCCTTTAACATATAAGAAACATGGAGATAAAAAATTACATGAAAAGAAACCACTCCAAAAACATAAACAGGTATGATTATGTTACAAACTGTGTTATTAGTAACAAATTCAGTTTGACCTTATTTTGTTGCAACTTGGTTCAGTTATCTTGATATTCATGGGGTTGTTTTTATTTAGTTACTAAAGAACACGGCTGTTCTGTGCTTCATCAGCCTTTTAAAACTAAGAAGCCTTAACAGAAGTCATAAAGAAACATTAAATAGCTTTATTAGGTAACGTAGTTAGTGCAGTAAAAAGAAAGTGATGTTATAAGTGAAATCATTTTTTAACAACCTAAGCAGAGCCATTTGTTTTTGTGCATAAAACAAGTAAATATCTGATACATTAGATAAAAATACGGAAAAATTTTGTATTTGAGAATTCACAATCAGATAAATATATACACAAAGCCATTTTATAGTATATTATCAACAAAATCCCTTGTATTCTAAACTTCTAAAGATTGTCCTCACCTTATTTGTTCTAAAACTTGGCTTGTCCCTGAACACACTCGTACAGCTCTCTTACTTGGTCACTATTTCTTTCTAATCTCTTAATACCACTGAGTCTCAGGTAGGATGAGGGAGTATTTTCCGTACTTCTTATTGCCAGACTTTTCCCTGCTCCCTAACGCACCCCTCAAGCTTTGACACAAATACCACCTGCTACCCCTCCATGTTAAGGTAATCTGCAGACCTTCATTTTTTGAAGAGTTTAATACCTGACTGACTCACTGTCACTTTTCTCAATGCTGTCATAATTTTTGGTGATTTTAGTATTCAAAAAGATGACCTTTTCCGTAGCACATGGCCTCTTATATTTTTTGGTCATTCTCTTTCAATTATCTTGTCTCCCACCATACCTTAAAACTGCCATCAACTTTGGTATTTTCAATACTGGTAACTATTCCATAGTCGCAGTTACAAACATCCCACTCCCTGACCACTATTTCCTGTTTCCTGCTCATTCCTCAAATGAGCCTCCAAAACTTCTTTGTCTTATTTGGACCGTGGATCTTGCTAGTTTTTCATTGTTTGTCTCCTCCTCGTTTTTGTTTTTCCTTTTCCAGCTTTAAATTCCATGTCCTCCTCACATTATAATAATTTTCAAAACCTCCAACTCTCTTGCCCCGGTCTTCCACTATTATAAATCAACTGGCAAAAACTTACTTTGGTGAAATCCAACTCTCTACCTCTTCTGTGCCTGAACCAGGGCATGGACTGGGGTTGAAAAAACATGCAACTATTTTAACTGTTCTCACTTTAAACTTATAGCCAACAACCTCTGGCCACCCCGTTATATTTCTCAGTCCATTCACTCTCCCATTTCCAAGATGATTATTTTTTACCTTCTCATTGCTTTTTACTTCAGGCTGATGACCTTGCTTCCTATTTCACTGAGAAAGTAGAAACAATTAGAAGATTTTCCCATACTCTCAACGCCATTTCTGCTAGTCAGTCATATCCATTTGTAAATATACTGCCTTTTTTCTTAATACTTTGGATGATCTGTTCTCATCTAGAGTCAACCCTGCCATTTGTGTATTATTATTATTATTATTGTTATTATTATTAATTATTGCTTCCTAAAGTACTTTGCGCTCTCGTCTGCATCATTATATTTCTCCTGTCTCCTCAGTTATTCCTGGTAGCAAACAAATATGTTGTATTATAGTATCTTTAGTATTTAAGCAAAAAAGAAAGAAACCTTATCTTCCGTATCTCCTTCCAGATACTTCTCTATGTCTTTGCTTTCTTTGACAGCAAACCTTTCCCAAAACATTGTCTGTGGTCCCTCCAGTTCCTCTCTTCTCACTTCCTCCTGGACCCGGTCCAATTAGGGCTTGCTTTGTTGCAGCTGTTAGAAAACAGCTCTCGGCAAGGACATCAGTGCCCTCCATGTTGTTAAGTGCAGGGGTTGGTTGTCTTTTTCCTTTACCTGAGTTTTTGACTCACATGGTTTCCCCCTCCTTTAAACATTTCATTGACTAGAGTCCAAAGTCTTACATTCTTCTGATTTCTTCCCCTACCTGATTGCTTTTCTCAGCCTCCTTTGTGAGTTCCTCCTCACGTCCCTGACCTCTAAATGCTGACGTGCTGAAGGTCTCAGTCCTTGGATGGCTTCCTTCTTGTATGAGACTCCCTCTCCGGTTGACAGCGTCTGTAAACTGACACCCAAATGGACATCTCCAGCCTGGACTTCTTTCCTGAACTCCAGACTCTGTCTCAGCATCTCTAATTAGGTTTCTAACAGGCATCTCAAAATTAACATGTGTAAACCTGAGATTCCACATCCTCCCCCCTGATCTTCCTTATTTTAGTAAATGGCACCAGCATCCTTCATTTCGCATCAAAACCTTTTGGAGTCATCATGGACTACTCTTTCAACACCACATCACAACAACCCTGCCTTCAAAACATATTCACGTCTGACTTTTTCTCATTATTTCTATTATCACGTTACGCCTACCCACCCTCCTCTTTCACCTGGGTTATACTAGGAATCGCCTGATGATTTCACTGCTTTCAAACTTTTTGCAGTCTGTTTTCACTTGAGCAGCCTAAATTTCTTTTACAATGAAGGTCAGGTCATTGCAGTTTCCTGCAGGAAACGTTCCAGTGGTTTTCATCTCAGAGTAAAAGCCAGGGTCCTTACAATGGCCGACAAAGCCCTCTCTCTGATGCCCTTATTTCCTCTCTAAGCCTCAATTTCTGCTCGCCCTCCGCTATTCCCCGTCCAGCCAGGCTAACTAAAGCTTGTTGCCCTCAAACATGCCGAGCGTTCCTCTGCAAAAATGAATCTGTGCTTGCTATTCCCTTTTCCTAGAAGACTTTCCCTTGAAAAACCTGTGTGGTTTCTCCCTTCTTTCAGGTCTGTGCTCAAAACCTAGTTTAGGAATAGAGCCTTCATCCTGATCACTGGGATATCAAATAACTGGTGATCATCCCTCTCCCACCCCGACATTCCTGTCCGCTTTGTTCTGCTTTTTCTCCGCATTGGCGCTGTCAGAAGTACTGTGTGTTTTTCATTTGTTTATAAACGAATTAATGAATGGATTAGTGAGGAGGAGCTTTGACTTTGTCAAGTCTCTCAAATGTTAATTATTTAAAAAACTGAATAACAACCAAAAATTTTAGTAAAACTCCCTACAAAAGTTTTTGTTATTCTTTTCAGTAAATGGGTAACTATTAAAAAATAAAGTCTGGAGAGAAAAAATGATAATGGACAAGTCTCTTGAAAATGCTGGAATGTGTGTTTATTTCATAAGGTCAACAGTAGGAGAAAATAGTTTTAGTAACTATTTTGTTTAGTTAGAAAGACCAGTGTCTGCTAAGATTATTATCTATGGTAGTACTGACGATGCTAAACATTAATAAAATTCCTTTAACTTCCTGTTGTAACCCAGAATTTCAAATTCAGAGATCCTTAGAGCTAGGCTTATTAGCATAAAAAAAAGGTGTGGTCATATAGAAACATTTAATGGCACAGTAGTACCCTACCAAATTACTCATGCTTGTATATTGAAGACTTTCCAAGATTCTGTATTCGATACACCTTTCTCCCATAATGCTCCTAAATTCTGAGTCTTAGCTAAATTGGACTTAGCACTAGTTACTGGTTACACCTTGTATGTACTTTTTCTTCCTTGTCTTTGCTCATTATGTACCCCCTCCTTTTTAAATGTTCTTCTTTTCTTTGCCTCTCTCTTCTGTGTAGGTACATGTCACACTGATGCTGGATTATTCTGTAAGTCCTTAGAGAGTACAGAGTACAGGTTTTTAGTGTGTTCACAGAGTTGTACAACCATCACTGCAATCAATTTTAGAACATTTCTTCTGGCTACAAATGTTATAGTCCAAATAAAGAGACGGGCTTGAAAAAAGGGCAAAAGGAGTAAGTTGTGTGATGACTGATCACATTGTTAGCTCTAGATTAAATAATGTAATGCTGGCTTTATCGCCTGGGGGATGGCCACAGCGGCTGTGTGGCTTCGATGCTCAGAGTTCTCCAGGGATCTAAGGGAGGTAGGAAACACTTCAAATACCTTTTTTTTCTTTCCAATCCTTTCTTGTTTTTTCCCTAATTGTCCCTCTTCATCCCAAAAAAGCAAGAAAATAGTTTCTTCCTTATCTGAACTGCTTTAGCATCTCATATATATCTTCTTAATGTTATTTTTATTAGACTGTCAGCTCTCTGAAGTTAGGAACCATATTTTACACATTTTGCACAAAGTTAGTGCCTAGTAAGTTTGTTTTTTTTTTAAAAAAAGTGAATAAATGATTAAATGAAGTGAATTTCAAATCAGTAAAGCAATATCCTTTAATATTTTAACAGTGGTTAATAGAGTTAAAGGCCAAATAAAAACCCTGCTTTTAGGCACAGTCAGAAGACCAGTGTTTTTAAGCTTTTTCATTTTTATTTTTATTGGGGAATATTGGGGAACAGTGTGTTTTTCCAGGACTCATCAGCTCCATGTGAAGTTGTTGTTTTCAATCTAGTTGTGGGGGGCGCAGCTCAGCTTCAAGTCAAGTTGTCCTCAGTCTATTTGTAGAGGAGGGTGCAGCTCACTGGCCCATGTGGGATTCGAACTGGCGTTTTTGGTGTTATGAGCACTGCGCTCTAACCACTGAGCAAACTGTTTTTGAGCTTTTATTCTGGTACTTAAAGGCAAGTACTACTTCAGTGTGAGGTAATGAAGAGAGAGCATTAGAGAATTGCAATTGATCCTTTACATACATGTCTAATTCTTGAGATGGAAACCTGATTTCTATTAAATTTATTGATTCTTTATAGTAATTTATGATAACTTTGATTTGGAATTTTTTCCCATAAAGTATGTATTTTAATAAATTTGCTGTAGTCTTTTAGTATAGTTTTGACAATTTTACATAATGAAAGAGGAAACAAACATATTCCCAGTATTCAAACATTGCATTTAATTTTGTTACGGACCCTTCCAGTTTTTATTCAGATATATATTTGCCTGTATTTTTAATGAAGCTCTGATAGTTTATGGATGATTTTGTATTCTCATGTTTTTATTTAATGTTATATACACTTTTTGTAAATTTTCATTATCATCAGTGGTTGAATTATAGTTCATTAATATGAAATCAGACAGATTGACTACATTCTTCTAAATGTCTTTTTTATTTTACAATCATGCCCTGGATCAAAATTGTTTTGGAAATGTTTTATTTCTTTTAAGGGAGTTCAGTGAAAGACAGATTCGAAGTAAAGCTATTTCATGGATAATTTTCAAGGTGTTTATTCCAAAATGGTGGTTATGTAACAACTACAATCCATTTTAATATTTGGCTCTACATATGCAGAATCTCTATCCTACCAGGGAATGAAACTATCATTTGGGGAGTAGGTATCTTTATGTCATTAGCTCACCAAGGAATACACACTTGGGTAGACATACAGAAACGCAGTTGTCTTAACTCTCAACCACGTTTTAGTCTGACTAAATGCAGAGATTGCATTCTCAGTGAGACTGGACTAATGATATTCAGAAGGCCCTTCCCCTTTGGGCAGGATTGTAGCCCAGTGTATAACCTATTCATTCATATGGCTGATAGAATCAAATAACATGTTGGTGTTCTTAATGTTTCTCTTATTTTCAATTAATATTATTCAGTATGCAAGAGCAGCATGTTGTGGAATTAAGATTCTAATTAATAATATTCTGAATAATCGATATTCTATCCAATATTCTGAATGACAGATAAATGATTCAGATAACAGTTATGTGTTCTAGATTTCAGGCAAAGTTGTGATTTTCTAAATCAGAACAATGAGAACTAACTAATAATTAGCTCTTGAAATACCATATAGCTTATTTAAAAAATATGTCACTTAAAACTGTATTTGTATGCACAGTGTGGTTGTACTTAATGCTACACAACTGTACACTTAAAAGTGGTTAAAATGGTAAATTGAATGACAAAAATAGGAAATATTTAAGAGGAAAATGAATATAGAAAAAAAGAATTGTCAAATGTCTTAAGTTTTGCAAATCTAACAATGGAATTAAAGAAAATAAATGAAATAACTAAATTGTTTTAAATAAGATTTTTAAAATCAGTTTTTTTCTTTTGCTTTCTATATGACTCTTTTTGAAAAGACTTAATTTTTCCCAGAAAATCTAAAACATCTTTTAGATTCAAATTCATAATTGCTTTTTGGAATTTTTTACTTAACTTCCTATCAAGTTTATAAATGAGAAATTTATAAGGAAAACCATACTGCTTAATGATACTATCTTTCATTTTTTAATTGCTAAAATTTAAGCTAATATATATTGTTATTATTACTCTGCATACCATAAAATACTTGCATATCATAAAAAGCTTTGCTCCAGTTCTGTTATTTTTTTAAAGGCTTCTGTTAAAACAAAGGAGTGGTTAGTAAGCCACCAGAGGGCGCTCCATGAATATGTTTAAATATTTCGGCTCTGATTTTAAAAAACAATATTTCTTTTAATATGGATGCTTTATGTTACCATATTTTTCTCTTCTGTGTAGAAATAGTGTTCTGAAAATACATATGTGATCTCATAGGAACAGTTTAGTATTTTTATTTTACAAATATTTGAATATCTTATATGTAAGGCTATATAAAAACATAAAAAGATGGATATAATTTACACCTTCATATAACTTACCTAAGAGTATGTAGGTGACTTATTTAAACATTCTCTTCTTGTTCCACATTATTGTGGAATCTATTTAAAAGCTGGTCATTTATAATAAGATACTGTATTACTAGCATTAATATTTTTAAATTGTTTGGTGTTGTGCTTCACAAATTTGAGAGTGGTGCCAGACCTGCTACATAAGAGTTAATCTGTGGAACTTGTTGAAATATAGAATGCAGGGCTCCAGATCCAGAAATTATGAGAAAGCAACTTTTGGGGATATATATTTTTTAAAAACAGCTTTATTGAGATATGCACATACTATACAATTCATCCATTTAAAGTTTGGAGTTAAATGGTTTTTAGTGTTTTCGCAAAGTTGTGCAACTATCACCGCAATCAATTTTAGAACATTTTCATCACCACCACCCCCCCTGCCGTGCACACACACACACAGACACACACACACACACACACACACAAACACAAATCCTTTTCCCATTAATATTCACTCCCTATTCTTCCCCCACCCATATACCCCTAGAGAACCACTAATCGACTCTGTCTCTATATAGATTTGTCTATTCTGGACATTTCATATAATTGGAATCATACAATATGTGGTCTTTTGTGACTGACTTCTTTTACTTAGCATTATGTTTACAAGGTTGTAGCGTGTATCAGTATTTCATTCCTTTTTATTGCTAAATAATAATACTTTTATGGAAGGAATATGTATTTTTACAAAGCTCCTGGATAACATTCCCCATTAGTTTCAATTCTATATGTTGAACATACTTTGAAATGTGAACTGTGTGTTTGTGATACTATGAAAAGCATTATCTACAAATGTATTTTTTTTCTTGTGCTTCAGTAAGAATGCCCCCAGAGCTCTCTCTTACCTAATTAGTGCTGGCAAAATTATTTTAGTGGGTGAAGAACCGGGACTTTTTTTTAAGTAATTGAATGAAAAGTGACAGAATCCACTACACATAGTAAGGTATTTTATGAAACTTAGGGAGCATGTGGTATGTGTGTATCTTTATTGGGACTGGATGTGAAATATATTTCTTATTGTGGGTTACTTTTAGGAAAAGCTTGAAAGTTACTGTTCTTTAAGTATATCAATGTAGAAAACAAATGTAGGTGTCAATGTAGATAACAAATCCTTATCTAATTTGTAGTTTTACTTTTTGTCCAGGCCCATCAAACTCCATTGAAGAAAGTGAATCCTGGAGAAGAAAGGAGGAAAATGTTTGAGGTATAAAGACATCTGTCTGCTTATTTTAAAGCTTTGTAAAAATAATTGTAAGAAAAGAAAATCTATAGAAAACCTCCAAACCTTTCCTCCTTATTTCTTTCAAATAAATGCCTTTAAAATTTTTTTAACGTCCTTGGGCATACCTCTACCATTGGTGTACTAACTTTCCTAATGAAACTAGAAAAAATAGAAATTATTATTGATGAAAATGTTCTTTTTTTATTTAAGGAAGCACCAAGAAAGAGAAAGTTGGAATGTACTGAAAAAGAAAAGAAACAAAAAGATCAGGTAGTTTTTTGCTCTTTTTTTTTCTTCCCTTGGCAAGCTGTAGGTGAATAGTTTCAAGAGTTCTAAGAAGTTTGTCTTTAAAATTGTTACAGATTAGGTTAATGAAGGCTGAACAGATGAAAAGGCAAGAAAAGGAAAGGGTAAGAGGATAATCCATTTTTCCATGGTATATTCCACGCTGTCCCTGCACACATACTTTTTTTTAAAAGGAAGATACTGATTTCCATTTCATTGCTAAATGTATTTCATGTATTTTATATTAAACACTTGAAACGGTGTTTTGTTTGTTTGTTTCTTTTCCCCAAAAGTTGGAGAGAATAAATAGGGCCAGGGAACAAGGATGGAGGAACGTGCTAAATGCTGGTGGAAGTGGTGAAGTAAAGGTAGGCATTTGATACCAATATAGTTACACAGCTGCTATTTTTTTCTCTAGTTTCACCTTGCTCTTTAAAATTTATACAATTGGCTTTTTTTTTTTTTTTTTGGTATATTGTACGTTTACTTCTTACCTAGACTTCTCCAGCATCTTTTATGAATTCTTTTCCTGTATATATTTGATACATAACTTGTATGGATAACTAATATGTGACGCTGTTAAAAATACTTTAAACGTTTGACGTCAGTGCTGTGACACCATTTCTGCTAGAGAAATCTATTTAAAATCAAATACAGTTTGTCACACCTCTGCCTTAAATCCTCCTGCTGTTTCACGTAGCCTTAAAGATTAAGTTTTCGGGAGACCTGTGTTAACCTGGCCCCTGCCAGTCTCTCCAAGCTCATCTTCCTCCATTCCCTACCACACACTGTGTGCTCTAGTCATGCTGAACGAAAGACCAAACTTGTAGTTTCCTTACTGTGTGTAGTCCACTGAATCTGTTTGTCTTTACACTTGTGTTTCTCTTCATTTCGTAGTACCCTTTCCTGTCTCGTCACTCTCACTCTCACTCCCATCTCCAGCCTTAGATAACCAACTACCTAACTAACCATTAGTTGGTTATTAAGTAACCAATTACCTAGCTATCCATTTACCTAGATACGGTAATTCAAACATTTGTATGGATCCAGACTATATAACCTTAGGCAAATTGCTTAACTTTTCTGAGCCTTAACTTCTTCATTAAAAAAAAAGAAAGAAAGAAAGAAAGACAAATTTCAAAAAAGTCCCTGGAGCTTGGCTAGCAAGGTCTCATATGTTAACCTCCTGTTCCTTTCTTTGTTCTGTCAGTCTTTACCTTGCATTTGCTCTTTTGCTATTGTAGCATCCTTTACATACCTGTGGTAGGGTGAATGCTAAGGTCGTCCCCCAAATTCCTGATCCCTGGTGTACACACACTGTATGATTCCCTACCCTTGAGTATTGGCAGAACCTGAGTATGGTGGTATAGCAGCTCCTTGATTACATTATGTTGTCTGGCAAATGGTGATGGGCTAGTATTCCTGCAATGACAGTAACATTTTATAAGACTCCCTCATGGCCGACTAGAAGGGGGGAAAAAAGTGAGAGAGATGCTTCTGCTGGCCTGGAAAAAGCAAACATTGCCATGGCGAGCATTGGCAATTGATAGTTGTCTCTGGCCAACAACTAGCAAGAAAATGGTGACCGTGGCCATTACAGCCACACAGAAATGAATTCTGCCAAAAACCAGGAACTTGGAAGAGGATCTGAGCTTCCGATGAGAATTGCAGCCCAGGCTGACACCTTGATTTCTGCCTGGTAAGATCCTGAGCAGGGTACCTTCCTGACTGTTCCCAGCCTCCTCAGCCAGGGCAACTGGGAGCATTATAATAAATGGGTATTGTCTTAAGCAAAGTTTGTGGTAATTTGTTACACAGCAATAAAAATGAACACACTATTATTTCTCTATTATACTTTTAATTTGTATCATCCAATCAACTGTTAGTCAACTTGTCTTACTATTGTGAATACCCTGACCCGTGCTCATTAAACTTGGTTTTTAGGTATCCAATGGATATTTGTCAAGTTGAATTGATTGCCAGCCTTACTTGTTTATGATTTGAATAAAAGTTTGCTTCATCTGCTTTATTTAGACATGTATGTTCTGTCCTGGCTTTCTTGATTTGTTTTATCAGTCTCTCGAGATGCACAAGGTTTTTTATATCACATATCAGTAATTCAGTAAGAATCACTTTTTCTAATTCACTACTAATACGGACTTACACCGTTTTTAGTAATTGTACTTTCTTATTTTTGTACCGTACTACCTACTTTACTGTGAAGTAGAACTTATTACCTCCTGAATGATAAAGAATGACTGAGACAGAATTTTGCCCATTTTAAAATACCTAACCTCATATCTGACCTGACTGGAAAGTAAAAATTGACCAAAGTGTAGGCCCTCAGATCTTGTCATGCATTTTTTTTTTAAATTAACGTTTATTTATTTTAAGTGTGTTTTTCCAGGACCCATCAGCTCCAAGTCAAGCAGTTGTTTCAATCTAATTGTGGAGGGCGGAGCTCTCAATGGCCCGGGGCTCGAACCGGCAACTCTGGTGTTATGAGCATCGTGCTCTAACCAACTTAACCGGCCACCCCTTGTGATGCATTTTATATCAAGTACATGATTAGTGTTGAGAATTTGATTATTTTTATTCTCCCTTTGCATGTACCGTCTTTCATGCAATAAAATCTTTTTTTCCTATGATTTTGAAAGCCCGGTTTTATCAATGTTGTTTGATAACTAATTGAGACAGTTTTTCAACAGTGTTCTATAGTATGTATTTAACATATTTCTGCTTCACCTTATAAATCCTATATTTTCTTTGAGCATAATAAAACAGTGTATTTCCCATGACTTAAATCTAGTTCTGTGTTAGTTTCTGTATTTATTCCATATGGTGTTTGAAATATTTAACTTCTTAGGCTGTTTAATTTCTGCACAGTTGAGAAGGACTTGGAGGCTTAGTTTAATGTGAATCAAATTAAGGAGATCCTCAAAATAAAGATGGAAAAAAAACTAAACATTAAAGGAAGTATTTCAAAACTAATACCATGACTATATACTTCTAAATAATAAGACATTATTCACAGTATAAATAACGAACTGTCTTTGATTAGTATCTGCAAAATCTGGGAATGTTTTGCTTTATCCATTTTTGATGTATCTCTTATGAATGTGTTTTTCTAAAAATTATGAAATATTCCACATATGTGGTCATCATAATATGTAAGAGACGTATCTGTTGTTGGAAAATATATTGGGGTTCTCTTCAGCAATAAAAAGGGATAGGCCGTTAATACATGCAGTGACATGGATCAAAACATATGGAGTAAAAGAAGCCAGACACAAGAGTACATATTGTATGATTCCATTGATTTGAAATAGAATGGCAAATCCAATCTATTAATATACGACAGAGCAGTTCAATAGGTGCTGGAGTGAAGGGCCATTGGCTGCAGAGGATCCCAAAGGAACTTTCTGGGGTGATGGATATGCCTTTGATTGTGATAATAGTGAATACATGAGTGTATATATTTGTCAAAATTCATCAACCTATGCTTATGATTGGTGAATACGGTGATTTTTAAAAGATCATATTGCTTCAGTGTCCTAGTATATTATTTTCAACATTGAGTATAGGAATCTTCAGAGACGTTTATGTACTTTTGTTTTTGTTAAAGAGAAACATTAGAACACTCAAATTCAAGTTAAGATGATGTTAGCACCAGACTAAATTCAAAGAGTAAAGACTCATAGGACACATGACGACCTTTTACCAGAATTCTGATTCTTATTCTTGCCTTGAGATGCACACTTTGAAGATGTGTGTAAGGAGCTCCTTGATGGAGTTTCCTGCCTAATGATCATACCTATTTCTAGCAACTTCCATCTCTTGCTCTTCATACATCGTTAATCAGTTAATCTGTATTTATCTTGAGCTGATTTCTTTTAAAGTCATGCTTTCTTATAATATTGTATGCAATTTACTATGTCAAGTTGTTAGCAAAAATTTGATCTCATTGGGTATACTGAAATTTATTTTATTTGATTCTAATATTTTTCTTTGTATCTTTTCTTAGCCATACTTCTTCCTTAAGAGGTTATCACTTGAAAGCTCTTTTTCTTTTACCGTCAGTGTTTTGGCGTCTGTTACCATCACTTCACAAAAAAAAAAGGTTTTTAAAATGCTAACCACTCAACTTTAATCATATTACTTTGTGTTGTTTTCAGTGCTTTGACCTCTGCATTTGAGATCATTGATTTCCTCATCTCAGTAAAATTCTTCCACCAGGACTTACGGAACGTTGTACACTTATTTCTTTTTAACTTTTGCCCTTCTCTGACATCCCTAATTTCTAACTATGAATTTTCTGTGTGCTTCAGTTCTTATGTCTCTGAAGTTGCAGCCTTATTTCTTTGCCCTTATACTTTATCATTCCCTCAGAGAATCCACAACTGCCTTTAGCATTTGCTTTTTGGTGATTGCCTTTCTTCTAGGTTTCTTGGTTTGGAGTCAGGGCAGTGATCCTTCTAATTAGTTCTTCTACCTTATTCTCCTCTTGTTCCTGCTAATCATGCATAATTTGACTTACTGACCTTAAAAAAGTTTAAAAAAACTGTTTTGGTATGTTACTCCTAATAGAAAGTTTATAAATGCTTTCTTTTGTTGTTTATTATATGAACTCAAACACCTAGGCTTGATAGCAGTTAGCTACACAAACCTTTTATGGCCAAGCTTAATGCTCCCTGTATGCCTTCCTTCCCATTATATGTGTCTTCTTCCCCTTCTGCCAACACCTGCATTGCTTATTTTTGCTTTAATACTCTGGCTCATATTTAATCATTTAATCTCTGTTTTTTATATTGCTTTCAAGGCTGGGTTGAGCTGTCTTTCTCTAGTGCTAGCTAGTTACTTATTTTGTTTTATTTTACTTTTAGGGATTTTTACTTATGACAATTTTTTTCTATTTTGTACATTAACTCAGTACTTACTACTTTAGAGTGCACCTATTACCATTCATTTGCCACGGGTATGAAATGTTTTCCTACTTTTGTGCTTTGTTTGCCAACTTGTTTGTAAACTACTTAAGGATGGGTATGGTGTTTTACTTCTTATATTTACAACCTAGAGTATGTTTCAGTGATGTTTATATCTTCATTGCTAATTGAATTGAAAGGTTTGGGGTGTATTAAATACTGTATGCAAATTATTTGTTAAATATAATTTTGAGTGTTAAAAAAGCAAGTTCTGCTTTACTTGTAAGCTATACATGTTTAAACTTAATAGAATGGGATCACCTAAAATGTATACTAAAAACTTGTTTCAAAACCTGTTAAGACCAGATTTCTCTATATTTACATGAGTTTAGTGACATTTTATATTTTTTGTTACATTAAATTATGCTTTATTGTAACTGTACACTATTTTTTAATTGTTAATGGGTATAATGTAGTAGGAAGACATTTTGCTTTAGGCTATATGTTTATTAATGTGTTCATAATCACAAATTGCTTTTTAAAAGTTAAGTGTTGAAATTTTTTCTTTTGAGAATAGTATAGGCCTTTTAGGCATTATGGGATAAACATGTGAGAGCTCTTTGTTTAATTCCTAGGCTACCTTTTTTGGCAGTGGAGGGGCTGTTCCATCATCTTTCTATTCTCGAGGACAATATGAACATTATCATGCTATTTTTGATCAAATGCAACGACAAAGAGAAGATAATGAAGCCAAGTGGAAAGATGCAATACATGGCCGAAGGCTCCCAGAAAGGTATGACTATGTTCTGCAGAAGTTGCTTTTACTTTGCTTCAGAGAAAGTAATAAAAGTCGTTGTGCATATTTATCTACAAAGGAATTTCACCTGGAGTACATCCAGGATTTCCTAACAGGGCTGCAGTTCATCACCATTTCCGGGATGCTGCTGATTTTACTAGAAAAATTTGGAAAAGATTGAGAGCTGTGTCTAAACAGGCCCGTGCACATAGGTTGGACTGGTGATCCATAAATTCATCCTTGTGTGTAATTTTGTCTTATGTCATGTCTAGCTCAGTATACTTTGTGGATGTTTTCTCCATTAATTCCATAGAATATTTTTTGCCTTCTGGATGACATAGTTTTCTTAGGTGCAGATTTGGCCCTTGATTGCGTGTGGCAAACATGTAGCTCTTCAATTCAGCCTAATTTTTGTAGCTTACGAGTATTTATGTTATAGGCTCAATGTAACATTTAAAGGAACATGTGATAACTTTGTGCTAACATGTGATTATAATAACTTCACCTACTTGCTTTAAATAAATCAGAATATATTTAAATGGAATCACATTTTATACAAAACCACAAAGCATGCTTTTTTTCGTCTTTTCCTTGTCACTTAGAACTCCACTTTTCTCTGTTGTTTTGACTTGTTTTCTGTTCACATTCATCCCTGATTTATGACTCTCTGTGACATTGTTCATCAGATTTTTCCTTTTTTCTATTGAATTGATTTTTATATGGTAGCCATCAATAATTTTAATTTACGTAGTTCCTTTTTTCTTAAGTATACATATGTGTTTTCTTAGACATTCTCATTTTTTCTGTAAGACATTTTGGTTATCAGAATCTATCATTTTGTGAAAATTTAGTTACATTGCTTTTTCTTTGTCAATTTAAGGAGAATACTTTTGAGTATAATAGAAATCTTTATGATTCCCTTCAATTATAAAAGGGATTTGAGCAGAGATCAGTAATTGAGTTGCCAGTAAATTAGCATTATGAATTATGTACTGTAGCCTGAAGTGTTAAGCTAATTGTAGATTCTCTCCATTTTTGAGAAAAGAAGCCTATCCGGACTCACACATGCGGATTTTTATGACACGGCAAAGCAAATTTTATGTGTGGCTTTTGTCCTCTGGTATTACTGATCTTTGTAGTGTATAATTGGTTTGGCTTTATTTTGTTTTATTTTAATCAAATCTAAAATGTGTATAGTATAAAGAGAATAGAGCAAACTATGTTATGCTGCTTCACACTGTTCATCTTCCAGAATGTTTCTTGGATCGTCACAGTTGGAGTGACAAATAATGGACTACTTGGGGCTATTTGCATCAGTCTCCTATTATAACCTTGAAATGTTTTCATATATTTCAACTTGAGTTTCAAATTGTCTTAAATGGTTGTGTATCTCAGTTACCTCTTTCACTATACCACACCTTCCATTCAGTCCTTGAGTATTAGATGTAGTTTCACTATTTTAATTTTCAGTTTTTAAACCATTTGTGTATGTGAGATCATTTATCATTTCATTCGTATCAACTTTGGTAGGCTTAGCAGTACTAAGATATATATTATACATTTTCTTATGTAGCACTGAAGTTATTGTTCTTATTGTTATTGATGATAGATATCATTTATTGATACTTATTATATACCAAATTGTATGCATTCATCACATACCTTGAATTAGATATTATTTTTAAAATACAGATGAATAAATTGGGACTTACAGAGACTTAGAACCTGTGTATAATCATAAGTGGTAGAGCTGAGTTTAAACTAAAACCATCTAACTGTAGAGTTCAGCTTCTTAAATACTCTGTTATGAAGATTTCCCAGCTTCTTGAGATACTACTAGTGGACAGCCTAAAAAGTTATTGATTTTGTTGGTTATAAAATTATAAAATATTTGGTACTTTAAGAATTAAACATGATACCAAGTGCTGAGTGAACTTTGTTATACAACTGACCCTTGACCAACATGAGTTTGAACTGTATGGGTCCACTTATATGTGTACTTTTTTCAATAAATGCACTGTTGGCCTTCTCTGTCCCCAGGTTTTGCATCTGTGGATTCAACCAACCTCCTATGAAAAACAATTATTTCGTGTCTGTAGTTGGGAATCCACAAATGTAGAGGGTTGACTGTACGCATGGTTCCACGCCACTTGATATAAGGGACTTGAGCATCCAGGGATTTTGATGTGCTTGGGGAGGGAGAGGTCTGGTGGTCCTGGAACCAGTCTCCCATGGATACCAAGTGAGGACTATATTTTGTATGTCATTGTTGTTCCTGGTCTGGTCAGTTCTTTTCCCTGATTCTAATTGAATCAGCAAAGTAATCTACAGTCATCCAAGACTTTCAAATTCTTCCTCATATTTACCTATTTCTTCTTTATGGTATTATTTTTCCTTTCTTATCAGTAACTCTGGCCAGTTCAACTTTGTTTATATCCA
This sequence comes from Rhinolophus ferrumequinum, assembly GCF_004115265.2. Classification (NCBI taxonomy): domain Eukaryota; kingdom Metazoa; phylum Chordata; class Mammalia; order Chiroptera; family Rhinolophidae; genus Rhinolophus; species Rhinolophus ferrumequinum. The sequence goes on from NC_046301.1 coordinate 35,890,910, forward strand.
TGTCTTAACACATCTCTTCAATTAGCCTTTTTTTTTTTTTAAGAAAAGTTTTAGGTTCACAGCAGGGAGAAGGAAAAAGGACAGAGATTTTCCTATATTCTTTCTCTTTTTTCCTTTTTTTTCTTTTTTTTTTTTTGTGTGCTTTGATGCTTTCATTAACTGTGTATTATTTCTATTCACACACATACATACCCTTCCCCATTATCCTCACCAGAGTGGTACATTTGTTACAACTGGTGAACTTGCATTCAGTAAGCATTTTAATGTTAGAACCTCAGCTATGTAAGACCATTTTATAAAACTATTGAGCGCCTCATAACATGTGTGTTTTACAGTGCATTTACTTTTCCAAATATCTTGCTCTGTATTGCTTCATTTAAATTGGGTAAAGCTGACAATAATTCCATTCCATCAGATAGACATTATGCCACTTAAACAGATGAGGAAGCTTAATAACTTTTCTATGCATTTTTCATCCCATTAACTTTATACCACCCCAACTCTTCTACCTTAAACCATCCTAACCTATTTTTCATTTCTCAGATTATTTCTGCTACCTAGATCTCTGCCTATTTTTATGTTGTTTTCACCTTTTAAAATTATTTATAGTCATCCTTCAACAATTTTGAATTTCCCTTATCAGTAAAGGATTTGAGCCATGGATATGAGGTACTCGGATCTTGCCACTTATTCACGCACTTGTAATAACAAAATAACTTACTCCCTTTTCTTCTCTTGTCAAGATGAAGAGGTGTTTGTCTTAGAATAATTATTTATTGTTACCCATTTTAATGTCTCTGTATTTTACTTTCCAAATTCTTAATCTTTTTCTATATATTTCTGGCTTATATAGGGTTTATATCAGTCATTTCTTATTAATATAGATTAATGTTTTACTCATTTTTAGTGGTATAATTTTAGAACTCAAAAGATATGGCCTATTTGTATAATATACAGTATGCACATATGAATTCTTAATGTTTAATGAAGAGAATGACTCTTATGAAATAAATTGACTGTGTCCTCTTATTCCCATGAGCCTAGCACAAATACATAGTTTGTACCCACAGTTTTACTATAGAGTAGAATAGGAATATGAGTGTGGGTTCTTCTTTTAGGTATTTATGAAATAGTAAGCAGACATCGTGAGAAAAATAAAGATGGTTTATAGTTATAGGTTTTTAAACGTGAGGAGTCAGAGTCAATTAGATTGATTTTTAATTGAGGTATATTACTCTGCTTGATTGAAGTATGTTGAACCAAATTTTCATTCCCAGAATTCTGTTTTATGCATGTTTGTTTATTCAGACAAGCATATATCGGCAAATAGTTGACACACAATAAGTATTTGTTTAATAAATGAGAAGAAAAAAGAAATAATGTTAAACAAAAATCACTACAGGTTTTAAGTTTGTGATTGAAAGCAATCAGTTATGTAAACCTGCTTCTTTAAGCCAGCTTAGGAAAAAGCTATTTAGTGAAGCAAAACTTACAAATCACATAAATAAATAGAGCAGGTAGTATTAGACTCGTATATACATAAATGGTGTGAAAAAATCTGTAAATCAATGCTGTTATACATATGACCAGGTTTTTAGTAAAATAATTCTGTGCAACTGTTGTATTAACATATATCAATTGGAGTTTCAGGCTGACAGACATTGGACATAGTATCTTAGGATGGAAAATCAAACACATTTGCTTTCTACAAAGGTTAGAGAAGGAAGTTGATGCGTTGACATATAGCAGAGAGATCAGCAATTTTATCTAATTATACTTGGTGGTATAAGCTTCCGGGACTCCCTAAAATAGCCTTATCAGTAGACATACAGTTGTAGAAGACATGTCGGAGCATCATACCCTCTGTAAGTCTGCCCTTTTCACACCCAGCCTTAATTAAATAAACGGGGTATAACAGCCCGGGATACAACCTTGCCTGGGTATACGAAGGACGTATGTTGCATCAAGACCAGATGTACTTTACTAATCTCAGAGTTATGCAGTGTTTAATATGACTGGTTGAGGACAGCACATATGCACTACAGAATATGGTCAAATTTCTCATTCATTATTCTTGATCTACTCAAGCTACCATGGCTTGGGTGGAAGGCATTTCTGAATTTGGTGACGTGGAAGTCGATTAAGATTTAGCTTCTTAGACATACCTGACAGTCGTAATAAAAGACTTCACTAGCTGTAGGGATTATCTAATCCTAGAAAATTCCAATGATGGAAATTTTGCAAGAATCTCTTTTAAGTACCACGTAAGATAAAGGTAAATGATCCTTAGGCCACAATCGTTCATAGCTTTGTGGTGAAACAGATTTTAAGCTTTTAGAGCTTAATTTCATTTCTCAGAGATTTTTATGTTTCAGTTAGTGGTTACCAAAACATGTAAAAGAAATGATTATTTGGGACATAAAAACCAGATGTGGTTAAACCTACTGGAAGACAGAAAAGGCATTATTTCATGCATTTTCAGAGCATAATTTAGCTATGGTCTTAAAGAAAGACTGTAGGAAGTTTGTGTGCCTTAGCAGCCAAAATCCGAGTCGAAGCATAGACAATAACTTGCTCATTTTTCTTCCTCGCCTCCAAAATTAACTGTAGTTGATACTAAGCTATGAGTTCTGTGATTACTAGGGCTGGGTTATATTTACTTTTGTGTCCCCTGCACTTAGCTTGGTAATAGGCACAATTTATATTAGATGTTCCATAAATGTTTGTTACGATTTTTAAAAAATTTTTAGTCTAGATTCAACATGTTTGCATTCTTTCATAATTGTCAGAGAAAAATCACAGAGATATAATTGGAAAAGATTAAAACAAATAACTGCTATTTTTCCCCTAGCTTATCTATTTTACTTTTTAATAGTTTTAATATTCAGGGAATTCAGACATTGCTTTTTACTGTATTTTTGAAATTTCACACAAACTTTTGATTCTTTGTGTTCATTTTAAAATTGCTACTATACTGCTTTAATTTTTCTTCAATACTGATTACAGAAGGATCTTACATATTTTATACGGAGTTCTGAAATAAGCTTAACTCCTTGGAAGCTATTGAAATTCTTCTATAATTAAGTATAGTCTAAAATAATTTTATGTGTCTGTAAGTAGAATAGATTAAATAAATGTAAGAGTAACTTTCTTGTTAGAATGTGAAGTAGTAGGGTAGATTTTACTTCTATTTAAAATAGTGAAGAATTTGATTTAGTTAGTAGATACTAATATATATGTAGGCATTTATTGTGGGGGAAGGCTTTATTTCATCAGCCTTTCTTCATTCTGCAACAAAGAAAATATTTAGACTAAGTATAATTTTTAACTTTTTGGAATATTTCATGTTCAGAATTTCTGACTTTGCTCTTTGTCCACATTACTCAGGCAAAAGGGGCAGCTAACTGTGGAAAGAGCTAAACAAGTGGAAGAGTTCCTACAGCGAAAGTGGGAAGCAAAGCAGAATAAGGCACGAGCCGAAGGACATATGGTATGATTTTATTTGAGGTTTTTAAACATATTAGTATTCAAAGTGAAGGTCTGGAATAAGGTAGGTATAAAGAGCTGTCAGCTTCTACAAATATTTACTCTAAAACATTTAGAGTATAAAGTTGTGACATAGACTTATTTAACCCCTCTTCTGCTATATCTTTTATACTGAGAGTAAAATTTTATTGTTGGTTCGGTTAATCGGGAGTAAGTTCATAGCGGTATCTTTCCTTTAAAAAGAGTTGTAGTGGGTCCAGCAACCCAGATATTTATATTGAGTAAATAAATGCTTACATCGCTCATTATTTTTTTCCCCATATGCTTTTGGTTTTAAATACTTTTAAGTAGCAGAGAATTTAAAGAAAAATAAGAAATAATCGTTTGGATAAATATATGTATAGTTATGCATTTACTCAAAAGCAAATTAGAAACAAAGGTCTATGAAAGCCTCTAATTATGCCAGTTAACTAAACTAGGTCATGTATCCAAGAAAATATTAAATTTTTAGATAATCATTTCGTTAGTTCAAACTCTTAATAGTTTTGACTTGTAGAAGTACGCAAACACTTTTTGACCTTTTGTCCACAGAATGACTGGTAAATTGTTTCTATCAGCTCAACACTCCATGAAGCATACATAGGAAGTAGGTCAATTATATGGTAATACTATATTTTGATTAGACATATCTGCACAAGTTTAAAGTGGTATCTTTGTGGATAAATTAATATAATTATTCCAATTTAGGATATTTTTTCTTTGAAATAGTATCATAGAAAGATAGCTACATTTTTTTAATGGTTACCCTTTATATTTTTGACACTCACCAGTTTATGTTTTTCTAATACCTGTAATTAATCTGTATTTGTATCCTCTCTGTAGATTGTAGAAGAGAACCTCTGGCATCTTCCCTTGATCCATACTTCCCATGTTAATAGCATCTACAATTTTAGTCACAGATTTTAATTGAAAATATTTTAAAACAATTGTTAGAATTACCAAGATTTACAGATTTCTTTCCTCAGCACTGTGCCTTATATCCTACTATTCTCCCCTCAGTTTATTTTTCTTCATGCTGGAGAATATCTTCTGGTAATCCGTTTAGAGAGAAACTTTCCAAGATTTGTTGGGAAACGTCTTTATTTTGTCCTCACTATTAAATGATAATTTGTCGTGGTGGTCTGCTGGTGAATTTGCTTAGCACTTATATGTCTGAAAACGTATCTTGCTGCCTCTTTTGAAATGTTTTTGCTGGATATAGTATGATAGGTTGAAAGTCCGTTCCCCCCCACCCCTCCGTACTTTAAAGAGATCACTCCACTTAGCTCCTGGCATGTCCGTTTCTGACAAGAAGTCTGCTGTCGTTCTTACCTGTTTTGTCAATATGTATGTGTGGTTTTTTTCTGTTGGTTTTTAACTTTCTGTCTTTATCCCTGGAAGCAATTTGATTTCTCTTGGTAGCTTGGTAGTCTTCATATTTATTTTGTTGGGGTTCATTGAACTTCTTGGATCTGTGGGTTTATGATTTTTATCAAATTTGGAAAAATTTCAGCTATTATTTCTTTAAAAAATGTTTTCTGTGCTCTCTCTTTCCTTCTAGGGTGCTCAGTATGCATAGATTACACCATGTGATGCTCTCAACAGCTGACTGATGTTCTTTTCGTTTGTTTTCAGTCTTTATATTTCATTTTAGATAGCTTCTATTACTATATCTTCAAATACAGTGATTTTTTTTCTTCCGCTGTGTATTATCTGCTGTTAATCACATCCAGATACTATATGTTTTTCATCTCAGATACTATATTTTTATCTCTTAAAGTTTATTTAGGTCATTTTTATACTTTTCACATCTCCTTTTATTATACTTATGCTTTTCTCTACCTTCTTGAACATATGGACTATAATTATAATGACCTTATGTACTGATTCTCTTATTGTCATTTCTGAGTGTGTTTGTTGATTAATTTTTTTTCCTCATTTGGTCATCTTTTCCTGCTTCTTTACATACCTGGTAGTTTGTGATGGGATACCAGGCATTGTATATATTATTTTAGATTCTTTGTGTGTGTGTGTGTGTGTGTGTGTGTGTGTGTGTGTGTATGTGTATTTAAATATGTTAGTGTTTTATTCCCGTATGCAGTTAAGTTACTTAAAACAGTTTGAATCTTTCAAGGCCTGCTTGTAAGCTTTGCTAGGCGGGTCCAGAAGAGCCTTCAGTCTAGAACTAATTTGGCCCATTGTTGAGGCAGTACTCTTGAGAACCCAGTGCCCTGTTGATGTGGAGGTCTTTCCACTCTGGCTGTTGGAAGAATGAAATATTCCCAGCCCTAAGTGAGCCTGAGGTATTGTTGACATTACGCTAATTGTCACTGAACAGGAGACTGAGAGGAAACCCTCTACAAAGCTCCAGTACTCCTCTCTGTGCAGCTCTCTCTTCTTTGGTACTCCGTCTGGCAAATTTTAGTGATCTTCAGCTTCCCAAGCTCTTACTGCTGTTTCCTTAACTCAGGGAGACTGCTAAGCTCTGTTCAGGGACCTATGCTTGGAAACTCTTGCTAGGCAGTAAGTTGGGCAGTTATTGGGCTCACCTCACTTGTTACCTTCTCTCATAGATCTCTGTCCTGTGCTGCCTGTTGTCTAGTATTTGATAGCCGTGTTTCATATATTTTCTCCAGACTTTTAGTTCTTCAAGGTGGGAGAGTAGATCTGGTTCCTATTACTCCATCATGGTCGCAGTTACATCTTGAATGATGATTTGGCTGGATAAAGAAATGTAAGTTTGAAAATCTTTTCCATACCATTTTGAATATACTGCCTTACCTTCTTCTTTTCATTGTTACCAATGGGACATGTGATGATATTCTGGTTCTTGTTCCTTTTTAAGGATTTTTTTTTCTCTCTCGTAGCTTTTAGGACTATTTTTTTACTTTGAGTTCTGAAATTTCACTTGAATATTTCTTTCTCTCTCTCTCTCTCTCTCTCTCTCTCTTTTTTTTTTTTTTTTTTTCCATTGACCTAATTCAGGCTCTAACTGGGTGCCTTCAGTTTGAGTGCTTATCTTTGGTTCTGGAACATTCTCAATTAATATGTCTTTAAAATATTGCCTCTTCTCCTTTTTCTCCTTAGGAGAACTTATACTAGACAGACAGTTTGGAACCTCTGCATCCAATGTCCTTCTTTCTGTACTCCTTTTAGCCTTCATTTTTTTTTTTAATCCCTTTCTCTCTTGTTGCTATGTTTTAGAAGGATTCCTAGGCCTGAATTTCAGTTCACTAATGCATTCTTTAGTTTTGTCTACTCTGCTGTTCGGCCCATGTAATGAGTTTCTCTTAATTTTAGAAACTTGTATTTTCATGTCCGTCAATTCTAGTTGCGTGTTCCCTGAACTCCTTGGTCCTGTTCTCGTTGCTCTGCTAATACCAAAGTTATTGTGACATCTCGTTCTTAGTGCACTATTGGCTCTGTTACCTCGGTTTCCTCAGTTTTTAACTTTGTTTCGTAGTGTTGGCGTTCCTCAAATGTTTGATGTGCTCGATGGTACATTTATATTCGGGCTTGTGTATTTTATTGTGCATTGTCTTTGAGTGGTCACCTAGCAAGATGGGACACAGATCTCTACTGACCTGTCTTCTGCAGTTTTCAGTATAAGAAGAGGACGGATGGGATATATTGACATTCTGCCAAGCAAATACCTTGACACTTTATTTTCTGGGCATAGAAGTCTCCCATTCTTCCTTGGTATTACCAGTCACCCAGAGCATTGGCCTGTCTTTTCACTCTAAGCTGTCTCTCTCATCACTCCTATCTGAGAGAACTGACTCTGCTTCCTGCCTTGTGAAGATGGATCGTGGGCTGGAGGTGACCCCCTTACTGTAACCACTGTTGTTTGCTATTAGAACCTCTTATGCTCCTAGCTTTAAACACAGCTCAGAGCTTGCTTTGTGTTGCTCACACCTTCTGTGGAGTTGTCTTTCTGACATGCATTTGCTTGTGAAGTTTCTTACTTTAAACTGATTTTGTGTACTCATCTCTGGATTCCTTCTATTCTCTACTACTGAGAGTTTTGCTTGTTTTTGGGTGCTGATATGTATTCACGTAAATCAACAACTTCTCTATTCTAGGGTTTTGCAAGAAGGTAAGCTATAGTGTCACTGCCGTCTTGCAATCAGAAATTAGTGTTTTCATTTTGTTATGTTATCATTCCGAAAAATATGCCTTAGAGATCAGTGCATTTTGACAGTGATTTTTTTTTTATGACTCTCCAAGTTTCATTTTGGTAAATTATGTAGAACTTCTTTATTCCCTAGATGACTAAATATATACATAAAACTTTGCCTTAGAAAGTTCTGGCTAAAAGTGTAGAATTTGTATTTTTCAGTATATTTGGGTATGTGCAGCATATACTATTTGTTCACTACTTTAACAACAAGGCAGTTTTTTAAACACTTTGGTGGCAGTAGGTTAATTAATTAAAGGTCAACTAATTAAAGCTTCATCAGGCAGTTTGTCACTAGAGTGATTTATAATTTAATGCTGAATATATACACTAGTAATGTGAGACAGTGAATAGAAGCAAGGGCTAAGGTTAATTGTGGGAAGTGTAAGAGGCCTCACCAATTTTAAGTTCTCAATTGTAGAGGTACTATGTAAAATTTGTCTTCATTGGTTTTCCATTGCTGTGTAACAAGTTACCATAAACATGGTAACGTGGTTTAAAGCAACACAAATTTATTGCTCACAGTTTTGTGGGTCAAGAATCGGGCACGTTTTAACTGGGTCCTCTGTTCATGAAGCTGAAATCTCATAAAGCTGAAATTCAGGTGTCCTCATCCAGAGGCTCAACTAGGGCAAGATCTTCTTTATGTGCCCTCAGCATGTTGGTAGGATTCACTGCCTTGCTGCTGTAGGACTGAGCTCTCCATGATGTAGCTTTTGGCCGGGGACCACTCTCAATTCTGAGAGACCACTCTTAGGTCTTTGCCATGTGGCCCCCTTCATATCAGCAATAAAGAACTTCCCGTGCATCAAACCCCTCTCAGGTTTCGGACTCCCGACTGCTACTGCTACAACAAGCAAGAGAAAACTCTGCTTTTAAAGTGTTCATGAAGTGATTTGGTCAGGCCAACTGGATAATCTCTCTTTTTTAATGTCACTCATCCCATTTAACAAAACCTAATTATGGGGGTAAAATCCACCATATATACAGTCATGGGGATTATGTAGGATTTGTAAACCTGGTGGAGTTGGGAGAGATAGCAAGAAACCTTGGGGGTCTTCATAAGATTCTGCCTACCACACTCCCTTTTCCCTGTAATTCCAGAGACTACATCTGGGTAGGTGAGGCTCAGTGAATGAACTACTTTTCAGTGTTGTCTGTAGCAGCATGTTTTATAGTAGAATATATCCAGGTCTCCAAACAAGAACTTTTTTAAAAAAATTGATTTTATTAAGATATAATGTAATGCAATAAAATTCATCAATGTTGAGTGTGTATCGCGATGAGTATTGACAAATGTATGTAGTCATTTAACCACTACCGCCATTATAGTCTACAGCACTATTCCATCATTTCATAAAAGTTTCTTCATCTCACCACAAGAAGAAAACATTTGTAACTATATGAGACGATGGGTATTAACTAACCTACTGTGTTATTAATTTCTCAGTATATACCTCAAATCATTATATTGTACACTTTAAATTAATGCAATGTTATATGGCAAAATTGGGGAATGTCTTCAATCCCTTTACAATCAGTCTATCACCAGCTATAGGCGACCACTGATCTGCTTCCTGTGAGAAAGTTTTGTCTTTTCTAGAATTTCATATAAAATTACCAATCATACAGTATATAGGTTTTTGTTTTTTTTTTTTAGTCTGATGTGTATCTAGTAGTCTTTATTTTTTATTCTTGAGTCATATTCCACTGTATGGATGTACCACAATTTGTTTATTTCTCAGTGGATGGACATTTGTATAGTTTACAAAAGAGATGCCTTTAAACTCATCTGAGCAACATGAAAATTAAATTCACTCACTTATATGAATACCTGTGTATTCAGGACTAGCCTCTCCTCCCTGGGGAGCCCTTCTTAGTGAGTAGATATATCCCTCCTTATTATGTATAACTTAGCTAATGACTCAAGCTTTGCACTCAAGCTTCTGAACACTGTCAGGGAAAATTAAAGCTTTGACAATTAATGTCAGATCAGTTATAGTCTCTGATTCTGCCAAGCTTTCAGTCCTACTCAGCAATCTTTTTGTATTTTCATGATGAACAGCTCCCATTGCCCACAGTTGGAATTTCTGCAATGATTTTGTCCTTCATCCCTCTCTATGAAGATAATCCTTACTTTATAAAGAAAATTAAGCTTAAGAATCTCACATTTCCTCAGATTTTCTGCCTTCATACCTATCAATTTATCCATCATAATACCCAATCTTTTTTGTTTTCTCCCATCTCAGAGGATATAACTTCCTCTGTTCAAAAGTAGCCTTTCTCATTCTATTCAATTTGATAATTATAATACATAATTGTTAGTATTTATCATTTATTGGGTGCTTACTATGTGTCGGTCATAGTTCTAAGTCCTTACCTATATTAACTCAATTCTCACACCAGTGCTTTCAGGTACATTCTGTTACATTCCCATCTTACATTTTACTGAGGCATAGAGAAATTAAAGTCACTAGCTCAAGTTTTACAGCTACTAAATGATAAGTATTTACATTCCTGTAGTCTTACTTTAGAGCCCACATTTTCATTTCCCTATATTCTTTGCCATACTGTTTGTTTACTTAAGGGCCTTCCATTATTTCCTCTCTTTTCTGAACTTTCCTTCTTTTCTGGTACCCTCTGGTAGCCTATAAACATGTTCATGTTTCTCACGTTCCTCTACAGTCACCATCCTATCTCCTTTCTGTTCATCAAACCAGACATCTCAAACGAATGAAGCACTTGCTGTCTCTAGTTGTTTACCTGCTCTTCAGTTTTCCATTCGTGTACACAGTTTATCATCACATAATCATATTTATGATTTTTGAGTATTTTAAATCTTTAGCTTACTCAACCTTCCTTTGGCATTTAGTCTCATGAGATACTTCAAATTTCTTACTTGCCTTCCTTGATAACATATTCTTCTTGTTTATCCTTTACTTCTCTGATTAGTATTTCTTAGTATCTTCTCTTATAGGATTCTTGTCTTCTCAATCTTTACATGCTGATGTCCTTTGGGGTTCTGTTCTTGATTATTTTCTCTCTCTAAATAATATCCTGAGGGTGATTTCACATATTACCCTATCAGGGACCAATGTCTTCAAATCTATTTCAGTTACTCATACTACTCTCCTAACTTGTATCTAGCAGCCCTGTAGACACATTTTTCCCAGATGTTGCATTGGCTCCTCATTTTTGTAAAAATTTATTTTTAAATTGTACAGTAAGATTAACTTTATTTTTGTTTTCCAGTTCTGTGCATTTTTACACATATAAATCCACGTAACCACTGCCACAATCAGGATACAAAACAATTCCATCATCTCCAAAACTCTCTTACATTCTCTCTCAGTATCATCACACTCTCCCTCAACCCCTAACTCCCTGGCAACCGCTGACCTATTCTCCATTGCTATAGTTTTCTCTTTTCAAGTACGTCTTATATTGTATGTATGTGTACATATACATAATGACATGTAACCTTTTGCAGTTGGCTTCTTTCATTCACCTTAACGGTATTCAGTCGGAGTTGTTTGCATGTATCAGTAGTTTTTTTGTTGGTGAGTAGTAATCCATTACTTCAAGTCACAGAGACTGAGTCTGTCAAAGTCCTAAGAAGAATATATCAACAAATACAGAAAACAAAACAATGGCCTACAGACTGGAAATGTTCAATATACATCCCAATTTTTGAGAAAGAAGATGTCAAGGAGTGTAGTAGCTAAAGGATTGTTGCTCTATTTCCGATGCAAATAAAGTGATGCTCAAAATGACGCAACAAAGGCTTCTCCTACCTTAAATGGAGCGAGAAATACCGGGTAGTCAGGCTGGACTTGGAAAAGGAAGAGGCACTTGAGGTCTAATTGCAGATGCTCATTGCATAGTGGAGTGCTCCAAAGAATTTCAGGTTAGTCTATGTTTTATAGAGTATAGTAAAGCCCTTGACTGGGATACTGAAAAGCTGGCAGTTGCTCTGAAAGGAGTGGACGTCCCTCAGCACTTGATGGCCCTAATGTCTAACCTGTATTGTGGGCAGGAAACCAACATCAGGACAGAATATGATTTCCTATGGGCAAAGGTGATACGCAGGGGTGCATTTTATCTCCCTATTTGTTTAACCTGTATGCAGAACTGATGTGATAAACTGGGCTAGATTCAGAGGAAGGAAGAATGAAAACTGGTGGAAGAAATATCCACAACGTAAGATCTGCAGGTGACACTATCTTCCTGGAAGAAAGCAGTAGTGATTTCAAACAACCTCTGATGAAAGTGAAAGAAGAAAGTGCCAAAGCAGGACTGCATTTCAACATCAAGAAGACAAAAGTCATGACTACAGAAGAAATACACAGCACAAGTTTCACATAGACAGTGGAAATATCAAAAAGGTTAAATATTTTGCTTCAGTCGTTAATTCAAATGGAGACTGCAGCCAACAAATCAAGAAGATGCTGAGATGCAGAAGGGCAGCAATGGAAGAATTAGGGAAGATCATCAAAAGCAAAGATGATCTTTTGAGACCAAGCCTAAGGTCATCTACACCGTCGTGTTCCTACTTAAACTACATATGGATGTGATAGACAGTGAGGGAGGCTGAGAGGAAAAAAATTGATTAATTCGACTTACCGTGTTAGGGGCAAACTCTTCAGATTCCCTGGACCACTAGAAAAATGAACAATGTGGGTCCAAGAACAGATTAAACCTGAAACAAAGCTGAAGCTGTCCTATATGGAGCACATCATGAGAAGGCAGGGTTCTTTGGAAAAGACAGTAATGCTGGGGAAAATAGAAGGCAACAGGGAAAGAAAAAAAATCAAATATGAGATGAATTGCCTCCACAAAAGAGATCAAAGGCATGAGTCCGCAGTAGCTGTGTAGGGGGCTGTAGAGGACAGGACATTGTGGACATCACTCATTCATAGGGTCTCCCGGAGTCAGAGCCAACTCAGTGACTTGTAACACTCATAGTATTTATTCCATTGAATGTGGATGTGCTACAATTTGTTTATTCCTTCATCCATTGAGGGACTTTGGATTGTTTCTAGTTTTTGATAATTATGAGTAGTGCTGCTTTGATGATTCGTTAACAAGTTTTTGTATGAGTGTTTTATTTTTCTAGGGTCAATAACCAGGAGAGGGTTTGCTGGATTGTATGATAAGTGTAGATTTCACTGATTAAAAAAATATATCAAACCACTTTTCAAAGTACTTACGATTCTTATCAGCAGTATATGAGAGTTCCAATTGCTCCACAGTTTCATCAGCATTTGGTATTGTCGGTATTTTTTATTTTAGCCATCTAATCCATGTATAGAGAGGTATCTCATTGTGGTTTAATTTACATTTCTCTAAATATTAATGATGTTGATGTTTCATGTACTTAATTGTCATCTTATAACGTCTTAAAAGAAGTGTGTTTCAGTACTTTGTTCATTTTAATCGTGTTTATTGTTTAACTTTGAGAGTTCTTTATATTCTGGATACAAGTCTTTTATTGGATAAGTGATTTGCCAATATATATTTTTAAGTTTTTAGCTTAGATTATCATTCTTTTAATGTTTTTTTGGAGAGAAGAAGGTGTTAACTTCAATGAAGTCTAATTTGACAGGTTTTTTTTTTCCTTTATGGATTATGCTTTTGATGTCATGTCTCAGAATTCTTTGCCTATCCAACAGTCACTAAGATTTTCTCCTATTTTTTTCTTTAAAAGTTTTTATATTTTTACTTTTTACCTTTAAATCTATGATCCATGAAAAAAAAAGTTTTATTAGGGTAAAGTATACATAATGTAAAATGTACTGTCTTAACGTTTAAAATATCTGAATTAAGTAGTAGTACATTTTCAGTATTATCTTCTTTTTGCTTGATTTTTGTTTATTTTGCTCTTTTCTAAATATTTTAAGGTCGAAGCTTAGACAGTTCAGTTGAGACCTTTCTTCTTTTCTAATATTGGTATTGCATTCTATAAGTTTCCCTCTAAGCTCTGCTTTTTAGTTGCATCCCATATATTTTGCTGTGTTGTGTTTTCATTTTCATTCAGTTCAAAATGTATTCTTGTTTCCTTTGAAATATCTGCTTTGACCCATAGATTACTTAGATGTTGTGTTGTTCAATTTTCAAGTGTTTCGACATTTTCCTATTATTTTCTGTTACTGTTTTCTAGTTTTATTTTAGTATGGTCAACGAACATACTTTGTAGAATTCCATTCAGTCCTTTTACATTTGTTAGGTTTTTTACTTTGATCGAAGGTATGATCTATCTTCACGAATGTTCCACATGCATTTGAAAAGAATGTGTATTTGGCTCTTGTTCGATGGAGTACTACATAGATTTCAGTTACATGCAGTTAGTTGATTGTGTTTTTCAGTATTTTTTGATCCTTGCTGAAATTCTGTCTACATTCTATTTGATACTGAAGTAGGAGTGTCAAAGTTAGCAAATACAGTGGTGAATTTGTCTGTTTCTCCTTTCAGTTGTCAGTTTTTCCTTTTTTTCTTTTTTAAACAGCATACATTTAGGATTTGGGGTGATTTTGGTGAATTGACCTTTCTTATCAAAATGTAGTCTCTTTTTATTTCTTATATTTTCTTTTATAGTGTAACAAATGCCCACAATTTACTGGCTTTTAACAACATACATTTATTTCATAGTTTCTCTGGGTTAGAAGTATGGGCATAGCTTAGCTACCATGTTTCCCTGAAAATAAGACCTAGCCGGACCATCAGCTCTAATGCGTCTTTTGGAGCAAAAATTAATATAAGACCCAGTCTTATTTTAATATAACACCGGGTCTTATGTAATATAATATAAGACCGGGTATAATATAATATAATGTAATACAATACCGGGTCTTATATAAGACCGGGTATAATATAATATAATAATAATATAATATAATATAATATAATATAATATAATATAATATAATATAATATAATATAATGCTGGGTTTTATATAAGACTGGGTCTTATATTCATTTTTGCTCCAAAAGATGCATTAGAGCTGATGGTCTGGCTAAGTCTTATTTTTGGAGAAACACCGTATAAGTCCTCTGCTTAGGGGTCTTAACTTGGCTGCAGTCAAGGTCAGTTGAACTACATTCTTATCTGGAGGCCCAATTGGGGAAGGATTTACTTACAAACTCATTCAGATTGGTAGGACATTTCATTTCCTTGGGGCTCAGTGAATGAGGGCACCAACTACTTACTGGCTGTTGGCTGGAGGTCTCCCTCCATTTCTAGAGACCACCTGAAGTTCCTTGCTATGTGGACTTCACTAACATGTCGTCTTGCTTCACTGAGCAAAGATAGTCTGGAGGGAATGTGCTAGCAGGACAGAATGTTATAGAATGTCACGTTTACAGGAGTGACATCCTGTTACCTTTGCCATATTCTGTTAGTTAATGGCAAGTAACACACAGGTCCTCCTCACATGCCAGAGGAGGGGATTACACAAGGGTGTAAATATTAGGAGGCGAGGATTGTGGAGGCCACCTTAGAGTCTCAGTGTCACATTCTTGTTAACTTTTTTGTTGTTGTTCTGAAGTCCACTTTCTTTGATATTATATAACCATTACAGCTTTCTTTTGATTAGTGTTTGTATGGTATGTCATTCCATCCTTTTACTTTTAATCTACCTGTAATGATTGATTGAGTTTTTTATAGTGAATCTATGTTGGTTTGTGTGGATTTTTTCAATCCTTTCTAATAATTCCTATCTTTTAGTGTGTTTAATTGAATTACATTATGTTATTACATTAAGTGTAATTATTGACATGTTTAGATTTAGGTATAATGGTTTATTATTTGTTTTCTACTTGTTCCCTCTGTTTCTGTTTCTTTCCCTTTTCTTGCTGACATTAGCTTATTTGAACACTTTTTATTATTCAGTTTCATTTAATCTGTTGTGATTTTGGCTATATCTTTCTTTCATATCTTTTTAGTGGTTACTAAAGGGATTAAAAAATATACTTTACTTTTCGTAATAAACGATATTTTACTACTTCAATTGGAATGCAACAATCTTTCCACTATATAGATCCCTTTACTCTCTTTCTTTTGTATCCTTTATGTTATATATTGTCTTGCATATTACATTTACATAGAATTTAAATCCCTATTAGGCAATGTTATAATTTTTGCTTATAACTTCAAACATATTTAAGAACTTCAGAGGACAGGAAAACTTTGTTACATTTACCATTTTTCTTGTTCTTCCTTCATTCCTAATGTTCCAAGTTTTCTTTTTATAGTACTTTCCTCTGTCTAAAGAATTTCTGTTATTTTAGATCAGATCTGCTGGCTGTAAATCCTCTTAGTTTTATTTCGTTTTTATTTCTAAACAATATTTTTGCTGAATGTAGTAGTAGTATGGGTTTTCAGTTAACATCTTTTATCATTTAAAAAAATCGACTGCTTTCTGTCTTTCATAGTTTTTGATGATAAAACTATTCACATTATTTTTCTCTTATAAGTAATGTGTTATTTTTCTCTGGATGCTTCCAAGATTTTTTCTTTGTCTTTAGTTTTCAGCAGTGTGATTAAGTTGTCTCTGGGCATGGATTTTTCAGATTTATTCTGTTGGTGGTTTGTTAAGTTTCTTGAATCTGTAGGTTTCTGCCTTATGCCTTTTTTTTTTTTTTTAAAGAAGTTAGTTTATTCAAGAAGAAAAGCACCAGCTGAGAAGCCTGAGGACAGAGTCTACAAAGAGCAGACAACTGCCTTCTGCCATTTTTGAGCCATTATTTCTTCAAATAGTTTTTCAGCACTGTACTCTTTCTCCTCTGGTTATCTGATGACATGAATGTTGGACCTTTTGTTCTTATTCCACAGGTTCATGACGCTCTGTTCATTTTTTTTTTTTTATAATTTCTTTTCTCTCTGTTATCCATATTGGATATTTTCTGTTGTTCTGTTTTCTGGTTCATTGCCCTTTCCCCATTCATCCTCATTCCACTTTATTTGGTCCCTCTAGTGTTTTACTTTGGTAATTGTATTTTGTATTTCTTGCGTGCACTGCTCATTGTGGTCTGTCTTGTATCTGGGTAGAAGTCAGAGACTTTAGCGTGCAGAATAGGATTATATCTACACATACACAGGTTACAGATGGGCCCAGGATGTTACATCAACTGTTGGGGTCCTTCAAGTCTGCCATAAAATTGATGCTTTCTGTTCTCTGGAGCTCTACTTTTCATTCCTCTAGGTATAAGCCTCAGATATCTAGGATTTCACCACTTCTGGAGCCAAGATGAGGGAGTGGGGAGAGAGAGAGAGCAAAGGAGAGAGGGAGGGGCAACTGGTTTTGGCTCTGCTTTCTTGGAGCTTCAGTGTCCCAGGAAACAAAGCTTCCTCTCCCTGAGTTTTAGTTCCTGTAAGCTCCTGTTGGTGTATCAGCTGTCTCCATAGCAGTGAGCTTTTCTGGGAGCTGAGGCACAAGAGAAAGTTAAAAAAAGGGAGATTTCCTTCTTTCTTTCACAGTTTTCCCTAAGAGTTCCCTCCCCATACCTTAAACCAGAACTAGAAGTTTTCTCTTATCTCTTCGTCATTACTAAAGCACTCAGTTTTAGAACTTCTGCCAAGCTAGGTTTAGGCCAAAAGATACCATAGTTTTAAAAATGGTACACTCACCACATGTTTGCTAGTATTTTGAGTTCTTTAATTTTCTCTGTGCTATTTATTTTCAGAGTCCTCAAAATTCTGTAGATTTTATGGTTGCATTCAGTGGGAAGGGAAGGATGGCATGTCCTTATTCCATCTTACCCAAACCATCTTACCTGGTACTTCATTCTTAATATTTCCAAAACTAAATGCATGTCATTGTCTTCAAACCCACTGCACTTCCTGTATTACCTATATTACTGTAGAAAATCACCATCAACGATGGCTTGACTTTGAGGTTTCTGGTTTGAGTTACTGGGCATTCAAGCCGTCTTTTAATATCTTCTCTTTGTCACTGTCACACCCAAGTCATATCCAGTCAGTGACCAAATCCCCATGTTTTCTACTTTCTGTCTCTATCTATCTGTCCTCTTTCTGTCTCTATCTTTCTGTCCTCTATCTATCTCCTTTGTATTTTTATTTTTTCTGCCTTAGTTAAGATCTTTATCTCTTGCTAGTCTTTTCATCTCTTTACTTCTAATCTTGGATTATTTTAATACATCTTTTACTTGAGCTGCCAGTGTGATCTTTCTAAAGTAAAATTGAACACATTGCTCATCTATTTAATTATTTGGTGGTTCTTTATTGCTTGAAGGTTAAATTAAAACCTCTTTAGCTTAGCATAAAGCTTCCTTCCATCCTTTGGTTTTCTTGCTATTCTTGATTTTCCTCTCTGTTACCTTCTTTATTCCTGAAAGATCAGCAATACCAGACTATTTGCAGTTCCCTGAAAGTGCCATTTTCTAGTTTTTACCTGAATCCTGTCTCATCTTCTCGGAGAGATAGTTCATGGTACCTTTCTGTTGCCTTGTTAGCTTGGGAACTGCTGCAGAGGATGTGGGAGAGATTCAAGGGGGAAGAGGAAACATGTTTTTAGTACCACTGAATTGGTTTCCTGCTATAGAAGGGATGATGATTACCTATAGAATTAGAATAACTACTATTAATATGTACAACATGTTATATAGTTTACCAAAAACCTTCTGACTTTTTTGGCTTTCATTCATCTTCACAACAACTTCATAGACTACATGTTCTATTATCACCATAAGGAAACAGTTGATTCTATGCAATAAGTATGTATTGCACATCTCTGTTGTGCAAGGCTTATTAGGTGCTAAGGACAGTGCAGGAAGTCATGACCCCTCCCAAGAGTTTTTCAGATCAAATTAATTAATTGCAGAGGCTTAGGGAGGAGAGGGTGAGAAGAGTATGGAAGACAGCACATAGAGTACATCAGAGTCTACTTTGAAAACATAATCTGTGGGGACAGTTACTCAGAGTGATGTGCCTGAGTCATTCAGCCCTCTGTCATGACACCTCCTTAGCCCAGCATTGTTGATACTGGAAAAAAGACCACTTAGAAAGACCACTTGGAAAAAAGTAAATCCAGCTAAAATAGAGATCCACATTTTGTAGTAAAGAGTGAAAAAAACGTTTGATTGGGTTTTTACCTTGAAAAATGCAATTTAAAAATTACTTTGTCTTATATTTATCAGAATTTTGGTTATATTTGCAAGTCTGTTAATTCTGAAGGTGATTAATTTGGGGAGGATTATAATTTTCCTGATATGATTATATAATGAATACTATATTTTATCAAATTCAAGGTATGACTGTAAGGCATGTTGTTATTTTACACATGACTAAAACAAAAAAAAAAATGTTGCCAATTTAGCTTGATACAATGCTTTTTAATTTTTTATTTTATATTTGTTGAAATAACTTTTAGATTTATTTTTTATTATATCATTCTTGTGCATCCATAAAAAGGAAAATATGTATGAAATAAATTGGTACAGGTATTCATTCCTAAATCTACTTCATATTCATAATTTGACCTTCCAGTCATTTCTTTTTTAAATTAGGGTCATTGACGTTCATGTTTTCTCAAATAATATTATACTGCATGCCACCAAGTGCATTGAGATTTAAACATTTCTTAAAAGAGTACTCCAGCTTCGTCTCTGGGATTTTTGTCTCAAAGAGTTAACACCAGTCTGCAAGTTTTAATTCTAACACTTTCTTGCTGTTATTAGAAGGAATCAGTAAGTGGAAGCTTTTCAACAGCTGACATGGCTTATATTTCCTCTTGAAAAAGTGCATAAGTAATTTTTTTAAATTGAAATTTTGACGGGTTGTGGTTCTCCAGTTATGATACCAAGAAAGAAAAAGCTAACAAAATTTACACATTACTCAGGCACTAACATCTATTGTAACTGCTGCCTGGCCAACAGTTTATAAGATTATAACTGATTATAAGATGCCATTATTTATGAGATGCACTCATTTCAGAGATGTTAAAAGCTGGAAAATATTCATATTGATAGAAGATGGTATATCCGTCAATTCTTCGTTTTTAGTGTTTACATTTATAACTATATTACTGTAGAAAAGCCATTTTTGCAAAACTAGTTCAGACTTTGGCAGTTTTCCAAGGATCTTTAATTAATTTTTTAGTACCCAGAATATTTTGAAAGACCAAAATCATAATTCTTTGTAGTTTTCTTTTATTCACTTATCTAATTCTATTGTATTTGTAGATGATTTTGCCTGTGATCTGAGCAATTTTCCAATATCACTGTGATCATCTTCATGAAATGCGTCATCTTTGGCAAGATTTGCAATTTCTTTTGTCAGTCAGTGTATATTAAATGTGCTTTATACTGGCAAATACTTACAACATCCAACAAGCAGGGAGAGATTGGCCGGCAGAGACCCGGATGTGATGAATGTGAATAGAAACTGGTGTTAAGTAGCGATAGAGTAACATGTGGGGACTAATTTTATAGTGGTCATTAATGCAAACTTTGGGCTGTGGCACCTTTTGCTTCTCAATTCAACATTGTAACTGCTGAGATCTTTATATAATATATAAACTGTACTTGCAGCACAATGTAATGATGAATATTTACGCGTATAATAACCCTGATTCTTCAAAAAATATATATCAACGTCAATGATTTAAGGCAGCACATTGTGTTTTCTCATTGGTAAATATTAATATTCATGATTTGTTTGTAAAGTTTGAAAATGTATTTACATTGCGGTTTAAATATAACCACTCACAAAATAATCTATTTTGCTGATGAAGAGAAGCAATCTTAAAGAGATTGTGACGTTTTAAGATGTATGTCTTAAAACTAATACGTGTTTTCTTATACTTTAAAAAATCACATTATAAACAAACCTAAATTAAGCTCTGAATCTTAAAGATTAATCTTCTGAAATTGAAAAACTGTTGTAGTTAAATTATTTCATCAATCCATTTTATTAACTGCTTTGGGAAATCCTAATGAATCATAACATTGTTTCTATGGCAAACAAAATCTCAGTCCATGACCTGTGAATAAGTATTTGGAACTTAAATAATTTTTATGTTGAATTGTAATTTAAACAAACCATGTAATTCAAAATAATGTCGTATACTTGTGTAGGAATTCAAAATTTTCTGTTTGGGTAACTGAAATTTTTAAAAAAAAGTTAGGGAAACTTAAACAAGAAAAACTTCAAGCCACGTGATTTGTTTTTGTCTGAACAGTATTAATAAAAATTAACTAAAGTTACTGAGAATCTAAACCTGACAATAATTCTCTTGTTATTCCAAAGTTGCAGGTATGAAACTAGCTCAGTCATTAGCACTTTACCAAAGATCACACTGAGTGCAGAGGCAGGATACAAGCCACGCCTAGTGTGTCTGACATTTGAGATTCTGCTTTCAACTATAAAATACTATGCTATTTCTTCCTTTTTAAGTCCTCTATTTGCTTTAATTTAGGTAAAACTTGTAGACATGATAATTATGTAGAGAAAGAATCGGCAAGCCTTTTCTGTAGAAGGGCAAATAGTGACTATTTTCATCTTTGCAGCCCATATGGTGTTCTAACATAACTAACTACTCAACTCTGCCATGGTAGAGAAAGCCTACACAAGTGGGTGTGGCTGTTTTAATAAAACTTTATTTACAAAATCAGGCAGCAGACTAGATTTGACCTGAAGATTATATTTACTGACTTTGATTGTATAGTTTCCTAATAGTAAATTAGTTCTTCAAAACTAAATTTTTTATTTAGAAAAGATTTGTTTTCAATTCTTTAAAAATTCCCTTAATATCCATTTAAAACAGGGGTGTCAAAACTGTGGCCCACGGGCCACCTGCGGTCCCCAATCCATTGTTAATTGGCCCACAGCAAATTCCAAAAATATATTTAGTTTCCTTAAATAAACCAGGTGAGGCAGTACGTCCTTCACCTCGACTGAGTGGCCCGGCTCTTTGTGTATTTTACCGCATATGGCCCTTGGTGAAAAACGTTGAAAAAAGTTTGGACACCCCTGATTTAAAATATAATGTTTGGTACATAGGAAGAACATACATAATATATGTATAAATTACGAAGCAAAATAATATACCCAGGAGATAGAACACTTAACAATAAGTTCAGTCTAGAAACTTCTAGAAAAAGACAGCAGAAAATTTCAGGACCTAGAACTAGACAGAGTTCTTAGATTTGACACCAAAATCACGACCCATAAAAGGAAAACTTGATAGACTGGACTTTATCAGAATTAAAAGCTTTTGCTCTGCAAAAGACCTTGTTAAGAGGATGAAAATACAAATTACAGATTGGGAGAAAATATTTGTAAACCCTGTATTCAGCAAAGGACTTGTATCTAGAATATATAAAAAACCACCAAAACTCAAAACCACAAAGAATTCAGTTAGAAAATGAGCAAAAGACATGCTAAACATTTTGTTAAAAATGAGAATATACAGATGGCAAATAAACACATGAAAAGATATTCAACACCATGAGTCATTTGGAAAAATGCAAATTTATACCATAATAATTTATCACTACACACCTATCAGAATGGCTAAAAAAAAAAAAAAAACAGTCATAAAACCAAATGCTGATGAGGATATGGAGACCTGGATCACCTATACATTGCTGTTAGAAATATAAAATGATACAGCTATTCTCCAAAATAGTTTGCAGTCTCTTTTAAAACTAAAAATGCATTTACCATGCTAACAGCAGGTAATTCCACTCTTGGGGCATGTGTCCTACAGAAAAGAAAATTCATATTCTCTTAGAAATTTGTATGTGAATGTTCGTAGCAACTTTTAATAGTGAAAAGCTTGAAACCCAGATGTACCAAAGTGGATGAATGAGCAAATTATGCTACATCATACCATGGTATAATATTCAGCAGTAAAATGGAATGAACCGTTGATTCATGCATCCATTTCCTTGGCTTGGATGGACTGCAAGGACATAATACTGAGTAAAAACATACTGTATGATTCCATATATATAAAATTTGTGAAATACAGAGATGGACAGCAGATTAATAGCTGCCAGGTGTTAGGGATGGGAGTAGTGAATATGGCTACGAAGTGTGATAGTAAGTGGTGTCGTTAAGTATCTTCATTATGGTGGTGGTTGCATAAAGCTACACGTGTGATAAATTTCATTGATACAGATACACAAACGTGTGCATGCATGCATCACTGGTGAGATCAATCTTTACGGTTTGTACCAGTGCCAGTTTTCTGGGTTTGATAGTGTACTGTAGTTACATAAGATGATAAAGTTGGGAGAGACTGGATAAAAGGTGCACAGAACTCCCCGTACATTACTTTTCACCCTTCTGTTAATCTCTAATATTTCAAACTAAAATGTTAAAAAGATTACTTCAAAGTAACTCAGGTTTTTTTTTTTTACTTGTATTTCTCAAATACCATGAAGGGAAGATATAATCTATAGCAATACTCAGTTTGCCACCTACCCTCCTGTAACTCTGTAGATATTCCCACACACCTTTTCAGAGTTCACCTCACATCTTTGCCAGGCTCTGCCTATTTCTTGTTTTCCCTCACCTCCACCACTCTCTGACCTATATCCCAAAAGCTCAAGTAACTGATAAGCTAATGCCAAGATCTCCTTGAAGAGGGTGAAAACAAAGTGGGCAGAAGCCTTTTGTCAGGCTGCCCAAAGTGGGCAGAGGAGAAAGGCAGAGCATGCTCATACAGTACTTTTTGTTCTGGCACACCCATGTAGTAGGTGGCATTATTATGCCCAGACTTCACAGCAAGTTTAAGTAATTTTACTGAAGAGTAACAGTGGTTAGGTATCATCGAAAAATACGTGAACTGAAAGACTGGTATACTACCCTTCTGATGAGTGCTACTGCGGGAGGTGTATATATAAAATGGCGTGGTAGGTCACACTTAACTCACTAGAGGAGACAGAGGCGAGGTTTTCCAGGCGTGAGATATTTGATTTGCATTTTGGAAGATGAGTAGAGTTAACCATTTTAAGATGAGTTAAGGTCATGATATAGTCCACAAACCACAAATAGTTGTCATGGCTAGAATGTAGACTTTATGAACGAACAGTGTCAGAAGTGAGACCCGAGATGCCTTATCTGCCATTCAACAGAATGTGGACTATATCCTGAAGATAGTTGGAACCATCGAAGGATTTATGTAGGGCTAGATGTGAAGGAGAATGTTGAAAAGGTTATTCTGACTGCATTGTAGAGAATAGACTGGGGGGATGTGAGACCAGAGCTAACATTGATAGGTTAGGAAGCTCTTTTGGAAATCCAGAAGTTGAAAGAGAGCCTGAGCCAAGGCAGAAACTAAAGGGATAAATTATGGAGTTATCAGGAGGTAGAATTAGTAATTTGGCAGGTAAGAGAGAAAGACAAAGATAACTCCCAGTTTGCTGACCTGGGCCACCGATTGTGATCAATAACTGAGGTAGGAATAAGATCATGTAGTGAAAAGAATGATGAAGTCAGGTTTACAAATGGGGGAGGCTTTGCTACGTAAGTGTGGAGTTGCCCAGATGTCAGTTGCATAAACAGAGAAGTTCAAGCAAAAAAGGACTGCAAGGTTGGATTAGACTTGGAAATTGGCAACATATGTTAAAGCCTGGGAATGAGAAGAGAAGAAGGACTGGAGAATGAATCTCTAGAAAATATTGACATTAGCAATGAGCAAGGGAAGAGAAAGCCTGTGAAAAATAGTGAAATTGGAAGGTCCCAGGACAGAGTGCTGTTTTAAATACTGAAAGAGAAGAGAGGTTTTGTTTTGTTTGTTTGTTAATGTGTGAATTATAATTCACTGTTTAGTGGAATATTATGAATATTATGTAGTCAGTTAAGAATAACGTTTTTAAGATATTGGATGTGGAAAGAGGCAGACTATTAATGTTAATATTAAGTGAAAAAATGAGAATATAATAAAATTCCAATTTTGTAAAAATGTATATATATTCATACATACATGCATAGAAGGAAATTTGGAAGGTGACATTCTTAAATTTTGTTTCTCAGATAGTAGAATTATGAGTGACATATATTTTCATTTTATAAATTTTCTACATTGACTATATATGTATGATTTTTAAGAGAGAAAAAATTACTTATGTAAATTAAGTGAATAAATTTCCAGTGCAAATTTATTAATTACAAAATTTGCTCAAAAGGGTCCATTTGAATTGTGAATTAAAGGTCATTGGTAACCTTAGAAAATTTTGAGAGTCATAGTGGGATCAGAAATCAGATTGTAATGGGTTAAAAAAAAATAAATGAAAACAGAAAAGTGGAGTTGATGAACATAAAAAGAATGCTTTTAACAAGTTGATAAAAAGACATTAGATAGGGAGGTGGGACTGAGGATGTTTTTTAATTGGGAGGAACATGAAACATAGTTGTGTGCTGAGGAAGAAAAAATGGAGAATTTGACAATTTGATACTTTTAGTGAAGGATATTAGTAATTTCTAAGATAATTATCATCTTTATGATAAAGTATGTTAAAAAATCAATATGTTTGAGATTGGGTATGATCGTTTGTAGTATAGTAACAGAATGTGCCCAAGTGAAAAGAGTTTAAGTTCCAATATTTTATATTTTGTTTGTGTATTTTTTGTATGTAAACATATGTCGAAATGATTGGCCTTTTGTAGAAGAAAATTCTTATTTGGGGCTTAGCTAGCCTCCAAAGCAGTTTTGAAAACCTGTTTACTTATATGGCTAATGAAAGCATAGGTGGTCTGTTTTGACTAATTACATTTGAGGTTTAATGACTTCCTTCTGTTGTCACTGAATCTGTTGGTTAAATTGATGCAAGAAAATGCCAGGGTTTGTTACTAGTTTATCAGCTAGAAATGATCAGTATTAGCCAAAAGAAATAAAGTGGCACCTGGAGATTCCTACGTAAGATGCTGATGTAGCCTTAGTCATTCTTTAAACTTAGTACATTAAATGATGAACAGGGAATCCTGCAAAACCTGGCAGCTATGTATGGAGGCAGGCCCAGCTCTTCAAGAGGAGGGAAGCCAAGAAACAAAGAGGAAGAGGTATGCTTCCCGCATGTTCGCCACCTCCGTCACATAGCCATTTTTGAGTTTATTGCCTTCTTTTCTTGCATGGTTTAAATTCTTAACTATTATTTGAGGATTTTGTAGTTTTATAGGGACCTGTTAATGTATTTTGACTGACATACTGTGTCATAATTTTGCCCCATAACTGTTATTCAGTATTCTGAGTTCAATTTCTTTTCTTTTGAAAAAAATTAATTTGTAATTATAATGTATTTCTTTTCAGAAATAAGTTGATCTAAATTAAACACTTGAAAGCTAATATTAACCAGATTTCAAAACTTTTATTTCTTGTATTCAGATTAACACTTTTCTTTAATAATAAAAAAATTAAAAATAACAGTGAAAATGTTGGTAGTTTTTCTTTTAAATTAAAATGTTGTGTTTTTTCTCTTTGTAGGTTTATCTTGCAAGGCTGAGACAAATAAGATTGCAGAATTTTAATGAACGCCAACAGATTAGAGCCAAACTTCGTGGTGAAAAGGCAGGTTGAAAATAAATTTTTTTTTTAAAAAGTAACTGAATGACATTATAATAGATTAAGATTAAAAATACTGTGCCACTAACACAAAATGAAATCTGATGAAGACAATGGCAGTCAAAGAGCAGAAAAGTACACATAGGGATAAAGTAAACCTTACTTATATGATTTTAAATTGTCACGATCTTTTGTTCCAGAGGAATTCTAAGAGGAAATATAAATAGTAACCATGGACAAACAAAATGGTACATTTTCTATCATTCTCTTTTTATCTTTTTTCCCATTGTCCTTAAGAGTTGATAGGTGTGAAGAGTTCATATGCAGCTGTGAGAGAAAATTAATAATATTGAGCAATTTATCATTTTACATATTTAGATACTATTTCGATACTAGTTTATTCACATTCTTTTCCACAGAGCTCTACACTGAATTTGAGGTTCTATCCTAAGTGATGTGCTTATTTTGCAGAAGGAAACGGACAATTCCGAAGGACAAGAAGGAAGTGAGGAGACTGACACGAGGCGTAAAAAAGTTGAAACACTTAAGGTATAGACTAGAAATGGTTTCTTAGAGAAAATGGAAACTGGTGAGAGAGAATTGTGTTAAGTCTTTTATAGTTAAATCACTTCACTCTCTTTTCTGAATTTTTCTTTCTCCTTTATCCCTCACTGTTTGGTTTCTGAAATAATAGCACTTTTCTCTCTTTGTATCATATCTATGGAGAGCAGTTTGATGAAATCATGGCATAAATACATGATCTATCACATGGGTAACCTTAAAAAGAAAAAAAGATAACCTTAAAAATTAAAAATATAATTGTTCATTTCTGCAAAGATGAAAGAAGGTCGTGTATAATAATTATAGTTTAAAATTTTTACACTTGTACTTCCATTAAATGTACCTGCATTTATTTTCATTCAACAAACATTTATGGATCAACCACTGTGTGGTGAACCCTGGTTTAGGTGCTGGGGATATAAAGTGAGTTTACATTTTTATTCCGGACCACCACATGCATGTGTGCGCGCACACACTTCTTTTTTTGGCTACTAAGTAAATATCTTCATAGACCTGAAAAACAAAACAAAACTAAAAAAAAAACAACTTTATGCCCTTCTTTCTGGTAATTAATTTTGTTGATTGTTTTCATTTTCAGATCCAAGCAAGTGCACGTGCTGCTGTACTAAAAGAACAATTGGAACGAAAGAGAAAGGAAGCATATGAGAGAGAAAAGAAAGTATGGGAAGAACATGTAAGATTTAGCTCACATTCTCACTTCTGGCCATGTTAATATTCTTGTATGTCTTACTGGGTAGTATATCAGCATTATAATTTTGTCACTCTATTTTTTTCTGTTTTTCAATTCTCATTTGTTCTCCCTCTCCCTTTCTCTCCTCTGCTTTCCTCTGTATTGCTGTGTCTCGCTTTCATATTTAAGGATGAGCTATATGGGAGTTATTTGGGGGTTTAATTTGAGATGAGAACCTAATTTATTTTATATTATTTTTTATTATTGCCAAGTAGCTAATCAAAGTCCCAGCATCATTTAATGGCTACATCTTCTCTCCCCAACTGATGTATAGTGCTACCTTTAAGGTATATTAAATTCTGGACTATATCAAACTAAAAAGCTTCTGCGTAGCAAAAAAAAACCATCAACAAAACAAAGAGGCAACCAACCGAATGGGAGAAGATATTTGCAAACAATGCCTCCAATAAGGGACTGATATACAAAACATATAAGGAACTCACACAACTCAACAACAAAAAGACAAACAATCCAGTTAAAAAATTGGCAGAGAACATGAACAGAAACTTCTCCCAAGAAGAAAAACAGCCAACAGATATGTGAAAAAATGCTCAACTTCACTAGCTACATATTAGGGAAATGTAAATCAAAACCACAATGAGATACCACCTCACACCTGTTAAAATAGCTGTTATCAATAAGACAAGTAATAACAAGTGTTGAAGAGGCTGTGGAGAAAAAGGAACCCTCATACACTATTGGTAGGAATGTAAATTGGTGCAGCCACTATGAAAAACAGTGTAGAGGTTCTTCCAAAAATTAGGAATAGAATTACCATATGACCCAGCAATCCCTCTCCTAGGTATCTACCCCCAAAAATCTGAAAACATTTATCCATAAAGATATACTCGTACATCATAACAATTCCTACAGCTTATTTATTGTTTATTTTATGCCAGGCACATTATAACCACTGCACAAGCATCGCTTTGTTTAATCTTTATAGCCTTACAAAGCAGATACAGAAAGGGTAAAGCAATTGGATGAGGTCACATTTCCAGTAAGTGCGGAGCAGGGCTTTGAACCCGGGTCTGCCCAGTGTTGAAGTCTTTATTCTTGTGCACTGCACCTTAATTTCCCCTGCTTTCTTTAAATTGTGCCTTTTAGTACCATTTTATTCTTACTGCATTGGCCAGAACTTCTAGGACAGTGTTAAATAATAATACAGATAATATTTTGTTCCTGTCTTTAATAGAAGTACTCCATTCATTTCTCTGTATGGTAAAATAGTAAGGAATATAGTTTTATCTCTAGATTATACAGTGTTTATCGGAAATATGTTTTGGAGTTTTATAAACTGTCTTTAGTGTATCTGTTCACGTGATTTCTTTTTTTAAATTCAAGCATTGATGTAATATATAGGGAGATTCTCTTCATACAAGATTCCTAATGAAAAAGAAACATTTAGGTATGCATGAATGGGTGAAAGAGAACTCCAGAATTCAGGCAACATATCTGTGGAAATCTGTCCCATGGTTAAGTCAGAGACTATATTTTAAATATGATGAGTTCCTCCTTTATTGCATTTTCCTCTTTGTTGTGTATTTCATTTCTTTGTCCCTTTCTTTGGACGTGCCATACAGGCCTCTAAGGCTTCTGGTGGACACACTCCCTGTCTCTGGTTAGCTCCGAATGTTCTTATCTTAGTGCTGCCATCCCATCTTACCCATTTAAATAGACACATCAAGAGCTCCATCATGCTCCTTGTTCCAAGTGTCACTGGACATTAACTGGACATTCGTTTTTGAGATCTCTGCAAGATCTGTTTATGTGGCATCAAAAGACCATGAAAGAGAATTAGGATTCCACTTACGCTGATAGCCTCTATTTCAAAGCTGCCCGTCTATGGTCTTCATAATATGAAGTTAACTTTCCCTACGCTTTAGGAGCAGAAGATTCACGGGTGCTGGAGGAGGTGGAGGGACAGGAGTGGGGAGCACCTGTAGAAGCCCTGTTAGGTTTTATATTTCAATGAGTGCGTTTTACAGATGATGTCCAACAAGGATTCCGTTCCGAGCAGGTGCTTTACATTTTTATTATTTAATACTTGTATGACTGGACACCTGTACACTTGCATAGTAGCATAGTTCTGTTTCCTTAGATGACTGCTTGGAATCAAGCCCTCTCTGTTACCAGAGGCTGCACTAGACCTCATCATACCCACCCAGCATACTTTCAGGAGCATTCATATACTTACAGTAGTGTAAGAAAAGCTCCCTTAAAAGTCTTTGCTCTCTGAGCTATGTAAAACCAGTGTAAAACTTTTTTCTTTGTGTATATTTTCTCCCTTCTAATGGTAGATTTGTCTTAGATAGTTCTAAAGTGCACACAAATGACAGGATTTCTGACTGTATTATTGATAGATTATACTACTTGCTAGTTTGGTACGACTTTATATTTCCTCACAATCTTTCAGAAATATTTTTATGATGGCAGCACTGAACTGCGGTAGTGAGCCTGGTTCTTGAGGTCCAGCCGGCAAGCAACCCATTTTCACTTGGGGGAATTATTTATTGTGTGCACTTTTGTTAAAACTGTCAAACAAGGTGTTTTAGCTTCTTCTAGCTGATGGTAGGCAGGTCACCTAAGTAGACCAATTGCAATCTCTCCCAGGGCTTAAAGCTGGAACAGAGTATCACAGGATTTGGAGTTTATTTAATGCAGTAAGAGGACCTCATGAAAACCATGAATTAGTTTTTGCGACCTAGATCCGTAAAGCTACCCGGATTTTTTGGAGGGCTTCCTTTTGTTTTGTGATCCTGCTTACTGCTTTTTTCCCCTCTCCCCCTTCCCTCCCTCTCCTCCCTTCCTTCAGAGTTAGTTTCTATTGCTTTCAACCAAAGGGCTTTAACTGATTTGCTATGTAAAGTGCTTAGCATGGTACCTAATGAATAGTAACACAAATAAAGAAATTCATCAGGAATTATGTGGCTCGTGATATTTCAGAATTATGCATAGAGAAGTGTTCAGTAAATATTTGTATAGTGAGGGAAAAAGTGAGGCTAGAAACTCATAGTAAAAGAGATCAGATTTGTGGTTACCAGAGGTGGGACTTGTGGGGAAAAGGAATTGAAAGAAGGTAAGGTGGTCAGTAGGTACAAACTCCAAGTTTTAAGGTATATAAGTACTGAAGATGTAATGTCCAGCATGATGACTATAGCTAACACTGCTGAAAGGTATGTCTGAAAGGTGTTAAGAGTAGATCCTGAGTTCTCCTTACAAGGAGACACATTATTTTCTTTCTTCTTCCATTTCTTTTTACTGTATCTCTATGAGATGATGGATATTAACTAAACTTATTGTGGTAATCATTTCATAGTATGTGTAAGTCAAGCCTTTAAGCTGTACACCTGGAACACATGCAGTGATCGATGGCAATTATATCTCAGTAAAACGGGGGAAATGAGTCTAGGAATCTGCATACCTGGTTTTTTAATTTCGGCTCTGCAAGTTAATTAGCCTGTTTGGGGAACTGTCTGAATGCTTGCAGGCCTTTATTTCCTCGTCTCCTAAATGAAAGGCTTGATCTGTAATGTTGCTCTGTCTAAATTACCTAGAAAAATAGTCTTTATGATGTAAGTACTTAAGTCCAGGTTAATTTACAGAAAATGGATTAAAGTTATTTTACCTAGTAATTATTTCACCAGAAAGTCTAGCATAATCTAGATGTAATATTTACTTACTGACCATTAATCTTAACTCAGGAGTGGTTAACAAAGTATTCAGAATTGGAATTAACATTATTAAACTTTCTGAAATGTTAAAAGTTTGATTTTATATATGTTGTTCCATTTTTCTTTAATAAGACCACGTCTTTCATTGTATTCTCAAAGTTGTCCTTGACTTAACAAATGGTAAAAATCACTGCCTTAATTATTCTGATTCTTTGGCATGTATTCCCAATTTTATAAATTTTTCTCTTTGATATATTTAATGGTAAAAACTGTAGTATTAAATAGGACTTTACTATGGAAAATAATTTTCATGTATGATGATAGGGTCCCCCCACCCCCGATAATATAGTGTTGCCTTTCTCAGCCAGCATATATGTTCATATTGTGAGTGAAACATATTAAGAAAGATACTCAGTTTTTAAAAAGGGTAGCAATGCATTTAATAACTAAAATTCAGTGAAAAATAGAATTAGATAAATTCTTTCTAATTTATCTAGACTGTATTTTGAATATGACAAGTTTCTATTTAATTGTTTAGCTGTTTCTTGTTATTTCATTTCTATTTCTATCTTTGTCCTATTTTTGGATCCTCTCCCCCAATACAGGTCTATAGTCTTCCTCCAGGGTAGGAATACCCGCCCCCCTTTCTGGCTACCTTGGGATATTCTTATCTTAGACATTTAGAAAATGCATTATTAGCAATATTAGTTCAGAAAATTATTCATACAAATACTTTTATATTTTTAGCTCTCTAGAGAGAGAATTCTGAGAAGTTAAATATGAATTTGATAAAATTTGGCCATGCTTTATCTTTAAGCTATGTAAAATTACGTGTGGACTTGATCTATATTCAAAATATGAAATCAGGCCATTTAATAATCTTTTTCTAACATATTAGGTTGGTGCAAAAGTATGTGATTTTTTGCAATTAACCTTTTAAACCACAATTACTTTTGCACCAGCCTAATACATTAAATCTTTATTAATCATTCAACATAGACAAATAAAATAGTATTTGTATTTATCTGAGCTTCAAGAGTAGGTCAACTGATAGTTTCATGGTTATAAACCTGGCCTCACTATTTGGTGAAATTTTTAGCTTTGTCATTTGGTGGCACTGCTGGTTAATTTTTAGCAAATAGTATAATTAACTGGTAAAATAGAAGCAGTTTTGCAGTGATAATTAAAGGTCTTTTGTAGAAAAGTTTTGAATTTATGAACCTGATGAGAAAACAGCTAGGAAAAAAAGGCTCCTAAAGCAATTTGTTGTTTTTTGTGTATTTTTTTTTAACCTGACTTATGAAACTTTCAGGTCAATGTTTTATTCCTGTTGCAAATTTTTTTTAAAAAAATTAAAAATTTTAAAAAAACTATTTAAAATGAAATATGTGTTCTAGACTTAACTGGGTGACCAATTTTGTAACAAAATTGGCTTTTTGGTTGTTTTGAGGTTTTGCTTTTGTCTTCTGTGAAACTTTGTTTTCTTAGTTCAGTTTATTTAATATTTGTGTTGTCATATTGGATCAACTTTCTGAATTAAGGACTCAGTCTGATGTTTTTTCTTATAACAATTTAAAAGTATGTTATCTTCTATCTCAAGATCTGGTTAACATTAAATAATAGCCTTACGATTCAGGTTATAAGTAATATATCCATGATGTTTATAACAGAAAGCCCAAGTTCTACTCTCCTAATCAATAGGTTAGTGATATGTATAACTTTGGCTTATGATGATGTTTCCGTGTCTCAGTAGTTACCCGAATTTACCTTTAAATTAAAAAAAAAAAAACTGAGGTAGTTTTGTTATTAAGTAAGAGTTAGTAGGGTGTTCTGTTGGTCTTTGTTCTTTACTTTAGAATTCAAATGTCTGAGTTTCTTTGCTTGTTCATTGTTTCAGCTTCTTCTGATCTGTTAAGCTTAGTTGACTCAGGGGAGAAACTAGGATATGCTTGATTATAGAACAGAAGCATTTACTGAAGGCTGCTGGAGGTCATTATTACAAAGGTGTCCGTAACTTTGTCTTATACATTAGATCAGATATCTTAGATCATAGATTCTATACCAGTCATTAGCCGTATATTTGTCAGCCAGACAGATTTTGATATAATACAAAGTAAATTTTTAATAGTATTGTGTGAAACATTTTCTTCATTAAAGTAGCTTCTTTTAAGTCTAAGAAAATATTTGTTTCTGTAGGTACAAAGATGACTAGTGAAGAGAATTTCATGGAGATCTTCTGTATCTGAGCATAATCTCAACATTGTTCTGAATTTGATTATCTTTGGTCTCATACCCTGTTTAACTCAATAAACAGATTTTTGTCTCTGTTACTTTAGGTTTCTTTTAAGGTTGAGATTAATATAGAAATATCTCTATTCAATATAATTTACATCATAAGACTAGAAGGTCAAGATAAAGGATTTTCAATCCCTTTATGTGACTTTCACCATTCTGTAAGGACACATGTGCTAAATATTTCCAAATGGTTTTTAAAGTTTCCTTAGACCATGTGTCTACAATTTCAGAGAGTTATGCCAGTGCCTTGTTTAAATTGTGTAAGAAGTGTGTGTATGTGGATAATCATTTCAAAAGGGTATAGATGGATGAAGTATCCTTAGTCAGAAGAGTGGCTCTCTGGGTGACTTCTTTTCTTTATTGAGAGTCTCCTTAACTTTCCTCTCCTAGGCATCTGCCAAATAATTTTGGAAATTACTTTAGAGATAGTCTTTATAAGCATAAATGCAAATTGTATCATAGGTTGAGAAGGGAAGTTGGTGCTATTTAGTGAAATTGGTTAAAGTCATATTATCTCTCCTATTTAATTATTCATACAATTAAATTACTCCTGATCATTTTTTTAAATCTTAGTTTTTTTAAGTTTTATAATATGAAGTATTTTCTTTCCGGTTTCTGCTGCTTATTGACTTCCATGTCATAAAACCTTGTGCAGTGCAAAAACTTTTAAATTCCCATTATGGGAGGTTTTTGTTTTTATTTTGCTTTGGGCAAGTTCTTCATCGGGTATTAAAACTAGATTTTTAGGTTTGAAGCCAAGTAACCTTATTTACTAAAAAGTAAACAAGTTTTTGCTGAACTATAATAGTTGCTACCATTTATTAGGACCACAGCTGTACACCTTACATAAAATACCACATTTAATCCGTACAGCAAGGAGACAATGCATACAGCCTTCCCATTTTAGAGAGAAAATATTTGAAGTTTAGAGAAGATAAGAAACAATGAAAAATCACAGGACTAGTAAAGGAGAGTGGGAATTTCAGTGTAGACCTGTGCTACTTCAACTGTATTTTACATGACCTCCTTAAACAATGAATGGCCTTTCAAACTGGCTGCTCTAGGAAGGCTGCTCCCACTTTCTTCCATCCTGGCCCTTTACCCTGTTCTTCCTCTGGTTTTTATTTTGTTTGTTTTTCCCCAGATCACTTAGCACACATCTATCTACTTTTATTTCTCTGTAACATACTAATTGATTTAAGTGTTCCCCTTTATCTTCTAGCTGATAATCCTTTGAAACAAAGCATTGTGTCACTCATTTTGCTTTGTTTTTCTTTTATTTTTTTGGTTTGAGATTATTTATTGCCATGACTTCTGGTCTACAATATATTGGGTTTTTCCCCAAGCTTTACTGAGATATAATTGCCAGATAACATTGTATAAGTATTACATGTGCAGCATAATGATTTGATGTGTATATATTGTGAAATGATTACCATAATAAGGTTAGTTAACACATCTGTCACCTCACATGTACCATTCATTTTAGATATCCATTATCTGGCACTGCTTGGCACTCAATACACCTTTGATTATATTGATTAATTTTAATCAGATATTGTATATTGTCTCACAAAAATCACCTCAGATTATTGAAATAGAAGAAATCATTTTTAAGCGAAGTAGTATAATACAATCAATAAATATGATAAGTGGTAGAAAAATGATTGCTGATTTAAATAATAATGGCAGAATTTGTATCTCCAAATTAATTTGTTTCCTTCAAAATAATCATCTAGGGAAATAACATACTTCTTCCAAAAATGTGGCTGTTTGTTCAGATCTAATTGGAGCTTGTTTTTATTTCCTCAGTTTATGGCACCTGTTTTGAATATACTCTGTGGTAATAAGATAATCATAAAGTTCTACAATATTTCTATTTTAAAATACTTCAAGGAGATAATGCTCAGTTGTTTGAGCTCTAGAATTTTAAAGTTATTTATAATGTAAAGCATCAGTGTACTTTCTTCACAGTGCTGAACTATGGGATTAAAAAGCAGTATTTACATCTTCTTTTTTGTTTTTTAATGAAGACTTCATTTTTTTAGGGCAGTTTTACGTTCACAGCAAAATTGAGTGAAAGGTTGAGATTTCCTGCCACCCCCCCACACACCACCACATACACAGCCTCTCCCACTGTCAGCATCCCCACCAGGTGGTACACGTGTTACAGTTGATGGCCCTACACTGACTCATCATCACCCAAAGTCCTTAGTTTACATTACAGTTCACACTTGGTGTTTTACATTCTGTGGTTTTGAACAAATGTCTAATAACATGTATTCATCATTCTAATATCATACAGAGTATTTTCACTACCCTAAAAATCCTTTGTGCTCTGCCTATTCATCCCTCCCTCCAACTCCAATCCCCCATCAGCCCCTATCTCCACTGATCTTTTTATTGTCTTCATAGTTTTGACTTTCCAGAATGTCATATGGTTGAAATCATACAGTATGTAGCATTTTCATATTGACTTATTTTACTGAGTAATATGCACTTAAGTTTCCTCCATGTCTTTGCATGACTTGGTAGCTCATTTCTTTTTAGTACCGAATAATATCCCATGTTTGTAGCACTATTTTTGTCCATTTACCTACTGAAGGACATCTTGGTTGCTTTCAAATTTTGGCAGTTACAAACAGAGCTGCTATAAACATCTGTGTGCAGGTTTTCTTGTGGACATAGGATTTCAAGTCATTTGAGTGGGATTGCTAGATCGTGTGGTAAGCGTATGTTCAGTGTTATAAGAAGCAGCCAAACTGTCTAACAAAGTCTCTGTACCATTTTGCATTTCTATCAGAAGTGAGTAAGTTCTTGTTGCTCCACATCCTCTGTGATAGATTTTGAGTTAATTTTTGTGAAGTGTGTAGGGTCTTTGTCTTGGTACATTTTTTTATTTTTGCTTGTGGATGTCCAGTTCCAGCACCATTTATTGCGAGGACTATCTTTTCTCCATTAAATTGCCTTTGCTCCTTTGTTAAAGATTAGTTGACCAAATTCATGTGGTCTGTTTCTGAGTTCTATTCTGTTTCATTGATCTACTTGTCTGTTCTTTCACCAATACTACACTGTAGCTTTATCGTAAGGCTTGAAGTCAGGTCATGTCATTCCTTGAACTTTGTTTTTCTCCTTCAACATTGTGTTAGATTCTTCCACCTTCTTTTGAACAACACATATTGGTGTAATATGAAAGTCCAGAAGACTAAATATTATAATTATGTTACTACATTATGCTTAGAAGATGCTTAATAAATATTTGAAATGTATACCCATCAGAAATTCTTATTTACTGGTTTGAAGAAGAGTTAGAAGTAGGGAGTAGACTTGCTGCCACATGACTATGATCATACCTGTAAATGCCATTTCCTTATATTTAGTAAAGGTTTAGAATCTTATTTCACATTGTTTAGAGTCTAAATGGCAAGGTAAAATAAACACATATAACTATAAACAAACATGTTTTTAGTGGCATAAATCTTATTATTTGTACATAGCAGTTCTTCCATTCTCATTTATGTTGACATATTTATAATGAGGGTTCTTATGTTGTGTGATGGATGTTCAAAGTTTAAGAAGATTGTACTAAACTTGCAGAAATTGCAGAAACATTTTTTGAAGTATAAGATTCATAAATAAAACATTTTTTTCTTCTTACCAAATGTTGTTATGTATTTAAAACTGAAGTGAGAGGACTAATATATATAATCTTTTAAAAGACAGTTTGTTTTTTAAGATCATTTTATGAAACAGTGGAAAGGAATTATTTAGTACTACATGAAATGTAATTACGTTTACATCTGAGGCCAGAAATGTTTCTCTTCATTCACAGATCTTTCAGCAC
Source organism: Rhinolophus ferrumequinum (assembly GCF_004115265.2). Classification (NCBI taxonomy): domain Eukaryota; kingdom Metazoa; phylum Chordata; class Mammalia; order Chiroptera; family Rhinolophidae; genus Rhinolophus; species Rhinolophus ferrumequinum. The sequence continues at coordinate 35,928,261 of NC_046301.1, forward strand.
CTAGCACGTTGCCTTGTATTATGAAAATTGAGGAGTGAAAAAAACTAATTGTGGATAGAGTATATAAACAAACAATGATCTTATATATATACCTTTTATCTCTCCATGCAAACATGAATTTCCACATGTGTATTTAAATTTTTTATTACAGATGGTTGCTAAAGGAGGAAAGGGTTCTGATATGTTTCCTTTGGGACAGCATGAAACAGGTGGCTCTCCATCAAAGCAACAGATGAGATCTGTTATTTCTGTGACTTCAGCTTTGAAAGAAGTGGGTATGGTAAGTTTCCTAAAACTTAGAAATCCTCAAAGTCAAAAGATTATTAAAAGGATTAAATTTAGTGAAACTATGTTAATTTCGAATGTCCTATTAAGTTTTCCTAGAGAAAAAAAAAATTACTTCTTAAGATTTTTGCATATGGTTTACTCCGAATATTGGAGCCTCGGTGATCTTAAGTTTTATATCTAGGACCTGGTAGATAAAAATGCCCCTTCTTTCACAATAAACAAAGGTTCACTTTTTAAGAAATAATGTCGCCTTGGTACTTAATTACCTTTAGGAATAAAGTCTAAGATATGTTTACATTTATTTTAAAGTTTTTGGCATAACATGTTAGAGGACTCAGTATAATCACACTTAATTCATTAGTTATTTCTTTTACCTTCTATTTCTGAATCTTTACCATGCCAAGTGGATAGTAAAACATAGAAAGGTGGACAAGTAGATAGTTTAAACTTGGAAGTCTTTTATGTGTCAGGTATCCATCTAAAATGTGAAAACTCTGTTTTAGGGTTAAGGGAAATGGGCACATGATGTGGAATTTCAACCTAGAATTCAACAGACAAAAAGGAAAATGTCTACTGAATCATATAACATATTAACATGATTTTTCTCCTTTCCTGATAATTAATGTCTGTGCCTTTTAATTGTTGAGTTTCATTAAGTTTTTGCAGACAATCGTGATGTTATTACACCAATTTTTAACAGCCTTTGTGTTTATAGTGAAAATAAGACTGAGTAGGAAAATACCAGTTTCTTGGTCACTGTCATGAACTTCATATAAGAAACTATTGTTTTTCAAGTAGGTTTAGTCTCTTTTTCTTTCTGATAACAACTTTGCATGTACTACATTGTTCACTTCAACTTTAGCTACCACTGTGTGGTTCCCTTCCTGGTACCCAGTTTCACATCTCAAGTAGCTGTTCATCTCTCTGGTTGTAGCAACTGCTAAACTCCTGACTACTTTACTGGGTAAAATGCTCTTTGTCTCATTACATGTATTACTTTAAAACTGACCATTACACTCTTTTGCATTTTTCTCAAATAGTACAAAATTGAGGTAATCCATGTAACTAAATAGTTTTTCTTTATGTGTTTTCTTGATAAATATTACTTAAAACTTTGAGAATTGCTCTTTCAAACTCTGAGTCTTCTAGATACCTTTACTTTCATAACTACTAATTTCTTCTTTTCATATATTTAAAAATCCTAGGTGGTCCAAGCTTGCTTTGATTTTACTAATCAAAAGACAAAATTGATATTATCATTAATACATGGGACTCAGAACTCGTTGTTATTCTCTTTGCTTAGGGAGAAAAGCCAATTCTCAATTATGTTTAGTTGTATGGCTTAATAAGAATTCATGTGTACATGGAGCAATGACAGCTTCAAAATAACACAGCTGATATTGAATTACTTACTCATCAAAGCTTACCCCGGCTCTAATTAAGAGAGTATATGAATTAGTTTTCTTTTTATTTCTGTAATTGACTTAAAATTATCAAAAAATCAAGTGCCCAAGAGGAAGAGGATATAGTTAAATACGCAATCAGTTATCTAAAAATATGACAAATAATTGAGAATTGGCCCTTCTATTATGTATTAAGGCTATTACTTGATTATATTTAACTGTTTCTCACTGCTGATAATGAAAGAAGCTGAGTTATTTATAGGAATACATTAACTCACAAGGAGCAATTTAATGACAAAAATTAACAAAACTATCAAAACTTTTAAAGAAGACTTTAAAAATAACATTTCTACTCTGTATTTATCTGTGTTTAAAGGACAGTTTAACCCAGGAAACCTCAGAAGAAGTGCAAAAGGCTAACAGTGCTATTTCAGTAGGTACAATTTTCAGTTTTTTTCCTCAATCATTTTACTTAATTGTATACATATTAAAATACAGCATTTTAACTGTTTCAGAGTAAACGAGAAATCCTACGTAGATTAAATCAAAATCTTAAAGCTCAAGAAAATGAAAAAGGGAAGCAGTGCCGCTCTGATATGCATGAGATAATTGTTCATGAGGATACCAAAGAGCAGGAGAAAGAAAAGTCGGTTTCATCTGATCGCAAGAAATGGGAGGCGGGAGGTCAGCTTGTGATTGCTCTGGATGACTTTACATTGAACACATCCTCCTTTGCAACTGACAGTATGTATAAAAGTGTTCAGATTCTGTTTTGGTCTAGCACACATGTAAACTTGTATTCCTGACACTCTGAAGGAAAACACTTAGAGAGATTGGAAGAGACTGGTAGAATTTCACATAATACCGGTAGGTGAAAAATGAAAAACTAATCAGCCTTAAAAATAGCAAGAATTTTAATACAAAAATGTGAAGTGTGAGAGAGGGAACTAATACATATTTAATTTGTGTTACTTAATCCTTTTTGATCTGTTACCAGGAATAATTCTTGATGAGATCCAGAGTAGTAAACTTTTTGACAAAATCTCAGAAAGGTCTCTAATGCATTTAGCAGGAACATTGAGAATATCTCACTTGATGATTCATTTATTCAGCAATAACTACTGGGCACCTACTATTTTCCTAGGCACTAAAGATACAACAATGAATGAACACAAACATGTGCTCTTGTGGAGCTTACATTCTAAAAGAGTGAGTCTGACCATCAACTAGCTAAATATAGTTTTAAGTAATATTTTGATGGAGTATTTTCTTAGAATTCCTTTTTGCATCGGAGAAAAGTCTAAAGACTCCATAGCATTTATTTGTTTACTTATTTAACAATCCTTTACTGAGTCCCATTATATGCCACACACTCCTAAGCAGTGAGGATGCAACAATGATTAAGACATAGTCTCTAACCTTCGGGTGCTTAGGATCTAATGGAAAGGGAGGCAAGTAAAGAGGCAGTTAGTTGTAGTTGATAAGTAATATGCTAGGAATAATCATATCATAGCTACTATAAAAATATGTATCAGGGCATAAATCATTGTTGGGAGAGCCAAGACAATGATTTCTGGAAAAAGTGATATGCTGAGGAATAAGAAGTTAGCTAAACCAAAGCACAGTGTTTCAGACAGAGAATTGCTAGGACCCCAAAGTGAGACATGTGATGCTAAGGGAACTCAATATAACTCAGCATGAATAACTGAAATTCAGAATTCAAGACAAAGACTGGCAAGCAAGAAGCCTTGGAAGAAGTAAAGTGGACTAGATTATGAAGAGTCCTGTGCATTGGCTCTGCCAAACAGTATGAACTTACTCTGAATGCAAAGGGGAATCTTTAAAACAAAGCACCCACTTCTGGGTTTCTGGCATGTTGAATCCTGACTGGGGAGTATTGGCCGGGGGTGGGGGTAATGGTAACTTACCACTGCTTTGGTGGTACTTTGAGTTTTTGTCTTCTCTATCCTGACTGCTACTGTTTGCTTCTCACAGTTCTCAAATAGTTGCTTCATGCATTTTGTTATGGCTTTTATAGCTGTATTCAGTGGTAAGTTATCAACACAGGGTGATGTGTGCTTACTCCATCTTCCTAGGAATTGGAACTCTAATTATCCTTAAAGAGATTTAAATACTCAGAAAAATAATCTTTTTGTATTATCTGTGTAATTACCATTTCTGGTGTTCCTAATTTCTTTGTTTAGATTCACATATCCATGTAATATTGTTTTCCTTCTGACAAAAGGACTTCTTTTAACATTTCTTGCAATGCAGGTGATAGATTCTTTTAACTTTTATATAATGCAAACTATTTCACCTTAATTTTTAAAAGATATTTTCGCTGACTATGGAGTTCTAGGTTGGCAATTTTGTTTTTCAATGCTTTAAAGATGTTGCTCCATTGTCATCTTATTTGAATTGTTTCTGACAAGAAATATGGCCCTTATCTTTGTTCCTCTCTTCATAACATGCCATTTTTCTCTGACTGCTTTCAAGATTTGTCTTTATCATTGGTTTTCAGCAATTTTGGATGTACCTTATTGTAGTTTCCTTCATGTTTTTTTTCGTTGGGGTTTGTTGAGCATCTTGGATCTGTGGGTTTACAAGTTTCATCAAATTGGAAATTTTTTTGCTAATATTTCTTCAAATATTTTTTCTGTGCCTTGTACCCCTTCTCTTCTTCAGAGACTGCAATTTCGTGTACATTAAGCAGTTGTCCCATAACTGCATGATACTCTTTTCATTTTTCAGATTCTTTTTTTCCCTGTGTTTTTCTATTGCTCTAGTTTCAAATTCACTTATTTTTTTTCTGCATTGCTAAATCTAATCTATTCATCCTATTCAGTGAATTTTTCATCTCAGATATTGGAGTTTTGTCTCTAGAAGTTTGATTTGTGCATACCCACACATATATATATATGTCTCTACTTAAATTTTGATCATACAGAATACAGTTATAAAAACTTTATTGATGTCCTTGCCTGCTAATTTTAACAGGCTCTCTTCTGTAGTTTTCCCTGTCTCAGTTCTTGGTCCATTTTTGATTGAGTGATTCTTCTCCTCATTCTTTTCCTGCTTCTTTGTATGATTGGCAACTTTCCATTGGATGCCAGACATTGTGAATTTTACCTTGTTGGGTGCTTAGGTATTTTTGTGTTTCTGTAGTTATTCTGCAGCTTTGTTCTGGAATGCAGTTAAGTTAGTTGGACTCAGTTTGATCCATTCACGTCTTGTTTTTAATATTTGTTAGGTGAAATCAGCCATGTCTAGTGATAATTGTTCCCCACTGTAGAGATTAAACCCTTCTGAATATTTTATGCCTTTCATTCCCTGTAATCTTTTTGGGTAGTTCTTTTTCTTCCATGGGTAGTTTTCTCATACATTTGCTCAGATCACTACTGTACTGAATATTCAAGGGCCACACTCTGCAAATATCTGGAATTCTCTGAAATTCTACTTGCCGTGGTCTCCCAAGAATCCCAGCTCCATCTCCTGAACTTGGGAAGTGTACTGGACTCTTCTTGGGTTCCCTCTTTTGAGTTGCAGCCTGGAAACTCTCTCAAGACAGCAAGCTGGGGCGATCATAGGGATCATCTTACTTGTTTTTTTTTTCTCTAAGAGATCTGTGTTCTTCATTGCCTCTTACCAGTGTCTTGAAACTGTTATATTTTGTCCATTTGTTTTTGTTATTTAGGCAATAGTATAACCCTAGGTATCTTATTCCATCTTACTCATAATTAGGAAGTCCTTGAGACCAGTTTTTATAAGCTCTTGCACTAATCTAGACAAAAAATATTAATGACCTTAACTGGAATATGATAAAGAAAAGACAACATAGTTAAGATTCAAGTATACTCAGGAGCAGACCTCTAAGGGCTTTATGTGAAACTCGTCTAAGAGTTTGTCAGAGAGAGAAGAACTTTGGAAGGAAAATGAGGAACAGTCAGAGTTAGGAAGATTGGGAGTGTGGCATAGATTTAAAAGGAAGAGGAGAATATTTCAGGTTGAGGGCTAAAAAATTTACACTGATTTTGTTCAGGAAGAGGTATTGTGACCTTGATAAAAGCCATTTCATTGGAGTGCTAGGGGCAGATATGGAATTGGGAATTAAGAAGCGAATGGAAGGTGAGTAAGTGAAAAAAAAGGGAGAGAGAGAGACGGAGAGAGAGAGTTTAGAACCTTTTAAGGAAGCTGATCTGTGAAAGGGAAGAGAAATGCAGGGTGGTGTTACTTGGTAGCAATGTAGAGTCAGTGTAACCTTATAAAAGAGAGACTTGAAAATATTCTATGATAATTAGAAGGGCAAAGTATATCACGTCACTCTCTTATTTAAATTCTAATTGATTTCCATTGTTATTAGAGTAAAAATCCTAAATCCCTTTAATAGTCAACGATACTCTCCTGTGCTTTTCCCTTGCTTATTGACACCATACATTTCATTCTACCTATTCTCACTTCTCCCATCTTAAAACCTGCCAAGCTCTCTCTTTTTCATAGTCCTCTTCCCCTTTCTTCTTTCCTGTGAGTTCTTTGCATGGCTGCTTTTTTCTTTTCTTTTCTGTCCCTATTCTTCAACTTTTATCCCATTTCTGAAGTCCTCTTTATAGCAGAGCTCTTCAAAGTGCCATCTACTTACAATTCCAATTCCTCTCCTTTCAACCAAGCTACTTCAACCAAGCTTTTTTTCCCCCAACTACTCCATGAAAACTGTTCTTTTCAGAGTTATCGAAGACCTTTATGTTATAGTTAGCTATCCTAATTTTATGAATCCGCAGCATTTGCCGTACTGGATTATTATCTACACTCACCAATTTCTTGAAACCCTTTCTTCACTTTTATGCAGTCTATTAAAAGTAAACCTCTTCTATTATTTTTAATATAATAGAATATTATTATTTTTAAGGAACTAATCACATACTGTAATTATTTTCTTCATTTAAGCATCTTTTGCCTGTGTTCCCTTTTATAACATAAACTTTTAAAATAAGCTCATCTGACTTGTACTGCATGTTATGTATTCCTTAACAGTAGCACTGATTTTATTCATAAAAAATCGTCATTAAATAGATAGATGAATCTGAGGGCAGACACAACTGATGTGAGATCTTTTAGATGGTGGGACTGGAGATAATTTAGAGCACCTCTGAGGTAAAGATTATCGCCAGTGTGACGGCGATAGAGGTAGTAGAGAGATGTAAATTTTATAGAAGATGGAAAAAAATCCCTGCCACATTATCTTAAATGGGAGGAAAAGTTATATGCAGACCAGAAACACAAGAATCGGCTAATCTTGTCTTTAAAAAATCAGTTCCCTATTGATAGTCATTTTGGCTGTACAAACTGAATATTACCTAATTTGCAAGTACTTGCTTTCATGGCACTGGTACACAAAAATTTGTATCAATGAGTATTTAGTTAACACTGAAAGTTTATATGACTTATACCCCATACTATTTGAGATTGTTTACTGTCTATTACTATTAGGTACCTATATGCTAAAGGAATTATTAACAAACAGTCTAAAGACTCAGACTTCAATAGATAATATTCTATTTTTTGCTTTCCTATATTTTTAAGGTTTACCACAAATTATTGCTTTCAAAAAGAAAGTGTCAGTTGCCTACTTAATATACATATGATAAATTCAAACAAAATTGCTTAGAAATACTTTCTCTACTTTTAATCCATAAGTGCTATATTTATCTTAGGATGTGTTTTCTATTCTCTTCAATTAAATTTATAGAAAAAAATTTAATTTATATTTTATCTTCTTTTGGTACTCTCCCAAATTATTGCTCAATTTTTAGGTTTCCTTTTTTTTTTTACATTTTTCTCAAATAAAAATTTTATATACATATAATTTATGTTTTTTTATTTTTATATTCCCTAAAACTATAGTTTAATTCCTATTTAAAAAGGCAATTATAGATATTTTTATTATTAATATTAATTGCCTCGTTCATTTATTCCCTGGAAGTCTTTTTTTAAGCAGCATCATCATCATCTCTTTGTGGTATAACCTTTTTTTCTCTCATGAAGCCCTCAATTGGATAGAATACCTTAAATCTGCCTTATCATGCAATATTATTATGCCATTGAAAATTATTTTTTATATCTTACAGAATATACAGTGGGGGAGGTTATTAAATTAGATCCTGGAGGATCTCCAAGAAGAGTTTGGGGGAAAAGCCCTACAGATTCTGTTCTAAAGATACTTGGAGAAGCTGAAATACAACTTCAGACTGAACTATTGGAAAACACAACCTTTAAAAGTGGTAAGCAGAAACTATACCTTTTTTGCCCTATTCTAGAAGTAATATTAAAAATTAAATTGTACTTTTAAGATGTTTCTACATAAATTAATTATTTGTAACAGATTATTTTTTGTTATAATAATTTTCTAGTTAGATGGAGATTAGTTTTATTTTCAGGGTAACTGTTTCAAATGGTAGTCTTGAGTTTTGATCTGATATAACCTGGATGGGAACAAAAACTAAAAGGAAATGTGTTTGGGAGAGGCAGAAATGTAGAATAGTTAGAACGATGTTTTACATGAATAAAGATAGAGGAGCATTACATTGAGATGAATGGTGTATGTTTTAAGTGGATTCAGTAATTAGGTTGATGAAAAGACTCAAAGATAACTGTAGTAAGTATGACAAATTATCCTAGGACTGGGGAGGATGAATTCTTGTGAGGAAAACATTTATGACCCATGAGTGTTGTGGGTCTTGGTATTACAGATATGCATAAAAAAGTGTCTGTGTATAAAACGAGTGTTTGCAGATTTAACAGCTTATTCAAATGAAGAGGAAGTTAAATATAGTATTTTTTTATGTTGTGTCTAGGCACAAATATGTGTATTTTGTAGTCTAAAGGTCCCACGTATATTCATTCCCATTAGAACTATGACTAAAAACATCAGATTCTGATTCCTCTTAAGTAAAGATTGTATTGCTTATATGTGTCATTTGGGCTATGGTAATACTTAGGCAATGTGAAAGCGGGGCTTTCCTTCTCCAGATTATATGATCCATCTGCATAGAATTGGAACTGAGAAGTATTTTGTTTTATGATTTGTCTTTTTTTTTTAATTGTTTGCCAGCTATTTATCGAACACTTACTAGCTGTGTAAACTGTTACATGTTAGGTGGTAAAACCACAACGAGTTAAAGATCATCCTTCCTCTCAGAAGACAGACAAATGGAAACAAATAAGTGATAATATCACATGAAAAGGGAAAGAATGAAATTATGCACAGAGCTACAAGGTAGTGCACAGATATTTAAGTAGTTAACTTCATTTTGGATAGTTAAAGCTTCCCAGAGTTGTCATCTGCTCTCTTTTAATATTTCCCTTAAATACGTTTACTTAGAAGAATACGCTCTGTGCTGGGATTTTAAGACAAACAAGTCACAGTTCCTACCATCAAGGATATCACATGTGTCAGAGTCTGTGATAGAAGTGGTGTGTGTGAAATGCCATGGAGCCACAGTTGAGGAGGCTTTATGTTGTCAATACTGTGCAGTTTCGTTAAAGATAACGTGGCCCTTTGGGGTCAGGGAAAGCCACATAAAGCAAGTGATTTGGGGGAGGTAAGGTTGAGAATGAAATTCCACGCAATATGCAATTCCCCATATGAAAAGGCACAAAGGTTATTTAATGTGTATGTGGGAGTAGCTACATGTTGTGGAAAGGGAATGGGCTTTGGTTCCAATTCTGGTTCCATCACTTTCCCAGAAACCATGCGCAAGTTCCTCTGACTTGGACATTCAGTTTCTACATGTATAGAATGGAAATAATATTATCAGGGATTGTTTTGTGGATTAAATGACAAACATAAAGGACTTGCGGTGTTCTTTAGTCTTCCAATCCTTATACCAATGTCTCTTTCATCATTTTGATTGTCTTAAGCTCTTTTTATAATAGACGCCTTAGGAAGGGCTCACGTGAACAGTATGACCAGAGATTTTGCACATTCATAACAGTTTGTCTGAAGACTTTATTCTTGAAGGTCAATTTGACTGAATATAAATTTGTTGCTTACATTTCCTTTCCTTGAATGTCTTTATAACTCCATTGTATTCTGGCGTAAAGCATAACTGTGAGAAAGTCTGATGACAAACTTATTATCTTATAAATGACTTGATCTTTTTATTTGGATGCTCAAAGGATATCTTTCTTTATCCTTAAAGTCCAATAGTTTTCTTAAAATGCATTTTGGTGTTCAGTTTATTTTTCTAGTACATGTTGTATTTTTTTTTAATTCTTTTAATAGACTTTTGTTATAAAGTAGTTTTGGGTTCATGGCAAAATTGAGCAGAAAGTATAGTTTCCATGTACTCCTTCCTTTCGTGTAAGCACAGCTGCCCAGCCATCGACATCCTCCTACCCCAAGAGCGGTGCGTTTGTTACAATCGATGAACCACCATTGGCACATTATTATCACCCAAAATTCATCGTTTACATTAGGATCCATTCTTGGTGTTGCACTTTCTATGGATTTATATAATGACACGTATCCACCCAGGTATCGTACAGAATAGTTTACTGCCCCCAAAAACCCCTATGTTCTACCTATTTATCCCTCACTCCCACCAAACTCCTAGCAACCACTGATCTTTATACTGTTTCCGTGGTTTTTGTTTTTGCGGAATATCTTATAGTTGGAATTAAACAGTACATACCCTTCTCAGACTGGCTTCTTTTACGTAGCAATATGCATTTAAGATTCCTCCATGTCTTTTCTCATAGCATAATAGCTCATTTGTTTTTAGTGCTGAATAAGAACACATGGCATGGATGTACCATAGTTTGTTTATATAGGTTGCACACCTATTGAAGGACATCTTGGTTGTTTCCAAATTTTGGCAATTACAAGTAAAACTGCTAGAAACATCTGTGTACAGGTGTTTTTCTGGACATAGCATTTTAGCTCATTTGACTGAGTATTAAGGAGTGGGATTGCTAGATCGTGTGGTAAGAGTATGTTTAGTTTTATAAGAAACTGCAAAACTGTCTAACAAAGTGGCTGTACCATTTTGCATTCCCATCAGAAATGAAAGAGTTCCTGATGCTCCACATCTGCAAAAGCATTTGTTGTTGTCAACATTTTGCATTTTAGCCATTGTAATAGATGTGTGATGGTATCTCATGCTTTTAATTTGCAATTCCCTAAAGCACGTGATGTGGAGCATCTTTTCATATGCTTATTTGCCATCTGCATATCTTCTTTGGTGAGGTTTCTGTTCAGATATTTTGACCAATTTTTAATTGGGTTGTTTTCTTACTGTTGAGTTTTAAGAATTCCTTGTGTATTTCGGTTAACAGTCCTTCATGTGTTTGTCTTTTGCAAATAATTTCTCCCAGCCTATGGCTTATCTTCTCATTTTCTCGACTGTGTCTTTCACAGAGCAAACATTTTTAATTTTAATTTATTCTCTTTTTAACAGATCGTGCCTTTCGTGTTCTGTCTAAAAAGTCCTTGCCAGATCCAAGGCCATCTGGATTTTCTCCTGTAGTATCTTCTAGGAGTTTTATAGTTTTGAGTTTAACATTTAGGTCTGTGATCGATTTTGAGTTTTTTTTGGTTAAGTGTATAGGGTCTGTTTCTCGATTTATATATATATTTTTTGTTCATAAATGTCCAGTTGTTCCAGCACCACATTTTGTAAAGACTATGTTTTCTCCATTGAATTGCCTTTGCTCCTTTGTTAAAGATCAGTTGACTGTACTTATGTGGTGTATTTCTGAGCTCTATTCTGTTCCATTGATCTATTTATTTATTTCAGTACCGCACTGTCTTGATTACTGTAGCTTTTAGTAATCTTGAAGTTGGGTAGTATCAGTCCTCCAACTTTGTTCCTCTCCTTTAATACTGTGTTGGCATTTCTGGGTCTCTTGCCGCTTCACATAAACTTTAGAATCAGTGTGTCAATATCCACAAAATAGCTTGCTTGGATTTTGATTGGATTGTGTTGAATCCGTAGATCAAATTGGGAAGAACTAGCATCTTGACAATATTGACTCTTCCTAGCCATGAACATGGAAAATCTCTCCATTTACTTAGTTGTTCTTTGATATTTTTCATCAGAGTTTTGTAGTTCTCCTCATTGTGGTGTATTTTTTTAATATGTGGTTTCCAGATACCGCCCCAGTCCCCAATTTTAGGAGAGTGTTCGTGAGTTATGGTTTTCTGTTTTTTTCCTTTAAGTCTACTTCAGGGATTTCTATGAGTATTTTGGATCTTTTTTGCCTTTTCTTTCTGCCCTTTCTCTTGAATCCTTTCTGTCGCTTTTTTTTTTTAATTTTTTTCTCCTGTTCACCTTCCATGTCTCTTAAGACGTTGTATGTTTTGTTTATATGATGTGTGTTTGTTCTATAATCTTTATTTCTAAGATTTTTTTCTAGTCTTTCCTGAGCTCTGTCAGCTGCCTCATCCTGATTATTTTCTTGTTGTAATTTATGTTGTTCTATTATATCATGTTCTTCATTTTTCTAGTTGATTTTTAAATTGTAGGTTACTAATTTTAATTTGTTTTGTGGGTTTTCTTAATCTGTTGCAGTGGTTCTCAAACAAGGGTGATTTTGCCAAGAAAGGACACTTGGCATAGACGGAAGACGTTTTTGGTTGTCACCTGGGAGGGGTACTAGGAGTATCTAGTGGATAGAGGCCAGAGAAGCTGCTATGTCTTCTACAATGCATACTGTAACAAGTGCTTCCCAAAGCAAATTACCTGACCCAATAGGGCCAAAGTTGGGAAATCCCAGTCTGCGGGGGGCACATCGTTCTACTTCTATTTTTTTCTTATAATGATTTTGTACAGAATTCAGTAATAACCCTATTATATTACTTATTTGCACGTGAACTTAGATTTGCTAAACGTTCAAGAGGGAACAGTGAGTCAAAACAGCTTTTCTAACTTCAGAGCTTAGAGCTTCCTCTTCTATTACTTACACGACATTTTTTAGAATTATGGCCTTGTAGTTTCTGAGCTCTTCTGGCCCTGTCGCTTTCCCCCATTTTTCTCTTTCCTTTGTTTCTATTATCCCTGCACAGATCAATTTGGATTCTCTTTCCAGCAGTTTCTCCTCAATGTGGTACTTTGTTCTAGAAGGAAACATCAGTTGGTTAGTGTTGAGAATTCTTAGGGCCTATAGTACCATAACCCTTAGCTATTAACCCCTTCAGTTTACTTGCAAATTGGAATTTGTAAAAAACGATTCCTATTTCTGCTGCTCTTCTGAAATTGACCCATCATGCTTGCTGGTGAATACCTACAGGCTGTTGTGGGATTCTCCCGATCTGGAGCATGTCAGGTGCTCTCTTGTTTCCCCCTGCTTTTCTTGTGCACAGATGCTATTATTACCTGAGTCTGGAGATTGTCAGTGATTTTTTTCCCCCATTCACATGTACTTCAGGGTTTGTGAGGATACTTTTCACCTAGATTTGGTTTAGATGTTAGTCATGGGTATTTAATTTTGCTATCCTGATTTTGTCTGTGGTTTTAGAGGGACTCAGGAAGAATTTATAAAAAACCAAAACTATTTCTTTGCTTTCTTCCTAGAATTTCTCTATTTGTCTTTAAATATTTGATCCATTGATGTGCTGTAAAATTTTTTTCTCACATTTGACTGTTTTCTTCCTTTCTAACTGTATAGAAACCCCTCCACCCACTGCCAGGGAAAATAATTTATGAGATGTGTTTGTCTATAATTTTCCTTTTTTGTAAGGTGCTTATGGTGTTTTGGTATCAAGGTTTTGCTGGCCTTATAAAACAAGTCGGGAAATAGTATCTGTTTTCTGGAAAAGTTGTGAAAGATTAATATTATTTTCTCCTTGAGTATTTGGAAGAATTCGCCTGTGAAGCCATCTGCACTTTGAGTTTTCTCTGGGAAGATTTAAATTATGGATTCAATTATGTTGTAATTCCTTTTGGATCTTTAGATTATTTGCAAGTATTTTGCATTAATTTTGTAACATTTTGATGTTTTTCTAGTTATCTTTCAAATTTTGTTGTAGTCATAGAACATCATACTGTGCATGATCTCAGTCCTTCGAAATTTTTGAGACTTGCTTTATTGCCCAATTTATGGTCTGGTAAATGTTTCATATTCACTTGAAAAGAAGGCGTATTTCGTAGTTACTGAGCATAGTTGTATGTATGTATATTCTGTGTCATTTTGTGTAATCATAATGGTTAAATCTTCCATAATTTTACTGATTATTTTTTCTGCTTGTTCCATCAGCTACTGAGAAAAGAGTGTTAAAATCTCCACTTGTTTGTGGATTTGTCATTTTGTTATTTTAATTCTATCACTTTTGCTGTTTATTTTTTAAAGCTAAATTATTTAGTGCATGGCAATTTGGATTGTTGCATTGATTGTTTTGATTGTTGCATTGACCCTTTTATTATTATATGTCTGTGTTTATCTCTAGTATCATTACATCCTTTAAAGTCTACTTTATTTCATATAGCTATACCACTGAACATTCTTTTGGTTAATGTTTTCTTGGTATATTTTCTTCTGTATTTTTTCCTCTCAGTTTTTCTGACCCCTTATGTTTCAGTGTGTCTCTTATCTCAAATCCCTTCCAACAATCTTTGTCTTTAAATCTGAATGTTTATTTATCTATAATATAATTATGGTATGGTTTGATTTTTAGACTATGTACAATCTTGCTATTCGTTTTTTGTTTGTCCCATGTGTTCTTTGTTTCTTTATTCTTTTATTCCTTTCAGTCTTTTAATTTTTCCGTTTGTTTTAATCAAACATTTCATTTTTTTCTTGTATTTGTTTGTAGTTATATATTTTTCATTTACCCTTTTGTTGTGGTCCTATAGATTACAATTTGTGTCCTTGTTTAATTTTACCATAATGCTCATTTAAGTCGACCTTAATTTAGTATTTATAGTCCTTAAACTATGCCTGTTTTTTTAACAATATTACTCCTTTATCCCCCTCTATCCCTTTATACTACTGTTATTATATATTTTATTTTCATATATCTTATACAGCTCATGAACCATTATTATGCTAAGCAATTAATATTAATTTATACTTACATTTGATTCTTTACAGTGCTCCTTATTCCTGAAGTTGCATACTTCCATTTGGTATATATTTCCTTTAGTCTAAAGAACTTTCTTTAGTATTTCCTATAGTGAAGATCTGCTGTTTATAAATTCTCTCAGCTTTTGTTTGTCTAAAATGGTCTTTATTTCACCCTCCAGCTTTATTGAATTATGATTGAAAGATAAAAAATGTTATATATTTAAGGTGTACAACGTGGTGTTTTGATGTAAGTATACCTTGTGTAATGATTTCCATAATCAAGCCAATTAACATGCATCACCTCATACCGTGTTTTGCCGTGTATAATGCACACTTTTTTGCCCAAATTTGTGAGGGAAAAATAAGGATGCGCATTATACATGGGTAGTACTAATTCCATATCCATATAAATATTTTTAATTCTTTCATTTATGCTTATGAGTTAAAAGTGTAACTCTAGAAATCAAGAACAATATCCATATGCAAAATAATACCCTGAAATACAATAATCGGTTTTGTTGAACTTACAATGAACTTGCAACAACAAAGAGTTCTTGGCCTTCTATGATACGTAAATATGGTAAATTTGTTACCCGTACATAAAATTTCTTGTACCATAATATGTTTAAAAAAATGAATGCTAAAATTCCTTTACAATGTCAAAAATAAGTACCTAAGTGTAAACAAATAAAAATTTGAATTAAAAATTAAAACAAAGGATTTTTTCCCTGAAAGTTTGGGCCAAAAACATGGGTGGCAAAATATGGTACTTTCAGGTTTTGTGTGTGTATGTGTCTGTGTGTGTGTGTGTATTGAGAACACTTAAGATTTACTCTTACGGAATTTCAAGTATACTATGCATTATTAACTATAGTTAACCATGCTGTACATTAGATCTCTAGATCTTACTCATAACTGAAAGTTTATTCCCTTTACCAACATCTCCCCCTTTACCAACATCTTCCCAGCCCCTGGCAACCACCATTCTGCTCTGTTTTTCTGAGTTCTACTTATTTAGATTCCACATATACATGATATCATGCAAAGTTTGTCTTTCTGTATCTGGCTTACTCACTTAGCATACTGCCCTCTAAGAATGTCCTTCTTTCTTGAGGTTGAATAATATTTTATTATATATATCACATTTTCTTTATCCATTCATCTGTGATGACACTTTGTTTGTTTCCATGTCTTGGCTACTGTGAATAATGCTACAGTGAACATGGGGTGCAGATATCTCTTCAAGCTGCTGATTTCATTTCCTTTAGATATATACCCAGAATGGGATTGCTGGATCATTTGCTAATTTTATTTTTAGTATTTTGAGGAACCTCCATACTGTTTTCCATTGTGTCTGCACCAATTTACATTCCTACCACCAATGCACAACTTTTCTCCATATCCTCACCAGTATTTGTTATTACTTGTCTTTTTGATAATAGCTATATTAATAGAAGTGAGATGATCTCTTATTGTGGTTTTGTTTTTGCATTTCCCTAAATAATAGTGATGTTCACCACCTTTTCATATACCTGTTGGCCATTTGTACGTCTCTTTTGAGAAATGTCTATTCAGTTCCTTTGCCCCTTTTTAAATTGCTATAATTAATTATAGCAAATTAATTCTAATTTGCCCATTTTTTGTGCTATTGAGTTGCATGAGTTCCTTTTATATTTTGGATATTTAACCTCTTGTCAGATACATTCTTTGCAAATATTTTCTTCTGTTCCATCGATGTCCTTTTCATTTTGTTTATTATTTCATTTGCTGTGGAGAACTTTTAGTTTGTTGTAGTCTCACTTTATTTTTTCTTTTGTTGCCTGTATTTTTGGTATCACATCCAAAAATTCCTTGCCAAGATGTAGTATATTCTGTTTTTTGACTTGCCTATTCAAGTATCTTGCCTGTTGTTCCACTGTGTTGTTTTACTTTTGGTTTCTAGGAATTTTTTTGTATATTCTGGATAGAAGCCCTTTTTTAATTGTATGTGTTGTAAATATATTTTGTCTTTCAGTGGCTTGTCCTCTTAAACTTGTCCTTAAAAATGGCAATGATAAAAGACTGAATAAATTGGGCTATAATAAAATTAGCAATTTCTGTTCTTCAAAGAAATGTCATTCAGTGGAATGTTGAATAGGAGTGTCATGTTCTTGATTCATGGAAGTAAATGTATTATATTAACTCGAATCTCTTTCAAAAATACCCATTAGCAGATTAAGGAATTCCCTTCTAGTCTTGTGTTTTTGAAGAGTTGTTGAATTTTATCAGATCCTTTTCCCGAATCAATTGAGATGAGTGTATGATTTTTCTGCTTTATTAATGTGGCAAATAGCTTTGATTGATTTTCAAATGTTAAAGGGACCTTGTCAGTATTTTCAGTATTTTTTTAATTGTTGCCAGTCTTATAAGTTAAGTATTTCATTGATTTTATTTGTGATTCTCTGATTGTGAATTTCATCATGTCATATTCTTTTGGCCATTTTGATTTGCTTCTCTGTAAATTATTTTTATATTCTGTGTCCTTTCTGTATTGCATTGCCTATCTTTTTCTTGTGAATTTTTAATCTGATGTAGATAACCTTTATTTGGTATGTCATCACAGGTTTTTCCACACTCTGCTGCACTTATTTTTATGCTGTTTTTGGACATGCAGGTTTTTTTTTTAATTTTCATACTATTATGTTTTTTCTTTACATCTTCTGAATTTTCCTTATTAGATGGAAAATTTTCCCAAATCTTTAAATTAAATAGGTAACAGACACATTTATGCATGTGTGCGCGCACGTGCACACACACACACACACATATACACACATGTAAGATCATTAATTGGAATTCTAAAATATTTTTCTTGGTTATTTTTAGGCAATTATTATTTCAAATGAATTTTAAGTTCATTTTATCTAACTGGGTGTTATAATTAGAATTGTTTTAATTTATATATTGGTTTTTGGAGAATTATTTTTATGCTATTAAATTCAAGAATTTAAGTATATTCTTTTTATTTGTACCAATTTTTTGTGTTTGTCGGTAACATTTTGTTTTCTTCATTTAAGTTCTAAAACTTTTTTTGGTAAATTCATTGTAATACAATGTGGATTTTTATCTTTAAAATGGGTGATATATTATTTACATTTCCTTTTCTAAGTTGCTATGTCTAGTTAAAATGAAGCTGTTCTTTCTATGTAAAATTTTATATGCAGACTCCTTACTGAATTATTTTACTAAATCTTTTAGGTGTTTTTCCTTGACATCTTAGATCTTCCAGATGTTCAGATTATATCATCAGTAAGAAGAAATAGTTTTTTGTCTAATATTTATATAGATTTTTTTTTCTTCTTACTATATTTGGTAGACCCTGGAAAGCAATCTTTAATAGTAAGGATGCTACCCTGGCATCCTTGTGCCTGATTTTGGTAGATGTGATTTTTATAGCATAAAAGTAAGGCCGAAGGAGCAAAAACAGATGTGACCCTACCGTAATCAGTTTGTTGATAGGCTTGGTGAAGGGAAGATATTCCAAAACATGAGCATCACTACAGTTTTGTTATCTGTTGACTAGAAAGAAGTAAGGTAAAACAACTAACAAATACCTAAACACAACTTTTTTTCCTAAGGAAATTAACTGAACCAGGGGCAGTTCCTGCTAACCCAGTGTTTTATAGTGGTAGACCACAGGCAACACAAAGGACCTAGAAATCATTGTGTATAATTAAAATCGAGACCAATGAGCAAGGTTCTCTGTTTTTCTCCAATCTTTCAGCCATGTGTATACAGACGTAGTAGGCAGAAAATTGAATTTATGAAGGATTGGGATTTTGCCACAGGAGTACAGTGCGGTGAGGAAGTATGTAAGAGAATGATTATGATGATGGACTTTAGTTGAATTTTAATTGGGGTGGTAGGGAAAGAACACATGGTAGGATCAGTGCATTGTAGGTCCTGCTAGAGTAACATTTTTTAGAGTTGGGGTAGTAGAGGGAGATAACTGGAAAAATAGGATGTTAAATACTAGAAGGTGGAGTATTTAACATTGAACATTTTGAGGAGCTGCAATTAATGACAAGGTCTCTAAGGTATAATCATTGGAGTGACTGAGGTATGGTGAATGTCAGATCATTGGAGAGGAACTGGAAGTCCATATATTGGAAGGGTTCTTGGTGTAGATATAGAAATCAACCTAACTAGGGAAGGCAGTATTAGGGAAGGAACATCTGACGGTGAGCTAGGAAGTTAACATCTTCAAGGAATAAATGGGAGTGACCTCTTGGGATCTTGTAGATAACTTCAATAAGTTGTTCTGAGGTAAATCCATTCTTCCTGGTATCAGTTTAAGTATGGAGAGTTTGTCATAATGAGACGTAACTAGCAATTACCAGAAATAAAAACGGTTAATAATTTTAAAATTACCATTCTGACACATATGTATTAGTTTCAAAAAAAAGGGGAAAAATAGTAAACCATAGGTTAACTACCCTAGAAATCATGTATAATTAAAATGAAATTTGGCTATCATATACCTTAATCATTTATTAATTTCTAATATGTCACAGCTTAACCAATAATTACCTGTTTTAAGAACGCACTTTTTGTACTTTGTTCTAAATGCTGTTACAAGTAAAATTCAAGTCTCTGTGAAAACATAACATGATTTCTCATTTTTGTTTTTTCAGATATTTCTCCTGAAGGGGAGAACTACAAACCCTTAATTAGTGGAGAAGAAAAAGTAAAATGTGTTTCACTTGAAATGAACCCATCAGCTACTGTTGTTTCTTCTGTTGATAGAAACAGTCCAAAGTTTAGTGAGGCATCTCCACAGATGTCATTGAAACCAGAAGAAAATTTGGATGGTATGTTTTAGTGAGTCAAAAGGAGTTATATTTAATTTAATGATACTTTTAATTGTTTCTTTATAAACAAATCATCAGAATATGTATATATGTTTGGGTGATTCACCTCAAATTAGGTTCACTACTTTTTATACTTTTAGTAACTAGTCTGTGTGTAATATGTACTGCAATACCAAACTTAGTGTTAAAACAATCATTTTATTATGTGTCATGGTCCTGTGTGTCAGGAATTGAGTCAAGACTTGGCTCAATATGATTTTTTTTTTTTTTGAACTATGTGCTTTTGTGTCTGGGTTAGGTTGGTGGGATTCAGCTTACAGCCAGGCTAGTCTGATGGGTCCAAGATGACTGAAATACCTGGAACGCTGGGCTAAGCTGGGCCCCTCTCCCTTTTCATGTAGTCTCTAGGCCTTTCTGTGTACTCTTTCCAGCAAGTAGTCTGACTTCTTATGTGGTGGTCCAGGCTCACAGATACCTAAGTAAGGGCTGATTGTACTCTTAAAAGCTAATCTCAGAATTGGCACTGTATCACTTCTGCCATACTTCATTGGTCAGAGCAGTCACATGCCAGCTTAGATTCATAGGGAGGCAAAACAGACCCCACCTTTCAAAGGTAAGAGTGCTAAAGAATTTGTAGCCATCTGTAATCTGCTATAGTCTGCCGTTGGACGAAAAATTATTCATGTTCCCCCCACATGCAAAATACATCCATTCTCAAAGCCTCATTTTATTATGGCATCGGCTCAAAGTCTCAAAATGTTGTTATAAAAGTCAGGCCTTGGGTACAGTTCTTTGAATACAATTACTCTCAATCTGAAGACGTACAAGTAAAAGAGAAAGTTACTTGTCTTTCATATACCTAAAATGTAATGATGAAACAGGAATAGAGACTCCTTTTCAAAAACAAGGAAAATGGAAAGTACATAGCAATCATTGGTTCATAAAAATTCTGAAGTCCACCCAGGACTAGCATTGTCAATGTGCTTCCTTTAGACCAAAAGTTGGTGTCCTCAAGGGTTCTTGTCTCCTGAACTATGTGTTTTCGTGGTAGTGCTTCTACAAGTAGAATAATTTTGTAGATTTTACATGAATGTTAATTAAAATTCACTATTTTTTTTTTTTTGAGACCGCCCCTTCTCTACCTTGAGGTGTCTTTGAGGATTCTGTGAGACAGTGCTCTTGGGATTTCATAGAAATCCTTACGTCCAGCAGAGAGAGTCTGTGAGACATCTTTCTGTGCCATAACAGATGGTTTTATGGCCGCACCTTCGACTTCATCTTTCCCCTGAGACCACATTTTACTGTCCTAACTTTCATGTTTGTCTTGAAGCCTTGTCTTCCCTTTAGAAGCTTTTGTTGCCTAAAAGGAATTATCTTGGACTTTTTTTTCTAAATTCTCTGTATAAAGTAAACAGTTCTTTCTCTCTCTCTTGTACTTTCTCAGAGGCTGTTAGAAGCTAGCTGGCACTTTGAACATTCTGCTTAGATAGCTCCTTAGCTAGATCATTGGATCTATTAAGTATATTTTCTGTAATCCTGGTTTTCCTAGGTACCAATTTTCTGCCACTACATACAAGAATCCCCTTTTCTCCGGTCTCCAATAACTTTTTCCCACTGGCCAGTCTCTCATCAACAGTCTCCCTGAAGCCCTTTCAACTTCTGCCTCCTGCCCCGTCCCAAAACCACGGCATATGTTTTAGGCTTTTGTTATGTCAGCCCCCCATTTTCAGATACGAAATTCTGTTTCAGTGATCTACTGATGCAAAACAAATTACTCCCATAACTTAGTGACTTAAAATCACTTATTTTATCTCATACTTTTGTGGGTTAGGAATTGGGAAGGTTTTTCTCCTCGGTGTGGCATTAGCTGGCCTCACTCAGTGGGATTCAACTGTCAGCTGCTTATCTGCAGGGTGCAAGACGATGCCTGTCCCATGTATGGAGTCTTGGCAGGGCTCGGCTGGGCCTGGTCAGCTGGGTTACTTTCTCTCATTTTATTCTCATTGCTTTGCCATGTGGTCTGTCGAGGATAGTTCACCTTCTTTCATGGTGGCTTAGGCTTCCCAGATTCCAAGGTGGATGCTGCCATTTCTCTTCAAGACTAGACCTGGAACTGGCATAGCAACAGTTCAGCTGGACTCACT
This sequence comes from Rhinolophus ferrumequinum, assembly GCF_004115265.2. Taxonomy (NCBI): domain Eukaryota; kingdom Metazoa; phylum Chordata; class Mammalia; order Chiroptera; family Rhinolophidae; genus Rhinolophus; species Rhinolophus ferrumequinum. Next base: position 35,950,002 of record NC_046301.1, read on the forward strand.
TGGTCAGCGCACTCAACAATGTCAGCCTATATTCAAGGGGAGGGACACAGAGCCCCCCACTAGATGAGAGGAATGTCAGAGACCTTGCTATATGTGTGACCGTCTTTAACTCACCACAGTAACTTACATAGTCTTATTTGTTAGAATCATAGTTAGTTGGTATCTTAAGACTTTTCTTAAAAAACAAACAAAACCCTGTTAGGCATATAATAGGAGCCAGATAGCCTAGTGCAAGAGCCAGCACACTTTTTCTGCAAAGAGCCACGTGGTAAAAGTTTTAAACTTTGCAGGTAATAAAGCCAAAAGTCTTGTTTGTAGAAGGTATCACATTAATAAGGCTAAGGTGCTAGAGAACAATTCCCATTAAAAAGTAACGATGAAAGGATTTCCCTGCCGAGTGCTTGCCTTCTATGAGTGACCCAAAAAATCATATGAATAAAAGATAAAAAGTTTAAGGATTTGTACAATATCAGTTACCTTTCTAAATAGGGCAGCTAATTGGAAACTTTTAAACTATAGAAGGAAAGGTTATCTGGATTACAGGAAAAAAATAGGGGGTAATGGCTTAAACAAGATAGTACTGATACCTGAATTGGAGAGGAAAAAGAGAAGTTAACAAATGAAGAAATACTTTTCTTGTCACTGTTTTCATTCAGAAAATATCAACCAGATAACAAATGAGCCACTGCCAGAAAATAGAGGTAGTACTCTGGTTATTAATTATTTGAGGGTCTAGGAAAATAGATTTAGTATACTTCAATTATGTTCTCAATCTCATTGTAAAAGTCTAGGTGATAGGATTCTTTTTTCTTTTTTGACTGTTGAAAGATAGATTTTCATGACTGAACTTTCCTGTAAGTTACTAATCAATGATATTACAGTGTATTCTCCTTCCATCTTTCTAACCACAGATATTGTTATTCTTAAAACTAGTTTTTATACCTTCTTTAAAGCAATTTACATTCTACTGAAATTTTAAGGGAAATTTTATATACTAATGAAAAATACGGAGTATACAGTATTTCTTTTGAGTATTTTTATTTCAGTGAAAGTGAAAAAGGAAAAGTCTATCATTTCAGAAACAACTGAAGTAGAGAGTTAACACAATAACAAGATTAAAAATCTATGGGTAAAACGCTTAATTTTTTTCTGTTATAATTAATATATTGGCCTGAAACTAGGTAATGATAATTTATGGAACATTTATTCTGTTTTTTTCTAAATGAATTTTGCTTGGAGACATGTCTTATATGTTTTTGCTTTTCAGAACCTGATGACTTGGAAACAGAAGTTCTCCAAGAGTCAAGTGAAGCAAGCAAAGATGGTAGCTTGCCTTGCACTGTTACGGACGTGTGGATTAGTGAGATAAAAGCAACAAAAGAATCTAAGTATGTTATCTCTTTTTCCTTACATATCAAAGCCTGGGTCCCTTTTTGTAATATCTTTTTAAGAAATACTGTAATGACTTAATATTGTGCTATATCCTATTACTATAATACCTTATAAAAATATTTTAATTTTTAAGTAGATAGTACATGCATGTGATTCAGCAATCAGCAAGAATATAAAGACATACAGTAAAATGTCTCTTTCCCGCCTCTGTCCTCATCCAGCAAATTCGCACTCTCTCCTCCTTCCAGATATTTTAATATGTACATAAACAAAAATAAATATACAGTCCACCTCCCTTTTAAATACAATTGTTAGTATAATGTACACAGTGTTTTCCACCTTTTTTATTGTTAGTCAGTAATCTTGGAATTCTTTTATATTAATACATAGAGAACTTCCTCTTTTTTAAATTTTATGGCTACTTAATACTCCATTTTATGTGTGTACCGCAACTCATTTCATAAGTCTTTTAATATTACAAATGATGCTGCAATGAATAACCCTTTAATAAGGTCATTTTTAATGTATATAAGTGTGTCTGTAGGATAGATACATTGAAGTGTAATTGCTGGGTCAGTTGTATTGTTATAAATTGCAACTGTAATTAAATTATTGTTTTTCCCTGGGATTGTACCAATGTATGCTCTCAGAAAGAACGTATACATATGAGGGAAAAGAACCTATTTTCCCCTTAGCCTTGCCAACCTTTCATTATCAAAGTTTTTGATTTTTGCCCATCTGATAGGTAAAATATAGTCTCCATTTAGGGTCTTAGTTTATTTCTTATTATTGGTAAAGTTGAGCACATCTTTTCAAATGTTTAAGTTTAATTTCTATTGCCTTTTCTTTGAGTTCTCTGTTTATATGGAAAGATGTCCAAAATATTGAATGATTAATGAAACTATTATATTGAATAAAAAAGCATTTTCTTATGTTAGAATAGCACTATGATAATTCCATGTAAAAATTATTACATATGTACTCAGGTACATACTGTATATATGTATGCAATTTAAAGGAAAAGTATGGTCAGATGTACACCAAGCCGATAACAGCAAAGGCAACCGGGATTGAGTGGTTAGGGGAGTCCTAAAAGAAACATGAAATTTTCTTTAATTGAGGTAAAATTTATGTAACATAAAATTTATCATTTTAACCATTTTAAAATGTACTTCAGTAGTATGTAGTATATTCACAGTGTTGGCCAATCGTTATCACTGATTCCAGAACATTTTCATCACCCCAGGAGGTAGCCCTGTACCTGTTAAGCAGCCACTCCCCATTTTTCCATCCCCCCCAGTGCCTGGCAACCACTAATTTGCTTTCTCTTTTTATGGATTTGCTTATTCTGGATGTTTCATATGGAATCATGCAGTATGTGGCTTTTTGTACTGGATTCTTTCAATTAGCATACTGTTTTCAAAGTACATCTGTGTTGTAGGATGTATCCATCCATTCTTCATTCCTTTCTTGGCTGAGTAATACTCTATGATATGAATGTATCATATATTTTTATTCATTCATCATTTGATATACATTCAGCAGATGATGATTGGTCAATTTTCATGGCTGTTTCTACCTTTTGGCAATTGTGAATAGTACTTCTATGAACATTTGTGTACAAGTTTTTGTAACAGCTGTGTTCAGTTCTTTTGGGTGTATACCTAGGAGTGGAATTGCTGAGGCATATGGTAATTCTATGTTTAACTTTTTGAGGAACCAAAGAACATTACAGTTTGAATGAAGAATTGTATTACTTGTATGATTACAAATAAATTAAAAGTTTTAAAAATAAAAATAGAAAATTGTTCAAAATTTAAAACTGAAAAAGTAAAAAGCTACTTAAATTCTAGAGGGATTAAAAGTATTAAGAAAATAAAAACTGCCTATAAAGCAAACCCCCAGAGTTAAAGTACTGATACCTTTTGTCCAGTATTTAAATTTTTGTTAAAATATATAATGCATGAATTTAATTCCAAGCTTTATTGAAATAACAATTGCCACTTCTTCTTTACCTTTTGTCCTCAGTTAATTCACTTCTTTTGAGGGTTAAAACATTCTTGGGCATATCATTCTATTCCTTTTACTTTGCTACACACTGTTTTCCCAAAACCTAACACCATTTAATACAAATTGACCGGCAAATTACTTTGCTTTCTTAATATATCTCAACTATCATTCCATATCAGTTCATATAGATTTCTGCTTTCTTTTTTAACAGCTTCATGGTACTTCATAGTATTATTGTATCATAAATTCTTTATGTTCTTTGCTGTTAAGGGGCATTATGATTGCTTAAAGAAGCGGTTCTCAAACATTAGCAAGCAGTAGAATTGCTTTGGGATTTATTAAAATAAATTGGTTGGCCTTATCCCCCAAAGTTTCTGATTGATTAATGGTCTAGAGTGGGGCCTGAGAATTTGCATTTCTCACAAGTGTGTGTTGCTAATGTCTAGGGGCCACATTTTGGGGGGAACTGCTGTTATAAGAAATGGTGGGGCTGGTGGTGCGTTATTATGATTGGTGAAGGTTTGAATGGGGTAAAAATACATTGTACTTATGAGAATGTATATATATATATATATATGTGTGTGTGTGTGTGTATATATATATATGAAAAATATTTGGAAAGAAGGATCATAGGATGCTATTGAACTTGTGTTCCATTTTTTGTATTTGAGAGTGCTTTTATTTCTAGTAAACCATTTTTTCTTTGTTTGTTTGTTTGTTTTTAACTGGTGTACCTGTGGCAGAATGGAAGATAGGATCACCACCATTCAGCAAAATGAAGTTTCTGAAGATGGAATCCCGAGGAATGTGGATGAACTTAGTGAAGTTCATATAGGTAAGCATCATTGTATTGTTCTAATTACTTTTTGAAAGGCTGTTTTATTTGGACGATATATTAATAGACAGCATCCCTTATCAGCCTCCTCAATCATTTTTAAAATGTAACAGGCATAGAGCCCCCTGGACTCTGCTTTTATAATCCTGCATCGTTTAACAACGTGAGCAATGAAACTTTTAGGTCAGTTATTTTATCGAATGTTCAAAATGAGAATTGCTTGCCAAAAATAAGCTAATACACTAATGACATTAAGTAAGTTGTCCTCTTGTTTTTAATAGTATTAATTAGAATATAAGAAGTATGCTTTTCTCTATCTAACCTATAGGAACCAAGATAAACTGATACTAAATATGAATATCTAAACAGTATTTTTTCACAATTCCATGCATTTTTGTGTACATTTTAGAACTACGAGAGTAATGGAAGTATATAACAAATTAAAATTTCTTTCTGAAAATAAAACAGTATGTCCTGTTAAAGATTATTTATAAGGTAATACAATTAAATGCAACAGGTCCTCTATTAATGTCTCTTCGTCCAATGTTGTTTCATTTATAACACTGATGAGAAGTCGTAGGAACTTAACTCTTGTTTATATTAATTAGCCTGTGGTAAACTTGGTTTTGTTACATCATTATGCTTAAAGTCACAGAACCTATTGACAACTTACTGTATAAAGTTTGATTTTGTTTTCTGAGAGACATGAAGTTTTTGCTAGAATTCATGTTAAAAATACTGTGCTTTTTCAATATAACTTAGAACTGTCTTTAAGTACTGTGTAAACTTACCATATAATCTTTGCTTTATGCCACAGAACCTGGAATGGATGATTCTCAGCACTCTAAATGTGATGTAAATAAATCTCTGCAACCAGAACCATTTTTCCATAAAGTGGTTCATTCTGAACACTTGAATGTAGTCTCCCAAATTCAGTCAATTGTGTGTTCACCAGAAGAATCCTTTCCCCTTCGATCTCGCTCTGATTCACCACCAAGAAATAAAAACACGAATTCCTTGCTGATTGGACTTTCAACTGGCCTATTTGATGCAAACAACCCAAAGGCAAGTATGATCCTCACATGGAAAATGTTACTTAAAAAAATATTTAGCTGTGATTCTCAGTTTCTAAGATACATCTTTAGCTTATCACAGTCTCTCTTCAAATATACTAATTCACATATAAGAATCTTACAACAGTATAATTTGATTTCTACTCTCTTGCCTATCCTTTGTGATGTTGTCACATGCTTTACTTCTGCATGTTATAAACACCACAAAACATTTTTATTGTTTTTGCTTTAAACATTCATTTATTTTTTACAGAAAGTAAAAATTGAGAAAGGCTTTTGTATTTACATACCAGGGGTGCCAAAAAAATGTACACATTTTAAGAGATGTTATCTATATATTACCCTGTTTCCCTGAAAATAAGACCTAGCCGGACAATCAGCTCTAATGTGTCTTTTGGAGCAAAAATTAATATAAGACCCAGTATTATATTATATTATGTATTATATTATACATTATATTATACATTATATTATATTATATTTTATATTATATAAGACCCAGTCTTATTTTACTATAAGATGTAAGATGTACTATAAGATTTTACTTTTGGAGCAAAAATTAACATAAGACCCAGTCTTATGTTAAACACAGTACTTTTCAAAGTTGAAGTAAATTACAGTAGCAATGTGTAGTATGATGTTCACTCAAAAGATGATGTTAATCAAGTGAATGCTAATGTCATTCATTGTATTACAATTTTAATGCAGCTTTTTTCTTTCTTAAAATGTGTATACATTTTTTTGGCACCCTCTGTATTTACCTTTTCTGACATTCTTCATTTCTTTGTGCAGATTTCAAGCTTCTGTCTAATATTATTTTTCTTCCACTTTAAGAACTTCCTTTATCACTTCTTGTCCAGCCCTGTTGGTAATACATTTTTTTCAGTTTTCATTTATTTAAAAATATTTTCATTTCATTTTCATTTGGAAGGGATATTTCCATTAGATCTAGAAATATATTGTATTCTGGTTTGCGTTGTTTCTAACAAGAAACACTATAAATACAGTAGTCACTTTCACAAGTTATTTGTAATAGAGTCACTTGATAAAATTGAAAATATAACAAAGATCACTGAATGTGAATTTGTAATAGTTCAAAATAAAATAATCTAAAGATGTGATCTTTCATGATCTGACTAAGAGCAGAATGTAGGTTGCTAAATGAAACTGTCCGTCCCTTTCTTTGGATCCTCCTCGCTTTAGGGGATAGATAAATAATGGGTGGAGAGAGACCACATGTGTTCCAGTGAGACTTTTCTCATCTGAGGAGTGGAGTGGAAACTGACCTTTATGAAAACTTGAGAATTTTTTTTCTTGTTATATCAAATGCAAAGTGGGGGGAAAATATTAATATACAATTCAAATGGCACATGTGCCTAAAATGTCTTCTTTTGATTTACTAAAATATCAATTCTTAGATAATGTCTCTAATTTTTACCTTTGGTAAATGCTCATAATTTTTTTAATTAATGTTTTAAATCCAGTTTTTTTAATCCAGGTTATGGGTTGAACTTAGCAAGTATTTGTAGAAGCTCTTTTGAGGGTATAGTGTTATAGTTTAATTGCAGTAAGCAGAGTCTAAACAAATGTGCTCATCATAAACTATTTAATAATATAACCAGATTATTACTAATTCATAGTATTATATGAAAAATATTAAAGATGAAAAAGTGAGGTGACAATTTTTTCAAGTAGTATTTCATGTGAAGTTCTGTAGTGCAACTAGTACTTAATTCATTCACTATCTTACATGGCTCTCGTATTTTTTGGAAAAAAATAGAACTTAACCAACAACAAAAAATCTAAAGAAAGAGTATATTTTTTTAAAATGTTTTAAGGTTTCCTAAAGCATTCCTCTCCTGTTTGATTTATAATTGCACCAAATGCCGACTGTAAAATCATACTACAAAGAATCTAGGAAAAAAATTAGTCTGACTATAAATGAAGTAAGATTTCAGGCAACATGTTATGGATGAACAACTATTTTGAGGAATATTTCTTTCTATGAATGTTTAAACTATAGAATATTATTTAAACAACATGAAAAAATTAGAAATAGAATTATAGAACTGAAAGTGTTCTTATATAAATTTTTTCTGACTGAAGATGATTATCCTATTTAAAACTTCAACAGTCTATCAAAGGAAACTGAACGTAAAGAGTTTTTAATATAGAACAGATAGCTGTTGGATTGCTAGGTGTGTAAACCCATTCTGAGAGGAATGTTGTCAACCTACATACCACTTGTTGTTCTATGCTGTACTATAAAAGTTATTTTTTCTAGTGAAAGGAATAAATTAGAAGTGAGATGATTTTCCAGGGCTAAAATTTATTTCAACCTAAAAACTATTGCATCCTTTTGTATAGTTCCCTTGTATTTAGGTATGTAATGCATATATACTATTTATTTTTATTGATTAGTGTGTATCTGGAAAAACTGTTACTGGGTACATATTTTGCATACTGTTGATTTATAATATACATGTTTCAAGCCATTAAAATAATAAATAAGTCAAGCATAAATTCTGCTGACAGTGGGAGATATAGCAAAAGAAACAGTTTCAGTACCATTATTAAATGCTTTAACAACCAGTGTATCTTCACCATCTTGTAGTTCATTACCATTTTTGTCCTCTTGAGTGCTATAATATGTAAATTATGTTCAAATAATGGAAATCTATCTTTTTTTAGTCTCGAAAACAAGTTGTACCAATAAAATTGGCCAACTATATAAATGTTCATTAATATGCTAAACATTGTGTTTTCTTCACAGTCTCCCATCTGGTGTAGGGTTCTTATCAGGGCCTTAGGAGTCGTGTTTCAAACCTCACAGATTCCGTCAGGGTTAACCCGACCTCCAGACTTCTGTAATAGATATTTGTTTCATAGCCCTGTCTATCCATCACATTCTAATGGTTGAATGTGACAGAAGCTATTCCTATTATCCCTGGTCTTATCCAACACAAATTCAAGTTTTTAACACCTCATCTGTACATTGTTTTTTCCTCAGCTCAGTTAGCTGAGTTCCTTCTCATCCTGCTGCTACAAGTGATTCCCAGTGTGAACATCAAATTGCCCGTCTTTTTAGCTTCCCATAGTGGGAAAAGCTCCGCTCATGGTTTATTGCTCAGGAAAGCAAAATTAGGCTTTTGTTGTTGTTGGGTTTCCCTCCCCACCCGACCCCACCCTAATTTAAGGCCTCTGATTTAATCAGTGTTGGGTAGTCAGCATCTCCTAGTGATAAAGTGATACAAAGGACCACCAATTGTGTGTGATGGTACTTAGCCAAGCTTCAGACTAACTCACTCCAGGCTTTGGGCAAAAATATATGGGGAGGGTTGGCCATAGGAAAGTTAGAGGGAGACTTAGCAGAGACACCATTAAAGAGGGACAATATGGACCATGAGTGAGAAGGAACAAACTGGCATTTTCCAGCTCTGCCTGGTTCCTGACAGATTTCTAATTCCATTCCATGTGCGTACCCCAAATGAACCTCTCTCCCTCCTTTTGAAAGGTGACTTCCTTTAATCTTGCATGTTAAACCCAAGCATAACTCACAAGTTCAGATTCTCGCTGAAATTCCAGATAATTAGGTATAACACACACACACACACACACACACACACATACACACACACGTGACACATACACACACACGTGTATATATATATATATATATATATATATATATGCATATATATATATGACGAAGGCCTGAGCCTAATTTTCTTTTTTGTTGTTTTTGTTTTCTAATTATCTTACTCCTATAAGAAATCATTGACTTTTTTGTAGATGTTGAGGACATGTTCACTTCCAGATCTCTCAAAGCTGTTCAGAACACTGATGGATGTTCCTACTGTAGCAGATGTACGTCAAGGCAATCTTGAAATAGATGACATTGAAGATGAGCACATTAAAGAAGGACCTTCTGATTGTGAAGACATGTGAGTGTGATCGTGTCATAGATAGTGATATGAATTTCTGAATTTATATGCGTGTATGCTCTAGAGATGATAACTTACCTAAACATATTTTGAAATGATCTGTAACTAACTTGTCACTACTTCTTTAACTTTTTACAACATATTTAAAGTACAGGCATGCAAATTTTGATATGAGTATCTGCTTCTAAATAATATAACTTAATCTCACTTGAGGAATATAAGAAAATAGTTTCTATTGGGGTTCTCTGTCTTATTCACCACTTAGCATCCTACACAATGATTTGCATATGGTAGGTGCTTAATAAATGTTAAATAAATGTACATTAGCAGGATAATGACTATTTAATAGTGTAACACCACATGATATAGGGATTGCAATGGGAATTTGTGAAGTAGTTACTATTCTGCAGTCCCCCAGGAATATGACCAGAAAGCTTCATTCACATCTGTCTCCTGCTGGGAATGACTTCAGAGCCATGGCAGTGGGGAGTTAGCAGGTGGAATAGTTGTTTATTTTTCCTGTGTGTATGTGTTTACATGTGAGTTCTGCATGTAACTTAATTGCTTTCACAAAATTCCTGTCTTCCTGATTCATGAGGAATCTAAAATGTAGGAGGGTAATTTAACCAACACTTCCGAGAGCAGTGGAAAGTGATGGCCTTTTATGTCATAATTCTGCTTCACCTTTCATATCAGCCTTCTCAGCTCCTCAGACAAAAGTTACAAACTTTTCGGGGAAATACAACCAGAGTACCCTGGAATGAAGTGTTTTGAGAAGGTACAGTGTATTCAAGTCACCAGGAAACTACATGACAAAATATTAGAATTTGTATGATTTATTTTTTGATTTTTTAAAATTTAATTTTCTCCTTTTTGCCTCTGCCATTCAATAAAAAGAACTTGTTTGATTTTATTAAAAGCATTATATCAGTCTAACAATTTTAACCTCTATCGTACTTGAACCAGGGCTACTGCATCTGGTACATTTTATTTTTTGTTTTTGTTTTCCTTAAGTTTTGCCCCTTCTTAAATTTCTAACCAAACTTTTAAAGGTTGCCTTTTTTTCTCATTTTTAATAGAGTTCTGTAGAATTTTCCTGGTTCGCTCAAAATTTGGAGCAAAAGTTACCTTTTCATCCTTGTTTTCTTCTACTTGGCTGTGGTCATTAAGCACTTTAACTTTCTGTTTCTATTAATCCTGAAGAGAATCCAACATTTTAGTACCTTTATGGTTGACAAAGAGCGAGGTAACAGTTTATTCCTCAAAGTTTTTATAAAGTCATCAGTTTCTATCTGAGTGTACTACAGCTCATTGGTGACTTTCATTCTTTTAATTACTAGTTGCTGACAGAATTTTATTTTAAAATTTAAATTAGAAGCCTTTAATAATATTTTTAGAATTTGAAAACTACATTATTTTTAAAGTAAGTTATTCCATATCTAAATAGAGAAATTTCAGTTGAGGTTTTCTTTGTGGAAAAAAAAATTGATCCAAATTTTACTCAAGGTCATATATTAAGAAAGCATACTAAAAAGTGAATTTGGGACAGGTTTAAAAGTACCTGAGGCAAATTGTTGAGTGCTCATTTCATAAAAGATCTTCATGTTATGTTTTTCTTACAAAGGTAGAGTTAACAGCCCTGCTTAGTGTGTGTGTGTGTGTGTGTGTGTGTGTGTGTGTGTGTGTGTGTGAAGACACCTGTGGAGGACACTAATTCCTCTAAGCTGGCCACTAAGAGATTTTATCAACAGGCTAATGTTCAGTCACTGTAGTGATGGTACACAGCAAATGTGCACGGTATGTTAGTCTTGTGATTAAATAGTAAGTTAAACGCTGCTACTAGGAGGATGACCCAAAAAATTAGACACTCTCTCTTTCTCATTCTAATTAGATGCTTTGCTTTTCTACAGCTGCTACAACTTCAGAGTAAGAGGCTGTACACATCAGTGTAAAATAAAGATATTTCTACATTTAAAGATTATTTTCTTTTTCCATTAATGGAAATTTTATTCAAGGTCTCACATAATATTGTTTATATTTTAGTTGGTCAGTAAATGTTTGTCTATTTGATTAGAGTATGAACTTGAAGAAAGGCCTGAATCAGCCCTTGTGTTTGGTTTAGCAAATTTTTCCATTTCATGCCACTTTAGAAGAAAGAAGCAAATAATAAGAGAGACAACATTGATGAGCACATTTCTTGGGTATTGTAGAAGTGGTTGGAAGACCTAGATTTCAATCCCGTATTTGTCATTTATTGAGTGTGTGGCTGTGAATAAGTCATTTATACACTTTGAGTCACAGTTTCCATGTCTCTAAAGGGAGTTTTATGTGAATGAAATTTAAATAAAACTGCGTAACAAACTAAAGTGCTATATAAATATATAATATTTTTTGCATTAATTAGTTCACTGTAGCATCTATAATCCCCTGAAAATAGAATTAATATCCTGAGCAATGTCTTGGAAACAAGATTCCCCACTGAAGATTATTATGGGTAGTATATTCTCATTACACAGTAAAGTCTCCTTATGTACTTTAGAAATATTTTCAAGAATAAGCATCTAGAGATAAGACTTCTGGGGACCATTTTATTCACTAGCTTATCCTACTAACCTGAACGTATAATTCCCTAAGTATTTTAATTTCTTCAAATGCCCAGTAAGAGTTTATATGGAAAGTTTTTTGTATAGTTTACTGTTCTTATACATCCACACCAAGATTTTGCTGAACTTTCAAAATAATATAAAAGAAAAATATTTGAACATTAAGTATTTGTTTTGGAAAGCAAGTGAAAAATCTCTTTAGTCTGGCCTCTTAAAATATTGAAACTTTCTTTCAAAATATAAGCAACTATTAGTATTGGTGGTTAGATGATTCTCTTTGGCAAATCAAGACCATTTTAAATAAGTCATCTTTTGGCTCATGTATTCCAGAATATGTATTATGTGCTTTATTTGTCAATTGTATTAATCCTTATTTCCTTTGCTAAAAACTGTAGGGTTTTTTTTCACATTTCTTTTTATCCAGTACTTTTAAGTAGAAAGGCATGCATGCATTTGAGTTGAAGTAAAATTTCAGAATAAAGTTTGGTAATGTTTTGTTTAATTTTTTTAAATTTCAGTGTGTTTGAAGAAACTGACTCAGATTTACAAGAGCTTCAGGCCTCTATGGAGCAGTTACTCAGGGAAACACCTGGGGAAGAATACAGTGATGAGGAAGAATCAGTTTTAAAAAACTGTGACATAGAGCAGACTGAAATTGGGACAGATCTGGCAGATGAGGATGACAATCCCAGCAGTGAAAGTGCCCTAAATGAAGAATGGCACTCGGGTACGTGATCATAATTGTGGGCCTTTTTCTTTTTTCAGTGTGTACAGATATTTCAAGTACATTTTTCTGATACCTGATATGAACCATTTCCAACTTTAAATAAAACTGAAGCATGCTTTTGTGTCTGACTTTCACTTTCTTTTCTTTCCACACAAATGTGCATACACAGTTGTTCCATTTCTTACCCACTAAATTATGGAAATGGTTTTTGAAGCATTTTTATTTTTCTTAACAGGGTAATATCCATTTCTTGACTTATTTTTCTAGTAATAAAGATAATAACTTAGCACTTTATATTTTGCAGAGAGTTTCCACATACAGTTGGGTAACCAGAAGAGTTAATACCAAAAGCAGATTTTAAAACTTTGACACTTTCTTTTTGTTTAGAAACCATTCCTTGCTCATCGCATTACCCCTAAGACGCAGAGAAAATTTGTTTATTTGGGGATAAGAGCTAACGTGAAAAGGAATGATTCTTTAGTAATTTTGTCTTTTACTAGATTTTTTTGTTATCCTCAGCATGTACATGACATAAAACATATAGAGCATTTATAATACTTTTTAGGTGCTTTGCTAAAGTGTCATGGTATGTATCTTAGGTTGCCTGCCTTCTTTATTCTTTTCATGTTTTGGCCCATGTTTAATATCAACTTTTTAAAAATAGTAATTAGGGTTGGTTGCTTTGATGTAGAACATATGGGTGTGCTTTTTTTCATTTTTTACTATATTAGATGACATCTCTAGGAAAGTTTTTAATATACCCTGATTTACTGTTTATGCCTATAAAAGATTTCCAAACTAACATTCTTGTTAAAACAGATTTATATATACATTGGTTACCTATATAAATAACAAATATTATAATAAAAACTTTATAAAGTACAAAATAATCTATTTCAATGACATTATTCACTTATAGAATTTTAGTCTATTAGAGTAAGAATTATTCAGTCTTTTTAATCATAAAATACCTTCCTTTTATTTATGTTTTTTAGATAACAGTGATGGTGAGATAACTAGTGAATGTGAATATGATAGTGTCTTTAATCATTTAGAGGAACTGAGACTTCACCTGGAACAGGAAATAGGTTTTGAAAAGTTTTTTGAGGTTTATGAGAAAATAAAGGTAAGTAAAATGTCAGTTAAAACACTTAATTTTGAAACATGCTCTGTTTGAATTACTAGCGAAATGTGAGTGATTTTTTATTGGTCAATAGATTTATTATAAATAATAAATAATTATTTAAAATATAAATCTTAGAGAAAGAATATTGAAATGTTCACATTTGGAAATTCTGTTTAGGCTGTTCATGAAGATGAAGATGAAAACATTGAGACTTGTTCAACAATAGCTCAGAATATTCTGGGAAATGAACATCAGCATCTTTATGCCAAGATTCTTCATTTAGTCATGGCAGATGGAGTCTATCAAGAAGGTAAGATTGCCTCCCATTTTAATATTTTAAATGTGCAAAAAACAAAAATGACAAATTTAAATTGATGAACTTATAACACAAGCATTTTAGAAAAATCTATATTAGAACCATACCTAGTACTTTTAAGCAATTATAAAATTAATTGTGTTATATACTTTTACTGATTCTGGCATATACTTTTATTGACTTAAGCCCTTTAAGTCAGTATTTTTATTTAATTTATAAGTAATAGCTGAGTGAGATTTTTTTTTTTTAAGCCTCCTTATTGGACAGTTCTAGAAATTAGAATATTTTCTTATCAAGGAGGTAGTATTAAACTTCTAGAACCGGGGTGTCCAAACTTTTTTCAACGGTTTTCACCAAGGGCCATATGCGGTAAAATACACAAAGAGCCGGGCCACTCACTCGAGGTGAAGGACGTATTGCCTCACCTGGTTTATTTAAGTAAACTAAATATATTTTTGGAATTTGCTGTGGGCCAATTAAAAATGGATTGCGGGCCGCAGTTGGCCCGCGGGCCGCAGTTTGGACACCCCTGTTCTAGACACATGCTTCACCAATGTGTAAAGTTTCTCCTATATAATACCAAATGTAATCTCTCCCACGGTAAGTAGAGTTCACCTGTAGTGATTTGAATGTAGACCATTTTTATATTTGGAAAATATTTACTTATAGAATCACTCAAAATTTGTTAGGACTTTATTAGAAGTTATTAAAATGAAAAATGGTTTCTCCCCTTAAATGTAGTCAAGAGCACTAAACATGGAACCAAGAGATGGGTGTTACAGTGCTGACTCTGCGGGAGGCTAGTAACGTGACGCTGAGTGATTTATTTCATCTTAATTTTCAGTTTCCTTTGCTATGAAATAAAGATGTGATCTGCAATCTAATGTAGTATGATTGGTTTTCAAAGTATTTATTGTGTGTTTCTTGTATGCCTACCCCTTCATTACTATGGAGATTAAAAGACAATCTTTGCTTACATGTTGCTTACAGTTTCCTTGGGAAATGAGACATAAATCTATGAAGGAAAGTGTAAAACTACGTACAAAACTGCTCATCCTAAAATACTTTTCAGTGCAGTAGGAATTAGAGATGAGAAGGTTAGACTGTGAAAAATGGAAAGAAATGTAGAGGACATAACATGTAGAGAAAACAGAATAAATCAACAATTAATGTGTATTAGGATTGACTGGACTATATTAGAAGCTTCTTGTTGAGAATTAATCTTTGTGATTAGACACTGTGAGTGTTTAAAATACATAGTGGAAATCAGTGAAGATTTTTAAACTGAAAGAACTGACAGAATGAAAGAGATGTTTTATAAAGTTCAATTGGCAGCAGTATTCTGGATGGTTCGGAGAATACCAAGACTGGAAATGAGAAGATCTGTTGTATAAGTAGGTGCATTTGGGCGTGAGGTGATGAATACTTACGTTCAGTGTTCCCAGGAACAGAACGGTTAATATTCAGTTCAAGTGTTTCAGAGCAAGGCTTTTGATAAAAATATTTGATATTTTCACTCATGAAAAATTGTTTGCTAAAATCAAATTCAAGAAATTTTTTTTGGGGGGAGCAGCTTTACAGTTATGTAGACTTATTTACATTGACCGTTTTTTCTTCAAGTTTTATGATACATGTTTATGAAGCTCAGCCAAAAAAAATGTATATACATATATACATGTATATATGTATATATATATATGCACATACATATATTTATATATATGTGTATATATATATATATCTTTAAATTGCTTTAATGGAAGTAAAGGTCTTGTAAAACTCTAATAGTGTTAAATCAAGACTAAAAAATCTTCAGGGACTGTAAGTACTATTATTTTAAAGCTTCAGAAACCAGTGTGTTTTCATTACTATGGCGCTGATCTTTCTAGCAAAGCAGGAAAGCTAATTAAGTACATGAGTCACAGCGTTCATGAGACAAAACATGTCAGTTATTCAGAGAACAGCTATTTTTGGTATTGCAAGAAAGGAAAACTTTTTCCCATGATTCTTAAGAAAGGATTGTGATACAGTGTTCCTCAAACTTGAATAACATCTTGATTCCTTTAAAGGGGACAATTTTTTTCAGACTCCAAGAATCTAAGTCCATAGACCTCAATGAAAAACTCAAGTCTTAGTCTTTGAAAATGTCTGTCAGTTGTGAATTATTACTGTAAAACGTGTTTTTTCCCTAAATATTAAAATATTATTTTTATTATCATCAAATTGAAAATAGAAAATTTAAACATTATCTGGAACTTGTGGATTCCTAATTTTATTGAGATCTTGAACCCCATTTTATGAAACAGTACTATAATGTTCTGAAAAATATCCTCAATAATTTTTACAATACTTAGATTTCATGGGCCTCTTTCTTATAATATGACATGGTATAAGTTACTGGCGTAAGGCCAGAAAATGATTCCACTTAAGTAAATATGTGGACAGTATCAAACAAGTTCAATTCTGATTCAGACTATTCATCCTTCAGACAGTTCTAAGTAGTATTTCAGTACAGCTTTTCATAAATAATCAGCAACAATGTGCTTGGGGTTCAGCTTTGCTTGACAACTATCTGGGGAACTTTTCTTTTGTATTGCCTCTTAAGTGGAGAACTATTAACAGTCAGGTGAACCACAAGGTAGAATTGACACCCTCTTTTGACAGCTGAGTGGCTTCAAAAGCATAAATGCCAACACAGGACATTTTCCCTTCAAAGCACCAAGAATCAGGTGAGGCTATTACACTCCTCAAAAAGCAATATCAAATTTTCTGTACCATAAAAATGAAAAGGGGATGAGGACCCTTAAGTGTATCATAAAGCCTGGCAGTAATTCCTTTAGCCTAGAAGAAATGTAAAGGAATTAAAGCCAAATGCCTACCCTGGAAACCTTTTAAAAAATCTTCCTAAAGCCCCTAACACATTACAAGTTATTAATACATCAACTCACTAAACTGGCTGTAAAATGTATATTGAATTGTCTGAATAAATTAACTTGCTGTTTTATATTGTTAATCATAAGACGGTTGAATGTTAGACAATGATTGGATTTAGAGTAACTATTTTAGAGCCCTTCTAATTGGAAATACTTAGACCACCACAACCACCACCCTCGCCCCCAGATCTAGCTGTCTGATAGACTGTTGTTGTCTTTTAAGTCACGTCTAGGAGGTAATAATAAAACCATGTCATCTGCATATGGTGGGTACATACTTTTATTTTCTGTGTTGGGAGAGGGGATGGGTAATGAAGGGAGGAGATGGGTAAATTATATCTAGGTCACCCAAAAGTGATATCAGAGTTATTAAGGTCCTAGTTCAAAAGATTGCTTAAAACACATATTTGTTACATTTCACTGGAAATTATCTGAATCCTCAAAGGACAGCTTCAACTTTTCAAGTCCACCATAACTATTACAGTGCAGGTTTGGTAATCATATACAACTATAGCTATTGGTAAAAATCAATGCCAGTTAGCCCATAAGTAGGTACTATCCAGGGTCAGAAGTTAAATAGAGCTAATAAAATGTGTAAACTATTTTATATCGTTCTGAAGCTATTCCTCCACAAAAAGAGGAGTATAACTGTGGCCAGTGGTAGAATGGCACAGGCCACCGTGTCCTCATGTAGAGCATTGATCTTAGCAGTCCAAGCTTATAGAGTCTTACAAAGGAAATACATACCCTCCATCCACGTTAATTTTAGGTAGAGTATTGTACTGTTTATGTAATGAAATTCTATACAGCTGTTAAAACAAATGAACTAAAATTTCATCTGTCACTATGGTTATATAAGCCCCGCAGATATGACCAATTGAATAAGTAGTACATAATACCATTCGTATAATGTTTAAAAGCAATTTTATTTAGGTGTGCATTTATGTAATAAAAGGGGGGGAAGAACATAGGAGAGAAGGATATACATCAGTTTCAGGATACTGATAATGCCCCTGGCGAACAAGAGAGGGCAATAAGAGTGGAAAAGGATACTCTCTATCTGTAACATGTTTTTCTTTAACAGATAATCCAAACCAATATGGCCACAAGTTAACTTTTATTAATTCTAGGTATTAGGCATATGTATGTTCATTAGTTTGTTCTCTGTACTTCCCTATTTGAAACGTTTTGTAATTGTACAAATTAATTAAATTGCAGTGGTGTGATAAAAGTAATACTGGAAGCAGTAAAATGCATGTTGCATAAAGTAATGATCCAGCCATATGGAAAAAAAATAAAGGTGTCAGGGGAATTCTTCCTAGGGTAGATAACATCAGAGATGGATTTTAAAAGATGAATTTACCCACAAATCAATATGTGTACTTATGCACAGAGGGATGCAAAATACTTTATGAGGGGAACTATAAACAATTCAGTGTTAGTAAAGCATAAATTATGAGGACACTTAGGGAATATAGGCAATGAAAGTAGGTAAGGCTAGAAATGGTTAAAAGGCCAGATAATGAAGGACTTTATAATCCATATAAAGGCACAGTTTCTATCCTAAGGCAGTGGGGAGCTAGTGAAGGGTTTTAAGCAGGGCCGTGATTTGAGATGACTTGGATTTTAATGAAAGACCACTTTTGCTAGAGTGCCAAGATTAAATTAAGCACTCTAATTCATTGAACAGTCTTTTTCTAGAATAAAGAAAAATTGGAAATAACCGTAATGCCTATGAATAGAAATACTTAATTATGACATACCCATAAAATAAAATATGATGCAGCCATTGAAATTGACATGGAATATATCTATGATTTATTCTTTTTCAACATTTTATTGTAAAATTTTCATCGTGGAAAAATTGAAAGAACTTCCCAGTTATTACCCATATATACCCACCACCTACATTCTGCCATTCGCGTTTTATAATCTTGCTTTATTACTTATTTATGCATCTTTCTGTCTGTTACGTGTTTGAAGGGGAAAAACTCATGTCTCAAAACTGCATTTTGTTGTAAATTTTAAAAAGATACTTGTATATGCATAGAAAAAGATCTGGGAAGATTTGTATAAAATTATTAGCATTGATTGACTTTCCTTATAGGTGATTTTTGCTCCCCACCTTATTCTTCTTTATATTGTCTGACTATTTTATACTGAATAAGTGCTAATATAATAAAAACTACATTTAAAACTATATTAAAGCTCTTTTACTTTAGCATGAAATAGAATGAGTTTCTTACAAGTAGATACATGTAGTTTGATTTGCAGTGGAATGAATTAAATTTTTTTCTTTTTTTACAGATAATGATGAATAATCCTCAGAACAGTCTTTAATACTCAACTGTATGCAAGTGTTTAAATTTGGTGCATCACAATAACAAGCTTCAGTGGGAATGTAGCAATTTTTTAATAAATGATACATCAGATTTAAGATGCCTATGCTGATTGCATGAAAAAGATGGACAAACATACCATTTTTCATTTAAGATTATAGTATTTTATGTATTTTATTTTGTTTGTTGAGTTCTATAGTTACCTCCTACAGAATATATACTTTATTAAATCATCCAGCCAAAGCATAACAGACATTGATCCAGAACTGGACTTAATGGTTTTGAAGAAGATTTACCATGCAGTAAAGTAATTTTTACTTTCAGCAAATGTCTTTAGATTGAAAGAATTACTTACGTTGTGAAAGACATGCCTGCGGTTTTTCATTTCAGTATTTAAATATGACCTTTTTTCCTGTTTATTTTCTTGGCCAGCAATTAGGTATTAACCTCCTCAAGGGCTCTATTTCAATCATTACATTTTGAAGATGGAATTTTTAGCCTTAAAATTTTTATTCTCAGTCCTTTTTCAACCAGTGCGTCTCTTGAACTAGTGCTGTGGAAACTGGCTATAGAAACTGTGATAGAAAATTGTCGAAAAATTTGATTATGAAAGAATAGCAAAATTATATTTCCTGATATTCATAAAGGGCGGTTAATGGCCAGAACCAGGAATAGTACACCTAGCAATTAGTCTGTGAATTTTACTATTGCCTAGCACATAGCATAAAGTTGCCCTTTTTGTTTTTAACTTTCTCTCATTCATGTGCTTTAAGGGTATATGAGATTCAAAAGGAGAAAGGAATCATTTTTATTTTGACACTGTGACGGTTTTGGTAACTATTATTCCAAAGCAGGGGAAATGACTGCCTCTTTTATTTCCATTATAAGAGGATTTTTTTAGATCATTTAGATGATAGTCACACAGCTTCAGTTGCAATATGCCAGGTATTACATGGTTTCATTAGAAATGTCTAAAGTCCAGATGCTTTTAGTAAAAAAAGCAGAAGTTTTGAAACTTGAGTGCAAAGCAGCCTGATTTGCATAATCTATAATTTGAACAATAAAATCTTATCTTGCATTACTGTCAGTACTATGATGAATTTATTATGTATATTATTTCTAACACCAAAACTAAGCACTTGATTTTTATACTTTTGTTTATGTTGTGATACTACTATTAAATTTTTATTATTTACCTGAAGTACACTATTGGTTGTCATATATTCATTAGCACTGTTCTCAATAGAATGCTTTTACACAGAGCTGAGAACACTTTTGTTTCTTTTACCTGATTATTTCCTTTTTTTTTTTGTTAGTGGAAGAATATTTAAATTTTGTACTTTAATTCTCTATAATCCTGGAAGATGAATGATTAGGAGTGGGGGTTCTTTTTAAATTTTTCACTTATTACAACTATTAGAAAAGCAAGTAAAGGTATAACACAGCAGAAAAAGTTGTATAGCCATATTTTAAAAGATGTTAAGAATAAAGATGACAAATAGGATGGTGCTGTCTCCAGTAAATTGGTACTGAGTGGCTCTGGAGTGTTCTTATGGAAGGATGGTCTGTGCTAGTGGGAAAGAGGGCTGTTATTGTTCTGGAAGGTCTGTTACCGGTTTTGGAGGTGAACTGTGGAAACATTTATAGATTCATGGAATATTAGAGCTAGAATGGACTACAAAGTAATTTAGTATGCTCTCCATTTAACAGGTAAGGACCCTGAGTTTTACCATGAATGAAGTCACTTGTGTAATTGGCCAGATCAGACTAGTTCCAAGTTTTACACTGTACCATTAGTTACACATTCTTTTAAAATTTATCTCCTCTAGAGAGTGAAAAGAAAAAGAGTCAATAGGAAAAAGTACAGTTAGCATTAATACATTAAGAATTCAACAGAGATTTTTGCTTCTGGGAATAGCACACTATTCTAATTAAAATCCCTGCTGAAAACAATTTTTAAATGCTAAATAAAATTGTTTTTATCCCCTTAAAGTAACACGTATTCTACCCTTTATCACTTTATTGATGATGGATCTTTTAAGATTGTGTGTGTGTGTGTGTGTGTGTGTGTGTGTGTATAATATACACCTAAAAACACAGACGAGGTGAGAAGCTGAGTTGCAAAGCCAAAGCTTTAGAGAAAGCCTCAACCTGGATATTAGTGGAATACTGGAGGTGGGGGAGACATTTTTGACCTGAGATTATGTCCAGTACCTCACACTTTGGTATAGTGGGCTCATGGAGTAAAGAGGTTAAAAGGCAAGGTCGAGTGTCCATCCAAGTTGGAGAATCCTGTAGGAAACCCTACATTAAGGGAAGACTACAAAAGGTTCCATTCTCACAATTAGGGAGAACTAGAACTAAACCCAACCTCCAGCTCAGGAACTGTAAGAAGAGAAAGAAAAGGACAAAAAAAAATCCCTGAAAAATTGTGGACACACATCAACCTTTAAGTGGTTTATATCTTGAGCACTGAAATCTGGGTGGGCTGAGGAACTTGAGCCACAAGCATGATTTGAGGTGCTTCATGAAACTGGCAGAAGCCATTCCAGTGCCTCTCTGAAGGAAAGCACATTTATTTTTGTGTCTTGAAAAGTATCATAAATAAAATTTCAAGGGCTATGATGGACAGAGTCAAAGATAAAATAGTACACAAGAAATCAAGACAGTATAAGTGGGAAATAGCAGAAATAGGATCTGCACCGACTTTAGATTCAGAATTATTGGAGGTTTATTATAACAAACAACTATACTTACTGTGTTTTAAAAAATGATCAACAAACTTGAAAATATCTGTAGGGAAAGAAAAAAGTGGAAAGTGATGCACCTTTGAAGAACCACATAGAATTAATTTATATGAAAAATACAACTAATAATTTAAACTCAATGAACATGCTTGGCAGCAAACTATACATAGCAAAAAAGAGTTAAAAAAAACTGGAAGAAATTATTCAAAATACAGCACACAGAAAAAGATGGAAAGTACAAAAGAGAAGGTGAGAAACATAGATTCAGTTAATATGTCTAATGTATGTTTGCTTGGAGTCCTGCAGATAAAGAATGGAGTAAAGTTATTTGGAGAGATAAACGAGAATTTTTACAAAGTTTTGGAAGACACCAATCTACAGATTGAAGAAGCCCCATAAATTTCAAGGATAAAGTAAAAGAAATCACGCCTAGTATCTTTAGTGTGAATCTGGAAAATCAAAGACAAAAAAGTCTTAAAAGAAGTTGAAGGTATAAAGCGATACTACTTTCAAAGAAATGTTAAAGATTAACAGTTAGTTGGCTTTTCAACAGTAGTAATGGAACAGTGAAATGGTATCTTCAATAGGCCAAAAGAAAATAATTGTCAATCCAGAATTATATACAAAGGAAAATGTGTTTCATGAATTAATAAAAATGAATTCCGACTTTCAGTACTGGCCACGCTGAAGTAAAAGAGAGGGCATTTAACTTTCCCACCTTTAACAAGTCAAACAATGGACAAAATACACGAACAAATGCTTTTCAGACAGTGGGCAACAGACAACCAAGGGCAGTGATCTGTGAAAGAAAGGAAACAAACGAGGTAAGCCCTGTGATTGTCCAAGTTTACTGCATGGAAAGTAACATGGAGACAAAGTCCAGAATTTTGAGGCGATAGAAGTTAGAATTTAGAGAGGTGAAAGCAGCCATAATTTGCAGGGCAGAGTATCAGAAAGGAGAGAGCCACACAAAAGAGCTAGAAAAACCCCAAATATTTGGAAACAACACATTTCTAAATGCCTTATCACAACCAAAATTAGAAAATACTTTGAACTGAATGAAAATTAAAATGTGACATATCTAAATTTGAGTGATGCACCTAAAGCAAAGCTTAGAGTAAAATTTATAGTGTTAAACACTTATATTGTAAAAGAAGTAATTTAGTCACTTAAACTTCTACCTTACAAATCCAGAAAAGAAAAAGAATAAATTAAAAACCAAAGAAGCAGAGAGAAGGAAGTGATTTTTTTTTTTTGAAAAGCCACAGAAATCAGTAAAATGTGAGCAAAATCAGAGAAGCCAAAAGCTAGTTCTTTAGGAACATCAATAAAATTGATAAATCTCTAGAATGTCAGGAGCAAGAGAGGGTGCATCGCTACAGATTTAATGAGAGTCAGTTTATGGACAATAAGGGAATATTATGGACAATTTATGCCAATATATTTGACAACTTAGTAAAAATGTACACATTTCTTAAGGGACCAAAACTACCTGTAATAGATTGAGCTGCCATAATAAAATACCATAGACTGGGTGGCTTAAATAACAGACATGTATTTTCTCACAGTCCTGGAGCTAGAAGTCCAAGATTAAGGTTCCAGCTAATTTGATTTCTGGTGAGGGCTCTCTTCCTGTCTTGCAGAGGACCACCTTTTCTCTCTGTCTTCGCATGGCCTTTCCTTGGTGTTGGACAATGAGAGACAGACAAGCTCTCTGGTATCTCTTCTTATAAGGACACTATTCATAGGGGATCAGGGATCTTTCCTTATGACTTCATTTCACCTTAATTAGTTCCTTAAATCCCCGTTTCCAAATATAGGCACACTGAACATTAGGGCTTCAACTTACCATTTGGGGGGGACACAGACATTTAGTCCATAACATTAACAAAACTCATCCAAGAATACATAGAAAATCTGAATCTCTCTACGTCTAATTATGAAATTTAATTTTAGTTTGAAACCTTTCCACATAGAAAACTTTGGGCCCAGATGGCTTCAATGATGACTTCTATCAAATATTTCTGGAAGAAATAGTACCAATTCTATACAAGCTGTTTCAAAGTATAGGTGTAGAGGGAACATTTTCCCACTTATTCTGAAAGTACATTATCTTGTTCTCAAAAACAACACAACAACAAAAAGGAATTACAAGAAAAGAGAACTACAGGCTCATAAACCTCATGAATATTGATAAAATTTTTTTTTAATTTTATCAAGTCAAACCCAACAATATACAAAAAGAACATTGCATCATAACCAAGTGGAATATATGCCAGGAATGCAAAACTGATTTAACATTAAAAATTGATGTTTTTCATCACATTAATAGACATGTGATCAACTCAATACAGTAAAAAAAATTGAGAAAATCAAGCATCTATTATAAAAGTTCTCAGCAAATGAGGAATAGAAGGGAAATGCCTCAGTCTGATAAAGATCATCTTTTAAAAAATTAGCATATTTATACTGAAAAAAAAGTTTTCTCCCTAAATGGAAAAATGGCAAAGATTTCTGTTCTTATCACTTATGTTTGACTTTGTACTGGAGTTTCTAGCCATTGCAGTGAGTGTGTGCGTGTGTGCGTGCATGCGTGTGTGTGTGTGTGTGTGTGTGTGTGTGTGTGTGTGTGTGTATACAGGGAGATAAATGCCTACAGATTAGAAACAAAGTAAAAACTGTCTATTCACAAATGATGTGATAGTCTATGTAGAAAATCATAGGAAAGCGACACAAATGCTACAAGGACTGAAAACAGTTAAAAGCAACATTGCAAGATACAAGGTTAATATTAAAATCAATTTTTATATACTAATAAGGAGCAATCAAATAGATTTTAACATACCATTTATAATAGCATGAAAAATTATGACTTAGGGATGAATTATGACTTAGGGATGTGCAAGATCTGTGCAATGAAAACCACAAAATATTGCTGAGAGAAATTAATAACCTAAGTGGGGCATTTATACCGTGTTCATGGATCAGAGGTTCAATAATAAGTAGAAGAAAACAGAAGAAATCTTGGTTACCTTAGGCTTGGCAAAAATTCTTTAAACGGACCTAAAAAATACAAACTGTAAAAGAAAAAAAATTGACTTCATCAAATTTATAAACTTTAAAAGGACATTATTAATAAAATGAAAAAGGCTAGCTACAAATTGGGATTTGTTTGCAAAACACATATCTGATAAAAATACATTATCTGCAATATATAAAGAACATATAACTCAACAATAAGACAACCCAGTTTGACAATGGGCACATGTTTGAATACACATTCAAAGAAGATAAATAGATGACACTGACGAAAAGATACTATCATTATTTGTTGGGGAAATGCAAATGAAAACCACAATGAGATACCACTGTACACTCTCTAAAATGATTAAAGTTAAAGACTGTTGAGAATGCGATGTAGCAGAACTCACACTGGTATGTAAAATGATATAATCACTTTGGAAAAACAAAATGAATATTCATATCAAACTTATTCATATTAGCCAATAACTGCAAACAACCTAAATGTCCGTCAATAGTTAAATGGATAAATTATGGCATATCTATAAAAGGGAATACTACTCAGCAATAAATGTGACTGAGCTGTTGATGTGCTGTGTGAAGGAATAGAAACAAAAGAAAACATATTGTATGATTTAGTTCACTGGAAACTAGAAAAGACTAGTCTGCAGTGACAGGAAGCAAACCAATGGTTGCCTGGTACTAGGAAGGGCAGGTCATGAGTAACTAAAAAGGGACAACAAAGAACTTCTTTGGGTAGTGGAACTGTTCTATATTTTTATTGTGAATTTGGTTATTCAAGTGTTTACATTTGTCAAAATTTATTATACTGTACACTTCAATGGGTTCATTTCCTTGTATGTAAACGTCAGTCAAATTGATTTTGAAAATATATTAGACATGCTAAGAAACATTAAATGCCAACTCAGGCCTCGGAGAAAAGCCTACAGTAATCAACCCCACGTCTTTCAGATAATGCGATTAGGAAAGAAACACTCTAAAACAGTTGTTGTAAATATATTCAAGGGTTTAAAGGAAAAATACAATTGGGATTAATGAACATAATATTTTTCCAGAGACCAATTTCCAACTCATTTTGTAACTCCATATTACCCTGATAGCAAAACCAAATACAGCTGGGGGTGGGGTAAAGGAGAGGAGGGAAGGAAAGGAAGAGACTGAAAGAAAGGGAGGAAAAGAGTGGGGAAGAAGGGAGGGGAAAAGGAAAAGAAAATAAAACTACAGACCAGTGTCTCTCATGAACTTAGGTGCAAAAATCCTTAACAAAGATTCAGCTAATCCAATTCAACAATGTATAAAAATTATACACCATGCCCAAATAGAATTTATTTGCAAAATAAATATTCAAAGTGAACTGGTTCAATATTCAAAAATTGAACAATATAATCTATGCCAACAGGCCAAGAAAACTATTAATTCATGATAAAAAAAATAAACTCTTAGAAAATTAGAAATAGATACTACTTCATCTTAATAAACAGTATCTACAAAAACCCGGTAACATAGGTAGAGCTTCCATTCCTGTCCAATCAAGTATGAGGAGGAAATGCTGTATCATATAGACTATAAGATGGCCATGCATGATGGGCAATGGGTGGGGGAAGTTCAGTCCTGGGGGGCAGGGAAGACATAAAGCAAGCTCAAGAAGACATACTGAGTATAGGCAGGTTTTCAAGGAAGGCACCAAGTTCAATTTTTGGCTTACTGAATTTGAGGGAAGCCAGGTAAAATTGTTCTCTTAGTAGTTAGATAAATAAGACTCTGCCTTAAATGTGAGCCACGGTCTTGGATTTGGCCAAAGGGTTACAAAGGCATTCATTCACATGTGAATGTATGACCACATGTACTGACTAGGGAAACAAATTCCAGAAATTACTAAGACCAACAACTTGCTCTAATCAGTGTTAATCACGTTCAGGCCACCAGCTTGCCTTTGGCTTGTGTTAGCACATTGTACTATTTGTGTATCATTTTACTTTATTTGTATCTCTATATGTAAAGGTCAATTAGGAAGGTCAACTAGAGATGAATTCTTATAGTTTATGTATATCTGAAAATATTTTTATTTTGCCTGTTTTGTTTTTAGTCTTTTTTAAAAAATTATGGTATGAACCCTTAACATGAGATCTACCCTCTTAACTAATTTTCAGTTAGACTGTAATTGTTATAATAGGCACTATGCGATATAGCAGACCTCTGGAACTTAATTCATTGTACGTAACTGAAACTTTATACTTGCTAAACAACAACTTCTCATTTCCTCCTTCTTCACCCATGGAAACCACCATTTTGTTCATTGCTCCTATGAGTTTAACTATTTTAGATACATCAGTGCAATCATACAGTATCTTTTTCTTTCTGTGACTGCCTTATTTCACATAGCATAAGGTCTTCTGTCATCCCTATTGTTGCGTATGGCAGGATTCCCTTCTTTTTTTTTTTTTTTTAAAGATTTTATTGCGGAACAGTGTGTACTTCTAGGACTTTTTTCCAAGTCAAGTTGTTGTCCTTTCAATCTTAGTTGTGGAGGGTGCCGTTCAGCTTCAAGTTGTTGTCCTTTCAGTCTTAGCTGTGGAGGGCACAGCTCAGCTCCAGGTCCAGTTGCTATTGTTAGTTGCAAGGGGCGCTGCCCACCATCCCTTGCGGGAGTCAAACCAGCAACCTTGTGGTTGAGAGGACGTGCTTCAACCAACTGAGCCATCCCGGAGCTCAGCAGCAGCTCAGCTCAACGTGCCGTGTTCAATCTTAGTTGCAGGGGGCGCTGCCCACCATCCCTGCGGGACTCAAGGAATCGAACTGGCAACCTTGTGGTTGAGAGCCCACTGGCCCATGTGGGAATCGAACCGGCAGCCTTCAGAGTTAGGAGCATGGAGCTCTAACCACCTGAGCCACCAGGCCGGCCCTCCTTCTTTTTTAATGCCTTTATTTTAAAAAAGTATTCATTATAGAATTCTAGTTGGTAGTTTTTTCTTCTTGTAAGATAAGATGATGTTTGGCTGTCTCTGGGTTGCCATTGTTTCTGACAAGAAGTCTGCCAACAGACTGCCTATAATGTGTCTTTTTCTCTGGTTGCTTTTAATAATTTTAAGAATATCACGGATTTTTTATGTTTTAAATTGTCATTTGCCTTTTTCTTCATGTTTCTTATATTTGGAGTTTGTTGAGCTTCTTGAATCTGTAGGTTCATAGTTTTCATCAATTTCTTAAAAGTTTTTGGCCATTATTTTTTATTGTAAGAAATATATATAACGTAAAAGTTACTGCTTTAACCATTTTGTTTGTTTTAAAAAAATTTTTTTTTAACTTTTATTTATTTAAGTGTGTTTTTCCAGGACCCATCAGCTCCAAATTAAGTAGTTGTTTCAATCTAGCTGTGGAGGGTACAGCTCACACTAGCCCATGTGGGGATCAAACCGGCAACCTTGGTGTCACGAATTCTGTGCTCTAACTGGGCTGACTGGCTGCCCCTAACCATTGTAAAATGTACAGTTTAGTGGTACATTAGGTATGTAAATTAGGTACATTCACACTGTTGTGCAACTCTCACCACTATCCATCTCCAGAACTTTTTTATCTTCTCAAAGTGTAACTCCGTACCCATTAAACAATGACTCCTCGTACTCCCCTACCCCCAGGCTCTGGCAACCACCATTCTACTTTCTGTCTCTATGAGTTGGCCATTATTTCAAAATATACTTTTCATTCTCATGCCACCTCCTCTTATTCTGGGATTCCTAATATATGTTAGACCACTTGACATAGTGTTGAAACTTGACAGAGAGAAAGCTTTCTCTCGGTAAAGCTCTCTCCTCTCTGATACTTTGCCCGGTGACATCTAGCCTCTTTGGCCTTCTTATACTCCCCGATCCGTCTCTTCAACTCAAGGCTACAGGTCGTCTCTCCCTGTGCTGCAGCCTGAAAAGTCTCTCCACCCTTTAAGCTGAGATTCTGTCTTCTGTCTCTAGAGAATCAGTGTCCTCTGTTGCCTCGTGTGCAATGTCTGAAAATCATTTTTTTCATATGTTTCTCCAGTTTTGTAATTGTCTTATACAGGAGGATATATCCAATCCCTGTTACCACATCTTGGCCCAAGCTTAAACTTTCCTAACTTTTTAATTTATATACTTAGTTTATTAATTTTTATCTTCTTGTTTTCAATTTTAATCCTATTAAAGCCATATATCTCCAAGTACCCCTTGAGTTGCCTTCTACAAGTTTTGTTATTTTTTATTATTTTCTAGTTGTCATTAGGATTTCTTCTTTCACCATGAGTTATTTAGAATTGTTTTTAAATTTCTCAACGTTTTTGCTTATTTTGTTGCATTGTGGTCAGAGAATATGGTCTATGTCAGTAGTTGGCAGCGTTTTTCTATGAAGAGCCAGATAGCATATAATTTAAGCTTTGTGGGCCAGTGAGTCTCTATTGCTACTGTTCAACTCTGCCATTATAGTGTAAAAATAGCCATTGACAATACATAAACAATGAACATGACTTGTTTCAATAAAGCTTTATTTACAAAAACTGGTGGTGGGCTGGATTTGGCCCACAGGCCATAGTTTTCTGACTTTTTCAACGATACTAATTGTTGAAATTTGTTGAGATATGCTTTTGACTATGAGAATATGCATTCTGCAGAAGTGAGAGCAATGTTTTATAAACTTGTTCTTTAGTGCTTTTATTTGTTAATATCTACTGATTTTTATTGACTTTCTATCAATTATTGAGAAATTGCTAAAATATTCCATAATGATTGTTTTGTGCATTTCTTCTTGTAGTTTCATTTGTTTTTGCTTTATATATTTTAAAGCTATTTTATTAGGTGCATGTCATTCTTATAAATTGAACCTTTTATGGTAATGTAGTGATTTGCTTTTGAGGACTATATGGAAAAGCATATCTAGAGTTTAAAAAAACACAACAGAAAAACAGTTAAGTAAACAGTAAAGTAAAAAGTACTTATAGAGTTAACTGTCTCATCTGTGTTGTCTCCTTGGTGTGTTGGAGTGGTTCATTCCAAGTTCTGAGATCTGATTGTTGAATATACAGGACTCTTACAAACTGATTGTTAAAACATTGAAACCTGAAATCAAACATGGTGAGAATATCTATAGCACAGACCTTGTCAAATACTACAAATTAAGGCCTTTTTCTTCCCTGAATGCCAGTGTGTCAGCACATCACTGAGTCTAATCTGCTCGTCAAAACTTCCATTGAAGTTTTTCTCCTTTAAGTAAACTCGTTTTTGAAATGAAAATATACATATAGAAAAATGCCCAATCATAATTGTTCACCTCAATTATTTTTCAAAAAGAGAATATACTCACGTAGTCAGCATGTAGGTAAAGAAAGGGAACATTTCTGGTACCCCAGAGGTCCCATTCTGGTGCTACTACTCACGGGTAACCTCCATCTTTTCTTCTAACATCACAGATTTGGTTTTGAACTATATGTAAGTGGAATCAGATGGTATGTACTCTTGTGTCTGGCTCCTTTTGCCCAGTACTGTGTTTGTGAAATGCACGCTGTTGCACTTAGTGTAGTTTGTTTATTCATTCTCATTGGTGTATTCTGTTATTAAAATATTCCACAGCTTATTTATCCATTCCACTGTTCCAATGTTTAGATATTTTCAATAGAGCTGCAGGGACCACTCTTCTACATATCTTCTGGTAAACACATGTATGAATTTCTGTTGAGTATATACCTAGGAATGGAATTTTTGAGTCATAAGATACGCATATGTTCAGTTTTAGTAGACAATGATAAACAGTTTTCCAAATGGTTGTACCAATTCACACCCCCTGCAGTACTGTATGAGTGTTCCAGTTGCTCCACGTCCCTGCCAACATTTGGTTGCAATTAGTTTTTAATTTCAGTTATAATATTCTTTACTGACACAGTTTCTACTTCTGCTTCAAATATGTTTGAACGTTGGGAGATAATGCATGAACTAAAGATACAGACTGGTGGTGTGTAGTTTGTGTGTGATAGTCAAGGAAACACCATAATTTTTAATAGTCGTTTAATGCCTAGTAAGTTACACTGTCAGCTTTTACATAAATGTGCAGGTGTCATCATTATAACAATCCTATAAGATCAAAGGAGTTTATTCTCATTTTATAAAAGAGGACACTGATGCTCAGAACACCTGTGATGTATACAAGCAAGGCACAGCTAGACTCAAGTGTAGAGAGGTCATCCCAGATGCATTCCGTTTCCCTCTGTTCATATCAGTGGGCTAAAGAAAAATCAGATGTGCCAGCAGTGCAGACCAGCTTGATTCTACTATCTGATCTGTTATTGATAATAAATATAATTTTATGCACAGAATTATTTGGGGTATAACGTTGATTTGCCAAAGACTTTGGATCCTCAGAGATGACCAAGATAGATTGGGAATATCCATCTTCTCATAATTTTTATTTATTGAAAGACACACACGCATACCTATACAAACAGGATAGACACGTATAGGCGTATTCAATAATCACAGAAAGAATTAGAATAGAGAATTCAATTTGGAATTTGTTGAAAAATTCCACACAATTTACTCAACAAATTGTTGAGTGCTTACTGTATGCCAGGCCCTGTTTTAGGCATTGGGACATAACACTAATAAGATAAAAGTCCTTTGGAGATTAGCTTCTAGTGGGGGCAACAGAGAGAATGAGCAATTAAACACAAATATATAATGATTGCAGGTCGATAAAAATCCCATTAAGAAAAATGACAAAGAATAAATTATAATTCATCAGGATTATTAAGGAATCGTGGAAGAATTGCTAGATTAAAAAAAATATTTTTAAAAGGGCAGGAAATTTATTTTCCAATTTAAAGAATAGTAAATAGGTGAAAATGGGGTTCAGTGTAGGGAGAGGAGGATCAAACAGACATGGCCTGAAGCAGGCAGGACCTCTGGACTGAGGGTCAGCAGAAGGCAGAAACAGGTAGCTCATGGATTGATGAAAAGCAA
Source organism: Rhinolophus ferrumequinum (assembly GCF_004115265.2). NCBI lineage: Eukaryota > Metazoa > Chordata > Mammalia > Chiroptera > Rhinolophidae > Rhinolophus > Rhinolophus ferrumequinum. Next base: position 35,982,063 of record NC_046301.1, read on the forward strand.
ATTATTTGAGATGAGAAAGCTAAAAAGTAAGACTTTTCTAGCGGGAGAATCAGTCTCATTAAATAGTCCCGTCTTGGAGAAGCATATAAACTGCCATGTGACTGTAAGAGTTTTCTCTTTTGTGGAATTTAACATGTAATTGTATCAGGTTAGTGTTTTCTGAGCTGTGTGTATGTGTGACTGAGGTACCGTGTTTCCCCGAAAATAAGACCTAGCCAGACAATGAGCTCTAATGCGTCTTTTGGAGCTAAAATTAATATAAGACCCATTCTTATTTTACTATAAGACTGGGTATAATAATATAATATATCAGGTCTTATATTAATTTTTGCTCCAAAAGACACATTAGAGCTGATTGTCTGACTAGGTCTTATTTTTGGGGAAACAGGGTAGGTAGGTATATTTACCAGTGGTGCCAAAAAAATGTATACAAGTGGACACTTTGGTCAACGTTGCTCAAGCAGTAGTTCGCCATAATCAGAAGTGTCTAAATGCTGATGGTAACCACTTTGAGCACCTCTTGAAATTGCAGAAGTCAAAGGTGACTTGTATTCATCTTTTGTTATCGGTCTATATTGAGTATTACAATTTTAATACAGTTTTCCTTTCTTAAAATGTGTATACATTGTTTTGGCACCCTCTGTAGTACAAGGAGTACCCTCGAGTACAAGGAGGAACATTTCTCCTTTTTGAGGGTTCATATTGCCTTAAGTTCTTCAGAAGCAGATCCCAAACCAAGGATTTGTAGGCTGGTCATTTCTTAAGGAAGTGCCCCCCGCGGAGCTTGGTACAGAGGAAGGTTGGGATAGGACAGGGAGGGGTGTATTTTAAGGCACAGTTTTGCAAAGGGTATCTTCAGTCTGGTTTACCAGAAGAACTTTGAGGAATTGTCCAGAACCCAGGTAAGGGAGCAGGACTTGCATGCTTCACATTACCGCTCAGGCATTGGTTAAATGCCACCCCAAGATGCAAATTCCAGGCTCCGCAAATTTAGACAAAGTGGATCCTGTAGCCTGAGGGCAGTTAGTCAAAGAAAAGTCCCAAGTGTTGACTGTGGAAGCAAAAGCACCTGAAGACTAGAGAGCACACAGAAATGTTTAGAAGTGACCCAAGGGGAATATTGTCCACTACAAATATTGTTAGGGAAATGTAGCACATCAAAGACTGAATTTATTTTTTTTAAAGTGAGTCATTTAACAGGATAACGTCAAGTAAATAGAGGCATAAATGATATGTAAGGTGAAAATGCTTAAATTGGCACATCTGGTTTGAGTATTTGTTTTCATTGATGTGCCGTGGTCAGGAGTGCAGTGCCATTTGGTGGAGGCCACTCCAGTCTTCTTTGATGTTCCCCACGCCCGTCTACTATACCCAACACAGTGCCAGTTCTCCCTTCCTCTGTGAACTCCTCAACACTTTATGCATGCAGCGAATTTTTTGCACTTCGTACATTGCTTAAAAATGATTGATTTAATGTTCTTCCCTAAATGCTTTGTGAGGGTCTTAGAGCATTAGTGACTGTGTCTTTTTTATCTTTGCATTTCCAATGTCTGGCTCCATGCCTGGCTTACAGTAGGTAGTCAATAAATGTTTGTGGAGCGGATGAGAACAGAAACCCTTTACAGCCTGTGGAAATTCTAGAAAATAAGTGTTATCTTCAGTATAAAGTTTGGGTCTTGTATTAACTAGACAGAAGCAATTAAAATGGCAAACTCCCTCTAACATGCCAATAAAAGTTACTGAGCCTCAGCAGATAACTTTTACATTTGGCACAGAAGGGTTCTTACCTGAAAATGGAAACTTAAAACTTTAGTTGAGAAAAGCATTCTTGATTAAGAGCACTTGATTAAAAAGAGCTCATTAATGAAAAACAATACTATTTTTATAAGGACTAAGCTCCTTTTATGTTGCCCTAGTTTGGTTTCACGCTTCAACAAATAGCACCCTTTGGCAGTCACAGCTCCTTGCTCTGCCAAGTGCAGTATTCGTGGCTGGTCATGCCCTTCCTTGACGTCACTCTGGAAGAGGTCATCAGCTAATTAGCTACAGAAGCTGGTCGCCATTGCTTCCAAGCTCCAAGTGGTGCAGTCTGATGGAATCACAGTAAGTTTAAAAAAAAAACAAAAAACAAGTTGATTGTTTTTTCCTTGATGTTACAGAAATGCTCCTGAGAACGTTAAAACTTAGGGCAATTATAATGGAATGTATCTGATTAAAGGTGACCCATAGGTATTTGGGAGAGCAGGAAAAAAACTCTCCTGGATAAGATGAATATTTTTGGCTGTTTCTCCAGATTATACATGGAAGAAATGTCTGTTTCTCAAATTTTAGCTTGCCCTCTTCCACTCTCATCTCCCAATAATGTATCTGCCATTCATCCATATACAGTACTACTTATTGCTGCTTCTCGCAAAAGTGCAATCTATAATCTAGGCACACTACTCACATCTCTAACTTTTTTCCTGAATAGTCAGCACCTTCCCTCTGCGTGCTCGAGCCCCCACCCCTACCCTCAGAGGTCTTATGTGTCCTGTTTTCTACTTGTGAAGACCATGCTTTTGTTTTCCAAGGCAATATCTAGTCAGTTTGAAATCTGTCATTTATATCTATGTAAATCTATTAATGGTCAATCTTTTCATCTTTTTAGATCAACATTGCTCAGAAAAGCAACTCTGTGGATTCTATGTCCTATTGCAGACTAGAAGGGAAAGGATCATAGAAGAGGGAAAATTATTTTTGCAGGGGCCCCCATAAGTATTTTAGGTCTAATTTTCTTCTCTATTCCTCTGTCTGAGAATGGATTTCCAGTATAGAGCTTGAAGCTTGAAAATTTAAAATTGTAGGAGCCTACTAATTCATGAAGTTAGCCTAAGGCCATTACAAAATAAAACACAGTCTTTACATTAAGGAATAAAACACAGAATAAAGACTTGAATTTTGAGCACAGAACTTTGTAATGGAAATCTCACATTTATTTGAAATATGTACTCACCTAATCAAAACGTCATAAGGAATAACTCACTAAGGTGTGAGTTCCATAGTTGGGAAAAAGACTCTATTTAGTTCCCCCTTGACTTCCCCAGGGTGTCCATCATGGAGCTTCAGAAATTTATTGAAGTTTTATTAATATTCTTGAGGCAGTTAATACAAATAAGAGCCCTCCCTCTTCAGATCACAAACTTTTTTATAAAACGGTAATATACTCTGAGGAAGTCACTTAGACTGATGAAATTTGCTCCGGGAAGAGTTGGTTTCTAGCCTGATAACCTGGCTCAAGTTATGAAATAGGACTGTCTCCAAGTATCGTTGAGGGTAAGTGAAGTAACGTAGAAGATGCCTTGTTGAGGTTAAGTGGGATCACATGTAAAGTGTGTCTGCCCCACAGTGAGCACCCAATCAATGTTTTTCCTTTTTTCTTCTTCCAGGTTTTATCTTAAGTAGCCCCAATGCACATTACATGGTTGCAGATACATGAACAAAAATAGAACAGATTGGAAGATATTCCATAACTCAGGCAGTCCAAATATGTTAGGTTGGTGCAAAAGTAATTAATTGCGGTTTTTGCAATTATTTTTAACCTTTTAAACCACAATTACTTTTGCACCAACCTAATAGCTACTCATTGCACTAAAAATACCCTACAACTCTTTTTTTGTTGAGTTTTGTGCTCACTTTATTACACTATACCCGGCCCAGTATTAATATTAGAAATAGGTATTATTTCTCACAAGCAACCAGGATGCATTTTTCCTGAACTATGAATTGTATAATTGATCACGTTTCCCTTTACTGTTGGCTGATAGAAAACTTAGAATTAAATTTGTTTCTTAATGTTTAGTTAGTATATAGAAATTCATGGGATATATTCTTGTATTAACTTCACTCCTAGTTCTATTTCATATCTCTCAATTTTTTTCCCCTTTGCAACATATTTTTACCTACATTTAATTAATACAATCTTGGTATGTCATACATTTATTTGTTTCTTTATAAGTGTCTTAAATCCTAGGAAAGAGAATGGGAGACACAGAGAAATATATATATATATATATATATATACACATACATATACAAACACACACACATATCTATGTGTGTGTGTGTGTGTGTGTGTGTGTATAATAATTTTGGAATGGGGAAATTAAAATACAAGAACAAAAAAAAAAAAAACAAAGCATCTTGCACACATTTTCTTTGACAAAACCTAATAATGGAGCATTTCTGTGTTCTCTGCTCTTTTCCACCCAAGAGCTTGTTGGTGTTGTTTACACAGACTTACTATTCTGTTTTTTTTTTTTTAATTATTACTACAAGTAGAAAAGGAACTTATTTAAAGAATATTGGATAGGTCAGGAAATCACCAGGAGTGCTAGAGAACCATGCATGAGAAAGCATCAGGAACACGGCATCCGTGCAGCTGGAACCACAGTTTGCATCACACTAAAAAGCCTGAGCAGGCAGGGTGCTGCTGGTATGAACCATAGGCACCTCTCTTTGCATCATCACCTCCATCAGCAGAGTGCAGGACTGCTGCCCCTCCTGCTTTTGGAAAGTGGGTGTTTCTGCGCCTCCTGCCAACACAATGGATTCTTCACAGCCTCTTTGTTTTGCTTTGTATCACTGCTCCTGGTTCAGTCCTAGGAAGGAACCCTCATTGGTTGAACCCCAGTCTCATGATCATTCTCTAGTTCCCAGGGAGAATGGAAAAATGAGGACTGATTTTTAAAAAATCTTTTTTCTGATCTGATTTTTTAAATCTTTATAGTGAAAGAAGGCTTCTGTGTCTTTCCATACTCACACAATGGAGAATTTCCCCCAAATAAGAAGGTTCAAATCCTGGACAGCAAAATAATGACAACTGTCAGCTCCAATCCACTCCTTTGCCTACCTAATAGCCACACACACACTTTTTGTTTTAACCTACATTTTTTTTTAATGGGTACTTAACTAACCAAAATACACAACAAAAACACATTTCTAACACATTCTTTTTCTAATGTTACATAACCCAAAGCTTTATTGGTCACTATAAACAGCTTCATTTCCACTCTAGTTTCAGCACAACTTTGTCCCAATAGTCTGAAACCTATTTCAGTTTCACTATTAATAACACACCCTATATAAAATAATGTATTATAGAAAAGGGAGAAACTTTCAACTTAATTGAAATATATAAATGTATTCATTTAGTTGAAAGGAAGTGGGTACTGTTCATTCTACATATTCTACAGAAAAATTATCAAGCAAGCTGGAGAAATTTTGATCAATAGAGAATCTTAGTGTCCTATTAAAAGTTACACACATAAAAACAGGCTTCAAAACTTCATTTTGTGGTTAAAATTTGAGTAATAAATCAATTATAGTTACAATTTATCAACAGAAAGATAATTCTGATATGTAGTTTGCTCTTAATAGAATGTGATGCTTTATTGAGACTTATGAATTCATTTTTCTTCTTGATGATATAATTATATAGTCTTCCCTGTGTTTTGCATACAAAATTTCAATAAGCAGGACTTCCAGCATCAGGAAAGTTCAAAATAAAGCATAAAAGCTGTGGTTAAGTTACATCAATAATAACTTTTATATGTGATACCTTTCTCCAGGATGTCTGCCTACTTTGAATAAAATAGTAAACACTCCTCTCTAAATGTGCAAAATAAATTTTATCATTAAAATTCTCTCCAGAATTGAACAGCACAGGGTTCTGACTTCCTTTTGAAATACCAGACACATTTTTATGTCTTCCTCTAGAAAAGGAGGAAGGAATTATTCCTCTAGAAAAGGAGGAGGAATTATTATTACAGACATTTAATTCCCTACTATGAGTAAAACAGTGCTCTGGAATCATTCAGGGTGGAAACTGGAATGAACCACAGAGATACATAATCTAGTCAAACTCCCTTCTATTACAGATGACAAGAAGGGCCAATAAGATGAGATGATTTTCCTAAGGCTACATCACTAACATCAGCATTATTGCTCATAGATCTTAGAGTTCCTCTTGACATCTTTAGCAGAGGTGACAGTGGTTGAGGCAAGTTTGAGAACCACATGAAGCACAGTTGCTCATAAAGAATTTTATCCTCATAGACCCTGTTTCCCCATCTCTGGCATCCCCACATTATGGAGAGTACTGTGGTCCTTCATTGGAACTTTATGGACCCATGACAAGAATAACAGTGTGTCTTACTCTTCAGAATACTGTCAGATATTTTATTTAGACTAATTGAATTTTTAAGTTGAACTGTGACTTACCCATCTAGCTAGTGAGTGGTTCTGGTCTTGGCTGCATAGTGGAATCACCTTGGGAGCTTCAAAAATCACTGATGCTGATTTAACCCCACAGATGCTGATTTAATTTGTCTCATGTGTGGTCCGCGCATTAGGACTTTAAAAATATCCGGAGATGATCCGAATGTACCATGGGGGTTAAAAGCCTTTGATCTAGTCTAGCAGTTCCCCAACTCTCCTTCACATTCATTTTGTAGAGAAAATGAGACTTGGAGAGTTTGAGACTTGCTCATAATCACCAGCTGGTTAATGAGAGTTAGTTTATAATTTTAATGTGGCCTTGTTTTCCTGGCTAAGAAGCAGGGCCAGTGACTGAACTTGAGATTTTCACCAGCAGGACTCCTCTAGGCTGTCAGGACATAGAAGCATCTGTCCTTGGGACTCCCAGAATGACCACACAGGACAGCCTCCATTGTTGGATCAAGACATCTCTATGAGGTTGGCATGAATTACCCCCATTTTATAGATAATAAAATTGGTGGTCAGGTAGGTTTTCATCAGGTTGCATAGTTATTTTAGGTTCTATGGAGTTTTTGAGTAAAATCCTATTAATATTAACTCTGAAGCACATCCACATTACTTTGTTTAATCTTAGAAACATTATTCCTTAGCACTTTAAACTTAATCTATTCCCAGCCTCACTTATGAATTAAAAGGAAGCATTCTTAATATAAACAGAAATGTATGAAGGGATAAACACTTTTACCCTTGTGGCCATGTATAGTTAACAAGGTTTTGTTGTTGTTGTTTTTCCAGTAATTCATTTGTAATGACATCCATATAAGAGGATTTTCCTTATAGTAAAATCTCATAAAAACAAACCTAAAGTCTAATGGGAAATACTGAATTAGATTGAGTACAATGCATGAGATCATGTATAAAAGGATGATACATAAATAATGCATTTGTAAGTCCTGTTCTGAGAGGGGAAGGTAATTATGGTTTCACTGGAAAGGCTTGTTTGAGTCAGCATTGACCTATGAGCCCACTGGCATTTGGAATACTGTTGACAGAATTCCCCGTCACCACGAGATCTGAGGCTGGGGCCTGGCATTGAAGTGGGGGTGCCCTGGGGGCGGTGTAGAGGAACAAGGCCTTTGGTTGATGACAGGGGTGAGTGCACAAAACAGGGCCACGCTTGACTGTAATTCATAGTGACTCACGCTCTGACCTCTGAGGAGACAGTCATGTATTTCACACTGTTGCTTCTAACATCCTTTTTTATTGTGAATTTAATGATTATTGAAAATGTGCCAGTCTGGGTGGGTGTAGCCACTTCCTTCATGCTCCAGTTTCCTTCCGATCGCTGGCCAAACCCAGAAATAGTCGGCTTACTCCTCTTTCAGCCCCTTCAGAAGCCCCTAACTCTCTGCTTGTTGACGGGCAGCCCCTATGCCTGCTGTGTAGGGTAACTGAAATTGGTTATAGTCTTGGAGAGTTGACAAACTGCCCATAAAATCTGCTGCCCCATCCTTTGTCTTTCTACGGTAAAGGTGAGAGAAAAAGGATGTAAGAACTGTCTCTTTCATGGCTATGAGTGATTTCCAGAATGTAAAAAAAAAAAGTGTATTTATATACGATATGTAAATAGATACGTAGGTAAATAATAGTTCTCTCTCAATCTGTGTTTGTATTTGTCTGTCTGCCCCTCTTTCTCTCTTAGCAAATTAAAAAAAAAATTGAAAGGAAATACACCAAATTTATAAGTAATTGTCTCTGAGCAGATGATTTTTTCCCCTCACTTCCTTGTTACTGTGCTTTCTAAACATTCTATTATAAGCCATTTTATTTATATTTTAAAAAAATATTTTCTTAAGTGTAAACCATCTTATCCCTTTGGTCGGTGGCAAACAGTCTAACTAAAGCACTGATTTATCTTAAAACCAAGAAGATGGGTTACTTAAAAAACTATGTCTTCACTGGTAAGTGAAGAAACTATATTTAGAGAAAACTGGGAAGGTTAAAAAGATATTGCTGACTACAGAAAGGCAACATGATGGAATCCTGATGATGATGATGAAAATGGCCTGTGTCTCTATTGATATCAGTAACCTGGAGGTGATATTGTACCTTTCTTTGCAAGATGTTATCATTGGGAAAACTTGAGAAGAGGGTATATCGGTAGAATCTCTCTGTTTTTATCTCTTACAACTTCTTATGAATCTACAGTGATCTCAAAATAAGTTTAGCTTTTAAAAAGCCACTAGAAAGTATCGCTCTGCTATTTCTTAGGTGCATTAAGGACCGTCACAGAGTCATTCTGAGATGAATACTTAATATTCTCTCCTCATGATTTTTATAGAATTTTAGAGGATATTTAATATTCTCTCCTCACAGATGAGGCACTGACTCATCTATGGTTTTCTGTGGGAGCTAGTTTGTCTCAGGGGAACCCCTGAGGGCTCTCAGTGCCCTGGATTTGGGCGTATTTAAAATGCTGATGAAGGTGATCAAGTGGAGAATGAGAATCTGACTCAAAGATACATACATTCTTGTGGTCAGTCTTGCCACCCTGAAGAATGCATCTGACCGTGATGTGGAAACAAGATGAGAACATGAGATACTGTCTGAGTAATAGGCTAACAGTTGTCCCAGATTATGGTGACCTCCTCAAAGAAGGTCGCGACTGTGTGAGCCATGCTTGAGTCAGCAGAGGTCACAAGCCCCATGACCCCAGGAAACAATGTGGCTGTGGCGGTGGCTGCAAAAGCAAGGGTTCCCAAGGCTGAAATAAATAGTATTAGCCACGAGGATGTCACCCCCCAATACAGAGCACTGTGAGGGCCAGGAATGGTGGAAGTTCTTTGGGCAGAGCCATGAGCCACTGCTCTACTATTTGAAACTGAAAATAAATGAAAAGCCTTGTTTAATGCATGGACCACTGTATTCGTCTGCTCAGGCTGGCATAACAAAATACCATGCATGACTGAGTGGCTTAAGTGGCAGAAATTTATTTCTCGTAGTTCTGGAGGCTGGGATGTCCAACATCAAGGCCAGTGTGGTTCGGGTGAGAGCCCTCTTCTCTGCTAGCCGCTGGATGCCTTTTCACTGTCCTCATAGGGTCGGGGGTAGGTGGGGAGAGAGAGAGATTTAGTGCTCTGTTCTCTCTCCCTCTTCTTATAAGGACTCTAATCCCACCTTGGGGGCAGGGGGCGACCCTCATGACCTCATCTATACCTAATTACCTCCCACAGCGCCCATCTCCGGATACCATCACATTGGGGATTAGGGGTTCAACATAGGAATTTTGGAGAGGTACAAACATTCAGCTCCTAACAGCCACTCTCAGCTTGCATGCCCATGATTCCTCGCTCCCACTCTACCCACACCTCAATCACTTAAGGAGAAAAACAGTTACAAGGGATGCTAAGGTCTCCCTGTCCACCAGGGGGATCAAAGGCCGTACTCACCTAAGTATACTAGGAATTTGGGGAGAAGGAGTGGCTTAAAATTTTATGGCTCTGTTGGATATGGATGTTGAAGGCAATATCCTATCTGGTCCTGTGGGAGGAGGGGGCTCCCAATTCTATTGATGGAATTTGGGCAATAGAGAAGGGAAGCTAAAGTGGTCTTGGCCAGGGTTCTTTGTGTCGGGTCAGCACACCGCTGTTGTGGATCCACTGCTGAATGCGCAATTGTTACTCATGTGATAAATGTTCTTAAAGTCCAGAGGGGATTCTCCTGAGAGAAAAGAGCCACATTTAGAGAAGTGCTAGTGGAACACATACATTGTTCCTCAACCCGCCTCCTTGACCCTCCTGGGTGGTCCAACGGAAACAGGATAGGATTCCAGGGGAGAGCAGCTTTTATTAAGAATTTAAAGGCAGCAGGGATCATAAGAGATACAGTATCTCAATATGAAATAGTCCTGCACAGCCGGTGAGAAAAGCTAACAGGAGCTGGAGACGTACAGTAGATTATTGTCAACCGAATTCACTTGTTGAGCCCATAGCCCCAGCTGTTTGGACATTGTGACTATAACTGAATCCATTACGCAGACCGATGGCATGTGGCATGCTGTCTTGGACACTGCCAGTGTCTTCTTTGCCATCGTACTGGAACCTAAGAGTCAAAAACAGTTCCCATTCCCATTGTCAGGCCTCCCGATATACCTCTGCAGTATGCCTGCAGGAGTACCTCAATTTCCCTACTTCTTGCAACTAGTCAGGGGCTCAGAATGTAGTGCAAGTGCCTCTACCTGTGGTGTCGAAAGCTTTCATTCTGTAGATAACATCCTGTTGGTTGGCAAGCCGGAAGCATCAGTCCCCATGGCCTTGACTGTGATATTATAATATTATCATACCTCTGCCAGCAGTGAAGCTGATAAACTCTGACAAAATTTAGGAGCTGACTTGCCAAGTAAAGTTTCTTGAGATTCTGTGGGCAGATTACCATGCCATCGCCCGGGCTGTTAGGGAAAAACTGCTGTCTCTTCAGCCCTACCACCACCACCATGAAAAAGGATGCCCCTAACCTTCATAGACTCTTAGGGTGTTGGAGACAGTATGTGCCTCACTGGGTGCTCGTTCCTTAGTATCAGGACGCTTTGAGTGAAGCTGTCAATAAACAGACTTTATTAGAAGCTTTCCAGTGAGCTGTAACACGCTCCTACCGTTGGGGCTCCACAATCCTAGGGAACCCTCTGAGCTGAAAGTCCCTGTGACTGACTGTTTTGCTGAGTGGAGCCTCTGGCAAACGGAGTCAGTCTACTCAGAGTCAGTCCTAGGGGTTTTGGACTTGCCACCTCCATGACATGGTAACCAGGTACACCCATTCTGAAAAGCTACTCTTAGCTCACTACTGGGCTCTTGTGGAAACTGAATGCCTGACCCATGGAGGCCTTGTAACTCTCCAGCCTATGTTTCCATTTGGTGTTGGATCAACTTGGACTCAGTGACTCACAGGGGGAGAAGGCCCAACAAGCCTCACTTGTCAAATGGATATGACACATTCAGGAACACAGCTGGCCTGGCTCCCGTGGCATGTTGGCTTAACATGAAAAAGCGGCAGCTGGTTCTTTGGGGAAAACTTTATCTTCATTCTACCACCTGAAGCAAAGCTGCTGGCTCAGTGGGGTCCTTGATTCATTGCGGTTTCTCTCCGTGCCTGGGCCTGGTGCCCTGATGGTTCGGCTAAGCCAATACCTGATGGTGTCCACTGAGAGGTTGTGTCTGTTTAACTTCAGCACCAGCTACGAAGAACCAAAATGTGACCATTCTGCTCTGTGAGCAGACATCAAGTGCCTGGTGCATTGAGTGCCTGTTTTTAACTACTTACTGAGTCAGCCATCCCCTACGAGGCAACTCTGACCAGAATTTGAACTCCATTCAACTTCACTTTACCAAGAAGTCTAACGGGAGCAGCAGAGGATAGCCCGGTTCTTGCAACATACTTTTCAGCAACTCTGGATGTCTTCGCACTCTCATTCTGTTTTTAGGCACCAGTCATTCCATGTAGCAAACATATGCCACCCTACTGGTTGCATTCACAAAAGGACAGGTCAGACTTACTGCTATCAGGCATTCCCTCCAATACCAAGGATTAGACTCAATTATTCTACTGCACTGGAAACCCTAATGCCAGCCCCTCGTCCAGCGGATCCTGTTTGAGGCACCGTCAACCATGGTCCCCAACTGATGTGGGTCCCATGTCCATTCCAGAGACTATAATTCTTATATGTGGAAGCCAGGCGTTAGCTTGCCTCCCTCCCGAAAACAGTGATGTGCACATTAGGGATAGTCACAAAAGACCCTGAAGTGTTTGCAAAAACAAAACTTCGGCCCTGGAAAGTATTCAGATAACCACCTCACCGGCCAGGATTGTTGTGGATGAGAGAATTGCTCAAGACTTCCTCCTGTGCAACTGCTAACACATTCTTGGAGGAATGCCTCAAGCCCAGGGGATTTCCAAGGTGGACTGATGGCGTGTAGGACTTGTTCAGCTTGGGACTCGGGGATACGGATGCGGTTGGTTCTGTGCGTTGGCTTCATCCTGGTGCTTGCAGTCCCCTTCATAGTAGCTTTAATTAAATACTGTCTAAGACTACTTAAATAGATTTGGTTTTAGCCACTGTCCATCAGATTAATCAATGCACCGGCATATTCATGGGAACATTTATCAGAAGCTGAGATGATTGGGTTGAAGGGGGACCCCTAAAAAGTATATTGATGTCTTAGCCCTTAGAACCTGTAAATGTGGACTTATTTAGGAAAAAAACAGTGTCTTTGCAGATTAAGTTAAGGATCTTGAGATGAAATCAAGGATGTTGAGATGAATAATCCTGGCTTATTCAGCGAGGCCCTAAATCCAGTGACAAGTATCCTTATAAGAGACACACAGAGGAGAGACACAGGTGAGAAAAGGAGGAGGCCACATGAAGGTGGAGGCAGAAATTGGAATATAAGAATAAATTTATGTTTTAAGCCACCCAGTGTGTGGTAACTTGTTAGGGCACTCTCAGGAAACTAATAATGGTGCTGATGAGGGTTGGATATTTTTGGGGGAAATTTTTGCAAAACTGTTTCATTTTTCTGTGTGTCTTGCAAACAAGGCACTCACTGCCCTTTGTTCTGGATTATATTTCCAAAAAACAATCTTGAAAGACATCGTGTCTCCCTCAGGGCAAAGGGCAGGTGTGATTACTGCCCCTTATAAAAGATTCAGGCTCCCTAAACTCTGGGTTTCTCCCCTGTAAGGCAATTCGCTGTGTGTCCAGGTGTCCTCTGACCCTCTTTCTTTTTTTTTTTTACAGTGAAAAAATTTTATATTTAGAATTAGCCAGTTGGACTCAGTTAGGATGATCCCCATTTTGTTGGCAACATCCAAAGAGTCATAGTCAGGAGCCAAACATACGCCTTCTTCTCTCCATCAGGCCTGATCAGGGTGTTGACCTTGGTCACGGCAATGTCACAGAGCCTCTTCTCAGCCTGTTTGATCTGGTGCTTGTTGGCCTTGACGTCCACAATGAGCACACGTGTATTGTTCTTCCGTCTTCCTCATGGCTGGCTCGGTAGTTAGGGGGACCTTGGTGATGGCACAGTGGTCAAGCTTGTTTCTCCAGGGGGCGCTCTTCCAAGGATAATTCGGCTGCCTTTGGGGCCGCAGTGCCTTGGGCCTTCGGAAGGTGGGTGACGTGCGGATCTTCCTTTTTGTGTGGCTGTGGACGCCTTTCAGGACTGCTTTCTTTGGCTTCAAAGCCTTTGCTTTGGTTTTGGCTTTGGGAGGGGCAGGGGCTTCTTTCTTCGCTTCCGGCGCCGTCATTGTGAAAAACTCATCTGGCCCTCTTCACATCACCTGTGGGAGTTGGGGCTTAGGGGACCAGCACGCCATACTGATGCTTTGGCTACTGCTACCATGTTTCCCCAAAAATAAGACCGGGTCTTATATAAATTTTTGCTTCAAAAGACACATTAGGGTTTATGTTCAGGGGATGTCATCCTGAAAAATCATGCTAGGGCTTGTTTTCTGGTGAGGTCTTATTTTCGGGGAAACACGGTATTACTTTGTGTTATAAATTGTCTGTTGTCTCTAACGTCTCGGATCTTCTACCAGCACCCAGGAAACTGGCAGATTAACTTGTTAGTTTGAATGTAGGTTAAACCTCAGCCTCTTCACAGTTACTCGCAGGTAGTATTCTTAAAACTTCTGGAATGAGTCTGAGAGTACCACTTTAACTGTGTCCCCACACTCTGTAAGTGCCTGATTTAATTCTATCGCTCCTTACAATTCTCTAAAATTATGTGAACGTTTTTGTCAAAGAAGTACATAAATTGTGAAGATGTTGACTTAGTATATTTTCATCGGGGAAGGGAGTAAAGAGGAGGGAAATTTTTGCTTTTGAAAATCTGCTGAGTCAAAGAGTGAAGACTGATGAACATAGGAACCTGAACACATTTTATTATCCTTCCAGTCATACGTAGTCAAGAATGCTTTAGTTAAAATATATCATCTCTACTTGTCACCTCAAATTAGGTAATTTGTTGACAGCTTTTCTTCAGGCAAGAGACACATTTCACTCCCAATCGGTGCCCACTCCTCTGCCCCTCCACCCCCACCCCACCGGCCCCAGACAGCTGAGGTAAAGACTCGTATTGGTGCATGTTGAACTTTATGAAATGACTAATTGGTGCCATTTGTGGGTCTATGTTGTAAATGCATCATATCAACAATCCTGTCATCATTCAACACGAGGCAGGAGAAAGGAATAGGAAGAATGTTTTAGTTACCAAGCCTCAGCCGGTCAGGGCAGGCTGTAGGCAAAGTCACGGAACTGTTTGAGCTTGTCTCTAGCACCACCCACCACCCCTTTGCTCCTGCTAACCCTTTTCACCAGGATCTTCCTGCTGTCTCCCAGCTGCCTCAGGCTGTTGTCTGCGGTGCCCCGTCGCTGACATGCCATCAGAACATACCTGCCCAAGAATTTCCAAATTGTCCCTGTTGCAAACTAACAGCATCCCATTCATCCTTGTGTGCTTTCCAATTAAACCACTCACAGAGAGCAGAAAGCCCCAGGAGACCCAAGTGGGCGACACTATAGACTGAAAGCCATATGCTGAACCCCGGGAAACTGTGTCTTTGATGGGTAGAATTGAGCAATCAATTTCTATGTTGTGTACACTCTGCGTTTTACTTTGAAGAAATAAGGGAGTGGCCATGAGGAAGTGGGGGAAGGTTCCAATCTCGCTATCATCTTCCTAGCTGTGAGGTAGGAAGGGTGTGAAAACCGGAGGCCCAGACAGCTACACGACGCTGTATGATTTCCTTCTCATCCACGCAAACTGTGCCACCCGCCTGTAGAACTTCACTCTTGACACATTTGTTCTGTGACTTCCACTCCCTCTGTGCAGCATGGCTGAGGGCGGAGGGCGTGGGCATCAGGGCCTCTGGGGCGGTGCTAGTGCTCATTAACCCTTTCTGAAATGGAGAGACGAACCAACTACTCAACCAACATTGACAACCATGGTATTTATCAAGACTCCTTCAGTCATGAGGGACACAAGCCCAAATCAAACTAGTTCCATTATAAATGGATTTTATTGACTCACATAATCCAAGTCCAGGGGTGAAGTACATATCAAAACCTCAAGAAACTGCAGTGATGCCGGCAAGTAACCCCCTCTCTTTCTGTGCGTCTGCGTCTTCTCTCCCCTCTGCTTTTCTCTGTCAGCTTCCTACTCTCCCACCACATATGTGCATCTTACCTGTGGTGTGAGGAGAGCTCCTGAATTCTATCATCCCCGCTCAGCAGTTCTAGAGGAGAGTGAGTGGTTTCCTTCAAAGTGCTCGTGTACAATCCCCAAGATGAGGACTTGCAATTCCAGCTTAGGTCACATACCCATTTGGGGCCCACTTTCTGAACTGCGCAGGCCTGAGTTACATGCCTAATCGAATCCAGGGATAGCCTCACCATTGCTACTGGAATGAGGAAGTGTAGGCTCTCCAGAGGATGCTCAGTGCTTTGGGCAGGGAGAGAGAGAGGTGGGGCAGGGCTAGAGAGCCTTGCTGGGTCTCAGAATACATGTCTGCTTCCACAGGCTCATGATGTGGCTGTGAAGAAGCTGGATGCTTCCCCATCTAGACACGTGGTAGGTAGCTCGAGTAGTTCACCACTTAATCACTCACACAGTTGGCCTGGGTTTAGTCTACTGATCTCGGGAGTTTTGGCCAATTTCTGATCACTAGTGTCGGGGTCAAACATCCACTGCCAAATAACTCTGGGTCACGTGGAACTGAGTCCCTCATAAGCTTCAAAGAGAGCAGGGCCCTTGAAGCACTGCTATTGATTTCTACATCTTATGCCACACCTGTTGGCAGTCGTTAGGATAGGGCTGGCAAATAGTGGCATTCATTCTGCCACTCCCCACTCCCATGCTCGTAGCAGATATAACTAATGAATCAAAGCACTCTTTCCCACTGAGCCAGAAAGGGCCTCAGAGTCATTCTCAACAAAATTCTCCAGGCAGTCCCTCCCTGGTATGTGAGTTTATATTGACGTGAGACCCATTTGTTATCCCTGTGCTATGCAGTCATGAGCTAATTAATTGAATCAGCTGAGGGAGGACCTATGTGAAATTCCCATTGGTAAAATTGTATATAGACAGCACCAGATTGAAAACAAGAAGTGTGGGCCTTAGCTCTTTGGCAAGTGCTGAGCATTGTGAAAAATCCTCTTTTGTAAAAACACTGTGTGAAAAGTGCATACTAGAACAATATATAACTTTTCAGGCACAACAGTATAATAGATATCCAGCGGATATTTTCCAACTGTTGATATACATATTATCTTTCCAGTTTTCTTTCTCTAAGGATGAAAAAACATCAAAATATGGACCATAAATGTTTTTATAGTATGGAAAGCACGGCTCTGAAGATGCAGGGCAAATTCAAACTTTAAAGATGATTAACTATAGGAAAAATGGAAATCAACCTTGGAAAGCAGCTTCTTTGTAATCTCAAACAATTACAAGAAAATACTAACTTTACAAAATAATATGGAAGATACAAAGAAGCAACAGATTTGACTGTGTAGAAAACTGAATTTGAAATGTAAAACACAAAGTTAAGAATCTTTACAAAACACAAAGGCATAAGGATGAAGAACATAAATGATCTGAATAAAAAAATTAACAAACTTCAGTTACGGAGATATATATATATATATATATATATATATATACACACATACACATACACAAACCTGCACTAGGTCCAGGTAGTTTTATAAATGAGATCTACCAAACGTTTAAGGAATCTTGATCATATATACACCGTTTGGGAGAATAGAGAAAAGAGAAAGTTTCCCCCACTCATGAGACTATAAAAATTCTCAATATCAAAATCAGATAAGAACAGGAAAGGAACATAAAAATTATAGGCCAATTTCACTAATAAATACAGATTTTTAAAAAATTCTGTATGAAATGTTAGTAAATCAAATTCAGCAAATGTATAAAACAAGAATACATCATGACCAATACAAGGGCATGCGGTTTTTGGTTGTTTTTTAATCCCCCTTACCCTCATCTCCCACCCCCCTCGCCTCTTACCCGCTGGTAACCACTAAACTATTGCCTGTGTCTATGAGTTCTTGTTTCTTCATTTGTTTGTCTTGTTCTTTTCTTGTTTTCAGTTTTATATAGTACATATCAGTGAAAGCATATGGTTCTCTACTTTTTCTGTCTGACTTATTTCGCTTAGCATAATAATCTCGAGATCCATCCATGTTGTCACAAATGGTCCTATTTCATCTTTTCTTATGGCCATATAGTATTCCATTGTGTATATATACCACAACTTCTTTATCAATTCATCTATCGAAGGACATTTTGGTTGTTGCCATGTCTTGGCCACCGTGAGTAATGCTGCAATGAACATTGGAGCACATATACCTTTATGGATAAATGTTTTCAGAATTTTTGGGTAGATACCCAGGAGAGGGATTGCTGGGTCATATGGTAATTCTATTCATAATGTTTTGAGGAACCTCCACACTGCCTTCCATAGCGGCTGCACCAATCTGCATTCCCACCAACAGTGTATGAGGGTTCCTTTTTCTCCACAGCCTCTCCAACAAATTGTTACTATTTGTCTTGTTGATGATAGCCATTCTGACTGGGATGAGGTGATATCTCATTGTGGTTTTATTTGCATTTCTCTGATGATTAGTGATGTTGAGCATTTTTTCATATGTCTATTTGCTATTTGTATGTCCTCTTTGGAGAAATGTCTCTTCAGGTCCTCTGTCCATTTTTTAAATGGATTGTTTGTATTTTTGTTGTTGAATTGTATGAGTTCCTTATATATTTTGGATATTAGCCCCTTATTGGAGGCATTGTTTGCAAATATCTTCTCCCATTCGGTTGGTTGCCTCTTTATTTTGTCAATGGTTTCTTTTGCTGTACAGAGCTTTCTAGTTTGATATAGTCCCATTCATTTATTTTAATTTTTACTTTCCTTGCCTTTGGAGTCAAATTCGTAAAATGCTCTTTGAACCCACGGTCCATAAGTTTAGTACCTATATTTTCTTCTATGCAGTTTATTGTTTCAGGTCTTATGTTTAGGTCTTTGATCCATTTTGAGTTAATTTTGGTACACGGTGACAGATAGCAGTCTAGTTTTATTCTTTTGCATGTGGCTTTCCAATTCTCCCAGCACCGTTTATTGAAGAGGCTGTCTTTTCTCCATTGTATGTTTTTGGCTTCTTTGTCAAAAATTATCTGTCCATATTTATGTGGTTTTATTTCTGGGTTCTCAATTCTATTCCATTGGTCTGTGTGTCTGTTTTTCTGCCAATACCATGCTATTTTGATTATTGTTGTCCTGTAGTATAAGCTGAAGTCAGGGAGTGTGATACCTCCAACATTGCTCTTTTTTCTTAGGATGGCTTTGCTATTTGCGGTCTTTTGTGGTTCCAAACAAATCTGATGATTTTTTGTTCTATTTCTTTAAAAAAATGCCATTGGGATTTTGATGGGGATTGCATTAAATCTGTATATTGCTTTGGGTAATATGGCCATTTTAATTATGTTGATTCTTCCAATCCATGAACATGGAATATCTTTCCATTTCTTTGTGTCTTCTTCAATTTCTTTCAAAAATGTCATAGTTTTCAGTCTATAAGTCTTCCACATTCTTGGTTAAGTTTATTTTTAGGCATTTTATTCTTTTTTGTTGCAATTGCTAGAGGAATTGTAAATCAAATTCAGCAAATGTATAAAACAAGAATACCTCATGACCAATATAAGG
Organism: Rhinolophus ferrumequinum; assembly: GCF_004115265.2. Lineage (NCBI taxonomy): Eukaryota > Metazoa > Chordata > Mammalia > Chiroptera > Rhinolophidae > Rhinolophus > Rhinolophus ferrumequinum. The sequence continues at coordinate 36,001,101 of NC_046301.1, forward strand.
GCATGGGATTTTTTAACATTAGAAAATCTAATATAACTCAACATACTAGCAGATTAAAGAAAATAAGCCATCTCAGTAAAGCAGAACATGCACTAGATAAAATTCAGCATTCATAATTTATAAAAAGAAATAAAGTCAACTAAGACTAAAAGGGAATTTCCTTAAAATGATGAGTATCAGTCAAAAGTCTACATAACACATGATACTTAATGTTGAAATGGTCAATCTTTCCTTTTAAAAATCAGGTACACAAATTCCAACTATCGACACATCTGTTCAACATCGTATTGGAGATGTTAGCTGCACAGTAAGACAAAAAAACAAACAGTAGAAGGGGTAAGGCCTAGAAAGGAAGAAGTCATCCTGTCATTATTCACTGATAACGTGAGTTTCTACGTAGAAAATCCAAGAGAATCTATAGGAAGATTTCTTTTTAAATGTGTTATTAAACACTTTGTATGTTATATATTGGTTTGTGCACGTGTGTTTAGCGAATGGTTTTGAATGCCTACCCTATGTGAGGTACTGAGCTCCATGCAGGGTATACAGTCGTGACTAAAAGAGATACGGACCCTGCCTTCACAACTATAACTCGTAGGACATAGGCAGTTAAACACACTAAGTGTTGTTATAGGGGGAGACTTTCAGATTGTATAGTAGCAGGAGCCTCTAATCCTGTTCAAAAGGAGGCAGGGGTGGGGGTCTAATAAATCTTCCCAAAGAAATTGAAATATGAGCTGAGGTTTGAAAGCTGAAAGGCAGTTAGGCAAAGAGCCAGGGAAGGGTGTTCCAGCGAGAGTGCCATTCGGAGGTGTGAGAGAGCAGAGCGTGGCAAAGAAGGTCTGCCTAGCTGGAGGTGGCGAGGCCGAGGAGACGCGTGAGCGGTGAGGTGAAGGGCCTTGGAAGCCTCGGTGAGTAGCGTGAGCATTATCCTAAGGGCAGTGGAAGCCATCCCAGGCATTTATTAAGTAGTTTCCATTTTAGTAAATTACTCTGGCTGCAATGTGCAGAATAGATGGAGAGAGGGGGGTGTCAGACTGAACCTACGGAGACTGGTTAGGGGACAATTGCAACAATCCAGGCTAGAGATGCTGGTAGCCTATACAAGGGAAGAGGCCGGGAGAAAGTGGATAGATTTGGGGTATATTCAGAAGATGGGGTCATAGGACTAAGAGACTGGTTGGATGAGATGTGTAATGGAGGAATGACATTCAAGTTTCTTGCTAGGGTCTAGAAAAGACTAAGGAAATGCCCCAAAATGTTAAAATTAACTATTAATTGTGAATTGTTGGATGGTCTTCATTTCCTTTTTTGATATTCTGTATTTCCCTGTTTTCTATGTTTATTACTTGCATAATCAAGAAAAGGTGATGAATAACTATTTTCTTATTCCAAACATCTATTCCTTAGGACTCAACTCTCTTCTAGGGAAACTATTAATCTGTGCTATTCTCCCATGTAAAATATTTTGCTTTTTATTGGTGGTTTCTGATGGCAATTTGTAATCCCAAAGGACTGCTTGGTTTGGAAGCTAGCAATTAATAAGAAAACCCGGGGAAAGCCCAAGTTTTGCAGAAACAGGGACCTCTACTGCTTACCAGCTTAGTGGTCTTGGGAAAGTCACCTAACACCTCTGGATATACCACCAATCACACTTTCAGTGTCAAGTATAATAATGTGTGTGAAAACATTGTCCAACACCATACAGATGTTAGTAGTTACATGGCAACACCTACAGGTAAAGTTCAAACTCCTTTCCTGGCACTTAGGTGTTTGAACAACTTTCCTGAAATTAACCCTCCCATTCTATCTTCTCACACTTCACTCTTCTGTTAAGTACTCCCCATAACTATACTTCAGTTTCTCAACCCCTTGTACGTTATTTGAGTGTTTGCAAAGACTGAGACAGCAATGCACATATTTTCAAAATCATACCTTATAGCTGAAGTGATTATATGTCCTGTTTGCCTTTGGTCCTAGGATCTCATGCATTTTACATTTATCTTGAACAACTGTGTCCTTTATTGTGCTCTGCTTTGGGAACTTTAGACCTACGTGGTCTGCTACATCCTGGTGAACTTTGGATTCCATCCCATGGAGCTCAGACCTAGGCTAGGACAATTGAGCTCTCTTTCAATTTCAGTTTACTCATCTGTAAATTGGAAGTAATAATATCTACCTTGGTGATTAGAAATCATATTCATAACGTGACTGGCACACAGTAGGTGCTCAATAAATCAGTGCCATTATTCTAGAGGTGCTGTAGTATTTAGCCTGGTGATTTTGTAATTTCCAAAACAAACAAAAATGCATCATTGTCATCAATATGAGCAGCTTTTTGGTGAAGGGGAAATACAAATTTATTTTTTAAGTGATGTTTTCCGTATTCTTATATATTGTACAATTTTCTGTGCCCAGTCTGTGTAATTCTTTTACAAATTCACTGTATGCTAATCAAAGTAACAGCCAACTATTCATCAAGACAAGAGGTTCCCCAAATTTTTAGTATTCACTGAATAAGTTATCTGAGAGAAAACTTTCTCTTTTCACCCATTATTCCTCTCGATCCATTTTATACTTAAAATGAGGTTTTCAGACATGATGGGTAAAACTCAGCAAAGCTGCAAGGGAAGGAAAGGGAGTGTTAACAACCGGAGGAAAATTTATCCATCAATCTTCATCACTTCCTGGCGTAGGACGACATACCCTTTCAATTAACATGTCCCCTTGGGAAGTATAGAATAAAAAGAAACCACATATTGTGTAAATACACACAAAATGCTTCTTTAAAGTTATGTTAAAATTAGGTTTCACCCTTTCAAACATCCACACTGTGAACTTTCTTCCTTGGGATAAGAACGTGTAAGTAGCAGCAGTTTTCAAGTGCTTCAGAGGGCTGAGCTGAGCTAAGGCCCAGGATGCCTCACGCGCCACAGGCAGTCATCAGGGAGCCGAGGACCTGGAGGCCATGCTTGACTCTGAGCAGTGGGGAAGGTCCAGGGCTGGACTTCTGGGGCAGCACAGCCTGTATCAGCTGGCCTTTGGGGAAAACAAACATTTCTTCGCCCCTTTCTAAAGACCAGGGAAGCCAATTGCACTGTCCATGTTCCCTAAAATTCTGGCAAGAAATGGTATCCAGTGGGCATTCATGCAGCCTGCCTTGCCAGGAAGCAGGTCTACAGATAGGACAGAACTACTCAGGAGCGCACAACGTGAGGAATAACCGAAAGAATCCATCAGCACCGACGTGATCTCTCTTGAATAAGCAGCAGCGTTCCTGTGGATTTTCTTTCCCAAAAATGTTTTAGCCTTATCTCCTGGCAAAACAATTTCTTTCTCTATCTCTACATGGGCAGCGCTGTGGAAATAAGGCAAATTAAACTAGTGAGATGGTCTCGTTAATCTTATTCTCATTTTCCTTCTGAGAGCTGTAGGTTGTCTTGCCCATAAACGACTTGGGTAGTTTCAAGACATTATTTCCCTTCTAATTTTTGTTTTTCCCCTTTCTGATATCGTCCTGTGACATTTCAGGAAATACTTCATGTACAAACAGGAATGGCTTTCAGATGGCTTTTTACTCAGAAATGTCCAGAATAGGCTGTAGATTAAAATAATCAGATGTATCGTTTCCCAGAGATGAATCTTAGGATTTTAAAGGTTTTGGGGGATTTTATAGAGAGCTTTCAAGACCTTCCAAACTATATCTTCATTGCACCTCTATTTTTAGGGTTGGGAGGGTGAAGACACTTGTCTATGAAAAATGAAATGGGATCCTGGAGAATTAGATGCCAGAGTGTCTCCGGGAGAGCACACACTCTGCGGCAGGAACACGAGCCTGCCAGTCACATGTTCAGGCAATGAGTCCGTCCGACTGAGGCTGTTTGGCTGCAGTTCAAGTGAGCACGCCACTGGCCTGAAGCCAGCATCGTGAGCTGCAGAAACCATTTGTACTCTGGACGTCCTGGAAAGTGCCAGAGGATCATGAAGCATGCACACGCAGGTAACCTCTGTCGGGCTCATGTACTTTCTACTTGAACTCCAGAACCACATGTTCTTTCTTTTCCCACTCAGTGAATTGAGGCGTAGTCCTATTTTTCTGGGCTTCAGTTTTTAACGGAAGAATTGGCACACTACCTATATTCCTAGACTTCATTGCAAGAGAAGCATTTGCATGGCTTTTATTCATTTATGAGCTGAAAGAAAAACAAAACCATAGGAAGTGTTTGCAGTTCCTCAGGTGAGGCAGGAAGTCAGAGGCCCGAGAAGCGTTGATCTCTCTTTGTTTTACCACCTCATGAAGGGACAAAGGGGCAGGAAGATTAAAAAGCACAGGCTTTCGAGACAAAAGCAGTTCGACTGCTTATCCACTGTGTGATGTCTGGTCAGCAGTTGCTTGGTGCTCACCTGTTTCTTGGGGGTAATAACCAGAATCTCAGGTTGTGGTGAGGATCACCCACTAACAATATTTAGCCTATGGTGGCCGGTCAGTAAATAGTAGCTTCCTTGCTTTACTCCAATTTTTGACCCAGCAGCTCTGGAAAAAGTTATTCCAGCTTGTTTGTTACGTATCAAATGAAAGCCAAGTAATCCTTTCTGAGCACCAGAAACGCACACGAGCTCAAACACAATCCCACCATATGCTCAGTACTGTTAGGTGCGCTGAGGAATATTTAAAAACTCTGAAATATAAAAACACAGCTCAATACGCAAAAGACAACCTAATTATCCAGAATATATAAAGAACTCTTACAACTCATTAATAAAAATGACCCAATGAAAATGATCCAATTAAAAAATGGGAAAAGAGTTAAATAGACATTTTTCTAAAAGAGACAGCCAATAAGCACGTGAAAAGATGCTCAACTTCACTGCCCATCACGGAAATGCAAACCAAAATCACAGTGAGATACCACATCGCATCCACTAGGATGGCCATAATTAAAAAAAAAAAAAGGCAGACAATAACAAGTGTTGGAAAGGATGTGGATAAGCTGGTACCCTCATATATTACTGACAGGTATGTAACATGGTACAGCTACTGTGGAAAAAAGTATGTGTTTCCTCAAAAGGTTAAGTATAGAGTCACCACATGACTCAGCAATCTTACTCCTAGGTAAACACTCAAGAGAAATGAAAACATGTCCACACAAAACTTTGTACATGAATCTTCATAGCAACATTATTCATAATAGTCCAACGTGGAAACAACCCAAGTGTCCATCAACTGATGAATAGATCAACAAAATGTGGTATACCCGTATAATGGAAGACTATTTAGCAATAAAAAGGAATGAAGTGCTAATACATGCTACAACATAGATGAACCTTATACAGAGTGAAAACATACAAAGTCAAAGAGAAAGATCACACATTGTATAATTCCATTTATATAAAATAGCTATGACATATTCATCTATGGAAACAGAAAGTAGAGGAGTGTTTGCCTAGGGTGGGATTTAGGGGTGTCGTTGGGCAGTGAGTGCATTAGTTTCCTATGGCTGGCATCACAAAGAATCACACTGGGTGGGTTAGAAATTCATTCTCTCAGTTCTGAAGGCGAGAAGTCCAAAATCAGTGTTGGCAGGGCCAGGCACGCTCTGAAGGAAGAAGATCCTAGGAACCTGAGGAAGAATTCTTCTCCACCTCTAGCTTCTGGTAGTCTGCTTTCCTTAGTTTGTAGAAGGATCATTCCAATCTCTGTCTCAGTCTTCACGTGGCCTTTTCCCCTACGTGTCTGTGTCTCTGCATCTAAATGTCCCCCCTCTCACAAAGACACCAGTCATACTGGATTCAGGGCCTACTCTAATCGAGTATGACGTCATCTTAACTTGGTTATATCTGCAAAAAACTTGCTTCCATATTAGGTCACATTTACAGGTTCCAGTGTCAGAACTTGAACATATCTCTTGGGAGACACAATTTAACCCACAACATAGAGAAATGGGGAGTGACTGCTAATGGGGTTGGCGTTTGTTTGGGGGATGATGATGTTGTAAAATTGATTGTGATGATGGTTGTCCAACTCTACGAATATACTAAAAATCATGAGCTGTATACTTTAAACAGGCGAACCGTATGGTTTGTGGATTTTATCTTGATAAAGCTATTATTAAAAAAGAAAACTATAAAGCACAGTCACTGCCCTACAGTAGTTAATGACCTAGTGAAGGAAACGAGTTGGTTCATGTTAAATAAGTGAACAAAAGAAGTCACTATAGAATGACGTGTCAAGTCATACAATATGATGATAGATGCTGGAGACTCCTAGAAAAGGAGAAGATGGATGAGAGCTGCATAATCCCAGAAATTTCAGAGAGAAGTTGTAATTCAAATGGAACCTTGAAATAAAGTAGGATTTAAAATAACTTCCCAGGGATTTAGAATGGCTTGAAATTCCCTCATTACCAAGTGCTCCAGGTATTTTGTCTCCAGGTATTTACAGGTGCATCCCCTCTGGCCTGAACACCCCTTCCTCCTGCCCCGTCTTCTCCCCGGGGGCTAGCTCTGGCTACTACTCTGGGTTCCATTCAGAAGCCCAGTTCCTTGCTCTCCCCTCTCTGTACCTCCTTAGGGCAGGGTGGAGAGGGGGTACTTTGCCAAAACAGAGACTTGTGTGAGTCAACTAATCCTGGGAGGGTGGTTTGCTGGTCTTTTAGGTGTTCCACTGGGACATACACCTAATCTCTGCAACTGGCAGGAAGGCGGAGTCTCTCTTGCAAGGAGCCAGGACTCTGGGAGGGATGAGTGGGAGGAAGGTGTGGTAGGGAAAGGAGAGGAGAGGAAACAGAAGAGGCCCAGAGACTCCTGTGGTTCTTGAAGAGCCCTCTGGTTGCTCCTGTGTGTACTGAAAGGGACCCATTTCCCGGGGGATAGTAAACAATTGTTTTGGCATCGTTTTCTGGACTCTGTGGCTGAAGGCAGGAACTGAGTCTTGTTCGTTGCAGTGTGTCCCAGCCAGCACACACCTCCTGGAGCAGAGGGGCCCTCAATAAATAGTTCACTGAATGAATATACTATTCAGTTTATTTCTAGCTCTTAGGCACTGCTTTTTGTTTTACTTAATACTCCCTCTTCATACTATCTTAATTTCTGAAGAAAAAAGTAATAGGTATTTATTGCAGAACACTGTGAACATAAATCTTGATAGAGAATGATTTTCATACATTGTACAAAGGTCAAGTAAAAATGAAGTAATACATTAATTATTATGTCAAATAATGCTGTTAACATTGCCAAAGGCTATCACCATCATATTATGTAGGCTATTTTCTTATATTATAAATTCTCTTTTTTCCAAGAGAATACACACTTTATAACAAATAGCATACAAAAATGGACCAGGGATTCTCAAATTTAATTGAGCATTAGAGTACCTGGGGTGTTTGTGTAACACACATATTCCTGAGTCTCACTTCTAGAGATTCTGATGAATAGGACTGTGGAGAGGCCGAGGATTCAGCATTTTCAGTGGGTAACCTCCAGTTTCTGATGCAGGTGGTTCCTGGATCACACATTGAGAAAACCTGCCGTAGAATCCCAAAACCAAAAATCAGGATCAAAGCGAAGCAAGCATATAAAAATGGTACCTGGAAATGTCCATACAGTGTCTCTAACATTACTTAAATTTATTTTGAGGTTCTTGGCAACTCTTGCAAAAAAAAGGAAAGAGGTGATAATTTATATGGGCTCTTATTGGAAAAATGAAAGTGTACTAGTCCTTAGGAGAAAAGTGTTTTCCTAACACTATATACTAAAAATTATTTTTCATAAGTGGCCTTTACAGAACAGATGCCCAGGTTTACTCCTAGAGTGCTTGCAAGACTGGGCACAAAAAGAAATGATTGCTGAGTTGGAGGTTGTTATCAGTGGCTCGTTCTCAGGAATGCTGCGTCAGGAGCAATGATTAAGCCACACGCAGATAAGTTCTGAGCAACAAACATTTATTCGTCATTTATTACGTGCCAGATACTCTGCTAACTGCTGGTGGAACAAAGAGTAAGAGAGAGCCCTGCTCCCAAGAGGCTGATGGCCAAGTGACACGGAAACTGGCAGAAGAAACCAAAGCTTGTGAGCTGAGCAGGCGGCACACTGACAGGTGGGCAGAGTTCAAGTCCAGGAAGTGGGCTGGAGGCTGGAGGGGACCATTGTCTGACAGTGAGTGGAAATGCCACACCCACTGGAGGGAGGCAGGAAACTGCTTTTCAGTAGGGTTAGCCTTTCAGCGCACGGAACCATGGGCCTGGCCTGCCAGGAGCCCTAGCAGGTCAGAGAGCGCACCCTACATGATGCAGTCCAGCAGGCCTGGTGTTCCACGTGAGTTCCAGATGAGGCTCTAAGAATAAACTACATGTAATCAGAATTACTCTTGTAAAATTCCTTATATTGTCCATAAAATAAGGGGTACATATATACAACATATGTAGAACCATGTGGTATGTAATAAATAGAACACACACAAGGAAATTTTTACTTATTTTAAGTTCCATCATTTCAGTGATTTCCCTCTTCCCACCCACTTTCCAAGCATAAGTGGTTGCTTCACAGAAGTTAAAATCATGGATGTTGAGATGGCACTGACATGAATAATGTTCTCAATAAGAGTTTTCTGTTTTTGCAACAAATACAAAAACAGATTTCACGTGAGTGGTACCTACAGCCCTCTTCAATAAAATCTGAATGCTAAATGTTACAGTATAATTCAGTCAAGACGACTGTAGCATTAAGTGCTGAGGGATAGGGGTCTACAGCACCGTGTTCCGTGGGCCACCTTGCATTAAGGTAGCATTTAGAGAGCCTAGCACTGCTGAATTCTAGATACTTCATCCTTACGACAGTCCCCGAATACTGCCCCTCTGCAGTGCTCTTTGTAAGCGCTGGGTGGCAAACAGTGTAATTACTTCCTGCCCAGTAAGGGCTGAGGTACTGCTCTTCTCTAGTTCTGATTCCAGTCAGTGCCTTTAGGGAAACAACAGAGGAGAGTGTAGAGGTGCTGTTGCAATATGGAAGTTGTGGGGCCGCGCCTGTGTTTTTGCCGGAGTAGTAGGCTGTCCCCCATGTTCACAAAGAGGGTGGCCACACAAGTACAGATTTTTCTCAGGAACAGCTTTAGACCCACCTTTGTACTTGAATCCTCTGCCTGTTACCCTGAGATCCTGAGGTCCATAAAAAAAAGAAAAAAAAGAAAAAAAAGAGGCAGAAATAGTTCCAGAAAAAAAAAAAAGGCAGAAAAAATTTCAAAGCAGATGCTACTAGCTGCCCACTGTGGACACAGAAACCCTTCAGGAGTGGATCGTCTGAGGGTGAGCAGCACGGCATATCTCATAAGAATAAGTCAGTGATAAAATGTGTTAGGTTTCTGAGCCCAGTCTATCTCCAGCTTGCTTGCATTTCATAGCTGGGGTCTGGCCTCATGTCCACACTCTTCCTGACACCCGGACCTTGGCAGCCCATGTGTCAGGGTCCCCCCCTTTTCAGTGTTGACAGCTCATAGTGACCTCACTTTGCTCAACAGCAGAGACAGGCTGGCTCCTTTCAAGCTAATCACCTATGGATGGAATTCCAAGACAGCATTGTCCTGAGAGCCTGAATAACAATTAAATTTCAAAGATATTTTAAGGCATCGTAGAAAAATTCTGTTACTTTCATGCATTCTTAATTCAAATTTTCTGCGCACCACGTTATCTTACTCTGACAGTAAAGAGTGGCTGTTAATTGTAATCTGGCTTATTTAAGAGGTTTACTTTATTATTTAATTTGAGGAGATTATGGCCTCCATGAGCTTTCAGACTTGCATGTTTGAAATATACATACAGGTGGGTTACCTTTGAAGTCAATCTGCTGTGCCAACCCGTGGTTTGAATTTCTCGGACACCTGTTTGGAGGTCCTCCTGGGGTTTTTACTGGCAAGATTCCTGGGCCAGTCCTAAGGTAGTTTTTCTTGGCATGTAATTTAATACATGCATGAGACCACTCCCTCCCAACAGGGGTAAGTCTTGTCAGAGGTGATATGGGGCGGTGCTAAAGCTATAAGAATTTTTCTAAGTTGTCATCATTAGCTCAGACTTTGTCACTGGGGCATGGTTCCAGTCTACCTACAGCACAGTGAGCTTACAATGTCCACGAATTGATCTTGCAGAAGCCCGGAGACGCCCCATTGAATTGAGTTCACGATAGAGCAGTCGGGGCTTCTGAAGCTACTAGGTAGAGGCACAGGATAGTCGGGGTTGGGGATCGCCTGTAGACCCGCCTGCATTACGCCTGAAAGGGAAAGTGTGGGCATGGACTGAGTTCTGTGTGCCCTTCTTTCCCGTCTCTGACAGTAGGTCCTTTACATATTAGTTCATGGAGCCTGATGACCTATGTAAGATTCCGTACCTCTTTTAGATCAGGAAACAGGCTTAAGATGACTGGTAACCTTGGGGGGTGAACACACAATGTGATATATACATGACGTGTTACAGAATTGTACATCTGAAACTTTACTAACCGTTGTCACCCCAATAAACTTTAATTAAAAAGAAAAATGATTAAGAACTTGCCTGAGGACCTTATACCTAATAGGTGGCTGACAATTCAGATCCGGGACTGCCCCCATGTTACCCTGTCAGCCTGTCATCCTGGGACCATTATGAGAAAATTTACAACCACTTTAATAATGCTAAGGAAGCAACCAATGGCGGGGAGGGGTTGGGGGGATGTGTTTTGTGTGTGTGGATACACAGCTGCTTAGTGCTTGTTCTACAAATGCTTCCTGTGCTGTTTTACTCCACTGAACTGTCAGGCATGTGAAGCTGTTTAGGCCCCGAGCTCTACGGTTTGTTCCTCTTTCCCTCTACGGCTAGATGTAAGAATCAGCAGCCAAATGCGGATCAGAGCATAACATTTATATTAATGGTTTGATACGGAATAAGTGACATTACATTGATAAATGGCTGAGAAGTAAACCAGGTTGGAGAATGAGGCTTAGAACAGTAGTTTGTTGGGGTCTTCTGCTCCCGCCTGAGATCTGGACGTTTGCGCCCCGCACCGTCCACTTACAGAGAGCGTCAGGCTGGCCTCAGCCTCCCCGTTACCAGAAGGGAGAGGAAGGATGGGAGAAGGAGTATGCTGCACACTGGGGACAGGAAGTGAAAGGGATGTCACAGGCTGTCTGATGGCCAGCAGGCCCAAGGGAGCCACAGGCCACCCGTGACCTGCGACCTATAATCCTATCTTCCAGCAGGGCAAGGCCCAGGGCACGCCAGGCCCATGCCAGGCCCTCACTTGTCATATTAGCTGTCCCCTCCCCGGCATGGGAAGGACAGCAGGTGCCCTCACTCCATGCACCCCTCTCATGGCACGGAACAGCAAATCCTGTCTGCTTTGGTAACATGAACAGGGATGATAAATGTTCTTGAGCATTTGTGCTATGCCGAGAGCATGATTGAAAACCAGAAATAAACGAGAGGCTTTGAGCCAAGACGCAGTCCCAGTGACAATCTCATTATTTGAGCAAACTTTTCATGCTCAGAAGATTTCAGAGCCTTGTGAGTGTCTACGCAGAAGCAGGTGGCATCATGGTCTCGCAGCAGTTTTTCACAGTATTTGTTTGACATACATCTCTATTAGCTTGCTTTTAAATTTCTGCGAACTATAGTGCTTTATTGGAGAGGATTGTTCTTGTTTGTACGAAATGATTCCAAGTACATTATTTACTACTCAGTTTTCACTGACTTGCACAGTCTAAACACTATGTTGCAGCTACTACCGAATTATAGCAGCTAAAGGAATACTTTCTGTTTTGTATTTTATTTGTGTAGTGATATAATTTTCTACAGAATTACAAACTCACATCATTCCTAATACCAAGTTGATGCTTGAGCTTATTTTTCCAATAGCACAGTATAGCTCATTCATTAGTTACAGTAGCTAATGCTGATGTGGTGCTTACCACGTGCCAGGCACTGCTCTCCATACTTAACTCATTCGGTCCTCTCCACACTCATTTAAGGCACCTGTGATTGTTATTAGCTTCACTTTACAGATGAGCAAATCGAGGTAAATAAAAATTTTTAAACCTTTTTTGCTTTTTTATAAAAGAAGGGGATATATATTACCCCCCCAACACACACAAACACAGTTTTCTCCTCACTAGCCGAGAGAGAGAGAGAGAGAGAGAGAGAGAGAGAGAGAGAGAGAGAGAGAGTATGTGTATAACAGAATTTATTTCCCATATGCTTCCCATCCCCCTCCCATATATAGACTCCCCCATTATCAACATTCCCCACCAGAGTGCTACATTTGCTACAATTGATTAACCTACATTAGACACATTATCACTCAAAGTTAAGAGTTTACATTAGGGTTCACTCTTGGTGTTGTAATTTCTATGGGTTTGAACAAATATGTAATGACATGTATGCACCATCCTAGTATCATACAGAGTAGTTTCACTGCCCTAAAAATCCTCTATGTTCTGCCTATTCATTGCTTCTTCCTCCTAATCTCTGGTAACCGCTGATCTTTTTACTGTCTCCCTCGTTTTGTCTTTTCCAGAGTGTCATATAGTTAGAATCATAGAATATGTCGCCTCTTCAGACTGGCTTCTTTCACCTACAAATTGCATTTAAGGTTCCGACATGTCTTTTCACGGCTTGATAGCTCACTTCTTTTTTAGCACTGAGTGTGGATGTACCACAGTTTATCTGTTCACCTACAAGGACATCTTCGTTGCTTTCATGTTCTGGCAATTATGAGTAATGCTGCTGTAAATATTTTGTGCAGGTTTTAGTGTGGATGTAATTTTTCAATACCTTTGGGTAAATATCAAGGAACATGATTGCTGGATCATGTGGTAAGAGCATGTTTAGTTTTGGAAGAAACCACCGAACTGTCTTCCAAAGTGGCTCCACCATTTTGCATCCCCACCAGCAAGAAATGAGAGTTTCTGTTGCTCCACGTCCTCACCAGCACTTGGTACTGATGTTCTGGTGTTTTGTCTAATTAGTGTGTGGTGGTAATTCATTGTTGTTTTAATGTGCATTTCCCTTACGGCACATGATGTAGAGCATCTTTTTATGTGCTGTTTGCCAACTGTATATTTTCTTTGGTGAAGTGTGTACTAAGGTGTTAGGCCCATTTTTAAAACTGGGTAGTTTTCTTATTGTTGAAGAGGTCTTTATGTATTTTGCATAACAGTCTTTTATCAGATATGTCTTTTGTAAATATTTTCTCTCAGTCTGTAGCTTGTTGGTCATTCTCTTGACAATGTCTTTTGAAGAACAGGAATGTTTATGTTAATGAAGTCCATCTTATTAGTGCCTTTGGTGTTGTATCTAAAAGATCATCACCAAAAAAAGGAAAAAAAAATCATCACCAAACCCAGTTTGAATTTTCTATGTTATGCTTTATAGTTTTATGTGAATACATTTAGCTTTGATCCATTTTCAGTTAATTTTTGTGAAAAGTGTAAAATCTGTGTCTAGATATATATATATATTTTTTTTTTTTTGGCTTGTGGATGTCCAGTTTTTCTAGCACCATTTGGTGAAAAGACATCCTTTGCTCCATTGTATTGTCTCTGCTCCATCAAAGATCAGTTGCCTATATTATGGAGGTCTGTTTCTGCACTGTCTATTCTGTTGACTTATTTGTCTATTATTCCACCATGGACTTACTATCTTAATTATTGTAGCTTTATAGTAAGTCTTTTTAGTGTCAATCCTCTGACTTTGTTCTTTGACTTCAATTGTATTAGTTATTGTGGGTCTTTTGCTTTTTCATATAAACTTTAGAATCAGTTATATATATCAGATATAGAATCAGATATATATATATATCAGACATAGAATCAGATATATATATATATATATATATCAGTTATATATATAGATATCTATAGAAAACTGTTTGTTGTGATTTTATTGTACTTGCGTTGAATCTATACATCAAGTTAGGAAAAACTGACATGTAGACAATATTGACTCTTCCCATGCATGATTATGGAATATGTTCTCATTTGTTTAGTTCTTTGATTTCTTTCATCAGAATTTTGTTGTTTTTCTCATATAAATCTTGGACATATTTTGTTAGATGTATGTCTAAGTATTCCATTTTGGGAGGTGCAAATGTACATGGTATTGTGTTTTAAATTTCAAATTCCACTTGTTCATTGCTGGTGTACAGGAAAGCAAACTGATGTCTGTATATAAGCTTGGTAGCCTGCAACTGCTGCACTCGCTGATTAGTTACAAGAGTTTTTTTATCGATTCTTTTAGATTTTCTACATAATCATGTCATCTGTGAACAAAGACAGTTTTACTTAGTCCTTCTCAGTCTGTATGCCTTTTATTTCCTTTTCCTGTCATATTGCATTTTCTAGGATTTCCAGTACAATGTTGAAAAGGAGTGGTGAGGGGACATCCTTGCCTCGTACTTGATCTTAGTGGAAAAGCCTCAAGTTTATCACCATTAAGTATGATGTTTTCTGTAGAGTTTTTGTAGATGTTATTTATCAAGGTGAGGAAGTTCTCTTTATTCATGGTTTACTGAGAGATTTTATCATGAATAGGTGTTGGATTTTGTAAATGCTTTTAGTGCATCTGTCAATATAATTGTGTGATTTTTTTCTTCTTTAGCATGTTGATTTGATAGATTCCATTAACTGATTTTCAAATGTTGACCCACTCTTGCAAACTTGGGATAAACCCCGCTTAATCATGGTTTATAATTATTTTCATACATTGTTGGATTCAGTTTGCTATTTTGTTGAGAAGGAGTTTTGCATGTATGTTCATAAGAGATATTTGTAGTTTTCTTTTAATGTCTTGTCTGGTTTTGGTATTAGCTAATGCTGGCCTTATAGAATGAGTTAGAAAGTATTTGTTCTGTTTCTATCTTCTTAGAGATTGTGGAGAGATGATATAATTTCTTCCTTAAATATTTGGTAGAATTCACCAGTGAACCCATGTTGGCCTGGTGCTTTCTGTTTTGGAAGGTTATTAATTATTGATTCAATTTCTTTAATAGACATAGCATTATTCAGATTGCCTGTTCATTTACATCATTTTTTTTTATTATAGAAGTTGCATTTTACTTCTCTCAGAAACACCAAATTCACGTATTTATTATCTATGAATATGTGGGATACTCACTTGTTTTCTAATAGTCAAATAATGTAGTATATGTGGTATATGTTAGCTGCATGTCTAAACCATTATTTCTAAGGCAGACAAACAATAAGTAAAGAATCTTTAAAAAGTCCATACTCTATAGAAGTTTTAGGAAAACTGGAAATTATAATGTTTAAAATGAAGAGGTTTAAGTATTTAAAAAATTAGTTTAACATTCATCTTCAGAGACTGGTTTTGATTTCAACTTGACCCTGGGGTTATGAATCTGAATAGGATTGACTCTGAGAGAGATCCCTGATCTGAAAACCACCCTGAATAATCTGATCACATCTCAAATAAAAGTTGACTGGAAGAACTTGGATTGTCTGTCTTTAATCATATCTTTACCTTCTTCCATTATCACAAACACAGTATTTAATGTATGGATATCTCTCCCTTCTGTTGTTCTGTCCTTTTACTGCCATTTGGCTTGATTCCTCTCTAGTCCAACTGCACAACTAATACTCTGGAACTTCCCGTCGCTGTGCTCCTTGGTTTGACCCAACTCTGTTTCAGATCCGTATCTTTTACTTTCTTGTTTACTCCCTTATTTGCTCGAGCACATCTTCACCTTAGTTCTTCAGAAAAATACTTGAGAGATAGGCTTTCTGAGTGTGTGCAGGTCTGAAAAGATTTTTGCTTGTTTTCTACATAATTGATAGATTGGTTGGCTATGGAGGTGAGGATAAGAATAATTTTCATCATGTATTTTATGAAGCTGCCTAAGTGTGTCCCTCAGCAGTGCTCTTTCCTCTCCCAACTCTGTTAACTGTGACCTCCTTGCGTGGAACCCTGGAGTGGGGAAGGAAGGATACACAGACCCTTCAGTGCTGTGAGGATCCACTGTAGAGAGAGCCGGTACTGGACCGGCTGGACCTTGACATCCTCCAGGTGGGAGAGAGATTGGGGCCTCAGAAAGGCGCGCGAGGCAAGGGTCAGAGCTCTAGAGTTACTGGAAAAAGCTTGGTCCATGGTCCCGATAGATAAGAGGAAAGATTAGAGGAAGAACAACCCAGCTAACTGGGGTGGCCAGATTTAGCCAGAGAGGGAGAGAGAGAAATAGAAAACTACGGGACACTCAGTTAAATCTGAATTTCAGATAAACAATGAATAATTCTAATACATGATGTCTGTCCCATGTAATGTATTTTATCTGGCAACCCTACAGCAGACACAGCTGTCCCTGGAAGGACCTGCCAATCTCTCTGGCCCTCAAGAGTGGCCTGGTGAGTTAACAGGGGCGCTGAGGCCTCTGCATCGTTGAGGCTGGGAGAAAAGGAACTTTCATAGCTGAGGAAACTGGAGACCAGAGAAGCTTGGATGAGAAACTGCGAGTTTTCCAGCTGATACCTTATCTGTTCACAGGGGTGGAGACCACTAAGCCTCCCATAACCCATGGGATGGCTGTTGCTTAAGACTTGGCCCCAGGGTGGATAAAATTGCCGGCAGGCAAATAACAAAGCCAGAGAGGGGAGAAAGAGCAGAGTACCCTGGGTGGGCAGCTGTGACCAAAATAGATGGGCAGGAGTACTTAGCAACTTGAACAAAAAAAAAGTAATTAGTGCAATCAAGGGGCTCCAATTAGAGAATTAAGTTGTTGTCACTGGAACTCAAGAACATGATTTTTAAGATTAAAAATAGAGCAGATGTATTGAAAAAGAGCATGGCAACTCTTGAGAAGTGAACAAAGACCTGGAAGAACAAGTGGAAAAAAAAAATCTCTCGAAACAGTAAAAATTTAAAGACAGAAATTGTAAAGTAAATATAAAAGAACCAGAAGATAGATCCAGAAATTTGTAGAAATGTAAAAATAAATAAGAATTTCAGAAGAAGAAAATGCAATAGAGGGAACAGAGGCAATATTTAAATAAATAGGTGAAGAAAATATTACAGAGCTAAAGAAACATTTGAATCTTCAGATAGAAAGGATTCTTTGAGTTCCAAGGAAGGATTGGCAAAAAAAAAAAAAAAAAAAGGAAAACACCAGAGAGAGTCCAGTAAAGTGTCCTAATTCCAGGGATAATAAAGTTCTGCAGTCTACCAAACAAGGAAAAACAAAGTATTGACACAGAAAAAGAATCAGACTGGCTTTAGCTGTGTATCTGCAGCTCTGGAATCAGAAGACAGTAGGATAGTATCTACTGACAACTATGAGTATGGTTAAAGACCATATGTTACTTAAAAAACAAAACAAAACACTTGAAACAGTGATAGAGGTTGAAATTTAGAGGCTATAAAGATACTTCCAATAAATATAAACCAAAAGAAGTCATTTGGCAATATTAATATTGTAACAAACATGGTAAATATTGATATTATATAATGATAAAAAGTAAAGGTAATAACAACCATAAACCATGTTTACCAATCAATATAGTAGCTAAATATATAAAGCAAAAACTCTTAAGGGAATGTAGTAATAGTACAGTTATCATAGGGGATTTTAATATACCTTTTCAGAATCAGACAAATCTAGCAGACAAAATAAATAAATGAATTGGAATATAGGAATAAGAGTAAAACAACCAACAAATTTGACCTAACAGGTGCATGAAATGTTACATCTCATAATTATATATATATATTTTATTTTAATGGAACATTTAAAAGTGTTAATTTTGTGTTTGGTCCCAGAGAATATCTAGGATATCTAAACTGATTCACAAAAGTAGAGCTGTCATAGGCTACATTCCCTAATTGTAATAAGTTTTAAAAAAGGAATAAGTAATGGAAAGGGGATACCCCCCAAAAAATCTTCTCGAATTACTTGGAAATTAAGAAACACCATTCTAAATAACCCTTCATCAAAATGTAAATAAAACTGAAATTACAAAGCAGTGGTGGAGAAAACTTCATACCAAAACATACACAACACAGTTAACCCTAACCCTAATCCTATTGGGAATATATAGTCATAAATGCTTTATTATTTGAGAGAGAGAGAGAGAGAGAGAGAGAGAGAGAGAGAAACTTAGAGCTCAGTCTAAGAAATTAGAAGAACAAAATGAACCAGAGTTGAAAGAGAGAATAAAGATAGAAATTAATGACTAGAAAACAAAGTAGCAAGAAAGGATAAGTACATTTAACAACTAATTTTTAGGAAAGACTGCCCTAGGTAGATCAAGTCCCAACCTGATGAAGGAAAACCCTGGGAGAACCAGTGACCACTGTGTCACAATGGGCTTATTGACGTGGCCAGGCTTCATAGAGGGGCATCAGGAAACTGCGTTGTTTTTTCTCACTACTGCCTCACACATTTTTTTTTTTTTGGTCAGAAATATTTCCTTACGCTTGGTGACATTTCTGGTAGATCCCATGGCTTTTCACCCACATTTGATTCTAAAACTAGTCCCATTTTTAGATATTTTGTAGTTTGAGCCAATCTAAATGAAAACCTCAGTATCTCATGCAAGTCAGTGATTTCTGGGCTCAGGCCTCATTCATTGCTTTCTAAGACTAAGGGGTCCGATTGCCCATTTCACCTGCACCCTCTCTCTACCCCCCATGCCTCCTCCAGAGTTGGGGCAGGGAGTGTGTGGAGAGGAAAAGGCCTACACCAGCCGGCACTATTTGTACTATTTCCTATTTTATTTTATTGAGGTAACATTGGTTAATAACACGTAAATTTCAGGTGTACAACATTATGATTCGATATCTCTATATCTATTGCATTCCCACCACCGACAGTCTAGTTTTTTTCCAACACCTATATTGTACTACTTATTTTGTTAGTCATACTTCCTCTCTTGTGACACATTTTCAAATTCTGGTTCTTTCTTGGTGTAAAGCAGTTGAGTCTTTGGAGATTTCACCTGGAGACCTCCACACTTGCACCTTTCCCTGGAGCAGCGGCTACACTCTCCAGCTGCCCTCTAAAACACCCTAGCTACACCCAGCCCTTGCCCTCTGCCTTTTTTAGGGGGTTAAAGAAGGGTTGTTTTGTTTCATTTTGTTCTGGAATTCAGTTCAGCTTGGCAAGTAGACCTTTTTCTAGGTATCATTTCAAGATGACCCAAGCCCTGCTACTTAATGGTACGATGGGGGAAAAAAAAAAGGAAGCATGCTTTTGCTGTCTGATGCTGGAAATACACCTTATTCCATTGCAGCCCTCCCTCCCCGCCTTGTAGCGACTGCTCCAGTCCACCTGCTTCCTCGAGACTCCTCAAGGAGTCAGACCAGCTGTAGCTCTATGAAGGGACCCTCACATTTCACGAGATACAGGTCAGGCTCTCCTAATCACCCTTCTGCGCTCTGCCCTGGTCCCACAGCCAGGAACAGAAATGCCGGCTTCCTTTCCGATCAAATGCCCACTCCCACAAGTACATTTCTTAAAGCTTACTTCACTTGGTTTTCGGTGGGAGGTGATGGAAACGAGTGCTCCTCGGCGTGCCCATAGGTTGGCAACATCTGCCTGGGTGATGGTCTTCAATCCTACTTTTGAACTTGTAGTTTTCTCTTTTGTCAATTGAAGGTGAGTGATGCCGCACAACTGGCCATCCATTTGGAATGAAACGGTGACTCTTACGCCATAATAAAAAATAAATTCTAGACGATTAAAGACTTAAATGTGAAACAAAACAAAACAAATGAAAAAAAACAATTAGGGGACTATAATCTAGGATTTTAGGATTTCAGGACATCTTTCAAGTAAGGCAGAAAAAATGTAGATGTTATAAATAAAAAGACTGACATATTTGAATATAGAAAAAGAAATCATAAAGAGCTCTTTCCTTTCCCTTCCCCTTTCTCATTTCACTTTCTCCTTCCTTTCCTTTCCCTTCCCTTCCCTTCCTTTTCTTTTTCCTTCCCTTCCCTTCCCTTCCTTTCCTTTCCTTTCCCTTCCCTTCCCTTCCTTCAGCTTCCATCCTCTCCCCTTCCATCCAGTGCCCTTCCCTTCCCTCCATGCAGAAGCTGAGCACTGCATGATGGTGTGGGCAGGTAGTGAGAAATAACAGTCTGTAGATCTGCGGCCAAGCACCATCCAAGAAGGCTGGGATCTGAGAGAACCAGCAGTCGGAAGTAGGACAAGTGACTAACACGCTCAGGACTAAGTGTTGATAGTGGAGTTCCACAAACGTTTGAGATGAAACCCACAGGTGATGACTATTTATTAAGAGTGGGTGAAGAGAGGAGAGGAGGATTCCAAACATGAGAGTCAAACATCAGAGGACACTGCAGGCCAAGAATGTGAGAAGACTTAGGGTCAAGTTCTTACGGTAAGGATCACGTCAGTGGGAGATGGGTCTGGAGCTTGTCTCAGGGAGGTAAAAGTGCTGACAACAAGGTGTAGTTGGGTTGGGGCCTCACCTACTCTTCCTCTTGGCAAGTTCCAAACCCTCATCATTTAAAGGTTTGGGTAGCTTCTGGTGCCAATAGAAATGGAAGAAAGATCATCATTATCAAGAGATTAAAACATAGAATTCTGAAGTTATTAAGAGAAAAGGGCTCCTAAATTCCTCAGTGTGAAATAATGATGTCAATATCAACAGTGATGGTAATACTAAGATTAGTTCAGCTTTACGGAGTTCTTCCTGGGTGCTGTGTAAATCTACTAAGCACTCTCTTTTAAAAGGTTATTATCTCTTTTAAGCTTCACAACAACCGATGAGGTAGATACCATTATCTTCATTTTATAGATGATGAAACTGAGTCTGACAGAGGTTCAATAACATTCTTAAAGTCATGTAAGTAAAAATTCTCAGAACCAGGACTCAAACCCAAGTCTGTATGACTCCACAGCCTTAAGCATTCTGTTTATACACTAACTGATATTTACAATGATGGCCTGAAGTCATCTGAAAATGTTAACTTTTTGTGTCTTTTATTTCAAAAATCAGAGAAACTTATACTGCATCTCAAACATTTTCATCCAAATAAAAGTTGGTTTTCCAGTGACCCATTCTTCTAGGATTCTGGATAGCTGAAGCTTTAACTGTACTTTGTACTTCTTACTAGATTTCAGTCATTAGAGCTCTACAAATTGATTAAAATTGAGTTGCAAATAAAATTTTTATGCAATGGTATAAAATATATTGGTTGTAAATTCTGAGTACTACATAAATTCTCTCTCTTGCATTTCCTTGCAAACTTTATTTATTTATTTTTTTAAAAAGCCTTTTAAATGTTTTTGCCAGGATATTTTTTTAAATAATACTTCAATATGGACTTTTTCTTGGCAACCCATGTGATTTCCTGGAAGTTCCTGCTGAGTATACCCTTACTATATAAACATAAAACTTGATTCCCTCAGTAAAAACATCAACCATTTGCAAATGCCAACCGACTTTACAAGCAATTTGCAGCCTGTGAGTAAGGTCATCCTTTTTCTTCATATTTTCTCTAATGCTTGTAGTATGGGCCACAGCACCCTTAGCAAGTCTATTGCAAATTCCACTTTGCTGTCAGAGCTCCAGACCTTTTGACTAAACATCCCTTCATTTTCCTGGAGCAAAGAATCTGATTTAAATACTAGCCATCTTACCTGATCACATTTCCTCCAATATGTCAACTCAGCCATAACTGCTTTGAACATCTAACCTTTCTTTAACCTCCCGTCACATTCATACAGCTACACATAACAATATATACAATTCCTTTTCATTTATCAAAAGAAAGAATCCTTGGGGAATAAAGATTTGACAGCTCCTGTTACGAGATAATTGTAATACTTAAAAAAAAAGAGAGAGAGATGAGACAGATGGTGCACACTGGAGACATGTGGAAGTTTGCTTGAAAAATAGCTTCAGAAATTCAATTGAGACTGAAAAGAAATTATGTAAATCATCACTTTTGCATAAAAGCATCACGGAAAACACGGAAATTATCTTAATCTTTAGTCTTCCACAGTCTTGTCAAAGAGAAGGAATGTCAACTGGACAGATACTATCTTGGTTTCCTATTGAAAAACAACAACAAAAACCTCTGTAGCGCTTCATTTGAGTTACAAAGAGATTACTTTGAGTGAGATGATTAAAAACATTATCTTCTATACTGTAATATGATTATATTGTAATATAATTATAACGAAAAAATAAAAACCTGGATCATGAGCCTCCAGAGAATTCATGTTTTCTGTGTGTATGTTTAAGCTGACCTCTTTAAATGCATTAGAAAAGTCAACCTTTCTCTTTAATTTGATCAGAAAAAAGGGAAGTCTGAAAATTGATAAACAATCTTTAATATATAAAGATGAGTTACCAAGAAAGATTATGGAATTTCATTTCCTGAAGATGGTTAGATAAAGCAAAAGCAAAGGATGTTTACCTACTCTCTAATAGTTTGGGTTAGGTAAAGTTTGCTTAGGAGAAAAAGACCACTTCAAGGTTTAAACTTTTAAAATGATAATGGAATTTGATAAAAATATTTTTAATAGAAAGAAAGAAATCCTATTATATTTTCCTCAGATAGGTTAAATTTATCTTTGAACTTGGGTGAGAAATTTATTAGGTGTGCCTAGTTTCGGGCATGTTTTCATTGACGTTTAACAGCACTAAGCGACTGGACTTTCTGAGGCTTGATTGGGTGACCCTGATCCACTTTTAGGGTCTGGGAGTAACGTGGGGTCGGCCAGCCAGCCATGTGTATTTCTCTGGACAGGCTAAATCTCGGCTCCCTTTTTAAACTGATATTCTTTACAAATCTATCCAGCATTTTTTAAGAGGAGAAGCTGAGCACTGCATGTTGGTGTGGGCAGGGAAGGGGGGCAGGGCAGACTGGAATGAATGGAGGTGGCAACACTCAATGGCTCTCCTGTTGCCCCCAGCAAACCTCCCATGGTGCCAAGCTCCCATATCCTTCTCAACAAAACCAAAGCCCCTATTGATTAGCTTCCCTGGACAGCACCTGGGGTATCTCCCTTTTAATGTGCCTCTGGGTGATTCTAGGTTAGCGTTTCTCAAGTTATAGTCCCAGCAGCACCTATTTTATAATCATTTGATTCTTGAACCCAGGCTAGACCTACTAAGTGAGAATCTCTAGAGAGGAGGCCAGGGTGTCTGCATTTTTAAGGAGCTTTGCAGGTGATTCTGACTGCACTTAAACCTCAAGAACCACTCCCTGAAGGCTGAGTTGGATTTGGTCAGTTTAGAGAACTCCAGCTCTCCCCAGGCATTCCACTGTCAAAAAATTCAAATGTTCAGACCTGTTTTAAGAAGGCTGGAGGAAGATGCAGTTCAGTTACCTCCCACTCATCAGTCTTTCTCCCTAGCATCCATTCTGATTGAGCTGAAATCCTAGGGGAATGCCTATAAATATTCCATCTGCTCAGATTTTGTTTTGCCAGACAGTGGAGTTCACACCACCTTCCCACTACTACAGACCAAAATAGCTTCTCTGGGCTTGCCTGACTCCAACTGCTAAGAGCCCCACTCCCTGACAACTATGGCACTTCAAGACCACTTGGCTTTTTCCAAGGGGATTCCATTGCCCTTGGGTGTCCTTTCTGCAATTAGGATGGGCTAAAAAGTTTTAATGCTGGAAAGAATCTTAGAGGTGCCAATCCAATCCACTCTCTAATTATATAGAAACAGATGCAGACAGATACATAGAAAAGGAGGCAGGAAATAAACATTTGATTGAGTCCCTACTATGTGCCAGAAAGGTGCCGTGCTATATTTTTCAATGAGTTTTGACATTAATTTTTTACAATGAGCTTTCAAAGTGGATAACATTATATCCATTTGTGTATACAAGGAAGTTGAAACTCAGAAAATTAGAGATATTTGTAAAGTCATTCAGTTAACAGGTAGTAGATCCAGTATTGAACCTAGATTCTAATAAAAATAATAATTTTCATTTATTAAGCACTTACCATGTGTTGGGCATAGTGCCAAGCATTCTATTTTTATAAACTTACGTAAAATCGCCACAGAAACCCTGAGGTAGGTAGTGGTACTATGTGCATTTGACAGGGAAAACGCAGGCACAGAAGATTAGAAACTTGCGTGATGGTCACGCAGTGATAGATGGAGGAGCCTTTGACTCCAAGGCTCTCTCCAGAATCTCTCTTCCAGCCCCGGAGAGACTGGAAGCAGGGACAGTAGTTATAGTCCAAGGAGTAGCTAAGCAGGCCTGAAATAAGGATTGGGAGGAAGGGGCGGATTTAAGCAGCACTTCTGATGATCTCTGGATGGGAGGTGGGCGTGGGCGTAGAAGGAATTGAAGATAACTGCATTTTCTTGCTTGGGGAATGAAGTACATGCTGACACCATTAACTAAAACCTAGAAATGAAGACAAACTGGCATCGCATTTATGTTCTGTGATACATAGCCGCATTTAGTTGTTTTTCCAGCTTCACTATGAAATGTAAGAGGAAGAATTGTATGTCCTCATCTTCTACATGAAAATGTATCGATTGATAGATTATAAGGAAGACTGTCAAGGTAACTGGGAACATTGTCTGCAGGGCAATGAAGTACTCCGTGTGTATGTAGTGTTAGGATGGCAATAAATATAATTCCTTATTTGAAAATTATTCTCCAGTGCCCAATATGGGTTGGCTGTCAAGGATACCATGGCGAAGAGGAAGACCAGTCCGTGCCTTGAGGGATCTTATATTCAGGTAAGGAAGATAGGCAAAATAGAAGGAATACAACATTAGGCTGTGAAAAGTACTATAAAGATAAATGGAGTGCCATGGTGGAACATGATGGTGCAGGGTCCAGGTGATATAGGGTCTTGTAAGATGTGCAAGCCATTTGATTCCAAGTGTGATGGGAAGAAATGGATGAGTTTTGAGCAAGGGAGTTACATGATCTGTTATACATTTTTTTTCTAGCTCCCTCTGAATGTCACTACAGTCAGGGCAAGATTGTGATAATAGGCATAGAAGAAAAGCTGGTTAGGAGGGCCAGAGGCAAAGAGTGATGGTGGTTTAAATAAAGATACAGTGAAGGCAAAGAGAAGTGGGTAGAAATTGAAATATATATTTTGGGGTAGCTGGGAGAATTGTTGATGAAGAGGGATGGAGAGGAAAAAGGAGAAATTGAAGATGACCTACATTTCTAGTTTAAACAACTGGGTAAATAGTGCTATTTACCAGTATCATGATAGCTGGAGGAGTAATTAGGTTCGAAGGAAAATGATGACCAGACACATGTGTGTATATGCGTGTCTAAGCATGATACGAAAGCTTACCAAAGAGTACTCTGGACTGGGAATTCAAAAGCCCGACTTGTGTCATAACATCATCACTAAGAGGAATAACTTCTCCACACCTCATTTTTTCCCATCTACAACAGGGGAATGATTATATCTGTCTTTGCTGCTTCAGAAGGATGCTGAGAAGATAAATGAGATAACATATATGCAAGTTCTTTGAAGTCTTGGGAGGATAAAAACCGTGTAAATCCAAGCTATCATCATTATGTACAGGGTGTGTTTATATTATTCATATATCTACTCAAAGTCACAGGGGCCATAAGTGTATCACACATTCTTTCCTTCATGTTCAGTGCTCAGAAATGGCAAGATGAACATACTTCTGTTTCCCCAAATGTCCCTTCACTTTATTCTCTTAACAGGATTTTGCAATTATTAGTGTTGTTTCAGACGTTTAAGACCCTGGGAAAAAAAAGGGTTTTGCCCAGTAACTCAGCCTGGGTAATTCTTGGGAGATAATGATAATGATGGTATCTTCTTTAATAGAGATGTGCAGATTATAGGGAACCAGCACGTTGTCTTCTGGAATCCTCCAACAACACTCTAAGAAAGGTATTATTTTTTCACCATATGACAGAGGGAAGATGGCTCAAGAAGTTAATTTGCCTAAAACCTCATTTTACAGCTGGAGTAATTAAGGCTAATGAAAGAGTTGTGTTCTAAAAAATATAGTAAACTAGCACCAAGGACATTCAAAGAACCAGATAATATTCATGGGATGTGTGTGCCATCTTCTTTGATCTCTGCAAACTTGGACACGTTGTCTTCAGTTCTTTGATAATGGGTATAACTACTGATTTTCTTGCCTAGAGTTTCAAGAGTTGCACCATCCCACCCCATGACCTTGTGTTAATGTTGTCTCTAAATATGAACAAACAAACAAAAAAAACAAAAATTGTCCCTTACTCTCCAGAGTAATACATGATTAATAGTAGTCTTTCCCTTGTGGGGAGACCCAGTGCACTCAATTTTGCCTGAGGTGATGTGCAAAAGAGAGGTCCTTGGAACGGTGAAAAGAAAACTGGACTTGGAATCCAGAGACATGAGGTTGAGTCTTGGTTCAAAATTCCTTATTGTGTGATCTGGGGGTGAAGTGAACCTATTGGAGCTTCAGTTTTAATAACTGTTAACTGCATATAATGTTTATCTGTTTACTGGCTGTAACCTTCTAGTCAGCCTCACCTTGGTCTGAACGATTCCAGAAGCACAAATATGGAGCTAAGTAGTCACTTACAGAGTGCCTTGTTTATAAATTATTGGATTAAAAATTCTCTATTCTGTTCATTTTTTTCTCGTCATGCTCAGTAAAAATGCATGTGTATTTGCTCACTTTTAATGGAGGGGGAAGAGGGTTCTTATTTCTGGTATTCATAGAGTATGATTCTCAGCATATTAATCTATTTAGAACAAAGCTAAGAAGGAATGACGTACAGGGTTGCATGAGGATTGAATTAATGCATGTGAAATGTTTAGCAAAGTGACTGGCATAGAGTGAATAATAATTGTTAGCTGTTATAATTTTTTGTTCTTATTTTGGTTATTCTCATTTGTGTTGAATGGTTTAGTTGTGGCCCTGGCTGGAAACTAGAGAATAATCTGACTCCCTATAAAAATGGCAGCATGGTCGACAGCCAGGTAGAGCTTTCTTCCACAGTATCTGTAACCATTCTCTCCTTATTTTCGCCTAGTTTCTGCACACCTAGGAAGGGTATCTGGGATAACTTTTTGTTAAGCTGACGGTAAATGCAAAAAAAATAATGACAACTTTGAGATCAACGACAAAATTTCAACTTGTTTTCCCTCTGAATTGAGTCTGAAAAATAAACCTCAAAACCTGTGGAGGGCATGTTTTTCAAAACTGCATTTCAGAGTTTACAGGTGTGTGCCTGGGGCAACCAAAACAAAGATTACAGTGGTTATGGCTGCCTCCCAGGCTCAGATGAAAGAGGCGCCTCTCAGCTAGCTTTACGTGCCAGCTCACCTGAGGTCACACTTTGAATTTTCCCCACGTAGGGAAGGTAGAACGGGGCCTCCCAAGGGTGGGTTTCAAATCCACACGACTGTTTTTTCCAGCCCGTCTCCCTTCCCATTCTGAGTTTCTGGGTCAACAATTCTCAGCTTGCTGCGGGGGTGCGTCCCGGGGGAGGCAGGGTGGTGCCTGGGTGCAGGCAGAAGGGGGAACGATGCGGGGCGGCGGTGGCCCCGGGAATCGGCGGGTGGACAGCGACCCTGGGACCGACCTCTACTAATTCAACATGCCTCCCTCGGACCTAAGGGGTTCCAACACTTGGCCCTTATTCTACCCAGTGTCTCTCCAGGGCTGGGCAACCCGATGCAGATCAGCGTGGGATCAGTTCCCGCCAGGGCTGCTCCCGCCCTTTCCCGGGACCCAGCCCCGCCCCGCGCCGTCGGTCCCGGGCCGCCGCGCCCCGCCGGGCCGGAGAAGGACGCGGCCGACCCCTGCCCCACGGTCCCTTCCTCCTTCACTCAGCCGCCAATCCCAACGCCCTCCCCTCCGGTGGCATCACTTTGCAGGCGTGTTTTCCTCCGAGGGAGGCGTGCGCCCCTAAGCCTTCCTCCTCGCCGCCCCCTGGGGACCCCGCTTCGCGGACAATCGGCTCTCCCAGCGCCCCCTTGGTCCCCCGACCCCTTGCGCGCCCGGGCGGGGGTCCCGCGCGCAGGTACCTCAGCGCCGAGAGGAAGGCGCGATCGCCGCGCGGTTCCGCGAGGTGCGGCGCCCGATCCGGGGGGAGGCGCTGTGGTCCGGGGCGGCCCCTCGCGCCCCGGGCGCCGGCTGCGGCTCGGCCTCCTCCTCCTCCTCCTCCTCCTCTTCCTCCGCCCTCCTTGGCTGGGAAAGTGGGAGGTGGCGGCGGCGTGTGTGTGCGCGCGTGAGGGGGGCGGTAGAGAGGAGTCTCCGGGGCCGCCGCCGCGTCAGACACACTGTGAGCGGCGATCGCCGCGGGGCCGCATCCGCATCGGTTGCCTCCACCGCTGCGGGGCCGCGAACAAAGAGGAGGAGCCGAGGCGCGAGGTAGGGCGCGGGGACCGGCGCGGGCACAGCCTCTCGGTGGAGAAGGCGGTGGTCAGGGCGTCCCCTTCTCCTTCCCTCCGCGCTGGTCAGGCTCTCTGTCCCCCACCCTCGGGTCCCTGTGGGCCCGGAGCCGGGACCTGCGGGAGCGGAGCCCGCGGCCTCGCTGCCTCCTCCCGGCAGGAAGCTGCCCGGGCTCCGTGCCGCGCTCTCACGGCGCAGCCCCGCTCCCCCCGCTCTCCGCTGGCTGCGTCTCTGGGACTCCCACGTCCTCTCTGCGGGGTGATCGCTGGTTCCCGGTGGCACTTTGTGGGGCTCACTTTCGCAACTCAAGGCTGCGAATTTATTTTTAAGTCCTTGAGAACTTCCAGCGGAGAGATTTTGTGCCCGGCCTGACCCAAAGGGAAGTTGCGATGAGGCTGTTGAATGAGATTCCCATTCGGGCACCGTCCGGGCCACAGCCCCTGCCCGGGACCCTTCCCCTGCCGGGTGCCGGCGACACCTGGCTTCGAGGTGTATCTGCGGCGCGTGGCCGCCGCGCCTCCCTGCGGGTCAGAAGTACCTGTGCTGGGCTGCGTGGCAGAGAGCCCCCCACCCCCCTGCCCCGACTCTTATCAAGAACAGCTGTTAACGCTCCCATCAGAATCTTTCACCCCCTTCCTCCTAGGCATTCACATTTACGTTTCTTTTGATGGTGGTGGGAGAGCGGCGCAGTCACTGGTTTAAGGCTTTTTCCTGAATTTTCATATTATGCCCACAGTTTTCAGTCCAGCATTCCATTGTCAAATTCTTTTGGTGGTAATTTTGCCAGATTTTCTGAATGGGATTAGGGCAAGCTGTTCAGAAATCCATTTCAGAGTTTGTCAACCACTGTCCTGAAGGGCCCTTTTATATTTTAGCTGCTTTCAAGCCAATCTGTAGTCGTGTCCTTTAAAATTGTCACAACCTTCAACTCATTTTGGTTGGACAAGATTAAACAGTTCTATTTTTAAGGCCAGTGAAGAAACATATGTATTTAATATTGGGATCATTTACCACAAAGTGATCACATGAGGCTTGGTTTCTTAAACTATAAAGTGTTTTATAAATTGGGAATTTTGTTGGATTTAGAAGTAAATTCAGGTGGAGGAAACTTTCAGTTGCTTCTGTTCAGCTCCTCATAAGTTGAGGACTTTATTAAGGCAGCTAATGTCACTTTGAGAGCTGAAGAAATTATGTTCTTTATTACATTTCATAAATCGTATTTATTGCAGGAGTCCTGTATAGTGCTGGATACGTATGTCTGCACAGTGAACTAACTCCTAGCTATGGCTAAGGATTAATTTTGAATTGTTGAAAAAGCCTATTTTGTTTTTAATTGTTGACTTTGGAGTTCAGGAACTACATTCCAAAGCAAAGCTAAACTATTCAGAGGAAGCACTTCTGTGTACTTTTTGGTTCTTGGCTCTACTGTGAACCTTGTCCCCAGATAACAATACTAATTTTCCATCTTTTCTCTCCCCCTGCCCCCACCTTGTGACTCCAGAGCAAAGTCTGAAATGGATGTTACATGAATTACTTTAAAGGCTGCATACAACTATGAACATTGCTGAAGCTTTTCCTTAGCAAACTCGTTAAACATGGATGAATCTGCCTTGTTGGATCTTCTGGAGTGTCCTGTGTGTCTAGAGCGGCTTGATGCTTCTGCAAAAGTCTTGCCTTGTCAGCATACGTTTTGCAAACGATGTTTGCTGGGGATCGTAGGTTCCCGAAATGAACTCAGATGTCCCGAGTGCAGAACTCTTGTTGGCTCGGGTGTTGAGGAGCTCCCAAGTAACATCCTGCTGGTCAGACTTCTGGATGGCATCAAGCAGAGGCCTTGGAAACCTGGCCCTGGTGGAGGCAGTGGAACGAACTGCACAAATGCTTTGAGGGCTCAGAGCAGCAATGTGGCTAACTGTAGCTCAAAAGATCTGCAGAGCTCCCAGGGTGGACAGCAGCCGCGGGTGCAAGCCTGGAGCCCCCCAGTGAGGGTGAGTAGCTGCAGAAGTAGTTTGGTGCATAACAGTGGCGATGACCACATTTTTTTCTTTATTCTTTAGCTCGATGTTTTCTAAATCAGCTCATTGCTAAAGAAGCCTCACTATGACAGATAGGAAATTGTGCTTCAGGATATTTTTTTTCCCCTGTTGGAATGAGATTGGATATACATAATACATTTTCTTGTTTTTAAAAATGTTCTCCAGGTAGTCTCTATTACCTTTTAAGATAAATTTTGGGAAACAGGTAGTGATTATTCAATGAAATCTAAAGCACAGCAGTTTTTTGTGCACATTTTAAAATGGAAACTTGTTATGGTTTTACTTTGTTAATGGAGTTGGGAGAGCCATAATTATGCATGTATGTGTACATATATGTATACATATTATAAATATGTGTGTGGGTAAATCATGAGTAGGAAATCAAGCCTTAACGTTTATGTTGCTTAGAGCCATTCTATTGGTCTTATGAATCCACAGCACAGAATTTACTGGTTGGAGGAATTCTTAACAAATCATGGCCACAGGTAGCAGAGTTTTGTTGCTATAGCAACGAAACGTCATTTAGGACTATGCTAAAACAGCAGATAATCTAGTTTTATGTTGGGTTTTACATTTACAGGGAGTGAAATGAAATGTTCCATCACAATGATTTTTCTTGGGTTTGGGTTTGGGCTGAAATAACATTAAGTGAAAATGAAAATTTGGACAGTTACCACAATTTAAATTTCTAGAAGGTAAGGTATTCTGAATAAATCTAAATTTATATTGTGGGTAATGGCATGCCAATAAAACATGCTTTTCTCATCTTTGTAAAAATAAAAAGTAGAGATGGGCATCAGATAATTAAAACGACTCCATTGTTGGAGGAAACAGTTTTGATAATTGGCCAAACAAATAAAGTCTATTTTTGAAGAACAGTTAACCTGGATGAGAATATTTTTTTCAAATCTTTATAATAAACACTCAAATCTCACTTCTTTCATTTAACGGAGGAACAACCCACTGGGGTGATACTAGATAGGATAAATTCACAGATGTGACTATCAGACCGCTGTAGTCTCTCAACTTACTTCCCTCTCAACTCATCTTTTAAAATGATGTATGTACATCAGTAGATATAAAGTGTGTGAAGTGCTTTAATCAATAGAAAACAGTTTCATCACTAGGCTATCATATTTCTTTTGATTCACATTTAATTGTTTATTTTTTTAAGATAGTGATGACATTGGGTTAGGAAGGTTTTCTTTCCATATTTGAAGCCCACAGGTAAAATTGTTCTGCTTATAGTAGTTTTCTTAGATTTCCTTTATTTTATAGATTTTACCTGTACCTTGATGAGTGGATATGGACTCATGAATATTTTTAACCTCAGAACGCGTGATCAGGTTGATCATTTCTGAGACACCTGACCCAGGT
Organism: Rhinolophus ferrumequinum; assembly: GCF_004115265.2. Taxonomy (NCBI): domain Eukaryota; kingdom Metazoa; phylum Chordata; class Mammalia; order Chiroptera; family Rhinolophidae; genus Rhinolophus; species Rhinolophus ferrumequinum. The sequence goes on from NC_046301.1 coordinate 36,032,874, forward strand.
TTGCTTAACTAGGTAGTAGATTTGCTTCTTTGGAGAGATTTTGTTTCCTTGTTAATTAGACTAGGGAAGGCATAGCCCTAGGTTATGAAGAGAAGTATCTTAGTGGTTGAGTGGCCTTCCTGTTGTGAGGAATTCATTGAAGGTTTGATTACTGATAAAAAGGAATTTAACAAGAGGGCTCAAGCCTCAAGCATTCAACTTAACATTTTCTTTCTAACGCAAATTGACTATGTAATGACTGATGTTGATTCACTTGAACTACTAAGCTCCCAAAATTGAGTTTCACTTTTTAGGTAAACTATTGTGAGATTTTGATGATGTATTTTTTTTTTCTGGCTTATATGATTTTTCCTACTTTATTTCATGTTTCTTCTTTAGCATGAGAAAAATTACCCACCAGGAAGCCCAACTGAACTTGAGCCTTATAACTTGGATAAAATAGTTGAGGTGGATAAAACAGGAGATAATAAATATGTGTTACTTTGGTGGGGGCACAGGGAGTGGAGGATGAAGCAAAGCTTTTCAGTTATCTGAGTTGATGCAAATGCTGCAATACTTATAAAAAGGAGTGTTTTGTTTTTTTTCCTTAGTCTCAATTTCTCATGAGCAGTTACCTAGTACCTTTTGTTTTCAAGTATTCAAAACAGCCAGGGCAACACTAATAGTCCAAGCATCTGAAAGGTAAATACATCTCAGAAAATACTCCTTTAAAAGTAAGAAATCTGTAATGTACAGACATGTGGAGGTTGTAATGTACTCCTTCGGACACTTCCCTGAGGTGAATGACCATAATAAATCCCCAACCTGCATCCTCCTCCGTTAGATGTTCTGACATGACCAAGTGGTGCCTGAGCCTGTTTCCACATGTTGCGCAAAGCTGAAAGTGATAACATGTGGAATGTTGCTTCAGTTTATTAGTTATGTTCTGTGTTCCGTTAGATTGTGACCATGTGGCTTCCTCATGTGTTTAGCCGAGGTAGATGGAGTGTTATCAGCAGATATGAACATTTCCAATGTGTGACACACATCTTGTTCCCAGAATTTTAGTGTTTCCTGCCTAACATGAAGGAGAAAATGAAAAAGTGTCGGATTGGAGTCACCATGGGAATCTGTCAGTTCTTTACCCCAAGTAAAAAATTATTGTTTTTTTTTTTTCTCCCCTTCTTCTGCCTCTCCTGCACCCCCACTTCGGTTCAAGCCATTGTTTTTCAGTCTAGTGTAGGACACAACTCCCTGACCCATGCTGGTATTATGAGCCTTGCGCTCCCCCCGCCGCTGGCCGGCTGCTCACGCTGGCCACCGGCTGTTCGTGGCAGCACACAGTAGCCCACAGCAGCACAGCAGCCCGCGGCAGCCTAGGGCAGCTCACGCCGACCTCTGGCTGCTCATGGCAGCCCAGCTCCAAGGAGAGCCATTGTTGACAATCTTAGCTGCAGAGGGCGCAGTCAATGGCCCATGTGGGAATTGAACTGGCGATCTTGGCGTTAGGAGCACGGCGCTCCAACCACCTGAGCCACCGGGCCGGCCCTGTTGTTGGTTTTAAGCCAAAGTCAAGCAGTAGAATGAGTCACAGGGAGAGGATGGCTGCAGATATCTGTTTAATGGACTGAAAAATACCTGCAGAAGATAAATTACACACACACACACACACACACACACATATAAGTGCAGATATATATATGTATATATATATACACACACACACACACATATATATACACACACATATATATATATGCAGAATGAGATATGGAAAAGATGTTTAAGTAATTCCTATAGAATTATGACAGAATAGTTAAATTTCTGCTTTCTATATGTGATTCCGTTGATTCAAGATCTGTATCTGTGCATGCATCTGTCTAGGTATTATTACTTAATGATTTCACATTGCCTCTACCTCAAAGTGAGTTTATTCAGCAAAAATGCATCACATGACCGCTGGTTTACACTAATTTACTCTTCATTTATTCTTTCCGTTGTCTAACACATATTTATCGAGCACTTATAGGTGGCAGGCACTGCTCTGGCTACTGGCTAGGTAATGATGGACAAACCAAATACAGATTCTGCTTATGAATTTATGAGTATGTGTCAGTTTCCTGGGAGAGACACATTAACATAATAACAATGCAGGTAGGTGATTAAACATGATAAGTGTTAGCATAGAGAGTTAGGGGAGAGGACAGGAGAAGGCTCCGTGTGGATTGTGAGGGTAAGTTGTGTGTGTGTGTGTGTGTGTGTGTGTGTGGTCTTCAAAAGCATCCTTGAAGAAGAGGCATTTGAGCTGAGATCTTAAGAGTGAAATGATTAGTTGAGAGGGTGCTGGGCGGTGGGAGGGCAGGAGGGGAAGATTATTTCAAAGGCCCTGACCTACAGCGGACGGGACATAACTTCTAGGAAGAACCGACGGAAGGTGAGTGTGAACTAAGCAAGGGACAGGGGTAGTGACCTAAGATGAGGCCTCCCGTGCAGTCATGTGCAAGGCATTACGAGCCACCGCAGGCCACATGGGGTGAGGGCCAGATGGACGTACACGCAGCTAGTAAGTGCTCTGTATTTGAGGGATAGAAAGACAGATCATTGGGACTGAGATGATCAACAAGCCTTCAGAACAGAAATGAAATTGGAGTTAGGGGTCGAAGGACTGAGGCACGGAGAGGAAAGGTAGGGGATATGGATGTGGGGGAACACAGGTGAAATTCCTTTTCTCCTGCAAATGCCGAGCATGCTTCAGTTTCTCCAGAGCCATACTCACCCCTCCGTTCTCTCCCTATTGCTGACTGTTATGTGCTCAATTGTGTCCCCTAAAACTCTGTGCCCCAGTATCTCAGAATGTGGATTTGGGGAAAGCCTTTAAAGAGGTGGTGAAGGTAAAATGAGTTTATATGGGTGGGGTCTAATCCATAATATGACTGGTATCCTTATAAGAAGAGGAGGTTAGGACACAGAGAGACACAGAGGGAAGACCGTGTGAAGACACAGGGAGAAGGTGGTCATCTGCAAGCCAAGAAGAGAGGCCTTCAGAAGAACCCAACCCTGCCAATACCTGACTCTTACACTTCTAGACTCCAGAACTGAGGAAATAAGTGTTGTGAGGCCAGCCAATCTGTAGTGCGTTGTTACACACGGCAGTCGCAGCAAACATATACTAGCTGTGATGTACTCCCAACAGCCCCTTCAGTGCCTCTCGGTCCATGGCCAGTCCCTTCAGTCCTGGTTTCCCCAAAGTCCTGCAGGGGTCCAGCCCTGCTGTGCGCTTTACTCCTGTGTTACAATAACCTTGAGAAGTTGTTCAGTTCTTGCTCACTACCTCAGATGCCCACAAGGCCTGGCACAGTTTCATAAAATGGAAGGTTTATGTGACAATGTACCAGACACACTAAAAGCTTTGGAGGAGATGGAAGGAAATACCAGGACGAGACACGTACTTCATCATCTTTCACAAGTTCTTCTCTAAATGGAGTCTAGAGAAGTTGCTTTATTGAACATTGGAGTGTGGGTCTACATGAGGCATCGCCCAAAGGAGAGGCAGCAGGAAGAATCCAAAGAAGGAAAGAGAAAGGCAAGACAACAGTGTGGCCCCAGGTAGGGTAGGGAAAGCTCGTGCTGGCTCTGAATTGCCCTGTGGGCCATCTTTGACATCCAGTCAGCGCATAAGTACCTGTGTCTTTCAGGCGCAGTTCTGTGCCATAATCTGTCCTAGGAAAAGGTGGCATTAATGCATGTTTCTGATGAAAAAGAGTACATTTGGGGGAGGTAAAACACACAAGAAACAGTAAATAAGGCAACTTCCAGTGGTACCTCGGTTTTCAAACGTAACCCATTCCGGAAGACCGAGTTCTGAAACATTCGAAAACCGAGGCATGGTTTTCCCATAGAAAGTAATGCAAAATGGATTAATCCTTTCCAGGCCTTTAAAATCAACCCCTAAAACTGCAAGTTTAGCATGAATTTTGCTATCTAACGATACCATAGATCCATAAAATTTACGGTGTTCATAAACCGAAATGTTCGTCAACGGAGACGTTTGAAAACCGAGGTACCACTGTATAGTGAAACAAACTAAGGCATAAGAGACAGACTAAGCCTCTATATTGAGGTTCAAAGGGGAATAAGTGTGGGTTAGAGAGGACAGCGACTCAGCAAGACATGTTCCCCTGGTGTGCAAGGTTCAGTCCACATGCTGACTGGCAAAGGAATTGAGGTCTCTGCACAGGCGGGGGCCTGGTATTAATCCATCCTGGACCTAAGCGAGACATTTCATGGGGTTTGGATGAGGGAGACACTGGGGTATTTCCAAATGGCTGAGTTACAATAGAAAAAAGGTTTGTTTTTGCCAAACAGTATATGTTGCAGACAGTTTTTGATCTCTTCTTTGTCATTTCATCCTTGATCCCTTCTTCATCCCTGCCCTTAATTTTGTTCCTGAGTCAGGCCCAATGGGTCAAGGCTGGGATTTGGAATGGGATGGAAGGCAGAGATCAGGGAAGGAGTCTGGTGCACACTGACTGGGAATGAAAAAAAATGTTTAACAATTTTTTATATCACGTAAAGTATCATGTAGCCATTCTCATGTAAATCTCACAACAACCCTCTGGGGTTAAATATTACTGTTATTTAAACAATTATGCTGTGGGCTGCCGCCGGCTGTTGTGTGCTGTCGTGGGGTACCGTGTGCTGCCAGGAGTGGCCGGCAGCTGGCGAGAACTGCTGTGAGCGGCTGACCGATGCCCGGCGACCGACTGCCTCAGCCAGGGGGGAGCGCAAGGCTCATCACACCAGCATGGGCCAGGGAGCTGTGTCCTACACAACTAGACTGAGAAACAACAGCTTGAAACGGAGTGGGGCCGGGGGAGGCGGAAGAAGGGGAAAAATAAAAAATTAAAAAATTAAAAATTAAAGAGTGTAAATGTCAAAATAAATTCTTAAAAGCATTCTGGTTATAAACAAATCAACTTTACAGAAGTAGATGTTATTACGTGTGTAGATCCTTCCATATCTGTTCATGTATATTTATACGTGTATGCAGATAGTTTTTGTTGTTTTTCACGTAAATTGGAATTTCATACTTTCCATATTTGATGACTTGATAGTTTGTTTAATATATCTGGGAAATCTTTTTATGTCTGAGCATATACATCTGTCTCATTAAAAAAACACCTCTTTATTGAGGTATAATATGAATACAGAAAAATACATTTATTGCAAGTATACAACTCGTTGAGTTTTCATCCTTTATTCTCTTTACATGGCTACATAATATTTTTCTCTATTTTAAAAATTAAAGGCAATATATGCTCATAAGAAATTTAATGATGGAAAGGGATGGAAAGGAGGAATCAAGGCTTCTAATCTCCCTATTTCTAATTTCCAGAGGTGACCACTCTGAAGAGGATTTTTTTGTGTTCTTTTTTTCGGCGGGGGGTGCTGGGATTAGTAGAAATAGGATCACATATACGTGCTAGTCTAAAACTTGAGGTTTTCTATTTAATGGTATGTCTTTCTTAGACTACCATATCTACTGTAATTGTTCTACAAGAAGGCATTATGTACTGTCATTCTCATTTTATGGACATGGAAAGGATGGCTGAAAGAGGCCACGTCACTTGTCCAAGGTCACCTAGCAAGTAAGCGATGGACATAGGATTCCACCCTAGGTCTGTCTGAAGCTCTCCCTACCCTTAGCCACACTCTATTTAATGGCAGACATTCTCCCTCGGTCCTCGTGATGCTTGCAGCAGGGCAGGCTTTTCTTAGTTGTAACCAGTGGAGGTTCTTTTGTCTTCATGGTCCTTGCTGCATTTTTTGTTTCCCTGATGAAAAGGGGACAAGTGACGTTCCTTTACAGTGACTGAAGATCAGAAAACCAGACTTCCTTTAGCTTGGTGTGTGGGAGGCGCTTGGAGTGGAGGTCGGAAGCCGTGGCCTGTGGTTCCAATGCTGCCATCAACGAGCTGCGTGGCTTCATTTCTTTGGCAGAAAAATGGAGAATCGTAGCTCCACGCAGGAAGTGGGGAGAAAAGGATTGCTGAGTTTGGTTCACCTGTGACTCTTCAGAACCCTTTGTGGTGTCTGGCTCATAGTACACACTCAAAAGAGGCTTGTTGGATGAACACGTACTCATTTCCAGGGGCGGTTTTCACAAACAGGGTGGCTTAGGACAACAGAAGTTTATTATTTCGAATAAAGGCCAGAGGTCTGAAATCAAGGTGTTGGCAGAACCGTGCCCTCTCTGAAACTGTTAGGGGAGAATCCTTCCTTGCCCCTTCCTAGCTTCTGGTGGTTCCTGGCAACTCTTGGTTTTCGTTGGCTTGTCAATGCATTACTCCAATCTCTGCCTTCATCTTCACATGGCCTTCTGCCCTGTGTGTCTGTATCCCACTTTCTCTCTTCTTATGAGGATACCAGTCATGGATTAGTTCTCACCCTAAATTAATATGACCTCATCTTTACATCTGCTAGACCCTATTTCCAAAGGTCACATGTATAGATATGGGGGCGGGGTCGAACTTGAACATACCTCTTTGGGGGATATAATTCAACTCATAACAGAGTGCGTGAGTAAATGAACGAAGGGATGAATGACATGAATTCTAATTACCCTCTAGGGATCCTTAGTTGTACATTCTCGCAACAACTGATATGTGCTTAACCCCTTTTTTGGTGCTATTTCCTTGAAGTCTGTAAAAGAGGCTTAGCTCTTTCCTTGTTTATAGGTAGTTTTGTGGATAGATGCAAGAATGGATGTGCAAATATTTTGAAAATTATAAAGTCAACGTAAATGGATGTATTAGTAGTAGTATAATTATTATGAAAATTATCAGTCTTCCTCCCAAGGGAACGTATTTCTTTTTGGGGTGACAAGAACCGAAGTAATTTAAAAGATCACAAAATGGATGTAATGTTTGGACATAGAGCTACACAAAATGGGGACATGAGCTTTATTATTTTGGTCCCTTGTGAGAAACAGCCTGCTGAATGTCCATTCTCTTTGGCTACCCCTGAGGGTTACCCCGTTTTCCTCATTTATGTCACTATTTTCTCAGCCCTTTCTTATTTCTCCTCTGGGTGGCTGAAGGAGAGGAAGGGCAGGGCAGATCCTTCTGTTGTTGCTGGCTGGACAGAGAAAGGGAGGAAAATGGAGAAAACCGAGTTTTGCTTTAGTTGCAGGTCCCTTCTGTTCTGCTGCTCTGTGAAAGTCCTGCCTCTGCCCTTAGTTCTCCGGTGTCAGTTCTTCACCCCTGGGCCCAGCCTCAGCTGGTGTGGGACCTCTGTGGTTTGTTCACTTCCCTACCTCCCTTCACCGTGCATTGCCCTGTTCTGCAGCCGTGGTCTGCGTGTTTCAAGTGGCTAAGAGAGGGAAGATGGGAGAAATGGTAGAACGGAAAGGGGGAGAAGGAAAGCAGGACTTGTACTGTTCCACTTCCTTCCTGGAATTGTTTTCCCAGGTTGGTTTCCCAAGTTGCTCTTTTTGCCCCATCATTAGTCTCTGCACTTGTGAAGAGGAAGAAGAATAGAAACAGGTACCAAAAAAAAAAAAAAAAAAAGCCATGAAGGTCGGGGCAATCTTTCAGTTCCTACCTCCGACTCTCTCGGTGATCTCTTCCTCACCGTTCCCAGAGCACCGGCTCCCATTCCTTACCTCTCCCCCTCTGCTAGGAAGCATGCCTGCTTCTCCCAGCTCCAGTCAGGGACTCACTCTGTTTAGTAACCCATCCCCTCTCCAGCCCCTCGTGTTAACATGGTGGAAGCAAACCTGAGACAATACACGACAAGCCTTTTTCATGCTAAGGTCAAAAGGCAAATGACTTTGCAATTCACCCTGCAGCAGGATGCACATTAGTAGAGCAGCACCACATGCGTGGTAGAGAGAGGCATGCTTGGGACAGAACTGTCACCCTTGGAAACAGCTTTACTGGTTAAGACTCCCTCCCTATGGAGCAGAGCCCCTCACCCTCCCAAAGCTCTGATCATAGAGAGTGTGTCTATCTTCCCCGCTTGCTGCTCTTTTCATTTCAGAGACTTCTGAAAGTAGTAACCTTACAACGCAAAAGTCTGAGCCCCGACCCCCCTTTTTGTGGCCCTGCTGTCCCCGTGCAGCGTACGTGCCTGCCGATGCTTAGTCAAGACGGTGGTGGCGGCGGTGGCTTCATGAATGGTGCCATATGGGAAGCTGGAAACACAGCCAATGTAAAGATAGATGTGTGAGTGGGCTCTTTCCGGGTAGCTGACAAGGGAATGGAGGTGCCATTTCAAAGGGTTGACAGTAGCAGTTTAGTAGTAGACTATTTGCATTTGTGCAACGTGGGAAAAGAGAGCAGTAGGAGGATGTGCCAATGAATTTTTAAATTACCTTAAATATATGAAGGAAGGCAAGGACTGTCAAGTATAAACATTTCTCTGTTAGCCTTAGGAAATAATACATTCTGTAATTTTTTTTTTTTTTTGGCAAGAAGAAAAATCTTCTCAAAACACTGCATGTTCCCTCTTTATAATTCAGCAATGGATGAACAGGGTTGAATTTTCATCATTTTAGAATGTACTAAGTGGTTCCTGAGCAATGAAGAATTATGTAGAAATGAAATTAAGGTTTATTATAGGGTGTTCCATGTCTAGTTTTAATCTATATGAGGGATCCCCCAAATAATACAGTAGCATTAGAGTAAGGATAGCAATAGCCTTGGCATTTGTGTAAGATTCCTGGAAGTGTGTTTGAGCACTGTTGTTTGAAAATTGAATATTTGATTTGTTATAAGGAGATTCAGTTCCTATAGAGTTAAAAAATTCTTACACTCCTAATTATATAACTGCTTAGTTTTTAAAGGTCTTTAAAGAACTGAAAGTTCTTTAACATATTTGACGCATAGATTAAACATTAATATATGTAATACAATTAAATTTCAAACCTTAAATTTTCATTTTGCTCAGCTTATTCAAAGTGACATTTGGTTAGCCAACTCTCTCCTTTTTTTCTTTTTCCATTGTTAAACTTGTCCCTTAAGCATACGCTTTGATAAATTATTCCCAGCATTTCATATGTTCTTACTTTTTTTTCCCCATAGTTGAGCACAGTGGAAGAGCTCCAGTTCATGAGACAAAACATCTTTTCCATTTTTGGTAGGCTTAATTATTTTCATTCAATATTATGTACTTCGTAGTACATAGTATTATGTACTAGCCTTAGCACTTTCGTTTGTTTGTTGTTTTTTTTTTTTACTTATTTTACAAAACAAGTACTAGAAGGTATTGAAAGCCTTAATTCTGTTGTAAAGACAGTGAAATTGCTGAAACTGAAATGTTGGTTAAAAGGCACAGCTTGCAATGTTTGCATCTTCCAACAAAGTCCAACTCTGGCACCAGAAAGGACTGGGTCCCCACGTGTGAGTGTGACATCGGATGATGGGTGGAAGCGGAGGACCATCTATGTGGTGGAAGAATCAGCGGGACCTGCTTTCTAGGCTTGCTCTGGTGACCGTAAGCTAGGGATTTCTCTTCCACAGACCATTCATTTCCTCTTTTATCCAATGAGGGCTCATCTGATACCCGAGTCCCTTGGCAGCCCTGACATTTTTGAAATAAGTACCCTGGCAAATGCCAACTCTGATATTGCACCTTTAGAACAGAGTGAGATTGGGATACCGGTATCATCTTGTTGCGATGAGATGAGTGTACCTCTCACGGTCACCCATGGACACAGTATCTGCGTTTACGTCCCCTTAGAAGGCCACAGGAACCTCCAGGTGAACTGTGGGCTAATGGTGTGGAGAAGGGGGCAGAGCAGAAAAGCGAGGGCAGCTTCGGGGGTCGGGGGGCACTGCCTTAGGCTCAGGCTCCAAGCTTGATGGGCCTTCTAGGCCTAGAAGGATCTACCTCTGTTTTGCCTCAGTGTGACCTTCATGTGACGTCGTCACACTGCCTGAAATTCCGGCAATTAGAGGTTGCACGTCCACATATTAAAATGTTCCGTCTCTTTGGAAGGGTCTGTGTTCATCCAAGCACATCGCTCTTCCCATTCTGACTGACTTGAGAACGTCCGCTCTGGTGGCCGGGGTTTATGCTGGAAGGGAGGATGGAAGGTGCTGAGCTTCTCTGGGGTCAGACAAGCCGGCGTGGGGGAAGCGCAGTGCGGGGCGTAGGTGGCCTGGCCGCGTAATTGATCCATTGCGCGGGGACACTTTTGAGAGTGGAAAGGGATGCTGTTGATAATTTTGCAGAGTCAACAGAAGTAAACGGGAACTGTCTGGGGTCCCCAGGGCCGTGGGGTTACCCTCGCTGAGGGCAGGGTGAGCAAGCCAGGCTGCAGAAGCAGGTTTCATCACGTGTGGGGAAGAGGCCAAAGGAACACAGAACTCTTTCAGACATTTTCAGGGGAAGTGAGGGGAATCGATTTTTTTCCTTTGAATGCTCCTTACTGTGCGCTTTGGCTTTGTTTGTTTGTTTGTTTGTTTGTTTTTCTGGAGAGAAAATGTGATGTAGTAGAAAAGGCTGGGGGGATTTGAGCATCAAGCCGACCTTCTTCTATTCCTTGTGTGGCTCTTGGGTGTGTTACTGCCTTCCTCGAATTTCTTCATCTGTAAGTGATGAAGATCTGCTTCCCAGGGTTGTGAGGATGGCATGACATAAGGAATCCTAAGTGCCCGAGAACCTAGTGGAGGCTCAATAAATGGTAGTCCCTTCTGTGTTCTCTCTTTCCAAAAATTAGAACTTTTAGTACCATATATTAGTTATATTGTAAAATGAACTCTCTGTGTATTTTACAGATGTGTGAGGGCACACCCACGGGTGTGTGTAGTCTGGTAACTTAATTAATCAACTCTGATAATGTGAATGTGACAGGACATTTTGTTCTGTTTTAAACACCCACTGAAACGGCAGGTACACAAGCTGTTCATCAGTTAGTGATGACAAGTGATGCTAAATATGTGATTTGGTCCTGGTGCTACCACTGATGGTCGTGTGACGGTGGCTCTATAAAAGGAGGTGGTGACAGCCGTTATCTCTCATCCTGAGATAAGAGACCTGGCCATTAGAGCATCTATGACTGGTCATTGTTTCTCGGTCCTTATTTCTTTCCTTTTCCTTTTCTTTTCCCCTTTCCTTTCCCTTCTGTTTCCTTTGCCTGCCTTTTGAGGATATGGGGAAAATAAGAGCTCAAATATCTTAAAGTAACATGACTTTTGACTTTGGCATAGTATTGCAAAGATATAGATCCTTAAGACTTCCGTCGGGGAAACTGGGTGTGCTTTGTACTACAGTTATAGTTTTTTAAAGTTAGTGTTAGGAAAGATTATTATGCCATCAAATGGATCTTTTCATGCCACTGTTGGATATACTGTGTGTGTGTGTGTGTGTGTGTGTGTGTGTGTGTGTGTGTGTGTGTTCTGTCCTTTGTGTGTGTGTTGTCTGTCCTGTGTTGTCTGATTTTTGTGCACCCCTGTCCCCCTCTCCCACCCCTCTTCCCATAGCGGCAAGATTATGTTCTTTAAATAGATATTACTGATCAGGTTATCCATGTATTGATTATCTTTGTATCTCGTATCTAGAGTAACTGCTTCTTTTTTTCTTTTATGTGGCTGGAACCATCTCTGGCTAAATAAGTGCATGTATGTAATTGATAACTGATGAATTTTGGAAATGCAGCAACAGTGAAGAGCCTTACTATGTATGCTTCAACTTTCAATAAGTTTGTATGTTTTTTGTGTTCATTTTTATTTATTGGGGTGACATTGGTTCATAAAATGATATAGGTTTCAAGTGTGCGATTCTATAATACATCATCTCTACATGTTTTTTTAATGGAGCTTCTATTTATAGTTAAAATATTCTCTTCCTGATTTTGTAGGGTAAGAAAGGACGCTGAACATTTTCTGAAGATGTATTAAAAAAAAAGAAAGTCTCTTGAAAAGGACATTTCAAAAGCTTGTTGATAACTTATTCCAGTGCCTTGCAATCTTCATAGCCAGGAAGTTTTTTTTGTTTTTTTTTTTGTATCAAATACAAATCCCTTCTCTTGCAGTGTCATCGCATTCCTCTTGTGCCGTCCTTAACGGGAAAGAAGCGCTCCCCTGTACACTGTCCTTCATAACCTTGCAGGCTGTTGTGCAGCCGATGTCCTTCCTAGCCATCTTTTATCTGGGTCTAAATAACTGTGTTTCCTTTGCATGTCCTCGGAGGACCCATTTCCTAACGTTTTAATCATTTCAGTCGCTCTCCTTTGGACGCTCTCCAACTTCTGCTGGTCTTGCTTGGGTTCAGGTCCAGAATAGCTCTTATTCTGGAAACAAAGTTCTGAAGAGATCATCCTGTTGTGGAAGGATGGCCACGTGACCCTCCTGAGCAGGCAGCATGTTTTTACCTCTCTATCTTCTGTACTTTTAAAAAGCACTGACCACGTTGCTGATTCATGCTGTGCTTAGACGCTCGGATTTTCCTTTGACTTCTATACATTTGGTTTTCTCCCTTCTCTTATTTGAACGGTTAATTTTTACTACCTTCCCAGTTCAACTGCCTCCTGGTGTTTATACCATCCTTATGTTTCTGTTATCATCCTATTGTTTCTATCAGCTGTCAATGGGAGCTGAAAAATGTCAACCCAAAATGCCATTTCTGTACGAGACAGTTGTAATTCTACGAATGTTTGGTTTTAAACGCATATCTCACTCGTTCGTTACGTTATTTTGAGTATCCTCTGCCCCTGTTTGAGGTTTGATTGTTCTCTAGTTAATTGTGTTTTCGTTTTGTCTCCAAGTAACAAGTAACTTGAGAGCAGGAACTCTTGTGTTTTATACCTCTTTGCTGCTCCGGTTTAGAGTTGAAAGTATGGTCGCTGTTCTGTTCAGTAAATACATCTCGATGGGACTGATAGAGTGTTCACATTCCAGAATCCCGAAGTCCACTTGGCTACGTTCATGTCTTCATAAGGGACAGCACCTAACCACAGACATATTGTTGGTGTGCTTCGTAATATCCATTTTCCATTATTTAAGTCAGCAATGAAAGTGTTCCCCAAAGGCTGGGTAAGCCCTCATGAAACTTGGCTGTAATTGGATCCTGAATAACAGTTCTCTTGAGGGTGGTCCTCATAACGTTTGTGTTGTACCCACCGTGGTGGTCTAGAAATCATGTTTTCTTAAAGCTTACTAGAAGGCATGTTCTTCTGAATTTAATCAGAAGCCTTATAAAAGTTAAAACATGTGATCTATTATCTCCTATGCCCCAGGCACGTCATCATTCTGACAGAGAGGAGAATGAAATGGACCTACTAGGATGGGTGTTGATCTTTACCAAACACATCGTGATTTCTCTGCCTACAAATCTACTTTTGGAATGAAAACGTTGCATGTACTAAAGGGCTCTGTTTTGATGCAGGTTATCTATTCTGATAAAGCAATGCCTGTGTTAGGTAATCCTCTGGATGGTCGGAAGCACAGGTAATGATGTGGTTAGCAACAGCACCATTCCGTTGTACAATCCCTGAGAGGCAACATGCACATTCAAAATTAAATTAAAATTCTTGAGAATGAAGTGGAAAGGGGGAAGAAAAGGGCAGTTAGAAGAATAAATTAGCCCCGAGAGACTCTTTGCAATTCTCGAATCATAAACCAGCCAGCTATGATATGAAACATGACAGGGACCCCGGGCTCTCTGGTTCAGATAACCTGCAAGGCTGATTCTCTGTGACTGTTAATGTATCAAATATTTAACTCTAATGCATGGAAATACCTTGAGTTATTATTACCTCTCTCAAGAGACTAAGCTATGTGATACCTACAAATAAGTACCACTAGGTCTATCTAACATTTCATTATAGATGAAAGAGAACGGCATGTCTTGAGGAGCAACTGCTTTTGGAGGGCTTGGTAACTTTAGAAATGTGTCACGCTGTGGTTTCTAGGTATGCTATGAATGAAGAGCTTTGTGTGGAAGGAGTGGCGATGCTATGTGAATATTTATGATGTAAATTTGTGTGTGTTGCAAGGTTTACTTAAGTTCCTTCGTTGTGATCCTAGCTTGCTGTATTTCCTGTACTGAGAGGCGTTTATTTTTCTCATTAACCTGATATGTACATTTCTCAGCCCTCGCTGGTGGCTTTTTTCCTCCTTTCAGTTCAGTGGTATCAGGTCTGTAGCTGGGGCAGGGAACACCCGTCATTAGCAGCTAGCTGATGTCTTGGTTTAACTGCAGCCATGCTTATGCTCTGGCCCATCTCTTCTGTAACTGGGGGTTGTTGGCCAGAGCGGGATTTATTTAACATGCTTTATTTTCAGTGATATATGTTGAAATGTAGAATGTAGGAAAGGAGAGGTAGTATTTTGCTCATGCAGGTGTCAGTCGTTCAGGATGCATTTCTTCTTTGTGCCTGGACTGAAAGGCCACCATTTCTTGTCACGTAGACACACTGGCATATAAAAGAGCCCAGTAGGTGGGTTAAAGATAGATAGAGGCCAAACGATTTGCAGTTTGACACTTAACATCAATTTTCCTAGTCAGTTGAGTGTTATCTGACAAGTATGCAGTTGATGATTATTGGCAGCCATGTACTACTGGATAATACAATCTGCAAAATTAGGAGTGATTAAATCACAACTACCATGTTTCCCCCAAAATAAGACTGGGTCTTATAGGTATCCATCAGTAGCTTTGATATGGAAACAGTAACAGTTTTAGTCTGACAGCAGAATCACTTTTAAAGAGTCATGAAATCATTTTAAGAGCTGATCCTATGGAATAATGTATGTCTGAATTAGGAAAGTAAATTCCGGACTATGTGACCTGGAGGGAAAATATGTAACAGAACGTTTTGTGATCTTGCAAGTGAAGCAGTATTTAGTAACTCTGTGTCCTGTTTGTTGCACCAAGCTTAGCCATGAATGAATTCATTCTGTTCTCAACCTGTTTTGCATCGATAACACTGTTGGTAAAAGGCAGCTGTGATAAATTTTATCCGATGAAAAACTCAACATGCCCTAAAATGTGAAAATGCAGGCCTTCCGTGTATACTACGTGCAACCTGAAACTTCAGGTTAATTGCCTTCCCTTTCACATCACACCTGGTCCTGAGTCCTTACTCCTGTGGACATACAATCTTCCGTTGATAGTCTCCACCTAATAAATACATGTCCTGGGCACAAACACATATGATCAAAGGTGATCTGAACAATACATAGTTTTGATGAATGACTATGCTAGGCTTTTCTGTAAGGCTTGGACAAAGAATGATATGACACACAGTTTCGTTAATAAAATAAATAGAGGTTAAAGACTGGAACTGTTTCCAGCGGACTGTGCAGCCCTAAATCATTCAAAAGTAGTGAAGCAGTTTTCTGAAACAGATTGTGTTTCCTCCTGAAGGAAGCCACCTTTGTTCCCTGTCACTGGTGCATTCCTCCCAGGTGAGGTCACCCTGCATTACTGATACCTTTTTTTTCCTTTCAGCAAAGGGAGGTGTGGACCACTCCCCGTGCATTCCGTTTCTCACAGTCTGTAAAATAAAGCTAACATGTACCTGTCTGTTAAAAGCTTCTGAAGGACGAAAGCCAACGTCAGGTTTTTTGAACCATAAATTGACAATCAAAGACAGTCTGCTTCTGTTTTTCAACTAGCCTGTTTAAAGACAAAAGCACTATTCACTCCCACATGACTTTCATGTACGTAGTTAGAATAAAAGAAAGGAGGAGGGTCATCTTTTGTGCATGATAGTGAGGCGGCTTGACTGAGGTTATTTGAAACAAGAGTTTTCAAGTATTCAAACTAAAAGTCACTGAGAGGGATGTGTATAGAGAGCATGTAAACATCCTCGTGTCTGTATCTTTAGGTTTAAATGTAAGAAGTAGCTCCCTACCCCAAAGCCCCAACCAAGTCTAAAGGGGAAAAGCATTTAGAATCTGTCAGGTTAAGCTCTAACTTCTGAAATAGTCTCCTATGGAATCTTCCGGTTCCCCTTCCACCCGTGTCTCCTAGACTTGTTCCCTTGCATCGTGGGGTGATGACAAGCTCTTATCAAAATAAGTAAACGGGGTCAAATACATGGCGATGGAAGGAGAACTGACTCTGGGGGGTGAACACACAATGTGATATATAGCTGATGTATTATAGAAATGTGCACTTGAAACCTATGTAACTTTACTAACCATTGTCACCCCAATGAACTTTAATTAAAAAAAACAACAACAAAAAACCTATAGAGTGGTCCATGAGACTGAAGCAATAGAACTGGGCCTGCCTTTTTCTCCATCTTACCTTTGAAGCTTATGTTCTTCGCTCCAGCCCCACAGGCTTCCCTGCTGTTCATCAAACCACCAAGGCCTCTGCGTCTGCTCTTTGCCCTGATGTGGAGGAAGGTCTTTCACCCAGATTCCCGCATGGTGTGCTCCTTTACTTCAGTGTGACCTCTTCTCAGATGTCCCTTCCTTAGAAGTGTCTTCTCTGACCACTGTATCCAAAAAAGCTCCTTGCTCTACTCCTGTCAGTCTTCTAGTCTTGCCTTGCTTTATTTTTCTTTGTAGCACTTATGTCCATTTAAAACTACATTCCTCCCCCCACACCCCCAACCCCGCTGCCAATACACAGTAAGCCCTGTGAGGGCCAGGACTTGGGGACTACATTTACTCCCACCTGTATCCCCAGCTGCTAGAACCCTATCTGGTACATAGTAGGCCCTCAATCAGAGCAGGATAAAGGAACAAATCAGTGACTGAGTTTCACGTGATGCGTGTTGGTCTTAATTGCTCTTCCAGCCTCATGTTGAAAAGTGTGGCGAATAGGAAAATGTTAATCATTCAGATGTTGACGTTGGAACCGAGAGTTTTTATAGATGAGAAAATGAAAGTGTCATGTGCTCATTTGGTGCTTCCTTTTATATTGTTTTGGTTTATGGAGGTGGATGTGGAATGATTTCAGACGAAAAAGAGCATGCCATGGTCCTTGGTTTTCACCCTGGGAGATTAGCAACATGATTTCAAACTATAGCAGTATCTCAGTTTTTAGCTTTGAGGAATGAACACACGCCCTTCCTAACCGACAGCGGCAGTGTATTTCAGTACTCACACTTTTCAAGCTGGGTAGGATACCCGCGAACGAGAGCCTGGAAGGGAACACGGTCTTTTTCTTATATTTTGGCAAACTCCTCTGCACAAAAACATATTCTTGGGAAGAGAAGTGACATTGTTTTCTGTATCTAAAACTGTTTAAGAAGTGGGTGGAAACACCTATTAATCTTGGCTGTGTCGTGACTTGAGCATATTTCCTCCTGTGAGGCAGGGTGGCCTCCAGTTAGCCTTCAGATAGCCCGTATTTCCCTTGGCAACATAATACAACTGACTTGTGGGTGGGTTGCGTTGAGTGTCCTGAGCCTGTTGGTGACTGTCAGAAATGAATTGTCTTTTTCTGATCTAATCATGGCTGTACCCGTTACATGTGGAATTCGCGTGAGTGTCTCTGTGTAGGCAGTCATGCATGTCATGGTAGGCACACGTTTCACGAATGACCGTACTAAAACCTGCACGTGTTTCCTGTAGCTGTTTGACTCCGGGAGTCACAGCTTGCTGCAAATTCACTTTTCCCTTTGCTGCCCTGTGTACGCCCAGCAGTGGGCTGGGTCTTGTATGGTGTCCACTGACAGATAGTTCCGTGCTTTACCATGTGGTGGTACTTGAGCTGCTTTCCACGGAGAATGAGGGGATGTCTTCTCTCGTCCCTAATGGGGATCACCGAATGCTATTTTGGGCAATTCTGCCAGGTCCCTGTAAGTGGGCTGCACCGTTCAAGCTGGAGGACCTCTTGGTGTCTGTCTGTCAGCCTCTGGATAATCACAGACGTCTATCGACCAGGGGTGCTGTTCCGACCAAGCCCAGCACTGGGAAACAGGACTGTTTGTGGGCGCGTTTCCCTTTCCCACGTCTATTCCCATCGTCAGCATCCGCGTTTCTGTCATCTAGGGAATGTGAGAAGACCTCCTTAGACTCAGCTCGCAAGGTCGAAAACCCCTGCGTTGTCTTCATTAATACTGTTCCCTCTGGCCTCAGCACAAGGTTGCCCCCACTCCCTGCCACGTGTTACTGTCATTTGTCAAGGGACATCGCTTTCTTCACCTCTTCCTTCACCTCTTCAGAAGTCAGCCTTCCTCCTGAACTCGGTCGGAGCTCAGGCACAGGTCACGGTTATCCCGGTCGGCCCCGCCGGCTTTCCACTTTCCGGGCTCTATCGTCCACCTTTGTACTGGGCCTCACATCCCCAGGCCGGCAGGTGCGACTGATCACGTGTGAATCCCTGTCCCTGGATCAGGTCCACACCTCCGGGGGTGCTGTGGACACGGCCCACCATTCATCCACTCGGTAAATATTTATTTGGGAGAAGATCCTTGAGCTAGTTTGCCTGCCTCACCGGTTCAGCCGCTGCAATCTCTGGGTAAACCTATCACGCTGGCTCTTTTCTCTTTTTCCCCCTTTTCACTTTCTGTTTGCTGTTTCTTGTCCCTGCGATCCCCTCCCAACCTCATCTCCAGTTCCAGTGTCTGAGTCTTTTTTTGTCTTCAGTCGTCACCCTTTTCCTAATCAGCACATCGGGTCTGACCCTAATGCCCTTTTTTAATTCCTTAATTACATTTGATTTATGGTAGAAAAACCAGTGGAGAATAAAGCCACATGGCAAAAGGTGGCTTTAAGAGTATACTTTTCTAATTTTCCTGTAAGCTGGAACTTTATTTCCTTCCACTTTCCTGTTTTAGGTGAAGCCGTGAGATTGTTTCTACAGCAGCCTTGCAAGATTGTCATATTTACCAGGGAATTATCTTATAGATGAAAAAATTTGAATTGGCTTTTAGTTTCAGAGTAAAGTAATTGCTAGTTAAATGACTTAACAGTAGTGGATCAGACCCAGTTAATGTAAATTTGTCTCTCTCTTGAAATAAAAGTTGAAAAATTAAATTTGTTCCCTGGTAATTTGATTTGTAGGAAGTGGGGAACCAAGGATTCCAAACAGGGCTTTTAAACTCAGTTCTAATTAATTGTGTGTGCAGATGCATCAGCTACGATTGGGTGGCAATTAGTCTAATTATGTTTAAAATACGGTTGCATGCTTAAATAGATAATAGCACCCTCAGGCCTGCCTCTCTTTTTCTACTTTCTCCTTTAGGCATGTAGTGAACTTTTTGGCCATTAAGCGTGACCTCGTCAGTGTCTTTGGAGCAGAACAAAGTGACAGAATGCATGTGACGGATCGCACCTCCTCCCCGCTCAGTCTGATAGTTCAGAGATACGCACGCACAACATACCTAGATGGAAAGATTAAAATATACTAGGGAACATTTATGTTCCCCTCTCACTCCCCACCCCCCCTCCCCACCCCCCGTTTAAATCCTGTTTTTGGAAAGCCGAGCTCTCTCTATATCTTTCTCATGCTGCCCCATTTGGAGTAAAATACAGCTGAGTCCTATTCTGCATGCTATGAAAAAATTTGAGTTTCCCAGTAAAACTTGAACAGGTAAACACCTTGCCTAACAACATACCATTCGCATGAAAAGACTCAGTTGGAGGCAAAGTAGAAGGGCCAGGTACAAGTGTCATCTGCGCTTCTGAAGTAGCTTTACACCCATCAGGCCTTCCTTTGGTGCAACTTGCAACTTACGATGGATGTGACACCCCTGGCAAAACTGTGTTTTTCTTTCTGATTTAAGCATTTGATATTTGTACAGGTGAATGACCAGAGAAATAGATGTTTTCTCTACCTTTCGTTAGACACTAATGTGACCATTTTTCTCTTTAGTAGATTGTTTTATAGGAAGAATCTGTTGAAGCTGGTCTTGTACAAATACTCCCCTTTCGGCCTGCCTTTGGTTTCTGGTAGCATTCAAAATGATTTATAAATCACATTTTAATTTTACAGGATATCCTGCAGTTACAAGACAACAGTCTTTATTTCTGATCTACTGCAGCAGTTTTGCTTTTTCTTTCAGCAGCATTTGCTGTATTTCTGAGCAATTTATTTGTGGCAGAAAACTGAGGTTTACTCTCATTGCTGGGTTATGTGGTTTCTCCATGTACGTTTTTCTGCCTCAACAACAGGATCTTGAGGGTAGATAGCTGGTGACGTTAGGCCAGTTGGAGCTTTGTTTTCTGAACTATTTTTGCTACTTCTGGAATAAGGACACAAGTTTACTTCGTTTGTGGCTATCAAATATAGTGGATTTATGTGAACCGTTAGATGGAGATATAAAATACGGGCATTTGAATATATAGATCTTTGGTCAGTATGCTATGTCCTATGACGAGTACGCATCGTCATTAGGGCCTTCTGTGAACGTTTTATCCGTAGACACAGGCTTAACTCTAGATAGATTTGTTCAGAGCTGCCAGTTTTATTTCATTTCCTTCTTAGAGCTTTCCCTATCAGAGTTGATAAAGTTGTGTTTGAGAACTTCATTCTTCCTTTAATCTTTGAAAGACACAACTCTTACTGTGGCAAATATAAGCAAATTCTTTTAAAATCGAGACCCGTTTAGGAATTTGGCTTGTAATACAGCAAAAGATAAGCACATTATTTTACCAGGTGTTTGATGCCAATCTTGCTCTCGTTGTGTTGGAATATCTGCTTACAGAATATGGGTACGTTTACTGTAGTGGATTTGCCTCTGTGTATCAAGTGACCTATATGACGATATAACTGTGTTTTGCATCAGCTTTACTAAAAACTGGGTAACTCACATTTTTCAGTGTTATAATTTCAGTACCTTTTTCACACAGAGCCTTGTACACCATCCTTTGTGTGGCTTATTAATCAAATGTTAAATAATTGAACAATTTTAAAAATTAAAATTGAGAGGTTCTAACAACAGAACTGGAAAATCGCTGATTAAGTTTAGAAAAGCTTAGCATTATGCGGTTGTTATTGTGTCTTGGTTAAATATGTGCCACTTAAAAAGAATCATTATTCTGTCCTATGTATTATTAGACATCCTTCATATATCAACTCATCTTAAATATTCCCACAGGCATTTTGCTCAGTTAGGACACTGGATGTTGTGTCTTTCCCTTTCAAGTAATTCTGGTTATAATTAGATGAACTGAAATTATGAATTTATGGTCTCGGAGAACTTAGATTGATGGACATTCTGGCGTTGGCAGTATATTGTATTCTTGAGTCCACAAAAAAGATGTATTGTGGAACTTGAGAATTGGTTAGAAAGCGATCATCTGTCTAGTGGCTTAA
This sequence comes from Rhinolophus ferrumequinum, assembly GCF_004115265.2. NCBI lineage: Eukaryota > Metazoa > Chordata > Mammalia > Chiroptera > Rhinolophidae > Rhinolophus > Rhinolophus ferrumequinum. The sequence goes on from NC_046301.1 coordinate 36,054,078, forward strand.
AAAAAAAACAAAACTGGGAAGAGCTTTTCCAAAGCAGCAGGAAATACTTCCTGAATCAGCACTGGTCCATTGTGTGGAGGGGTTTGCAGATTCCTAATTAAGCCCCTGAATACTTATGGTTCTCAGTTGACATGGGAGATTTTTAAACGGGTGGTGAGGCGCGTGTACCTTTGTGTGTTTGTGTAGGCAGCTGAATGTAATGACTAATAGTGAAAATTAGAAAAAAATAATATGTGTGGAAACAGCAAGAAAAATTGAAACAATGTCTTAAAAAAAAAAAAAAGTAGAACAACACCCCCCAAATGACTCCGTGTAATTTCGAGATCAGACAAAAGGATGGCCAGAGCATGATGGGAGCATGTAGGAGCCTGTTGCTACATCAGAAATGAACAGGAATGCAGTTCCAAACCTCATTTACTACTCTTTAGTCTGTTGCCCTAGAGACAGACTTAACATATTGACTTTGGCAACTCCCGGGTCGCTTGCCGTGTCTGCAGTTAAACGAAAATCTGAATTTGTGATTTAAAAATATAAGTTTACTGTAGTTAGTGCAACACATTCCATTTGTGGTTGGGTGGGAATTTCCAGAAGGTTCTAAGTCATCTTTTGGAAAAGAGCGAAATCAGTGGATCAAAGGAAGAATTTTGATTCTAAAAAGTTCCAATAGGCAAACACAGTAAATGCAAGCAAGCAAGGCTTACTGAAAACCCCGTGCGAGAAGCCGTTGAAACTGATTTAAATTTCAGGCATCATCTCACTTCGTAGCGTGAATGAGGTAACTGGAGAATGTAGATAACAACATTAGTAGTCAGGGGAGTGCTTCAAATACCGTTTAAAGAGGAAAAATGAGAGAATTAGCCTAAAATGATCCAGATCCCACCCAGTTCTACATTTCAGTGATTCCTTCGAACCGGTGTGCGCTTTTCAGCTTTCTCTGACTCTGTCTGCTATGCCTTGCCTTTTGGTGTTATTGTTATTCTGTAGTTGGCAGTGAAAATGACATTTCAAAGATTTCCTTGAAAAACACTAATCCAACTAGGGATTGTTTTAAGAGTATCAAATGAAAAGAAAATCATGGAGTTGGGAGAAGGGACTTGAAGCCTGGACAGCTATAATGGAAATGCATTCTCTTCCCTGCAGTGCTGTTTTTCAAAAGCACCTGCATCAGAAACACCAGGGTGCTTATTAAAAATGCAGACTCCTAGTCCCACCCCAGACCCACTGATTTTGGTTTCCTGGGGCTGGGACACAGGAATCTGTATTTTGAACAAATTCCTGTGCCCACTAATGCTTGAGAGAAAACACTTCTAAACCGTTTAAGTGCAAATCTTAGCTATGAAGCCATGAATTTAATGTTTCAAATCTCTTTCCTCTGGGTATCATTTTGGAAGTGGTATTTTATCCTGAAAATGAAAGAAAAAGATTACTTAGATGCTAGAATTTGAGCCACTGTGCAAGTGAGGTGTCTGTGTGGAGAAAAAAGTTTTCACGGAAAGAAGTTTTATGTTTGTGATTAAATCACCTATCAGATTAATGATTGAATTGGTTTAGGCGGAGTGTTTCCACTTTGGGGACAATGAGAGAGAATCATTAAGCATTATAATTTTTACTCTGTTAAAAGAAAAAAGTATTCTAATTGAGGTAGAAAAATATTTGATGAAGACTCATATCCCTCCCTTCTCATTGAAGGATCCTGTTTATAATATTTTTGGCATGTAAGCTTTATTGTTCATATGTATAATCTTCAGATTGTATTCAAAATATGAATAACTGGAAAATCAAATGACCTGAATGTTTATCTCATGTGTTTTGAAACAGTTTTACTGCTATGCTTTCCGCTGTTTAACTCCCTGGTCAGCAGACTTAGTTAGGGACCCCGGGCATAAGAGCTGCAGAAGCTGGCAGCGCTGATTTTGCAAAGCATCAGAGGGCCTTATAGGAGGGATCTGGCTCATGCCTGGAGCAGCCTGTTTTTCAGTAACCATGCTACAGAGTCAGGTTGTCCAAATGACATGTCAGCAGGATCTCAGCCTGTGCTTTTGATTTTTCGTTTTAGAAAGATAGCCGCATTTACCTTTTGGTTTAGATCACTTTCTGGAGCAGCTGAACTTGGGCACACCACCAGCTTTCTCTGTGTCTGCCCAGGTGGAACTCAGGTGTACCGACTGATGGTGGTGGTAGGCCTGTCCTGGGAGCACATCGCATTGCTCAGACGCTTACCAACCCTTCTCTACCCCCAAGGACTTGACTTTAGTGGATAGTGATTTAAAATGCAGATTCAGACCAAACACGCCTATACAGAATTGGGGGGTGAATTTGTTGAAGAAAATCTATCCAAGTCCCTTCTTGGATAGATTTCCTATACGAATTGGGGGATGTTTAAATTTAGGTTCATTTCGGCTTTCTCTTACTCTGTCTGTTATGCCTTGCCTTTGGATGTTATTGTAATTCTGTAGTTGCAGTGAAAATGACATTTCAAAGATTTCCTTGAAAAACACTAACTAGGGATTGTTTAAAAAGTGTCAAATGAAAAAAAAGATCGTGGAGATGGGGGAAGGGGCTTGAAGACTGGAGTAGGGGCGTAGGTTTAACTTTTTTAGCCCCTAGAAAATGTTTTACAAAGAAGTCTTCACTCCTTGCCAGAAGGCCTTCCTGCGAGGAGAGAGATGCTTGGATGACGTTCAGTGACGTCTTGTAAGCACATAGGTCGTTGTACTGAACGGAGAGCTTGTGGAGAAGACAGGTAAGTTGGGTAATGAATAAGCCAGGTTAGTATCCTTCGTTGAACAGACTTTCTCAAACCACTTCCTTAAATAATTAAGTGAAAACTGCATTTATTATTAGTAAAACACCTTGAGAAGTTTGAATTGACTTTGAAAAAGTTGATTGTCTTGATTCCACTCTTAGATGTTTCCAATGTCTTGGAGAGTTTGTGCTTTGTGATTCTCCCAGGAGATCTTCATTACTTTTAAATAAAAGTTTTAATCGATGGGTTTTGTGTTATAATCGACAATTAGTTGCAGTTATTCCGAGCACTTCTTTAAAATAATGTACTCGTTGCATCACTAGAGAAATGTTTGATGCTGAGATGGACATTGCTAATGCTGGAATGGTTAAAAGTTTTAAACCTAGTGCTTTTTGATTTCTTTGGGAAAGTCTTTGAGCAGTTATTTTAATAAGAACGCATCCAGCATACACATTGAGCAGCAGTGACTAGTTCCAAGGTTGATCCTTACAGGTATCTGTTTTGTTTTCTGAACAACACTCGTGACTCAGAACTTACTTCATTAACCTCTCATTTCTTTCTATGATTGACTTCTTGAACATCAGATTTTTTCTGTATGGCACTTGTGGACTTGGCCTGCAAGTATTTTCATGGCTTAATAGAAACAAGTGATGGTAGCAAAAATACTCCCTTTATCCAAAGTAGGCAGATTTATAACCTTTCTTATTGGTTCATTTTTGGCTGAAACAGTGACCCACATATGGTTGTAAAAAGGCAAAATTTCCATGTTGAACAGGGAGGTAAATAGGAAAACAAGATCAATGAAGCATTAGTTAAAGGAGCCAAATGTAGCTCATATATTCTAACATCTAAGAATTGAGCAAGGACACTGCTGAGTAATTACACTGTCATTTTTGAGAGTGCACGAAAGACCGATACGGAATCTTCAAACTGGAAAAGGGCAAGGGAGGGGAAAAAAAAGAATTAGCTTGGGAATGATTTGCCTGTCAATGTGTATGCCTAAAATAGTTAATTATAATATCCTAAACATCAAATAGTAGGAAAAGGCATAGGGAAGCTGTAAATTCTGCTTCTGAAGTGATGGGAGGCAGAACTAAATGTGAAGCAGGAGAAAGTAGAGGGAAGATGGTAGCGATGAAAGAATTCTTTGTAGCAATATGTTAATGCCACCCAAGTGTTTTCGCCCAAGTGTTTTCAGAGTGGAAGCGAGTATTCCCTCAGCTAACGAGCCTGTAGTCGTTTTATTGAGCAGTTAGACGGCGACGTGCAGTTACAAGCAAATCCTGGCTGCTCGGTTGGCTGAGTTGTGCCAGAATAAAGGAGGCAATGACTTCTTCCTCGTGAAAGGAGCACAGAGCTGATTCCTGACCCTTCTGCTGTCAAATCTGACCTTGAGGAAGTCATTTCACCCCGATCGACAACAATCCTTAATTCTCAGCCTCCTCTCCCTCACGTGTCCATCAGGACAGATCTGTAAGAATGTGCCGTGTGTTTGGACAGAGGTGTCCCGTAGATTCATGGTGCTGGTAAAGTGGGAGGGCAGCAGCTTAATGGCAGCTTCAGATTCTGTCGTTTTCCTTAGTGGTGAAGATGGCTTATTGCCATTTTGTCCAGGGCCGAACCTTTCTACACCTAGGACACTGGGAGTGTGTGTGGGGGGGCTCCCTTCCTCCCTTCCTCTCTGCTGTGATGAGTTTTACTGGTGCAGGCTGGACTTGACCTAACGCCCCAGTTCTGGACCAGCTTGGAGATACTCTCAATTCTCAACTTTTTTGTTTGTTTGTTTTAAACCTGAGGCCTCAGTATTTTCATTTCTCACCAATCCCATTGTAGAAACATTTGTCCAAGCAGCATTTCTCTCAAGGTGTCTGGGAGTGGTGACCAAGTGTTCACAGAGGGTGTGTTGTCCTTCTGGCTCATCCCCTTGTTCTGATATTCGGTCTCTTGTCAGACTGTTGGTTTTAGCTTCCCATCTTCTAGTTCTCAGAAGAGGACGTTTCTAATCTATCCCCTCATTTCGTCTCTGTGACCTTTGGCATACGTAGGTCTAGTGGGTCTAGAAACCTCTGGCATTTTTTCTCTTTTCTTTCTTGAGTTTGTAAGAAGAATCCTGTGTGTATGTGAAAATGTATTTTTTGTTTTGCTGGAGAGAGGGTCTCTACACACTTTCCTCAGACTCTTCTAGGGCTCCATAACCCCAAAATGTTAAGAACCACAGGTTTGGAATAAGCAAATAATAAGCTTATTTCTTGTTTCCTGATTAAAACTGTAGGGTAGCCTCTCTCTGAAGTCTTATTACCAACTCCTTATCAGGAATATGTGTCCAGCTGACCTCCATCTTCACTCTTGCTGACCTTTCTGGTCTCAGGGTACTTCTCACTAATTTTTTCAAAACTCTACATTACTCGCCATCGCCAAACTTCCAGATTCCTACATGTGGCTCAGCTGGCTGTGTCGCCCCCTCCATGAACGACCTTCAGGGCCTTATAATTCAAATCTGCATTTAGACATACGTAAAACTCCACGTACACATTTTATTACCCCAGTTCCCCCACTAAGCTGTTTTTCAGTAAAGCAGAATATTTTTTCAAAACATTAGTGTGGTTCTTCTCTCTGCCTTTAAGCATGTCTTCTTCACCAAAAGCATGTCTAATAAAGCCTTCATAATCATGTATTTGTAGCATGCTAGTTTATTGATACAGTCCACCAACTTACCGTCATGAATAACCATTTCCACTCTTGAGATCAGTTTTCTCTCCTGAGTATATTAAAAAAAGCACCTGCTGAAAATTGCCTTTGGATGATTTTGCTCTTTAAAATGCACATGATTCTCAGCATAATAATCCTCTTTCTAGCCACATTCACCTTCACTGTGTGTCTAGGAACATCCCAGGTTGGTTTTCCACATCACATCACTCCCTTTCTGTCTGCTTATTCTCTTCCCAGTTACGACACGTCAGGTGCTGGTTCATTAGTAGACATTACTGTGCATGTCACACAGCCAGTTGGCACCACATTTTTGGCTCCTTCTGATGAATCTCTTTCTTCTTGGCTGGCAAATTAAATCTGTTCATTGAGAACGGAGTGTGTGTGTGTGTGTGTGTGTGTGTGTGTATGTGTATTTGTGTTTGTTTATACGTGTATTACTGGCAAGAGGATGAGGCAGAAGCAAAAGATGGGTTGGTTAAGTAGTCATCTCTCGTCTGTTTTCTTTCTTTTATTCTTTCTTCATCATTTTGTAGCAGAGGAGATCCTAGGTTTTGTTATTCAGTGTTTATGCCCATTAGTCAATTATTTGTTAGCTTTTGAGTCTGCATATTTAGCATTTTATTATTAGAATAGTAAGAAACAATATAGAAGCAATGTATCTCTTTACATATCCATTGCTCGTGTCATAGAGACCCAGGACTGCGGGGGGAATCTGGGGTAAGCAGTGGGTTCTTGCTGTGTGCCAGGCGAGCTTCTGGGTGCGTTATGTGTATTTTAACTGGTTTAATTCTCACAGTAACACTCTGAGGTAGCCGCTTTTACCTCTATTTTACAGATGAGGAAATAGACACAGAAAGGTTAAGTAACTTGTTTAAGGTCACACAGCTAGTAACTGGATTATTTAGAATAGGTTAAGCTATGGTAAAGTAACAAACAACCTTTACATTTGAGGGGCTTACCGCAACAAAGACTGACTTCTCACTCCTGATACGTGTCCAGTGTGGGATCACAGGGGTATCTAACTCACAGTAGTTACTCAGAGACCCTGGTCAACAAAGCCTCCATCTCAACACAGACTTCTAGGAGGGGAACTGGTGAGCGAAGCCTGGCTTTTAAAGCTTCCACTCGGAAGTGACGTGACATATTTTACTTCTGCTCACATTTCATTGTCCAAACCAAGTCACTTAATGAATGACTGCATTTAAAGGAAGTGGGGAAGTGCAGTCATGTGCCAAGGAGGACAGAAGAATCGAATGTTTGTGACCAGCCCTAAAGTTCGCACAGCAGACTCCGGACTAGAATTCTGGCAGTCAGGCTGCAGAGGCTGTGTCATTATTACAGCATAGTGGCCATAACTGTAAGAAAATACATGGCAAGTATCCTGAGGAATATATGGTCCAGAACAGTTTTGTTTTAGGATGCAGGAGGCATATCATTGAAAGAAATTAAGTAAAATTCCCCCTATAATATGCAACTTATGTGATCTGTAATGATTAATATAGCATGCTACTATATGAGAAATGGTGTAGCAATAAAAGGTAAGAACGTGGATTCTGGAGTTAGGCTTCTTGGGTTGAAATGCCCGCTCTGTCACAGATCACCTGTGTGAACTTGGGCAAGTTACTTAACTGCTCTGTGCTTCAATTGCCTCATAGTTAAATGGGAATAGTCATAGTACCTATCATATAGAGTTACTGTGTCATTGAAAGGGATTTTAAATGTTTGTGTTTGTGTATATTGCGATTAGAACAGGACGTATGGAATTCATAGTAAATATTGAATACACGTTAGTGTTTTTTATTATGAATTTTATCATGTCACAGAGTAAATGACATCTCTATAAACTTAGCTATACACAGAAAAGTTTGATGACTAGGTTAGTCTGTAAGGATATTATTGTAGTTATTATGTAAGCCAGATTTTCATAATGCTTGGGCACTGTTTAATGTTTATAAGTTTCCATTTGCATCCAGTAAGAATTAAGGGAATATTGTGCTCTTTTCCCCCACAGAAGGATTATAGGTGGAATCCTGTTTTAAGAATATCAAGAACATAAAAGCACTTGTTGATTTAGTTGTTAAATATATTTGTACCCAGCAAAGCTAATATGTGAAAAATCTAGATGTGGGAAACTTAAATTTGAGTTTTATTTTGTTTTGTTTGTTTGTTTGTTTGTTTTTTTTTTAGCTCTAGAGCAGTTGTCAGTGGGCGCATGGGAGTGATTTTCCCTCTACAGGGGCCATTTGGCAATGTCTGGAGACATTTTGTCATACTGGACTGGGGAAGGCGGTGCTACCAGCATCTAGTGAGTAGCGACCAGAGGTGTTGCTAAATATCCTACAATGCACAGGATAGCCACTCTCCCCAACAAAGAATTACCAGGCCCAAATGTCAGTAGTGCCAAGGTTGAGAAACCCTGACCTAGCATTAGAAATTGATTTACTATGGATTGCTGTAAATAGAATCCTTGAGTGCAGGTAGATTCATGTTGTAGTAAATAGCATTGTGGTGACCTATTGGAAATAGTATGAGGCTATTTCTGAACACGGCCAGGCAGCTCATTGTAGCAAAGCTGTGCTGGAGGCATAGCAAAGCCCCTGAAATGAGAAGTCTAGTGTTAGAAGTGTCTTAATCTTCATCCATGAAAGCAGCTGTTAGGATATCGCTCTTCAGATGTAGTAAATGGTCTTCACCGAAACCGATGTTCTTTTAACTGCTATGACGATATATTTGAGGAGTTATGTGTTCATTTGTTTCCTGTGAGAACTCGACGATTGTTGTATTTGGTTCGAGATCATATTCTAGATTCTAGATCGTGGTTTCTCAACCTCACACCATTGACATTTTAGGTTCAATAATTCTCTCTCTTTTTTTTTGGGGGGGGGGCGGTGCGTAGTGTGTTCTGGGCATCGTAGGATATTTAGCAGCATTCCTGAAATCTACTAGATGCTAATAGCATCTCCAGCTGACCAGTAGGGACAATAAAAAATTTGTCGTTGCCAAATGTTCCCTGGTGAGGAACGGGTAGAATGCACTCAGTGGAGAACCCCTGATCTGGAGTAATTTGGATGAGGACACTGCTTTCTCAGGGTTATTTAGGCGGATTAAACGGACAGGGTTAGCAGAGTCAGGCAGGAATGGAGAAACAACAACCACCAACCAGCAGTACTTTTCAGTGTTAGGGATCCACACAGAATCAGAATGACACTTGGAGACCACTATCTCAGTACAGGATGGGGCAGCAGATGGTAACTAACAAGGACAGAAAATGTTTTAAAGCTGCTCTGGGTAAAAAAATAGAGAAATCTAGGGGGAAGGAAGACCCTCAGACTTACCTGAAAGCTAGATTTTCAATTATGTCCCTTAATGAAATCTCAGCTTATAAGGGCAGAGCTGACAAGTATGGAAGAGTAATGGTTCCGTGGAATAATAGGGTAGAGGGAGGCGGTTTGCTGATTAAGTTGCTCATTATCTGGAGGCTGTGAAGAAAATCAGTCAATGAGTTATTTCGGTGAAATATCACTTTCATTTTTCCAGAAGCCAAACCACAAAACGTTTTAAAATAACCATATTTGTTTTTCATGTCTTATAATGACAGTTCTTCCTCATCAATTGTTAATGAGGTAAAGTGTGATGTAATGAGTTAATAGACACAAAACATTTAGAAGAGTACCTGCCCTCGATGGTAAGCTTTCTATACATGCTGCTTATCGTTAACTGTTAATGAAGACCATGAATGGTCATGTTCAGTGCAGTTTTAATTTTAAATTATTTTATTCTAATTCTTTGAAAACTGGTAATTTTTCCATGATATGTAGACCACATGTTAGCTTCCAAATATTCAGAACATTAAATTAACCAGAACCTCCCATTTACCAACGATTTTGAGTAAACTAGAATTTTTTTATTATCCGCTACACATTAAGACTTAACATTTACAACCAGGCATTTTCCACCACTGATCAGATTCATGGATTATATCGTGTTCAGAGTTTAGGGATTAAGCTAAAGTCCTGCTTAATTTAAGTTTAATGGGCGTGAACCTTATTTGGGGGTTTGAGCATATCACCGAAGAAGGGTAAAAAATATCTAGAAGCAACCAATTTTCCGGACTACAGCACAGTTTATAAAAATTTACTGAACCAACTTGATTTTGTGTATAGCTATGATGTATGGACTATGCTGTTTCAGGCAGAAAGTATCTGAGGAGTCAAGGTCAGTTCATTTGTCCCAGCTAAAGCAGATTCGTTATGACTCTGGCGTGTGATGTGACCAAAGTTTGCCTTTTATTTTAACTTCAAGGAGTCGAGGCGAGAGAACCAGTAGACTGCAAAGACCTAGATTCAAGGGGCTATTTTGGCCAATTATTTCAGCGTTATGCTCTGACCTTGGGCAAGTCTTTTGATCTTGTTGAAGCTCCGTTTCTGACATTTAATGGGGATAATAATGCCCACTCCACACAGAGTGATTGTAAGAGTGAACTAATTTCACAGGCGCTGTGAAAATCATGAAGCTCGAGGACTTGGGCTGGCTGTTTTTTCCTAGTTTCTACTTCTACTCGTTTATCCTCTCCACGGCTAAAAGCGATCTTTTCCGAGTGTGTATCTGAACACTCACTGCCCTGTGTACATCTCAGAGCCCTCTCTTGATGACGTATTCAAGTCCATAAAAATGAGCACTGTCTGCAAGAACCTGTTGGCTCTGACACCCGCTTCGTTTCTCACCTCACATGGCCTTACCAGTGCCCCAGCTGCCTATCCAGTATTTCGAATACTCAGAGCCAGTTCCTGCATGTCTGTCTTGGAGCACACCGTCCCCTCGTGGTGCGCCTTTCCTCCCTTCGCCCACCTGCCCAGCACCCTGGCATAGCCTTCTCTCCCCTTGGCAGGCAGTCAGGCCTTCCGTGTCGCCAGTCCTGTATCTTGGATATATTTCCATTCTCGATTTTTTCAACTGTTGAATTTCTTTTTTTTTTTTCACTTTTCTTCTAGACTAACAGGTTTTTAAAACAGGACCTAATACCTGTAGGTCTTTCTATGTCTGATGTCAAATAGTGCCTGACATATGGTGTAGTAGGTATTTGATAAATATAGTTGAGTGAATCAATTACTGAAGAGAAATGGTTCAGGCGAAAGTAGAAAAAGGCATTGATGGTTCAAGACTCGGAGGGGAACAATAATGGCGGTGGTTATGGGTAGTTAGTTGAGGGAGGAGTGAGGGACCTGTCACAGCTTTGGGCAAATCTAATCTTGACAATTTAGAATATTGAGTGTAGGAGAAATTTATTTTCCTTTTTATTATCAACAACAACGGTGGGCAACAGACATTAGCTAGAGTGTAGTAAAGACAACAGAAATATAATAACAGGACAGTTTGGTTGAATGCTCACGTCCCAGGACTATTCTAAGTGGGCGGCGTATTTTCCCTCAGTTAATTCTCACTACGGCTCCGTGTGGTAGGTATTATTTCCCTCTTCCATTTATAAGTGAAGAAAGTGGGCACCGAGAAGGTACATAGCCCGGGGCACACAGCTGCTGTCAGGCAGAGCTGGGCTACAACCCCAGGCTCCAGCGCTTGTGGTCTTTACACTGTAATTTTACCATCTGTCAGCAGGAGGACACTCATTATCTAGAGACCTTGTTTTTTCAAGCTATTGAGCCTGTCTAGTGTGTTGTTTCTACTTAATGACAGTAAACTTAAAGAAGTAGATCGTATTTTCATAGGACTTTTAAAAGGGGGGAGTCAGTAATATTTGAATAGTTAACGTTTTAAGCTTAAAGTTGAGATTTTAAATTTAGATTGAAATAGTTCTAGAATTTGATTGAAAACCAGGGTGCAAATGACTTAAAGGAAAGTTCCCATTCCTTCAAAATTTGCCTCCATGTTTTTAATTGACTATTGCTTTTTATTAACTCAGTGGGTGAAGACAAAAGCCTTTGCAATGCCTTCTATGAATCCAATCTGGTGTGTGTATACAGTGGGTGGAACAGCCAGAGCTCTGTGGGAGGGCCAGCATTTTGAGTGAGATACTTTGACTATTTATAAACATGATATGGTTTGTTTAGACTTGGGTCATTTAAAGTCATATTGGGTTAAGCATCATTTCTTTTAAATGACCCATCCATATAAATACAATTCGACGCGGCAGTACATTTTCATATTTGTGTGCTTCCAAGTAAATCTGAATCATAGTTGCAGTCTGGCATTCTTTCTGCATATGATGTGTGTAGGTATATCTCGTAAACTCTCAAGAACTAAACTGGGGTTGGATTTGTTCCCAATTGTGATGAGACTGCTCTGAGTGCTTAATAAGTAAGTAATACTGTAAGGAGATATTCTCTGCATTAGCATTTTCTTCTCACCCTCCTGTCTCAGGCCAGGATATTTATAGGGGCGTTAGGAAAACTTTCCGAAAACAGTGAGGGTGAGCAGTTACAAGTTTCACTGCTTTGGGACTTTCAAATTAAGAGTTTTAAACAATTAATGTCCCTTGTGACCCTCAAAAGGGGAGCACAGTATATATCCTTTCCCAAATGTATGTGATCAGAGAATAGGGTTTTTTGCTTTGTTTTGTTTTGTCGCGGTACACCAATTTACATTGCCAAGTGTTCCAAGGAACGTGGTCAGTTTGGGGAAGCTAAAGTCATACATTTAGGTTCAGAATGCATCATTGCCATTTAAATTGCTATTTTGAAGATTCGTAAATCGTTCCTTTGATCATTATTTAAAGAAAGTGGCCAACGTAATTATTAGAGAATTGAATTTTTGACAAAAGAACCATTCTTAAGTTCAAATATTTATTCTATGTAAGTCTCTTCACTTAATAAAATAAAAAAAGTAGAATTGTAAAGATGAGTCCCTTTTCCCACAACTGAGGTTGGAATTAAAATGTCATGATTTATTTTTATTGGAAAGCAGTGACAGTTGAGACAGAGTTCAGATATCTTTGGATAACCAAACGGAGACTATGAGAGTTTCTGGAAAAAGTCACTCTTTTGAGATAAAGTAAAATTCACTTACTAAAGTGTAGCCATAGGTCAACCTGCCTGTAGCAGAATGAATTATAACTATGGACGGGAACCTTAGGACCTTGTCTAGAATAAGCCCTGAAATGTGATTACTGTAATAGACATCAACTGTTTATGAACCTAAAAGAGCTCTTTGGTGGGCTATTGTTATTTTTAAAAATTAAAGTAAGATCTTTTCTACTTTGCACTCTTAGAATCATCTGGAATTTCTCTCAAGAACACATTTTTTTTTAAATAAAATTTTAATTCTACAAAATTAAAGGTGTTTGTGCAGTTATTCAGCAGAGTGAGTCTAGAATTCATAAATTAGAGCAGGGAAGTCTAAAGAATTATTTTGTTTGTGGGTATGGTGTGTGTCTGTGTATCTGTATGAAAAAATAAAACATTACATCTACTAATAGAGGATTACAAATTGTGGCAGACTGAATGATGCCCTTCTTCCCCAAAGATACCACATCCTAATCCCGGGAACCCTTGAATAAGTTTTTACATGGCAAAGGGGGAATTAAGATGGGCATGGAATTAAGGTTGCTTTAGCTGACCTTTCGAAGAGGAGTTGATCTTCGAATATTCAGATGGGTTCTTTGGAATCACAAAGGCCTTTGTAAGTGGAAGAGAGAAGCTGAGGAGGTCACAGTGATGCCTTGTGAGGGGGACTCAAACCGCTGTGTCTGGCTTTGAGGCTGGAGAAAGGACCCATGAGCCAAAGAATGCGGGCGTCCTCTATAGGCAGGTCAAGGCAGAAAAATGGTTCTTCCCTCGAACTTCTAGAAAGGAATGCAGCCCTGCCGACACCTTAATTTAGCCCACTGAGACCCCTTTTGGACTCCTGACCTCTAGAACAGGAAGACAATAAATTTATGTTGTTTTTGAGCCACATGTGGCTTTTTACCGCAGCTTTAGGAAGCAAATACAGTACACGTGTGTGTTGTGATCTGTCTAGGTGGATTATTGATACTTGTATTGGAAGATCACCTGATTTTATAGGCAACATTTTCTAGTGATTTTAGTTCTTACAGGAAGTATACATTTAGAATATGTATTCTGTGATGATCTGCTTACTGCTCTGGAAACAGTTTAAAACGTAGAATAGTGGAACATCTTGTGGAAGAAGGTAAGCATTGAAAATCCATTATGTTACCGTTATAGGACATAAGATCCTTAATAAAGTTCAGATCAGGGGTTTGGGACTGAGAATCATTTCAGGATTCTAGGATTTATGGAATTCCCTTCATTTAATCTTGTGGCATTATTTATTTATTTATTTTTAAGTTTTCCTCATGAGTTTCCTGAATTGGAGCATTTGGGGATGCGAGTACCCAAGGGTGGTGTGTTTCTCTGTGGGAAATTCCATTAGAGCTGTTCCCTTGCTTTGCCTCATTCCGCTTACAAGTGGCTGGGTGTATCTCCATGGCACCCGTGCTGCCGCCTGAGGCACACAGTCTCTCCACTCGCGAGTTGTTTCCAGTCCTCTGGTGGAGAAAGTCACGCAGAGAGTAGTTATAGATCAGTACGGCTGTACCGTCAATAACGCATAGTTGGCATGGAATGCCCAGGATCCCAGCTCCCCCTGCCAAATGGCGTTTCAGAATATCACATGCTAATTCAGATTTTAAAAGAAACATTATGTTTCTGTGGACTCCATTACAAGTTGTGAAACATAAATTCCGACTTGAAACCTGTTAAGGAAACCACCTATTTTTGTAGCCTTGGATGGTCTCCATGAATTGTTTTGCCATGTACCCTGTATCAGTGAAAGATGAAATCTTTTGGAGGCAGATACAGTTTATTCAAGAATATTTTTAAAATATGTGAAATGGGGAATAGTTCTTTGTTTCTTAGTTACCATTTCAAATCTTTTTAGTATTTAATAAATTAAGAGATTTTTGAAACTAGGTTATTGATTGGTGTTATATAGTCTAGTGATTTTTTTATTCCTTTTCACATTTTGTAATAGGAATTAATTGAACTCTTGATTATTTTGTGTGTGTTTTTAAAACCAGTTTGGTAATTAAGGTAGTGAAACTTCCATTTAGAATTAGGGGCAAGTAATACTATTTTAACTCATTCAGTCCGTCACCCAATCACAGTTATTATAAGACTTAAGCTTCACTGACAATTTTGGCATACTGTATAAAATATAGTTACAAAGATACATTTTCATTATCAACTATGGTTTCCTATAAAATTGGTGGTGCATCATGGTCAATTATTTAAAAAGCTCCAGGCCTAACGACATTTGTTTGTGGCTTGTGCTTTTTCTGTAACTCCCTTTTTTGGGGGGTGGGGTGGGGACAGTTAGCATGAGCTATGATAGATGCCATGTGAGGGGCACTCAAACTGCTGTGTCTGGCTTTGAGGCTGGAGGAAGGACCCATGAGCCAAAGAATGCGGGCGTCCTCTATAGGCAGTAACGGCAAAAACATGATTATCTCATTAATTACTCAGTTCATCCTGGTTTTCTGTTTTCTCCTGTTCCTTGTTTGTTTGTTTGTTTGTTTTCTAAATCAGGCCCCATGAAATTTTTCTTCGTTATAGCATTCTATATATGTATTTTGCATTTTACTGCTGTGGAATAGTGGTGTTATGGTAACCAGGAAGAAAACTTGATTCAATTAAGGTGAAAAGCAGAATCCTTTTGATTTATGAAGTTAAAACTGAGTTGTCAATGTCAAGCGATTGTGAAAGGCACATAAAGTGGGAGTTTAAATCATTTTCAGAAACAAAATAGACTCTTTTTCTGTATAGCATGTTTTTCATTGTGTAGAAGTTTCTTCATTCACTTACCAAAGGTATTTAACCACCCACCTCTTTCATTCCCATTAAGTGCACGAAACAAAGGAGACAAACTGTGACTCACAACATTTGGTTGTTCCCATGTCACGACATTAACTACAATCATGGTGTTAGTCAGGATGTTTGTTGTTCCTCCTAAAAGTGATTTTAGGAAGTGCGTTACTATATGGAGACTATTCCCTGCCTCACTGGTCACCCCACAGCTTCACATACTGTTGACTCCAGTCTGTTACATTTGGGGGTGGGCAGCGGTCAGCAACAGAGCACAGAATGAGTCATGTCCGTGGGTCACAGAGCTGGTCATCTGCCCTGGTCTGCCCGAGGACCAAGTGCCCTCTCTCCTCTCCGAGGGTATCCTGTTTCTGCCCATCGCTTCTGTTACCTTGTTCTTTAGTAGATGATGTCATCCTACCATTTTAGTCTCTCCC
Source organism: Rhinolophus ferrumequinum (assembly GCF_004115265.2). NCBI lineage: Eukaryota > Metazoa > Chordata > Mammalia > Chiroptera > Rhinolophidae > Rhinolophus > Rhinolophus ferrumequinum. The sequence goes on from NC_046301.1 coordinate 36,069,785, forward strand.
TGTTTACTGATTCTTCTCTCTCAGCTCCTCAAAATTAATTCTCGCCCTTGAGAGACACACATACACACACAAAACCCCCCAAAGCAAACAAACAAACAAACAAACAAACAAATGACTGCTGCTCTCTCTAGCTACCACTCCTTTTATCTTCTTCCTTTTATAGCTGTCAGCTGGAAAATAATATCAATTAGGTGTTTCATCACCAAAAAAGGGATTTATTCGGGAAAACGAAAGGATTGCAACCCAGCACGTGCAGACGTGGCAAGCCGCGTACACGCTCTGGCCTGTGTGCCAAGATGCATAGGGTATTTATAGAAGGGAAAAGGGAAGTTAGAACCATAGAGCTTTCTTATAAACTTAGAGTTCTTCCTGTCGGGTCCTCGCATGTGGGGTTCTCGGGATTACGTAGAGCGTGAGAACTTCCATGAACCCTAGCTCTTCCCAGTGACCCTCCTAACTGATTATGTTTGCTTCAAGTTCCAGTTCATCTTTATCATAACCAAACCTTGATAAATAGTGTGCAGTCATCTGTATTTCCTAGAATGACTCACTTCCTTTAGAACTTTGCAGTCACCTTTCTCTCATGATGAAACTATACTCTTAATAGTTCCTGACTCTTAGTCACAAACGCCATCAACCTTTTCTCAGTCTTTAGCCTTCTTTACATCTGTGCATTTGACCTTGCACAGAGCTGGGTTCTTGAAACTTCCTCTTTCCTTTCCCTTGTGCCTGGCATGCTAGCCAAGATTTTCTCTGCCAACCTCCTCTCTGGTGGTGAGGCGATTTCAAACTTGGGGCTTTCGTAATCACCACTATGCTCATGACGCCCAACCAGTGATCTCTGGCCCTAACTGGTGCTTGAGTTGTGGTCACGCACAGTCAGCTGACTTTCACACCTGTGAGGTTGGCCAGCGCGCAAACCCAGTGTGTCTGAGGCTGAAAGACATACTGTCTTTCTTCTCATATCTTCTCTGTCGAGGTGCCGTGCTTTGTCCATGGCCTGTCATCCTTCTGTCACCCAGGGTCGAATCTCAGGGTCATCTAGTCATTAAGCGGCACTACCTTTGTCTTCGTGGTGTCTTTTGGATGCACCAGTTCAGAGTTGGCAGCCTTTGCCTCAAGGACTGGGGTGCAGGTCTCCCTCTCTTCAGTGTCGTCTTTCCCATGGAGTCTGCCCATGGCCATTGGATTAGTCCACTTAAGCATGAAGGCCTTTGGCACCCTGTCACCTGCTGAAGGAGACTACACTTCACAGCCGGCCCTCAGTGGTCCAGTGCCTGCTTCCCATTCTGGCCTCGTCTTTGACTTCCCCTCTTCCATCCTCGGCTCCAGCTGGGTGCAGCCCCATTTGGCAAATTCCGATGCCTCCTTCTTCACACGACTCCCAATACGTAGCACTGCGTTTCAGCATGCCCACTCTAAGCCTCCCCGGTCCAAGCTGTCACAGTCCCGGATGCCTGCAGTAGCCTTGTTCCCTTGTACTGTCTGCCTCGCTTCTTGGCTCACTTGATTCAGCTCTCTGCTCACATATCTCCCTCTCGTTGATGACTCTTAGAGAAATCCCCCGAAATCACCGTGCCCTGACCCTGCTTTATTTTTATACTTACCATACTACCCAGTGTTAACTTGTACATACATGTGAGGGTCTGTTTGCCTGTTTCCTCCCCTGGAACGTAAGCTCCGTGACGGCAGTGACTTCCGTGTCTTGTTCGCAGTGTATCCCCAGCACGTAGAACAGTACCTGCGGCTTGTTCTCTGTGTTCAATAAACATTTGTTGACTGAGTGGCTTAAAATGTGAATCACTTTAAGGAGTGGCGTAGAATACGTTTTGGATATGAATCGACTGAATGGTCAGATGTCCGACACTTGCCTGCCTCATGCTGTGGTGTCCCCATTTTCCTCATCTATTTAGAGTGCCCTTTGTTTGCCTCTCTAATTCGTACCCATCCTTCTCGGGCCTTTCCAGCTGTCACCTCGTTCACAGTGCCTTCTCTGACCTTGCCAAGCCCTCAGAACTCTCATAGAACTTGATCTTACTGGATGTGCCGCGTTCTGCTGGGAGGTGTGGCGCTTTGCTTCTGTTTCTGTCTCCCTCGCTGGTCCATGCTCAGTGTTCTTTCCATCCTGCTATCCCTGTGTGTGGAGCACAGCCCCTTGCATTCAGTGGGTATCCATTACCTGTCAGTGGGTTAGGTGTCCTCTTGTTCTTTCCTGAGAGAAAGGTCTGCCCTTGAGGTTTTGTGCCGAGAAAGCCCTGGAGGAGTGCCATAAAGTAGTCTGTATGTTGGTGGGTGGATGCCACATGGAGGGGAACGTTGGAGGCAATACTGAGTGCACGTCACTTTTGTGATAGAGCTGCAGCTGCGCAGGCGTGGGGGCCGTGACGCTGGACCTCATAAACACCCACGGAGGACAGGGATGCTGCCCACACAGGCAGTTACACCAGCCCACTGGGCTTCAAAGGCAGCTCAGTACTTTTTGTTGTCGAGTGAATTTTATCAGCTGGACTCACGTATTGGAGGCAAGGTAGGGAGCGGCACAGAACACGGGGAATAAACATGTTCCATAAAAGTTAAAGAATCACAGAGTAGAGAGTTGTTAACGTTAAGTTCTTTCTCACTTTTAGTTGTAAAAGCATTTTAGAAGGTGAAAGATTAACGACGGAAGCAGTAAACTGACTTAAATTTGTCCCTCAGATTGTGATTCCACTTTTATTGAAGCCGACTGTTATTATTTTGTTATGGTATTTATCTAACCCTTGTTCATTTGGAGTTAAATTCTAGTATCTTAAATCCCAGTGAGGAAGGTATCAAAATATATAGAACGACTAATGATTTATAGTTTTAAAGCATGTAATAATCACCGCATTGCTGATTTTTATATTGCAGTATGTTTTGCCTTGGGAGGAAATATAAGTCAACCTTAAAAAAAAACCAAAACCAAATTCATTGAGTGTATATTATCAGACAGTAGACATCCACACTTGATAATGTAAGGGAAAACTATAGGGTATTTTTTGGATGGGTAGGTGAGGGGAGGAAGGCTTACTTATAGAAAGATGTTATATAGTTTAATATTATTGTAGTCTGTTTATCCACTAAGCATTAATTTATCCTTTAGCTTAGCACTTCACTGGGTGTGATATATAAAGACGTAGAATCTCTAATAAAAGGCTCTCAGAATTGTAGAATGCAGGTGTTATGTGAATGATGAATTTTAAAATTCATGGCAAATTTTAGGGGGTAACATGAAATATTATGTCACCTTGCGTTTAATAGTTATGTTCTTATAAGACATAAAAGATGTTGCCTTTCATTGTGTATTATAAGGTATGCTATAAGGAATATAGTGTTTATGTGTTAAAATGAAATGTTGTCCTGAAGGTTTTAACCTAATGCATATATTTGAGTGAGCCTTCTTATCTAATGTTAATGTTTTCTAAATTTTCCCAGAACAGAGTTGTTAGTTTCACTGATTGTGGTAAATCTTAAGTTGTATACTCTCTTTCTTTGATGGAGATCAAAACCAGCCTCTTGGGCAATGTTTGAGTTTGGTTTTTGTGGAAACTAGGTCTCAAAAGTGCTTCCAAGTTCACGTCTGCAGGATGAGGGCTCAGCCGGTTGATTGTCCATCACAGTTTGTTGGAAAGACCTATTTGTGTGTGTGTGTGTGTTTAAACGCTTCTCGGAGTTCTGTTTATAAACATTGTCAGAAGCAGAGAGTGTTAGGAGTCTTCCACTTGAAAGAAAAATGACAGAAAGAATGAAATCATTACTGGACTAGCCCTTGGTTCCAGACGCAGCCCCTCATCTCAGTGCCACTAGAGAGCACAGAGTGACGTTGTGTCGGCAATTGGAAAACTGTACAATGCCGTGTGTGCCTCTCATTTCTGATGAACCATGTCATGCAGGACGGCCTACAGGGTCTCCAGTCCCGCTCCCCACATAAGAACGCAGGACATGGCTAGGCCAAAAAGGAACACCCACGGAGCCATAGGTAGGGGAGTCATACCACTATACTCTTGCTGGCGGCTGGGTTGGAGACACAGGAACCAGGAGCAACACAATTCTCAACCCTCACTGCGCCGCTTGCAGGCTCAGCCCCCATCTTCTTGCTAGCCCCCATTTGCTGCTAGCGTAGCCACGGCAGTTATATTAGTGCCCAGTGGCTCACTGGTTACAGCTGACGGCCAACTAGCCACAGCTGATGGCCATTTGATCGCAGTCGATGGCCATTTACTACCTGAGCCAGCACCTTTCTATGTGAGGCCGAGAGCCTGGAAACTGCTTTTTGGGGCTCTGTCCCCACAAACCACTTGAGACCTTTTGCTATTAAAGTGGAGGGTTTTTTTCCCCCCTTCTTCCGCCTCCATGCCACCTCCTACTCCGGTTCAAGCCATTGTTTCTCAGTCTAGATGTGTAGGACACAGCTCCCTGGCCCAGGTCAGCACGGCAGCCCATGCTCACCGCTGGCTGCTCACAGCCCCCCAGCTCCAGGGAGAGCTGTTGTTCACAATCTTAGCTGTAGAGGGAGCAACTCACTGGCCCATGTGGGAATCGAACCGGCAACCTTGGTGTTAGAAGCACGGCACTCCAACCACCTGAGCCACCAGGCCCGCCCTAAGTTGTGCTTAAACTGTTTTGACATGTGATATTCAAAGACTGTGTACTCTTAACTAAACCAGAATTACTGGTCTGCTCGACCTCTGCCTTTAAGGCAAATTTTACCTGTGACTGACCTTCAATATCATTAATTTTAACAATAATGAAAACCTTTGCAATGACTTTGTTCTTGAAAATTATAGATACTCACCTCATAAAATGTATGGATTTATAGATTCTTACCCTAGATTACGTTTTCATGTAATTTCAAGTTCTTTTGTGCATTACATACTGATCAATAATAAGAGGTTTTTAGTATGTTCAAGCTTTGTGTTGCATAATTGTGAACTCTAGAGCTCTGTGGGTCAGTTGTTTGAGGAACCCACTGGAGTGAAAGCTAATTCCGCTGGAGCTGGGTGTTCAGGTCCCAAATTGCTGGAAGGTGGGCAGGACTTCAATTTGCTAGAATTGCCGAAGGCCAGATGATGGCTGTTTTCTTGGAACAAAGCGAGTGTTCCCCACCCCTAACACCTGCCCAGCATCTCAATCCACCCTTGCCAAAATATACACTCTCAAAGCACTAGAAAAAGGAAAATTTATCCTGTGGAGGAGAGGATCAAACAGAAGTTCATTTGGTTCATTTTTGACTGAGGACAGCTAGTGTAAATATTTAATCATAGAACTCGGGTAATGACATGTATTTAAAATGAAATTTATTCTTCATCAGTCTCCATTCATGTGAAGAGTCAGCTAGCCATGGACATTACTTGGTGTTTTTCTTCTAGTTGTAGTTAGAAGAAGTTTCAGAGTAAAGAAAGAAAATTACGACAGTTTAGATGTCATTATTAGCACGGTGAAAATTATGCTCAGTGTATAACACAAAATAATTTCCTGCATTCGCTACTTCTCTCTTAGTTACAGAGAAGCAGCGTAGTGTGAGGCATGCTGTTCACTTTGATGTGCAGTAATTTTACTATTTTTTTGAAGTGTGAACCAGAAGTTCCTACTTTCTCTTCTTTCCTCCCTCTATCTTTCTCCTAATTTAGATTACCACAGGCTAAATTTGAATTGATTGCATGGATGTTGATTGTTAATAAAAAAGAAAAAAACCTGTCTATCCAAGTATCATTTTAATCAGCTGAGAGAAAACAAAACTCGGAATAAAAAGCCCGAAATTTTAAGAGAATAAAATAACTTTACGTGGGGTGACAAGTAAATAATTGACTCTGACGATTACTTGCTTGGTAGGAGAAAATAGTAGAGGGGCGCAAATGAAGAAATGTTCTCACCTTCAGCATGTATAAACCCCTGGATGCAACAGCAAGAATGCGTGAACGTGGTTCTTGAGTTTGGGCGCTTGGAGTACTCAAAACAGCTGTCTACAGGCTTTCTGCCTGCAAATAGGCCTAAAGGAGACAGAACACAGTGGACAGAGCAGAACAAATACAAGCTGCCCCTTACACACATCCCTCAAATATTTGGTAAGGGATTTTGAAGGAGAGCACGTTAGTTTTTTAGCAGACAATCTTTGATAGCATTGACATACTTTGTTTTAGGAAGAAACCTTGAAAATAAAGCAATGGCTCCTTTATTTGATATTGGATAGGAAATAAGGTGTTTCACGGATCATTATGTATCTAACTGGAGTTGATGATGTCAAATACCAGAACCCTTTTGCTTTTTGTCGTTTTTATTAAATCTTTCCTTAAGTATATTGAGCGCTCCTTACATTGATTGAACAGGGACTACACAGCATAGATGAAGCCCTTCTGGAGGATTTGCGGTTACCACTACATATACTCACCGTCTCCATGCCTCAACAGTCCAGAGTCGGTCTTTCTGTCTTTTGTAGAGGTCAAGCTGTCAGTTATCACCCCTTCCATGTGCTATGCTTGCGTCTATCAGCTACTCCTAATTTTTTTTTATAAGTGGAGAAATCAGATAACTATACTTACTGTGAATTCTCTGTTATGTAAGGAAGGGTTATTAAAGAGTTCGAGTATGAATTCCTTGTGGTAAGTTGTGTTTTGGTGGAGGAATCGGCTTCTGTGTTAGAGGGTGCATTCATTCATCAAACATCTGACTTCGAAATACTGTAAATCACCGTGAAAATCCATTTTCCGTTTTATTAAATATAGTGATATACATACATACATAATGATTTACGTAAATGTAAATCATTGCATTTCTAAGGCACCTTGAAAGTATGGTTAACTCCTAATTACCTGAAGCAAACATTTACTTCCAGATTACCTTTACTTAACATTTTTTAAATTCTGAGATGCTTCTTCCCGTCAGTTAATTAATTCGTGTACTTATTAGGCACTATACCTATGTACGTACCTGCAAATACATTTTAAAGTTAGCTTCAGCCAGCTAAAATTAGGCAGTTAATGCTGCTCTAATTCTTAAGCTAATCATAAATGACTTTGGCTTTCTCTGCATTTTGGATCATGGCTGGTGACATTCCCTTTTGGGCCCTGCTCGGCAGGTTGAACCCCCATCCTGAGGCTTCTGGTCCCAGCTCCAGGAAAATGGGTGAAAGGATTCAGGCCAGTGATTTTTTACGGGGGGAGAGTGGCAAATTTTAAATATTTTAAATAATAAAATATCTGCCCCCCCAAATGTGTGTGTATATTTGTATGTATGTATGTATGTATGTGTAGATATATGTATGTACACACATTTAAAATAAAGATGACTCTGTCAGACTTGATTTGGACATAAAGTCCTTGCACTAATAAGAAATTATAGCAAAGTTGCAGAATGTAAATTAATACATAAAGTCTGTTGCTTTCTTCTCTACCAGCAATGAAAAAGTGGAATTTAAAATAAAAAAACACAATACTATTTACATTAACACCGCCAAAAACGAAATACTTATGTATAAATCTAACAAGGTATGTACAAGACTTGTATTAAAAAACTACAAAACGGTGCTGAAAAAAATCAAAGAAGAACTTAATAAATGGAGAGATACTTTATGAATAGGAAAGCTCTGTATTGTCAAGATATCAGTTCTTCCAGCTTGATCTCTAAATTCAATGCAATCCCATTCAAAATCCCAGCGAGTTATTTTGTGGATATTAACAGACTGATTCCAAAGTTTATTGAGAGGCAAAAGACTCAGAATAGCCAACACAATATAGGATAAGAAAAGAATTAATTGGAAGAATGACACTACCTGACTTCAAGTTTTAATATAAACCTACAGTAGTCAAGATAGTGTGCTGTTGGCAAAATAATAGACAGATATTCAGTGGAATAGAATAGAATGTGCAGAAATAGAACCACATAAGTATAGTCAAAAACCAAAGTATAAAAGTCCTTGAAGATAACATAGGAGAAAAATCCAGGTGACCTTGGTTATGATGATGACTTTTAGATGTAACACCAAAGACACAATCCATGAAGGAAAACTTAAGAAGCTGGACTTTATGAAAATTAAAAATTTACTCTAAGACACTGTTAAGAGAAGAAGAATACAAATCACAGACTGGGAGAAAATATTTGCAAAAGACATATCTGATAAAGGACTATTATCCAAAATCTTCAGGAACTCTTAAAACTCAACAATAAGAAAGCAAGCGATCCTATTAAAACTAGGCAATAGACCTTAACAGGCACCCCAACAAAGAAGATACACAGATAGTAAGTAAATACATAGGAAAATGCTGTACATCATGTCATCAGGGAAATGCAAATGAAGACAACAATGAGATACCCACCACATAGCTATGGGAATGCCCAAAATCCAGAACAGTGACAGCACCAAATGCTGGTGAGGATGTGGAGCGGCAGGAACTCTTCACTCCTTGCTGGTGGGGATGCAAAATGGTGCAGCCACCTTGGAACACAGTTTGGCTGTTGCTTACTAAACTAAACATACTCTTAGCTTATGCTCCGGCAGTTTTGGTCCCTGGTGTTTTATGCAAATAAATCAAAACTTACGTTCACACAGATATTTGTATCAGCTGTATTCATTGTGAAAACTTGAAAACAACTAAAATGCCCTTCAGTAGGTGAATGGATACGTTAACTGTCGTACATGCAGATAATGAAATACTGGTCAACACTAAAAAGAAATGAGCTAATAAGCCATGAGAAGACATGGAGGAACCTTAAATGCATATTACTGAATGAAAGAAGCCAATCTGAAAAAGCTACATGTTATATAATTCCAACTGTATAATAGTCTGGAAAAGGCAAAACTGTGGAGACAGTACAAAGATAAGTTGTTGCCGGGAGTTGTATAGAGGGTTGGAGGAATTTTGGAGCCATCGGCCTACGTTCTGTATGATACTGTAACGGTGGATGTAATTATACATTAGTCATTTGTCAGAACCCATGGAATATACAGCATCAAGAGTGAACCCTAATGTAAACTTTAGACTTTGGGTGGTAAAGATGTGTCGGTGTGGGTTCATGGATTGTAACAAATCAGTTAACCTCTGGTGGGGGGAGTATTGATAGTGGGGCAGGCTGTGCGTGTGTGGGGGTAGGGGGGCATGGGACCTCCCTTATACCTACTGCTTCATTTCCTCCGTGAGACTGAAACTGCTCTAAAAACTGACGTCTACTTGGAAAGAAAAAAATGGGAGGAAATGATGAAAAAAGAAAAATATATCTATAGATATTGGCTTCAATATTAAAGAGTCCTGAGGTTATTGTGTCATTCTATTACTTCCAACTACACATTTTTATTTTTTCTTTGGTAATGATGAAATATTTCAGAGACTAATTTAGAAACTAGACAACTAAGATATCACAGAAACGTTTGTTTCTTTTCAACACTATTTGTGACAGGCTAAGTAGCAGTATGAAAATTGGAGCGATTAATTAGCTACATTGGGGAAGAAGTATCTAAAACTGAGTTTTGCAGTTTTTCTCATACTATTGGTTTTAGGGTATAAAATAGGTTAGAAGTTAATATCACTCTGAAAAGCCCTTCATAGGAGAGTGGAATCAGGACTGGTAGCCATCCAGATGGTGACTGTGGTTGGGGTCAGTATGATTTTGTGCCAGTTTTATTGGCACCTGACAAATTCTCTGATAGACAGAGGCTGCCAAAAAAGTGTATGCACATTTTAACAAAGGAAAAAACTATTAAAATTGTAATACTCAATATATATCGATAACAAAAGATGAATACAAGTCACGTTTGACTTCTGCAATTACAAGAGGTGCTCAAAGTGGTTACCATCAGCATCCAGACACTTCTAGATTACGGCGAAATCCTGCCTGAGCAACGTTGACCAAAGTGTCCACTTGTATTTATTCTTTTGGCACCCCTGGTACACGGAAATACAACTTGTGAATGCTTTCATCCGCCAATCACACATACATTTAACATTCATTATCTAGTCTAATTGTTCAAGGAGCTTCCCCCTTTAATTATGAAAAATGCTGTAGAAACACACAAGGCCTGCATTCAAATTGAAGTAACGGTCTAAGAATAGTTTGACATAGTTCCTCTTTACAGTAGACAAATGCTGATGTCCTAACCTGCTTATTCTGGGTTCTCCAGGGAGTGGTGGCAGCAGGTGACCTTGGGTTTAGGTTCTTAGAGCATGGATTGGAATACTAAAATCTGCTCAGTCATAGACACTGGGGTGGAGATTTTTTTGGGACTTTGGGTTTAAGGGTATGTGTTTTGTATTTTGTTCTTATTTACATTGTCCTGTGAAAATAATTCTGTTTTGATGAAGTGCTTTTCTGTTTTTTTTGAGAACATAGCATTGAAGCTGCACCAAAAAATAAAGTAATAATTATGCAAAGTTGTGCATATTATTATGAAAAGAATTTTTTTCCCCTCACGTACTAGGTAAATGCAGTTTTATTTCAGTAGGTTTTATTCCTTTCATTTTAAATGCCCCATTAGGCTTAGACCTCTTTTGGAAATAATGAACTAAAGTCTGCTTAATGTTTCATTATAATTTATGAAACTAGCATTTGCTTCCATTTTTGCATCATACTATAAATAATCATAGGTTAAAACATATCTAGGGTATGAGCCAAGTAGTCACATAAATTGTTTTGTCTTAGAGTGAATTGGAAGGTAAAGTTCGTAGTTTTGAGATGCAAATAATCCTTTGTGATAAAAGGATGGAAATAAACAGCAAGGCAAATACAAAAGAGGAGCAGGAGGAAAAAGCAAGGGAATGGAAAAGGGTAAAATGGCAAAAAGACTCCTACAAGATGCAGGTGAGAAGGAGAGGTATTAGTGAAGGAGGAAGGCAGAAAGGGACATATCAGAATGGAGAGATTTGAGGACTAAAGAAAAGGCATGAAGAGTGGATTGTGCCAGCACTTTCTGGTATGTTGTTATATATCTTGCTGTCTCCATTTTGCAGGCCAGAAAACTTGAGTATTTTACATCACAGTGTGAGTTAATGGTAGAAAGAACCAGGGTTTGAATTCATATTATTTAATTTTTTTAGTAACGTGTACTGACTCTCCTCCTCCACGCTTGATACTGAGGATTGTACCGTTTCAAGCTAGCTATGGTTCCTGTCCTCACGCAGCTTACATTCCAGCACGGAAGGCAGACAAATAATTACTCAGTTACAGTGTATGGTGATCAATGCTGTTGGTAGGGGAATGACAGTTGGAGAATTTGGGTGACAGCATCTCAAACAGACGACTCAAGGAACGCTTCCTGGATAAAGTGGACCCTTGTTTGAGAACCAAAGGACAGGCTGACTGAGATAAACACCCCTCTCGTGCAACAAACTCCTCGTTCCTTAATTTTGTTTGGTATGTTTTACATCTTTTTCCTCATAGCTATTTTTTGTTTTCCATCCCTTGCTTATTTTTCGACCATAGAAACTATAGAGTCTTGACAAAACTTCTTATATTTCATTCATGCCCTGGGGGTTTTTGTCCATGGTTGGGACTCACAGCCTACTTCTTAGCTTTGTCCCTTGAATGACAAATTATTTGCAGTGAATGTTGGGCAGCTTTCTAGGATCTGGACCTGAGTGGAGGAGATAGATAAGGCAAGTCTGTTGGCCGCTTCAGGCCAGATGTTTGATGCTTGATTCAAAACTCAGTATCACCTCATTTTGTCTTTGGGGTGTTAGGGCAGAATAGCATCGGTATAACTAAAGATGACTAATTGTCATTTACAGGTCTTTTAGGTTGTGTGTATTTGATTTAATAGTTAGGAATGAAAATTATTTCTGAAAGCATTAGGAAAGTAACATTTGACTTGATTGCCATTTTTCAAGTGTATGGAGACTAACATTAAATAAGACTGTGTGTGTGTGTGTGTGTGTGTGTGTGTGTGTGTGCGTGTGTGTGTTTACACACATCTATGTTTTTTAGAAACTGTTGTGTCTGTCTTACTAAAAATAAGTATGGCTTTATGGTATTAAAATTTATTTTTCATCTTTTTCCCTCTAGCCAGGGATAACTATGTCCTTTCTCTAGTCAGAGTTTCTTTAGGAATTTAAGTAAAAGTGAGAGGGGAAAGGAGGCACAATGGGTTTCAGTGGGTAACAAAAGGATGAATGGAATTCCTATAGAAGATAAAGTGGGTGGAAGGGCATAGGTCATTGACACTCTGGACAGAAACTGTTAATACTTGGAGCCGGCCAGCGGATGAAGGAGGGTTAGTGAAGGAATGTCGTTTCCTTTTAGGAAAAAAAAAAAAAAAATGCTGGAGGCCTTAAATAAGCAAGTCTGAGCTAAATCTTTGCATTTCTAAATAAACTGCTTTTACTTTAGTGTATTTCATTTTATCGGCTGTGGACCGCAGACGTGAAAACTTGGCAAATCAGAGTACAGGCTCTCCTCACCCAGGTTTGTTTGGGTTTTTTCTCCCAGTCCCTGCTCCTCAGTGTGGTGCAGGAGGACCCCCCCGCCCCCCACCCCGACCCCCACCCCCACCCCCACCATGCTGTTGTCCTTAGCCCCGTGATCTGAGTCCAGCCCCGCCTGGAGGGTGGCTCCTGTAGAAAGTGGCACCTGTATAAACAACCCCGTCTCCTGTTGTCCCCCGTTGTGTGGTGGTGGGTTTTGACCCAGTGGACGAGTCCTTACGGAAAAGGGAGCTTTCTAAACAGTGGAGACTGGCTGGAACTGGCCTGGCCATCACATTCTACTGTTGGGTTTATCTCCCCAGCGGAGCTCGCAGCGGCAGGAACTTGGAGAGCTGAGCTTCTGAAGACCACTGCAGAGATGGCCACAGAAGGACAGAGCTCCACGCTTTTCAGTTCTTCCTGAGGTAGCATTGATTCAGAGGCCGGAATCTAATCTAAAAGGGTTTAGTATATTGTGGTGACTTGTTTTAACATGTAAGACTTTTGCTATAGCGGGTGGTATAAGATCCAGAAACTAGCAGATCTCATTTCTTTTTAGATTACTGCCCCATTCACTTTGTCTTTGACCCGTTTCTTCGTGTCCCATGACAACAGTAACATGACAACAGTGCTCAACGTCATTTTCTTACTCCTCTCATGGCTCCGTGTATCTTTTGCTGCACACCTTATAAAGGTTAGACCTTCCATACAGTCGGGGTATCCTGAGAGCCTGCATCAGGGAGTCTCTGTATAACTTACCTATATAGCAAGCACCTTTGTGGAGGACTTGACCCAAATGTTTTTCAATGTCATTTATTTAATATTATTGAATCCTATGAGCAGTCTTTTTTGGACATGAGACTAGGGCAGTGTTGGCAGACCCCTGGCAGCTAAATGATGGCAAGGGGACAAGAATCCAGTGGAACTTCAATCATCCTCTGTAACCAGAATTGTATGTATGGCCCATAGAGGTGTCATTTTCCAAGTATTTGGAGGGGCTATGTCATTTAGAGCAGTAAATATTTCATAGGTTTTGTCGTGTTCGTCTTGAAGTGTTCTGATATTCAAGCGTGCTCTTGAGAACCACTGTTCTAATTAAATTCCTTGAAATTATCAATCTTGAGAGAGACTTTAGGGGCTGTGTTTGTCAGGTTGCTGCATTTGATGCATTCCAGAAGTCTGTCGTTATTCCATTTAGAATATGAGTTAACAAAAATTATTTATTGTTTTTGTATTGGTGGTGAGGGGAAAAACCTACTGTAAAAGGCCCCCAATTTTAAGCATAGCTAAAATATAAACATCTCCAGTGAGCTGGAATTGCTTTTTCAGAGGTCTTTTTGCTAAAGGGGATTTGAAAACTTCTTTGGATGTGGTTTGCTTGTTTTCTTAAGTCAGGATTTGGGTTTGTCCTGTGTGTATGTGTTGTTAAGAAATTCTTCAAATATCCCTGGTTTTCTTTATTTTCCTTGAGGCAGAAAAAATTTCACTCAGTGTCAGTATGGTGTGTTGGCAAATTTCAAGAAAGGGAAAGATAGACATTTATCAGTCCAGTTACAGATGCCATTGGGCTCATCTCAGAGTTACTGGCTATATTACTGCATGAAAAAATATGCTGGAAGATTTTTCTGACAGGTAAGTATTTGCCAACAATTTAATGAGATTAAATGGCTTAAAAGCAGCCCAAGAAGGATGTTTTGTGCTGCACTCGCCCTTCTGTTGAGGGCAGTGTATTTGACATGCCTGGAAATTGGTCTGCGTTTTTAGGTGATTTGACCTTACTTGTGTAAAATCATAGTTACTAATCTAGGAGATAGCACTTGTGAAAGTTTGCCATGCTTATTACTGCCTCATCAGTGAGGTTACAGAAATATAAATTCGTTTTTATAAGAGAAATCTGACAAGTCACTTCTGACAAGTTTTTATAATAGAAATCTGACAAGTTTCTCCAAAGCTATACACATGGTATTAATTTTGACCCGATTCATAGGTCCTCTGATACCCTAACACACAAAAAGTGTGTGTAGGATAGCTAGACTTACGGGCATTAACTTCCTTGCAGCTCTTGCCAACAAAGGAACACTGTGTACTAAATCTGAATCCGGTTTCAAAACAAATGTCAAAAGTTTAAAACACTGGGTTTACTGGAAACGTAAAGAGCGCATTTAATGAAGGTATTTCTCTTGACTCCCTTGTTATTCTGTCAGCACATCAGGTAACTCCACAGTGCTAGTGAGTTTCCATTTTTATATATGATTCCCATCTTTCCTTTATTCACTAATGACTGATTGACATAGCGAAAAGAAATTCCACCCTCTTATAAAGTCCTTTAATCAGCAAATCAACTTCTCAGGATTGTCATTTTTTTCAAATTCTGGAAACAAAATAAATTCGAGCCCAGTTTCTTCAAAAGGGAGAAGCTGGTATCTGCCCTAACCAAACAAGTTCCATTCTTCTTTGTGTAAATTAGGTTTATATTTAATACCCAAATTCATGCTCTAATCTTTTTTAGCATATGTGTATCATTAAACTTGGTTTACTTTGGAAAATTTTTGTTTGAGGGTTGTTGGAGGAGGGAGACAATATATTACTGTAAAAATATGCTGTTTTGAGTTTGAGGATGATGCAGCCTTTGACAGGAAGTAGGGTAATTTAATAAGATTATGTGCTCCAAGTTTCACTGAATTAGTTTAATGAAAAGGTATGCACCTCCAAATTAAAAGAAGCTACAGTACTCAACACCTTTAGGAAAATGGGCTGGGTATAGTATTGCAATCTTTAGAAACTAGTATTTTTTTGTTTTTGTTTTTTATCATGTTCAATGGGAGATTTGTTTTGGGTTACTTTATCTCATTGAATAGTCTACCATGAAGTTTTACTGAGTTTCTTTTTCCACAGGTTTTAAATTAGGGAAAAGTAAGTTAGAATGAGGGTGAGAGAGAGAGAGAGAGAGAGAGAGAGAGAGCGCTGTAATTTTGGAATCTTTTCTGTGTGCCAGAATTATGCCAGGCGTTTTCTGCATAGTGGTCTTGGGGGATCAATACAGTTTTTAATTCCCATTTTGCAAATACTAACTGCTGAAGATCACACAATTAGTTACTGGTGCAACCAGACTTTAAATTCTTGCCTGTTTAGCACTGAGGTCTGTGTTCTTTCTTGTGTCCTCCTAAATAGGTATTTTCATAGTATCACAGATTGCTGGTACCTCTTAGGGAGTCTGGAAGAGCAGTTCAGAAGAGTTATCTCTTCATTAGAATAAGGGAAAAAAGGATTATTCAATCGTTCATTCAAATATTTTTATATGCCACATACTGTTTTAGGTGTATCTTCAACCAAACAAGCAAAACAGCTTTCATTCTTTCATATCATTTGGCTATGATTTACACATTTATAGAAGATAATTCCTATTTTTGATAGGGGTTGTTAAAGAACAACCCCAGGTTATTTTTATTTTGAGGGAATTACAAACAGCAAAATGTTTTGAGTTGTGAGTTAATACTCTGTGATGCACTTTATGTATCTAGTAACTATGTTAATATGCAGCATAATGGGGAGGTACTAAAGAACAGCATTTATTTAGGTGTGTTCTATGGGGTATTTGGTCAAATAATTTTCGGAAATGCTTGGTTAAACACTAATGAACAGGTTTCTTTATACAGAACTTTGTGGAGCCCTTAATATGCTAATGTGTGTTGACAGTCTCGTACAGTATTTTCCAAGGTTATTTGATCATAGACCTTTTTTTCTAAGAGCTAGCTAGATAGCCCAAAAAGAGTTTCAGGAGAACTTACATCACTCTTAAATGCAGAAGGCTATGTCTTCATCCTTTACTTTTTTTTTTCTTTTCTGCTCAGAAAACACATAATAATCTTTCAAAGTTCCTTTCATTGAAGACCACCTCAGCATTTCTAATGGTAAATTTAAGCTTTACTTTAGGTGCAAAGATTAAATATCTGACGACAATAAAGTATCTAAAAAGCATCAAGGGGTTAGGCTTTCATTCTGTCATAAACTGCTTCTCCGCTTGTCATGAAGTTACTATTGTGTTTCCCCGAAAATAAGACCTAGCCGGCAATCAGCTCTAATGCATCTTTTGGAACAAAAATTAATATAAGACCGGGTTTTATATAATAATATAATATAATATAATATAATATAATATAATATAATATAATATAATATAATATAATATATCGGGTCTTATATTAATTTTTGCTCCAAAAGATGCATTAAAGCTGATTGTCCGGCTAGGTCTTATTTTCGGGGGAAACACGGTAGGTAAAATTATTATGTTGTTTCTGTAGAAATAGGCACTTACGCGGGCCTGGAATTAACTGATACTTTGGTTTCTGAAGGTAGATATTTACTGCCATTATGTTTTCAGAGGTTCAGACAATTGTCACTATGCTTTAAACCCAAATAATAATTATAAGCTGGCTGCAAGCTGCAGACTTTTATTCATTTTAAATTACCCTTTAAAAAGAACCACATCCCCTTTTTCAGATGAGATGGTAAATTGGAATAGTACTGCCCACCCTGGACTTCATTTCTCATCCACACAGAGGCTCACTGTTTGAGGCTGTTAAATGTGTGCTCTATTTGCCTGGATGTGTGGGCACAGAGGAAATACAGAGGGCTGAGCATCAAGGTTGATCTCATACCGGGAACCAGCCTCCTACAGAGGGAGGTGAGCGTTGACCTGAAGAAGTGAGGTCCAGAAACACAGAGCAAACACTGTTCTTTATCTTCCCTGCACCCAGACGCTGTGTGGCACAGAGCAGGCACTCAGTAAATATTTGCTGAATGACTAAAATAGCAACTTCCTCTTCAATTCTGTATCCTGAGATCAGAGATAATTGTCGGGGAACTCAAGGTGGTTTCTTTTCTGAAGTTGACATTTGCCAGGTGCCGTGTTAAGTGTTATATATGCATCATCTCATTTAATTCTCACAACAATCGAATGAGGTCCTTTTCCATTTTACAGATGGGCAAATTGAAGCTGGAGACCAGGAGATACTATGCCCAAAGACGCATACGTGTACCTCATAACTCGTGGAGCCTGGTTAGGAATCCCAAGTGGACAGACTGTGGTATTTGCAGTTTTAACCAGTATCCTGTGCTGCTAGGTTTCTCTGTTCATCTCTGTGGATGATAGATAGGGTTTCAGTTTTAAGACCTTCTCCCCAGAACTTTTTAATGGTAAACCTTTTGTTTACATTGGAACGACTAAAACCAACGTATGGTTTTGACTAGGAAATCGGAGCTCCAAGGAAGTCAGCAGTGTTTTCTCTGTGACATCACAGGAAGTTACCATGGAAATGATTATGGTATTATGAATACAGAATTATAAACTTGGGTGGGAAATAAGCTGCCTGAAGAGACAAAACTCTGAGGAGCAGCAAAGTTGTCACGAATGTGCCTTTTAAATTTTAGATGAACAAACTTAGCAACAGGAGGTCTAAATGCCTTGTTGTCTCTTTCAGTATTCCTAAACATCAGTATTAAATTATTCCTTTAACTCTCCCTGGTTTTGTTACTGCTTTGAGAACTTGTTGAAATTAAAATAATTCCCATGTGTGCATATGTGTTTTTAGTTTATTTATATATATATATATATATATATATATATATATATATAAATTTTTTTTTTCAACTCCTCCCTGCCCCAGGCCCTCTCTACTCCCTTCTTCAAGATATCCCCAGTGGAGATAAAACTCTTTCCTGGTTTTTCCATCAACAAATTCCCTATAGATTAAGTTAGCACTGGTATTTGTTATTTGTTCAAGCCGATTCTGGCAGTTGGATGGAGGGAGTATAGTAGGAAAGCGTTATTTTTCCAACAGAAACTTTAATTCCAAATTCCATCGTTCCTATTACTGTTCAGTAAATGCAGTGCTTTCAAAAATGTTTATTTAAAAATATTGGACATACTATATCTTAAACCTTGTCATAGAATGTTTATTTGGATCTCCAGTAATTGGAAATGGCAACAGTACTATACTATTGTTCACTGTTTAATTTCTTTATATTTATATCAGGTCTGTCTAGCTCCAGGGCACAGTGAAGACCTTTGCTACTTACTGCTGTCATTTTATTTTGAAAAGGCTAACGATTCTAGACAAGAACCTCATAGTAGTTTTGGCCCCGTAGGCTCTAGAAACGCGTCAATTTACTCATTTCAGTTAGTGCCACAAATTAATGTGGGATTCGAGGTATCTTTCTCCCCAGCCTATTCTGATCTGAAGGATTTTCCTAATCTGTAATGAGGAAGAGAATAATGAATAGGAGTAGAAATGTCTATTAAATAAAAGGGAATTTTAAAATGGTAAAAGGAACACATAGAAAGTTGAATTGGTTATAGATATATGTGCCAGTGTATCAGATAATAGTAATATTTAATACATATAAAAGACTATGTATGGTATATGTGTTATACCGCTGAGGTTATTTGAATGTTCTTTCATTGTTCCATTCCTCTATCAATTTGTGTTTAACTTTCTTTTGTCTTGTAAAAATAGAGTTGTGTAGTTTAGCACATAAATACAAATAGTTTGGAAGAAATGATAACACATTAGTTTTAGCAATTTTTTTTTCCCTTCAATATTATGCTTCATATTCACCCATGTGGTTGTGAGATGTGGTTCATTCTTTTTTCTTTTTTTAAGAAGGGGTAGTTCTTTTTTTTTTTTTTTTTTAATTGGGGAATATTGGGGAACAGTGTGTTTTTCTAGGGCCCATCAGCTCCAAGTCAAGTCGTTGTCCCTCAACTAGTTGTGGGGGGCGCAGCTCAGCTCCAAGTCCAGTCACTGTTTTTAGTCATAGTTGCAGGGGGCGCAGCCCACCATCCCATGTGGGAATTGAACCCGCAACCTTGTTGAGAGCTCGTGCTCTAACCAACTGAGCCATCAAGCCGCCCCGAGATGTGTTGCATTCTTACTGATGTATACATTTCCTTTCCAATCTTTACTTTGACTTATGGGTTATTTAGAAATGTTTAAAAAATTTTCCCAACGTGGGGATTTTAAATTTATCTTTATATTACGGATTTTTAACTTAACTTGCTTTGTGATTAGGGGACATGGTCTATATAATACCTATTCTTGGAAATCCATTAAGATTTGTTTTGTGGGTTAGCAGATGCAAAATTTTTGAAAACGTGTATGTGAAAACACTGTCTACTCTCTCATTATTTAGTGTACTGCATGTGTTCACTATATCAAACATGTTTGGAAATCTCATACTAAATAATGGGTTTTATTAATTTCTGTGTTTTTGTGAAATTTTGCTCTATACATGTTTGAGGCTATTTTAATAGATGTATTCATATATATATACATAGAATTATTATACCTTCCTATTAAGTTAGATTTTTTTATCATTATGTAGATGCTCTCTTTATTCCTTTAAGTTTTTTCCTATGAAGTTCATAAAAAATGGTAATGTATTTTAATAATCTTTATTTAGATTAATATTTACCTGGTGTATTTTTTCCATTTTTCATGTCTTTATGTTTTAGGTGTGTCTCTTATAAACAGGATATTGCTAGATTTTATTATCATTTTTTAAAAATACATTATAATAATCTCCTAACATTTAACATATTAAACCCAAATAATAATTATAAGCTGGCTGCAAGCTGCAGACTTTTATTCATTTTAAAAGTCTGAGAAGTTATTTTACATATATTATGATTACTGATACATTTGATGTTGTACTATCATTTTACCTTATACTTTCGATTTGTCTCACTTTTTTATCCTTCTCTTTTCTCCTTTATCGTCCTTCTTTTTTAGTTATTTGAATTTTGTGTGTTTTCTTATTCCACTGCCCTGTCTTACTGATTTGGAAGCTGTGATGAAGACTCCTGGCTAAGCTCCTAAACTTATAGCCTCTTTCTTATTGAGCATACAACCTAACTACATTTCCTGTCCTCCCTTGCTGTTACACATTGCCATGTGACTCAGGTCTAGCCAATGGGATTTGAGTAGAAGTGATGTATGCAATTTTGGGGCCTAGGTTTTTAAGGGGTACCTGTATCTCATCCATATTCTCTTTCACCTTCTACTTTCTGGGTGCAGAAGATGATGAGACCCTGAGGACTGGTAGAGCCATGGATGGAAAGAACCTGAGTCCCTGAATCTGTGTGTGGAGGAAAACCACTTGCCAACTAAACTTAAGACTGTCCTGAAAACTATTGTGTTAATCACCTGAAATCTGGGTGTTTATTACAGCAGCTAATGTTTTCCTAAATAATGTAGAAATTACACACTGTTTTTATTCTCTTAGTGGTACCCATAAAATTGTTCATACATACCTAGCAGAGTCTAAAGTTAAACCTGATTTTAAACCCTTACTGAATGATTCTAGGATCTTAGAACACAACTCCAGTTGTTTTCTTTCTATCTTGCATGCTGTTGTTCATTTTTGTAAACCGTAGACATCATCATTGTTTTATTGATTATTTAAATTTGCTTCCATTTTACCAATTTATTTCCTTACCTTTCCTTCTTGCAACTCACCCTTGCTTTCTAGGTCCATTTTCCTTCTTGAAGTATGTCCTTTAGAAGCTCGAGTGAGTAAAACACTATGGGTCATAAATCTTTTGTTTTTATCTGTGTGAATATGTCTTTTTCTCTTGTTTTTTTAAGCCTGGGTTTTAAGTCTAGGCTGATGGCTATTTTCTTTAAGCATTTTAAAGATATTTTCACCAATTTCTGGACTCCATTGTTTCTGTTTTTGCTGAAATCTGCTTTCAGCCTAATTTCATTCCTTTGTTAGTTGTTCTAACTTTTTTCTCTTTTACAGCCTTATCTTTGTGTTTGATGTTCTACAATTTCATTATAATGTGTCTAGATGTGGTTTCTTTTAATTTATCCTCTTTGATACTTATTTTGCTTAATGTACTTATTTTTACATTTATAAAGATTTATACAAATTGGATGATCTAAAAAAGGTCAATCATTTGATCTATTTCCATAGCACATGCATTTATTTTTAATAACATAAATTTCTTTCCAAATATCATACAAATCAGGATGCATGTGAATGTATATATATATTATGTTGAACATGATATATGTAGGAGCAAAACCAAGCATATATATTTTTGGACATTTGCAAAGGTATCTAATTTCAAACACACATTTGTATGGAAAATTACAGCATAGAAAGAGTTAATAACCTTGTGATTTAACACTCTGTTATATGAAGACTGTATGAATTACAGAAGCAGAACACTAATATTAATATAATTAGGGATGTTAAAACTATTTATTTGCCTGTATTCTAATAACTAGGTCTAACGTTTGTGGTTTAAATCTATAGTAAATCTATAGTACCTGACAATCAGTTTCTGATTATAGAAAGCAAATGAAAAGTCGAGACAGAGGACCTTGTTTTGGACCTTTCCATAAGGTAATTTACCTTTTCTCCAGCCCAAAAATATTGCCTTGAAAGAGTGGAAAAATCTTACTGGATGGAATAATTTTGGACCAAGTGCTTTTTCTAACGCACTGTTATGAACCATTTTAATTTTTCCCTTCAAAGAACAACACTCTGATTTTGAGGCTCATTTTGTATTTGTAGTGACAGGGTGAGGAGTGGAGGAACGAATAGGCAGAGCACAGAGGAGTTTTAGGGCTGTGCACATACTCCGAATGCTGCTGTAACGGTGGATATATGCCATTGTGCATTTGTCCAAACCCACAGAATGTATAGTACCAACAAAGAAACATAGTATAAACTATGGACTTTGGGTGATTGTTATATGCAAATGTAGACTCATCAATACATGTACCACTCTGGTGGAGTATGTTGATAATGGAGGTGGTTATGTTTGTGTGGGGGTAGGGAGCATATGGGAAGTCTTTGTACATTTCTCTCAATCTTACTATAAGCCTAAAAACGTCCCTTAAAAAAATAAAATAAAGTCTTTAAAAAAAAAAATACTACTTGGAGACATTGGGGAGGTTATAAGAACGTGAAGAGTAATGGGGCCAGGATCAGAGAGATTGGAGGTCCAGTTCCTAATCGTCTCATCCCCTGCAATTAGATTAAGGTAATTCCAGAGTACCAGTCCCACAGGTGTCTGGCAGAAGCAGGCTTAAATCCCCTCCAGAAGAATGTAACATTCACCTAGTTCTCATATAATTTCTGCTAACTAACAACTTTGCCAAAACAATGTCTGACAGTCAAACATAAACAAATACCAGAGGAGGAAGGACAACATTAGCAACACCCAGAAAAACAATAATAACAATACAAAAAATGTTATCAGAAACAGACTTTAAAATTATTATGGTTAGTATTTTCAATTAAAGACAAGAGAACTGTGAAGTATAAATAAGAACCAAGAGGAAATTCTAGGACTCCAAATTAACAATAACCAAAATGAACAACTCTGTGGATAGGTTTAACAACAGATTATGTATTACCAAAGACGGAATTAGCAACCTGAAAAATAGGTGAAAGAATATTCAAAATAAAACACAGAGAACAAAGGGATGAGCAATAGAGAAGAGGGGTTAAGAAACATAAAGGATGTGGTGAGAAGTTCTAACAGACTTGTAACTGGAATCTTGGAAGGAAATTAGATCTAAAATGGGGCACAGCAATATGGACTATAAAATAGCTCAGCTCTTTCTAACTGATAAATAACCTCTATTTTCAAACTCAAGAAATCCTATAAACTCCAAGAAAGATAATAAAAAGAAACGCATACCTAGCCATATTGTTGTAAAACTGATTAAAGTAAAAACAGAGAGATAGTAAAAGCAGCTAGAGAGAAAAAAGGACAAATGACTTTCCAATGAGCCACAACTATCTCAACAGATGACTTCTTAGCAAAACAGTAGAAGCCAGAAAGCAATGGAATGATACTTTAAATGCATAGAAAGAGAAAAACTGCCAGCTTGAAGTTCGCTGCCCAACAAAAATATTCTTCAAGTATGAGGGTGAAATAAAGACATTTTCAGACAAACACAACTTGAAAGACTGCCACCAACAGATTTCAGCCAAAGAAAATATTAACAGAGTGTTATTTAGGTAAGAGAAAAATTATCCCAGATGATTAGAAATACAACTATAAATATGCTATGCAGAGAACTCTAATAAACTATAGTGCATAAAACAGTAACAGGATCTTACTGGGTTTAAAATATACAGAGAGTTAAAACACATGACCAACAGGTTTTGAAAAGGTACCCAACATAATTTGTTACAGGGAAATGGGAGATATATATATATACTCCATCAAGTGTGACAAAAATATGGGCCAACAGGAGCTCTCTGAAACTACCGAGGGGGAGCATGAATTGGTCCAGCCCCTCTAGGAAAGTGGTGTAATCTGCAGAAGTTTGTGATATGCATACCCCAGGATCAAGCAATTTTACTCGATAATATACACTAAAAGAAATGCATACAAAAAAGACACATTCAAGAATGTTTATAACAGCACCATTCATAACAGTAATTAATAACTTCAAACCTGGAAATAAGTCACATGTTCACCAAGACGAGACGGATAAATTGTTGTATAATTTGTGTTATAGAATATGTCAATGAAAAAGGAAGACACTGGCAACTCCATGTCACCACCTGGATGAAGTTCACAAATGTAATGTGAAAGCAAAAGAACCCAGACACAAAAGATTACAGACTGCACGATTAATTTAATAAATGCTATTAATTTAATAAATACTATTAATTTAAATAGCATTTTAAAACAGTGAAACGGAACCATAATATCTCCAGATGCATACTTAGATAAAAGTCAGGTTGGTGGTTGCCTTTTGGGAACAGGAGGGGCTCGTTATTAGAAGGAGGCTTCCAGGTTCTGACAGGTCCTGTTTCTTGACCTGAGTGTTTCCCTTTGTGATATATCTTCGAACTGCCGTCTTGTGCATGTTTCTGTGGATGTTTTATTTCACAACAAAAAAGATTAAAATGCGTGTTCATATAATTTTCGAACCATACAGAAAAATTTTTAGATGGAGAACTATTTTAACTTCATATCTGATTGTGCCTCTCTCTCTCTCTCTCTCTCTCTCTGTCTATTTTTTTTTTTTTTTATAATATTTTGGAGGTTCTCTTGATACAGTTTTCTGGCATCTCTCATGCGAATGGCCAGGCATAGCCTCGTTGTCTAGTCCCCTTTACAACTCCGGCCCAAATACAAACAAAATCCCCATCCCTAAGTTGCCTTAGCAGAGCTGAAAAAAGATTTTACCAACTATCCAAGGAGGAAAAGGCTGAAAAAAATACCAGTAACAACAAAGGAACATAAACCTGAAAAGCAGTCTCTTTTGTTCAGGTTTGAATCTCACAACAGCTAATTTATTCCCAGTGCTCATAGATTCTATCCTCTTCCTTCACTGAGAGCGTCTGTTAACTTGTAAATAGAGACCTCCTGACTCGGTTCCAGTTCCCAGGCCAAGGGACCTTTTCTTCACATGCCGGGCAGGGCTGTGTGGTGAGACCTCGCCTCCTGATTATATCGATGGGGTGATGTATTCCCTGACAGGCCTACACTGTAATAATTACTCAGCTGTACAATCAGCCAAGCAGCCTTCGTAACAAAGACTATTTATTTGTCCCAAAGGGAACGATTTTGGAATGACAGTTTTAACTCGCAGACTTAATATCTGTATATACTGAAGTAGAGCATAACAGCCCTGGAATCGCTACAGGCATTTATTTATGTTTAACAGGAAAAATATGCCCCGAATAACTCTCCCGGGGGTGGAGTCCTTGTACTTTGTCTGTTGGAGGCTGACACATCTGCAGCATTTCTGCTGACATTTAAAACTTAAACCTAAACTTAGTTGGGGGGAGGGGAAGAAAAGGAAAAGGAGCTGACATGTGTCCAGTGTCCTGGCCCTCTACAGCCTCAGGCGCTTTGCACACCTGTCCTCTCTGCAGCTTCCCAGCCCTCAGCCCTCCGGTGAAGAACCTGAACTTCAGGGAGGGCGAGCGGTTTGCCCACCAGCACAGTTAAGCGTGGTGGAACAGAGAGAGGTCTCAAAGCTTGTTCTTTCCCTGTGCATCCATCCTACTACTTCGTCTTACAGCATCCGGAAAACCTGATTTTATTTTAAACTTAGGGTATGGCGCGGATGGGTCTCAAAACCGACCATCTGTGACTATTGTAAGACCTGCAGAGGAGCCACTGGCAGGGGAGAGCAGTAGCTTAGCTGCCTTCACACCCAGTTCTTTCCCTGCCCCAACCTGATCTTATTGCGGCCTTTCCTGTCCAGAGCTGTGATGAGGAATAAGAAAACTCATGTTGACTCACCAGGACTTCCGCCCCGCTGAGCCCCATGTGGCACCCATCGCAACTGAGTACCAGGGCTTGAAAGGAGAGTGTTTTAACGGGACGAAAATAACAGCAAAATATCAACACTAGGTGCTGACAAGTTTACTGCCCTATGACATATTTGACTAATTCCAGAGAGTCCTTTCTAAATTGATTTAAATGGTTTGGGGAGGGTATTGAGTTCATTATTGTGATAAATGTTCACTGTATTCTGGGGAGGAGGCACTTGAATGTGGCATCAATGGAAATAGAATTGTGAAAACCACGATGTGTTTCATCTTAGACATTTGGAAAAGCTTGTACTTGAACCGCTAAGAGTCTCTTCAGAATAAGTATTTAAGCCAAAGCTGTCTTTCTAGAATGAAACAGTCTAATCGTATCCGCAGCAATTTCATCTTCTGTGTGTGTGTGTGTGTGTGTGTGTGTGTGTGTGTGTATTTTGCTTTTCCTCTATACCTAACTTGTTGAAAATGTCAAGGTGACTACGTAATTCCATTGAAAAAGTCAGTTACAAGTGATACATTGATAAACTATTTCCTTAGTGACGCAGCCACCAAAATATTGGAGAAGAAAAGAGCATGTGTTTAACACTCCTTGCTGAAAGCTTGAAGCACACACAAAAAAATTGATATAGGGTATGGAAGAAATTATTTTACCAATTTTGGCTACTTCTGCACAAAGCTTCTCATTTTGAATTTATTGAACTGTGGCAGGCAGGTTGAAATTATTAAATCAGCCAGAAAAGCTTTAAAGATTTTGACTCTGTCAGTGTTTTTAATTGTGGGCTCTTTTTTCCTGTCAGCTTTTCAATGAATTATAACGATTGCAAACTATATTTTCATTACTTTTTGTACTATAAATAAGGGCAGGGTTTTCAGAACTGATAAGAGAAAAACTGTATTTTTCCTCAGTGATCATACTATTCAAATTGCAATCTTTGTACAGTGCCTTTGATTTTTGTAGTTTTGTTTTGCTTTTGCCTTGCAGCAGTGTAAGTGCACAAGGAGCTACTGAGTGTGTGGACACCATGGTTTACAGTGAGACTGACGGAGGACACGCAGAGATTGTGTTGTTGTTAATATTAAGTAGGAAGTTGCACGAGTACGGTGTGTCTTTGCTGCATTAGGAGTTCAGTTGAAGAATGAATGGGTCACAGGGAAGCTATTTTTCTCCAATCATGCCTTGCAGTCAAAGATATTATATTAGTTTCCACAGCTACTGTAACATATTACCACGAATTGGGTATCTGAAGAGAAATGTATTCTCTCACAGTTGTGCAGGGGAGAAGGCTGAAATCAAGGTGTTGGAGGGGCATGCTCCTTCAGAAGCTCTTGGGAAGAATCAGACCTTTCTTCTGTCTTCTTAGCCCCTGCTGATGGCCAGCAGTCCTTGGTGTTCTGTGGCTTGTGCCTTCAGGCTCCGAAGTCTGCCTCTGGTGACACCGTGTCACATGGCCCTCTTCCCTCTGTGTATGTCTCTGTGTGTCTTTGTTTAGAATCCACATGAGTCTCATATGACCTCATTTTAATAAATGACATCTGCAAAGACCCTATTTCCAAAGAGGGTCACCTTCTGAGTTACCAGGTGGAGGTGAATTTTGGACTATGTAACCCAGTACAGATAACCTTCGTTCTTTGTTCCAAAGCACATTTACTTCAGTTTACTGACACGTTATTTATATGCGGTATTAACCAGCTTAAACATGCCTGATTAGATAACTAAATTTTAATAAAAGCTTAACTACGTTGTTAGAGCTGGGCATTGCTTATGTGAAAATTGGAATAATAAACCTTAGCAACTTGCTTATCGATCAGAAGAGCAAAGGTGAGAGATGGGGTGGGGGATAGTTGTCATAAAGGAAATAAAACTATATGAAATAAGCTAATTTAAAGCTTTTAATCAGAAACTAGAAAAATAGTTGCTAGTAGCCCTAATAGTTTAAGAAATATCAAAAAGAATCCTTTTATGTAAAACAGAGACCTTGAGGTTTTAAAGAGAATTTTAATATACCTTAGAACGGAGGTGGTGTTACAAATTTAAAGGACAGATTCTTAATTGATAGGACAGGATATTTTAATTGTCAAGAAAATGTATTTTTTATTGTTAACGTTGGTATTTGCTAAAGAATATTTTGGAATATATGAAGTTAAAGGAATCTTTTAAAATAATAAGTGCAATTTTCCTTATTTCTTTCTTGCACCTAAAGGAACAGGATACTTTATGATGGGATCAGAATGAAAATAGGATTTGACATAAACAATTATTTTCGAGTCAGTCTTTGAGAAGAAATAACTTCAGTTTTATAAAATCAGATACCTAGACTGCCTAAATAAATTCCTACCAATTAGTTCTGGCACTTTCCAGGGAACACTCTAAAGTTCAGTACTCAGGAAACAGGGCATCGTTACTCACGTTGGAAGACAGATTCATTTCTTTACTTGCACAGAATTTTCCATATAACCTGCGGGTCCCTAAATCTTTCAACTCTGTAACATTACGCTTTCCTAGCAGTTATTATAAATAAAATGAGTCCCCATCCCCTATATTTTGGAAAGTCCAGTGTCCTCCGTAGTGTTTCTAAGGATCTTGGGGAGGAAGTGGTCGTGGAGGGGCTGTGTGTGGAGGAAGCTCGTGACGTGCATTGTTCTGGTCTCTGGAACCGTGGAATCCTGCTCCCCTTAGGTTCTCATCACCACATGTGCTTCTCTTAGCCCCGATCGCTGCCTTTTCTCAGACCTCACTCACGGCTTCAAGCAGGGGGAAAAACTATCCCCTGTTGTCATTCCTCAAAGCACCATTTGCCCAAAGCTGTCGTGTCTAAGACTCTGCTGAAGGCTCGGGAGGTAAAGGAGAGTGAAGTAGAATATACCCTGTTTCCCCGAAAATAAGACCTAGCTGGACAATCAGCTCTGATGCATCTTTTGGAGCAAAAATTAATATAAGACCCGGTCTTATTTTACTCTAATATAAGACTGGGTCTTATATAATGTAATGTAATGTAATATAATATAAAATATAATATAATATAATATAATTAATATAATATAATATAATATAATATAATATAATATAATATAATATAATATAATATAATATAATATAATATAATATAATATAATACCGGGTCTTAACATTAACTTTTGCTCCAAAAAACACATTAGAGCTGATTGTCGGGCTAGGTCTTATTTTGGGGAAACTGGGTAGTTCAAACCAGACAATTGAACACCTTCAGGTTCTCATCACTCTTGAAACCTAGGGCCTGGGGCCGTGACTGTGGTATTGGGCTCATCCCCACCTTCCCACTCCCCACCTAGACCCATTGTTTCCGGTTTCCTACCTTCATGCTGTCATCCTTCCTCCCCATTGGTTCCTCCTAAGTGAGCTGCGCCCGGACAGCTCTCCAATTCTTCTTACCTAACTTGGTAGAATAAGTCAACTCTCCTCATATCTCTCTCTCTCTCTCTCTCTCTCTCTCTCTCTCTCTCTCTCTCTCTCTCTCTCTCGTTCCTACCCACGCCAGCTTTGGGGGCGGGGGATAGCAGTTGGTTATCACCTTTCAACTAACATATTTTCCTAAAAGAAAAGAATCATGCTCCCTAAGGGAAAAAAAATATATATATGTTTTTCTGTGCAGCTAAAGAGATCAGCTGAGACTGTAACTTCTAAAATTTTAGAATTCTTTCTGTCCGGTGCATCTAGATATTTCAACTGTTTGAGAAGATCTGGAGTTGAAGGTTTCTTACCATTTCCTCCTTCCATTGGTTTTTTCTTGGCTATCCTCCCTGAATTCAGGCATGGCTGTACCCAACTACAGAGGCTGCGGCTTTCTTGTTCATCCTTTTATCCTTAGTGTCTAGCACGGTGGTTGGGTTGTGGTAGGGACCCAATAAATATTTGTGGAATGAAGGAGAAAAATAGAAGAAAAACCTCTTTCCTATATAGGGAAGGAAGTCTTGAAATTCCTATTAAAACGTCAACCTTTCGATTGAAATGCCACTGTAGGAAGCAGGTCACACAAATACTACACTGGGAAACACCCAGAATAAGGAGGCTTTGTATCGCAGTGGTCCTGCAGCATCACTTATTTGAAAATGAAGATGAGGACCAAAGAATTTGTCAGGAACTAAAATCCTTTATCTTGCAGATAATGCCTCACGGGTACACTCTTGTCCACAACGCTCCATTTTCTCCCTCTCGGTTCAGTTTAATTTTAGGTGCTGGTATTCAAGATGTAATTTAGATTGTACACTTTGGGCACAGACTTTGTGGTGGCATATTCCCACTTTGCCAGTGTGCGAAAAACTGACAAAACTGTCTTACCTCAGGTACTTGGGAAGTTAGGTACCTTTTCTCCACCAGCCTTCATTATCCAGAGACAAGCACCCTTTTTCAGTGGCTCATAGTTAATTAGGGGTTGCTGTGGATTGTATTTAAAGGTCTTAGCTCTCTTCAGAATACTATTACATTGTTAAATACAAATGGCTCAAAAGGAAAAGAATGGTTCTTACGAGAGGCTCAGGAAAGTGAAGTAACTTGTGATGGAGTGAAGGAAGCAGCCTGGATTCAAGCCCCGGTCTGACTGACTTCTCAGCCCATGTCCGTTACAGACTGGTCTCACCATCTGCTTTTCTAGAATCTTCAAGTGTGGAAGGTCAGATCTGTTTTGATACGTACATGTGTGGTGTGCCCTAATTGAACTGATGGAGCTAGAAACTACCCTAAAACTTAGAGTTACATAGTGTTGCTGTAAAGCATTCGGTAGATAATTGGCTCTGAAAATATATGAGTAGGTTTCCTGCAAGAGATGTCTTGCCATGCGGAATGGCATTCAGAGGTAGGATTGTAGGGGGTAGGTAGGGGGCGGTACACAGTCAGCCTGCTGATGGGGTGCCCTGAGGTCTAGTTCCTTCTGGGAGTGCGTTTCCATTAGTCACCAAAGATTGTTTGTTCATGCTCTCCAGCCTCCTCACTACTACATTCCAGGTGACAGGTTTAGGGGGAAAGAATGACATAAGCTATTACTGCTTTTAAAAACAAACAACCCTTCCTGTGAGCCTTGCTAATGGAGACAATCTGTCTACTTTATCTGGGTAGTCTTATAAACTTCATGATTTTATAGAAATAATAAGTCCCTTTCCTACATTCCTACTATCTTAGCAAAGGCTTCCAATAAGCAGTCATTTCCTAACTCATTTGTTTCTTGTTGACATTTTAAAAATTTAAGCAGTTATTAAAAAGTCTCGAAAAACACTACGAAGAGCCATCTTTCCCCTTTTATGATAGAAAAAAAGCAATTCTTTATTCTCCTATTTCATAGTGTCATCGTTTTCAGGAAACACAGTAAACATCCTGGTAGCTGGACAGTCAGTGTATTGTTATTCTTTACACTTGACCGTGCTGTCTCTTCTACGTCCTTTTGTAATAGAACCTACTATGAAGGTAGGCAAGATCATTAACAGGTTATGGAAACTAATCATTTGTGCTCAGGAAAAACATTGCCCATAAGTCCTTTGTAAGTCACATTAGAGCAAGATTGGATCTAAAAATCCCCAAATTAGTCTATGATAGGGACTAATAAAATGTCTCTTTTATTTTAAACTGTAGAGGTTGGTTTTTATGTTATGCTAGTTTCCATACTCTCAAAGTTTCCATCATAATATTATTGAGGAGTTTTGAATTTTCTAGGTAATATTCGGAAATTAAGAACACTTTGAGACGAGAGAATATTTTGGCATTCTTAATTAAAAATGTGTTGAAACACATGGATCATACTGCATTATGTCCTTCTGTACAAGCAGCTGCTCGGTAAAAGATTTTTTTTTTTTTTTTTTTGGTCATCCTCTTTTTTAAATGATTCTGTTATATCTCATTTGAATATAAAAAATCAGCTATTTCTAACAAATCAGTTTTAATAGTCTCTTTTTTTAATTTATAGAGTAAGATACAAATAACTTTAATATTATTAAGTTGATTGCATTGAATCAAGGATATATAGTGTAATTGTGACAGTCACACTTAGATTTTCTGGGGTAGTCTCCATTTCAAATATTCTATTCTCCCACATAAGCCACAAAACTATTTAATCACTCCACAAAAATTATTTGCATACTTACATTATGTCAGGCAAAGCTCTAGACACTGGCAATACAGCAGTGAGTAAACATGGTCCCCTCTTCATTTTAATAGGAGAGACACAATATACAACCAGAAAAATAGGTATCTAATAGAATGTATATAGATAGATAGGCAAATGGACTGTAAGTACTCTAAAAAAATAAAACAAAAGGGGATAAAGAAAGTGGTGGGAACATAAGTATCAATCCATTTTTGTCAGACCATGGATCTTAATTTTCAGTTTGAAACATTTAGCCAGGAAGATGGCTGTTGGGCAATAGCATTTCCCAGCAGGGTTGGTGAAACTCTGAAGGGAGAGGTGAACTCACTCAAGTCCCTGAGACCACTTGCGGAAATCACCAGTTGGGTGATGACCTTAGACCTTATTTCCACTTCTGAGAGCTGAAGAGGCTTACGGCCTCATGCTTTTCTCCATTCCACTCTAATCTGGTACCTCGATCTTAGAAGAATGAGAACAAGAGGACAACAGGAGCAGTTTCAAAAGGACACAGTGGGCAAGGTAGTGGGTTTGAAGGGTATAAGGTTTCAGTTATGCAGGAAGAATAGTTTTAGTGATCTGCTGTACAAGATTGTGCCTATCGTTCACAGTATTGTATTGTACACGTAAAACTTTGTTGAGTGTAGATCTCATGTTAAGTGTTCTTAACCGCAATAAAATAAAATAAAAATCGAATAAGGTAAGGAGTTAAATTTATATGAATGTAATAGATATCCTTCTACATGATATAGGTGAAAGAGTGTTGGGGGTACTTTTACTCACTAAATATCACCAGGATGCCTCAGATTTACCCATTATTTTCATTTCTTTGGTAACTAAAAGGTCTTATTCATCTTTAGGAGTCTTCTGTGAAAAAGTTTTTCCAAAGGGAGTGTTTGCTCAAACACTTTTGGATATGGGACATAGGTAAGGAGGAATGAGGAGAAGGTGAGGTACCACCAAAATAAGGGAGGGAAGAAGTCGGATAGATGACAGAGAAAGGGCATTGTTTTCAATATGGCTCCTCCGATGGCGTGAGCCACCACCGTCTGTGTTTGCCGGTACCCTGGAACATGGGCCTGGCCTGTGTGGAGTGCTTCGCATAGCAGGGTTTTGTGGTTTCATTGCAACAGGAGAGAAAAAAAAAGATTGCAGTTCTGTTTCTTCTGTAAGACAAGAGGAATGGAAAAGATAATATCTAACCTTCCTTACACATTTCATAGTTCCTAGGACTATGGTCTCAAACAACTGCACAGAAATAGTCGACAGATCCCAAGGGAAGGAATGGAGCATTCCTGTACAGTATGTCTAAGATGATTCAGAATACCATATGTGCTTTTCCTGAGTACCTGGGTTGGGTTTCAGATTTTATTACTGAGAAAAGAATATAGCACCCTCTTCCCTAGAGCAAATGTGTGATTAAAGAGAAAAAGAAGGGTCACTGGCAGGTGAAGCTTGTCCTGTGACTAGTGAGGGGGAAGGCTAATAGGTGCCCGGGATAGCTGAGTGTCTTTTAAAAGTATTTTGTCTGTTTGTGTAGCTTAGAATTTAAAAAGTTGAGGAATAAAAGTGTCTGAAAGTGTTGGGTTTAAGTTCTTTTTTTGGGGGGGTGGGAATTATATTAAAAGATTATGAAGGTGAAAGGTATAAAAATGTCTGAGTATGTTTCATGTACACACTCATCTGATATAAATTAAGACTTTTTTTACTATCTCACAGTGTATATGAGGTGCTTTTATGGAATCTTATTTACTTCAGTTGGCAACGACCAAAGGCTAGACTGACTAAATAAAAACAAAAAACAAGTGGGGTGAGCGGTGGGGGGAACCCAGGAATCCAACTTCTGGATGGACCAGACTCCTTGTTTACTCTGTGTTAGTCTGCATACTAAACGTTCATCTCTTTTCTTTCCCCGTTTTTGCTTTGAAGCCCAACACAAATGGAGCTGGTGACGGGCAATTCACTGAAGTAGTTACCATTCCTCCGGCTGTGGCAGTGTGTGAAGCTGGAGTGTTATTATTGTAACTGGCCAATTACGTAATGTCAACAGCTCAGTGAGGTGTGGGATCAGTATTTATACAAGTGGGACTTGGAACATGAGCCTTTAGACTCTCTGGTTTGGGCACATTTTTCTCATCTATAGGTTTTAAGTTTAACTTCCCCCCACTCCCCCACCCCGCACCCCACTACTTTATTCTTCCTGGATAATCCCTTCCCAAATTGGGACACTGCAAATTGGAAACGAGAAAGGAAAGAATCAGTTAAGGCTTGAGTCTCATTTTGCTGTATTTGTTTCTTTTGCTTTTGCTGTTATACAGATGGTCTGGCTTTGGTTGTTCAGCACGGGAACACCAAGGTTCTCTTTGACTCTGCTCGTCCCTCCATGCAATGGGTATGGCCACGGTTTATGCAGATCTCCTTTGCATTAAATTTAATGTATTTGATGTATTCCCACCTTCCTCTAAGAAGCTTAGTACAGAATGGAAATCTAAAGGATTTGCGTTCACACTGTAATTTACCCTGATTACTAAGGCTGCTGGTATGACTTAGTGGGTGGAACATGTCTTAAGGAAAAAAATACATAATTCTGACAAGATGCTCTTTGAAAAGTCCAACCAGCTGTTTCAAGTACAACACTGTAAAATTTATTCAAAGTCAATTTTATTTCACTTGGAAGCAAATGTAGTTCAAAGAATGAGCTAAAGTAAACAGTGAAATTTAACTCACTCAAAGTTTGTACAGTGTTGTCTTTGTATAGGGCTTTCAGCAGCTTTCTTTTCTGTTGTCAAGCTGTGCACAATTCTCCTGAAGTTATCCTCGTATAACCGGAGGAGTATGGGAAGTTTCTCAAAGAGAGATGTGATGGAAGGCTAAGTCTGTCCCCTATGGCTTTGGACATCAGACTGGCCAAGGGATGAATATGTTGGACACTGATTCACACAGTGAATTAGTTTTCTTTTGCCGCTGTAACAAATTACCATAAACTTAGTGACTTCAGCAACACAAATATATTATCTGATCATTTTTGTAAGTCAGAAATCTAACATGGGTCTCACTGGCCTGAAATCCAGGCGTAGGCAAGGCGGTGTTGGTTTCTGGATGCTGTAAGGAATCTGTTTCCTTGCCTTTTCCATGGTCTAGAGGCTACCTACGTTCTTTGGCTTGTGTTCTTCATCCATCTTCATGGCCAGCAATAATGCATCTCTCTGCAGCAAAGTTCATGGCCAGCAGTGTTCTCCCATAGTCACACCCGCCTCTGCCTCTGCCTCCGCCCTCAGCGGGGAATGTTTTCCGATTTTAAGGATGCTGTGACCACATTTGACCCACCTAGGTGATCCAGGATAACCTGCCCATCTCCAGGTTCTTCGTCCAATTGGCAAAGTCGCTTTTGCCATTGAAGTAACATCTTCTCAGGTTTAGGGTCTTGGCTTTGTCACACAACCAGCTGTGTGATTTTGGGCATTCAGTTCACCTTCCTGTCCTGATGTGTGGGAGTTGGGTTAAATAACCCTTAAGGTCCCTTTCGGCCCCAATCTCCTATGATTATTTACCTCAAAACAGGGTCAGGTTCATAGTTTCTCAATTTTTTTTTTTTAACTCTCGAGGATGTCATCTGTGAGCAGAAAGGCCTTACACCTTTATCTGTCAACTTTGTGAATATCTGTATATGTATTCACATTATACACATACATATGTAATATTTTCCATTCAAATATACAGGGAACTGTATCTATGAACTACATACAGAATCTTTCCTCTATCTGTTAAGCCTTTAACTCCATGGAAGCCTGTTTACATATATGTAAGCAATTTGAAAATATAGAGATATTTTAAAACATTTGAATATTTAGTTTACTTTAAAAATAGTAGATCACACAGTTAGCACATAGTTACAATGGTCCTGACTGTAAAATTATTAACGTGTAAATTTATATTAGACTCATCCTTTTAGTGATGTGGACATACACAGTGGATTATGAATGTTCTTTTTTTGTGTATTTAATAAGCTTTCATTACATTTACTGTGTATTCATTGAAATTTATTGTGTGTTCATTAAAATTAGTGTGAGGATATTTCAGTGCTTAATATTATAACTTGTCTTTGTTTCTGTTCTTGCAAGTGTTATCCTTTGTTTAGTTGATGTCTTATTTACTTAGAGGATAAAAAATGTCTCCTTTGGTACAAGTGGGTGTTTATAAAGTAAAGATCTCTAGGATACAGGTGAGGAAATCTTTATGAAAAAAATGTACGTTTTCTGAAAGAATTTTAAATTGGAGGACAAAGATAAGCAAAACCCTAACTGTGATGTATATTTGGGACTACCAGGCAGCTGTGCAGGGTTGACATAGGATAGTATAATATCCTTTATTTGTTTTATAATAATTGAATTACATAGAAGTGCTGTACTTAAAGATGGCTTACCATCCTTTCAAATGTAACTAGCTAACACTGCTTTGAAGCGTTGTAAAAATCACTATTCACTGTTCTTTGCTATGGGTTTGAAGTGGGTGTTTAGATTGAAAAGGAAACGTGTATTATTGAAGAATAGTGCTGAGAAGAGGTAGGGACCTATGAACCCCAATCCAAATTGGCCATTTTCTGGGCAGCGTACTGACAGATGGTTAGTCAGCCTCCATGGAATACCTGCTGTTGACCAGGAACTCATTATTAGAAAATTTCTTCCTGACCTTGGAAATGAGCTTGGCACATTGTAACTTCCCTCTGTTCTAGTTTTGGGCTCTAGCACTATAAGGAATAGGTTTAATACTGCTCCAGTTGTCAACCCTTACAGTTTTCAAAGATTTCCTCCTGATTGGGAGTATGAGCTCTCGAATCCAACCACACCTCTTACCAGGTGTGTAATCTTGAGTAGATTATGCAACCTCTCTGGGCCTTGGTTTCTGCAACTGTTACTTGGGAATCATAACGAGACCTACCTCGTAGATGTATTGGGTGTATGAATATGTGTACAGCACCCTGAAAATGCTCAATGACTACTATTACCATTATCCTCACTTTCTATTTTTTTGTTGTTGTTTGTTTGTTTTATTATTTTTTTTTTGGTCAAGACTTCTAAGTCCTCCAGACATTTTCTCTAACATGATTTCTAGACTATTCACCCTTGTATATTTAGGATAATTTTACTAATATTCCCCTTAAATTGGGATCCACGGTACGGAACAAGATTCTCCAGGTGTCGCTGATCAGTCAGTACTTGGAAGGACTGTTCCTCTCCCTGATGGACACCAGCATTTCATTTGTGCAGGTTAACGTCTCTTAATTTTCATGGTACCCATGTTATTCGTGCCTTATATTAAACTTGTAGACAGCCAAAATCCTTGTCTTTTATTCAATATGCTGTTAAGGCAGGTCTTTCATAGTTTCCTGTACCCGTGCAAGTGGCTTTGACCAATGAAATACACAAGTTTCTGTTCATTCCAGGAGACATTTGCTTTACTTGGTCCATAGCAATCATTGCCGAAAATCTTTCAAAATCATATTTCTGTCATTCAACACATTAACTACCTCTCCTTTCTAGGTTTGTGTCAGTGGCAAATTAATCATGCCCTAAATACCTTCTTCATTCAAATTACAGAAAAAAATACGGGCATTGGGGAGAATGGATAGTTACAGAGCTTTGGGGCACATGATAGAACCTTCCATCCGGGTGACTTTATGCCGACTCATTCATTTTACCCCTGTCTTAGTTCGAGCTCCTATAACAAAACACAACAGACTGGGTGGCTTAAAGAGCAGACACTTATTTCTCAATGATTCTGGAGGCTAGCAAATTCAAGATCAAGGTTCTGGGAGATTTTGTGCTTGTGGTCAGAGCCTGCTTCCTGGCTTGTAGATGGCCACCTCCTTGCTGTGTGCTCACATGCCTTTTTCTTGGAGCACATGCATGGAGAGGGACGAAGAGGAAGCAAGCTCTCTGGTGTTCCCTCTTATAAGGGCACTAATCCCATCCTGAGAGGTCCACCCTCATGACCTCATCTGAACCTAGTAACCTCTCAAAGGCCCCTCCTCCAAATGCCTTCACATTGGAGAGCAGGGCTTCAACATACGGATTTGAGGGGAGGACACAGACATTCTGTTCATGACAACCAACCTGCACTGCGAGCCTACAGCTTGCTAGATATGGACATAGATAGGCCTGTGATTCTACCTTGAACAAGACAAACTCGCTGTGTTTTAGAACTTACAGCCCAGTATTTTGGGGTGGGTGGGGAGAGAGAACAAACAAGTGAACCAATGAATAATTAGTGTTACTTCGGGTGGTGATAAATGCCATGAAGAAAAGGAGCAGGGTTGGAAGTACAGGGTGGGATTATGGTGGGTGCTAGTTGTGTGAGGCTAATTTGGTATCGTGAGCAAAGGCTTGTCTGGAGTGACATTGGAGTAGAGACCTGAACAACGTGCAAGAATAAGCCTGTAAAGAATATTGCAGGCTTAGGAAAAACAGGAGAAAGAGAGAGCCTGAGAAAGAAAAGAACCTGGCGTAGTCATGAGCAGCCACAAGGCCAATAGTTGGAGGTTAGCAGGAGCTGGAGGTTAAGGGTTGAAGAAGTTGGAGAGAGAGCCAGAAAGTTAAGTAGGATGATGGAAGGCTTTCGGGGCCATGGGAAGGCGTTTGTGTTTTATCGTCCGTGGAAGGCAACACCATTGGAGGTTAACAGGCAAGAGAATATGGACAGCACATGCTCTGGAGGTAGAGTTGTCTTGGCTTAGGTCGGTAGCAGTGGAGGTGGTAAGAAGTGGACTGGTTCGGGATATATTTTGAAGGTAGAGCCAGCAGGCTGGCTGATGAATTGGATGTGGGGTGTGAACCAATGGGAACAGAGGCACCATGGTTAAAGCTCAGTCTTTGCACCCAAGCAGCTAGGTTCATGGTGGGGCCGTTTACCAAGATGGGAAAAAGTGGTAGAGGATCAGCTTTTGTGAGGCCAAGTGGAAATCAAGAGGCTTGTTTTGGACAAGTCAACTTGGAGGCACCTAGTAGACATTCAAGGGAGATGTGGAGTCGGCGCTTGGAGCGCAGGGGAGAGGTCGGAGCTGAGATCGGGTCTGGGGATCGTGAGTGTGCAGACAACAGGTCTTAGCCCTTTAGACGAGGCTCATTCAGGAGCTTTACAAAAGCCTGTACTTCTGACCCAACCCCAGAAACTTCTATTTAAATGGTTTGGGGTGGGGCCTTAGATAACTTTAAAAGAAGAAGAAAAACTCCTTAGTGCAACCAGGGTTAGTAATACTGGTAAAAATGGTTTTAAAAGAAGGATATAGATGAGATTACCTTGGGAATGAATTTAGAGAGAAAAGAGAAACTGAGAGATTGAGCCTTGGAGTGACTGAGGATATTCCTCTCTCTGTCTCCCTCCCTCTCTCTCTCTCTCTCTCATTATATACTACATACACAGAGGGTGCCAAAAACTGTATTAAAATTGTAATACTCAATATATACCAGTAACAAAAGATGAATACAAATCACATTTGAACTTCTGCAATTATAAGAGGTGCTCAAAGTGGTTACCATCAGCGTAATTTTAATACAGTTTTTTCCTTTCTTAAAATGTGTCTACATATTTCTGGCATGCTCTGTATACATATATATATTATATGTGTGTGTGTGTGTGTATATATATATATACACACACACACACGTATATATAATATATATATCATCTATATCTATCTATCTATCTATCTATCTATCTATCTATCTATCTATCTATCTATAATGACTCAGGGAAAATTAAAATGGAAATATAATGCTATATCCTTAAAGTCAGACTGATGGTGGTGGTGGGAGAGGGTACTCTTACATTTCTAAAAGACATTGTAAGACAGAGAGACATGGTTTTATTTTAAAGATTTTAAAGTCTTGTCTCTGATTAATCAAGTTTTTGTGACTGTGGGTCTAAGAATTCATGTACCATCAACTCCCTCTTTAAAAGCACCTTGTAAATGATTAAATAACTGGAGTTTGGATCACACTTTGACTTCTGAAGTTTGCATAAGAAGTAGGTATTTTAGGTGACATGTCAAGAGCCTTGCACGTATTGCACACGTTCAGCAAACTAACCTCTCGTGAATTGAGAGAATATATTTACACTTTTGTTTTCTCCAAAGCTAACAGCTTCCCTCTCCAGCGTCTTATGGTCTACATTCTCAAGAATTTAGACAGAGACTCTCAAGGTGGAATCACATTGATTAATTGAATCACAAGGTCTCGTAGAAGTGGAGAGCATGTTTGAGGAGACAATGTATGTCTTCCCCTTTTTTTTTTTTTTAACAAATAGACCTGTTATGTACA
The DNA here is from genome assembly GCF_004115265.2 of Rhinolophus ferrumequinum. Lineage (NCBI taxonomy): Eukaryota > Metazoa > Chordata > Mammalia > Chiroptera > Rhinolophidae > Rhinolophus > Rhinolophus ferrumequinum. The sequence continues at coordinate 36,109,925 of NC_046301.1, forward strand.
TTTGCTCCTTTTTATTTTCTGTAAAGAAAATTAGCACAGCGAACTATAAAGTATTTATTATAAGACATAGAGTCGGAATAACAAGGGGGCATGGTGAAAATCTTAGTGATGTTCTTCTATTGATGTTCTATGAAAATGCCAGTCCATTATTTAGTGCAACCAACATCCTAATCAGTAATAGTTAGCAGTCACAGGGAGTGGGAGTAGGGAATGTGTGTTTAGCGTATAGCTAGCTTTTCTTCTTTTTATTTTCTTTTAAAAGCTACTATGTGGTTGGTAAAGGAGACTTCACTTGCATTTGAAAATGCTTTATTTCTCAAGGTCGGTTGTGGGTACAGGGTTATCTTTTATATTATTCATCTATGTATGCCTGAATTATTTAATAAACAAGATAATCTATTAAAATTTGTGGTGAGTACATTAGACTTTTGCACACTGCATTTCTTTTGCTTATACATATTATTTTCAAAGTTATACCTGTTCATGATAGAAAATAGATAACCACACAGAAGATTCTGAAATAAAAATGCCCCTCCTCTCATACCTAACCCTGCTTTCCAGACTAAGTGCTTGTACTATTTTCTGTTATTTAGTTCTTCTATCTTTCCAACCTCAAACAATGTTTTTATTTCTTGATTCCTTAACCTTCAACAATATCAATTTCAGATACCAAGAGAAAATATTTCTTATTTCTTCTATGTCCTAACTTCTTCTACCTAACTCTTGACTTTTGTTTAGTACATGATTTTTTTTTAATGTTATCACAGTTTATATCTGTGAACATTCCATCTGTAGATATAATTGATTCTTCTTTGCTATGTGTGGAGACTGATTCTGAAAATTGAAGTCCCATGAAACCAGCATTTGCGGTATTGTGATTATATAAAAACTGTTCACTGCTGTGTGCTTGGATCCATGAAGAAGGAAATATAACAAATATAACCGGTGTGGACAGATTCTGCCTCACTGCAAGTGGGACAAATCCAGCTCCGAAGTTCAGTGGATCGTCTTTAAATTTCTTTTCCATTTTCTCAGCCATCCATGTTTCTTGTATCACATATCATCTCTCTAGGAGTTTTCCACGATTTTTTTGTGTGTGTGTGTGTGGGGTAGTTGGGGGTGGAATGGGCGATACCTCCTTGAATAATTTTTTTTTGAAGTGCACAGGGGGGAAATTTTCTCAGATTTATTTTTAATTTTAATTTTTAACAGACAACTTGATGAAGCCTATCTTTTTTTTTTTTTTTTTTTAAGTGGGGAATATTGGGGAACAGTGTGTTTCTCCAGGGCCCATCAGCTCCAAGTCGTTGTCCTTCAATCTAGTTGTGAAGAATGCAGCTCACTGGGCCATGTGGGACTCGAACCAGCAGCCCTGTTGCTCAGAGCTCGTGTTCTAACCAACTGGGCCATCTGGCCACCCTCTAAGATTTTTATATGTTCAAAAATGTGGGGTTATTTTGTCCACACACTTATTTAACAATTTAGTTGACTATTTTTTTTCTAAATCATGTTGTCTTAGAAATTTAAAGACATTGTTCTGTTCTCTTTAATCCAATATTGCTATCAAGAAAGCAGGTTCTAGTTCCATAATGGTAAACTCATTTGCCCTGAATCTTTCAGAATGTTTTCCTTGTCTTTGGAGTTTTCAATGTAATGAGATGTATCTGCAAATGAATCTTTTTTTCCCCTTATTAATCTTGCTTGATACTTAATGAGGTTGTTCTAGCTGAGATCTTGTGTATCTTTAGCTGATGAAACATTTCTTGCATTACTGTATGTCTTAAATGATTCTCCTCCCTCTTAATTGTCTCTATTTCCTCTTTATGAAATTCACTTTAGGTGTATATTGGATCTTTTTAGAGCTATCTTTCATATCTCTTAACCTTTTTTTTTTTTTTTGGTCATATTTTATCTCTATCTTTTTTCCCTGTTTGGGGATAAATATATTATGAGGAAGGTCACCACCGTGGTCTTTAGTCTTGCCCTGTATATATTTCCCTGTATATATATCAGCCTTTGAAACTTTTCTGATTCCACTTACTTTTCATTTTTCTAGAAGTTCCTAAAATGTTTCTCGTATGCTGATCAACGTTTTCCCTATTTCTAGAACTACTGTGGTTTTATTTATTTTTTAAAATACATTTTGTTCTTTCAATATGACCTTAGAAGGGAGGCCACTCAGGCAATTAAATGCATGTGTTTAGCCCACCACAGCAAACTACTGCCTTAATTTAAGTCTCTTTCTTTGATGTCTTTGCCTAAGTCAGGTAAAATAACAAGAAGTACAAGTTGACACCATGTCAACCCCCTGACCTTCTACTTGATTAGTACATATAAGTGGATAGCATATGGGCCAGTCTACTAAATTTCAAAGCAGAATTCCTTAGAGTGGAACACCAGACATAGGCTGCCATCTTGAACAGAGGCACAATATAGGAGTGGAGAAACTTCTTCCTCTTTCTTAGAATTGTCTAGTAGGTGGGAAGAAGAGTTGCCCAGAGGGAGGGATTGATCAGATTCATTTCAGTAAATATGTTTACTCTATATATGCTACAGTACTAGACTCTGAAGATGATTCAAGAAAACGCAAGAGACTAAATAAATGCCCTTGAAGGGATTTCAGACTGGTAGGGTTATTAGTTAAGTACTCAAATGTATATAATAAACAGGTATAAAAAAGCCAGCAAAGAACTATAAACAAAACCTTCTGGGGTTCAAATGAAGAATATACATCTGTATTGGGGAATGAGGGGCTTGGAGAATGTGGTATTTGAATTATGTCTTGAATGGACTTCTGACAAGTGAACATGAGGTCTGGGACAGAAGGCTCTTTGGGTGGACTGTGGCAGAGAAAATTCCCAGAGATGGGTGAAGAGAGACCATATTACAGAAACTAGAGGGAATCTAGTTTAGTTAAAGTATTGTATACTTGTTGAAGAGGAGTGTGAAGTATTTGAGAAAGTACTTTGGGGTCAGAATGTGGGCATCGTAAGTGTCGAAGAGCAGGATTTGAACTGAATTTGAGTTTGTTAGAAAGGGAATTAGAAAAAGTTGCTCAGGCAGATGATCAGATAAAAGCTATACTTTTTAAGAAGTTGAATCCGGCTCTCTATAGGGTAGAATGAAATAAGCGGCAGCCGAAATGCAGCCGTCTCACAGATTGATTCTGTGCCATATGTCAGGCTATCAGGACACAAAGATGAATGAGATCTACTCCCTGCCCTCAAGTTGCTCACAACTTGGTGAACAGGAAAAATCAGTTGCTTGGCCCAAAGGAACATTTTGTGAAACATTTTATAAAAAAACCTACAGATGTGTTATATTATATGAGTAGATGTTTTAAAACTGTAGTTTAATCTGTTGCCATGACCAACCAGCTCAGATCGTCTCCTTATTTCAAATTTCCTATTGTTATGAATACAGCTAGATGGTTTGTTATTTTCTTGTGCAATACATATTAAATGCTTAATAAAAGTAGTCTCAGATGCACACATGTGGACTCTTGCTTAGTTTCATATTATTTGCTATATATTTAGTCACCTAGAAATGTAAAAAATAATATATCACTTTTATATAATGGTTATTGTGTTTTAAAATACCTGTAATTTGTATCCTACAGTTTAATTATTTAGGGGAAAATAAAAGTTGGCATTTGGACTTGTCCGAACTGGCTTAGTTAGTAAATCTTTTCCCCTTAAATTTCTTTATTATTTTTGGTGACCGGTATACTTGCATTGGGATACTTTTCTTTTTGGAGGGAAACTTCAATAAAATTGCTTGTTTTGTAATAACAGTCTATTTATTCGTGAAATTGTTCATTGCAAATGGATTTTTTTCCTTTACCGTAGCATGTCTTGCTCAGTCGTATAATGGAGAAATTAGAGAATAAAGACAACTAGTGTTTTCTAGTAACACTCACTTTAGTACCACAGAATATTTCCAAGTATTTAAGTATCATTTTACAATAAACGTAACCAAAGTTTGTCTCTACTTTCAGTTAATACTTGTAATAGGTTTTGAAAGCCAAAATTTCAAGTCATGTGCACATAGTTCTTTTTTCTTTTTTTTTACGAAAAGACTTGATTATGTTTTACGAATCAAGACTTTGATTATGTCCTATGGGGTTCACAGGATTGGTTTTATATTCTTGTAATAGATTTATTTTAAAGTAAGAGAATGTTATCCTGCAGTAATTATTCAGTCTTCACTATGTAAACTTCACATTTAATTGGCTACTATCAGAGCACTCCTTTGAAGAGCAGAAGCAGTAATACACACATATTATGTATGACTTTTTCAACGTAAGCAAAAATAATGAGAGAGAAGAGCTTGGTGTGCTTGACTACAGCTGAGCTTGCCTCTACTTTTCCTAACAAGATCGTAACAGGTTACGATAGACTTTGGAGTATTGAGACTGGCTTCCTGTGATTTGATTTCTGCAGGCTAATTCATATTCTCATTTCCCCCCCAAATATCTCCTTCTGTTCCCTCTCCCATACCTCATCACTACTCTTATTCTTACGATTCCACCCTACAAAAGAAAGGACAACATTATCAAGACTAAAATTTTTCTTTCAAATGGTCTGATTACCAAAGAAATCATGGTATTACTAGAGATCGGAAGTTATAATCTGTTCCTTTGCTTTGGGGCAGAACTAAGTTGTGAAACTGTCCTATTTTTAAGTCCCCAGTGAAAGAGATATCATTATCTGTTGTAATATTTAAAGACCCTTACCCTGAGGAAATTTCCTTTATCCTATTTAAATAATGTATGCGTCGATTTAAGCCTGTATTTTTCTTCACTGAACATGAAGCTTACTGACTTTCCCTGTGTAAGACCGTTTCATTGTATTTGAAGACTTACTTTAATACTACTCACTAATATATCACAGTTTCTGTACTTTGTCTGTCATAATATTTTTCCAGACACTTTTATCATGTGTGTCTCTCTGCACTGAATACACTGCAGTTTTCTGTTCTTTTGTTTATGGGACTCAGAATGTATCCTGGACATCTAGCGAGAGACTGACTGGTGCTAAGTGTAGGGTCAGATTATAGCAGAAACCCTCCATTATGTATACCCATTTCTGTACATCAGTGATAGATTTCCTTTTGCAAAAAGAGACATCATTCTAGGTACTAAATCTAGACTTCGGATTTCTTGTTTTTTTAGTTTTGCTGTTCTGTTGATTGCCAGTGATCACTGTGATACTTTCGCATCTTTTCATTCAGGTGCATCCACCATCACATATCTGGTATATGTGATCATTTCTAATTAATTTTCTAAGCGCTGCTACTAGTTTATTTTTTTAAACATTTTACTATATGAGGCAAATTTACATATGTGAATTACAGTTCTTAAGTGCACAATCTAATAAGTTTTGGCACATTTCTACACCTGGATAACCAACATCCCAGTCAAGATGTAGACTACAGTAGTCCCCTTTGTCCTCGGGGAATATGTTTCAAGACCACCAGTGGATGTCTGAAACTGTGGATAGCACAGAACCCTATATATACTATGTTTTTTTCCCTATGCATACATACCTATAATAAGACTTAATTTATAAATTAGGCACAGTAAGAGATTAACAACAATAACTAATAATAGAACAATTACAACTATAGTGTAGTAGAAGTTATGTGAATGTGGTCTCTCAAAGTCTCTTACTGTACTGTACTCTCCCTTCTTCTTCTGTTGATGGGAGATGATACAGTGCGTACGTGATGAGATGAGGTGAGGTGAATGATGTAGGCGTCGTGTTATAGCCATAAACTACTTACTGTAAGGGTGACGAATGCAAGCACTGCGGTACCTGCCACAGTGGATCTGATAACCAAGACGGCTGCTCGGTGAGTAATGGTGGGGACTGTGTGCAGGACGAAAGGACGATTCACATTCTGGGTAGGACGGAGTGGGACTCATGAGGTTTCCTCATGCTACTCAGAATGGCGTGCGATTTAAATCTTACAAATTGTTTATTCCTGGAATTTCCCAATTAATATTTCCGGCCTGCAGTTTACTGTGGGTAATTGAAACTTTGGAAAGCAAAACCACGTGTAAGGGGAGCCTATTGTATAATCTCAGAAATTTTCCTCAGGACCCCTTCCATTCATTACCTACCCCCCACAGACAACTACTGTTCCAATTTCTATTACGGTAGATGGGTTTTAAATATTTTTGAATTCATATCAATGTAATTGTATAATATTTATTCTTTTTTTTTTCCCAATCACACGTGTCAGTAATTCCTTCTTTTTTATTTTTTTAATAACTGTGGATTCCAGTGTTTATCTCTTCTCCTACTGATGAACAGTTGGGTTTTCCGTTTTTGGTATTATGAGTAGTCCTGCAACGAGCATTACTATACATATTGTATGGACATGTGTCTTTATTTCTTGGGTTAATACCTACGATTGGAGTTGTTTAGTCATAGAGTAGGTGTGTATGTAACTTTCTAAGAAACTGCCAAATAATTTTCCAAAGTGATTGTACCATTTTAGATTCCCACTAGCAATGCATGAGTTCTATTTGCTCTATATCTTTGACAACGTTTTCTGCTGTCAGTCTCTTTCATTTTAATCATTCTAATGCGTGTGAAATAATGTCTCATTGTGGTTTTATTTTGCATTTCCCAAGTGGCTAATGATGTTGAGTACTTTTTCACAGCTATGTACTTGTATATATCTTCCTTTTTGAAGGGTGTTCTCAAATGTTTCGACTGTTTTTTTAAATTGGATTGTTTGTTGGTGATTTGTAGGAGTTCTTTATATTTCTGGATTCAAGTCCTTTGTCAGTTATATGTATTGTAAACATTTCCCCCCATGTGTGGCTTGAATTTTAATTTTTTAATTGTGATTAACAGAATTTTTCAATTTTGATGAAGTCCAATTTATAAATGTTTATGATTAGTTAGGCTTTTTGTGTGTGTGGTCGGCCTCATTGCTAAGCTATCATCCTGTTTCCTCCTAGAAAATTTAGAGTTTTAGCTTTTACATTTGATTCTGGAATTTATCTCTAATTTTTATATATGATGTGTGAGGTAGGAGTCAACACTCATCCCCCCTACACACACCCCTTTGGGCTTCTAATTATTCCAGAACCAGCTATTGAAAAGGTTTTATTTTCCCCATTTGAATTGCCTTAGCACTTTTATCTAATTGTCCATATAGGTGTGGGTCTATTCTGATGTTGTTTTAATTCTGAAATTATGAACCATGTTTCACATCTAATGTCACGTTTACATTATATGAGCCTACTCTCTCCAGCATATTAATAAAAGCCCTGAATTAAAAATCTAACACCAGGCAATTGAATTAGATTGAGACCTTACCTGACCTTTCTATTTAAATATTAAAACCTGTTTCCATACACCCCTCCCTCTCCCTCTGTATTTCTGACTCTCCCGACCTTCCTGTGTTTCTGTAAGGATGAGACAAGGGCCATGCAGAGTTCCTCAGATGCTTGATTATTCCTCCCTCTCTAGTCCCACGCCTCCAGGGGCCGGTGGGAGGCTTAGGCAGGGCTAGGGGGATAGGAGACTTCCCAGGACGAAAGCTGTTTGCCAAATAGATAGAAACTTGACCTTGTATCAGGAAATATCCCTCATTCTGCCTTAAGTCCTCAAGATGATAGCTCAAATTACTGCAGGGAATTGTCCCAATAAATTTTCCTGCTCTTTGCAAAATATTATTGTAATTATTAAACACGTGATGGGACAGAAAACTAGTATTCAGGACAGAGTGACATGAATTTCCTGCATTTTATTCCAGTGACTGCATTCTCAAAAGCATTCTCTTCCCTTAGAGAAATTAATAAGATTTGTTTTTCTTTAATGATTTGTCTGTTTGTTGAATACTCCCTTTTTAAGGCTACCCCCCCCCAAAAAAAAAAAAGCTATAGATCTTCTTCATGACTGTTTTCTTATAACTCCCAAATGAGTCTGTAAGGAAAATATTTGTTTGCTATGGTTTGCTGCATAATTCGTTTCACATTTTTCAAATGCCAATAATTTGTTTAGTACAAAGCACTCAACTGCCCATTTCCAGAATGTATTATGCCTCTAGTTGCGTTTCCAGAGCACATTGAGGGGACACCAATTAGCAGTACTAGCTCTCCTTTCCCCAGGGTTTTCTGTACCACCTTTGTGTGCCCCAGGTTTCCCAGCAACCTTAGGGAGTGGGGAGTGACATTCCTCCTTCAGCGTTCCTGCCCCTCTCCCATCCCAGTATCGAGTGCCCACCAAATACTGTGTACTGCGGGGAACGCTGTGGACAGTGTCAAAAGATAGACTAACGGTCTGCCATTCACGAAGAGTACCAGAGACACATAAATACGTTAGTGCGTAGGTTGTACCGTATATTCAGAGCTGGTGAGCCTGACAGTCCATAGAAATGTCAAATTTTAAGTTGCTTTCTCTTGGGACATGGTATTTTTCCACTTAACCATCCACATCTTAGCACTCAGCCCAGTAGAGATAACATTAGTTGTTTTTTTTTTTCCATTTATTCATCTAGCAAGAATTTATGTGCAGATCCTGAAGTAGGTACTTATGACATAAAGATGGAGAGCACGTGGTCCCAGATCTCCTGGGAGTTACAGTCTGGTAGAGGCAAACAGGTTGTACACTGTATGACAGGAAAGAGGAAGGTCGTAACAGTAGCATGTATGAGGTACTTGGGTGTGCAGGGGAGCCACCCCTCCTGCAGGCCTGGGTGGGGAAGGTTGGGAGAATCTTCTCCAGGGAGGCAGTGCCACACTGGCTCCTAAAGAACAAATGGCCGTTCCCCCTGAGAAAGAGTCTCTTCTGTTGACCCATACGAGAACCATCTTCTTTACATCTGATTCCAAACAGCAGAAGCAGTCATCCTAAAAAGACATAGTGATGTAAGTGCAAGAAATACAGCATAATTATCAACCACAGCTTTATGATGATACATGAACAAGTGCTGGGGACTCTGGAGGTGGGAAGGTGGAAGAAGAGATGAGCTGATCTTCAGGAGTTTTGGTGCCGGTGTGTCGTCGTCAATTTGGGCTGCTGTAATAAAACACCAGACTGGGTGGCTTATAAATAACAGAAATTATCTCTCACAGTTCTGGGAAGTCCAAGATGAAGGCACCAGCTTGGTCCAATTCTGAGGAAAGCCCTCTTCCTGGTTCATAGCTGGCACCTTCTCACTGTGTCCTCACAGGGTAAATAAAAGGGGCTAGAGAACACTGGGGTGTCTCTTTACAAGAGCGCTGATCCCATTTATGAGGGCTTCATCCTCATGACCTAAGTACTTGCCAAAGGCCCCACCTACTAATACTGTCACCTTTGGGGGGGGTAGGATTTCAACAGATGGATTTGTGGTGGGGACACAGACATTCAGGCAATAGCAAGGCCTGTGTGAAGTTGGAGGTGATGACAGCAGCCTAGTTTGCTTACGGAGAGTGGAAAGTGTGATGTGTAACGGTCAATCCAAATGGAGGGCCATAAAACTCACAGTTTAGAACGTTGATTTGATTGAAGAGATAATTGGGAATCGTCTGCAGGTTGTAAAGACATGGGTGACGTGGAGAGGAATTATTCTTGATACTATGGCTATATTTTGCTGGTCCTCTTCCTACCTCTGTTTCTTAGGTTTTTTAAGTCCCTAAATATGAGTATTTCCTAAGCAAACGCCCCTTAGTCCACTTCCCTCCCTATCACATTGCCCTCCAAACTGTGCTCCTGGGTGACCTCTCCGGCTCTACTGGACAAGCAGGAGGGGAAACCAAGGGGATGGGCCTCACTCCACCCACACACGTGCAGCCATCTGTTCTCTGTATTGTGGTTCCTAGAAAAGAATTTAACAAAGTCCAAAATCATTTTCTTTCTTAAGTTGGAAAACTTTGTTTTCTCTCTGGATGTTTGAACATAATCTTTTGATCTCAACTCACTTCATTATGCATTTACATTTGGTTAAAGTATTTGATTAAGTAAATGGTCATATGTTATCATTTGAGTAAGTAGCAGTGAGACTATAGTCCAGGGAATTTGGTAAGAAAGTTGCTGCTTTATGTCTTGCCCTTCACCCCTAGTCTTTTTTTTCTCCCTCCACTCCTTCCCTGTACCGTTCTTACCACTAAAAACAACAAGGCTGAATGCTATAATGGTGGGTTGCTGTTTGGTCACCAGTTGGGATAGAAACTCCATAAGGGTTGGTGGATTGGATTATAGCAGCTAAGTGTGAAGAGAAGTGGATAGAGTGAATGGAGTATGAGCAGAGCCGAGTCTGCGGAGGGGAGTGGATAGTGTGGGAGTGTGAGCAGGGCCGAGTGTGCGGAGGGGAGTGGATAGTGTGGGAGTGTGAGCAGAGCCGAGTGCACCAGGGCACTAGACCAGTGCAAAGCCTGGCCTTGGTCAGCCCACTTGAGGCGGGGTGGAGGAGAGGAGGGTTGGCATGTTGGAAAGAGACAACTTAAGGAGAAAGCTGAAGAAAATGTGTATGCGAGAAAAGGGGACAGTGGGGTAGAAGACTGAGGACAAAAAAGAATAAATGTGAATGAAGAAAATGTGTTTTTCTTCATATCTGTTTATTTGCAACTGTGATCCTCAAAGTGCTGGGTGCTGGTAAATATGCTTCAAGTTCGTCTGATTAGAAAATTTTATGTGGCAAATTTGGAGTGGGTGGGAGGTGGAAGCTTAAGGAAGTGGTCAGCAGATAAAAATGTCCCAGCACAGTGCTCTCCACAAATAAACATTAAAAGAAAGAACAAATAAAAAGATGGAGTGTTGTGGGATGATAGAATTCTTAGTTCTTTCTGATATCGCTTTGATAAAATAACTTGTAATACTCATCTTGGATGTTTGTTATATTGAAGTTGAAATATTTCAACTGATGGTCAAATAATATTTGAGTGATAATCCAACCTAAACATCTTGAGAACAATACTTAAGACTTATTAATTATTAAGGAATAAAGCAGTATTTTTACGAAATACTGCTATTTTATCCTGATAGGCATGTCACTTTGTAGGGAAATGTCAACATGTATTTAGTTGTACAAAGGACATTTAAAAAATCCTTTCCTGAACAGAATAACTGAACAAACAAAACAGAAATAGACTCATGGATACAGGGAACAAACTGATGGTTGATAGAAGGGAGAGGTGCTGGGGGGATGGGTGAGAAAGGTGAAGGGATTAGGAAGTATAGATTGGTAGTTACAAAATAGTCACAGGGATGTGAAATACAGTATAGGGAATATAGTCAATAATATTGTAAAAATTGTGTATAGTGTCAGATGGGTAGTAGACTTGGGGGGGTTATCACTTTGTGAGGGGTGTAAATGTCTGATCATTATGTGTTGTTCTGTATACCTGAAACTAATAATAATAATAAAATACTTTTCTCAACCCATTTTGCTACTTATTACTCTGAGTGCTGTTCTTCCTATTACTATAATATGATTTCTTTGTGCCTCAATTCTTTCTGGATAGTTTTTGAAAGTCAAGTTGGAATCAGCCAGAGTTTGTGCCAATGTAGATATAACTAAATTACTAAATTATACACATTTTGTTGCTGTTCCCATGACAAGAATATCTTCTAGATATTCTTTTTAGTAGGTCGTTGAATCTTTTTTACTTTATGGAGCAGTAAGAAATGCATGAAAGAATATGAATTTCAAGAGGCTGTCTTGTACGTATGTCTGAGCATTGGCATTTAGAGGCTATAAAATAAATTGGCAGTGGATGTTTTATTTACCTGTTAGAATCTCAGCTGGATCATCAAGCAGTACATTGCCAGATACATTGAAATACACTTGATGTTATAGAAATGGACGGTGAAGCATTTAATCAAAAATATTTGTGTGCAGGCCTCATGAGGATTTTCATGTCAGATAAAATACCTGTATACGAGTATATAACGTAGAACCAAAAATTATTTGAAAAGTAAAACTGGCTCACGGTCATATGGAGATGAGCAAAATAGTCCCTGTTTATTGCAATATATTTTAGATTAAGAATCAGTATAATACTTCACCTGTCTAAATTGCCAAGCTTTTTTTTTGTAAAGCTGGCAGCATGAATGACAGCTGCAAACCCAAGTTTAGACGACAGAGTTGGTTTCTCTCTGCCTTTCTCTTCTTTTAAGCCTCCCTTTCATGTGTAGCCAAGTGAAATGTAAGCTTTGCAGATCCTCAGGGGCCTGGCCCCGGTGAGAGGATACAGAAGAAAGGCAGCATTTTGGAAGGCAGGGAGGGCAGAGGGCCCTGGTGATGACACGACTCCCAGACCCTTCTGAGGAGATGAATGAGAAGTCAGTGCCTCCGTGAACTCTGGATGTATTTTACCCACAAGCGTAGTCGTAGGCTATCAAACCAATTGTTTCGGCTTTATCCTTCAGATGCTGCAAAAGAAAAATACATTCTTTTTATTGCTCTTCCAACTCATTAACTGTTTATCCTTAATCATCTGCAGTCTGTGTTGGAATAAGTCTTCAAAAGATCACTGAACTTTGCTTGATTTGAAATCAGAGTAGAATTTGTTTCATTGAATGTGGGAAACCTTCTTTTGAGAAACTTGACACAAACTGGCTTCTTAGCCTCTTTGAATTGAATTGAAAAAGAACAGCACGGAAAAACACAGCCAGACGGACAAATGTCCGCTCGTGGGTGAGATTTCCATAAGCTGTATGATTCTTTCTCTGTGGTTATTGATCACGGAAATCACCTTTGCAGTCACGGTTTAGCAAGCCAGTGTGAATTACTGAATGTTAGGTGGCAGTCCCAGGGATGTAACCAGGCTAACCATAATGTCTGTCACTGTTAGAAGGTTTATCCTTGCCACTTGTTGTGTTAAGAGTGATGATTTTAGGAACATTTCATAGATTTGCTTTGGTGGAAAAGTGAGTAAGTCCATTAGGCCACCGGTGTGTAGAAGTGATCCGTGAAGAAATAAACGTCTTCAGTTCCCACATCAGCAGATCACAAAAGGGCCATACTGTGGGGTGTTTGGAATTTTACAGATCTCCTCAAGGAGCAGTTCTGAATGGTTTCTAAGAGTGCTAAATCAGTATCTTGGTGCATGGGTTTGGCTGGCATGGATTTGGACAGAGTGGGCCAAACAGAGCTAATTGAGGTGGGGAAAAAAATCGAGAGAACGGGCCGTAATGGTGAATAGAGTTATTTGTCACCGAGTTTGTAATAGGATTTCCAATTAATTCATGCAGGCATCCAACGCCTTACATTAGCCCTGTCAAGATGAACTACAGCCACATCTAAAATGCCATCCCCTATTAAACGGTGCATGTCAGTGAATTTGTAATTCCTTCTGTTCAACCAGAAGATGAATGGATTCCACTCAGAAAACAAATGTGTGCTTCAGAAGTGCACATTTCAAAATCCTGAACACTTCCTAGGAGGAACATTCTTCGCATTGTTATACAGTGAATATGTATTAAAATGTAATTGCTATGTGAATTCGTCCAAAAAGAAAAGCGTCCAGCTGCATAGAGACAAATACATTTTCAGGCGCCGTGTTTCACTGGTGAACAGGCTTTTCATTCTGGGCGGTGACGGTGATGATGATAGTTCATGTATGTGGCACCTACTGCCTGCTGGGCCTTTTGTAGTAGTTTTCACACATTCATTGACTAGATCCTCACAACAACCCCGATGAAGAAATTGAGGCCCAGAGAGGTCAACCTGCTCAAGGTCACACAGCTAGTAAGTGGCTGAGCTGGGATTCAAACCCAGGCCTTGGGGTCTGGAGTCTGTGCTCCCAGCCATTACCGTCCTGCTGGGTCACCCTGTCCTGCCTGGTCACGGTCCCGTCAGCTGTGTTCCAAGAGCTGGTTTATTACAGTCCCTGGCGGTTCTCTGTCTCAGCCGCCATCACTCTTGCTGGCTCTCATAGTAATATTTATTGCTGGGTTAACTTACTGTTATTTCCTCGCATTGGAAAATGTTGTTAAATTGTGATAACCAGACTCTAAGAAATACGTAATAAAGAAGACAATGCAGCGAGGCGTGTCTGTGAGGGCCGACAGAGATTAGCATCCTTCCACACGTGCGGACACTGGATAGAAAATGACCCAAGTTCACAGGATTGTGAAGCCCCGGAGCTCCTGATGGGCATTTCCCTTCTGCGGAAAGCAAAGGGCACAGCAGGACTGTTTACACGACTGGGTCAAGGCTGGATCACAGGAGACGTGCCATTAAGGCAGGATCTTAAGGCAGAGTCCCAAAGAGCACATGCGCACACATGAGGGTCCCAGGACTGCTGGAAGGCTCGATTCCTGTCTTCCCAGGATGTTGGCCTCTAGAGCAGCTCTAATTAACCAAATACAACATCCTGCAGACCTAGCCAAGACAAGACGACTGCCAAAAGCATTTTGAGAGCCAAGAATTGGCTATTCTTCTTAAGCCAAACAAAAATATTTAACAACAACAAAAAAGCTCAGCTTATGAGTAGGCCAGACTCTAAATTTCTGACTAGAAACCAAACTAACTTTTTAAAGCTATATTATGAAGTTTTATTGCCATCAAGGGTATAAACCTTCGATTTACTTTTTTTTGGGGGGGGCGGGGGAGCGGTTCTAGGGAGAGGGCAGTCATATGAGTAATGCTCCCTATTGCTTTACTTCATTAGAAAGATTAAACGTAAAAGAACTGTTTTCAACTAGTTTAGGCCTGTGCTTTGCACAGAGCTGTCTGCCTGCCTGCCCATGTCCTGTCCATTTTCCACACCACTGCCTGGCACACAGTTCCCACCGTGGCCGTGGGTGCTTCCAAACTGAATGGCTAATCACTGCCCAAAGGGCAGTTGAACCTCTTTAACATGTCATTCGAGACTCGTCATAAACTAGCCCCTGCCAACCCTTCCGACACTTTATATTCCATAATCCCTATCCAGGAACAGCATATTCTTTATAAAGCCCATCGCTCTGCACGGCATGCCCATGTCTTAGCTGGTACTGTCCTCTGCCTGCAGAGCCCTCGCTTTTCTCTTTCATTCTTCCTCTCCAGCTTTGCCTGGCCATCTCCTATGTATCCTTTAAGACTTGGCTCGTGCGCGTTACTTCCTCCAGGACGTGTTTCATTTTCCCACCTACTACACTCCAGAGATCTGTGCTCCCTGCTGCTTGATCATATCTCTAGCGTTGCATTCACTATGCTATAATTATTTCTAATATTTTATTTTCTAAGGATAAGAGCTGAATCCTGATCCTCTCTAAATCCTCAGCACATTGCCTGGTAAAAAGGGAAAGCTTAGTAAATGTTTTCTGGATAAATGAATAAGTGAATAAGTACGTGAAAAGCAGGAGTGCAGTGATCTCATTCAACGAACTACTATAGATATGTTTGATTTGCCATTTATTCTTTGAATCAATGATAGGTAGCGGTGTCCCAAGAGGCCAGAGATCTTCCTAAAGTGACAACTAATGATCAAGAATAGGTATCTCCAATGCCATCAGGAAGTGTCCTGTTTAATCAGTTTGATGATTAGATTGCCTTGGGCTACACAGACATTTTAAAAACTCATTTAAAATCAAAATGCAATGCAGTGATATTTAAAACCGCATCTATTAGCATATCAGCCTAACAGTACTCTAACCAGGAAAGAACAAAGTTCAATGATCTTAAACAGATTATAAAAGACCATATGTCTGTACGATTACAGATGATAACTCTGAGAGGTCAGCGACTGTAACTGTCCTATTCACTGTTGTTTTCCAGACCCTGGCGCATAGTAGACCCTCGATAAATACTTGAGTTCATGAGAGTATAGGATCTACTGGCCACATTAAAAGCAGCTGGGAAAGTTTTGCCCAAAAGCCAAACCGTGATTTTTATCATTGAAGCTTAAGAGAAGTTAACAAATTAATGAATTGTGCTTCTGTTTAAATTTTTCATCTCAGTGCTTATCATGCATCCTGCTGAATAAAGTAGTTAATACGGGAAATTACATTTGTTTTTTTATGAGTGTTTTAATTTTACACCAGGGAGTGACTCAGCTGTGGTACTTCCATATAGTAAAAACCCCAAACAGACCCCACTAAATTAGATGAGGACTAGAAGGCTAAATCACAGAGGGTGTGTGGATGGTCTGCTGTTCTTCTTTCACTGTGATATTTGTTTACGTTTGCGATTTCTTGGTGACACACATATATAGTTTTTTATGTTAGATTTTCTTCTAGTGTTGATTTGACCTTGACTTAAAAACAATGACAATCGTTATCTTTTCATACATTTTTTGGACCGCTCTGTCATTAAAACTCATCTCTTTCCTTAAGGGTATACCTCAGTTACCATGTGCCAAAGCATTGTACAACTACGAAGGGAAAGAGCCTGGAGATCTGAAATTCAGCAAAGGTGACATCATCATTTTGCGGCGACAAGTGGATGAAAATTGGTACCATGGGGAAGTCAATGGGATCCATGGCTTTTTTCCCACCAACTTTGTGCAGATTATCAAACCGTTACCTCAGCCCCCACCTCAGTGCAAAGCACTTTATGACTTCGAGGTGAAAGATAAGGAAGCAGACAAAGATTGCCTTCCGTTTGCAAAGGTAACTTTCGAAGGAGATTGTTTTCCGTTTGCCGGCTACTTCTCTGTACCGAGATGCATGGGGATATGGCTCGTATTTCGTTGTGCAAAAAGATACAGTAGTTTTATGTGAACTATATCTCACCGTGCTTTTTAAAATACCTGAAAGCAGCATTCTTAAAGTCACAGAGTAATTTTGTGCTCGGATTGTTCTATATGAAAGATAATTTTGGTTGATGCTCCATGTGGTATCATTTTCATATTTAGAACCTAAATTTAATTCTAAGCTACTTTACAGGGTATGTGGGCCACTCAGGGAATTTAATTCATTGAACTATGACTAACAAAATGAAACATCATTACTTCCTTATTTTATATGTAAATTCCTTTGCAGCAAAGCTCACAGGAATCTATCTACTGAATTGATTAAAAATGCTTTGGAACTTTAAGTGGAATACGGTGTCTTTTGTAAAGAAAAACAGTAGGATAGGCACCGAAATGGACATTTGGTGTATTATCAGAGAGAAAGTGAGAAGAGCCCGAGAATCAATCTGAAACAGAAGTTCAAGAGGCTGGGTAGCATTTGAGGTTGCAACTTGTGGATCGAAACAAAACGGGCAGCCAGCCCTTGTCTAGAAGGGGTTCCCAGTTTTTAACAGCTACCATTTAGTTCATCAAAACATTGGATGCATGTACTAAAGATATGTCATGGCATTTTTAGTCATGTACTCTTAAAACTTTAGTCCCTTAATTGAAAAGGAAAATTAAGTGGCAAGCTTAGTGGGACCAGGGAGACTCACGTTTGTTGTTTCTTCAGGATGATGTTCTGACTGTGATCCGCAGAGTGGATGAGAACTGGGCTGAAGGAATGCTGGCAGACAAAATAGGAATATTTCCAATTTCATATGTTGAGGTAAGTTAATCTATAGAAACTTCAACCATGTTAGTGTTCAGCTTAGCAAATGAATCTTAACTATGCTGTTTGAGTATTAGGAAGCCCTGACAATCGTTTTGTAGTATATTCATGCATAACATCATGTTATATACCTCAAACAAATACAGTGTTCTATGTCAGTTATATATCTCAGTAAAACTGGGGAAAAAAACAAAAACAAAAACCTAGTTTATTTAAAAAAAAAAAAAAGAAAGTCCTCCTATGCACAAAGCATTGGGAATGCCCTATTCCAGATTATTGGATGGGTTAGGAAGAATTCCTTTATCCTGCCTGACAGTAACTAAAGACTGTAAGACTGAAATGTTTGAAACTCTTCACTTTGTCACCCAGCTAAAAGTCTCCTGTGTCTTGTTAAATGTTCCTACCGTCAGCACCTACACTATTTCTAGGGTTTCTATTCCATTTGCCAGCTTTGGGTTCCAAAGCTTGGTCAAGTCCCTGAGTAAGGTGCAAGATCAGTGTATATATTTATTTGTTTACGTATTTCTTTCGTTATCTACCCCATCATTCGAACGAGAATAGTGATTTGCAGAGTAGGCCTCCAACAAACATCAAATAAATAAATGAATCTCTCTCCATCCTATCCTAGCAGCAATTTAGCCCCCTCTCCCCCTTTTTAAATCAGCTTTACTAAGAAAGGTTATGGCCAACCTGATTCAGTGAAGTCTTTTAAGAGAATATGTCCAAAGTAACATGGTTGCATTATTTTAAAGAATAACACAAATTAAAAATGAACTAGGAAATAACCAAAGTGTCCTTTGATAGATGATTGGATAAAGAAGATGTGGTATGTATAATGGAATACTAGTCAGCCATAAGAAAAGATGAAATAGTGCCATTTGCAATAACATGGATGGATCTTGAGATTGTCATGCTAAGTGAAATAAGTCAGACAGAAAAACGAGAACCACATGATTACACTCATATGTGGGGCATAAAACTGGGAACAACAAACGAACAAAACAAGCCAAAAACCAAAACTTCATAGACACAGACAACAGTTTAGTGGTTAACAGAGGGGAAGGGAGAAGAGGAGATGGTAGAAGAGGGTAAAGAGGGCAAATATATAGAGATGGAAGGAGATTTGACTTTGGATGGTGAACACACAATGCAATATGTATAGAATTGTACACTTGAAACTTACATAATTTTACTAACCAATGTCACCCCAATAAATTTAAAAAAAGATGAACTAGGAAGTTAGAATTTACAACAGGACTTCATTACATCATATATCATAAATTTTCATGCCCTTTAGTCATAAGAATTTCTTGCTGAAAATAAAATTGAAGGCATTTTAAAGAATGAAACACAGCGCAAACAACCACACAAGGTTAACTGAGGTCACAGAAGAAAAAGTGAGCTCTGGAAAAGGGAGTTCTTAGTGGGTATTGTGTGATGGATAAATAGGGGTTAACCAAGAGAAAAGGAAAAGGTGCGTTTTTATGGCAGAAAGAACATTCACGCAAGAAGACCAGCAGGTGCAAAAGCCAGAAGGTAAGACGCAGCACAGATTATTTAGGGAGCTGAAAATAATTCTGTTGTTTAAGGTATCAAAGCATGGATCTTAAGCATGTAAAAAAGAAAAATCACCATCACTTATTTTCCCATCTTTTTATCTGAGGCATTTGTTTTGGCATGAGTCTGAAAACTGAAATGACAAGTCGTGGTGTCATTGTAGCCAGCACTCAGTCCCTCCCACCCCCGCCCCTCGACAGTGAGATCGCCAAAGTTTTCGTTAAAAAATCAGTTTGACTACTGTATATCCATGGAAAAGTAACTCAAACCATGTACGAGCCTTGAACTTTATCCATACCCTTCAGATGTTCCTGTTTATTGAAATATTTTTCCTCCTTTGAAAGTAAACAACAAAAAAATTCTTAACTCTAAGGCAATTCTTCCTCTACGTTATTTATATCTTCTAACTGTGGGTCATGGAAAATTATAACCATTTCCAAGTATTTGAATAGTTCCACTGAAGAGCATGGGCAAGCACCAGCTTAGTTAGTGAAAGCCTGTTTTTACTTGTTAGGTATTATCAATATTACATGCCAATACTTGGGGTGTGATGCATGAAAAAGATCGCTGTTATTTTGTTATTGGGCAGGTATAGAATTGCAAAGGTAGGCATAAACGATCCACCCACGGCAAATCCAGAGTCACTTAGAATCACTCAGCTCATTAGATTATTTACTCAGAGTTAAGTTGGAAAGATAAACTTCTGCCCAAGTAGAAAGTATTTTCATGCCTCTGCCTCTTTTCTTTCAAATGAGTATTTTCCCCATTTCAACCACAATTTTGACAGTTGAGATGAAGTAAACAGATCAGCTATCTCTAGAAGACTGTAAGTATTTCTTTGATGTCAGGACATCAGATTGAAATTTTTGGTTGGGAGCAGAGCATCTGGGGATTAGTGACACCTGGTTTAGCCTTTAGGGGGATAAAGGCGAGGCAGATTTCAATAGCAACTTATCAAAATTCAACTCCTTAAATAAAGTATAGACTCTCTTACGAGGCAGTCTCAGATGGAGGAAAGCCAACTATAAGAATAAAAAATTGGGGCTTTATCCTGAATCGTGATCTTTCTCTTGCTCTGTAAACCAATTTAGGACCCAGACCATCCCTATGTAAAAACAGGCTGTGTTATAAAAATTCACTTGTAAATCAGTTTGTTATATCTTGTAAACATGCATTTAAGTTTCTATCAGTGTTAGCTGCTTTTGCTTTTTTCACAGTGCTGCCAAAGACTGCCCCCTTTCTCCCCCCTCCAGATGTCTTGAGAAGATCAAATGTGATAATACATCTCAAAGGGTCTGGCACTGCTGTGTCTTACACACAGTGGTTTGGAGCTCACAGTAGACCGTGACTCAGAGTATGCCAGAGTGTAGTCATGATCAAATAAAAGAATCTCACCACCATGTATAATGAGGAAAATGAGATCAGAATCCAATTCCAAGTCCCCAGAGAAACAGCTTCATTTGCCACAGGCCTGTCAGCAGAAGCTAGAACCCCCTTCAACTTCTGCTGGTTGGCTTTGATAATGGAAAGGCCCAACAACCTTGCTTGTGCCAGAAACTCTAAACAGGATGGGCCTGGGGGTAGGATTGTGGACCTGGAGTAGAATCTCTGGGGTCAGAGGTTCAGCTATGGAATTAAGAGACGGGGTAATTTGAAAGGAGCTGAGTATTAGAGGTAGAGAAAGAGAATTGAGTAGGAGGACAGAGATAGTGAGAAATGCTGCTGGCATAGTTGGTCCTTCCTTCTTGTCTTCAGTGACCCTTTCTCTTCTCCCTCAATTTCTCGTAACTGTGGATTACGATCTCTACAGGTATTAGAATAAGGTGATAAAATGGTGGTGGTGGTGGTACAGTGACTTGCAAACAAATAACCTCTTATTAAATACAAAATTCTTTACGAGAAAATGGGCTGGGAGGAGTGAGTAGGGGAAAGAATGGCTGTATAAATGGCCTCAAGTTCTGTCCTTTGGAGGCTTTGTTTAGCCCTTAAGATTAGGGGTCTTTTGCTTTGATCTCATTCACTCTTCCCCTTTGGAGATTCTCTCATCAGACCCCTCTCCACTCAAGTCCTACAAATTGTAGATTCTATTTTATTTAAACAGGATCTTCCTAGACTTGAGGCACAATAAGAGTTTCTTGGGGAAACCCACGGAATTCTTGACGATACCATCACAGTTTATGTATAAAAGAGTATATATGTCAAGGACCGCATACAGTTAAAAAAAAAAACACAAAAAACAGTAGCTTGCTTATTTCTTTGTTCAATAATAACCAGTCTTCTACAAAACAGAATGGAAGATATTAACAACCTCATTAATTCAGAGCTGACTCACTCAAGTTTAGCAGTTGTTTGGGCAAGGATGACATGATTCTTAGCAAGCAAAACGTTTGAATGAAGTAAGTGCTAAGTATTGGATTTGGGACGTTTTTCAAACATTGTGTATTGTAGGCTTTTGATGAACTCTAAGTTTTCATTAAGTTTACCATTGTACTTTGATTCCTAGTCATTTGTTTAAAATATCACTTGCCCAGTTTAAAAATATATATACACATATGTTTAGCAACTTGCTCCTCTGCTGTAGATAATAATATAAAAATAAGTATTCCTTATGTGCAGATGGCATGGATTAAGTGTGGCCGAATAGGCAACTACTCTTACTCTTCAGTTACTGCCAGAAAGAAGGGCTATATTTCTCATTCTTTAGATCTCTGCTCAAGCGTCAGTTATCCTGACAGACTTTCCCTCACCTCCTTATCTAAAATAATTCCTCCTCTTCCATTTGTTGTACTTCACACACAAGGTGGTACGATCACAGGAAAAACTTGGACTCTGAACCCAGATGGCTGGGATTCAAGTCTTGGCTCTGCCACTAATTGTCTGAGTGACTTTGGGCCTTGTCTCCTATTTGTAAAGTAAGAGAACCCCTTCGTAGGGTGAGTTAATTGCAATGATACTTGCACACAGTGCCTAGCACGTGGTAAGAGCTGTGTCGTGATTATGGCTCTCAGCATTGTGAGTATTATTCCGTCATAGCACTTTTTACTCTCTGTAACTATCTTAAGATATTTGGTAATGTGGTTACTGTCTCCCAGTGTTCCACGCCTCCATTAGAATGTGAACCCCCATGTGCAAGCATCTTGTCTTTCTGGTTTACCTTGGTCACCTGAGATCCTTGTACAGCCTGTAGTAGGCTCTCAATAAATATTGATTGAACGAATGAATGAGCAACCTAACAATCTTTTAAACCGAAACCAAAAACGAACTGGTTTTTAGATGTTGCCAACTTTTACATTTTTTTTTTTTCAGCTAATACCCCCATCATTCATCACCTAGGCATATATTTTATCATTGGCTTATCTTTGTGTTACATCAGGAAATTACATTCCTCAAAGCCAGAAGGTCTCTTGTGTGACCTGAGTGAGATCTTTTTTTTAAATGAAGCTGGGTGAGTAGTTGGTTATGCCAAGGTTAGAATTTTTCCAGACTAAAATAATGATGGATTTACTTTGGATACTCTGGGAATTAGATCATGGAACCTCTCTTTTTTATCTCTAAAATAGAGAAGACTCCCTGATACTTTCTGAGGTGAATTTTCACCTGATTGAGATTATGCCTTTGGCTTACTTTAAGCAGACATTGGGTGACCTTATTGTCAAGGAGCCTCATTTAAAAAAAAACAAAACAAAACAAGAGCTAACTTTATTGAGTTGTAAGTGACAGACAGTACACAGCGCATGTTTAAAGTGCGCAGTTGGTGAGGTGTTTGTTGTTTTCAGCATTTAGAATCAACCCATTGGCAAATCTTGGGAGAGCTTTCTAGGACTAGGGCATCAAATTAAGTTTTATCAGCCTTAACAATGGAAAGTCATGTGAGGGTCTCACAGAGCAAAAGTGGCCTAGGTGGGAGTGCTAACTTCCTCTTCTAAGGAGACAGGGAATTGGGAGACATGCTCTGTGTTCCAAGGAATAAAAAGTGGAGGTTTATGTACATAGATTGAAGTTGCCAAGGTGACCTTGGAGGAGCTAAAAATAGCAATGTTAACTTTATTTTTTAACTTACAGCCTTTGCTCTAGAGAATAATGAATGCAGAAGGCCAAAATAATAGTCTTGGATTTAATAATCAGAGTTGATTGAATGATATAAAACAATATTCTGTCATTCGTGTTTTTGAATGTATTATTTTAATTTTAAAATTAAAAAGTGAAATGCACAGTTGACTGAAATAATATTTTATTGAAAAAAATGTAGGAAAATTTGGGGGAAGTTGGAAAGACAGAATTACTATATTGCTTAGCTGCCAAATTTCCCTTTCAATTCTGAAGTGAATTAATTTTTTAAAAAGCAATTTGAAGAAATTGTTGGAAGGTAAGAAAGGCAGAATTACTGTGTTGCTTACCACACTTTCTCCTTCAGTTCTGAAGTAAATCAATTTTTATAAATGAAAGTTAGAGACATTGTTGAGAAATCAGTAAGGGAGAATTAGTCCGTTGCTTAGCATCATACTTTCATCTTTAATTCTGATTGACTGAATACTTTGGAGAAGCATTTCTTTTTAGCATTGTGGGGTCTATCCCATGATGCAAGTTTTTCTATCTTCTGAATGTTATCAGCTCGATACAAGTACTCGTTGCCTTTCATTCTGCCACAATGATAGAAGGAAAAATGAGCACTGGCTTCTGAATTTCAAAGGGCAACAGTGGGTCTCCAGTGGACATGAGGAGCAACTGCTTAATACAGCTACCGCATTTCCCCGAAAATTAGACCTAGCCAGACAGTCAGCTCTAATGCGTCTTTTGGAGCAAAAATTAATATAAGACCCCGTATTATATTATATAATATATTACATACAACCTGGTCTTATATAAGACTGGGTATAATATAATATATAATACAATATACGACCCAGTCTTATATAATATAATATACGACCCGGTCTTATAGTAAAACAAGACCAGGTCTTACATTAATTTTTGCTCCAAAAGACGTATTATAGCTGATTGTCCAGCTAGATCTTATTTTCGGGGAAACATGGTAGCGGCAATTTGACTAGACTCAATCTGAAAAGGAGTCCTTTAAATTAGGTAAGGATCCTTATTTAGGGCAGTTTATGCTCCATCTATTATTCAGCAGCCTCTTACTAATTTAAGAGTTTCTTTTTGTTTTCCGTTAGGAAAACTTCAGGGAGCTGAGATTCTAAAGATCAGTTTATGTTTATTGAGTTCTCACTGCATGAATTGTCCATTTCCGGTACACTGGGTAGTTTTATAGAACATAAAAATGCAGGTCTCCTGTAGAGCCTTAATCAGAGGCCGAGGATAATGACCAAATGGTGTCTAATGTCGACAATGACTCCCCAAGGATACCTCAAATTCTTTAGCCTGGCCATATTCCCCTACCCAGACCCAGAGCCCCAGCTAAGTTGGTCTGCTGATCCTTCCTGGAAAATATACTTTGGAATTGCTGCCTTTACAGCTCATCTGGGATATTTCTTTGTCCCTTTATCTGTGGAAAGCTCACACTTTCTTCCAGGTTCAAATGAATACTCTTATGTCTCATGAAGCCTTTCTTTTCTAATTCTCTTATGCAGAAACAAAACAGAGCAGAACAGCCCTCTCCTTGCTTCAAACATCTGCAGTGCCCATTTTGTGCCTTTCTTATTGATTTGCCACATGTTAAGAGTATAGTTCTGTGTGTAGATGGTTTAATGTTTTCCCGTGTCCCTTGAGAGGCACTCCTTACCTAAACAGTATTTTTAATTATTTTATTTCTATAATATAATTGCATTCCAGAAAGGGTGGAAAGGAAAGACGTAGCCCTTAGTTCCATCACATATAATTTTGTTAAAGATCCTTCCATTCTTTTTCCTTATGCTTTAATGATCCTACACACACATGACTTGGCTTTGCTCTTCATGATTATAGTACTACTAACCATCAGTTTTTATGCCTACGTAATACACATTCTAGTAGCTAAACTGTAATTTAGCTAATTATTTTTTCCATGGTTTAAACAAGTTGAGTGTCTTGTTTAGGAATACACGCTCTGTAACTGAGAGGTGAATCGTGGCGTCCACCCACGGCTATCCTTTACTCCTGCACCAGCTTCAGGCCACACGTGACACTAGTTAGTACCCCGAATGTGGGTCCACAGTTACGATTTTTACCAAGCTTCCCTTAAGAAGTGTATAGCCCATGTTGATTTTTTTCATCAAGAATAATGACAGCTGTTCAAGTTCTAACACTGAAAAGGTTAAGTTTCACCAATGATTCGTTACTCAGCAATTTCAAATATCTGAGGTTGCCCTTTTGAAGAGAAAAATCACAAATTGATTAACACCATAATATTTTAAGGTCTTTTAAATGTTATTATTGGAAAATTGTATTTAAAAATTGTTATGGGCATCTTCAGTTTGGCTACTAACTAAGGCTTTAAGAAGCAGAGGCGAGTCCCTTTAACTAACCAAGTGTTAAATCTTGCCGGTATCCTATGACGAAAGATGCACAAATGTCCTGTGCTATTCTACGCACTTGTGTGCATATATGGTACATAAATGGCATGAACAGAGGAGGCATCTTGATTATTAAACCAATGAGGAACAGGTTTCTCCATAATGAAATAGAATGTGTTTCAGGAATATTTTTCCTAAGTGTTGTAAAATGGCTTTAATAATAGAGGTTAGTGGCAATGTGCCTGTTAGGTTTCCCGTATGTGTGGAGCAAACATTTCTCTATATGCTGAAAAGAAGGAAGTTTTAAACAAAAATATGAAGTCATTATGGTCAGTAGTCCCAGCATTCTCTTTCTGGGCCAGATTCCTTCTTAGTGATTACTATCCCCCACCTTCCATCACGCACACACGCACACTTACTTTAGGTGCCAGGGCAGAGGAAACATCCATTCACTGATTTATTGACTAATTACCCATCTCTATGGAATTTCTGCCAGTGTGTCATTTGACAACGTTTTACTTAGAATTTAATGACAATTCCATATTCTTAACTTCCTGGCATATATATATATATATATATATATATATATATATATATATATATTTCTTCTATAGCATTCCTACATCTGGTAATGAGGTCCTTGAAAATGAATTGTGTCATTGGAATGTATACTTTTGGTTTATAGACGTTTCTTATTTATGGTGTGCATTTGGTGAACAAATACCAAATAGAAAGAATCATACACAAAATCCAGTAAGCACAGTGAACTGAACTGAGACCAGTTTTTTTTTTTTTTAAGTGTGTTTTTCCAGGACCCATCAGCTCCAAGTCAAGTAGTTATTTTCAATCTAGTTGTGGAGGGCGCAGCTCACAGTGGCCCATGTGGGGATCGAACCGGCAACCTTGTTGTTAAGAGCACCTCGCTCTGCCCCCTGAGCCCAGTTTTTAAGTTATCCATTTAGTGCGTCTCCTCAGCACCATAATTAGATTATAGATCTGTTGCTTCAGAAGTAACATTACTTTTATTACTAAGTATTACTGCCTTGTGTGCCTTCACTTTCAGGGTAGCGCTTCCTTCTTGTCATCATTTCTGCCTATTCACTGTTCACGGTCTCTGTCTCATCTTCCTTTGCAGTTGCCATATCCTCCTGGATCTCTCATCCACCAGGAACTTGGCCATATCGTATATCTTTTCTGTTTTGCATTTCAGTTATTCGCTTTCCCCTGGCTCCCCCTAAATGTAGGGAAATTATCAGCTTTTTGTTCACCTCTAAACAATATTCCTTGACTATGGTCCCCTCAAGATATGATTCTACTTCTTTCCCTGCCAAAACCCTCACAAGAATCACTTACACCCACTCACTGCCTCTGCTTTCTTACTCCCTGCGGTTAACCTTGGGCCCCTCCAGTCCCTGAAATTGCCCTCCTGGCTGCCAAGCAAATAAATGCCTTTTCTTAGCTCTTATTTTGTTGTTTTATCCTCCCAGTGACATCTACCACTATTCTTTCTTTCTTTTTTTTCCCTCATAAAATCAACCATCGCGACCACCATTCTTAATCTTCCTGTAACTCTGCCTTTTTCATTTCTGGGGCATTGGTTGAATGGTTGGTCTGAGAACCTTTGCAAGGTCTTTTCATAGCTTGAAATTTTAAGTGTCTTTTGCTTTTCCTCCTACCCCTGCTATCTGCTCTATTATTTTCCTCCCTTACGTCAGAGAACACCAACTAGTGTTCACCAACTAGTAGACCCCACGTGACTTTTATGCATGGCTTGCAGAATGGTTATATTTTAATTAGTTGTTAAGATGGAAAAATCAGGAGATTGTACATAGGCCTCACCTGTCCGAGCTCTGCTGACATGTGAATTTGCACCTCTTATCGTTAACGTTAGAAATCCATAGTGCTATTTCCTAGGTCGTCTTTTCTCACGAGTCAGAGGCGATGCTACTGTGTTTCCCCTTCCCCCGTCCATTGCTATGCCCGGCTTACATAATAGTAGGCACTCAAAAAACTTTTTGATGAGTGAAAGGCTCCATTGGGTTTGATTCCATTGGGTTGGATCTCTACTTGACACAGAGTCGCTACCTCAGAGTATTTTAAATGGGATACTTTGGTTTGGGGTTGAGAAGTTATTTGTACTGTACATAGGCATAAAACTTGACAAATCATTAAATCCAACTTCATGTTACATATGAGAAATAGGAGACACACACAAGATAATGTGATTTGCCCAAGGCAACAGAGCAAGGTAAGGGCTCGCTGGGACCCCTCTGTGAATAGTGAGAATAACTCACGTTCACACAGGCCTTTCACCTATACTCATTTCTACGTGGGGTCCGCAGAATTGATATTACCTTCCCCATTTTATACAGCTAAGGAAACTGAAGCCATGAAATTTAAATGGTTCACCCAAGATTGTTCAACCAGGGAGGGCAGAGACCTGACTCTATCCTAGACCTTTCAACTTCAAGTTCAGAGCTTTTCCTGTGGTTTTCTCCGACGGTTCTTTATTCAGCTCCCTAAGTTAAAATTCTTTTTAGGCTTTCAGCGAAGTACACCTTCCCTCCATCCCTTCATATTTCAAAATCAGAAACCCGAAAAAGAACATTCTAGTTTATTTATTTATTTTTTAACAGCTGGGCTGACAGAGGTGAAAATAATTAAAATAAGCAATGAGCTGAGTAAGTGCCATTTCATCTTCCTAACCTATAAGCAATGAGCTGAGTAACTGCCGTTTCATCTTCCTAACCTCGTGCAGTGAAGCAGTTACTTTGAAAATCCGTTTTCCTTGGCAGTCCTGAGAGTTGTATTGTGAATCTGCGTTCCTCACTGTCCTTCTGCAAAAAGGAGTAACCCTCGTCCTTACCAGGGCTCAGAAGGCTTCAGAGCTCAGAAGGCTTCAGAAATTTGGGCCTTGGGAGGTCAGGGGAGTCATTTTCAGTCCTTTCTCTGTTCAGCAAATCCTTGTGCTTAATGAGCCTCGGGAGCCGGCCGCCTTGGGCACAGCTCCTGAGGTCTAGAGCTGTACTATGCAATGTGTACACCTATCGAGCACTTCAAATGTAGCTAGTCCCGATTGAAATGTGATGTAAGTATACAGTGCACACTAGATTGCAGAGACTCAGTCCAAAAATAAAAAATCGTAGCTATCTCAATACATCATTACATGTTGAAGTTACCAAATCTTCGACATTCTGGATTAACTAAAATTCATTTTATTTGTTTCTTTTTATCTTTTAAAACAATGTGGCTATTAGAAAACTTAAAATTATACATGTGACTTGTATTATACTTCAATTGGACAGTGCTGGTAGAGAGGCAGCCCTTCCTTCCCTTGATAATTTTAAGAGGCCAATATTTTTGTTCATTCAACAAATGCTTACAGAAGCCTAAGGGGAGTAGCTACCTCAGTCAGGGAGGCTTTTGGAGCAATTTAAAAAGACTCCTGAGTAATCCCTCCAGTCTCTCCAATTATTCCTGTTCTGTGGGGGAGTCTTGTATTATAAATGAAGATCGAGCTTACTTTTGTATTTAGATCATCTAAAAACAAAAACCTTGTTACCTAAATTGCAGGGAAGAATAGAAGACTAATGGAAATACAAATTCCCCATTGCCATTATGTAAAAATCATTTTGCAAAGGACTACAGTGTGAGGCAAAATATTTTCATTTGTGCTATGAGGAGTTAAATGGCATGAATTTCCATCCCCTAGCATTATAGCATTTATTCACTACTTTTTTGTTTGTTTGTTTGTTTTCCAAAGTGTCTGACTCTCTGGGGAAGGCACACTGGACCTAGTAATGTAGCAGAATGTTAAAGTCTCCATTTTTTTTTTTTAATTAAATTTATTGGCGATAACATTGGTTAATAACATTATGTACATTTCAAGTATACAACTTTGTAATACAACATTTAAGCATGACTTTATGAAGGTGGCATTTCAAACCAGTGAGGAAGAGATGGACATTTATATAAATGATGACAAAGCACTATCCCTACCGTATTCTTTACACAAAACCCAATGGTTCACCTGGTTCAAAGATTGAGATGTAAAAAGAAAGAAAAGAAGGAAAGAAGGAAGGAACCATAAAAACACTAGGAAAAAAAGTGATTTTATTTTTAAAAATAATTATGGAGTAAGATTTTTAAAGCACAATTTTAAATTGAGATGCCATAATGGAAAAGATTGATGAATTTGGCTCATAAAATAAAAATTTATGTATAACAAACACAAGGTAAAATTTAAATTGAAAAACTGTTTCTACTTGGATGGATATATATACACATATATACACACATACATATACATTAGAGAATGATTTATAGAATAGATAAAGAACATTTTCTTTAAAAAAAAAAAAAGAACACTTACAAATCTGTAAGAAAAATACTAACAACCCAATAGAAATATGGATAAAGCATGGGAATAAGCAACTCCTAGAAAGAGAAAATAGATGCTTAATCTCATTAATAAATGGAAAAATACAAAAGAAAAGAGAGGTTTCTTACCTCTCCAATGAATAGAGGTTTTAAAAATTATTGATAATACTTGATACTGTTAATAGTGTGGGGAAACGGGCTTTTTAATACACTATTGAAGGTGGTGAAAATTAACACTCTTTTAGAGCACAATTTGACAATGTCCTTCAAAAAAAATGTTTTAAGCTTACACTTTGATCTAACTTAGAAGTTTTCCCGGCAGATATGCCCGCACAGGAATGCTTGGGGGTCTTATATTATCTCTGTACATTGGAATAGCAGGCTGTGGACCTATGTCTATTGCCCTAGAAAGATGTCCAGGAGCTGTCGGTAGAGGAGAGAGTAGTATGTACTGCTTGTTTTCATTTGTGTTAGAATTTAATAAAGTAGATGCATATTTAACAACATCTACATAGAAAATGTACGGAAGGATATGTTATAAACTGTTAAATGTAGTTACAGCTGGGAAATGGGCTGGGGGAGACAGATATGGGAAACTGGCTGAAGTCTTTCACTTTTTACTTCATAATAATATACACTATATCTTTTTTTTTAAAAAAAATAATGAACATAATGCTTTTGTATTGTTAAGTCTTTGTTTGCCTTTTATCAGAAACCGATTAGGTTCAGGGACACTAATGGGTTATAAATTCCTCAAACCTACTATTTGTATTCTGTAGTGCTCAAAAGCTACAGACTGATTCATCTCCAAAGCTTCATATAAAATAGTGAGTATTCAGGAGCATTTGAGATCTTGCTCCCCGACATATGTCGTCAGTTTGGCTCAAATAAACTCATCAAAGTTCTCAAAAAAAAAAAAGTATTTATGTTAGTTCTCAATAAATTTTTTTTCTCTTTAAAAAAAAAAATGAAGCCATCTTTTAAAAGGCCATATTCTCTCTCTTTAGCAAACAGGACCACCACGGACACAAAAACTATTTTGATATTTCTTAAGCTGCCTTATTGTCATTATTATTTTGTCAGTATTTCTTTTCTTGTGTTTATTTATATTTCTCATAACCTCAAAGGCTAATTCTTTATACACTTTAAGGTTTCCCAAAAAGGGACATTAGAGTTTTAAGGTCAACAAATCCC
Organism: Rhinolophus ferrumequinum; assembly: GCF_004115265.2. Classification (NCBI taxonomy): domain Eukaryota; kingdom Metazoa; phylum Chordata; class Mammalia; order Chiroptera; family Rhinolophidae; genus Rhinolophus; species Rhinolophus ferrumequinum. The sequence goes on from NC_046301.1 coordinate 36,140,937, forward strand.
ATTAGTCCAGCATGCTTTTAGCTCCAGTATGCTGAATTTTACCTTGTGTCCAACCTAAGTCTTATCAAATATCCTTTACCAGGTGCTTGGAAGAAGGCATTTTAGGGAATAAATTTATTTTCCAGGTGATGAGTGCACTCCTGAACTTAAAGGTCATGGATAGATAAATGTCAGGGAAAGCCTCCACTACTGAGCACAAACAAACATTCATAAGTGAACTTTATCAAAATTCCATTAAAAGCTGTAAGATCCTTGCTTTCCTGTTGTTACTCAAGGTTAAGTTACACTTACCACAAAGGTCTCTTTAAGTTTCTGCCTGATTTACTTAATGCCTCTACGAAATAGTCTTAACTTTATGATTTTCCTTGGAACTTAAAAAGGCAGTGAATAGCATTTCTTAATACTAACCTCTGCTGCTTTAGAAGAACTCTAAAGTGATTTTACAGTATGAAATATCCTGCTAACATATATTACCACCCATGTGTAAAAATGAAATGCAGAAAAATATAGCAGACTATTGAGAGGCATGAAAGAAATGAAATAGGAAAAAATGAACTATGCCTGTTTAAAATAAGATCGTTATACATGTGGGGAGCTAAAAGAGACAGAAAAATCACTGGCTCCAACTTCCTTATTTTGTGCATGTGGAAGCTGCAATCAAGAGAGGTCAACTAGTTCCCTGAAGATCACGAAGTTAATTAATGGTGGTGCTAGGGCTAGAACTGTGGTCTTCTGTCTGCAGTTTGCTAGTTCCACGCACCATGATGTATCTACGTGCATACACATGCTTCTGCATGTAGGCTGTATTTTTCTAAACACACCAACCCTGTGGTCCAGCAGATCCACTCGTGGACATACACCCAATGTCCAGATGAGAGCTGTGTCCACCAAAAGACATGCAAGAGTATTCATGGCAGCATTGTTCTTCATAGCCAAAATCTATAGGAGTGGAGGTAGGAGAAAGGGGAGGGGAGAAGAGGAAACAGGAGAGGAGAGAAAGGGAACCCAAATGTGAATCAACAGTAGAATGGATAAATAAATTGTGGTATATCCACACAATGGAATATTACACCATAATTTGAAAAACAAAACAAAACAAACGACTGATTCATGGAGCACTATGGATAAAGCTCCAGAAAGCTTATGTATTGTTGAGTGAAAGAAACCTAGCATAAGAAATTATGGAGCGCACTTGTGTTATTTATATGTCTGTTTACAAACTCCTTAAGGTCAGGGACCATTTCTCTGCATCCTCAGATCTCCAGGACCTCGCATGTTATCTGGCACATAACAGGTGCTCAATGTCTGTTTTAATGGAAATTATCCGATATAGAGAAAGACACAAAGGAAGTATTTTTCTATGGAGAAAAACAGCAGGAAATATAGCAAATGATACTTCAGTTCTCAGGTGTTTATACCAGAGCACAGCATTTGGAAACCTGAAATATGAACAAAATGTTACACTTGGCTAGTTATGACGATAACTAGACTATAGTAATATTTCAGAGTATTTCAGAACAGACACTGCTAAGGGAGCCTATGGTTTGACCCCAGAATTAATTCATCCATGATATCAAGCAGATATCATAGTTTTCTCTATTCATACTTTTGGCCTCAATGCGGAGAAAGTCTTCTCAACTCCTACCCCTATTTCTCACTCAATGTAACAGGAGTGGTGCTGAGTTAATTGGTCAGATATTAGCACACCGATCAGCTCATACTTTTGAGGATTTGTGCCTTGGGGTCTATCCCAATGAGCTTATACTGAAAGAAGACTCTCTCTCTCTCTCCCCTTGTCCCCTGGCATTGCTGGGTACACTGGCCTTTCATCTCATTGGGGTGACAAGTGTGGGATGAGGGGGATGGGGTAGCTCTTCTGTCTGCTTCGATGTCAGACTCCTTACACCCAGCCTGGGTGGGAATGAGGACCCGACCACCACATGGTTCACTGCCATTTATTAGAGCTCTACACTGAGGTTTGGGCCACTCTCGCCATAGGAATACAACATGCTTTGGGCATTTGATTCTCTTGGGGACCACCAAGAAGGTGAGATGGCTAACCCAAGGTAGGGTTTGTAAACTCTGGATCCCTTGGTCAAAAGCCATTCTGATGCTATCGTGCAGCCACCCTTTAACAGTACCTCATTTCTTCATCCGGAAGCACCCAGCACAAAGAGTCATGATCCTCTTTCTCCGGCCACTGGTACGTCAGGCATTGATGGTTGTTACTGGGGCATGACTGCCTATTATTCCAAGTTATCACATGGGAAAAATACCGGAAGCCTGAAGGAGAGGTATGCTCATGTTTGAAAAAGATGTGCCCTACTGATTCAGACAGGCCAGATGGATTTGAGTCCTTGGGGGGAACCACAGGAACAAACTGCTAATCCATTTGCAATCGTCTATAGAAGCACCGGCTTCTGAGTTGCAATTAATACAGCTTTGTTAACAGCCACTTGTGCCAAAGCAAGTTCACTTTGTTAAATATTGACCAACAGGGTTTCCATTCTTCTAGTAGGACGTTCTCATCAACAGGATGAAAAGACATGGTCCCAAATATTTAGGTGGGTTAAAAAAAAAAATCATTTGATGATGTTATTTTATCTAAAAGGCATTTGTGAAATGCTGAGATGGGAAAAATCTCTATTATGCTTAATATTATCTAAATTACCTTTTAAAAGTTTATTTTTCGTCTTAATTTTTTTTTATGACAGGTTAAACTATACTCAATGTTTTCTCATGGTTGTAATATCTAATAGGTTTTATGCAGCTTGTTTTCATTGAAGCTTTCCAGAAATGTTATATTTTACCTCCAGGAAAACAAAAAACTGTGTTCTTTCCTTTCTCGCTGGTGTTACCAGCCCATGCTCAGCTTATGAACCCCGGTGCCCTCACTTCACACTCAGACAAGTTTTCAAGTAGACTAAGTTAGCTTTGCAAACAGGACTTGAATTTCATGTTTTACCCTGTTAGGATTTAAAATTTAAGCACCTGGGAACATAACACAATGACATGACAAAAAACATCAAGAGTTTCTATCAACTTTTTTGTGAGGCTCCCCCAAACACATAGAGGCAGGAAGTTCATTTATAAGGAAGTGCATGAGTTAACATTTAATGGTTTCATTCTTTGTCGTCTTGCTCATTTTTACCAAACTCAGAAGTTGCCCTTCAGTGTGCAGTAGTGCTCTGAGCACATTCCCGGCGTTGTTGGGCAGTGGAGTCGTCAGTCAGACACATGTACCCTTTTGATTACTTTTCTCTATATTTTATCAGTGAACTGAATAACTCTTCATTTAATAACGGGCAAATTTTAAAATTAGATATTCTGAAGATTCGTCGGGAAAAAATGTTCTTAGCCATATCAGTCTTGCATTGAAATTGTTTATGGTTGATTTAATATCTCTATCGGTGACATAGACACTACAACGAAATCCCAGATTTGAGAGAAAATACGTCTCCCATGGAAAAAAATATCTGTACGTACTTGCACAGGCAAACTTTCAAGTGGTGACAGTAAGTGTTTGATAAAAGCGTCGTTGAAAAATCAGTCTCCCTGAGTCCCTGAGAATTTTCTAACCTTCTTCTGTTGATTGGTTGGTTTGCAGTTCAACTCTGCTGCTAAGCAGCTGATAGAGTGGGATAAGCCTCCGGTGCCAGGAGGTGATGCTGGAGAAGGCACCTCGGCGGCAGCTCAGAGCAGCGCTGCCCCGAAGCACTCTGACACCAAGAAGAACACCAAAAAGAGGCACTCCTTCACTTCCCTCACCATGGCCAGCAAATCCTCCCAGGCGTCCCAGAACCGCCACTCCATGGAGATCAGCCCTCCTGTTCTCATCAGTTCCAGCAACCCCACCGCTGCGGCACGCATCAGTGAGCTCTCGGGACTCTCTTGCAGTGCCCCTTCTCAGGTAAGTTATCCAGAAGGCAGGGCAAGAGCTCAGCCACAACAGGGACCTGTGCGCCAGCGTGTTTGTTCCCTGGCCGAAACATACTGCTTATCGGAGCTTTCAGAAGGTAGGAGGGGAGCAAAAGCCTTTCTCACTTTCTGTGTGGAGAAATGGAGTATGGGAAATTGACTTGAGTGCATTCACTCCAAACTGCTCGGTCATTTTCAAAGGAAAGGTCAGAGATTACAAGACGATTGAACGTTTCCCTAAGCAATCCCTCAGTTTTACAGAATCTTCTCCAAAAGCTGCTTTGGGCGATCTCGCCAACTAAAACTTGATCTCCATCCCCACTGAAGACGCTACGGTCGAAATTCAGATAAGTTCCCTTGATAGTCAGGCTTGCTTCCCTGTCAGAGTTATGGAGGAAGGATGTGAAGAAACAATTTAAATTAAAAATTGCTGTAGCTTTTTTTTTTTTTTTTAAAGCTCTTTGTTCTTCAAGACTTTGGCCTGTCTTACAAAGTAGCTACACGTTGTTCTTGTGTGAAGAAAAATGCACAGATACTATTGGGAACATTGGTTCATTTGGCAAACATTTATTGAGTGCCTTATTATAGATCCTTCTAGGCCCTGTGTATACCAAGACAAATAAGATAATAGGACTTTCCTAGTTAGACCTTAATTCTGGACTGTAAAATGAGCCTAACTGTGTCCCTGCCTGAGTCACAGGGCTGCTGTAGTTACCCAATTCGATGACAGCCGTAGTTTCCTCAACCTGAAGGTCAGAGAGGCTGGAACACAGTAGCCTGCCACAAATGGGAGAGATTCCCTTGAACTCTCATAATTCATGCAGACTTTACATTCTACTCAAAATTACATTTACATTTACATTCTATACAATGTAATTCTATTTACATTTACAATGTAAATACAATTTACATTCTATTCTATACCATAGTATAGCTGTAGGTTTAAAAAAACACACATGAAAATCAGTTATTTTACAGAGAGAGAGAGAGAGAGAGACAGAGGAAGCGGGGAGGGAGAGAGGGAGAGATGAAGAGAGGGAGGGAAGGAGGAAGGGAGGGAAGGAAGGAGGGAGGGAAGACACAGTCCTCCTCCTCAAGAAGCCTACACAGTTTAATAAATACCTGTTTTGGACCACAGAATAAACATTTACAATACAGTTTTTGGTATTCCTTACCAATAGTATTAAAAATCGTTCTCTCTCAGACTCATTTATTTGACCCTGCTCTTTTAGATTCATACTGCTGGTTGTGAATTAAATGCTTTCATTCTCCGAATGGCATTGTGGTTTGTCAGTGTTTTTTAGGTGGTAGGGCCATGAAACATTTGATCTTCAGAGGGACATAGGACACACAAACACACATCCTACTAGAACACGAGGGCAATGAGGGCAGAGGTCTTTGTTTTGTTCACTGATATGTCTCCAAGTCAGACATACAGACGCACTCAATAAATATTTGTCGAATGAATGAGTTGCCTGAAAAATGGGTAGAGAGGAGAATCCTGTTATTTTCCATGTAACTAATTATACTTTGTGAAAAGTAGACTTGGTTTATAGATCAGAGCAAGAAGTACCAAGTGAGGTTACTCTGGAAAGGTAACCTCTGGGGATTTTTGAATTAGGTTCGATAGAGGGGGCTCGACAAGTTGGTGAGTCACTAAAAGCAAACCACCTGGATCATTTGACTGTTCTTTATTTTGTGACCTAGCAACATTCACACAATGATGTTTTCTTGAAATAAAAGGTAAGTTTCTGCTAAGAATAGGGGCAACTCAGCGTGGGAATAGTTTTAAAAGGATAGGCAGTAATCTTTTGGCAGTCGAGAAAATTAAAAGAGAAAGGAAGATAAACTCAGCATTTGTATCTTTTGTGGCGAACTCAGCAGTCAGGTGTGAGCATGTCTGATGCTGTCTCATCAGACCTGGGAATGAGGACTGCAAAAGCGGAGTCATATTTGTTTGGGTTTGAGTAGCTTAGGAAACAAGGTTCTCTCTGTGTTCCCATTAAAACAGTTTCCTCTTCAACCATTCCACCCTTCCTCCCAACAACTAATGCGTTCTGTTTTCAGTGGTAACGATTGCCTCAGGGAGAAGTTACCTCTAGAAGAAGATGGGAGGGGTGTTTGAAGTGTTGCCCGGGTTCTCCAGCCTAGGTTTACAGAAAACATTACTTGTCTAGGGTACTGTGTACATTGGAGGGAACCGCAGTCCACAATAAAGCAATGAGTAGGTGTAGCATATGTGATAGGCAAACTCTCTCCTAGCCGTGGAGATGAGTGGATATGGGACAACAGTGCGTGTGCACCTATGAAATAGGGCTCTTCTTCTGCCCAGCAAAGGACCTGTCAGTAGATTTGACTGACGCCTACGGCTGAATGTGTCTCCTGCTATTGGCCTGATTTCTGTCTTGCTTTCCCTTCATTAGGTTTGGTCGCATTTATTTAAAAATCCAAAGTAAGGGGCCTAAAGAAGTGAGTGTTCATTTTTCTCTCACCCCAGTGAAATCTATATAGAGTTTAGTGACGGTGTGATGGCACCTTCCAGCTCATCTTTCCACCGTATGGTTAGATTCCTTATCCTCGTGTTTCTCTGTGATAGTTAGAGCTCTCTCTCTGTTACATCCAAATTCTAGGCAAGAGGATCGGGAAATGGACCAAAGAATGGCACAAAGGGCTGATTTACTATTGTATTTGGTGACTCTTAAGTGAAGGCTGAACTTTGAAGTACATAAATTGGAAGATGATTTATAGGCTGTACTGTCCAGGTGGTCACTGGAACAGAGGTGCCCAGGGGTCTGATTGACGTCTGTAAAAGCAGCATGCTACTATAATCAACCAAGATGTTTTTCCTGCTCCTCTGGCCACACCCATGGTAGTTTTTGGCCTCTGCCAGCTGGAGGAGTAATTCATAATATTAAGTGTTTTTGTGGCATTTTTATATTGCCAGTGGCTTCAGGGAAAGCAAGAAGACCACCCACTCGTTCCCATTTGCTTTTCCCACCTTCCCCTCCCCCGCGCCCCCGAGCTCTTTTAGGGGAAACGAACCTAATTTTCAGTTCCATGAGAAAAGGATGAGCACAGTAGAAACTTAGGTTAAACCTCCTCAGGGCATTTGTTCTACACATGCCCACCCTCAGCCAGTTTTCTTCTGCTTTTCGTCATTCTTTGGTGAGTTCCGTTTCTTCTTTTACTCCGGCGCGAGGAGCAGTCCCATGTTGAATGGTGCTTGCAGGATTCATCGTGTTCAGTGCTTCAGTCCCATGTCTGCGATGCCAGAGACTGTCGGTAACCTTTGGTCCAAGACCGTGAGCGTATTAGCAGCTAATTATCCTGATTCCCGATCTGGAGCTTTCAGAGAAATGTCAGTCAATAGTGAGATCTTTTTCAGATATTTGTAGGATCAGGCCCAGGAAGCTGTATTACAGCGAATTGCGGTCTGCCCCAAAGGTTCCTTGATAATGGTGTACACTTTGAAATGAGCTTCTTTGTATCTTCTAAGAAAGCCTCCATCTTTTATGTGTCACCAACTTGCAGAAGCCCTTGAACTGTTTATGTAAACAGGTTTATAAATGGGATAAAATTATCCCAGAATGAAAAACCAGTGTGCTTCCATTAGAGATTGATTGGAAATAGACTTTGGTTCCCAGGACAGACAGAAAATGAGAGGTTGGGGAGAAACTCTTGTTAGTGGCACCCGTTGGAGCTGCTTAGGTTCAATCAATATATGAGCTCATAGGTACAGAGGTAATTTGAAAAGGATGCAGATTCCATGTATAACACAGATTTATTTGTGAAAGTAAATCGTGTGCTGTGATGCTGATTCTCCCCAGGCCTTGGCAGGGCCTAACCCAGTGGGAAACTGAAAGTTCCTCAGGCCCCCTGGGAACTGATTTCTGAGCTTTTCTTTGTCCTGATCTATTTTCTTAATTTATGGGAATTGAGGAAAGTATGTTTGGGATTAAGTTTCTATTACAAAGGCATTTTAGGTATAGCATTGTTTCCTTGTGGAAACAAGGTAGCAGCCAATCGTGTTCCCTTAATAGTGATCCATTTGCACAGGAACTCACACCCCAACTCTGCTGCATCAAGTAACACCATGACATTCTCAGTTGGACCTGATATGCAACTTGACTGAAATTGGTTGTGTAACTGAACACGGGTGAAGAAATAACCTGAATAACTCAATTTTTTCCTAGTAAATTAATCTTGGGTAGTATCATGGCTAAGACAACCTTTGAAAACAGCTGATTTGGCTTGACATCGTTCCTTTAAAGGTTGTATGAATAATTGCCTGCTATAGGCACATCTGGGTGGCTGCATTTTAATTATGTGACCCCAGTGAAATGTAGAAATCATGCAAATGGTTGTGAAAATAGCAAAATACCTTAAGCATTTCACGTAGACTTCACATTGTGATAGATAGGTGAGTATTAAATAGGTTCTCCAGGGAAATTGTTACCCTGTTTCCCCAAAATAGGACCTAGGCAGACAATTGCTCTAATGCTCCAAAAGACAAATGAGAGCTGATTGTCTGGCTAGGTCTTATTATCCGGGAAACATGGTAGTAGGCTAGTCAAACCAGGCTAACCATCTGAAAGACCAGTTTGGTTCTCCGTAGCGTCCCAACTGAGGCAGTGTGTTATTGTGAAAGGCAACAACCATTAAATTCTGTATGTCAAACATTGTAGTGACCAGTATTTATCATGTGACTCCCCAGTGTCTTAATACAAATTAGATAAGCAGTACATTTGGGTTGAATAAACTGAAAAGGGTTCTGCCTTCCAAAAATAATAGAAACCACTGATTTGTTTTTTACATTGTGATTTGTCTTTCCAAGGTTCAGCTGGTATAAGCTGTTATATTAAATATAGTGTTTTTATTAACCTTTTTTGTCTTGACAGGTTCATATAAGTACCACCGGGTTAATTGTGACCCCACCCCCAAGCAGCCCAGTGACGACTGGCCCTTCATTCACTTTCCCATCAGATGTTCCCTACCCAGCTGCCCTTGGAGTGAGTATAGTTTTGTCCATCTCTGTTTCTCTCTTAGGTATTAGTCATGTTAGTCTGGCACATCCACCTCCTAACACCTGCAGTTTACATGACACTTGCTAGGTGGGGTGCATCTCTAGCTTTCATCTATTTTCTCTGTCAGTCTTACAAAGAAATTAGAAAGTCTCTTGCCTGCAGCCTGCAAAAATTTTAACAGTGCGATCAGTTGCCTGAAGCTATTAGAAGAGCTCTGAAAACTACTTTAAATTTTCATTATATTTCATACTGATTTCCTGAAGGCTTAACTTTTTTTTCTTTTGAGTTTCCAGACCTTGCTTATTTCTTACAAGGACAGATTAATAGAAATAACTGAGGAAACTGGGATCCCTAAGGCTAAATGGTTTTCTGTGAGTCACACGCTAAGTCGATTTCAAATCTTTCCATGTACGAAGTCACCTTTGAGTTTCTTGTCTTCTATTGGTATAACCATAGCCATGGCCACCCAAAGATCCCTGCTGCCTTGGAAGGCCCCTCAGATTATTTTCATTCTCTTTCTGAGAGCATAGCATTCTGCAGACAGAGGCTACACACGAATTGCTTCAAAACTTCCAAATAGGGGAAATTAAGGGGACGAATGAGGGCAACGAAGGGAAATACACAAAAAAGAAAAACACTCTGGAGAGAAAATTAAAAGGGAAGAAACAAGCAAATCCGACAGCAAAAACACAATAGTTTAAATCCCCGTTTCCTAAAATTGCAGGCGATTCAACTGTAAGGAACCAGCTATTTGAGATCTCTCTCAGCTGAGCCAGTATCTTAGCTTGTACTTTCAGACGATTTCATCCAATGCTGAGTGGAATAAGGATAGAAAAGATCACTAAATCAGATCACCCCAGTGGACCCACACCCCTCTAAGTTGCTTTTGTGGCCGTGATGCTCTGAGAGAAACCTTGTGGCCTGGTGATGGGGGCACAGACCGGGTTTGGAAGCCCAGCTCAGCCACTTGTTATATGACCGTGAAAAGTCACTCAGCCCCTTTAAGCCTCCATGTCCCTACCTGTGAAATGAGACTCATAGTACCCACTTGGAGGAGTTAGCACTACGCCTAGAACATAGTACCTGATGACTCTTGTTGATCTCACGATTGGCATCGGCTGAGGACAGCTGTAAGGTGGGCCTGTCACATGTGCCATTGGTTTCCTTGGAGAACGCCGTGGAGGGCCTGGGTGATTTTGTCCTGGTGTTCTCTGTACCAGGAATAGTGAGGCTTCTGAGCAGCTGGTTTGTTTTTAGGTTGTGGATTTTATATACGTTGTAAAGATTATATTTCTCTCTGCTAGAATGCTTAGAGCCAAATTGGTACCCACCCTCTTCTAGCAGGGACCTCACAATATATTAGTCAAAATGTTGGCCCCATCTAGTTTTATTGTCCTCATTTTCTTTTTGCCTCATTTTTCTTCTTTTATGTTTATTTTATCTTGGTACATTTTTATAATAGAAATTGAAAACTGACTTTGAAACAAGGTGGGATATAAATAAATGCAAAGTTATTAGCTGGCTCGACTTATACTTTTGAAAAACTTTTTATAGAGTTAAGCATGTTCTTGTATTTAAATGGAAGTTAATAATGTTCTGGTTAGAGGTTTAAGGTTTTTTTGTTGTTTTTTTAAGTTCCCGGCATGATTATAGCTTCCTTGATATTATGTGTTTGGTGCAGGAGGAGAAGTTGTGTTGATTCATCTGGAGAAAGATGAAATTCAGTTAACTTATTGAAATGTGGTTTCTCTGAGATTCTCTCAGCCCTGGGTATTTTGACCAGAGTCAAGTTCCACAATCATCCTGCCCTCTCACCTCCAGAGACAACTGTTTTTTCCTTCCTTCCCTTCCCGTCTTAAATACATTCACAGCTAGTTGGTATTCCCATTTCCCACTACTTTGCATGGAAAAACTCTAACTTGATTTCTTAAGGGAAAAAAAGATTGATTTTTCTGACCTTAGAAAAATTAATTAGTGGAAAAGACATAGAGCTGGCTGAGTTTCACCTCTTATGGGCTAGAAATTTTATAATATAGTAAATGGCCAGTTGCTTTTAGCTGGTGGTGCACTCTAGGGCAAATCAATGGGACAGGTCCCAAGGGAGCATGACTATACAAAAATTAATTTACATTCAACGATTTCGTCCTAGGATTACATAAGAAAATCTGCATGTTAAGCAAGAGGAAGGTTTATTAAACGGTATGTCTACTGTGCCAATTCCATGAATGGAAAACTAATTATGAACAGACATATCTGTCATCCCAGGAGATGTCTAGATCTGAAGTCTCTGGTCAGTTGGAAGACACGTTTTGGATTTAATATGTTAGGTTTAAGTGGAAAAAAATCTCAGTAGCACGTGCCCTCTGCATCTTACATTAATCATAGCAAGCATCCTATTTAAAATTTGAAATATTTCCCAAGACTTTGAGCTCTATCACAGCAATAGTATGGTGCTTGGTAAGAAGGAAACCATGCTTTCCATGGTGGGATTTATTGGTAATAAATGCCACCATTAGCATCGAAAATGAAAGTTATTTCTAGTAGCTTTTTATGAATTGAAACTTTTTACTCTTTTATGCAGCATGAAGTTCTGAGCATATTGTCTCATACATCTCCTATGTACAGTTAAAATGTTAAATATCTAATATTAGGAGCAAGACTGTTATTCCACCTCTGTAATTCATACATCCGACTATTAATAGTAGTGAGAGTTTTTTCTGACTAATTTTGTAAGGGGAGGAGGATAAAGATCTTAGTCTCATATCTTCTGCTCAATGGCAGCAGGACTTTTTAAACAAGTGATTAATAATCCTGACCCTCTGTCCGGGCTGAGAGGTGTGTAGCTGTAATGTCACAGGGTAGCCGGGTCAATAAAGGCCAGATATATAGCCCATAGCCAATTTATAAACAGATTGCATTCCCAAAATGTGTAACCCTGACTTAAAAAAAAAAATTTACACACACACACACACACACACACACAGAATTAAATGATGTCAAGTTCTCAGAATAGCCAATATGTAATTAGTCCATTGTAGCCCTTGGTGGGGGCTAAGCAGAATTTACTGCTCTCAACTGGATCAGGAAAGGGCTCTGGAAGGAGAAGGATGGGACTGCCAACCGTGGTAGTTTGAGAAGAAGAAGTAGAGCCTTTGGATTTGGCAGGAGTTCTGAAAATCTGGGCGAGGGGTAGAATATGGCCAAAACCGCCATACCAACAACAGAGAAGGACTCTAGCATCTCAGGAGCCACGGCCTCTTGGATCCAGGTCCTGTTGTTCTAAGAGGTAGAAACATAGCATGTTTTCTCATTTGTGAAACACTCACTGGGATCAGTTATCTTCTGTCTGCAAGGCTAGATGCCAGCAAGACAAAGATGAGTAACACGGTCTCTGACTTCCCCGCATCGTAAATCATAATTGTAGCCTCCGTTTATTGAGCTTCTGTTGTGCCCCAGGGCACTGGGGTAGGCAGCTTACCGAAACTATTTCTAATTATAACTCCGTCTCACAGATCGGGCACAGTGAGACATAGAGACCTTATATAATTTCTACAGCGTCACTTAACTAGGATTGGTATCTCTTCTTACCGATCAGCTGTAGGGCAATAAATCTATAATTTGTGAGGGAGGTACTGTTCCTGGAGAGATTTTTTAAAATTACCACATTCTTAATTGCATCTTCCTCTGCAGACGTCATCTTCTAAGCATTTATTTCTAACCCTTTTCTGTATACTCTTTAATGTTTTTCTTTTTCTTCATGGCCATACCCACAGTTGACTGGTTTAATTGCAATGAGCATCCACTTGAGATGAAAGACTCCACCACGTTCCATCTTTATCTTAATTTTATTGAATTGCAACACCTAAGTTGTTGTTTTTTTTTAATCACTAGTAGCAGCACCGTCATTTTACTACGTCCTACTCATTGTCCTAAAAAATAAGGCAGAATATTCAGATGATGGCACGGGCACTGCTGGATGCAGATGGTAATGAAGTGGGTAACACCGTGGACTTGAGCGACTGTGAGCACGCAGCAGCTTGAACTCTTCCCTCGTTGGCCAGTGTACATGCATCTGAGTTCAGTGCACGGTACAAAGGAAGACTGTTGAGAAATGTTGATGTGTGGGTTTGAAAATGGGTTGATAGGAAATCAGATGTTTAGAAACAAACGATGATGGAATTGAAGGATATTAAGCAGTGTTTGCCCAAGGGGCCCAGAAAGGCCCAAAATCTATCCTACCAGTCACTTTTCTATTTTGGGAAGTGTATGAGGGGGATCCAGACCTAAGGAACCTAAGGACCTAAGGCGGAAAGTAAATGAATCTTATATTATCCCTTGAACTTGTACCTAAGCCTCCAATGCAAAGTACTTTACTGATAAGCTCCCCTACCCTTAGCCAAATCCGGATCTAACCACTGTCTGGACTGGTTACATGCAAGGAGAAAGACAAAAGGAGAGAGTACCAGAGAGGAGGTGTTTCACAGCCACACATTTGGACTTTTCATTCACAGTGTCCACTAGCACATGTGGCCTGTCAGTGGTCTGGAATCCAGTCCCCTCAGAGAGAGGGCAGTTCTTTCCTGGTGTTCATTCTAACACAGGAGGGAAATCGAGGACTGCCTTCAAAGGCTAAGCCAGAATTGGCATCTACATTTTTCTGACCCCAAAGCCCATGCTTCGTCTATAATGTAAAGCTGCGTCTTCTTTCAAGATCAGTGGGTCAGGGGAACAGAATCTGCACATGGCCAAACAAGGACCATTTCATAGTAATAGACTAGTAAGTCCTGTTATTCAGCTCAGTATTTTTCAGAAATAGCACTTCTTGCCTCGGACCATTACCATAAACTGGTACACAGCAGGTCTGAATGTATAGCAGCACCAGCGGAAAGCTCATTTTTAATGATTATCAGACTAGCATCCCGTTTTCTCCATCAGTATTTCTGTAGCCTGGGCCGTAGTTATGGACAACTACGCTTTGATAATATAGACCTGCTGCATTTCCATGAAGCTGAAACTACCAGTGATGAGCACTTTGCAAGCTCCTCTTAATTTAGCATGCAGTATCTAGTGAAAATGGCATTTAAGTGTGGTATTAGGTTCTGAACGATAGTAACAAAATATCGTTAGCAAAATGTCACCGAAGCTCCTAGCAGGCCCATCGATGTTTTTCTGCTGCTAGTGGAGAGAGCATCTTGGCCTCTGGTGCCTGGTCTGGCCCCAGCTATGAAATAATAAGCAGGTCTGCAGGTCAGCTCTGGGTAAATGAAAGGCTGTGGTTTGATCTGTAGAAATTTCAGGTCTTGAAGGGTGGCAAACTGCCTGCAGCACAACACATAGTGGGTTACCTTTTGAACTTCCACATCACCAGATTATTTCAGTTTAGATTGTTTATAAAGCAGCCCACAGGACTTCCCAGCTGGTCACAGCTCTGGACTCACCAGCGCCCTATCATTTTACCAACCCCACAGGGCCAGGCAACATCTAGGAATGTGCTTTTAATCATACTTTGTCTCTTGGTCTTTGTCTGTGCTTATATACCCACGAATGCACGTGAACACACATATACCCACGAATACACGTGAACACACATATGCACATTTCCCCAAAGATGGGTAACCCAGCCTTGTGGGGGGGACAAATCTGCCCAATTTTATTAAGACCATCTATGTTTCGACCACAAAAAGAGGGATGTAACTATTTTCTCTCAAGCATAGCTTTTGGAATCGTTCAGAATATCCTCTCTTACGGCATATTTCAAATGCCTACTAATTTACTCTTTGTAGTAGTAGTGTGCATGAAACATTTTCCTACTGTATTTTTTTTAACTAGGAGAGGTGACCTTTTTTTACATTTTGTTAACAAAGTGTGACATAGGTTTTTTTTAGGTCTATAGATGTTCTTGCCTTCTTTCTAGGACCAATTTAGCACACCCTCTGGTTTAATAAGTTAAAATATAACAGACAATTTTAATTTCCTTTCCTCTTGAAAAATGGAATTCTACTTAGAGTGTAAAATGGAGCTTTTTAGTTCTGTGCCTTGGGAACTCTTTTAAGTAATTTCTAGGAGTGGTTATTGTTGGGCCCCGGTTGGGCGTGTGCCATTTGTCTTCTGCCTTTCCACAGGCGTGCTGTTTTGAGATTGGGCTTAGGAAGATTTAAATGGAAATCAGTTAAGTGGTAATTTTATCATCTCCGTATATTATTCTATGTACAGTCTAGACTTGTTATCTCACCCGTCAAGCCACTGGTGTGTTATTACTCACGCACTGCCCGGGTCACATTTGCTGACTGTTTTACCAAGGATTAGCTTGACTTCCCTCCACTTTGTCACTAGGAGGAGACCGAATGGAATGAGTGCTTGTTGACCTTCTCCTGGTTAAAGGGTTTGGAGGCTCTAAGCCCAAGTACATGCTAACTCCAGAGCTGTAACAAATCTCAATGCTGCCATGTTTTGTATGGGGACCCTGAGTAACATTCACAAAGTTCTGACTTTCTGAACTGACCCCTGCCTTGTCCAGCTTAGCACTCTGTGAGTAGCTCTCCACCTCATTTATTTCTGCCCTGACTGTTCTGCCACAGCTTCAGCTGTAGTATGGGGGCAAATCCTGCTTGAAAGGCACTTGAGCAAAAACTTAAATGAAATGCATGCAACAGTTGCAACATATGTCTAGAAATTTGAAATTTGTTTCTACTCAGTTTATTGTGTTTCTGGAATTACGTACATTAACAGGCAGCTGAAGTCAATATTTATGAGATTCAAATTTTTATTCCAAAAAAAATAGAAATAAAGCGACTGTTACGAACTACGTTTAGAGGTCATTGGACTTTTCTTAATATGCTGATGTGTAGAAGCCATTTATGCTTTCCTAGGTGGTACATTCTTTACTCTCCTCATTCCTCCTTTGATTCGGTTTTTACATCTAGTGGTTCAAAGATTTGGAGAGAACAAGGTGGGGGTTCAGGTGGGTCTTTGTGTGCCTGTTTTCCCAGGAGTTTCAGTATACAGACTCTAAAGAATTATCAGGGGTTTATAGATCAGAAGGTAACAATTGCTCCATTGATTTTCAAAAGGCATGGAATCCTGTAGGCAGAACCACACTAGTCTGTGCCCATAAAGGAACCTGCAGCTTTTCACTGGTGTACTTGTTAAAGATTACCAGCCTTGATAGTACTAAATTTCAAAAGCTGGCATCGTTGAGAAAAGAATAAGCAAAGTAGCAACAAACAGCCCAGTGATTGTGGATTGCTATTGTTTGGGCTTTTGGGAGACCAGGCATCAAAGGAAATTTTCTTCTGAAGGCATAGTTTTGAAATACAGTGCAGCTCAATTGTTTGGTGTTGTGTTTAAGTTTCAGGTTCCAGAAACAATCACGCATTAATTCCTAGCAAGCAGTGTGACATTATAGTTGCCCCCTTGGAAGGCGTTTGGATTCTTGTCCAAGTCTACACTTAAAAGTGCTGTTAATCTTAAAATTACATGCAATTGTTTCGTTTTTCTTCTTTCCCTCCTCCCAAGCATGATTACTTACCTGTTTGCTAAAAAAGGTTGCTGTGGCTTTAAGATCTTAAAGGAGACCAAGGATAGGAGTTTTCTTATAAAGGAGGCTTTCATGCTTGCGTAGCCTGCTGGTTCTGCTCTGTGTGGATTCCATTAAAGTCTTTTTCCATGGGTTTCTGATTCCTTTTCCTTCCTACCTTCCATAAAAGACGTAAATAAATATTTTGTTCCTTTTTCCCCCCCTTTCTTTCTTTTTCATACCAGACTATGAATCCTCCTCTTCCTCCACCCCCTCTGCTGGCCTCTACACCTGCAGGCGCGACTGCTGCTGCTGGAATGGGACCCAGGCCCACAGCGGGACCCGCTGACCAGATTGCACATTTACGGCCTCAGACTCGCCCCAGTGTGTAAGTGAGGGTATCTGTTATTACTGCTCAAACGTTCATTCCATACTAAGCCCCAGCAGCAGAGGTAGAGAAACACCTTTCTGATAGGAACTGGTGACAGGCTTACGGCTTGCCCAAGTGGTTTGTGTTCTGCAAACGTCTGCCCAGCCATGCATTTAATTAGGAGACTGCTGAAACAAAATGGGTCTAACACATGCTCTGGCGAGGCAGGCATCCTGCCGAGTGAAGGCCCTTTCGGAGTTTAGGGAAACATAGCTGTTGCTTCTTCCTACGACCATATGTATACGGAACTGTCTTTTGAGCCTTTTGTCTTCATTGTCCTTCCTTGCCTTAGGATGCGAAGGAATGAGAAGGTACTCCACACACATCAGATCTAGTTGTACTATGCATGGAAAAAGCTGTAAATCCTCAGCAATAAGTATCCACAAAAGTCTAACTATCTTGTTCAGGGTTTACCGATGATAGAATACAGGTAGACTGTTGTGGACCCTCGATTGTGTGAGTTTATACATGGAGCGGTTAGAGCCCTGGTACAAAGTACTGGTTAGCGCTGCCTGCCTGGTTTCCACATGTTCATGGCACAATCACTGTGCACCGGGGGGTTGTTTTGCCCTCTCTATGATAGGGGCTTTCTCTCCCTTTGACTTGTTCAAACGCAGTATTTTTCATGGCCGAGCATACAAACGCAGGTGCAGCCCAAGCCTCTCCATTCAGCTTGTGTGTAGAAGGCAGCGTGTTGTGCTTCCCAGTGGGATTTCGTACCATATGTCCTCCTTCGGGGCTCCTTCCCAAGTCGAAGACGTGCCCTTTGAAGAGCTCAATTTTCCCAGTGGGTACCTAAGCCCCAACAGCAAGTTGGGCACTCTGGGAAGCTCCGTTAATTCTTTCACACCCCATGGATACCATTTGGTAGGATAATCACCCTCACCCTGGGAGGACCAGGGTGGCAGTTGTTAATCAGGAAGGCTTCAGCCTTCTGAATGTAGATGGCAAAGCCTCTTTTAATGGACAGTTACCAGTGCTACTCCCAGGTGAAAGGAGTGTGCTTGCTGTTTACGTTCGTACAAAATAATCAAGACTATATACCAAGGAAGACTTCTAAGCATCATGGGGTTTGTCTGTTACTCAGCCTGAAATCAAACCTTCTTTTCAATTCCAGGTATGTGGCTATCTATCCATACACTCCCCGGAAAGAGGATGAACTGGAGCTGAGAAAAGGGGAGATGTTTTTAGTGTTCGAACGTTGCCAAGATGGCTGGTTCAAGGGAACATCAATGCATACCAGCAAGATAGGGGTTTTCCCTGGCAATTATGTGGCACCAGTCACAAGGTATGGTTTTGAATAGAAAAAAAGAAAGAAAAAGAAATGGTTTACTAAGTGCTAAACAGAGAGGCTTTGTTCTTTTCCATGGCTCTCTGCCTATCCAGATTCCTTCTCACATTATAATTGCCTGTTACATAGCCAACATTTGAAAAATCCATATCTGTGTTTGCTGAAACCCCTTCTAACTCTAAAATTCTTAGCTTACCTTTCATATGGATATATGTGAAATTCTAGGTTTCTACCAATAAATCTACTGGGTTTTAAGTTGTTTGCTTTAAGTTATATGTAGGAGACTCAACTAGACAATTTTCAATATTATTCTGCTTGAGAATAAAAAGCATAATATTTAATATAAACAAAAGCCGTATTAATATTTGTATGTTTCTATAATGCTTACTATTGTGCCAAGTAGGCAAATTTCTAAATGTGTTTCGCATATTGACTTTAAGTGCTTAAACAACTCATTGTTGTAGTGTCTATTATTGCCCCCCACCCCCTTAATAGATGAGGGAATGGAGACATAAAGAGATTCAGTAACTTGTCTGAGATCATATAGTGAAGTAATTCTCAAACCCAGGTGGTCTGGCTCTATATTCCAATAGCTTGATTACCTCTGAATCCTGCCAATTAATTTCTATAAAACAGTCAGAAATAAAATTCCTTTATATGACACAGATTCTTTATCCTTCTCAACGGAAGGTCATCTTGCAACCTAGGGGAATTTGGCAATGTCTGGACATAATGACAGGATTGTGATTATGGGGGCAGGGGGAGGTTGCCATTCGCATCTCGTGCATAGAAGCCCCGGATGCTGCTAAACATCCTACAATGCAGCCAGCCTCCCACAGAAAGGAATTATCTGGCCCAAAATGGCACTGAGGTTGAGAAATCCTATGATAGAGAAATGGAAAGTAAGTGCTCTTAACTATACAAAATTTTCTTTATTTTATTCAGAGATAGTCCACCTTCTGGTCACTGAGGAAAGTAGCCTTGGAAATGGAATGAAATGTCCCCAATGGCATCAGCATTGAGTTAGCCTCGGGTTTGGGCCACCAGGCTCTTAATAAGTGGTCCAGGTTTAACTGTGTTAAATCATTTCTTAAACCCCCTGATTTTAAGTAAATGGCTTAATGAACTGACATGTTTGTCAGCTGTTGGCCTTGATTTATAGGTTGGCCGGCAGCCTAATCAAATGAAAATCACTATTGTTGCAGATGGTGACAGGATGCTAGCTTTAATTTGACTTGCAGATTTTTAATCAATATAAACCTTCTTTTCTGTATATGTTAAAAGTTAATTCAGTATCCAGAACATGGCAGATAGACCCTCCCTGGTGGGGAAAATCAAAAACAAGCCACAAAAATGATTAAGGGAAGTAAAATAAACCAAACAACAACAAAAATACTAAGTTAACAAAGGAAAACATTTTCGTAAGATTCAAAAACAAACTATTAATTGTCTCTGGAGAGATGCTTACTTAAATTCGTTGTTATTCATCATGGTAAATACCACCGTGTTTCCCTGTGAATAAGACCGGGTCTTATATTAATTTTTGCTCCAAACGATGCATTAGGGCTTATGTTCATGGCATGTCATCCGGAAAAATCATGCTAGGGCTTATTTTCTGGTTAGGTCTTATTTTCGGGGAAACACGGTAAGTAAATTCGAGTTAACAAAGTATTCTACCTAGTAGAAAGTTACCATAAATGAAATTGTTGCTTAAATGAATGTAGAATATAAAAAAAAATACATTACATAAAGCTATACCAAACCTAATTTAATTTAATTCAACCAGTATTTATTTAGAGCTAGCTGTACCACTGCAAATCCTGGAGAAATGGAAAACAACCATTTCACACTGACCGTGTCTTCAAGGAACTTTTATTGAGTCAGAAGTACTTAATAAGGACTTTACTAAAAAATATCAAACCACATTTTATAATCAAGGGTCATGGAAGGAAGAAATCCACATGAAATAGAGTCAAAGCATCTTAAGACTGAGCCTTAGGCAAACCTTCTTGAAATGGTGGGATTTCTGGGGGATCTTGAAACATAAATGAGATTACAGTAGGTCAAGAGACACCAGAGAGGACATTCCAAGAGCGTTTCTGTATGTGTATGTGCACACGTGTGAGTATGCACAGGCACTTGTGGGCTCTGGAGCTCTGGGGGCAAGGAGAGAGCAAGGCTCTCTGTAAGGTGACAAACCTGTCTTCCTGGATAGATAGAGCAGGAGAATCCAGGGCCATGCAGCAGTGGAGAGGTTTGGCCTTGGTGTAGAAAGCTGACCCCAGTAACTGTATATTCTTGAGCAGAGGATGATACATGATTTTCATGATGCATGGTTTTTTCAGAATCCATTTGAAGACCTTTCTCTGCCTCAGGGCCATCATTACATTGAAGTTGCTATTCTTACACTTCATAAAAATGATTCCATTCATTTTTTTTTTAAATGTCCTGTCTTAAAGCTCTGAGTCATTTTTCTTGCATTTACTTGTCCTGTCTCCCACTTTGCTGATGGATTGGGATTTCTATGTTTCTGTCTTGGCAGGGCGGTGACAAATGCTTCCCAAGCTAAAGTCCCTATGTCTACAGCTGGTCAGACGAGTCGAGGGGTGACCATGGTCAGTCCTTCCACGGCAGGAGGGCCTGCCCCGAAGCTCCAGGGAAATGGTATGGCCGGGAGTCCCGGTGTTGTCCCCACAGCTGTGGTGTCAGCAGCTCACATCCAGACCAGTCCTCAGGCGAAGGTCTTGTTGCACATGACTGGACAGATGACAGTCAACCAAGCCCGCAATGCTGTGAGGACAGGTAAGGGGGAAACCAGCCTGCAAAGCATCAGCAAAAGGGCTTGCCTGCCTAGTGTTTCATCTTGTATGACAGATGTTGAGAAAAGCAGATGTATTATTATTAAAGTAACGAGTAACAGGAAATAGAAGTAGGCACAGTCTCGTCAGTGGCACATTATGTCTGCTTCCTTTGGCTAAGTCTGCCCTGCACATTAATTCAAGGCTGCTCTACAGATCGAAAGAAATTAGGCTGATCCTAAGAAGGTCAGTAGTACTTGAAAATAGGACTTCTGTAGTCATGATCAGGTGATCTCAAATCTCACTGCTGCCAGCTGTGTGTCCACTGAATGCTGGTCTGCTCGCCGGTGGGCTTGATGATATTCTATGAACTTAGTCACTAGTCTGTTTTAAACCCAGTGGGATCTTAAATAGCTTTTCTTTTTTCTGTGGCATTGAAACCTACCAAGAGCCTTGGGTAACAATGGGAGTAAACTGGTGACTTCTATCAGAAAAACCAAAAGAAGGAAAATGATTAACAAGAAAAGGGAGAATCCTTTTTTAAAAAAGCAGTGGCGGCCAGTAGAGTTTGACACTGTAGAGAATGCCATCCGGAACTGGCTCCGTGTCTCTTAACTCCAAGGAAAGACCTTCTCTGACTGAAGGGCCTCAGGGTTATAGCTAAGCTTCCAGGCACTCAAAAGCTTCAAGGGCTGATCCGGAAGGAGAATGATGTCTAGAGATCCAGCTAAGATGAAGTGCTTTTAAAACCGCCATTATTTATTGTGATAAATGCAGTCGTAACCTTTCGTTATGGTCTGGTGCAGTAAAATGACTCATGTCATGGTGAGTAGCGTTTACTGGAAAGTTGAATTTGACCTTGTTCCCTCCTGTCATCTACTAGTTGCGGCACACAACCAGGAACGGCCTACAGCCGCGGTGACGCCCATCCAGGTACAGAGCGCCGCTGGCCTGGGCCCTGCGCCAGGTGGCCTGCCGCATCATGCCTTGGCCGCCTCCCAACCGCCGCCTCCAGTGGCAGGCCCGGCTGCCCACGCCGCCGCCGTCGGTCTGGGCCGAGCCAGTGCCCCCCTGGCCTGTGCTGCAGCGGCATCCCTGGCCTCCCCCGGCGTCGCCGCCGCCTCTCTGGAGACCGAGCCCAGTGGCCGGGCAATGACCATTCTCTCTGGACTTCCCACGTCGCCTGACAGCGGCGCTGTATCCGCTTGCGGGAGCAGTTCAACAGCCAAGCCAGACAAGGACAGCAAAGTAAGACCAACGGCCTGTGTCTCTGCTTACGTGGTGCCCCATCATTTGTGCTGGTGAAAGGACACATTCAGCAGTCCTTCAAAGGTTACCTGTGCGAGTCACTGTGCCAGGTGCTGCATTCCTGTGTCTCTGCACTTAAACACCCACCAGCTGGCAGGCCCTGTGTTAGATGTCGGGGAGACCTCACTGAATAAGCCCGTCACGCCTCCTTCAGCTGCATCTCCTTCCTGAAGGAATTTCCTTTCCGAAACCGTAGTTACTCACTCTTTCATTTTGCTGTCCTTAACTCTTTTCCTGTTCAGTCAGTTTTGCTTCTCGGTTAACCGTTCTGGGGGAGGGAAATGTTTAACATGCAAAGAGGTTAAAACTGTTGATCAGAAGTGTTATTTGTGGATTTATTTTTTTCTGCAGTGTATTTTATTATAATCAGCATGGATAGTTTTACTTTTGACTTGAAATATAGGGGAAAATTATTTTCTAAATCGATCTTTTAAAAATCTCTCCTTTGGGGCTGAATTTCAGAGAAAATATAAATGGAAAGCTGTGTTTGAAAGACTAACCTATGGTTGTGGTTGGAGGCAAGGGAAATCGATGGTGATTAAATGTGAACAGGAAGAGAAGAGGGATAACAAAGTCTGGATAATTGTATTATAGTCATGGTTTTTTCTTCAGTATTTCATGCATTTCTCCTAAACAAACAACAAAAAAAGCCCTGTTCTGGGAAGCTCTAGGGTTATCATAAACTCTTAGCCACCTGGTAATGGGTGTTGCTCTCTTTAAATGGTTAGGTAAGCCTGTAAATAGAGGTTTATAAGGAAATAAACTTTACAGCCTACTAAAAAGTTAATATTTAATTGTTGGGTTAACATGACCATTTTTGAAAAAAGATTGGTATCTGTTCAGCGTTTATAATTAACTACATTAAACTCGTATCACGCTGACATGTTCAACTATGTCAATATCTTTCAAAGAATAATTTTATGGTTTAGATTGTAAGGTTTTGGAACAACGTGTCTCAGGGCCCTTGTCACTGTTCAGCCCCTGCCCTTCCTGGAAAGAACTCATTGACCCTCGGGGGCTTGAAAGGGACCTGTGCTGGGCGGAATCATGGCTCCCCAAACATGTCCATGTCCTAGTTCCTGAAATTGGAGAATATGTTTCCTTACATAGCAAAAAGGGATCTCACAGGTGTGATTTTGAAGTGAGGGGATTATCCTGGATGATCTATAATCACAAAGATCTTCATGAAAGGGAGGCAAGAGGATCTGGACCAGAAAGATACGACTTCAGAAGCAGAGATCAGATTCAAGGAAGGAGCCACAAGCTGAGAAGTGCAAGCAGCGTCTAGAATCTGGAAAAGACAAGGAAACAGATTCTTCCCTGGGGCCTCCAGATGGAATGCAGCCCTGCCAACACCTTGATTTTAGGACCTGATTTTTCTCACCAAGTTTATGGTGATTTGTTATAGCAGCAACTAATATAGGACCTCAGGGGTTATCCTGTTGAGTACCCATCCTCGATAAATGGCCATGACCTTTATTTATAAACTATATTGACCACGAGTGCCCTGGTGACCACCTCCGTGGTGTCCTATGTATGCCATTTTCTTTGTTTTGAGGTGCTATGTAGAAAATGTTGATTTCCTTTCTATATGATGCTTTGAGGTATTTCAAGGTTATTTTCTTTCTTTTCTTTTTTAAGGTTCCTCATGTCACAGGTTATAAATTTTTTCTTCCTAAATACTCTCTCATTTACTGTTGCAAGTCCACTAAAGAGACTTTTCCTAGTTGATATAAATTCAGTAATTCCATGATTAACATGACTGGAGTGTCATTTAGCCCACATCCCTCCATTCTGTCTACAAGGATATCATGGCAGAACTTATCAAATGCCCATTGAGATCTAAAAAGATCAAGAGAAGGGCTAAATGTCTTTTGCATTCTCCTGTCCAAACAATTCCCCGGTGGCCCCATTATTTCACCTGTTAGTTATTGTTAGAAAGTGTCTCTTGGAGGAGTCTCTGAAGAGCAGAATCTCATTTCCTTTCCTAAGTAAACCTTTCATTAATACTGTAATAGAATTTTCCAGACAGTCTTCAAAGTGCATTGTTGCCTTCTTTTTGAAAATTAGGACCACACATCCCTTCTCTAGCCTGTTTAGTTGACCTGATCCCAGGTTCACCAGGATCTGTCAAAGATTGTGGGTTTCATTTTGTCTGTTAATTTTCTTTGCACGCTGGGGTGAATTCAGCCTGTCGAGAACAGTCATTTGATCTCGAAATCCCAGTCTCTTCACCCATCTCTCTCTTATTGAGGTTTGTTCTTCCCTTCCAGTCTGAAGATTATCCTTCCCTTTCTTACACCATCTGAGAACCATCATCTGTGCCAAACAGCAGGTCTGTCTTTCTTGTTCTGGCTTCAAACATAACTTTAAAGCAGCATGCAGCACGCACACCTCCTTCTTTTTTCCTTTTTTCCTTTTGTTTTTTGGTCTTTAGCATTTTTGCAACTTTAAGCTCATGTGGATCATGATAATGTTCTTTCTTAAGGGGCGCTTCTCTTGATCTTTTTGTAGGAGTCCTTTAAAAAATTTGAGCCCATTAGGCTGCTCCCCAGGGGACCACATCCCGTTCTTTTAGATGCCTCTATATTTTCCTCTGCTGGGATACATTTGCAATTGTATGGTTAGAATTTCATTCTGGAGAGCCCTCCCATTCCTCTTGAAGTATCTTTCCTTTTGAGTTTCAGGTCATGCATATATTTTCTTTGAACTTTTAAAATCAGTTCTTTTAAACTTGAGCGTTCAAACCTAACTATATAGCCAACCTCTCTTTGAGTGCTTCCTTCCAAGTTCTCAATATGTCTGCTTCACCAGCTGAACCTCTTCACCCCCCACCTGGTCTTCACCTTCCCCCCAGGTGATAACAGTTAGATTCAGAGTTACCCTTGGCTCAACTTTCTGTGAGATGAAACTATTAGCAAGTCAAGGAAAAAGTGTATCAGACATTCCGGTTTTGAGACTTCCAGCAAATCTCTAGGTGTTTGACCATTCCCTTGTTATCTCTATCTTCTTTCGTCATTTTATGATCAGCATCATTCATGTACTTAAACTTTCCAGGCAGTGTGGGATGTGTCCCCCAAATGGCGGCTTGTTGATTGCTCTCTTCTCTTTACCCAAATGCTCTGCCATGAGCTACCAGTGGTGTGCCAGAGACATGTAACTTCTGGACATGCACACAGGCCTATTGCAGGTTCTCATCTAACTGGGCTCTTCCTTTTGAACAATGCTTTATGTGGAAGTATCTATCTCACAAAGCCTCACAAAATTGAGGCTTTTTGTTTCTGCTTAAAATCTCTACCTAATGAAATCTGGTAACTGGATTCTGTGGTTTGGTAAATAGGCACCTGAAACTCTGAGATGTATTTCCAAACATCCTATGTTATTTCTTGATTGAAATCTTGGGCCTTTCTGCCATTGTTGTTCTTCTTTCTGTAAGATCCCTGATGTCTCCGACAGTTATCAGTTTAACAGGTCTATCTGGACATTTTTCTGACTTCATACTCAGTTTAAAGTCTCCATTATTTGATTAGCTAGTCTCCAGGCAAATGCATTTCCCAAACCTTATGAAATACTCATGTATGTGCATATATATATTTTTTTTATTGTTTTCTTAATATAAAAAATTAATTATATTTATTTAGAAGTTAGAGAAAATTGAAACATCCAAACAAAACCTAAATATTATCCAAAATTGCAAAGCAAATCATTAATATTATGGTGTATGTATGCTTTTTTTCCCCTCATATTCCAAAATATAATAAATATTATTTTGGTATAGTAAGCTTTCATCAGAAAATAAAATATTTTTCTTTAGCACGAATTACATAATTGACTGCTCATATATTTTCTAAATTCTGGTAACATTTAAACTGAGGCATATTAAAAATTTTAAGAGTTTATTTGATCAAATATCTATTCAAATCAGGCAATGCCAAACCAGAAGTGATTAGGAGTGCTCTACCAACAGAACCTAGGAGCGAGCCTTTTATAGAGAAGACAGGAAGTAAAGCAAGGACATTATTTGATTGGCGATAGCTTGAGTAGTTGCCTTATTTGGAGAAAATTAGTTAGCTGTTTGTGTCTAGTTGTCCTTAGGTTTTGATTTCTTAACCTTGAGGCATTTATGGGTTTAGGTTTTGTTTTGCTAACATAGGCTGCTGAGGCATTAGAACCACCTCCATCTAAGGGCCTTTAACTAAACCTTTCGTGGTTTGATTAATTTAACAGTTTTAACCCTCCCATAAGAAAAAGAGAGGAAACCATCTCTGATTGCCCATTCTACCCCACATGCTTCCATCTCCTAACCGACCTTCAGAGTCTCTGAAGATGCTTCCTAAACGCTCTGACATTGCTATTCATTCCCGTACAAATCGGCGGGAGCGGGTGTTGGCTCTCCTGCTCTGTGCCCGTCCTCGACATGTTCCTGGAAGCATTCTTACATGTTCCTGGAAGCATTCTTACGAGTGGTCAACATTCAGCGCCTCAAGCCACCCACCCCAAATTCCTAATGACGGTTTCCTGTAAGAAGCCAACCACAGTTTTTCTTCAATCAATCCACTAATCTTTAATATTTAAGGACCTTTGCTATTATTCTTGGTTTTCTTAAGCAGAAGGTCCGTCTAGTTTTTAAATGCCCATTTTCTTCTATTGTGAACATTTGTCCTGAAGTCCCGAGTGATCGCTTTCTTTGCTCACGTGATTTTCCTTCTTCCCAGTTCTTGTTTTGCTCCGAAACCAAGGTGTTCTGTGGGCTTCACCATTTCATTTTCTTAAGGCGAAGCCCACCCTCCCTCTTATGTGGCCGGAGTCACTGTTCCAGCCCCGCCGACAGCGGGGATCCAGACCCGGTCTGCTCAGTGCAGATCCGCCTGCAGAGTTCAGCTCAGTGACCTTTGTGACCTTGGGTCAAGGTGTCTGCTCTTATCCTTCAACAGAGTAGATGTGGAATGATGTGCTTCTGCAGAAGCTGCCTCTGCTGAACTCACAGAAGGGAAGAGTGGGGCTTAGTTTATATCTCACTTCCACCCCTTACCAGCTGTATGATTTTAGGCAAGCTTAGCGTAATATCGATGCCTGTCTCATCAGGTGGGTGCGAGAGATAAATGTGAACATCCTTGGAAAAGCATTTACTAAGTTTCTTGAATCCAGTAGTGTTTAACCATCTCTAGGATTTCACACGCCTTTCCCTCCACACACTTCCTTAATAAAGCCTTTCCCGAGCCCTCCCACCCCCTGGTCATTCTCTCTCCTATTTGTCCCCCGCCCTATTTTTCTGCAGAACACCTGTTATACAGCCATGTTGGTGTCTCTGCTAGAAAATGTGAACCGCTGGTTGTCTTGCTCACTTATTCCCAGAGACTAGCATGTTGGTGGTTCCTATACGGCGCTGAATAAATATTTGTTGAAAGAATGAGCGATTATTGTTAGACAATCATATGAATTAAGTTTTTGAGATTCCTTATCTAAGAACAGCGACTCAGATGATTGGGAGTCTGTAGAGTTTTGGTGACCAGGGGCCTGGAGCTACTGTCTCTGTACATCTGAGGCCAAGGAGGCGAATAAAAAGGCAGATTCAGTGGGTAGAATGTGGTTAATTGTAAGTTGCTCAAATGAAATTTATTTTTGCTTGGGGAAGGAGCTCTGACTGGATATTTCCGATATTGTACTCATCCTGTGCAATATGACTGATAGAAAGTCATTAAATTGATGTTCAGAAATTATATATGTAAAAATTACTTTTTCTGGTTGTCTGGTGATTCTTTTCTGACCCAGATAGTTATTATTTTTTTTTTAAATCTGAGATGCAGTTTTAAATCATCAGATCTTCTCAAGTGAAAATCGTGACTATAAAAACATTATTTCATTTAGGAATAATTTCTTGGGAAACCCACAGGAGAATAACTATTAAGGTTTATGTAAGAAGATATGCTCCCTTTCTTTATGCATGCTATCCTTACATTTGAAAAATTGGTTTGCTGAAGTGTAATCTTTAGTAATTCGTCTATAGTTTTCATTTCTGCTGTTGGATTTTGGAAAAAAAACAGAGGTGCACTTAGATGATAAATGTCTGAGTTTGCAAAATTATCTCTCTCAAGTGGCACATTGTTCTGCTAATGTAGAAGACCTCAGACTATATTAAAAGCATAGCTCCTTGGAACTAGAGCAGCCTCTTTTCTGTTTCACACCCCCAGCCCCTACCCCTGACTCCCTGCGACAACACCTAATCCTCTGCCTTCTGCTCCGTGGGTAGTCGGCATCGGCTGATGATGATAACACATCCCATAGAAGTCATTAAAGCAATCTGTATTTAATGTGTTTAATCATTTTAGATGAACCAAGCCATCTTTCTTCTTAATCACTTTAGAGGGTGTTCCCTGAGCGCTATTCCGTTAACTGATATTTTTTCTGAGCGCCCAGACTGAGCTTTTAAGAAACATCTTTAGCTCTGGCTTGCTGAGATTGTAATTTATCAATGGATTTGCTGTTCTCAGTAGATCTGTGGGGGTCCAGGGATTAGAGCGTGCTGCTTTCTTACGTCATGGCAGGCATAGCTGGAAGCTGTGGCTAACTGCTGCTTTAGATGTGTAAGCTATTGGACCCGACTCTTTCCCAGCTCATTTTTTGGCCCTCCAGACCTCAGGCCCCCTTGAAGAAATGTGGCAGCGGCTTTGGCAGGTGTTTCCTCAGGCCACTTCATTGGCCATTGTGTAGAGGATTTGGGAAATCCAAAATACCCTCTCTTACTTCTTTAGCCCTGGGGTGAGCTGAATATGTCCCCTTCCTCCCACCTGTGTCAATCTGTCTGTCATCCTTGGCCTTTCCGCTCTGGAGGTACAGGGCTCTGCCCTGGGCATTGGGTGTGAGACAGACAAGTATGAGGCACAGGCGCTGCCCTCAGTCAAGCAGGTAGTCCAACGGGAGAGTGTCGTGTATTGAAACGCAGACAGTAACCTCTTGGGAAATGTGAAGTTAAATAAATGAAGTAAAAGCTAGTAAGGCGAGTTGAGGGGAGGCCTAAAAGAGAAATGCAAAAGAACCTTGCTCAGGCCGAGGTGGGGAGTAGAGGGGTGCGCCATCCTTTGACTGGCTCCGCCCGTCTTCAGCCTGAGCCTGCAGCCTGAGCCTGCAGCCTGAGCCTGCAGCCTGAGCCGAGCACGTACAGAAATGACTGCCCTTCCCACTGTGGGGCCCCTCCCTCTGTTTCTAACCCAGGAGATGGGCCTGTGGTGCAGTCTCCCCAGATGCTCTTTCATCCTCTGATAAATGATTACTTCTGTCTCTTCCGTTTTTCCTGCCATTCTGTCTCTAATGGAACTGTGTTGTTATGGAGTGAGACTTTTTCCCCAAGGGATTTTTACTGAGTATGAACTAACTCATATTCCCAAGAAAAATTCCTTAGTGTTATCTCTCCTCGTGGGCCCCTCATAGTTCTGTTTTTCTATTCGTGGACCTTAATAATCCTCATTGGCCTGTAGAGTTTTCTCAGGAGTTGTTTCTCCATGACATGTTTTATTGTTAGGCCATGTTTCCATTCAGAGGACTTTATCATGTAGTTGACATTTTAGTAAAACAATTTAAAATGATGATTGTTATCTGTGCTTGGTCATCAGAAAGAACATGGACACTTAGGGTTTGGGAATGAAGGAGAGCTAGCTCGAGATCTGGTTTTCCTAGAAGAGCAAAGAAAGAAAATGTCGAAAGAGACAAAGATGCAAAAGAGATGGTTTCTGTGGCATGATGTTGCTGGGAAAAATTCTTATTTGTACATTTGCTTCCAAAAAGAGACATAAAAATGGTTTTGATTATGCTGAAGCTTTCTTTAAATTTTTGTACAGTTGTTTTTTGGCTTTCTAAACAAGGAGGTACTTGCACAATAGAAATGGTTTGACCTCTATTATTTTTGGCTTGTTAAATTTCATAAAGGTGACATGCGAGAAGTGATTTAGTCCTTCACTCTGAGGAAGTTATCACTACCTATAAATACAAGCACTCACAGCTGTGGGTGCGGAGTAAAACGCTATTAGGTTTACGCTGACTTCAGCACACAAGACACTAGAGATAGGATAGGCACAATTTCAGGAAGTTATATCCATAATCTGAGATTTCCATTTTGTCCTAAAATGTCTACTTCTGCCTTCGCCCAGTCTGGGATGTGAATTGGTGAGTTTTTTTGTTTTAAATATTTTTTATCTGCTTACTCTACCTCAGTTAGAAGATAGTGGTGAACAATGAATGGAATGTCCCAAATAAGCAAAAAACCATGCGGGCAGAAAGGGAGAAGAAAGAGAAGCAAAAGGTCGGGTTAACAACCACACAGAAATTGGTAACCGGCAGATCATGGATAACCAGACATCCACAGTAATAATTTTAAAAGATCAAATCAAAAACTGAAACTGTAGCACCTATGTAGATTGCAACAGCAACTGTAAGGTCAGTCTCCAACTAATACACTTTTTTCTTTCCTAGAAAGAGAAAAAGGGGTTGTTGAAGTTGCTTTCTGGAGCCTCCACAAAACGTAGGACCCGAGTGTCGCCTCCAGCCTCACCCACCCTGGAAGTGGAGCTGGGTAGCAGTGAGTTGCCTCTGCAGGGAGCAGTGGGTCCTGAGCTGCCGCTAGGGGGCGCCCACAGCAGGGCCGGCTCCTGCCCCGCGGATGGGGATGGCCCCACCGCCGCAGTGGCTGCAGGCGCGGCTCTGGCCCAGGATACTCTTCATCGAAAGACTAGCTCCCTGGACTCCGCGGCTCCCATTGCTCCACCTCCTCGTCAGCCCTGCTCCTCCCTGGGCTCTGTCATGAATGAGTCTAGGCCTGTTGTGTGTGAAAGGTGAGTTCACTGGTTTTCCAAGAGAAAACTAGGACATGTGTGGCAAGTTTTACGTTGGAATATTCTGACATTGAAGATGTTTTTCTACATCCTCCTCAGTTTCTTTTTAACTGAATTTGCAATAACGATCAAGCGCTGGTTTTCTTTTACCACGTGCGATAACATACTCTTTATCTCTGCTTTTCTCTCCGGTATTTCCTACATGGATTAGGCCTCCAACCTTCTTTTCCTGGGTTTTCTCCAGACAACCACTCCAGAATCATATGCAGATGAAATTGGTGAATCCCCGGAAACTTGTTCACATCTTCTCCTTCTTCTAGCTTCTCTTCCATTGCCAGCAGTCGCTCCCTTATTTCATCCTCTGCCTTTTTCACTAGTACCTGCTACTTGTAAAGCAACTGGGGAATTCTACCAACTGAGAGGATTGAGCCAGAAGAGTGTTGCTCGGCTCTCAGAGACCTCGTTCTCCTCCTGACCCAGTGACTTGGTTCGGTTACACTCAAAACAACGAGCCCTGTTTGAGTGATTCGGGCCTTGAATAATGATTACAAATGTGAGCAGTTCTGTTTGATACAGTCATTGGGGCTCTAGGAGTGCTTTGGGGAAGAAAATACATTTACTAAGACAAATACCTGCTAGGATTCTGTGAATTAAAAATGAAGCACTGTTCCTTCCCCAGGAAAACTTCATTAAGTGCACTAACACTTTGACTGTTGTCACATAATGCATAAACATATAAACATTTGTTTCAAAAAGTGTTACATGTTTTATGGTTTCTATAAGCTTTGTTCCCTCTGTTACCCGCATTTCATAAATAAAGGAAATCTCTAATGTGTGGAGGTGTCACCTTTTAGGTAGCATTTTCTATGTTACTGATTTGAAATCTTCCTATAAGGTGTCATCCTTTAAAATGACTTAATTCACTTTAACTCGATATTTCAGATGAATATTTGTACCTTCCAAAACCTGAGGCCTTCATTCATTTAATTTGGGGGGCATACTTTTTTTTAACCTAGAAATAAACTGGAAAAGAACAAACTTGAAATAACCTCTGTGTATTAAGTACTAAGTACACAATTCATACTTTTATAGTGAGGTGAAATAATTTTCTGTAGCTCTAATCCTTACAAAACCAGTTTTGAAATGAAACATTGCCCTAAAAAATCTTTCCCCACAAATAAAATCATTCTGTCTTTCATCTACTGTGCTCTTTGTAAAGCTTTGAAATTTTGTCCTGAATTCACATACTCCTTTGTTCTGAGAGTCACCCTTTTTCCCTGCAGTATTGCTCTGCTTTCCAGGGATAGAGCCTTCTGTCCCTGGAGTTAGTCCAGTGACTTGTTTACTTTCTTCTGGTCACAAAGGCTCCTCCTCTCCCCACCCGCAGGTATTGGCTGCAGTTTTTCCTTCATGCCCTGAGTCTCTCTCCTCTTTTCCCTGTCATTTGTGGTGTCTGTGTGACTGTTGCGAGTGCTCATTCACTTTGCCCAGACTCTCCCTAGGCACTGGCCTGGGCACTGCTGCCTCCCGCCCCCATGACGCATTCCTTTTCAGCTGCCAGATGTCCTCAGTCTCTGTGGCTTCTGCATGCCAGCCCCTTCCTCTTAGAGGAGCTCATTTGTAACAGCAGGCTTCTGCTGTTCAGTGCTTCTGAAAAGGAGGACAGACAGGTGATGGCGGTTCAGGGAGCACAGGATGCCCATCAGACAGGGAACATGGAGACTTTAATGGTGGGACAGATGGCACGGGCACTCTGAAATTCTCTGGCAGGTTTTTCCTATAACCACTTCCATTTTTTTACAAGTGGGAAAGGGGTCTTTGCAGAAGATTTCTGCCCAAGTTTATATTTTTATAATCCACGTGTCCAGTGGACTCTTCAGTGTAATCGCCAGCCTGACCAACTTTTCACAGACCCTTTTGCCTTCGGACAGTGATGGTGATAGTATTTATGTAAGTGGGATGCTTAGGTCTGCCTGGCTTTAAAAACAACAGGAAAAAATGTGTGGCCACAAGTAATATAGGCCAACATCCTTCATCCACTGGGAATGAACGTTTTTAATTACTAGAAAGCTATCAAGTATATCGTTTAGGGATTACCTGTTTTGATATATCAAAAATTTCAACACAATACAAAGTAATTAATGCTAAAAATGAAGTAATGGCTAAGTTTCACATCAGTATAACTCAGAAAGCATTTCAGGGTGTTAGATTCCGTGATTCACAATCTAAATATCAACACCTCCTGCCCTGGGGTTCTTTTGATAGAATATTTACTGGTAGAATTTCCTAGAACTATTTTCCGGTGTATAGTATCGGTACAGTATGAGATAGGATTCTTCTACAGAAGATTATAATGAGAACAAGCATAAAATTTCTTCTCAAACCACGACCCTGCTCCATAAATCTGAAGTAAAAGAATGTGATTTAAAAGAACAGCCAGTGCTGTCAGTGGAAAGAGGCTTTTCCATGATACAAAGACTTAAGCAATCTCACGATAAGGAAGGATGAACCTTGAGGTGTGTTGACAGGTCTTGGTGTCAGCTGAGACAATTCTCTGAGGAGCAGAAGGATTCTTTTGTGTTTGTTGGAGAGACTGAAGAAAACAAGCAAGAAATCACACTATCTCCTGGAGGCAGAAAATGTATAATTGATGACACCAGTAAAAAAAATAGTATAAATATTTTAAGCTCTATTTTAGAGGGATTGAGGGGGAAAAAAATCAGGAAATTGCAAACAGACAGCAGAAATAACATATATCAGAAGGGATGGAAAACAAACGAAAGCATGTATGATGGGGTTTTTTATCTTCTACTAAAAAATATATACAGATAAAGGGCTTAAGGACACACAGAAAGTCATCTCTATCTATATATTTTTAAGTTTAGGAATTAAACTGATAGCCACATACCTATACACCCATCTCATAAATTAGGAAAGGACCTATGACCTTCGATCGGGGATTAAGCTAGAACACTTAGACACATACGAATTGGATAGAGATAGATTTACAGAAAGGCCGTCGGCTTAACCAGCATGATTAATGTGAGTCGGTGACAATGAACCCACTGAGTGAAGCAATGGACATAATTTACTTGGACTTCAGGCAAGCTGCAAAGCAAGCTAGTGTGGTTTTGCCAGTGAAATACTTAATTGGGTGTTAGATTGTTGTCACAACTGGCAGAAAGCAGTACATCGTTAGCCACCCAGACCGGGGTGATGAGCAGAGGGCCTCCCAGTGCCACAGGGGGCCCAGTTGGGGCCATACTAGGGGGGGATTCTAAACAAAAACGTATGCACACAAGAGAGGCCAGAAAAATAAAAGAGATAGACAATGGATACTAATCAAAGAATCCAAGTGCCCATTTAGATGGAAGCCAGAACGCCAGAGCCCACACCAGGAAGATGGGCCCCGGGATGTCAGTGCAGCTCCCTTATAGAGGAAACCTCTGTGTCCCGAATTCCACCCTGATAACTGTCACCAAAAACCAAGTTAGGGTCCCAACACCACCAAGAGGCAGAGGCCCATTCAAGGCTGAGTCTGTGAGCCACACTGTACACCCCACACTGCCCCCCAAGGGTTCTCTTCAAAGGGACTGGGAGGTACTTTCCACCATCCAAGTGACCACTCAGCTTTGGATGTTTTTCTTTTTTTTTTTTTTCTCTAATCTTTCCATTATTTGTATTCACTCACTGATTTGTTATTTTATTTTATTTTTAAAACTGGTAAAATATATATATACATTTATATATATATAAAACTAGAACATTTTTTCATGTGTAAATTCAGTGCCTTTTACATTCACCCTGTTGTATAACCATCACCACTGACCATTTCGAGAATTTTCTCAGGATCTCACACTGAAACGCTGTACCCATTAAACAATAGCTCCCCCTTCTCTCCTCCCCGCAGCCCCACACAGCCCCTGACAATCACCATTCTGCTTTTTGTCTCTATGAGCTCGACTGTTCTGTGTATACATAAAATTGTGTGATATTATCGTTTTGTGTGTGGCGTATTTCACTTAGCATAATGTTTTCAAGGTTCATTCATGTTGTAATGCTTGTCAGAATTTCATTCTTTTGTTAGCTTGGTACATTTTTGAAAATAGTTTTACTATACAATCAGGCCTTTTCCTGGCATCCCGTGTGCTTATTCCAAATTATCATGTGTGCTATGCTAAATGGTTTGGACATACCAATGACTTACCGTCATTTCTCCCCTCAGTCAGCTTACAGTCTAGTAGAATAAATGACACAGGGAGGCAGACGACGGTGATACAGTGTAGACTGGGCTGAGTGCCATAAGAAATAGTCACGAGGCCCCTGGGAGCTGGTCAAGCATGAAAGTCCTTCCAGCCTTGGGGCCAGCGAAGACTTCCCAGGGGAGAACTGGAGCAAGGCTTTGAGAGGCTGATTGGGCGCGGATGGGCAGAGAGGTCATTCAAGGGAGTTCCTGGTGGAAGGAACCGCATGAGCCCAGGTACGGGGTCGGGGAAGTGAAGGGCATCTTTGGGGGACACATTTAGGTGTAGAGGATTGTTTGGTCCATTCATGGAGATGATAGTAACCAGAGCTCTGAAGAGAGACTGAGGCCAGGTCATTGAGGGCTTGCCTTCCCACGCTGAGGATGAACCTTACAGGCATTGAGGAACTGGGGACGATTTTTGAGCAGTAGCGAGCTAGCTACGAATACATTCTCCAGTTATGGAGATTAATGTCAGTTCTGTGAAGAATGGAATGGGGACAGGAAGAGATTTGAGGCAGGGGGATTATTGGAACAGGTAGATTGTCTCACTAGGTAGAAGGTAATGACAATGACACCGAAGAGGAATGGATGGGGTGCAGATTGTGTGGGTGCCTCAGCTGGTCCCTTGGAGGTCATGGAGAGTATAGTCTTTGGCTCCTAAGGTTCAGAACTTCCCCAAAGCCCTGTTCAGATAAAGACAGGCATAATCCGAGTGAGGCCCAGGGTGGAGCAGCAGATGTGAAGGCCCCCACAGCTGCGCCTGGCATCTGTTTGTTGGTCTGTAAGGATTCTACTTGGCAAAGCCTTTCCATGACTGAGATAGCCGGCCAGTTGTGCCCAGTATTTGGTGTGAAGAGTCCGTATTAGAGATCTGTATGTGAACTACCTCCCAAGGCTCAAGGCCGGGATCGAAGCTGGAAGATTTCTGAGGAGAGATGTTACTGGGGCACCTGGTTGTCTTCTTACAATCAGGCCTGTGTCACAGTTTCCATTATGCCATTATGCACATGGTTTCTCATTCCAGACCCCCCCCCCCAGAGATTTATAACTTAGCGATGAAAATGTGCTCCCACTGGGAAATTAGCAGGAAGATTATGTTCTTAGCCCAGCAGCAGTTGTAGTTCAAAAAAAAAAAAAAAATTTCACAAAATTGGTTTAGTGCATTTTATAAAATGCAGATATTAATCTAGTTCACTTCAAATGTTCCCAAGAACTATTTCTGTTCCATTTTACCTTTGAGGCATCTCACAGAGAACTGGTGGGGAACAGATTTCATCAGAGATATGCTCTGAATGTGATTTGAGTCACTTGTACACTTTTTCCCCAGAATTATATAAAGCTTTGCTCAAATTTTAACTTTTCCCCAAGTGGCAACTTTTACATTGCGTTTTACATGGATTTTTTTGTAGCATGTTGGCAACAGACTTGAGAAATCTCGTCTAGATCCCTTCCTTCAGAAAAGTCCAAGATGAAATTATTTGTTGCTTTTATAGATGTCAGAGAAGGGATTCCAAAACTTGAACACTGCCATTCTAAAGTCTGTCAAGTCTCCGCATCAGGCAGTTTTTCTGCAGGGTGTATTCTGAGTGTTTCTTGGGTGTTTCCTACTGACTGGCCCATTCCTCACCTGTTAAAGCTCCAGGCCACCGCCGGCCTTTACCTAAGCCATGTGACCATCATGGGTGCTAGCACTTGGGGGTGTGAACCATTTGACAGACACCTTACAAAGAGCATCACGCTTACAATCTCACTACATTACTCACTACAATCCCATTCTACAGATGAGGAAACTGAAACCAAGAGAGCTGAGACAATTGGCCCAAAGTACCCTTTTAAGACTGTGTTAGCCCGCAGGCCAGGGCTTGCCCCATAGTGCCAGGCCTCCTCCTTTCTTCCATGCTTGATTGAACCCTGAGCCGTGTTGTCTATAAATCTTCATGTGTGAATTAACTAAACCCTTCTTAGAAATGATAAGCCAGCCTCCATGCTGTGCTTTTGCTTCAGATCTTGGAGGATAATTTTGCATGCGTTCCCAAAGTACCTCTGGAATTGTTTGAGAAACCACTTGACCTTTGCAAAGATGCCTTTTTTTTTTTTTTTTTTTCTTTTTTTTTCTTTTTTTTTTTTTTTTTTTTTTTTTTTTTTTTATTTTTTTTTTTTTTTTTTTTTGCAGAGTAATAGCCTGGGACTCTTGCTATGGTTCTTCTTAATGAGAGTGGATTCTGGGTTTTATGGGATGGAGATTGTGAAGCTAGCAATCTTCTGAAAGGACTAGGCTCTAATGGGTTTCATGAGTTTGGAGGTAGTTCTATTGAATTTGTTCTGACTATCATTTTTTTAAGCCAGCGCATGCTTTACTTATATTCAAGAGTGGGTCCTGTGAGGCTATACACTTACTTTCTGACTTTGAGAACTAAATGAAAGTAGAAACTCAAAATTACCTTAATGACTGAATATTGCATAGCATCAGAGAAAGATGTATATTCACATCTTTTAGTTATCTGTGCTTTGCAACAAATTACCCACCCCCCCTCAAATGTAGTGACTTAAAACAATAAACATATGTTATCTCACAGCTTCTGTGTGTTGGGAAATTGGGAGCAGCTTATCTGGGTGGTTCTGGCTTAGGACGTTTCTTGAGGTTGCATTCCATATGTTGTCTGAGCTGCAGCCATCTGAGGGCTTGACGGGGCTGGAAGACTTTCCTTCCAAGGTGGCTCACTCACGTCACTATTGGCTAGTTAGTTTTGGCCTTTGGAAGGAGACCTCAGTCACCACCCTTGTGGTCCTCCATAAGGATGATAAATGTTCGTACAACACGGCAGCTGATTTTTCCCAGAGCACGTGATCCAAGAGAAAGTAAAGTAAAAGCCACATGGCCACATGCCTTTTAATGACCTAGCCTCAAAAATCACGCGCTTATATTCGTTTTCCCAATATAGTATTGGCCACACAGTTCATCCCTATGCATCGTGGGAGGAGGCTACATAAGATTAGGAATAGCAGGAGGCAAGCCTCCCTGGGGGCCATCTGGGAGGTTGGTTACCTACCATACACTCACTACCTTCTTCCCCCTTTGGTTGGGAAAAGCGAGAGAGGCATAAAGGAAGGCAATAATGCTGGGAAAATAGAGATGGATAAAAGGATATGGAACATAAAGCAAGTGACCTGCCTCTGGTTCCATGGCTGCTAACCATAATTTTGTAGGAGTAGGTAATAGTAAACAAACAAGGTTTCTGGGGTTTGCAAATGTTAATTGCACCTTTTCCCACTGATGTCTGAGTCAAGAGCCAATGGAGAAACAGACACAGTGCCCACAGTAATGGAGATCACAGTGTCACCCTCAGTACTGGTGGTGTGGGATTGGGTTTGTGGCCACAATCCTCCCCTCCCTGTCTGGACCATAGAACAACCTGCCAAGGGAGAATTCGGGTATGTCAGGCAGGTGAACGTCCTTAGATTTGCTCCCTCACCCATGGAAGGGACACAGAGACGGACTTCCTGAAGGCAGGCCTGCTCCCTGACCACTTCATGCCTGTAGCAGGGACGCAGAGGCAGAGCAGAGCCACTCGGCCTGGAGGCAGGCGGCTCATAGAGGGCAACCCACCTGCTCAGCTGCTTCTCCCAATCTCACCCATCCAAGAAATCCACTCCTTCCTTCTAGTAGAAGAGGGACAGGACATTTCCTCCTGGGAAATGGAATAAAACTTTCCTTCTGTATGGCCAAGATGTAAACACTGGTGAGGGACAACACTGGCTCTCCCTGTAAAGGGCGTTCAAATAAACCAGTCTGGATCATCGATCGCAGGTTTTACTCATATCCAAACTCTGTTAACACCAAGATTCTACTAAACAGAGAATAATTGTATGTTGAGTGGTTTTGTGAACAGTATGAACCAATCGTGCTGTGTACGTTTTGTTCGTATTCTGTTTACGTGTAAGGCTGTGCAGGCTAAGAGTACACCATCTTATCACTACTTTGAATGGCCTTAACTAACGTCTCTCTCTCTTTTCTAGGCACAGGGTGGTGGTTTCCTATCCTCCTCAGAGTGAGGCCGAACTCGAACTTAAGGAAGGCGATATTGTGTTTGTTCATAAAAAACGCGAGGATGGCTGGTTCAAAGGCACATTACAACGGAATGGGAAAACTGGTCTTTTCCCAGGAAGTTTTGTGGAAAACATCTGAGGAGACTTAACATTGAGAAGGCTTGCAATCGTATCACACAACAAAATAGCACAACACGATGTGATGGAAAGAGCACATTTGTGGACTTCCAGATGGTCAGGAGATGAGCAAAGGATGGGCGTGGGCCCCCAGTGCCCCCAGCACATTTAGACCAGCAAACAGCGTGACAAAGATGTGTGTGTGGGTTTTGTCACTCTGGATTCTGATGTGTAAGGTGTGCCTTGTACTGTCTGATTTACTATACAGAAAAACCTTTTTTTTTTTTTTTTTGAAAAAAAGAAAAAAAGGTATGTAGCTAAAATGGACAATTGTTTACGAGGCTTAACTAATTTATTTGCTTTTTTAAACTTGAATTTTTCTTGTACTCGATAAAGTCTTTGGATGATGATTTTAAGAAATTATTTATGAAATGATAGCTAAGGAGAAGCTGGATTATCTCCTGTTCAGAGCAAGAGATTCTTTTCGACCTAGAATGAACCCCTTTTTCTCCCCCTGCCGGTGTTATTTTTTGCTTTTTTTTAAGACAGAGATGCCAGTTCCCCGATACGGTTTTCCTCTTTGGGAAACCAAAACACACAACTGAATCAGTATCAGTAAAGGCCTGGGGTAGGGAGACAGAAACTTGAGAAAAGAGAAGTGAAACAATTGCCTGTCTTTCTGGTTTGGTCAGGAATCATCCTTAAGACCTAGTCCTCAATTTAATTTTGTGGGTTTTAAATTTTCCTAGAATGAAATCCATGAAGCGATAAGGAAGAGTAAAGCACAACCCTTGAACAAAAATGTTTTCAGAAATATATTTAGTTTTATAAAGAGAAGCAGCTCAGTCCATTGGTTGGAAATTGGAAAAATTGAAGTTGTACTCCTGTCTGAGAATGGCTATGAAAAGTAATTGCCCATTTTAACCCCAAGTGATCTGCATGTCCAGGACACAATAAAGCGTTTGTGAGATAGTGGTGGTAAGTGATGCACTCGTGCTAACGTCAAAGGCGATAAGAAACACTGTGAAAAGTTTACATTCATCCATTGTGGGTCTCATCCTACCGTCTTGCATGTGTTACTGGATTCCCACAGTAATTGAGGCTGTGCATGGTGTGTAGATTTCATTACAGTTTCCCGTCGAGGTGAGTTTGCCCTCAGAATTGACCACTGCAGGAGCTGGAGAATAAACAGTACTCTTTTTCTCTACCCCCAAAGCCACTACTGACCAAGGTCTCTGAGTGCACTCGCCCCCTCCTTGGCTAAGGCATCCATCAGCCGCGACACAGGGCATTAGTGGAAATGCTCCTTTGTGTCCCCCCAGCTGATGGATGGAAAGGCTGAGCCAGGAGGCTGCTCACAGCTGTGACTGTTCTCTGGCAGCTCCGGGAGACTTGGCGCGCGGGCGAGCGCCCACACCTTACAATTGTGGCAGGACCCAGCTGAGCCCGTCTTTTTATATCCACTCTTTGATGTTATTGGCCTCTTCTACCCATTTCATTCCCCTGCCACGCAGTCGTGTGTCTGGGGAATCCTAAAAACAAAAGGAGGGAAGGCAGCCTGGTAGTGAATGAAACCATTGCCACAGTTTTCTCATGGAAAAAAAAACACAACAAAAACTTTTCATATCTTAACTTTTAAGAACTACAACTGGGAAATAGAAACGTGAACTGAAAAGTCTTCTTGTAATAGCAAGAGGTTTCATGGTCTTAAAATGATATATGTGATTGAAATGAAATCATTCCTAAATTAACCATTTTTTATAAGACACTGTACATTATGTTCCTGTGTGTTGAATTTTTTTAAAAAAATACTTTACTTGGATATTCATGTAATATATAAAGTTTTGGTGAAATGAACTTTAGTTAGGAAAAAAGCTGACATCAGCTTTCATCTGTGTAGGTTGACACCAATGTGTCATGATATTCTTTATTTTGGGAAATTAGTGTATTTTATAAAAATTTTAAAAAGTAAAAAGACTACTACAGGTTAAGATAATTTTTTTACCTGTCTTTTCTCCATATTTTAAGCTATGTGATTGAAGTACCTCTGTTAATAGTTTCCTGGTATGAAGTCGGTTAAAATTTCATCTGTTAATAGATCACTTAGATAATATAACGTATGGGTTTTCTATTGTTTTTTTTTTTTTTTTTTTTTTTTTTTTTGAGACAGTAGATGGAGATTTTGTAACAAGGGCTTGTTACACAACGATAGGGTAATGATAAAATTGCAATTTGTCATTCCTTTTCATGTTAATAATTTGAAGACTGGAGAAAAGGTTCAAGATTAAAATTTGATGTTCATCCTTTGTATGCCCTTTGTGTCAATCCTTAAAATTGTTTTCTTTTCTTTTAACCTGGGGCACATTTGACTTAATTTCTACTTCATAAAAATCCTTTGCATAATACCTCAAACAGAAGATGTCTGCAATAATCAATGTGGTGGTTATGGTACATTTTATCTCTCCAACTAGCAAACTTTATTTGGTTAGTTCCCCCAAGAAATTTAAAGTCTTCTTAAAAGAGCTTGTGACGTGTCGGCAGGGATTGTATGACACTTCTGCTTCCCTCTTTCTCTTTTATGGTGACAAAAATAGTCTGGTGACTGCTGGAAGTTATGTTTTAGCCATAGGACCGACTACCAGACTTACAAGCAACTGTAGGCTACCCTGTGGGTTTCAGCAAGGCTTGGGAACATAATCTTTAGACTCACTAGGATTTTAATCACCCGTGGAATGCCAAAAAGTTTTAAGTTTAAAAGGACTATGTATGTCATTTAAAAAAAAAAAAATTTCCCTACTTTAACGTTTAGTTACTATGAAATTACTTATCAGAATAAAAATTCAGGAATTCTAGGTTGTATCATAGCTTTGCCAGAAAACTCTGTTTGTAACCACCTGGATGAGTCCATTATTACTTAGTTTCCTCCTGTTGCTACTCTGTTGCCTCCGTGGTGAGGGTGAGGAGCAAAGGGAGACAATGTCACTGTTTTGAAAGTGTCTTTTGATACATGGTATTATTTTCATCTCTGGTTTCAAATATGTAATCTCACTCCTTTGGAATATATATATAGAATGCCTTTATTGGTTTTAATTAGATTTAGAAGGAACAAATTAAGGTGATATTTCCAATGGGGATGCATTCAGTTTTCTAGTCATAATGATAATGAGGCAATGTTTTTGATCCCTCCAGAAGTTCAGATGAATATTTCAATCCAGAACTCTAATCATGAGAATACAAGTTTGGAACATGCTTTGAATAGACATTAGATGAAGTTGTACAGCCCCTTGTGTGTGTGTGTGTGTGTGTCCACGTGACATTTTTAGAAGTGTGTTACCAACCAATTAAGCTGAGTCCTTATGAAGGTAGCATCCTATTGAAATTACTTCTTTACTGGAAAAAGGCTTTGCCAAGGTACCACAGGAACTGAGAAGATATTTACAGAAAAGATCAGCCAGTGACCAGGCTTTGCAAGCGCTTACCCCTCCCTAACCCCTGTGACCTCCAAGCTGGAATGGGGTGTGCTGGGAGACTGATCCTGGTTGTAACCATCACCAGAGACAGGACAGAGTTATTGGAGTGGTCACCAGCCAATGCGAAACTTGACAGTTTTAAAACCCCCTCTCTCTGGCTTACAAATGAATGCTGCTTTTGCGTTTCCTATTGATAATTTTCTGACTTGGCTGTTTCCATTTCAGAAACATCACCTTGATCTCACTCTGTGCAAATTCTTATTGTACTGCAATGACCCAGATTCCCAGGAGCCAGGCTGAAGGGACCTGCAGTTGGCATTAATCTTTGAGCCACCATTCAATACTATTATTAATCCTTCCTAGACCAGAAAGTGTGTGAGCAAGTAAGACGTAAAATTTACAGAGTCTTGCTGGCACCATGGCGTCAGGCTTTCTCCAGTTCTTTCTGCAGATTCTCGAGTTTACCTTTCAAGGAATTCAGTTATTTTGAAGGTGGAGTCTCTGAAAGTCCCACTGTTGGAAATCAGTCTGCTATACTCAGCTGACCATTAAATCAGAAGACCTAATTGATAGTTCATATAGTCTAACTGGTGTGAAATTACATTTGAATTGCTATTTAAATGTTTGGGCATTCTGAATATATACTGGGGGTGCCAAAAAAATGTATACACATTTTGAGAGATGTTAACAGTGTGGTTGACATTGCTCAAGCAATAGTTTGCTGTAATCAGAAGTGTCTATACATAGATGTGTAATATCAATGTGTATATAAAAATGTATATATTTACATTGCACTAATTTATTATATGAAACTTCATTTATTACTGTGAATTTTCAGGAGTTTAAAAAACAATGTTACAATTTATGAATGCACGATTTGGGACATTTAAGATGCCATTGGATCTATCTCAAGTTGGCATTTGCTTTATACTTATTATAATTATATATAGTTATAATGTTGAGAGAACAAAAAGAAGTGTCTGGACACTGATGGTAACCACTTTGAGCGTAATTCTGTAATTGCAGAAGTCAAACGTGACTTGTATTCATCTTTTGTTATCGGTATATATTGAGTATTACATTTAATACAGTTTTTTCCTTTCTTAAAATGTGTATACATTTTTGTGGCACTCTCTGTATATGTGCGAGCAAAGGAGAGACATCGGCTTCATCGATACCTGTTTTCTAGAGCAGTGCTGTCCAATAGAACTTCTGCTCTAGAAAGTGATGGAAATGTTTATATGTGCCGTAGCACCCGGCCACAGGTAGCTTCTGACCTGGAATGTGGCTACTGTGACTGAGGAACTGAATCTCTAATTTGATTCAATTAATTAAAATTGAACTATAAATAGCTCTGTGTGGCTGGTGGCTACAATATTACTGCAGTTTTAGAGAACAAAAATACGTTTTTCAATGATCATCCAAAAAAAGGGAGAAACAACAAGGTGGCATCGC
This sequence comes from Rhinolophus ferrumequinum, assembly GCF_004115265.2. Taxonomy (NCBI): domain Eukaryota; kingdom Metazoa; phylum Chordata; class Mammalia; order Chiroptera; family Rhinolophidae; genus Rhinolophus; species Rhinolophus ferrumequinum. The sequence goes on from NC_046301.1 coordinate 36,185,382, forward strand.
TCTACTGTACCCAGCCTCTCCTTTGGAGGCAACAACTTCTACGTTCCCGATCACACAACTCGATTGTGTTAGAAACCTTCCCAAGATAGGCGGAAACATCTTAACTGTGAGCAGTTAGAGAATATTTAATTTTGAACAGTGTCTTCCTTTAGGACAGGTCTCTAAAAAGAAATATGTGAAGCAAGCGATTAGATTCAAGCAGAGAGTCGTGGGGATTCTGCCGAAGCCTTTTGGTGTGGCTGAGTGGACCAGTGCCTCCCGTGCAAGGGGCGATCCTGTAATCCCTCAAAGGTCAGGTCTTATCTCTTCTACGTGTGTCTTGGTTGTGACAGTCGCCATGAAGTTGCGGCCACTAAGGATCACCAGACGAAACACATGACTCCCAAAGCTGTTAAGATAATGGTCTGCCTACTGTGAACTGAAGGAACATTTTCTGAGCGGATTGAGGTTGGGGTTTATGGAGGAAAGAAAAAAGGAATCCTAGCCCTCTAATTAAACATGAAATGACACCTCTAGCACAAAGGCCGTGCTTCTTATTCGCCACCCCCAGGAGCAAGGTCAGTTCAAGGGAAGGCCGGCACCTTATCTTTCCCCTCACATCTAGTTCATTTCTTTTGCCAGCGAAAATGGAAAGCTTAATGGAATTACCTTTTCCCCCTTTTTAAGCACTTAAGGGTGCTACAAGACATAAAGCAAAAAAGTCCTTTTGAGTAAAACCAATTTCCTGATAAATTATATCACAAAAGCACATTCAATAAACTCCCTAAAGGCAGAAACAAAGTAAAGACGGATGCCCGGCTGCCAGCTCAGTCTTTAATACAAGCTAATTCAATCATCGCCTGAGCTCTCAATTTGTAGCCCCCACCCCACCCCTTTTGTTTTTCCTTTTTGACTGAGGTTTAGTAAGAAAGTCTGTTAAGAACAGATTCTGACTGAGAATCCTGATTTTGCAGGAGGGAGGATTCTGTGGGTAAAAATCCTTTTTATGTTTTGGAAGATACCGGATGACAGCACTACCAAATCTTGGTCCTTTGTGTGAAACAACTGATGACTTGAAACCGCTCCGTATCAAATGAGACCGCCTTGGTTGTTGAAATCCTCTGTGTGCAGATAAATAAAGATGGACACAGGCAATGATTTAAGAGGCATAGTGCTTCAAAGTGGCTTATATATTGTATTGCCCCATGATGGTCCAGCAGCCAAGCCCATGCGAAACAACCACCTGCGAGGACACATGTTTCAGGTAAGGAGTGAGGAATTGTTCCTCCATCCCTGTCTGGAAAGAAGGGAAATCTGGGCTCTCCCAGATGTGAGGACATACAGTACTGCTCCCTCTCTCCCTCCAGCCACTATGGCAGTAGGACAATCTCCGAGTATATATATATAGCCCACATGGCTTGTCTGGGGTAGCAATTGTGGATTTCTATGATGTGGTGATGGTTGCAGAAATCAAAGCTGGGCTGGGATTTCTTCCCTTTAAGCTGAACTGTTCTTTCCTGTGATTTATTTACCCACTGAGACAGACGTGTGGGATTGGCATATTATCAGTCAGCCCCTATAATAAAACTGAAGTGACTGAAGCTTTCAAGAAGAGGGTATCACAAAAGAAATGCTTCACAAAAGGAAAGCTGTAATAATCTCTCCCACCATCTAAATTCACCCAGTGGCTTAGGCATGAAGAAAGCAGACTCCAAACTTGTAAAATCAGAATCTTAGCCTTGATTCTGAACTATTCCTTATGCTAGAGAATGCGTTTTTTTCCTTTGCTTAAAAAAATACAAAAAAACTGTGTTTTGGACTATTTCTCTCTTATCTCACTGTCTCTCTGTCTCCATCTCTGCCTGCTCTACCCTTCCCCCAACTCCCAGCCCCTACAGTGTAGGTGTTGGTAATGGAGCTTGGTGTCCGGTGGAATATTTCATGAACAAGTTTCCTGATCTAGAAATGGTCTACCAACTTCCCTTTAACTCCCATCTGAAGAGCCATTGGGGTGTTTTGTTATTGTTTGTTTGTTTGTATCCTTTTTCTCTAATTTTAATTGTATCAGGTCATTATCAGGTACTGGGATATAAAAAAAGATCGCACAGCTGAGTCAGAGGAGAAAATGACTTCAATGATTCCCTTTAGATTCAGATTCTTAAGGAGCTGAACTATATTTTTTAGTTGTCTGAAATTAATACACATATACCTACTATATTTTAAAACCAAGTACATATTTATTGGGGGTCTTTCACAAACCTCTGTGTGTTTAGCTAGCACAATGGTTGGTATTGTGAAAGACACAGAAGAAATGCTTTTTTATCCTGCAAATGTTTGGAGATAGCTTACAAGAACATACACAGTAAAAATGGTAAAATTAAACATAGATAAAATGTTGGGTCATAGAAAACAAATAGGATACCAAGAGGAGAGGATACTTAGAAGAAAGGAATAAAAGACATTGCTCTGTCCTCTGGGAGATTACAGCCTGGTTGGGGAGAAAATACCAACTGAAAATTTAAAGAAATATTAGAGGACAATGCGTCATTATAATAACTTTGAGGTAGAGCTTACAAATACAACACCATCTCAGAGGAGAGGGAAAGGCAGGAGTAAGTTTTAGATAAAAGTGATAAGAACTGGAGAAGGAAGAATGGAGAAATGTGGGGGTGGGTATCAGAGAAAGCGAAGGACATGCTGGGGACAGAACCACAAGCACAATGGCTTAGCAGCAGACATCAGGCACATTTGTGGGGACGAGGAAAACCCATGGCTCATGCAGAAAATGTGTTTATTATTATTATTTTGTAGCTGGCTTAGGGCCAGATACTAGCAAGTCATGAAAGCCACACTAGTATTTACCTTGATGCTGCTGGAGGTTTCCTAATACAGAAGTGAAGTGGAGAAAGGGGTAGACTGGCAATGGTGTATAAGATTAGGGTTATGGAGAAGAATGGGTATCAGAGTCAGGAACAGCATGATGAGCTGTGCTATGTGGTGGCGGAGGGGTTTGGAGTGCAGAGGGAATGATAAGAAAAATAAAGCTAGAAGAGACACCTTTGAAAAAACAGAGCCAATAGGGACTGATGGCTGCATGAATATAAGAAATGGAGGAGATCAAACAAATATACACCTGAGATCTATATCCAGACGACTGGCAATGGTGGAAACTTTGAAAGGGATGCAGAAGTTGGATGGCAAGAGTATTTCCAGATAAAAATAAGTTTTATTTTGGAAATGTGGAGTTTGAAGTGATGGCAGGAGTTTAAAACTGTACATGTCTATAGGTAGCTGAAAATAGGAAATTTAACATCGAGTGGGTGTGTCGTGCGGGGTGTCAGGCGGGGTCTGCGGGGTCTCAGCTCCCACTCCCCACATAAGAACGCAGGACATGGTGAGGCCAAAAAGGAACACCCACGGAGCCATAAGTAGGGGAATCATATCTCTATACTCTCACTGGCGGCTGGGTTGGAGACACAGGAACCAGAAGCAACACAATTCTCAACCCTCACTGTGCCGCTTGCAGACTCAGCCACCATCTTCTTGCTAGCTCTCCTTTTTATTGCTAGCGTAGCCACAGCAGTAATATTAGTGGCCAATTGCTCACTGGTTATAGCTGATGGCCAACTAGCCACAGCTGATGGCCATTTGATCACAGTCGATGGCCATTTACTACCTGAGCCAGAACCTTTCTATGTGAGGCTGAGAGCCTGGAAACTGCTCTTTGGGGCTCTGTCCCCACACTCCACCCCTACAGGCTCTCGCCTCACAATCTATGCGAAAGCGTCTTCTGCAAGGGGCCCTGTGCGAGGGCCTGGAGGTGAATGCTATTTCCTAGACACAGCCAAGCTCTCTGGTCACAGCCAGGGTTTCTCAGGGCACCACCAGTACTTCTGGGCACAGCCAGACTTCCTGGACTTCTTAGGGTACCACCAGTCTCCCCGGGCACAGCCAGGGTTTCTCAGGGCACCACCAGTACTTCTGGGCACAGCCAGATTTCCTGGACTTCTTAGGGTACCACCAGTCTCCCCGGGCACAGCTAGGGTTTCTCAGGGCACCACCAGTACTTCTGGGCACAGCCAGACTTCCTGGACTTCTTAGGGTACCACCAGTCTCCCCGGGCACACAAGGGCCTCTCAGGGCACTGCCACTCTCTCTGGGCTCAGCCAGACTTCCTGGGCTCAGCCAGGGCTCTCAGGGCACTGCCACTCTCTCTGGGCCTCTCAGGGCACCATGCTGGAACAACAGCGGCTCACAGTCAAGGTGCTTACATATTCTCAATGGTGGCCGGTCAAGACACAAAAGCAAACATCCGCCAGTTCCACTACATGGTGGTATGTTCCCAAACAAACAGTCAAGCTGTCCATTAAATTAGGGATGGAAGGCAATTCCCCATAGTCCATAGTCATTCGCCAGGGCTGTCCTGGGGGTGAGGGATGACCTTGACCTCACCCTCAGCTCCCACGGAGGACTCAGCAAGCCTTTCCTCCTGGGACTACAAGTCCTGCATCCGGGCTGCCTCAGCAAGCACTTCCCAGCCCACAGGGCCGCAACAACCTTCGCTTTCTCCGGCCTCGGCTTGTTGGGGAACTGTCCATGTCTTTCCACCCCTCCACGGGGGTCCAGCTCTCAGGCAGCTGCTCCTCCTGGTCTTCCTCAGACTCGCGCACAAACTGCTCTACCGCCCTTCGGAGAGCTTTGGCCGGCACCGTACCCTGCTCGCTGCGCCATGTGTAGTGCAGGGGATCCTGCTGACTACGCCATGTGTCGTGTGGGGTGTCAGGCGGGGTCTCTGGTCCCGCTCCCCACATAAGAACGCAGGATATGGTGAGGCCAAAAAGGAACACCAATGGAGCCATAGGTAGGGGAGTCACACCACTATATTCTCGCTGGCGGCTGGGTTGGAGACACGGAAGCAGGAGCCACACTGTTCGCAACCCTCACTGAGCCGCTTGCAGACTCAGCCACCATCTGCTTGCTAGCCCCCATTTTCTGCTAGCCTAGCCACGACAGTTATATTCATGGCTAATGGCTCACTGGTTACAGCTGATGGCCAACTAGCCACAGCTGATGGCCATTTGATCACTGTCTGGCCATTTACTACCTGGGCCAGAACCTTTCTATGTGAGGCCGAGAGCCTGGAAACTGCTTTTTGGGGCTCTGTCCCCACAGGGTGGCAGTGAGAAAAACCTCAGTGGGATGACTTTACACTCCTTCTAGGAAAAGGGGCATGCGGAGATGGACGAGCCCAGAGTCAGAGGCTGCGGTTGGTACAGCTTCCCAGGCAGGGGGCTGCATGAAGAGGAACATCGTACAGCATTTCCTTCTGATAAGAAGGGCAGGACGAGAGGGTTGGGACAAGTTCACACAACCACAAAGCCAGGAGAACAGTTCCAGAAGTAGAGGTCAACAGGCTCTATCTCAGAAGAGAGAGGAACCAAGAAAGAAGGTGATATTTCCCAGTCTCTTTTCACATCGCCTACAATCCAACTGAATTCCCAAATGGGATATTACATTTGACATTCTGAGAGATTTTACTCAGAATGCTTTGGAACCAAACCAAGAAGTTCTTGGCGGCCATCCTAACCCTCCCTTTTCCCTCCTCTGTTGAAGAAAAAAGTGGTGGGGGTGGGGATGGGGGGAGAGAGAGAGAGAGAGAGAGAGAGAGAGAGAGAGAGAGAGAGAAGAAAAGAAAAGAGAAAAGGAAAAGAAAAGAAAAAAAGAAAAGAAAAAAAAGGTATTCCTCTTCTGGAAAAGAATAAAAAGATCTTGTAGACCCAACCAGAGTTGAAATAAAATGTCTGTGTTCTTGCTGTAATGTAATTGTGCGATGACATGTAAATCCTGCTGGCATATTATATGGAGACTGACAAATAAAAAGGACGTCTTTAAAATCATACAAAAATTTCGTTGAACACAGCACGGTATTTGCTATATAAATATGACAATGTTCTTGCATTGATTTTTTTTCTTGTGCGAAACAAGAACAGATCGCTTTTGAGAACAGTCACATATCCTCCTCGCCTCCTGCGCCATTCATACCGCTGTGTGCACAGAACCCACGTCCCTGGTGTGAAGCTTCTGTGGACACTTACAAGCATTCCCCTTTGCTGTGTGGATTCATATCGTGGCCAGTCATTCCCTTTATACAATTCCCCCCACCCCCCATCTCTAATCATTTTCTCTGCTGCTCGTGTTACATCGCTCGCTCTGGGCATGTGGCCACAGAAAGGGAGGAAACACACATTGGTGTTGATTCTGCAGGGCTTGTGATGTCTATTAACTCTGCTGGTGATTTCTCAAGATCAAGAACATAGGGTGACTTTAAAAAAACGTTTCCTTCCTGACAGGACAAAATGAGAAGTACCCAGAATTGTTTGTGTTTCTCCCATGCAGAAAGGAAACATCCTGGGAGCCAGACAATTCTTTGCCAGTCCTCAAAAGACAGAGTCCCTGATTGCCAAGCCTGTTCCCTTTGCACAGGCTGGGGCACCAAAGCTGTTCTCTCGGAGCTGGCTTAGCACAGGCTGGGAGACCTGGGGGAGGTGTGATCTGATGTGACTCAGGATGATCCTGTCCTGGGTTGATAGGATATCACACACAACTGTGAAGTATAAAGGGCTATCAGGTGTCCCAGGTTTCCAATCTACACAGTGCTAGGTAGTATGGAGGGTCTTGTAAACTCAAGCCCTCCCAGGCTCAGCTCTGCACCTCCGTTGGCTGCAGGTAACTGCCAGACGTCTGCAGAAAGCTACTGAGAGAAGCGGTGGTGTTGTGATTTATAATAAGGAATACTAATTGGGTCTTGGTACTCATATCTGGCACAGAGCTCCTAAAACTTGTGAAATTTCCTGATCCGAGCAACAAAGATGTCTCTTGTTATGCTAATGAGGTGACTTTGGAGGCATTTAAGGATGGGGCTGGTTGCTCATACCTGTGATGAGAGGGTTGGAACTCGCACTTCCCGGAGGGGAGAGGGGCTAGCACCAGACTCAACCACGGGTGGCCAATGATTTAACCAACCGTGCCTGGGTAATGAGGCCTCCATCAAAACCCTAAAGGACAGGGTTTGCAGAGCTCCGGGTTGGCTGTCAGGTGGGCCTGCGGGGAGAGCGACGTACCTGGACAGGACGTGGAAGCTCATGCCCTTTCCCCCATCTCGCCCTATGAATGTCTTCCACTTGGTTGTTCCTTTTATAAGAGACCAGCAAACTAGTAAGTAAAATGTTTCTCTGAGCTCCGTGAGCCACTTTTGCAAATGAATGGAACCCAAGGAGGAGGGTTTGGGAACCTCCAGTTTGTAGCCTGCGGGTCAGGAAGCACCCCTGGGCTTGCACTGGGGCCTGAGGTGGGGAGGAGACAGTCTTGTAGGACAGTCTTGTAGGACAGTCTTGTAGAACCTGTGCACTCTGACACGGCCTCCCCGCAGATAGTGTCAGAATTGAGTTGAATTCTTGGACACGCTGTTGCTCTCAGAATTGCTTGGTGTTGTGTGAGAATTGCCTGCCCTCACCCTGAACCCACACATTGGAATTGCGTCCGGGAACCTACCTTAGAGGCCCACCTGGAAACTCTCTTCTGTAATTACTCATTAAGAATAGACTTAAACATTCTGTAAGCTTTGCTCCTGTTTCTTGCAGTATTCTTTGCAAGGGGCCAGTTGCTCTGCTATCTCAGGGTGGTCTCCTCTGCACTGTTCAATCGTTTCATAGGTACGATGATTTTTGTCTGTTGTGATTTTCCTTATCCTTAAACAGGGGAATCTGTGTATCCTGTAATGAGAATTGAGATGTTGTGGGAACAGTCCCAGGGAGCAGTTTCCAGGCTCTCGGCCTCACGTGGAAAGGTGCTGGCTTGGTTATTAGTTGGCCATCAGCTGTAACCAGTTAGCCATTAGCCACTAATATAACTGCCGTGGCTGCGCTAGGGGGTTGTTTGGCGGAGTACGGATTGTAGCTAGCAAGTGGGGTGGGTTGGTTGGCAGAGGAGCAGACTGTGGATTGCAGATCGTGTGGAGCCTGTTTCCTGTGTCTCCAACCCAGCCGCCAGCGAGACTATAGTGGTATGAACCCCCGCTCCATGGCTCCGTTGGTGTTCCTTTTTGGTCTCGCCATATCCTGCGTTTTTGTGCGGGGAACAGGAGCTGAGACTCTGCATGACAGATGTGTTCTTTTAGAATAGTGTATATTCTGCTGCAAACCTTGCGGAGTAGGAAATGTTTAGATTTGCTGTAGCTTTTTGTGACATCTTACAGATAAGGATGAGAGTAGGTAGAGGGCGGTTGGTACCAAAGGCCATATCTTTTAGGCCTAACGACTTCTTGGAGAATAACATGACCCATTCCATCCCCAGAGGGCAAGTGCTTGAGAGCCCCCTTCCCGTAATGGTAGGGAATCCAGACGTCAGTCTTCCTGAAATGCTCCAATCCCTTCCTTCATCTCTGTCCATGAGTTTCCTAGTAGATTGCATTTGGAGGTGTGTCCAGGTGGGGTCCTTGATCCCATGGCAGTAAGTGATTAAGGTGGAGAGGACCTGCTGACTGAACAGGGCCTGGTGTTGGCACGTTACGTCCAGAGCCCAGAGCTGGACCAAGCCCTGAACTCACCTGGTGGCCACTGTATTTAGGACAGAGGCAGCATCTCCTGCGGAAATTGATCTCAGAGTTTGTCCTCCATCTATTTCAGTTGTGGGGACAGAGTCAGGAGAGCAGTTTCCAGGCTCTCGGCCTCACATGGAGGCATGCTGGCTCGGGTAGTCCACTTCTCTGTCAATTAATCTCACTTTCTGATTGCCATCCCCGCCTCTCTGCAATCCGAGCTTGCAAGCTAAGCCACGGCAGTTATATCAGCGGCTAATGGCTAACTGGTTACAGCTGATGGCCATCTACTACCCGAGCCCCACCCCACATACATCTCACAGCCATCTGAAGTTATCCGGGGTGGTGGCCTTGCTCTAACTACACAGCTGTCCTTATAGGAGCCAGAGTGGAAAGGGACCTCACTCATCACCCCATCTGTGCTAAATAATAAGCTCCAAGCACCACAGCCAGGTGTTCCCAGCGTGAGATCCAGCATCGGGTAACTTCTAAGAAGCATCAGTGGGGCCAGGTGGCCAGGTTCCAACTGCCCAGTGGCCTCATGTCAAGCCTCAGCCTGCCCCCACCCAAACCAGAAGGTTGGCGGGTTCCCACTGGCAGTAGCTTCTCTTCTCTCAGACAGGACTTACCCTCTGATGCATTGGATCATGGCCTGGTTCATACTCCTTTTTCTCTGGTCTTGACCACAATCCACGTTAAAGAACTTCCTGTAAGTTTTTGGCTATGGGGATGGCGCTATCCCCTACCTACTAGGAGTTGAATAGATGTTAAAGGCATTGTTTGCTTCAGGTCATTTCAATAAGACTTGAGAAGAAAAAGGGGCATTCTGGGCGTGATGTATTGAGAGTTCTTGTGGAGTGCTTTATGCAACCTACTTCAACTGTAGAAGAAACATCTCAGTTCTATCAAGGAGCCCTGGTCCCTTCCTAGTGTCTTGAATTTCTTAAAATAGCCTAGTTGCCCACATCTCTGAATCACTTACCACTTCTACAACACTAAGCACAGTTTAATGATTTAACTCACAGAAACCTCTTAAGTGAGGTTTCTGCTAGTTTGAACTGAAAAGGAGGCAGATTCAGAAAAAGTGCCTCAGAGAAGCTGGTTTGAGTAAATAGAAAAATGAAACATTCAGTTAAAGCAATTGAGTGAGTTATGAATGTTTACATGTTTTAAAACTAAAATAGAACAATGTCTTCTTTAGGGTGATGTTGTATAATCTCTGAAGAATCATAAAAAATAACAGTGTCAGCGGGAGGTCAGCAGATGAGTAGGGTATGGTGTGCTTCTGTTTCCTCTCTGTTCTCTTTCTTCTCTTGCTTCCTCTCTTTTTCCCTTCCCACAACCCTCTACTAATACTCTCTCAACTTCCTTTCTTCCTTCCCTCTGTGCACTTTGTTCTTTAAGAATTAAATAAAAGTCGGGAAATTTTGAGTTCAAATTGCTAGTTTGCATTGTAAACAGTTTTGCAGGAATTATGGAGTATATAAAAAAATCAGAGGCATATGGAGTATTTAATCGTTACTCTGAAGATAATCATTCTCCCTTGAAAATTACCCCTCTCTCTCCTCTTGTTTTCTCACCTTCCTCATTCTCCTCTTTCTTTCTTGGACATTTTCTTTCTCTCTCATGTCCAACCCCATTTATAATTGTCTGAATATTTTATTAACTGAATAGTGGATATTTGTGTACAAATTAATTGAACTTAATAATGACTTCAAGATCGATGACTCTAAGAAACAATTTGAAATCTTGTTGTGCTTTTGTTGGCCAAAGATATGTCAGCTATATTAAGTGAGACTGAAAGGTGATGTTTAATGAAGTTAAATAAGGCCTGGATGATATAAACTACCCTTTGCAAGGTTGTTCATATTTTCCCATGGTAGAATCTAAGTATACAATGAAGTTCAAATAGTCAGGAGGTATGCATAGGATAGGTTGTAGTTGTTAGCTTTATTCCACCCACATTTATAAGGCACTTACTGTGTAAAAGAGTGGTGTGTTTAGGCTTGAGGGCATGAGGTTTTGTGCAGACATTTGACATTAAAGACAGATGGGCTATGCCTTGCCTTGGTCTTTGGGTCTGTGGACAGGCTTTGAGGAGCTTGTGTAATATAAACTGATGGTGTGGTGTTCAAAAATAGCAAAGGACATGGAATTCCTCAATTATTGCTTTACGTCTGTCTTCTCGAAGAAGAATGCTCTTCAAGCTAAACACTACAAATCAAACATAAGAGAGTATTGGATGAGTATTTTCCTAGTAAGGAAAATTGGGTCTCAGGATATTGAGAGAATTTGCAGAAGTGATTGAGAAATCTTTTGGATTCTTTGAGGAATCATGAAAAATAATAGAGCCACAAGAAATGGGGACATTTTCATTGTAATTTTCAAAAAGAGAAAGAAGGCTGATTCTATAAACTATAGATGAGTGAGCTTAATATTGATCCTTAGGAAGAGTCTTGAAGAGAATACTAGAAGGTGGTTTCTGAGCTCTTAGAAAGGGAAGCCGTGATTCTGAAGAGTCAGCACAAAGTCACTAAAAATAAATTGTGTCAGACTGTTTTCATCTCCTTTTCTGACAGGATTATTGGACTGACAAACTTGTAAATGAGATCGATAGGATGTGTCTACATCCCAGGAAGAAATCTGACATAGTCACTCTAGTACCATTGGGATAAGGTGGAGAAGCAAGGTAATACTCCTTTTAGGTCACAAACAATAGAAATACATGATAGGTAGTTTAAGCAGAAAAGGGATTTTATTCAAGGATATATAGGCAGGTTACAGACTCTCCAGAAGGCTTGGACATCACAAATCAGGACCACTCCCCCAAATCACAGAACTGTTCTTGTAAGGACATGACAGCTTTTCAACACTGGCATGAACACCACTGTTTCCATTGCCGACACCACTGAAACATGTGTCCCGGAAAAGATACAAAGCTGTCCCCTCCCTCGGCCAGCATGGAATCCTTAAAGTCCCAACTTCTTTGCATCTCTCGCTCCTGGGTCAGTCCAGCATGATGCCTCTCATTGGTGGAGCCAAGATCACGTAGGAATACCCTAGCTGCAAAGACAGCTGGGAAAGCCAGTAGCTGACATTTTTCACTTTTCATACTAGGAAGTGGTCTCTGCCTTCTAAAAGACTCATAAGATATGTAATTGCCCCAGATAGAAAAGGAGTTCAAATGATGGCTGCCATAAAGAATGGCTAATTTTCTCCTCATAGGGGTTGAAGAATAGGGTAATTGGGTAGGTTTATAAATGGTTAAAGGATTATAGCTAAGGCTGTTCATTAATCAAACCTTTCTAATCTAAAAGATTTTTATTGGCATAGCACAGGACCCTGCATTTTTGCGCTACACACTTTTTTTTTTTTAATTGGGGCTTGGCTACAGAGAGAAAATACGCTTTTTTTTTTTTTTTCCTCCAAGTAACACAGCTAGAGTGGAATGCTAGTACATCCAAGGGCAAAATCAGAATTGCAAAAGATCTGTAAAAGAACCAATCAGCCCATATTATAAGATCAAGACTATCAGTAGTAAATGGCTCTGTTTTGGGGGTTTTAAAAATCCAGCTACTCAAATATGTAGTTGCTGCTAAGAAACAAGCCATAGTTTAATGTGGTTGCCAAGAAATCGAATAAAACCTTAGGTTGTGTGAATAGATAGATGCATGGTATTTAGAACACGACCTGCGTCACTCTGAACTAAATAGATCACTACCGAGCACCACATTTTACAAGGGACCTGACAAGTTAGAAGGTGTTTAGAGAGGAGCACCAAGATGGTAAGCCGTCTCAGAACCCCAGTATAGGAAGAATGGTGACAGAAGCTGAGGGAGCGTGGCCTGGGAAGAGAGGCCTTGCAGGGAAGGATAAGATATAGGCATATCTCAGTTCGTTGTGCTTCACAGATGTTGTGTATTTTACAAATTGAAAGCAAACCCTCCACCACCAAAATGATTACAACTTGATTTATTAAGCTTCTGACGTGATTGTGATGGTTTGGAACCAAACGCGCAGTATCTCCAAAGTATGTCGGTAGTGGTCACCAGTTACCCAAGGAATTACACATAGAAGAAGGGTAAGATTTATCCCACAGGGTGTTAAGGGGTGAAGCCGAGGCCAATGGTGCAAATCAGAGGGAGTCTTCAATGCAAGGAAGACTTTACCTAGAAATGCAAAGCTGGAAGAGCCTTGCTGAGAGGTGGTACGAAGAGGTTTAGATAAGAGATCGGTAGCCAGCATTTACAGATGCTGTGGAGGGGCCTCAAGCTATGCTTAGACTAAATGAACTTTTAACTTCTTGTTTCAGTTTTAATATTTGTATTATAAACATTTTATTGAGATCTAAAGAGTCGTTTCTGGTGTGCAGCATATTGATATGGTATTTGTGTATATTAGGAAATGATCACCCCGATAAGTTTAGTTACCATGGGTCACCACACATCGTTACAAACATTTTTTTCTTGCGAGGAAAACTTTTAACTCTCAGCAGTTTTGCAATACACAATACAGTATTATTAACTACAGTCACCGGAATGTACATGCCCATGACTTATTTTGTGATTAGAAGTTCATAACTTTCGAACCCTTTTGCTCATGTTGTCTACCTCACCCCCGCCTCTGGAAACCAGTCATCTGTCCTCTGTATCTATCAGCTCATTTTTGTTTATTTGTTTTTTAAATTAAGACCCCACATATAAGTGAGACCATTAGTATTTGTCTTTCTCTGTCAGGCTTATTTCCCTTAGCATAATGCCCTCAAGGTCTGTCAATGTTGTCACAAATGGTAGAGTTTCCTATTTTATTCCGTTGAACATATGTACGAGTATGCTACATCTTTATCCATGCATCTATCAGTGGACACTTGTGTTGTTTCCAAGTCTTGGCTATTGTAAATGATGCTGCAGTGAACATGGGGTGAAGATATCTTTTTGAGTTAGTGTTTTTGTTTTCTTCTGATAAATACCTAGAGGTGGAATTGCTGGATTATATGGTAGTTCAATTTTTGAGTTTGTGAGGAACCTCCATACTGTTTTTCCATAGTGGCTACATCATTGATATTCCCACCAGTAGTGCACAAGGATTCCCTTTTTTCCACATCCTCACCAACACTTGTTATTTTCTCTCTTTTTGATAATAACCATTGGAACAGGTTTGAGGTGCTATCTCATTGTGGTTTTAATTTGAATTTCACTAATGGTTAGCGAGGTTGAGCATCTTCTCACATACCTGTTGGCCATCAGTATGTCCTCTTTGGAAAAATGTCTATTCAGATCTGCCCATTTTTTATTGAATTATTTAGATTTTGCTATTGAGTTGTATGAGTACTTTATGTATTTTGGATAGAACCCCTTATCAGGTATATGATTTGCAAGTATTTTCTCCCATTCATTAGGTTGCCTTTTCATTTTGTTGATAGTTTCCTTTGCTGTTCATAAGCTTTCTAGATTGATGTAGTCTCACTTGTTTCTTTTTGCTTAGACCTTTCAACTTTAACATTCTCTTTTTTTATGAAAATATAAGGCATTATAAAGGTAATATAACTAGCTCTAATGTAAGTGTGAGCATTTTAATATATTGTTTAATATAAAAAATACATAAAGGTATTTTGTGGATGACCCGATGCTTACAAAGATTGCTTAGGACTGTATATCGGAAGCTCCAAAGGCAGAGTAGAAATGCTGTGGGGTGGGGTGCACGGCCAAGGCAATGACCTTCCTGGGCCTGTTTGGTTTGGGTTCCATGTGGTCCCATAATAATGAAAAATAGATGAGCAAGAATTCAGTTCCTCTCTTAAGGAAGGACTCAGAACTGAGCTGAGGCTGTAGGTCCGGGGAGCTTCATGTTTTCTGCCCCCGCCCCCACAAGCCGACAAGCTATCCCCCCGAGGACAACCAAAGCAGACAACCAGGAATCTCTAATTTAGTCTCCACTGAATACCTGGGCTACACCCAATTTATAATGGAACTTAAAGAACATCCTCATTTCACCTACATGATTTGTAATGCTTTTATCTCAGTCACTCATGAATCATTACAGTCACGTAGGTCTCTGAGCTGTAGCCTCTCTGTATAGAGGGGAGAAGTAACAAAAGAAATTACTCCAGAGAAAGCCAACCAGGACGTTTAGCTCCAGGGCACTTGGTGAACCACAGTCTGATTCTCTCACCCACATACCAGGAGAAAAATAATTGAGAGGCCAAACAAAGGGAAGCCTGGTGGTCATACTGGTTGAACACCTGGCAGACCGCACCTGGCGAGACAGGGCTCCTGCCTGGGAGGAATTCCGAATCATCACGGATGGATGTCATTCAGAGAGGATAGCTGGAGCAAGTGTTTACATTATAATTTGCTGCTTCCAAGATATCAGTCAGATTAAAGCGGGAACAAATGAGGAAACAGGTAGACACCGTAGTATGTATCATATTGTCTTAGATGAGGACATCGTGATGGTAACGATGATTATTAGGATGACATTGGGACTATCGAGTTTCATACCAGTGTTCAACGTTCCTGTCACCTCTATCAGAAACTAATTGTTCCTCCCGCCTGAATACGTCCCCACATTAGATTTCTCTGGAAGTTCAAAGTAGTACTTGGATAGTGGTAGATGTCTGAAGGTCAAAGTGTTTCTGTATGACTCGTCCAGGTCCTGTTAATCTCACCCCGAAAATGTAGGCACATTCTCAGTATACAAGGCTGCCTTTGTGACTGGAAATTTTGGGAGCATAGAGAGGGAGGGCAGGGCTGTCAAATGGTTTCAAACTTATAGTGACATCTCAGATGTGCAAAAGTAGAGCTTTATTTCTGTACAACTGCACTCAGTTTGCTTATGAGGTAGTGGAAAACTCAGTCTCGGCACTTTAGGATAATTGACTTCCTTCTGATTTTAAGGTTTCAGAATTTTAACTCCATCAGGGCTGTTTTCTCCCATCTTCGCCTCCAGGATGAGTCCTGGGTCTGAGTCTCATGCTTTATGTTCTCTGGCCCAAATGGCCTCTTTGGAGATGTCACCTTGGTCATAGGTGTGTCAGACTGGGTCCCTCTTGCCTTCATCGCTGACCCATCTTGTCATCTCTCAGGTTGCATGGAAGGACTGCTGGCTGCTCCCCAGGCCCCACCTCCACAGTAGCCGGCGCTGCTCTCACCAACTCTTCATTCTCTGATGGCTTCCTCCCAAGGAGCTGGGGGCTCTTTTCTTGATTTCCCCACACAGAAAGGAAGTGAGGGAGACTCAAGGCAGAGTGATCTCTTGAAGACCGCTATCAATCCAGGTCTGCACTGCTGACCTTTCTACTCAGCTTTCCTCCCCATGTTCTTGCAGGGCAGGTGGTAAGAGTTTTAGAGGGAAACAAGGCCTGAGTCTCTCGGCCCTCATTCCCCTACCTGCCACCCCCAGCCAGCAGAATTTCAGCTCAGCAGGCAGGCAGGGCACAGCCCGCCCCCCTGCCCAATATGCGCTCCTATGTAACCATTTCTCTCCTCCCTATCTGTCTAGACTCCACCCCCACCCGTGTCCTGTGTCAGGAAATATTTTTATTGCTTTCATTTTTTGTGGAGAAATCACCTTGTACCATGACCTGTATGTATCCTTTAGAGGTTAATACCTATACATTCTATGCCCTGGCTCTCCAAGCTTTTATCATCATCTTAAAGCTAAGCTTTTCTGGAATTCAAAATAGATCTCTCTCTCTCTCTCTCTCTCTCTCTCTCTCTCTCTCTCTCTCTCTCTCTCTCTCTGTCTCTCTTCCTCTCTCCCACTCCCCCTCCTCCCTCCATCCCTCCTCTCTCTCTTTCTCTCTATCTCATGACTAACTCTTTCAAGTCTCTTCAACCTCAGAGGTTGTGAATTATGAGTCCATTCAGCGTCTCCATTTGACTGCTTTCTTCTGGTTAGTTCTACTTAAATAATGAATGCCGTTGAACCAATGGGTGGAGAGTCAATAACTTTGAGAAGGAAAAGAATCTCCATTTAAAATGTTTAAATATTATTTTAATTTTTATAACCCATATGCCTCCACTTGAAATAAATGAAGAGCAAACTATGTGAATAAAAGACAAGATGACATCAGTCCAGTTTTTGCCAGTCCTGGTGTAGCTTGAGTAAGGAAAAGCAGGTGTCCCTAGTAATAGCTCAAAGCAACTCACCACGTTTGTGAATATTTCTCTGATTTTAAACTATCCCACAAAGAAAACCACATGTAGGCTGTACTGTCTCCACCAATAACTAGTGGATGCAGATACCACCTGCATTCCTGTTTTCAGCTACAAAGAGCAGGGTGATTTTCAAATGAGGACAGTGGTCATGAGGTGTTCTGTAGCTTATTGTCATAAAGGCTTTATCTTTTAGAGGGAAGTTAGGTTTTTGTTCTTCAGGTCGGCCTTGGACCAGTTTTACATTGTCTCTGATGCATTTTTTTGTAAATTTCTGTTGTAGAAATGATGGTGCAGTTCACAGTCAACACGACTGGTTACTGGGATGGCTGTTATGCCCCCTCCCAGCCTTCCGTTGAAGTGTTGCTGCCCGTCCCGGCATCACCAGAGATCCCCTCACTCTTAGAGACCATCTCCTCTTCCTCCTCCTCCTCCTTCTCCTCCTCCTCCTCCATCCATCCATCCATCCATCCCGTCTCCTGGATCACGTAAGTGTTGGCGGACATCTCAGCTCATCATCTCAGCTGATGAGCTTTGGGTGGCTCATCCTGATGGTGGGTGGAAAAAGTGGCCAAGAGCAGGCAACTATAAGGGACCCGGAGAAATGGGTGAGCTTGATGCGGTGGACGCTGGGCTTGTGAGAGAGAGACAGAGAGAGAGAGAATCAGAGAATCAGAGAATCAGAGGAGAGGATTTTCAATGCGGAAGAGGAAGCAACGTTTAATTCGGTGACCATTTCAGTATTTTACCCAGCACTATTCTACATGCTGGGGGCGGAGTAGTGGCCAGAGGCAGACCTTGGTTTTATGGAGCCTGACATTTACATAATTGGGGGGGGCAGGGGGCTCTTGAAAAACAAGAATACAAAATTATGTGTACAACATTTGTCATGACATAATGAGGAAAGAAATCAGCAACAAATTACGTATTTTAAAAAGCTAATAATACAAAATCCCAAAAGAGAAAACAATACTTTTATTAATTAACTGCCTGCTATACTTTGTACTACTTTTCCTTCTTATATTCTTTGGCTGTATATACATTGGTCATCCTTTACAAAAAACACACACACACAATTTTATAGTTTTATTTTCTCTAGAGAATGGAATGAGTCTTTCCTCTGGCATGGGTGACTGAAACGTGTTTATGGAGAGTATGAAAGGCTTGCTATTGGTAATGTCATTTACCATTCGCGTTGTTAAATTTGGGATAACCTTTATCAAGTTCTCTTTATATATAAGCCGTAAAATTGGGACGAATGTTTTCCCCAGACTGTCTTCTGGCTCCATGTGTTTCAAACTATGTTTTAAGTTGACAGTCCACACACTTGTGGGTGCCAGAAGCTACAGTATAATCGATACTGTGATGCAAACTCTGGCCCTGCACCCCTTGTCAGGATGCCGGGTGAGTTGGCACAACGGGTGGCAGGTTTCCTGGAATCCATTCTGACATCGGATGACTAGCGGTAACTAAAATGATACACAGCTGTGTCTGTGAACCAGATGGATATATTCCCCAAGTCCAACTGCCTGTGTCCTTAACTCAACTTTCCTTTAGCCGGGTCCCCAAAATGCTCCTGACCACGTACTTCTATGCCATCCTATTCAAGGGGGCATAGAGTGGAATGCAAACGGTCTTAACCATCTCAAGTTAAAATATCTTCTGTATGTATATTTAATTTAAAAAAAAACCCAGACGGATGCATTGCTAGGGATCGTCCTAGGGCCTTGAGAGGAGCCTGCGCAGATGAGGGGTTCTGAAGGTTCAATGCTCACTGTGTAGCCATATATCTGATTGGGGTGGAGAATACTGTGCAAGGGCAGAAATCGGGTTCTTGCCGAGAAGACAGCACAAGGACCACAATATCGAAGGTCCAGTTCAGTGACTTGCTGACTCTGTCCTTTTGAAGGAGAGGTGAAATGTGAGGGCCCATAAGGCATCAAGTGGCAACTCAGAGAGACGGGGGGTTTTCTGCAGGCTCTTGAGCATTTGTTTACCCCAGTGCCCACCAGCACAGTCAAACCAACCTCCTGACCTGGCACAGCCTCCTCATGACGAGTTTCAGGAGAGATTTAAGCAAGGTCTCTGCTACCTTAACTTTTAGGACGTTCCAGTGATGTGATTTTTGTTATCACTGTTTTTCTTCTGTGCCACTCCTGCGAATGGCTGGTAATATTGGTGTTTGTTCGGTGACATACGTGCTGACAAAGGGCGTGCGCCTTGATACCTGGAAACTGCGGTGCTTCTGCCATGCTAGTGAGCTGGAGTGTGGTGGGCAGTGCATTGAGTTAGAGGCCACAAAGGCAGCATTTAGCTGAGGAATTACAGTTGTGACTCATTAGGGTATATTTTCTTCTGCCTAGAAAAGTTAATGTGTTTCACGGTTGCTACCAGGGAAGGACACGGGCCCTGGGAGATCTTGGCTCAACAATGGCTGTCTTATGTAACAGTCATTTGCTTTATGACCACCTTAGGAGCCACTAAGGAACATAATAAGAAATACCCAGAATTGGTTATGGGGCTGCCCTTTCTCCCTTCAATTCAGATGGGAAAAGATAAAGCCACATGCCTCCGGGGACCTCTTGCTTAAGAAATGTCTGTGTTTAATCATTAGGGCTTGAAGGATGACAAAAACAAAAACGAAAAGTCAGTATGGAACAGTGAATACGTGTGGTTCTTAACCAATGCTTGTCCTAGCACCGCCTGGCTATCTGGTGTGATCAGAGTTCTTTTCTAAACTCCCTTCCTATTCAGTGCCGTCAGAATTTTAGTAGTGATGCTTCAGTAATTATCTTTTTTTCTCCCCTCTCCCTGTTTTCTCTTTCCTCTGAATCACGGCCAAAGCAACTAGAGCCATATAATTTTAGAGCTGGGAGCTCGGGGGGAAGAGGTTTGGATCTTGATGAGCCAAGCACAAGAGAGACTTGAAAAAACTTGAACAGCCCTCAGTTGTTGATCCTCCACATTTACTTAATATTAGCTGGTGTTGGCAGAGGTTTATATTGGAAAGACTGGGACTTTCTGTGCCCCACATAAGCAAGCTAACACTCGGGGAAAGGAGTATTGGTTTAATTTAGAAAGGTTCTGGTTTTTATTTGATACTAAACAAATCATGCAGTTTACAAGTCCTGTGACACTCAAAGGTTTACCCAGCATTTTTTAATATGCTGTAGAGGGTCTATGAAAGACAGATGCCAAGAAGGGGGACTTTGAAAACATAAAACATCTGTAAATAATAACCTTTGGGTATGTCACCTGTGGTTGCTTCTTTTCTTTGTATTATTTTGTTCTAATATTAATTTTGCTCTGGCATCCTTTCTGGCCCTCCAATGCTATTTGCCAAAACATATACTGGGGGGGGGGTTCCAAAAAAATGTATACAAATGGACACTTTGGTCAACGTTGCTCAAGCAGTAGTTCGCCATCATCAGAAGTGTCTGGATGCTGATGGGAACCACTTTGAGCACCTCTTGTCATTGCACAAGTCAAACGTGACTTGTATTCATCTTTTGTTATTGATCTATATTGAGTAATAGAGTTTTGATAGTTTTCCTTCCTTAAAATGTGTACACATTTTTTTGGCACCCTCTGTATTTTTGGAACAAGAGGCAAATTGGATGGTCAAGCTAAATGATGTTATTCCCCAATCTATCACTTTTTGCTTTTCGCTCTAACATTTGTATATATGGATTTATAAACCTCATCCAGTACAAGTAATGAATGTACTTGATCAATTCAGTATTTTTCAAACGAAGGCCCAGGATTTCAAATGCTTTGGTTTAGCAAGTAGAATGCATCTCTCGAATTTTCTCTGTGCTCTGCAAGCTGGGTGCTGTGGGAGGTACATTCACGCTCCCTTTACCCAGGAAGACTGTTTGGAGTTTCTCAGAGGGAACTCATTTCTTCTTCTGCTAAGTGTATAGCCACGCCTGATTTGGGCTCTGTTCCTAAACCCTGACCTCCAAAATACGAAACAACAACCCCTCTGAGAAGATGATTTCTGTTATTTTAACAATCAGTATAGATGTGTAGAGTTGATTATGTGTTCCAACATGCTCCAATCACAACAATGATGAGTGTGCAGGCCACTGTGCTTGCTACATTGTGCACAAACTTGGCTACAGGGAAGAAGAGAAGCCATGCTTTCCTGAAGTTGTCTACAAAGTCTGATAATTAAGTTCACAAACTTGTTGCAACGATGTTACTAATCTTTTTTGATATCAGAGGGATTATTCATTATGATTTTATACCAACTTGGCACACACAGTTAATGAAGTTTACTATTTAGAAGTGTGGAAAATGTTGCATGAAAAAGTTAGATGATCTGAACTTTTTGCCAATAATACATGGTTCTTGCATCACAACGATGCACCAGCTTACATGGCACTGTCTGTGAGCGAATTTTTAGCCAGTAAACAAATAATTGTATTGGAACACTCTCCCTACTCTCCTGATCTGGCCCCCAGTGACTTTTTTCTTTACTTGAAGATAAAGGAAATACTGAAAGGAAGGCATTTTGATGACATTCAAGACATCAAAGGTAATACAATGACAGCTCTGATGGCCATTCCAGAAAACGAGTTTCAAAATTGCTTTGAAGGGTGGACTAGGCGCTGGTGTCGGTGCATAGGCTTCCCAAGGGGAGTACTTCAAATGTGACTGCAGTGATATTCAGCAATGAGGTATGTAGCTCTTTATCTAAGGTGAGTTCACGAACGTTATTGTCAGACCTCGTATGAAGAAAAATACAGGGAAAGACTGGTATATGCGCCACTAGAAGAATGGAGGTGTGTTGGTGACTAGGGTTCCTCAGTTGGACACAGAACTCAGTGGTGTTGACCTTCGAAGCCTAAGACCCCAGGAGGCATTGTGACTCCAGTGTCCCGTGAGCTGGAAATGAGGGAGACAGTATGACTTTAAAATCTCTCATCAACTCATCTCCCGCGGTGAAAATTGGGACGCATCACATTTTGCTGGAAAGGAAGCAGACTTCAGGAGGTCTGGTTTCGGGGGTGCTCCAAGAGCTGAATGTTAAATTTTATTTGTTCCAGAAAGTCCTGGCCACTAGGTACAGCAAATTTGATAAGCGCCATACGCCCAACCTGTCTTAGTAACGGCGCTGTGCGTGTGATGGGGACTGCAAAGCAGCATGTGTTGGTGGGGGAAGTGACAGGCACAGGAAGGAGAGGCTGGGAACACTGAAACCGTTCCTAATTGTGCAGTGAGAAAGAGGGGGGTGATGCTGGCAGAAGGACGTGTTGGCTGGAAGAGGGGAGTGATCGGCCGGGCTGGCAGGAAGAGCGTAGACTTGTTGTGCGAGCTGACACAAGAGGCAGCAAGCTGGAGGAGCCTCAGATCACAAAACCCGGAGAGACTGGGATTTCATTGGTCCCCACCAGGAAGCTGGGTGGGAGGCCCACAGGAGCCTTTCACGGGAACTACGGAAAGGGCGCCTCTGTTCCAGAGGGATGAGCTGTGAATGAGATGCTGTTTTCAAAGACTCAAAAGTCAGAGGCAGGTTTGCTTCAGTTTGTTGAAAGACACTTTATTGGGAGCATTTCCACTTAGGTTCTGGCTTGACAGAAATAGCCGCCCTTTCTCTGCTATCAAGATTCCTTCTTCGTAGAGAAGCCTGAAGTTCCCAGGTTGTCCCTTGGGACATATTTCTCTTGAGTGGATTACCAGTGTGTTTGGCCTGAAAAGCTGATTTACTAAAACATTGCTGTCACCACATTGGGCCTACCATGCGGTCGGTGTGGCTGATGTTTATCAGACAGTGGTGTTTCTCATAGGCCAGAATGAAAGGAAAGAGACACTAAGGTCAGAGGAAATATTCGTCAGCTTTGGGAAATGCTGAATTTTCCAAAGCCTAAGTCTTAGCGTGTTGTAAGCCTACCGAAAGAGGCTTTCGCTGACTTGTCCAAAGGAAGGTAATCCTTTGGAGGTCTTGGAGGAATTGTCACTGGGGAGCTCTTTTCCGACCTTCCCCAGGTCACACAGGCCCACACACAGCACTGGACGGAGAATAATGGTCCCAAAGACTCACAGCATGCTTGGGGGTGTTTGCTCAGAAAGGTACCACGGCATTAAGGTGACATAATGACCCTATCCTTGGAACCAAGCCTGAGCTCAGGGGCACAGTGTGGGGGTGGACTTAAAGGAAGTTCCTCTGTCGCTGTGCTTGGATGACGAGTACTTGTCCACATGGGAGCACGTTGACCTCTGACTGTCAGTGGTAGATCTGTGACCTTCCACGCTGGTGGCTGACCTCAAGAGGACTATTGTAGACGTGGGACCCGTAGCCTGAGAAAAGAATCACTACCTCCCTTTCTATCCCATGATCCCTGACAGTCTGGTCAACACGATGGCCTTTTGTTCTTGGAGAGGAGAGGGACTCTGGAAAATGCGGTCACTCCCTGGCTTCTGTAGGTCATCTTCCCAGACTTGCCTAAGCCTCAGAATCTGTCTTCAGCTCTGTTCTGCATGTATGTTTTTTGAAAAGTTTTTTTTTTTTTTTAATTATGAACTACTTCATTTCAACCATACAGAGAGTGCAGAAAATAATATAATGGATATCTAAGTGTCGACCATCCAGATTTAACAATACTAACCTATTACCCCCTGTGTATCAGATATTTTAAAAAAATTGCAGATAGACTTAAAACCCATGCATATCTATTTTTAGTAGCTAGAAAAGCGTAAACAAGTTGAATTCCTAGTAAGTTGTTGGCTATACACAGCAGCTTCCTTTGAGTCTTCAAATAACGGAAACTTTGTGGATATGTGCACAGCACTGATGATCCAGCAATTTGTCGCAACCAGAAAGATGGCCAATAGTGTTGGTCTCAATACTGGAACAAATTTTCTTAGATATATATTGTGTATCTGTCTCCACCACTTTTCCAAATGTCTACAGGGTTAATACCCATCCCAACGAAATGCCAAAAACCCCTCTGACTCTAAAAGTTATAGGTATGAAAAAGTACACTCTACCTACTCAGTCTTGCCTCATTGAATAAACTAGAAATACTAGTTTTGGAAAATTAACCCTGTAAATGATGTTCAAAACTTTTCAATGTCCATATCAGCAAAACTCTTGGAAAGCTAAGTGTTAATTCACCTACTGTGATAGAGGCTAGAGTATTTAAGGCTTTAGAGAGAAACACCTCTCTTGAATTTTAGTCCTAAATTTCCGATTCAATTCATTTCTACCAGAATGCCCTGCGAATGGTTCAAACTTGAAATGCCTGAAGCTAAACTCATTCTCTTTCTATCTGATTATGTCCTCTTTCCAATTTCTTTATTTTTCCATTAAAGGTACTGCTAGTCTTCCATACTGATTCAAAGCCTTGGAGTCAGCTTCGATTTTCTTGTCTCCTTTGTCTTCAAACACCCAGTGACTAAGTCCTGTTGAATCTTTCCTCAAAATGTTTCCCACATCTGTTTACTCCGTTTCTATCCCACTGCTGCCATTCAAGTTGTTATTTCTCACCTTTGTTTGGCTATTGCAGCCAATTCTGCCTTTCCTCTGTCTCCTTTCAATCTGTTATCAATATCAGGTTGAAATCAACATCAATCTGATATCATATCAATATCTGAAAACATTTTATGCCATTCTGCTCGAAGTAATTCAGTGGTTCCTATAGCTTACCAAAGACTTATTTCCCCCAGAACCTCGTTTTTCATAATCTTTTCTAGCCCCTACTTTTCCACATGTCCCCACATTATTTCCCCACTGAAGCCTCTGCCCTAGGCACACAGCACTACTTGCCTTTTGTGATTCTCTGAGTCCTGTTCAATGGTTTCCTCTGCCTGAATCTTCCTTCCCCTCCTTCACTACACTAACCAAACTTCATTGGGAACCTAATACGAATCAGATCATGTGGTAGGTTCAAAGTACAACGGTGAACAAGATAGAAACAACCCTTGCTTATATTGACCTGACAATCTAGTGGAGAAAACAGAAGAATAAATAGGCAACTGGCATTCTGGGCTGTGCAGGAAGTACTGTGACAAGGAAAGACAGGAACCCCAGACCTAGGAGTGGAGATTCAGAGCCAACATTCCAGAGGAAGGAATACCTAAATTAGGACTCATTCTTTATAATGGTTAGCTAGGAGAAGGGAAAGAACTGTGCAGCAGAGGGAACCGTCCTGCTCAACTCCTACACAAGCTGTAATACCCAGCTCAGATGCTGTCTTGACCAGACCAGTGGTCTATACTGTGAGACCACAGGTTGAAAGTTACACCGACCCAAATTATAACCCTGACTTTGCTACACGCTAGTTGTATAAATGACCATGATTAATTTGCACATTTTTATTAAAAGTCAATCTCTTAATCTGTAAAAATACAAACTCTTATATCGAGTTTGTATTTTCACTAAATAGTAAGTGTAAGAGCCAGATACAGTTCTTGGTGATAAAGATGCAACTGTGAACTCGATAGAAATCCTGGCTCTTATGGCAATTATATTCTAGTAGGAAAAAGTAGGCATTAAATAAAATACATAATATAAATCACACAGTATATTAGAGGGTGATAAGTTCTATGGAGAAACGAAATCAGAGAGAGGAGATAGAGGGTACAGAGGAGTTGCAGTTTTATTTATGCATTTATTCTTTAACTCATTTATTTAAAAAACAAAACAAAACAAAACAAAAAATCAGTATTGAACATGCCAGGCACTGTTCTGGGCCCTGGGCATACAGCAGGAAATGACAGACGAAAGTCCCTGTCTTGATGGAGCTCATGTTCTGGTGGGGGAGACAAGAAACAAGATAAAAAATTGGAAAATATGGAGGTGTATCTAAAGCAGGAAGACTAGATGGGGGGAAATGAACAGAGGTATTCAAATATTAGACGGGGAGTTCCGCTAAGCCTACTGAGAAAGCGATAGTTAACTGAGGACAGGGAGAAAGTGATGAGGAAAACCATGGGAACAAATGAACAGAGAGGATACCAAGAGCAGCAAGTGGGAAGGTGCCAAAGTAGGACCGTGCTGGTGTGGGTGGGAGAAATGATTGAGGTGGAGAGAGAGGTAAGGAGGGTGAGACAGGTCAGGGTCTCGTGGGTGATTGTGAGGACTCTGGCCTTCATGTAGAGTGAGGTGGATAGCCAGTTTTGTAGCAGACAAGGGATTTGATGAGACTCACATTTTAACAGGCTCACTCTGGCAGCTATGTCCACAATAGTGTGAAGGGGGATGGGGCAGACCTGGGAGAGCAGTTGGGAAGTTACCTCAATAACTGAGGCGAGGTATAATGGTGCCTTGGAGCAGGGTGGGACGGAGCAACGCAGATGATGGGTGGGATTCTGAACACATTTTCTTTTTCTTTCTTTTTTTAAATTTATTGGGGTGACAATTGTTAGTAAAATTACATAGATTTCAGGTATACAGTTCTGTATTACATTATCTATAAATTCCATTGTGTGGTCACCACCCGGAGTCAGTTCTCCTTCCATCACCACATATTTGATCCCCTTCACCCTCATCTGCCACCCCACACGCCCCTTACCCTCTGGTAACCACTAAACTACTGTCTGTGTCTATGAGTTTTTGTTTCTCATTTGTTTGTCTTGTTCTTTTGTTGTTTTTGGTTTATATACCACATATCAGTGAAATCATATGGTTCTCTGCTTTTTCTGTCCGATTTATTTCGCTTAGCATTATACTCTCAAGATCCATCCGTGTTGTCACAAATGGTCCTATATCACCTTTTCTTACCGCCGAATAGTATTCCATTGTGTATATATACCACAACTTCTTTATCCATTCATCTATCGAAGGACATTTTGATTGTTTCCATGTCTTGGCCACCGTAAACAAAGCTGCAATGAACATTGGTGAATACATTTTAAAGGCAGGACCAACAGGACTTGTGATGGAACAAGCATGGGGTACAGCAGAAATAATGAGACTCCAGGTTTGGCTTGAGCAACTGGAAGAATGGAATTACTCTTTACTGAAATGTGGGAGACACTGGAAGGAGCAGGTTGGGGCAAATATTAGGAGTTCAGTTTTTGACATGTGGAGTTTGGTTTACAGCGATCTAGTAAGGTTTCACTGAAAAGGAGACAGATCAATAAAAACTTGAAGGGAATGAGGAGGCAAAACTTGGGAAGACTAAATAAGAGGATGGACGAGAGAGCACCTACCACCATGCAGTGCCAGACAAGCTCAGGCCCAGTGAATTCCATGCCGTTCATCTGTAAAGATCTGCTTATGCTCCGGGGTCAGCAGGTGATGCTTGTTCACCATCACATCTACTCTTTAGTGGGTAGACCCTACCTTGTCCTCTGTAGTTGCTAAGCAACTCTGAATGCATAAGAGAAAGGGATAAGCTAGCATCAGTAAAGGAGACGTCCCCACCGCCTTCCTTCCAAGGACAAGATTCTGGCCAAGATACTTTGCATTTGGGGGAGGAGAAAGGGGGGGGGTGCCTGTATCCTCTATCTTCTGGATAACACAGTGTGGGGGGTTCTCCAAGTATGGCACCACCTACCGCAGAATCAGCTGGGACTGGGCGCAAATACAAATTCCTGGACTCTTTCCCAGACCTGCTCAATCTGAATTGCTAGGGGGAAAAGGTGAGATCCCTGTTACAGACTCATCAACTGATTTTTTTCAGAAACTAAAATTTAAGAACTACTGACACTGAAGAAGATGACCGCTCACTGACATTTTTCCTCGGAGGGAGATATTTCCTAGCTGTGATGTGGTAAATTACAGCTGCTCTGCAATTTTATGATAATGTGTGCTCATCACCTAATCAAACCACTCCAGTTGAGTTAAAACCTGGCTGGCTCAGATCCCCACTCACGTTGTCAGGTGGTCGCTTTAGCAAAAGAGGCCGTCTGCCAAATACTTCTCAGTTGAACTTTGCAGCTTGAGGAGCGAAGTATGAGGGAACACATAAATGCCAAATCTCTTATTATTCTAGGCGTTTTCAAAGAATCGATACGATTCTCAAGAAAGAAGGCAGCACACCTATTTCATTCACTCTTAACTATAATATAAGGAAGCGACAAAGTCAGTTTCTTCCCATTGTCAGTGAGTGCATGCCACAGGCAGAACTGAAACTTCCAAGGTGACCTTTGGCACCATGGATAGAAAGGGACAAATTAAAGGATGAACCAAAGATTAAGCTGCTCAAAGAGCAACTAAAAGGAGGTGAAAAGAAGTTGGACGAAAGAGACAAGGCCAATTGGACAAAGAGACTCTGTATGTTGAAAGCACCATGGGCAACGTTGTACGTGGCCCCGGAGTTCTGAAGGCGAACGTACAGATGCAAAGCCTCAGAGTCCTGAAGATGACAGTGGCAAGGATGACAGGGAGAGGGGACGCGATTGTGAACAAGATCAACAGCGCTTCAGGAAGGAGAGAGACCTCAGCCGCAGGAAGTATGCCAGAAGCAGAAGGAGTGCCATGAGAAAGAGAAGGCTTTTAAAAGAAATGAAGAAAAAAATGGAAAAAGAGCAGCACTTTGGGATACAGGGAAGAAGACTGAAAGTACAGAATCACTAGGCAGCTCAGAAAAAAAAAAAAAAAACTGAAGAGAAGGATGAAGTGGCTAAGAGAAATCGCGTAAGAAACAAGAATCGCCCAGCAATGCAGCTTTACCAGCCAGGAGCTCGGAGCCCATACGGACTCTGTCCGCCTGATGACAGCACCAAGTCCAGAGATTCAGCCACAGAAAAACAGCAGGTCACGTGACGGGAGTGCATACCCTCTCCAGGGCAATGTGAGTGTTTTCATGGCTCTCTACCCAGTGCCTGGCACACAGTAGTCACTCAATAAATATCTGTGGACGGATGAATAAACCCACTTCACTTCCTGAAGTGAAGAGCCAAACTGACACACGTGTCCATCTGTGGAATATCACTGTTTCCTGTAGTTTACTTCCACATACCTCGCCCCACTGGTTAACTACCCCCTATATAAATCTCTGCAGTTTGCACTTAAGATATAACTTTCTGGTGACCCCATAAAAAAATTGGCAGAAATTCTCGGAAAGGATGAGATTGTAATTGGTCTTGTGGGGGATCCACGGAGGGATAAATTTCACATTATTCTTGTTTCCAGATGGGCTTTAGTCCCCTGGGCAGTCATTCCAGAACTTTTTCTCAGTCTTAAGTTTACTCCAAGAAATATAAATAGTGATTTAGGACTTGATTGCTCCCACAAAAGGCTCCCCTGTTTTGGTGCAGAGTGGGAAGTGGGGCAGAGGAGAAGGCAAGTGGGAGGGTGCTCTGACATTCTGGTCTGCAGTGTCTCTCTGGAGGGTATGGGACTTGGGAGGGAGAGGGGGTGGGCTAGTGGTTGAATCGCCTGCACGGTCAGGCAGTTCAGGGAGCTCTGAGCAGCATAAGCCTTGGCTGCTGGCTCGCCCAGTTTGCAGGAGGTGTGGGTCCTTTGCACCCTTCCACAGCAACAGTCTGAATGCCAAATCTGGTGCCCAGGGCTCCTGAGCTCACTTGGTAGGAGTAGTATATAACTAAGGTTTGACTCTAGTATTTCTTGAGCTTTTACGAGGTGAATGTACGAACTCCAGCAAATATTTGTGTGTCAGCCTTTGTGCCGTGTGCTAGGGATACAGCCACGGATAAGGAGATGAGGAACATTTGCCGGCTTTAGTCAGATGTTTCTCACATGTCTGTTGTTTCCAGAGGGATATATGCAGAGGAGGTAGATCAGAGTAAATTCTTCAGGAATTCTCAACTGCGGGTCAGCGGAACCCCATGTTCGAAGGACATAATGTAATGAATTGAAAATAATCCAGTCGGACATACACTAGACATTCAATTCATGTAAGGCTCAACCAGAATTCCAGTGTGAGCCTGAAAAGACCGACTGTTTATTTGTGAAGAAGGATGTTATAGCGTGCCTCTACTGCTGCAAAGACTCCTAAGTGGGTTTCCTTGCTTTCACCCTTGCTGTGCAGTCTATTTTCCACCCAGTGGCCAAAGTATTTTATCAGGATTTGGCTGAAAACCCTCCAATGGCTCCTTGTTGCAATTAGAATAAAATCCCATCTCCTTACCGGGATCTACACCGCCTTAAGAGCGGGCTCTTACTTACATCGCTGACTTCTCTAGAAGCTTATTCTGGCCTCAGTTGGACCTGAAACTCTTCCCCACCTTATTTTTGCTTGCTGTGCTCCTCATCGTTCAGGGCTCAGTTCAAATACCTTCTCAGAGAGGTTCTTCCTAACCACCCATCTTAAATAGCTCCATACTTTTCCTCACCGTTTCTTCATCCATTGGCCTATTTCCTATTCTTTGTAGCGGGAACTGCAAGAGGTTCATCTTATTTATTTGTCTGAGTGCATGTCATACCCATCTCCCCCTACTAGAATGTAAGTTCTTTGAGAGCAGGAGAGTAGGTGGCAGTCAATAAATATTTGTTAAGTGAATTATTAGCTCTCACATTTCCTAAACATGCAAAGGTTTTTCTGGGGAAGTCTGCGACTGAAACCAGATCGCCAGTGGTTTGATAGCACTTTAGAAATCATATTTGAAAACTTGGTACCTGACACAGCCCCAGTACCTGATGTTATTAACCTAATGCGTAATATTTTCTGTTAAATTGGCTTGAACTAAATTAGCACCAGACCAGTGACTGGAAATATCACGTGACCCAAGAATCCCATTACTTCTTTAGTGAATCAGTAGCCCAGGAAGATGAATTCATAATTGTTACTTGTTAAAAACTGACATCATGTTGCATTTCCTTTACTGGAAATGCAGGGCTATGACAGAGCCCAGAGAGCATGATGCTACCCGCCCCATAAAATAACCCATAACTGTCCAGGGCTGGTTGAAATGTGATGGAAGGGTAACGGTGCAGTGTTGTGGCACTTGATGTCATATTGAAACTGATGTTGGTAGGATGGTGCCTTCTGTAATATATTTAGTAGTTGCACTTGGTGAATTGACGACCTCTGTGTTTAAAATTGACAAGGAGAAAATTAAGGTTTCCCTTGTTTTTTGTGTGTGTGTCATACATAAATAACCAGTTGCTTGGCAGCTAGTTAAAATTCATATTTCCTTGTCAGCTTTTTAGCAACTGTGAAGATCAGGTTAATATAAGTCTCCCCTACCTTTGCCCTCTTGGCTAACTCGTTAGCTATGTTTGCATTTCTTTGTATATAAATCTTTTTTTCTTCTGTCCCTTTGACAGCATAGTGTCAGAAATGGCATATTATCTTCACAGATGTTCCATGTTAGTAAGTGTTTGCTTTTATAATAAACATAGAGACATAAAAAGACACAGTGCATGTATGTATTCAATCCTTTTAATGACTTAAGGTCAAAGATTGTTTTTTCCCTCAGTGGAATGACCGTCAACAAAAAAGATGTCAACTAGTAGGAATTTGAAAGTTTTCTAATCCTGCTGGAACAGGAAGTTCTAAACATTTGCAAAATAGACTTTCCCATCCATATAGGTTCATATACAGACCCTAAACCATACTATTGTGTCACTGACTCATGGAAAAGAAGACTCATTTCAACTTTAGGATGTTTTTCACAACTGTGAAACACCTGGAATAGTATCCTTCTATTCCTTTCTCTTCTCAGTAAAATGATCAAATCTCAGAACTGTGGAAAACAGACAAGCTTTGCTCTAACTCTCTCTTCACGTCTCTTCTTGACCCACAACTTACATAGAATTGCAGCTGAGAATCACTTACTGGCAGCTGTGGCCACAGATCTTCTCTCCATCTCGGAGAAATAACTGAGTGGGGAATTAAGAGTTGTCTCGAGGTTTCACAAACAATGCCTCAGGAACATGGCTGATCATCACCGGGTACAAGGGACAAGAACCAGAGAGCAGGATATGAATTTTTCTCACCCCAAAGAAACCCAGGAGAGATACTCTCCTAAGGCTTATAGGAAATTTGTTTCTGACCCAAGGGTCACAGAATAGCTCACTATGAATTTTAACTGGCTGCCAAGTCATTGCTAATTCATCTCTGACTTTGGCAGAAAAAATTAAGTGTTACAGAAAGGAATTTAGTGGGAAGAATTTTTTTTTTTTTTTTTTTTTAAACATGAGCATGATCCTACAGCTGCTGAAAGTCTAACAGAGGGGATGGTAAATAAACATATGGAGTGAGGGTGCATTCACTTTCAGAACTTTCTGCTTGAAGAGGAGTCTGGAAAACTGGAGGATTTCTTTTGGATTATAAATCTTTTATTCTGACAAGAGAGTTCTGCTACTGCCCAAAGCAGGCCAAACCAATTTTATGATGCTGTGAGACTAGACTCAGGGACAGGGCATTTGAGGACTTGTTACACTGTACATGTTAAATGAAACCAACACCAACTTAACCTTGGTTTCAGAAACTGAATTCCCAGGTCTCTGACATCCCTTCCTGTCCTTGTAGTCTTCAGAGGCTCCATCTTTGACCCCACCCATTCCTCTCAGGTCTTCCTTCCCCATTTTTTTCCTGACCTTTCTCTCCTTGAACTCACATTTTCTTTCTCATACTTGATATCTGTTACATATACGAAGGGTGCCAAAAAAAGTATGCACAGTTTCATAAAGGAAAAAAATTATTAAAATTGTAATACTCAATATATACCAATAACAAAAGGTGAATACAAGTTATGTGTGACTTCTGCAATTACAAGAGGTGCTCAAAGTGGTTACCATCAGTGTCCAGACACTTCTGATTATGGTGAACCACTGCTTGAGCAATGTTGACAAAAGTGTCCACTTGTATATATATTTTTTGGCACCCCCCCTGTATTTATTACAATATGTTTTAAAAATTCACAGTTGAACCATCAAACATCCTAGTATCTCTAATGAAATTGATCAGCCTTTCCTGGAATTTATGCTGCTTGACAGATAATGTCAACCTGTTCATTCAACATGCATTCCTGGCCACCTTATTGTAGAAGCTAGAAATAAAAATTCTCAACTTCCCAGCTTCTCTTGCAGCTAGGTGGTGCCTGAGTCATCTGGTTCCTGGTTAGAAACCTATGTGGGATTTTTCAGGCCTGACCACAAGCAATTCCAAATGTTTTACGTGACACAACTCCAGGGAGAAAGCTGCCTGCCTGACACCAGACTCGTGCACAAAGACTTGTATTGAAGTCTTTAAGGGGTGTTGCAGTCAAGGACTCAAGGGACCCCTGACCTGCCGTGCTCTTATGTGTAGTTGCGTTCCTAGCCCAGGTCCCTCTGTTTGGAGATCTCCTCATTGGGGAAACTGAAGACATTTTCTCCCCCACTCTGGCTCCGTACTTTTCCACTCCTAGCCCCTCTCCTTCACATTCCTCCCTCCCCCCACGTCCGTAAAACTATAGTTATCTTTTGCTTGGGGTTCCCTTAAGTGCCAGACAACCCAGGTCTGTCTTGATCCATCCCTACCCTCCAGTGGTGTGGCTGTGCCTGTCCATGGGGGAAAGTGAAGCTGGGGGAGTAGGTGCTGTCTCAATTTAGCCTCTTGCTTATGCTGATGCATTAAGCGATTTAAGACTCCACTGTTGCTTTCATTTTGGCCCATTTTTGTTTTAATTGGCTGCTCTGACACCTGACAGCTCAGCTCTCTCTCCCAGCTCACCTGAGCTCCAAACAGAGCTATGTGACACAACTTTCGGCAATAAATCAAAGAGGAAGTCAGCTGGATGGTTTATAAGAAAGCTTTTACTTTCCTGCTCAGGCAAGTAAGGGAGTGGAGGTTGGGAAACAAATGGCATTCTGCCTTCATCCTGTCTACAACACAGATTTGATGCCTGGAGATGCAGTGGCCACTATATGAACATGACATAAGCCAAGTTCTTACAGATCGAAAGAAAGGTTGAAAGAGCCTGGGTTCTTGGTAACACTGTTGAACCATTGCAATAGCCTTCGGTTGTATATTTTTGTACTTCTTCTTGTGCAGGAAATATAAACTTATAGTAATTGTGAACTATATCCACAGATTCTTTAACCCTCTTCCCATCAAAAGGAAAAGTTTAATTCCCTTCCCCTCTCCTCAGTTATGGGTCAGTTTTAGCTCATTGCTTCTAACAAACAGAATACACCAAACAGGATGCTTTGATGAGGCCGAGTCATCAAAGGTGACGTGGCTTTGTTCATTCTCTTTCTCTTTTTCTCTTTCTCTCCCTCTTGCAACACATGCCTTGGGAGCCTTTAGTTAACAGATAATATGTCCAGCTCTACTCAAGCTGCCATGCTGCAGCAACCACATTTTATTTTATTTTTTTACTTGAGTATGATCCTGCAGCTGCTGCAAGTCTAACAGAGCGGGTGATAAACAAACATACAAGCCAGGGATAGTTAACTGGAATGTTGAGCGCTGGGCTTTGGGTTACTTAGGATTTAGCAAGAATCATTCTTGGGGGACCAAGGGAGCGTAATGAATGCTGCTCATTAGCACGTAAGTATTCTCTGTAACTGGAGGATACTTGGTTGCAGCTAGAAAGCTGAGGAAATTATCTCTTTATTATGTATGAATCTATTTACGTAATCCACATGGGCATTTATGACTGGTTAGCTCAGATAAATGGACGACCAGGCCAATGACAACATCATGGATTCATGTCCTGTAGCTTCCTTCTATTCTAGGGCTCCATCCCTTGTAGTATAAGGTAGCCACTGAGGCTGAATACAGAAATAATATTATTTTACCAGTATCATGTAATATTAATATTTTCGTGGCTACCCTGGAGACACTTGTGGGGGAGGTATCTTTACATCCCAGCTCTCAACCCATTCCACCTTCTCTAAGAAATGCCCCTGGTCCACACAAGTGGGCTCCTAGGGACTCTGCCTATGTTATATGACTCACCTTGCTGGCCTCAGATGATTGGACAAGAGGTGAACATTTGATTCAAGCTAGGCCAATCAAATTCTCTCCCAGGAGTAGGACTGGAGAGCCAGCCAGTCAGGTCCTGCTAATGACTGGAACAGTCGCAGATAAATTCATTAGCTATGGTTCAGCCATGTTTGGCCTTATGGAAAGGGAAGCAGAAAAGGCTGGACTGTAGTGTTAGAGAACAAAGCAGAGGTGCAGGGAAAAACAGAGGATCAATGGTCCAGGAGTATCTCCTGAGAATGTGGCTGCTTCTCGTTTCTTAATGCCAGCCCTTCCTAGGGTCTGGCTGCACTCCTGCCCTGAGTTCCTTGGCACACTTACGTATCCTTATGCCAAAGTCACCCTTTGTGCCTAAGTTCACGTGGTTTTTGTGATTTGCCACCAGTCTAGCTAATAGAACTTGAGACTGTAGGAGAGGAAAGGTAATTTTCCCTCTCCTCTTCTGGGTTCTTGGCTGAGACTCTTGGAATAAAAGACAGATTAACAAGAGAAAAACAAACAGAAGTTCATGAACATGTATACATGGAAGATGCCCAGGGAAAGATGAGTCACTCCCAGAGATGGCTTAGAATTCAGGCTTAAATGCCATCTGACTAGGAAAAGGGGAGGAGGGAGGGAGGAAGGCCTCTTAAGGGAGAGGAAATCATTTTTAGGAGAGATGCGTGTGATCTTCGAAGAGTAGATGGGAGATCTGATAGGTTGTGACAAAGTTTGTCTGGGTGTGGTGTCAACGTTTCCTCTCCTCTCCTGTGACAAGCGTGAAATCTACCCTGGCTAACGAAACTCCCGGGAGAGGATTTATGACGAAAGAGTTTCTTTTGGAGGATCTGTCTTTAAGTAGGCAAAGGGGGTTCAGAAGCAACCTTTCCCTGCGTCTTCAAATGCCTGCAGCCCAAAAGAATCACTAACGTGGCATATTTGGGGTGGCATATTCTTCTACCCTTCAAACCCTTGCGCGCTATCTCCCCAGGGAATCCCATTGGCCAGGAGGGTCAGGAAGGAATGTGTCGATAAGTATGAATCCATTGTCACCAAAGTGGAAACAATTTAAGCGCATCCGCTTGTAGACCGGCATGAACAGCATCTCTTTAAACACAAGGGGCGGCTGCACCCGTCTTGCAGAGCACGGAAAGTGCCTCTTTCTATTTCCGAATTGATTTCTTTTTTTCCCCTCATACAAGAGAGTGTCCCTGAGGTACTAACAGAGAATCTGCTCTTTGCAAAGCAATTCCAAATCCTCACACTCCAGCAGGTCGTCAGTAAAATGAAAACTTGTCCTCAGACAGCCACGGCTGAAGAGTCCTCATGAGTCATTTGCACTGTCCTTCACTAAAACTATCTCCAGAGAGTGTCACCAAGCAGAACTGCTTTCCCAGGCTTGGTTCTATGTACAATGCCCCCGCAGTTCACTTAATTTGGTCTTGTTTCTGGTGCTTTTAATGGTTAGCAAAAAGAGGCAAAAAATGAGGCTTCTTATTTCAGTATGATGTTTAGTTCTCGTTTAGAGTTGGTAACTTTATAAGGCTGGACAAAACCAAGGGGGAAAGTGACAAAAGACTAAATGTGAATGTGAAAGGCAAGAATGAAGGGAAGAGAAAGGCTGACAACCAAAATAGCATCAAGAAGCAGTGGGTGGGGAGCAGGTCAGTGAGTGAGTTCCTTAAGGGAACCACTTTGTCCCAGAGCCAAGCACTTCTCCTGGAATAGAACAGGAAATGAATCAATGTTTGTTGGGTTAACTGATTAAATGAACAAATGATTGAAAGGATTGATAAAATGAAGGCCAGAAAACTAGATTTCCCACTGCTAAGAGGACACGCATTTGTTTCTGTCGAATTGCAAGTATTAAATCTTCCCGAATTTGTCCACTCCAATTAGAATCTGATGTAGCCTCTGGCTATAAAAAGTGAAATTCCAAAAGCTTGTCAGGCTCCCACAATTAATGCTCTTTTGAATGTAGGTATCAGTCAGAACCCTGAACTCCCCACTGTAAGCTGGGGGTTCATGGTGTGCCTTCAGTAAATCCTCCCTGCATGACCACCTCAATATTCTAATGTCTGCTCTGTTTGGGCCACCAATTCCACAAAGGACAAGCATGGGAGGAAGTGCCTCTGACCTGGTGTCTGATGCCAGCCCTGTCATGGAGCCCAGGGAACCAGTGCCACCCATTTTAATTACAGTCTCTGGAAGAAAAGGCCAGACCCCCTCTGATTTGTAGCAACACTGGTGTGTTCGTCTTATTAACAATAACATATCCCGGCGCTCCAATAATTACAGACCTATTCCTGAAGCAATCAAATTGCTTATTTGCAAGAAAGACTGTTCGCTTTCCCTAATGAATGTGAACAGATCCCCAGAGCCCAAAGGTGATGTGTATGAATGCCCCACTGCAACAATGAAAAGCAATTATAAATAAATGACAGAGAGCTGCTCTGTTCTTAAAAATCACTGCATGATCGATGTGAGAGACATACGTAGAAATGGGACTCAGGAGGTTTTGTTTTAATTATTCTGACCAAAGGAAAATGATACTTAGTTCTTTGCTGACACCATTGCACATTGAGGCTTAAAGAGACTTTGAAAGTACAATTCTTTTCATCCTTCTCAAACCACTGGCAGATAGAGTTGCCCTCATTTTGGAAGGGGGAAACTGAGGTCCAGATAGATAAGTGTTTCTGTTTTTAGGAGGATCTTGAAAAATTCACATCCAACAGATTTTTAGGTCTCTCCTCTACTCAGCTGCTCTGATAATTGTATGTATTTGAAAATTCACCAAAAAGGGGAGACGGCAAGGAAGAGGAAGGTGCCAACTTCTTAAAAATAATTTAAAACGAGAGGCGTGTGTGTGTGTGTGTGTGTGTGTGTGTTTGTGTGTGTACACACATGTATGAATGCAGCTTGGTTTTAGGGTCAGGAAATAGTAAGGACAAAAAGATGGGAGGAGGTGAGGACCTTCAATTTCAGCCATTGACCCTGGAGTAACTGCCATTCCCTGAAAGTTGTAACCTGTGAGGTAAAGGGCGTGCGACAGCCAGAGATTGGCGTTAGAGGGGGATTGATGAAAAAGCATCTAAATTACAGTTCCTTTGGAATAAAGAATAATACCCTTGGAATAAAATATTTTAGAATATAAAGAAGAAACCTTGTTACTAGTTGGTACAGGACCCCCACCTGAATCCAACTGCTGCCCAAAATGGCACTTTATAAATAAATTTTCCTTCAGGCGTCATCTGCAGACCACCAAAAAAGCTCTCAGAGGCCGTATTGAGAAACCAACTTGGTACCCTTCACCGTTTCTAAAATATGAAAATTGAATCCATTTGAAATTCATAGATGTGAGTCTATAGAATTCTCAACAAGAGAAACTAAAACTTGATTCCTCAGAATCCCAGATATTTGTGTTTCCAGAGATTCTTTCCTGTAGTATTAAGTTATCAGTACTTCTCTCATGAGTTTCTTGGTTCTGGATGACATGTGCCATTGCTCTGCATTTCTGCACAACTTCTAGCCATCTGACATTCATCAGGAGTTGGCAGAATCCCTCCCCCAACCACCAGATTCAAAGGAGCCTTATTTCTGCTAACTTTTAAAGGATGAGAACACAGAAATTAGAA
This sequence comes from Rhinolophus ferrumequinum, assembly GCF_004115265.2. NCBI lineage: Eukaryota > Metazoa > Chordata > Mammalia > Chiroptera > Rhinolophidae > Rhinolophus > Rhinolophus ferrumequinum. The sequence continues at coordinate 36,223,558 of NC_046301.1, forward strand.
TTGTTTGTGGAATTTGGCTATAGATATGGTTTGATAGCTTTAAGGGAATCAACTCATCACTTGACCAAATCACTAGGTAGTTCAGTAAATCAATCAGCTTAACTCACTGGTTAACAATCAAATCAATTAATTGCTTTTGTTTGAGTTTTTTTGTTTTTGTTTATTTGTTTGTTTTTGCTCTAGTGTAGGCACAGCTCAAGTTAAGCAAACCAGTCTTGTCAATGCTTATGAAGTAGATGTGGACAAGATGTTTATAAATATGAGAGTTCATATGGAAAACAAAGCCTCATTAAAGAATTAGATGGCATTAAGTGAGTTAAGCTCACCAGAAAAAAGAAAATTAAAGGAAAAGGCTATTCTTGCCAGGGAATGAAGTCTCTGCAGAAATTGATTATACGGAGGGTCCCTGTGGACCTTGGAACAATTAGCTCTCTGAGAATTAGAAGACAGCCCTTATGCTTCTGGGGATTCAAATGTAACAGGTGTCCCCTGCCCTTGAGGAAACTGTTCACTCCTTCCAGCCTCTCATTTTTTGGACGCTTGCCCCTGCAGGGTAAACCCAAACCCTTGAGAGTTAGATTTAGAATCAGAGAAAGTCTGAATAATTGGATTCTTGGAAGACATTGCTTTCGCAAGATTCTGCCACAGATGTACTTCCTGGGGTGCTTTCTGTCCAAAAAAAAAAAGTCCCTCTCCTACTGAGAAAGGACAAGAACGAAGATGCTGTATTTCCTGAAGTAGGTGATGGAGAAGAGACTGTTTTTTTTTCTGTTCCTTTATTAACTTTATGCTTTGGACAAAGTGAGCAGTGGGAGAAGGTGAGTCGGCCTTTTCCTTCTTGGTGCCTGAGAAGGATGAGAATGTGGTTTCAGAGTGAGTGCAGGCCGTGTCGTTAGGTGCTTAGGGAAAGCACGGGAAGCACAAAGGACGTGGGAAAAGAGAGCAAGTTTCTCATTTTACCTGCTGGAATGTTTAGCTGTATTTATGCCAGGGTGGGTGAGGTTAAGCTGAGGAAGGACGATCTGACAGGGAATTCGTGAAGGATCTTGCGTATAAGGAGCCAGAGAAATGGACATGTCCTCTGCAGTGTGGAGGAGGGCAGTATGGGAAAGGTGAATCAGAACAGGAGGGTGACTACTTTTCCTGCAAGGAGGAGTCAGCACATTCTTTCTTCAGGGTAAAAGACGTGACGCATTTTGGAATGAGGTTGGGCATCCTGTCTCTTTTCAGCAGCTGATGTGAAGCTGCCTCGTAGGAGAGACACGTCTTAGGGGAAATTGCCTCTACCAGCCCTGGGGGGAGCTGTGGCTCCCGGGTTTGACTAGGCGAAGGCCCAGCTTTCAACAGCCAGAGTCAGGTAGCTTTTGTCTAATAGAGGATGGGGCCTGAGAGCCAGAGGAAGAGGAGATAGAGAAGGTCCTCAGACGGGCTTCGGAACAGACTAGAAGTGACGAAATGTTTAGTGGGAATGGATTGTGTTTGTTTGTTTGGAAAGCAAGGAACATGATCACCTAGGAGTAGAACAAAGATAGAACGTGTGGATGTAGGATCTGGAAGCAGAGGGGCCTTTGAAACTGTACGTCCGTGCGTTGTAGGGGCACAGGAACCACAGCAGGCCCTACCTGACCTCTGAGTTGCAGAATAAAGCCAAGTTGGAATTTGAGAGGGGCTGTTGTATTTTAATATGTGGCTGTGGAGATCAACGCACACCACATCCGGCTTCCACCCAAAAGAGAGACCCACTTTGCAATATAGAAATCTACTTCCAGTGGTGATCTTATTTCAGTAGCTACATTGACACATATTTTTTTGGGGGGGGTAGGGAGGAGGTTTGGCAGTATCTAGCAAAACTTAAAACAAGCACACCTTCCAATTCAATAATTACACTAAAAGGAATCTGCCCTATAGAAAAACATGTGCACAAATATGTAAGTTCAAGGAGGTTTTATTGAAGTATGAGTTGTAATGGCAAAAGCGTGGGAACAACCGATTGTCCAGACATAAGGGAATGGTTACGTTGGTTAATATATAATTATATAGGAAGATGTCTAAGATACTGAGAATTGATTTATTTTAATTGATGTAAAGTTCACATCACATAAAATTAACCATAAATCATTTTAAAGTGTGCAATTCGGTGGCATTTAGGACAGTTGTGGTGTCGTGCAGCCATCGCCTCTGTCTAGCTCTAGGACATTTTCATCACTCCAAAAGGAAACCCCATACCCATTAAGCAGTCACTCCCCATTCCCCCCGAGAAATGGTTTTTAAATGTCAGAATAGTGTGTACAGTATTGTCCCATTTATGTTTTCAAAAATCCCTGCACTCTGTCCCGACTACCCACATACCTATAGAGGCAGTGGAGAGGTGTGGTTATACTTGGGAGCCTGCCTGTTTCGAATCCTGGCTCTAACAGAGACCAGCCTAGCCTTTCAGGGCCTCCATGTCCACAGGTGTAAGTTGGGGATAATAACAGTACCTATAGAGCGTCGTGAAGAATAGATTAGTGAGGACAAGTCTGACACAGTCACTGCTTCGTCTGTCTACTCCTATGTTTGCATTTTTTTTTTTAGCCCAATCACGAGCAGACAAACCTATTTTCAGCTTGGGGAGCAGGTGTGCAGAGCACACATCCCCAGAGTAAATCCCTTTCTGCAGAGGGCAGCTTCACCACCGTGAATGCCTCTCGCTTAAAGCAAAGGCTGCAGGGACATGTACATATTAGTGCAGGCAACAGAGCCGCAGGTCTTTTAAACTGTTAACAGCACAGCAGAAATGTGGACTTTAAATATTCAATATAATTCTCACTCAAAAATCCATGTGAAGTCCCTATTTTTGAATATCTCTAAATCAAGGGCCAGCAAGCAATTTGGAGAGGAAGGGGAAGGGTCTAGATGAAGCTGAGATACCTAAAGGGAAGGAAGGAGAACAAGGGAAGGAGGGAGGGAGAGAAGAAAAGGGAAGGAAGGAAGGGAGGGAGGGAGGAAGGGAAAAAAGGAAAGGAAGGAAGGAAGAAGAAAGGGAGAAAGGGTGGAAATAAAAAATGAAAAAAGAGGACAAAAATAGGTTAGGATGAAAGAAAAGAAGAAAAGGAAATGGTGAGAAAGTGCAGAGAAACAGGCATGCATGAGAGACCTACCTGGCCCTGGGGTGATTGCAGCCTCAACTATAAATGGTTCAATTTAAAACAGAGCACATGTAAAGCACTTCCCTGAAAACTTAAAAAGAGAGAGAGAACTAAGAGAAGCATTTGTGGTTTTCATTAAAAAAAAAAAAAAGAAAAAAAAGAAAAAAAAAAAATCCTAACCCACATTGGAGTCAACAATACAGAAATACAAAGCTGCTATGCATCACCACCATACTTTTGCATTATATGGTTCTTTCTATGTTTCCGCTCCAGGGTGAATACGATCACCCCTTGCCCCAGAGCCTACAGAAACCGCTGTACTAACAATCCCCTGAGAAGCCTTTAACTTTGTTTCTGAATCTGAATACAGCCCCACACAGATTCTGGGCTGCTGGGCCATCAAGGGCTTAGGAATATAATATTAATGATGTTTGGAGATAGCAAACAGAAAATTCAGATTGAGTCGATTTTCTTAGCAGAAGACTGTGGAACTGCAAGCATGGGATTTGCCAAGTCTTGCAGAATGAAAAAAGCAGCTTCGAACTACTGTCTTTTCAAAGAGAATATTTTAAATCTCAGATGCTACAGAACTAATCTCAAATGCTACAGAAATGAAGTACATAGACAGCATTTTCCTAGCATGCACTTAAAAAATTTTAAAGAATGTTTTGTCTGCTTCTGTTGATTTCATGAAGTGGTTCGAAAGGGTTAGGCAGGGTTTGGCATCTTCAAAATGGCGATTTTGCTTCTGATAGCTTTCCAGAAAAATTAAATGGGTTGTGAAGGATAAATTACAGTTTGATTCGAGTTGTCTTGTTGAAATGACATTCCTCTTCCCCGGCAACCCACTTCCCGTCTCATTAAGCCAGTTGACTGGATAGATCTAGACAATTATGGAGGTGATTTACTACCTTACTGCTCCATGCCTGCTGGGAGCTGAAGGGGGTGGGGGAAGGGGAATAACGTTCCCATCTTCTGTGTCTCATGGAGGGATGATCAAGTCCTCAGCTGCAGCATTAAACACAGCAATAGAAAGCAGAGACACAGTAAAGCATTTTCACTGCTGTTGGGAGCTGAGATATAAAATGAGATTTATTTGCAACAATCTGATAGAGAAAATTGAGTCCTGGGGAATTGATGTCCCAGAAAGCCTTTCAAGTCAGCCAGGAGTTACTACAGGATGTGAGTCACAGCAAAATGTGAGTCGGAAGAGGGGGGGCCAAAAAATTGAGCTTTGACATTTTCTGCAGCCACTGTTGCAGATAAACGAATTGACCAGTTTGTACAATATGAATTATGGCCACAATTACAGTCTTTCCCTGATCCAGTCTGTCCTAACAGTTGGATACCTCAGGCTCTGAAATTGGTGCCATAATTCAGCGTTTTGCTTTTTTAAAATGCTGCTCTTCTGCAGATGGCATGCCAAATAAACAAAACCCACAAATGGCACTCCCCCTTCCCCAAAAGGTTTAATCCTAATAAATAATTGCAAATAATTACGATGGTTCGTCTAGCATTTCACATTTAATTTCTTAAATTTTCTGAAAATTGCCAGGGAAATGTAAATTTGATGATACAGCAATCCCCAGCCGATATTTGAAAATGAGAGTGGAATTAGAAGTTTATTTTAAATTTCATTTACTCGGGTATTCATTCAGCAGCCAATATTTGTCACGATTTTAATGGGTGTCTGACATTGCTGGGCTCTGTTCAGAGAGAAGAATATATGATTTTTTCAGTTGGTGTAATTTGCTTTCAGAAGATTTTCCAAATCTATACAAGTTTGCAAACAACCAGATGTCACAGGTAAAACTAGGAAAACAGCGAGGGTTCATAAATACATGAAGTCTTCCCCAATCAGGGATGGCCTCCTTCCCTGTAAGGTTCACGTCAGTTCTTCTTAATAAGCAAGGGGTCTGAAACTCAGTACCCCAGGCGACTGAAACCAGTGCTTCCAGTAGATCTTCTATGTTCTACCCTCAATAATGCTACACAACGTTCATATAATACCACGCACTCTTCGCATGCCTGGGAGAGTAATTTTTCCAAAAGTTACAGCAATATGGAGTCCCCCTTTTGTTTGATTTGGGGGTTTTTGTCCCTAATCTACAGCTGTATCTATGAATGACCAGACGACCACTTACAAAAGGGAAGTCTGTCTGATACCTTTATTATCCCCTCTAAACAGAAATGAGAGGCGTGGTAACATTTAAGTGTAACTGGCACATTCCATCATAACTCACTACCTCACTTGAGGCAGGCAAGGTTGGCCCTATGGATGCTTCTTTTTTATTCTTCTCAAAGAGAGTTTATGTAAGAACTTTGCAAGCATTTCTGTTCTGCTTGTGGTGAATATGTGCAATTTCTCTTTCTGGGGAAAACGTGCATCCAGCTTTTGTGTTACCTATTTAGTAGTCACAATTTGTTCATCTTTTCTTTTCCAAGAGAGATGGGGAAAAAAAAATGATGAATTGTGTGGTGGGTGACAGTCTTTCTTTGGCCCATAAACGGTAATTAAATCAAGAGTATCCCAAAACAATGTCATTGACTTAAAAATTCACATCTGCGTTGTATTGATATTTACCCTATTTTTTGACCCATGGCTCGTGTTTGAATAAGACTCTTAATTTCAGTTCTCTAAGAATTTGAAAATATTTTCACTGTTTCATTCCCCTTCATCTCTAAGTCCAAAAGACAAGTAGTATTCCCTGCTTTATTCCTCCCTACCCCACACTTTTTTTTCTCTCTTCCTATAATTATGTCATATTAACTTTAGTAAGGCAAAATATCTGTCCAGCTTAAAACTAGATGATAAATTTTAAAGGAAATGATTATAGATTCCATTCAGAAAAGATACTCTGGATAGCAGTGATCTCTTGTGTGATTATTAAGACTGACTTAGAAAAACCTTTTATTTTGAAATAGTTGCAGACTCACAGAACGTTGCAAAATGAAAACATAGAGTTCCATGGACTCTTCATCATCTTCTCCTGATGGTGGCATCTTATATAACTGTAGTACAATATCAAAACAAGCAAACTGTTAACTAGACTCTAAACCTTACTCAGTTTGCTGCCAATTTGTGTGTGTGTGTGTTTATAGTTCTATGCAATTTAATCTTAGGTATAGATCCATATAACCACCACCACATTAAGATAGAGAATTATTCCGTCACCACAAAGGAACTCACTACTTTTACTCATTTGTGTTCCCGTGGTCCCTCTCTCTCTTTCTCCTTCCCCTGTCCCTAACCCCTGGCAATGAGTCATTTGTTTTCTATCTCTATACCTTTGTCATTTCCTGGATGTTCTATAATGGGAATCACATAGTATGTAACCTTTTGAGATTGACTTTTCTCACTATGCTAATGCCCTTGAGGTGCACCCAGATTGTTGCATGTATCAATAGTTCATTCTTTTTTATTGCTGAGTAGGTTTCCATTGTGTGGATATTCTAGGTAAAATCACTGTAAATGCACATCAGAACATTTTTAGAAGTCACACAAAGACTGTATACAAATGGAGCACGGGTATGGAAAGAAGTGCTTGGCTTGTATATGAGCCTTAGGCAAGTTTTCCAGGAGGGCTGACAGCAACGTTTGTTGTGAGATAAAATTCCCCAGGCCTTCTCAACCTGTAGCCACATCTCAAGTAGCAATGGCTGCAAAGTGAGAGGAAGTCCATCTGTAGTCAGTTAAGCACACAGGGCTGTTTTCGTCACATAACAAGAAGTCTAGAAATCACAAGTTGCAGAGGCTCAAAGATGATGGCAGCTGCTACTGCAGGAATCATGGCAACATTCCTTTGGGGAAAAGAGAGTAGGAGAAAGGGCAGTGTTTGTACCAGGAAGGAAGATGTTTTCCCAGGAACATCACTATGGTCTTCTGTTTTTGTCACATTACACTGTCCTGAGTCCCGTGCGGCTGGAATATTGTAGGGAGCAGGGCCTGGCGATGCTGGTTGGGTCAGGCATTCACACTTGTTGGGACAGTCACTGTTAACGGTCACCTCGGCCTCATCTTGTCACAGTATCCCTCATCCTCACGCATTTCTGAGTGTCACCGTGGGGGTACCTCATTTGTGCTTATACGCAAAGTGTGTTCCTCTCAGCACACTGGCAGGTCCGTGAGCTACAACGATATTCCCCGAGGCCCTGCCCTCCTCTGAGCCTCTGCTGGGGTCCTCTTGCTGTCGCTATTGAACTAGGACTCTCACAGCAGTTGCGGCTGCATTTCCTGCCCAAGTGGGGAGAGAGCTCCTTCTGCCTGCTCTGTGCACCCCTTTGCCATGCTTGGTGCCTCATGAAGCCCCTCCTGACCCCAGGGCCTCCTGTGGGCCTACCACCAACTTTCACTCTCCATTGGTTCTGACCTGGTCCATGAGTCTGGGCAGGTGACCAGACACTGGCTGGCCTGTCCACTGATATGTCTGTGTCATGCCTGACGCTCACGCATCTCATTGTACATTTCAGCACGCCCTTTCAATGGCAAAACGTCTCATGCAGATAGACAACTTTCAAGGGGATTCTGCCAGCCTCACCTGCCCAGACATGAATCTCAGTTTGAGCCTGAAAGGACCACCCATATAGGCCATCTTCTTGTTGAATCACTTGTGTTAATTCATCTGGTCTAACTGGCTGGATCGCTCGCTCCATCTTCCCTCACTGCTCAAGGTTTGTTTCCCTGGTAGTCGTGTCGGAGCCAAAGGGAACTATTTTCTAATCAAGAATGGAGACCCAGTTAGAGCCTGCCTTAAATTCTAGTGGGGCAAAGAAAGCTCCTGCTCTCTGAACTGCTGCCTTCTTAACTTAGTACGTGCAACAGTAGTTGGGATTGGCATTAGTTAAGATGCAAATGCTTATTGCTGTAACAAAGACTCCAATGTAACAGTGGCTTAAGCAAGAAAGACGTTTATTTTTCTCTCTGGGCTCAGAGCTGACACGGCACCTGTGCTATATCAAACATCCAGTTGTCTTTTATCCTATTGCGATGCCACCCTCAACAGGCAGCTTCAATCCCTGTGTCTTACCTTGGTAGCTGTCACCATCGTGCTCACGCTTACCTGACAAGAAGGCGGAAAGTAGAAAGGGGGGAAATACTCCTCTCCTTTTATGGGCATGACCAGAAAGTTACCCACATAATTTTTGCTTAAAGCCTATTAACCTAACCTTTGTGTAATCGCCCGATTTAGCTGCCAGGGAGGTGGGAGAGTATGGTCTTTATTCTAGACCTCCATGAGATTAGCTAGAGCTTCTATTATTAGAACAGGGCTACAGATATTGGGGAGTGACTAACGAGTCAGGTATAATGCCCTCTAGATTTGGGGCCAAGAAAGAGTGCTATAATTTAGGGTAGTGGTTCTCAACCAAGGACAGTTTTGCCCCCCAGGAGACATTTGGCAATGTCCGGAGATGTCATTGATTGTCTTAACTGGGGATGTGTGTGCTGCAGACATCTAGAATAAATGCTGCTAAACATTCTACAATGTACAGGACAGCGCCTCACAGCAATGACAAAAAATTATCCAGCTTAAAATGTCAGTAGTGCCGAGGCTGAGAAAACCTACCTTAGGGATGTAGCTTTACAAAGCCTCAGCCTACCACATTTTAACCCCCCGAGCTTTCATTTTATACTTTTCTAAGAAAATTTCTAAGAGCACTGTCTTCTTGGGTGAACTACGGGTGATGTTAGTTACGCTTCCAATAAATTAGAATTGGAATTTGGTACGGTCTCAATGTTTGTTTCCCCTCTCCCCAATTCTTATACGTCTTACAATCCTAACGCCTGATGAGATGGTGTGAGGAGGTGGTGCCTTTGGGCGCTGCTTAGGTGCTGGGGATGGAGCCCGCACAAATAGGATTAATGCTCTTATAAAAGAAACCCCCCCCCCCCCGCAGAGCTCCCTTGCCCCTTTTTCCCTGTGAGAACACAGTGAAAAGTTGCTGGCTGTGAATCTGTAAGAGGGCCCTCACCCAACCTTGCTGGCACCTTGATCTTGAACTTCTAGCCTCCAGAACTGTGAGAAATAAATGTCTTTTGTTTATAAGATACCCAGCCTGAACAGACTGGGTATCTTTTAAACAAAACTGTGAGACAGCTTGCCATAGGTCATTTCAATGAAGGAATGAAACATGTTGACTCTCGTCTATAGTTGCATAGTAGCCATTACCAGGCCAGTTTTCGTCCAAGAGGAAGATTGCCTTTTTTGTGTTTTCCCCAGTATTTAATAATATATAATACACCACTAATCCAAAGGAAAGAAGGAAATCTATTTAATTAAAGACAAGTGTAATTTTCTACAATTGATCATAATCTTCTTAAAGGAAATAAAAATAATTTGTTTTTAGTAAGAAGGAACATATCATTATTCGTGAGAGGAAAACCCACTCATTAATATATCATGTTTACTTTGAATGGGGTGATGTAGACTGCAGTTTTTACTGTTAGTCTTCATCATGAAAACCTAGGTGTTAAATCTTGTCGTTTCTGGTTCTGATAATCGGCTTTGATGACAGATTAAAAATGCAGTTTGGCATTTCAGAACATAAATCTCAAATAATCAACCTGAGTGAACAACACCAAACCCTCCAGAGAGAGAGAGATCACTAACATGAGATGGTGACACCTCTTAATAAACTCAGGATCAGTGATGTGACTTGTCACTGGTTTAGCCAGCAGAAGCAGGTAAATGTCACCGTTGCTACAGTGACCTCTCAGAAGTTGTGTTTTCTAAATCTGGAAAATCCACTTTTGGAAATTCGCCCCTAGGATGAAGATATACTGTGTGCCAGCCATGCATTACGAAAACCTTTATTATTTTGGATTGTTATTGAGGTATCATACCTTTTTCTTGTGGACAGAAACAAGCATAGTTTTCCTCATTTCCTATTTCCTTGGATCTGAGAGACCTTCCAGGTCCTTCATAAAACTTTAGAGTCACCTCTCTTAAAGCATCCATTTCACCGTGAATCACATGTGGATTTTGCATTTTGCTTCCATTTCTCTTATTTTGCTTTTCATACCTTTATTTTTGTTTTTTTCCAATTAGACAGTAGATATCTTAAGGAAAAACTTCACTTCTTGTGTTTTGTTGTCCCCATGACGTCTAGGACAGTTCCTTACAGACACAACACACCTTTGTTGATTTTTGTGTTTTAGCTTTGCCTAGTGCCATGGCCAGTGAGCATACCCTTGGAGTCACAATTATACTTATCGCCATTATGAGACAGGATGAAATGAAATTGTTCTTAATTATGGAATGCAAAAGAGTTTGGAACATAACAATAGAAAATACGATATCTGGATTTTATGTGATTATGAGATATTTTAAATAGGGAAATAAATACACATCCCGGGAGTGCCAAAAAAAATGTATACATGTGACTTGTATTCATCTTTTGTTATTGATATATGTTGAGTATTACAATTTTCATACAGTTTTTTTCCTTTCTTAAAATGTGTATACATTTTTTTGACACCTTCTGTATGTACATTAAAATAATATACTCTATTTTGTTGTATCTGCTGGTATCAGTAAAGACCATTGAAAGCAGAATGCGTCTGAAATGTTAAGCTTATGTGGCAACAAAGGAAAACCTTTTAATATCCCTTGTTCGTTTGCCAGCGGGAAGGAGCATAGCCTTTGGCATCCAAGACAGAAACAAAGACCTGAGCCCTTTGTCACGCTTCACCAGTTCAAACTAGCTGTGTGTCAATGGGCAAGTTACATTAACCTCCACGAGTCTCCTTGAGCATGAAACAGGGATTATGATACCTTCCTTTCAAGGCAGTTGAGAGTATAAAATTAAAAGAATTCACATACAAAGCACCTAGCATTCTGTCTGGCAGTGTCAGCGTTCTTGGATCACAAGCAGCTGAAACCAACACTGCCAAACTTAAGTGAGAAAAGCACATATATTAGAATGGTACCGGACACCTCACTGAATCAAGGAAGAGGTAAATGAACAAGGTTTGGAACTGGGGGATGCTGAATGTCCATGGATGCGTGGATTCATCCCCAACCACTGCTGGTTCTTCTCAAGATTTAAATTCTTAGGAGCCAGATGCTTGTTACTCTAGATTATGTTGCCTGATTTTACAAAGGCTGGGGAATTGGGTTAAGTCATGGGCGGCTTCACCAGAACCAGAGGAAAGTGGGAATAACATCCTCTGTAGGAAACGGGAGATATTCTAATCAAAAGAAGAAAGAGAAGGTATGCTTCGCCGACAAAACATAGATATTCACTACACTAGTACATAGTAAGTGCTTGGTAAACGTTAATTTCCTTTTGGTCACCCATTTTAACTCTGTTTGTTTTATGCCTTAGTGTAAAACTTGCAGTGTGTGTGTGTGTGTGTGTGTGTGTGTGTGTGTGTGTGTGTTTAAAACTAGGAAGGGGAGCTGACTCTGGGTGGTGAACACACAGTGTGATTTATGGATGATGTGATTCAGAATTGCACAACTGAAATCTATGTAATTCTACTAACAATTGTCACCCCAATAAAAAAAAAAAAAAAAAAAAAAAAAAAAAAAAAAAAAAAAAAAAAAAAAAAAAACAAAACTAGGTTTCTATACAATTTTTAACATTTGGTAAACTAAGGCTCTTATCCCTCTTTTTCCCTCCCCATGATTGTCTTCTGTGTCTTTGATACTTTCCATCATTCAGTGGTGACTGTAGTATCTTGCTCATTGTGTCTCTTTCCACTCTGAACCCTGTCATCAGCTTGGTTGATTCAGTATCCATATGGTCGCCCCACTTCTCCAATACCAGCCTCTCCCTCCTTTACCTCTTCATTGCTAATCACCTTATCCTTCATCTATACGTAAGCCATCTATTTCCACAATTATCTAGAAAATCACCAATACATACCTCATTTCTCTGATTACAACTGATTTCCAAGCCTTGAAGCTTGCTTTCTCAACTACTTCCAGTACACATTTTACCTCATATTATCTCTTCCCACTTTATTACCTGATGTATACAGTTTGGATTCCGTGGTCCATCATTTCAGTCACTCTCTTGCCCATCACTGAATTTCCTAAGTTGTCTATTTTCCACACTTGCCTGGAATAACCCGTATCTCTGGGTGAACCCAGTAATACCTGGACTGCAGAGTACTTTTGGGGAAAGTGACACTCATTAGTCTCAAAGGGACCTTCAATATTGTCTGGCAATCCCACATGTTTCTCTGACCAGCTCATAGTCCCACTTTCTGTATTGACATGTTTCATTAATGTTAAGTTTTAAAATTCTTATGTTCTGTTGTTCTGTTGATTTTGCTGTGAAATATCTCTTAAATCCATTGACTTTTCTCCATCCTCACTGTGGCCTCCCCAGTCTAATCTACCATCATAATTTCAGGGTTGCTACAATAGCCCCTATCTGGTTTCCATACATCATCCCTTATTCCCTCCTAATTCATTTTCCTTAACGTATCCAAGATCATTTAAACCTCCTCTATGGCTTTTTACCTCCTTAAGACGGATGTTGAAACCTGCCTTGGATCCTACGAGAGCAAGCATAAGCTGGCCCACGTTTATCCTTTTTTCTCATCTTGTGTTGCCATCCCCCTCTCTCTCAAGCTTCAGGGACATTGGTCCATTGTTCAGTTTCTAGAACAGTTTTTATCTCAGATCATCACAGAGCCAGATGCCTACGACTCCGTTCTCCACACTTAATTCCCAATCCACTGCCTTCTTCACCTGATTAACTCTTTCTCACTCATCAAAATGCAATTGAAATGTTACTTCCTTAGGGATTCTCTCTTGATTGACCAGGCGAAGTTAGTTACCCCAATTTACACATTCCTCCACCTGAACTTTTCTTTCAAAACGTTTGTCACAATAGAAATACTTGTTCAATGTCTACTCCACTAGACTATAAGCTTTATGAGAGGGGTAGCTATTGTTCACTACTATTGTGAAGGGAACGTATAAATGAATATCTTCTTACTGTGTGTCTGCGGGCCTCTAATGAACCCCACTGAGGAATTCCACTGCTGTCCTGGAAAAATGGAGGTCTTTTCCTAGTGCTCAGAAAATAGTATGTAAATCAATACATTTGTCTCAATTAAAATTTTTTTTCTCCAATTATTTTGAAATTCTGGTTTGGGTCCTCACAAATACCTAGATGATTCCCTAAATTAACAACGAAGTATCAATAAAATATTAATAGAAAACTTGAAAATTGCTGATCATATAGCTTTAGAGTTAGCTTTCCCTCATTGATGTAGACTTGTGTTTGTGATATATGTTTTAAAATAATAAATAGGTATAACATGCATGTTTTCTGCTACTAAGGTTATTCTTAGATCATATAATGAAATTAAATAGATCACTGTTTTGTGGTATCACACACACACACATGCACACAATCCATGTCTTTCAGGTGCTATTAATACTTATGCTATTGCTGTGAAGCCGGTTTGTGTGAACATTTCTTCTTTACAGACAAGATGAGGATGAAACATTCCTGCCGTGATTCGGTGTCCCATGCACACTGCTTTAAGTATGTACCTAGTTCTGTTTGATTCACCACTTTACCAATAGCTTTGAAACAGCTCCCAGAGTTTCACATAAGTCCGGACTTAATGTTAAAAAGGAAAAGGAGGATGTGATAGATGCTAATAAAGAAATACAGTTTTCAAGTATTTCAGTATCATTCTGAGGACTGGAACTTTAGAAACATATTTGTAGATAATTCTTTCCAGATAAAGAAATTTGTCTGAGTTGAGCCCTCCGGTAACAAATACATATTTTTTAATTCATTGATTTCAAAGGAATGAAAGGGGTGCAAGTTGGAAACCAGAAATTTTATTAATGTGTTTTGTCTGAAATACGAGAACTAGCAGATAGGAAAAGGAAAAAAAATGAAAATAAAAAAACAGAAACACAAACTGAGGAAAAGAATGCTTTTTAAATAAGAACCCAGAAGAATGATGTAAGACTAAGTTCTCAATAGTGATTACTAAACCGTACTTCTCAGAGCATATGCCCACAGTTCCCATTAAAAAACAGTGCTACTCATTATTAATAATTCTGAAGTGAGAACATTGTGGTAAGTGCTTTATGTACGATCAACTCATGCTTCTGAATAACCTGATAGGAATGTTATTTTCCCCATTTTTCTGAGGAAGAAATTTTAACCCAGAGTTTAATAACTTATTCAAGATCTCATAGTTTATCGTACAGCCAGGATCAAACTCAGTCTAACTCTAGTTAAACACCATACTCTATTGCCAATCTCATATTTATTTATAGAATCTTGCCTAAAACAGCAGACTAAATCTTTGTTTTGACTGAAGAGTATTCATGTTTTACTTTGTCACCTTCTAAGCAAATTGTTTTCAACTGATTTATTCTCTCTCTATTCAACAGAGAGGAGAAAAGATACTTTCCATAATTTTGGTTAAGGATCATCCACTTTATACTCATTTATTTTAAATTACTATGCTCTGGAGGTTAGCCTAATAAGTTAGCCGAATAAACTAATATGTCATTTGTTTTAAAAATAAGATGAATTCCCCATGTTTTTCTACTCATAGCTTATGTAGGGACCCATAAATATTGGCTCCTTAACTCCCAAACTTTAGCTAATTATGATACTACTTCCCAGAAGGGACCAATTCTTACTCCTCATAGTATTGGCGCCTGTTTCACATTTTAAAAAAATCATATACCTCTCAGGTATCATCACCACCTTTCCCATTTCTCTACATGTTATATGTTACATGCTCTACTGGGACCCATTACTTCTTACTTGGAACAAAACATTTACCGGTTATGTAGGGGCCATGACCTCAGCTACTTTTAAAAGAAAATAATGCAGTACAGTAGTCTGTTACGGTGACTAAATGACGTACATTTTGCACTTAAAACAAATGCTTATTTTTAGCAATGCTCACCTAGGAGTGATGCTTATATGGGTTGATGTGACCTGTTGTGGAGTATCTGCCCAGCCCACATCTCTCTCATTAATAGTGGCCTTCCTCTCTGCGCCCCTGCAGCAGGGGTGTTTCGTTGTGGTTGCACCTTAGCCTTTGAGCTCCCAACTCACACAGCATCCTTCCCCTTGCACCGCTGTTAATCCATCAAATTCTCTGTTTTGTACCGAGACGGAGTTGAGCCACTTGAACTTCAAAATCCTATGAGGCCAGAGTGACCATTTTCAACTATGTGCATGTTGATGAGTAAATAGAGAAAGTGGCTTGGCAGGAAGGAGGAATTTAGAACAGAGGAGAGCAGAGAAGGGGGATCTTGTAGCCTCAGAGCAAGGAGGAGGAAGAGAGATGTGCTGCTGTGGACCCTGAGGCTTCCCAGTGACCTCTTCCAGTTCCCATGGGGCCCAGCTTGCTTCCTGTTGGTGTGCCCTCCTATTCAGTAATCCCTGGATATTTGAATTGCTTTAGTGGGCTTCTTTTCCTAGCAACCAGAAAGATCTCGCCTACAATTACAACTCCTTAAGGACTGTCTCCAGACCTGGCTTTGTGTGCATGGGGTACACTTGCAGGACGCCTGCAGGATTAGCGAGAGACTCTAACGTAGTGACTAGGAGGGCAGGCTCTGTAGTTAGATTGCTCAGGTGAAAATCCAAGTTCTGCCACTTACTGTTGCATGATCTTGGATAGTTTAATTTTTCTGTGCTTTGGTTTCCTTGTTTGCAAATGCGAGGATAATAATACTTTTCTACATCATAGTTTGTTGTGAGAATTAAACGCATGTAAGTAGTGGACTTGGCATGTAGTATTTAAGTATCCAATGAGCATTAGCTGTTGTCTCAGTGAAGCCTTGCTTTTACACACACACACATGCATACATATGTACATATGCAGAGGGTGCCCCCAAAAATGTATGTACATTTTAAGAAAGGAAAAAATTGTATTAAAATTGTAATACTCAATATATACCGATAGCAAAAGATGAATACAAGTCATGTGTATGCATTTTTTTGGGCATCCCCAGTATACATACTTATAATGCACACATGCCTATAATATAATAAACATACCTATAGTACAAGATTACATGTTTTATGTGTGTGTGTGTATTCACATATATGGATGCACACACACACACACACACACACACACACACACACACACACTCACACGCAGTCATTACCTGACCCGAGTCTCAAGATCTGTGCTCCTATAGCACTTTGTGCACATTTATAGTCTTCATCACACTGCATTATAAACTACTTATGTGTTGCTTCTCTCACTACATGTGAGCCCCGGAATTCAGGTAATTGTTTTCTTTGTTCTCTAATCCCCAGAGCTTTGTGTCTGGTACCGGCGATATTCCCAAGCTCACAATAGATTTATGTTTCTGGATCGGTAGATGCTAGGTGATACTTCACTATCAGATGGGCGTCCCCTTAACTTAATGCTTGGCTGCTTTGGCAAGAGGATGGGAGAGAGACCTTAGGAGTCTGGATGTCTGTGAGTGACGGCCAAGTGAAGGGGGTGAGACTCGTGATCTTCATACTTCTGTTCTGGAACAGTTCTCATGTAACGGTTCTCTTCCCAACTCAGGTCACATGATCAGCAGTGGCACATGACATTGTCTAGCAGTGCTTTGCAGCTTGGTAGTAGTAGAGAAGAAAGCAGAGGGTCACATGGTGTTAGTCTGCTGGGGCTGCCACAACAAAACCCCACAGACTGGGTGGCTTAAATAACAGACATTTATTTTCTCATAGTTCCAGAGGCTGGAAAGTCCAAGATCAGGATGCCATCATGGTTTGTTTCTGGGGAGTTCTCTCCTTCTGGCTTGCAGATGGCTGCTTTCTCACTGTGTCCTTACACGGCCTTTTCCTCTGTGTGCACACGGAGGGAGAAAGGAGGGAGGGAGCAAGAAGGGAGGGAGGGCGGGGGGGGGGGTGGGCAGAGAGAGAGAGAGAGGGAGAGAGAGAGAGAAAGAGGGAGCGCTCTAGTGTCTCTTCCTCTTCTTATAAGCACACCAGTCCTATGGGATCAGGACCTCACCCTTACTGTGAACTGAATGTGTCTCCCCACCATTCACGTGTTGAAATCCTGTCTTAATGTGACGCTATTAGGAGGTGAGTAGGGCATGATGGTAGAGCCCTTATGAATGGGATTTGTGCTCTTATCAAAGACACCTCAGAGAGCTCCTTTGCCCCTTCTGCTGTGAGAGGTTACAGTGAGAAGATGGCTGTTTATGAACCAGGAAGAGCGTGCTCACCAGACACTGAATCTGCCAATAACTTGATCTCGAACGTCCCAGCTTTCAGAACTGTGAGAAATAAATTTATTTGTTAGTACGCCATTCAGTCTATGGTATTTTGTCATAGAAGCCCAAATGGACTACGACAGCTCTTATGACCTCATGTAACTTAATTACTTTCTTAAAGGCCCTATTCCAAATACAGTCACTTCGGGGGTTACAGCTTCAACATGTGAATCTCGGGGTGGGGACACAGTTCAGTCCATAATACACAGTAAGCCCAACTGGAGACCTCGCTTAATGAAAAGTTTGTGTGTGTGCCTGATAGGCCCAAGTTTTCTACTCTGCATAACTTTGTAACCAAGATGCAGGACGAAGGATAGGTCTCTGGAGCCTATAGATAAGGAACAAAAAGCAGCGACCATGAGGATGAGACCCTCACAGTCGCGTAGGTATGATCTAGAAATGCAGAAGCCCTTACATTTCAGATCAGTCTCACCTGGTTTTCCCAGGTGAACTTGGAAGAGCCAGAATGTACAGAGTCCCGGTGCAGTCGGGGCTGCCAGCCGGAGTCTGTGGAGGAGGTGGGATGCCCCAGAGCCGTTCCAGGGCCTGTGATACGGTTGTCAGTCTGCAGAGTGGTGGGCCCAGGATGAGAAAAGCTCAAGTCTGGGAGGTGAGTTGAGAGCCAAGTTAGACTCTGCAGCCAGAAGGGCAGAACAAGGAAGGTGCTGAAGAAACCAAGAGGTGGAGATGGAATGACAGGAGGGTGGGGTGCGAGGTCAGCTTCAGAACTAATTTTGGGAACATTGAGTTCTCTTACGTGTGGCTTGGCAGACATAGTGCACTGGGGGCTTCATGGTAAGTATCCAGAGCTGGACTTACACCATTAGAGAAATTTTGGCAAGTCACAAAAAGGAGTTTCATGAAATTTCAGGCATTATGTTTTTCCACAGTACTTTCTGATGAAACGTCCAAGCTATGTGATCTCCTCTAGGAGTAATACTAACCCTACTTTGACTAATGATCTCCTTCATCATTAAAGGTGAATTTTTAAATTAGCATTTTTTCTTTGGGTCTAAATTATGCTATCTCCTAGTTAACCCTGTAGTCTACGCATGGGTAGTAACTGTAGTTATTCCTTGCAATATTTCATAGTTATTTTTCATTTTCTTTATGAATGTTACAGCCTCAAAGAAGGCTTCTCTGACTTCAGACCACATTGGATCAAAGCCCCCAGTTATACCCTCCTAGCAGCCTGTACTTCTCTTTTATAGGCCTTCTCACTATCGCAATTAAATAGTAATTGCATGATTAATTGTTTAATGTCTGTCTTCCTTGCCAGATTATTTCCCGAGTGAAAACAGGAACCAGTCTATTTTAATAATAGCTATATCCAACACTGGTTCTTGCCCATAGCAATAAATTCTTTTTAAATGAGTTATTTCATTCACTCATGTATTCATCCATTAGCTAACATATTTAGGGTTCACCAGTCCTGGGAACTGCTACAGACAGGGAAGCAAAAATTAATGTGTCTGCATTTGAAGAGTTCACAATTTAGTACAGAAAGTTCTCAACCATTGTAGGTGAAAGTTCCCTGTGAGAACCCTATGAAAGAAGTGGGTCCTCTCCCCAGAAACTACTCATTTAAAATGGATGCAGGAGTTTGTATTTAACTTGCTATGTTCACAGATCCCTGGAAGTCTATTCACTGTCTTCCTAAAGTGCCATGAATTCTGAAACCAGGATCCCTCCATGAGAGAGAGACTTAAAAACACGTACATGGTAAGGGGAGGGGTACAGGAGGGCATCTGCAGGTCGTGCTGTGGGTCAGGAAAGGCTTCCATTGGAAGAAATGTGGTTTCACCAGGAGAGAAAGTGAGAGCATTAGAGGTTGAGAAGATAGTGTGATCGTGTTGGGAAAACATGGAGGTGCAAAACAACGTGGTTCTTCAGGGAATTGCAACTACCTCATATAGATGAGAATGTGTGACTGGAAAGAAGTTGGGTGG
Organism: Rhinolophus ferrumequinum; assembly: GCF_004115265.2. Classification (NCBI taxonomy): domain Eukaryota; kingdom Metazoa; phylum Chordata; class Mammalia; order Chiroptera; family Rhinolophidae; genus Rhinolophus; species Rhinolophus ferrumequinum. The sequence continues at coordinate 36,242,881 of NC_046301.1, forward strand.
GGGAAGGGTGGGGAGAGGTTGTCAGGCAAGGATACTGCAAAGGTCCCTAGATCAGGGAGGACTTTGCTCTATCCTGGGCCTGATGGGGAGTTCCTGCCAGGTTTCATTCAGGGAGAGAGAAGATCAGATTAGAAGGAGCCCTCTGGTGGTGGTGTGGAAGGCCCATTGGAGTTCCTCATCCCGGAGGACGGCCCACCAGCTGCACTAGTCATTCAGGCCCCAGGGCCTGAACAAAGGATGGGCAATGGAGTCCAAGGACAGGAATAGGCTGGAGCGATATTTAGGATGGAGAATCAGCAGATCTTTGTGGAGTGGATGTGGAGTGTGTGAGAGAAGGTTGGAATACCTGCCACGATTTTGCCTTATGTGATTGAGTGCGGGAGGGTGGTAGGTCTCCTTGGGCAGCCTCTTTAGCATGCATGCCAACTCAACAAAAGAAAAGTGCCCATGGGACACTTTTTATTCATTCAAAATGAAATAAGCTTTTGTAAATGGTAAAAAGTACATTCCTTACAAGTTAGATTACCCAGTAGATTGGAATAAAGAATGTGGCGAAAACCAACACTGCTTTTTTAATCTCAGAAGTTGTATCTGTGTAGTCACACTGAGGCGGCATTCTGATCTTTTTTTTATTGAAATGAGAGCGTGGGCTGTCCTGAGGTCGGCCACACACCGTCTGGGTACTGCGGGGCACTCATCACTGCCGAAGGAATCCTGGGAGGAGCAGTGACAGTCCTAATTGTGGCCTGTTAAGTTGGAGGCACTTAGCATGATTTGTTGTGTAAAGAGGATTTCCAGTAAATATTAAATCACAAATTTGAATTCCTTGTACATAAATTTTCTTATAGATTAGGATTCTTGGATACTATAAATCTGAATTTATGATAAAAAATATCCGTGAAAGGTACAACCCACTTACAATTAACTGTAGTTTCAAACTTTATATACTAGAACAGTGGGCTTTCACTTAGTTGTTTTTTTAACGTTTATTTATTTTAAGTATGTTTTTCCAGGACCCATCAGCTCCAAGTCAAGCAGTTGTTTCAATCTAGTTGTGGAGGGTGCAGCTCACAGTGGCCCATGCGGGGACCGAACCGGCAACCCTGGTGTTATGAGCACCACGCTCTAACCAACTGAGCAAACCGGCCGCCCCTCACTTAATTTTTTAATAGCAGCTTTGTTGAGATATAATACACATTCCACGTAATCCACTCATTTAAAGTGTACAACGCTTTGAATTAATTTTTATTTACATTTAGAAACATTGTTTTCTCTAAAATTCTTTTTGCAATTAAATGGTATTCCTTTTTAACAGGAAAAAAATAATACAAAGTATGCATATTTAAAAATTTGGCTAAACAGTCATTACATATAAGGAATTTTCTCAGATGTCTCTGATTATTGGAGTCAAGAGAATACACTCTCCTGTGGGTTTAAATTAAAGTGCAAAATGTGGTCAAAATATTATCACAGAAGTGCCCTGTGCAGTGAGAAGAACAGACTGAAAGTGGACTGTCCCAAGAGGCCCGAGGAGACCCAGGTTAATTTACAGCCTCTGTCAGTTCACTATCCAGGTTACGGAGAAAGAACCATCTCCTCCTGCCGGTAATAACACTCCTGTCTAGGGGTGGGTATGTTGTGATGAGTGTATTCGCAAGCAGGATAGCAGTGGTATTGTATTAACAGGGAAAAAAAAAATAGCCTTGGGGTTTCAACTGAAGTATGGGTTGAAAAAAAAGCTCAACCTAACCATTACTGTGGATACACAGAAAAACTGGAAGATTTTGAGAATTTTTTTTTTTTTTAAAGAGTAGTGTTTTGTTGATTTTGAGAATTTTGAATATTGCCTCACATCGTGTGGTAATGATCTTTGTGGTCAATGGACTAGATCTCAAAACGATGCTTTTTGCTGAGGTAACAATTGTAGAAAAAATATAACGCTTGTCCTATTGAAATCGACAGAACTGTGTACAAAGATTGAACCTCTCTGGTTTGTCCTGTGATACTGGATGTCAGGATGTGATCCTGGCATTTAGGCCGACATACATATTGGTAATTTGTCAAAAACAGATTTTTCTTTCCAAGTTTACATATGAGTGTATAGTAGGAGAGAGGCTTAGACAAATTTGGTCCAACGCATCCTGCTATCACTGCTGGACGATTTCTTCTTTAATGTAGCTTTTGTCTTGTGACTTCGGGGGTTAAAGTGTCTCCCTATTTAATGCCTGTGTCTGGCTTTAAAGCCTGCTCTAACCGCACTATCCCAACTTTCCTGTAATCAGTTATTTCCTCTTTGTTTCAGATACACAAAGACTCATTCTTGTGTCTGAATGTTTGCTTACATTGTTTAACTTCTTGTTGTGTTCACTTTTAGTGAAGTCCACTTGGGTGTGTTGTCCTCGGCTTACAACAAAAATAGCCTTATATTGTTCTTCATGACCCACAATTTCCACTATAGAGCTTAGTGTGCCTCTTATGAGGATCTTTGAGGAGAAAATTTCACTCAGACCGCTCTGCTGCCCAGTGTATGTATTTCTTATAGAAATCACTGCGTATAACTAATCACGCTTCCTTAGTTGCCTTGGCCACTAGGAGACTTAGAATCACATACGTATGTCTCTCTTCTTTAAGAGTGAATAGATTCCTATAGCATGACTTTATTTGTATGACTTTTCCACTGGCCTCATGTTATTGCTCTGGCCTTTGGAAGTGAGGGTGGTCTTCTGCCTATTGCAGTCGTCATCATGTTTTTTTAATTTTTGAAGATGACACACATTTATTAATCTAACATTTTCCATGGGTCAGGAGTCTGGGCACCGCATATGTAGCTAAATCCTCTGCTCATATCTCATAGACTTGAAGTCAAGGTGTTGCTGATGCTGCACTTCTCACCTGATGTTTGGGGTCCGCTTCCCAGCTCATCGATTATTGGCAGAATTCATTCTGTTTCACCTGTACGACTGACATCTTTATTTCCTTTCTGGTTTTCTGGTTTTTAGCTAGGGCTTGCTCTCAGCCTCTAAGATACAGCGCTGTCCCTGTCAGTTAACAGTTCACAGCATAGTGGTTTGCTTTCTTACTGGAGGCCAACAGGAACAGTTCTTATGCCCGAAGTCCCCCTTAGCCTTCAAATATCTTTGGCTTCCTCCTTCTGCCACCTGCTAGAGAAAATGCTGTGCCTTTAAGGGTTTCACCTGATTAGACTACGCCCACCCAGGTAATTTACATACTTTATGTTTAATAAAATTGGGATTTAATTAAGTCTTTAAATTCCTTTCACAGTTGTTGCTAGATTAGTGTTTGAATAGCTGGGGTGTGAGAGGGAGGACCTTGGGGAGGGTCACCTTTAGGATTCTGCCAATCACAATCTCCATAATGTAGAACTGTACAGCCTGAAAAGGAACAGGAGGAGCTCAGTACACTGAGATCAGTATGGGGCAGCCTCCAAGAATTATTATTTTAAAAAAGCCAGGTGTAGAATAACATTTGCAGTATACAACCTTTTCTATATGAAACAGGGTGAAACAGGTAAGACATATACATTTTCTAATATTTTCAAAAAGAAATAATGGAAGGGTGAATAAATTTAACAAAATTGGCAATTTATAGGGGTAGGAAGAAAACAGGAAATGAGGGCAAGAGTGAAAGCTATATTTTCTGAATGTACCTGTTTTGTGGTTTACACTTGAGAACCATGTAAATATCTTATGTAATTAAAAGACAAAATTAAATAAAAAGAAGGCAAATTCTAAAAATTGAAAACAACCTCATATCAATTTTGTGGCATAACTTCTCAGAGAATAAATATTGAAAGTGCTTTTAAATAACAGGGCTTTGACAGTATTGCTACTTAGTCATGTATACTTTAGGGACAAAAACCTATCCCATTAAATAACAAATTGTATTCAGTGTGTTGTTGAGGGTTCTCCCTCCAATTTTTTAAAATTGTGGTAAAATATACATAACAGTAAATTTATTATCTTAGATGTTTTTAAGTGTACAGTTCAGTAGTGTCAAGTACATCCATGTTGGTGTGCACTCATCACCACCATCCCTGCCCAGAACTATTTTTATCTTGCAAAACTGAAATATTATACCCTTTAAATAATAACTCTCCATTCCTCTCCACCCCCCCGCCGCCCTCCCATCTCTGGTAATCACCATTCTCTCTCTCTATGATTTTGACTAAGCGCCTCATTTACATGGAATCATATAGTATTCATTTTTTTTGTGACTGGCTGATTTCGTTTAGCCTACTGTCCTCAAGGTTCATCCATATTGTATCATATTGCAGAATTTCCTTACTTTTTAAGGCTGAATAATATTCGTGTGTGTGTGCGTGCACGTGTGTGTGACATTTTGCTTTTACCCATCATCCCTTGATGGTTACTTGGGTTGCTTCCATGATTTAGCTATTGTGAATAAGGCTGCTATGAACATGGGTGTACAAATATCACTTCAAGACCTTGCTTTTAATTGTTTTGACTATATACCCAGAAATGGTATTGCTGGATTATGTGGTAGCTCTATTTTTAATTGTTTGAGGCACTACCATACTGTTTTCCCAAGTGACTGCACCAGTTTACATTCCCACCAACAGTACACAAGAGTACCAGTTGCTCCTCACCATCCTCACCAACACTTATTTTATTTTTAATAGTAGCTGTCCTAATGGGCATGAGATTTCACTCATGTATTTTTGCAAGTCATTTCAAATCTCTTTTGGATCTAGGTGGAATAAAAATAGTGGTTAAAAAAGAATGCTTAATTTGCTTAGCTTTTTGTTCTTCCTCTCCTATTCTGTATCAAGCCCTCAAATCCAGCTTTTCCACACATTCTTTCTTTCTTCTCACTTTTCTCAGATTTCTTGTGTTAATATAATTTTGTACTTTATGATTTAGTGTCTCATGGGTATTTAGTCCTGTTGTCCCACGTTGTGTATTTTTTAATAGTAAGGGCTATGGTTTATACTTTTCTGAATCACCTAATGCAATGATATTGTATCAAGACATGCTTCCTTTTTACAGTATAATTGTAACAAATGCTCAATTTTTAGTTTAACTATCATAGCACTCAGCACATCTTTAGAATTGCAGGAATTGTGTTTGTTTGCAGCAGCTGATGCTTGTTTTATCTATCCTGCAAGAGTATTCAGTCATTCACTTGACGTTTCTTGAACTGTTATATGGTGGTTTTGACAGGGCTTCCGCCTCTGCAACACCCTGAGATGAATGGTAACGTCCAGCTAGGGTGAAGCCCATTTCTATGGCAACTTGGCGTAGGGATAGGTAGGGTATGTTTTGGTATGAGTCTCATACCTGGGGACCACTTCTGCAACAGGTAGGGCATCTAGTTTCTAGCCAAAGACAAACCCTGGGTGAAACGCAGACACTGGAACTCCGATTAGTGTTTAGTTGACCTCTGAACAACGCTGAGGTTAGGGATTCCGACAGTCATCCTCCACCCCCACTTCCTCCCCCACCGCTGCCAGTTGAAAATCGGCGTATAAATGCGTATGTTCTGCGTATATTCTAACTACGGTGATCAACTTGTCTGGGTTTGATGGGGACCGTCCTGATTTTAACACGGAAAGTCCAGCGTCTTAACAACCCCCTTACTCCCAGGCACACCGCAATGGTTGGTCCCTAGAGCTGCAATTCTGACTCCCACGTCCCAGGGGCTATGAAGATGCCCCTCATTGCCAGGAGCACCTTTACCATTGAGCTACGCGCTCACGCTTCCGCCCCTCCTGCGTCAAGACTACAAGTCCCAGAATGCAGCGCAGCCCCTTCTTGGCCAGTCCCTGAACAATCTGGCTCTTTCATAGCAGCGTCCTATTAAGGAGCGACTCCTGGTAGCCCGTGCGCGCTGACGTTACACGCTAACACTATACTTTAGTGCCACCCCCTCCTCCAGAGTCCGGGTGGCCGGAGGCATAGGGCTCTATCTTTGTTCGTGGCAGTTTGCCTTTTTTTTTGTTTTGTTTTGGAGCCGCAGTGGTATAAAAGCCTGAATCTGGAAAGGGGCTGCCACTCCTAGCCCTCTTTCCTCCGAGTCTGTGACTCCCCGGTCCGAGATGGACAAAGTCTGTGCTGTGTTTGGAGGCTCCCGGGGCATTGGCAGGGCAGTGGCCCAGTTAATGGCCCAGAAAGGCTACCGACTGGCCATCATCGCCAGAAATCTGGAAGTGGCCAAAGCCGCCGCCAGTGACCTCGGCGGTAGGTACCGAACTGGAGTCCAGTTGTGTGGTTGCAATCCAAGAGACTTAAGCCTCCTCGTTTGTAAAATCAGCGGGTTTGACCTTTACGACTCTGCGATCTGGCCGTTCAGCCGCCCGCAGGCAGGAGCACTCTGTCTCGAATGCAGGCTGCAGCTTGGGCAGACTTCCTACCGTCGTGTTTCCCCCAGAGTGCCTCCTGCCACGCTGCCCACCTCCGAACACGTGGGGATTTTCTTTGAGACTTAACAGTCTTGTGAGGATCTATTAACTAGCACCCACCTCCCCTGAGGCTAGTGCTAGCAGTGAGGAGCTGCTTTGTTTTGGCGTCTGGAAGGAGAGAACCACACAACAGTTAACTTTTTATGTAGGGCAAAGGGCTCACCCTTGACGCGAGATCCCGGGCCCCAAGGAGGCAGGGCTGGGCAGAAAGGACTTCAGGCAGGAAAGGGGGGCGTGTCACGCTTAAAAGGCTCGCTTCAGTTTTGCTGAGGGCTGTTCTGGCCCGAGTGTGGATTCACAAAACTGTTTCACAGAGAAACTTTTGAGTACCAGCCAGTTTTAAGATGTACCTGGTTTGCTTTAATACCACCATAAGCACTTAATAAGTTACTAAATTGGTGACTTTTACAAATGGACAATTGAGATTTGTTCTGCCAAATTATTTTTATGGCATATACACCTCAAACTTTTTTGTGTTTAGTAATAGATTAGTAACTTTTGCATTGTTTTGCGAATTTAAGTCTCTCGATAATAGGGAGAAATAGGATGTTTGAAAGCTATTAAGATACTGCTATTTGTATAATCACTGGAATGGACAGACGCATCTCACTATCGTGGAGTCATTGGGGGAAAATAGAGGTCTAGGGATGCATCTGGTGGCTGTAACCTTTAAAATAACATTACTTATAGGTTCACCGTAATTGGTTACGTGGGCTGAGAGAATATTAGACTTTCTAAAAGAAAAACAACAACACAAAAGTTATAGACCAGGGAGAATTTCAGTGAATGCTTCTTGCTGCTCCTATCCACTGCCATTGTGTTACTTTGACAAAGGGGCGAAAACAGTGGTGGTCCTTATGGGGTTACCCCAAAGCTATCAGTGTTTGCTAGACTAGATTAAAACTGTTGGTTGAGCTTTTGAGAGTTGACCCAACAACTCTTAGAGATGAAAGCCAAGTGTGAGACACAGGATGTTTTTGGGCCTTTGATTTCCTTGAATTGTGTCCCAGGAGTGATTGGCTTTCACTCAGAAAGTGTGACTTCCCAATGACTTATTGTTTCCAAAGAACAAAGGCTTGAGGGAGTAATTTTAGTGTTAAGTAGTAGTCAAGATCAGCTAGAAAATAAGCAAGTTTTATAAAAAATCTGCATTTTACAGTGTTAAAATGGCATATTATTAAATAATGCTTTCTTTGAAGTGTAATTTTTTTGGTGCTTAAATATTTGAAAAAAATGAACATAAAAAAGATAAGTAACAGTTGTTTTAGGAAAAAGTTGGTTTTTTTTTTTCATGGTTTATAGTTCTAGCATTTTTTACAGCTTCCTGCTTTGTCTCATCTCTCCTAATAGTCAGGCTTGAATAATAGTCACCATCATCATCATAATAATATATGTGTCATAGTAAAAAATTAAAAGGAGCCGTAGAGTTTATGCCCAGGGCAGGGCCAGGAAACCAATCTGACAAAAACCTAACAGAATTAGACATAAATTTCAAAACAGGAATATAAAACCCAGAAAACTTGAGTAGGTAGAATCAGTGACAAAGCTATATATATTATTAGATGAATTTTACAAAGCATTATGAACACAAAAAGGCCTGTCCCCCCACTTTTTGTTGATTAAAAACAAGTTTTACGTTCTGTCATATTTATTTCTCCTTGTTCCCCACCCGCCCCCATCCCATTTTTATTAGAACTGCATGAGAGCAGGAACCCACGACATAATCACCTTTTCTCTCTAGGTTCAAGGTTAGCACAGGCCTCGCTCATAGTGGATGCTTAACAAATGTGTATTGACCAATTTTTAAAATTAAGGTACAATTTAAGTAATTCTAATCTTTGTTGTGTAGGTGGTCATTTGGCATTTAGTTGTGATGTTGCCAAAGAACGTGATGTTCAAAATACATTTGAAGAGATGGAGAAAAATTTAGGTCCCGTTAATTTCTTGGTAAATGCAGCTGGAATTAACAGGTGGGTCACAAATTTAAGTACATTTCTAATATGTCATTTTTTCCTCTAATGTGTCTTTGATTAGTATGAGTTAATATGTGAATTAATTTATTTTATTTCTAATTGGAATAAAAATCCTATTTTAAAATTTTATCAATCCATACATTCTTGTATATTGAGATATACAATAACGGTACAGTTTAATAAATTTTAGCATTGTAATCAACACCCATATTGTGTTGTAGAACTTTTCCAGCACTCTAGAAGGCTCTTTCAGTTTCTTCCCAATTAATAGTTTCTTATAGGTAACCACTATTCTGACTTCTGTCACCATATATAAATTTTGTCAGTTCATGAACTTAACAATAATGGAATAAGAGTGGGTATTCTTTTTTTTGATGATGAATTTGGGACAGAATATTTAGAGTAATCATTAATTTTCTTGCTAAACAAGGCTGAATATGGCAGTTGCTCATTTAATTCAAGCTATTATGACTATAAGGGCACTACTTTTCACAGTTAGGAATATTTGTCACTCTACCTGAGAGGGGATGAGAATGTGGCTTCCAAGTGGATCCTTTCTGGCTTATCAGTTATTATTTTAGTGCCTCAAACCAAGTTTAAAACGGGACTTTCCAGGTATTCTAGCTCAAGTATGAAGCACTTCTTATACTCACCTTTCAGTAAAAATGTTATATATTTCTTGATGTTTTTTTAGGGATAGCCTTTTAGTAAGAACAAAACCTGAGGATATGACATCTCAGCTTCATACTAACCTTTTGGGTTCCATGCTGACCTGTAAAGCGGCCATGAAAACTATGATTCAACAACAGAGAGGGTCTATTGTTAATGTAGGTAAGTCTTCACTTTCGTGAATTTATAATTATCTGATAGTACCATAAAAATATTTAATTGACTAAATTGGAATTTATTCATGTTTGAAACTTGGGTGAAATGTATCATTTTATTAAATGTGGGAAAAGGATTTGATTAACTGATTAATGGGTAAAACGGGAATAAAATTCATATCGTTAAAGTAGTCAAATAGGTGTTAAATGAGTTGACACCGCCAGGTATTGAAAAATGACAGCATAAGCTATGTGATAAATGATAAAAGATGCCCAGCTTTGGTGTCCAGAGGCCATTTGGAATGCTAGGTGCAACCACTGTTCAGATCTAGCAGATTGTTGCTACACACAAAGGTAGTCCCAGTTTTGCCAGCTATTTTGATTTTTTAAAAGAAATTGGACACCCTGATGTATGTGAAACCCAGGGTGTAACATGAACCAAAGCTTCTAAAGCTTCTGTTTTGGACTTTCTTCCATGCCTGTATTTTTCTCTGTCCTTCTGCATTGCCTCTGTTATCTCTTCTCTCTCACTGTGCTTCACAGTTCTCTTCCTTTGTCATTAATTGCATATAATACATTATAATATGGATAAATGTTTTAATATTGGACTTGATTATAATATAAAAGGTGTTTAGAATGTTTTCTCAAATAAAATTACTTTTTCAAAAATTTTGTGAGGTTCTTGATTAATTTTTATAACTACAGGTCACTGGTGCAGAAAATTACTTCCCCATTTCTGTTTTCATGAATTTATTTGTATACGGTTGATATTTGAATTATATTCTTTCATAGTCAGATAGATGAGGCCACTCAAGAATCTTTAGTAGGTGTTATAAGTTATAATACATCACTAAAATTTCAGTTTTACAAAAAAATTTGTAATTGAAGCTTTGCTTATTTATATTCACAGTAGTTAAAATTTAGTGAGATTTATCTTCAGGCGAAGTATTTTTTTAGGTGCAAATGAAATCATCTTTATGTCTGTTGTAGAATCATAGAATTAATCAGCCATTTTTTGACTTTTTTTGGTTTTAATCTTTTCCTACTGGAAACCTTTATAGGTTCCTACTGGAACCTATAGAATTTTCATCATATCTGACCTACTTAGAAATGAGAAGGGTTCCTTTCACTTAATGGATCAATTCTCAAGCCCCACCTGGCATTCGAGGTTTTACATCAGCTTTCAGATCCTGTTTTCAAATGACAATGGTTAGAACTCCTAATTTTAGCCGAGAACAGTGTAAAATGGTTTGTACCTTGTTTGTTTGTTTACTATAAATTATCTGAATAGTTAAATAACTCCATTAATTGGTTTGAATTTGCTTTCATTTTTTTCTCCCCCTAGGAAGTATTATTGGTTTAAAAGGCAATGCTGGCCAATCTGTGTATAGTGCTGGTAAAGGCGGATTAGTTGGATTTTCACGTGCTCTCGCTAAAGAGGTAGCAAGGAAGAAAATTAGAGTGAATGTGGTTGCACCAGGTTAGTAAAAACTTTTTTCTCTTTAAACATAATTTATGTGTATTTCTGGCTTCATACAGTAATAGCCAAAGTTGTTCTTGTGTCTGTAAGTACATCAGCACCATCAGGCACTTCCCAGAGAGCATCGGAACAAGAACATGGCATCTGCACCGTTACTAAACTAGTGAGTAGTGAATTGTGGGAGCACGTGACTGTGTCCTGTCAGCACTTACGTGGCCACACCTGGCCACACTGCCAGGCTGTGCACCACCCTCAAAGAGGAGGGCAAGAGTAAGGCCCAGGCTGTTTGGTTGGCATAAACCACAGGGCATTTTTTACAGAAGGATTACTCCCAAACCAAAATCACAAGGAAGTATCTCACTTAAAAATCCAGTTATGAATTAAAAACGTAAGAATTTCAAATAGGTGTGTATGTGTGCGTATGTGTGTGGGATATTGGTAACATATCCCCAGTAGTTGAACAAGACCAAATTGTATACCTTTGGAGAGCTGTTTCCATTTTAACTGTTCTTCTCTTGGCTGTTCCATAGATGTACTGCTCATAATATTTGCTAATTAATGTAGATTTTATCAGTTTGTCAAAGCAGAACTTTCCAAATAATGTGTCTATTACCTAAATATATTCCATATGGCCTTATTAGGAAAGCCATACATCTTTGTATTGAAAATATCTGAATAGCTTTATAATACGATATGCTTTTAATAGTACAAACCGTAGGAAATAAACACGTCTGCATAGGTGATATCCTTTGCACATCTCACAAAGCGATCATGTCTGATAACTGATACACTAATTACTCCAGAAAGTCGGTATTTGTATAGAAAAAGAATGGCCAGAGGTCACATAATGCGTCTTTTCAATCTAAACAAGATGCCTTTCACTGGCCTGCACTGTACCCCAGAGAGCGACCCTGGGTTCATGTTAGAATTTCAACACAAAGAGAAATAGGAAGGAAAAAAATTGACGGAGACTCAGGAGGAAGTAACATCTTTTTAAAAGTCACTCTATGAAGTTAATAAGAATTTAATAGTGGTTTTAAGGGTAGTTCCTCTTTAATGAACAGGCGGGGGGCTCTGAGGGATCCCTATGTAGTTGTATCAGAGGAGGCAAGTGGTAACAAATGACAACACCAGTATTCTGGAACCAGCAATCCTTTGCATATGCAGGAGTCACCAGGTAGAGGAATTAAGACTTCTAACACCAGATGTACTTGGGAGTGGCCAGCAATGAAGATGGTCAGAGAGGTGACTGTTCAATGAATATTCAAAATAGTGGACGTCTCAGTGGGAAGCTCACAATAGAGCTGCCCTCCTGTAGGAAACCCATCAAGGACACGTGTGTTCTTGTTAAACATGTAGGAAAAACTGAACCAGCAGAGATGCAGTTCACCAGTAAGACAAAGCCAGTGTGATTTGGGCTAAGTACATAGAAATCGGAGCCTTTTCTAGAAGGCAAAGGGACGTTCTTGTGCACCTGTTCCTTTTATTATGCTGACTTTGGATATTCTACATTACTTGAAAATATCGATGGATTGAATGGGACACAAACCCAATTAACTTGGTCTGTTAGTAACCGGTAATTGGAAAATATTAAAACATAATTTATGATCAGAGTTATAGTTTAGGTTGCTGAAGACTAAAGAAATTCTTCAGTTCTTTTTTTGATTTAGAGAGAAGGGAACCATTAATTGGCTTATTAATTGGTACACATGGCTTGACACCTGGATAGAATAGTTCTAAAATGATTGTGAAAAGAATCAAGTAATGAACTGGTGACTAGAAAAAAATTCCTTGTTTTTTGAAATCCTTAAATTTTGCACTAATTATGGAATAATGTGAGGTGGAAAGGATCTTAGATCATTTATTCCAGTGATTTTTACAGTTTAGAAGACTGGGACCTAGGAGACAGAGTGAATTGACGAAGGTTAAACAGCTTATTATGGCAGGACTGTTACTAAAAGCTTTATCTTTTGATTTCCAGCTAAGGTAAACTTAAAAATAATGGCCCCTTAGATTTCTTCTATATCATTACAAGCTTTTAGGTCTTTTTGCCCTTTTGCTAATATGGTCTGTCTAAACTATCTGGAACCTTTCAGTTTTATAACTTTTACCTTTATATTATTTGCCTTTTGCCAAGTTCCCACTTGATAAAATTGCCTGGAGTAGTTAAGAGGATAATAAAAAGGTTCTAAAACTTAAATCTACCATTATCACTCATTAGTTGGCGTGATAGAACTTTTGGTTAGGTATTTACTTCTGAACAAAATGAGTGTTTTAATATACCTCTGCCAATTAGGCCTGGAATCTTTGTCCTAGCTTACTATAGGTATTTAAGAATTGATTACCCATATAAGAAAAGACTTTTTATTTTGGTTCATTGGTTGTTTGTAAGAAAGTGTAGGATGAAGTAGACCTTTGTTTGCCACCTTTTCATTTCAAGTCACTCATGGCTCCAGGTTGGACCCTAGAGTTGGCATTTTATTTGGCACTGATGTTGACCCAGCAGGGATCCGGGAATTGTCAAATTGTTCTGATAGCCATTTTGCTCTGTAATGTGCCTTCATCCCCATTCATTGTTCCGTCACTGAGAGTAGCTAAATTCTAGCATAAGAAGCCATGGGCATTTAATAAATGACTGTGGTTTAGATATAGCACATCCATTTTAAAAGAAAGGTAATCCAAAAGCTTCACTATCAGCTTGGCAATGCTTTCTGTTTGTGTATGCTTCATGCAACCTGATTGGTTTTAGTGTTAGACTAGTTTATATGGAAAATAGATTATTTGTGGTTTGGGACTGCATGTATTTGCTTCCTTCTCTTTTAGGGATTCCAATGGTGAGTGATGAAGAGTTAATTCTCGTTCATTTTGATATAAAAGCTGGATGGTTTAAGGGTAACGCAGGTGTTCTTAACTCATAATAAATCATTCAGTGGACTTGCTGGAGTGCATCCTATATGCAAGGGCTGTGCTAGGTTCCAAAATTACAAAAATGAGTAAGATACTTCTGCTACAAGTCACTACGTACAGTGGGAAAGACAGACGTATAAACAGATAAGTACAATGCCATGTGCTGGATGTAGAGATGTATATATGATCTATGGAAGCACTGAAGAACGAATTCTTAATTTTATCAGAGTGACTTAGTTGTCAAGGCAACAGGCTAAATAGTGGGAATCCAGTTTGTATACAAAGGGAAGTTTTATGAGTGTTTTGGAAGTGTGTTTGTATGTATAACCTTTCCTAAGGTCTTTCCAGTGCAATTTTTACTACAGAAATAAACCTGGTGCTAAAATCGTGGCCATTCAATAGGGAGACCTTTATTATATTTTATTGACTATTGTATTTAGCAGGTTTCAATATGTTTCATTGGTCAGAAGCAAAGTACAAGTTGATATAGTAGAATTAAATGGATTCTATGAATTGTTTATTATCTTTATTTTAGATAGTAATTATAATCAGATTCTTCACCAGATCTTTTAATAAGCCTGACAAACGTCAGAATTAACAAAAATGTTTCTTTTTATGTCCGTTTTCCTGGTCACCTTCAAATGGAGTTTCCAGTTAATGAAAATAATTTAAAAGCAACTCATAACAGGGAAAGCAAGGAACGAGGAAAATAACAAATTAGGCTGTCATTTGCTGTCTAATATTGATTTTTTTAAAAGATCAGTTAGTTGCTAAGCTTTGGTATTACTTTAAATATAAAATACATTACTCATCATGGATAAATCTTACTGATTGGAAAATTTTGAATATAAGAAACAGAATATTTGATAAATTGAAACTATAATGGGTACACTGCTTTGAAAAATATGTTTCAATAGAGAATACAAACATGGTACAAAATTCAAAAGTACGAAAAGGCATAGAGGGGACAGTGAGTCTTCTCTGCTCATCCACTTCCTTCCCTCTTTATGGGTGTACCATGATTTGTTTAACCTGTTGTCTCTTGATGGACATTTAGGTTGTTTCTGATCTTCTGTTGTTACAATTAATAATGCAGTGACAATACTTGTATGTCATTTATTTTGCACATGTGCGAGTATATTAAGTCTGGGAATGAAACTGCCAAGGCTCACGAAGGTATACACGTTTTAAATTTTGACAAATAATATAGCATTGCATTTATTCCTATGGGGTACCTTAAGTGTTTTGCTCCTCCCCCCTTTTTTGAAGAGCTTTTATGTGTCCTACTTGGAGAAAATCATGTTGACAAATCGTGTTGCATAAGCTTGGCAGCTACTCAAAACAGATATTACTCTAGGTGTTCTTATGGGTTGTTTGGTATGGAGTTGATTTTTGCACACTGCTTCCCTATACATTTTTACAAACATAATGTTAAGACATACAGATTTGTTCTGGTTAAAATCTTGGTCTAGTTTTTGTCAATAGCCTTGTTTCTTCTGCCTTAAAAAAAAGTTTTGGGGATTATTTTAATTCTTTGTAGGTCGTAAAGATTTATACCAGAGGATGGAAATCTAAGCTGGTAGATATATCAAGTAGTACATATCCCACAATTGTTAATACTGGTGATAGGCTAATATCCTTGTGTCTTATTTAAACTTAAAGTCTCTGCTGTATACAGAAGTGTTCAAAACTAAATTAGTGACCAAGTAATATGAGAAGGAATAATCCTGTTCCTAAAGAGTTCATATTTTAAAAATAGTGCTACTGTGTGTGTCGTCACATATACCGAACTAAAGTAGAAATATCCTTTAGTTATTATCCTTTAGTTATAAAACGACATCTAAGTCAAGTGCATGTCGTTTTATTTATCTATTTATTGGTTTAAGGAATGAGAGCTTTGTAGTCCAGCTGGAAACCTCTAATTGTGCAACAAGTGGTCAGTAATAATGTCATTTGTTGGATAGTGGCACCTACTGGAAGTTTGTAATTTTTATATCCAGCTCGGAAGGCATTATACGTGTCGTAAAATGAGGAGTACAGTCAGTTTTTAGAACGTTACCAGTAAAGTGAGAGAATGATATAGAAGAGAGTCCTGTGGAACTAAAGAGAGAGAGAACACAATACAAGCAATACGAGCACAAAAATGGGTGTGTGGAATGTGTAAGAGCTACTGACACCTCTGCTCAGGTCTTATGATACGTGATGTAGAATCCAGACTGTTTATATGCAATGCCCTGGGTTGTGAATGTACTTATGGATGAAGATTATGTGGCTCATGAACTATAGCATAAAATGACATTGAAATTTGGTAGAGCTGAAGTAATTATCATTAGAGATCATATGATTATCATCACTCACTTCACAGTTTTTGATTTCTGATCAATCGGAGGAAAATATATATGAGTTTTAAAAAGCTGCAGATAGATTTTTAGGGCAGTAACACTGTTCTGTATAATACTGTAATGGCGGATGCATAACATTATGTATTTGCCAAAACTGTACCACCCGAAGACTGAATGCTAATGTAAACTGTGGAGCTGACTTGATAATAATGCACCAGTATTGGTTCATCAGATGGACCATACTTAGGCAAGATGTTGGGGAAAACGGGGACCTGCGGCACTGTGATAAGGGGGTATATGGGAATTCTTTCTACTTTCTGCCCAATTTTAGTGTAAAACGAAAGCAGCTCTAAAAAACGTAGCTCAGTTTTTTAAAAAGTTGCAGTTAATGATGAGAGAGAGAAAGGTCTTGGGTCTTTGGACACATGCTTGTTCTCCATATCAAACATCGTATCAAAGAGCAAAAACCAGTATTGAATTTGTCCGTTTCCTTTCAGCGTGGCCTCTTCCGCCTATTTTATTTTATGCTTTTAGTGTAGAGTTCAGTGACAGCTCGCTGCTTGTCCCATGAGGTTTGTCATTCCAACGACAGGTCTGGGGTGAGGTTGTGGCAAACTTGCCCTAGTGAGATGACGCCGTCTTCCAAGCTTGAGCAGTGGAGGGAGGACCTCCACGGGAGGCCTGAACATCGTAATCCTAGTTCTGGACTTCCTGTAATCATTGCTGGCCTCAGAGGGCACCTCTCTCCCTCTGCAAATCCCAGACCATAGCCGAGCTGAATGCAGGCTGTTCTGCTGAACAAGACCTTGTTAAAAGCTGTGAGATGTTAGCCTTTATCTGGTCCAGGTATCTGGCTTTCTTGGTTTTTGGAGGACCACCCTCTGTCCTAACAGCCTATATCTATGTAGTAGAGGCCTTTCCATCTCACTGAGATCGTCCTTGAACTTGTCTCACAGCCTTATCTCCCTTCCTGTGTAAGGTTTGCCTTCCAGTATCTCATACCCTGTTCTAGAGCTGCCTTTTTGTCAAGGTGAACACACCTTCCAGAGGCCTCTCACAGGTCACGTGGCCTTACTTTACCCTTTGTCTCCAAAAGGACCAACACATTAGAACTAACATCTCCGAAGCAGAGCAAATCAGTTTCTTTCAACACAACATGGATAAAAACCCAGATTAGCATCTCCAATTGGAACATTCTAACCTCCACACAGCTACCATGTAAGAACTGAGGGTCCTTTTAGGGGAGCTCACTTTCCTGGTCTTCAAGTACGGAAGTCATGAAGGTGGCTTAACGAGGCACATGTTTTATCTTTGAATCATAATTTTGTAGAGCTGAAAGAAATCTCAGAGACCTGTTATTACTTTCAATCTATTTCACTCGTTTTATGATACAGAAACATACAGTTTTAGGTAGTACATGACTTTCCCCAGGTCATAACTTTGATAGTATTAGCAGACTAGGGGACAGAATTTAGTTTAATGTATCCTGATCTAGCAGTCTTTTTTATCACCAGAGCCAGTTAGAAGTTGAACTTAGAATTTGCTAATCGTAGTTACAAAGTCTCTTTACAAAAACATTTTTACTATAGTTTATTGACTTTTTTCCCCTAAGATTAAAACAGACAACTGATTTTTTTTTTTTCCTGAGAGTTTGAGAGGTAGTGGGGAAACATGTTATGCCAGTTTTGGTAGAATTCAAAGTGACCTTAGAATAAAGGATAATTGTATCATGAACTGTTTGAGAAGAAACAAGCTTTTAGTGTTACATTCATAATTTTAATTCATTCAACTTTTTTAACATCTGAAGTGAATTTTCTTCCTAATACACACTCTGAGGCATCTTAGAAAATAAGTGTGTCCAAAGACATAAAACTGCTTAAGATGATTGGGTTGCCTATTGATTCTAACTCATCACTGTAGATGAAGTTTCATTTACAGGTCACTTGAAATTCTGCAGAGGTTGGTTATCCAGTTTTATCATTATATGAGCAGCTACTGCTTTTATTCTTGTATTCCTTCTGGCCATCTCTCATTGTTCTTAAAGATAAGAGGAAATGAAGGAAATGTTGCTGACTCTTAAAATAAATGTAAAATTTTATAGTAAAGTAGATTGTATTTCATAATGTAATCTCACAATGAAACACACAAAGAATACAAAATTGTCTTGTTATTCCAGGCCCTCATTGCAGACAATCTGAAGTTAGTACTTTGCATCTTCTTTCAATAACTTTTAATCTAAATATAAAAATAATATATATCTGTTGTGAAGTTAGGAAAGTACAAATACAAAGAAGAGAATAATAATCAACTTTAAGTATCCAGTGATAATCACTGTTAATATTTGGTATGTATTTTTCAGTCATTAGTTTATGTTTCTTTTCTTTTAAAAAATTTCTTAAGTATTGAGGTATTATTGACATATAACATTATATTAGTTTCAGGTGTACAACATAATGATTCCATATTTGTAAATATTACGAAATGATCACCACAATAAGTCTAGTTAACATTCGTCCCCATACACAATTTTTTTCTTGTGATAAGAACTTTTAATATCTACTCTATAGTTACTTTCAAATATACTGTGAAGTATTAACTGTAGTCACCATGCTGTACATTACATCCCATGACTATTTTATAACTGGAGGTTTGTACCTTTTGATAGTAGGATAACTACTTTTGTAACCTTTTTAAATATACAAACAGTATTTTCTCTTATTTTAAATATCTTTCCATAGCATCATTTTGATGCCTGAATGTTGTTCTGTTGTGTGGATGTATCATAATTTATTTAACTAGTTCCTTTATTGACATTCAACTTGTTTCCCATTTTTCTCTAATGAAGGTGCCATTATCATAGTCTTCATGATTGAAAATCTATGATTATTTCTCACAAGACTGTTAAGAAAATATTTAGATATTTCTAAGTGAAAACCTGAGGCAAAGACAAATAATTGTATAGTGGTGCATAATAAACTTGTGGATTAATGCTAATCTTTAATCTGGTGCTTAGTTCACATTTAACCTGATATTGTAAATGAAAGTATATTTAGCTTGGTTATAGTTTGAGTTATAAATGATTTAATTTTAACAAGCCAATTTGGAAATTATTTTTGAGAGAATTTTGCAGATTAAACTTTCACATGTCATGTCTAACTTTTAATCCATCTATTTTTCATGACCTTAAAAACTTAAAAATTTTTCCAATTATTGTTCATTTTATGAGGAGTAATTATTTGCTTTCTTTTTAAAAGCTTAAATGATTGACTCATGTAAAGAATATTGATTATTATGTAAGTATTTTATTGGTAATATGTGTTTGTATGTTTCCAGCTAATCACAAGATTATAAATCATTTAGGATTAGTTGCTTAGTATATTATGTAGTACTTTATATTATAGAACTTTATACTTTAGAACATGTTCTCTGCAAGCTTTATTGCATATACCAAGGTCATGTTACATTTTTCATTTTCTGTGTACACTTGTATCAGAATTGGATATGACTATAAGATTTTTTTCTTATATGAATATTGGAAATACTCATCTTTCTAATCATCAGCTGTCTTAGTTATAGCAAATAGAATTTTTGTCAGAACTGCAAAATCAGTTCATGTGACCATCTTTGTGATGTTTTCCCTCTACCCTACTTCCCACCCCTCTACCTGACTCAAGTGAAAATGGATCAATTCTGCTGTACTTTGTGTGCACTTCTATAAGGATATTCACTGTGCTTCTTTGTGTTATAATTTGTAGTGCAAGTGACTATTTCTGCCATAAAGTATCAGCTCCCCAAGGAATAGAATTTTTATTCATGTTTGTATGTGCCCAACTTACATTGTGCAACGAGTTGGGCCAAATATTTGGGGATCAGATATTTTATTGTTCAGTAAGTGTTCATTGAGTTAAATTGAATAGAAGTATAGACTTGGTTACTTGATTACTAGCAAAACTCTGTATTTCCTAAAGAGGGTTTATTAACCTCAAAATTTCAGGAGCAAATTTATTTTTATGTGAAATTCAGGCAATTTCTTAGTGTCTACCCTTTTCTACTAAATAAACAAACATTTCTCTTTTAGGATTTGTTCATACAGATATGACGAAAGACTTGAAAGAAGAACATTTAAAGAAAAATATCCCTCTTGGGAGATTTGGAGAACCTATTGATGTGGCACATGCGGTTGTGTTTCTTTTAGAATCACCGTATATTACGGGACATGTTCTAGTAGTCGATGGGGGATTACAACTCACAATATAATTTACAGATTATTTAGTTAGAATCAAGGGCGCACTTTGGCTGTTGATTAAACAATCATGCCTACATCGGTGACATTTGCTAATCAAACCTATTCATGCTACAAATGTGGATTTTCATCTTTATATATCTGAAATGAACAATGTGACCAATTTATGGTATGTACCTTATAGACTGTAGCAATTTTATTTAGTATATAGACATTTTTCAAGTGATATCAGCAGGTATTATCTTAATTTATATATTTTTGTCTCAAAAGTGGAAAAAATGATAGAGTTTAATTTTTATGAGTTGTTTCATTGAATCAGGCTGAATTCTCTAGAAGTTAACCTTGTGGGCCATTGCCCAAATAAGAATGTTTATAGGGTATTGATTAGTTGTCAGTAAGTACTTCAATAATCCTGCTAATGATAAACATTGTATTATTTTTTCATGTTCCTTGGATTATCAGTTTTTATACAGGTTGAAAAAAAACAGTATCAGTTTGATACAGACATGAATTTAGAGTCTGGTTTCTTTGAGTGGCATTACTGGTGATTAAGCAGCGGGGCAAAATAGTCTACAGACATAAGTCTGGTACAGTTGATCCATTCTATAGAAGTTCTCAGATGGGGAGGACCAAACCTTAAGGTTTTCCTGTCTGTTAAGTTGATGTCATCAATTTAGAAAGGGCAAGTGTCGTCCCCCCCAACACACACACACACACACACACACACACACACACACAACATTCAGCATAGCAAGCTACTTAAAAATACTGTAAGAAATAATGACATTTTAAAAATTAAGAGTATTTTTTCATTGATGAATATAACGATTCTTACCCTAAAATTTTAGAAAGACAGTAAATACTTAATTACTTTTGAACAATCTAACTTAAATACGCAGTAACAGCAGATTAAATGTCTTTACGAGGAACCAAAGCTTTATTTTAGTCTTAAAATATTTGCCTGAGAATAAAGATACAAACTGAATGTAAAATCTCAGTAAACACCTCTTTTGCACTGAACTCTTTTGTGAAGAATAGTGTGATATTTTAAATATCACACTAGATTCATGTTGATTTTTATTTAAAAATGTTTTAAATATTCACTGAATGTAAAAAAGTAATCTTTTTACAGTTTTATTGGAGCTGAACATTGTTTTATATAAACAGATTTAATTTTGGAAGTCAGTGCATAAATATGAATAGGATATACTAAATAAAAGCGAAATAATAAAAAAAGAAAAAGTAATAAAGTCAAATCTATGTTTTAAATTGAGATAGATGATTCCTTAAAAATTACTTTAGAACTTATCTTTGAAAGTCTTCTTTGCTTACAGAAGTCTATTTAGAATGTGAAAAAATCAGTTAAGAGTGAATAAAATTAGTATTCATCAAATTGTTTACTAAATGCAAGCATGGTAGTTTACAGAATTTATCAGGCATTAACAATTCCAGGCACACACATAGGAAATGTAGCAGCTTTCAAGATGGTGTCGAACGTGGTAGCTGATGCTTCTCAGCTAGGAGGGTTTATGCAGACAGAACAGGCCATTTTTCTAATCCTGCAGGCTTTTGGCTGCATGCACTTCGTCATCATGACATCCTCTCAGGCTCGAGTTCCCTTCTCTGCTCTGAAATCATCAGTGAGGCTGATTTGACTGGTGATTAGGAAGAAAGCAATATATTTCATGGAACTTAAGATGTAGGTTACAGATAGGTGTAACCTTTTAGTACATATATTTACACATTAAGAAATAGAACCTTTTTAACTATTCCATTCTCTCCCCCGGCCCATATCAAACTGCTGGTAGAATATGGGGAGAGATCTTGAAATTGGTAAAATTTTCACCATTCCACTCCTGGTGAATATTCCACCCACTTCTAACCTGGTAGAATTTGTAACAATACTTGCATCCTATTGCTGAAATAACTTGCCTGCTGTTGCTTATGTTCAGAGGTTCAAGAACTTTAATGAATTCTTAACAAGAAGACTCATCTGTAGCTGTTACAGGACTCCTACGAGCCCGTAATCCAGCCTGTGTTTAGCACTTAAAAAAAAAGTTTGTTGTTAAAGCCAATGTATTAAAATTTTTGCATGAAGTATTTTAAAATGTGTGCTCCTTTTCATACTTTTATTCATATTCAGTTTATGGTAGGATTTTAAACTTTCTAGAGATAAAATTATGTTATAAATTACTTTGGGGGGCAATTATTTGTGCAGAGATTATGTAATTTATATGCTTTTGTTACGTACAATAAAGGGAGAGGACTATTCTGGATATTTAAGAGTTTTGCCGTACATTGCTGAAACATTTTCCAAGCTTTCAAAATGGAAATATGTGCAAGTTGAGAAATCATACTACTACCTTAACTTGAAAAATAATAAAAATATTTAATAATTTTTGTTTCTTTTATATTAATATCATCTTTTAACTACATTATAAGCTCTTCAGACTAAATACCTCTGCATTTATTAAGGTGATTTTTAAGCAAGTTTTTATAGTTTTCAGCATGCACATCTTTCACATATTTGTTAATTCTATCCCTAATTATTTTGTGTTTTTTATAGAGATATAGTAACATATGTAACATATTGGTTTCAGGTGTTCAACATAATACGGGATATGTATATATGGGGAAAATGATCACCGTAAGTCTAGTTAACATCCATCATCACACGTAGTTACAAAAAATTTTTTTTCTTGTGATGAGAACAGTTAAGAGCAACTCTTTTAGCAATTTTCAGATATAGAATATATTGTTGTTAACTATAGTTACTGGGCTATCCATTGCATCCCCAGGAATTATTTATTTTCTAACTGGGAAGTTTGTACCATTGGACCCCTTTACCCATTTCTCCTACCTCCCACTCCCTGCCTCTGGCAAATTCTAATCTGTTCTCTGTATCTGTAAGCTCAGGTTTTTTGTTTTTTTGTTCTTCACAGATTTCACATATGAGTGAGATCTTACAGTATTTGTCATTCTATGTCTGACTTATTTCACTTGGGATAATGCCCTCAAGGTTCATCCATGTTGTTGCAAATGGCAACATTTCATTCTTTTTTATGGCTTAATAATAATCCTGTGTGTGTGTGTGTATACACACCATATTTTCTTTATCCATTCATTTGTCAGTAAACACTTAAGTTGTTTCCATGTCTTGTCTATTGTAAATAATGCTTCAGTGATTGTGGAGGTGTATATATCTTTTTGAGTTACTGTTTTCGTTTTCTTTTAAATTCCCAGAAGTGAAATTTCTGAATTATGTGGTAGTTCTATGTTTAATTTTTTGAGGACCATCGATACTGTTTTCCATAGTGGCTGCACCAATTTACATTTCCCCCAACAATACACAAAGAATATATATATATATATATATATATATATATATATATATATATATATATATATATGTGTGTGTATGTATATATTATATATATATGTATATAATATGTATATATACATATTTTGGTTTTTTTTGGCCCTGTGCGCAAGGCCAGAGTATAAATCACTTTTATTTTTGAAATTATTTTGTTTTTAATACAGCAAGTAGAAATCTGGAGGGAAACAAAATTAGAATATACCAAAAAAATCTCCTAAAATTACATCTTTTGGGGAACTTAATATTAAATCTGGGATCACTGCATCTATGACACTTGAATTAATAAACTCAGCACATACACCCCTGGTGACGCTGTTGTCCAAGGGACCAACGAGGCATTTATCGGCCTCAAAAATATACTAGGGCTAGTGATTCAATTCTTAAAGATGAATTTTTTTCTTCTTGACATTCTTATCAACACTCGTTATTTCTTGTCTTTTTGATAATAGTTATTTTGGTGAGTGTGAGATGATATCTCATTGTAGTTTTCAATTTGCATTTCCCTGATGGTTGGTAATGTTGAGCACCTTTTCATGTACCTGTTGGCCATATGTATATTTTCTTTGGAAAAATGTCTGTTCAGATCCTGTGCTCATTTTAATTTGTACACACACACACACACACACACACACACACACACCGGGAGTGCCAAAATAATGAATACAAGTGAACACTTTGGTCAACGTTGCTCAAACAGTAGTTCGCTGTAATGAAAAGTGTCTGGATGCTGATGGTAATTACTTTGAGCACCTCTTGTAATTGCAGAAGTCAAATGTGACTTGTATTCATCTTTTTGTTATCCTTTCTTAAAATGTGTGTACATTTTTTTGACACCCTATGTGTCATATATGTATATATTTTAAGTCCATCTGGTTTAACATGTAGTTTAAAGACAGTGTTTCCTTATTGATTTTATGTGTGGATGATCTATCCATTGATGTAAGTAGGGTATCACAGTTCACTGCTGTTATTTATACTATCAGTTCTTTTCTCTATGCCAGTTAATATTTGCCTTATATGTGTAGGTGCTCCTATGTTGGGTGTGTCAGTATTTACAAATGTTACATCCTCTGGTTGGAATGATTCCTTTATCATTATGTAGTGACCTTCTTTGTTTCTTTTTAGATTTTCTTGTCTTAAAGTCTATTTTGTCTGATATAAGTAGAACTACACCAGCTAATTTTTGGTTTCTATTTGCATGGAATATTTTTCCATCCCTTCACTCTAAGTCTTTGTGTGTCCTTACATCTGAAGTGAGTAGGAAGCATATAGGTGAGTCTTGTTTTTTTTTTTTTTTTTTTTTAAATCCATTCAGCTAGCTTATGTCTTTTGGAGAATTTTGCCCACTGACATTTAAAGTAATTATTGATTGGTAAGCACTTATTGCCATTTTGTTCATTGATCTGGCTATTTTGTAATTTCTTTGTTCCTTTCTTCTTCTCATGCTCTCTTCCATTATGATTTGATGATGTTCTATAGTGCTATCCTTAGATTTCTTTATCTTTATCTTTTGTGTATCTACTATAGGTTTTTACTTTGTGGTTCCATGAAGCTACATAAAAAAAAATTTGTATTATAATAGTTTATTTTAACTTGATAATAACTTAAGTTTGATGTATTTTAAAGTTCTACATTTTTAATTGTCCACAACATGTTTTATAATAAGTTTTTCATGTCACAGTTTACATCATTTTATCTTGTGCATCTCTGAAAAAAACATTGAAGTTATTTTTACTTTTTCTATCTTTTAATCTTCATACTAGCTTTATAAGTAATTGATTAATCTATTCTGTTAGATTATTCTGAGTTACATATTTTTACCAATGAGATTTATTCTTTCGTATGTTTTCCTGTTATAATTAGTATCTTTTCCTTTCAATCAAAGAAGTTTCTTTACAATGTCTGGTAAGGTCTGTTTAGTGGTGATGAAGTCCTTTAGCTTTTGCTTGTCTGGAAAACAATCCTTTAATTTTTAAGGACAACTTTGCCCAGGAGAGTATTCTTCTTTGGAATACTACATAAAACAGTATTTTCTTATATTAATGTTTATACCTCAGTTTAAGGAGCTATAACTGATATCTACTTTCTTGATAATAGGGTCTCAATGTGATTGCTATGGTGGCTGGGTTATATGAAGAGTATTGGGTACTTTTCTATGACATTTTTAGCACTGCTTATACAACTGAGATGACATAAGAAAGAAGGTCGTCTGGTTTGCAGCAAGAAAAATACCTTGTGTTAGTTTAGTCTTTACCTATCTCCATTGAATTGTGTTTACATTAAGTGTCTTCTTTTTTATTTCCATTGCCTGGTTCTATGTCTGGCATCAAGACATAGGAAATTGATTGATTTTGACAAAACAGAATTGTATGAAAAAGGTCTCAAGTGAATGGTGCTGATGTACTGTTCAGAATATATCCTGAAGGGGCAATTTCTTCCTGAAAGTGATGGTAATCTGTGCCTGATCTTTGAATTATTTTAGCTGACTAACTTATTTATCTAAGTATATGTGAGTGTATTTGAAACTAATACCTACGGCACTTGCCAGGAATATGTGTATCTTACTGAAATTTTGACTGACCTCTTATACTAACTTCTCAACTACTGAACGACGATTATGTCACTAATTTTTAGTGCCCTTTCACAAACTTTAAGCCCAGGTCCCAATCAAGGGTTTCATCACATCGTTTTTTACAGTGAGGTTAGTGGAAAGGTACGACTTTTGGAGCCAGAAAAATCCTGGTTTCAAGTTCCAACTCTGTAACTAATTGACTGTGATTTTGGCCTATTACATCCCTCCTTTGAGCCTGTTTTCTCACCTGTTAAAGAGACTAATACGTAATTCCTAGCATTGTAAGGAATAAATAAAATAGCTTTAGTGTACTACTGTAGTGCCTGGCACATAGCAGGGGCTTAGAACAGAAATGTTATTTCTGTTCCTGATAGAAATGCTTCTGGTACATTGTATCTGGAGTCGTCCTACTGATGGAAGCATTATAGGTTGCACTCTAGTATTTCCCACTTTTATTGATGTACTTTCTGAGCCTTATTTTTCAAGTCCTATTTTCAAATTTATTCATCTTGATCTAAAACATGAGTTACGAGCAGTATGCTTTCTGGTATGATTTCAGAATTATTCACAAAATGTTATCCCTTATCTATCTCTGAGCATATTTGGGAGAGTGAAAGCTTGTTCTAAAAGCGGCACTACCGTGTAGATTGCATTATTTACACCAGACACTCTACTCCCCTTAGTTAAGGGGTCAGTTAGAAGTAAATATTTGTGCCCTTAGGCGATTATGGAACTGGCAAGCCACCATGCTACTTTCCCATGGCTTGGCGATCTGACTCATTTTAATCGTCCCTTTCCCTGTGTTCTGTTGCACTGAACTCAGGTTAATTCTTGTGGCCATTGCTGTTTCATAGCTGGCAGCTTTTATGCTCTTGGACCAGGCTCTATGGCCTGCCTTGACCATTATCTTGACATATATATATATATGCCATTTCTAAGGCTGGTTGGCCCAGCCCCTAACCTTTGATCCATAGTGAGGGTGGGCGATATATTCCCACAAAATACTTTGGAGTGCTACCTTCCACAGTGGCTCTGCTGTGCTTTTTAATTTTCCACAACTGGGAAATAGCGTGTCAGTCTTGTGAGGGAGAAATGGGACCTAAGCTGCAGCAGGAAAGCAACTGAAGAGAAAACCATAATAGCATAAAATATATTCGGCCATCTTTGAAAGAGTATCTACCATTCACAGCTCCAGCCGTATCATTTTTATAGTTCAGTATTTACATTTAGTTTGTGTATCACTTACACATTAACGTAATTTGGACAGCCATTTCCTGTCTCCGAGGGAATCACTTTAACCTCTGATTCATTTGGTATTAATCTCCTTATTTTTAATTAAAATATTTTATGATTTTTCAGAATTAGTCATTACATATCAACTTCCCACTAAGGAAAGGGAAGGTTTACTTTTCCTTGCCCGGCACCCCGACCACTGCTACTTGCAAGCACACTTCTCATTCCATCGTCCCCCAGTACAGCTATATCATGATCAGCAATTGTAGTATTGTAATTATAAGCACTAGGCATAGTTGAGCGGTGTAGTGTTTGATGGGTATTTTTCTTTTTCTGCACAATATTTTGCTTTCCCTGGAATTGATAATTGCATTATTTGTTCATTTTTTTGTTTTGTTTTGTTTTCTGTGTTCTCAACATCTCTAATCCCAAACCCTTCTCAGTTGTGTAAATTTCCTGTTAGTATATGCAGAAATACTTGGCAATTCATCAGTTTCATGCCTTCAGTAAATCTTTCCAGTTTCCGGATCTGTTGCAATCTTGACTGGTTGTGCTGGAGACCCACTATATAGCTGGTATCGGACTCTTCCCTCAACACCATCTTGTACATTCGCTCAGTCTCTCCTGTCAGTTGGCTTCCCTGCTCCATTGGATCTCGTGTCTTCCTTTTCTTTATTTATGACCTCAATTGCTAAAGCACATCTTCCAGTCACTTCCTGAGAAAAGGTACACAGGAGGTAAAATTTTTGAGACCTTCGTTGTTTGAAAATGTCTTTAATTCTTCTTATTTCCTAAATTGACTGAGTATAGAATACTAGGTTAGAAATCATTTTCCATCAGAAATGTGAAGGAATTGCTCCACTGTCTTAAGTCTTGCCGTGTTGCTCTTAAGCAGTTAATGAAACCTGTTTTTCTGAGTGTGGAAATGCTCAGGACCTTCTCTTTGCCCTCAGTGTTACAGAATTTTATTACGCAATACTTTTCTGTGGGTCTTTTTTCATCCAGTGGTGGACCTACTAGATCTCAATCTCTCTGTTTCTCTCTCAATCCCCTTCCCGTCCCTCTCGCTTCTCTCTTCCCCTCCCCTCTCCTCCCTTCCCCTCATCGCCCCTCCCAGTCTTAGTTTCTGGGAGAGTTCCCCAATTTTATCTTCACACTACATTTGAGTTTTTAATTTTACCTACTTATTTTTAATTTCCAAGAGTACCTTTTCATTTTCTGAGTAGTCCTGATAGCATCCTGTACTTGTTTCCTGGATACAGTGTTTTCTTCTATTTCTCTGAGCTTATTAATGATAGAAGTTTTCTTCTCTATCTACTCTTTCTCCAGGTTGCTTTTATTGTGGATCCTTATCCTAGGGATGCTGTCCTTAAATCTTTCGTGATCCTTGGCTGTCTTTTTATAATTAACAGTGGGGCGTAAAAACCAGATTGGATCGAATTCAAGCCTGATCAAGTCTCTGGATTCACCTCTAGATCCAGTTGCTAATTCGAAAGAAACACTGAGGCCAGAGGAACATGTCGAATTGAACTATGAGCAGGAATTAGCAAACTCCAGACTGTAAGACACTCTACAGGCTCAGCTGCCCGGTTTCCTCGACAAATAAATTGTACGAAGAAGAAAGGGATGGAGGGGGACCTGTAGATTAAAAGAAATTTAAAAAACATACTAAGATTAAAAACAGGGGCGAACTGGTATTTTAGCCATCACTTAAAAAATGGCTAAAACAGTAAATTTTATGTTGCATATATTTTACCACAATAATTTAAAAAACAATGGGGGCAACGCTAAACTACAGGATCCATGGGACATGTGGAAGGGCTTCCAGTTAATAAGTGGCAGAGTTCTATTTCTTCACGTAGATGGCGGTGTCAGACGTGATGGCCTCATTTCACTAAGCTATGCATTTGTTTTATGTGGGGGTATTTTGTATCTTTATTTCAAAGTAAAAATTTTAAGCAAATTGAAAACTCTGTGTACATAAGTGGTGATTGTTGGCTGTGGTCTCCACTGTGGGATGATGTGGACAGATGTTTTCACTGCAGAACCCCCAATGTCAGTTTTTTTTAGCTCATTGGTTCTCAAATGTTTTGGTCTGAGGACCCCTTTATATGATAAAAGTAATTAAGGACCCCAAAGAACTTTTGTTTATGTGGATTACAGCTGTCTGTATTTACTGTGATAGAGTTTAAAACTGAATTTAAAAAATACTAATTTATTAAAAAATTATTAAAAAAATAACAAAGGAAACACTTTGCATTTTAATGTAAATAATATATTTTTATGAAAAGTGTAATTTTTCAAAACCAAAAAATGGGACGTGACATTATTTTTACATTTTTATGAATCTTTTAAATATCCAGCTTAATAGAATACAGCTAGACCCACATTTGTTTCTGCTTTCAAAATCTTACAATATGTAAACTTCACTGGACACGTCTGAGAGAATGAGAGTGAAAACAGCGAATACTATTTGTATTATTTTAAAAACAAATTAGACCTTACTCACCCTCTGAGAGGTTGTAGGGCATCTGAGAGGTTCCTGGACCCTATTTTGAGAACCCATGTTTTAGCTGGTTTTCTCCTGAGCTGGTCAGATTCTCCAGAGAAGAACCTCTTTCCTAGAACACTGGCTGTCAGCATGGTGGAACCCAGAGTGGGGAAGAAAGCCATAAACTTTCATTTTATTCCTCGTTAATTAGTATGGTATTCTGTCATCACCAGTGCCTGATAGCTCTGAGACCAATCCATGAACCTTGTAGTTTTCCATCCACTCTCTTGTGTAAAATGTAGGAGTTTTAAAACATATTTTCAACCAGTCCTGCTGCTTTGAAAGTTTTGCTGTCACCTCGACTTCTGAAAGTTCCAAATATTCTTAATTCTAGAGTCTTTCAGGGGGTCTGCTGTGGAAATTGGTTGTTTTTTCAGTTTTCTCCATTAGGGCCAAATTCAGCTTTTTGGATCTGCTGTAAGTTAGTGCCCAACTTCCATCTGTTTTCTAGCTATCAAAATCTTGCATTTGTCTCCTCTCCTTTCTCTTTGTCCTTTTGGATTTATGCCTAAAAGAAGAAAAAACCTTGAAGGTTTTATTTTATTTTTTTATTGGTGTCTGGGGACATAGTGGAGCTAACTAAAAATGTGTGTGTGTTCACGGTACCGTCTTTTATTGGAAATCTCAGCAGTGCCATTTGCATGATGTTTCTCTATCACTTATTTACATTTTGTGATAGTACATTTTTTTTTTTTAATGCGGTGAATGCACTTTCTTAGAGAGGGCTTACCTCCCTGATCAGATAATCCACTTTCTTATGTTCTGGTGATATTCTCCAGCATTCTAGAGAGCCTGAACAGATTATGTGAGGTTGTCTCTGCTGAAGCAGTAACCACCAATTCAGTAAATTAAGACAGAGTCCCTGAGGCCTCTTGAAGACAGACTCACTGGCAGAGAACAGACTATATCAGGCTTTGTTCTCATTAGGGTCTATAAAGAACCATGTGCAAATACCACTGTCTTCGGGTGAAAGAGTATGTATTTACTAACCTTACTAACAAATGTTTTGTACTTACTGACATATACTTTGTATTTATTAACCATATATATATATATAAAATATATATATATTTACTAACCTTATATATAAGACCGGGTCTTATATTAATTTTTGCTCTAAAAGACACATTAAAGCTGATTGTCTGGCTAGGTCTTATTTTCGGGGAAACACGGTAGGAATATAAATGAATACACGAATTTCCTTTAGAGATACAGTGGCATTAAATGTCATTTTGTCTAGTTCTTTTATTTTGTAAATATCAAAACAATTATCTCTACCTAACACTTCTTTTTCCTATTCTTCAGTGTCCTTTTTTTTTTTTTAATAATTACAACTTGTGAAACCGTATACATAGTCCAGATTCATAATTAAATCCTCTGTTACGGTTGAGGAACTTAAAAATCGTGTAGGAAAAATAAAGTTGAGAGAGGAAGACTGAGAGTGAACCTTTGAAAGTCCTAAAATACTTTTATATTTACTAAAGATTAAAGTATTTTTCACAGGGGAATATCAAAATTGTAATTTAGTGTTGCATTCAGAGAGTTGTTTAGTCCTCTCTTTGCATATTCAGCTTCTCTCCGATGTTATGACTTGATGTTGACTCTAAGCAGACTTTGACACTTATGATAAAAATTAAAAAAAAAAAAAAGTGGTGAGTGACCTTTTAAGGCTCTGTTCAACTTACCAATGGCCAAGCTGTGTTTTCTCAAGCGCCCTCAGCAATGTACAGGATTGTGTGCAGCTTAAACTCTACCTCAGGTAGCTGCATGCAAGAGCCCATCAAGAAAGAGTACTGACACCTGGCAACCACTGACACCTAGCAACCACTTCCCATCTTCTTCCCTCCTATGGATCCAAGGTTTAACCCCATTTCTCTCAAGTTTCCTTTATTTTTCACAATGTTGCTTTGCCTAAGTGTCTATTTCTACGCAGGATTTCATTTTACACCCCTTTTTCTAATGATCCTCTACAGGAGTGATTTAGCATCTTACATACTAAAGGTCAAATTCTCATGGGTTAGGAAAGGATGATGGGTGTTAACTGAGTATAACATTTTCATGCAACAAAAACTCATGGGTGGGGAGATCTTACTACATATATAGAACATTTTCCTCCTGTCAGTTTTTCTTATTTACACATCAAAGGCA
The DNA here is from genome assembly GCF_004115265.2 of Rhinolophus ferrumequinum. Lineage (NCBI taxonomy): Eukaryota > Metazoa > Chordata > Mammalia > Chiroptera > Rhinolophidae > Rhinolophus > Rhinolophus ferrumequinum. The sequence continues at coordinate 36,274,972 of NC_046301.1, forward strand.
AGAATATATAGTCAGCCAAACACATAGTCAACTAATTTATTGACTGAGCAAAATTGTCCCTATTCCGTCAAGGAGAGTTTGTTCTGAATTAGACTATAGTTAATTTACTTGTGTGACTGCTTTAGTGTTTTTATATATGCTATTTCTCTTTCCCCGCAAATGCTGTTTTCTTATTATATACAACCTGTGTGGAGTTATGTTTTCATAATTGACTTACATGTTTAGCGAGCCACTTTTACTGCTATAGTCGGTAATCAAAGCATTATCTCACTTAAATTTTTATCTGAAGATCTCAAAAAGCTTTGGCCATGATTATACCTCCTTGTAAAAATAATTGTTAGCCTGCTTTTGATTAAGGTGGAGAGATCAAGAAATTATCCATAGACCTTCTCACTGGCTCAGGGATTGATCAATAGCTGTAATACTCCCCATCACCTAGGACAACCTTAAGTCTTGACATTCCTGTAACAAAAAAGCATTCCCCACGCTTTAGGCCCCAGATCTCTATTTCTTAAGTACTTTCAGTCTCAAAAGAGCTTACTTTTACAGTTTGGTTTGTCCCATTTAGTATATGATACCCTAATATTATAGCTTTTACACCCTTGAGGAAACAATTGTAAAGATACCTGGAAGGTTCCTCACATTCGGTGAAATTGCGCTTTCGGCAAAGCACTAATTTGAATCATTAAATGTTCAAGGTAGGTGTGGTAGCCCCTTAAGTAATTGTGATACTAGCAACCCAGCCATTGCACATATAGCACTACAGCTTTTTTATTCCTGTCATGTATATAGTATCTTTCTTGAAGTTATAGAAGCACTCTTGTGAAACGTCAGTTGATGGTACTTGTGATGGAATGAAGAAATCTGAGAAAAATGATCATTCCTAGCCTGAAAATTAGAAGTTTTTTAAGGAAAATTGTTTTTTTAATTCTTAATTAAATTTAATTCTTAATTAATTTTTAATTTCTTAATTCTTAATTAATTTTTTAATTGTTTTTTTAATTCTTTTTTTTCAGTTATAATTATTCAGTGTTATTTTATATTGGTGTCCAGTGTACAGCATCATGATTAAACAATTATATACTCTATGCAGAGATTTCCCCTGATTAGTCTAGTACCCACCTGGCATTATACATAGTTATTGCAATATTAACTATATTCTCTATGCTGTACTTTTACATCTTCATTACTATTTCATAACTAACAATTTATATTTCTTAATTCCTTCACCTTTTTCACCCAGCTCCCCAACACTCCTCTTATCTGGCAACCATCAGTTTATTCTCTGTTCCTATGAGTCTTATTTCTGTTTTGTTCGTTTATTTTGTTCCTTAGATTCCACATATAAGTGAGATCATGTGCTGTTTGTCTTTGTTTATCTGACTTATTTCACTTAGTAATATCGTCTAGGCCCATCCATGTTATCACAAATGGTAAGATTTCATTTTTTATGGCTGAGTAATATCCATTGTATATTTGTACCACATCTTCTTTATTTAGTCATCCACTGATGGCCCTTACGTTGCTTCCGTATCTTGGCTATTGTAAATAGTTCTGCAGTGAACATAGGGGTGCATGTATCTTTTTGAATTAGTGTTTTGCATTTCTTTGCATAAATTTCCAGAAGAGGAATTAGTGGGTCCTATGGTAGATCTATTTTTAATTTTTTGAGGAACCTTCTGTACCGTTTTCTATAGTGGTCACACCAGTTTGCAATCCCACCAACAGTGTATGATGGTTCTCTTTTTCTCTGCATCCTCACCAACACTTGTTTGTTGATTTATTGATGATAGCCATTCTGACAGGTGTGAGGTGGTATCTCATTGTGGTTTTAATTTGCATTTTTCTGATGATTAGTGACATCGAACATCTTTTCATATGTCTATTTTGGAGAAGTATCTGTATGATTTTTTTGGAGAAGTCTGTTCAGGTACTCCGCCCATTTTTTAAATTGGATTGTTTGTTTTCTGGTGTTGAGTTTATGAGTTCTTCCTAAATTTTGGATGTCAACTCCTTATCAGATATAGCATTGGCAAATGTCTTCTCCCGTTGAGTAGGCTGCCTTCTCGTTTTGTTGGTGGTTTCCTTTGTTGTGCAAAAACCGTTTTCAGTTTGATGTAGTCCCAATTGTTTATTTTTTCTTAGTTGTGTCTCTTGCCCAGAAAAATATTACTAAGAGCAATGTCAGAGTTTACTTCTTACGTTTACTTCTGGGAGTTTCATGCTTTCGTGTCTTACATTTAAGTTTTAATACATTTTGAGTTTATTCTTGTATATGGTTTAAGAAGGTGGTCCAGTTTCATTTTTTTGCATGTATCTATCCAGTTTTCCGAACACAATTTATTGAAGAGACTGTCTTTACCCCATTGTGTATTCTTGCCCCCTTTGTCATAGGTTGAAGGACCATATAGGTGTAGGTTTATTTCTGAGCTCTCTGTTTTGTTCCACTGATTTATGTGTCTGTTTTTATGCCAATACCATATGCTGTTTTGATTACTATAGCCTTGCATTGTAGTTTGATATCAGGTAGCGTGATACCTCCAACTGTTTTGGTCAAGATGGCTTTGCCTACGCAGGGTCTTTTGTGATTCCATGTAAATTTTATTTTTTTCATATAAATTTTAGGATTATTTGTTCTAATTTTGTGGACATGCCATTGGTACTTTGATTGGGATTGCATTGAATCTCTAGATTGCTTTGGATGGTATGGGCATTTTAATGATATTAATTCTTCCTATCCATGAGCATGGGGTATCCTTTTCATTACTTTTGTCTTCTTCAATTTCTTTCTTCAGTATCTTACACAGTTTTATGAGTACAGGTCTTTCACCTCCTTAGTTAAATTTAATCCTAGTATTTTATTCTTTTTTGTTTGTTTGTTTTTAAATTATAGTTTATTGGGGTGATAATTGTTAGTAAAGTTACATAGATTTCAGGTGTACTGTTCTGTAATACATTATCTATATCTCACATTGTGTGTTCACCACCCACAGTCAATGCTCTTTCCATCACCATATATTAGACCCCGTTTACCCTCTTCTAGAACCCTCCTCCCCCTTTACCCTCTGGTAACCCCTAAACTATTGTGTGTCTATGAGTTTTTGTCCCTTCATTTGTTTGTCTTGTTCTTTTGTTGTTTTCAGTTTTATGTACCATATATCAGTGAAATCATATGGTTCTCTACTTTTTCTGTCTGACATTTTGCTGAGCGTTATAATCTCAAGATCCATCCATGTTGTCACAAATGGTATTATTTCATCTTTTCTTACCGCCGAATAGTATTCCACTGTGTATATATACCACAACTTCTTTATCCATTCATCCATCGAGGGACATTTTGGTTATTTCCATGTCTTGGCTACCGTAAATAAAGCTGCAATGAACATTGGAGCACATGTATCTTTATGGATAAATGTTTTCAGATTTTTTGGGTAGAAACTCAGGAGAGGGATTGCTGGATTATGTAGCAATTCTATTGTTAATTTTTTGAGGAACCTCCACACTGCCTTCCATAGTGGCTGCACCAATCTGCATTCCCACCAACAGTGTATGAGGGTTCCTTTTTCTCCACTGCCTCTCCAACGCTTGTTACTATTTGTCTTGTTGATGACAGCCATTCTAACTGGGATGAGGTGATATTGTGATTTTTATTTGCATTTCTATGATGATTAGTGATGTTGAGCATTTTTTTGTATGTCTATTTGGCATTTGTTATGTCCTCTTTGGAGAAATGTCTCTTCAGGTTCTCTGCCTATTTTTCAATTGGGTTGTTTGTTTTTTTGTTGTTGAGTTGTATGAGTTCCTTGTATATTTTGGATATTTGGATATATTGGAGGCGCTGTTTGCAAAAATCTTCTCCCGTTCTGTTGGTTGCCTCTTTATTTTGTCAATGGTTTCTTTCGCTTTGCAGAAGCCTTTAAGTTTGATATAGTCCCATTCATTTTTTTTTAGCTTTAACTTCCCTTGCCTTTGGAGTCAAATTCATAAAATGCTCTTTGAACCCAAGGTCCATAAGTTTAGTATCTATGTTTTCTTCAATGCAGTTTATTGTTTCAGGTCTTATGCTTAGGTCTTTGATTCATTTTGAATTAATTTTGGTACATGGTGACAGATAGCAGTCCAGTTTCATTCTTTTGCACATGGCTTTCCAATTCTCCCAGTACCATTTATTGAAGAGGCTGTCTTTTCTCCATTGTATGTTTTTTGCATCTTTGACAAAAATTATCCATATTTATGTGGGTTTATTTCTGGGTTCTCAATTCTATTCCATTGGTCTGTATGTCTGTTTTTCTGCCAATACCATGCTGTTTTGATTATTGTTGCCCTGTAGTACAAGCTAAAGTCAGGGAGTGTGATACCTCCAGCATTTCTTTTTTCTTAGGATTGATTTGGCTATTTGGGGTCTTTTGTGGTTCCATAAAAATCTGATGGTTTTTTTATTCTATTTCTTTAAAAAATGCCATTGGGATTTTGATGGGGATTGCATTAAATCTGTATATTGCTTTGGGTAATTAATACAGCCATTTTAACTATGTTGATTCTTCCAATCCATGAGCACGGAATGTCTCTCCATTTCTTTGTGTCTTTTTTCTTTTAAAAATGTTTTATAATTTTCAGCATATAGGTCTTTCACATCCTTGGTTAAGTTTATTCCTAGGTGTTTTATTGTTTTTGTTGCAATTGCAAAAGGAATTGTTTTTTCTTATTTCTTTTTTTTGAGATTTCATTGTTAGTATATAGGAATGCAGTGGATTTTTGTACGTTGATTTTGTGGCCGGCAACTTGACTGTATTTGTTGATTGTTTCTAACAGCTTTTTGGTGGAGTCTTTAGGGTTTTCTATGTATAGCATCATGTCATCTGCAAAGAGTGATAATTTAACTTCTTCATTCCAAATCTGGAAGCCTTTTATTTCTTTCTCTGGCCTGATTTCTCTGGTGAGGACTTCCAACACTATGTTGAAAAGCAGAGGTGATAGGGGACAGCCCTGTCGTGTTCCTGAACGTAAAGCAAAGGGCTTCAGTTTTTTCACTGTTAATTATGATATTAGCTGAGGGTTTGTCATATATGGGCTTTATTATGTTCAAGAATTTTCCTTCTATACCTATTTTATTAAGTGTTTTAATCATAAATGGATGTTGTATCTTGTCAAATGCTTTGCCGCATCAATTGATATAATCATATGATTTTTGTCCTTTATTTTATGTGATGTATCACATTGATGGATTTGCATATGTTGAACCATACTTGTACCCCTGGGATGAACCCCACTTGGTCGTGATGAATAATCTTTTAAATTTATTGTTGCATTCGATTTGCTAGAATTTTGTTTAGGATTTTTGCATCTGTGTATTTTATTCTTTTTGGTGCAATTGTAAATGGAATTGTTTTCTTAATATCTCTTTCTGATAATTTGTTATTGGTGTATAAAAATGCAGCTGATTTCTGAACTTTGATTTTGTATCCTGCTAACTTCACTGAATTCCTTGATCATATCTGATAGATTTTTGGTGGAATCTTTAGGGTTCTATGTGGGTGCTGTTTATTCTGCTTCATCACGCCACTGAAGCCTTCTGTTGTATTTTTCAATTCACTTACTGTATTCTTCAGCTCTGTGACTTGTATTTGGTACTGGCTGTTTGTTGGAATTCTCACATTGTTCATGCATTTTCTCCTGAGCTCCATGAGCATCTTTATGATCATTATTTTGAACTCTTTATTGGGTAAATCACTTATCTCCATTTGATAAAGGTCTATTTCTTAGTTTTTATTTTCTTTCATTTGGAATTGATGCCTTTGTTTCTCATTTCCCTTGACACTGTATTGGTTCCTATGCATTAGGTAAAACAGTCACCTCTCCCAGTCTTGAAAGACTGGCCTTGTGACCATGTTTCCCCGAAAATAAGACCTAGCCAGACCATCAGCTCTAATGCATCTTTTGAAGCAAAAATTAATTTAAGATTTGGTCTTATATAGGTCCCAGTCTTATACATTAGTAAAATAAGACCAGGTCTTATATTAATTTTAGCTCCAAAAGACACATTAGAGCTGATGGTCCGGCTGGGTCTTATTTTCGGGGAAACACGGTAGGAGATGAATCTTACTGTTCAAGCTGTTGATTGTCTTTCAAACCTTTGTGATTGTCCAAGTTACCTACTTTATTCTTGGTGGCTCCCAGTAGTTGAGGGTGTTTCAAGACCTGTTAATGTCCAAAAGGGTAAGATCTCAGTCAGCACCTGGATTCAGGCTAATTGGAAGCCAGACTCTGAAGCCGCAGCTTTTAAAGTACGGGAATATGCCTCTTTCAGGAGATACTGGGAGAAGAGCATTTCTGTCTTCTCCCTTCACACTGAGCCTTGGGGTTATAGCCAGTTAAGAGTGGTTTTTTTGTTTGGTATTGCATAGTTGAACCTGAATGCAAGCCCACTGGCCACCAGGCCAGTCTGTCAAGGGATTTGTCCTCTGGACAAGAGCCACAAAAACGAGGGTGCCAGATATGTGCACAAGCTCCTTTCTTGGAGACACTGGTACCCTGGGGCTGGGTATCAAGAGTGCCTGCTGGCCTGTCTCTGGAGCGTAAGGGAGTTAGCCCCGAGATGTGTGCGGAATTAGAAGCCTACCCGTTGGCTACAGCTGTGAAGAAAATCTCATTGTCTTCTTTCAGAGACAGATTGCCTGTGTGTGTTTCAGTCTGCTGGCTGTATGCTGCTGGTCCCTTGGTGGTATGTGTGTGGGGGTAGTTGGTTAAGAACTGGTTCTTTTACAGTCCTGTGAGACCCACACATGTAAGCCCCACTGGCCACCAAAACCAGGTGACCAAGGGTTTTCTTCTGGATGGCAGCTGCAAATGTGTCAGAAGCTCTTTTCTGGGAGATAGCAGCAACCTGGAGCAAGGCAGAGGGAGTGTGAAGCTAGTAGCACCAGCCCTCAGGTCTCTGGAGAGGATTGCAGTCAGCTTTTCGATGTGTTTCATTAGAAGCCTGCCCCTCTGGCTGCACCTACAGCTAGGCCCCTGGATATGTGTTAAATTAGATGCCTATCCTTCCTGCTGACCCTTTAAGATGAGCAAATAGGGGTCTTTCACAGAAAGATTGGGCACTTGCAGTCAGCTGTCTCTGGGCTGGGCCCTTGGGTAGGTGAGTCCGTGCCTGCCAGCCGTTTAAGAACTGTCCTCAGGTTGCTTTTGCCTTGTGGGTCTCATGGATGCAAGCCCCATTGGCTTGCGAAGTGAGATGTTTTGGGGGCTCATCTTTCGTTCGCAGGTCTTAAAAGTTAAGGTGACCCCTGTGGGGTTCAACCCCCTTCAGTCCTCAGCGAGAAGCTCAGGGTTGTGAGTTCCTTCCCAATTGTGGGTGGCTCTGCTGGGGGTGGGGTTTTTGGCAAGGTTGGGTCTCAACCTCTCCTACCCATTTCTCCTTTGCCCAATGTATATGTAGTCACTCTGCTAGTTTTTGGGTTTCTTTCAGAGGAAATTGTTCTGTAGGTAGTTGTGTATTTGGTGTGTCCATGGGAGGAAGTGAGTTCAGGATCCTCTTGTGTTGCCATTGTGAACCAGAATTCTCTAGTTTCTTAGAGAGGAGAGACGGTGTGTGGTCACAGAATACTTTTTTCTGGGGCACACAAGCCAGTATTATTTGTGTGCATACAGAAAATAAACTGAAGGGGGTTGAACCCCACATGGGTCCGTCACCTTAACTTTTAAGACCTGCGAATGAAAGATGAGCCCCCAGAACATCTGACTTCGCAAGCCAATGGGGCTTGCGTCCATGAGACCCACCAGGGAACAGCAACCTGAGAATTCTAAGATGACTCCCATTACCCCACCTCCTGGTGTACACGCACCTTCTGTCAGTTATGCAATCAAACACAAATTGCTTTGAAGCAATTTTGCAGATGTAATCAGGTCCCAAATCCAGTGACTTTAAGAGAGATTATCTGAGTGGGTTTGATCTGATCAGGTGATCCCTTAAAAGGGATCAGGCCTCTCGACGAGATCCAAAGCGTGAGACGGGTTTGTCACAGGGAGCGTCTCATTGCTGGTATTGAAAATGGCAAAGAATGTGGGTGGCCTCAATGTGGGAGGCCCCTCGCAGACAGACTGAGACATCTGTCCGACAATTGCAAGGAACTGAATTCTCTCATAAGAACTTAAGCTTGGAATAGGACCTTGAGCTCTACGTGAGAATATAATTCAGCGGACGCATTGATTTTTCGCCTTGTGAGACCCTGCACAGAGAACCAGCCATATCATGCCTGAACTTCTGACCTACACAGCTAAGACGTGAGTACTGTTTTATGCCTCTACATTTGTACTAGTTTGTTACAGCAGCTCTAGGAAACTAAAACAACGGAATATTTTGCTTCACAAAATTGCAACTATTTGTTAAATATTTATTGATGTTAAATCCACATTACACCAGCACAACAATCCAAAGTAGTATAATACTATTTTTTTATAAATACAACATAAAAGGTGGCAAAATAATGCTACTTAATCCCAAACCCAGCAAATTAGCAAAAAAGTCACATTCAGAAAAATTTGGCAAGTAAGATATGACATAAGTCAATACTAGAACATAGGTAAGTCCATGAGGGACTTTGTATGGTATCTTAAATTCCATATTAGTAATGCATATAAGTGTGATCAAAGAAACTTGTACCACTGCAGAGAACATCTGCCACCCAGTGCTCAAGCCCATTAACCATTTAAAACTTGGTTGGTGTTCTTACAAAGAAGTAGAAAGCTGTACATGTGAAGCAGTAATATGAAATATATAGGGTGGTACACAAATATAAAATTATTTTAAAAAACACTATGTATTGAATTGAGTAACTGTGCTAAGAGAGTTCAACATTTTTATTATAAATAATGAGAGATACGTGTTTTGCATAAGGAATACAGTGTTTTCTTTTCATAGCAAAGTACCATTAAAGCCTCATGTTATGATAGTAGGCCAAATTGTTTTTTTTCTCCTTTTTAAAGTTTATTGGTTCCGACTTAAAACGATCAAGTCTGGTCAGAATCAACTCAATTTAGCTGATGCAGAATTGTGTACATTTAAAAATTAGTCTCTGCTGAGATGCCTTTACAAACTACTCAGAATTCAGCACCTTCTTAAGGCAAGGTTTCACAACAGCAGGGAAGTGAACTAATATTTTCCATTCACCATATCTTGGTGCCATTGGAAAAAAAAACAACACTATGGCACAAACCTGTTTTTGTCTCTACTAAGTCTCCATTTCCCTCAAGTAGACTAGATGCTACAGGCAATTTTTCATTTATGCCAATCTTGCAGTCTCAATCCATTTTCAACTTGCTCTAAACATCTAAAATCTTCTACTACACAAACGTCAGACACGCTAAAATTTCCATAGCACATATGCTCCAAACTTTCAGCTGACCCTGGATTCCCTGACCGGTGAGTGGCAGTGTTTTTCACCTACATGTTAGATTAATTGTCAAGAAAGCCAAAGAAAAGCCTGTCCTTTAACATGTTTCCTGCCCCTTCTTTTATCTGAATGAATACAATGTAGTAAATACGCGTGTAGCATTTTCCTTCATTCTTCTCCCTACTCTTTCCAAACCCCTCTTTCCTCCAAATTCTATGTGCCTTGGTCACTTGGGTGGTTTGGATGCCTTTCTTGGAATGGACTGTAATATATTTTGGCTTTATTCAGAATACTTTATATTATTTATATTTAAATTAGCCTTTCAATACGGTTTGTAAATTAGCTTTCTACCAAGGTAGCATGAAAAGAAAATACAATACAAAGAAATAAAGGTTATGAAGTAAGGTATTAACCTTGTTAGAAAACTCTGGATATTATTAAAATTTAAGGCAAGTAATTCCTTATGGTTTAATATAAAACAGTTTGCAAAGACAAAGCATTTACTTGGATTTCTTTGCATTTCCTCTTTCATCCTCATATATTGCACTTGATTCACTGTAGCTGTCTGAATACACTGCCATTTTAGAATCATTTTAGTAGCAGTTGTACAATTGCCTCATGTTAAAAGCATTCCACACTATCATGCTATGTAGCACCTAAAGCTAGTGTTTTAAAGGCACTTTTGATAATACAAATTGTAGTTACCTTTGAACAATTGATTTCCTTTTAGCATTTCAGACCACTTTAATCACAGCAATTCAAAAGTTTTAAATTGGATGATGAATGTGAATTTTCTGTGCAACGTGTACATTTCTATTAGCATCGCTTACTTAAATTCTAAGAAAAATATTTTTTTATTTCTTACAGTCAAAGGTATGTTTTTGCCTTTTACATACTGTGACAAAGGAATATGCTGGTCAAGGCAAGGCTGTTTCAGTGTTTCAGTTTCAACAAGAATGTTGGATTACAGGTCCTCACTTTCTACCAAGCCGGGATTCAGTGTCAGGTGAGATGGACTGGCTTCAGGTTGGAACGCTGCTTTGATGTCTAGTCCCTGGTCTGAAAGTGCTGCATAGCGACTGGCTGAGGGGCGTACTTTTTTTGGCTTGGTGCTCTGTGGCTGCTGATGCCACTGGGCTACAAAAAAAGAAAATTAGGCTGTTTTAATCAAGAAATAACTGGAAAGCCCTTAGATGTTTCAAATAAATACAGGATGTCTTTTGATGTATACCAGGTACATGTTCTTTATGAAAAACTGAACGCATCCATGGTACAAATCCTAAAGTTTAAGGATAGTTCTGCATTTTACCCATGTTGCAGATGTACTGTTTGTACAGGGCAGTGGGGCTATAACAGATAATAAAGAGAAAGTATAGTTTATTTTAAAGTAAATACTTGCCGCGGCACAGGGAGTCCTTTGAGATAGTCTCTAAGTTTCCTAATTCACCTCTCCCCTCTTAAAACAAAACAACTTCAGAGATCAAAATGAATAAATGCCACAATAGTGAGAGTAGTATGGTGTTTGGGATGGATGTTTAATCCATTGAAAGGAACTGGGCAGTAGGGAATGCTGAGCTCAGTCCTTTCCTGAAGAACCTCACAGAGCTACTTCTTATTCAAGAAGAGGTAAGCTCTTTGTTTTTTTCTAGTGGTTTTGTGTAACTAGATCCCATAATGCTTTTGTACTAGTTTGTAAATTCAATGAGTGATTTTCATTAAATTTAGGATGCATGTAGACAAATATACATACACAAACACTCACAAACCTATTATTGCTCAGCTGCTTAAGATAAATTAGTGCTTTTCTCATTAAGCCCCAAAAGTATGCATTCCAGGATCGATGTACCCACGTTTAGAGTGCATTAAGACACTGTGCTAGGATTATAATACAGGAAGAAATGTTAAAAAGGCAGTCATTTGCAGAACACGGTAATAAGAATAAGGTGAAAAACATGTGGTTATGCTTTTGCCTACTGTTAATGCCTAAGGATGCTTGAGTAAGGAAGCCACAGCTGACTAGCCCACATAAGAGAAATCAGCATGCATATTTTGCTAATGCAAAGTTCCTGAAAGATACTTGGGTATTTGTTCTCCTGGTGTAGTTCACTATTAATGTTGAGAAACTATAAACAGAAAGAGAAAGAGCAATATGAAAATTTTAGCCAAAAATACCACTACCGTTGTAAGATTACATAAAGTAGTATGATTTGCTGTTCAGATGTCTATTTTTTTCAGCGTTTCACGACTAACTGCAAGGAGATGAGATGAGGCAGTACTCACTGTAAACATCCAGCCTGGCAGTACAGGACACAATCCCTGCTTCATTCTTGGCCGACACCGTGTACCAGCCGGCATCTTCTTTCGTGGCTCCCTGAATGAGCAGGCAGATGTAGCCGTGGGTATCCTGGTGCATGCTGGGGAAAAGGATACAGTCATCAGGGCTCTAAATGCTTAACAAGTGGCTGTGGACAGGAAGCATCGTTTCTAATTAGCTCGTTAGAAACAGAATTGCGCGAGTAGAGAATAATGGGGTCATACTTATTCTGGAGTGGCTGCGGGTCCCACTAAAAGGTAATGGGAGACAAGAGCAGACGTCGCGGGCCTGAACACATCTCTGCACTTAATTTCTAGTTAAGGATCTGCCTTTACAAAACCACTGAATAGTTTCTCTGTCACCACTGAAGCAAATGAATGCATCTGTTCTTTTAGATAGAAAGATAAACACACAAAAAAACCCACCATTAGATTAAGTTAGAATGTGTTTTGTCGTCGTATTCCATTCTAGCGTCTTTCTGAAAGCTTAATCATACATTAGGGTAAAGAGTGTTTTTTGTCTTTGCTGTGGTCAGTGGCGTGACTCTTACCCAGATTTACACGCCATATAAAGTATCTGTTTATATATCGTTAGGACCAAGAAGTTATGAATCAGGTTAAGTCACTGTGTATTCTTACCTCACTCGGTCAGTACTGTGAGTGAGGGATTCATTTTCTTTCTTCCAAAATATCTGAGGTGGTGGCACTCCTGAAACACGGCATTCCAGTCGCACTGGGTACCCGTCAGCAACTCCTGTGTTTTGCAGCTTCTCGATAAACACGGGGGGTTTGTGCGCTTCTTTAGCTGAGAAAACATGAGATGAATGATCTATCAGTGATAGACAAAATGCACAATAAAATTATTCAGATGCTTTTTGCAATATTGCTTAAATAGAGCTTTTCACTGCAGGTGGTACAATGCTGGTCCTCTCTCCAAATTCTTCTTTTTTTTTAAAGAAAGGTTCCTGTGCTTCATCCACTCATTTATTTCCTGGATTCATTCACTTCTGACAGGACCACACAGTCCACTGGGCATCTGCCCCACAGAATGACTGACAGGCTGCAGGAGACGACGGCTTCACTACTGATTGTTACAGTGCAGTCACAGCCGTGACCAACCACTGCCCCCTAGTGACGCTGAGGACAAGTGTTGCTAAGAATCGGATCCACTTCGAGTCCCTCCCTGCTACCAGAAAGGTTTGCTATGAAAATTCTGAAGATTTGTAAGTCCTGGCTTGAGTGAAACATACCATGGGATTTAAAGGGGGGCAAAGTACAGGGGAAACATCTTCATCTAAATTTGGCAGCTTTCAATAGTTACCTATAAACTAGGAATGTACATCCTATTAAGTACAGATCCCAGTTTGTATTCTTTGAGGGCTATAAAAAAAGAAAGCTTTATTTATGATTACCTTGAAGGAAGGACGCCATAAAAAAGGATAACTTCATTAGTCTGAAAAAATCAGAACTGATAGTTAATACTCTAAATATCCCCATCCAGTGGGAAGTGATTTTTCTTGGATCTGAGTGAAAACAATTTCAGAGGAAGAATAAAATTTAGTTATTTTCTTCTGAGCTACCAGCAATGAATACAAGGATGCATGTCTTTCTGCACCACTCCTCATCCTCTGGAATGACAAATGTATCAAGGCAGCCAGCGAGAGGCAGGTGAAGAGGATAAAAATTCTACCTGAAATGTTCAAATACCCCAGACTGTCTAAGACTTTGAACTATGTAGAGGTGGTATTTTTCTTGGACTTTACATGGTTACCTGACCGGGGCTGTTTAGGGGGAAGTGGGAACAGACCTCAGTATATAAAATGAGGCTTAATGTCGTAGCAGCTCGCCAGTAAGAATAATCTCTGCCGTTTTGGAGCATGGCCGTGCAGGGTACTGGTGCTGCAGAGCGTCCTAGATTTAATCCTTATAAAAACTCGCTGAGGCATTATGTTCTGATTTTACATATGGGGAAACGGAGTTGCAGAGATGTTAGGTATTTGCCAAAGGACACAGCTAGTAAGCGAGAGCTGGGACTGAGACTTGATGTCAGAGACCTTGCTTTCAAGTCCCGTGCACTGCCTTCTTCTAACGGAAGTGCTCCGAAGCAGATGGAGACGGCAGTCCTGAAGGACAGACAGCACACTGCACGGGAGAAAAACATTGGTTTTCGTCTGATGAGGGACAGGTAGTTACAGGGCTGACAGAGGTCAATCCGAGTGTGTAGTACTACTGACTACACAAAATGTGAAAGCATGGCTACCAGCACTGCAGTCCACACATTTATCGTGTTTTCTGTGTGGAAAACGTCTTTGTGCTATTAGCAGAATGATTATCAAGGATTTTAGCCAGGACCTCCTGGGCTTTATTCTCATTGCTACTCTATTTTTAGTAGTGTCGGGTGTACAAAGCAACATAATAATTAGACATACCCCTCACAAAGTGATCACCCCCTGCCCCCAATCTGCTACCTCTCTGATGATCGTATAGAGCTGTTATGCTACCAATGACTCTATTCCCTATTCTGTACTTTACATCCCGTGACTATATATACAGAGGGTGCCAAAAAAAAGTATACACATTTTAAGAAAGGAAAAGAACTATTAATATTGTAATACTCAATATATACCGATAACAAAAGATGAATACAAGTCACATTTGACTTCTGCAATGACAAAAGGTGCTCAGAGTGGTTACCATCAGTGTCCAGACACTTCTGATTACAGTGAACTACTGCTTGAGCAACGCTGACCAGTGTCCACTTGTATACATTTTTTAGCACCCCCGATACATATGTGTGTGTGTATAAACATTAGTTGACATGCAATATTATTTAACTTCAGCTTCAGGTGTACAGCACAGTGATCAAGCATCTACACTGTCCATGAAGTCATCCCCTGAAGGCCGCTACTCTATTTCTTGAACGAGCTCAGTGGCTCGCAGTGCGTGGAAGAGGACCAGCAGTCAACAGACTGAATCTCTCCCTCAGCTGACTGTGCGCGACTCACCTAAGTCTAATTTCCACATCTGTCAAATGAGGAAGAAAATTTGCTCTGATTCCCTCTTAGGGCTGTTATGAAGACCAACTGAGATAATGTATATGAGGCGCTTTATACACAGAGGTATGACAAATAAACATGTTTTCTTTAAAAGAGAACAGATCTCAGAATCTTTACTTATGCTCAACTCTTAAGTATGGTATAAACCTTTCCATAAATATATTGTCCTTACCTCAGGGTAAGACTTCACATAACAATACTTGAACGAAGTTTACCTCACAGTATAATCAACTAAAAAGCAAATGTGTGTTTAATTTGACTGACATTGGGGGTAATGAAACGTTGAGCATTTTTGACTTTTGACATCAGTGCATGTTACATTGATTTAAAAACCAGGTATAGATGTAGAACTTGATGCATAAATCAATTCTTATACATCAAGTTTGGTTCTCAGAGCCTGTGCTGCCGTTGAGCTTTCCTTATGGAACACCAAGCGCAACACACACGAGACATAGAGTGATCCAGAGAAACCCAAATCCTTTTCTCTCTTGGCCAGGCTCGTGGGAGAAAGGAGGGATTGATAACAACAGCTACAATGAGGAAAAATTAATGTTTCTGATTTGCTAAGCCTCATAACATGTCTCAATTGGCTACTCTGACGAAACAATCTGTCTGCAGAGGTCCGATTTCTTTTCCCTGCTGGTTACTAATGCAGGATTAGCTTACATTTCTAAATCTCATGTTCATGCTGGGAGAGAGAGAATTCACAGACAAGCCCTACCTGCAACCACAAGCTCCAGGCTGAACGCGTTCTGTCCCGCTCGGTTAGTGGCCGTACATGTGTAGATGCCGGCGTCCCGCGAGGTGACGGGCTCTATGATCAGCGAGTGCACCCCATTCTCACGCACGAGCATCTTGTGGGCACTGTCAGGGCGGATTGGCTTCCCATCTAGTTGCCAGCTGAGGTCTGGGGTTGGTAACCCACTGACCTAACCCAGAAAGAAAATGCATGAACTTCTCTAATATGAAAGAAAATGCATGAACTTCTCTAATATGAAAACAATGAAATCAATAGCTGAGAAACCAGCATAAATTCCCCCTTTGGTAGTAAAAGAGATGGCTTTTAGTATCAGCTCATGTTACTGTTTTGATTAAGCCCTTTCAGTGGCTTCCTAAGCACTCATGGGCTCACTTCTAAACATTTCTTCTAGAGCAACCTAGAAATGAAATGGGGATCAAAACAAGGTCTGTCACCATCTTACCTCACCAAGGGTTATAAAGATTACTGGGATGATGGCAGCACAGGGCCCTGAGCTCTTTGGAAAAAAGTCTAATCGTAATAACAACAACATACTCAGCTGGCACTTACACACAGTAAGGCTTCTCATCATAGAATTGCCACAGCTGTGGAGATATTAGTTAATGCATCCATCAGCAGCAAGGCTATTAGTTTATAATCCTTGAAACTAAGTAACAAGAACAATACAAAATTAGCCAGAAAGCCATATCAACAAATTAGCATCACAATGGAAACATAAAATCTTGAGACCGTGACAGTTGTGTTGACCAGACATCAGACAAAAGCGGATTTAATTGCTAATAAATAACAAGTTGTGCTGTGAAATGGTAGGGATGGTTGCCATCTGTCAACTCTTTACGGCTTTGCCTTTGATTTTGAATGGGGAGAGAAGCACCACTAAGGAAGGCCTTTTTACCCCATCCCAAATTTACTAGTGGGAAATTACATACAAAAAGATGTCCGCTGGACTGGAAAACAATTCTTTTGAAGGCCCAGTTCTGCCAAAATCAGCCAGGGAACTCAAATTTCAGTCCTGCTACATGATAATTCATTTATACTACTTAAATGATGCCCCACCCCCCACATATCACAAATGTCTAGAGAATTTAAAGGAAAAACATTAAATTACTGGTCAAAAGGATGAAGAGATTTTGGAAGAAATCGTTACGCAGCTTGGCTTCTGAGAGGCTCAGGCTCGTATGTTCTCCCATCTGTACACCTGCTGTCCCCCAGCTCTCTACATACTCATTTACCTGTCTGGAGGAACACATGGGAGTGCACACTTGGGGTCAGGTTCCAGGCCTTTCCCAAATTTAGAAAGAAAGCAGCACTACTTGCTCCTGCTTCACTAGGTGAGAACCTACACCAACAGGGCTGTATACTGACTGAAGCCACAGCCCGTTAGTAGGAGATGCGTAAAGCACTGCAGTCTCAGATGCGTAAAGCACTGCAGTCTCAGCCTGCCCAGTTCCCAGTGGACAGTTACTCACGTTAAGGCGAAGGGAAAATGCCTGACTCCTCTGCCCTTTGTCTAACCGCAGCCTTCTTGGTTGTATAAGTAAACAAAGCTGGTATCACGAGTTTCAGGTCATTATAATCAGGTCATAATTTGAACAGATCCTTTTATTCTTTTCATATTCAAGCCCAGATTTACTTTTGAAAAAAACAAATGATGCCCAAATCCTCTGAACACCCTTTGTGTTCTGCAATCCCAAAGAGAACCAGCAGAGGGAGCCCAAATTTTAAAAACCTCACCTATCTTTAAGAGCTAAAATTTGAACTTCAGTCAATAATGGGGCAAAGAAAAAGAAAACATGTCAGAGTAATAGTTCTTAAACATTTTTGGCCTCAGGTTCGTTTGAGAAATTGATAAAAGTTATATCACACACAATCTTGTATACAATTTCAGAGTTCACACATACAATGAAACTTGTGTACCCTGAATTAAGAAGCCCTGCTGTAAAATGGGTGAAAGAAGGATGTCACTCTAACGTCTCTTAGAAATAGAAAATGGGAGGAGCAAAAGTCAGAGTAGACATATGGATACAAAATTTGTGTGAAGAGTGAAGATCAATTAATTAATGATCAGGACATATGCCAGATTCAATACATGTATTCCTTTAACAAAATGGGAAACTTAAAGGGATAAAACCTCCCAGCGACTTTCTGGAGTATGGTATAGGATTCTAAGTAACGAATATATTTAATAAACATTTAAGAGTAAAGGAAAAGGGTGATTTAAAACAGTGTGCAACCATCCCATATATTTCACTTAAGCTGGAAAACATTTTAAACGTGTATACTTTACATAATTTCCAAAAGGAACTAAAGAGAAATGGCAAAGGGGTAAGACAGATTTATAGGCAATAACAAACTCTTACTTTGCAGTCCATTCTGCAGAGTTTTCCTTCTTGAACAGTCAGATCTCCAGGAGCCTGCAAGAAGTGAGGCCTGAAGAACCGCTCTTGAATTGGTTCATTTTCATCTCCGCTGTCCCTTGATCTAGAACGGGGCCTTAGAACAAGACAGATAATAGATGGAAGGATAGACACTACATAGATAGCGTTATGTCCAGGCTCTTAGTCATGGATTTTTTGTAATATATGGGGTAATAATATAATATTCTTACCTGATTTCTACCCCTAAGATTTACACTTTAAAAAGTCAGCAAGGCAAAATCTTGTTTCATTTGGAAGTTTATTATACATAGTCTATTTGCAGATCTTAAACAGTTCTGCTCTCCTAATTCTTAAAGCCACTATAAATCATAAAAGGGGAAATAGGAAAAAATGGGGCAATCGATACTAACCTATTTTTTCCTAAATATTTTTAAAGCTGTATGAGAAATAGCAGCAGCTGTTGCTCATTTATTCATTACCAAATCTTTTTCAACATTAACTATGAACTTTCTACTGTGAATTTAACCTTACAGGAAATCAGAAGTTCTTAGCATGTTATAAAAAACAAACTACATTTTTAGGCAGGTTTTCTTTTTTATCGGTTATCCATGTACCTAAATACACTTTTTCCCCCCTTTTTTGGTTTAAAATAAAACTGTGCACATCTCCCAGACTTTGTGTCTTTCTTGCTTTTAAAGATGTTTCCAGCGGCACCTTCAAGAGTGATACAACTTAAAGTAATTGCAGGGAAGACGTAAGAGCAACATGTTGAATACAAATGGTCAGTAATCACAAGATAAGTTTAAAAACACTTAACTAGAAAAAATAAGATGGAACAAAAAAATGAAAGATTAGTTAAAGAGGCTAATAATTATCAGTTTTTATATAGGTTATTCTTCTCTAGGTACAGATCGGATTTTTGAACAGACTGCTTATATGGGAGACACTGACACCTGGAAAAGCTTAGCTATATTGAAGACCACAGGAAAAACAAAGGAACAGAATATAAGGCAGTGGACATGCTACTAAATGTTACGTTCACAGCCACCGGCTTAGCATCCTGCTGATTGCACCAGCATCCCTGTGCAATAAGCTCAGGGATCCTAGGGATGCAAAGCACACTCTATTGTTAGCAGATACTTGCTGAGCATTTAAAATATCGTACCTAAAAGATTAGGGTCTAAAATAAACGGTTGTGAACTAAGTAACTGTAAAATGAACATTAGCAGACAAGCTGATTTTAAGAAATGTAGCGGCCATAGTTTATAATACAGCTCTTGGTTAGAGGAGTTTGGGTTTGAATGATTTGTGTACCACCGACTAGCATTTTCATTAAGACGGCTGCCATTTCAAGTTGCGGAGTCTTGATGTCTTCCTATATAAATTGGGCCCTTTTTAACAAACTAGCGACAGAATTACCTGAGCTGGCTTAGCACATATTAGTGTTTGCTCCCTTCCGCTTTCTGAATAGCAACGGACCATAGTGATCCAGGAGCCATACACTGGATACCGTTTAAGATCGAATTCACATTCTGTCTTCAGACTCGTGTGTTCACTTTTACGGTCATCCTATAATTCTAATAATGTTGGATAAACGAAATCATAGTAAACCTATGGGAAGGAACATCTGAAATACCTTCTGCCATGAGGATGGCCGGAGGGAGAGCGGGGACTGCGACCTCTTTGGTTGACAGCCTGTACCATTAGCCGACCAGTACAACTGACACGGCCCTGTCAGAGACAACAGGAAAAGACATCATTTGCTATGCAGCACCGCTAACTGCTAAGCACTGTTTCTTCTGTGCTCCGTGAGACATTATGAACAAATCAGTGTGCCATGTTAGTAATGACACCAACCCCTCACAGAAATGTACTTTCCTTGAGTTAAATAAGCTTTACTGTTTTATCTAGGATGGCATTCAAAGTGACAATCCTCAGGGAATTCATTGTAATCTGCTAGTAAGGACTCCCAAACATGTGAAGTTGAGTTGTGAAATACAGTGTCAGGATGCGATGGGCTTGTGATTCCATTGTCATGGTCACATAGCTACTGAGTGTAGCTAAGTCTGAACTCAAACTAGACGACTTCAGTTTTCTGTTGGTTTACTTTTCAGTAAACGTATTTATGAAACGTTAGTGGTATCTCTTCCAAACACCCCATATTAGAAGAGATGCAGCAGATAAAATGAGCATTAGAGAAGTACGTACAGGGACGATAAGGAGAGAATCACGAGTACAGGACACCGTGTTCTGATCAACATATTTGAGATTTCAAAACCAGAAGCAGTTAAGTACCTAAAATATGTTGATCATCTAAAGCAGGGGTGTCCAAACTGCGGCCCGTGGGCCAACTGCGGCCCACAATCCATTGTTAATTGGCCTGCAGCAAATTCCAAAAATATATTTAGTTTACTTAAATAAACCAGGTGAGGCAATACGTACTTCACCTCGAGTGAGTGGCCCGGCTGTTTGTGTATTTTACCGCACATGGCCCTTGGTGAAAACCGTTGAAAAAAGTTTGGACACCCCTGATCTAAAGGCCTATCTAATGAAAAGCTGTATTTTCTCTCTTAAATTTGCCAGTTGAAAATATGATACATGCTGTCATATGGATAGACAAAAGTAATGGCCGGCCCCGACGACATGAATAAATCACTCATTGTTCCTTTCTGTCTTCTCCCTTCTCCTCATTTCCCCCCCTATTATAAGCAGAGTAGCAAAAATAGGTGATTTTCTCCTTCACTTTCTCCTCTCATCTCCCAGGAGAACTCGCCGATGTATTTATAAATTCTGACAATGGCCAAAAGGGAACCACAGTAAGAAAGGAAAACTGAGAAGCAAATGTATTGATTAGACTCAGGGAAGTCTAGCTCAAGGTTGAAAAGCGGCCCTCATGTGCACTTAACAGTCAAAATGAAATTTACCACTCACTCCCATTTTCATTCCAAGTTGCCCATCGAGACAGGTGACAGAAGCAAGAGGTGTTCTGTCATTTTGAAGCACTGCTTTCTGAGTTCCAACTGAGAGGGGGCTGGGGTGAGGAGAGGACACACTGTGGGGACACGGAGGGGAAAACCCCACAGCAGGATTCAGTGAGGGGCTGGGACTCCCTCAGTGCGACTCTCCAGATCCTCTCCAAGCCTGCACTTCTGAGGGCCGGAACCACCCAGAAAAGGCAAAGACACACGGGGGTGTAATACAGACAGAAGAATTAGGAATTACCAGATAGAAAGATGTGGTCATCAGGAAACACCCTCAAGTCGTCCTGTACCATTAGATACGCAAATTCCCCTAGCATTCACAATATTTGCTATTGAGGTCGCTCTTAAAATACGGCCTTTCCTGAAAATTTCCAAGGAGACGTGAAGTATGACATTATGATGGGGAATTACTTCTGACTTAGATTAATTGTATCTGAAGTTCAGTCCGCATGATACAAAGGCTGTTATGCTGAACTCTGCTTGGCAAACACTTGTGATTCCCTTAAGCTAACTTGAAATCTGAAAATTAATGTCATCTAACCCTTCCAAATCTGTACCTGCTTTAGAAAACCTAGATGTGATTTCCTTAGAAGACACCATTATAAATTACCCAACAGATGCATCCTAGCAGATACCTGAACACATGAACACGTAACACTCATGATTCTTTTTGAGCTTGAGGACAAGACTGTATGATTTGTTTTACACAAATACCTTCAACTATACTGATATATGGGATATGGCTTCCTTACTATTTGCTTTGCTGCTTCCACTAATAATTTTAATTTGGGTAGATTTTTCCTTGTGGCATAAAACCCAGAGGATCCACAAGGGAAATTAATATTAACTAATCACTTATGTGGTTAGAAAAAGACATGTTACATTAAACCTTTAACCTTGAATATGGGGAAGCAGATACTGGTTGCTTAAAAAAAAAAAAAAACAACACAAAATTCCTCTAACCTGGATTTGAGTTTTCACTTTTCCTAAAACTTTGGGCAAATCACTGAATTTGTTCAATCCTTTGTTTTTAATTTGGTAAAAACTTTCTTCTCACGAGAAGCTTGTAAATATTAAATGATGAAACCTAAGATGATCTTAGAAATATCAAATTGTACAGCAGCCCCCACCGTATCTGCGAGAGATAGGTTCCAAGAGCCCCAGTGGATGTCTGAAACCTCGGATAGTACCAAACATACATACCTATGATAAAGTAAGAGATGAACAACAATAACTATAACAAAAACAAAGAATTATACTGCAATTACAGTTTCATGAATGTGTTCTCTCAAAATATCTGACTGTACTGTGTGAATATACTGGACAAAGGGATGAGTCATGTCTCAGGCGGGACAAAGCAGGCAGCATGAGGTTTCATCCTTCTACCAGTGCACAATTTAAAACTTAGGAATTGTTTACTTCTAGAATTTTCCATTTAATATTTTTGGGCCACAGTTGACCACAGGTAACTAAAATTGCAGAAAGTGAAATTGCAGATACGAGGGACTTCTCTACTTGATGTCACAGATCATTATGAAATTCACCACTGCTGGTATCATGTTACGATACTATGGGTCTGAGATTTTATGGATGCATGGACATGCATCGAGGTGATTTTTAGCGGCCCCAGCAGCTTGGCTGACGGCAATAAAATTTTCCAAGTGGATATATTTTGCTTGAGGGATGCTCTTACCTCCTTTTTTGACTCTTTCAAATACCTCTTTTAACCAACGCCCCCCTTGCTCTCTCAGTGCTCTCAATGCTGGGGGGAACCCCAGACACCTTCGTATGACACTCCCTAGCTCTGGTGTCAGTCTGGGTTTGTAAACCAGTTCTGTCCTTTACAGGTGAGTGACTTCAGGCAGGTAACTTAACCACCTCAGTAAGTTTCCTTATCAGTAAAATACCACCATATAGTTAATCCCGCATGGGTTCTTGTGAGGATTAAATGAGTTAATAGGTGTAAAATATTTGATATTGTGCTTTTTCTACACAGTAAATGCTTGAACTGTTAAATTATTATAGCACTTAGTATGGGTAGAATTATAACAATTAGATGAATAAGAAGTATCCCTTAGAAGTGTTTCAGTGAACAGTTTTTTCCCCCACATGTAATGGAGTTTTCTTTCTTTCTCCCCCCTTCCCGTTTTTCTTTTTTTTTTGTATTAAGATGTAATTGACTCCAAAGGAAAACAAAATACTCTTAGCAAAGAAGGCAGAATATATGGAAAGTAAATCAACCTTTTAAACTCACGCTAGTGCTTGAAAGGTGTGGAGTGCACAGGTATATTCGAGGTACCAAGTGACGGCTGATTTGAGGTATCAGATAAAGGATACCCTACTATGCTTAGTGGTAGCCCGGTCTCCTCTCCTCTCTTCAAAAAAATAGGGTCAACAGGTTGGCATACTACTCGGCAAAGATTACACATTTCTGCAGTGTTTGCAAGATTTTCACTTCTACTGCTTAGCACCACATACACAGATACTGCTGCAGATATTTCCTTAACTTCCCAAATTTAAGAAAAAGGAGTATGTTGCCATTCGTCACCTTTTTACTCCTACATCATCCCTCACTTCTGAACATAAAGGGGAAAGGTACGGTCTTTGGGAGGCAGGATTATTAGTTTGATAATATAGTGTTACTGGCTAAATATATTACTAATCAGTAAATGACCAGGAACATTTAAAAAGCATCCAAACTAATGAGTTGTATAATTTTAATTAAAGTTGTAATTTTTAATTTAGTTGTATAATTTAATTTTCATTAAAAAAAAATCCACAAGTCATTGAAGCATTTTTGAAAAGATGCCTCAAATGTGTGCAATTGAAAGTTCAGGTTTTCAAGTCTGAACGTCTTATTTGTGAGGAAGATCATACAAAATTAAAATTAATTTTAATCATACTAATGTGCCAACTATCCCTAGTAATTTATCATAATTAGCAGGCTCTGGGACACATGAATGCGACCGTGTTTGCTGTTAACTTTCTCATTTCTTTCTGCTTTATTATTAACACATGAAGTAATAATGTTTAAAGTGAAGCTTGAAATGAGCCAGGCAACCTTACAATGCTAAGGCAAAACAATCAACAAACTAACTTTTTAAATCTAACTCAGCTGTGCGTAACTTTTCTATTCCAAACAAAGCCACAGTGTAAAGCTATAGTACAAGGAATAAGTTTGAATTCTCGAAGTGATTCTGTATTAAACATCCAGCTTGTAAAGATTATTTGATGCCTCATGCAAGGCCAATTATTTATATAGTATGGAAATAACATTTATATTTCCCAGTTTATGAAATTTAACTTGTGGCACACAGATCTTTATAAAAGCTTGCCACTTGTATACATAATGCAATTTGAGGAAACATCAAACTGCAAAACAGCCATTCCAAAATCCAAGTGCACTACAGGGGAACTTAGCAACACACCAAAACAAAGTAAAACATTCGTGTTTAGATTTAGTCGTATCTTAAAGACAGGATTACAGTCTAAAATAAATTGTATTTGTGATCCTCATTTTGGCATCATGCTTGGTGTAACACTACACAATCACTCATTATTTCACTAAACTATGCAATTACTCTGGTCTCTTATGAATTGCCTGAGCTGCACACGGTGAGCACGATACAGTCTAGCATACGCTTGGAGCTGTGTGTTCTATCTCAAGTAGAATTTGGATGCAGTCAACAATAACTAACGTGTTTCTTATTCCCCAAAGGTTAAGCCAGGTGGAAAAATATTCTATAAAATATTCTGCTGAACTGTAGTATTTTCCTCTTTCTTTGGTTCTCAGCCTCTCTCTTGGCTGCTTTGTGTGATGATTTTCCACTGCTCAGGAAAGCTCTGCTGTGTTTCATTACTGAACCAATTTTTCCACTCCAACTTTTTCCTCTTTCCCTTGGTTATTTCACATCATGTAGGCTACAGTGTACCAGAAAAAAAAAGGGTATAGTTGTCTCCCTTTCAAAACCAAATACTTTTAAAATGTGAAAAAATTTTAAGGAAACCAAAGGGCATCAAGGCAGTAGGGCGTCACCTTCAGTTTTCTGTTGACTACGTGTTATGCTTTTGGGAATAATACATCTTGAGGAATTTAGCTTTCACTTTGGAAATCTTTTTTCAGTGCCTACTTATGTCATGCTTCTTTTAAATGATGTTTTAATTCAGAAATTACAAGAATGGTAAAATACTTTAGAGTATAATAACAGATGTTATAAAGTTGAGCTTATGACACTGTTAAACATTTCAATTACAGTATTCCCATGGCAACAAATGATAACTTATGCCAAAGGTTAGGTAGAAAAATGGTCTGCCACTTGTCTTAGTTTAAAATACCACTTTGTTGTTCTAATGGGTAGTGAATGAAGTTCAATCCCATTTCTAGGTGACAACTCACAAAACCTACATCTGGTATACTTGGACATACCCATTACTTACTGAAGACCCCAAGGTAGAAAAGGAGTTTTGCTCTTGAAATTAAAATCAAGCAGGCAACAGGCTCAGGAACTTGGAACAGCAACTACTACCAAGTGCCATAAATACAAACATTCTCTCACAACAATTTCAATCTGAGGCCTACATGCCCACTTTTAGGATTTCCTCCGATTCTTTTCCTGAGTTTTCCCTCCTCTGTGTGCCTTTGGCCATTTAGGTAGAAAAGGAGACTGTAGAATGAATATTGGGTGGATCAACTCGCCGTGAGAGACAGTTGCAATTCTAGACAGCAGGCACTGCTCCGGTTACTGTGACCTCTGAGGTTCTTTGAATCGTTTGCTCCCTGAGGGCAATCACATTACTGTTTGCTCACTCACAGGTGGGAGATTCTCTTAGCCGTGTTGGGCTATGGCTACCTGACGTGAACTGGCCCACTTCTTATTTCTTTGTCTTTTCTTCAAAGGGCAGAGTCAAAGAACTAGACAGGCTTAGTCCTGGGGCTTCTCCTGCGATTTGGTCAAGCGGCAAAATCCACTGGGACCTGGGCTGAGGGCAGTGACCGCTCTCCTTTGGGCCTTCCCTTGGCCCTGGGTGTGTTGGAGCTGAGAGCAGCTCCCAGCTGTGTGTGCGGCAGCCGTCAGCTGTGCTGTGGGTGGGGCCAGTCCGCTGGCTCACGAGCCCGCAGCTGGGGCAGCCGTGGCACAGCCACATCTGCTGCCTAACTCCTTTCCCAGGGGGCTGGGAAAGAGGAGAAGCCAGGAGGTCGCCAGACCACACACCAGCAACATGTTTGGTAGCAATCCCATCCTAACTGACGTGCTCACTCGCTAACAGCACTGTGGGAGCGGAATATCTAGAAACGGAACTGATCTTTACATCCTGATCCCGCAGGCTTCTGCCATCTCGTGGGGCTGCTTCTCTAAGACGGGGTTGTTAGTGTCTTTGATTTAAAATAATGATGACAACTAGCATTTATTGAAAGTATGTGATGTCCCAGGTAAACTGAGTGCTTTACATGTATGATTTAAATTGATATTATTCTCGTTGCACAGAAGAGGAAACAGGAAGAGAACGGATAAGTGCCTGGCGAAAGGTCACATAGGTGGGGAGTGGCAGAGCTAGAATTCCAACTCAGAGCTACCTGAAGCCCATGCTTTTAACCCCTGAACAAGTTCATGCTTTTAACCCCTGAACTACACCTTCTAGACTTTTCAGTATCGACATTGCTCTACAATTCTGGTCTTTGCTGTGCAATTTCTTTCTTTTGCTTTCTGTCCTTTCCTCCTTTTCTATGTTGACAAGGAGGATCTTCAGCAGCCATCTTTTGTCTCGTGACTACATCATGGTTTGTAGGTAGTGAAATGCTCCGCGGCCACTGACGCTGAGGCCGGCCTGCTGTCTTCACCTCTGCACCCCGCCCCTGGCCCTGAGCAGTCGGGCTTTCCCACATGCAGACACACATCAGTGTAATTTGAAGAAGGCTGCATGCAGACTCATAATCACCCTTTTACATTTTTCTTCTTTTGTTCTATAAAATTGCTTTCTTCAGTAGCAGTTTAAAACATTTGCCAGGGGAAAAAGCTCCGAAATCCATAGCAGGATCCCAGTACTGGCAAGCATTTAAGGAACACCGTTAATTCTGTCCCAGCATATACAGGGGAAAGAGGGATAAAGAACCCAATATGAAGGAACATTGTGGATTTCGTTGCCTTCTCCACTATTTTTTTTAATAGGCAGAAAATTGAAATTTGTGAATAATAGTCAAGGAAACATACTGAAGATACGGTAAGAAAAAAAAAAAGCAACTTCCACTTTTGTTCCCTCAAAAACACCAAACATGAGCACAAATCAGCGTTAAAATGTAACTTTTTAGTAAAGGTTGTGATTTTGACTATTTGTCAAAGTGATGGTCATGTAGTCATTGAGTGAAAAATAGACCCTCAAGAAGGTGCATTAACATGAAAACTGTTCGCTGATGGTGATGGTTTGCTATGCTCTATCACGACCTGATTGGTGGTTAATTTGAGTTTCATCCGAATCTTAATATCATTGTAGAAATGTATCTTTATATAACAATGTAATATTAGGATAGGGATGAACATTATACAAACTTTTAGAAGTTTGTAAGCGTTGCTAAAATTAAATGTATAATTTTCTAACACTTAATATTTCTTCCAAAAGAAATAATGAAACATGGAATTATATAAGTAGATCAGAGATTTTAAAAAGATGACTTAAGGACAATCTTCACTAGTTATATAATAAAAATCATTCGTTTTAGCTTCCTTAAAAAAAAAAGTTTTATTCATACGACTTGTGCAGAGTTCGTAAAATTATCCTGCAACACACTGAGCTCTTAAGGTACAAAATCACTTGTCATTTTTGTGTCCCCTGCAACCAGCATAGTACCTAAAAGATACAAGATACTACTTTGTAGTCTTGAAATGGGAACATGATACCCAGGTAGCCGCCTATTAAATTCTAAGTAGTCAGTTGCTTTTTTGACTCTACATCTAACGGGGAAAACAAGAGAAAACATTTGGATGGAAACAAACAAAAAATCCTGAATGCTATACAGAAGTCCCCCTCTACCTTATCTGTGGGGGATACATTCCAAAACCCCCAGTGGATGCCTGAAACCGTGGATAATACCAAACATTACATATGCTATGTGTTTTCCTATATATGCTTACCTATGAGAAAGTTTAATTTATAAATTAGACAGAGTAAGAGATTAACAACAATAACTAATGATAACATAGAACAATTATAACTATATTGTCATAAAAGTTATGTGAATGTGGCCTCTCTCTAAAGCATCTTATTGTGCTGTACGTACAGCTTGTATATGCGGGACAAAGAGATGAGTCACATCCCGTGCAGGACAGCACAAGATTTCATCATGCTACTCAGGGTGGCACGCAATTTAAAACAATTTAAAATTTATGAATTCCTTATTTCTGGACCACAGCTGACGACTGGTAACTAAAACCACGTAAAGCAAAACTACAGATAAGAGGGGACTTCTACATATGGACGCTATCAAAATTATAATTTGTCTATACTTACACATACTTAAATTCCACTGAATTAAGTATGTATTTCTTTTAAATATTTCACTTTTTTGTATTTTCTACTCCAGCATATGCACTTTCTTCTTTTTTTCTTTGTAGATTTACTCCTATCTGAAATGATGCTTATTTTTATGTAGTTTGCTTACGGGCTTATTTTGTCTCAGGACGTGTGCTCTCCATCACTGCATCCGCATCACCGACATAACAGGTGTACATATTAAGTCCTCAGTAATAAAAATTTTTGGAAAGAATGCACATCTGCACCAGAATTATTAATCTAGAAAAACACCTGATGGGGGCGGCTGGTTAGCTCAGTTGGTTAGAGCACAGGCTCTAAACAACAAGGTTGCCTGTTTGATCCCCCATGGGCCACTGTAAGCTGCGCCCTCCACAACTAGATTGAAACAACTACCTGACTTGGAGCTTATGGGTCCTGGAAAAACACACTTAAAATAAATAAAAGTTTAAAAACAAACAAACGAATAAAAACCTGATGGAATAAATACTCATGAAACGAAAAATTTTTCTATCCTTCAAAACCAAGATGGATGTAGAAATTGGGGAAATAGTTTCAAGTCAAAGAGGTCTGATTCCACCTTTTTTTAGTTTTAGGTGTCATTCCACCTTTTAATTAAACAGTTCCTTTGTCCAATTAAATGCCTGTAAGACTATACAGCTGACCCTTGAACAACACAGGCGTCAGGAATGCTGACTGTTTCCCACGCATCCGAAAATCTGTATGTAACTTTTCACTCCCCCAAAACTACTACTAGTTCAGAAGCCTTACCGATAACAAACACAGTCAATTTACACATATTTCGTAGGTTATGTGTGTTATATACTGTATTCTTACAATAAAGCAGGCTAGAGAAAAGAAAATGTTAAGAAAATCATAAGGATACAGTATTAATTGAAAAAAACCCATGTATAAGTGGACCCATGCAATTCAAATCTGTGCTGCTCAAGGGTCAACTGGACACAGAAATGAAGCAAGATCACACCATTCTTTACCTGAGGGTTTGCTGCCATAATTGTGTAATTCCCATCATCATCTAGGGTGGAGGCCGTGGTATGGAGAGAGCAGGTCCCGTCGAGATCTCTCTGAATGGTATAATGATCATTCTTCGGAGAGATCTGCTTTCCATCTTTAAACCAATAGATCTGTGAAAGGAAACAAAGATTATAAATTAAGGATGTGTGTAGTACTACTCTGCTTGGGGGACTGATACATAAGAATTGTGTAATCTGCAGAGCTCATCTGAGTTTTCATGTTAAAATGTTAAACAGAACACCTGAATAGGAAAGAAAAAGTAGGTAACAAGTTTAATTCTATTTTAGTTTTTAAAAATTATATATACTCTTTTTTACTTTTTAAAATCCGTATGTAAGTAGGTATTTAAATTCATATATTATTTATATGGAGGATCTAAATAGACTGTTGACTGATTATTTCTGAGGTGGCATGCTAGGTATTTTTCTTTTTGCTTCTATTTTCAAATGTACTGAGTTAAATGTACTGAATTAAAATGTATTACTTGTAAAGTGAAGGTAAAAAGTTTATCTTAGAGAACAAAAACAGATCCCCAAACTCTAATCATTGCACTGAATTGTGTTAAAACTGGGTGTTGAGCAGGGGGCAACAGTTATGGGTTGGTGGCAGGTAGGACTCTAGTGCTTTCGTTCTGGGTCAAGGAGCATATGATCAAACGTTGAAAGTTTGTCAGCTCTTCCCGTTATGTTTAAGAAAACACAACAGTATTTAAATGTATAATAATTTTCAAACAATATTTTAACTTGGTTTGATAGAAAATTAAATGTGAAAAGTAATTAAAGTAAAAAGGAATCTTAACCAAATTAAAAAAAAAATGATCAAACTACCACTTCTGTTTAAGTCTTCCATCCTCCCTCCCTTGACCTTTAAACAAAATCACTGGTCCATGGATCTTTCATGATTTATACTGTTTGACTTAGTTTACGAACTACACAGTTGAAACATAGGGCCACCACAATGAATCAGTGCCAGCAGCCCTAATATGATTGAGATGTTGAATTAATGCCTGCATCCAACCACTTCAGACTTAACATTAAGGAAGAAAATTAATCACCCATTTTTAAGCCACGATGATTTTTTCTTGTCAGTTTTGTTCCTTGCAACCTTGCAACCAAAAGCATTCCTAACTGACTCCCAGCAGAAGAAACCTACTTTAGAGCCTTCAGATTTTAAAATGAACTTTTTCCTTAATATAAATCAATATGCCAATTAAAACTCCAACTGACATTCAAATTCAACTCCCTGTCAAAGCCTTTGAATCTGAAAAGTCTTTTTGAAATGTCCATTTTTAAGGTAGGGAAAGACCTGAAATACACAGCACTAAATCAGGAACTGACTGCTGCAACTATGCCAACCCCTATTTCTCAATTAGCTCCAAATACAGAAACTGTATTATTAATCTCCATACACTAAAAATCAACTAGACTAATAACGTTTAGTTCTAAAAAATTAAATTATATAAAGCATGTTACTTCATAATTATCACTCTTAGTTGTTGGATGATTTCTGATGGAACAAAGAAGCTGTGATTTGTATACAATTTGTTGCTTTTGCATTGTTACTATGCCAGTTCTTCAGAATTATTTCTTTCCTTTAATCATATGTTTTACTTCCATTATACTCGGAATAAAACTTTCAAGTGAGAATTAAGAAACAGTTCCAAAATTTTACCAAGACTACTAATGAAGAGGGAAAGGGAGGGCGCAAGCAATGGAAACTGTGAATTAGAAATTCTTCACAATCTTCTCATGTTTCAATTAGAACAAACATGTCAAGGGCAGAACAAATTAAAAAAAAAACAACCTAAAAAGGGATGTATTTTAAAAAAACATAATGGCTATTCCATACATTAATCATCTTAATATAATTTACATAACATGCAGAGGAAACAATTCTTCAATAAACCAAGGAGGGAAGAAAAAGAATGGTACTTAGGAAAGGGGGGAGGAAGGGGAAGAGGAAGGAAGGATGAAGAAGAAAATTTAACAATAAAAATTTCTAAAAAAAAAAGTCAGTTCTCTGAAAGCTGTGAAACATTTAAATTTGTACTAGAAAAAACACAGGTATGTTAAGAACAATAGCCCATCTTCAAGTGAACATAATGTTCTTTAAGAACAGGAATCAGTAATCGTAGAATTTCATCAGTGACCTTAAGCCTTGAGTAAGGTTTAAAAATAACATGGGATCCTTTTGTGAATATTTTGGAAGTTCAAGATGTACTTTCTTGTTGAATTTTATTCATAAGTTGCTTGCTTGCTTATTTATTTATTTATTTACTTATTTACTTATTTATTTATTTTATTTTTATGCTTATTTAATGTCTCTCACTAGTTTTCTTGTAAGCCCAAAGAGAACAGGGACATTTCTTTCTTTCTTTCTTTTTTTTTTTTTTTAGCTTATATTTATTAAGTATGTTTTTCCTGGATCCATCAGCTCCAAGTCGAGTAGTTTCAATCTAGTTGTGAAGGGCGCAGCTCATAGTGGCCCACGCAGGGATCAAACCAATAACCTTGTTAAGAGATCCGGGCTCTAAACAACTGAGCTAACTGGCCACCCGCAAAGTTGTTGTTGTTTTTTTTTTTTTTTTTTTTTTTTTTTTTAACTGGGGAAGGGGAACAGGACTTTATTGGGGAACAGTGCGTACTTCCAGGACTTTTTTCCAAGTCAAGTTGTTGTCCTTTCCATCTTAGTTGTAGAGGGCGCAGCTCAGCTCCAGGTCCAGTTGCCGTTGCTAGTTGCAGGGGGTGGAGCCCACCATCCCTTGTGGGACTCGAGGAGTTGAACCAGCAACCTTGTGGTTGAAAGCCCACTGGCCCATGTGGGAATTGAACTGGCAGCCTTCGGAGTCAGGAGCACAGAGCTCCAACTACCTGAGCCACCGGGCTGGCCCCGCAAATTTATTTTTAATACATGTATTTGGTATCATGTTTGTGAATCCACAGCAATTATCCAAATTATGCCAAAAATATAATGAAGATTTTTCCAAACAGTTTAAGTCTCATTTTATTAGGAGGTGGATATGGGTTTGAAAATTTAAGGCTTTCTCTTTGACCTATGTTTCTCTGACTATGGGGCTGCAATTGGTTTTAGGGAAAGAATGTGATGGTAAAACTTACCTTACTGAGAAAACAAAACAGCACATGGGCGTTGCAGGTACTGTCATACTCCTTTTCCTCCTCCCATTTGACTGATTCTCAAATTAAGCTTTTAATTTCAGCGAGTATATTTTTTATTTCTATATGCTTATTTTACAAGTTTGCCTCGTCTTTGGTACTGTTCTGTTCTTTCATTAAAGTTTCTATTCCTTTAAAAATTGTTTCAATCATTTTGAACATAGTTTTTTTATTCTCCTTAAGATTGTCCAATATTTGCAACACCTGGGATTTGATTTTCCTATCTTGTGCTTTTGACTTTCCCCATTGTTTATTTCCTCATACCGTTTCTAACTTTTCACTGGGAACTCATTTTTCCTCCCTCTTACCTGTCGAAGTCTGATATTCCTCAAATTGTGAAAGTGTCCTCTGGGCCAATTTTTGCTTGCTTCTACCAGAAACCTAAATATTTTAATCATCCTGAACTAAATTTGCTATTAATTTCTCAGTTTTTGGCTCCGTATCATGTGATAGTGTAACTTTGAAGTTTCAACGTTCTCATGGTGTCTTTTTTACTCTTTTTTCTCAATTTCTAGGGAAAAGTGTAATGCTGTTATTGCTTTGCTGCAATAGTGAGCAGTTATTCTAGTCTCCCTTTAAAGCTAGGGCCACTCTTCGTCAGCATTTCTGTATGTCTGCAGAGAGAGGGCTTCCAGCTTAGGTCAGCCTCCTCTGTCAGCTAGTCCTCTGATTACCCTTTCTCCACAATATTCCCACCCTTATCCCCCTTTGTAAATACTGATTTTGTAGATTAAAGATCTGAAGTTTTTCTAATCAGCGGTAAGCCTACTTTTCTGTATGGTACAGAGCACGGGATTCATGTTTAAGCGTTGGCCACGCACCAGCTCTCTGACCTTGGGAAAGTTAATTAACCTCACTGAGCTCAGTTTAGTCATTTGCAATTTGGGAGTAACAATGATGACGTCACACGAGTCAATGATGCAGGTGTATGGAAAGCGGCTCGTCAGCTATTTAATTATTTATCTTATCCTATTCTAGTCTATTCTACTCTACTCTTCAAGCCCAAACTCCACCCTTATTGGTTTCCGATGCCTCCTAAAGATGGCCCTGAACTTACAGTACTTCATTTTACATCACGAGTATTGAAAAAGGTGGTCTGTATCTCTTCCTGCCATACATGCTGCATTTTGGAAGCTAAATTCTTCCTCAGAAAAACATGACTTCTAAAAAGCCATGTTTTCGGCTTACCTTTGGCTTTGGATTCCCAGTGACTCTGCAAGTGAAAGTTACAGGCATTCCTTCAAATATCTTGTAATGTTTCAGCTTCATCTCAAAGAACGGTGCCACTCCATTTTCCACAGGCATGTCCCCGTACTGAGCTTCGTCCCCCGATTCATCCACCGGAGACCTTTCTAGCCTGTACTCGATTTCACTGATGAGTCTCTGTTCACAGCTGGAGACTCTGTATTCCTGCACCAAACAGCAAAGTGACATTAACAATCCCAGTCCCTGTGGCACTTGTGTCATGAGTTCCCTTTCCAATCAGAAACTCAGAAGACAGTGATAGTTTTACCACAGAGCTCAAAAACAAGTCTGAGCCCAGTTCAATTCCATATGAAACAAAAAACATCTGGAAGTAAGTATATATGATATATCAAATTGTCTTCATCCAAAAAACAAAAACCCCCAAAACTAAGAAGGTGAATTCCTTTCTCTTCTCTTGGTGGGGCATGGGAAGGAGGGTGGGGAGAAAAAAAGCAACTGCTATCTCTTCCTAAACTTCATAAAAATGAAGCATGATAGAACCCCGATTTCCTCCTGTAGGGCAAAAGCTGGTGCAGGGTGGTGCATTTCTCCAGAAGTGTAATGACAGTGCATGTGGCAAGCAGCTGCAATGTTACATAGCGTTTTACCAAACAATGGGAAAAATGGCAGCGTGTTCTTTTTCACTCCAAACAATCCTCAGCCACATAATCTCTAGACTCCTTCTCAGCTCTGCAGCTCTGAGGACCTCTTTTCCACCCTCTTCTAAAAGAATGGGATTGGCAGTCCAGTCAAAATGTTGGTTAAAAAACAAAAGCAAAGACCCCATCGTCACCCGATGGTGAGTAAGGTGGGTCCTACAGGTGCTGGCTTACAAAGTACAATGAAGACTAGGCAGCCTGTGATAAAGTATTTTCTACTTAATATTAAATAAAAGATTGTTTTACCTAGGTTTTCACTTAAAGAAGTTATTCAACCTTTAAAAAAGTTTGTTGGCTTGAGGAAAAAAATACACTATGAATGAAACTGCAAAACAAAAATGCACAAGTTGTTTTGTTTTGTCTAATTACTACGAAATTAATCAGTCTAAGAAGCGGCACTTTTTCCCTAGAAAGGTATAACAAGAAATTTTTCACAATTTAAAGTTCAGAGCATATAATGACAAATTCAAGTTTGTAACTAAATAACAAGAAAAATCACATTGCAGTAATTTTGTTCATCTGATACTAAATAAAAATAGACATTGTCATAGTATAAAATTCATTATGTTCATATAATACATTCATATTATAAAATTCATACATGGCAGTAAAGATAGATTCACAGGTTAATAAGGAAGAACATAAGAAAATAGATACAGTGAAAGAGTGGAAGGAGAAGAAAGGTGAAAAGCTTGACCTTTTGACCATCCAGAGGACTCCCTACAGAAGCATGAGGAGACCCAATTTCCTGTAATGGCAGAAAAAAAGAAGTGAAGACTAATAATAGAAATAAGAATCTAGCAAGATTTCTCATTTTCTGTGAGATTTTTGTGGTAGCTATATTTAACACAGAAAAACTTTCAGATATTGAAGGCTCAATATCTCAATAAACATTTCTCAATAAACACAAGAGTTTACCTGATCCTTTAAACTCGTTTTAAAAAGTTTACTTTAATATGGAAACTGTATCTGGAAACTCCAAACAGAAGCAATGGAAATTAAAAAACAGCTTACATCGAATCCACGAAGTGACCTTTTTTGGTGGTCACAACAAAAACAGCATTTTAGGTTTTCTGCTGATTAGTGATTTATAACTATACAAGCAAAAGAAAATAAAGACCGTCTTTTCTGTACATAGATATTTTATTCTGACTAGATATTAAGAATACAACTGGAAATATTCACTAGGTAGTTCAAACAATTTCAGGGAAAATATGTTTCTCCACCCAAAACTGTTTTTCATTAAAGCATAGGACAGGAAAAACAGAAAGATACTTGGAAGGGAATAAACTGAACAATAGGAAGAGAAAAAGAATAGATGTTATCCCCAACTGAAATAATTCTATCAATCACTTAATACAATGTCTGGCATAAAGTACGTGCTCAATAAATATAAATAAAATAATGCTTTTCTTTGACCTGCCCTCTGCTTTCCACAGAATTGATCCCAAGAAGGGTGCCCATAAAAACCTAGTAATTGTCATTTTTCTAAGTCCAGAGGAACACAGTACCTGATTAGCTGTTTCCTCTTCTGGCTCCTGAATATTAAAGACAGTTGCACTGTCAGCACCTAGTAATCGACGAGCCATTCTTTCTTCATATGTTAGCCTCTAAATGAAGGAAGTCACAAAAAATACAGAGGTAGAAAAATCACAATTATATACTGCCCCATGGAAAGGAATTTACAAAACCAATCAAGCAAGTTTCGATGTTATCTAAATATTCTCTCCCCACCTTGAGATACCTGTATGTAAAAGGAATCTGATTCTTTCCCTTGCTTCAGTTGTCCTGCCTTTCAGTTGTCCTGGTCCAATGGCCTAATCCAGTGTTGGGAGATGGGGTAACTAATTTTTGAGAGCCACCAACTGATATAGCACAAATTTAAGGGGAGTAAAATAAGCATCAAGGCAGAAACCACATACAAAATATATGTCATGTCCTTCATGATTAACATTTAGTCCGGATTGTCTCTGCTTTGAGGGTCTCACCTCAGAGGGCATTTTCCTAGGCTGCTGTGTAACATAAGCAAATGTGGGCAAATATAAGAATCCACAAAAAATGATTACATATGGCTGAGTTAGCAAAAGGACTATGAAAGATACTTGCCGTTGCTAATAGCCACAATTCATGATTCTACTTAGAGGCAAACGGCTTGCCCATCAGGCAAAGGGGTAATGTTTTTGCATCTAGCAACCAACAGTTTGGATTTGGCCAAAACCATATTTGCTAGGCCATTCTTACACAAAAGAAATGCCAACATTTTTGTTCTATCGGGCTGATTCCTGCTCTTGAGTGTTGGTTCTAAAATGCCGCAGAATTCTAGTTGGGGAGGAAATTTCAGGGACCATTAGGGGTACAACAAGTA
The DNA here is from genome assembly GCF_004115265.2 of Rhinolophus ferrumequinum. Classification (NCBI taxonomy): domain Eukaryota; kingdom Metazoa; phylum Chordata; class Mammalia; order Chiroptera; family Rhinolophidae; genus Rhinolophus; species Rhinolophus ferrumequinum. Next base: position 36,311,850 of record NC_046301.1, read on the forward strand.
TTTTGAACAGAGAGAATAATTAGTAAGGCAGAATCTAAAAAAAAAGAGTACAGAAGTTATTTCAGATACATTTCCAATAGAATACAAATTCTATTGGAAACTCTCTAATCAGAAAAATATGTTGGGTAAATTTACAATTTCCAGTAATTGCTGGTTCCAGTCCCAGCTGAGACCGGGAAGTGAAACAAGTCAAGTGCCAAATGACAAATAGTCCTGAAGTTCAAATTATTTCATTTCATAAAGAAGGAGCAGAGGACACGAAAAGGTGGAGGTAGGTGTTTGTTGCACGGAGTGTCTCACTCCACGATGTTATTATTTAAATTAATTTTACCACATCTGTTTTTAAAAAAAATGAGTTCAGTTTTCAAAGCGAGTTTTAAATACCTGCTCCCTTAAAAGCCTTCCCAATGTTTTCATGGAGAACTGTATTAACATTAAAGGGAGGACTAGAGTAATTTGCACCCTGTTCTTTATAAGCAGAAAAATACAATTTGAAATCCAGCCCTTCACCAGAATGCATCTGCTACCATTAGAAGCCAAATTTACTTCATAGTTCCGTTTCTAAGCACTATTCCATGTATACACAAGCTCTATACACAGAAGCCAAAAATAAGTAACAGGATAATATGTAACATTAGGAAAAAGTTGTTTCAAGGTCCGATTCTCTAAAAAGGGAAATCTTTCTGGTTCTTTTAAACTCTGAAAGGTGGAAATCTATGGAACTTATTGTGAATGTCATTCACTGCTAAACAAATAAACATACAAAAAATATATATTTATATATAAAAGATTTATATATCACATAAATATATACACTGTATACATGTAATATATATAGTATGTTGCAATAGCTTATAGAAGTCTTACTTTAGAGAATCTTACTCCATAGGAATAGGTACTTAACAAAAAAGTATAAAAAAAAATAAAAAATGGTGAGATGCTTTTCTTTACCTGGCTTGAAAAAGTTCCCATAAGTACTTGTTTTCATCTTTCAGAAGCTTTAGTTTAGTTGACAGAGCCAGGGAAAACTTCCAGAGTATGTACATGTACATATACAATGACTTATTTCAGGGAGAAAATGTTTTCACTTTGTGAAAATCTTCTATTCTCAGTGAAATGACTAACACAAAATCTCATTAGAATTTTAATCTTCCTGAACTCGGATTAGGATGTCCTAATTATTAAAATCATCATTCAACACCCCTCCTCTATTCCCCGCTTTTCCAATCAAACAGGGTGCGTTCTCACTTTTTTATTTATCAACATTTGATAATTAAAATTCCTAGGAAACAATTAGCATAGAGAGCTTTGTACTCTGAGAAAGGTATCTGAGAGGGAGACTTTATAGAGGCCCTTTTCCTCTGTACTTAAGAGCCAAGCAAATTTTTTCTGGTACTAATTCTATAATAAAGCTACAAAAGGCTCCTTTCCTTTACTTGGGAAATTTATTTGCAGACTTGCTTTTCCTGTCCCCTTAAAGTATTCTGATGTGATAAGAAAAGGTCAGTAAAAAGCAAAGAAAAACAACTGATTTCGAGGAAACTTTTAAATCTAATGGAGAAAACATCATATACACACACACACACACACACACACACACACACTTTTGAAACCATATCTATATATCTATAATTCTGCAGCCTTAAAACATGATTTTTTTCTTGAGTTTAGCTGTCTTGCCCTGACAAACAAGAACAAGATTAGATTGTGAAACAGGCCTTACTCTTTCAGATTACTGAGTCAGTATCTAGTAATCGTCTAGTAGAATAGAACTAGACGTCAGCAATGGTTTCTTTAGTAAAGATCTTTTTTGTGTCTAGGCAGTATGTCATCGAATCCCGATTCGCTGCTTTGGGGTAGGTACAAATCCTTCCACTACACCTCCTCCCTCCCTCCGACCCCGCCCCCTAACCCCTGTCCCTCCCAGGGATTTGTTCTTACTAAGTATTAAATCACCACTGCTCCTTTGTTCTACCCAGACCTTGACATCAGCCCTTCCCCCTTCCTTTATCTCCATTGTGTTATCTTCACTCCAAGAATGGTTGCATGACTAGGAGGAAACAGTGAAGACCTAGTAGAAGTTATCTGGTTCACTTTTTCCCCTTTTCCTCATATTCAAGCCGTAATACTAAGGGGAATGCTGATTCAGGGGTAATAAAATCAATTTTGTGGACAAATGTTTGGAGCCTAAACCTTAGTGAAGCGAGGGAAGAGCTCTCTGATGTGGGGTGCTAACATTCCCAGTTCGGGCCCCAAATCTCAGTACCGGCTGGCCGTTGTTCAGGAGGTCCTCCTTGAAGCGAAGTTTACGTTCCAGGTCTTGAATGACGGCATCTTTCGTGCCTTGAATCTCTTCATCAGAGGCGATTCTAGCAGTCCTGTTGGCTTTCTTTGGAAATCCCCTGCAGGACAAAAGCACAAGGCTGTATAGTCACTTGTCAGGCATATAAATCCAAGTCAAACATTCAAGTCCAACAAAGAGCACCGTGTGTCAACCTGTCTCTTCCCACTCTTTCTTTTTTTTAATGCTACATCTATTCCAACTAATTATGGAAAGAACCATGAAAGCTGGTTCAGGCAACACTAATTTGAACCAGTTCTCAGAGGACATTCAAGAACCATAGGGGAGGGTTCCTCAATGGTTAGACAAATGCCAAGGGTAGGGAGGCAGCCATGTTGAGTGAAAACATGATGTGGTTTGTAATCAGACCTAGGCTTCAAATCCGGCTCTGCCTTGTGTTAGGTTTGTGACTTTGGGCAAGCTTAACATTTGTTACAAACAGGTATGAAAACATAAACCATGTAACTGTTGAGAGGATTTGAAAGAGAACATACTTCTTTCATACTTTCACAAATTCAATCCTTCTGATCCTTCGTAATCAGTGTATTCAACAACAGTGCTTAGCCCATTCTAAGCAGATATTAAGTGTGTTACCTTTCCTTCTCTCCTAACTTGATTAGGGCAGGCCGATATTATAGGATAAGGTGCATTTTACACTGGAGGACTCTGGAGGGTCTGTGGGTCCTGCTATGCCGGGTACACCTCACGCCCCCTAAACCGGCTGCAGAGCCTAGGGCTCTGCACAACCTTTCTTTCCAGGGGCAGCCACCATGCCCTGAGCCACGTGAGTAGGGGGCATTGGTGGTGGATGCTTGAGGGGTGCAGTGGAATCAACTTTTATCGGTACCCCAAGTAATTTGCTTCCTACTTCTCCTCCTTTTCCCTCACAAGACTGTGGGTCAGGATTAATAAGACATGGAATACTATACCATGGAGAACATGAATGCCCCCCACCTACCCGTATCACCAAAGATGAATTTAAAAGAACAATTTCAGGTTGAAAAAAAAGCAAGTTACGGAGAACACGTACAGTGTGCTTCCACGTGCAAACAGGCCCCATCTGAGCAGTGTGCCCGACGCCAGGGCAATGGGGCTCAGAGGGTGGTGTTTGCACCACCAGCAGCACCGCTGTCACCCGGGAACTTAGAAATCCAGAGCTCTGGCCTCACTGAAGACTGACTGAATCTCTGGGTTAGGGCCCAGCTCTCTAGGTGCTTCACGTACATACGAAAGTTAGAGAAACACACTTAGGGAGACACACGTATGTATGCAAACTATTAAGAGAAGTAAGAGAGTGATTGATTAACTGAGAAATTCAGGGCGGCGGTTAGCCCCCATGCCACTGGGGCGGGTCCCATCGGGAGTTTCAAGGGGATAGAAACAGGTAAGACTTTCACGTTATTACTCTTTCTACATACACATTGTACATACTTCCTTATTTTTATCATATATTGTATGATGAGGCATATTTGAGTTAAAAAGGCAGGTCTATTGTAAATGTGTCCCAGCTACATGTGGCTGCCTGGTGCCACTCGGCTGTTGTGGGAGAAGCAGCAGGTGCAGCATGTCACCCAGCAGGGCCGGGAAGGGCCCATCCCTAAGAAGGCGAGACCATCACTAAAAGGCAGCAGCATCTGAGCATCCTCTGACAGCTCTGACCCAACCCTCAGCAACGACACAGCTTTCCCCCTCATCCAGAAGTAGAGCTAGTGTGTTCTTGTGAAACCTTTCGAAAGCTGAAATGGCAGAAAGCAAAGCAGCACTTACCCTTAATTTATATGGAAACATTTTTGTGCCTTCCCATACCCCCAAACTAACCTATCAGTGCATACCAAATACACTTAATTACATCCAGTCTGACACTAAAGTAACACCCTTACAAACTCTCTTGGGCTTTTCTGATACCGAAGGACCAATCTTGCTCACAGATGCACAAAATAAACAGAGATCAAGCACAGATGCTCAGACACAGGTCAAAGCGACGTGGTTCCTGGGGACGGAGCTTGGAGGGGCCACTCTCACTGCTGGGCTGCCGCTGCCTCTACAATGGCTCGTGCAAAACAATGCTGAACGCTGCTTTCACTTTTTGCATATTTTCGTAAGTGAAAATCCTCTTCAGATTTCTTTCAGTTAGCCAAAACAGGTACTGACGCAGGTCTTTTGGAAATGCGAAGTGACCTAATGTAGACTTTGGAAAAGCGGGGGATACCTGTACCAGGGACTCCGTGGTCCTGCTCCTGGTCTTCCCAACAGCCATTCTTTCCTCCTGTCCACTCCCCTTTGTTTCCTTGTTGAACTTCCCCCGCTTCTGTTGGGTGTTCACCCTTCAATGTACTTAGAAAAGGTGACCTCCACCGCTCGCCGAACTCAGGGGCGATCGATCTCAGTCAGTCTGAGTGGTCCCAATCCCCTGGACAGCGATGAGCCTAGTCAGGCGCCGATACGACTGGGGGAGTGGGGGTGGGAGTGAAAGTGTGTGGTGTTCTAGTTAGAAATTTCCCACCTTTAAAAAGAAACACAGAGGAAGAAGTGCCCCTCGTCTTTCACTGGTTACCATTTTATCAAAAGTGTGATATCAAAAACTGCGGCATCCACTCTGTGATAATGAGAGGGGAACCCACAATCTGCCAATGACGACAGCTTAGAAAGAAGACCCTGGGTCCCTGATTGTTTTGGGGACACCGTATTAACCCACCATGGAACTGCCTGACCCCACACGTGTTATGTACATCAATCAACCCCATGCATTTAAAGTGCTCATGGTTGAGTCTTCTGGTACCCACAGTGGAAAAACTCGGATCACTTTTCCAGGTCTTTCCTTTCTAGTCGTTTGTCCCTGAAGTTCAAATAGGATGATGTTAAGACACCGGTTTTAAAGAAAGGAATGTTAAAGAAATAAAATATTGTCATATCCTATGTTTGTAATAGCAAAATGGCTAGTCAAACTTTAAGTTGTATCCTACTCCCTGGAAACTGATCTTGACTTTTAAGGAGCTGGACAATAAGCCTGAGACATACCAATAGCAAGAGCCATAGGAATTACGATTTACAACCTTAATTTCCAGTACCACGCAACCCTTTTTACACAAGTTTGGTTAAATGAAGTTCTGCTTTGAGAACTTCATCTGAGAACTAGAAGAGCTGGGCCCCGAAGTCACCTGAAAAGGTAATAGTAACGACAGCTAGCTAGCTCTCGGCGACATCAGGTATTATTGGGAACGTATGGGTTCCCATTATTGCCATAAACCAGACAACATACACCAGTTGCACAACCATGGGAGGATGAGCAGCCTCTGCCGACAGAAGGCTTCCCTGTGTTTCTCCGGGCAAACGACACTGAGGGCTATGTTCCCTGCACAAATGAGAAAGGAAGGGGTGAAAGGGCAGAACAGATCACCTACACGAGAGGCAGAGAACTGTGTTTTTAAACGACGGCCTCAAGCTCTCTTGAACAAGTAAACACCTAGTATCTATTTACGACCGAGTAAGTCCTGTTGCTTAAGGAGCATTTCTCAGCACACATGACTCTTAGGGGACCTCAGAACAACAGCTCTGGGACATTTCATACAGGAGACAGTCACCTGGGTTTGGGTTTTTGCCAGCCAGGTATTTTATCATTTCAGAGCACAAATAAAATGACTCTTTGTTCCAAAGAAAACCCCTGATCGCTCTGTATTTCTTTTAACAAGCCAATTCCCTAAGCGTATGAAGACCACCAACAATAGAAGAACATGTACTTCAGCCGTCCCCATTGCCCCCTATTTTTAACACCGTATTTTCCTTTACTTACAGAATTTAAGGTACACATATTTTCTTGGTTCTGAGCCATTAACACTGAAATGAATTCAATCAATTGAAAGATGTGTCAATGTCGAACAGTCGTCACACAAATATTTACGGAGCATCTAGCTTCATCACTTCAGTCTCAACACCATGGTGTGTGATCCGGTGAAGACAGCCCGATTGTAAAGGGTGACCTTTGATCGCAAGAGGTTAATAATCGGGTTGGAGGATAAGGGACATACTGTGATAGCAACTGCAGGTGCAGTGGGAGTGAAAAAGGAGGAGGAAAGCATGCTGGCTGGAACGACTGCAGAAGATTCCACGAAAGAGGAAGCACCTGAGATCTTGACTGCAGACGACATACTTGTCTTAATGTGGAACTGGAGGAGGGAGCAGTCCCACCACCACCACCACAGGCACCGGAGTCGCAATCTTTGGTTTTTTACCTTAAATGCTGTGTGGCTGGGGCTAGTTATCTAACGGCTATGTGCCTCAGTTTCCTTCTCTGTAAAATGTAAGATGTGGGTATGAGTAGCATGGGTCTCATAAGCTTACTGGGTAAACGACAGGAGCTAACATACTAGGTTGGGGCAAAAGTAATTGCGGTTTTTGCAATTATATTTACCGGTGTAAACCGCAACTACTTTTGCACCAATCTAATATAAACCACTTAGATCAGTGCCTGGCATGGCAAGAGGAGCTCCAGAGAGGCCAACAGGGACCACCCAGCCCGGAAACGAATCCCAGAAACAAGACTGGCCGAGGACAACAGAATGAAAGCGGGAAAGGCATTTAAAAAGATGCCAAGAATTCTTGGCCAGCGTTTCCAAGAATGTGGAAATAAGCTTCAGTGATCGGCGTTTTAGTCCTCTACTCTCTTCTATGTGCTAGGGACACATGGGGAACAAAACTGAGTCGCTGTACTCACAAAAATTATATCCCATGGTGGGGATGGCGGGGAGAGAGAAGGGAAGACATATCTGGAGGTGGGAAGTGCTATGAGGTGACAGGCGTGTGAGTAGATGGCTATATTAGATGGTGCGGCCAATCACAGGTCTGAGGAGCCGACACTACAGCTGTGGCCCAAGTGACAGGAAGGTGCCAGCTATGTCCTCACACAGGGAGAGCCAGGCAGTGCAGAGGTCCTACGGCCAGAATGAGCCTGGCAGGGTCAACGGGCCATTGCAAACCTTGAGGAAAGAGGTGTAAATTACAGTATTTCTCATACTTGTCTTAATGTGGAATTTTTAAAAGAGTTTCTCCTTTGAACTAACATAATTCAGAAAATACTTGTGTTAAAAATGGAGTTAGTATGTGACTCTGGGTGGTGAACACACAATGTGATATATATAGATGATGTATTACAGAATTGTACACCTGAACTCTATGTAACTTTACTAACAATTGTCACCTCAATAAACTTTAATTTTAAAAATAAATGCGGTGAGTACGTAAGGTTAGGGTTAGAAACCAAAACGGAGTATCTGGAAAGGGACTGCACCAGGAAAGAAAAGTAGTTTTAAGTTTCTGAGGCAAAGTTTTGGCCACTGGGTTTGTTTCCCTAATTCTGCGACAGAGTTTAATGTAAAATGGCTGTCGTTTGCTCCCCCCAATGGCACCTAGTTTTGATAAATGAATAGCAACAACTCGTTAGGAAATAAAAAGAGTACCTGGTGATAAGGAGATGATTTGTACAATTGAAAAATAAAATGCTTATTCCAAGTAAATTGTTATCCAAACCAGCCGTCTTCACAAAAACCCATACTCAGAAACAAACCTCAACCAGTAAACAATTCATACAAGCCTCCCACACGAGATACTTCAGTGTATACACACTCAGCTCAACTGTGCCGAAAACATTACCGATCTGTTTATTCTAGTTTCAACAGTAAGTCACTTACCATTTAAAAATAATACTCATGTGGTCGGGGGAAAAAACATCTCAAACATATACACAGCATCTGGAAGGTAAATCTGCCAGATTCAACCACCAAATCCCAGAAGGTTTTCTTTCCCTTGGCTACTGAATAATTTGGAAGCATCCATCCCTTGATATACTGTTGTAGGTCAGTCCTGCCAGTGTATTTCAGAAAGTCAAATCTCTAGAGTACAACACTGATTTAAGAGGTCACGCGCCTGTCTAGCAACCGGAGACATTTTTTTTTTAACTACGAAAAGTCCTCTTATATTCTCCTCTTCTCATATTCAGTGATATCCAATGGCAACAAAATTCCAGAGGAAGCAAAAGCAACAACATGTTGGCATTCAGTTATCCCTCATATTCAAGAATGTAATATATAAATTAACACATAAAAGAATCCAAGATACACAAACTGAGTTTTTAATATAGCAAAAGCCAAAGCTGTTCAGAGTACAAGTGGGTACCTTAAGCTGATACTTAAAGGAAAACAGGCAACTGTATACGACTACGAGTTCTTTTCACATCACCTTTTGGGTTCTGTCAAGAATAAACTCACACACGTGTATGTGCTACGCCTCCTCCTTCACCATCCAAGACTGAGCAGGTCTCATTCTGAGCTCCTCCTGGGGCAGACATTGCCACAGAATCGTCACTGGTCACAACAGGCTCTGAGCCCCCTCCAGCTAATCTGCTAGGAAATACTTCTGCAGGACTGCATACAACTTTGTGCAGAATCCTCTAAGATACAGGACCCTTATGGAGCCCGATAACAAGACCCTGGGACAGCCCCCGACCCCTTCAGGCCTCTGACTCTAATGGGGAGTGACAAGGCCCCCACCTACCTGTTTCCTGCAGGACAGGAGAACGATGACATAATGTCTGCAAAGTCCAATGCAGCTTTTGTCTTTTCTATCTAACCACTGTCTTGACTTGAAAACTGTCTAAAGCACATCTCAATCTGTTTACAGACTTTTCCTGAAGACTCAGGATTTTGTTTCGTTGCTCTGCAGCAGTTTTAATTAAGAAATATCAGACGTCAGATTTATTCGCGATAAACCTGGGCAGGACACCTCAGGCTACGTCATTAGATCTAATGAACACCCTCTCTGCTTAAGCTTATTCCAGAACCCTGGGAAATCCCTTCACCGCGTGGGGCCTCTCCCCTTGAATGTTGAATGATGACGGTGTCCCCACCTACCTGTTTCTTATAAATCAGGGAGAAAGAGCGGGACAATGAGATAATGTCTACAAAGAGCTGAGTGCCTGTGGAATAAAAGCTCTCATTGGTACATCTATATAAAAGCTCTTATTGACACATGCTTTTACTTTTCACAAACAGGGGGTAACATTTTAAACCGAAGCCCTACTTGTACAAGAGAGACAATGGAGAGTATAAAACATTATAGCCCTGTGGCTATGCAGCACCCCCTCATGAGAACAGATTCCAAGAATTTGAACGTGAGCAAAAACTACAGTGTCAGCCTGGTCCTCGAGGATGGATCTGATCTGATTCACCTTGAGCTTGGTACCACCGCTCAGAGACCAGCAGCGAGAACTGCTCCACTACCCCCAGGTGGCCTTCTCACAACCCTCTGGAGTCCCACCATCTTTCCGGGCTGATTTACTGTGTAGAAGGACAGGGATACAGCAGTGGATGCTGTAAAACTAACTACCAGCAATTGTGAGGTGAGTAGAATACATTAATTTTATGAGCGCAAACAGATTTCGTTCTAAGGCATGTTCTCGCTGCCTCCATCTGAAAGATTTCGTCAACTTAACATTTGTGTCTGTCAGCAGCTTTGAGGAGGGCGATCTTTTCTCTGCTAGTGACCCCAGTAACCTTGGGGAGGAATGTAGCAGTCTGAACAAAGAAAGGCACTAGAGGAACTGGATGTGGAGAAGTTCCCCAAACCGCAGTGTGAGACTGGGAGAGACCCAATCATGTGTCTGGACTTCGTGGTTTATCACTGGCATCCACGGCCTTTGTTCCCTACCTTGACCTCTGCTACCCAGACACTTGAGAAACAGAATCTTATCTACACAGACTATTTAGAAACTTAGTGTATCTAACCAACCTATTCTTCAATAAGGACAATGCTAAACATACAAACAGCCTAAAACAGCTAGTATGCAGTTGACAATTAAGAAAACTAAGAAATCTGAAATTTATATTTCAGATTTTGGTAAAACAAGGCAGTCCCCCCAAAAAAAAATCTCATGCATTTCTACTACACTGAGTCATGTGTAATCAATCTATTTACTGGAACTTGACCTATGGCAAAACCGTCTAATCAGAGAAATAATACATATTAAGTGAAACTGAATTTGCTGTCATAATGGCCACAAGTTACCAATGAAATATAAATGAAAGCAATTTAAAAGATTCATTTGACAAGAGTTTGGCAGTTCCTACAAGTTCAAGGATACCAATTAGTCATGGCAGCCCTGAAAGGGACACTCAGTCTCTGGCAAATTATGTGGATGATTATGATGGATAAATAGCTACCTTGTTGTTTTTGATTCAGAATGCAAGGGAGGGATCCCACAATAAGCCAGAGGGGAAAATGTTTCCAAAGCTCCATGTATCAAAACAACACAATGAATTCTTCACGTGTGTGATTTAGCACAGGAAAATTCCTTGAAGACAAAGGGTAACCATATCACGATGTCTTCTTAGGCTGACATAGAGCTAAAACTCTGCAGCCTTGTATTGCCACTTATCTTTGGTGTCACAACACCTAACCATCTTTAGGGGACAGTTTTCTATAGCCACAAAATAAGCATGACTTCATTAATTTTTAAGACATGGCAGAAGCTACTGGATGGATTCTTTTATGGTAACAATGATAAAATATTTTCACTCTATAAAATGAGTAACTGACAGATGCTGATAAGAAACAAGTGCTTCTATTATTTGAAGTAAGCTCTTAAAACTGTTCATCTTAAGAGAATTTCAAAGTCAAAGAATAAACCACTGTTTCTATGTAGGATGATAAAAGGGAAGACCACCCAATGACTCAATAAACTAATCTTTGATCAAATTCTATATGAGGAATATTAGACAGATTATTTATACAGTACTCATCTTCCTGGGAAGCAAGATTTGGTACCATTTCATAGTAAGAGAGGACAAAAAGTGTCACGAAACAAACTTCCACTTTTTGAATCTAACAGCTTCTTTGTAGCAAGAGAATGCTTCATTTCCTAGCAGCCAAATAAAAGCTCAAACAGGGAAGTAGGAGAGAAAGAGAAAGGATTTCTCAGGCAATCTGACTGCCTCAACTTTCAGAGAAGCCCATTATCACATCATTACTATACAGACTCCCCCCTTTTGTTCAACTTATTTATGTATTCATTTGACTGAACTTTTTCCAAAGAAGACTGGAGAAGAAGCCAGATTTCAAACTCAGATTCATGCAATCAGCATTCAGAAAGTGCCTAACGAAACAAGACATTGCTAACTGTCTTCTTGACAGTTAAGAATCTTCTTGACACACCTTATCCAAGTCAAACGTAGCAAACCACGGTGGTGTCAGTGCATCTTAGAATGGAAAACTTCTTCGTACGAATGAAATAACCTGAACTCTAAGGTCTTCTCATTTTTCTTCCTTTGTAGGGTTTTGTTCTTTTCTCTCTGAACAATATTGGGATTCTGGCAAACTCTGAAGTAGGATTTCAACAGGAAGAGTTGAGATATGGGAACTGGCTTGACCTCTGCTAGCACGTACTTACTTCTGGACTCTTTAGTAACATGAGTGTGCGCTAGCTTTCATTCACTTTACTCGTCAGCAAGATGTTCCAAACTCCTGCACGGGGTTTCTTTTGCGGGCTTTACTGTACTTTTGTAGATGTCATCTTATTTATCCTCACAGATTTTCTAGGTAAAGATTTCAGAGGGCTGCACAGCTTCATTGTGACAGAAGGAAAGACAGGTCTTAGGTAATATGCAAATAGAGAAATAGAGGATCCACTGTCATCTCCCTAGAGATCACAGTTGGCTGGGGACAGAAATGGCACCATCATTTCTTCACTAGATTGCACACGTCCTCACTTATTTGCATCAACTACACAAATGTAAAGGCTGCTTAACCCTGTTAATATTTCAAAAACATTAAGTGTATATTTCATAACCAAGCTCCTTCACATCTATTGTAATACTGACCTGAAATACTAAGATACATAGCTTGGTGGTAGGAACATGGATTTGGAGTGCATATGGATTCAAATTTCAGTTTGGCGGCTCTGGGACAAATCTGTCTGAACACTGGAATCCTGAGTTGCAGGCGGGGCAATCATACCTCTTACAGATGTATCAAATGAGAGAACATACATGAATTGCTTGGCACGAGGCTCATTAAATGGCAGCTAAGGCCACTATCACTAAAATTATTAAGGGCACTGTCTAGACTTTGGGTAGCTCCTAAGGAGACTTGTACTGTTTAACACGGAAGAAAAAGCGTTGACCTTGGTAATGGTAAGGCAGCTATGCAAGAATAGCTTAGTCAAGTTGCTGTGATAAGAATTTAAAAATTGGATACAGGGAAGTATGTGAAATGGAACAATGGCACCCCTGAGCGCCAGGTTAATGGGCGCATTTCGCGGGGGGGTGTGGAGGTGGGAGGGGGCATGCTGCTGTCACTCACGCGGGGGTGACACCCTTGGGTAGGCCCAGGGCGTTGACAGCAACGGGCTGCGGCTGCGAGGGCAGCAGGGCGCTGAGGAAGGCGGCGGGCGTCTGGCTGTGGCCCAGGCGGGCGGCGGGCGAGGCCAGGGCGGCGCTGGGGAGCGGCGGCGGCGGCGGCGGCAGCGGGAACACGTCGGGCACCGGGAAGGCCGTGGTGGGGCTGAAGACCGGGGGCGGCGGGGGCGGCGGTGACGGCGAGGCCGGGGACCACGGCGCCTCCGCCTCGGCGCCGAAGGGCTGCGCGAAGGACGGCGCGGACGTGCGGCCGAACTGCTTCATCGTGGGCGACATGGGCGACGGGAGGCTGGACGAGCTGGTGCTGGAGGCCGGCGTGCCGTGGCCGGACGCGGGGCCCAGGTTCTGCGCGGCGATGAACTGCTTGGGGCGCGCGTAGTTGAAGGAGCCGGAGGACTGCATGGCGGGCGCGGCGCGGGAGGCGAGCGCGCTCATGGGCTCCGGGCCGGCGGGCGACGCGCAGGCCGCGAGCTCGGGGAGGGCGGGCGGCGGCGGGAAGGGCGGCGAGGGGGGCGCGCTGCGCGGGGCGCCGGCCGGCGGGGCGAGCCGCGCGCTGGCCTCCTGCTCCAGGCGGATTTGCTGCTGCAGCTGCTGGAGTTTCAGAGGGTCCCTGGGGGGAGAGAGAAGAGCGACAGCTTCAGACAGGGAACCAGACGGAACGCTCCTCTGGGGCACGGAGGTTCAGCCGTGAGCATCCCTTCCCAGGTCTGCCAGCTGATACCCGGCGATACCCGGCGAAGGAGGCCCGTTACTCGCCCGAAGTGTGTCGCCTGTAACTAACTCATTCTGGACCAAGCGCTAAGTCAGTGGAGTAGGGCCAGGCAGCTCCATGTCTCACTGAAGTTTTGCCTAAGATGATTCAAACCAGTTTACAAATCGTGATGGAAAGTTTGTCCGACTTCCAGGAGCCATATTTCATTTTCATAGAACCAGAAGTATTAAAAGAAAAACTATTGACATAAGTCTCAGTCCTCTCATTTGTTGCCAATTTTTAGAAAAAGAATTCTATCAGAAATGAGAAAGTTTAAAACACACACATACACACACACACAAACTTGATGTAAGTTATTTTTGGCAGATTTAGGTTAGTCCAGTTTGGCAACTTCAAGGCTGTCAACTTTGCCTTCAGTAAATACTACAGGCTGATTTGGGGGGGAAGATCCACTTTAATTTCTGCGTTTGTTCCCTAAAAATATGCAAAATTTACTATACTAGAAGTTTTAATAATAAACCCTGAAATGCCAATTATTTATACAAACCTTAATAAATACTGATACTGATATTTGTGCCATATCTAAAACATGCAAATGGCATCTACCTTTAACATGTAGGTGTTTAATAAGCAATAACAAATTATTAATTTTATAATCAGCTTTAATTCCCCAAGTATTTTCCATCGAGAAGAGCCTGAATTTAAATTTTTTGAAAAAAGTGTAAGCAGATACCAATTAGCTAAAATCTTACTGTATTTTACTCATAAGCTTTCCTGCTTAACTGAATTTTACATCTTAGGTGTTTTCCTTTATTCCCGGCAGTGACCAATGGCTGTCAAAAGAAACCTCAACAGGAGATGGCACTACAACAAGCAGATAAAACAGGAACAATTCCATGAACAGGCAAAGCTATGCTCTTAACTTCAAATCTTTTAAACCTAAAAAACAAAACCCCCAAATCTTCCTTATCCGTAGGTATTTAATCTTCAAAATCAAGCTGTCATAAATTCAAAGCAATAAAAGGAATTGAGGCTGCTGATAAAAGATGAAACAAAAAAAGCACAACAGAATTGAGATCTGTTATCAAATATCATGAGCTGTTGAGAACATCAGCCATGAAGTTCTAAATTTTTTCCTGTTTTTTTTTTTTTTTTTTTTTTTTTGCGCTTCTGTAATTAGCCAGTAAAATGATGACACTTAAATCCGTGAAAAGACAGCAAGAAACACCTTTGGGGGGAACTGGAAAGTATAAAGAGATGGTTCTATATGCTTAACCTGTGCACAGCATCAAAGATGCCAACACCATAGAACACTGTGGGGTCCTGCAGAACTTACTGAGCATTTTTACAAGCAGCCGCTCCACTGCTGGGATTCACCAGGACACGGAAGTTCCAGATGTCTCTGTGGTTTGGGTAGACTGTCCGGCACATGTGCTCCTGAGCTCATGTATTTAGACCGAGCCTAGGAATAGAACTCATAAAAACCACCCACCAGCTCTAAAACCCATCATCCTGCACGCACATTCTGAATCCCCAAACGCTCCTTTCTGATGGCCCTGCCTTTACCATCTCCTACTTATTTCCTAACTACGACAAAATGCATCCTATTCCTGGAGGGGTTTACCATCAACATTCAACTGACCTGTACACCTGGATTGCTAGTGATCTATATGGCCATCCCCAAAGCAACGTGCCCCTACGCTGGGCCAGCCCGGGCTCCCAACAGCTGTGCTTTAAGGTATTTTAAGCTTGACCTGGCATCAGCAAATAGCTATGTAAGGGCTCTGGTGAGGCTGCTGCAAACATCATATCATGCCCTGGATGTGGTGCGAGGATTCTTCTGTCCAGGGTTAGGGAGTGGTTCCCAAGAAGCCAGTCTTCAAAGAAGCCAGGGCAGGAAAGCCCTGGCCACCACTGTACTGGTTCTAATGTTCTCCCTGGGGTCAAGCCTACCATGTGGGCATTAAAAAGAACCACCAGGTTTGCTAACCTAAGTGAACTCAAAGCTGCTGAGATGCTGCATTTAATACTGACAGTTCAAGAAATTACAAACGTAGCATTTCAAGGGACATGAACAGGCATTTTGGTGTTTTGGTTACTAGTATATACTGCAATGATAAACTCTGCTAGTGGTTCCCTCCATTTCCTTCTCCCCCGTTTTGCGCTGGGTGAGAAATACAACCTGCAGGGAACTGAAGGGTGGGGGGAGGGAGAGCAAAGCAGGTATTTTGAATCTTTAAGTATCTGACTTGATTTCTGTGCAAATCATCATTTAAAATATACTGGCGTTAAATGGCTCTGACACCTGGATTCTGAGATGATGCGATACACAATTCCAAGTTGTTTCCTCAGTCCTCATTACGATTTTTTTTTTTTTAATTAAAGCTGATTTTCACTGAGATAAAAAGGCAAAGTGACCGAAAGGTACCAGAAGGGCAAGACTGCTTGGGGCCTTTGGAAATCACTTAGAAGTTATTATAAAAATTCATCACTTTTCTGGTTTCCCCATTTTTGTCTGCTGCTCTTCCTGTGAAAATGAAATAAAATAGAAACTGAACTGAAAGTCTTGGAAGTACTGTGCAAAGCTGAAAAGTTGGGTTGAGAGGTCTAAGCTGCCCTAGTTACAAGTACAACACTTTGAGAGTCATATTGTTAACGTGTTCAGTTTTGCACAACTCATCCCTCCCATCACTCCCAGCTTCCTTCCCCCCTCCCTCCACCATACCCCCAATTCAAAACAACTAAGCAATTCCCCACTCCTACCCCTCCTTCAATTCTAAAGGATTCAATACTGAAAGAAATGAGGCCCCTAGTTTTTCACCATGCACTTGTAACAGTCCATTTACAAACGGGAAAGGAGTTTTCAGTACCTTGCTCAAATCACCGAGCAAGTTACCTGCAGAGTCAGGTTATACCTGTGTCTGTCCCTGGCTCTTTTCGCTACACCAGGCAGGTCAATAGAAAAGAACCCTGATCTTATACTAGACTTGGGGTGGGGGGTCATTTTGTACATTATGTATGTCTAACCACTGTGCTGTACACTTGAAACTAATATAATATTGAATGTCAACTGCAATCAGTTGTTTTTAATTTTCAAAAAGTAGTAAAAAAGAACACCGACCTTCAGTATGATTTAAGAAAAGAAAAAGAATCTGTGCTCATCTTTCCCTCCTAAGCATTTAACTGTTAAGCCTCTTTGTAGCCACAGCACCCAAAGCCTTCAGAGTCTGAATTATCAGTCAAGGTTTTCTTAATTATTTACATATTCAAGAATATATGGAAGAAAACCTGACTTCGCACTTGATTCTTTTTAGGGTGAAATGGTGCAAAGATGAGAAGATGAGGGCAGCTCAGGAAGAGGATAAATAACAACTCAATGGATTGCCCTCCTACATTACAGAAAACCCACAGTCTCCTAACCTACCCAAATGGTGTGGGCACAGCTTTGAACAAGAAATTGTACAGATAGTCGGATGGGGCAAAGATTCAGATTCAATAGATGTAGCACCCAACTTAGTTTACAATTTAGTAATCTCTCCTACCACTAGATTAAACCAGAAAGTAACCAGGTGAGCAGCAGTGTGGTACAGGAGGAAAACGCTACACTCCCAGTTGGACGGCACTGGCTTGGAACGCAACTCCACTAGCTACTAACTGTGGGGTCACTGTGAGGGTGAAATGAGCACAGTGCCTGGTGCATAGTAGGAGCTCAATAAAGGTTCCGCAGCAGACGAAAACAACCCCATCGATCCTGGTTACTTTACAAAATGGGCCTTTGAAAAATGGAGATAATGTTCTACTTAAACTGCAGGGGATTTTCCTGTTCATCTGTCCCCCTGCAGGTAGCTGGCAAGGGGGAACAGCAGTGGCATGTGGGGACATGGGGAACTGGAGATGGAGGATGAGCTGCCAGACTGGCTAAGATAGCTGGGCTCCACAGCTGCTCCTCACCTTAGTAGGGGTGGAAGATGACGGGTAGCACTTATCAGGTACCTGGCACTGGCCTGACTCATTTACAACAACCCTGGGGGGTTAGTGTTATTATCCCCATTTTTAACATTCCCCATAGGTTAGTAAGGTCAGGAATCTGTTTAAGGGTAGAACCTGGAGGTGAAGGGCTGGTTGGCTCGAAAGCTTGGCTATACAGTTCTCTCCCAAGTGCTCAGTAAACAAAAAAGATTAATTAAAATGTTAGTCATTGTTACTGAGTATCACTTTTTCTGTTCTCTCCCAAGTGCTCAGTAAACAAAAAAGATTAATTAAAATGTTAGTCATTGTTAGTGAGTATCACTTTTTCTCTGGGGAACTGCAGCCCAAGCTCAAAATAAAGGATGTGAAAGTGAACTTCTGGAAAACAACTTTTATGTAAATTGGAAATTCCCACTATGCCTCTGGAGCACTGTCTGGATTGCAAGAAGGAATTTATCCCCTGTTCATTCTAATAAAGATGGAGTATTTATAACTGTCTGCAGAAACTCTTGGGATCATGAAGCTAGAAAACATTTGTGCTTTCAGAATAAATATGCTGTCGCTTTATATATTTTCTTTCATTTTTTTTTTTTTTTACTATGTGATACAGAAGCCATTGATTGGGTGATGAAGAGTTGCAATACTGCGCCCTCTGAACCGTGAGCCTTCTGGCCCTGCTATTTATAAGCACTTGGAAGGCAGGGACTGTGACGTTAGTGTCCCCACAGCACTGACCTAGCACCCTCACAACACCCAATCCAACACTCAGTATGGCAGACACATGACTGTCAATGTTAACAACTGTGTTGAATTCTGGTGGCAATTTCTATACCCAGCTGGCGTCATCAGGCACCGCCAGAAGGGCCGTCCTACAACAGACGGCCCCATATGGGCTGGGGAGTTCTAAGACTTTTCAAATGAAGGTAGTTAAGTTAGAATTAGGGGACGGAGTGCTGGGTGTTCCCACAACATACTCGGATATTCCTGTCTGGCTGGGAATAGCTCAGGATCCTACGTATGAGAGCGCTCAGTACATTAATTCTAGGAACTTACAGAACATGAAACTCCCACAGGGCTTCAGTTCAGGAGTACTCAGTGAGTTCCTTCTACGACTATTACATTCGTACTTCAATTGTCCTGTCCGTATTCTATTACTCATGCTTCCATCCATGCCCTCAGATCAGAGAAACTGCGTCCACTTGCTGAGTGAGGGTTAGTATCTAACAACTTTGTTTAGCACTAACTTACTATTGACCCTCAGTAAAAGGTATATAAATCACATTCTTAAGAACAATCATTTACACGGTAAAAATAAGATACTGTATTTCCCCGAAATAAGACCTAGCTGGACCATCAGCTCTAATGCGTCTTTTGGAGCAAAAAGTAATGTAAGACTCGGTCTTATTTTACTAAAATATAAGACTGGGTCTTATATAATATAATATAATATAATATAATATAATATAATATAATATAATATAAGACTGGGTCTTACATCAATTTTTGCTCCCAAAGATGCACGAGAGCTGATGGTCTGGCGAGGTCTTATTTTCAGGGAAACACGATACTGTACGCCAAATGAGAATGTATTACATTGGGTTAAGGGGAGGTTATACGTTAAGTACAAAAATAACAGAAGTTAAATGCATTCCCCATACGATTGAGGGAGAGGGCAGTGATAGATTTGGATTTTCTACAAAGTACCACAAACATGAGAATATTAAAATCAAATTAAAATCGACTACTCCTTGAGAATGCATGTTTAACATGTATTGCAAAATGACATGAGTTTCTTTACAAAAGCCCCATTCTTTGATCTGTAATTCATTCCGAGCCTTTTGTAAATCATGCTGACTCTAGACGAAGCCAGGACCGAGAGCAATTAATTACATAGGAGGGTTCAAGGAAGAAGTGACCTGAGTGAAGAAATCAGCACACGACTTGGGTGTCTTTTAGAAAGACTCGTCTTTTCCACTTAGAATAAGAACGGCATTTGGCTGTGCTACAGAAAAACGGTAGTGCTTTATGTCTGAATCCATAAAGCTGATCTCTATTTGAAGTCATTCCATGTACCATGAGAAAGACAGGGCGCGATTGCTGACCAAGTCATAATCCTCCTGGGAACGTCTCCAGAATATCAAAGGATGGCTGTGTCTCTCAGGCAGCATGAGGAATAAGGACCAGGAGACGGGGCGGTGGGGTACCAACAAGCATCAATACCAACATGAGCTGAACCCTGCAGCTGATTTCCAGATGCAGAAGATGCTCCTTCCGGAGGTCTGTGGAGATCCAACTCTCCGTGGGGGGAACCGGTCATTTGCCCTTGTGAGGGCTGCAGGATGTGGTCTAGAGCAGTTACAGTCCCACCAAGAGAAAAGGATGTGTATCCCAACATAAATTGTATGTGCTAAGGGACAGGCTTTGATGGTGTTTACCATCGTGATAAGCCTGATAAAGCTGAATGACGTGGACCTCTGGCATTTCAGCCTTAGCCTTTTTTGGGGGAGGAATGTGAGGTCAGGTTTAAAGGCATGAGGGCCACATCACACTGAAATGCCTTAAATGATTTTCATGTCTATTGCTGCATAGGCCAGTGAAAACAACAGGAAGATATTAGCTGCTGATTCTTCTAAAAACCATGCTCATTTAATGGACATTCAAAGGAATTAATGTGGACGGTTTCCAAATGAAAATGTTTGGTATTAACTCTTAACACGTAGATAAAGTACCTTTCTTTTTAAGAAAAATCTCTTTTCTAACCTTTTCAGTCACGGCTTGAGGCAAAATCAGTGATCTCATTTCTAACGGAAACCCCAAAGAAAAGCTGCCTGAGAGATACATGTTAGGGAACTTTAAGGTCTGAAGCATAACTTTTCTCTGAGATTTTAAACAACTGGGGAGAAAAAGAAGGACAGACTTTAGGTCCTACAATGAAATAATTTGGCATATTTTAAGGTTTCATATAGATCATGTTTCCTCAAATTTCCATCCCTTCTGTGTCATTTCTACTTTATGTTCGTTGACCTGAATATATCTAAAATAGTGGTGTGCAGTTTGTAAGAATGAATTATTCCTAAGGGCAAAAAAAGTGTCATATCTTTCAAAAAATATAACCATTACTTACTCACCAAATCCCTTTATTCTGTATCTATCTAATCACCAAATAGCTTTATTCTACTGAAAAAAAAACTAAGAACAATTGCAACATCTCCTTCTCCAATCACATGTAAGAGGCTCAGTAAATATTTCTGGAGTTTAGTTAAAACCTCCAGGTTTCTCTAAAATACAAAATTAACTGTTCCATCAAGCTACATGGTACTCAGAAACACAGTGATGCACTTTTCTCAGGGAATACAGGTATTGTGCAAATAAAGCCACACCCACACAGGTTATTTACAAGTAAGAACACAGATGTTCAAACAGCTCAACTCTAGTTTGGCCATGAGCTATTGCTGACTTTGGATAATCCATTTATCCTCTCTGGGTCCAAGTTTCCCAACTCTAAAATGGAAATGTACAATGTAATATCTGTAGGGTCCTAATAAACTTTCAGATTTTATGATCCTTACGCTTTAGCCCAGTAACATTTAAACATTATAAAGAAACTTATGTTAAAGGAAATTGTAAAGAACGAACTAAATCCCAGGATGGTGTTTATTCGTATGCATGCCTTATGCATACGCTGTTTTCACACTTGTTTCAACTGTTTTTGAAAAATGAATATATCATCTTTGGTAAAAACAAATAGATTTTAAAGACTTAGAGAGGCAAACTAAAATAATTTCACAATAAATCTTATAAAAAGGCTACTTTTTTGAGGGGAGGATACTTTTTAAAAAAATTTGTCATTAAATTTCTTGGGGTGACATCGGTTAGTAAAATTATATACTCTTCAAGTGTACAATTCTGTAATACACCATCTGTGTATTGCATTGTGTTCACCACCCAGAGTCAGTTCTCCTTCCATCACCATATATGTGACCTCCTTTTTCCTCTTCTACATCCCCTCCCTCTTATCCTCTGGTAACCACTAAACTGTGTCTATGGGTTTTTGTTTGTTTGACTTGTTTGTTGCTTTCATTTTTATACTATGAATAATCATCATCTAATTGGTTAACATTAGTTGCTGTTTTTTCTTAAAACAGATAGATGTACCTATTGATAAATTCTGTCCAAAAATAAAGAAAAACAGCTTTTGGGTTTTGTGTGTCTCAAAACAGTTCCTGTGGGAATTGGGTTGGATGTGGTTCTGCTATGTTTCCCCTGCAAGAAACATGTGAACTATTTCAGTGGCTCAGTAGTCACTGTTCTGTGAATAAACCTTTCCTCTCTTTCCATCCTAAAACTTTTTTTGCCCTTGGGCCCAATTTTTATAAACCTTCTAAAAATTATATTAAGGCATTTTGTTCAACATAAAGATAGGGTTGTTTTGTGCTTAGACCTGTAATCCAGCAGTCTCAGTCCTTTTGTTTTGCTTTCTCTACGGCCTCTGACAGGGTAAGACCCCATCCATTCTTGAAGTCCTCTTCTCTCTGACATCACGAACACAACCACCCTTGCTCTCCTACCTTGACATTGTGCCTCGTTTCCCTCACTGGCCTTTTTCCAGCTCTCTAACTATGGACGCCCATCAAGATCAAAATTTTCTCTACCTTTCCTTGGTACAAATAATCAACAGCATCACCCTCACTCCCTAACCTCTGTCTGTAACCCAGACCTCTGTATTCAGACCAGTCCTGAATTCTGTATTAACTCCCACATGCTACGTCACTTCAAACTTAGCATGTGTAAGACAGCGTCCCTCTCACCCCAATCTAATTTCTCCCCTTAATAATATCTGATATCCAAAGAGTCCCAATATTTGGACCCAGAGAACCCTAACATTCTTATCTCCAACCATGGCTCTACCTCCACTTTTTCATTCTTCCAAATTAGTCTCATTGTTCCCCAAACTCACCTTGGGGTTTCCTTCCTCTTGGTCTTTTCTCCCGGACTGCCCTCTTTTGTAAAGCCCACCCCCACCAATGTCTCTCCATCCACTGAGGTTGTCTTGATCCTTCTGTGCCCCTTTCAATGTTTATCTCTTCTTGAAGGCCTTCCTAATAACACCTAGCAATTCTTTCTCCCTCCAAACGGCTCCAGTCTACGAGGTTCAGTAGGGACATTATCATCTCACACCCGCAGCCCGATCTCCCAGAGCCGGCGTGTGTTCCTTGTGTTCTCTTGGTGATTACCACAATGCTTTGCACATAGATGCCATTAAATACCCGTGAAGAGATGGCCAGGCATCCTTGTATGCGAAATGTAGGAAAGGGAAACAAGCAGAGCTCTTGTAATAATGAGAGTACTTATATTTCTGGCTTTTAAGTATCCAAAATATGGAACTCCCATGCTCCAAACGAGAGTATCTGTGAACCTGGTAGCACAGTTCCTAATTTGGCATCTGGGAGGCACACCATCTTTTTCCCGGCAGCTGAACCCTGTACCAGTGCCCATTTTCCATTTTATTTGGTTATCAGTCAAAAAATGCCCCAGGTTTATGTTTACCTTGAGGGAAAGTGCCTCAGGGATATTTTCAGTGCTTGGTGAGAACTTTAGTCATCTCCAGGCAATTCTTTGCTTTCGTAGGGCCCATTCTTCCCACAGGGCCCATTCTTCTCATCTAGGCAATGTTCTACAGCCACGTTTTCAAAGCATAGACTGTATCCTGAGATAACAAAGTTGGTCCCTGTACAGAAAGAGGAAATGGTTCCCTTGTGTGTCCATTGTGTAGCAAGTCATAAAAACCCAATAGAGTGTTGCTAACAAGGCAGCATTGAATGTCTGTGTTGGGGCTGGAATCTGAAGCATTGATGTCTGCCTGGAACTTCACACTGATGTCTGGACTTGTTGTTCAAGGGTTGCGAAAACACTGCCACGAGTTCTTAATGGCTGATGTGAAGTTAAAGAATGTGTAGGTGGAGGTCATGCTTTATTTCTGGAAGGAGAACGAGGCCACGGGTTGGTGATACGCAATAAGCATTCATAAAAGCAAGTAATGACTCAGTAGTAAGTGGAGAATTGAACGAGTTCCTTCTTAAAATCACAGTTTGCTGAGACTCCAAGCAGAGTAGACATCTGTTTTTACTATCTACCATTCTTTCCCTCATCTGGTAAAAGCATTCCTCCCTTTCTTTCCAGATCTGCTTCTACCCTATTCCTTGTGGATTTGCCAATCACAATCCCCCAACCCTTCCTCACAGGGTGAGCACGTGACCCAGGACTAGCCAATCATTGTATGGCTTCAGCAAATCATTCAAGGGTAAATATATAGTCTAGGTCAGTCCAGGCCAATCAGGATTTTTCCTATTCTCTTTGTCCTTTGACAGCTAACTACAAGGATAAATCCCCCCGAGTTGCTGGCTGCCTACAAAAAGGAAGCCAATAAATAAAAACTGAATCCACATGGAAAGATAAAAGACAAGATGAGAGACAGTTAAAATTGAGATGCTGTCATAGCACCTGGATCCAGATAACCCTCAGACCAGTTTTATCTCTGAATTCCATGTACAAAATAGATAAATAGTTATTCTCTTCCCTCCTCGCTCCTGCCTTTTTTGTTATTGTTCAAATGCTCTCCACCACTTTTAAGAAAGTGGCCATGGATACCAACCTGTCCAGTTTTCTTATTTTACAGATATGGAAATGGAAACAAAGAGATTAAGTAACTGCACAAAATTATCAGCTTGTTAAGTGCCAAAGGCCTGACAAGAACATCTTGCTGATAAGAATAATATTAAAAATTAATCTCATAGTACTATCTGAAGTTGATGAATCACTAAATGAATGACTACACGGCCTATTCATAAAGTTGTGAAAGAAATCATCGGAAGTACTAAACACAAATGATTAAAAGTGTTTTATCTCTGGAGAGTGAGACTAGAATGAGGTGGAGGGAGGAAATCTTATCTCTTCGCCTTTTAGTGTTCTATACTAGTGCTTTGAATAGTTTTTAACCTTGTGCACATAAAAAAATTCATGGTGAAAGTACATAAAATTCTTAAAAATATGTAGATTATAAACATATAATTTTTAAAACATAAATTTCCAGAAGCTCATATTTTATATAAGTTCACATCATAAAGAAAGACCTAGTACTATTCTCTTAGACAGCAATTATAATAGATATCTTGGAAGCCTGAAAACATCCATTTCCTGTTTTTGAACTCACCAGGACAGGCCCTCCTCCCAAGAATGTAATCAGTCATGACGATTACTATTACCGTGTTTCCCTGAAAATAAGACCTACCCCGAAAATAAGCCCCAGTGAAGATCGTCATCCAGATGGACACATTTAATACATTATGACGATGTTCCAGAAGAAGACAGGACTGTTTTTGAATAAACGTAGATTGTTGGACGTGAAAAAATAAGACAACCCCTGAAAATACGCCCTAATGGAGCAAAAATTAATATAAGACCCGGTCTTATTTTCAGGGAAACACGGTACCACAAACACCAACAGCATCACTACTGCTACTCAGGGTAACAGTTAAGTATTACTGAGCGCTCCGCTGTGTACCAAACACCATTATACAGGCTTCATGTCTATGAACTCGTTTAATTTTTACGAAAACCCTAGGAGATAGGCCTCCTTTATTATCTCCATTTTACAGATGAGGACTCAGAGGCACAAAGATAGATTAAGTAAGTTGCTCAAGGTTACAAGCTGGAAGCAGTGAGGAGGGAATGTCAGATGAGGAGGTCTGCGTCATGACCATTATGTTACGGTGTCTCTAATCCAGGCAGCAGGACGTATCTAGTCCTTCCCTAAAACAGTGATTTCTTCAGCCACAGAGGACCTTTCTAATGCACGTCCCACCGAAGACTGGCTCCAACTCTGTCACTCCTATCCTCTGTATTTTGTTACTGGGATACAGACATTGCAGTAGAGCTCAAAACAGCTACATACAGAGACAACCTGGCCCTGAAGACATTCTACAGGTATAATTGTACCTAGGTAAATGTTTATGTCCCATATGCTAGGCTTTACAAGCTTTCATTAATTGGAGAAACTACCGTGTTTCCCTCCAAAATAAGACCTAACTGGAAAATAAGCCCTCGCATGTTTTTCAGGATGACATCTCCTGAGCATAAGCTCTAATGCATCTTTTGGAGCAAACCTTAATATAAGACCCCGTCTTATTTTCGGGGAAACACGGTATAAGTATATACAAAGCAACTGTTAGGAGTTGGTTTCAAAACTAAAAAAGCAAAATTTGCTCCCAGAATTTCTATTTCAGTGTTGGCATTATCAACCAGCATACATGACACTGAGAGACTATTAAATGCTCGGTCTCTGGAACTAAACATCATGCACTTACAGCTATCCACAGTTAATCTGAAAATGCAGTGTAGGGACAGAAAGATGAGCTTAGTAGAGTCTCAGTGCATATTTTATAAGTTAAAAGTGAATACAAATTTCTGAGAAGATTCAAGAAACATATCAGATAATAGTAATAATAGTAATAAATACTGCCATGCAGTTCCTTGGCACAGAATTCCTACATGCTTACAGCTCTGTCCTTCACTCTCCTCTTTGAAGAATATAATTGTAGAAAAAATAAAGAAATAGGAGAAGAACATCATCCTAAACAACTGGAATTGAACTCTTAAAAATGGCTTTATTTTCTGAAATCACAGAGAGACCTTTTTAGCATCGCCTGCCACTGGGCTGCTTGGGGCTGTCCCTGGCCTTAGTGATTGTGCCACCAAATATTTGCATGGCCTGGACTAAGAGGTCCAAGTTTCTTCATATCTGTGAAACAGAAAGTTGGACTATTTTTCAATAGTCCCTTTAAATATGTTTTAAAGTTCCTCCAAGCTATAAAATCCACTATCTAGTCTTTCAGTATTGGACATCTGAAAATTATTAATTTGCTGTTACTCTATCTCTTGAGAGACTGCAGCACTTAAATACACTGGAATTAAAAAAAAAATTGTATCTTTCACATGCTGATGAGCAATACTAAATTTATAACGATGACTTTTTAGATTTCTATTAACATCAACCTATCACTAAAGAACGAAACAATTTTGAATAAATACAAAGCTGCCAATAACATTTTCTACATATTTCAATCTCGCAAGGGTAAATAATGAAAGGAATGCACACTTGGACCTGGGCACTCAGAGTAATTTATTTTCTCTTTAAAGGCGACCATTGCTAGTTTAATGTTAATGGCCAAGATATACAGCCCAGGGTTCCACAGTGTGAATGCAGGCCTTGCCTGATCACCAGGCTCCAATTCCAACCTCTCATGCAAAGAGGGAAAAAGTTCTTGAAAAAAAACTTAAAAATGCATTTTGGCGAGTTCAAGAGATGTAGCTTCGCAGCATGAATTAAGACGTGTGACCGTGGAAAAGAACTATAAATTGTAAATGGCTTTGACCTTTCTTAGCTTTTGACCAACTGACCTCGACATTCCTTCGAGGCCAAAGGATGAGATGCAGTAATGACGGTGCTGAGTAACCTTTCCCCTCAGGAGGAAGAGCCAACCCTTCCAGCAGTAAATGAAGTCTATCCAAATGTGTCTCGGGAAGAACTGTAATACATGAGGTTCCCTCCCTGAGAAATGACTAAAACCACTAAAATAATTCTTAGATAAAACAACCCAATTATTTAACGTGATTACTCTTAAGGAAAAAAAAGAAAAAAAGAGAGAACTTTATCATAGCTCCATGAAGTTTCCAACATGATTATATATGACTGTATTGTCGAGAGTCATTTATCTGGCACGCTATCAAATGGAGTTTTCTATACTATGGTATTCAGGACTGTCTCCAGGATGACCAAAACCCTGTAACATTTTGAAATGCCTTTTGAAAGAAAAATACTTTCTAGTATGTACAGCTGTAGCATTGAACTTATGTTACTACACTCTATTAATCTTTTTTTTAAATGTAAATAATAAAGTTTGTTGCACACCACGTGGGGTTTTAAATGATTATACTGTAAGAGTTTGTACATTGAGTAGCCCTTCACTTAGGGAAGTAGTATATATACACCTGGATATGCTCTTTGGAAAAAAAATATTTCTAACAAGAAGATAAATAAATATTCCAAAGAACAAAGGTGAGTATGTTCCAAATCAGTCAGGTTCCAAGATGGGCTACGTCTTCCTGCAGAGTGAGGAGTGAGCCTTTGCTTGGAGTAATATAGAGCTGACTGTCCAGCAGCTTTATATGCCAACAACACAGTCACGTCATGCGTTTGTGTGGATGTGCGCACATATCCATCTGTACAGGTGACTAGATACAGTAATGTCAGTATAATGCAATTTTCAAGGTTAAATATGGTAAAATTATTCTCGAAGGACTATGGTCCTGAGTAAAAATAGTACAGAGTATATTTAACTGCACGTGAATTCCTAACTTGACCTTTGAAGTATGATCTTCTATCTTAACTGTGGCCACGGGAAAGAAAAGCACATCTGTAGTCTCTGAAGCACAAGCAATTCATACTACAGAACCAAGATTAGTAAGTATTTTGTTGTCAATGCCTTCTGAACAGGACAGGATGAATGTAATAGTTACAAGTATAGACATAGAAAAGTTATAAATTTACTACAGTAGTGGTTTGTTTTTGCTGTGGACGTTTGTTGATTTCTAAATATATCATAAGAATAAAGTAAATATCCACAGAAAATACAAAAAATGTCAAAATGAGCCAGAAGACATTATGTCAAAATAATTATGTCAAAATAATGTCTTCTGGCTCATGTTGACATATTTCGTATTTTCGGTGGATCTTTACTTTAAGAAGACATTAAGGACTTAATAGACTAAACTTTTTATTTTAATTTCCTTTTAAGAGCATCATGCTACCATCTTTAAAAAATGACTACTATGTAGTATCAGTAGGACATTAGCCACTGAAGGAGTGAGGCACTCCATCCTTCACTGCGTTTCACGTGGAGGGACTTCTGGAAGAACACTCCTGGCCTGTATCCTCCCCGTTTAGTGAGCTTGGGAGGTAGCTCTGGGCATGCTCAGATCAGCCCCTCCCTTCTTTTTCCTGCTTTGGATCTGCTGCTTGCAGATTAGGCAAAGATTTCTTAGGCTTTCTCCTTCCCTCTGTGCAGGTAGGGTCTGCCCCGGTGGAGCTATACAGTACTGTCTGTGAATGGGTAGGTTAGCCACTTAACTCAGGGGTGAGTTATCAGCAAGGACACTTTGTCCAGTGACACATCTTTCTTGTCCAGTTCTTCTCAGTACAAATCTGAGGCTTGGCTCTCTCTCTTTCTGTTGCTTTGGCTTATCATCCAAATGGTCCCACACATGAGTAGAAAGAAGGTATAATCCACCTCAAATATACATCATTTATGCATTGTAATGGTCTGAAAGAAATCTTAGATAGTAGTGCATCTTCAAGCCAAGCGTCATTTGTTCAGCACGTGTACGGAGAGGCTAGCCCTAACTCTGGTAAAGGGCAGAGGTGTGGGTTGCCTGAGGTTGACTCAATGCAACAAAACAAAATCATATACATAGACCCACTCCCTCTTGTAAGGCAATTTGAGGACCACCTATTGATGACAGCTGATACGTACCTTTGGTGGCAGGGACTCACTCTTTACTGAGGGATATGGGAGATTTCCTCTCCATCATGCTCCCCCTGAGGAATTCTGGTAAATGCAAATTTATCCATATCCCTTCAATTCCAGTATCCCCACCCTCTCCTGAAGAGAAAAAAATTATCTTTACAATCCCTTTTAATTCAGCTGATCTAAATACTTAGTTCAAATTTACCCTGACAAATGGCTTATAACATTTTTAGTTTCTTAATCCATAAGAAAATACTGCCGTCAAGTTTTGATTATGAAACAAGGTATCAACATAATCTTTTTGACCAACAGAATTTTACTTTTTTGGCTTAGAGAATTAAAGCCCAGTAATAGTTCCTAAAAATCAGTACAGTAGTCATAACAAAACTTTTTCTCTTTAACACTGAACTCATAATTATAACCAGTAATTGCAGACATTTCTAACAATATTTTTGTCTTTTGAAATTAAAATTTATTTCTTAAAGTACACATGATAAAAAATGCTAAATGAAAATCCTATTGGATTTTCATATGCCAAAAATTAACCCTTACCCACAACTCCCACCTTATATAAAATTCACTCATATAAATCTCCCACTTAAATATGGACCTGAAACTAAAATTCCAAGAAAAAAAATACGAAAATATTTGTGACCATAACTTAGGCAAAGATTTCTTAGGTAAGACACCGATCCATAAAAGAAAAATAACTTGATAAATTGGATTTCATTAAAATTAAAAACTTCTGCCCTTCAGAAAGCATGAGATACAAAAAGGACACCTTGTAAAGTTTATCTTCACCTCCTACTTTTTTCCTACCGATCCCTTTGCCCTCCCCGGCATCAACTGAACACTATTACCATTGCTTGTGTTTCCCCCAAGACAGCGCATACAGAATAAGCAAATAGATACATCCTATACGGCAATTCTATTGAATATTTCATATTGCATACATTTTTTAGATTGTTCAGTATTGTACTACACTCTTGACAGCATTCCCTGGTCATGCACATAGTTGAGACCAAATTCTTTGGAAGTAATTAGTTTTGAAGTTTATTGAAGCAAATATGCAAAAAAATACGGATTAAAAAAATCTAATTTGTTTGCCTCAGTTAAAACAAGCACACACACACACACACACACACACACACGTCTTTCTAAAATGATCAGTCTCACAGTATATTATTTAGGCCATACTTCCTATTTTAGCTATGTTGGCTCTTGTATCCTGGGGGAGAGAAGTTGTCATCTGGGGCCTGGTACCAAAATATTATTAGAAGCACATAGAAACCAGTTCTGTCAGTTGCTTCCATTTCTTTGGGTTTGGGTGTTTTTAAATAATGAAATTCTCTTTTAAAGAAAACTGAGGATCTCTTTAGTCACTTGGATAATTAGAAGTATTTGTCTAAGGCAGAACTGAAACCATTTTTGATCTACACAGCCCGATTCACTTCCTAAATGACTCATTTAATACCTAAGTGAGCAGGAAGAATGCTGCTCCCTCTAATCATTGTCCTATTTTCTTTCTTCACAGCCTTCACCATTGAAACTATTGCATTTACGTATCTCTTTAGGTTCTGCCCCAATGCCCAGCCCTCCACCCCGCCCCACCCCACCCGACCCCACGAGGGCTCTGGAAGGCCAATGCCTTAAGGGAGGGTACGTTTTCTGCCTAGTAGTGCGTGGCTATGGTTCAGGACCTAAAGTGGGCCAGGTATTCAACAGCTACTTCTCCACTGAATGAAGCCATTTCTGCTACTGGATTTGGTTCTTATTCCCGTCGTATGGTTTGTAAATCCAGCAGCAGTTTCTAGATGTGAAAAGATGGAGATGACCACTTAGAATATTTAACAGCATTTCTGCTACATTGGTTTGGTGCACAACGGCTCGGGGATACCTAATTTCATAACCTCTAGATCTGTCCAAATATGGTTGCCACCAGGGACACGTGGCTACTGAGCCCTCAAAACGTGGCTTGTCTGAATTCAGATGTGCTGCAAGTGTAAAATACACACTGGGTTTTGAAAATTTAGTTAAAAAAGAGAATAAATTATCACGTTAATAATGTTTATATTACACATTGAAACTATTTTTAAAATATTGGGTTAAATAAAACACATTATTTAAATCCATTTCACTTATTTATTGTTTTGGTTTTAATATGACTACCCGTAAATTAAAACTGTATATGTGGCCAGTATTTTTGGTTCACATTATATTTCAACTAGACAATACTCCTAGAGGCCTGGCTGGTTCTAAAAATTCCCTCACTTCTTCTCACAAGGTTTACTGTCTTTTTATCCTATTAGATATCTACTCGGGGCTCCACTGAATATGTAGGAATCATACCGCTGAGCCCTGGAATCGAAGGAGTTGGTCTCAGGGATGCTGGTGATGGATTTGCCCATAATAGGGGCAAAAAGCTGTCCTCCAAAATCTTACTCTTCTTACTTCGTTGCTGACTTCCCGGTAAGTAATATCAGAAATTATTCTATGATTCTGTTTCTCAAACTTGCACTCTCCTAAGGTAGGCCTATTTGGGGACCCTCAGGGCTACACATTGTGATGGATCAGTGACCTTCGCCATCTCTGCCAGAGCACTCTCCCCTGCGCAGTAAGAGGAGACCCCATGTCCTTAGAAAGCCTTAACTTGTTAATATCACACTATAAGGCTGTGGTTCTATAGGAGAGTTAACCCTGGCAGCTGCAGCGATCACGGTTATCAATCAATCATGGGGAAGAGGCTGTGAGGTAAAAGGCAAAAGAAACAGGCTCTGGGTGGAGATGAATTTGAATTTTCATTCATACGAAATACAGTGTAAGCTCCAGACCATGTAATAGAGCAAAACAAAAATGATGTAACATGTCAAGCAAAGAGGGAACCACCAAGTTACAAAGCCTCGGCTTTTACCTTTAAAGAAGGGTACAAATTTGATTTTTTCCCCCTCTGGTTTATAAAAGTGATTTTAAAAAGTCTTAATGAAAAAGCACAAAAATCAACAGCCTGCCTTTCTTAAGACCCAAAGACTATTACTATATGTAGCATAAATTGAGGGGCAGGGGAGAGAATCTAGATTGAATCGTGCCAGATAGACAGAACATGCATGGCTATTTAACATGTATTCTCTTATTTATAAAAGGCTACACTCATTCACTACTGCCTCCTAGGTAAAGCCCTTCTGAAAAGTTAATACAATCTTCCCAACCATGGTAGTATCATTAAGTATCTTTTGACCCCAAAATCATTATCTCAGAGAAAACCTGTTAAAACAAGTTAAAGAGAGACTGCAACACTTTCTCCATCCTCAAAGTAAAAGGTACAATGTAATGAAAGTATTATTTATGCTTTCTCAAACTCCAAAAAAACAAGATGCCTGGAAAAACATCTTACAGTACACTGGTGAGTGTATAACTTAAAAAAAAAAAAAAAAAGCCTCCTGTATTACTAATTTAGTTTGGCTAAATATAGTTGGCAGCCCTCATGCTTCGTAGCACATTTTCCCCTGGAATCCAGCTAATATAAATAAAACAAACGGAGGGAACCTGGCCCTCCTCCATGAACATTACATCATTCTTCCTTATTAGGAAAACTTCTTCAAACCTGACATTTTGCTCTAAACAATCACTTTAATTCTCAATGAGCACCTCTAGATTGGGAGCTGCTCTAATCTGAAGGGTTGCTATATGTCAGGATAAATGTGGGTGACATATACAGTCTCATTTTAACAATGATATTTGAATTCCCTAAACAGTAGCATCATTATGGAAAGCATTAAGAAGATACATTTAATGTTTCCCACTAACGGTACATTTAAGAAAGCACATTTAATGTTCTTCAAATTTTTGCTTTCTATACATGTTTTGATATATGCATGTGTTATGGTAAACAGAGAGAGGAGAAATGAGGAATTCTTAGATTCCTGATTTATTACAATTGCAGTACTGGTTAAGGCCAAAGATTTTTGTATCTAATTGATCTTAAGATGATGTGGAAGTTAATAAGCTAAGAAAGACTCCCCTTTCTCTCCTCTGAAGCATTCCTCAATATGACATTTAATTTGTTAGACAACTTTGGGTTATGTTTTTTGCTCTGAGATATCACCATATTAATATGTTAACCTGGCAACAAAAGAAAAAATAAACAAGTGGAACCACATCAAACTAAAAGCTTCTCACAGCAAAGGAAACCATTAAAAAATGAAAAAGCAACTTACTGAATGGGAGAAGATATTTGTAAATCATACATCTGATAAGGAGTTAGTAACCAAAATATATAAAGAACTCATACAACTGAATTAGAAAAAAAAAAAATGTGATTTTTAGAAAATGGGCAGAGGATCTAAACAGATTTTTTTTTCTAAAGAGGCCATATAGATGGTTAATAGACATATGAAAACATGCTTAATATCACCAATCATCAGGGAAATGCAAATCAAAACCAGAATGAGATACCATCTCATACCTATTAGAATGGCTATTATCAAAAAAAAGAAAGAAATAACAAGTGTTAATGAGGATATGGAGGAAAAGGGACCCTTGTGCACTGTTGGTAGGAATGTAAATTGGTGCAGCCACTATGGAAAACAGTATGAAGAGTCCCACCAAAATTAAAGAGAGAACTACCATGTGATCCATCAGTGCTACCTCTGGGTATTCATACAAAGAAAATGAAAACACTAACTGGGAAAGATATATGAACCCCCGTGTTTGTTGCAGCGTTATTTAAAATAACCAAGACATGAAAACCTAAGTGTCCCTCAAAGGATGAATAGAGAAAATGTGTACACACACACACACACACACACACACACACACGTTGGAATATTATTCAGCCACAAAAATGAAGGGAATCCTGCCATTTGCAACAACATGGATGACCTCTGAGGGCACAACGCTAAGTGAAATTAAGTCAGAAAGAGAAAGACAAATATACGTGAAAAAACGAAGAACAGATTGGTGGTTGTCAGAGGTGGGGATGGGAGAGTAGGGGAAATGGGTGAAGGAGGTTAAAGGGTACAAACTTTCCGTTATAAGACGTCCTAGGGGTGTAATGTACAGCATGGTGACTATAGTTAACAATACTGTATTATATATTTGACAGTTGCTAAGAGAGTAAATCTGAAAACTTCTCACCAGAAGAAAAAACATTTGTAACTATGTGAGATGATGGATATTAACTAAACTTATTGTATATACATATATAATCATTATGTTATACATCTTAAACTAATACAATGTTATGTCAATTGTAACTCAATGACACTGGGAAAAAAGTCCTATTTTAAAATGTTGCACAATAAACTTGCTTGCAAAACAAACCCATCAGCTGATCTAGACTTCTTAGTATGAAAGGTAAGATTTATGAAGATAAAATGTATGTGTAAAACAAAAATCAATCAAAGCAAACCTCTTCTTTAAACAATGACTTTTCCATGAATATAAATAGGGAAATTCATCAGTTTGCTGATTCTACCTAGTATTGTACCTTTCATTGTACTAGTAATGTATCTTGACATTAAGACTATTTTCATGAGAAATAAGAGTTGGAAAAAATGATCTAAATCTAAAGTCCATTATGGTAAAATGGTATTGACAGAGCTACTACTACACTGGAAAATGATGAATTTATAAGTAAAGACACCTAAGCTGCAGTGAGTTTGTTTTGAGGGTTACGTGCTAATACAAAGATGGAGCCTTCTTATCGAGTGTGCTACTTTTGGCGGACAGTAAATGAGAAGCTGCTGACTTATTTCTCCTTTTCCACTTTTGTTCACTAACAAAATCAGATTAATCGCATGTTCATGGAAATGTGGAGGGTGAGGAACGGCTATCAGAGAAGGGCTGTGGAGAGAAGGATGACTGGCCTGGAAAATAAGGGAGAGTGGTTCTAACAGTTCTGACTTTATATTTCGCAATCTAGCCTATTAGTGAATTTTTCTTCCAACTTTTGTTTTTTCAAAAGGAAAGAAAAACAAATACACCTGGATCTCCTGTACTCAGGACAATTTACATTGGATCATGGATGGTCCTCACTGTTTCCATAAAGGGCCCAGCGCTGGCAAATTGGGAAAGCAATTCCATTTACGAGCTCAAAGAGCTTTCCAGTCTAATAGGCCCTTCCGTCTTCTGGGAGTTTTTATCCACATGCTTGTTACTGATTTAGGAATGAAAGATCTTGGTGTACTTTACAGGACTGTAGACTCAAGTTAGATTGCCTGTGTTTAAATTACAGACTGAATGTCCTCGATCACTTAGCCTTTCTGAGCCTGTCTCCTCATCCTTAAATGGGGGTTATAATAGCACTTGCCTCCTTGGCTGTGAAGATGAAATGAGTTATTACCCATGAAATATTTAGAGCAAAGCTTGAGTAAACTTTCAATAAGTGTTAGCAACTAATATTCAGGACAACCATAATTTAGTGTCCAAATGTTAACCATTTTGTTCAGGACATATGTGGAGCTGAACAGAACTCTCAGCCAACAGGTAAACCGACAGTCCTGGGAAAAATGGGACATACAGTCATCTCATCAAGGTCACATAATGGAGAGAGAAACTGGTTTACAAAATTAACAAAATGTATGCCTTCCTGGGCACTAGAAAGTATAAGATTAGATGAACTAAGAAGGCCCTAATTAAAAAAAAAAAAATCACTAACTGTAATTTAAAGTGTTGATCTTAAAATAGATCTACAGTTATGTTAATCACCCATTTTGTTGAACTTAGAACATTCCTTTCCAACCTTATCCCAAATATATTGCAAAGTTTAGTTTAAATCATTTTAGCAATGTTTTCATTCTTCGTCAGAGCCCCTTTTCCACAGACATCAGGGAACTGGGAGCAGGGGAGGAGAGTAACGTTACATAAAAAGGTAAACAACAATACAGTCACATTCCCCATGGATCCAGTTGTGAGTTGTACTCAGCACAGACGGTTCTAGTCACCTGCAGTTCTATACGTAACTAACTGGCCTGCTTCCCTCCTGACCTGGGGAACTGTCCCTACGTACCACTGTCATTATAGAAACAGAGAAAACACATCTGCTAAAAATGAGCTTTAGTGGAAAAAATTCAGCTGGCATTCTCTTTTCCTCTCTGTCGTCTTTTTTTTTTAAATAGCATTCTTATGTAAGTTCTTTACTATATATAGTATAGAACAGAGAGCTGATGCAACCTGATCGGAGGCCATCAGACTGGGGCCATTTCCTACCAGCTTGTGCCCCAGGGCCACTTGCTGTACCCGAGGGACAGCAGGAGCAGCCAGCTCCCAGAAACCCAACCTCCTTCAGACTCTGACACCGCTGTGCTGCGGGCTCCTCTTTGTGGATCTTCAGCCTCCCCACCTATAAACTTGGCACACCAACTGTTTCTGACCTAACTCATTGGGGGTGCCTGTGGAACCTCAGGGAACATCTGGGAAACATTTTTTTTGGCTTAGTCAACAATGTGTATTTTTCCCCCCGTATGTCCCTCCAATATTTATGCAAGAGTTAGAATGCTAACATTTCAGTCTAAGGGGTCCCAGGCCATCCTTCCATCCTTGACCAGCCTGCCCAAGCAAGGTAACTGTTTGCTTATGATCTGTGCCTTCCACCAGGCTGCAATATCTAGTCAGGCGGGGTCCACATCTGTTTTATTCCCCAACATATACTTAGCATAGCACAGAGCCCACGAACGAATTGATAAATCAGAAGAGGCAGTAGCAGCTATCATTTAGTGAATACTTAGTAAGTGCCAGACACTGTTCCTGCTTTATATATGCTTCCTTACTCTCTCATACAGGTATATATATATATATATATATATATATATATATATATATATAACTACTTACTAGCTGTGTGATCTCTGACAATCTTTGTGTACCTCAGTTTTGTTATCTGTGTAATGGAATCATAGAACCTACGTAATAGGTCTGTTACAAAGATTAAATGAGAACAGTGCTTGGCACTGACGTGTACTCTGTTATTTATCGTTATCATCTTTTCTTCCTCCTTAGTAAAAGGCACCTTCACCAATACAGTTTCTCAGGTCAGAGCCCCAGGTGTCACCCCTGCCTGTTCCTCACCTGCCCTGTCTAAACCACCACCAAGTCCCGTCTTTCTCTCTCCTAGATATCTCCCACAGTGTTCCGGCAGATTGCTTCAAATTGCACATCTCATCTCTGTGACTCTCTCCCTTACTGGCTCCCAAGAGCTTCTGCTTGCTCCTGGGATAAATTCCAAATTCCTTAACCTGGCCCATCAGGCCTGGTCGACTGGCCATAGTCTCCTCCTACCCCAAACCCCCATTCTCAGCGTTTCAGCCCTACCTTTCCATGTGTGATCCCTCCACTTAACACCATTGCCGCCCCCCCATTCATCCTTCAGGTGTCAGTTCAAATATCAATACCTAGAGAAACGTCCCTTCCTCCTGCCTCCAAACGGGATGAGGTCCTTCAGTTACCTGCCCTCAGAGGTCTTGACACACTTTCGTTTTAAAAACACATTTGCTGCAACAGCACTCTCTGATGGTTCCAGCTATCCAGACCCTTAGGGGTCCTGTCTAGCTTTGGCAAAATAAGGAGGAGGTGGCAACATGATAACAGCAAGAGAAACGATCACAGGCTGGTTGGCTACACATCTGGAACTTGGTGTAGGCTTCTCCCAGAGTGGCCCTTTCTGGATTTCATTCTAGTCCACATCATAAAATAACCTGTACCAGACTTTTAAGGCCGGAATTTCTATTGTGGAAAAAAAAAATCTCTGCATGCGCTAGCAATTATACTGCATAAAAGAAAAAATGACTACGCGAGCTACTCACACAGTTCTCTTAGATGCTGCTATCTCACCTCTCATTTTCCTACCGTTGGCTGGCTCTGACTTTTCTCCCTTCACATAGCAATGCGATCTTTTCTGTTTCTCCCCACAAGGCTAGAGTTATGAAAACTGATTTTATTAATCCTGAAAAGTAAACTTGAGATTTCCCCCACCCCGCAAAGTTTAACAGTCAATGGACAATTATTATTACCCAAAACAACCTAGGCAGAAAAAAAGGCAAGTCCAGCTCCAAGTCTTATCATTCACTCATGAGTCAAACATAAATATTCTAAATACAGTATGCAGATTTCCTGATATCTACACCCAGAAAGGATTGCAGGGAATTAGGAGAAATGGCGGCCACTTAATTCTTCTAAAAGTCCACAAAGCAGAATAAATCTAATCATCATGGCTCCAGGCAAAATGGACTGCCCTTGCAAAACAATAAAAAAAAAAAAAATTCAAGATTAAAGAGCAACTACAAACTCTTAACTTTGGAGATGGTCTTTTTTTTTTTCATTTTGTCTTCTTGCCCATAAGCAGGGTACTGGGCTTGGTGCTTAGAATCTAGGAATGAACAAAGCAAATACAGCACTTGCCTTCATCAAATCCCAGAAAGCCAGCAAGTAGTATGTGGCCTGAAACAGAAGTAGGAGTATTTAACTGCATTAAAGCAATGGAGTTCATATCAGTCTCTATTTCTCCACGACACAATTTAATGCATTTAGCTTTCAATTTGTACAGCTCTGTATGTCTGATGTAAAGACTTTTGGCATTCCTAGTCCGAGGGCATGAGGGAGAAACACCATGTCTCTGGGCCCTCCATTTCTTCAGGTTCGTTGGGCAGCTTCTATATATCTAAGTCACGTAGGAGAGCAGGTGATTTCCAAATCAATTCCATCGTCAGAAAGAGCTAAATTCTGGTGGCAAAGTGGGCATAAGTGTCACCGGCCCTCGCTTATAGGACTACCTTTCCCTGCCTTCACCAGCAAGCTATTGCCGCCATGTTCCAGGAGACCTTAACCCATTTCTGGGATACATGAAATGTGGTGGATTGGCTTAACATTGATTATTTTGCTAGAATTGGCGACTATTTAGGGTTTCCATTAATATCACCTATGTGTTTATCCAGTGGGGATAAAGGAGTCATAGTTTTGTCTTGTTTTTAACTTCTACCATTCATGGTTTTTGATCAATTCCTTACTAAAGGGCTAAGGTATACGTCTTTCAATAGAACCAGGTTTGAAATGAACTGGAAAAATCCAAGAGATTGGACAATTGTTCTATTAACCTGCCAAATAAAGTTATATCCTGCCTCTTTTGTCTGTCTTACATATATAGGTCACTTCTAATGTATGGCAGTAGGAGGGAATGACATTCTGGTTACGGAGAAAGGTCAGCAGTCTCTAAAGAAGAGAATGAATGGTGGTGCGATTGGCAGGCTTGAGACACCCAGGGAGGAAGGGAAAAAGGGTATAACAACTGAGACAAAGACGGAAAAAGACTATAGGAACCGGGGCACATGCTCGCCTGGCAGACTGTGGTCCCATTGGCCTCTGCCTCTCAGTGACGCTGGGCCCAGATTCATTCGTTGAGCAAGTTTTTCTTGCCTGATCAAAGTATATACCCGGCACTGTGATGGGATCTGGAGACAGTCACACTAAGCAGGAGTCAGAAGAGCATATTTCGTACATCACTTGGCTACTTCTGAGCTCGACCCAGGAAAGCCTATTACCAATGACAGAATAAGAGATTATACCATTAGAAATTACATAAGGGGCAAAAGGAGACTGAATTTCCCAACAGTGGATTGGGTTTCCCAGGCTTTTCAAGTAGGTTTGAAATGTGAAGAATTGTCATCTTTTAGAGGTCTTTTGTGAGGGAGTTTAATAGTGTACGCCTAGATACACCAAATGAAAAACAAACCATTTTATACTCAGGGAAATGTTTTCCTCTTTCTTTTGAATTCTTGGTGGTAGTGGGGGGAAGGGAAGACTGCAGGGAGAGCATTTGTTCCCTCCAGGAGCCAGGCGAGGCCTCTTCTTATTTAGGCCTCACAAGTTACCCGCACCCCTCAGGTTCTGGCAGCTTGCTTATGTTTCAGGAACTAGGCAAAATAAGTTGCTGGGCTCGATTCTCAGAGCAAACTTTTTTTTTGTAGTCACATCCTTCATTTCTTAGTATTCTTTAAGTATGAGGGAGGATTAAGGGGGTTTATTGCATTTTTATGATTAACCAAACATACCGAACAACTGGTCAGGAGTTTATTCATTGTATTTTATGACACTAAATTTTACCTAACTCATTCATAAGTATACATAATAAAAGAAAATAAATATACCCCAAGATCTGTTTTTCTTTTTTTTTCCCCAGTGGGGATGTGTGAGGTCAGAAAAGGGAGGGCTGGGGTTCCTTTTGCATTCTTATCTTACTATGTGCAGTGTGACACGGTCAGCACATGTGGTCTGAATCTCAATACTGCCAGTTATTTAATCTCTCCAAGCTTCAGTGCTCACTTCTTTAAAAATGGGCAAAATAATCCCTACTAATGATATTTCTAAAGTTTAAGTGAGGCCATGAACATGAAAATATAATGCTGAACTTGGCTTTCAAGAACTTTGTTTCCTTTCACGTTCCTTCAGTCTTGATCAACTATGAGTGTTAAGTGTGGTTTGTGCAGAAGTCCTTTCTAAGGTCTCAGAATCTTGCAGGGAATTCAAGTCAAGCTTTTAAAAGCAGACATCAAGTTCTCTACAGGTTTCCCAATGAATTCATTGTTACTACACAAATCGGGCCAACGCATACAGCCTCTTCCTTTCTCCTTTCCCTTCCACAAGGAAGTCTGCCAGAACATTACAGAGATCACCTTAAAAATGTACACCTCTTCTCCCACCGGAGTTTATACAATGAAGAAAGTCTGATCTGGCTTCCTGAACAGCAAACAACAACATGGCCTCCCAAGCACTTGACATAACCCTGAGTCTTCAAAAGAAAGACTTGCACAACGGGCATGTGGACGTCTGGAACCCATTACAGTTCAGTTCTCCAGGGGCAGCTTATCTCCTCCTCAGATGCTATCAGTTGCCAAGGAAAGATAAAGACAAAAGTCAACTGCTGTACCCAGTCGGAATGCGAACATGTTCAAGGACGATGCAAAATGCGAGGGCTGATTTATGTCTAGATGTGAGTGGTTCTCATGGTGAGGATAGGATCAGTCTATTCTGCTTTCAGGAAAAATCCTCACGCTCTGCTCATCCCTACTGAGTGTAATTAGTACTCCTAACGTTGCATTTTAGGGGAGAGTTCATTTGTGTCTGCAGTAAACTTAGAATTAATTACACTGCAAAACTGTGTGAAGAATGAAATGTCTTGAAATTTTTTCCCCCCTGAATTAAGAGCTCCAATTATAGCTTTTAACATTGGTGAAGTTCAAAAATGAAATATATTCATAAAGTCGAATCTTCTTATGACTTAGCAAAAAACTACGATTTAGAATACTTATTCAGTGTGAGTGAATCTAAGCCTTTCCTTGAAACTCTTTATGGCATAGAATGAAAGTATATCCTACACTGAAGGGTGAACTCTACCAATTTTCCATGTCGGAACTCAGAATAGTTCTAAGTTTGACAACTATCCTGACTTGCTTTCAGTATCGTCTCCTTTCATATACTGAGTGTATTTACATTTTCTTCAAATTATTTTTATCATCAGTGATAGTGTGACAAGACTGAGAGAGAGAGAGAGAGAGAGAGAGAGAGAGAGAGAGAGAGAGAGAGAGAGAGAGAAATTCCAAGTAGAACTGTGCCCAAATTTTATGGCCTACTTGCTGGGTTGAAAGGCAGTGAATAATGGTCCTTGTCCAATAGCTCTGGTTTCCAGTCACAGACCACAAAGATTAGTACATTCAGTCTCTTAAATTACACAAATTTACACTTTAATTATTAGTCATAGAACCCATCAAGGACAGGTCCTAAGACAAAAAAAAAGTGGGGGCAGGCTCATATTTGCATAAGTGACCCTGGATTGAAAGCATGAAACCTCCTTTCAGCTTTATTCACTTTCAATTTGCCCAGGCTGAGGGGTCAAAAGGCTTCTATCTACCGTGTTTCCCACAAAATAAGACCTAGCTGACAATCAGCTCTAATGCATCTTTTGGAGCAAACATTAATACAAGACCCAGTCTTATTTTGCTATAAGACCCAGTCTTATCTAACATAATATAATATAAGACAGGGTCTTATATTAATGTTTGCTCCAAAAGACGCATTAGAGCTGAGTGTCCAGCTAGGTCTCAGGTAGGACTCCCTCTGTTACAATCTGAGGGGGCCACCCTCAGTCACTTAGACCCTCTGGACTCAGTTTCCTCATAAGTGAAATAATTAGATGAGGTTAAATTCTAGCTCTAAAATTCTAAGTAACTCTATTACACGGAAGTGAAAAACAATCTTGAATAACACTGACTAGGAAATAGGAGATCAGGGAACCAGAGTTAGCTCTACTGCTAATTAGTTGTCTTGTAATATTCCTGGGACTTAGTTTCTTCCTAAGGTTTATTTATTTATTTTTTTTCAAAAGGGATACATATTCATTAGGAAAATTCAATTATATGAAAGTAAAAGTACTAGGATAATAAAGTAAAACGGAAAATTCTTCCCTATTAATGACCCATCTTCATACAATCCCACTCCCCAAAAAAAACACTGTTAATATTTCAGAGCTATCTTTCTAGAACCTTTACCTAAATACATATAGCACACATGTTTACAGTTTGGGTTTTTGATCACAAAAACTGGATCAAACATATGCATTTTCCCTCTGTGTTTTTTTGTTTTTAAATCTTCCAGCACATATCACAGTAATCCTTCCATGTCAGTACAGCTCAACTTCATACTTTTTAATGGCCTCAGAGTATTCCATAGTACAGATATACCATTCTTTATTAATGATAGACATGTCCTCGTTAAGTATTCATTAGTGCAAATCGTATGGCAATGAGATCCTCTGTACCATTTGCATACTTGTTTTGAGTTTTCTGTGGGAAAAAGTTCTAGAAATTGTTGGGTCAAGGGGCATGTGGCTTTTACATTTTAATAAGGACAGCCTAATTGCCCTCAAAAAGATCTCATGACTTTATTTGAAGATGGAGGAAAGAACAGATGATCTATTTCCTATCATTTTCCAACTGAACTTTGAATTTAATTCACTTAGAAGCGTTTAAAAGCGGAATGGAAGATGGGGGTAGCTTTGAAATCCAGTTCCCTTTTGGCAAGTCCACTAATTTCAAGCCTTTTGTTCATTAGCAAGTATTAAAACTCTGTTTTGCTTTGGTCTTAGGAGTCGAATTAACTTTTTGTTTTTCTTGGTAATATTGCTAGCCATAAAGGGCAGTACAGTTGAGCCTTGAACAACACAGGTTTGAACTGTGCGAGTCCACTTAGGTACAGATTTTTTTCCAATAAATACAGTCAATGTATTTTCCTTATGATTTTCTGAATGACATTTTATTTTTTCTAGCTTACTTTATTGTAAGAATACAGTATATATTATATACAACATACAAAATATGGGTTAATCAATTGTTTATGTTATCAGTAAGGCTTCTGGTCAACAGTGGGCTATTAGTAGTAGTTAAGTTTTTGGGGCGTTGAAATTTATGTATGAAATTTTGACTACATAGGGAGTTGGTGCTCCTCACACCCAGATTGCTCAAGGGTCAACTCTACTGCTTGTATCTAGAAGTGGGGAAGAAGTGGATGTTCTGGCATTGGTATACCATTACATTCAAATCTCACTTATTGAAGGGACAACATAATCCTTTACAGCAGTGGTTCTCAAATCTTATTGGGCCTCAGAATTACCTAGAGAGCCTGAAAGAGCACAGATTGCTGAGTTCTACCCTCAGGATTTCTGATTCAATAGGCATGGGATAGAGCCCAAGAATTTTAATTTCTAACAATATCCCAGGGGATACTGACACTAACTGGTGTGGGGACCGTGCTTTTAGAACCACTGCTTTTCAGAATGCTCTTTAATTATTGGGCATAAATTTGTAACTAGAGGACCATTATCTTACTCTGGGTAGACTGTGATTTACATGACTTTGAATGATAATCAGCAATCCTTAAGTACTGTAACATATCTTCTTTATTTTACACTCCCCTACCATAACATAAAGGCTCACATAATTGGTTTTTAAAATTCATATAAGACAATTTTAGAATAATTCCATCTCTCTCTCAACTTATAAAGGAAACTCTTTGTTGATCAGATGTTACTGATAGCTTATATTTAAGGCCTTAAATTTATGATAATCACCAGGTACCCATAGCTGCTTAAATTACACACATCGCACAGACATATTTAGCTGTTATCCAACTTATAAAAGCAAACATGAGAAAATCAATGACGTAAACTTGAACTTTCACTTTGACTGTATGTGGTGGACCTACAGAGCATTTCCAATATATT
This sequence comes from Rhinolophus ferrumequinum, assembly GCF_004115265.2. Lineage (NCBI taxonomy): Eukaryota > Metazoa > Chordata > Mammalia > Chiroptera > Rhinolophidae > Rhinolophus > Rhinolophus ferrumequinum. The sequence continues at coordinate 36,356,119 of NC_046301.1, forward strand.
TTTTATTCTAGATTTTATATCTAAGAATAGAAATAGGGAAGTGTGCAGTGGATATGAATTAAACAAACATACAAGTTAATATTTACATATACATGATAAGATAGTAAATTTTCTTGGCAAGCAGGAAGAAAGTAGGTTACAGAACTATTGTTTCAAGAAGAGATAGCCAAATTTGTCAGGATGCCCTTCTAGAGAATTCTTCACCAGTCACTTGTGATATATGTAGTTCATGGTGTGTTTTAAGAGGTGAAGTCACAGCATTAGTAGTGAAAAGACAATTTAGTAACGAAATGGCCAAAAGCAGTAACTAAAGGAAAAAGTAAGATGAGCAAAAACAATGATCCTGGAACAACTATTTGCTCTCAAACTACAGGAACAGGAAGATTCATTCAGACCACCTTAATCCGAAATTTGTGTTACCTCTGAGAGTTTTTCACTAACAATTCAGAAGAGGACTTGTTAAATAAAACAATGGTATAAAGATCAGCAGGACTGTTTATTACAGGCTACTCTCAAGTCCTTTGAAAGCATACATTACATTAATATTTAAAACTGGCTCTACTTCCCACCAACACTTTCTTTGTCTTGACTATTCAAGTTCTTGGTATGAATAAATCTTTCTTTTTAAAGAAATTTTATGATTTGGGAGTCTTTTAAACAGCTAACAACCGTCTAATAGGTAATCCAAATCAGACGATGTTATTGAAAAAAGAACAAAGGTGTTAGTAAGAAGTGATCAATGGGTCCTAAAATTCCCTTTTAAAGCATCTAGAAAGATTTCGCACAGTACAGATTGAACCTCTGGGTAAGGCATACGCATCATCAATCAAACAGACTGATTTTAAAATAGAGAAATCAAAAGACTTTTTATGCAGATAGGAAATATTCTGATCAATTTATGAATGTATCCCTTCACAGAAAACGCTATTTGCGTGTTTTCCGTGACACTTAGGATGAGACAAGTGAGGCCTTTCACAGCCTGGTAATGCCCTCCTCACCTCCCTCCATGCGGGCTTCTCTCCAGTCACGCAAGCTGCCCACCATCCTCTGGACACACACGCTCTCCACCTCTGGGCCTTTGGAATCGCAGCTGAGCTGTCTTCCCCACCCAGCTTCAAATTCTATGAAACTTCTCTCCTGTCAGGCCTCAGTTCTCTCCTGAAGCTTCCCTGCTCCGCACCCACCAACAGAGCTGGTCACCCCCTCTTTGTGTCTACTTCAACTGCAGGCCTAATCAATCCATTCTGCTGTGGGGCTCTCCCCTCCCCCAGACTGGACAGGGGCCTGGTCAACCTCTTCTTACTCAGGGGAACGCTGAGCAAAGAACACACTGCATGTGTGTTTGTCGGGTAAATGAACGACACCGGATTTGTTAGCTTTTTAAAGCATATGGAAAGATTTTCAAGTATGTCATACTCCAACAGTAACTTTTTAATACTTGGAATTCATCCTTTATTTATGAGGAAGTTGGCAGGGAAGATATGCTGTGGGATGTTATAGTCCAATTTCCTGTTGCACAACTTTTTTTCACCTCATACATTCTAATAAATCTTCGATAAAATTAGAATTCCATGGATTAAAGAATACCACAGAAATCACAGTCTTGTACACTGAGGGCGTATGGTTTTCAGGGGCGACTGTTACTTAGAAAAGCTCAAAGTGAACTCTGGCCTCTCTGAGAAATGCTTGAACTTCTCGGCCTCATTTTTCTTCTGTAAAACAGATACACATAATTTTTTAAAGGATAAACAATGATCTCACACGACCGCTGCAAGAATTACTATAGAATGTATATAAAAACACTTTGAAAATTAACAGTATCATTCAATATTTACTGAATAAATGAATAAAGCAATTCATTTGGATTGGGTATAAAGATTCATCAAGAGCCACCTTTACTTCCAGACACAGTCAATCATAATTGTTAATTTTTAAAGGTGAGCTAGTAATTGTTTTCTGGAGGAATTGTGGCCTAAAACAAAACAAAACCAGAGCTCTTTGTCAAAGCTCTTTGATCTGCACAGCCAGATACACTCCTTTCCTCATGAATAATTCACAGCAAATGCACACTTATAAGCCCCATTTTTAATGGGTAGAGGAAGCACACCTGCATTGACCTTCTATGGTCGGCTAAAATACAAGCATTACTGATTCCTTCTTCACTTTGGCTAAGTTCTCGGTACATGTGCAATAAAGCTATAATTATTCTTGAGGCAATATGAGAGATACCTATATTTTGGCAAGGTGTGGTAAATTTGGCAGGTAAGTTTAATTTCCGTAACATTGTTTCCAGCCCAGGAAATGCCAGAGGTGGCTTGGTATGGGTAAGCGGCTGCCAGTTTTTCGGGCATGGGCTTGCTACCCTTGGATGACATCATTTGACTGAATTCTTTACTCTGCTTGCCCCACAGAAGGCTCTGCATTCAATTAGTTTCCATTTTTCTCAAATACCTCATGTGGTCCCAGCAGGGCTCTGTCTCCAAAACCTAATACGGAAGGTTTTGAATTCATGTGATGAAGCTCCTTGGCTATTAAAATAGCAAAAGCATTTACTAATGCACACTTTGAAACCACTACATAATGAGAAGTCTTTCTGGTTATAACATCATTATTACCTGAAATAATGGGCTATAACTGTGACAACAGCCTTATGTGAACAGAACTCGTACAGCACATAAACACTACATCTACCGGTAAATGTGTTTATCCCGAGGTCTAAGAACTAAATCAATGAAAATCAAAAGCAAACTGAAAATGACCTTTTTAAGCTATGTAAACTTTTCTCTAACTTGAGCTAAACAGAGAAGATAAACTCCTGACCATGTGGAACCTGTGATTTTTTGCAAGCTATACTTTCCCGTTACCCTACCTTAAGGGTTACACCAACTCATTAATCATCCCATGTTTCCCAAATTACAGTATGTCCAAAAAATGCTACCTCCTGAAATACAAATTAGCATAAAAAATTCCAAAAGATTTGCAGGGAAATCTTTTATTTATGCTACATAAATAAATGGTTTACTAATGGTAAACCTTACTGTATTTAGAATTCCTCTCTAGCAAAGCCATGGAAGTCACTCTTAGAAGCTAGAGCTGGGCTAGATGACACTATATATTTCCCTGGTCTTTGTACACTGTGTTATGTACATAACTACACAGTTGTTTAACCACCTCTATCATCCTTTTTTGGGGGTATTGGGCACTTGGGATTTTTGCGAAGCTTTTGTTTTGAATATAGTTTTACCAATTATGTATAGGCTTGTAATTTGAACTAGGATGGGGCACTTACTGATGTCTGAGATACATCTTTCTACTTCTCCAAGACTAGGGAATAATATCCCATAAAGTCATCAACTTCTTAAGTGTTTTAACCAAACATTCCATGAGAACATGAAAAGGAGATGAAGAGGAAGGAAGTACCGTTTCCCCAAAAATAAGACCTAGCCGGACAATCAGCTCTAATGCGTCTTTTGGAGCAAACATTAATATAAGACCCGGTATTGTGTTATATTATATTATATTATATTATATTATATTATATTATATTATATTGAAGACTGGGTCTTATATTAAAGTAAGACCGGGTCTTATATTAATTTTTGCTCCAAAAGACGCATTAGAGCTGATTGTCCGGCTAGGTCTTATTTTCGGGGAAACATGGTAGATGGAATTGGATGGCAATGTCTTTTATTTCCCTTCTTACATGGCACTGGGATATTAAAGTTGAAAAGGTTATTTAAGCTCTTTTTATTTAGTCTCTTTATTTTATGAGTAGCCAACAGAGATCCAGGGACAGTATGGGTTCCCTGGGAAAAGACAGTTGGCTGTGGAGAGCCTGAGCTACAACTAGCAGCCCATCAGAAAACAGACTTGGGGTGACAGCCATTTCTTCAGCTAGTTCAGAAAGTAAAAGAAGGCAGCAGAAAGCATGCATGCAAGTCATGGATGCCTTTCTAAACTTTATTCCATCATTAACTTAAGATATCTACACCAACATGCAGATTTCTGGATTGCCAAGGAAAACACCAGGTATATGTTAACCTTGCCAGAAGATGACCCATAAGTTTAGTCAGATCCTGTGGTTTCATAATACTTTAACCTTTAATCTGACTGCTAAGAGCTAGGATGCCATCAGTATTTTCCTGATTCATAATTTTAGTTGAATGCCTACTGCCAACAAAAGTGATTTCTTAATAAATGGAAGTTGAAGAAGGGATATTGTATTTGAAACCAGACCTAAAGCACAGTGATGAAAAGATGAGCTGATTATCTCAAAGTCAGAAGAGAATTCAAAAGCCATTATGTAACAGATCATACCCAAGATTTAGAGCAGAGCCAACTATACAACCAAATTTTGTCTCAAGATATTCAGTCTTCATCATATTCTTTGCAAACTATTCAAATGACTGGATATTAATAACGTAGGTGTATTACTCTGTGAATGCTACATAATTATTTTCTTTATTTAAACCAGTAACTGTGTGGTACATATATACAATGGAATATTACTCAGCCATAAGATGAAGTACTGCTATTTGCAACAACATGGATGGATCTTGAAATTATGCTAAGCGAAATAGGTCAGACAGAGAAAGTCGAGAACCATATGATTTCACTCATATGTGGGATATAAAACTGAAAGCAACAATCGAAGAAGATAAACAAAAACTCATAGACACAGACAACAGTTTAGTGGTTACCAGAGGGTATAAAGGGGGACCGGGGTGGTAAAAAAGGATAAAGGGGGTCAAATATATGGTGATGGAAGAAGAACTGACTCGGTGGTGAGCACACAATGTGAAATATAGATGATGTATTATAGAATTGTACACATGAAATCTTGGTGATTTGACTAACCAATGTGACCCCAGTAAATTTAATTAAAAAGAAATAAACCAGTAATTGTTTTACTACATAGGCTATAAAATCATATATCCTAATTGAAATATATCCTAATTATAGATGTAAGTAGAACACGACAGTAAAATGAAACAACTGGAGCCACAATAATACTGAGCACACATTTAAAAGGCCTATTTGATGATCCTTCTGTTTCATTTTCAGATTTGTATTTGGCTCAATAGTAGACAAAAATTAAAATGACAGGATTAGAAAGAAAATAAACATGTAGCAAGACTGAGCTCCCGCCAGAGTTGTAGAAGCCACACTGGGCCTGCCTGGGACCTACGGACATTATCGATACACACACAGGAGGAACAGACACACAGCAGCCAGAGTGCCAGCAGCAGTGACCGCCACTTAGCTGAGCTGCCGACTCAACACCATTGCTGCATTTTCTCCTCAGCTGCTAACCCAGAGCACGTGGACATGTGGCAGAAAGTACCACTGTCTAGTTCCCTGAGTAACCCAACCTGGTTGTTCCATGGGGATTACTTTCCCAAGTAAACAGGTCTTTAGGAGTTTAAATATTCAGCATTTACTCTTAAAAACCTTCCTCCTGAACTTATAATCGGGGTTTACAATTTGTCTGACCTATCTGCCATCTGTACTTAAGCTTTAAGAACATTCTGCAGGTGCCCTTGGTGTACACTTTCAAGTCGTACTATCACCCTGCATCTCTGGGAGGATGCTTGGTTTGCTGAAAAGAAAAACACAGCTGGAGCCAGGAGATCCAAGTCCATGATAACTGCACATTTGCAAAGTCACAACCACTCTACACTAGGTGTTTTTGAAAAACCTACCCAGCTCCCCTACTGGGATGTAGCAAAAGTCCTGGTATTTTTAACTGAATGAGAACTTGGCCTTCATCAATAGCATTGGATTTTACATGTCTCAGCCTTGATATGCTTCTGATGGGCCTAGACTCAGGCTTTTCTAAATCTCTAAATATAAAATAATTCCAAGTAACTTTTTCAAGTGAGTTGTCAGATTCTATCATTTATTTGTACCCAGAAACAAGGAAGTCAACCTGAGTACAGAAAAACTCTGGCAGCTTCACACATCTGGTGGTTTCACTGAACATCTATCACCGTGTTGAATAGTTCTGGAAAAGTAGAAGATGAACTGATATTAAATGGAATAATTTTGTATGTTTGCAAACTGACAACTCGTGCTGGTTGTGTATGAAGAAGGGCCAAGGAATGCTTGGACTTGGGCAACTGCCGTCTGATCCCTAGAGGATTTTTCCGCCTTTCAAAGAGATTTGCAAATTCTTCTGTACCGCGCTCTCTCTTACAAAAACAAGCTTTCCTTAGCAGAGGCAGGGCCCAATTCCTTATCTATTGTCCCTTGATATCATGTAGTCACTTGCCTGGATGGATTTATAGTTGCTGGTGTGGATAGTATGCACTGAAACAGTTGGTTACATAACAGAATGGTGTGATATGTGAGAAAGTATGGAGTACATTTGGATGTATTTTGCCTCTTAAGAAGCGCCCAAAATAGGTCTTTTTAAAAAACCCACATGTCACTTTTCATGTAAATACATCCATTTCAAGTTATGAAGACACACAGAAAATGAGGCTCTACCAAGAAAAACCACAAATCTTTCCAATTCCAGTCCTGAATTAGTTCATTTGTAGTCTTACTGGGATACGCTTTACTTCAGTATTCTGTCACTAGGCAGGTTTGGTAAGACTATAGCTTGGTCAAATGACAGGATCTTTACACCACCTTCAAATACTGAGAGTCACATTTTCTCATTTTCCGCTCTCTTTTGGTGCAAAGTCATCTTCTCCCAAAGTCATCTGCAGGGATAATTCCCAAATCATTGTCTCTCACTCTGATATCTTCTACGACATCCGACTTAGGTACCTAATGGACTCCTGGACACCTCCACTTTGTACATTCAAACCAAACTTGCCTTTTACTCAGGACTCCTGCACCTCCTGACCCGACCTCTCTAAATGGCAGCCCTACCCACCTCACCTGGCAGGAGCCTGGGAGTAATCCTTGATGCATCTCCTCTCCTATGCTCACATGCCATCAACGCCAAGAGCAGACAGTTCCACTCCCAGATTCCAACCACTTCATTTAGTTCCTTGGCCACTCACTTGGTTAATACTGCTAATATCTACTTCCCACATTATTCTAACCACTGCATTGGTTTTCCTGCTTCCCAGCTGACTGAGACAGTGTGCCCCAGGGCACACCAGTGTGCTAACACACCAGGCATAATGGAGGAGCAGAAGACGTTGTTGTCTTCAACAAAGCCATAACCTGGTAGGAATGAGGTGGGATTCAGGCAGCCATTGGGGAATAACACAAAGGAGCATAAAATTAAAGAGTTCTTTCATCGTCTAAAACTCAATCTTAACACTGGAGAGATGAGATTAACTCAGTGAAATAACAAGCAACAGAATAAATTGGTATTCAAGAGCTGTTTTAGGGACTAACAAGTGCTAGAGCATTTCAGAGTATGGACGTGATACGTGATGATTAGGACTGAAAATTTTAAATGAAATTTCTGGACATATGGGTATGAGGTTGATTACAGTAGTCACTCGACGAACACTAACCACACAACTATTAAGTGCAGGGCTCTGCTCCATGTAAGTGACAGATAAAGAAAGAATAGTAAGAAAGTCCCTCTCCTCAAGAAGTGAATGAGATTCTAGAATTCTAAAGTCCCAAAGAATTCTAAAGTCCCTGTTTCCCCAAAAATAAGACCTAGCCGGACAATCAGCTCTAATGCGTCTTTTGGAGCAAAAATTAATATAAGACCCAGTATTATTATATTATATTATATTATTATATTGCTCCAAAAGACGCATTAGAGCTTATTGTCTGGCTAGATCTTATTTTCGGGGAAACACAGTACTATGGATGTTGACTTAGAATTGGACCATAGGCAGATCCGGAGTGAACATTTCTCTCGCTAAATTCAGGCTTCTCCTCTCTCCTCAAACTTCCCTCACACAGTCCCTTCCTGACTTTTACTCTCAACTGATGACCACACTTCCTATTTCACTGACAAAACAGAAGCAAGAAGTAGAGAATTTCCTCCTGCTCCCACTGCCACTTCTACGTACTCCTTGCATCTTGGCCCCAGACCCTGCCTTCTTTCCAGGGCTACCGAAGAACCACCTCTGTGTCCTTGGCGAAGGCCGGGCGCTCTGCTTGTGCACCAGATCCCAGCCTTCTCAAGGACGTCCCTCCAGCAACTCTTCCCTCCTTTCCTGACCTTGGGACAGACGAGGTCAAGTCCTTCATCTACTGTTCTTGGATAGCTCCCCACTCTCCTGTTGGAGTATTTATTTACCGTGACTGATGACAATGGTACATACTCGAACATCTGGTGTTACAAAATAAAATGGTTTGCTGTGAGAAACAATAGTGTAAATACTCCTGGACTCATTCTGTCAACTCATAGCCACTCTTCAGCCTGCTTTTCTACTTCCCTGAATTGCAACCCCAAGCTGGCATTCCTTATCCTCCTCCCTAGTTTTATTTTCCTCCACAGCATATAACTCCATCTGAAGCATTGGATGTTGAGTGTATTTTGTTTACAGTTTGTTTACCACTAGAATATAAACTCCATGAAGGCAATAATTTTTGCATATTTGTCTATGTACATCACTACTTTATTCCGAGAGTCTAGCCATTTCCCAGTGCACAGGACTTGCTCAACAATATTTGCTGAATTAATGAGGCTCCAGCCCTGTCGTTTCTGAACTGTGTGACTCTGGGCACATTACTTCCCGTCTCAGAATCTCACTTTCCTCATTCTGAAGATGGGGGTGCTGACAGTACTTATTAAGTGAGATTGTGGTGAGGACTAACTGACAAAGTGTGTTCAACATTTTGGTACATTTTCTGGTATGAAGGAAATGTTTAACAAGTGGTATTCATTTTCTGGTATGAGGTAAATATTCAACAAATGGTACTTATTATATGGTTATTTAGAATATAATAATTATATATTAGCATCCAAGTTTACCTTAAGTCTTGCCAGTCCCAAATAGGTATTTGTTTGGGAATTTTGTGGACTGGCATCAAAAAAAAATCAAATGCATGTAAATTTGCTTTCCTTCTATTATTAAAGATTCAATTTAAAACCTAACCCTGACTTAAACAAACAAACAAAAAATGAACATACAACAAGTAGTGCTGATGTCTAGGTCCAGGTTCCATAGTGAAGATTATGTTTAGTAAGGAAATAATGTCAACCAACAGGCAGCTCACGTGGACTGGCTACCTAAAATAAGTCCCATAACTGACTGACAACTGGGCCTCACTCTGCCCTATTTCCCACGTCCTTTCCCCTTCTTCTCTTTCCCCTCTGTTGCTGCGAAGCCAGCTACTGCCAGGATCCCTCCTCCCTATAGCTGTGTAGTCCCAGGGTGGGGTCTCTGTTAACATAAGGGGAGTATGAAGGAAATGTACCGCTATGTACCTTTATTTTCCCTTCAGGGTTTAAATGTAAAAAGAGAAGGTGGGGTCCTTTTTGCCATTGTTACTGGAATTAAAAACCTTAAAAAAAAAAAAAAAGGTCGAGTTGTAGCTTTCAGTTCATTTTCCCACCAAAAAACACACAAAAAACATATATATATATATATATATATATATAGTGGCTCAATTCTAAGTACAATTAATAAAGCAGAATACTTCAGCTATGATTTCTGGGCTGTGATGGGAACCTAACCACCGAAGTGTGCCATAGTTTCGATGAAAAAGTATGTTCAGATTTTCCAGCAACCAATTTACAAATCCACATTCAGAATCCAACCCATGTGAAAGCTGAGGGCTGTTAATTCTCAGTAAGTTGGACAATTTCAAAAAGGCAACACAAATGTCACGGAGAGTGGGACCAAGCGTCAGAGTCCAGTGGGACTTCATTTCTACCTGGATGGGGTAGCTGATTCCCAGTCTATAATACCTGGAAATGCGGTGGGCCTAACTCAGAGCATTTTGTAAGAATTCAATGTGGTAACTTGGTCGTGTGTGTCTTCCTCTGTATCTATTTTTAACACTTCTATATGGAACAAGAAAAATTGCAAAGTTTTGCCAATAGAAACCAGAAAACGGTTATTTGCTCATTTCTTCTGGCTGACACACCTTGTCTGCAAATGGCAGCTTCTCCCTTAGGAGGAAATCTTTTCCATCAAATAAGCCTTTATGCCTTCCAAAAAGTCCATGCCAAACTAAAAAATCACTATCCTAGATTACCGTAGCGGTGGGGCTTTGGCAGCTGAGCCAAGGCGCATTCAGTGGGAGACGCAGAACTGACATTAACTAACCCATCCCACATTTTCAGTTTGTTTCTTTGCAGTCATTATCCAAAATAAATGAGTAAGAGGGGCTCACCTAACTGGAATGGCTTATGTTACCAATTACGGTTAACCCTAAAGCACATAACCAATAAGGCAGCTAAGGTTTCCTGCTCAGGAAGAGATCTGTGCCTTCCATAGTGGATCGGGTTGGGCAGAAAGCTACACATGCCACTAGCTTTAGAATGGTTTTTCTCCTTCCCTGCCACCTCGGGCTTTCCTTACTTCCATTTTATCTCCATGACTTTCCTACAAGAATGAGCTACTGCTTTCCATTCATAAAATCTCCTTGGGTGAAATCTTTCGCATCTACCATCTCTAATTCTTTACCCTGGGACTAAGTCTGATACAAAGCATCCCTGTAAAATAAATAAAACAAAAATCCTGAATTAGTATAAACTCAGAGATTTTCCAGAGCCAAAAATGTGGGATACAGAACTAGGCAGGACCGAGGGCCTCAGTTTTATCTCTGTATGATGCTGGACAAAATCCTTATGTTCTTTCTCTACACCTTTAAAATTCCATTTCTTGTTCTGCGTCTCAAAAGCATACTATTAGAATGAGCTAATACATATAATGAGCTAATACGTACTGGGAACACTTTCAAAGAAGAGTTTAGTGCTCTTTAAACATGCTTATTTTTTAAAGTGTATATTTAGCATCTATCTACCCCCTCTCCCCATTTACTTGAAGAACAGAATTATTTTGCAAAATATTAAATAGTGGACAATTTTAGAAGTATAGTGAACTTTGATTACCCAATGTTTACCTGGATCTTCTGAAATAAATGCTGAAAGAGTACAATACATTTTGACATGAAATTTTTTATGTGGAAATATACACAAAAGGAAAGACAATGTCTAATACATGTTTTTACAGTTCCCAGTGATTGTGAAAGTAATCTAGAAAGTGAGGCCGGGGGTGGGGGTGGAAATTAACAATTGTTTGGACAATTAATAATTGAACAAATGAATAACTTCCTCTTGAAATAATGACTTTAGCACCTTGAGCAGTGTGGACCCCCTGATAATTTCCAGGAAATGCGTTATAATTCAGTAATATATAGTTGTTTCAAATACAGTAGAATATAAGACTTACTATAGTCTAGGAAAAATATTTTTGGGGAAGAAAGCAACTATCCTCTAAAGTAGTACAAATACCATAACGCTTCCACAGAGAAGACACTAAAGTTTTAAAAGGTCACCCACAATGTAATGTGGCAGCATTCAATTTTCAATCTACCTTAAAAAGTGTTAAAAGTCAACTAAAAACTAGACCCCACAAGGATATACTGAAGCATACTAGAGCTACTAGAACCAGGGCAGCTATCTATTTTCCACTGGGTCCACCTGGGACAGACTGAGCATGAAATTGTCACAGCATTTAAAGTGGGTGAACTACTGTACCATACCAACTGTCAGACGTGTATGATTCATGGATTTCAATAGATATAAAAAATGAAGCTACGTGATTTTCAACCACCTACCCATGTTCTTCACTCAGAGCATCAAGTTTTCATGCAGCCAAAGAAATAGGGTGTCGGCATGTTTTGTTATTCACTGTACATGACTATTTTCCTATATGGATGTGGTGTGGTCATCGAGCAACCCATTCCACTCCTCGTTCCAAAGTTAAAAGAAAAAGTAGGACAAATATCAAATAAATCTTATTTTATATAAAATCAATAAAGTATAGAAAATAATTGAAAAATCTGTTGATTATATAGTTCTTGCCTATTCATCATACATTGTTCAAGGATGTACTAACCACTTAACCTCCTCCGTCTTAAGGTGTAACTCTTACCATCACTGTAAGGCACTGGGGTACAGATACTTCATACTATTCCTAAATCAATCAATACAAACATATTGGGGCGGGGAATTCCCTCAAACCTCTTATCACTACATCAAAGTTTGCTGGGTCTTGAGGAAAATGATATCTTCTTTCCTTACCAAGGATGATGCCTTGGCATTATGAGCTCCATCCAGAAGCAACCAAACCAAATCCCTGGAAAATCAGCTGGCTAATGTTTCCTTAGAGGCAGTTATTAAGACAGTTCTAACAGGAACTTTATAACAAAAACCAAGAAAATCTCCTTAAAGGCAAAACTTAGCAGTTTCCAAAGTTGGTGAGATCTTTACTTAAACTGCAGAGTGGGGTCGGAGCAGGAATGGGGGTGGTGAGGGTTACTCAGGAACATACTAGTCTATGCCTCAGAAACTTGGGCCTGTGTATGTCTGCCTTTCTCATGCTAGTTCGCTGTGACTGCAGATCAAAATGTAGATCCAGCTAACACAGGGCTCCTAAATGGGTCTAATGAATGCACACCGGTCCTGGCGTTTCCTCTGCAAACCAGCAACAAGGCTTGGCTAGTCCAGGCTTGCTACTAGAGCAAGACCTGGCTCAGGGTCTGAAGATGCGAGCACCCAGGGAGATCCGCTGCCTCCCCACTGTGCCTTCTTCAGTTCCCAGCAAATGCAAAAGTTTCAAGCCTCACTCTGGGCTCAAGCGACCAAACTCTCCATCTGCGGTCTGGACCACTCACCATTTGGGACAGAGCCGCCCCCAAATGTTAAATAAGGCAGAAGTGCCAGAAGCTTCCAGCCTCGGTAGGGGTCGGGTGGCTTCCTCCAGGGGCCAGCTCCCAGCTCAGCTCTGCACTCCAGGTTTGGGAACACACAGCATCCTACAGAGGGCCAGCCTGACTGTTCACAGAATCCTTTCCGTTAGTGCTAACGCAGCAGCCACGTCCCAGGTCGGCGGCTAACAAAGCAGCAGCCACAACGCGGGACTGCAGAGGCGGAGCTGCGGGCGCACAGCACCAACAAGCCTAGCACACGAGCCTGCTGTGGGCCTGCCCCCGCGCCCAAGCCGGGACAATCTCCCAAGTTATGAGCAAACTTTCTCTGAATGGCCAAGGTGGGGTGAACTCTCCTCAAGAAAGGAGGATGGGGTTGGGAAGGGGCGAGGGCGAGGCGCTCTGGTTTGGCTTGGGATGGATGGACCCCGCTTCCCCCCGCCCCCCGCCAGCCGCCAGGGAGTGAGATCATCCCCACCCCACCCCCATCTCTGCCAGCCTCTTTTTCTCTGCCCTCCCAGGTCAGGTTTGACCCCTCTACGAGAGGGGCCACGATTAAGTGAGAAATGGACTCAGAAAAGTGAGAAGAGAGGGAGGGATCAGCCGTGGCTGCAAAGCATCCCTAGTCTCGACCCTTTTACAATGCAAAATTCCCATCCGGAGCTCAGCTTTCAGTGGGGTGCGCTCAGTAAGGCAAGGAGAGGGAGAGGGCTCCAACGAGAGGACCATCAGCTGGGTGGAAACTCTGCCTTTAAAAGTTGCTCAGCCTCCCCCGCACCCCCAGGTCCTCTTCTAAAACTCTCCCACCCCCTGCTCTTGGGCCACCTCACACCCTCCACTCCCTTTAATGCATCCTTTTCTACCAGCCAAGGAGCCGACTCCCCAATCCTACCTCTGGTCTCAGGGCCACGCCCTGCTGCTGTCTAATCCCCGCGTCCTGTCTGGGTCCAGTGCAGGCTCCTAGAAGAGCAGCCGCGCCGGCAGGTACCCGCTCTATATACCGCGCTGTGACTCAGTTGAGTCTCTCAAAAGCTTTTGCCTGCCGTCCTTCAAAATAAGAGTCCTGGCTGCCGGCCTACGAAGTCCGCGGGAGCCGGAGAAAAGGAGGCGTGGCTCGGCTTGGGGGAGCGGCCCCCAGGTTAGCGCAGACTTCCCGCCCTCTCCTCCTAAGCAAGCTCCTCCCTTTGCATCTTTCTGGTCGCCAACCCCTTCCTGGGCAACCAAATGATAAACTGGGCTTTCCCAGAACTTTCAAGAATTGATAACAGTAAAGAATTTAAATTTTAACTCCCCCCCCCCAGGCCAATAGAGATGTTGGGTGATTTGTCATTGCTTTTTGTTTTTCCTCTATAGGCTAAAAAAGCAGTGTCCAATAAATCTGACTCTAGGGCAAAGAAATGAAAGCTCTCCGTGGAATGGAAGCAGCTCCGAAGGAATGACACTGCGTGTGGGCGGAGGGGAGGGGGAGTGGTGGGGGGAGGGAGAGGTGGGGGAGGTAGGGCTCCTGTGGGCAGCTCACCTTTGACTTGGGCCCTGAGGATTTACAGGTATCCTGCAGAACGACTGTGCAGCATTTAAACGGAAAAGCACAAATAATCACGTGGTACACTCCTTTCTTTTTCTAAGAAAGAGAGAGGATAATTTCTAGATTTCCATTAATTAATTTACTCTGATCTGTATACCAATGAGCAACTACATTCAAGAGCCCTTAGGGTAAGAAGGTGAATGCATTCTGATTTAGCAACTTCTTAGGAACGCGGTCCTTATCGCCTGTCTGTGTTCTTCTGTCTTTACTAGAGGCTGAGTCACTTGTTTTGATCCACTACATGGGGATTTCTGTAGAAGTATTTTCAAGGAAGAAATGCACTCATTGATTACAAAATTAGTTTCCTATGTAAAAATTGTGAATTATGTGGCTTAATCCTAAATCCAGATCAGCAACTTTTTCCTTTCCCAGCTCATTTAAGGACACTTCTTTCTCTGTGTGTAATCCTTTCATAGTTGTGTTAGCACAGTGTATCATAGTTATTTCTGTGCTGTTTCTCTTAACAGAGTGTGCGCTTCTTGACCATTGGGGCCAAATCTGTTTTACACACAATAAACTGTGAATAAAATGAATGAATGAATGCTAATACCTAGCATTTATTGAACACCTACTGTTTTGCCAGTCTCTTTTTGTACAATGGTCACCAAGTAAATGCCAATAAATGTCAACTAGATTTGAATAGCCAGTTGACCACAGGTTTCAATGGTCTAGTACCGTGTTTCCCCGAAAATAAGACCTAGCCGGACAATCAGCTCTTATGCAACTTTTGGAGCAAAAATTAATATAAGACCCGGTCTTATTTTGCTATAATACAAGACCGGGTCTTTAATATAATATAATATAATATAATATAATATAATATAATATAATATAATATAATATAATATAATATAATATAATATAATATAATATAATATAATATAATATAACACAATACCGGGTCTTATATTAATTTTTGCTCCAAAAGACACATTAGAGCTGATGGTCCACTTAGGTCTTATTTTCGGGGAAACACAGTAGTTTTATCCCTACCTTCATCATTAATATCAAACAACTAGGATTTCTAGGTTCACAGCCTGAGCCAGATACTCTTCTTCCCTCTCTTTCTGAAATAGCTTTATTGATTTTTAGCTTAAAAATTGTCTGTAAATAGTCAAACAGTAATCCCAAAGTCTCTCTGTAATTCTACCCTCAGAGATAAACCCTGTTAACAGCCTAGAGTCCATTCTTCCAGACTTTTTGTATGTGTATATAAACACATATTTAAAACATAGATTAGATCATTGTTTACATAAGATTCTGTAACCTACTTTTTTTTAACCTACAATATATCGTAGCCATTTTCCCAGGCATACTACAAGGCATTATCATCTTTTCAACTTTTGAGCTGGTCATAGGTAAAAAGCTCAGTGCTTCACTGTTTAACGGCCTATCTTTGAATTGTCAGTTGGCTCATTTGCGTGTCAAGTGACCATTCGGGCAGCAGAAAGGTATCACTTGGTGCATCCCCGGGTTTGCTGCCAGGCTGCCAAGTCACACTGAAGAAAGCGTTCTAAAATGAAAGTTAGGACTTAGTGGTCTGTGCCACTCACTGTGGAATGCAGGAGTTTTCTTATTTCTACAACAATGGGATTAACTTGATGAATTTTAAAGTTGCAGTTCTTGAGTTTTGTGATTTTAGGATTTAGAAGTCCATTCTCAACATAAGTGTAGAAAGAATAAAATAGATAAACATAAGTTACTACTACCTCAAGCGTTTACACACCATGGGAATATGTGGAGGATGGAATAGACTGGGAGAGTGGATTAACTGCCTGAAAACATATCCAGTTCCTTTCCTCTCAAAAGGCAGCATAAAGGGGATAACCCATTAGATCTGACATCTCTGCCTTATTCCTAGTAAAGCAGCACAGAAAGAAGCATTCTTGTGGACTAGTTTTCATTCCTCACAGCTCACATCCAGGAGGACTGAAGGAACTGGCACAAAACACTAAATATTTTAATGCTTTCAACTCTTAAAGTTTTTATACATGAAGTGTGGGAGGCATATACACATCTTAGCTATCACTTTAGCAAGTCCCAGAATTGTGAAAACTATTATCACTAGAAGCACTGACAGGAATTTCTGCCAAGCTTGAAAAAGAACACACCGTCCTCTTGTGCACATGGCAGATCAACAACCTTCTCTTTAGATTGCCCTTTCTTCATTCGCTCCTAGCTAAAACTTAAGAGTTCTGTAGTTTTAAGGTAAGATGAAAGGGGTGGCGAACAAATACGCAATCAACTTCTCCTTCACCAGGGGCTTCACACATGGGACTTCCTCTGGCCTCACTGCAAGTGGTTGGCAGGGGGTCTGCTTTAGGACTTCCACCTCTAGCTTCACCTTTAGTACGTTTGCTCACATCCCTATGGCTTCAAAATTGCAAATTCAATTTGAGATGAAGAAATTCGTTCAATTTTCTAGTTGTTTGGGAAGGAGCGTGCAGTGGGCAAAAGTAATCCTTCAAATCATTCCTTTATTCTCTTTTTCATATTCTCTTTCACAAATGGAAAGAGTGAAACATGGGTGATTGAAAACTAAAACAACAACAAAGATAACTGAAAACAAATGGTATTCACCGAACAAATATAGATATAGATATACAGCTATATAGACATAACTGCTGGTAGGTACTACCCAGCACCTATTTCTAAGATGCTCACCATACATAATACTATTTTATAAAGTGGATAGTATTAGCAAATCAAACAAATGTCTCTCACCAAGTGTCCATCAGGAAGCTACCACCACAAGTATAGACAGGCCAACTATGCTTTTCTGACATATGAAGCCAAAGTCTATATTTTCACTTTTACTTACATATAGCAGTAAAAGACATTTTGCTTAATATTTTAATAAAAATTACCAAAAACTTGAGATTTCCTTAGGAGGTTTTTGCTAATAAAGAATGATCACCCTCAGAATGTATTGGAGTATACAATATGTTTTGATATTAATTCAGCATATGGGTCTATTTCCATTCACTTCTGGTGCTTTGACATTATTTTTAAAAAACTTATTGATTTAGCTCTTGCTGTATTTTTAAAAGGTACAGAACCTTGGTTGAATGTCCTAGATATTAGTCCCAACCACACTCAGCAAACAAGAACAAGACTAGAAACATAGTAATTACAGATTTTACCTGATATAGGATCCAACTAATATTATTTGGGGGAAAATGTTTCTGAGAGTAGAAAGCTTAAGATCCGCTTTTATTCTATTCATTTTTTTTTTTTTAACGAGCACCTTTAAAAAAATGTGGACTACTGTGAATTTGACTCTTTGTAATTAATTGCAGCATGTTATACGAACCATTTGTTTCTATAGCAACAACTACCAAATGATTATAACAAAGGTGAGAAATCTTCAAAAGTAAAAATGTGGGTCTTCTCAAGAGGTCAAGCCCTGTGCATTATTTGATCATGAATACAGACTAATAAAGGAGGAAGAACAGGGCAAATCTCCAAGGACAATTTATACGTTCAACATAAAAACCAATGAATATATTCCACTGGCCAAGACAGACAACTCTCTGTCCCTTTAGTTTGTACATAACTTTTTATTAAGAGAAGGGAGAATAAGGGGGGGAAATGGGACCGTTTGTACTTTTGTAAATGTGACTAGAACCCAGAGGACGTGAAATACCATGGAGAGGGAATATGACAACCAGAAGGTCTGCAGTGTTGGAATGTAAAGAAAGGTCATAAAATTGTAAACAAAAGAACAGACTGAGTTTGTGAGCGCAGAGTCAGCCCTGAACCTCCAAAACAACTCCAGAGGACTCACAGAATCAGAGCTAGCAGAGGTCTGAAGAGATGATCTTGAGGAAGGGTGCCCTGTAAAGGGCCTAGGCTTTGGAGCCAGACAGACTGGGGTCAATCAAAAGCTGTTTCCATGACCTTAAACTAACAGAGCTTTTGTTTTCTCATCTGTAAAACAGAGGTAAAGGTGTTTACCCTGGACTGCTGTTGAGAAGATAAAGCGAGAGGCTGCCGGTGCAGTGCCTAACAGTGTTTGGTATGTAGCAGGTAGGGGTTGTTTTCTGCCCCTTTTAATGTGTACATGTACATACTTACAGTATCTCAGGAATTTTTTTAAAACAAAATACAGTATTTAAATAGGAACAGATTAAAAAATCATAACCCGAACTTTACTCTGTACTGACACTATGCCAATCACTTCACATACATTCTCCCATTTTAACTGACTCTACAATCCATGAGAAGAATGGTTGTTACCATCGTGCCCCCTTCATGGAAGAAGACAGTGAGCACAGAGAGGTTAGGTAAGTCACTCAAGGATACAGAGCTGGTAAGTGGAGGGGCAATAACATAAACTGTTAATTCCAGAACCCAAACTCCAGGGATTATAAATTTGGAGTGAAAAGTACATATTCATGGAAAGTCCATTAACAATTTCAGGATACTATGATTTCCCTGAGTAAATCAGTGATTAATTATTGTGAAGTTTTAGCGTGCCCAAAAATATCTATTTGACCTGAAATAGTTAAGGCAGCTTCTAAACACAAAAGAATCTGACTCATTATTGAATATCCTTTTCCAAATCAAATGAGTTATGCTGGCTCTGATGGAATCATCCACAGATTCCACGTGGATTACTGAAAAGATGCAGTTACAAGCAGGAATTTGCCTTTTTATGTGACTCTCCTGAGTAAATGGTGAAATACTATTATCAGCTAACTGGTTAGTTTACATTTATCCTGCATAAGAAACACGTTAAGCTGTATCTTATAAATATAGTGACCAATAATAGAAAAATATGACATAATTAGTTTAGGATTACACATCTTTACATTTTATATTAATCCCAATGGCAATTTATAGAGTTATGGGTACGATGACACATAACTTCCTCGGCTGATTCTCTTAATACTATTACCTCTGGTGAAACCATAACAAAGAATCTTGTGTTGTGCTTCAAAGAGATTCTTTCAGACGCTTCAAGAACAAACAGATCAGCCATCATTCTATTGTCGCTCCCATAACTATAGGAAGTAAAACTACCTCAGTAACATATCTGTTATGGGTGTTGCAGTGCCTTTCTCAGAATGATGATTTCAGTGCCAAGGAAACCCTGGACCCCAACAAGATACAGAGAGGGGACTATGATGCCAGGAAGGAGAAAATCAGGCCTGTTTTCCCTATCCCTCTACCAAACCTTCCCTTTACCAAATCCTTCACATCCTAAACTTAAGCATCCATTCCCTTGAATTAATAAACAAATCCTCCGGTTCGAATGAATGAGGTTATGTTACTTGAAGTACTTAGTTTTTCTCATTAGGGAAACACACACAGAGATTTGCCTGGGTGTTGCAATTAAAGGGTTTCTGGCAAAGATTCTGATGACTAAGTTTTCTAACTGCCATGAGAACTGTTAAGGTCATTGTACAGTAGCTATCGCTCACATGATAAAATATGCAAATCCAGACTCTGGTATGGAAAGGGAATGAGAAGAGAGAGAAAATAAGGGGGAAGTCAAATATTCCAATTACATTTTCCTTAAAAACAGATATTTAATGACTGCATTTTACATTGAAAAGTTCCCTGAATGTAGAGAAAATATTTGGTAACAGTAGAGGAATTAATTTATCTGATAAGTAGTTCATGTGATTGATAAGTGAAACAACTGACTTAGTAGTATTGATAATACCTGTTATGGGCCCAGATTTCAAGAGAAAAAAAAATGAAGATGTTTACCTCAGATTCCATTAGATGTAAAAAATATTCCCATTGTTCCAAAGACTTGAGAGGATTCTTAGATCAGTGTATCATATGTGTCTCTTTGTTTGTAGTAAACTTAGAGTTTACTAAACTCACTTTATGGGACAGCAACAGACTCTTCAAATTAAACTTTGGTTTAATCTGTTATAGTCAAAGAAACTAGCGGCCTATAAAGGTTTTCAAACAGCCATGTCTTTTATAATATGTAATGAATTTTAATGAACTGTGGCACATGAATAGAGTTCAAAGAGAGAAGACTCAACTGAGGGCAATTGGAGTTTCCCGCACCCGTTTTAAAACCATAATTTCTGCACAAAGTTGACAAAGAAAGATTCAGAAAGGAAAGTTTTCAACGCAAGCAAAAAGAAAGACAGCAACCATGTAAAGACTAAATTCAGCTCTGCCTTCTGAACACCAAGTCCTCCGCAAATCATTGTATCAATGTGTATAGAAAGCCCATTACAGATTAATTTATGTGCAATGGGTATATACACGGTTCAGCCCATCGTTGCATTGAGTTCATTAGCTTATAGGCAGTAATATTATTGTTCCGTCTTCATTTGTGGGCAGCATGAGTAGAAGCCGGACATAATTTTGATGTCATTGTTCCCTTGTTTGTTTGCCCACAGTATGACATTTAACAAAAACCTTGTGTCCCAGCAATGGATAAACTGGTCTGACAAAAGTCATCCTTTCCAGAGGGCTCCATTTTAGAGAACAAAGGCATCGTCTTTCGGTATGACCGAGGAATTGATTTTGGATTTGGTCCCCTTCCTTGTGGGCATCCTGCTATGGTCAAAAGACCTGACTACATGAGCAGCCCCACAGAGCACCAGTTTTTAAAATGTAGTTTCTGAGCAAAGTGGAAAAAGTAAGATTTGGACAGTGAAGTTTTCAACCCGACAAAGCGTGCTTGCTTGGGACACCCACTGGCTTTTTTAAGCCAAGTAGTGTTACTTCAGGAAGAAACGGATTATTTATCCTTAAGCCACCTGTTGCCCAGAGAGAAGCATCAAGAAAAACAGAAGAAAGAAGTGAAAGGAGGCTAGCAATGTTCTTTATTACAGTGAGGGTGAAAAGAGTAAAGGCCAGTTGTAGTTTATGAAGGGTCCTGGCCCATTCATCATCTTAGGCTAATTTATCCATCAGGCACAGTGGTTACTGCCCCAAACACTTTGGGCGGCCCTCAGAAAATTTTCACTTTAAGCTCAGAAGTAGAAAAATGAATATAAATGAATATTACAATGATAACTGTATAAGAATGAAGCCAGCCTGGATTTTATTCATCTTTGTATCAGTGTAATTAGAAAATATAATTTAATTTTCTTTTTAATGGAGAAAGGGACCCACAAACAAAAGGGGCCCATGGAAGTCAGAACACAGCCCTAATCTTGGATAGCTGATGTTTGCCTGAACCCTTGGCACTTTTCTTTCGTTAGATATAAAGACAAGCTCTAGCCATGCAATTTCTAGTCACAGTTGTGTTCTGTGTGAACTGAAATCTGTAGGTGTCACAAGTTTTTAAAGGAAGAAAACACGGTCTTGTATTCTCAAGCTCTTTATAATCTAAGCGAGAAGACAAAGTCAGCTGTTGACAACAGGTGCTTTCCAGTTGTTCATTCATTTGGACATTCACTTTATGAGTTAATTACTCATAATTCCTTTGTGAACAAACTGCACATCTGGGACAATAAAACTGCCCACTGAAACTGAATTACTGAAGCGTAGGTGAAGCACAATACTTCATTCATGCAGATGCCCTTAAAAGGCTTCACAAAAATCCCTGCAGCACTTAGAAGGTGGGCTTCTTCATGTCTGAAGAATGAGTTAGCACCGGGTTGAAGGCTGCGATGTAGGAATATGCGATTCCAATTTAGCATGCAGCTCCTGACACGTCCCTGGGTCACCCACTCTCTCATTTAGACAGTCACCTCTCCCTGAGCTTCTCTTGATCCTGGTGTCAATCAACTTTATCTGCAAAATGCTTATTTTTCCTTTTTAAATTCCTAAAGGACTCTTTTTCAATCTCAACTTGTTCCCAGGGAGAAGAGAACACTTGTTCCCAAATAAACAAAAAACCCACACCTCTATTTGGTAAAACAGTTCCTGAGTTTTGTTCATTGTTATCACATACCTATTTTCATACTGAATTTTTCCAGATTTATTAAGTATAACTGACAAATAAAAATTGCATATATTTAAGGTGTTCAATGTGGTGTTTTGATATAAGTATACCTTGTGTAATTATCACCACAATCAAGCTAAGTAATATACTCATCAACTCATACAGTTACCATTTGTGTGTGTGTGTGTGTGTGTGTGTGTGTGTGTGTGTATGGTGAGAACACTGAAGATATATTCTCTTAGTAGCAAAGTTCAAGTACACCAGGCTTCAAATATATATAAAAAAAGATCTCATCGGGTCCAGAGTCCTCTTGGAAATGGTCTTTAGGCAAAAGTTCCTTAACCTCATGATCTCCTCTGTTCAGTGGAGGGGTTGGATGGCATGATCACTAGGGTGCTCTGCAGCTGTATGGTTCTGGGATCAGACCGAAGGTCACCCCCCCCAACCTGGGTGTAGGACTTTCATAGCCGCTCTTCAAATGGGTATTGGGCTATTACACAGAGCAACGGTCTTCAGTGATAATCCACTGAGAAGTGAGAAAAAAATACTGAAACCTCTATTTATATTTATCTCATCCTTTACATTTTTCTATTTTTGTGTATATTCTATAATACATAAATATGCATGTATTTTATATATACATACATGTATACACACACACAGTATTTTACCAAAGGAGATACATGACCAAAAAAACTTAGTATTCCACGGTTTTACGGTACAAACAAAAACAATCAACTCACTTCACCAGATGAAGTTTGACCAAAGATCTACTTTAGGACTTCCGTCTCTAGCTTCCCTTTAGCGCTATTTGGCTCAGACATATAGCTTCAAATATGCAAATGGAATTTGAGATAAAGCAAGCGATCCATTATCCACTAGTTTGGGGAAGGGGGTGGAATGAAGGAAGGTAATTCCTTCGCATTATTCCTTTACATGGAGATTCAACTTAATACCCCAGACAGTTGAAGACTTGAGAAAGTCACTGCATTGGCAGAGAGCTTGCCCAGTCTGGACGCCAACCCCCACCCTATAAGTTACAGAGGCGATTCGTGTGGGGATAACTCTGTATCTGCTATGTTTGCAACTCAGATGTTGTGGACAAGCAGAGCATGTGACCTGCCAAATCTGTTTTCCTACTGATACGGCAGAATCCATAATCAAAGAAAATACAGAGACATTCATTCCTCAACAATTGTTGACCCTCACAATCCATAAGAATAATATCATTAACTTCCTTCATCGTTATCGGATATAATATTTCAAAATGTGTATGTTTGCCTCCAATTTTTATTTATGCAAATAATTTTTGGAGCTGTCTTTATAATTCTTCTCATGTTCAAATTGACAAGTGACTATGTGGATACCTGGCTTGGATATCTTGAAGCCCATTAGTTTTGTTTTTTCTGTTTTTGTTTTTTTACTCCCTCAGTTAAAGTGGAAGTTCTTTCTTTTACCTTGGGACATTTTCAAGAGAATTGTCATCTACTTGTGATACTTTAAGGTATCCTCAATAGCTTTCATTGCACATCTATGAAGTAATTCAATTTCATATTTAAGAGGTCTTGTTTTGGTTCCGAATCCCAATTTTGTCATTTGCAGGGTGTATATTTTTGGGCAACTTATTTATCCTCTCTGTGCCTTACTTTTGTCCTGTATAAAATGGCAACAATAATACCGCACATCTCATAAGGCTGCTGTGAGGATTAAATGAGACATAAATGATTTGGCAGTGTACCTGGTTTCTATTGTTATTACTGATAAACATGGCATGCGGTGCCATCAGGGAGTTTATATTCTAAATAAGTAACTAGATGAAGCAAACTGTTAAGGTATCACCTGGACTATCATAAATTAATAATATGGATAAAGGTCTTTAAAGTCTTACTCTATCAAAACAAGACTGACAGAAGTGCTATTTAAGTTCATCGCAGGAGGGGAGTGAGAAGAGAAAGGTAATGAGTAGATACTTGATAGAAAAACATCCATTAGGGACTTAAATAGTACATTCAAAAACGGAGTTGGCTCCACATTTATCTCACTGCTAGATCTTGCACAATTCACTTTGAGTCCTGTGTCTTAACTTTCAAATCTGAACAACGGGGTGTTGGATGAGATTACATCTAACATCTATCATTATTAAACAGTTATCATTAGTCATCATTGACAATTCTATAAAGATTTATTTATTTCTTTGCTTCTCTGCTTTTTGACACCGGGGTATGTAAATAATTTGTGCATTGCCCTAAGTCTCAATTAACTTTTCCCTGTAAATAGAATAATTCAAACCAGCAGATGTATGCCAAGTGTCTTCTAAGTATTTGGAAATCTTTATAATTAATTTCAGTAGCAAAGGGATCATCAAAACGGAAGCACTGAAAGGTGAAATGGACTGCTCTTGCTGAGGGGAGAGGTTGGAATTCTGAACTCTAGACAGCAAGGTTTGGGGCCAGGTGCTGTTTGGCACTTGGAGGAGATCCTTGGCGAGTACGCTGTATCGTCTTTTTAAATCAGGGAACTGCTGGCGAGGCTTCTGAATCCTGGACGGACTGTGCTAACCTCTGCTTTCCTCACATTAATCAGAACTGTACTGGAGAGATCACACAGAAATAGGCCGGCAGCCTCTGCAGTTACATTCTGTTTTTCTCTCAGAGAACTACAGCTAGCTTGGCTATTATGCAAATAATTGACAAAGCAAATCATTAAAGCAATAAAGCAGCTCTCTAACTCACAAAGCCTGCTACAATATCATTAACTAGGCAAACAGAACTTTAAACTCTAAAGCCTCAGTTCTTTCTTATGCTAAAAACTGCCTCTTAGTGTTATCATGTCTTTTCAAAAAGGTGTTTATTATGAAAACATACAAATAACAATGGCAACAAAAATGTTTCCATATTCATAATACACTAACACTATCATTTGCACCGTGTTCTTCTCCAGTCTTCAAAACATAGCTATGCAAATAGTATATAATTGTATAAGCTAACTTTTCCACATCATTATATTATTTATCATTTATGTTTTTGCCTTCATCGTCTTAAGCACTACTAGGATTAGTGATTGCATAATATTTCATTAATTGAGACGAGAATTAACATTTTTGTGTTCTTTGGCTCCCAGGTGTCTTCTTTTTGAAGTTGTACAAAATGCTACAGTGAACATTTTCAGGTTTATACATTTATTCCTCTTTCGAATTATTCCCTCTGGGCAAATACTGTCGGTATAACTCTCGACAGTTATTGCTTTCTTAAAAAAGTGCTAAATTGCTTTCTTAACAAAAAACTTCAATTCTTTGTTAGTGATGACACATTTTCTCACAAGGTTGACATCTTTATGAAGACGGTGATAAAGGTGGCTTATTAAAAGGGGTTTAGATCTAATTTTATGTGGGTGGTTATTTTTGAAACCAGAATGTACTGCAGTGTCCAATCTTTGTGCGCAGGGGTATTCCCTCGTCCTCACACCCCCAAGTCAGCTTTCTACTCAAACTCTTTTATTTACCATTAGGCAGTATTCTGGTAGTTTCTGATTCAAGTGTGGGCTGTCCAATTGTGTATTTGGGGTGGGAGCAGAAGGGTAGAGCCATTGAATTGTCTACCTTAAAGCTGGCAACAATGTAAAGTAATTGAGGATTTAAAAAATTTTGACCCAGGATGAATGCCGCACATCTATTCCTAGCTTCGAACATAAATCAACCGATTACCTGGTTAACAGCAATAATGTCTGTATGTTGGTTTTGTGGCACAAAAAGCTGTTTTGAACTATGTTTAGGAGTGTTCTGAAATTCTTCTTCTAAACCTCTGTCCTTCTCCACCTACACTACAAAAAAGTGTCAAAATAAAATCTATTATTCATATTATTAGTAACAAATACTAGTTGCCACTTTGGAGAGTTTGGGAGATGAGACTAAGAAGATTAAAATAAGCACTGATTAGTTACTCTGCATAATTTGCCACATTTGCCATCTTCAGTAACTATCAACATATTTAAATTAGACAATATATCTAATGGACATTTAACTAATTTGTTAAGAGGTAAGCTTTTCCTCAAAGGATACAATTATAACTGTGTTCAGGGCATGTCTGAAAATGGGATTCACAGTATTTTTGTGGCTTCTTAGAAACTCTCATCATCTTTGCTAAAAGGTTCATAAATTACACATAAAAGGAAGGCCGTGGTGCTTCTAATGTACAACTTGCGTTTTTCCATGTTTAACAAGAGAATGCTTATTATTTCAGCTGCTCAAAGAGTTTCTAAACATCTCTTCAGACACGTCTACAAAAAGCCAACAGAAAGGGAGAGGGACAATTTGTATTTCTCACCCCTGCTTAAAGCCCCAAGATACTATTTTCCCTATATATTTTGTGTAAACAAGTGAAACAAAAATCCTTTGACATTTTTCTTTGCTTATTTTTACTCTCCCAGATGGCCTTGAATCTCTGACACGCTTCTATTCTGAAATCCTTCAGCACTGACTTCCTTATTTGGTTGCTGGAACTGCTCTTTGTCTTGTTCAAACATTCTGCTAAGCTTGCAGCCTCCCTTAAGCCCCACCCCTTGCCCACTGCTCCTCCTTACTTACTTACACACACACACACACACACACACACACACACACACACACACACACACGCGGGCTGGCTCCAGCAGGTCACACTGACTCAGCCTTCTGTTGTTCACTCGCCAATCACCCATCAGTTATGCCCATTTAAGGAGTACCTTTTGGAAATCCTAAGGGAGCAGAGAGCTTTCAGCTGTTTGGAAAGACTGCTCTGTCGCATACACCCTAAGTCATGGCAGAGCAAGTATTTCACACAACTGCCTTCCTCATATGGCAGGGTATGTATTTAAAAAGAAAGAAACAAACAAAAACCCCAAAAAACTCCAGGCTGCCTCATTTGTGGTTACACTATTCCTTAGTGTTCTGGCACTTAAATTCGGCTAGCAGAATGGTTTGATTTTGTTTCCAACGTTCCCCAATCTATGGTACACGCCAAATATTCCAGTCCAATATTTTAAGAAACACATAACGCAGGCCCAAATGGATACACTGATTACACAACAAAAAGTTCTGGGTCCCCTAAGTGATGAACATAGTCCTTTCAGTAACTGCTGTTCATTTTGCTCTCTGACGTCGAAACCTGCTTCATGCATTTGGAGTGCAGAAGGGTTTTTTTCTGGTTTCTCTGCTCAGATGTGTGTGGAGAAAGCATAGCTCTGTGCATTCCCTATTTAAGAAAGAAACCGTGATGGTCCCATCCAATAAAACAAAGCAGTGTTTCCTTACACATAAACAACTGAGAAATTCCTTGGGCAAGCACATAGCCTTTTGGTTCCTGGAACAAAGCAGATGGTGGTATTTATTATGTCCAATAAACACATCATCCACACTCCAAAGGGAAACCTGAAACAATAGGCTGAACAAAGCATTTTTCAAGGTTTTGCAATTAGCTCTTGTCTAACTTGACTGAGAAATTAAGAATGAGCTGTTTCCCCAGAAGAACTACCCTTAGTGATTAAATAGCCACAGTTTGTTCCCCAACACTTGCTCTGAAACAGAATCAGAGCTTGTTTCCAAAGGTAAGTAATATAAACATACAGGATATCCTGTCACTTAATATTATTTCTCATTATCCACTGAAAATAGTCTGTACACCCCTTTGTCCACTGTGCTAATGACTGAAGCCCTGCTATTTATCAGGCATTGGACTTGATACAGAAACCAACCTTTATAGCCACCACTCTGATAATTACACGGAACACGTCAAATTCTACAGAAAGCCCATTTTCTCCCTTCCTTGTTACCATGTCAGTCAATTTTGCTTATTTGTGTTCACCATAGTGACCAGTGAGGAAATAGCATTCAGCTTACAGAATCCCCGAAGTGTACTGCCCGCTTTTATTTAGTACAGTTTCAGACTGGCTTGAAAGAATTCTTGTTGGTAGAAGCCCTGAATCCTTTTTGGACATAGGCAGGCTATAAGCTATAAATATACTTTTAATCATTTCCATTGGTTGCAACCTCTAGGAATATGGATGCCTTCTAACATGGCTTGTGAGTTCAAACTTGTTCAGGTTTCAGAACACAAGAAGTCGTGACACTATTGTATTTATATCCACCATAGGAACATCAAGCAATTCTGCTAAAAGAAAAGGAGACGGGATGCCTGCAATACTGGAGCACGGTCACAAGCATGGGCCCATGAAAAAGAAATCTGTGAAAGCCTGTTTCCAAGTTTTTCAAATTAATGTTTGCATTTGCACATGCATCTTGTAATTGAGAAGAAAAGTGGTAGTGGTCACTAAAAGATGAAAGAATTCATATTTTACAGGAGAAAAATTTAGAATTGAGAAAATTCTACCATGACTCAGGAAAGACATCCCTGTTAACTTTTAGCCTAGTTTTCTGGGAAGCATCATGAAGAAACGTGGGCATCAAGAAACCAGCCAAAGAATGGCTTAGAGACCTCCGTTCTCTTGCCAGTTTTGCTGCAAAGCAGCTGTGTCACTTTTGAGTAAGCTATTCCATCCTTGTGAATCTTACTTTCCACATCTCTAAAATGCGGACATCATTGTAAATCAGAATTCCCAATGTGGATAAGGTTCAACACTCCTAAAAAAGCCGAGCAGAAACAGTATATTGGTAGAAGAGGGACCATCTCTCCCATTGCCCTTGCTTTGCTGGTAGACAAATTTGGCACATAAGCTGAGAGATCTGAAATCTGAGTTCTTAGTGAAAAAAAAAAAAAAAGAAAAAGAAAAATCAGGAACGATTAAATTAAAATATTTGCAAACAATTTCCCTGAATCTAAACTCTTCAACTCTTACAAGGAGAAACATTACTGGTTCTTAGGTTTTTGGTTTGTGGTTTTCACACTGGTGATCCCCAAATTCAGCTAAAAATCTAGGCTGACTTAGACCCAACCTTTCTCTTAGTGTTCTTAGGATCATGTTCTTCCTAAGACTGGTTTGGAACGCCTCAGAAATGCCCGCGAAACCTTACTGACAGACTCTAAATCCATTTTCTGTTGTTGCTTCATCCCACACGCTCCCTGTTGAAGTCTGAGTTGACTTTAGGTGGGTTTTTTCTAGGCCCCATCCCTGCGTTTCCCCAACCTCTCATCTCACCCCCGGGCTCAGGGATGCCAGGAGGGATGGAAGTTGTGAGGTTCCACCATGAGGTGGGGCTCAGAGACGGGGGAGGAGGTTTCTGATACACACGTGATTTGATCACAGCAGTAGCTTTTAAAAACTGCAAGAACTGCACTTTGTTTTGTTTTGCTTTTCTGTACAGGGGAATCCAAATATGATACATATCAAATTTACCATTTGAAATATGAGCAGATCTGATCATGCCAGTCATTTTTGCATTCTAAGTGCATTTAGTTGCCTTGCTCTGAAGCAGGGAAGGATTCTCAGAACCGTCCCCTTATGTCCCCTATGGACCTAGAAAGAGTTGGTAGCATGATGTAGTAAGGCTAGGCCTACCCTGGAAGGGAGACGACCATCAAATTCTGTACTTCTAGTAAAATCAAGAATATTTTCATCACATTACTCTCTCTGTAACGTCCACAGGCTTGAATCATTATTTGGAGTTATAATTATTTTGAGGAAAAAAATGCATCATTCGGATCTTCAAACACGAGGCAGCAAAGAGATTCCATTCCCCTGCCCCAAATGCTTCTCTTTTTCAAAAGAAAGGAGATCCACACTGAAAGGGCTCCAGGGACGATGAGCATGTCTGTGCTAGGTAGTAGTCCAACCGTCTATCTGCCTTTGAGGAGGTGTCTCACTGCGAGTCCAGCATCCCTTCGCGGAGCCTGGCAGTCATTCTGGTAAGTGCATGTGGGGGTTGGGAATCAGTGCAGTTTTCAGGCCTCGGTCTAATTTCCACACCCATGTTTCTACTCCAGGTTTTGATGGGGAGAAACGGAAAGTGGTTGCCATATGCTTCCCCACATTTGTTTCAAATGCAAAAGGAAACCCATACATACTCTTCATTATACAACTTTAAGCAAATGAGTATAATTGAAAGCTGATTCCTCATATTTGACTCTGAACCAAACTACTCATCAAGGAGGCCTAATTGTGAATATAACATGCTTATAACATAATGTCTTCATATTAAACTACTATTAGGAAGAGCTGCAGAAATCTCTCCTGAAATGGAAAATCTTTGCAAACTAACAGGCAGGAGCGAGACTGTAACGTAAATTATTACCAGCAGTGTGGTGGAAATGTACTTTCCCTGACATCTGGCCATGACTCAGATTGCCATCCTGGATGCTTCCTTGCTGAAATTTCTGCCAAACTCTCAGTTCCATAGATGCTGACTTCCTTGTCTGTCCATGCAGATCAGCTCTCTATTTGACAGATTCTGTGATTAACCATAAGAGGCCCAAGGGAGATATTTTTTATGTACACAGTGCACTGACAAACGAACTTAAGTGAACCACCTTCGTGAAATGGCAAACAGAGAGCAGGGATTTTTAGCAAGGCATGGGAACCCCTTACTAATGGTCTGTACTGACATATTTCTAGGGAGATGAGATTTGGATCAAGAGAGTCAGGAGAAATCCTTGCTGGGCTCTTAATTGGCTTCTGGCCATAGTTTGAGGTTAGTTTTCTCTGAACAGAAGTCTAGCCTTTGTCTTACCAATCTAATAGAACAAGAAGAGTTTTATATAAAGTAATTTCCTGACATGTATCTCATTTGTCATCATAAACACTCTTCTCTCATGCTCTTCCCTTTCCTTTACTGAAATACACTTTTACACTCTTTGATGCCCTACTTCCTACCTTTAGCCTTTTCCACATTGTTTAATCAACAGCCTTAAACAGCTGTACCTCCACCAGCTTTCTTCTCACATTCAACAGATCTTCAGCGACCACATTAGGGTAGACTGTCACCTTCAGGCAATATTTCTATTTGGTTTTCATACTTCCATCTCACACCCCCAACACTCAAAGCTGAATATAGCTTTTCCCCTTGAAGCCTTCTTAATATTCTAAATATCCTTTCCCCCTTCACTTCAATAAACATTTAAAAATACCTATTAAAAATACTTCCCTATCTACTGATGACAAAAGTGGATCAAGATATTTCCCTTCCCTTCCAAATACATACATATGTAATTCCACTCTACACCAGACAAGTGCTACTACTGAAGAGAAGGGAACGTGTTGAACCCAACATACGTACTACGGGAGTACTGGGAAAAGATCAAGCAAGAAGATATGAAAGGCATCTAGAGAATATGTTTGAGATGTCACATTAATTTTCATATTAGCTGAATCACAAATCCAGGCAATTTGGTCTCTTTTGGTTGCTCACAATTTTCTCTCTCTCTCTCTCTCTCTCTCTCTCTCTCTCTCTCTCTCTCTCTCTGTCTCTCTCTCTCTCTCTCTCTCTCTCTCTCTCTCTCTCTTTCTTTCTTCCTTTTTTATACAAAGTTGATTCCTTAAGAGATTCACTGTAATAAATGTTGCTCTCCTCTCCCATTCCTCTCAAGCCACCAAATCTCTTTCCATCTCTCATCACCTACTCTACCTAGGAGATCTCCATCATCTGACCTGTGATCACTCAAGTTTTATGTCTTCAACCTTTAACTGTGGAGGGAAGTGTTTTCATTCCCTTGAAATACTATCCAAGCCCCATACCTCCCAGTCTCCTCTGGGGCCCACATCCAACGGTCATACTTTTGCTTTCTTGAATTTTCAATCTTTAAATCTCATCCTCTTGTCCATGGGCTCCTTACAAATTTCTCTCACCCTAAGATCATCCTCCAATGATCTTGATCATTGAGACACCAGTTTTTCCCCTCTTTCCTTTCATCACCAAATATTTTAAAAGCATAGGCTCTCTACTCACCATCTTCACATCTTCCTTTACTGTTTTCTTCTCAACCTCTTACAATCTTGCTTCTTTCTTTGCATTGCACTCCTACTGGCCCAAAGAGGTCCTCAGTGGTCACTGAACACAAAATCCAATAGCCTCTTCCTAGCGCTTCCCTGTTTGATCTTCAGCCACTTTAAGAACAGACCCTGCCTTTCTCAGAGGCTGACCTCTATTGTTTGCCATGACACTCTGCTCTTTCAGTCCTCTTTTTCTACTTCTTGACTGCTGCTTATTAGTTTTGCTCACGGACTTCACTTTTTTCCATGTCTGAACCTTAAACGTAGGCATTTCCCATGTTTCTGCCTTTACAAACTCTTCTGCTCTACAAACTCTCACAGGAGTATTTCTCCCACTCTAGGGCTTTAATAATTCTATCTAGGTACACAACTAAAATATGTCTTTAGTTTCAACCTCTCTTCTAAGTTTCAGAAACATCTTTCCAACCATATATTAGATACGTCCGCCATGATGCCCACAAGCACCTTGAACACAAGTCCAAACTGAACTTATCATTCCCTTGATTCTCCTGTAAGCGCCTTGTCATTTGTACTGTTCTAATCATCTCCTAACTTTTCTCTCCAATATATCCTCTACATAGTTCCCTAAAATGCAATCTCCATTTTAGAACTTCTGTTTCACATAATAGGGCTCATTAGGTATCCTGATCCTTCACTAAAAACAATAAAAAAAAGCATGATCAACTATAATTTTCTTCAAACACTGTCCAGAAGTTAAGACTTTATAAGGGGAAATTTAAATAAAGGTGGGAACATAGAGTGGTAAGCAGAGTACTTAAAGCTGTTTTACCCTGAGGGAATTTTCCAGAAGTTCGAGGCCAGTTTCACGGCCTTATGACATCAAGAGACAGAAGAACAAACCCAAGGATGGCTGACAGTGAGGAATCTAATAATCATAGAACTTTCCCCATAAAGTTGAGATGCCCTCATCAAAAGGCCCTCATGGTAAGGGTGAATCAGAAGTTAAAACTGTTTAGCCACCCATCTTTGACCAGGGCCTTACGAAGGAAATTACCCTGGTATTCAGAAGAACAGAGAGCAAAACAGTCTGAAGAACCTGAAACTACAAGCGATCCTTTCTGCAGATTTACAACCCAGATTGCCATTATCAGGATGATTTTAAAGAAAGAAACAAGCCAACCCTTGGGCCTGCATTTAGTTTTAAACAGTTGCAGACCGGCGATTGGTTCAGATACCTGCCTGGCAGAACACATTATCTCTGGAAGAAGGCACCTTCATCACAGGGCTCCAGGAACACTCACGGTTTGCCAAGGAATACCAGTAGCTTACAATAATAAATAAATAAATAAACACACAAAATTACTAACAACACATGGAAATAAGGTACCATGAGCAAGAACCAGCAGAAATAATGGAAGAAACAGACCTACAAACACTTCCAACATTGGATTTACTAGATATAGGGCATATTAAAATAATACTACGTTTAAAGAAATGAGACACATCTTTTTTTTCCTTCTTTTTAAATTTCCTCATTCTAAAGTCCTTAGTTGCTCCCCATTGCAAACACTTAATCCTCAACCTGTTTAAACTTATCTGGATGTGCTTCCTCTCATGTATCTGCTCAATTTTCAACACGTAGCTCAAAATCCCACCTCTTTCATGAAATCTTCTCAGATCTTCTCCAAAGGAATTAATAAGTTTTCCCTTATATTCCCATGTGCTTATTGTAGTATATAGTAGCCATATTGTACTCGTACTCGTATTACAAATATATTGTTTTTCTCACTGGACTGTAAGCTCTTAAAAATCTTAAGTTTTTCTTTAAAACAAAATCTCTGAATGTGTCACAATATCGTGCACAGTACTTTCGACACCATCAGAAATCAGTAAGTGTTTGTTGAATTAGATTCAATCAAATATCACTCACCTTGCTAAACAGTCTCTCCTGGCTCTCAAGTCCTTGCAGCACAAAGTAAAATTTTGGTATTTACCGCTTTTAATCGGCCCCCAAATTTCTCTCTAAAACCTTCAGTCTTGTTAGTCTCCTCACTGTCCTTTATAAATTCCATGCTCATTTTTTAACTGCTAATGTTTATTTGCCTTGTTTTCCCCTCTTGTTAAGTTCCTCCCCTCCCCTCTGCTTACTGAAGCGCTATCTTATTTATTTTGTTTCTGGATTACATCATGCATGGCATCCAGGTGTTGAGGTTAAGCACCAAGGCATATGCACCTTGATCTCCCGCGCAGAGCACAGCTCCAGAGACATGGTTAGCACTCAATATGCATTTACTGAAAGAAAAAGCAAAGCTGTATTTATGCATATATGTATGTGTATGTGTGTGTGTGCCTGCATGCGCGTGCATGCACACACAAACACACACACACATCTTGTCAACTCGCATAAGTTGTAAGCTCCAGGAAAATAAGAGCAAACATCTTACCTTTTTTTTTTTGTCAAATCTAACTGCTGCTTGATTAAAATCAGCCACGTTAAATGACGAGTTCTCCCTGTTTGAGGGAGACCATCTACATTAAATTTTTACTCAACTAGGAACAAACAATAATAAGTAACAGCCTGATTCTGTATGTAATAGGTGATTGGATCTCAAAGGACTACACTAACATTTATTATCTATTATGTTGGGTTGGACACTGGGCCAGATGGGAGAGACACAAATATAACAAATGAAATAAAATCCCCCCATTCAAGTATCTCACAATCTAACAGAAAAACAGAGAGAAACTATGACCTCGAATTATAAGGTGCTAAATGCTATAGCTTACGAGGAGGGCAAACAGGTAAGGCCAAAGCAATGGCCCCTGTAACAGAGGAAGCAGGGGAGCCCTCCTAGTGTACAAAGGTCTCTTTTGAGCTATCCCAAAAGCATGAGTAAGTTGGAGTTTAAGGGGGTTGGGTGGGGGCAAGAGCAATCCAATTTCAGCAAAAACTATGTACAGAGGCATGTAGTTATGCAAGAGCCTTGCGTGCTTAGAACAGTGAAAATCAGTTGGAACATAACCCTAAAGAAAATCTAGACAAGTTTAAGCATTGGATTGGTCTGAGAAAAGGAGTGCTTCAGGCCTAAAATGGGAGAAAAGAAATTCCCTAAGTATTTTTCTTTTCCCTGCTCTCATTTTTGTGTTTCCTCCCAAATAGCATCCATGCTCAAGTCTCTTTTTCACTTAACACAAAGCTTTCCTCAAATCTCACCTGCCTTTAAAAGAAAGGCTCCTTACTACACACTCCGTTAGAGAGACAGCCTACATACTGGGACAGGCTTGTTGACCTACCGAACACTAACCCTTGGAATGCACAGCGGAGGGAATGTAGGTTCCCACCTCAAACTGTTGGCTCATTGTTCTCACTTTGGAAACTCTTAAGATCAAATGAGCAACTCCGGGTCTTTTTCCTTCACAGAGAAAATACCAGGGGTGCCAAAATAATGTATACACATGACTTGTATTCATTTTTTTATTATCGGTATACGTGGAGTATTATAATTTTAATACAGTTTTTTCTTTTCTTAAAATGTGTATACATTATTTTGGCATCCTCTGTATACATCTATCTACCCATACTTATCCTGAATATGTAAATCGTGCGACGAAAAGAACAATTCCTTTTAGGACAAGGACAAAGATTTGATGTTGTGGGCCACACATATAATATAATATTTGCCTAATTACAACCAATAGCAAAACTAATTTATATGCTTATATAATAATAGGGCAGGTGTGGGTACATGTCTCTGAAAACAGATATTTGTGACAGTTTAACCATTGCTGCCCAGGACTGCTGTCCCGATAAATTAAAGTGGGGGCATTTGGGTACATGGCTCTGCATCCACATTTGTCATCACCGTAAACCAGAAGTATCACATGTGACCAGAATCATAAAATTTTACAATGAGCAGGGACTTTAATTACTACTGCAGAATTTGTTTAAGCTACTGCATACTAAAAGACAATGGTCTTGAAAATCTGAAGATTGTCCTGAAAAACACCTACTTGTACACCCTCAGGCTAGAATCTGGATATTACCAAGTAGGTGATAAGCCAACTGGTTTCTGGTTTATACCAACTCTCAGACAAATATCTGGAGAAATATCCGAGGGGCTTCATTACTGAGTTGCAAAGGGTCATATGTTAGTTTTGAGTTAATCTGTTTCCAGTTTGCTTTACAAAGAAGGGGCATACTTGCTTTCTCACTTTTATCAGAAAAATAAAATCTGCAAGGATAAGTTTATTCCCTGGTGCTGTTACAGGCAACACTCTCAAGAGAACTATGTATGTGATTAACATATATTGTTCCCACACCCAGTGAGTAATAATCTGAAAAGCCGAACCTGTTTACAACTGTAAAAGCTACCTACTGTAAATGGAAAAAAGATGACAGCACATCACCAACAGAAACATGCCTGAACAGCATTCCCAGAATCCTTTAGCCACAGGAAAAACAACTCTAAACAAGCAGTGCTCAGTCCCGCGCAGGGTGTAAATTAGCTTGCACTGACACCACAGGCTGTACGCCTTTCCGAGCCAAGAGTCCTCTCACGAAGCCAAGGTCAACGGATTGCTCTCTAACAACGCGGGGACCTGAAGCTGTTCTTTAAACTCTCACAGTCCTGGCCACAGTGAAAGATCCAAAAAGAAAAACTTAAAAATTCCTGGAATAGTTTTCAACGGGTGCAAAATTTGTATTTCTGGGTGAGCCAGAAAGCAGTTTCATAGGGCCGGTAAATTATTTTTATGGACCCTTCCTGTTAAGTAGTTTTGGTTGGTGTGCGTTGCTTGAACCATTAACTCTGGCTATATGAGACTCTAGAAATTAGACCATGTGATGACACAGATAAGTGAAGCAGTTTTCCCATTATTAGAGAATCCCTAACAGGTAACTCCCCACTTTTGTAGGCTATCAAACACTTTCTAAATGGTGAATAGACAGAGGGAATAAAGGTACTGTGCTGAGGGTGCTAGCTTGTAGTGAAAAAATCCACATTTTCTTCTTCATGGGCACAGAGCTAGATTAGTTTCCCTAGCTTCTGTTACAATACAGTCAGAAGTGCTACAGATCAGTAAGAAAAAGGCAGTGCCAAGCGTTACTTAGATATTACCCATGCTGCTCTTACCCTCACTTGAAGGAGAGACTTCATTAGCTCAAAAGGACCCGGTTCAGAGCTGGTGTTATTCAAGGCGGGTGGCAGCGAAGGGTTCACCAGAGAGCTAGGGGTACCTCTGCAAGTACAACTGGGTGCTAATGATAACAAAAGCAGAGGTATTCTAACCCCTTTTGTTACTTTCCTTGGGGTGCAAATTCTTAGTGGAGCCTACTTTATCTGGGATATTTGGGGGCAGCTTTCTTTCTCTTTTAAATAATTCTTAAGTTTTTTTTTTCTATCAGCATGTCTTTTTAAAAACCATTTACAGCTTAACCAAGAGTTATAAAAGCGAATGCTCGTGTAACCACTGCCCAGGTCACAAAGCAGTACAGGAGAGGCACTGCAGTGTGTGTCCCCTTGCCCCCATCAGACGCTCTGCCCTCCAATCCTGACCACAATCTTGACTTATACGACTGTCCTCATACTTAAT
The DNA here is from genome assembly GCF_004115265.2 of Rhinolophus ferrumequinum. NCBI lineage: Eukaryota > Metazoa > Chordata > Mammalia > Chiroptera > Rhinolophidae > Rhinolophus > Rhinolophus ferrumequinum. The sequence goes on from NC_046301.1 coordinate 36,393,846, forward strand.
TTTCTTTATAGCTTTACCATTCCACGTATGCATCTCTGAACAATATACTTTGCCCCTCCCTGCTTTTTAGCTTTAAGTGGAATATACTGTGTGGATTCTTTGTCTTGCCTCTTTTGTTCTTTATTATGTTTGTAAGCTCGAAACATGTTGTTTTGTCTAGCTATAGTTCACTTATCTTAATTGCTGAACAATATTTAATTGAATGACTCGACCACAATTTCCTTACGTGTTCTACTGTTGATGGACTTTTGGGGATGTTTCCAGTGTTTGGCTATTACGAACAGGGTTACCATGTGCATTCTGGTACATGTCCCTGGGTGCACGCGTGTAAGGATTTCTTTGAGGAATATACTGAAGAATGGAATTGCTAGGTCATAGGGTTTATATAACATTGGGTTTATCAAATGATGCCAAACTCTTTTCCAATGTGGTTTTTAGCAATTTATACTCCCACTGGCAGTGTATGAAACATCCTGTTACTTCACATCCTTGCCAGAACTTGGTATTGTCAGACTTTTTAATGTTTTGCCAATCAGGTGGGAGTACAGTGATATCTCTTTGCTGTTTTAATTTATATTTTGCTTATTACTAATGAGATTGAACATCTTTTCATGTTTATTGGCAATTTCCTGTTTGGTGAAGTGACTGTTCAAATATTTCACCTATTTTTTTTATATTGTCTGACTGCTGTTTTTTTTACTGGTTTGTAGTTCTTTATTTGCAAGAATTCTTTATTTTGTAATTTATATATTCTGGTAGTGGTCCAGTGTTGTCTATACAAGTTGAAAATATTTTCTGCTCTGAGGCTTGTCTTTTTACTCTTTTGGGTGTTTTTTGATGACCAGTAGTTCTTTTTATTTTATTTTAATGTATTTGTATTTATCAAACTTTTCCTTTTATGTCCCATTTAATCCATTTGGAATTAATTTTTGTATGTAGTACAATAAATTCATTTTAAAAATAGAAGCACATAGCATTATTTATAAAAAGAGGAACATCTAAGGCAAATGTTTTATATTTTTCTCCTTTATAGCAGATATGGAGCCTGCCTCTGATAAGAGGCAAATTGCTCATGTGCCTTGCTTAGGGGCTACACAGTGTTAGTCTGTTAATTTCCTTGAGAAGCAAGAATATGTCTGTGTCATAGGCCCTATGTAGAGGACATCCCTGAGGGTACTCAATGCATATATAAGTGCATAAATGCACACTCATGTATATACTACACAAACTCTTCTAAGTGCATCGATAAGTTTTGGAAAGATGCACAGAAACCATTAATAGTAGCTACGTGTGGGGAATGTATTTTTAAAATTTTGTGCCTTGGGGAAAAATAATATAATGTTTACGATAAATTACTAGAGTGGTTTAATAGGAGAATAGCATCAGATATTCCAAAATGTATTTTTATATGTTCATTCAGGAATCTATCAGACAGACATGCTGCTTTTCAATGATTTCACATGTGTTTTCTTCACAGACATAAAGTATTGATTTCTTAAGAAGAACAGGACTACAATGAATTACAATGTGCTCAGTCTTCCTTTAAGTGACAGGACTTGCATTCCAAACACTATTCCCAAATTCATTATCTAAATAAAAGATAGGATAGCACGAGTGATAAGGAATTTATATTTAAGTTCAAGGTGAGTAAGAATAGTACGATTTAAAGCACATGTGATAGAAAAATATTTTGATGTTAAGAGGCTTTGGTTATCTCTCAATCAACTGACTACCCTGGATTAAGCAAAGAACAAGGTTTTCCTCTTTCTTCCTTCGATATTTTCTGTTGAACAATGTAGTTATACAAGGAACTATGATTTCTCTCCCTTTAACAAATGAGTCAGTTTATTTTAACTTTCATGAGCAACGGACAGCATTGAGTTACCTTAATTATTATAGTTGTAGTAAATAAGTCAGAATATATATACTTTTAAAAAGTTTAAATATGAGACCCCCGAACCATAAAACTCCTAGAAGAAAACATAGGGAGTAAACTCTCTGACATTTCTCTTAGCGATATTTTTCCTGATGTATTTCCTTGGGCAAGGGGAACAAAAGGGACTACATCAAACTAAAAAGTTTTCGCACAACAAAGGACACCACCACAAAACGAAAAGATATCCTACTGAATGAGAGAACATATCTGCTAATGATACATCTGATAAGAGAATAACAACCAAACTTATAAAGCACTAATATAACTCAACACCAAAAAAACAAACAACCCCAATTAAAAATGGCGGAGGACCAGAACTGACATTTCTCCAAAGAGGACGTACAGATAGACACATGAAAAGATGCTCAACATCACTAATCATCAGGAAATGCAATTAAACCACAATGAGAGATCACCTCACACCTGTCAGAATGGCTATCACCAATAAACCAAAAAGCATTGGCGAGGATGTGAGAAAAGAAAACCTAGTGCACTGTTGGTGGGACTGCAAATTACTGGAGATTCCTCAGACAAATTAAACTAGAACTACCTTATAAGCCAGGCAATTCACTACTGGATATTTACTAAAGAAATCAGAGAGCCTAATTCTAAAAGATACATGCAATCGTATGTTCACTGCAGCGCTATTTATAATAGCCAAGATATGGAAGCAACTGAAATGCCCATCAATAGATGAATGGATAAAGAAGAGGTGGTACATATATACAATAGAATATTACTCAGCCATAAAAAATGATATCTTACCATTTGCAACTACATGGATGGACCTAGAGGGTATTATGTTAAGTGAAGTAAGTCAGAGAGAGACAAATACTATATGATCTCACTTATATGTGGAATCTAAAGACAAAATAAACAATAAGCAAAATCAAAACAGAAACAGACTCTTAGATACAGAGAACAAACTGATGGTTGCCAGATGGAAGGTGGGATGGGTAAAAAGGTGAGGGGAATTAAGAAGTACAAAATAGCCATGGGGATGTAAAGTGCAGTATAGCAAATATAGGCAATAATACTATAATAAGTATGTATAGTGCCAGGTAGGTAGTAGACTTATTTGGGGGATCACTTCATAAATTACATAACTGCCCAACCACTATGCTGTACACTTGAAACTAATATAAAATACTGAATCAACTATAATTGAAAAAAAAAGCAGTATATATATAGTAAGGTCCCATTAAAATATGAATATTTATGCATTTAAAAAGTTAACAGTGAATACCTCTATAGAGGTAGGTTTCAGGAAATTTATAATTCCCTCTTTGTGGTTTTTCAGTTTCTGCAAATCTGTAGCTACAGACTATCTAATATTAGAACATAAGCAATATGAAATGTTACAAATGCCTTAGTTCTACACATAAGAAGCTTTTGTTTCTGATATTCTTATAAGAAATGAATGAATTTTACTGTATTATTGGCAATCCAGAAAATGGCATTTGAAATCTATTAAGTTCTAAAACAAACTTAAAACAAACAAAACAAAACACACTTTGATTTTTATTCCTTTAAATATAATTTAAATTTCTTCTACTGGCATTTTATTCTCAGGAGTTTACCACAACAGTAGCCCTACCTTTTACATGGAGAGACTTTTTAAATAAGTAAAAGTTTCCCTGCATAGGAAAGAACACACTTAGAAGTCTACTATTGGAAATCTATTAATAAGAGAGTATTCTGATACCCCACACTACCTAAATGACAAATGCCTGACCTTTGACTTTATTAGGGTAGTGACTGAGTGGGTCACGGGGCCACCCGTTCCATAAAAATAAGGTGGACTTGCTTGTGTACAACTCTGATTTTGACCACCCTTAACAAAGTGTCATCGGTTCTGATTTTATGCCATTGAACTCAAGAAAAATAGGCAGATGGGGATCAAGAGAAAGTTCCCTGTCTAACTCACTATGTTGCAAATTCCAATAGAGGTTTAATGAATGTGTGATAATATATAAGGGAAATGTGCTCTGTAATTATGAGAGGGTGTGGGGTAGGTAGGAGAAGGGAGTTAAATATATTAATAGTTACAGTTAAAACAATATGATTGCACCTCAATCTGGAATTTGGCTGTGTGTTCAATTGTTAATTGGTCTCTGATTTTTTTTTTTTAATTAACATTTTTTTCTTGTGGGCTAACATGAGGAGTAGTCTCATCTTGCTATGGAAAACTGGCAATTCTATGTGTATCACTGCCACTTCCCTCAAACCTTCTCTCTTCAAGTAAAGCTGAAAATATAAATTTGAAATATCAATCCAATTTGCACAAATCTAGTTTCTTCTCCTTAAGGCACTGCTTTTTCCAAGGTGAAAAATGCCTAAAAGTTCCTGGTTATGAAGTTACCTCACAGTAACGTAATTGGGGTGATCTGATAAACTCCTTCATTAGGAATTAAACAATTTCCTGGAAAGGATGAGGGTGAACAGACAGATGAGCAGCTCTGTTTATCCTGTTAGATGGTCGGGTGGTCTAAATATACTACATTTTTATATGAGTCACAAAAATATTGCCACATATTATTTGGTAAAGAAGAAGTCAAAGATAGGATCAGTTGTGGTGGAGATACAGGGATTTCAAACAAGTATACACTCATTCAGAAATACCCGAAAGTCATTTGATTATTTTCCTTACTCATCCAACCTCTTGCCTTCTCAAGATACGTGATTTTTCAGCGAGAGAGAAATGTTTAAACTCTTCACAGATGTGAACAGCTCAAAATCACAAGCTAACTGACGTCAGCATGATACTTCGTTACATTTTCGTAGGGAGAGGGAGGATAACCCAAACTTATTTTAGTGAGTTTCTTGGGAAGTAAAGGTTTGTTCTTGAAGCACTATCCCTTGATTTTGCAGAACAGGCCTGGTGTTTATAATTAAGTGCAAGTTAACTGTAGTTACTCGAGCAGGGTCATGCAGATCAAAATGTACTTTACTCATTGGAGTCCAGCTTTACATGACCTCAAATTACAAGACAGGGAAATAAAATGTGTTTTCTGTAACAAATTTACTACTGCTATCAAAAGGTTAGTGGGTGTCACCTCTCCTCAACTTGGTCAAGCTGTATTTTTAGGAGAAATTCTGTGATCTCATTCACAGAATATGAATATTTTGAAATGTCTCTTCAAGAACCAAACTGCATTCAATTTAAAAAAAGAAGATATAGGAGATGTGCCATCCGAAAACTTATCAGGCACCAGTGGGTTTCATCTTGCAGACGGAATTTCTATTCATTCCACAAGTATTTATTGAACCTACAGTTTAGGCCCTGGGCCCGATGGAGTCCCTTCGAGACTGGGATATCTGATAACTATCAATAGTGCAAATTGTGTACATAAAAGCAGCAAAATCAGTTAACACTTTCAAAAACTATCACAGGACAAGTAAAACAGCCACACTGAATGTCAGACATTAGTCAACACGGAGTGATGTTCTTCTTTGCTGGGCCCTGTGAAGAATCCGTCAGAAATATAAAGTCTGTTCTCTGCGCCTCCTGTGTTTGGGGATACAATACTTATTTTTAGGAAACAATTTAGGGAAAATATAAAACAGTTCAATATTATCTACAGATTAACTGTATTCACTGCAAAGATCTGTGGGGAACAAAATACTCTATCGTCCCTGCATTTCATCAACACACGAACTTGTTTTAGTAAGACCACATTCATTCTCACACATTAATTATCGTGGAAGACAACCTCAGATGCTACCCTACAGCCTGGTGGCTTTCAATTTTTTTGGATTGCAACCAATAATAAATACATTTTTAATCACAACACAACACCTATGCGTGTGCGCGGATGTGTGCATACTATGTATAAAACATGTATTTATTTAAAAACAACAATGTCACAAAACAATACCTGTTTTGAGAAATGCATTCTTGATTTTTCTATTCTCCTTTCTACTCTTGATTTCTTTGAAAAATTGCCACTTGAGAATATTTAAATTGACTCTACAACAGTGGTTATGAAAACAATGCCACAGACTATACTTCTCAAAAGATGATGAACCTACAGAGACTATACAAGACCATAAGAAAAACATATTACTACTGCTAATAATAATGACAGCTGACATTTGTTGAGCTTATACTATATGCCAAACACTGGGTTAATTAAGTATCTTCATATTTAGTACAGGATGTTAAATAGTCAATCTTTCAGCCTTAGCTTTGACTGAGGCCTCACAGGCTCTGAACAATAAACAGATGACAAAGAGATGCCCCACACCCTGAAGGAAAAGTGCTAAGCTACTACTACCCCAAGAGACCAAAAGAGGGATACGTAGGATATGGCCAGAGACTCAAAAACCAGTTCGGCTCTCCTTAGCTTTCAGCTAATGAAAGACTAGGATTAAGACTATCAATGACTGGTGTACGTGTCCTGTGTCTTTGGACTTCCGCCCCAGGGGAAGGAAGGGTCTGAATTCCACTCACCTCCAAGGAATTTCAGGCTGCAGCGGGGCAGGCACAAGCATCTCTGAGTTCCACCTCGGGCTACGTAGGCCTTGGAGGGAGCCTGCCTGGGTCATTATAAAAGGAACTCTCCTCAAGGGGACTGAGTGAGGAAACCTAACTGAGAAGTCCACTGGGTGGAGTGGGCCTCTAGAAGCCCAGAGGCTGAGGCCTGGAGAAGAGGGGCCACCAACATCTAGAGGAGCAACAGCAGCTAGAAAGTTGGGGCGAGGGTTGGGGGGGCGGAAGGTGAGGGAGGAGAGTCAGAGAGAGGAGGACGAACCTGCACCTGCGGCCTGCAGGAGCCCCAGGCAGAGCGGGCCTCACTTGGGGTGGTGTAAGGGCGGGGCGGGGAGAGGTTTATGCAGGACTGGACCTGAGATGGGATTACTGTACTGGGCAGGATTTTAACTACCACAACGAGAATGCTCTAGTGTGTGATGAGGACACTTTCTATCTGAAAGCTACTAAAAAGCTATGGGATCTTCTGGGATTTCATCCCATGCAGGGGAAGGAAAGACCAACAGAGCCAGCGTTTACTGATGAGGGAGGGCAAGATTAGCTATGGTCCTTGCTGCAGAACCTCACTGTGTCCTACCAGGTTAAACTTTTCTTGCACATGTTACACTTTCAATCCTTCCAACTCCATGACATAAGTACTTTGCTACCCAGTTTTTAATGAATGGGGAAATTGACGCTCAGAGAGAGGTTAAGCAATCTCTAACCGTGCTAATGAGTGGCAGAGCCAGGATTCAAACCCAGGCTGACTCACTTAAATAGTCCAGACTCTTCTTTGTGTCACTATGATTGGGGTAGAGTGGAAGGGGGAAGGAACAGGAAGGGAAAAATAAATAATTTACTAGCACATAATTATAAAGCGCTGGTCCACCATTCTACATATTTATCTTTATTTGCCTATAAATCACACACACACACACACACACACACTCACACACACACACACACACACAGAGGGTGCCAACAAAATGTATACACATTTTAAGCAAGGAAAAAACTATATTAAAATTACACTGATGTTAACCACTTTCAGCACCTCTTGTAATTACAGAAGTCAAACGTGACTTGTATTCATCTTTTGTTATCGGTATATATTGCACATTACAGTTTTTTTCTTTCTTAAAATGTGTATATATTTTTTGGCACCCTCTGTGTGTGTGTGTGTGTGTGTGTGTGTGTACACGCGTGTGTGTTTTGTGTGTGTGTTTCTGCACTCACATATACATTTAAAAGTATGCCTCCCAGTATAAATTTTAGAATAAGATTAAATATTTTTTTCTGCTGGATACACACACACAACATACTCAAACACAGATATAATTTAGAGTAGAATACCTTGATTCCGGTAGACGACTTTAAACTCTGCCCCTAGAGTTCCTGGGTGTAAGGACTCAGTCTCACTTCTGTTTGGCTTACCTTTGTGGGACAGTTTGACAACTGGGAGGTTTTAGTTGAAGGACAAAAAAAGCTTCCTGGAGTGAAGAGGACTTAGGTGGACCTTAAGATATCAACATTCTGAGTGAGTGAGGGGAAGCCGAAGGACCATGAGAGAGTGAGACTCAGAAATCACTTAGCAATATTCCTTGGTTAGTTCTAACAGTTTTCCTCAGCTCATTAAGTATCATGTAAAATTACTCTTATGATTTTTTTTTTTAAAACAATCCTGCTCTGAAGAAACTTTTATTCTAAAACAAGGATGTGGTAACTGAGGAGTCAGGTCCTAAACAACAGTCTCTGTTCTGGGATGTCATATGAGGTGTGACAAGGTAGGACCACAAAAAACCTCCACAAATATCTTAATTCAATTGTATTTACCTTAGTAGATGCAAATTATAGTAGATGCTAAAACCCTAATCTCTGCGGGAGTGCAGTGGTCTCGTATTCTCTGAAAACATACACAAAATTGCATCTATGTGCATATATGCATTTTCAGGTGAAAACGTCCACACTCTCATCAAATTTATTTGAAGAAGTCCTTGATCCCAAAAGATAAGAATTATTATATTGGGTATTCATTTGAATAGTTCCTCCTTTAAAACAGAACTCATCTGGCGAGGGAGAAGTCAAATTCTGTTTTTACCCTTACCCAGGAGCTACCCATCAATAAGATATTTAAACACCATTTAAATGTACATATTTCATAAATCATGCCTCTTCAAGGACAGACCACTGTTTACTTCACAAGGAGGTCTTGCATTTTACATAACAATTAAAAACCATACAGGATAATTTTAAAAACCCTCAAAAGGAAAATAAAAACCACCAGCAGTGAAAGAAAGTTCCCATTGCCCTACATCCTGGTCAGCATGTGGTGTTGTCAGTGTTTTGGGTCTTGGCCATTCTAATAGGTATATAGTGGTATTTCATTGCTTAATTTTTGCAAACAATGACCTATGACATTGAGCATCTTTTCATATGCGTCTCTGCCATCTGTATATTTTCTTTGTTGAGGTAAGCATGCCTTCTTATTTTCTACATTTCTGATAGCTTCACATCTGGGGCCTTGCTGACTCTGGAGTGCCTGCCCCTCCCCAGACTAGGCAATTCCTAGAGATAGTAAATGACTTGTCAGCATGGCTTTCACGTGAAAATCACCAGCCCAGAGCTCACATCCCCACAACCTCCTCTATGGGGCTCTCATGCCCAGGGCCACTTTTTCCATGTTCCAATCGTCTCAGGGCCAGACAGCAGACTCCTGGAACAGCCCCTGGACCCCAAAGCCTGCTGGGATTATTCAGACTACCCAATAGTAAGCCCGCTGACCTTGCCTTGCCTGGTACGTCTCATTAAAACCACAGTAAAGACCCTTGCCCACATTTTTCCCTCAAACCCTCTGCCTTCTGACCCACCCATGTGCTTCCCCTGTGGCACTGTCTGGTATGGCAGGTCCCTCCTCTTGAAACCTGTGTGTAACAAACTATCTTTTCGATGGCAGTCACCGCCTGATCTCTTGGCTTCACCACACCTGAATAATAACACCTACATTACAAAAAAAAATATGGGTCTTCACTTTGTAATTACTTCTTCAACTGAACATTTACATTTCCTGCATTTTTGTGGACATGATGTTTTTCAGATGAAAAAAAGTAGATACATTTTCTACTTGATAAAGTAGTGCTGCATTTAAGCACAAAGAAGGTAGAATAATAACTAATCATTATATGTTCTGCTTTTCTAGACATCTTCAAGGTTCAGGTCAATGTAATTGTTAAGAAACTTTGGAAAATTCCTGGGTTGTGATTTACTCTTTGGGTTGTTACTCACATGAAAAGTAGGCATTAGGTTACTCCACCTCCTAGCTATGAGAGTGAGCAATTTTGCTGTTGAAAGTCACTGAAATTTTGGGGATTGTTTGCGTAAAACCCAAGGAAAGCTAATACCTAACAAAAATGCCAGTTTAACATTACTGAACATGGTTTATATAAAGTTACAGACTTTTCTGTTGTTCTTGCAAATCTCAAATCTCATTTATGATCATTTCAAATTAATAATCAAATGTATATACATAAATGTGTAAAGAGATTGATTTGGCCCTTTGATGCATGCTATTTGGAGCAATTGCTAAGAAAGAAATATGGAAATTCTCAAAAACGTTTGCTAAGAAAGCTTAGAGCAATAAAAAAACGTAGTTAACTACCAACAAACATCTGGATTCTTAATAAACGAAGAGTTTATCTTAATAAACGAAGAGATTGTGAAAAATGCCTCATACATAAGCATTCTTGTCAACTGTTTAGACCAGCTCTGTCCATGAGAACTTTCTGTGATGATATAATGTTCTATATCTGCACCATCTAATACTGTAACCCTTAGCCACGTGCCTACTCAGTACTTGAAATGTAGCTAGAGCGACTGAGGAATTGAACTTTTAATTTAATTAAATAGTCACATGTGGTAAGTGGCTCCTGTACTGGACAGCATATGTTTAGACAGTTCACCAATTTAGTAGCATTATCTTTCCCCATCTCGAAAAAAAAGCACAGAAAAAACTAAATTTTAAGGTACCTTCTGTAGTACTTCTGGAGAAACTATTACAAATCAAGACTGTAGATGGTTTCTGTTGACCTTTCTTGTACTCAAGAGGAACACATAAAAGATCCAAAACAGAAAATGTGGACAGTGAAAATTCTACCACCATTTAGGATTCCTACAGTGTAATACTTAGCTCATAGTGGGTTCTGAATAAATATTTGTGAAAAATGAATAAATAAGCTACTAAGTGAATGAATCAGCAGGCAACTTATTTCACTCCCTGACTAGAGAAAAGAAAACCATATGGCAAAGGGTAAACATTTCTTTGAAATTTAGAGCCATTATCTTTTTTAAAAATGAATTTAATGGGATATATGTTACACATAGAGATTTGGATGGATGGATGGAAATAAAGTTAGCCAGCCAGACAGACTGATAGATAACTTGATATATGGACTTTAGTAAAAGATTTTCAAATGATCACCTTCCATTAGGAGACCTCCATTAAATGGTGCCTCCTTTTCATGTTCTCTTACTCCCTAAATTGTTTCTTTCCTGCTTCAGGGGAAGGTAGTGGATTTTAAACAGTTTAAAAATTATACAAGTTAATTTTTAAAGCCCTCAATCGGTAAGTAAAAACTATGTGCAATATCACTACCCAGAGATAACAATGCTTATAATTTTGTTGTCTGTCCATCCAGTCTTTTGCTGATTATACATGTGTGCATAAAATAGTCTACTAAAATATTCTAAAAGTAAAATTGGATTATACTAAAGAGTATATTTAATCTGTTTTCCAAATGTTCCAATATTGGTGAATATATTTCTGTGCCAATCAGAATGTCTCTACCATACTATTTTAATTGTTTTATTGGCTACATAGTATTCAAAATCTTACCTCTCCCTCTTTTGGTGTTTTCTATGTGGCTTTCTGATCCTACCTCAACAATTCTGTCTGTTCATACTGGTTTTAAACGCGACATAAAGCTCTAGTTTATTAAAATTGAACTTACCCTCTTCCCCTAGATCTCTGTTATGTCACTCCCTTCCTTTGAGATGAAATAACTTTAGCTTTGAGACTGAAATTGTTAAGGGGGTCTCCTCCCTACCAGTAGGAGGGTGGTATGTAAGACCTAGACCTGCACATGTCAGATCTCCCAATCTAGAGGTGATATCTGGGAATGAGGAAACAGTTTCATCCATGAAGCAAATACGGGTACTTTTAGACGACTCCTTCCTGCAGAATTTCAAAGGAATTACTGCTCCCCAGAATAATGGGGAACCTCCAGATTAAAGAGTCAATGGTGAAATTCCTCACTGTAGCTCAGGGATCATTGTTTTGGTTTAATTCTGAAAGTCTTTGAGTTCATCAGCACGAAAAATAAATTTCCACTGGGTTTATTCAGTACGTTTTACAAACATATTTGCAGAGGAGATAAAGGTCTGATGATGCAGTCTGTTCTAGCCAAGTCACCAACTTGGAACCAGAGGAAGGAGCAAGGACCGTGATTCACTTCTATCTTTTGGACAAACAGCAAAGTTCCTTATACTGCACATTCGCATGCATGGCTAGCATTTGAAAGCATACAGTACTCCCCTTGTTAAAATGGAGTCCCACTGGCTAGCTAATTGATTTACAAGTCTGCTAACTAATTCCATACTAACAACTTAAATGAAAAGTTAATGAAACACAGCCAGGGCCCCATTATGTGTCACTTGTAACCACCTTTCTTTAAAAAAAAAAAAAAGAGCCAATGGAGAGGGTGAGGGGGAGAGAAAAGCACCGGGGCTTCATGAAAAGGAAAATGTCTGGGCCATCATCATCCTGAGCTGGAATGCACCCACCGCCAAAGCATTCCTCAAACTGGCCTTCTGCCAAGTCTCTGGGAAGTCGCTTCTCCGAGGCAGGAAAGAAATCCCGCAGGTATCCCGTGACCAGACTGACCAGGGCTCAGAAAGCAGCACCGTGTGCAGCTCTGCAGGGTCTGTTCAAGATGGGAAAAATCTGTTCACATACACTACTGTGCATTTTACAGCTTCACACTCAGTCCTGCTGTGGAACTCACACTTGACTCTCCTTTACAAATAAGGTGTAAGCAGTGAATTCCTGTATCCTCTCCCCACCCCCAAATGTGGGCTGACAGCAGCAGTTTATTTCTTCCAAATAAATGAAGGGGTGTGTAAAGTTCAAGACTCCATGCCTTGATCTTTCTCTTGACCCAGTTCACTTGTCTCCACACGTAGGGGGTTGCCTCCGTGATGACCCTTCCCAAGTCTCCGTCTTCAGCTCCAACTCAAGCTACCTTCTGCCTCCAGGCTGTCATCACTGTGTGTTTTCCCCAGTACCTCTACCATGTGCGAAATCATTCCTCAGTTTGTCCCATGAAATAACTCTTCCGCTTGGCTTCCTGACACCTTGAGAGTCACCGGATGCCCGAACCTATGAGTTACCTTTTATATTTATTCCTCACTTACTCATCACTCATTTAGGATCAGGGGACAACCACAGATGCCATGTGGAGGAATTTGGCCACTGTCCTGATAGTAGTGGACACTGCAGAGTCTTGACTAGGTAACTACATGATGAAGTGTTTTTGGAAAATCATTCTGGCCTCCATGTTACCCCGTCTTATCACATCTGCTCAAGTAATCATTACCTCTACCTCCATCATTTATTTATTTTACAATGACTTGCATCACGTTTACTATGTGCCAGGAACTATTCTAGGTATTTTACAGATATTAACTTTTTAAGGCTTCATGATAGCTCTATAAGGAACCACGATTATCTTCACGTTATGGATGAAGTATAAGAGATGCTGTCAACACGATCACCTTGCCCTGGCTAGCCTGGCTACCTTAAACATTAGCTATTTTTTTTCTGAACATATAATCTTTGTTCATATACCTCCTGTCTCACCATCTCTTGCTCAAAATGCTCTTCTCTCTCTCACTGCTTTACAAATGTGTGCTGGCCTCCATGATTCATCAGAGCCACACCTCCCCATGAAGACCCACTTGTTCCAGTTTACATTCATCCTTTCCTTCTTTGAAAATCTCCTCCACTTATTCTCTGTATGATGTCTATGCTATTGTTTTGCAAAATTACGTAGCTATTTTATTTCCCAACTATATTAGACTTTCTTAGAGGTCAGAGGTCATCAAGATATTTTTTTATCGACCTCTAGTACTGAGTAAAAATATAGTTTATACTCAGTAATTATTATTTAAGTAAATCAGAATAAATATTGCCATTATCCAAAAAAGAGAACAAAAATTACCTAAAGGTGTCTTTTGCTTCTTGCAGCGAGCATGAATATACATTTTTCTCTGTTCAGTAGGAACAGCATACCTATTACTACATTTATGATAAAAATGCTGTTTTATTGTTTTCATTAGACCAGAGAGTCAACAAACTATGGCTCATGATCCAAATTTGTCCCACTGCCAGTATTTATGGATACAGTTTCACTGGCACAAAGTCATGCTCATTTATTTATGTATTGTGTGTTGCTGCTTTCACACCACAAGGACAGAGTTTAGTATTTGCCAAAGAGAACATGTGGCCTGCAAAATCCCAAATATTCACTATTTGGTCCTTTATATAAAGTAGATGAGGGTAAAGGGGATCAAATATATGGTGATGGAAAGAGAAATAACTATGGGTAGTGAACACACAATGTGATATACAGATGACGTATTACAGAATCGTACACCTGAAATCTATATAACTTTACTAACAACTGTCACCCCAATAAACTTAAAAAAAAAAAGGCTGCTGATCTATGTTTCAGACAGAAACCAGACAGCATCTGAAACACTTCTGCTCATTGTTTTTATTTTTTAATTTGAATTTAATTTTCTCTATTGATTTTCTTGACACTATCTATATACTTTTCAAGTTAAACATCTACCTATGGTTTGGGATCAAAATCAGAATAAACATAATTTGCTCAGCATCACAAACACAATTGTAAATACACTCTCGAAAGAGTTGGCCAACGTAGTATGCATTGAAAAGTTTCTTTGCTTTTTATAAAGTTTCTCTTGAACCTCAGTGTTCCACTGTAATCCACATCTTGAATGTTTCTCACAGTTGTATGAAACATTAAGTCTCAATAACTGTTAGCAGTCTGAAAGGTTAAGTTTGCTTGTTGTTACCTAGATTTTCCATGCCAATTGAGGGCAAGAAGAGACATAGGTAATAAAATCAGATAATCCCCAGCATTTATACCTGGTTTTGGAAGGCAGGTAGAGAGAGCATTTAGTGCTACCGGGTGCCAGGGTGGTTTTTTTGTTTTTTTCATCAAGCAAAGTTAGGGAGAGCGGGCCTTCTCATTATTCATAAACAAGAATGCAAAGCAGTCAGTTGACAAATTAAAATCACATATTGTCAATATAGTGATGAAATGACTTTAAGCTTTTACTTGAATGCTTTTGGTCCAGCCTCATTCTGGGTTCTGAGAACCACAACCGTAGGGCTGAATTGTCTGTGTTGCCCCTCATTTCTGAATCTCTCTCCTAGGTAACCTGCCTAGTAACCAGTCCTCCCAATGGTCCTCAGGAATTCTAACTCTGATAACAGCCCAGTGTCTGGGTCTCTACTGCCTGCTGACAGATTTCCTCATGTTGACAGCCAGCTCAACTCCCTCAAAGCTCCAAACAGCATTTTGCTCCCAGACTTCCTGTCATCATGTCACCACAGTGTGCTGTGCTGGGCCTCACAGGCTTTGCCTTTGGCCCTAAACCATGTTGGAATTATCCTGACTACTTTACCTGCTGTGCTAAGCACCTGCAATTGTATCTGCTCAGAGCGTAGTGTGGCTCTCCATCTGGCCTCGCCTCTTCTGCCTGGCCCCACTGTACCAGACTGGGCTCCACCCAGAGTTGACTGGAGAGTGGATAAAGGAAGGGAAGGAAGACAGTTCCAAATACTCACTAAGCCTTCTCCAGTATTATACTGTTCAACAGGCACAAACCTGCTGCATTTATAGCCAGAGTCCAGTCATTTTCCTAGTTTATATTTCATACTGAAGTTATTACATTCAACATGTTTGTCATCACAAAGGCCAAAACAAGTCAACAAGTAGATGTGGCTCTTTTTTCTGGTTACATATCAGCATACTGGCATTTTAAAAATGTTCTTTTTAAATGTTTTCAAATGCAGACTTTTGTCTATGACTCTTTCTCAAACATACACCTATATGTGTATACACACATGCATGTGTATGTGTGCACATTACATATGTAATCCCTGGCACTTGCCTGTGGATAGTCTCACAGCTAACCACTGGGTTTGTCCATGGCCAATACTTTCATGACAAGTGACTACAGAAAAGTAAAAGGATGAAGTAGGTTAAAAGAGAATTGGACAATTTTATGTGAAGGGAAAACAGGATTATTAAGAGTATTATAAATCCTGAGGAATAGCAAAATATTCACCCAGGCTCTAATATTCTATAAAGGTTAAGTGAGGACTAGGAAAATTAGATTAAAATCTTTAGAGAGCAAAATGACACTCGTCAGGAATTTTAGCTTTTTTAGTGACAACTTGGAGTGCTGGGGGATGGGGTTAGTGGGGAAAGTTTCTCCTCTGTGCAAAAGGAGGAAAGAGGATACTTAGACAGACTAACAAAAACATATTAAGAATTTACAGTACATTAGAAGTGAAGAAAAGGAGGCATGGCAAAATTTATACCAAAACAAGGAATTGTAGAAGAAATTTGAAGAAAAGTGATAAAGGTATTAAGAGAGGAAAATAAATCTACTCACAATCAAGTCATTACATTTAGAATATTCTGGGGAACTATGTGGAGTCAAGTACTTGATTAAGAATGTTATAGCAGCTTTTACACAATTGTAGGCTCTATTAAATGGGTAGAAAATAGAAAAATATGACAGAGTAGCAAGAGTTTTAATGTGTAGTGCATTAAAAGCCAAATAAATAACAAAAATAAAAATTAAAAAAATTAAAAAATCTAATAGTATGTGTTCATGGCTATCCCAGAATCCATAAGTTAGACGAAGGAAAGTGTGTGTATCAGATATGCAAGTTAAGTTTATACGGCTAAACTTTAAAACTTAGACAATATTCCTCTATCAATATAACAGAACATTTTCTCCCCAACATTTTTTATATTGGAGAGTTTGAAATTAACAGTTCCTGAAGAAGAGATTTCAAATTTGTAATGTAGGATACAAAAAGTGAAAAACAAAATAGCTATAGGATTCTTTTATCTCCATACAGTAAGAAAAACAATGATGCTCAAAAGGTTTGGTGGAGTAGGGGGGTTATCATTTTGTAAGGGGAATAAATGATACATGTCTAACTATTACAGTGTTTCGTACACACGAAACTAATAAAAAAATAAAAATAAAGAAAAAGAAATTACAAAGTTAAAAACAAGGTAATTTGGCATGAGGGTTACACTGTAATAAACATATAGATCAACCAAAATGGAATCATTAATCAGTAGGTAATTTAGGAAGAGAAGATATATTCTGACGCCTGGTGCTTAACTCTTTAGATCAACGAAAACTTCATATGTTCCTCATTTTTCATGCTGAATCATATCCCAATCTTATAAGCACTGATAACATTAATGATTAAAATTCATTATCAACATATTCTTAGAAAGTGTTAAGAGCCAGTCAGCTGGGGTTCAAATGCTGGCTCCACCCTTTGTAGTTGTGTGACCATCGACAAGTTGTTCAATCTCTCTGGACTCTGTTTTCTTATCTGTAAGATGAAGATAATAATGGCATCTTCCTCACAGTCAGTGAGAAATGTGTGAGGAACAAAATGAGCTTGTATTTTTGAGGTACTTAGCACAGTGTCTGGTACATAATCGGGTAAGATGTAAAAGTTGATTATGCAAATATGTATGGAGTATCTACTGCTCTAAAAGGATTTAACAAGAGCTAAATCATAGCGATGAGCCACATAAGCAAAGATACAAGCTTAAGCCTCTACTTTGAGGTTTTTTTTTTTTACTTTATATTTTAGGTGCCACAAATGGGCCAAACCACATTGAATGTGGCGATTATATAATGTACTTCATCTGGCCTTAAACCATAAGCATATGAACCATTTGGATCACTTCCTTAGAGATTTGGGTGTTCCTTTGGAGATGGCTGGGTGATGGATGTTTGCCTCCCACTGCCTTCCAGTACTAAGATTCTGTGAGTTAGAAAACAAAAAGATACTACTCATCATTTTTTGAAAAAGCAGAGAAGGGAACATTTGAAGACTTCTCTACAGGGGAAAAAAAACCCACAGGAAAGATAAGAGGAAGGAAGAGTTCTCTTGACTTTGGCTTTCATACTCATTTCCTTTTCCTTGCTGATCTCTCAACGTGCCCTCCCCCAAAACACATGAAGTTCATCCATGATGGACAACAGTGGATGCAAAAGGACAGGCCTGAGGTGGTGGTGAGTTCTGGTACGCCCTCCTCTGGGTTCTTTAGGGCTGACTATAAAATAAGCTGAGACCATCATAAAACCATTGGCAGAGATATTTTCTTTTTCCCAGGCCAGCCAGCTCCTTGAATTTCAATGGAGGACTGATGATTCAAAGAGCATGTAAGGCCCCTGGAAGTGAGTGCTAATTAGTGTTGAACGAGCAAGGTGGGGAGAGCCAAAAGCAGTGCAAAAGTGCCCCTGTGGATACTAACCGAAGGTGTTAGTATCCTGATACTGATTAGGCGTTTGTTCTCCAAGGAAGTAAATTACTGCTAAACCTGGAGGGTTTAGGGTTTGCTGTTATATCAAGAGGAAAAAAAAAAAAAAAAGAAAGTACGTTCTGGATTAACAACCTCAACTGTCTAGTCCTAGTTCCTTACATGTGATCTGGGGTAGGCAGCCTTGAGGGTCTCCACGTTCTGAATCTATGCATAAAACCCACTGGAAACCACTGGGTCGTCTCCTTCTTTCTGCCTTCCAATATCTATTGTCATGCAGGTGTCTTGTCAGCACTTCCCCTTTTCTACTTAAATCTACAAAGCCTTGAGTCCAGTTTTCCTACAGTCAGAATCTGAGTGGTGCTGAAATATACTGATATTTGTTGATATGTTGATGAATAAGGCCAGAGGTTATCCCTCAAGTCCAAGGTAGCATTTGTGTATTTTTCCTGAACCCTGAGTCTCCTATCACATTTATTTTGGGCAGCGACTATTTTCAGTCCAAGGGCAGCAGGGAGACTTGTGTCAAGGCTGGTATATGGGGCAATAAATGGCACAGAGCTGTACTCACAGTGCTCCCCACATATGCTGTGGCAGTACTTATTGCTTCTCCTCCACATCTATCCCCCGGCCCACTGCGACTTCCTGAGTAGTCCTTCATCCTACATCAACTCTACTAAAAATCCCCTTCACCCATCTCCTTACTCTTCCACTATTTTCCTGATAAACCACAACTAGGCCCTCTATGTGAGATGGGGGAGGGAGGGAGAAGGAGAAGGGAAGGGTGGGAAGTGGATGGGAAGGGAGAGAGGGAGGGCAGGGGGAGGGAGGGAGAGAGACAAGGGAAGGGAGGGAAGAGGATGAGGGGGAGAGGGAGGGTAAGGGGAGAGGGGGGAGAGAATCAGAGGGAGGGGGAGAGAGGGAGAGAGAGGGAGAGGGAGAGAGAGGGAGGGAGAGGACCTCCTTGATGTTCTATGATCTTTGGCCATAATCATAAATATTTAAAATGGAGAAAAAAGTTGTTGCATATGGTCATTAAGTAAACTGTGGCTGGTTTAGCTGAAATTTAGTGCACAGAGAGTAATCTCAGTTGTCAGATTGAGAGCCCAAATTATCATTGTACCTGGGAATATTTAAAGCATAAAGAAATTAAGCAACATTTTAGCAAATCAAACACACACACACACACACACACAAATATAAAGGATAATACATCAGGAGGAAGTGGATGGTTCAACCACTGAAAATCAATGTAATTCACCATATTTTAGAAAAAACTATATGACCATCTCAACAGAAAAAGCATTTTACAAAATCAATATCCTGATAAAATTCTCAGTAAACTAGGAATAAGAGGAAACTTCCTCAACCTGGTAAACCACAGCTAAAATCATACATAATAGTGAAAGACTGAATGCTTTCTCTTTTAGTATCACGAACAAAGCAAGGATATCTGCTCTCATCGTTCTATTTAACATTTTAGTGAAGGCTCTGCCACTGCAATATGGCAATAAAAAGCAATAGCATGTATCTAGTTTGGAAAGAAGTAAACTGTGGTTTATTTGCAAACAACACTGTGTAGTCTATGCAGAAAACCTGATTGAATTTGCAAAAAAAAAAATACTAGAATAATAAGTAATGTAGCAAGGTTGCAGATTACAGGCTCAATACACAGCAAATCAATTGTATTTCATACACCGCGAATGAACAATCAGAAGTCAAAATTTAAAAACTCATTTACAATAGCATAGAAATATAAACCACTTAGGAATAAATCTAATAAAAGTTGTGCAAGACCCATACACTGAAAACTACAAGCAAAACTCAGAGATATTAAAGAAGACCTAGTCAATGGAGAGATACTTCGTTCACAAGTCAGAAGACTTGGTGTTTGAAAGATGTCAATTCTCCTCAAATTCATCTACAATTCAACACAATCTCAATTCAAATCCCAGCAGGCTTTTTGATAAAAAAAAATTGACAAGCTGATTCTAAAATTCATATGGAAATGCCCTAGAAGAGCCAAAACAACTGTGAAACAGAACAAAAGTGAAGGGCTAATATGAACTGATTTCAGAGCTACAGTAGTCAAAATAGTGTGGTAATGGCATACAAATAGACTAATGAACAGAATAGAGTCCAAAAAGAGACCCACACATATACGGACAACCAATTTTTGACAAAGTTACAAAGGCAAATTAGTGGAGAAAGGACAATCTTTTCAACAAATGATGCTGGAAAACCTGGATATCCATACGCAAAAAAAACCAAAACAGCATCACCGCCAACACACTTCAATTTATATCTCATGCCATATATAAAAATTAACTCAAAATAGATCATCATTCTAACCCCTAAACATAAAACTATAATATTAGGCATGCCTGGATGAAAATATAGGAAAACATCTTTGTGAGTTTAGATTAGGCAATAATTTCTTAGTTATAACATCAAAAGGTGATCCTCAAAGAATAAGTTCATACATTTGTCTTCATCAAAATTAAAACCTTCAGCTGTTGAGAGAACAAAAAAGCAATCTAGAGGCAAGGATAAAATATTTGCAAAGCTCATATCTGATAAAGGACTTTTATTTATAATAAGAAACTCGGTAATAAAATAGGAAGAAAACAATCCAATTAAAAAATGGGCCAAAGATCTGAACAGATACTTCACTAAGGAAGACGAAGATGGCAAATAAGCACATGAAAATATGCTCTAGTCATTAGTCATCAGGGAAATGCAAAAAGTTTTAAAAATGCAAATTAAAACCACAAGGAAATACCAGTGCAAACCTTTTTAAATGAAGAAAAACTGGTAATATCAAATACTGGCTAGGATGTGGTAGAACTGAAACTCTCAAAACTGATGGTGGGAAAGTAAAATAACATGAGTACACCGTTTTGAAAAACAATTTTGTAGTTTTTAAAAAGTTAAACATTCACCTAGCATCTAACCTCGCGGTTCCACCCCTAGGTTTTTATCCAAGAAAAAAGCATAACCCATTGAAAGACTTGTACAGAAGCAGCTTTGTTAACAGTAATAAAAAAAATTGGGAACAATTTACAGATCTGTCAACAACTGAATGCATAAACAAATTGTGATATACATATTACCTGCATAGGTAAATATATCATATCCGTGTGTATACACATGTGTGTGCAATGGAATCCTATTAATCAATATAGAGAAATAAACTGCATACAAGGCAACATGGATGAATTTTAAAATAATTGTTCTGAGTGAAAGCAGACACACACACAAAAAGAGTACATACTGTATGATTCCCTTTATATAAATCTCCAGAAAATGCAAACAAATTCAGTGACAGAATCAGACCAGTGGCAGTATACCTGGAAGGAGCGAGTGGTTGGAAGAGGAGATTACCAAAGGGTAGGAAGAAAACATTTTGAGGATGGACATATTCTCTAACTTGGTTGTGGTGATCATTCCAAGGGTATATACGTTTGTCAAAACGAACCAAATTTTACCTGTTAAATATGTGCTACATACTGTATGTCAATGAAACCTAAAAAATATTAAATATTGTCCAAAATGAAAAAAAAAATTCTGTTCTTTCATTCAGGATGTGAATACTGTAAGTTAGAATAATGCGATCACTTTGGAGGATGGCAGGGAATTGGGGAGTTCACATAGAAGGAGCTTCCTGGGCAAATGTCGAAGTTCTAGTTCTTGACCTGGGTGGTGATACCAGGGTGCTTGCTTTATATTCCTCCATTATACAAACCAATTATATAAGGAACTATAATTTTATAATTATTAAGCCATATATTTGTTTTGGGTAGGTTTCTATATCTGTGTTTTATTTTACAACAAAAAATGTATTAATCTTAAAAAAAATAGTGGCTTGAGAGGAAGAGACACATAAAATGTGACTCAGCTTACGATAGGCACGTTTCCAACTCTTATTCTCAGGGCTATACAATACTGAGGAAAAGGAAATTGAAATGATACGTGGTTAAATTGAAAATGAAGTTCAGTAGACTTGTTAAATGGCTGGAGCATTTAATGAACGTTTCCTAAATGTTAAAGGGGAAGCCAACTAAATGCTATCTGAAGTTGGGTGTGTACCTGTGACCTTTCAGCCTTGAGTGGGAGACAGGCAGCGGGGTGGGTGGGGAGGCAGGGTGGGGCTCAGCAGATGCCATTGAAACTAGGAACAGACATTAATAAGAAAGAAAGGGAAGGGGCAAAAGATCAGCAGGTCTTGGCTTCTCCTAAATGAAATGCATCATGGGGCAGTGTATGATGATGGTGTGCAGTACAGGGTCTAGAGTCAGATGATTTGGGTTGATCTTTTATTCTACAGACACGTACACAAGTACTTGTCTGCTGTCTGCCTCACTTTCCTCACCTGTAATGTAGTGACTGACAACGATGGGAAATGTGAGAATTAAATGAGACAAGGCCCAACAACAGTCAGCATGTCACCGATGACTATAACTAAAATTTTAAATTTATAAACTTCAAATCTTAGTAGTTACATAAAAGAACATGGTTTTCAAAGGGCCCTATTGTATCCCAGCCTGTGTCTAGGGCGCGCCATGATAAAAACCTGCTAGCAGGGCCTGCCAGGAAATCCATTTAGAATCTGTTTTCATTTGGGGCTTCTTCAGACACTAGGGCTTCAATAGACAGTGGACAGGCTAAGGTTTTCAAATCACATATGGCTTTATAAACAGTTACTTCAAGGCAATAATTTCTGGTACTTGGATCCTAAACAATGCTAACTTCATTTGTTACTGTTATTTTCAAACGATCCTCTTATACTTGAAATTCTTAGGAGAATGTCACAGACAGAAAGAGAAGCCAGCATGGAGCCCTCAGAGACGGGATGCTTCATTTTGAAACAATGACTATTAAGGAATAACGTAAGCCCATTAAACATCCAGCCAGTGACAGAATCCGTACACAAGAGCACACACTCCAAATAGCGAGGCTTACCCACCATCCAGTCTTCTCTCCCTGCCTCCCTCCTTCCCCTCTCCCTCTTTCTTTCTTTCTCCCCCCCCCTTTTTCATTTTGGCATGGTACTTACTGGTTTTTTGTTCATTCATGCAGTACATTTATTGAGATCTTCTAGTGCCAAGTCCTAGACATAGAAATGAAGGGGATGCAAGTTTCCTGCTTTTAAGATGTCTGCCTCCATTGGGGTGTCAGGGATGCTTATACAACCAAGACATACACAGGCTACAGAGATGTACAGGCTACAAAGATGGGGTGTATAGGCTACAGAAATGGGGTGTCAGCAATGCTTATACAACCAGGACATATACAGGCAACAGAGAATCTAGCTTGCACTCTGTACATGTGTCATCCACAGATATAAGAATGCTCTATTGATAGGCTTTCAATTTAAAAGCTTCTATAGACAAGACCAAATCTCGGCCCCAGAACTGTGTGTCCCTGGTTGAGCACAGTCATTTCAGTCTTGGGCATCATCAGTCTATGGTTGTTTGCGTTTTGAGGATGTTTAGCAATTGTCAGCCCCATTTTGTAAAGTGAGAGACTTGACAAATACATATGAAAAGAGGAGTACAATTAAAATAAGAATAAGAGCAGGGATAATATGAAAACTGGGAGAGGGAGCAAATGGCACGTGTAATTTGTGTGGAGTCCCTTTTGGCGTTAACCCAACAGTACTGCAGGATGTCAGAAGCCTAGATGTGGAGTCCGGCAGCCTGGGATCAAATCCCAGCCTGTCACTGGCTCACTCTGTAAGCTGTCACCCCTCAGTGTCTCTGTTTCCTTTATCTGTAAAGTGGGAATAAAAACAGGGCTGACTCATAGGGCTTTTGTGAGGGTTGAATTCTCTGCACATAGAAGTACTGTTAATACTACTATTCAGAAGAGATTCTCTATGTCAACCAACTCCAAACTGACAGACTATGACTGCGCTGCGCTGATGTTTTTGCTATCAGCAAAATGGTTTGATTATTAATGGGAAATATATTTCTATTTACAAAAACATATACTGTCTCCCCCACCCCAATATATCCTAAATACCACTTCATGGGGTCTCTCTTGGTTAACAAGTTGAGTGTGAATGGCATGCTGCTGCTGCCTTCTCCAGTTTCCAGAGGACACGGAGTGGACACGGAAGACTGGCTGACAAAGGCAATGTCACAACATGCAAAGACACCTTTCTCTATGGGCAGAGGTCACCAAAGCTACCCTCAAAGGGAGTCGACAGAGGAGAGTGGCTCTGATGGAACCTGATGGTCAAGAAACCCAGTGGGTGTGTTTGTGGTGTGATGGCTGAGAACATGTGTAGACAGAGCCTCGTGGGTGTGCACGCCCGGAGTTAGGAACAGTCCACTGGCAAGAACTGGACTATACTATACTGATTCCCTGTTCAGAGGGGTGCCAATGTGTGGCCTGGCGATCTGTGCAAAACGAGGTGATATTTCTTGTGTGTGAGTGTACAGGTGCATGCCTTCTATTTCTCCTGGGAATAGACAGTACTTAGCATACTGGGTAAGCAAGGGCGCACAGAGGCAAGGCCTGTGGTCTCTTTCAAGCTCTGAGCAAATATGTTTTTGAAGTTTAGGCAAAGAGCGCCTGCTATGTTCTAATCCAGCCTATCAAATATGTCCTAATACGCCATGCTTTGAATATTAGGCTTGGATACCTCTGCAATAGGGAGTATTCAGAAAGTTTTGTTTCTATAGTATTTCACATCCTTATGTCCAGGGATTCATGCACATGCATGCCAACAGGGTATGCTTACGACGTATTTCAAATGCAATAAAATATGTAATTTTGAGGCTAAGACTTCTGAGACTTTTGCAGGCAGAAAAGTATAGAAAAAAAGTAGTGCTCTATGAAAACCAGAGACGCTTCCTTCTCACCGGAAGGTTAAAAGCCAAGCTGAGCTCTCTGCTTTTACTGGATCAGCTCTGAGGATCCATCTCAGGCCCAGGTCGGTATGAATCCATTGAATCAGCAGACAGTGCCGGAGAGCGGCTGGGGTGTGCAGCTCAGTGATGACTGACTGCAAACCTTGTATAGCCCAGCGCTGCTCTCGGAGATGAGGAAGGCACCCAGAAGCAAAGGGCATGGCCCCCGCCGGCAGGGATACACACTTCTCTGTGCTAACTGGCAATTAAACATTTGAAATTGTACCAAATCTTTGAACTAAGACTGTGGGCAATTGGCATCTGAATATTACCAGAAAGGCAGAGTTTTAAACAGCTGGTTCAGGAATATACACTGCTAGTGATAGAAAACCATTGTGATTGGTTTGCCAATTTGTTAGTTTCTCTCTTTCCCAGGCCATCTTTGATCTTCACCTATGACTCCTTTTCCCTGACCCCTACCTCTCTCTCTCTCACAGAGATAGTACCGTTTAACTTCAAATAAGACAAGAGTAGAGTTTGGACGCCTGCCTGTGCTTCACATGGACGTTGCTGAAAGCTCTACACGTAGAAGGAAATTTGTGCAGGGTATCATTTGGGAGAGATGAAATATTTTAACAGCAGTGTTTATGTTCTCAGTCTGTAGATAACTAAAAAACTAGCAAGATTTTACATTAGGCTTTGAAATGAAAAATATCACCCACTCAATGGAAACACAAATTTCATCCCTTTTGCCCTCCAGCCCTCTCCAACGCTATTAGTGTTCCTCTAGATTTTCCTGCTCTCCTTGAGATTTCTGAGTCACCACGGAGGGAGACCCAACGCAATGTCTGGCCAAGTTTTGCAGGTTTAGCATTCTCAAGAAAAGCAGACTTAAAAGGTTTCCTTTACGAGTTCCCTAGACTCTTCAGACAGTCTGGAGCAGAAACTGTCCTGGGACCCATGATAGAGTAGACACCAGCACTGTAGCAAGCAGGGCAAGTTCAAAAGGGGAACGCCAGCCCACAGCTGAGTTCTGACAGCAGCTTTGAGACCAGCGGGGCCCTGCCTCTCACGGGCTGAGGCAGAGTCCCTAGACTCCACGCTCACTCTTAACTTTACATGTTTTGCTCTTTCAGGGATTTAAGCCTGCAAATCCCAAATCCTTTTCCTCTCCAGAAAGATGGGAGCTTACACAGACAAAGCAAATTTTTCAATGTCAGTGTCAGGACAGTTGTAACGGATGTCTCTGGATTCATGCTCGTGGGCAGACATGTACACATGCACATGCTTCCAAGATTAAGTGTGCTTGAAAATCTGATTTATATAAGCAAACAGAACAGCTCATTTTTAATAATTGACTCAGTTAAAATAGATGTTCTTCACTGGAAAAGTCACCAATACACACTGAAACAAAACACATACCATTCAAATTAGCTGTCTTGGCTGGACTTCCTTTTATATTAATTTAGTCTTTGCTCTCCAAAAATTGAGCCTATGTTACACTTTCCTAATAGAAACAATTTTAATAAACAGACCTATGTATGTGGCTCATAAACATACAAGAGAATAAGTGTTTGTAAGAAATGGTTTTGAAACCTATTGCCTTAAGTCTATTAAATAGAATATGTCTTTCTTTCCTCCTTCTACTCTTAACCTTGACCTGTATTTAATCCAATATGCTATCTGTCATCGCTTAGAGCAAAGTGTCCCAGGTACAGACTAATTAATGTAAACGTCAAAAGAGAAACCATCCAGAAGAGCTGTTTCAGCTCTTCCTTTTTGAACACAGTTTTCAGATGCTACAGTTTGGACAAACTAAAGTTTTTCTATTGATATGTGGCTCCCAGGGTAGGACTCAATCATTGTCAGGCACATCCAACCACACTAGTCCCCTACTGTCCATGTGGGATACATTAGAGGACCCACAGTGAATGCTTGAATCTGCAGACAGTACTGAACCCTAAATACTACGGGTGCCAAAAAAATGGATACAAGTGGCCACTTTGGTCAACATTGCTCAAGCAGTAGTTTGCCGTCATCAGAAGTGTCTGGACACTGACCTCCTGTAATTGCAAAAGTCAAAAGTGACTTGTATTCATCTTTTGTTGTCGGTATATATTAAGTATTACAATTTTAATACAGTTTTCTTTCTTAAAATGTGTATATATATATATTTTTAATTTTATAATTTTATTACCAAATATTAATGTAGAACACAGAGTAAAGGATAAACCAAGTACATAAATATCTAGAAATAAACTACAGACATTGTCAGTCATTTACCTAGAAAATTATAAAACATTATTGAGAGACATTAACAAAGATCTAAATAAATGGACATATATACCTTTTTTTGGCACCCTCTGTATATATGTATACATTATATATAGGCATACATATATAGTGTTTTTTCTATATATACTATGGTAAAGTTTAATGATAAAGTTTTATTTATAAATTAGGCAAAGTAAGAGATGAACAATAATAAGCAATAACTAAGAGCAATTATAATAATATATAGTAATAAAAGTCATGTGAATGTGGTCTTTCTCTGTTCATGTCTTCCACCCACACATTTAATACCTTCTCCATCTTAACTAAGCACTTATCACACACGGTGGCCATAGCTTTTGCAGTTTGAGAGGCAACAGCAAAATCAGCACAAATTTCTTTTTCCTTCTTCACAATTTCAAGGATAGATTTGTCCTTAACCCGGATTTTAGCAACCTCAGGATATGATTTTTTTCTTTCCTTAAGTCAAGAACTTTCACCTTTTCACTTAAAAGAAGCATTTTATGGGTTCTCTTGGGCATATCCGAATTGCCAGCATCACTACTCTTGTGTTTTGGGGCCATTATTAAATAAAATAAGGGTGATTTGAACAAAAGCACTGTGATACCACCACAGTTGATCTGATAACTGAGATGGCTACTAAATGACTAACAGGCGGGGAGCGTCTACAGCGTAGAGATGCTGGACAAAGGGATGATTCACATCCCGAGTGGGACACAGAAGGACAGTGTGAGATTTCATTACTTTGCTCAGAATGGCATGTAATTTAAAACCTGTGAATTGTGTATTTCTGGAATTTTCCACTTCGTTTTTTTTTGACCATAGTTGACCATGGGTAACTGAAACCCCAGAAGGTGGAACCATGGGTAAGAAGTGGTGTGGGGGGGTACTGTATATACTCTCATGTGTTATAAAAGAGCTCTGTCAAAGATCAATACAGATATGTATAAGGGAAAGGTGAATTCTGATGGAATGGGGTTGGGAGAAGTCAGGCAAACTTTATGGAGGAGGTGATATTTCAGCTGTGTCTTCAAGAATGAATAGGAGTTTTCCAAAAGGACAAATGGGGGAGATGGGGAAGGTTCTAGGAGAATACAGCAGTACGGAAGGAAATCTGAACCATGGTGGGTATGGGTAACAGCTGGGCAATGGTTAGAGATAAACCTGGACAGATGGGTTGTTGTAGGGAGAAACGAGTCTTCGACTGAGGTCTTCAACTAAGGTTTTCTGCGGTGGGTATGGGGATATTCAGAAGTAGAGTGATATAATAATATCAGAGACAAGGAGTGATATAAACATTAACATGTAAGGAAAATCATAAATGCTGATATTTTTGTACAAAATAATTTATATGTATTAATATAAGAAAAGTTAAGAATGTTATGTCTGGGTACTGCAATCTTTCAGTTTTTGTTTGTTTTTTTAGTTTTTTACATTACTGGGAGTATATATTACTTGTATAATAAAAAGGGGAAACTCATTGAATGTGTATGTATAGAACTGGGGAGAATTCATTGAAGAGTAGTTTATGTGGAAAGAATCCAGTTATTTAGCTGACCACAATGCAGTCTGTGGCAGGGATGGCTATGGTGGCTGAAACACCGAAAGTAAATGCCAACTTAACTAAAAGAAGCACCGAGTCTAGATGAAGCATAGATGAGATGGTTGTTACAGTCCCAATACTTCCCCATGCTCATTAGATCAGTTCTGAAGTGCAACATCCAGCTCTGGATGTTACACAATTTAAAGAGCTGAAATTAAGTTTGTCTGGAAGAGGACTGTCAGAATGAGGAGGATGGCTGAAACCCAAGTCATAAAAGGAGAATTTACGACATCTTGAGAAGTTTACCATGAAGAAGGGGTAACTCATGGGAGTCATTGTAGCCATCTTCAAACATTTGATGATCTGTCACGCCAATGAGAGAAGACTTATTCTCTGTAATTCTCAAAGGCAGAACTTATACCAATAGCTGGAAGTTACAGGAAGGGCAGTTTTGGCCGGACATATGAAAAACAACTTGAAATCACAGTGTTGTGGTTAGAAATGCCTGAGATCATATCCAATGGCCTCACAGTGGACTACAGTGACTCATTTTAAGGCACAATGACTTATACCCAAGACCCTTCAGCTGGTCAGTAGAAGAGCAGGGCCAAAACCAATTCTCATGACTCTCAGGACAATGTCCCTGCCCCCTCCCCACACACTATGCTGCCTCCCAGCCACTGCAGATGCCTGCCCACCAATGGCTTGGCTTTTTCAAGAACTGGGCTCCATGTCTCTGGATGTGTCCAAGCATAGGCTGGACGACCACCTGCCAAGGGGACTCCCGAGGAATGTGTGTGGTGGGCCGGATGTTGGAATAGATAATCTCTAGGACTGCTTTCAAGTCTATGCTGCGACAATTCAAACCTTGGAAATAACCTGAGGATTAGGTTTGTGTTAAGTAGAGCGCTAATATTCAGTAAAGAGAAGACCAGAAGCTGAGGAATAGTGGCTGGTAGAGGAAGAAAGTGGAGGAAACTTCTTAGTTGTTTCCTAGTTTCTTAACGGGACCCATCGTGTTTATTATCAGTATTATTACAGTGGTACATCACTCCCACACCTCACATTTGGCAGGAGCCAAGGGTGTGTTGGGTGGGGCGAAAACTATTTTTTTTCCCTTTGGTCCCGACTTTGCCAACTAGAAACTGTGATATTCCTACAGAAATGGATTGAGTCCATATGGGTGTGCCCTGAGTGATGGCAGAATGCCACCTGGAAATCGTCACAGAACAGATTATAAAACCACTCAAAGCATTTTCATTCATTTTGGCCTATGCCAAGAAAAGACTCACCCTCCTCTCCTCCTTACCCTCACCCATCACACTTTAAAAAAAAATCCACATGCCCATTAGTAATTCAGCCATTTATTTGGCTCACAATCATAGGAAAAGGGCTTGAATTGCTTACCTCACTAGTGGCATATCCAGATCCTGAATCTACACTTAAAAGAATGTACGGTACAGGATTTCCCTCATTACCAGTGAACTGTAGACGACAAATTCATTAATTAAAAGCTATTTTCTGGCTCCTGGTATGTCTGTTCTTTGGGAAAGAGATTAAGATCTGTGGTACGCAGTAAGTTGACCTACAAAACCGGAACCTACTTCTGCAATGAAAGCTGGCTCCAAACTTAACGTCCACAGACATGTGACTAAAGTAATCTAAGACAAAATTGTTAAATAGATGTTATTGCGATATAATGTCTCCATGTTGAGCTCAGTCAGTTCCCCCAAGTAAGCACACTTACTTGGCTTACCTAAAGCTCTCTTTGGATAAAATTTCCAGTACATTCTTATCCTTGCACTCCTTTTCCTATTAAAATGTTGCCATTCCTATTCTCATGTCCTCAGGGCTATGCTCTAATACCTGTCCAGATGGCTACCAGCTACTTAAATCAACTGTCTCTCCTACCTTCATCATCATCATCATCATCATCATCACTTCCATTTACTGAAAACTTCCTACTTGTCAAATACTGTTCTGTGTGCTTTACATTCTTTATCTCATTTGTTCACACTCTTCTCATTCATATTTTTCAGATAATTAAAGTAATTCACCCAAGTCAGAGCTATTAAGTGGTGGAGATGGGATTCAGACAAGCTTTTTCTGACTCCCAAGCCCGTGAACCACCACATTATTCACAGAGGACCTGGAGGGGAGACTGCCGACTATGAAGAATAGTCTTCATTCTAATTTACACTGGAAACTGTATATTGGAGAGTGTATAAACCCCTGTTCCAAATGAGGAAAAGCTATCAGATGAGATGCAAAAGGGAGCCTTGATACAAAGGAAACTCTGAGCCTGCTCTGACCAAGAGTAGCACACAGAGCAGGCATGATAGAAGATGATGTCTATTGATGCTGGAGGACAGGAGAGAAGTGCAAACCCAAAGAGCATATTAGAGAGAAAAGGCAGTTTGGTTAGAGATGGTATGGCTTGATTCAGGCTACATGGGATGGTCTGAGAAGCCTGGAAGGAATCTTTTTTGCCTGACAGAGGCCAGTTAGAAAGGGCTTGGAGTAAACATTAAGGGGCAGGGTGCATTTTGATGCAGGGAAACAAAATTACAACATATTCCTAAGGGCTAAGGTATACAGAGAGGTTTCTAGCCAAGAGATGATATATTTCTGTAGTATATTTTAAATTAAATATCACGTGGAATATAGAAATAAGTTACCTGTAGGAAAATGATAGAATCACGTTGTTCTAGGTTAGTATCCAGAGTCTGTCACTTATTCCTCTATGAATTCATTCACAATTATTTATTGAGCACTTCCTGCATACAAAGCGCTGTATTTATAAGAAGATATATAGTAAATATACTTCTTAAAAAGAAAATTTGCAGAATTTCCTTTCCCTCAATAGGACTGCTGTCACCAGAATCTCAGAATATCAAAGAATGTCATGGATGTGAATTTGGGACAGAGCTCTGAGGGAGTTGGAGAGGCAAAAGCCTATGAGAGGCCTGATCAATCTGGACCTGAAGGAAACTGAGCTGACTTAATTTCTCTTTGGTTCTAGATTTCTGTACCTGGAACTGGCCGGGGGATAGTGGCTCCATGCACCTGTGTTCTCTGTGCACTATGCACCAATCTCTACCTCAGAGCAGTCCTGAGGGTCTTGACTCAGAGGACATGGCCTGTCCCAACTCCTACCCATGTGGCACCCACAGAGTACCTCACTTCCCTCCAAGGAAACACACCTTCAGCTCATCTCCTAGTATCTTCTCTGTAGACATGTGACTGGATTTTTTAAAAGTCTCTCATCTACTTTATATGTATTCAAACATTTTGGATGCAGTGTGGCCTGAACGAGCCAGATGCAACTTCAAATCTTACTCCACCCCTTGTTCCATATATGACCCGGGGCTCTGTAATAGCTCTCAACCTCAGTTTCCTCCTAGATGAAAAGGAGGTAATGTAGTCTACTTTGCAGGATTCTTGAGAGAATCAAATGACAACAAAATAGAGGATACCAATTAGAGTATCTGGCATGTAATGGGTACTCTATAGTGTCTGGAGACTGGATAGAGGGCAGGGATAGAGGGCAGACGTTGAAATCGTTAATTTTACCTACTAAAACAATGTAATAATGGATTTCAAGCTCTGAGATGAAATATGTACCAAAATCTTTGTGTAAAGAATGGCATTTTTATGTTTTAAGTTCAACAATGTGTAAATGCTCAAAAAATATTAGTGATAACATGAAGCGATTTTAAATAATCAATTTGTAAGTATATGTATTTGTGTCTCAAGTTATCTCACAATGTATATGATTATTATGACATCAATTTTAAATGAATCTTTAAAATTAAACTTGTCTTTCTTTTCTTTCCCTATAGACAAAAATCCTAGAGAAACGAGACTTTTAGAGAATGGAATAAAAGAGCATCACAAAGTTATAAAGCCTAAACGTGGTTCATTGGGAAAGAATACCTAGAACTCTAATGCTTTGCGGGTCCAGGCTGATGGGAGAAACAAAAAGAATACTATAGCCCTTTGCTAATGCTAGGGCAGGGTATTTCCTTAGGCCATTTTCTAGGCATTTTACAAAGAAAGGTGCCACATATGATATTGCAATTAATGTAAATCAAGTGGATGTGATTTTAACTGGAGACAAAGAACCTCAAAGTTTTATGTGAGAATAAAGCAGAGACTCAAGAGTGTCCCTATAGAGCAGCCCAGAAGCCTGGGGGACTCATTGGTGAAACTTCCAGTTGGAGAAATGCTGTGGCTTGAGAGCCAAAGTCTTTGGAAAACGTTGTGGGAAAAACATACTCCATGGAAATGTGTGTCCTAAAAGTTTTCCGTATGAAAAAGTAAAAATATTTCTTCCTACCCAGCAGTGTTTTAATATATAAGTAGCTGAAGAATGAGAGGAAAGAACTACTGAGATATTTTAGGTTTAGGTTCAAACTTAGTCTTTGTGAATGCTTGAACTTCCACTTCGTTCTTTGGTTAAAAGAATGATTGAGAACAAAAAAAAGTGCATCAGATAATATTCTAAACATTATACAGTACATTTTCTTTCTTGGTAATTCCTACTGAGCTTGAGCCATTCACACTTCTCAGGAAGGGTGAAACTCAATGGATAACAAGAAAATCATTAATTGATTTTCAAAATAGACTTTTTAAAGTTACAAGAAAAACAACAGGCATGAGTGTTCTGGATTTTAATGTTAGGAACCAAGGCACCTGAGGGAGAAAACAGGTCTTTTCTTGTTTTCCCATAGGCTGGACAATGAATATTCAGATACAATCTTGGGACACTGAGGTCAGAGTATTTTTCAACAGGCTTATGAGTGAAGAGCAGACATTAGACCTGATGTAGGGGGCAGTGTCTCTCTTCAGAGGGAGGTAGTCAAAATTCCTCGTGGCAGGGAATATCTTTCTGAAGAAATTTCAAGGGAATGAGACTATGGTTAATTTGCTGCTTGGGTCCCTTTTCAGATACCCAGTACTTCCTACTCCCCTGTGTCTCATGAGGGAGGGGAGAAGGAGCATGAGAAATATCTAGAAATCTCAGATAGTTTGAGGGGGGGATCCAAAATCAGAAAGGCCCAAACAAAGCAATTTGGTATTTGGAAATAGGTCACTAAACCTCAAGCCAAAAGGAGGAGGTCATAGCAGAGCTGCAAAAGGGAGGGATGTGTATAAGCCCTCCACTGGCGCCCCCAGTGCCAGTAGCCAGAGTAGGGCACCAGAGAGAGTCAGAAGTTTCCAGATGTCCAGTGGGTACGAGAATGCCAAAGATTGTGAGGATCCTGGAGTCATGATAAGGAGGACAAAGGATGTGCAGAGCTTGGGGCTGGAAGCTAGAGTTGGTTTGCAACAGGGACAGAGGCTGACACCCAGAGAGCAAACACAGAGGGAAAAGCCATGTCAGTGGAGGCCAGGTTGGACCAGAAGCCTCTTCCGCTGCATCTATGATGTTACATGGTTTTCCTCTTGTTATAGGTTCCTCCTGCCTCACAGGAAGAAGGATGGGTGGGTGTGGTCCTTTGGGACTGAGTATTTACACTCAGAGAGATTGAGTTAACCTGGTAAAGCTTACGCGAAACAGGAAGTGACTCAATACGCTGAATAGGTGAGTTGAGGTCTAC
This sequence comes from Rhinolophus ferrumequinum, assembly GCF_004115265.2. Classification (NCBI taxonomy): domain Eukaryota; kingdom Metazoa; phylum Chordata; class Mammalia; order Chiroptera; family Rhinolophidae; genus Rhinolophus; species Rhinolophus ferrumequinum. The sequence continues at coordinate 36,428,217 of NC_046301.1, forward strand.
GTCCCTTTCCACCAAGTACAGCAAGTTGAGTTCATATGTTATAAATAAAGGTGCTTTTCTGCATATGAATGATTGTGGATTTTAAAAACTGATTACAAATGAGTACTTAGTGAATTATTGAACTGGAGAACTGGAAAAAAGGTAAGATTGGTGGGGTCAGTATAACGAAGCATACATTGTTTTTATACTTTTAATCTAAGAAATACATTTGCACAGGCATAACCAACTGATCTGCAGTCTAGCATTTATTTTTTGGTGAGAGAAACTAGGGATTTAAACTATGCACAAGTAGGGGATGTGGGAGGAACAAAAAAACATTTTAAAACCTTTTAAATTTACTGTTCGTGGTTACAAGTTTCCTTAGGAGACATAATATTTTTTTTTCTCTCGTCTAAAAAAATAATTTGGACTAACCTCAAAAAAGCTGGGTTTAATGTTTCTCAGACTGTTTCCAAGCAGACTAAAATACCAACAACTTCATATCCACAGGGAGAGATTTATGGTTCACCAAGTTTTGCATGATTCATGCTGAAGAGCTTACACGCCTGAGATGCATGATGTGCCTTCTGAATGCAATGTATGGAGCACACATACCTAAGCAGGGGTTCTTTACAAAGGCTGCGTGACCCAGGGGTCACTGTTGAGAAAGTAGAGTCACTGAAAGGAAGACAAGAGCGAGAGAACGGGCAATATTTCACATGCATTTTTGATCTGCATGGGAAAAGCATCCTGGTAGCAGCTTCAGAAATTTGAGTTAGATTCATCTCTGAGCCAACAGTTTCAGATGCTTATTCAAGCTCGTTCTGAAGCAATAGTTCTGGAGCCTGAAAATGTGAGTTGCGGATATTTTTTTAATAAGGTAAAGTCATGAAAAAGTCATCAGGATGGCTGAACCATGGTCAAAACTGTCCGAGTTAGATAACTAATTTAAAATGCACAAAAAGAGCATTTTAAATGGTCCATATGGTTAAACAAATAAAGTTTTGGAAAAGGCTCTATAAATTCTAACGTGGTATGATGAGCTCAGTTAATACTGCTATTGTTCTTATTTTCACTTTCAATCATCACTGCCATCAGCAGCTCCAACAGGCCAGAGGTAACTGGTCACACACCCAAATATCATCGTGGTCCATCTGGCCGTGGGAGAATGAGGAGGCTCTGAGGTCTAATTACGGACAGACGCAGATCTGTTCTGCCACTTACTTGCTTCTATCAGCAAAGGATCACAAGACTTATTTGAATCGCAAAAATGGCTGTAAGTAAAATAATGAATGTAAGTTGTTCTCATAGTAAAGTACTCAAATAATTTCTTAAAGTTGTTATTGTTATTCCAAATCATTAAATGGGCGTTCAATGCAAATGATGCTAATATGACCCCTAAGCTATGATGACGCCATCATATTGAGGCCTTTGGCAATATCGTCAGTGATACTTTTGGTAGGTTGGCCTTTTGGCTTTTACCCCAAGATATTTTTTTGACTTGGAAACTGTATGTTGGAGTTTAGAAGTCATCTAAAACCTCTCACCTTGCAGATAAGAAATCTGAGGAAATCGACATTTCAGCTAGGTATGATATTATTTTTCTGTTTGTCTTCACCAGGTCTACTTTCATACCTTCCATTTCCTTTCCTTAACACACCTCACTCAAGTTTTTGTCTCCGCCATGCCATGCAAGGTTCTCTTGCTAAAGCCAACCAGGACCTCCAACTTGCCAAATCTGAGACAGTTTTCAGTCCTCATTTTTTAAAGACCACTCAGCAGCACTGACAGAACTGATCATTTTTCCTTGAAACGCTTTCATCATTTGACACCCTACTCTCTTGGGTTTCCTCTATCTTGCTGGTATTTCTTCTCATCCCCTTCCAGACCTCTCCATGTTGGAGTGCTTCAAGATCCAATTCTTAGGCCTCCTTTCCATTTACATTCACTCTCTAAAGAGACAACAGAGTCTCGTGGCCTTAATATTATCTCTTTGGTGGTGTCTCTGACATGTACAGCTCTAGTTCAACACCTTTGTGATTTGTATTTCCAACTGCCTACCTGACATTTCCATGTAGAAATCTATAATAACACCTCAAACTTAATGCGGCCAAAACAGAACTCTTGATTCCCTTCTATCTCCCAAACCGTTCCTCCCTCACTCTTCACCATATCCATAAATACTGTCTTTCACCCAATTCTTAGCCCCAAACCCAAGAGTCATCCTTGATTTTTTTCCCCTTACATTTCAAATGTTATCCATCACAAAATCCTATCATATTTATCTTGAAACCCCATCATTTCTTGTGCCCTCTACTAACTATCATTATTTTCACAAGCTACCATAATTTTTTGCACAAACTACAATAATCTATCAAGTGGTCTTGCTTTTTTTCTTACTACAGCCAGCCTATTATTCTCCATGCAGGTGCCAAAGAGATATTTTAAAAATTAAATAAGATTATATAACTTCCTTGCTTGAAGTTTTCCTGGAGCTTCCCATGATACTTTGAATAAACACCGAACTCCTTATCCTGGCCTATAAGTTTTCTGTTTATTTCTCCAATTACATCTTCCATCTCTCTCTCTCTCTTTTTCATCATGCTGTACCCACTTTGATCACCTTCCTCTAATCTCACTTACTCTAAGCTCGCACATATTATTTCCACAGCAGGGCTTTTAAACTTGATCTTTCTCTGCTGGGAATGGTTCCCCCGCCAGACCTTTACGTGGTTTGCTCTTTTAATATCATCTCAATTCCTTGCTTGACTCTCACTTCCCTGACCTTCTATCAAAAATAAATTTTTCTTTCTCAGTGTCATCCTCTCTCCATACCTTTACCCTGTTTTCTTTTTTCTTCATAGTATTCATCAATAGTCAAAATTGTATTTTTTGGTATTTGTTGATCTACTAACTGTCTCCAAATGTAAGCTTCGTGAGGGCAGAGCTTTTGCCTTGTTAATTCTTCTATCTTCTCTGACTGAAATAGTGCTTGGCACATTGGAGCAATGAGTCATGCACAATAGGCACTCACTGAACATTGGTACAGTGTTTGCTGAATGAAGGCTGAATGACTGACACCAGACATTAAATGGAATGATGGGAGTAAAATAGGGAGATGAGAATAACACAGTTTACTCTGCGATACTCTGTGATATTTTGGTTCAATCCTGATTTTTTATTCTACCTACAGTCACACAATTGTTTTTCTTCAGACTGTTCCCATATAAAAATCATCACCATGTAATAAGCTTAAGAAGCACTAGAATGGAAAATAATAGTCAGCATAATTTAACAGTCTTTGGAAAGCAATCTTTGGAAAACCACAATTATGATCTTATCTCAGATTTGTTCTGGAAGACATTAATAGTAATTTTACTGCACAGCACTGAGGAATTTGCATTCATATCAACCCATTTGAATGAACATAAATCCAATCATTCATTACTTTAGGCTTATGAAATAAACCTTAGGACCAAAAAAGGTAAATTAAAAGGCATACTCATATGTAATAATTTTAACTAAATAAGGGTGACTAAAACTTTAAAAACAGAATGAAACAGCATTGACAATTTGCCAAAAAAAAGTTAGTAGTAGATGAGGCTTTTCAAATATAGATTAGTGGTGACTTTTTATAGGTTTTGGCATACATCTCAGTTTCCTCTAAACAACAAAGAAGAAAAACATTGGTGCGTCCTTCCTTCTTAATTTTATACAAGGACAATTACTTTTGGCTCCAAACATTCAAGGGGGAAAAATTCTTATTAAACAATAACAAAAAGCTTTGGACTTTTTAATCCTTAAGTTTCTGAGCTTTTCCTTCTTTTAAAGCATTTGTATTATTGTTTATTAGCACATGTATATACATACAAACATATACATATATATATACATGCATATGTGTGTGTGTATATATACATACATATATAAATATATATATAAATATATATATATATATATATATATTTATATATATATATGATACTACATGTTTGTTGCATAGTATATTGCTCCAAAACTTATTGGCTTAAAACAACAATAAGTAGTTGCTATATGTCCTCCATGGATAAATGATGACAATATTCTTAATTTCAACTGAGATTTGTCAAAACTCTCTCTTGCTTGCTCACTTTGCTCACATAAATACACTATTAATATGGTTTAGGGTTTTTATTCCACCAGTGGAAGTTTTGATCACCACTCCAGGCTGCCTCCTCTTTCTCCTTCTCCACTTGATTTTTTTCTCACTTACTCTTCTCCCTCTCTAAATTCCTCCTCTAAATTATTTTGTAATTACTTACAGTTTAAATCTTAAAAAAGATCTTACATACCAGAAGCAATAACTCCCAAAACACACTGTGTATTTAAGTAAATTGGATGGCCACTAAAAACTAGTTATAGACGTCAGCAGTAGATATAAATGGCAAAAAAAATATTATTCTCGTATTTTCAAAGCATATAGATGTGGATGCTAACCGATTCATTGAATAGGTATCAGGGACCATTTAAAAACGTCTAAATAAGTCTATCATGTGAAAACAGAAAATAAAGAAATAGGGAAGCACAATCCACCTATCTCACAGCACTGACTGCGTAACAGAATTTTCAAAGGTACACATTAGAACATCTTAGTACCTATACCCTCACATATGGCCAAGAAAACAGTCCTCCATTCTAGGGAAAAGCACAGCAACATTGCCTTTTTATTAAGAAAGTTATGAGACCTGATTACTGCAAGGAACGAAAATAACTCTAGCATGGTCCCCCAGCAATCGACTTTTAAGTTGGAGCCTGACTTTGTGAAGTCTTACATTTGGCAAGGCTGTAGGGATAACACAGTGGGACTCAGCGTTCAACAGAGCACTGATCCGTCGAACATTCCAGCCCTGACTCACTGGAAGTGGCTCGTAATGTTCTGCGTAATCCTTAGAGTCCTGCTTAGGAAAATTTGCTTATTTCATCTCCCTCAGTTCTGCGACCATGCCCAGCTTTCCCATGCTACTGATTAAAACAGAGTTCCTTATGTTCTGTCACTCCACCCACTCTTTCCTCTATTATCTGAACCATTAAAAGCACCACCAAAGATGGAGAATATTTATAAATAACTGTAGGGATAGTACAGTGTCTATTTAGTCTATGTTTGCCAGCAGATTTCTATCCTTTGACATAAACATGATACATGTGCATGCTATCCTTCCAGAGCTGAGCTGGAATTCTAGAGTTCTTGCCCTTGTGTGAACTGTGTTGATATTGTCAAGAAATTTTAATGCTTCCAACTTGACATTAATAATGTCTTGATATTTATGGAGCAATGACTATATTAAGAAAAGAGAGGTTGAGAGACATGAAGTACCATGCCCCAAGCCACACACAGCCATTAACAGGAGCAACAAGGGATGGAGCTCAGGGGTGTGCGATTTCAAAGCCAGTAGTACACGGTATTACTTCCCTAATGGGGTAATTTACACTGAGTAGATATTAGTAAGTCGTAACACCTAATGTTAATTAACTGCTTTTATAATTCAACAAACCTTAATATTAACATATATGCTGCGTGAGTAGCTCCAAAGATATAAAATATGATCTCACTAATGTAACATCTATTGGTTAAGTTTCCCTTACCTCCAGCAACTGACTGAAGCTTTAATGACATAGAAAAGAATGACACAGGCCTGTATGCAAGAGAGAGAAATCATCTACCTAAATAACTGTAAACTACACAAGGAAAGTGCAATAATACTGTGGGGATTGAAAGGAAAAAGTTCCAGTTAGAAGCATCAAGAAAGGCTTTGTGGAGACAAAATACTTGGGTGGGGCCCTGAAGAATGACTGGGAGATGGGTATAGGAGGCCAGGAAAAAAGAATGTTTACGTTAAAGCCAGCTAAGTAGGATACTTTTTTTAACCTCAGTGAATGTTGTTGGAGATAAATCAATCTTTGACCTCAATTTACTAAGATTATAGTGAATTACTAGATTACTTTAGAAAAAGATACACCTTTCAAATGTGCTTCATTTTAAAAGAAAAAGTACACTAAGTAAGTTTTAGTCAATTTTGTTAAAAAAAAAAAATTATAATTTCTGCATGTGGAGAACATACCCTAAGGTGAACTGCAAGTCACACATCCCTGCCCTTGAGTGCAGGCAGAACCTGTTGATCAACAGGATATGGAAAAGGAGATAGGAAGTCACTCACTTGATCAGATTACAGTTTATGGCAAAGGTGACGGGATGTCACTGTCATGGTCATGTATGATCATATATGATCATGACTCCATTTTAGCAGACTAGAGAGAGACTTTCCTACTGGCTTTGAGAGCTTTGAAGATGCAGACTGCCCATACGTTGAGCTGTTTGGGGGATGGCCACGTGACAGAAATTTCAGGAACTTAGGGCAGCCTCCACCCACGACGAGTAAGAAACTGGGGCCCTCAGTTCTGCTGCTGAAAGGAAATGAACTGTGGGAACACCCGGCAACAGCTTGGAAGTAAATTCTTCCCCACTGAGCCTTCAGATGAGAATGCAGCCCAGCTTTCACCTTGATTGTAGCCTTGTGGGGCCCTAAGGAGATGACCCAGCTGACCTATGCTCAGACACGACCTACAGAAACTGTGAGATAATAAACACGTGCTGCTTTAAGTCACTAAATACGGGGTAATCTGTTACACAGCATCAGAAAACTAACACAGTGCAGGAATCAACATAACTTTTTTTTAACAAAAAAAAATTTGATGTATTCACTCCCTTATTGCTCTGAACTATCTTCTAAATCAAAGGTGCTTGTCTGAATGATTTAACCACTGACTCATTTACCAGTGGTCAGAATCATCTGGCAAGACTGTTAAACTACAGACTGCTGGTTCCTACCCCCAGTTTTTAGTAGATTTGGGGTGAGCCTGAGAATTTACGTTTCCCACAAGTTCCTAGCTGACGCCGATGCGGCTGGTTTGGGGGAGCACATTTTGAAAATCGCTGATCTATACCAATTTATTTTCTAAACAGTTTTGTGTCGATTCACAATCTCTAAAGCAAAAGGATTTAACTTAAAATATATTATGCAATATACTACAGCCTTTGTGTCACCATTATGCAAACATTTTCTCCTGTCCCTACATCCATTATCATGTTTTTCTTTTCTGAAGAAACAATTACAAATAAAGTCAGAAAATGGAACACAATGGGAATTGATAAGCACAGGTATCAGACTTTTCCCCAATATTTGAGTTGTGACTTGGTAGTCAAGACGCTGCAATACTAGTAAAACTGGGGCAAAATAGGAGTGGTAAATATTATTCGCATTCTAGCAGTTATAATCTTTCAAAATGTTGGAATTCCTTTGATGTTATTTACAGAGTCTCAACCAAAAGATGTTACTGTTATCCAAAAAGCCTCCAATAAAAAGATAAAATTTCGCTTGGAAAAGTTGTGTAGCCTCAATGACACTAGGGGAACAGATATGGTGACCTGTAAGCCCTTGCAGTTCTTTATCCCATGGCCTTATAGAATGGAAACTGGCCTCTTTTTCTACTACAATTAAATTTCCCTGTCTTCTCTACATGTGTTGACCATAGAGCCTGAATTTCCTCAGACAGCTCCAGTTTCACATATGCTGTCTTACTGTCACACTGTCATAGCGTGTGTCTGAATTTTTTACTTGAAAATATGGCCATCATATTTCCATTTTTCACCCTTAAGAATAATAGATACAATTGGAACTAGGCTATACATCCTCTGCCTTTACTGTCCTTTCTCAGAGTTTATGCCTTTGCTGAGAGCTAGGCATGCGCTTTTTTTTCCACACAGGAGTAAAAATTGACCCTCAAACTGAAAGTAAAACTTCCTTACCCAAAGCTTCAACTTTGGGGCAGTGTGCTGACATGTTGTCCTCTCCCCTATGCCTCTGTGGTGACAATTTATCTGCCTATTTGACTGGCTGGTTAGAGTGGAACACCAACCCTACTACTATATAGTAAAATAGGAAAAACCTCAGGACATGCAAATAAATACTACTAATAATAAGCTCTTCCTTATTAAGTACTTATTGTCTGTCTTTCTCCATCTACACATTGAAGCAATTAGTAGTAAATGGAGTCCAATTTGATCTAAAATCTGTTTCATTTTCTTTCTTAGCTCCAAAGTCTCTATTTTGGAGAACTCTACTTCACTTTGGAGAACTCTAAAGTGCCAGAACACTACTTCAGCTTTGGCACTTCATGGCTGCCTTGCAGGTGTAAATCACTTTCTCTAGAGATGTTCCAACCTGAATATCATTATTTGATCATGCAGATTTCTCAGGTAAATGTCAAGGACCTTTTCTTAGACCCTCGGCCAATGCCATTTTCATTAATGGCCTCTCAGTCCTTCACCTATTGTCTCAACCTCTTTTGATTGCTTCTCTCTTCTAGGCAGGATCTCTAAAACTCTAACATTTTCCAATTGTTATCAGTCACATTTTTTGGCCTCTTGATACACTGACTTATTTCTTCTATATTTTTAAACTATTTTTAGAGCAGTTTTAGGTTCACAGCAAAACTGAGCAGAAGGTACAGAAACATCCCATATAATCCTGGCCCCAACACATGCAAAACCTCCCCATTAACAACAGCCCCCGCCAAAGTGGTGCATTATTACAACTGATGAACCTACATGAACATATTATGATTACCCAGACTCCATTCTTTACATTAATACAGTCTGTGGGTGTGGACAAAAGTATAAAACCATGCATCCACCATTACAGTATCATGCAGAGTAGTTTCACTGCGCTAAAAAATCCTATGTTGTGCCTATTTATCTCTCTCCCTCCCCCAATCCCTATGAACAACTGATCTTTTCTACTATCTCTATAGTTTTGCCTTTTTCAGAATGTCATCTAGTTGGAATCATACAATAGGCAGCCTTTCCAGACTGGATTCTCTCACTTAGTAATACACATTTAAGGTCTCTCCATGTTGTTTCATAGCTTGATATTTCTTTTCTTTTCAGTCCTGAAATTATCTGGATGGACCACAATTTATTAATTCTGGGAGTTGATGTTCTAAGACACTAAAAATAATAACTTTCACAAGACCCATAGGGTCATAAGATTTTTCTGCCCTTGAAAGAGAGTTGCTCCCATACTCATAAATTGACTAGAAATGGAGAAAGGTTTGGTATTATTTCAAATATTTATTGAAACGTACTATGTGCTAAGCACTGTGATAATGCTAGAAAAACGTGAATGAATGAAACACTGTCTTTGCCCTTATGGCTTCATATTTTGTGTCAAAGAGGTTTTCTTTCTCTGGTTTAACTGCCAATTCTAGAATCCCAAATCTTCATGAAGGGAATCGTTTGATTAGGGTAATCTGATAATCCAACAGCCTTTTTAGAATTCACATATGCATATTTTATGCTTAAGTGGAAAAGAAAGAAAAAAATGGAAAGAGTGATATACTAGGGACTTGCTCTAAGCTGGTGAAAGAGCACAGAAAAGTGATAAAAACAGGGACATTTTATGGGTGGGGACACAAATCTGATTTTCTTTTGGACCCATGATTTCCTGACCTGATAGCATTGTTCTGATTAGGCAAAACTTAATGAACGAATCTGAGGGGTCAGACCCAATGCATCTGAATCTGAGGGGTCAGACCCAGGTCAGACCTGAATACATACAGCAGTAAAAAACATTTAATTTGGAAATGTTTCATTCAACTCTCCTCTTCTCTCCTGCACACAGTCCTTAGCATTTCCCCAAAGGTAACCAGGTTCACGGGATTGTTTAGATCACATAAAAAATGGCATGAGTAGTTCTTACATGGATAATGCTTTTACTACCAAAACAATCACTTGGAATTCTGTAGCACAATGTATTCAATTATAAAAGTCTACTGTGACAATATTGGAATGAGAAAGGAATGAAAAATAATAAGTAGGAGAGAACTCTAATGCACACTTCTTAATACATTAGAACCTGTGCTTTTAAAAGGTAGCACTATTAATATAAATAGGGGAATGCAACTATATGGAAACATAATCTAAAATAAAATGCAGATTATTGCATTACTCTGAATCTTTTAAGTTTTTATATATATACACATATGTATATAAATATTTTAAAGAATACATCATTATTTCTCCAGTGTCTCATAGTCTCTAAACTAACAATATCATCACTGTTTATGCTTTAACTAATATACAGTGGGGTATCCAATGTACTACTAACAATATATGAAGATGATTCAAAGGAACGTAGTAAAAGGAATACTGAACCAAGAAACTGGGGTCCTGGCTTTGATGGTGATGATGATGATGATGATACTAATAACGAAAATAAACAGCCACTATCAATTTGTAGTCACTTATTGAATGCCAGGCACTACCCTCTATGCTTTCCATGAATTTTCTGTAATGTAATCATCTCAATGGTCAACTTGGCTTTAAAATTTTATGGATCCTTTGATCCACTGTAGGAAGACCATGAGATTAGAGTCCTATTGTTTTTGTTTTCTTTTTAAATTTTATTAAATGCATTGGGGTGACATTAGTTAATAAAATTATATAGATTTCAAATATACACAATTCTATAATTTTGCAAGGCCTTCTCTTGGGAAATCAGGGGAATATGCCTGTAACCTTAAGAATGTGGAGGATAGTTGTGCAGGTGCCCTGTAGACTGACCATGGTACAGAGAAAAGAGAACTGACTATGATAGAGATACTTTCGTCTCACTGGTCCAGATTCCCAAAGAAGCTAACCCAATGCAATCAACAGAAGCAGAAAGGAAATGGGGCCTCCAAGAGTCATTCCTTAGTGTCACCCCCTTCCTGGATATTCTGGATTCTGGAACTTTAATTAGATACTACTCTCACATGTGAGGTTAGTCTTTTTCCTCAGTTATCTGGAAAGGGAACTGCTGAGTGTAAGGAAACAGTCTGACTTAGGTGACTGCCATGGCGTGTGGTCCTTTGAGTTGAGAGCTTTCATGGGGGAGAGGCCTTGCCTGGCACTGACATCCAGGTACTCTCCCCTCTCCCACCTACCCTCTTTGCCAGGGACAGCAAAGGCAGAGAACCCCAGGAAGCTTTCAGACTTATGTTTTTCTCTGGGATTCCCCTCTATTTGGAGCAAAAATTTCTCAGACAAAGGAAGCAAGTCCCCATCTGCTACAATTTGGAAATTTCCAAAATCCCCCTATTTATGTTGTGTTTGTTTTGGAAGATACAGGAGATGTCCACAGATAAATGAAAGTCTCCTGAAGGATGTTTTGAAAATATTGCAAAACTGAATCACAATGAAAGTCAAACTGCAAGCAAGCTTTTATTTTTAGGCACCATGCCAGACCTGAACAAACAAAAAAAGCAGAAAATAAACAAGAACAGCAAGTTAAAAGGTCCAGTCAGCAACCTCATTCAAACGCTATCTACAACATTGGAGTGACCAGCTCCAATCAAAGTTGTAAGTTTAACTTTAAGCTGCTTCTAGACCTAAAATCATGGTACTGCTCACGTAGTAGGAACTGAATAAAAGCATAGAATCTATCATTACGAGTTGAGTGGAATTTAGAGTGACTTTTCACAGGAGTGATTATTCACAGGACTGCAGAATGATAAGACAAGGAACTTCATCATTAAAGCCTTTAGTCAAAATCTATAATGTCTTCATTTAAAAACAAATCTCAAATGCATGTAAACTAAATTAAATGTCTGTCCTAGAACTGTGCTAGTTGCTGGGGATTAAAAAATGATTGCCACCTCCCACGCTACCTGATGTCAAAGGTATATACATGATGCTACCTGATGACAAGGCTATAGTAATCAAAACAGCCTGGTCCTTGCATAAAAACAGACAAATCAACCAAGGAAGAGAATAGAGCACCTAGAAATAAACCCATACCTATATGCTCAATTAATCTATGACAGAGGCAGCAAGAATATGCAATGGAGTAAAGATAGTCTCAATAAATGGTGCTGGAAAAACTGGATACATGCAAAAAAAAAAAAAAGAAAAGAAAAAAGAAACTAGACCACTTTCTTACACCAAATACAAAAATAAACTCAAAATGTATTAAAGACTTAAATGTAAGACCCTAAAAAGTAAAAGTCCCAGTAGAAAACATAGGCAGTAAATTTGGTGACATTGCTCTTAGTAGTATTTTTTTTTTTTTCTGATATAGCTCCTTGGGCAAGGGAAACAAAAGAAAAAAAATAAATAAATGGGGTTACATCACACTAAAAAGTTTTTGCACAGCAAAGAAAACCACCAAGATGAAAAGATAGTCTACTGAATGGAAGAAGATATTCACCAATGATACATATGATAAGGGGTTAATATCCAAAGTTTATAAAGAGCTCATACAACTCAACACACACACACACAAATCACAAACAATCCAATTAAAAAATGGGCAGAGGACCTGAACTGACATTTCTCCAAAGAGGACATACAGATGGACAATAGACATATGAAAAGATGCTCAACACCACTAATCATCAGAGAAACGCAAATTAAAACCACAATGAGATACCACTTCACACCTGTCAGAATGGCTATCATCAACAAATGAACAAATAACAGTTGGTGAGGATGTGGAAAAAAAGGAACCCTCATATACTGTTGGTGGGGTTGCAAATTGTTGCAGCCACTATGAAAAACAGTTTGGAGGTTCCTCAAAAAATTAAAAATAGATCTAGCATATGACCCAGCAATTCCACTTCTGGGTATTTATCTGAAGAAATCCAAAACACTAATTCAAAAAAATATGTGCACCAGTATGTTCACTGAAGCACTATTTACAATAGCAAAGATATGGAAGCAACCTAAGTACCCACTGATAGATGACTGGATAAAAAAGATGTGGTACACAGATACAAAGGAGTATTTACTCAGCCATCAGAAAAGGTGAAGTACTGCCATTTGTGACAACACGGATGGAATCTTGAGATTATCATGCTATGCGAAAAAAGTCAGACAGAAAAAGTTGAGACTCATGATTTCACTCATATGTGGGATATAAAAATGAACGCAACAAATGGGTAAGACAAACAAATAAACAAACAGACACAGACGACAGTTTAGTGGTTATCAGAAGGAAAGGAAGATGTAGAAAAGAGTAAAGGGGGTCACATATATGGTGACAGAAGGAGATTTGACTCTGGATGGTAAACCCACAATGAAATATACAGATGATGTTATTATAAAATTGTGCACTTGAAGCCGCCTATATAATTTTATTAACCAATGTCACCCCAACAAAATTAATTAAAAAAAAAAAAAAAGAATGGGCCTAGAGGGTATTACACTAAGTGAAATAAGTCAGATGAAGACAAACACCATGATTTCACTTGGATGTGGAATTGAAAAACAAACAAACAAACAAAACAGAAACAAATTCAGATACAGAGAACAAACTGATGGTTGCGAGATGGGAGGGGGTTGGGGAGCTGGGTGAAAGAGGTGAAAGAAGTACAAATTGACGGTAACAAAATAGTCATGGAGATGTAAAGTACAGATTAGGGAAATAGTCTATATAATATTATAATAACTACGTATGGTGTCAGGTGGGTACTAGACTTATTCAGGGGGATCACTTCATAAGTTACATAGATGTCTCACCGCCATGCTGTACACCTAACACTAATATAATATTGAATGTCCATTGTAATTGAAAAACTAAAAAAATTTAAATTAAATAATAAAAAAAGTAAAAACATATTTGCAAGGGAAAAAATGATCACTATCAAAACATATTTGCAAGGGAAAAAATGATCACTATCTCCACAGATATGGTATTCCTCCAGAGTACGATAGTCTAGTGATGTAACAGAGCATTCAAATGGATAAATGCCACTCAGTCGGATAATAAATATAATCCACCTATTAAACCTACAAATATTTACTGAGTGTTTATATGTGCCCGTTACTTGGGGTAAGGGCCAGGGAAAGGTGAAGAACAAGACAGACACAAGCCTGATGTGAAAGAACCTATAATCTTGTGGGGAAACAATCCTTACAGAGTCATTAAATGAGGGTTATCATGGGGTAAGTCCTCAGTGCCAGGGGAGGACACCGAGGGTGACCTCATCTAGTCTGTGCCTCCTGGAAGGCAGAGCACGGTGTTTACATGGAAGGAGTTGGTCAAGCAAGTGGAGAAGAGCCAGTGGGAAGGGCGGGAGTCCAGAGAGAGAACCTGAATCACTGCACATAGAAAGGAGTGAAAGAATTGCCAAGACATTCTTTATAGTTTAAAGGAAATCTAGCTACATTCAATAAATTACTTAAATTGTTTTCTCATTTAGTGCTAAACAGAGATGATATAACTATAAATCACATCTTATGATCAGTATATGCCGGGTTACCATAATGAATTAGTATGACTGCAGGGAAGAGCAAATAAACCAATCTTTTCAACCAATTACACGTTGACCTGTGTAACTTACTACACCTTTTGAAATAAAGAAACATACTCAAAAACTCCTATTGTTGATTTTCTTAAACTATAGTTGAAAAATACTGTCCTAGTAAGTTAGTGCCTGGAGCATCAGAACGACTAACTAAAAAAAATCCCCACAAACTCCTGAGGCAGGTATGTTCATCAAGCAGAAACTGTTCTTGTTCTCAAAACATCATGTATTTGGCCTTCTAGCCGAATGAATTATTTATGAGATATTAAGAGAATATCTTAATACTACCACGATACTTTAAACAAATCTGGCTTTAAAACACACAATCTTCTCCTCCAAGTAACTTCGTGTGTGTGTGTGTATGTGTGTGTGTGTGTGTGTGTAAAATTTTTATCAAATGTATTGGGGTGACATTGGTTAGTAAAATTATATATGTTTCAAGTGTACAATTCTATAATACATAATCTGTATATTGCATTGTGTGTTCACCACCAAGCGTCAGTTCTCCTTTCATCACTATATATTTGACCCCCTTTATCCTCTTCTACAATTCCCCCTTTACCGTCTGGTAGCCACTAAACTGTCATCTGTGTCTACGAGTGTTTGTTTTTCTTGCTTTTTGTGGCTTTCAGTTTTATATCCCACATATGAGTGAAATCATATGGTTCTCAACTTTTTCTGTCTCAGTTATTTCACTTAGCATGATAATCTCAAGAGCCACCCACGTTGTCATAAGTGACAGTATTTTAACTTTTCTTATGGCTGAGTAATACTCCATTATATAGGTATATGTACATCTTCTTTTTCCAAATTCCCAATGGCATTTTTCAAAGAAATAGAAGAAAAAACCCATCATATTTGTATGGAATCCTAAGAGACCCAGAATAGCCAAAGAAATCCTAAGAAAAAAGAACTAGGATGGAGGTATCACACTCCCTGACTTATACTACAAAGCAACAATATCAAAACAGTATGGTATTGACAAAAAAATGGACATACAGATCAATGGAATAGAATTGAAAATGCAGAAATAAACCCACATAAATATGGACAGATACTTTTCAAAAAAGGAGCCAAAAACCAACAATGGAGAAAAGAAAGCCTCTTCAATAAAAGGTGCTGGGAGAATTGGAAAGTCACATGCAATAGAATTAAACTAGGCTTTCTAGTTTAATTCTGTCATCATACACAAAAATTAACTCAAAATGGATCAAAGACCTAAACATAGGACTTGAAACAACAAATTACATAGAAGAAAACATAGGTACTAAACTTTTGGACCTTGGGTTCAAAGAGCATTTTATAAATTTGACCTCAAAGACAAGAGAAAAGGCAAAAATAAATGAATGGGACTATATCAAACTAAAAAGCTTCTGCACAGCAAAAGAAACCATCAACAAAACAAAGAGGTATCCAAGTGACTACTTTCGGATACATTTTTTTGCTTCTCCAGGACAAATTTGGCCTTGACAATGAGCCAGAGGTCAGGTAGCTAAGGTCACTTCCTTTAAGGGTTAAGCAAAAGCAGGGGCTAGAAAAGTGGAGCAAGTCTAGGTCAGATAAAGAAGGCAGATGTGTTCAAGAGAAACTGGGTATGGGACTCAAGGAGAATGGAGGAACCAGCAATAATTGCCAGACTGAAGCAGAGAAGCCACGCTCTCCATGTTCATTAAAGCCCATTACTTAATTTCTCTGAATACAAAAATCAGGTCTAGCACAATCCACATTGTTTTCTCAGAAACCACTTAAAATAGCTAAGCACGTTAGACTGCTGGCAATAAGAGCGAAGGCAGCGGATTTGCCAGAGTATGTCCACTTCACAAAGCCGGAAAGCCAGAAAGCTGGAGAGCCAGTAGGCTTTGTCTAGTGAAGCCAGGACATGTTAAAATGCGACCATTTCCCTTTGTGTCCTGATCTTGGAGCACTGGGCTTGAGTGTGCTCTGGCAAATAAAAATAAAGTCAGCTGCTGATTAAGTTCTGTCCACTCTTCCTCTGCTCCATAATGTTCCCGTTTGCCCTCCAAGATTTGTCCACTGTGAGCTTTCTAGGACCACTGAACCTCAGCAAAAGAGGCACTCACGTTCCAGGTTTTCATAGGCTGTATTGCCCTTTTTTTCCTCCCTTTCTTTCGAGATAATTATTCTTATCAAAAAGATCACACACATACCACAAATATAAGGAAGGAATCTTTCTCAGAACATTATTTCCTCAGAACATGACTAGCTTAAAAACTAGCGACCTCAAATAATAGAAATGAAGAAAAATAAGAATAGTTTTCTGGGCTGTCACTATTCTCTTTAAAATTTCTTCCATTTTTGGTATCTTAGAAATATGACAGTGCACCAGTTAGATCAGAGCTATCCAGCACTCGGAGTCTGATTTGGTTGTACAGAAATGAGCTGTACAGAGGAATAGATCTTGAAGCCAATGGGAAAAATGTTAAACTTGGGATGAAGTTAATCAAGCCCATATTATACTTAACATTCTTCTCTATTAAATAAAGGTCACTTCCTTCAAGATACTATTTTGAGCAAATAAGATTTCTGCAATTCTGCAAGACTGTAGTTAATTAAACAGAATAACAAAATGGAAAACAGATGTCGCAGAATGCTTTAAAAAGATTTTAATGACATTCTGCCTGTTTTTTTAAACTCATTTGCAGTTGCTATCATTCCCTGTGCTTAAGTTCATGAGTTGTTGGAATGGGAGGATTTATATCAATTTCATATAACTGGCAGTCAAAAAGCTATTCAAAGAGAAGTACAGTTGGGGGAGTCTTGTAGGGTTTCTTTTTTTCCTCCACAACCTGACCAGCTCTTTTGGCTTAAACTCTTGAACTCTTTTAAATTAACATTTCCCATCTTTCAAAAGAACTTTCCCTATCACCGACTCTGACGCTAGCTTTTAATGGTTCTTTCCGGTAGTCTCATGTTCAATTCTCCTGAAAGCACCTACCAGGTTGACTAAGAAACTTAATATCTGCCAATTCCAGCTCAGAAAAAAAATCATAGCATGACAAAATTTTCGGAGATGAAAGTCATCGTTAACTCAGGTATAGATATCCCACGTAAGACTTTTGATATAGTTCTTCCATACGATATCCAAAAGTCAAAATTATGAGAGTAAAGAGATTAAGCAGGTTTACTCTCTTAAAAAGCACATTCACAAAGGGAAAATGTAGAATTATATGAGTGACCAAATACAGGCTATCGTCTTGTCATTATTTCTCTTCTTTTATAATTCTTTTAAAACATCTTTCAGGATGTTTCCTAGGGCTTGAGACCATCTGATGATTATTGAGATACGTCCTCAGTGACATTACAAAATTCACAAATGCTGTGATACAGTAAGCTCAACCATCTTTTGGCAATGGCATGCAGCATTTTTTCAAGTTCCTATGGACATGGTAATTAAGAGGAAGCAATGAAGTATTGCTGTTTATATAAGCACCTCCATGTAAACTACAAATCAGGAGTTGTTTGAAAGTGAAACAATAATCTCTGCTAAATCAGGGAAGAGATGACATAAATAAATGCCACAAGCCTGAAGCAAAGGGACGCGGGAAGAACTCTAATTACAGCAGTAGCAAAGGAGATCTGAAACAGAAATTCACACAGCAAAGGTGCACCCTTCTGGGGCAATGGCTTGTTTCTGGTGATGCCTTTCATGGGTGTGACGGGGAGACCTGAAGCTTCTGTATTAATTATCATCACAACAGGCCATTTTCCCTGCCTGGACTTTATGCTCGAAAGCCTTATCCTTGTTTTCTAAGAAAGCTTCAGCATGGAAACATTTTGCTCAATAACTGTTGCAGTGATTAGTGTGATTTGCAACTTGTAATACTCTAAGTTTCATACATAAAAATATAAAAGTAAAATAGTAAAAACCAAAGGAATTAATTTGCTATAAATTGAAGCAGATGTGAACATGTGGGGTTAAGAAAGATTAACACGGGGAGAGACGGGTGGCGGAAAATCAGTTTGGATGTCGTGAGACCACTTGGAAATGAGATGTTCAGGTCTACAACAGAGTGGGGACAGCAGGAGTGAAATGGTAGGGAGAACACACAGTAATGAAGCAAACTGAAAATGACCAAACATGTGGACTGTTCCGATACTGGTCACATACCAGTCTCATGCATGTACTCCGTCCTCCACTGGGGCCCCTCAGTCATCTCGCATGCTTGAGGTACCACCCTCCCCGCCATGGTCGTGTCATTGTTCTAAATACGTCTTTTGAAAATGCGATCTTAGTTATAGAAAATGACTCGAAGCATAATTGATTCCAAACTCTGACTACTAACGAGTTTTAAGTTCTCCTTTTCCAAATCAGTTTCTGGCCACAAATCAATGAAACATGCAAAGGGAAAGGGCCTTGATAGTTGAGGAATAGGGCAAAGGTAATGTGGTTTAAAAATGAAAATGAGCGTTCGGATTCTTTCCATGCTTGGAATTCACTGACGCTACCCCTCCCAGCAGACTTCACAGCCCAGGAAATGCATTGGGTAACAGATGAGCCCCACAGCTGCTGTGTGCGCTGGCTGGCGTGCTGTGCATGTTCTACTCAGCCTGAAACCACTGTCACAGCAGCTCAGAAAATCAGGCTGTCCTTGGACTTGGAAGCAAGACCACTCAACTTCCAATAAGCTATGCTCTTTTGAAGGCTTAGGAGTATGCACTGAGTTATTCCTTTCTCTAACGTGGTCTTGGTCTGTTTCATGACTAAGAGAGAGCCGCTGTGGATACAGGGAACAAAGAGGTCCACCAAACAGGTTCTTCGGAAAGCTGGGCATATACCTAGGGATTGACCGAACTGCCCCATGTCAGCGGCAATAACCAAAATCTTACTCAAGCATGCGGAAGAGAGGCCAGGGAAAACAGAGGTAATGTGCTTTCGTGTTACCGCCGAGCACCTTGTTAATAAAGAAAATTGTCTTAGGAAAAACATTGGCGTCTGCCATTTGTGTGATCCATTACGTAAAGTGAATATGCTATACATAGAGAAAATCTTTTCCAAACTCCTCATTACTAACATAGCCAACAATTTCTCCTAACGTGCCTTAATCTTGCAAGTGTGTTTTCTTTAGTTTCTCACTCTGCAGATGTCTTCTCCATCTGGCACTCAAAAATATTGGTTACTTGCATACAATTTTGTTTAAAAAAAATGAAGACTCCAAATATGTTTTACATCGACAATCTTTGAGTCATCTTAGAGACAGGAGCACCTTGTACATCATGCTCCATTCCACTATTTTGAGGATAAGACCACCCAGTGTTTTAGCTCCATTCATTTTATAGGTCACATTAAGTCTGGGTGTTTAAAAGAGAAGGAAACAAAAACAGGTATTCTATTTTGCACACACAGAATTTTATAGCCAAAAGAGCAAACATGATTATCACTTTGCATAATACACTTGTGCTCCAAAAGGCACCTAAAAGTTGCCTTTTGAAAGAATGAAATTTCAGATGAACACAGACAACTCCTCTTTACTCTGTCATATGCAATCGGATCAGGCTCCTTCTTTTCTATCTTTGAACATTTCACACTTCATGTTAGTAACCATTCCTCTCCCCCCACTGCGATTTCTTCTCATGGGCTGCTTTTCTCTCCATGTCTCTTCATCACAACTGTCAGCACATTTTTGACACTGAGGTCACTAGTAATTAGAAGTATGAACTTGAGGGCCAATCGTTGTGAATGTTTTTAAACATGTCGTGGCAGATGATATTCCACTGTTTGTTAGCTCCCTAACAGCTACCCTGTTACACCCACGCTGAATTCTGACTTTTTTTTTTTTTCCAGATAACGGATGGAGATCTTTAAAATACTGTGCCCTCTGAAAGCCCCAAGTACGTTACAACTGGTCTCAGCCAGGCATGTGATTCCACACCCCTGTGCCAGATACTCACTTTCCCATTCTTTCTTGAAACTGAAAATGGACCCAAGACACAGTTGTGGTCACTGACACTTAAGGGAAAGTCTTCTGGAAAGCATTTTCTTCAGAATAAAATAAACAGAGCCCCACAAAACACTGCCTCTGCCCATCCTTCCTGCTCTGCAGACTGGTGCAAGGAATTGGTATTTGAGTGGCTGGGGTCATCTTTCAACCAAGAAGGAAATGCCAAACGTACCGTGACATCTCTGAGCTCCTGAAACAGCCCTGGGCTGCCAATACATACATCTATACACATACACATATACATGTACGGAGAGAGAGAGAGTTACTGAGTTAGTTTTGCCTAAATATGAATAGACAGCAAAATTAAGAAGTATAATTTTAAGGTAAGTACTTTGTACTCACAAAACAATGCCGTTTTTGAGAAAGGAAAAATGAAAGCAAAGGAAAATTGAAGCAAAGAATGGAGTCAAATTAAAATGTGATTAAAGGCAGACCTTCCAAAGCGGAGCTCATTCCACTATCAGTAGAGAGGATCTGGGTCTTTCTCTGCTATCTCCCTTTGGTAAAGTCTGCGTAAACTTGTGGGATGTTAATCAAATGTCCAGCTATTATTAGTAAGAGTAACTTTATTTTTCACATGGTGGTAGTTAAAGTAATTTGTGAATATGGGAGGTAAAGGAACAGGGAAAGACAAAGTCAGAAGCAAAAATGATAAAATTAATCTCCACTTTGCCAGAAGAGACACTCCCAGCAACACAGTCTCGGGGACATAGACTCAAAGCTACAACCCACTTCTCCCAGCCAAAACCAAAAAGCAAAACAAAAGTACACCCGTAACGGGGGTTCACCCACATGACTGTTGATTGTATATACAACAGTCTACTGCAAGCCCTCAGAACAACACTACCCAAGTAAAATTCAAGGAAGAGACAGAAAGAAAAAAATTAGTTAGAGAAAAGGAGTTTTAAAGTATGAATGGGTTTTTGGTCTCCTACACCCACTCTCTTTCTGACACCCTGATTCTGGTCACAATCTAATAGAAAAGGAAAGGTTAGAGGAAGAAAAGAGACAGACAGGGTTAACGTAATAATGCATTTTAATATTACTGTCATAGGTGGTTAATACACCTATTTTCGGGTGTTTCCCCGAAAATAAGACCTAGCCGGACCATCAGCTCTAATGCGTCTTTCGGAGCAAAAATTAATATAAGACCTGGTATCATATCACATCATATCATATCATACCTGGTCTTATATTATAGTAATATAATTTTAATTATATTAATTTTTGCTCTGAAAGACGCATTAGAGCTGATGGGCCGGCTAGGTCTTATTTTCGGGGAAACACAGTATGAGTAAGAGTGAGGTCTTCTTTTCTTACATCTGTTTGCATAGGAAAGTGAATGACCTCTTCTAAATACCCTCCTTCCTTCTCACTGGCAGTCTGGGGGGAAATACTGTCTGGGGGAAGCACTAAATAGAACTGACAGAGTGATGGCCAGGACCTTGCAGAGGAGGGCAGGGAAGCATGGACTTCCTGATGACCTTTTGGGAAAGGATGGTTTTTCTGTTAATGAGGAGAGTACATAACTGTTTTGACCCATCTTTTGAACTCAGTGGGTATGCTGATTGTGTAGGAGTAAGATACTGTTTAAGGACAATATTTTTCTGAATGTTTTGGTCATGTTTCCTGGCCTTAAATAACATTTCCAATAATCCCTGCACTGTTCTGAACTTTCAATGATGTTTTCTTGCCTAGGAACAAACAAGAGTGAGGGAGTGATTGGTTTTCTCCAAGGAAAGGCCACTGGCTTTTTTGTCAATTCGGGTTGTTCTAGGCATATCCCAAACAATGCATTTTAAATTTCTTCTGCATACAATGATTCAAGCCTTTCTAGATTAACTCCAGATTTGTTTTTCAAGTTATTCACAGCTTAGCACTGAATATAAGTCAATCAATTATATGATAAATAGGAGAGGAAAAGGAAAGTGGGAGTTTCAAGAGAGTTGACCAGAAAAGTGTCAATAGTTCTTTGGAAACTCTTTGTACACAGGATATTGTGGAACAGGGACTTCTCCATTGCCAGAGACTTGGGTGGAAGTTCTAGGTGTATTTTACTTTGTATCATTCTTTGTCACAGGAAGAGATGTAGATAGGCTCCAGAGAATTTAAAAACATCTCGCCAATGACATCTTAGTTGGTTATTAAAACAAAATGCTTTATTTTTTTTAAAAGCAGAAAGTGTGACAAGAATGAATTTTCAGTCTTTATCCAATGGTGTGTAACATGTCTTACAAAATCCTTCTCTCAGTCTCTTAACAGTTTTCTTCATGACAATATAGCTAAGCTTGTACAAACGAACAAGATGTCCATCAGCATTTTGCAGCCTAACATCTTAGCCTACCATCAGCACTACCCCTATTTCGGATAGCCAACTCACTAGAGTTCCTATGTGTAATTTCCAGGAACAACAGGGTAGTTTGAATGAAAACAAAGACTCCAAATTGGTCAGTTATTTTCTCTATATTTTTTTCCTCACCACCTTTTTAAGGTAGCGGAAGAAAAAATGAAAATAACATGGGAAGAATTTACTTGTAGTTTTTTGCGAGTTTTGCAGGTTGCTTATTTCAGAAACTTTCTGTATGGGTTAATCAAGTATCTAAGGATGCACTGTTGACATTCTCTTATTAATAACAAGAACAATGACAGGCAATATCAGTTGAGTACCTGTCCTGTAACATGTCTGTGCTAGCACATTATTTCATATGACCACAATCCTGTGAAGTAGGTACTGTCACGATTCCCTTTTACTGAAGAAGAAACTGAGACTTAGGGGTACTGAGAAGCTTATCCAAGGTTACCTAGCTTGGGGGCAGTGGAGAGTCTATCTCTGTCTTCTACTGCTTCCTTAGGCTAGAAAGAATCTTCCTTTAAAAACAATCTCCAAAGTCAAAAATTGGCATTTACTTAAATATGGTAGAGTGAATGGATACATTTATTTTTGTTGCTTCCTTAAATCACCCCCCCCAAAAAAAAATCGAGAGTAAAGGAGTGAAAAACTGTAAATTCATTAGAATAAAAAGTGATAGGATGAGTTGCCATCAATAGCAGGAGAGGAAAGTGGAAACCACAGTGCCTACAGAAAGTGAAGCAAACAAAAAGGAAACTAATTTGAGCAACTGAAAATGTGACCATTAGATTTCTCTGAACTTGGGGGAGAGGGATAAGAGTGGATACAAGAAGACTGGTTGAAAGTTTGTAGGAGATCAGCCAGCTCTACTCGCCCACCCTTGTATTAGTCAACCATCCCTCCTCCACCATTTTAGGAGACAGGAGGCTTCCATTATGGAGACAAAGAGCCATGTGTTCAGACCCCGAAACACATGGTACAGCAGAATGAAGGGGCCAGAGAAGAGGCTGAAAATGGGGATGACGAATTAAATGAACGTATCTACTAAATGATGAAAGCCAGCCCCTTCGCTCTGCTCAGCTCCCAAATGCCAGCTGCCAAGCATGTACCTGCCCCATCCACTCTCGCCCAGGAAAGGAGACTGAATATCTTTCCTTCTGGAGAAAATGATCAACCTGAAAAAAGACTTGTAGATACTGGCACTTGGGGTCCTTGCTCAATCATAGATTAACTCCTACCAGCTGACAAACCCCAATCAATCATACAGTTTTCAGCCAACTTGCTGGTGCCAGAGGTGATGAGACTCTTAAAGAAATCTTCAAACATGAAATTTAGCTGAAATAGATACAAAGGAGAAAAGGAACTTGAAAAAAATGGAGGAAAAGCAGGAAAAGGGGGGAAGCTGAATTACAACAATGACAACCAACCCTCCCCCCCAAAAAAAACCCTCTCCAATGATTAATATCTATAAAGAGACAAAGGACATTACTGCATCCACAAAACAGAATAGGATACCATAAAAATTTAGAGAATGAGAAAGAAGTCTTAGGAAATAAAAATATAATAGCAAAAATAAATTCAGCAGAAGGTTTTAAGACAAAGAAGAGGTCTACAGAAAGCACAACACAGACAGTCAAGAAAAGAAAAATATCAGAAATTCAGGAAGGAGTTCTGACATTGGAACAATGCAAGTTTTAGAAAGAAAGAACAGGGAAAATGGAGAGGAAATAAAAAAATAATGTAAGGCATTTTCCAGGATGTATAACCATGAGCTTTTAGATTGAAAGAGTCCACTAAATATCCTGTACAATGTCTAAAAATATTACATATCATAATGGAATTTTGGAGCACTGGGGATAGAGAAAAGATTCTACATATTTCCAGAATTGGGAGTAAAAGGCCATATGCAAAGGACCAGAAACCAGATCGGCATTGGATTCCTCTAAAATAACAGTAGAAACTGAAGAATCTGAAGCAATTCTTTTGAAATTCTTAGGAAAAACCTGTAATTCCAAACCTAGCCAAACTGTCAACTCAGTGTGAGGACAGAATAAAGACATTTTTTTTCAGACAAGTAGGGTCTAGAAACAATCTGTCCCGCGCTCTTTCTTTTAAAGCTACTGGAGGGCACGCTTCTGGCAAATGAGAGAATAAAACAAAAAAGTAAATGCATGGCATCTGCAGTCAGGAGAACCAGGATAGGAAAAGGTGAAAAGTACTTCCAGAATGATGATGAAGGGAAGTCCTAGGGAAACAGCTGTGCCTTACGCAGAGAGAACAGCTAGCCGGAGAATGGAACAGAGGATGGGAGCCACCAGGAGGGAGGTCTCCTGCATTTCAGGGGCACTACTATCACAGCAGGAAACTGTCATGAGAAAAACCGATGTTTAGGAAGACGCTCAAGATGCTGGCTAGCTGCACTGATGCCTCAGTGAGACCCGACAAGGATGTAGATAGTTTAGTGTAAAAAGGAAAAATCATGACTGGAAAAGTAAGACTCAGTGTGCCATAGCATCATTTCCTAAATATTTCAATAATACTGGATTATTTATATTTGTACAGTCTCTGAAATAATTTTTGGGTGTGACTTAAGCAAGTCCTTATTTTACAATGCCACATGAATGTGACACACGTCCAGGTTGTAGAAATAGTAGCAATAAAACTTTCTGGAGGAAAAAATGCCCATGTCTCATTACTCGAAGTGCAAGATGACAATAACTGCTTCTATTAGAATAAATACCCAGCCTATCACTTGCCATGGTCAAATGTGGAATGTCTGGTGCAAGGTAGAGGCTCTTGCCTTATGACTATGAAGAGTGGTTTTTCAATTTCTGTAAATTCCATGATAATCTTGCTTCGCCTTAAAATCGTCCACTGCAGTACATGCTAAATTCAACATGAACCAGCAATCAACAGTTTCTTTCCTACAATAAGAATAGTTGATATTTATAAATTTCCTGTGAAAATAAGTCATGGGGGAAATCTGACACTCGGAGGAAAAACGACCTATGGGTCTAGGATTTATATCTGACAGATTGCATAACCAAGTGGAATGCAGTTAGCAAGAGAAGTATGGTTATTTTCTTGTATCATCTGAAATGCATTTATTCTAGACTATTCAGATTGTACAATTCTGACTGATAAGAATCTGGGAAAAAGAGATGAATTCAAAACTTTATCCATCTAAAGACATCCACAATGTTGTGATAACTTTTGGTTACTTTTCAGAGGTCAAGCTCTTTTAATGACAATCTAACTTAGGCCAGCCTCTCTCCCAGCCCCATGACACAGTCTTAGCCTTGTTGGATGGCCTCCCAAGAACACACCACTTTGGCAGATTTGATCCCTTCTGGCCGGCAGGGACTCCTTGCTTCCTCTTCTTTCTACCCCAATACAGATTTATATGTTTCAGGCCTGAGCTGGATCCAGACCAAGGTCTGCCCTGCATTTCATCTACTCTAAGATACTCCCGTATGAGAAGACAGCAGATTAGATGAAGCATTAGATCCAAGCACAACCATGACGGAGCACCGGACAGAATGCTAGAATCCATTTCAGCCAGGGTCCTCCTTTGTTCTGACTAAAAGCACCAGGGCACAGACACAATTTAAAGTATGCACCTCCCTCATTCTGTTTCACTTCCAATTTTAGTAAGAATTCAGTTCATTTAGATGGCTTACTTCTAACACCAAGAATATAAAATAGAACTTCATTTTATAAAGGCAGCTTTTGGTCCCTTGTTAAAATGCAAAATAACAAAATGCAAATTTCTCCTTATACCGCGGTGAAAATGGGGATAATGATCCTCTGCGTAAATCAAGTTTTCAAGAAACAGGACGTTCATGAGCCATCTAATTACTTTTAGAAACCTCTCTCTGCCAATTTTTTGGTAAAACTAAAAAAAAAAAAATCTTTATTATAGTTCTTTCCAGTAAGGCAGCTGTTTAGTATCAGAAAGTTCTAATAATGACAAAATGAAATATAATTCTGCTTTTATAGGTAGAATCATTAGAGCAAACAGAAAGTGAAATTTGCTGTGATTCTAGAATGCTTCTTCATGAATAATCGTCTCCTGTATGTGTAAGATTGCTTTGTGATAGAATAAACATAAATGTGAACATTTCACATTGGGTTTCGAGGATATCCTTTGAAGAAAGCAATGGTTATGAAGGAAGGGAGGGCACCAGACATGAAAACAATCATCTGGGGCAAGAATTTGCCCCCGTGGGTAAACCTCTTTGGAAGTCCAAGCTACAAACTCTAGTTTAGAAACTACAGAGAACAAAAGACATTTTTACTTTGCACTGTATTGTACTTAGGTCACCTTTTATGGTTCTCTCCCCCGCCCCCCCAGACATTATTGCACATAATGATACATCCCTGAAACCAGATGGCATATAAACTATTTCAACAAAGAAACGAGGACAAGAAAATAGTTGTGGTCCTTCCAGAAATCTTTCACAACCTTCACATTTAATGACAATTACTAGGAAAACAGCAAGTTTGAAATTATAGCTGAGGCATATAATTATCTATATTTGACCTACTTATAAACTGCTCTGAGGAAAAAGAATACCAGATAGCTATACCTACCTACTCTTTCTGGTTCCTGACATATAGAGTGAAGTAAAAATACTTGGATAGGACGTTAGTGATTCAATGGTTTCACTTACCAGCTTCATATCAGAAGGCTCACAGCTGGAGTTCCTCAAATGCTGCCTACTACGGACACATGCATCCTTACAGTTAAATAAAAAAACAGACCTAAAGAACAGTGTGAAATGAAGCAGGGCATAGAGCAAATGCATTTTCAAGGTTTCTGAGTTGAGAAGGGGTAGAGCAGCGAGCTCTAGCAAACACAGGGGGAATGCAGATAGAGAAATTAAATACACATACATATTCACTAAGGCGTTTCCTCTGAGCAACCTCCTAAACCCTTAACAATTAATGTGTATTTTCAAATACCCTTGATAAACAGAGAAGCCGGTATTATCCTAGGGGGAGCTTCCACATCCAGAGATCAGAAGACATGAAACTGATAGAGCAAAATCTGAGGTTCTGATTGCAATGAATTAATTTATAATTTCTTTTTGAATAATGAAGCAAATTTGTGTGCTCAAATTTATATGTGACTTATCCTGCCATGGAAATGGAAATTATAGAGTTTCATGACATTCTAACATATTTTACTGAATTAGCATAATATGCACGTTATTCTTAAAACCAAATGAAAGAATATCTAATTCCTTGCCACATATGGAAAAGGTTTTCAAAAAACTACATCAACTCCATGTTATCCACAAGGTTTGTGTAATCATAACTTTAGTCAAGTAAGGAAACAGTCATTCTTAGGTTTGTTGAGAAAATGAACAGTCTGCTTTTACACATGTAATAGAAACCAACTAAAATAAACCTCCCTGTTTCAAATGTTCTCACCATTAGGTGATGTATTAGTTTGAATGAAAAACTTACACATTCACACAAAAAATAAATCAATGGTAAAAAAATAAAAAATTGGCAACCTAATATATTTTAGCCCTGTAGTAGACAGAAATAAATTCTCTAGTCATAAAAGTTGTAGACACGAAGTGAAAGTCAATATATAAGGATTAGAGACTCATTAGTTGAGAAGAGTTGTTTTAAAATATACAAATATAGGAAATAGGCTCGTTCAATAAAAACCCACCTCAAGGTCTTACTTTGATAGGAGGTTAGTAACTACAACGTGGATCATGGTGCTGAAATATAACTGAAATAAATAGGGGGGCTAAAAAAGAAGTATGAGTTATACTGGAAACGGCTCTATCAATCTCTGACTGCGAATAATCTTAGTGGCTCCTCATGAAATAATAGCAAGTGATCCCCAGGATATTCTTGTTCTCTCACCTTATCTCCTCAGATGTAAACCTCTTTCACCAGAGCTCACTTCTTTTTCTTTCACCAGCTTTTAGACTCCCTTTTCTAGATCCCTTTCATTGTCTGTGGATTTCTTGACTGTTTATAACCAATATTCCCACTTCCTCACACTTCTTCATTGGAAATGCTTCTGTCCCTTACTGAAATCTGCTTTTCCTTTTACTAACCTCATCATGATTTTCTCTGAACAAGGAGGGCCCCTTGTTTCCCAAAGCTACTCTTAGAACAGCTTTGCCATCATCATTCAACATCTGCATCTTTCTTGAAGTCTGTGTCCTCCACCTAAAATCACTCTCTCTTCCCTCCTGTCACCAACAACCTTGGTTATTTCCTCATTTTTCCTCAATGACTTGAGTAGCTAGTGTTTAGTTTCCTGACATCAACTTTGGCCATCATCCATGTTAATGTTCTTTCTAACACCTTGACTTCATGGTTCCTTGATCACTTCCTCTACTCCTGTGATCTTAACTTCCAAACAGCTAGCTCTTAAATTCCTTTATCACTTGGAAGTTCTTTCTTTAGTTCTTGAACTTCCAGAGTCCTCACTTTGATCACAATTACTGTACCCTTTTCATATTTTCCTATCTCACACCCCATTTGAGTCATTTACACTGTTGGTGTAACTTCCGGTTTATTGACCCCTTCCGTTTTCTTGAGTCTTATCTCTTTTCCCCTTAAGCCCTCATCTGGCTTCATTTGTTTCCCTTTCTGACCCTACACACTGCTCGGATGCTGATTTCAATGCTACTTCTCAAGGATCAACAAATTGAATATCATAGCATCCTCATCTTGCCAGTACCGCCAACTACGTGTATCGTTTGTTTTTCTCTCCGGAGTGCTGATGATGTCTGGAAGTCATGAAGCCATGCTCAGTAAATCTGAGTTTTCACTAATTTCAAATGGGTTCTCATTACTGTTAGGGAATACATGATTCCTTTCTTGGTATTCCTTATCTTTTCGCATAGTTCTCTTCAGCCTCTTTCACTCTTCTTAATCTGATAGTTACCACCAACTATCCTTCCTCTTAAGGCAGATACCCTCATCACATAATTTACTGACAATATTGTTATTTGAATCAGAACTTCTATTTTCTTTCACTGTATCTTTTCTCCTTCACACTGTTTCCATTGTCATCCTACTTTCTGTGGAAGGCCTTGTATAGATTATACATTAAATATTGGTCTTGAAAAACATTTGGTTTATTTTTGGCTTCGAAATGAAAAATTAACTTATCCGTATCACTTTTATCCTAACATCTGAGATGTGCAATTGAAGAAATTAGAGTTTTGTTTGTTGGTGGGGTCCGGGAGGAAGAGAGTATTTGTTGAGGAACGAAGTCATTTTGGAGTAGAGGGCATTTTCTGGAGCTTTCTAGGATGGGCTTTAAAAACCCAGATGAAATCCCAGTCACAGCTTCCAGGAAAAGAGAGGAGCTCCAAGTGAGGAGGTGAGAGCATTCAATGCCTGAACGTTTTGCTTCCCATTATGCTTGAAATTGAGCTTGGTGACTATTATTTTTATCAGGGACGATCTGTAATGAGCAAAATGAGTTGAGGTTGAATGGAGGGAGGATGAAAGAGACAGAATCAAAAGTACTTATTTCTTTTAAAATACTTTGTAGTTATTAAAGTGATTAACATTGTTGAAAAGTTGAAAAATTGGGACTACTTAACAAGAAAATGTAATCTGCTCAAAATTCTACCATTCAGAGACCCACAAGTAACATTTTGGTGTATTTCCTTCTAATATATAAAACTCGTTATAGTTGGTTAAAGCGTTGTATTGATTTTTTCCATAAAATTAGTATAAAGCTGCATATATCATTTTGTTTCTAGTATGTTTTGCTTAACACTATACTGTTAATATCTTGACATTATATTTATAGCATTATCTCTGAGCATATTGTTCAAATGTGGCTCCATCGTATCTCTGAGCTGAGTACCTCCGCCCTTCAAAATAAAAAGTCCTTACTTGGTAGTGATTACCTTTTCCAACTAACTTTGCAATCACCAAAGGAGCTCTCATACATACATAGGCAAAATGAGATGGAAATGTTGAAGAAATATTGAATCATCATGTATTCTTTCATGGAAAGCACCAAATGTTCGAGATGTACCTATGGCAACTCTTATGGGTGATTGAGTACCACTTTGAATGTACATAGGATATCTGCAAGTATTTCCAACTGTATTTCAAGACACCAAATACTAACCATAAAAATAAGGAGTCAACCTTCTTCTGGAAATGTAATTAAAACATTATATTCACCAAGAGACTAGCATAGCAAAGCACTATTATCCTAATAGCTAAAAATGTGACACTGTCAGATCCAATATTTACATGAAAAAATCATGAGGAAGAATACATCAAAATGTTATTCCTTAGTTAAAAGTTTCATACTTCAGGAAGTTCCTTGATTGCACTTTCCATTTCAGGGAGGGGTTGTTTTCAAAGTCATCCAATACCAACACTGTTAATGCAAAGTCGTCATCATACTGTATTTATGAAAAGACCACATCCGCATAGACAGGTGCTTCAGAATTAGGACAACGATTGAGCCTACATTCCTTATTTATCATTCTCCAATGGGTTTCTCTGTGTGATTTTCTAATAACAAATTTGAAAAGCTACTTTCTGCCCTATTTTTTTTTGCCCTAATATTTTGAAGGCCCCTCGGGTTCTATAGTTTGTAGTTTCATGGCTACTAAATTACTTTGTTATTTGACTAGACTCAGCAGATAATGACAATCATTTAACCAGAAATGGGACCTGGTGCCTAAGTTTTCTGAATCAAAAGCAGAATCGCTTATCTTCCAAACATTAAATTGGGAAGAGAAAGCAATTAGATTGCAGTGAGTCTAACTGCAATCTTTGACATTCTTTGACAACCCTTGTGTAATGTTAAATCAGTCATTCTTTGACAACACTTGTGTAATGTTAAATCAGTCATTCTTTGACAACACTTGTGTAATGTTAAAAGATGTATAGAATTTTGGGTGTATAGTCTTGCCAATATGATCGTAGAGATCACTGGATTATAAGTTATTCACAGACAATGCTTTTATCTTCTTCATCTTTGTGTTCTCAGCATCCAGCATTACCCAACATTTTGCAGATGCTCAATGAATGAGGGAATGAAAAGCATACTAGATTTTTAAATACACTTATATACATTTAAATGCACTTATGTACAAGGACCTCTTCACAACTCCTTGATGATTATTACATCTCTTGAAAATTTGTTACTTATTTTGCCCTAAATTGTTTTGTCATCTCTTTGTCTGTTTGTGTGTGTGTGTGCGTGTTTAAATCTACCAGGTAAGGTTTATACCAGAATGGAACCCAGGAAACCATCTTTATTCTGATGTCAAACAGTACTTTAGTGAGATCTTGAACCTTAACTAGTAGAGGTTAAAGGATGGAAAAATGTTCCACTTTCTAAGTTACATGACCAAGCCACACACTGGAGTTCGAGCAGCAGTCCAACATAAACAGGACAGAAAGGGAGTAGCACAGAAGCTTTCAGCCCTTCATCAAAAGTCTGGCATCTGATAGGGGTGTTAACATGTCAAGTACACACACCTTGAAATAGCAGCTTGATTGTACTGTGGCCAACTGACATTGCAAGTATGTACTAGAGAGTGAAAATGTCCTCCTAGACCTTCCACATATCTCATTTTCTCCATAATGTTTTAAAGTGAGATGTTAATCAAATGAGAACACAGGAGAAAGGAGGAAAGAGTTGAAAAGGTTCCAAAATTAAGTAACTTGGTTGGACAAACTTTTCTACTGTAATTCTACCCCATGGGATTCTTATTTAATTCTTTCATATTCGTTTCATTTATAAGATAAATGATGCCAATTTTAAAAGTATTGTAAAGTGGGAAAACTCTGGGATCAGTGGGCTTTGAAACTGGAGTATCGAGGTACGAAGTTAAGCAGAACAAATGGGGTAGCTCTTCCTCTTTGTCAATCTGCTCTTGCTTCATTCATTCAAAACCATTTTTGAGCATTTACAATTTGTCAGGTCCTGATCTAAGTCCTGGTGAAAGGGCAGTGAATAGAACAGTCAAGGTCCCTACTCTCAAAAAGCTTAGATAATAATAGTGGGAAAAACAATACACAAACCAACAAGCAACTATGAGAAATTATTACCTACTATGCGGTAATTAAAGAGGATGATTTATTGGAGAATGAAGCTGGGTGGCTGCTTTAGAATGGGTGCTCAGGGAAGGTGGTGACATTAAGCTGAGAGTTGAAAGCAAGGAGGCAGCCATTAGTAGCAGAACATTCCAGGGAATAGAACATTCCAAGCAAGGGAACAACTTGTGCTTAAATTTGTATCTAGGAGTGTGGAGAAAACCCTAAGGAACTTCCAAATATAGCAAACCTGGCACACTTAAGTCACTGATAAAGAGAGAGATAACACGCTGCTATTTTCTTCTCTTCTAACCCTCAAACACATCATCTCTCACTCCCACGTGTGCAGTGCAAGAACGTTTCTTTGATTTACACAGTGCTTACTATTGTTTATGATGATGAAGATGTAGCTTTGTCAGTTCAGAACTGGACTGAGGAGACACACAGAATCCCTAATACCTTAGCATGAGTGAGTTTCCAGGGTGGGAGTGAGACAGGAGACCAAGAAAAGCAAGGGGAGTGAAATGCAATTATTTTGAGATGCCTAATTCAGCCTGAAATCATTTTACCCTTTACAGATGGGAATTAATAATACTGAGTTTTTCTTTAAAGATTGGAGAAAGAGAAAATAGTAAGAATAGGAGCAAAGAGAGTTAAATTCATATCGTTTCGCCGTTGATTACATATGTAACATTTTAAAAAACATTTCATTATCATTCTCCCAGTCAAAGGTCATGGACTTTTATGGTAACGTGTATATTACTGGCACTAGAGTGACAAATATGCATAACTTTATCTGTCCTGTCCTGTTTTGGAGTGCAAGGACTCACCCATTGGTTAACTCTTCAGTAATTTCTCTTTTGAGTTCTCATTTTGCTACTTCCACAGGTTTATATTCTATCTCCCTCCCACAGGACAGGGGAAGAATATTTAAAGAAAAAAAAAGAAAAAAGAAATGGGGTTTGAATACAGAATATTGCTATTTATATCTTGTCTGGTCTAATTTAAGAGATAAGCTCAGTGGAGAATGCTTTTCTATGTGCTTTGCAAACGACCTACTAAATTTGGTATTCACAAGTTTCCCCCTAGGGTTTATTCCTAGGAATCCCATGCATATCTATGCCCTGAAGAACTATGTTTTGGCAGGAATCAAGAGAAGCATCGATTTTGTGCCCTGTATTTATTTTGAACCTTCAGGCATAATTTGTAGAGAGTAGGAGGCAGCCAGACTTATTTGGTACACTCCAAACAAGAAAAATAATAATAATAATGATAATAATAATAACAATAATTTACAAAAAAAAAAAACAGTTCACAAGTTAGGTTTATGTTTACTCCTTGCTCTTTTTCTGTGTTAAGAAATATGACTTGGGCACCATGTTGCTTCTTTTCTTTGTACTGTGACAAGATTGAGGGTCAGACACCGAGTCACATAAAGGACTCTCATTTATGAATGCTTCCCTGTGCAGTGTCTAAGTGTGCTTTGGGTCCCACAGAAAATGGTCCCACAAATCCAGTGTACATGGCAGCTGGCACTTATCGAATGGCCTACATTTCATCGAGTTTAACTTATACCCTGTTTCTAGCCAGACCATCAACTCTAATGCATCTTTTGGAGAAAAAATTAATATAAGACCCGGTACAGTATTATATTATATTATATTATATTATATTATATTATATTATATTATATTATATTATATTATATTATTATTACTGGTCTTATATTATATTATATAAGACCCAGTCTTACATTAAAATAAGACTGGGTCTTACATTAATTGTTGTTCCAAAAGACGCATTAGAGCTGATGGCCTGGGCTAGGTCTTCTTCTCTGGGAAACATGGTACTTGAGGGTTAGCATCCCAGACAAAAGACCCTGGGAGAGCAGAAACTGAAGTGGATGCCTCCAGGACGCTGAGCACCCAGTCCTCTAGGACAGGCCTGATAGACTCAGCTGGAGGTCTGCGAGGGTTGTGAGGCTACTTGTGAGGATTTCTGTTGGATAAGAGAGGATCAGGGCTGGACCTTGTTAAAGAAAAGAATTCATGATATTTCTGTCTTTTTATTGTAGTCTTTGACTTCGCCCCTTCCATGATCTATTGGAGCTATTTGAGAGACAAAAATGCAAAGAGATTTTCTTTCTGAAAATGATCATTTTTCAGGAATCTGACAAATAACGATTTTCAGGTTAATGTATTGTGAGAGTAAATATTTTAATTCTTATTTTTTGTCCCCTAATCATTTCCTATTTGATTAATAACAAATGATTTGGATACATGAAATGCCACAAAGCCCCAAAATATAAATCTCTCTTTTTATGAAGAGGAATAAAATCACGTGCCAATGAGAAAAGATTAGAGTGATCTAAAGTTTTTCAATGCCAAGAATAAGAAGCAAATCTCACTTTCCCCCCAATGTATGAAAAGAAATAAAAAGATGTGTGAAAGAATTTTACCTGGTAGTTACCTGTAGTCATTAATTATTAATAACTCAGATGCCATTCTAAATTATTTGCAGATATCATTCAACAACATTCTTTTATCAATACACACAACTTTTAAAACAATGAGCAAACCCTTTCAGAAAATACTATAATACAGAAAGGAGACCTCACACCAAACCAAAAACATTGGTTACTTCAAGAGCGTGCCTTGGAAGAGAGAGAATTAACTTTTTCTTTAATTACTTATGCATAGTTTGAGTTATTACATCAAGTACGCATTTACTGTCTAATTAAAACAATCCAATAAAGTATTATAATTCGTAAGAAAAATTGAAAAATTAGTAAATATTATAAACTGTCATCACATGATTTTCTATCTAGTAAATGGCAATTATACAATATGAAACCCATTTTACTGATGCTCTAAGGATATACTTAAATACCTAATGATCTGAAAAAAGAAAACAGCAATAAAATGTGGTATAAGTAAAATTTTATCTCTAAGCTGCCAGGCTTCGTGATTAGGTGCTCTGCCTTTCCCTTAATTTCCTCACGAAGGGAAGAGTAACCCCTATATAAGGATCTTCAACACTGCAGTCCATTTTTCCTGCATCTTATTTTATATTGAAAATCTGACTAATAAGAAAATCATGATGCCACTCTTCCAACCTGTGCTTAAGCTACTCATCCTCTTAAAAACCACAAAACCGATTTGTCTGTCTTTTGTAGACATGGCCCCCACTCCATCATACACAGTAACAGTACCGTAAAGCAGAACTAAAAGCTGAAGAGCTGTTGAAACTCCTGAGATAAGAAGGGCTTCAATGCCTGTTAACAGCTCCTCATGTTTGCTCTCCTGTGATTTATATCCAATTTATGACAGCCTTTCTGGTGGATACACATCACTGAATCAAGAGCACGTCAAGTTCTAGTCATTAAACACATCCGCCCTTTCTTCCCCGTGTTTCATTAAAAGCACTGTAAATACATATGTAACAAACAGGTAAAGGCAGAAAGGGTTAGCAGTGGCAATTCATTTTATGGGTTGGAGCTACAAGGGTGTAAATCTCTTTTAAAGCTGCCACTTTTGACCTCATTTTACCTGCTCAGTGTGTCAATGGAGCTGGAACATAGATATTACATGTTTACCTGGCATCTTTCACACTACTGTATACAAACCTAGTAGTCCCACTGCCTGCAAAATGAGCCTGGACGGCATACAGAATTAAGTGCAGGGTAGTAACAGATTTTTGAAACGGCAACAGACGATCGTCCAGAAGTTTACTTTTAGAAAATCATCTGCCCATTTTTAACTTAAGGTGTTCATTGGGCTGATTCATTTGATTAGTCTAATAATGTTCATGCAATCACTTAATAAACAGTAGAGTTGTAAGATATTCTAGTGACTATCTTATAGGTTCTAGCATTTCTAACAAATGAGCTGATGACAGAGAGAAGAACAGACTGTTCGGTACCAGAGAAATAAAGAATAACTCTTACCCTAAAGTCATCTTTCCTGCCCCAAATCAAAAACATCAGACATCATAGGAAAATCTAAGGGACTTTCCGAGATTCTGGCGCATTCATTCTCAAGGAAATGTGACCTTGGAGAGTATGTATACATTTTATACGACTCTTCTGACATTTCTACTGACCTCTGTCAGGGCAGTAATTCAAGGTCTGTTATGCTATGATAGAAACTTTTGAGTTAATTGATTTCTGCCTCTCTCTAACACTGTAATGGCTCCATTCATAACAACTCTCTGCTGTGTGGTGCCAATGGAAACAGCTCATGCAAGGTTTATCATCCTAAGAAAATAATGGAAGTCAAATATGAAGCTGGTATTCATGGAAATATGCAGTTCCATGGAATTCCAAAGCCAAGGAGGTCATGTTGTGAAGGGCGCTCTTCTTCCTGACAAGCCTGGTTATCTCTGGTTTCAGTCCCCCTCCCCAGGTTCTATACAATGAATTTCCATCCTCAGCTTTTAGTCTTCCCGTGCTTATCTATATCAGATTTCCTTACTGATTTTTAAATGTAAAGCATTTGGAAATGCTTTTAATAGAGAGCTCAAAGTAGGTCCCATTGCCCATCACCTCTGGGGAGTGGCTACATCCTTGCTATACACTGGAAGGCCACACCAAGCACAGATATTTTCACAGCTGAAACCAGTTATGGCTTTTAGCAAAGGCAAGATTTAACCAAGCTTCTCATTCACCTTCTTTATTTTTAAGTATCATATATCTTTGAACGACCCCACTTGGTAGCAAAGTCACATCAGCTAGGGATAACTTGCTTGCAGAAGTGGCAATGTACCACATAGCTAAGTCCAGGCAAAGCGTTTTCACTGACCAGAGAAGCAATTGAACAGGGGCATGGAAAGTATGCTAAAACCATGCAGAAATACTCACAGTTTCGGTTTGGCAAGCAGAGGTGGTGGCTCTTTCGTGGGTGAAAGCAGGACAGCTGGTGTTGGAGGAGATTTATTACCGTTAGCTTTGCCGTTAATCAGTCCGTTTACTCCATGGTTGGGGTGGACTCCGTTAGTTTCCCTCTCAGCAGAACTGAACTGCATTTGAAGGGCTGCCATTCCAAGCCCCAACTCTGGGCTGTTCACCTGCTGGATCTCAGCCGGTTTCTTTGAAGCCAACTCAAAGGGACTTGTCTCCAAGATTGGAGGGGGCGGTGGAAAGTGTTGGAAGTGATCATTGTTGGATTCTCCCATGGAGTCATAGCTACAGTTTTCAGTGTTGGCTAAGGAAGAGGAAAGAGAGGAAAAAATAAGATGCTACTAACTCAAATTATTGTCACGCAGTCATAGATCATCTGAGAATCCCCTAAACCCTGTCGAGTTGTTACAGAAGAGGTAGCTGTGTTGCTCTCATCTGAGGCAGAAGCCAAGCCAGCTGGAGGGCTTGTTTCTTCCAAGCTTGTTTTGGGTGACTGCTACTTGTTTCATTGCCTGAACCGGCCCACACGTGGCAGAGACCAGCTACCAATTCATCAACAAGTTTCAAACAAGAGCCCAAGGCAGAACTTGGTAAAAAAAAAAAGGGCAACACAAACAGTATCAATATAATGCTTTGTCCTCTCACATTTCAGCCCACAGATCCGACTGTCCGACTGAACATCCTACCTGCGCTTCCTGACATTAGCTCAAGCTCTAAAGGTTTTACGTGGGAAGCAATGGGTATTCATTCTAGTAAAAGCTAAGTAAAGCTTTGTGTCTACAAGAAATATGATCTCATGGACAACTTTGTTTTCCAATTCAGATGACTGCCACAGCTGTAATTCAGCACAAAAGAAATTTTTACTTCTTACTCTCAATAAACTGAAAGCATCTTGATATAAGATGTCTTTTTGGGATTCCTCACCTTGCCCAGAACCCAGCAGAGCTCCTGGACTATACTTAAAAATGTTTACTGATATATATATATATGATATAAATATATATGTATATATAAATGTATATATATGTATATATATGTATATATGATATAAATATATATGTTTACTGATATAAATATATATGTATATACATTTATACATATTATATATTATACATATTATATTATACATATTATACATATATTATACATATTATAATATATACATATTATATATTATATATTTATACATATTATATATATTATATTTTTGATTATGTTGGGCCTATAGATTTAGCACGGATAAAAATGGGAAATATTACACGCCCATTTTGCCACACAGACCTGAGAGCTTTGTCCATACTGTTGGAGCACTGCACTCCTGCTATGGCCATGTGATGGGACAGTCTTCAAGCCAACTCAGAATCAAAATACTGGGATTGTCCCCGCTCTGTTTCTCCAGTCACGATACCGGAAATTCCTTTTCACATTTAAAGTACTCATTCATATCAACTTTCCCCATTAAAGCAAACCTCGTATTTCTAGTCTTAATTAAGATGAAGAAGCAGTAACAATTCCCACTAGAAGGTCCCTAACCCAGTCTTGGTCGTGCCTCTGCTGCCACCTAGCACCAAGTTTCCATTCTTCCCAAGAAATCAAAGCGCGATTTCGATTGTTCTCTCTAAGTCTGTCTCATCAAGCCAACAATCCAAAGACTGATTACCTACTATGTGCCAGGTTTGGTCAAAGAGGTATTTTTTAAATTGCAATAAAATGAAGAACAGAGATGAGGGAATAACAACAGCTAAGGTAACGCCAATCAGTAAAAGCAGAAAATAGCAAACTAAAGTTAAAAGACAATAAAAGATAAAGCTGTTTCATGTTGCCTTCCCTAAGGGTAATTTCTGAGTTTAAAAAATACCCAGATATTTTTGAATATTGGTTGCACTGATATATTGCTTTAGTTTTTCATATCAAGAGTTATACTTCACTATCCATGAACTTTGATTTCTAAGATCTTCACACCTTCTCCAAATTATATTAGGTTTATCTTGCATTAGTATTTCGGAACTTTCAATCATGGATGAAACACTGATTGATTCGTACAAATATCCCCAGATCTGCTGTGTTGGCACTGCTGAGAACAGTGGCAGCACCTCCCATTCAGAGGTGGCCTTCTGATGTGAGCATGATTCTGGGTTAACGTGAGGATGTCAGGAAACCAGCTCCATTGTTTCCAAGACCAAGATCGCATGATTCAAAAAACATAGCCCCACATGGGTTCATTTGCTACATTATCATTATCTTTTTGTTTTTCATCTCCACTTTCACTCCCCTCCCTCAAAGCCTTTTGTTTCCTGATGAAACACTGACTGTTAGGAGAACTCCTGGAGAGGCAGCCAGCATTCCAAATGGCTGAGCACTCCTCCTGGGATAGTTCGTTCCTCTGTGGGGAACCACACTAAATGCCGGGAACAGAACCTCACCATTTTTTAGTCCTTGCATACCTGAGGTGACAACCAGCTGGGCAGTGCTGGTTACTGATCCATAATCATTTCTTGCCGAGCACGTAAAGATCCCCGCATCTTCAGGGAAAGTCTCAGCGATAACGAGGGTACAGATCTCCTCTGAAAAGGAAGAGAACAGAATGCCTCATCAGAGTGACCCCACGAAGCCACTTTGAAGAAGACAGACCATCTGTCTTTCTATTATAAAACAAGCAAGTTAGATACTGATTATTAAAGAATCGCTTTACCAAAGTATTCACAATAGAACCTCTTTATACTTAATTTAGCAGTTTAGCCTAGGGGCAAAAGCTTTGGCGTCAGACCTTGGTGATTTCGGACAAGATCAGCTTTGGATTCCTCATCTACAAAGTGGGGATCATATACACCTAATGGGATCTCTGTGAGGATGAAACGAGATGTTTGCAGTGTGTACCTCCGCACTTGGCATGTGGAAGATGCTCAGGAGATGCCCGCTCTATTCTCCTCCTGCCTAGTTGTTTGTATGCGGAAGTTCTTTCTACTATAGTGTGGCTGCCTATTTCTGCTCAACTGAAAAGCAACTGGTGGGGAAAATCAAGCTTCTCTGAAATGCTGACAATGGGAAAAAGAACATAATGTGCAAATATTTGACCTGCACACAATTATTCTGGAAGCCACTGTTACACGGTGTGGCAGTGTTACATAGCATGAAAAGCCCAGACTCGAGAACCAGCTGCCAGAGCTTAAATAAGGCTCCTGCAACACTGTGCTTTTGTGACTTTGGTCAACCGCCCCGAACTTCAATATTCTTTTCTGTAAAGTGGAAGTAATAGCACAACCTCCATTACAGGGTTTGTATTAGTTATGACGCATGGACTTAACCATCCCAGGGTTACTGTGAGGTCTGATGATGGCCCAGGACAATCGCTCACAGTGTGTAGCTCTGACTAGGTACTAGATACAGTCACCAGCACTGGATATTAATGTAGCTTTAATTCTCAGGTCAACGTTGGGAGATTTGTTTATTATTATTAGCCTATTTTATAGACAGGAAACTGAACCACAATAAAACCACTGATTTGCCCAACATCACATAGCTAATAAATGGTAAAATCAGAATTTGAACTAAGTCATCTATTCTTACGATATGATATACATTATGCTTATAACACTGCCTGGCACACAGTAAATGCTTTGTAGCCAGTACATGTTAGACCTTACCATTGAAAAGCTACATCTAGTGTATATTAACTATTTTTAAATTGACTGTCTATACTGTACCAGTAAAATAAAGAAGATTATGTTGGTAAATGTTAAGAAAAGTGATATACAGTAAGTCCTCACTTAACGTCATGTATAGGTTCTTGGAAAGTCTAACTGTAAGTGAAACAACGTATAATGAAACTGATTTTACCACAGGCTAATTGACAGAAACAAGAGTTAAGTTCCTAGGGCATCTTTCTAGTCATAAAAACATCACCAAGCTGTCAATAAAGACCCAAAACACTTCTAATATTAAACATTGAAATAAATGTGAGCTATACACACATTTAAGAAAGATGAATAAAAACAAGTAAGATCTTTATTTTCCAACCCCCTTATTCCAGTTCAGGGTCATGGGTGGTGGGAGCTTCTCCTAGCAACCCAGGGTATCAGATGGAAACCACCCCGGACAGGATGCCCTTCATCACAGAGTCTCTCTCTCTCTCTCTCTCTCTCTCTCTCTCTCTCTCTCACACACACACACACACTCAAACTGGGACAATACAGACACACCAATTCACCACACACACACATCTTTGGGATGTGGGAGGAAACCAGAGTTCCCAGAGTAAACTGACAAAACAATAAACTTATTATATAAAGTGTACTCCACTATTTTG
The DNA here is from genome assembly GCF_004115265.2 of Rhinolophus ferrumequinum. Lineage (NCBI taxonomy): Eukaryota > Metazoa > Chordata > Mammalia > Chiroptera > Rhinolophidae > Rhinolophus > Rhinolophus ferrumequinum. Next base: position 36,470,144 of record NC_046301.1, read on the forward strand.
TATTTTACTTTATTTTAAAACAATGGTGGTTACCATCCATTTTCATGGGTCATGATCAGCAGTTTAAAAACACTACCCCATATGACCTAGCACAGTCCCTGGCTCAATAAATATCAATGAATCCTGACTAGAAGTATTTGGCCTATTAAGAAGTTTCTCAGAAAACATGAAACTAATAATTTGTAAAGAAATCTGCAACCACGTTTTCACTGTAGCATTATTTACAATAGGGAAGACCTGGATACAACCTAAGTGTTCACTGACAGATGTATGGATAAAGCACATGTGGTGCATATATATAATGGGATACTACTCAGCCATAAAAAAGATGAAATATTGCCATTCGTGACAACATGGATAGATCCTGAGGGTATTATGCTAAGTGAAATAACTCAGACACAAAAAGGCAAAAACATATGATTTCACTCATAAGTGGAATATAAAACAAAACAAAAAACAAATGAACAAACAAAAACAAACTCATAGATACAGACAACAGAGTGGTGGTTATCAGAGGAAAAGTAAGGTAGGGGTAAGGCAAATTGGATGAAGGGTTGAAACATATGGTAACAGAAGGAATCTAGACTTTTGGTGGTAACTATGCAACAGAGTATAAAATTATACAGATATAGAATTATAATGTTGTACACCTGAAATTTATATAATGTTATCAACCAATGTTACCGCAATAAATTTAATTCAAAAAAAAAAGAAAGGGGTTTTCAAGTCAAAATTTGATAACTACTGATACATTCAAAATACACAATTATTATTTGATTAAAAGGTCACTGAATAGAAGGAAATCAATAGGATAACAGAGAGGGCATAAGGTAATCTTGTTTTTTTGACTGTACTGTACACAGTTCTTGGCTTTGCAATTGAAGAAGATAAAGTGTGTGGAAATTATGCAAGTTGGAGCTTCACATAAGATTAAGCATTTGGAAAGCGGGCTGTTATCTTGAAAGGTACAAGGATTGGGAATTTTTAAATTGAATACATAGGGTTACAGAATGAGTTAAAAGTGTACTTAACCAGAGAAGGGTGAATAAAACTTAGAAAATTAATGCTCTAAAGGATTTTATAAATCAACTAGCCCAAATCCCTCATTTCTTCAGGTGAGATCCAAAGTGACTCTCTCAAGGTCTTGGCCAAAATACTGAAGTATGCATCCTGCTTCCCATAGCATGCTCCCTTTTTAGAGGGCACAAGCCTCTCTAATTCATTGTTTTTTCCTAGTTCAGGACACAAGGAACCCAGTGTAAAATGAGGTAACGAAAGATTTAAGATGGGAAACAAGGAATTTCCTGAATCTGAACATTTTAATTACTCTCACTATCCAAATAATTCACTAGAAATTCATCTGTACAAGGAGCTGGGCTCTGTGTCCTCTAAGCTACAAGTATTGAAATAGGATATAAGCCATCGAAAGTATATTGAAAAGTGGAATTTTGATATTAGAAATAGCCCCATTTACTTAGATTTGGTGGTGGGGCAGGGAACCTCACATTCTGGCTGCCCTCTGAAAAATGGGCTTCAGGCAGAGGTAGGTCACCTTTGTTTCCTCTTAGCAGATACTGCTGGGAGCCATGAAGCCTTCCCAGCTTTAAGCAGCACCTCCATAGGTCCTGCCCAGGCAGCCACTGCCTCCATCTCTGCATTGCTGCCCAGGGCTTGGTGCCCTCAGGAAAGGTCTTCTCTCAACCTTGGGCTATTTACACCTCCAAAGGTGGCAGAGTTTCTGGAGACACTTAGAAGAATGCCTACTGCCAGTTTAATACCTGAGAATGCTTTACCTGTAAACACATAGTTCTGCATCTTGAAACCTACATTTAAAAAGAGGATACATTTAAAATCTTATCTAACAGGGATGACATAAAAGAGTTTTGGAGCAATTTTAGAGTTCCTTCTTATGTCGTCTACAATTGTGTGATTTTTTTTTTTTTTTGAGTTATGCCATTATAAGAAAACCTGCGCCTTCTAATCCAGAGGGCCCTTTTGAGCATAAAGTGTTATCAACCCCTTCCACCTTTCCCCGCCCAATTCACCCATGACTTTGAGGATAAATTAAAAACCCTTAATGTGACCATAAAGCCTTAAATGATGAGGCCCGTTTCTTGCTAGGTTACTTGCTAGGTTACAGGTGTGCCTGTCACCTTCTTTCAGTCTGAGCTCTGGACTCACTGGCTCTTGGGCGGCTCCTAGAGAAGCCACATTCCTTTAAGTCTCTAAGCCCTCCTCCCAAAGTACTTAGCACTGTCCTACTCAGCTTCACATTTCCTCCCACCTAAACATCACTTTCTCAGAGAATCCGTTTTTGGTTACACTTTGTCAGATCTACCACCTAGGATGGCAAACTTCCCTGGGAGACATCTACCACAACTATAATGAAATAATTTATTGTGTAATGGTGCCTGTCCCTTGACTAGAATAGCAGAAAGCAGAAAGCATTTGCTTTGCTCACGGCTGTACTCTCAGCATCTCTTAGCAGGATCTCCATAGATACTTTTGAATAAATGTATGGATGAAACTTAAATTGAGGAGAAAAAGTAAACATGTGCTTTACAAAAAGACTGTTTTCTAAAGGAATTCTCAGCGAGACTGATTCTAAGCTTCCTTACGTGTTTCAATTGCGATTGATCAAAATTCATTTTATATGAATTTTCAGGAATACTTCAATTGCATAAAATAAAGTACATGCAAGCATAAAGTTAATGACCAACTGAACACCTAGAGGTTACAGATTTACAGAACAAAGACGAAATAAAAAAGCATTGAGATATTCTTTTTTGTGCTGTTCAAGCATTGCTATGTCTCAGTGATATTTACCAGAAAAAATTTTAATCCAATGCCCTAAAGGTGTTCAGCTTTTCTTCTCTTGGAAAATGTCTTCCAAAAATGACAGTAGGCTCACATTTCATTGAAAGGAGCATTATAGCCTGGATGGTTCTGACATTATGAACGTGAAGAAAGCCATGAGGAAATGAGATGAGCTAGGCTGTAATATTGAATTTTCATCTGGTAGCATCTTACTTAAACAAAGACCTTCAACACATCTGTAAAATACATTTCGGTGAGGAATGGAAATCAGGAAATGACTCTGCTTTTGTCAAATAAAGGGAGTCAAAGGGTTACGTATTTGTTCTAAAAAAAAAAAAAAACCTCCAGTACAAATGGAAAAATTTTAAATTATTCATGATGATAATTACGATCCATTTTAATTCAATTTTACTAAGTGAAAGGTTTTTATTTGAGAGCATAAAATAAATTACTAAATTGGAAAATATTTTTGCTGGTGACAAATTCTATTTTTTGTGTTTTGTTTTTTTCTTTTTTTTCAACGATTACCTAAAAAGTACTTAATCACATCAATAGCTCCCACAAGTCAACCCTGTTTCATTCAAGTTCTTGGACATACTAAACACTTGGTTAAATACAAATAAAACCATTTTGTTTGCAGAAACTCATAAAAAGATGAGGCAGCAAGGATACTATGACTAAGTCCCTCGGGTAATAAAGGGACATTTTCATAAATGCTTTCCTTCCCAGTTTTTTGTTGTTGATGTCGTTGGGGGTGTGGAGGGAAGAGTCCAGTCTAACTAAACAGAAATCCAGCTTTTACCTTCTACATCACATGGTTTGGCTCACACAACTGATAGCAAAGAACTCTGGGCTCAATCAAGAAGATTAGATTCAGAGTAATTAAATGTAAGGCTTGTATAAATTTTTATAATGGATTTTTAAAAATTGTGAACTGTAGCATATAGAGAGAACTATACTTAAAATGTACAGTTTGAGTAATCATGAAATGAACCCGTGTACTCATTAAGTCTAAGAAATAAAATCTTACCGATATTTCAGAACTGTCCTGTATGCCTCCCCAATGGAATCTTCCTACTTCTGAGGTAATCATTCCTTTGTTTCTCGTTGTGTGCTTACCACAGATTTATGTATCCTTCAAAAATTTGTTCTTTAGTTTTTAGAAAATTGAGTGACAAGCACACATCTTGTTATGCAAAGAAAAGACAAACTTGCCTCTGTTAGACAAAAAGCTCCGAGGAACTATCCGGGGGCATAAAGTGGCTTCAATATCCCTGTAATTTTACAAAAGCCCCCACAGAGGTAATCAATGGGCAAGGTCATGAATGAGTCCTGGGAAATATTAGGGACTTCGCGGGGGAAATCTGCTTCGTGGGGCAAATCTGGAGGGGCTGAGTGTGGACAAGATCTGGGCAGACAGCAGGAACAGTTGGAAGAGTCTGTGTCTCCATACTTTTTCTCTAGTTCAACATGGCCAACTTCCAGATCTCAGCACAGGATCAAATCAGAACACTTCCATGGGGTGGACGATGGAGGGTGAAATGAGTGGTCTCAGCTGATCCAAGAGGCAATGCTTGGAGAGGAAAGCAGGACAGGCAAAGTAGAGGTAAGAATTTGGATGAGGCTTATGACCCTAGCATTCTGTCATCAAGGCAAAAGACGGAGCAGTGGCAACAAGCTTAGTGATGAAAGCACATGGTTCCAACATGGACTTTTCTCCGATTCCTGACATACGGCTGGTTACCTTCCTGGGGGTTCCCTTTGCCTCTCACTTGTGTTTGATCTCCTTTTTCTGGTACCCCACATCTTGTTCTTTCTGGATGAATTCTCTTGCTGTGGTGGAGCACATCCTGCATAAACGGTGTGAAGGAAAATCTTTGAGACCTTGAAATTTGAAAAATCCTGACAAATTATCATAATTGAATTGAAGGACTGGCTGGGTGTAGAATGCTTAGCTGGAGGTAATTTTACTTCAGAATTTTGAAGGCCTTGCTTCATTGTCTCTTTGTGTCTAGTATGACTGCTGAGAAGTCTTAAGTCATTCTGATCTTGTTAATTTGTATGTGACTTCATGTTTTCTCCCTGAACACTGGCAGAATCATCTCCTTGTCCTGGATATTCTGAATTTCACAACAATGCAAACTGCTGTACATTTATGTTCATACATCTTGCTCTCAGTGGGTCTTTTCAATCTGGAAATCGATATTCTTCAGTTTGGGGAACTTGAAAACAGTATTTCATTGATAATCTTTCCCCCTTCTTTGTTCTCTTCTCCGGAATCCCAATTATACATGTGTAGTCTATCTGGCAGGTTCTCTCAAGTCTCTGATTTTCTTTTCTCATTATCGCTTCTCTTGGTCTTTTTTGGCTTACTCTGTCAAACATTTCGTCAACTTTTATTTCTGCTACCAACTTTTTCATTCCAAGAACTTTTTATTTTCCAAGCATTCCTCCCCTCCTCCTCCCTTCTTACAGCTTTTTATTTTTACTTCTTGGAAGCACTGATTTTCTTGTCTCTCAGAGGAGAGTGTTTTTGTTTGTTTTTTACATTTTCTTTTCTTTGCAAGTGTGTTTTGTCCGAGTTGCTTTTTGGGGGAATTGCTTGTCTTCTTACGTATCATCCAAATAGAGATTTCTTTAAATGTCTTTCATCTCTTCTGATTGAAATGGTTGTGAGTTGATTAGAAGTTCTGAGCATGAGAGTGGAGCATGTCAACTTTGGCCTTCCCGTTACTGTAATCTAGATGGTCTCTTTGTTGGAGAAACTTCTATACCATCATGTATAGATTTTTTTTTTTTCATTTTTTTCTCTTGAGATGTTCAGGTTGCCCAGAAAAGAGTCCTTCAGTCTCTGCCAGGAGGAAAAGTTCACAGGCCAGCATTCTGGAAAGCTGTGCAGGAAGATGGCTGGGAGTAGGAGCATTCATCATTTATAATTCAAAGAGTCCTTTGGTTTTCTTTTTGGTACACACTTAAATGGGCCTTTCCCTTCTCTCCCCAGAGATTGAACCAAACTGTTTTGGTTCATGGAATGCTAGGTGTCTCTGTATTTTTTTTTATTTTTTTTTTTTGTGGTGCTCCAAAGCAAAATATATACCTAACAGCTTCATTTGTTAAGCAGTTATTTTGATCTTAACAAGTTAGTAACTGTATGAAAAAAGTATATATAAATGGAATGAAGAGAATTATTATTTGATTCCTAAATCACCACAATTACTTACTAATGGATGTGTGCCTCTGCTGGGTTCTGCATAACCCTTTTTGGAATCAGATGGGACACAGCCAACCTAATTTCATGTTCCACATTGATTTTCATGTGGTACCTGCTTTTTATCACACACTCATTGAAAATTCAGTTTCACAAAATATGATGTCATAGAAAAGAATGTTGAAACTCTGAACTACTTCAAGCTAGTCATTATGTCTATCAGATGTTGAGTATCATGTGTTCGCAAATAGAAATTACAAACATTACAGTACCTCAGTTAGTTTGGCGTGGCACCCCAGCGCACCCCTTTGTCACACAGTTTGGGAACCACAGGTTTTATATAGTCCTCTTTTGTTTAACCCACAATCTTAACCAGGACTTGCATTAAGTTTTTAACTATGTACAATCTGCTGGGATCTTAACAAACATCCTCACCACTGCCCTCCTGCAACCTAGCACTTTGTTACATTTAACAAAGTATAATTTACTTCACATTCTGAATCACAGAATCAAAACATGGACTCGACTGTATAAGATCTAGGATAGTGGGTGGCATTGGTTAGCAGAGATTCATATTAAAAGTAGGAGGCACCAGACTTTTATATGCATAATTCCCCAACCAGTAAGACACTTTTTATATTTTTGATTTTGCATGCCATTAGATAATGCTATAAAAGTAACTCCGTACAATTTGTGCTTGTTTTCAGATGGCTAAGGGCCTGAGTATTAACAGCTGTCAAATGAGTACTCTGCGGACACTGCCCACCCTATTCCCCTAGACTAGTCTTTCAAGGATCCAATCAGTGACAAGTCAGAATGTCAAAGAAGAGAGCCAGGGCAGGTAACATGACAAATGGATGTTGTTCTTAAGTAAGCTGACTAGCTATTAATTCACAAAACAGTCTGAAAAGATTTGTGATGCAAGCTGACTTCTGTCTAGACAGAGAAGGGAGTGTAAAACATATTAGACAGATGCAACACAGTAGTGACAAGAAAAACCTGTTTCAGTTGCACAAATGCATTGGGAGAGAATCTGTTAGTTCCTTCTTTATCTAAATATCTAATCCCTAACGAAGCTACATCTAGGTAGTAGTGAATTTCAATTTTATTTCTAGAACTTTAATATATCTTACACATGAATGAGAAAAGGAAGGAGAGTGAAGAGAGAGAAGAGATAAAAAGAATGAGGGAGAGAAATGTAGAAACAGAGGAAGAGAGGGAGGGAAGAAGGAAGAGAGGGGGGAGATAGAGATGGAGAGATAGAGACACAGAGAGAGAGAGAGTGAGAGAAAGAGAGAGAGGGATAGAAAGAGAGAAAGAAAGATTGAGCGCCAGACAGAGAGGACAGAGCAACAGTGAATATGTCAGAGGAAGGGAAGAGGGTAATAAAATCCAAATGCTTAAATATGTTCCTGAATTTCAAAGGCTATTTATGTTTTAGCATTTGGAAAACATCACTGGCCTAGTCCTATAAAATTTATCTCTTGCCTCAGATGTATTGTAGTCATGTCTGTTTTTCTCCTTCCCACGTAACAGTGGCTAAAAAACAACTATCAGGAAAGCTGGTTCCTACATATATTTTACATAGTTGAATAGTTCAGTGGTCTACTGGATCTAACAGTCAATCAGATCACTAAAGAAAACAGTTCAAAATATATTTTGTTTTTACCCCTTACAATGTCAGTGGTCAAATTCAAGATCAATATGAGGAAAACATTTGGCTACTAGTAAAAGAATCATAATCATACCTAGTTTTGTCAGGCATGTCAAAACATTGTTTAAATACAAATAGGTTTTAACATTTGCTTGTTCTGAAGTTCTTACTCATAACAACTCACATAAGCAGTCACTTGAATAGTCACTCAGGTGTTTCAAGTTTTGTTTAAAAGTTATGATCATGGATTTAATGCCATATGCCAGTGGTAGGTTTCCTGAAGCATAGCATTTTAATGCTCCACTACAAAAGTGAAAGGAGCCATCCTAATAATGTTGTGGTAAATATAATAGTGTCATGGAGAAATCATCAAAGGTCAGGGAAAACTAGTTGTATTTTGTTTTGAATGGCTCCTGAATATAGTATATGTTTTTTATTGACAGATTTGCTTAAAATATTACTCTTCCAAGAAATATTTGTTCTCAGCAAATGTTATTTTTTGTGGTTGGAATAAAGGAGTCTGTTTTCTTAAATGTTTTCAGATCTAACAAAAGGGAAAAGAAAATTCCATAGACATAAGAGAGGGGAAACTTTCTTATACAATGCTAGGATATGTGGTTTCAAAGGAAGGTTTTCCGTACCTTTTCTTCATGATTTTGCCACATTACAACAAAAGGCAATTAAGTAAGTTCTAGAGGTCATATTATTCCATGGAGTGGCTGAGGGTTAAGTTTATTAAATACTTCACGATCAAAACTATACTCTCGCAGCGAAACAGCAAACCATAACTGAAACAGGAGTAGATGTGGTGTGAGGTAAGGGGGGGTGGGATGGAGGAGGGGAGATGCCGGAGATGTTTGTATTCTCCCTCCTTACCCACATTTATTCCTTCTTTGCAAGTACATTGAGTGTTTACGACTTTCAAAGATGTACACACTCAAAAACTAAGCGATGCAGTTTCTCATCAGTGTTTTGAATTTTGTGGCGATGGCCAGTTTATGATTTTCCAACATAGCACAGATCACAGGAGACATTTCATGAATCATCATCACCTCTGTAGGTGAGGACAATGAATAACAAGATGATGAAAAAAAAGTTGCATGAATTCACGCAGAATCCAAACTTGCAACATCAAAAACAGCCATAATCCATTCCAGTAGTACTGCTTTTAGAATTTTTGGCCCAAGGTTTTAATTTTATTTTTATATACAGCATCAGAAGACATAAATTGCTCTACAGATTTGCTCATATAAACTTTCTAGCAGATAAAAGGGTATTTGGTTCCTATTTTTCTTTTTCTTTCCTCCTTTATGTATGTAATTATGTGTGTGTGTGTGTATGTATGTATGTATAGAAAATAGTAAATGCAAACGATATGCCCTAATTCCCTATAGGATTTCCATATTAGCTCTTGCAGTAGATTGAGTCTCAGCAGTTTCAAGTATCAGGGAACTAGCATTATGCAACTTTATACAAAGACATATCACAGACAAAATATGAAGTTGTATATTTCCATGGTTTGGAAAATGATTACAGTATTTGATGTGGTGACTGACACATTAAGTAGGGTGACATGCTCTAGTTGCAACTCATGACAAGAAGGCAGTAGATTAATTCCAGCTGTTCCCTAAGGAGGCAACTCAGCATCCTTTAAGCTTTCGATGCTAACAGGATCGCCCTCTGCTTTTAATGGCCCAATACTTAGATGTGAAAGGTTCAGGACTGACTGCAATAACCTGACCTGCAGTATCCCACAGAGAACACTCAAGTTCCAAAGAAGGGAGAGAACAAGGTCATGGCTCTGAGGGGACATGTATGGCAGGATCTGCTTGATGCTGAAGCAGAGACACACATCTGTCTGTCTACCCTTTGGCAACAAGTGAAACTGGTGACTTTGATGATGAGAAAAATACAAAAGACAGTGGTCCCAAGGAGGACGTACTATGAAATACGTAGACAAAAAAAATCCTGTTTCCTTTATATACATCATTTCAGTCCCTGAGTAGTCATAAACATACAAGAAGTCTGAAGCAGGAAAACAGTTGGACCCAATGCTTCTGGATAACACAGCACTCTGATGAGGTCAAAAAACCTGGTAATTAAGTGAGATCCTAGGGCAAGATGACTTTCTTCATGCTTGTGGGATAGTAAAATTTTATGGCTTAGGGCACATAAATGAGAAATGCCTGGTGGTCAATGTTGCTTATATTTCTGAGCTGCTCTCACGTGAGACACATTTCTACGCTGGGGAGTCTAGCTGTTAGTGGGTTTTGGTCAGTAAAAGTATGCAGCAGATTGTTCGTTTCTACTGGAATTTTAGGAGGATGTTTTTTCATCATTAGCTTGGTTTGCTTTCTGAGTATAAAAGACTATATTTTAAAAAGCCGTAAGTCACTGAGGTTGACCTCCTTGTCTGAATGGAACTTAATGTTTTACTAATAAAGAAGTTGATGTAAAATGCAGTGTACAGACCCCGTGATAAAGAAGATATTGTCTTTAAGGAGGTTTCACATTTCCAGGGAACTGCAAAAACATTGTTCAGCTTATGGCTTTGAAACAGAAACAAAGAACTATTGAATTAAAACCCCTAAGATACATTACCAAAAAAAAAAAAGAAAGAAAGAAAAAAGCTTCTTACCAGGTTCAGCTGTAGATCTAGGTTCTGTTTGCCATACGAGAAAAAAGTAAATAAAAACAGAGTATTAGAATCGGTTCCATTAATAATAAATCTACCTAACTTTTTCTATTATGTTATCTAGGACATGTCTGCAGAAATGTTGTAGACAAACTCCACAATACCAAAAAAAATAAAGTGATAGATCAATTTATATTCCTATAAATACAGAAACTCAAGTTCCAGTAACAACCTAAACCGCCAATCATAGGTCTTATAGGAAGCTCACGAGCCTCCTAAAATCATTTGCCCAACTTTGAGTTCAAATGTATATGTGCATTTATTTTTCTGAAGAAAGAATATGTAATTTTCATTAGAGTTTCAAAGGGCTCCACAGGGGAGCAGCCCGGCTTTAATTTACTCAACCCCTCATATGGGCAGATTATCTCGTCTCACCTCTCTTTGCAGATAGAAATCAATTCATTTGAATGACCAAACCCTTTTTGGTTTTTCTGAAGCTTGAAAGAAGACATGGTTAGATTGGGAGAATGGGCCTCTCCTTACTTTTCTGTAGAATTCTGAAGTCTGGAGAGTCCTGGATTTCACTGCCTTGTCGGAACCACTTGACTTGCAATGGGGGTGCTCCCCGGACCCTGCACTCTAGAACCACCACCTGGCCTTCTGATGCTGCTATGTTTTGCAGTTCCTGAAATTCAAGGAAAACACTGTCCATCAGACTTTGGTGTGTTCTTACACAATTTCACAACAGAGAATAAAACTTCCAAATTTTAGAGGAAAAAAAGACGCAAAACTTGCATCATAAAAAAATTATGGTCAGGATAAACACCTTTAAATCCATTGCTCATCAGCTATTCATAATCTCCATGCAATGAAATTAGTAAGGTTTACCAAGGGCCTGTAGAAATTTTGGGCCTGTCTGCAAATGTATTGATTCTTGTACTTATGGAATTTTATGGTAACAACTGTTCCCTTTCTTTATCTACATTTAAAAGTAAGCTGGTGGAACGCAAACTTCTTAAAACAATTACACACCATACGAATGTCGATTCCTATGAAAACCAGACAGAAAGAGAGAGCAAAAAGACGTACATTTGTTTTCACTTGCACCAACATTTTCATGTACTCCCCCACCACCTATGTCAAGTTTATTAAGATAAGGGGTTTTAGTATTTTCTCGTTTTAAGGTTCTGAGTAAAATAACAAAACATGCAGCATGTCTCCCTTCTTGAACTTCATTTCCTCTTCCCTTGCTATTATCCTGTTGCCTCCCACCCGCTCCAACACCAGACCAATAAATTTTTACAATCCAACCAATTAGAAATTAATTTGGCTTCATAGATGCAAAGGGGTACAGCTTTTATACTTGTCTTTAAACATCAAAAGAGTAATAGTTCCCTTACATATCCATCCTTGCCTTCCTTCCTCCTCCTGGATTATTTAGCAAGAAGGCCTACTTATTACACTTTTTGACTGTTTAAACTTCTGAGGCTAGAGTATTGGATCTGATATAGGTTATGCGGAACTCTTAAAAATGCGGAACTCTTAAAACAATTCAACTATGGTAAAGTAATTCACCTCTACGTAGATCAAAAGCAAACAAATTCACATTAGGAAGTGTGTGTTTCTTTGTTTTCTTGGTTTGTTTGTGTTATTGTGTTTTCATTATCTGAAAAGATAACAAGGCTGTGCTGGGAAAAACAAATCCTGCAGCAAATGGCCTTTGGTGCTAAAGTTCTGTGGAAATTCTGAAAGTTGATGATGTTGGCAGAACTCTAAAATTCTACCGTGACGTGTGAAGTCTGCGAAGGCATTTGGTAGGACTCTGGTGGTTAAGAATGTCATCGAGTAAAAATGTTAAGGTAATTAGCTACTTCTGACCACCTTCTTTCTCCTTCCTTATTCTTAAATATAGAAAGCGTCTGGTTTTAAATTGACTTTTACTTTATGACTAGGTCCAGAAAGCTAAATTAATGGGTCAGAGCAGGAAAAGCGTCGCTCATGTGGCCTGGCTTGTGTGGATTAATTATTAAACGCCTCCAGGCTTGTCCAGGAAGCCATTCACGGTAGATTACAAGCGGTACACAAATATTTTCATGTGTGAGCTTACAGGCACCAAAGGAGTCTCTGATTTGTTCCTAGAATTACACGTTTTGTTCAAATGTTAGAAAGTCAGCAATGCAGGAAACAGGTACATGCCAAAGATTTTAGGCACTCAAAACTTCATAGTTATTCCAAGATTACAATTTGGCTCCTCAAGCGGCAAATTTTTTTATCTTGGCAAAAGCCATAGCTAAACACAGTTAGCCATTAGGAGAAGCTGCAGGGACATAAAGAGAAGCACTGTAGGAGACAGCCAACCTTTAGAGGTGGCATTTGGCAATCTGGATCATCCATTCAGGGTAGGATTTGGCATCCCTGGGTGTTTTAGTGTCCATCTAAGGGTATCTCTTGGCATACATCAAATCCACGTGATATTGCGATCCCTTAGCGGGGTCAAACTGTTAGGGAAGGAATGCCACATTAGCTAGTTGTTCTCCTGGCCTGTGTGTCCAACTCCCTACAGTCCACACCAGCTCTGCTGCCCCAGCTAAGTCTGCAGGTAGAAGCACTGGTCTGTCTCTGACGAGCTGTGAAACTTGGGAATCTTTCCCAGAATAGTACGAGAAAATAGATGGAAACGCCCCTCGGACTGGCAGAGCCCACCTACCACCCACTGTCAACCATCATGCCCAAGAGAAAGGCCAAGGAAGATGCTCAAGCTGAGAGAGCAAAGGCTCACCTGAGTTACAGAGATGGGCAGATTTATTTTCTAAACCTGCCCTTCCAATAACCATAGTTCAGGCCCACAAAGGACCCTGTGAAGCATGGAGCCAAGCTGCCCAAAGGCGAAAAGGGGAAAGGGAAAGGAAAGCAGATGCAAGCAAAGAAGGAAACAACCCTGCAGAAAACAGATGCTCCACAGTCCAGACACAGAAAGTGGAGGGGCTGGTGACGCCCAGTGAGGTATGCTCTGGGCTTCCTGTCATTCAACAGTTGAGATTTTTAAAAATCAACTTCAGTAAAAATGTAGGATTTTGTTTTACATTACTTTTTATTAAGCTACATAGAATGCTGCATAGTTTTCTTTTGGAGAAAGGGGAATCACCACTAATAGAATGTCTTCATCTTAGGAGCTGGATTGCAGTGGATGAAACACAATTTTGTGTCTCGTGTTTGAGAAGTTCTCCTGGTGCCCAGGAGGAATTCTGTAACATTTCCACATGCCAGGCCACTGTGCTGAAGCCCTGTGGGGAGGGAAAGCACAATCTTACATCCTCTTTTCCTCCCCTGATGTCTCCAGCAAAGACTTTATTTGCTTAAACCAAGAGACGCATGGGGCACCCCCAAAATCAACTGCATCCTGGACTATACTACATCCGGTAACAGACTTTCTGGCCATGGTCTCGAGAAGCTGCTTGTGAAAATCTTTCAAACTGCATGTAAACATGAAGCGTCCACCTCTCTGCAAACGTTTACTGTTTTAAGCATCAAAGGACGACTTCATTGGCCATTACAGTGACACTGATTTGGGGAAGCTTTCACATGACTTTTTTTTTTTGGGGGGGGGTCGTTTATCCAGGATGGGACTTTCAAAGGCCACAGGCCTTTGTTCAAATTTGTTCAAATTTGAACAGTTGTCAGCTGTTGTAATTTGTTCCCTGTGTCCTCTGTTTATGAAAAGATCTTCACTAAAGCTGGATACAGGCTGGCTTAGAAAAAACTCAATTCCCTACATGAACATCATTAAGATGCTCTCTTTCTACAGCCTCGCAGAAGTTTTATAGATTTGCTTAGCACATTTGTCTTTAGTTTACTTGGAATTAATTTTTGTGAAAACACGTGAGGTAGGAGTCTGGTATTTTTCACCTCTGCTGAAGAACTCATTCTTCTACCCAGTGGTCTGTAGGTTTCTGTGGGAACTGGAGAATCTGTAGGCTCTATGCTGATTACTTGTCAATTTGTCCAGCCTTGTGCCAGCTCGCTACTATCCTAATGCTACACCTTCAGAAAGTCTTGGTATCTCAGAGGACACAACCCTCCCTTGCCCTAACACCACCTTATTTTTTTTCTTCAGGAGTCTTCCCGCTGTTCTTAGCCATGTTTTTCTTCCACTAGATTTTTAGAATCAAATTGCAAAGTCCAATATCAAAGAAATTAATAAAAACAAGAAAACTGTTGGAATTTTAGCTATATTTGCATTCAATCTATAGATTAATCTAGGAGTCACAACTTCTTTGCAGTCCATAATCATGGTACACATCTTGATTTATTTTTGACTTTTTTTTAAATTTTGTTTTCAGGTGTACAAAACAATGTAATAGACATTTACACCCCTCACAAAGTGGTAACCCCCTTCCCCATTTGTGATTTTAAATGTCTTTCAATAAAGTTTTATAATTCTCTCCAAAGAAAGGGAGGTGGGGAAAAGAAATGCCAAATGGAACCATTCCTGATTTCAGCAGTTGACCAATGAAATGAATTTCATTTAGCATGGCCATGCAAAATACCAACTTAGAACAAATTGAAAAATCAGTCATTTAAAACAAACAAAAAAAATTTTCTACAAAACCTGCCAGTTCTCCCAAGCAATTACCTACTCAGAATTTTGTCATTTTTTTTTCCTACCTATCTTGGCTTTCCCACTCTATTTAAAGCTCTAGCAGGTCACTGACCACGCCCACATTTCTCAGACCCTTCACAAGATTATAGTCACATAGCAACTGTTCAATAAATATCTACTTAGTCCCAAAGGTAATCATGATAGTCTGCCTACCAATCTGTTTGTTTTAATTTTTAAAGACTACTGCACGAAGCCAAATGGAATTTAAGCACCAAAGCAAATACAGAAAATGAGACCTGCAGATGTCAGACCTTTGTAAAAACAGGAGGAAAGTAGGCAGAAGTGGTTCCATCAGGTCTGCAGAGATACGAGGTTGGACTGTGAACCTGGAAAAGCAGAGACACATGGATCAAATTCCAAATATATACATTGCTGAAAAGATGGGCGAAAGAAACCTTTCATTATTAAGATCGCTCCACATGGATGAAACGAGTGAATGAAAGTATCTCCATATATCATTTTGCTGATCTATTCTTACAGCACAGACATTGTCTGCTTCCTTATTTCACATCTGTTACTCGTCTCTGTTCAAAAGCACATACAAGGTAAAAGTCCCCTGGTTCCTTAGGGAGTCACGAGCTTTTAAATGTTATCACCAAATGGATTTGTGTGGGAGGGACTTCCACAGGGGTATTTTTAAAAGCTCTCCCAGACATCGTATTTTATCTTTAAAATATAGTTTTGATTCCCTAAATAAAATGCCCAAGTTACCAGCAGTGGAGGGTAAATTACCAAACATCTACCTATCTTATTTTTAATTTTATTCTTTTTTGATATAGGCATATAGGAAATGAAGAAAAAAAGGAATATATTATTTTTTTCTTGATGTGCAAAAAACAAAGGGGCTGAAACGTTTACTGAAAGGCATTCATCACTGGAGAAAGATAAGGATTTCAGAGTAGTGAATGGACAATATTTCTCTGTGTACAGTCTTTTATTTTCAAACAGGCTGGATTTATTATTCACTTCTATATCAGCGATTACTAGTTTTTTAACCTAAGATAATGATAATCTGATACAATGTGTCTAAATTTTCCACATGACATCATCGAAGATGTTGGCAGAGTTATAGAGATGCACAGATGGTAATGGGACTTCCTCATTATCTTTGTAAGACTCATTCTAGGCTTGTTATTCAGGAGACCTGGGTCTTACTTTTCACTGTCTTTTTATGTCCAAAGAACATATGAACACTTACATAGTTTTTAGTCTGTGCCAGGCACTATTCTAAGTGTTACATGGAGATCGACTCACTGAATCCTCATGACAATCCTGTGAGATAGATGGTATTATTTTCATTTTCCAGATAAAGAAAAGTAGGCACCGAGAAGTCATATCACTTGCTCAAGGTCTCTTAGTTCGTCGGTGGTGGAGCTGGGATTCAAATCGAGGCAGGATGAATCCAGAGACTTAACCTTGATGTCACCTTGCCAACATACAGTAAAGCAATGGAATTCCTCTGAGCACTTCATTCTCCCGATGATACAAGTGGGGTATATTACTTTCCATTCAGTGTTCCTATCACATTTAAACCATTTTAAAATGTACTGTTTACATCATTATGGCATTTACATATTTAGATGCAGGCGTGTCTTTCTGCTTTTATGCTTTTGTGTTACACCTTAATGTATTCTATCATATTCCAGAAGTGCTTCCCATGTATTAATTCCTGTTTCCCATGTATAGTTTATAAACTCTTTGGGAATGGAGCGGGTTACATGTTTTTTTTTTTTCCCACCATGAAATTCCTAGCACAATGCTCAGCATTCGTTAACTAATTATCAACACTTACATATCAAACACCCCCCAAAATCCATTGATTTAATCAGAAAATTTCTATACATTCCACTCTAGGGTTTTTGATGAAATATCGATTATATATGCTATTCCCAAATAACTTACACTGGTTGGTTCTTTTCAACTTTCTGAACTCAAACATCTTTACTAGATGCATATTCCATATACCACAGAGTACATGACACACATTAGTTACCAAAATACCTATGAATGCGCAATAGATAGAGGGTCCGGTGATGCTCACAAAATACACTTAACATCCTCCTGAGTGAGGAATGAGTTTACAGTTCAAGCCTTTGGAGACTGCTGTATTTCAAGATACTCTTCATAGCAGAAAGGCAAAGTAACATATTTGGGTTAGAGACATTTAGATTTTAATATTTTTCACTATTTTTTTTTAAACTTCATGTTGCTTGTGTTTGCAAAATAAACTCATTACAACTTCTTCCCCATAGTTTGTACTGTTGTCCTTTCTTGGACAAAGCAGTCTTACAGTGAAATAAAAGGATAAAAATGCATGGTGAAGTCAAGGAACTTGAACTGTTTTTTTCTTTTTATCTGTTTAGTGCTTAGAGGATGAGAAAACTTTTGTTGGTATGTGGACTTCTCTTGTCTTCTCATTTGTTGAAATGAGCTAATATATGTGGCTAAACGGAAGGGAGCACATATGGGGGAGAATAATCAAACAGTCAATAGCTAAAACAGACAGCTTTTTATCAGATCGTTGGCTATTAGCGAAGTTCCGAAGGGAAATACAGATTTTGACTATCTGGTGGTGTTCCATTAAAGATTCTTTTTAGTGGATTAAAATGAAGAACTTCACTGACCATTTTCTTTTCTCCGAGTTGTTTCCACTTGGAAATGATTCCAAGGGTGTGGACTAGTTGAACTGAAAGCTATATTCTTTAAACCAAGAAGTTTGCTAATGAGCTTAACTCCTTATGGGTGCTGGTCCAAGACACATTTACCTGTTGAACAGGAACAGACAATGGCTGAATCACAGCTGTGGTCACTCCGGTCTTTGGAGATGATGACCCTATTGTCAGGGAAACAGAAGTTGTTTTCTTTTGAGCTCTGGAAAATAGGGAGACACGTGTTCGGTCAGAAATTTTTTTTAAAACAGGAATTATTCTTTAAAACATTTCCACAGAACCGCCCCGTTTATTTTTGTGTACTTAATCCACTTCAACTATAAGTGCTCCAGAAACGAGAAGAGTCAGAATAGCTCTAGTCAGTACATACATAGAATGGACCGAATAGATATTAGCGAAGTAAACACATAGGTAGAATAAAAGTCACTGTATGTAACACAGCTATTATCAGAGAACCTCAAGTACTGAACTTAAAAATCCTAAAAGAAAATACTTAGAAAAAGTCCAATCTTTAGCAGTAAGCAGATATTTGAAATCTTTAGGGTTGGGGTTCTATATTTAATTCAAAGTTTGGGCTGTCTATTTTAAGTCTAGCAGCTGTTCTTTGTTCTAGTTTCTTATTTTGTTGAGAGTGTCTTGGAATTTTTGTCTTTTCTTAGTGCATAAAAGTAAGGTGTAGAGAAAGGTTAAGAAGAGTTGGTTTCTAGGCCCAGTTCTGCTAAGTTGCTGGCTGTGTAGTCTCAAGCAAGTCATGCAACTTCACTAAAATGAAAGGCGGGAGAGTACATATGTGATTTTATTAAGGTCCCTTTAGCATTAATATTTGGTGATTAATTGATATTGAATGGATATAATTGTTACGTATATAACATGTAGCATATCAAAGGAATTTATTATCACGGTCTCAATATTTATAGAGTTTTCCATAAAATCTAGCAGGTTTTATTTGACTTTTGCAAAATATTAAGATATTAACATTTTACTAATAATCCATGTCTTTGTAGGAAGAACTACACTTTGATGGATTTTCATGACAACATCTAACTGGAAATAGACTTTATCCAAATAGAAACCTCTTTCTGGCCCAATAAGATATTTTCCAATTTGTATAAATAAATTGATCCTCATTTACATTTTCACATGAATTTTCTCTCAACGTGACCATTCTTTTTATATATTTATAAATGGTTAGTTGTCTTTGAAATTAACATTGTATCTGGTTACATTTTGGCATATCAATGATGAAATGCAGACTTCAAGTTCAAATTCATAAGTTAAAAATTGTGGTTCAAGTACTGATCTTTGATTAACATCAGTTGACCTCTTCCTTCAGAGCAAAACACACGTGTCTTCATACCCCAACAATTCTGCTAACATTCTTTGCTATATAACTGATATTTAAAGGATCATAGGTACTTACTGTGGCATAGCTCCAGGTTTTGATTTGAAAGCTAAATTTTCACTGTCAGAATCTGATGAACTGGCACCTGAGTCAAAAATAATAATAAAGTTAAGATGTAAGTAGTATCTATAAATTGCTTCAAAGAGTCTTGTTCTTCATTCTTAAACAATAACATATAAAGTCTTATTTTGAAATAGAGAACAGTTCAGACCAATTTTACTTGGACTGAGTCTTTCAAAAATCATTTTTAAAAAAGGAACTATGAAAACTTTCTTCAAAGCAACATGGTTTTAACGCCAGATTATTAGTTTCATTTCTATCAATGGCTGTTATCACAACCATATTTTTCAATGGCTTATAAACTATGAAATGAATTTGTGTGTGTCTGTGTGCAAAACATCCATCATTTTAAACTTGAAACCTTTCCTAGGAGATTACTTTCCCAGGTGTGGGTTATTAGTATCTTCATTACTCATTAATTAGGAAATGCTTTCTGACTCTTTGATAAACTAGAACACGACAGTGGCTTCATTCTTGAATGAGAGGGTCTCTGGTTTTGGATCATGTCTCTCCAAGTTCATTTGCCTCATTACTGTTCTTGAATTAAGGGTCAGATTATTAGTTAAAATGCAAACTGGTCTCACATTTTAGGTCTATGGCCATACCACTTTGAACGCACCCGATCTTGTCTGTTCTCACATTTTAATGCTTATGTATTTTGTGAAAAGAGATTTTAAATGACATTTAAAATAACGGTGATGGTTAGAAGTATATTGTTGATACTTCTTTTATGAAACATTGACCTTGATGTAAATTATCTATTTAAAAATATTTTAATATAAAATAATACATGCTTACAGAAAAGGAACCAAATAGCACAGAATTGTGTGATAGAATAGTAAAAACCAGTGGATACCTTCCCTAATGCCATTCAGCACATGTTAATAGTCTGGTATGTATATTTCAGATATATTTCATGTATCAACATACATATATTTATGTACATATTTACATAAATGGAATCACACTATATGTACTCTTTGCAATTAGTTATTTTTGCTTATCAGTACATTTAGAAAACATGCATTTACTTCATTCTCTTGGATGGCTGCCTAGTGTTCCTGCCTGTGACTATAATATGTTTCTCCAGCCTTTATTGATGTTGAAACAATCATGTTTAGGTAACTCTGCTGGAATGTTGGCTGTCCCTTCCTATTTATTTCTATAACTACCACCTAGTGTAGGCTTTCTTCACCTGGTTCCTGGACTACCACAATAGAGTCTTATCTTGTCTTCCCATCTATCAAATTTGTCTTCAACCTATGTCAGATTAATTTTCCTATCTTCTAGAACCTCCTGCACTTCCACATCACATAACCCCGATCCAGAGAGTTGAACATACTCCCTGGTGTATATACTCCGTTAGGTAATGGGAACACAGCAGTAAACACATACACACACACACACACACACACACACACACACACGGAGCCCTGTCTTTGTGGAGATTACATTCTTTGGAGAACACAGACAATAGACAAGGCAAATAAATATGTGATATGGTGGTGAATGAAATGGAAAAATATAAAGCAGGATAGGGGCATTGGGGTAATGGGAATGCAGAGGGACGCAATTCCCTCTGCAAGGAAGGTGGCAAGGAAGGCTCCACCAAGATGGACACTTTAAATAAAGATCCAAAGATGGTAAGAGCTTTCCCGTCTTGGTCTTTCCCATGATTGTACCTTTAGTTATATTATTTGGATTTGTAGGAAGCTCTTACCCAGTCTTTTCTTGATATTTTATCTTTTAAGATCAGCCCACTTATTTTTCTGTGCTCTGTCTTCTCTGAACTCCCAGTCTTCTTGTTTACACTACTCACATCACTTATAATGTCGCATCTGCTAGAAAAGTATAAGTTCTTTGAGAACTGAAGTGGTGTTAAGAAGGGAACTGCCAATTTTTGAGTACTTACTATTTGCCTGGCAGTCTGCTCGGTGTTTTACAGCATTTAATTATTATAATAATGAACCTCACTCAGAAGTGAGTTATATCCAATTACAGATAAGAAAATTGAGGCACCAAGAGGTTAAGCAATTTGCATAGGTCACATAACCAAAAAGCATTGGCGACAGGATTGGCACTCGTGTCTTTTGAACTCGTGGCCCATGACCTCCCCCATACCCTACGACCTTCATGTGCTGTGCGTGTCTGCACTCCTCCTTAGCTTCATGCCGTGCTCACGGCAGGTCTTTTATTTCTCACCAGGATGAATGAATGGAACCAGGGAATTCCAAAGCTTGTTTGGGGCCAGGGAGTGAGTGAGCTGTGCAACTACAGAAGAGCAGCATTGTTGCGGGTAACAGTGGTGGGAGGCAAATCTAGAAACTCAGGGTAGAACCTGGAATAACAGGGCCAGAGTGTGGGGACTTTATATGTAGGCACTGAGGGTGGTGACTGGGAAATTAACTATGCAGGATGAACTGAGGGAGTAGGAGAAAATTAAAAAAACAAAAACAGAGCTAAACAAACAGCAAACCATCTAAAACAGGTGATAGACAAGGAGAAACTTAACCGTGATGAGGAGGTGGGGGAAGCAGAACAGGGGAAACAGAAAAAGCAGGAGACTTAGTTATCAGAAAGTCATGGGAACCTGAGAGAGATTGATTTTACTAGACTCATGAGCATGCTAAGGAGAGGGCTGGCAAAGTGTCTCTCAAAGTGGCCAGAAATTGGGGGAGAGAAATAGCTAGTTTCATCTGATTCCACACAATTAATTCATTAAAACAAAATCCCCTCAGATTACCTCTATTTAGAAAGCCATTCTTTTTTTCCCCACTCCTTTTTGCTCCTTTTTTCCAGCTGATTTGAACAGAAAGGTAAGGGATGAAGAATGTTGTGTCCCCTGAATAAGAATATATCGACTAGTGTTCGCACACCTGTCCAACCCTTGTGAAATCTCAATGTCACCTTCTGTCTCAGGTGTCAGCACAGCTCTTGCAGACAGTACCAGATCAAATCTCCCCATCTGTGCCAGCAAGATCCCTTCCCTCCCCTCAGGGCGACCCTTCCCTCCCTCTTCTCTTCTGCCTCCTCCCTTCAGTCATCTGCTTTGCACCTGCTGGTCAGGAATCAACACTCCTGTCTCAGGTTAACATTTTTCTCTGTATTTATCCAACCATCACTTTCAGTGTTTTATGTAGGCACCAATCTGAAAGAGGCACACATTCCAGTGCTTGCAATTACTATCTATCTGCTCATCAAATATGTACCTGCCTAAATGCTAACTGTATCTGTACTGTCACCCACAAAGAATAAAGGAATCAAATGCTGATGATCTTCTCTCTATTCTAGTGATGAAATGCAACAGGAAGTGTCGTAAACACAAGCCTCCTGTTTTGACTTTAGAAGGTGTTACCTTTTCAGTTTGAAAACTTACCCAATTTAATACTTCCTGGTGGGAAAAGGCCCACAAAAGGTACAATAGCAGAAACTAAAGAAAAAAAATCATTTCAAATAACACTACCCAGATACTTTGGAGTATATCCTTCTACAGTTTATCCCCATGTACAAATATAAATAAAAATATATTTTTAAAAGTAAGATGACAATTCTATAATAGTGTTTAATTCTTGCCCCCTCCACTTAATACGTTGGGAAATGCCTTTCCATGTCAATAACCAAATATGTACTTTATAATTTTCTAGTAGCTGCTCAAATTCACTTGTGTGGATTTACCTTAATTTTATCACTCCACTGTTAATGGATACAGTTATTTCCATGTTTTTAACATCTCTCCAGAAAGGTGTGTAAAACAGCAATATATCAAAATGTTCATTTCCCACACATTCATGAAATCGCTGTTTTAATTATTTTTATTTTTGTCAATCTGGTATCTTCCTTGATTAAAAAAAGCTGTAACTTCTGAAAGCAAATTAGATGTAAATCATATATAGCTTCCACCTCAGGAAACAGGAAGTCTTCCTGAAAGTAGATATAAACCATTAAAAAATTATATATACACATGTATGTGCGTATATGTATATTTAAACCCCTGAGTGACTTTAATGAATCTAGTCATGGAGTTCATCCTTTTGTACATGTGTTGCTTTTCAAAATTTAAGGACTAAATACACTCCACGCCCCATGTGTATTACTCATTTCTCTCCCTCCCTTCTTGCTCAGTTACTATAATTACCAGTATACAGCAATAATCATTCACCAAGTTCAAAACACATCAGTGCAAATCCTGTTGCCATTACTTTCTAGTTATATAACCTTAGGCAAATTACTTGACCGCTTGGTTCCTCAACAGTCTTTTAACCAAAAATAGGTTACATTTTAAAATACAAGGTTCAAAAGAATATACAGAGTGAAATATACACACAGGAAAAATATGGGAAAGATCAAAATATTAAAAGTGATTGACATAGGGTAGTAGAATTACACATGATTTTTATATTTTCTTGTTATTTATGTCTTTGATTTTTGAAAATGAAAATATGTTTTTATATTAGCAATGATAGCTCACACTATGGGTAGGCCCCACTCTAGGGGATTAAACTCATTCAATCCTTACAGCAATCTAATTTTCTCCATGAAGAGATGGAGAAACTGAATTATAGAGCCAGTGAATAACTGTTTAACGTCATGGAGCTAGTCAGAAAATATTATGCAAGAATGGCCAAAGCTGTGCATAGATTCCTTTAGCTTCTCTTACCACCTTTTCAAAATCCAGCAGAAGAAACCGAATGCTTAGAGAGCCTTCATCCTGCTGGGATCGACGGGAGCAATTACTCATATAACATTACATACAGCATGCTTCCAAGTGTCACTTAAAAGGGGCTCACGTTTTATCTGATTATTTGAAACACTGAGAATCTATAAATAAATATCAAACAGAATCTGCTAATGTGCATCATGTTTGAATATCCCTGCCCCTTCCCTACCTTTAAATGCCGCCCTGCCCTCCTCTCCATCAGACCCAACTCTTTATCCACAAGGTCCACTTTAATCTGCCTCCCTTTATCCCACATTTCAGAACTGCCATCCTGCTCTCTTTGGAGCTCCTAATGCTATAGTTACCTGTGCGATCTGCTTTGAAATCAGGAGGGGTGGCAGTCGTGGAAACCTGAGATGTCTGTATTTATTTCCTATGTTTATGTTTACCTTTCCTATTTACATCATTGAATTCTTGAGAGTATCTCTTCACCACCTAGTTCTGGAGGGTAATCCCCCTCACCGTCTAGCACGCACGTGAGCCTGATTCTGTTTCCTTTATCCTTTCCAAAGACTTTGCTCTCTATTTTATTTTCCCTCCCTTCTGCATGACGTATGTTTTCTCTCCTGGATTATTTTCATTAGCATATAAATATGCTCCATTAATTCTGGTATGAAAACAAACAAACTGCAAAAAAAAAAATCATCTTTCTTATACAACAATTCCACTTCTGGGTATTTATCCAAAGGGAACGAAAATACTAACTTGAGAACATATCTGCACCTCCACATTCATTGCAGTCTTATTTACAACAGCCAAGACATGGAAACACCCTAAGTATCCACAGATGGATGAATGGATAAAGAAAATGGGACATATATGTGTACACACAAACACACAAATGAAATATCATTCAGCCATAAAAATAAGAAAATCCTGCCATTTGCAATCACATAGATGGGCATTATGCTAAGTGAAATAAGTCAAAGAAAGACAGACACCATGAGTCCTCACTTATATGTACAATCTTAAAAAAAAAATAAAATAAAGTACAAACCCAAACTCGTAGATACAGAGAACAGATTGGTAGCTGCCAGAGGTGGGATGGGGAAAGGTTTGGAGGGGTAGTGAAATGGATGAAGGGGGTCAAAAAGTACAAACTTCCAGTTATAAAATAAGTCCTGGATATGTAATGTACAGCATAGCAACTATAGTTAATAATACTGTATTATACATTTGAAAGAGTAGATCTTAAAAGTTCTCATCACATGTTGAAAAAATATTAATAATTATGCATATATATAGCAATGGATGTCAACTAAACTCACTGTGGTGATCACTTCATAATATATTCATATAATGAATCGTTATATTGTATACCTGAAATTAATATAATGTTATCTGTCAAATATCTCAATTTAAAAAAAAAAAATATTTCTTGACCCTACATGTTTTCTTTTTTTGCGAATACAGGGCCTCTAACTCTGCTGGAGTTTGAACAAAACTTCCCTGACACGATCTAGTAGTTGTTGCTTCCCTTTCCATATTTTGCTAACTGTTCCCAACTCATTCCATTTGATTGTTGGTCCTCTCCACGTTCCCCAAACCCTTCTGGTTAAACATGCACAGTTGCTAAACCCAGGGGTTTTCTCCGAACCTCATATGACTGAACTCTCAGCAGCAGTGGACAAAATTGGCATCACCCTCCTTCCTGAAACACCGTCTCTTGCCTCACCTCACTACCTGGTTTCTCTCCCACCCCAGCCAGCAGCTCTCCCTTTTCACTCTCCTTCACTGGCATCTCCTCCTTTGGAAACTCCCACAGATAGGAGGGATTATCCAGGTCCAGACCTGATCCCCTTACTCTGCCCCATCTCCCTTCCTCCCTGAGGTCTGTCTAGTAACATGTCCAGTCCCATAGATTTACTTGCCACCTGCATCCTGATGCTCCCAGATGTTTTTCTCACCCTGTGTGTTAGACTATCCTCACATGTCCAATTACCATCTTGACATATCCAGTTGGCTATCTAAATAGGAATTTCAAACTTAGCAGGTTCAAAACAGAAAACTTATTTCTCTCTGTCCCCTAATTCTGTTCCTCCCCAGACTTCCCCATTTCAGAGATTGGCACTATTGTCCACAGGGATGGTAAAGCTGAAATCCATGGAGAGCATCTGATTCCTTTCATTCCCTCACCCCACGACTTCCGGACACTACCTCTGAACTTTTAACTCAAGTCGGACTCCCCTTGCATCCCTCCACTTACGCCCTCCCCTCTTAAAGTGCCATCATTTCCCCTCTGTACCTCGGCAACAGGCTTCTAACTGATCTCCTGTTATAAGCCAAAGCAATGGTTTAAAAATACAAATCAGATAATGTAACTTTCCAGTTTAAACCCCACATGCTTTGTGATGTTATTTAGAATCAAGGCCAGACTACTAATAGAGACCACAAGCCCCGTGGCTCACAGGAGCTGGCCGCTGCCCAAGCCTGCAAACTGCCTCTTCTCTGTTATGCTCCAGCTACCCTGGACTGCCTTCCGCTCCAGGAACACATCTAGTCTTCCCCACCCAGTGCCTGTATTCACGTCCTCTGCCTGAAACACTCATTTCCCAGTCTTCCTATTGGCTTCTTCTCAGGGCTCTGGTCTTAGATCACCTGTCATCTCTTCAGAAAGGCCTTCCTGACCACCCCATCCCATCAGCCACCTTTATTTGCTTCCCAACACTTGCTGGTGTTGGAATTATTTATGAGTTTTCTCCCTCCTGTCCTGGAATGTCAGTGCAGTGAGCACACAGGCCTGTCCCGTTCACCAATGTGAACTTCCATAGCAAGTTTTCTAATTCCCTATAGGGTGAGTCTCGTCAAAAATGAGTTGATAGAACAATAGATATAATCTATCCTCTGTCTGCCCCACTTTAAGACAACATTAACTCTTGAAAATGTTTTACCTAGTGATTGTAAGTTCCCAGGACATTGAGCAGGAGAAATGAGGTTTGAATCACACCACCATTATTCTGTTTGCATTGGAAAAACATATTCACAATGATGCTTTACTGATACGCAAGCTGTTAGACCATTCACACTCCTTTACCACACATCTCTCCTTACCTTCAATGAATACCTCAGCAGATGTTGTCTCTGAGCCGCTGGGGTTCGTGGCCAGACAGGTATAGCGACCTGTGTCGTCCTCAAAGGCTTCTGCTATGACCAGGGAATGGAGGTCCTCACCCTCACAGTGGATCTGAATATCAGGAGTGTTGTGCACCTCCTTTCCCTCACAGAACCATCTGCAGGCCAAATGGAGGTCAAAGGGCAGGACAAAAAGGAAATGGTGATGTTTAAAATAATAAAGCAGAAATGAAAGGCTAGATGCTATGTAGTAAGATGCTTGTTGGACCAGTAAAGGTCTGTGTACCTGTTCCTGAGGGAAACTGTACATTGTAGACTACGAAATTAATGACTAGACAATTCCCATAGGTTTTCTTTGTAAAGCATCTTACAAATTTTATCAACCTTGAAATAAGCAACACTGTCAAATGTGGAAAGACAAGCCCAGTTACAAAAGAAAAGGAACAGAGATTCAAAGCATCTTATAAAATGTTTTATAGTAAATGACGCACACTGATTACAATTTTATCTATTATTCTTATCTTTAAAACATGAAAGTAATAGAAACGTTATGCTCAAAATATCTAACGTTATAAAGGGAAAGTAATCATTCATGTTAAAAAAAATCATAGGCAGCAATATTTTTGTTGACCCTAAGATTTCTGATCAGCTGAGCAGTAACAGATGTAATGCCTTCCACATCTCTGATATTTACCAAACTTTCTAGCAGACCGCTTGGCCTCCACAACTAGAGAGATGGAGCAGTTGTGCTGTAATTCGTTCTTGCTGGTCAGCGCTTTTCCTTTCCCAAACAACCAGGACCTTGGTGTGGGAGGCTGCAAGCTGCCAGACGGTTTAAACACAGGTTCTCTCTCACACTCTTTTCTTGATTCCCCCAGTACCTCAAACTCTCAACAGGAGATTTACAAAAAATATGAAGCCTCCCCCCGACCCCCGCCCCACCATCACTCTCATAACGGGATTTATTGTAAAAGAAATATGTAGGAATGTACCACTTACAAGTAAAAGGATGGAAGTCTCTGGGACTGTATTGTCCCTTTAGCTCTTAATTAGCACTTGGGAGATTTTCTTTGAGTCTAATCTAGAAAATCCTTTGGACTGGGCACCCTTTCGTGAAAATATGGCAGTGAAGGATAACTTTTTCTATATTTAGATAGCATAATATCGGTATTTGTCGATATTGAATCTGAAAATAATGTTCATAAAACAAACCTGTTTGCTAATACTCAGAGTATTAATTCCAGGAACCACATTCAGAAATAAATATGGGACATTAAAAAACAAATATGGGGCACTCACAAAAGAACAGATATGACTTTGGGGTAAAAACACATTTGAAAAACAGCCAACTGAGCATCCTACACAATGTGATACATAGTACTTTTGAGGCACTTCAGAAGGGCTATATTTTTTGATTCTGGGGCACTTTGTGGTTTCCTTTGTTTTCATAAAGTCTTGGAAAACATGTTAGCCTAGAGCCATCTTCCAGTTCCGTCTTTTCTGTTCTTTTTCCACATAGTCCAGACCCTGACTATGAGAACTGACCGTGACTGAACTTTTAATTGTTCTTAAGTTTTTCAACTGATCTCTTCACAGATATGAAGTTTTAGGGAATACTGTACGTAGGGAAGAGTACGTAGGGAAGAGTATGTAAACTCTCCCCTACATACACCATTCCCTTAAAACTTCATATCTGTACTAAGGCATTTCATAAACTCAGCTCCGATTTTATTTTCTATTGTTTTCCTATAGGAATCCTCTTTCTGTCAACCATTTGCATAGATTTCTTGTTCCCAGCACAGTCCTCATCTACTACCTGCCTACTTTCCTCTCCTTGGCATTCTCTCTTCTCCTCCATAGGACCTACTCTTCCTTATAGCCGGGAGAGGCTCCTTCTACAGATTCAATTCAAGTAAACACACGCTTGCTGGGCATCTTCTATGTGAAAGGCATTGTATTACGCACCACGGGAAGAATGCCTGTGTCAACTGAAACTACCGTGTTTCCCTAAAAATAAGACCTCGCTGGACAATCAGCTCTAACGCGTCTTTTAGAGCAAAAATTAACAACACCCGGTCTTATTTTACTATAATATAAGACCTGGTCTTATATAATATGATATAATATGATATGATATGATATAATATAATACCGGATCTTATATTAGTTTTTGTTCCGAAAGATGCATTAGAGCTGATTGTCCGGCTAGGTCTTATTTTCAGGGAAACAGGGTAGTTGAGGAGTTTGTTTGTCTCTACTGCTAGAGTTTTATCTTCCATAAACAAAGATACAAACCAACTATTAGAGGAAAAACGAAGCATGAAAACATGCAGTGAAGGTTTAAAAGAGAGAAAGATTCATTGCTTTGGTTAGACGTGTTTCACAGGGAAGCCTCTGCCAGCTCCCCACGGGAGCATGCAGTATCTTGACCTCTAACTCAGCTCAGCAAACTTACAGCTTGCAGGGCCCGCTGCCTGTTTATAAATGGTCCATAAGCTTATTTTTTTAAATGTTTGGAAAAAATGTTTAAAAAGCAATATTTTGTGACATACAAAATTATATAAAGTTCAAATTTCATCATCGATAAATAAAGTTTTTTTTTGCAACACAATCGTGCTCATTTATTGATGTATTGTCTAAGACTGCCTTTGCATCACAATGACCAAGTTGAGTAGTTGCAATAGACTATATGGCCCACAAATCCTAAAATATTTACTATCTGGACTTGACTGAAAAAGTTTCCCACCTCCTGCTCTAATATTTCGCTCCTCAGAGTGTGATCCTTGGACCAGGAGCGTCAGCATCATTTGAGAGCATATTAGAAATGCAGACTCTTGACCCTCATCCCAAATCTACTGAATCAGTTTAGATCCCCCTGGTGATTCATGTGTACGTAAAAGTTAAGAAGTTCTGGTCTGTTATGTTTGGATCACACTAACTTGCGTCACAGAATCCTGGCTCTCCAGCTAGATTATTGACTTCTTTAACATAGCAACCAAATTTTATGTGTTTTGTATCTCTGGTCCCTTGCACAAAAGTACATGTGAAATTGTGTTCTGTTTCTCCCACCACTCTACTCAAAAAGTTCTAGCATTACTCATTTGACAGCTGACAATATACCACTTCATGAGATCTTCTGTGTTGTTTCTTTATACCATTCTTTGAGGCCTAATATATTTATGCCTTATTTCCCCATCTAGAAAATTGACTTCTTGATTACAGAAAAAGACATATTTTTAAAACTTTTTAAAATTGATCCATACTGTATTGCACATAGTCAGTGCTTTATAAATACTTATTATCTGCCACTCATTCTTTTAAAATAGGCTTCCCATGAAAAAACAAATAGTGAAAGATTCGTGGCCTACTAGATTTTAAAGATGCTACATAGTGTATGTCACTCCTTGATGTTTGCGATTCACCTTTTCTTATCAGAGACCCCAAGAAGTCCTGCAGAAATTTGTTTAACACTATCTAAGCTAGCGTTTACTGAACTCTTGGACCATGACATTCTTTTTCATTTAGCATCTACTAACATCCAATGTGTAGTTGCAGAATGCTTTTCTAGTATATTTATCTCATAGAACCTGTAATTTAAAAAAAATGAATTAAGACCAATTATAATCTAAGCAATGACAGTAAGTGTAAGGCTTAAAGTAATCAGTAAGCACGACAAAATACTTGAAATATATACTAGTATTGGCAGAAAGATTAAGGCAACAAATGCATTTCCTGCAACAACCTAACACATCTATTTGGTCTTCTGAAATCGTTCAGCATGTCTTCAACAATTGCCTGAGGTGAAATGGTTACTTAGTCCTTTCAAACCACCAGGCTGACCCATTTTTTAATTTTTAATACTCACACTTTTTGTTCTCCAGTTCTGTGAGTAAAATTTAAAAAGCTTCTCAGATTGTAACACATAGAAGACATAGTGCCGAGAAAAGACTAACCGTGTCCAAGTCAGATGGTAGGTATGCTAATCAACATGAGTCGTCACACTGGTTTGACGCTGTCAGGGAAAGTCATATTGTTACTGATGTAAGTACCTGTGAAGTGCCCAGTTCTCAACTGTGGTAAGATAGTGTGATTCAAGAGGAGGGGGAAAAAATCTCTGCAAATATTTAGATGGCAGACACCCTTTGGCAACAAAAAAGGGCAGCCTGGTTCCTGGCCAATATTTAGAGTAATGTGTGCTTAATGTATGATTGGAACCATTTGCACCATTGCAACTAGTAATGCTCAACTGCAAGTTTAGGAAAGTCATTAAGCCTTCCCTGGTTCAGGTTCCTCATCTGAGGAGATGAGACTTTCTAGCTATAAAGTTTCATGAGTCTAAGTTTTTTGGTGAAATGAAAGGGTTGTATATTTAGTGATTTGGGTTAAACATATCTCAAGACATAACTTAGAGAATTATTTGATAAAAGGTACCATAATTAATGACGTTTCTTTTTTGGGATATACTAGGATATAATAGTGTTTCTAAGATTATACACCCAGTTGGGTCCTGAAAAGCATCAATGGATGTACCACCTTGTCTTTATCACTACCCCAGTACTGAACTTTCCACATTCTATTGAAATTTGCTCTTACTCTGCCTTTCTACCCTACCAGAATACACATTTTTTTCCACGATAGACGCCAGATCTTATTAACTGATTCACTAAGTTAATAAGTGTGCTGTATATTCCAGCACAATGTCTGGCAGATGAAATGTGTTAACCATGTCTTTTTTGCTTTCTGTATTTCTGATGCTTTGGCATCTGGGTCCTTGCTGACTCTGGAGAGATGGCCCCTCCCAGGAAAGACCAATTCTTAGCTACAGTAACTGACTCTCCTTCAAGCACTCCTTTCATATGAAAACTAACCAGTCCAGAGCCACTTCCTCTATGGGGACCTCACATCCAGGCCACTATTTCCATGTTCTAATCACCCCAGAGCCAGGTAGCAACAATTAGTTCTATGCCCCAGAACTCGCTGAAATTATTCAGACGAGCCAATCTTACATCTATTTCCCCTGCTTCACCCATTCCTTCCCATGGAAACCACAATAAAGGACCGTGCCCATGTTTCACTTTGCACCCTCTGCCTCCTGACCAATTCTGATGCTTCTGTGTGCCCCCACCCGCACTCCCACCCCCACCACTGTAGCAGGCTCCCTACTTTTGGAAACTGTGAGGAATAACCTTTCTTTCAATGGCAGTCATCTACTGATCTGCTGGCCTCACCATACCTGAATAACACCTACTTTTTAAAACACTGAACTGGAGAGGCGTAAGCTTACAAAGAAAGAAAGACTTGAACTGATGAACAGTTTAAACAATAACTATCTTAGTTTCTGCATTAAGATGTACATGGAGAGAAGTTTCTCTACTCGCACCTACTCAAACTGAAGTGCACTTAAAAAGCATAAAATGAAACTCAACATAATCTGTTTAATACATGTATCAGAAGAGGAATTAGCCTTGTCCATTCTTCATGTATCAGATCAAAAACAAATCACCTTCTTATTTACTCTAAGAGAATCTTAGAGTTTTGAAGTTTTGACACTACAGGTAGATGAATGAGACGTGCTACAGAGTCGTGTTTGTTTTATTAAATTACTTAAAAGTCATCATTCCATCAGCTTCCTGGCAAAGGACTCAAAATAGTATTTAATATTCTTGAAATAAAAAGTAAGAGTGAGGTCTGCTGATTAAATTCTGAACTAAAAATTTTCCTAAATTCTTGTTGCTACAGCAACTTAGGGAAAGCAATACTGGTGTGACAAGCTAAAATGTAAAGCATACAATATAGGACAAAGTACAGTTCCGATAAATACATGGCACAGGTAATGACACTACGTTTTACTTTACTCTGTGGCAGACATCACTAATTGATCAGAATGTTTTTGCTAGTGAAGCTGAATCTCAGAATCCTCAAGGCTATTTAAGCAGGCTACAAAGCAACTGAAGCTGAAGTCTGCAGTGAAACAGTCACTCCTCAACTTGGTCTCTTTCTAGAAAATAACTTTTCTCTTTCCTCCATATCCTGAAAGCTGTTTCTATTTATTGTGAAGAGTGGAAGAGAGGGTTTGGTTGAGAGGGAGCATTCAAAAGCATGTAATGTGGCTAAGAAAGAGGCTCCTTAGGTAAAATTCCACTTGAAGACACAGCTAAACCTTTTTTTCATTCCATTTCTAATACCTGGAAGACATTTATCTAGTGGATAGGGCGATGGACAGCATATTGGAAAATCAAAATCCAATTTTGTACATTCCTATTCTGTACCTCTGATAAATATCAACTTCAATCACACTTCTAATTTGCTATTATAACATAGTTAAAATATACAAATATAATCTCATAGAGTGAGGAGATGATACAAAATTTGGGAACAATGATAGTTCTTAAAGACTTAGAAATTCAAATTAAGGGAAACAATGTTTACGAATGCCTATCATATGCTACACGCTTTGTAAATATAGCCAATTTTGTTTCTCAACAGCCCTGTAAATTAGTTATCATTATATTTTTAGATATAGACTACTCTCATTTATCTATAGAAATGAAAAAGAATATGGACAAGTAAATTCAGATAATCTTCAAAATTTCATTTTCCTCTATACCTGTAGCTTCATCTGTCATCATTTTTTTTTTTTTTTTTTTTACTATGAATATAAACAAGTTTTAACAAAGTTTACTGATTCTTCCTCTCTAATCTCTGGTGGGGCTGCTAAGGAGCTGTATAATTACCATGCAACGGGGATCTAGGAAGGAAATCTTAAAAAATTAGGGTGTGGCAGCTAACATCATGCTCAATGGGGAACAGCTAAAACCATTTCCCTTAAGATCAGGAACAAGACAAGGAAGCCCACTTTCTCCACTTTTATTCAACATAGTTCTGGAAGTTCTAGCCACATCAATTAGACAAGAAAAAGATACACAAGGCATCCAAATTGGTAAGGAGGAAGTAAAATTGTCATTATATGCAGATGACATGATACTATATATAGAGAAACCCAAAGCCTCCACCAAAAAAAATTATTGGAGCTGATAGATGAATTTAGTAAAGTAACAGGACACAAAATTAATGTTCAGAAATCAGTTGCATTTGTATACACCAATAATACTCTATCAGAAGGAGAAATTAAGAAAACAGTCCCATTTACAATTGCTTCAAAAACTATAAAATAGTTGGGAATAAATTTAACTAAAGAAGTAAAAGACCTATACTCAGAAAATTAAGACACTGAAAAGAGAAATTAAAGAAAATACTAATAAATGGAAACACATACCATGCTCATGGATAGGAAGAATTAATACAGTCAAAATGTCCATACTGCCTAAGGCAATATACATATTCAACACAATTCCTATAAAACTACCAAGGACATTTTTCACAGAAATAGAACATATAATCCTAAAATTTATATGGAATCATAAAAGACCCTGAATAGCCACAGCAATCTTGAGAAATAAGAACAGAGG
Source organism: Rhinolophus ferrumequinum (assembly GCF_004115265.2). NCBI lineage: Eukaryota > Metazoa > Chordata > Mammalia > Chiroptera > Rhinolophidae > Rhinolophus > Rhinolophus ferrumequinum. Next base: position 36,504,507 of record NC_046301.1, read on the forward strand.
GAGGTATCATGATACCTGACATCAAATCATACTACAAGGCTACAGTAATCAAAACAGCATGGTAGTGGCATAAAAACAGACACATAGATCAATGGAACAGAATAGAGAGCCCAGAAATAAATCCATGCCTATATGGTCATTTAATCTACGACAATGGAAGCAAGAATTTACATTTGGGTAAAGACAGTCTGTTCAATAAATGGTGCTGGGAAACCTGGACAGACACATGCAAAAAAATGAAGCTGTACCACCTCCTTACACCATATACAAGAATAAATTCAAAATGGATTAAATACTTAAATGTAAGATCTGAAACGATAAAATTCCTAAAAGAAAATATAGACAGTAATTTGCAGACATTACCCTGAATAATATTTTTACTGATATTTCCCCTCAGGCAAGGGAAACAAGAGAAAAAATAAACATATGAGATTACATCAAACTAAAAAGTTTTTTCACAGCAAAGGAAACCATCAATAAAACAAAAAGGCATCCTACTGAATGGGAGAAGATATGTGTCAATGATACATCTGACAAGGGGTTAATATCCAAAATTTATAAAAAACTCAATCAACTCAACACCAAAACAATAAACAACCCATTAAAAAATGGGCAGAGGACATGAAGAGATTTTTCTAAAGAGGACCTGCAGATGGCAAACAGACATATGAAAAAATGCTCAAACTCACTAATCATTAAAGAAATGTAAATAAAAACCACAATGAGATACCACTTCACTCCAGTCAGAATTGCTATCATCAATAAATCAACAAACAAGTGCTGGGCAGGATGTGGAGAAAAGGGATCCCTCGTGTACTGCTGGTGGGATTGCAGATTGGTGCAGCCACTATGGAAAACAGTATGGAGGTATCTCAAAAAACTGGAAATGGAACTACCTTATGACCCAGCAATTCCACTCCTAGGTATCTATCCGGAGAAATCCAAAACTCTAATTCAAAAAAATTTACGCATCCCTATGTTTATTGCAGCGCTATTCACAATAGCCAGACATGGAAACAACTGAAATACCCATCGGTAGACAACTGGATTAAGAAACTGTGGTACATTTATACATTGGAGTATTACTCGGCCATAAAGAAGAACGAAATCTTACCAGTTGCAATGACATGGATGGACCTAGAGAATATTATGTGAGATAAGTCAGATGGAGAAAGACAAATACCACTTGCTTTCATATGTGTAATCTAAAATATAGAATAAATGAGCAAACTAAACAGAAATAATCTCTCCACTGGTTTTTCAAAGCAATTCCTTTAAAATGTTAATCTAATCATGTCACTCATGTGGTTTGAACATTTCAATGGCATCTCTCTTATATGTGGAATCTAAAGAACTGAATAAATGAACAAACTAATCAGTAACAGTCTCAGAGATGTAGAAGAAAAACTGAGGGTTGCTAGATGGGAGGTGGGTGGTAATGAGGGAGAAGGTGAGGGGATTAGAAAGCCCAATGGTAACCACAAGATGGACACGGGGATACGAAAGACAGTTTAGGGAATGTAATCAATAATGTTGTAAAGGTTTTGTGGGGCATCCGATGGGCACTTGTCTTATTAGGGAGACCACCTCAGGGATGGTGTAGGTACCTGACCACTGCAGTGTACACCTGAAGCTGAATAATAATGAATGTCAACTATAATTATATATATATATATATATATATATATATATACACACACACACACACACATACATAGCGTCACAGGACGTGGAGTATACCATAAGGAATAGGGTCAGTGGAACTATAACGGCTATACACGATGTCAGAGGGGTAGTAGATTGGGGGAGGGGAGTTATCACTTTGTGAGGGGTATAAATGTCTAAATATTACATTGTACACCTGAAACTAAAAAAAAAAAAAAAATATGTGTGTGGTAAATCCTCATTCAAAAGAATTAAGAGTTGCTCATAGAATAGTAAGCCAGTTAGACTGGTTGTCAAGACTTCAAGGCCATAAACAGGCTATAAAATAACCTTGAATTAATTGGAAATAAAATGTAAAAGGTTTAGATGTAGTCATATTTATTCATTCATTCATCAAACATTCATCAAACTGCACTTCATCTGCAACCCAGGAATCTGACTGGAGGTACAGATGTCAACTAAACCAGGTTTCTTATTTCATGAGGCTACTAGTAGGGGAAAATAGAGAAGAAAACCTAATTATAGACATAATGAAATACTGAATACGCTTCATTTAATGAACTTAGATTCTTCCGTCTAATGGAAGCATGTACTGTTTCAAAAATCTTTAAAAACTGGTTATTGCTTCATATGGATAGGTTTGGTTTACTTTGGATAAAATGATGAGGTTGAAATCAATTTATTAGAAAGAGAATAATGTAAATGGACTCCATTATTCTGTGCCAGGATGTTGAAATCAACATTGCTTAAATATATGTATATATATTTTTTCTTCTTACTATATAATGTCCTTTTTCCCTCAGGATTTTTCAAAGATTCCAGCCTAAAAATGAGATGGTGCCAAAAATTCAAAGATTATATTGTGGCACCAGCAGGATGTGGTAGGATTGAAATTCAAGAAGGTGTTGTACATAGAAAAGTTCAATATTTAATTATTCACAGTCTACATTTCAAGGTGAGGTTAAATGTAACCTCTGACTTGGTCTGAGGCTGATTGTTGGAGGACAGTGGCTGTATGACGGCAGTACTAGGAGCCGTTTGGTTAGAGAGCAAAAGGGGTCAGAAGGATAACTGAAATCGGGATCATAGATGCTTCTGAGCAAGTTACCACCTTTGAAAATCACCAATCATTTCCATTGCTGGGTAGTCTAAGAAAATTTTAAAATTTACCTCCCTGATGTAGTCTTCCTTTTTCCTTCTCTTGTGACTCTGGCAACTGGCAGTGGGGCTCAGAGTTGTGTACTGGAATTGGGATACACATCTGGGAAAGCTCAGAACACTCTGGTTCTCCAAGATAGGGCAATATTGTTGATTTTTATGAGAATAAACTTAACTGCTAAATGAGAGGAACTAAAAAATCCACTGGTGAAGTATAATATATACTACCCAGTATACTAATAACTATACTAATAGTTTATGTTAAAAAAAAATCACATATGGCATTGCTTGGCTTACAAGTTGACTAGTAATATCTATTCTAATTCTACCACTTAAAAGGAAATACAGATTTTTATGACTGGCAGCTTCTTTTGGTACCTTTATTTTTTTTGAACCACAACTATGTATCATGAAAATTTTCTGTGCCCTGTATTTTTAAACATGTGGCTTTTAAAACGAACCAATCTGACTCACAAAAGTTATAAAGCTTCATCAATGGATCTTGGCTAATATTCTCCAACTCTGCTAAGGAAACAGTAAATCTTATAAGTCACTTAATAGAAACGATGAGGTGCTTTAAAATAAAAACCTTTAAAAACAGTTTTATTTTTCCCTGTAAGTCAGTTTTCTTATGCTCATGGGGAAACAAAGTTAAGTTGAAAGATGTCTGTCTATTTTTGCTTTGCAACGAACGCCACTGATTTGTACTTCCTAGAAAAATTTATCTTCAAAGGGATGTCAGTGATGATTTCAGGATGGCAAATTTAGCCCACAGCTGCCCCCTTCTCCCAATGCGCAAGTAGCCATATGGCTTCATAGAAATGCATGCTTGAAGAAAACTAAGGGAACCAGTTTCTTTAATGTTATTATAATGAAAATAAAGGGTAGAAAAAAACCCCAGAGATATCAATGGTTCTACAATGGTTATATTTTCCAGGTGTTCCTTTCTCCTAAAGGAATGGCAGTGCTCTGCCATGAATTGGAGAACCACCAAAACAAAATTGGCAACTTAAGCCCAAGATGAATTTTGTTTATGCTTAACTCGAAGCCAGGCCATCTGTAAATGTCGAATATCATCCATCCTCAATTAAACACCGATTCATTTTTATGGAGTACCTTTTGTCTTGTCACTAAAGATTTCTTAATTTTTTACATGTGTTCATATTAACCACAAGACACACCATGTTTATTCTGTCATGTGGATTAATAGGCAGACCAAAGTGAAATTAGTCCTTGTCTAAATTTACTATGGCTATAATTTCATGACTGCTTAGCTTGAAGGCCAATAGCTAAATTTGTGTGGACAACAGATGTACTTTAACCTTATGGTCCAAAAGAGACCAATAAATAGATTTACTTTTTGAAATTCAAAGCCCAGGAAATGATAAACTAGATTTTGATCCAAAACCAAACTGATGTATTGCAATTCTTTCCTCAAATAATCACGTTGTCTCCTAAGAGAAAAAAGATAAAATAGAAGCGCGGGGTGAGCAGCACAGATAAAACTAAACTTCAAATATGATTTTATCTTGTTTTACATCAACCATGAGAAGTAGCTTCATGTCTGCACACTATGAACATGCAGATAGTTAATCACTAGCACTAGAAAACAACTATAAAAATAAGCAACTGGAATCTACGCTATGTATTTGTGCTGCCAGAAGCTGTTAAACTCTTAGGTTGCTTCTAATACTTTCCACATTGCTGATGTAATGAAAAGGAGCTACGACTGGGAGTCCGTAGTCTGGGGTTCGAGTTCTGCCTGGTCCATAGACCAGCTAAGCTGAATGTGACCCAGTCATTCTCTCTGAGGCTTGAGTCCCCTTATTTGTGAAATGTAAGGAATGAGCTAGACCAGCATTATTTCAAATGTGTCCCAAGAAACCAGTTCTGCAGCAAGTTGACAGATACCATTGAGAAAGGGTTATCTGGCCAATTAGGTTTATGGAAGATTGGGTTAAACAAAATTAAACATCTATCTTTACTACAGAACTTTTTAGAACTTCGACTGTGCCAATATAGTGAATTTCCAGGAGAGAACAATGGTAGGTATCATCCTCAATCTTACTTGACAACAGAACGCATGTTTTGAGAATCACGTGGAAGGATTAGAATTTCGTGCAACACATTTTGGGAAATGTTGGGTTGAGTTGTCATTAACATTCCATCTAACTCTACAATAGTAACATTTAATACCTGGCTTACATTTTACAACGACCTTTTTCAGTGAGTGACAGACATCAGTACTAGGGCAAAGTCCTGTTCCTCACTGGCCTCAGATGTGATTTCAGAGTCATTCTCAAATGGTGCTGTGGGCAGCCACGACCAAATGGTTAGAGCTGGCACCTGAGCTGAAACATATTTGCCATGCCTATGTTTAAACATTATTTTCTTAAGACAGAAATCAATGTGAAATGCTGATCGCTAAGTTCCCATCTTTTTTTTTTTTTGGCAAGCTTCCATCTTGCCATGGCACATGGAATTACTGGTATTCACCCCCCACCCCCCATCGCTCTTTGGAAAATGCTCCATGTGACTATATGATGTCCAAGTCAGGACATTTCTGAGAGTGAAATCGGCTACCACTAAGAATTTCAGGAATAAATGGTGATTGTTCCAGGCACACCAGAATGTGAAGTCGTTTTACTTATACTTCATCTCAAGAGCAACTTGAAACTGATTTTGGCTTTAGTGGATCTTTGGACTCTGCAATTGTGATTCATTCCTATGAGAAGACAAGAGTTAATTTCACAGTCTATGAGGAAAAACAAAGATTGCCAACCCTCCTGTCACTCATTCACAAATTCTCTACTTACACCTGTTAGTTAAAAAAAAAAAAAAAAAAAAAAAAAAAAAAGATTCATTCTCACCAATCTTCTATGCAAGCACAAAAATAAGTCAGCAGGACCTGACAAGTCACACTTCAAAGCTACCTGTATTGTGAAAATTTGTACTGAATGTTTCCAAATCTTCAAAGCGTTGGGGGAAAGAAAGGATTATACAGAGAGCCAGAGAGTGAGAAACCTCATACTAAAACAGCCAGAGGTGCACATTCAGCAATTTTGTTGCTACAGTTAGGGCAGGTAATTATTAGCCATTGTTGTAACTTGGATTACATTCCCAACGGGATAACATGAGAGCTGTTTTATGAGACAATGCTGTCAGTCTTCTATCCTTTTGAAACTTGTCCACTGAAATACAACGATTACCTCAGAATTATGAAACCCAAAATGACTAAAACCAAAGTAGGGCGTGGGGCTCTGCTCCTCTTGGTCTCTTCAACTCTACAGAATTACAGAAACCCACCTAAAACAGTTCACGTATGGACTCCTAGAAATCTGGTCCTTATTTCTTTGCATTTGAGGAACAATTACATTGAAAACAACTTTTTTCTCAGCAGTGGAATGTCTTTCTCCAACGTCAATGAACAGAAGATTTCATCTACAATTTTTCCTAGTTTATTATTAGTCAGTCCCTCAATTTCTTGCCTTACTCATGCTGCCAGCTAATTGTGATTAGGGGTAAGGGAGGAAGACATGGAGAAAAGTGGGATAGAGAATAACTGGAAAACACTCCTCTTTCTGAAAAAATTGAAACTTTATTAATTCAACTTTTAGAATGACACTTTGCTTCTCTATCTTCTATCTCATCTCCAAAAGAGTTCCAGCTGATGCTGTACTGGTTGCGACCCCATGACCCGAATCAAGCTCAACTGTTCCAGGCAAGGAGGGCAGCTTCGAGCACTGGAATTTGATGGATATTAGAGCTCAGGTGTAGGGCAGGCTCAGCGGCCTCCTTGCAGTGTTCCGGCTCTAGTCTAATGAGGAATGTCATTAGGTCACATGTGGCCGGTATGATCTCTGGGAACCAGGAGACAGTTGCCGAAAACAGAGCATGAGGGTGAGCAAAATGAAACGGTACCTTGGACCCATCAGGTAGTAACTGTATACTGATAAATTTATTTTCTTTTTTTCAAGTTAAGGTTTTCCCAGCTAACACATCTTCAAGCCACCCCCTTTCCCGCATGCATGCCCCTTATTCTTATTTTCTGCTCCTTCTAGAAGTTCACATTAAGAGGTCAGCTTTCCAAGGAGAGCTATAATAAATAAAGTATTCACTTGGGGGTGGGGGAATCTCTTTTAATTAGATCACGGAAAGTGAGGTGCAGAAGGAATTATGTTGCTAGCAGGTAGCACTCGGGCCCTGCACCAACTATCCTATCAACTAAGTAGTGAATGCCTTCATCAAAAATGTTGAGCAACATTTTATACACATACACTCACACATATCACCACACCACGTATCAATTTACACACATACCTGGACTTAACATCTGACATGTTCCTTGAATCAAGTTCCCGAAAGAGTCTCGAATACCCTGCCAATGTTGCACTGTAACTACCTTTCTGATTCTTGCCACACAGGTAATTCTCTAAATCATATCTGTCCTCTTCCTCCCAACAATTTGGATCAAATACATACTTTTGAATTTGTAGAAAAGTGAGCCATTTCCCAAGAGAGCTGCCTCCACTGCTGCCCCTCAGATCCTGGGTGTGGGGAGCTGTGGCCGGATCAGGGCGGGGCCTCAGGTGTATGAGCAAGAGCAGGAAGTCAGGACTAATTATACCTTGTTTTATTTGGCTATCTGCATAGCAGATAAAATGGCATGATTTCAGCGGGTTTTTCACAGCAAAATTACCTCAGGCTGATATCTCATTCCAATGGACTAGAATTTTATTTTTAAGTGTTCACATTAAACTTATAATCAGATACAGACTGAAATCTTTTTCTTTGAAAACGGTGGATTTTCAGGATGAAAAAGCTCTCCCTTCTGATGACAATTAGAGCACCTACTACCTGGCTACATTCCATTATTCAGTGCTTGTATCCTTTAGGCACCAAAGCTCCTGTGATCACAGAATACACGACTTTTAAAAATTGGCTTCACAGGCACCGAAAGACTTTGCAGAAGACAAAAGGAAAACGAACTGTAAAACTATTACTGGGGGCAAAGGCTTTAGTGTATGCAATTTACTTGTTACAGGAAGTTGTACTAGTTCCTTTGCGTGCATAAATGAAAACGTGTTTTTCATATTTAAAAATGTCACCGATGAGCATGGCTACATGAGTTTGATGTGCAGGAAAAAGGACAATATACTCAAAACTTGTCTAGAGCAGGATTCTGAGCCTGATATGTATATATCAGGATATCTAGAACATAAGATCTCTGCTTCAGCCACACCTCTCTTTGGAGCTCCTAAGACAGGCTTGTGACAAGGAAGCGTGCCAACAGCTTACTTTATCCTTTCAAGTCTGTGTACATTGTGAGAAAAGAAAGCCTTTCATCACTACCTTATCATTCTGGCAGTTTGTAGACAGTGGGGGAATAAAAAATGACTGTGTGCTAGAAAAAGGTAAAAGAATCCATACTCTACATAAATGCTGTTTCACACTCATGTATTCTTTCAATTTTTTTTTTGGGGGGGACAAGAATTATCACAGTCTCCCTCTGATTTTAATGTTCCACTGGTCGACAGTTTTTCCAGGTTATTTGAAGGTGGGCTTAAAATATTTATATGAACACAGTGTTAGGTTAATTATAATGAATCTGAAAACACTCCCTGAGGTTTCTTATGGCTAAAATTATCCCATATGCCCCTAAATGGAAGAAGCTGGAGTGAGTTAGTGAGTTTCTTATTACTAGATATAATAAAGGTAGAAGAACAATTGGCAGGGATCTTGCAGAGAGAATTCAAGAAGTAGATGGATAATTAAGAGCCTATGATGACTAGTGCTATAATCTTTCTTTTAGCAAACATTTGACAGCTGATGCATAAAGGTGGAACAAAACACCTAATATCTGGTGCACTGAATACTAAATGGCATAATCCTCTTAATTATGATGCGTTTATAAATATTAAATTAGCCTAATTTAATCAACATAACTTGAGATTTCCAGAGGCTTTTTAATTAGGATGGTTTATTAGAGATGCTTAGCTGTTAAAGGAAGCTTCCACTCAGCCCACAAAATGCTATAATGTTTCCATGTTGGCAAATGGTTTGCAGTACAAAATACATTTTAAAAAATATTTCATACTTCATACAAAAACCAGGGTTAATATGTGACAGAGTATTTCCTCTAAAATAAAGACTCTCTAAATTTAACCTTATTCGTTATTAGCTCGCTTTGTATTAGTTTCCATTTTTTTTTTGCTGAGGTTCATGTTTTAGTCTTATTTCACTGAGGTAGAACCTCTGACTTAAAAAACGTTTGGGTTAGGAAATCACATACTAAAATTCAAATCCAATAAGGCATAATTTAACTTTTCACAAGCACATTTCAGGGCTTTAAGGAGATTAAAATTGTTCTATCATTTAGCTAAAGAATAATTTTTATGAAATTTATGTTATACATGTACATCATGCCCTTTCCCCCAATTTTGGATTTGCCTTCCGATTTTTCAACATTCTTCTTGGAAAAGAATCACATGCCATCTAAGGAGTGAAGGAAAATCATGATTCCTGGTAGGGACTGGCTCACCCATGAAAGTATCTATTGGGTTAAAACAGCGCTTTTCTCTCCCGAAGGAATCCCTGCCATGGTCACCATCTCTGTGACTCTATCATATAAGCTCTGTCTGCTTCCTCAACATTGCAACCCTCAGACCCAAGCCTCTGGAGAAGGTGATAGCCTTCCACCTCCGTGCAGAGCGTTTTATCTGCCTCTGGCCCATCAGATACTGTCTCATCCAGCATTGGGGTGGGGAGAGGGAAACCAAAGGAAAACCAGCCCTTGAGCTAGTTGTTCAGAATCACTATTTTTAACTATTTACTTTTGGTCGAAAGCAATTCCCCTAAGCAAAATGGATATATTTTGCTCAATCTACATAATATGCAGATATTCATAATCATGACCTCCCTTTTTAATTTATCCTCTTGTCACTGGGTGGAAGAGTACAAATTTCTCCCTCTTCTTCCACTTCGTCTTCCTGTACAACATTATTATGATTTCTAAGTGACTAAGAATTGAAGTACTTAATAGCTCTAAAATTCTGGTAGGATTAGACAGAGATTTTCTGGCCAGTGGCTAAAGAGTTAACATAGACATTACAAAGAAAATGTTAAATCTGTTGCCAGGTCATTTACTGCAATGTTAAAAGCTAACAGAGTGAGTTTGCCCAACACTCTGGAGCCTAATAATGTAATTGTAACTAGGAGATGGAATAGTCTTCTAACACTGTTTTTAGAAGTGATTTATTGATCCCCACACAATAATTTTTCAGCGATTCATATAACCAGAATTTATAGATTTATTCCTAACTGCAGGAAAAATTGACTTCACTCTTCTACCCTTTGCCTTCTCGCATTAATCTTTGAATTGCAATTAGCTAAGTTAAATCATGATCTTGAAAAGGCGTTCCCCCGTACCCCCTTAGGGGACAGGATCTGATGTGCTAAAGTTTGAACTGTATCACTTCATCTTTAAAAGCCATCTGTTTAAGCACATTTATATGTTTAAGCAAATATTATCATCAGAATGTTCATACTTTACAGGAAGGAGGAAAGAAGGAGATTCAGAAAGCATTGTATACTCTGCAATATTATTACACATGTATGGTATGTGTAGGGTATAGAGGCTACTTAGTAGAGATGGTGGTGGAGGATGGGACTTTTCCAAGTGGGAGCTATGTGAACACCAAAAGGAAAATGAAAAGATTTAAAATATAAACTAACACTCCCACATATGGACACTGGTTGCAGCTAATGTGGGAATATGAATTGGTGTAACCTTGTGAGAATTTGGGAACACTAACATATGCATTTGACCCAGCAGTTTCACTGTTAGGATGTTAGGCTCTGATATGCTCCCACAAGGGCGCAACGACATATGAAACACATATGTACAAGGGCTGTCACTGTAGCACTTTTTTTAAAGTAACAGGAAAATAGTCATCTTGTCCTAAATGACTGTCACAGAAGAAATAGCAATTTAATTATGGGTATTGCACTCAAGGAAATATTATGCAGCCTTTAAAAATACTGTTACATACAGTGGTCAAAAATATGTTATCCAGTAAAACCACAACAGTATAGAATGGGACAGTAGACTCTGGAGGATTATACAAGAAACTTATCACTTTTAATTTATGTTAAGATGAGGGATTGAAACTGAGGGAAGAGAGAACTTTCACTTTTCATTTTGAAGCTTTCTGTATTTTTTTTTTTAGCCACAAGCAAATATTACTTCATACGTTAAACTTATTAAAATGTTCAAAAAGGAAACCTAGAGAAAAACGTGACAATATTAGAATACCCAATCTATGGTTCATTTTAATAGTTGAAAAGAAATATATACGTTTTAGGGCAATTATGTTCTATTAGAAAAGACATGCATTGTCATTTCATCATTCATTAACTACTGGGGCTTTTTAACCTATATTTTATTTGTACCTTCATAAGATTGCTAGAAGGATTAAACAAGGTAATGCATGTCTAACTTTTGGTTTGGGGCTTGATGCATTTTACTCAAAAAGCTTAGCCAGCTGTTATAATTTCTTACAAAAGCCAAGGGAAGAGTCCATTGCAGGGGCACACAAAGCGATTCAGAAAAGTCTGACTTCTGATGTATGCAACTAAATGCTAGTATTCTACTTTTGCTCCTATTTGTGAGTCCCTCCATTAGACCTGGGTTATAAATTAATGGGTTTATCCTTTCATCTGTCTATGAAGCTTCCCACTGCTAGGAGGGCCATTGCATGCTTCCTAAAATCATGGTCACAATTAGAATGAAATGGATTCAGTTAAAGAAAACAAATATTAGCATATTGTCTGATACACTTAAGTATTTAGCTCTAAAACTAGATCTACTGATACGAAGAGATGCTTAAAAAAAATTCACACCAGTCAGGCTTTATCTCATCTTGTGTCAAGGTAGTGGGTGAAAAATATCACAGTGTATGAGGATCGGTAGAATGTAACATGTTAGGGCTGTATTCTGTTGTGTTTCCTTAACGACCAAGCAAAAGCTTATAGGAAAGTTCTTGGTTGTGCTGAGTAAGTGTCCCAACCACGGAGCGCCTTTGAACCATGAAATGATTCTTACACAGGTCAAAGGAATCTGAGCTCCATCCTCCAAGCACTCCTTGGGTTGAATTTTGAAAATCTTGCTGGGAGGAGGAAGAAACTAATTAGGAAGCAAAATGAAGTCCTGGCTGTGTAGAAGACAATGTGCTCACTCTCCTGTGGCTTTGATTCCAGTGCGGGTGAGAGTAGGGAGAGAGACAGTAAGCACCTAACCTACCACATAAATAAAATAATTTCAGATAGGGCAGTGCCATGGGGGGAGGGAAACAGCAAGAGTGATCAGAGCTCCATTAGGTAGGGCCGTCGTGGAATGAGGTCATTTCATGCTATACCAATACAGTGTTTATCATCAATAAAGATACCAGCACATAAAAAAGAACATGGATGAAGAGACCTTGAATGCAGATGCCTGACGCAAAAGTATGCATGCCTAGAGATTCTCTAATGATAAGCATCACATCACTTATCTCCAAAAGGCTCCTTTCCCTCCCTGGATTTCTTAGGACCAGCTAGCACATCTCTCACCTTCTCGGCAAATAGAATTTACACTTTATTTCCTGAGAGCATGCTCTCATATTAATTTATACCCATAAGGACCAAAACAAATTTTTCACTTATGACTTAATACAGAATTCATGTCTATCTCTAAAGTGAAATGGCCCACTTTCTCCCATTATGTCATTGAGTTCTAATTTTTCTCTCAAGCTGTAAAACAGCTGTTGCTAATGCATATGGACAGATTTCAAAACTGAGGCTATTTCTCTAGTACCTATTGCAAGCTGTTCAGTGTTCTCCTTTGGCTGAAATGTCGGGAGGGCTCTGGTGAATAGGGAAAGCAGAAGAAAAGTCGCTTGTGGGGTTCCTGGGTAAGAACTGCCTGTGATACTCTCTGCAGCATGTCAGTTCTTGGTCAGAAGCACACAAACCGAAAAACAGGAGAGTCCATGTCCAGTCACCTTCAGAAGCTGTCAATGACCCCAAGGGAATGACCTTAGTGAATGGAAAGAGGGAAGGGGGGAAAAAGGAGAAATAACACAGCCTTGTTCTAAGTATACAATTCGGATAAATAAGGAAAATACGCAATTCCTTTTTAAAAAAATAAGTGTTGAATACATGAGTTCTTTAGCTTGAGCAGTGCACTGTAATAGCGTGGTTACACGGAGGGGTTCGGAAAACCTGCCTGCGCTTCTTTTCCCCACTACTTCTGAGGACATGTGCCACCGCCCTCGTTCAAGAGGTCGTTTCACACAGGCTTATTCCTTTTGGGATCTACTGTTATGATTTGTCTTCCTAGCTAGATGTTCCTTAGAAACATCTTTTACTGTAAATATTTTAATAGCTAATCCTGAACTCTGAAGAAAAAAAAAACATGAATAAGAAAAATATATTCCATTGTAATAAGTGAGCCAGAGAATCTATTTTGCATTGCAGTCAAAACAGTCAGCCAAAACTTTCTGAAGAACTTAACTTAGTTAACCAGACCCTTCTAAAATTTTAAATGTCTGAGAAAATATTTTAATTCAAAAGTTTACCCTTTTCCAGGACTTCTAAGCTTAAAAGGCTACTAAAATGTTCAATTCTTTCCATATTTGATGATTAGTGCAGCACTTTTGAAGCTGGCTGAAGAAAGGAGGGGAATCTAGAGAGAGGTAATACTAATTTTTTTTTTTAATTTTGAGTGGTGGACTTTTCAGGTTTTTTTTTTTCATTCTCAAACTATTTTTGCTATGCAAATTGAGAAAGCAGATTATATTTTCACAATATTTTATTCATAAGTATGGTTTTATGGGCTATTAACATGAATGCCTTATTTTTTTCACGTTTTGAGGACTGAGATCCTATCATATTTATACCATTATGTGGAGAAATTATCTGTATTTTTAAATTGTATTGTATACAGAAAAGTATAAATAAAGGTGCCCTGCCATGGAGTGCTATATTCTTGAATGATGACACTTACATAGATATTCTCTTTACCTTCTGAGACTTTATAATGTAAGACATCACAGCTAAGATACTATTTTGTGGCAAAAAGCAATAGACTATTTCTATAACTATTGCTTGGAACCATGGAAATTAATCTTATGCCACTGATATCGAGGGGGAAACCAGAGGCCTTAAGCTATGTGGTGGCCGAGGGCCAGACCTTGATTCATTCCTGGAAGCCTCATACACACCGTTTCACAAGTGATACCTGGAGACTGCTTTAAGTACATTTCATTTTGGTGTTAGGACTGTTCTGGAGAGAAGAATGTTTTAGGGGGTGGGTGGTAAAGTTGTAAATAGGAACTGATGGACTGCTATCTCCAAAATTATGGAATTGCGTGCTCTCCACACACTTGTCAAAGCTTGGCAGCAAGGCCTTGGCTGGGACCAGGACTGGAGTCCTGCTGTGAAAGCAGATGGATGGTGGCCCCGAAGTCATCTGCACTGGGACCAAAGGGAGTTCACCGTCGGCATTCTGCTCAGAGGGTTCTGACTCACACTACCACCTTCCCGCTTTCCTGGAGAGAGCCCATTGGCGATGTGATACAGGAGGGGTGGGCAGGCATAGCATCTGGCTTGGGACCCTGGTCCTTCTCTCAAAGTCTGTGTGGGGAAAGGAGAGCCTCCTGCAGTCAGGAAGAGGTGGTGGCTGGCCTGGGATCTGCTTCGGTGAAGCTATACACTGCCGTCCCTTGAACGGTGGCCAGGAGACCACTTTGTCACCTGGTGATGAAGTTGGCTTCCTGCCCCAGTTTCTTCTTAGAATAGCAAATAGCATCCAAGGCTCAGCATCCCTGTGAGGTCGTCTCCTAGTTTTTAATAATTCCTTGTATTTATTTAGTGCCTTTTTCCTCTCCCAAGAGCTCACTGTAAGAGTTTTCCATATGTTACTTCAATAATCCTCATTACAGCCCCGTGCCTGGGCTGGTTAGAAAACGGTGCTAATGGGGCCGAGGTCAGCACTCAGCCTCTCACAAGCCCCCTGTGAGCAGCCCCATTTGCACTGAGAAAATCTGTCTCATGGCCTCACTCTGCACAGCTCACCATAACCAATTACTTCAAAACGCTTGTAAGAGGCCACAAAGGTAAGTGGTGGGAATACTAATAATAATAATAACAGCTAAAATTTAATAAGTGCTCACTGTGTCAGGTATCTTCTAAGGGCTTATCATCTATTAACTAATTTAGCGCTCCCAAAAACTCCATGAGAGATATACTGCTGTTAGGCCCATTCTAAAGAAGAGGAAACTGAGGCCCAGGGAGGTTAAGGTCACACAGGAAATGGCAGAGCAGGGATTTCAACTCCATCAGTCTGCTTCAAGGGATCCAACTCTTCACCCCTACTCAATACTGTGCCCCCGTCACCCCACCAATAAGCAACATTGTGAACGGCACACCTCAGTACACAAATTCCTTATCATACCTGGATTTTTAAGCACAGTGTGCTAATACAGAGTACAAGGTGGAAAACTGAGAAGGGAGGCAGTTAACATTTAAAGGGCACTACTAAAAATACACATCAGGTGCTCGGCTGTACACACTACAAGGACTCGTCTCATTTAATCCTTATAGCAGCATTTAGAGGTGTGTCCCATGTCATAGATCAGGAGCGTGAGTGTCAGACAGGCTAAGTCCTTTGAATACTGATACTTAGTGCAAGAGCCAAAATTAGACATCTGTCTGCTTCTAATGCATATGCTGTTTGGATGAAATGTCAGATAACATTCCCAATGTAGTCAAAGGAAATACTACGTATGTGGAAAAGATAGAGAGGTGTGGAGGAGACGAAGAGACTTATCACAAGCGATGGTGTCCACGATCAGAAGTGCCCTTTTGGACTTCCACCGCTGTGCCCTCCTTCCTACAACTACCAAATGGCTATTTCGTTTAGCCCTAATCACACATCATAGTCACTTCAAAAATAAATCAACCCCTATGGCCACAGGGATAATGCTGGGTGATGAGAGAGCGCAGGAGGTCACTTACCAGGAAAATAGGGAGACCAGCACCTATTGCATTTGTTTATTGGGCAGATTGAGTGCTACGGCCTATCTACATCATTGGGACGTCAATGCTCAACAAATGTTTAAAAGATATCAACATCCAAAGAGCTCTTGTATGTCTTTGAAAACAAATGAGAGCAACTCCTTAACAATTTCTGTTTCTGGAAGCACCAAGTGACTTTGCAAAAAGAATGGCCTCCAGAAAGCATGGGCTCGGGTATCAGACATATTTCAGTTACAACCCAGACTCTGGAATTTCCTCCATGAACTTGGGTGAGTTACTTAGCTGTTCTGAGCATTTGTGTCCTCATCTGGAAAATGGGGAGAATATGGTACTTATGTTGTGGGATTACTGAAGTAGAACATGAATATAAAGCGCTT
The DNA here is from genome assembly GCF_004115265.2 of Rhinolophus ferrumequinum. Lineage (NCBI taxonomy): Eukaryota > Metazoa > Chordata > Mammalia > Chiroptera > Rhinolophidae > Rhinolophus > Rhinolophus ferrumequinum. The sequence goes on from NC_046301.1 coordinate 36,520,784, forward strand.
CTCAGAGCTCAGGAAAGGCTAACGATTATGATGAAAGACCTTCATGGGAAACTCAATTACAGAACTCAGCTTCTATCTTTCCAATTCTTGTGAGATCGTGCATGATCTATAAATGGGAGTTCACGTGTGTTGTCACTCTGCAGCTGCAGACACGCTTAACAGATCTGCTTTCCTAAAAGTGTTCATTTGTGAAAGGGAACTTTGCTTTTTCAGCAGATCGAGTTTCAAAGTCCATTGGCAGGACATGCTGGGTGCCTCAATTAATGGCTCAGCAGATAGTCCTATCAGTAGTAGAAACTAGCACATGTGTGTTGGAAATCATAAACACCATATTATGCACTCACATTATTATCAACAGCAGCAAGATCGTAAATAGGGACGGTTTGGCTAGCTAGCTGTGATAACTGTTAACACAAATGCCAGCTTCTGGATTGCACGTTCCATGCAGCTTAAATATCAAAACCCAAAGGAAAAAAACAAACCCAAATGGTTTCCTGTGTATTATCCTCAAGTCAGACAATGTGATCTGTACATGAATTCCACCCAAAAGCAATACTTCCACTGTGGTTAGCAAACCAGACTGCTTTCCCTTTTCAATTTAACTTGACCTCATCAAGGGCAGGGCGTGGAATCTTGACATAATGCTCTGAGATCCTTTAACAAGTCATTTAACATTAATATTATTCAAGCACTTGCCAAGTTGTAACATAAAGGTAAGTGCTTATTTCAGCAAAACCTAAGCTTTCGTGTATGGACAATATTTTAAGCTCGAAGGCTGGCACCAACAGGGCTCCAAACATCCCTTTCCCTCCAGCCCTAATTCTTTGATGTCTTCTCAAAAATCTCTCACATCTGCTAAAGATAAGGCAAAGTATACATCTGACACTCGCTCAGGAAGCTTATGTTTGAACATTTCTCTTCAAGGTGTCACAAGATAGCAGAGAGCAAGGTAGGGGGAAAAACGTGGGTTTGTTCACACTGTTATGTGCTGTCCAAGTATGTTCTTGTTTCCTGTCCCACTAGCATAATATGGGTATGTTTCTTAAGAGTGCAGAAGAGTCGAGCCTATTGTGTAGAAAGATGCCTGCACTTGAAAGAAGAATATAAAAGAGGCAGTGAGTGGAACAGGCTATCAAGACCGGGAGTCCAACTGGGTTTCATGTAAATGATCAACCACTCTTAGTCTGCTTTGACCCCAGAAATGATTTTCTTCAGGACTTCCTCCTCATGAAACATGCATAAAGGAATCTAGCCAGAAACCTCTCACATATTGATGAGCCAAAAGCCTTAAGTGAATTATATGTAGTAGGGCTCAATCTTTGTAATTCGGTGAACACACAATCTCTAAGTGACCTGAGACTGGGAAATGGGCACCAGTGTAACCATCCTGGATGAGCTTTCTTATTAGTGAAAGGGTAATAGACCCAGCTCATGGAAAGAAGCCAGCATGGTACCTGTGCGTTGTGGGTACCCCATTAATGTTACCTGCACTGCCCATTCTCTAGTAATCTATTGGTCTACTGGGGTATCCAGGTTTTCAGATTTCAGTTATGAACTTTGTTGAGTGGTAGGACTGCAAGAACCACAACGTCTCTCTGAGGGAGTTGGCTGTGAAGCTCTCCCTCGGAGAAGTTTGTAAGTGATACCCAGCTAGACGCATGTGATTAGAAGGTTCCTCAGATAAAGACCGCCTGGAGCGTCACCAGATTTCCCTCTCATGATTCATGGTTCAGGTCCCTTATATGGTTGCATCTGGAAAGGCCCCAGGGAGGCAAGCTTTAAATCTGGAGCTATAGGGATTGACAAAACCAGGGGCCAGATCTTATTCAAGAGTTGAATGGAGAGCCAAGACAGAGTACTCAAAAGAGGTGAGTCAAACAGGTGGGCAAAATAAAGGGGACCAAAGCAAGACTGAACCAGGGCTGGGTGGCAGGTTCTGAGAGCCACAGTCATGCTTCCAAGGTAAGCGGGGAGCCTTCTTGCACAACTACCTGGATTCGATGTCTGGTTTTTATATGCCAGCTTTGTCACAGGGCAAAGGCAGGTCTGATGCATTTAAAATGTCTATTCTGGAAGGGATGCTGTAAGAGAGGGTTTCTTTGAGTATGATCTACTGACACTTACCTCCGAACCCTCTTAGGTGCTTATTAAAATGCAGGTTCCAAGACTCCATGAATCAATATGACTTGGAGCAGGGCTTCAGAATTGTAATTTTGACAAGCACTCCCTACCCCACCTCCCCACACACACACACGCATGAGATTTTTAGGAATTCTAAGGTTTTAAAGCCACTGGAATATAATAAAGTATGAGGAATTTAAAGACAGGAAGCCTGGGTTCTATTACTGACTGTGTGATTTGGGGAGACCTCATTGAGCCTTAGTTTTCTTCATCTTTAAAATGGGGATAATGTATTTCTTCACAAGGGTTGCTAAGCTAAATGGAGATCAAAGCGATCTGTACATGCAAATGTTTGGAATTATCACGTTTCTGAGCCACCGTGAAATCTTGAGGACTCCCATCATTGTACCTAGGACAGGTCTGGACTTTGTTAGTTATCTCAGAATTGAACAGTGGTATAGCCTTTAGCTATGTCTCCTGGAAAGCTCTCCAATGGTCTCTTACTTTACCCAGCACTTACAACTCTGTCTGCTGGTCAGTTTGAGTGCCGGCATTGGAAATGGACTGTGGGCTTTTCAAGTTCTGGAATCATGAGGGAGAAGTGCTCTGAGGGGCCAGATATCTCAGGGTCTGCTCCTCTATGGGTGACTTCCAGGGACTTTTCATGTGCTAAGCTACTTGGGACAGTAGCTGGGGTTAAGAATTAAGAAGTGGTAGAATAGGATTAGAGTCCCAAGTGAGTTGATGATCGGAGAAGTAGTTAGGAACAAAGGAAACAAAGTGCTCAATAGGAAAAGTTCTGGATGAGACATGGAGGAAATGATTATTATCACAAACACAGGCTAAGCAATGTCCAGCCAAATGAGGATAATAAGCTGAAAACGATCCAATGAGGTCTGGCGGTCACTTAAAACATGAGCGTGAAAGTTGGCTGCGTTAACTGACGCACAGTTTGAAGGAACTGTGAGGTAATCGTCACTTTATCATACCTTTATGAGACTTCTTGTCCAGTTCTGGACTTCACAGTTGAGAGGCATGGAGTCCTTGGACACAGTTCAACAGATAGAAATAAAGATGATGAAATTGTTGGAGAACAACGAGGAAAAGCAAAGGATCTGGTATTATTTAACCTAGAGAAAAAGAGCTAAGAGGAGACTTAACTCTTCCAGTCCATGACTTAGAGTTGAGAGTGACCGATTTTTGCTGTATTCTGTTGAGGCGTGAACAGGCTTAAGTTCAGTCAAAGGGATGTAGGTTAAGGAAAAGAAAACATTTTTTGCGATGAATGTTAAGAGTCTGAACAGGCTCTTGTGGCAAGAAAAGACGCCTTTCTAAAACATTGACCCTGAGGCCACACCAGCCTGGGGGATGTGGATGTGAACAAAATGCCGATTTTAAAACTATTTTGAAAATTGGAAGGAAAGACAATACTGACTGGATTTGGAATCAGCCCCAGCTCTGGCCCAGAGCTGTGATTTGGGGCAGCCAATGAACTGCTCTGGTCCTTAGTTTCTGCATCTGTAAATAATGGTAACAGCCCAGATGACCTCCAAGGTATTTATTCTCAGCTCTAAAAAGTCACGTCATGTAATGTGCAAGAGTAATATGGTGGCTGTTAACATGTGCAAGTTTTCCTTCCAATAAAGTGAAAATAGTAAACATCCTGGGTGGGGGAAGGGGGAGCATTTGATCTGGGCTGGGTGGACTGATGCCATGGGCTGGGGTGGTCTTTGTGGGGGTTTATCTGGTTCTGAGAGAAAAGGTGCAGAAGAGAATGCAGGGCATTCCTGAGAAGGGGTATGCCCGGAGTAGAAGGGGAGTATAAGAGGTGCCAATAAGCCACGTAGGAATGAGGGCAAGAAAGAGAGCAAGAACTATGGGGTGTGAACAGCACAAGCTAACGAAGATGAATCCTCAGCCAAGCCCTAGGACCTGGGCTAGACTAAAAAGCCGATAAGGCCACTGAAGGGCAAGAGATCAAAGAGATTGCCAGGAGATCAACTGCAACCCAAAACCAAGAGGACCAGGTCTGTATTCAGGTAGGAGAGGTCTTGAGTCTTCAGAGACCTAAAGGTCTAAAAGCACACAGGCTTTTGGAGCGAGACAGACTTGGTTTCCATCTTGCCTCTGCTAATTATTACCCATGTGATCCTGGGCAAGATGCTTATTCTTGTTAGAGCATAACTTCCAGATAATAAAACGGGGATAGTAGATCTACCTCATAATACTTTTATAAGGATTAACCATGATTATGTGCCTGACACATAGCAAGTACGGAAAAACTGCTGTAATTCTGAGTTGGTCCTGGGAATGGAATTAAGGCAGAAGAAGAAGAAACTCCTGTGACCTCATGGTTTATCGGGCCTGAAACTGGACTACTACTACTAACTAATGATCCAAACTAAATTCTTCATAGCATGTTCACCTATGTTCCTCTATCTGATCCTCAGGAATATTTAACTTTGAAGGAGGTATCCTGACTGCTCCATTTCAAAGATGAGAAACTGTGGTTTCGAGGACATAATGCCTTGTCCAAGGGCAGTCAGTAAGTTGTAGTCATGCTAGTTATTCAAGTCTTCTGGCTTCAAAATCATTACTCTTTTCCTAACATCTAATTTCATGGGAGAGAAACAAGAACACTGGAAACCGATTGGTGTTTTAAAAGTATAACCAAGTGAGCCGAATTGTGTGAGACTGAACTTGTACTTTGGTCCTATTGCTGGAAGTTGTTCCCTGCAAGTCCCTTGTCCTTGAAAGGTTGCTAGATCCTAAGCGTCTCCTCCCATCCCCTGTCTGCTGCCAAGCCCGCCAATACAAGCAAAGTAAGAACTAGATAAGCACAGCTTTCCGTTTGTCACGCTTACTGAATGAAGAGAATTCTTCTGTTTGTGTCTTTAAATAGAATCATTACCAATGATCTGTAGTCATCACTCTCTCCAGGAGCCCTTAACAAACCTTAAGACCATTACTGAGTCACTTAGCTCTTTTTTCCTCATAGCTGAGTAACCATCTCTCTGATCTCTCCTCACAGAATTCCTTTCCAACCAGCAAAGCATGCCTGTGACTCTCCTCTCCTACTTTAGATATTGATCCCAGGACCAGACATTCACTTCTAGTGAGGCAAGACTCACTGCTTCTGAGCCGAGAGGATGGATCTCACTGCCAAGCATTGATAGTGTAGCTCCTCTTTTCTTTCACACCATAGAATGCACTCAGATACTCTCTGGGACCCTTTCCTGCTTTGGGATTATTAAAAAAATTACAAGGGCTGATATTTTTAAAATAGTTTAGATAGAGTCCTGCTGGACGTAAGGACTATGACTAAGTGATTTCTTCAAGTCCCTTCCAGCCAGTGATTCATCAGACATAGACTTTTAAGCTGGAATGGACTGTTATATTTTGGGCCAAATGTCTCATTTTTGCAAATAAGGAGAGTGAGGACCATGGAGGTTAAGAGTCGTGGAAGCTGCTTGCTACAGTGGAGAGAATATGGGATTTGAAGTTCGAAGTTCTGGATCTGAGGCCAAACTCAACCAGCCACCTGCTGTGTGGCCCTGAGCAAGTCATTAACCTCTAGAGCTTCAGTTTCCATACTTGTGAAGTGAAATAATACTACGTGCTCTACCTGATTCCTAGCATAGTTCTGAGAATAATATATCATATTTATGAAGGACAAGGCAAAATGCAATAAACTACTTGATCAAAACGTTGCACCATTAAGTAGCTTAAGTTCAAGGTCACCAAGGGCAAAACCAGGATTCTCAATTCCGGTTAATTCAATTTTCATCATACAATGCTGCCTTCTTGACATTTTTCCAATTCTATAGTTGTAAGACTTTTTTTTCATAAGCCACAGCACTAATTTGATCTCCACATGCTTTCCTTTAAACCCTTAGATATACATAGATTCAAACTGCGGGAATCCAGACTGGCTCAAATGGATTATAGACCAGCAACTTTTAAAGACTTGGTGGAACTCTCTCAAGCAGCCTTCCATTACATCATGTTTATGGCCCTCAGACCTTGGATTGGTAGCTTCCGAGGAACTGGGTATATTCATCAGCTAGTTTCTCTTTAACTAGTTTCATAACATCACACCGGACATTGGAGACGGCTATTTGATAGCTTGTAATGGACTATTAGGCTACAGCATGTACCTTGAAGATTGAAATAGCAAAGTAAAGTGATAATAGATAGTCGCAGTTTGTGCTGGACAGAGATTTGGGAACATGTTCAGTGGTAATAGGTGGTTTACTGTGCCAATTTGTGGTAGTCCACATAGGAGAGGCAAGAGATGGCAGCTTGGTCTCACAAATGAAGGGTGGGCCCAAGGGTCATGTGTTTTCATGGACCACTAATGGAAGGGGCTACTGGGCTCTGAGCCCCACCATCAGTATTAATGCACTGGAAAAGGTCCACTATGTTTCATTTGGCCTCATTCTTTATCACAGGGTATAATGAGTCCCCAAGAGGTTAACCAAAATCGTCTCTCCCACTCATCAAGAGACACACGTATGCTGCCATGCTGATTTATGTGGCCCTCTGGTACAATGGGGTACCTCTTTCATAACTGATGTCTCCCCCAAGTTGGGTGTGGAAACTCATTCTTTCCGTGATTGGAGAGAGTCACATCTCTTCTTTGACAATGGTTTTGGGCCCCCAGAGAGCACAACAGAGAAATCCTAGTTTTCCCTGTTTTCTTAAGCATGAAAAATGTTTCAAATTTCAGAAATAATGGTGAGGTAAAGCCGACCATACATAGAGAATATAGCTGTTTTCTCTAAGCAATAAAAAAGAAAAAAAAGGGGGAGATATAGTGAGCCAGTTCAGCCAACAATTTCCATGTTTTTTTTTTAAAAAAAGTTCAAGTTGGAGCCATGTGGTCTCAATAAAGTAGTAAAATATATTTTCTTTACCCTACACTTCATGTGCCCATAACCTTCCTTTTAAATCATCTCTAACCAGCCCCAAATCACTGACCACAAATCATTTGGTGGCTTTGGTCTCCAGGCAATGGAATGTGCTGGAGTAGACGGGGAGTCGCTACCAAGAGTGCTGAGAGGGAGCTTCCAGTCCCTTTGCGCAGGCACACAGACCCCAGCAAAGCCCTGCAAGGGTTCCGCACTGAGATAGCACATGACATCATAGCTCAATCATGCAGGAAAAAAACTGCAACGGCTGCAGAATAGCACAACATGCCACAAACCACAGTGGGCAGATAAAGCCGAAGAACAGCTTTTCTTATGAAAACATTCACGAATACCACAGGCAGCTGGCAGAGACACGTTTAATTACATTTACAGAAACCCATTGTATCCATCAGCCCCACCATCTTTGGAGGTGACCAACAAATGGGAAGGTCACTGAAGCCCATGTTCGAAATGGGAAAGCCAGGAGAGCTCGAAGTTTATGTCACTGCTTTTCATAATGTGTGTTATGACGAGATCTGACCCAGCTGTAAAATCACTTGATAGGCTTTGAAAGGATTTCCAAGTGAACTAGGCCTTAATAAGAAACCAATCTTTAAATGTACAGCTGGAAATTAAGTGCAGCTGAAGGTGTGAGAAATCAATTATTCAATTCATGATTAATTTAAGAGACACCAAACTTGTCCTGGGCCTAAACAAAGCTCATGCAACTGCCATCTGCTATTTCATCCAAAGGACCCGGTCTTGTATTTGCCAAGTGCCACTGGATTTTTTTTTTTTTAAAGGAACTGTTCAAAGATTTGAGTGTAGACACTTTGAAGGGATGGTAAATGTATGGAGGGTGCCTTTAGGCTCCTCAGAGAAACAAAATTCAACACAAGACTATATTAGTAAAGTATGATAAAAGCTCAAGGGGAAAAAAATTGTCCAAATAAAAATGCTATTTTAAAGAGTACTTAAGCATCAGCTTACAATAATTGCGAGAGTGGGAGTTTGAAAGCAGACTGCAGAATCTTCTATGAAACAAGAAGGATATGCCTGAAAAGACCCATGGACTTTTCTAATTTTAGCCCCAGAGAACGATCCTTGCTGCTAATTCTAGTCTGTGATTTCACCTGAGTGAAGGGAGCTTTTCTATAGAGGAAAAAATAAAACAGCAAACCCACACAACAAACAGCAAAAGAAAACATTGTAGTAATTTAAAGTAGGTCTCCTGCCTAAAGGAACAATGAAAAGTTACACAGTAGCTAGAGACACTAATGTCTAGTAGCTATAATCTTCTCAGAAACATGTTATTTTATAGCCTGGTAATGTATCTGGCAATAACCTTTTTCATCAGACACCCAAGGATAACTTTCCATTTCAGTTGGGGGATGAGGGGAAAGCTCAAATGCACGCTCATAATGTCTTCATGTAACCTCTAAAGCAACGGTCAGAGAAAAGGCAAGACTCTTGGGTTACTGGAAATAACCTGTTTGCCATTATGTGTGCAATTATAAGATAGGACTTGCCTGAAATTGCTGGGTTCAGTAGATTTCCCATGGATTTATCAGCAACAGAAATAAACAAGCATTCCACTGAGCTCCACTTGGAAGTGTGAGAAGGGCTATCGAAAGTCTTTTCCATCATGTGGACAAGAATTCAACTTAACCTACCCGGGTTTGAAAGTACATTCCAGTATCCTGATGATTTTCTTCATCATCGGAAAGTTGAAAACAAAGTTCAGCCCTTTCTCAGGTGGTCCTCCCCCTTTGCCCTTCCCACACACCCCATCACCCCTCTCCTTCACCAAACAGCCTATCTGCTGTCAAGTGAGAGGTGACTTAATCACCTGTGCAGAGCTCAGGTGTCAGGGTCTTTATGCTTGGAGTGCATGTAGATTGGGGGAAATCTCTCTTTAAAAGGCATGCTGGTTACCTCTGGATTAGCTCATTTCAAGAATTCACCAAAATGGATCTTTATAAAAAATTAGCGGCAGCGTGCTTTTCATAAAAACGAATGAAGAATGTCAATTTTTCAGTGTAGTCTTTCCATGGTAGACGAGTCATCAGGAATGCATTCTTCCCTATTGTATTCTGCCTGCCACTTGTTCCCTGAGAAACACAGCCAACTGAATTCTAACGACGGCAGGGACCCCATCCAAAGGGCTTCGAGAACAAGAGAAGGAGAATGGGACATTTGAATTTGTTAGACAAAGGACTGCAATCAAGTGAAACCCAACAAAACACAAACAAACAACTTTCATGCCACTGAAGAGCAACAGGTGTGAAAACGCCCAGATTTGTCATGGGAAAAAAAATCACCAAAACCTGCCGTTAAAGGGTTTCCAGCTAAAGTTCATTCGGCAACTAAGCAGCAATTAGGCTGTCAGAGACTGCTTGCTTTGAGAAAGCTTCCTCCTAAATTCAACCCGGAACGGAGCAGATTACAAAGGAATTAGAAAGGGTACAAACCAACCTGGTGCAAACCATTCCAGGCATATAAACGCTTGAAAGAGAAACTTCTATCAAAATATCCTTTTTTTTTTAAATGTGAAAAAAAAGGGGGAGAAATTCAACCTCACGCTTCGCTCCCCTCCCCCACCCAACTCTAACAACAGAAAAGTCGCGCGGAGCGGGACCCACCACCCCGCCCCCTAAAAGCGGTCAGAGGAAAACCGTGGCGGCAGACGGTCTTCTGAGCCCGCTACCAGTCAACACCCAGAACACAGGAGGACCTGCATGCCCCTGCCCCGAAACGCTGCAACGCATTATTTCCTGCACCGCTACATACATGTAACGCTCTCACTTACCAGCTGAGCGGGAAAACACCCTCTGCCCCTAAAGAAGTTCCTCTCGGGGGTCTTTCAGCTCTCGGCTCGTCCCAGCTTGCAACTTCAGGGCTCTGAATTCAGTCTCGTTGGCAGAACACAATACAGAAAAGGAACGGGCAGCCGAGCGGCCAACAGCCTGGCCCCTTGCAGGCTGCGATGAAGACGTCTTCGCGTCCTCGGGCTCCCGGGAAGCCTCCTGGCGGCGAGGCAGCCGCGAGCAGGCTCGGTGGAGGCGGCCCGACTGCAGCGGCGCCGAGTGCGCCGCGTCTCGCCGAGGGGCCGCGTGTGCACGGGGGTGTCAGCGAGGGGGCTGCTCGGGAGGGGGAGAGGGTGTGTCCAGGGGAGGAATGCTGCTGACTTCCAGAAATAACGCTGAGAGGGGACCGAGGGCGATTCGTCTCCCCTTCCTCCAAGCCCTTACAACACTTACAGAGGCTTTTGCTTTGGGGCATTGCAATCACCCGTGCAGAAGGTAATAAGCGAGTTCCACCCACGCTTTCTAAACCGAGTTCAGCTGTGGTCTGAAGCGTTTCTTAAAGACCTCTGATCATTTACTCGACCGAGACACCTTGGAGGGAAATCCAGGTGGCGACTAGTCGTGAATTTGTTTCGCTTATAACATAAATCAATTTCTATCTTGAACTTCCTGATATGCCCTTCCACGCAGGGGGGGATCCTCCAGCTACAGTCTCCATCTACATTATTTCTCGTGAATTAAATTGCTTCTCTGATGCTGCCTTACTGCAAAGCTATAAATTAATTACTACGTTACACATGAAGCCCCTAGGAAAAGAAATGCCAAGAATAAATCTGTTTTTTGTTCTTTTTTATGTTGAACAAGTCTGTCATTAATCAAGTCTTTCCACCAATATCTAGGAACAGACCCAAGATTGCAACTCATTGAGAGCTGAACATGTGCATACGTCTGGTTGTCCTTCAGTCTTTCTCTGCCTCATTATGTCATCGTGACTTAGTCACTGCACAGATATTATGGAGACAATGTGAGAAATAAAAACCAACCCCATTTAATAAAGACTTACCTATTGCCAACTCTAACCAATTGGCAGATAGGGCCTAATTTTTAAGCATTTAAAAAGATTATTTCACTCTTTCCATTGTTTTCTGTCTTCAAATCACAGAATTGCCTGTCATGGGAAACAGAAACCCAGGATTGTATTTGGAAATTTAAGAAAGAGACTCATAAGGGACCCATGAAGCTATTAATTTTAGTGTAGCATATAAAATGTCAAAGGAATGACAAATTCTTGAAGTGAATTAGAAAACATATCAGAAAGTGTGTTCCCGAAATAGAATTACGTAGGGAGATCCAAAATAGAGATAATGTAAAAAAAACTTTTTTTTTTGAAATGAAAATAAAATGATGAGAGTTTACTATATATCTTTAGCTCATTTTTATTATCCTGAGGAAGTGACAAGTAATGAAATATTGAAGTTATTTTTTCCCATTATTAAATTCCCCCCTTCCTTTGAGAATCAATGTAAAGTTAGTAAGGATGAGTTTGTTTTTCAAACTGAAAATATTCTGGGTTTGGCAGGTTCAGTCTCTTCTTGTATGTCATTAGGTCCTTTCATTTTGTAACTCTACACTTCATTTGTAGAGTTTTACTAGAGTCACTGAATAACTGAGTTAAGTGCTTTTGTTCATCTGAAAGGCATTGCTGTACAGCAAGGTGGCCTTGTCAGGTGGGTCTCGCTAAGATACATTTCAGATTCTAACCACCTTTCTCATCTCCAGGAAGGTGTTAGAACAATCTTTCCTCTGTGAATTAGAGAAGCATTTTATAGATTAAAATGTCCAGGCAAAAATAGGACAAAACATGGGGGTGAGGCGTTCAGTATGTGGTCACCACCAGCACAGAAACCTGAATAGCGCCTTCAGCTGCCTTTGCTAAAACTGTGAACATTTTTCAAGTGTGCAATGTACTGGAGACATTCAACATATTAAATGTCTTTGTCAAAGATGACATCCCCTTCAATGGTCCGGTTTGCTTGTGCAGATGAGACTGCAGGGGTGGACAAAGTTTCTGCAGTCCCTGCACACCATCTACACAAGGAGCCTCTCTTTTGGGTGGCAGCTCTTAGTGGTGTGAAATGTTTCTGGAAACTCTGCCTTTTGTTTCTGCCCTGCCCATTTGCTTGCACTCCAAATGAGAACTATGCCAATGCTGACGGTTCTATAGAGCTTCCTGGGTCAGGAGAGGGAATGGTGACAGTGTTCTCAAAGTGTGTGATCAGTGGAGCAGGAGTTTCAGAGGGGGGTGGGGGGAGCTTCTGGAAAATGCAGATTCCCTGGGTCCTACTCAGAACTACCGAATTAGGGTCTGTCTGAGGACCAGCACATCAGCGTGTGTGTGTGTGTGTGTGTGTGTGTGTGTGTGTGTGTGTAACTGATTGTTTTGAATAAGTGACACATTGATCTAATTTAAATAAAGGTGTTTACACTGTGGTCTCCTTCCCACCACTGTTTCCCATAGATCTGTCTATATATCTCATAGGTAAACTGCTGATATTCGTGTTTTCTGTAGACTTCCAGGTTTCTTTATGCACATACCTGCAAATATAAATCCTTACTCTTCCTTCTTTTCTTCTCAAAAATAGTATGTGCAGAACTATATACATTTCCTTAGATAAATGCACCACAATTTATTATACCAGGCCCTGATGATAGACATTTGAGTTCTTTCCAATATTTTACTGTTAAACAATATTACAAACTCCCACATATAACATTTTACACTTGTGCAAGTATATCTATGGTATTAAGTTCACAGTGGGATTCCTGGATTCTGCATTTCCAGCTTTGCTAGATATAGCCAAACTGCCCTTCAAAGGACTACGCCAGTTGATACTCCCACAAACAATGTTGACTAGTGCTTACTTCCCCGCGGCCTTGCCAACAGAATGTGTAATCAAACTTCTGGGCGTTTGCCAATCTGATAGGTGGAAATTGATGTCTCAAGATAGTTTGACTTGCATGTCTCTGATTTTGAGTGAGATTGAGCAACGTCTTCATATGTCTAAGAGCCAATTCTATCTCCTTTGTTGTGCCCTCTGTTTATATACTTTCCCCATATTCTATTAAGTTCTGGGACTATTTCTTTCTAGATTTCTTGAAACTCCATATGTATTAAGAAAATTATCCCACTGTGTTATGAGTTACAGATTGCTTTCTCATTTTGTTACTTGCCTTTTGACTCAGCTTATGGTATTTTGTGGACATGCAAAAGTTTCTAATTTTTATGTAGTCACAGAAAGTATGTACAAAGGCCTTTCCTCTATCACATGCTCTAGTGATTTTATTTTTTTACATTTGTACATTTAGTCCATTAGTATTTTATCCTGTTCAGTTTATAAGGTACGGATCAAGCTTTATTTTGTTCCAATTAATGATCTTGCTGTTCCACTACCACTTTAAAAAAAAATAACTTAAAAAATTTAAAACTGTTTTTAAAAGCACATAACATAAACCTTATCATCAAGATTCATCCATGTAGTGGCACCTGACAGGATTTCCTTCCTTTTAAAGGCTGAATAATATTCCATTGTATGGATAGACCACATTTTGTTTATCCATTCATCTATGGATGGACATTTAAATTCCTATAACCTCTTGGCTATTGTGAATAATGCTACTATGAACATAGGTGAGCAAAAATATCTATTTGAGATCCTACTTTCAAGTCTTTTGGATTCATACCCAGAATTGGGATTGATGCATTATATGATGTCTATTTTTTTATTTTTGAGGAACCTCTATACTGTTTTCCATAGCAGCTGCAACCATTTTACAGTCCTACCAACAGTGCACATGGGTTTCGATTTCTCTACATCCTTGCGAGAACGCTGTTATTTTCTGTTCTCTCTCTCTCTCTCTCTCTCTCTCTCTCTCTCTCTCTCTCTCTCTCTCTGCTTTGATAGTGACTAGTCTAATGGGTATGAGGTGATATCCCATTGTGGTTTTGATTTGAATTTCTCTAATCATTAATGATGTTGAACATCTTTTCATATGCTTGTTGTCCATTTGAATATCATCTTTGGAGAAATGTCTATTCAAGTTCCTTGCGCAATTTTTAACCAGGTTATTTTTTGTTGTTGTTGAATTGTAAGAATTATTTATATATTATGGTATTAATCCCCTACCAGATATATAATTTGCAGATATTTTCTCCTATTCCTTGGGCTGGCTTTTCACTCTGTAGATTGTGTCCTTTGATGAACAGAAGTTTTTCAAGTTGGCTGTAGTCCCACTTGTCCATTTTAGCTTCTGTTGCCTGCACTTTGTCCTACTACCACTTTACAATAGTAATCTTTTACTTACTGTTCTGAGGTGCCATTTTTAACATGTATTAAATTCCTGTATAGAGTTGGGTCTATTGTGGACATTTTATTCTGTTTCCTTGGTTGATCTCTTAGCTCCAAGTGCCACTTCCACACTGTTTGATTTATCGAGGCTTTTAATTTTAATATCTCGTGGGCCTCATTCTCTCATTGCTCTTCTCTCTCAGAGTTTCCTGTTTTTCCTTATGAACTTCAAAGTGCACAAATAACAATAGAAACTCCTATTGTTATTTTTTAAGTTAGAATTAAAGTTAGATAATTAGAGAGAATCAACATATTTACATTGTCAAGTTTTCTTAGCCAAGAAAAAGGTAGATCTTTTCATTTGTTCAAATCTTATTTTTTTGGCCTTCAGGAATGTTTTACAGTTTTCTTCATATGTGCCTCGGACATTTATTGTTACATTTCTTCCTAGCTATTTTATTACTACTGTATTTTATTACTACTGTATTTTATTACTACTGTAAATGGAGTCTTTTCTCTCATTACATCTTCCAACTGGATATAATTATCTAATTATAGAGTGTTCATTTTGTACCTTCTATCTTACTAAATTATCTTATTGTTTATAGGTATTTCTCAGTTCTCTTATATTCCTAACCATGTAATAATATCATGTGAAAAGAAAGATTAACTTTCTGCTTTCTAATGTTTATATTTTTAATTTCTTTTCTAATTCATTGTTTATTAGGTCTAGTACTATGTTAAATAGCAGTAATAATAGTGGTCATTGTCTTATGTTTGATTTTCGTGGGAATGCCTCCAGTGTTTCCCCAATAGGCATGATGTGGACTTTGGACTGGGAATGATGTATTTTATTATGCTAAGGAAATATTAATTTATCATTATTTTATTGAAGGCTTTTTTTCAAGTATGACTATTATCTTTAGTCCAAATGCTTCTTTTTAATATCTTTAGAAATGATCATATAATTTTCTCCTTAGATCTATGAATTTGATGGAACATAATAAATTCCTTAGCAATGAACTATCCTTGCATTCCTGAAATAAATTCCACTTAATCGCAGTATTTTTTTCAATATGTTGGTAAATGCTATTTGTTAATATTTTATAAAGAATTTTTGCACTTATATTCATAATTGAGATTTTGTAACAATTTTTTTTGTTTTATTGTTTTGTGATCAACGAATGTTGTCTGTAATGTTTCTATTTTTTGGAATTGATTGACATTCTGTGGCCCAATTTATGGCCAATTTTCATGTATGTTTCTTGGTCACTTGAAAAAATCGGGGTGTCTATATTTTCAGAGTACAGAATTGAATAACATATATCTTATTATTATGTTATTTATGTCTTCTTTATACTCCAGATATTTTATCTTGATTTACCATGGATTGTGAGTTTTCATTTCTGTATATTTTTCCTTGCATCTTCTGTAATTTCTGCTTTATAAGGTGGCTGTATGTTATCTGGTGACTATATATTCATAATTGTTACACTTTCATTTTAAATTTTATCACTTAGCATTACAAAGTGCCCTTTTAAAAATTTATTGGTTGGCTTGAATTCCTCCTTATCTGATACTAAATTCATAAACTTACTTTATTTTTAATTCCCTTTGCCTAATTAAGTATCCCTTATCTGATACTAAATTCATAACTTTATTTTTAATTTCCTATTAATTTAAAAGAAATTAAATCCTTTAATTTCTTTTCTTACTCTTTCCCACTCATCCTTTCTGAATCACTTTTATCTACATGTGTCTCTCTGTCCAGGGTTTCATTCTGTGATGTAGTCCACTGCCTCCAATCTTGCTCACTGGGTTCCTGCACCAGGTGTTACAAAATAATGGATGCAGGTTTCTGATATTGCTCTTCAAGTGAGTCCTTCATATTGGGAGAGAGAATTTCTTTCCTTGTGCTCTGTGAGATCCCAACACCTAGTTTGCTTACATGCTATTTCATGAACAAAATGTTTGCATCTGTCATTTAGGCTTACATTTACAGTATTTTTTCTGGAGTTCCTGTTATTTATTTATTTATTTTTAATAATCAAGTACATTTAAACAACTACTTCCAGACTCAGCTTTAGAATGATTATTTTAGTAGTGATACAAAGGATACCTTACTGAGGCAGCCTGACACATGATCTCTTTTGATGCTCCCAATAATACTGAGTTTGGCAGAGCAGTACCCCCATTCAACAGATGGGAAAGACGGAGGTAAGGTTTTATGTCCTCATCATTTCTTACACAAATGAATGGACGATGCAGCTTTCAGGTACAATACAGAAAGGCCTTGATGCTGGGACAGATTTTTCTAGAGTTTCTAGAGCCCAGAAGACAGAGTTTCAAATGAATTCTAAGTAAAGTGATAGTAGGTTTAACTCTGTTCTGAAAATGCTAACTTTGTTGAAACACTGGAGAGCTTACTTAGGGAGGTCATGGAATATGCTTTTCTGGGGACATGTTTAAAGTAAAAGAGATCCTCATCTCTTTCAGACAGCTTGAGTGTGGTCGTGCCCCAAGGTGTGAGTGACCAGATAAGCCTCCAGTGTCTCCTTCCTGCGGAATGCACAAAAAGAACATCTCAGGAATCCGGATGATCAAACGCAGGCCCCAGGAGGGTGACCTGTCAGGAGATGGTTATCAATGACATTCAGATTTAAAAGCATAAAGTGGTTATGTAACAAGATGCTACCTCATGGAGAAATTTAAGTAAAGACTCAATTACAGCATAATAATGCTACTTCTCTTTTGGGGTTAGAAACCGGGAGATTCCAATCAACTTCAAATTGCCTTATGGTAAAGAAAACATAAGAATTTCCACATTTCTTTTTCTGGGCTGAGAGAAAGAAGGCAAAAGGAGGGAATACATGGAAATCTTTCTCATCAAGACACCTCAAGACTATCTTTTCTTCTAATCAGAAAGTCCCGAGTTGTCCCGGCATTCAACATCTGAATCACGCCAATGCACGAGACATTGTTTGAGCAAGATGGAATTGTGAACATTCTTAGAGGTTTCGTAAAAATCCCAGAATGATGGACAAATGCTTATGTTGTGGTCATGCAAAGAAAAGCCCCCTCGTGATTTGGGACTGAGTTTGTTCATTTTATATTTATAGTATCTATACCAAAGGAATGTCAAATGTGGCCTGGGGAGAGGATGGAGAAGTAGGGAGAAAGTAAGAAATGAAGACCAGATTTTGTCGTTTGTGAAGGGGTGTGTGTGTGTGTGTGTGTGTGTGTGTGTGTGTGTGTGTTAACCTAGAGCCTATGGAGTATGGGAAGAGGGAGTGTTCGATCATTTTGTTTGTTTTTAAAGCAGAACTTTCTTCAGGTCTCTAGTGTGGGAGAATGACTGGAAGAATTTTTTACTTTCCTTGTTAGCAGCACCATCTGTTTACAATGAAAGCTTGGCTTCCACTTTTTGGCCCAAATAAAAGCCCTAGGGTGCCCATATAAGTCAAATGGATGAAGCATGTGTTCACAGACCTGAAGAATCGCCCCCTCTTTTGCCTGCACAGGGCTTTCATGGTAGATTTACACAGCATGTTATTCCTACATAAATTCAGAATGATAAGCTTCTGAGAAGCAAAGGTGGGTCACAGGTCACTGGAATTCACAGCCCAGGCAGCTCATCTGCCACCTAACGAAATGATGACCCCATGGGGTCACACTTGCCAAGAGAAAAGTTAGCCAGGGGCAAGAGAGTCATACCTTTCACCACTTGTCATGGGATCCTTACACATTTGGGAGAGGGATTTACACACCCAAACAAGGAAATATGGAAATAAAGTCCTCTAGTAATTGCTGAAAATGAACCCGAGTCCCAGATAAAAAGGCTGTTTCCATAAACAGAAAAGCATAAAGTGAGCACACAAGAGAAATATTTCTAGTACCAAAATTTCAAGCCTGGGGTGGAAGGTAGAAGGCTAAGGAGTTGGAAACAGGAGCCAGGCATCCGGCCTTTCTCATTCCGGTTGGTGTTGTGTCATGGCTCCCAGGTGGGGTTCCACAGCTCTCCACCTAGAGGCTGGTGATTTTCTCCCTTTCCCCAGAAATCAACTTCAGAGGATTTATAAAGCAATGACAATAGTGAATGAGTGGTAAGTCTTGAAAATATTCAGTAATCAAGAGAGAAGTTTCACATAACAATGTTATTTGCATGCCATTAGATCAATCAAATATTTATTTATTGTTTATTGAACCCAACCTTTACTGCATTATGTGATGGAAGGCCCAGGCTGAAACTTTTAGAGGTTTATCAAGGGCTGGGGAAGAGAAAAAGACAAAACAAAACAAAAGCATATGCATTTGAAACAGCTGCAGAATAATTAAGTATCTGCTAGTCTGCAGTGTGATTCTCAAGTTCTGTGTGTCAGAATCAAATGGTTCTTGATAAAATGCAGATTCCCAGGTTCCACCACTTGGAGTAAGAGGGTCAGGGGAGGGACCAGGGATTTGTGTTTTAAAGCAGTACCCTCAGTGTCTTGATGGAAATGAACCTCAAAACCTACTTTGAGTAGTGCTAGTCTAGAATAGCATATTTATTAAAAAAAGAGGTGGGAGGGAAATAACATTTGTTGAGTTCTGTCTCCTTGCAGTTTTGTACATGCCATGTTGCTCAATTCTGACAAAAATTCTGTACCCACAATTTATTCAGAGTCTGAATCTGAAGTCTAGACTCCTGTCTTGACAAGTGTGCTGCTTTCTCAGATGGGAGAAAGTCAGGCTGTGCAGGGCAGTTTGCACAGCCTGGGTGTGGTATGTGCTTGTGCCAGGCTGTGTTCCCGCTTCCACATGGCCCCCAGATTTATCTAGAAAATGCAAATCTGACCATGGCATAACGTTATACTCTCTGTATTACTGTGACTTACTTTTCTTCATCAAGCAGTATAATTTAGACATCTTTTGGTTGGGTTCCCTGGTTTTTTGCCCACTGGAGGACAATTTTTTTGGAACTGCCATTAATGCAAAAAAGAAATTAAGTATCATTAATCAAGCCTGTTGACTACATTGCTAACTTGGAGCGAGGGTGGTTTGAGCCTTGGATTCAGTTAAATTTGCTCCATTCCATGGCAGCAGGTTGTGTGTTTTATCCACTAGTATTGAACATTTATGTTATGAGTCACGAAAATGTGTGGATGGATTTGCACAAACTCATCGCTATCACTGAAAAAGCTTAAAGTGCACATTCTACGATCGTTGGTCAGGAGAACTATATTTTTCATTATGAATCAACATGTTTTTGTTTAAGACTAAATTTGGTTACAGTTATAGCTGACGTTTTTGAATGCTTACAGAAGACAAGGCCTGGGATGAACCCAGCTGCCTAGATTCTGTTCTGTGAAGGAATCCATCAGCAATAAGATTCAGAAGTGTCAGTTCAATCCTAATCAGACTTCTCAAATATGGTGTATTGTAAGATAACCCTGGAGCTTGTTATAAATTATAAACACAGATTCCTCAGCCATTCTCATCCCCACTGGTAAGGCTCCATAGATCTGAGGTCTGAGATGGTTTTATTGAAAGATTCCCCATCTCAGTGTGAGAGATAGCAGATGCCCAAACTTTTCCAACTCTATTGTTGCCAGCCCAGTCTAGACCACCATTCTTTCCAGCCCAGACAACTGAAGAGCCTTCTGGCTGGTCATCCCCACAACAGCAGGTGTCATCATCTTAACATGCAGATGGAGTTAGGTCATTCCCTTGTTTAAAACAACTAAGTGGCTGCCCATTGAGATTAGATTAAAAACAAAAGTCAGTTAAATGCTCTGCAGGACATGCCTGATGTGGCTGCTGCTTATTTTTCCAACTCCTCCATCTTCCTTCTACATTCCATTCTGCTCTTTTCCTTTCAGTTCATGGTCCATATCGACTCCTTTCACACCCAGGGCCTTTGCAGCAGTTTCTACCCATTCTTCAAGTCTTAGCTCTTACATCAACTATCGCCTCAGAAAGTCTTCTTCCCTCATTAGACTCTGCTTTCCCACCACCTATCAAAGATATTTTGTCTCTTTGTATTACATGACTCTCTTGCAGAAGGGTGGGCTCCATGAGTCTGTTCATATCTGTAGGTCAGCACCCAATGCAGACCTGGCACATAGCAGCTGCTCAAAAAGAAAGGAGCACTCGGGGCCTGGTTATGGTTGGGCATTTACCTCATTAAAAACTGTGTATGGTGTACTAAGTACTGATAAGTAATGTTGTATTAAGAGCGTGATGAAAATTATTGTCACCACCAGAAAGCTAAAAATGAATCTAAGACAGCATGTTCATGTGAAAGAAATGTGTACAAGGATTTATAAAGACCTAATAGATGATACAACTGAGGAATTAAGCAGGAGTGAAGCTTGTGAATAAACACAGACATATTTCATTGTACCCAATGTCTACCTTGGAGGAAAGAACTCATTCTCATGGCTGGGCAGAAGTGACGGGTAGCATTTTTGATACTATCTAAGAGCTTCAAACCATGAAGAAGTTAGTACAGCTCCCTCCCCCTACTCCTGGCCGACCATATATATCCACCATATTTAGAAGAGATTTCTGCTCATAATATGTGAATACAGCTGGCCTTTCAAAAATTCTTTTTGTGCAATAAAAGGGGTAAAATAGTGATTCAGATGGGTGTGTAACTGAAAGATTTTTGAGATGCATTGACATAATATTCTTGCAGATTACCTGTATCATTATGGCCTGTACAATTTTTGTAACAATCATAATAGTTATCTTTTACTGTGAGAAATTATTATGGATATGCATGATTTTATATATATCATTTAATTCTCATTATAACCTTGTAAGGCTGGTTTTATAAATACCCTCATTTTATGGTGCAGGACACTAATGTTTGAAGGAGTTGGGTAATTTGCAGAAAAGCACATGAAAAATAAGTGAGAGGCCAGTATTTGGCCCCAGGGAGTCTGAGTCTTCCTGAACTCTTTGCTCTTAATCACCTTATTATATTCTATCTTGAACTCTGATAGGTTGTACAAGGTTGCAGAGACCCTCACACCTCAGTCAGCTCTGATTCAGCTCTGATGACTCAGGAGCTGCTGAAGCTCTAAATCCAAAAGTGAGGGAACCCATCTCCAAACCCCCACAGTGGAACTGCTTGCTTATAAGAAATCAGCTTATCTACTGATAGGTAATAAACAGGTCCTAGGATGATGTAAGGGAAAGCAGACTATTTTTCTTGGTGTCTATGCCATTTAGGATCCTGTTCAGCTGCGTATAACATCTACCTACCCAACTCCCAACTGAAAACAAAAGACAAGAATGAGTGAATTGCAAATTAAACAGACAGACATTTATTTCTCTATCATGTAAAAGAGATTTAAAATAGGAAGTTTGGTTCTGTTATGGCATCGACATGAATGCCAGGGATTCAAGGTTCCATCCATCTTGCTATTCTGCCCTTAATCATATGTGGCCTCATTTCTAAGGTCTGCTTGAGTGCCAGCCAGGAGGAAGGAAGAAGCAGGTAAGAAAGACAAAGGGCATGTATCAGCTGTCTTTTACGGTACCCACAGCACTTCTGCTTGCATCTCCATGGTGGTCTGGACTTAGTAGTCAAATGGCCACACCCTAGTGTTAGGGAGCCTGGCACCTGGCTAAACTCAGGGGTTCTACTTGAGGAATGAGGGAGAACTGGCTTTGGGCTAAGCAATCAGCAATCCTGCCACAGTCTCCATTGTGGAATCTCTTAGGAGTCCCACTGCAGTTATTACCAAGACTTTGGGGTCTTATGAATCACCTGGGAAGCTTGCTAAAAATTCAGATCCTTGGAGCCACTGTTAAAGATTCTGGTTTAGTAGATTTGAGGTGGAGCCCAGTTATCTTCCTTTTGTTCAAGCAGCCTACCTCTTCACTAAGGTGATTTTGATGCAAATGATTAGGGACTTACTAACCTTTTGAGAAATACTATATGAGGTTCCAGTTACAAAGCAGGAATAAAGAAAAACTGGTATGATGAAATCTGTAAAATTACATCCGTTATCTAACCTGCTCGTCTAGTAGCTTGCGGTGGAGTTTTCCATCTGAAAGAAATGCAAGTAAATGATCTTTTGTATAAAAGAGGATGAAATCAGCAAAATAATCTTTTAATTCTGTGAACTTCCCCATGCTGAATTAATTTGGACTATTTTTCAAGTTTAGGATTCATTCTTTAAAAATTATCTAATGTAGATTTTGATTTTGTTTTTATCTTTAAGGCCTGAAATGAGAAAAGGCTTGACCATCCAAAAGATGCATGCTGTCATTAGAATCCCTTCCCCATAGGGTTTACAATAAAACAAGTTAGAAGACAGGGTGGAGGCGTATACAAAATGAAGGCATGATCTTCATGGTTACAGATATATTGGTCACAGAATTAAGGTTGACTCCTTAATAAAACCCAGTTTAAACTTATAGCCAAAAGGAGGCAGAAAAAAAAATTCTGTAGCAGTCATCAAACCCCATGGACTGTTGGAGAGAGAGACAGAGAGAGAGAGAGAGAGAGAGAGAGAGAGATGGTAATGCTATCATTCCTTCTTTAATAATCGCATCATAAATAACCTTTCTCAGCTGGCAACAAACTCTTTTCATCCATGACTTGAAGGCAGAGACCTCATAAATTGACTGGGATATCCTTCCCCTGTTTGACCACAAGGCAGTTATTATTTAAAACTGAAGGCTCCTGTTGATATGTTTTTCAGAGCGAGTCACTGGTGGGATTCAGAACAACTGACATTCATTGCTTTGGTGACTGACACCTCAAAGACAATGCGAGAGGAATCACAAGCACCCCCTTTAGCTGGGGTGCAGCTACTTGGTCTTTCAGATGTTATCTCAGACATCGCTGAGTTTCGACCTGAGGATCACTGCTATTGCTACATGTCCAATCTACCATCGGTGGAGCTGCTTTTGATTATCTAAAGAGAATGAATATCAAAAACAAAACCTAATCCAAGAAGGAATGTAAATCCCATCTCTTCGTGCCCTGTTGAAATGTAATGTCAGTACTTAAGAATTCCTTTTGCCACTCAATGCACTCGGGCCAGATACTAACACTCAGACCCCAAGTTCTGTTATTTTCCTTGTGAAACTGTAAGGAGAATGTCTCTTCATGATTACCCAAAGTATGTGTGGATAGACGGTAATGAAGATAAATGATTTTTTCCTTGCCTGATACCTGAGCCCTTTGTGGTACAGGCCACAATGGAGCTTTGAAAAATAAAAAATCACATATTTATTTTCATGATGTTTGGACAGAAAGTGTGCGAAACTGAAGCATGAATATGATTTCTATTCTTAATGTCTTTTATACGAATTTTTAAAAGGGATGTTTTATAATCTTTTTTAACTTATCATCTTCCCTAGGAATTAGGACAATAGTACTCAAAAGATGCAAGAAATAAGAGCCAAACTTTATAGAGAGCAGTTTATTTCATTCTCTTAGCCTATCCCTTTAATCATGTA
The DNA here is from genome assembly GCF_004115265.2 of Rhinolophus ferrumequinum. Classification (NCBI taxonomy): domain Eukaryota; kingdom Metazoa; phylum Chordata; class Mammalia; order Chiroptera; family Rhinolophidae; genus Rhinolophus; species Rhinolophus ferrumequinum. The sequence continues at coordinate 36,544,427 of NC_046301.1, forward strand.
ACACTAATCAATCAACCTCTTTATATCCAATGTACTAATGATTACTGGCTCCAGCTACCTTTCACATTTGAAGACTCTTGCTGCCATCACGTTTTAAACACCTCCAGCCTTTTGACAATATCATTGCTGCTGCTTTTGAGGCCTGTATTCATTCAGTTTGGGACAATGCAAATAGTTCATTGAAATGGCACTGTCCCACACGGCTGTGATTTACCCTGCAGGACTGTGGAGAAACGCATGCTTTTGGAAAAAAGAAAGACCTTTGCTATTAGGATTGATTTCATTTCATTGTATTTTGGGTTTCTTTTTCAGCATTAAGTTCTTTTCTTATGACCTTAACAAATAATAATAATAATAATAATAATAATAATAATAATAATAACAATAATAATAGTGGAAAATATACCCAAGTTAGTTGACAGGACAGGGGCCCAAGCACATCAGGAAATGTAGATGAGCACTGAAAATACACTATACAAAAGCAAAAGCAAAGGAGATCATTTAACAAACTTGTAAAAGCATGCACGGTACTTGTAAAGGGGGTTTCACCAGAGTTCCGTTTGTTTATTGCTGCTTTATGGTTTTCCAAATTGGAGAAAGCTATTTCAAACATGTATGATACACATATGAGCAATTTCCAGAGAAGAAGAAATCTTTGGCAAAAGCCACCTAGCAGCCAGCCAGAGGAGCTGCTCCCGCTCTCTCTGGGTCTGGGGGCTGTTGTTTTGGGCTTCAGGCCTCTCCCTAGTGCAGCTGTCACTGTCATGGGTCTCCCATTAATTTTTTGTGATTATTACTTTTTAAATATGAGTAACATAGTCTACAGTGTCTTTTTTAATAATATTAAAGTCCAGCACGTTTGCTTATATGATAGGAAAACAACAACAACAAGACGCAGAAACCAAGCCAAGAGGCAAAAAGGCTCTTCATTTTCTTCGTGAGACTGGAGGTTCTCTGCTCAAGTAAAGGCGCCATCCACACAGACAGATTTACATCTGATGGACATTACTTATGACATTACTTAAGCAGAGAAAGAACAGCCGAAACCAAATTCTCCAGCCTTTAAATAAATTCCCGGCTACAAAGCAGAAGAATAACACTATTAGGTCTTCAGGGCAACTGGATCAGAGCTGTACGACTCAAGTTTATTTTCACAATGTTGGCATGACATTTTGGGATCCATGCATTATTTATGTGGCACCACTACCATGTTTTTAAATAATCTTTGGACATATGCCCATGAATTAGTTTAATCTAATTTTCCCACTTTTATTCATAATGAGTTCTCGTCTTTGTAGCCAGCATGACTCGGGGCACACTCTGTATCTCCTGGAAGACTTGGGGTAATCCCAGCGGCTCATTCCTTCTAATTCCTTTCTATCTGAATGTGTAGTATTGAGCTCACTTCACAAATCAGCCAAAGGAGGTAGGATTCTTTTCTCTACCACTTTCCTCTCAAATACAAATATGTATGTTTCACAACCAGACCCTTACAGCCAAACCTAAAACCTGCATTGATTTCTGGCAATGTTATCTGGAATACAGGATGTAGTACAATTAACTGTAGAGAGTGTTGACACACATCCAAAAGATGAGCAAAAGATGACGTGGCTAGGTAAAGATTAGGGCTGGGGAGCAGGATATAGAGCTGGGGGAGTTCTGAAAAGCATTACAGTCTGTGCTCTTTGATGCAGCTCAGCCACCAAAACCATATGGTCCCTCAGTCCAGACGTTTCCTTAGTGATACTGTACACCCTCAGTGTCTTTATTCATATTGGGCATGGAACGAGGGCGTCCAGCTCATATGGGTTTGTCCGCACTTGCCTGTTTTCAGCACTGACCATCCCGTTACCCAAGAAATCCCTCTGTCCTAATGAAACCCAGGATGATTGGTCACCTTACAAGGACACAGACATAGGCATTTGAAAGGTGTAAATGCATGTAATGCATTTCACAGAGTGATGTTAGAAATTAGTCTTTCTGTCATACCATCTCCCAGAGTATTTTCATTATTTTCTACTCGTTAGCAAAGGAAGCTGGCAAGGAAAAGACATTTAAGAAGCAGGACTTTCAGCCATTACATGAGCAAGATGAATTTCTTTATGACATAAGCCTGGCAGTTCTGAATACTATATGGGGATAGTGTAGAGAGCTTTTTGAATTCCATGGTTTCAGAGACACCCATCCTAAAGTATAAGGATTCATTTTTGTTCTATACCCCCTTCTTCAAAGGGAAACTCTGTGCTGTGCTGTTTGGCTCTGGAGCCCTTAAGAGAAGACTTACAGAAAGCTCAGCTCTATGAAGCACTGTGTGAATCACTCCACTCTACCCCTTAAGAGCCTCTAATAAAACAGGAAAATATTTTTTTCATTAAGATATTTTTGGTGACACATCTCTGTTTCTCTTGGATGGGCCACCATGTTGAGACAGACTTTGAAGCAGGTGCTAGGCAATCTGGTTTAATTCACCTTACATTTGGGGGCAAATGCCTTGGATATTGGACCCAAAGAATAATGCACAGCTGCACCTTGAATAAAATCATGACACGAGAATGCAGCCAAGAAATACTTTCCCCATTGTTCAGCTGTTGAAAATATGGAGCAAAGGAGTGGGGGTCAACATGACACAGGCTATAATGGTTCTTGGAGTGTCATCCTGAAATCAGATAAAATTATGGAGATTTCTCTGGGATCAGAGTTATCACTGTGGGAGAAATTGTGTACTGAGGCTGGATGGATCATGAGAACCGCCACATGTAGGTGGTAGCATATGAGTTCCCGTAATAGAGGAAGTTGAAGAGATGATCTTAGACATTATAGGCTGAGCATTTTTTTAAGCCAAATTTCAAAAACACTGCTATGGACTGAAGGTTTGTGTCCCTCCAAAATTCATATTTTGAACCCCTAATCCTCCACGTGATGGTATCTGGAGATGGGGCCTTTGGGAAGGTTTCACCTTCATGATGGAATTAGTGCCCTTATAAGAAGAGGCAGGAGAGAGCTCACCTTCTTTCTCTCTATGCTCTTTGCACCATGTGAGGACACAGCAAAAAGGCAGCTATTTGCAAACCAAGAAGGGGAGTCTCACCAGGAATTCACCATGCGGGATCCCTGGTCTTGTACATCTGGTCTTTAAAAGTGTGAGAAATAAATGTCTGATGTTTAAGCCACACAGTCGATTGTTATTTGTTATAGCAGCTTGCACCGACTAAGACAGACACCTTATTATTATTATTTTTTAAATTGAGTTATTTTAGGAAGTGGAGAAGAAGCCAGTGATAGACATATTTGGACTGGTATATCTGATTTCATTAATGGGGACCTCATCCTGTGAGCTCTTTGGGTAGGACAAAGAATCAAGCAGCCTTTGCAACCACTAGTGAAGGTTATGTACTACCAGAAACTAGAAAAATCTGTGAAGAGTGTTAGATCAGATTCCAGGTAATTGTGCATTAAAGTGGTGCTGGAAAGACAAAACCTCAAAATAGATCAAAGCTAGACATGAAATGTAGCCTGCAGAATTTGTCATTTGGACTTGGTCATAGAATGAGACTTCACAGGCCTCACTTTGGGTTATAATCAGATAGTCCTGCAAACTATACATGTGAAGTTGAGCATTGGTGGGATTTCGATGCTGAGGGTTTTTTGTTTGCTTGCTTCAATATTTTGTCACACCACCACAGGAAGGAAAGGGAAAGGTCCTACTCTGTGAAGCCTGAACCAATTCAGGCTTCAGGGACTCTGTCAGGTGGACCCCGGCAAGGTGTGATGGAACACAGTTTATAAAGTCAGAGGCAACCAATTCAGATCAGTGGGAAGTGATTCATAGCTAAGAGTTCCCGAATAAACTTAGACTTCACCACAAACTGATGGAATGACCTGAATTTCCATTGTTGGTGGAGCCCATTAGTGAGAAGAAAGCGAAAGAAGCCACTGTGGCAGCCGCCAGGAAACAAGCTCAAATGGCAGTTTGGCTAAGGCTTTTGAGTAAACTTGAGAGATAGAAAATACCTCAGTTTGCTGTTATCAGATCCAGACCAGCAAGGGCCTGGTCACTGATGACCAAGCGTCCAGCCAGAGTCATCTGGCACTTAGTCAGAGATAGTTTCCAGGATTGGTCACAAACTGGTCAAGGATTAACAAAACATTCAGGCCACCTGGCCAACTCTAGGCATCGCCTCCTCTCCCTTCGTCTGTACAGAAGCTTTGGCGGTCCAGGAAGAGTTCCCCAAGGGGCAGGGTCACCTGTTTGGGAAAGGAGGAGTGCTAAGTACAAAGTCACACGCCTAGAGAGTAATACCTGGAATTCCCAGCCCTGTGGTGGCTCTCTGGGAAGGGCACGGACAGAATCCCTGATTTCCACTTCTTTTCCTAGAGATACTTTAGCCACCAAGCAAATTAATACTCTCAGGAAAATAGGTACTCTCAGGGAAAAACACAACACTGCTGAGGAGAATAAAAAGAAAGATCCCAACTGGAACAACTATCCCAGATGAAGCATACTTGATGGGCCAAGAGGGATTAAAGAGTATATAAAAGCATCTTGAATATGCTCAAACAGGTGAGGGAAGGTATTGAAGATATGAAGCAGCAATAAGCAGTTATAGGGAACCAATGGAGATATTAAGTAGAAAATATACTAGTAGTTGAAATAAACTAATAAGTTGAAGTAGTCGATGAATTTAATAATGGATTGGATAGAGACAAAAAAAATGAATTCGCAAGCAGGAAGATTAGGGTTAATAACTTATTCCAAAGGATTTGGAAAGGGAAAGGAAGTAGAACCTATACAAGAAAACTAAGCATTATGGAGGATAATATTATCCACATTGATACAGAAAAATTCTCAGAAGAAGAGAGAGAATCAATGGAGAGGTGACACTTTTGAAGAAATAGTAACAGAGAATTTTCCAGAATTCAGGAAGTGTGTAAAAACTTCAGATTCAGAAGGTTTTTGAGCTGCATGAGACAGGTCTCGGGTGCCTTATCCCATCGTGGCAGCCCCCCTTTTACTCCAGCTGTTGCTAGTAGCTCCCTGCAAGTATCACTTGACAGTATGTTCCCTGAACTGCCCCAAGTACCTCTTGTGTTCTGCTCGCAGGCTTCTCTGATGCCACGGCACAAGGGCACACAGAAACCCACACAGCGCTCATGCACTCGCTGCCTGGAGGTGCTGACCACTCCCATGGGACAGCACGTGTCTGATGGGGGTGGGGAATGATGCATACATGTGCCTTTCTTTCATCTGTTGGTTGGACTATTCTGAAGTACAGTGTTCAGATATCATCAATTGGAACAGGCCCTAGTCATGCAACTGGAGAACCTTTTCTTGTACCAACATTCACTCCTTCTTTATTATGCCCCCTCCCCCCTGCCAATTCTTTATTCCTGTTTCCTGGGATCACGTGATGAATTGAGTTACTGAACCAATGTCAGGAGCTCCCTAAGGCCAGACGTCTTGTTATATGGAAAAACAAACCCCTATTGATTTAAACCCCTCTAAATTTGGTTTTGTTATTCACAGGTGATCATAATTCTGGCTAATACACATCTTGACATGAGACATAGTGCCGGAATGAAGGAAAGTTGAATCCTGCTGCTGAATATTTAACTTCAGGATTATTCTAGATTGCCCAGCTTTATGGAGAGGCAATACCCTCAAGTGCCTTGGAAAGAATTCTACTCAGCTCAGCAGGAGACAGGAAGGGAGTGGGTGCTGAGACATGAACGGGAAGGAACCCTGGATGCCTCATGGGGATGGCTCCTTCTTTGTGCAAAACTGCAATGATTTCAGTAAGACACAACTTGGTGAGGCAAGACGTATGTCCAGCCTTCCCCCTCCCTCATCTTCTACTGTCCTGTGCCTATAATACTGATCGGAGTAGTAGTTGGAGAAAAACAAAAGATACCAAAAAATGCCAGTGATTCATACCAGCTGGGGCACAGAAAAAACCCAAACAAATAAAACACCAAAACACCACCACCACCAAACGGCTCTGGATATGAAAGAAAGGCTAAGAGAATAGATACTTCATGAACGTGATAGCATTTGAGAGGAGGAGATGAAACCATGTTGAGATGTGCACGTGGGCTCATTAGGCGAGTGATGGGGCTTGCTCCAGATTCATGCCTCTCAAAAATTGTGCAATTTTCATTATATCAGTTACAAAGAATGTAGTTAGTCACAATCATTGGACCCCCTAGTTGTCTGCTCAAGGATCTCTCCTTTCAGACCACATATTGATAGATGCAATAGGGGTCTGCTCTACAGCCAAGCTATCAGTTAAGTTAGGAATGGGCATGAGGCAAATGGACCAATGAGTCTCCTCACTGGAACTGTGGGAAGGAGACCCGTGGAGAAGGAGCCGATGCTTTAAGTGGCGGGTCCCCTAACGTGCAAACTTGGGAGCAGTGGGTGGCCATATTTTCAACTCCATGAACTGGGAGACAGAGGGACATGTCAGCAAAGCAAGGGAGACAGAGCAGTGGGATTCTGAGGGAATAGAGTCCCTTGCTCTCATTTGTTTCGGAGCCCCAGTTACATGCCTGTCCTTGGTTCACTTACACTAATAATAATCTTTTATTTTTGCTTCTGCTAGCATAAGATGTTTCTCTGTCTCTTGCAACCAAAATGGTTCTTTTGTAACACTCACAAATAATTAGCATTATAGAAGGATGTGTGACAGCTTAACCCTGCCTCTGGACTACTTGGCTACTGGAGTACGTTAGCTCTCTCACCTTGTACAAGTTACTTGAATTTTCTGTTTTCTCAGCTGTAACATGGAGATGATTTTTATTAGACTTATAGATTTGTCATAATTAAATGTGCCAGTAATACATGTAAAGCACTCAGAACAGTGCCTGGTCCTCAATAAATATCTCTTATTAGTTTTACTGATACTTTAATTATTAAATCATTGGAATATAAGGATGTGCCATAGTTGAGCATTTAATTTTTTACAGGAAAAAAAAGTTCACATTGAGTGTGAGCAAACTTTCAAAAATGTATAAAAACCTATATTTACACTTGCATTGCAAAAGTCTGAAAACCAAAATATGAACAGTCAATGCATCTGGTGGCAGGAATTCCTTTTTTATATCTTTTATGCTATGTAAATGTTTTCTTTTAATGAGAAAAAAAACAATTTGTTTTATTATTTTGGGTAATGGTGGTGCTGAGAGTGTATGTGGTAGCAGCTACAGAGACCTGGTGGAGCAAAAATGCTCAGACATACCAAGCCCAACCTCCAGAAAGTTCTGCATTGCTCCTCCTTGGTCCAGGCTCCCTTGCCCAGCCTGTGGGTCATTTTCTTGGGTTCTCCTGACTAACATTTGTCAACATTGGCCTATTTTCTTGTGTCTCATGTGCTGGTTCACAAGCAACTAACCGTATGCTGACCACTGGCTGGGAGCATTTTCTTCATGCTTCATTCTTTGAATTTTTGAATCACTCATTGGAGACTAGACAGCTTACTCAGTCATTGGTCATGAATGTAACAACAGTCTTTGGAGGCTTCGGACTTTTATTGTGAATCACCTAGCATCCTTTAAACAAATCTAGATTCCATTCCCAGAGAATCTATCTGACTGGTCCAGGATGGGGGCTAGGCATGGGGATTTTTTTCAGTCTCCCCAATGAATCTAATGGGCAGCCAGGCTTAAGAATCTCTCTCTGTTACATGTGGCTGAGAGCACAGGGCCCAAGTCAGAGCACAGGTGAGACTGAATGATTTGGAGTGATCACCAGAAACATCCCATTTAAAATGGCTTGTTGCCTACTGGATCACACTTCTGAACTGGAGGAGTAGTTTTCTATAAAAAGGAACTCGGTTTAAGAAGGTATGCAATTGCAAGGATTTTAATTAAAAACAAAACAAAACCCCTCACTTTGTGGTCTTTTTCTTTCTTCCAATGACCAAAGTGGAAGATGGCAGTCAAATAATCATTTGGCCAATGTAATGCTGTTTCTTTACGCGCAGAAACAACAGAACATCGCAGAAAACTGTATCAGTTGGTAACTGTGTTTTATCCTCTATTCGCCTCACTGAATAGGACTGAGCCTGCCAGGCATTCTCTCCGAGACTGATTAGGCCTGTGTCTAAATTCTGGCTGAATCATCCCCAGTGATATTGTTAGATAGCGAGCCTTTCCCCAGTAAAGTCCTTTCCAGTTATTCGCAACAGAAGTTCTCAGAGACATGCATTTTATTCAACCTTTTCACTATTAAATCACATGCACTTTTAATATTCATACTGCAACATAATAAACTTTATAGAAATGTGCTTTTTGTTCTTTCTGTTTCTCTGTGCCTTAATCAAGCATTGTTAGTCTGCTAATGTAACTATTTTTATTTGTTATGTCTAGAGGTGTTCAAATTCAGACACTATTATATCATATTTTTCAGATTGTTGGGCTTATCGTTAAACTGGCCATGTTAAAATTTCCATTTATAAGATTTAATGAGATTTCTCTAGTTGTCGGTTGCTTCTTAAGGTAAATTGAAACACCTTTGATTGGCTTCCTGTCTTGTTTAAACTAAATTAGAACTCAAATAAATAAATAAATAAATAAATAAATAAACAAAGGTGATGGATGAATGATTTGTTCTTGGTCTCTATGACTGTCCTTGATCTAGAGAGAAACTTGGCTTGTGATTTTCAACTGTCTTTTTTGTTCCTGTTGGTTTATGCAATGCTTATGAAGTTATTGTCTAACCCTCAGCTTCTATAGAATTAGTCAGGCTTGTTTACTTTTTTCTCTCCTTGTTTCTCATCACAGTTCTTATAAACTAGTTTCTAAAGGGAGGGTTTTCAGAGTTATTTTCTTCCATTACTATAAGATAAGAAGTCTAGTGTAGGGTAGCTTTTAGTGGATTATGTTCCATAGTTAATCCCATAAAATACTCCTGGATATAAAAGATTTCATGCTCAAGTATGTTTGGGAAATGCTGCAGACTCTATTTCTCTTCTTAGAGATTTACAAAGCACATTAGCATATATCCGTCCTCTGAAATATCTGCAATTAAAAAAAAAAGAAAGAAAGAAAACTCAAACTATTTAGCTTTGTTTATTCCAACATTTTCCAAACTACTCTGACTAGAGAACCCTTTTTGCATTCTGTGGACATTTTGACCAGTTCAACTTTTACAAGCTACACAACATTGGCCAAGTCATTTAACTTTTCAAAACTTATTTGACACATTTGTAAAAAAGGGAATAACCCCTGTCAGTATATCTAATGAAAATCCTTTGAAACCTGAGGAGTATTATAAAAATAATAAGAAACATCCTGAGCAAAGCATAATGAACTAATCTTAGAGCTGAGATGTAGATAATTTTTGTATCTTGAAAAATAGCTATTTCTTATAGTTGTTGATAGGGTATAATAAATTGCTAGTGACAAAATTATGCATTCATAATTAACTGGGCACATTTTCATCTAAAGGATATTTAAATACTCTTCTGCAAGTCTACTCAGGAGCAAATCAATAGCCTTCAAAATACTTCAGGATATAAAGTTTGCTACATAAATATGCTCAGATGAAGAAAAAACTGCTGTATTTTTCCCCCAGCAGGAAAATAACTCCTGAGACATTTTGAATGGTAACTTAGCCAGGTCAAGATGTTTAATGGGGCTAATAAAATGTTGACAAACACTGGATGTTTCCAGATGGCACTGGGTTGTACAGGCTCTTTCAAAGTTCCTCCACAGTCAGTCCAAAATTAGAAATAAATGTGGACTTGATAGGAATAGAATGTCTATTTAGAGTGCATCCATGCATGGGGTATCACTGCATAGTTTTAATGCATTCAGCTGGGTACATTTCCTCCCAAAGCTGCCCTCCAGGACCACATTTTTCTGCAGTTCCAGGGATCATAATAGCCCCTTACTTTTCCAGGTAACTTGTATTTGTATTTTTCTGAAATGGCTGAGAAGTAATCTAGGCACAGAGTACACAGAGACAGGTAAGGATAGGCGGAGCTACATCACTGGAATGCAGCCAACACAGGGCCAAATCTATTTTGGCCTGCACACTTCCTAGTACATATACGTGGGCACCCTTCCCATTTTACTTCATATAATAATTCAAGGAATGGAGCTCAAAGTTCACATTCTACAGAAAGTCTTCTGGATTCCCTGCTCTGCTGGGTTCCCATGGACCTGAACACATTTCTCTTAGAGAGGTGTCACACTGGGTGATACTTGTTGATTTATCTGTTCATCACCCTCACTAGACTCTGAGCTCCTTGAAGTCAGAGGCTGTGAGTTAACCAGTGTTTATTTCTAGTATGTAGCCTGGTGTTAGTAACGATTCAACAAATGATAGAATGGCTGAATGAATGAGTGGGCTGCAGCGTGCTCACCAGGCAAGTACATTGCCCTCTTTTGACAGATACCCACCCTTTCCAAATCACATTTCAAAGGGTCTTCAACGCTTTGTCATGCTTTGTACCTTATGACTCTGCCACTCTAGCCCTAACTGCTCAGATCAACTGCTACCCCAGATATTGACATCTATAAGCTCTATTCTGGATTATGGTTGTTCTACCTGATTATCCCCTCCTGTCTTGGTTTGATTCAGGGGGAGGCACAGGGTTATGAAGTAGAGAGGGCAGAGTGGCACAGAAGTAGAGGGACTCTGAAAGATGGTCAATAGGAGGCAGACATTACATCATGAAACACAAAGCAGAGAGCTATTACTGGACCCTGGAGCCCCTGCCTGAGGTAGTCTTTTCCAGCAAGGAATGGATTCCCAATTCTCCAATCAGGCTGTGCAACTGCTGAGGCTTTGCTTTTTTTTTCTTTTCCTTCATCCTTGTGTCCTTGTATTAAACTTCTATTATTTAAGCTAACCTAAACATTAGCTTACCAGACAATGCATTTTTATTTCTATCTTTACATTTACAGGAAGCAGATGGTTGGACTTGTTCAGGGAGAAGAACAGGAGATAAGGCTTCGTGCGTGTGGCCTGTCTTCAGAGTAGACCTGCAGCTCTAAGGTGGGTTTCTCAGTGTGGTCCTGAATCACATGGCGGTGGTGGTGGTGATGGTAGTGGTGGTGGTGGTTGGTTCTTTCTCACAAGTTGTTCACGGTGAGGTTATGCATGTGAATTTTAAGAATCATTGCTCTCTAATGACATGGATTGAGCTAATGTCTGGAGGTTTTCTGGAGCAAAGAGACCAACAGTAAGTCTTGTTCACCTGGGGATCATTCATGCCCAAAGCAAATACCATATGATTTCACTTTTATGTGGAATCTGAAGACAAAATAAATGAACAAACCAAACAAAACAGAAACAGACTCATAGATACAGAGAACAAACTGATGGTTGCTAGAGGGGAGAGATGTGGGGGTATGAGTGACAAAGGTGAAGGGGAATGAGAGGTACAAACCTTCAGTTATAAAATAAGTACGTCACAGGGATGTAATATGTAGCACAGGGAATATAGTCAAGAGTATCATAATAACTTTGTACGGCGACAGACGGTTACTAGATTTATCGCAGGGCTCTTTTCATAAGGTATATAAATGTTGAATAACTATGTTGTACACCTGAAACTCATATAATATTGCATGTCAACTCTACTTTAATAATAATTAAAAAAAAACCAGTTCTGCTCTGAAACAAGCCATTCAGTCTCTCATTCTGTCAGGCTATAGACACATTATGAATTGGATGTTTTTAAATAAATAATTTGTCACCTAGATATGTTTGTACCTATGTTGTAACTAGCTAAGATTACTTTTAAACAGTCTATGGCAAATCCAAACTTGCAGAAGAGAAAACTTTGAGACACAAGGAAATAGTAATAAATCATTGATTTCTTAATATCTTTGCATCATTCAATAAAATATGCTATGGGCAGCTCACAGGCAAGTCTGCACATTCCCTTCTCTCCCCAGGCAAAGTTGACATTGCATCATAGATATTATATTCTTCTTTATGGGTTACCTTTTTCTTTTTAAGGCAGACACTCTTGCAAATGTTCTAGAATATACCCATCATTCTCTTCCGAGATGACTAGAAGTCTTCTAGTCATCAAAATTGACATTGCATCACAGATATTACATTCTTCTTTATGAGTTACCTTTTTCTTTTTAAGGAAGTCACTCTTACAAATGTTCTAGAATATATACCCATCATTCTCTTCCAAGACGACTAGAAGTCTTCCATTCTCTTTGTACCCCGTTAGTAACCACTTATAGGCTGGGGTTTATGTCCTCTTCACGATCATCATGACCACTCCTCAGAATAACTATTCTGTTTCAGAACAAAATACCTTAAATATTTCTCATCATCTAGTCATCATGATATTTTATTCTACTAAGGCATTATTCAAAAAATCCTGACAGACTTTGGGTTGACTTTTCTCCTAAAGTTCTGGTCATAAGTTTGAAATTAATAAAGAGCAATCTGAAACAAAACCCAAAATAAAAGAGAATAATTGAAAATGGGGTAAGCCATTTGCAAGCAGGGGTTTTCTAGGAAATGCCCTTTAATTTAATGTTTTAAAAAGATGAGTCTAAAGAGAAAAAGTAGTAATTTATGCATGAGATGTCACAAAAATAGTTTTGGGGAAGTGATTTTAAATATATTATTATAAATATAAAACATTTTGTTAAAAAAGGGAGGGAATAGTATTAAATATATAAATACTTATAAGTTCTCTGCCCTCTAAGTTCAATCCCTAGAAGTTGCTACTATAAATAATACGATCTGTGACTGTCCAGAAATTTTCTACATATGTATAACTATATATAAACTCAATTGTGGCTGAACTATATATACGGTTTCACAATTTATTTTTTTCATTTAAAATATAATTTGGATATATTTATATATGTAAATATATATGTATATAACTTATTATTAACTTATTCTTTTAAGTAACCACATAGCGTATTATAATATAGATATCCATAACTGATTTTACTAGTCCTCTATTAATACTTAGTGTTTCCATTTTTTCCTCTGCTACAAACCATGCTTCAAGGAACATTCTTGAATGTTTTGTTCATTGTAAGAGCCTATCTGTAGAGTAAATTACTAGAAGTGGAAGTATGGGATCAAAGGACTATGTGATTCTAAATTTTGGTAGAAACTGCCAAATTGTCCTCCAAAAGACACGATTAGAATTTTACTTTCACCATAAGGGTGTGCTGAGTGGTGTTTATAGTGCGCTAATGAATCTTCAGCTTCAGATCTCCTCCCTTCCATTGGCTTCTTCTAAGGCCTGGTACCCTGAGATGTGTAGATGTTCTAGTATTTTTGTAAAATTTGCAAAAGTAAACTATTTTAACTGCAGTCGGTGATGACTACCTACCACCTCTTCACACTGACTTGTTTGCTGTCATACTCCTCACATGCCAGGTGGAGTTACAGTAACTATTGGGTATTTTGGGGATCAAGCTTAGGGGGAATGGAATTGGGACTATGCCATTTTAACTGAAATTTGTGAAGAACTTGTAGAAGTTTTCAACATCAGAAGTGAGAATTTACAGACTCCAGATATAGACACATAGGCAAAGTCCATTTTTTGTTCATCTTTAAAGTTATTTATTAAAGAAATTAAACTAAATTCATATTAAACATGAGTGGAATATGCAACCCAAGCAATAAAGATGAGTGCTGAAATCAACAGAAGTTATTTGAACATAAAGAAGCACATTGATTAAAAACACCATTCAAATCACTCCGAAAGCAGTAATTCATTCAAAAAACAATAAAATTTTAAGTAGAAGTTGTGAATAGATTCTTGGCTTCTTTGCTAATCAAGTTTATGAAGAAGAATGAATCACATAAGTCTGTTGAAAACGATTCAGTTTCTTGTGGATCTGACCGAAAATGCTGGCATGGACAACAATCAATAAAGCTGACGACACCTCCATGGACATGAACTACCAAGAGGAGTGCCACCAATTCAAAGATTGCTTAGTAACTATATAGCAACACTGAAATTACTTGAAATATTACAGATCAGATGTAAAAGAACCTTTATAGAAGTTTTCCAAATTTTACAGCTATCCTCAAAATTTACATGTCCTTTCCAATAAGTCGTGGATCTGAAACTTCTGAACTATTACATTTTTTTGATCAACCGTGACATATATTTCTATTCTCTTTTTATAAAATATTATAAAATTGTCACATGAAATGACAATCAGAAAGTATGCAATAAAAAGTTCAGGTAAAGAGGTATTATAGAGGCATACCAGGCACTAAAATTAACATAAATGTTATACTATTTTTCAGGATTTTGCAAGATTTGTGCTTTGGACATCTTTTAAAAACTTATAATTCATTGGAATTTTTCTCATACTTAATAGTATATTATTTTTCTTCAAGAGGCCTCCAATATTGTATGAGCTTCAGGCACAAATGTGGGATCCACTCCTGGGTTTATGAGAGAGCCTGTTTCCCCATGCTCTTGCCAATACTAAGTAGTATTAATATTTTTTTATAGTTGCTATTTTTCCCCCCCAAATTTGTCTATGAGAACTCTGTGTATAACACAGTCCTCCACTCTGTTATCACGCTGCAAATTCTTTTCCCAGTTAGTTTTGGTCCTTTAACTTTGCTTATGATACGATTTTTTTTACCCTCTCATTCAAAAACATTTCATTTTTATTAGGCTTGCCCATTGACACCAGCATTTAGAAAACAGTAAAAGTGACACATTTAATAAACTGAGGCTCAGATATGAGTTGAGTCAAATTAAATACCTTTAATGTTAAATAAGTATAATTTAAGAAGCATCAAAAACTTGGATACTTTGGCTTACTTTCTCCAGGCAGAGAGAAACATTTAACCAAATGTTTTCTCTTAGAAATCAAGGATTCTAGGTATTTTCTCCCCTTTCCTTTCTCTACACGGTCAAGTTACTCTGCACTTGGAATTGGTGAGAGAACAGGCCCAGCCTATGCAACTTGCATTTTCATTGCCAAGAGGTGACTCTGAATGTACACATCTAAGTTACCTGTGCTGCTGTCCTCCAGAGGAAGTGCCCTGCCTTTATTCTCCCTGAACTGAAATATCCAAAGGTTACTTTCCCAGGCTTTTAGCTTTGCAAAGATTTTAATAAGTGAACAATGCCAGTCTCACAAAAAAAGACAGATTGGTGCAGCTGCGATGGAAGCCAGTGCAGAGGTTCCTCAAAAAATTACGAATAGAATTACCATATGACCCAGCAATCCCTCTCCTGGATATCTACTCAAAAAATCTGAAAACATTTCTCCATAAAGACACGTGTGCTCCAATGTTCATTGCAGCTTTATTAACAGTCGCCAAGACATGGAAACAACCAAAGTATCCTTTGATGGATGATTGGATAAAGAAGTTGTGGTGTATATACACAATGGAATCCTATTCGGCTGTAAGAAAAGATGAAATAGTACCATTTGTGACAACATGGATGGATCTTGAGACTATAATGCTAAGCGAAATAAGTCAGATAGAAAAAGTAGAGAACCATATGATTTCACTGATATGTGGTATATAAAACTGAAAACAACAAAAGAACAAGACAAACAAATGAAGAAACAAAAACTCATAGACACAGACAATAGTTTAGTGGTTACCAATAGGTTAGAGGGTAAGGGGGAAGAGGGGTGGCAGATGAGGGTAAAAGGGATCACATATGTGGTGATGGAAAGAGAACTGAGACTGGGTGAACACACAATGTGATATATAGATGATGTATTACAGAATTGTACACCTGAAATCTACGTAACTTTACTAACGACTGTCACCCCAATAAACTTTAAGAAAAAAATAAAAGACTAGAGTGCCCACATGAAAACACATTCTGTTCATTCAAAAGCCTCCCCCAGGATGACAAACCTGAGTTGCTTTCTGTATCCCTAAGGAGTAATTAATCACTCTCTCATTGATATTTCCATAGCATATGGGTCAAAGTATCCCCATAGCGATTAAGATGTATTACAGTGTAATGTATATTAGGCATATTTCTTCTCCATGAGACCATGAGCTTTTTGTATGTAGGCATGTGTCTCATTCATCTTTAAATCCACAAAACCCAGCATAGGATTTGGCACATAATAGGTATGCAAGACATTTTTGTGGAATGTGCTTAAAAATCTATAAATATGATTTAAATGGAGGATGAAATAGCATGCCCAAACCACCAAAAATCTTTCCATAGGTACATTTATAACAACAGAAGAGCAGTATGGGTTGTTTTGGTGATAATGGAAAGCAGAATACTCTGTTGAGTAGGCAAAAACTACACACTGCCAGGCAGATTTTATTCTTAGGTTTCTCAGATTCTCCACCCTCATGACTGAATGCACATCCATACTCATTCTCACGCTCCAAAGATATTTCCATAGGAACATGGAGACACTGTTTTGCTTCACTATAAATGGGTTAACACATTTACTGCAATACAACAATACTTCACATTAAGTGAAAACTGCTAACATCTATAGAGAAGCATGGTTTTGTCATTAAAACGACAATACACTTACTTTAAAAAATACTCATTTATATAATTATACATAATAAATGTCTTGGAGAAAGACTCCAAAGCCTTTTAAACATTTATAGTAAATGATGTGATCTGGTAGAGGAAAGAAGATCCCCAAGGGACCGCCATACCATGTGCTTCTGGTGTTATCCCATCTGTTTATTATGCTTTACAGATCTCAATAAATCATTGCACTTTGGAAGTTCAAGTTTCTCATTTATTCTTCCATCCTTGCCAAAGTACAGCAGAGTTGGGGAAGTTAAATTAGCCTGGTGTTTAATTGGCTCTAGACGGGCATACTGACAGGCATTGTTAAAGAAACCAAATTATTGATTCAATAAAGAGAGAGAATAACCTCAGGCCCCACCCACCACCTTTCATCTTTGTGGAGGTCAGGGACAGATAAAGACTAATTTGGGGTCTTTATTGACATCTAATGGATTTATCTAATCCACAGCCTTTTGATGAAACAGGTCCCACAATGACTAGTTTAAATGCATTGGTCCTTTAAAATAATTAAATGGACTGTTGGTTTGAGTGTTGATTCTTCTGTTAGACAACCATTGTGTCTACTTATAGGACCTCTGATTGGCTTTTAGCACATTCATAACATTTCCTGGGAAAATTGAGCTAAATTCGACAAGAAGAAGAGAAGGAAGAGAAAGAGGAAGAAAAGATGTAATAACAACAACAAAAAAAGTTGTAAAAGAGATAATTCATACACTTAGACTAGAAAACTCTAAGAAGATTCCATTAATTGGGATTTTGTTTTTTTGAAAGTCATAAGCCCAGCAAAGTTTCTATAGCTTTCTCCCACATAGACGTGTTTATCGTGTTCTTGATCTCCTATCCATTGGCATATACTACAGGATAAAAATATCTACTTTTGTTACAGGTTGAAACACCATGGGTATATCACTAGACACATAACCTGTAAGGCATTACTGGCAGATTTCAGAAGTCTAGTAAGTGTTAGTTACCAAATGTCTAGTCAACACCAACTTTACATAAAATCCTCAAAACAAGACACAATATGCGTATCTGTAATACATGTGAACTGAGGACCAGGAAGGTTAGATCATTTGTCCAAGATCACATAACAGAGACCGAATTCCAATCCAAGTTGGTCTGACTACAAATGCACACCCCTTCCATTATGTTGGTTTCATTAAGTTCTATACAAACTTGTCAAAAAATTATTCACATCCCATGTTACAAATATCTAATGTGTGAATATTTTATAGAACACTGCCTCTCCTTACACAGCTCTGCTTTTAGTAACTAAACAGCCAAGAATGATATGTCACCTGGGACCAGGGTAAGGAATTGTTCTTTTCTTAAGTTTTCAAAGGCCTTGCCTATCTATACCCATGTGCCTTTTCTCAGCCTTTCACTAGTAACTGGTGGGCAAATTCCACCTCAGAGTCTTTTTTATTCCTACTTACATCATTATTTAACATCTCTTTAACCTTCCCTCTCTTTTCAAAGCCTGACCAGCTCTTTAAAAACAAACTACTCCTTTCCCAATAACGTCTACTTATTATTTAATTCGTTACTCCATGGGTTTCCTAATCATCACTGACAAATGTAAGAGAGCCTAATGATACACCTAAAACCAAGAGGCTATTAATGTCCAATGCTCTGAGTCTACCCTGATGGCGCTTTCTTACAAGCCTCCAAAAAACTCATCTAACTCAATGTCTTTTCACAAGCACATTTCTGAAAAATTAATAATAATAAAAAACTACTTTTATATTTTAAAAGTTTTAATGACTATAATTGTAACAGCATTGTTTTCTTCTATTTTTTCAAGTGAAATGAAATAAGATGAGATGAAATGAGATGTACCCACACAACAAATTAAATAGGATTTGGTGGTGTGCCTACTTTGTAACATTATTTCTAATGGAAAATATATTCTGATTCCAAACAACTGACAAGCAAACTGTAATATAATTCTTTTAAAAATCACTCCTTCTATTCCATTTCAGTAGAGATGCATATTGCCATGTTGATCATCTGTGGATAACTGATGTGCTTTTGGGATCCTCCTGTGTTCTGGCCTCCTCCTCCAGTTCCTAGGTAGATGGTAACTTGCCAGAAGAGACTCAGCTGGGAAAGGTTGAGACTGCACACGGAGGAGGCCTTTTCCTTTGGTGTAAATTGCAAATCTAAACTTTTGGTTTTATCCATGGTTTTATCTGTATCACTTCCCTGTCCTTTTGCCAGGTGACTGGTAATCTCTATTAAGCAAAATACTTTTCTTGGTTGAATAGACATATACTGAGTAGGAAGAGTAACCTGAGGGATTTCTCTTACTCCCTTTAATTAGAACAGACCCAACAGAGGGAAGCTGGTGTGAATAGCATACTATCTTTGAAAGCACCCAAGAATCTTTCACTGTAGTTGAAAAAAAAGTTTAGTAAAAGAGATGAGAATTTATAAGAGTGAAGACGGAAAACCTTATGAGTGTATTTAATTAAATTAACCATAACATTTAAAGAATATATATCATGATTTTAAAAAATCCAACAGAATCTATAAAAGAAAATTTACAGACAGGATTATTTGGGAATCAGTAATTTCACTGTGTGTTATACTCATATACTTCATTAAGTCTCTTGTGGTAATTTTTGCATAGTTGACTATTCTTTTAAAGGAAGGGGTCAATTATATTACATTTTATTCAACTGCAAATCTCAGGCGTAAAACCTTAACGCATGTGACTATTTGGCATAGTTCTAGACATGTAGGTGTCTTGTAGATTTTAAAGCTCAGATCTGTCAGGACAATGACCTAGATTCCTCTTCAAGTTTTGTCCTGTTGGGCTTGATGCCTCACCCAGTACAACAGCACTATTCTTTATCCTTTGGCATCTAGACAGATCAGACTAAGTTAGAAAAGACACACAACATAGATAAAGATGAGCTTTTAAAAAAAAAAATACCTCAAATTGCTATCTCTACAATAGTGAGTTGATATCTAAAGAATGAGCCACCATAGCCAAAGAGTTAATGTCAAATGGCAAAATCAAGTAAAATATTTTTACTTCTTTTTTTGCTGAAACTTGGTGATGATCTTCAAGCAGTAGAGTTCCTGAATGTTTAGGAAAAGATCAATTTGTTAAATTGTATACTCCCATTCTAATTGTTTTGTTTTGTTTTGTTTTGGAGGCACATTTTAGCATGACTTAAACAGTTTTTGAGATAAACCAATATTATATAGAAATAGAAGTTATCGGACATAAATGTAGAGTTAATATTATTGAGTGAGTTTTGCAGGTTATACTGAGGGTTGGAGATGAGGTTTTCATGAAAGATTGTTTGTACTGGTGATGAGAAAGAATCTATAGTATTAAAAATTGTTACTACCTTTTATTGAATGTCTGCGATACCCCAGGCTATTCTCTATAGCTACATCTCTAATTCTCCAATTCTTCCTACACCATCTCTAATCGTCCAATTGTTCCTGCACCATCTCTAATTCTCCCTACACCAATTTTGTAGGGAGGTATTACGATCTCTTCTTCATAAACTGGGAAATCCAGGTTGTGTGAGAGGATGAGGCCCCACTTAAAATGATAATAAATGATGAGCATCTGGCTTGCTGGGATTTGAACCCATCACCTGACTTTAAAACGTCATGCTTTTGCTATCTTGATGCACACTCAGAAGATTACTGAAATCTCTCTAATGCCTTTGTGTGGAAGCAGACATTGCAGTGACTATGCTGGCAAGATGCTGGAAGGTGCTTAGATGAAAATACATGCTTTTCTAGATTCCCTTCTGAGTAAAGAGAAAATGGTTTTCGTCACCTATTACATCCCACTCTTCGCTCCATGGTGTCTGTTCTTCTGCTTAGGTATCAGTTAGACTGCAATGTGCTACAAACATCTCCTATAGCTGGGCCGGTCCCTTGCACATCCTTCTACTAGTGCTTTAGAGTAGTCAACCAGGAATCATTCCTTACTCCTACCAGAGAAATAAAATTCAAAACCGTATGCTGTGATACTTAGAAGGCACTTAATATTTGATTGTTAAATAGATGACATGAATTATTGTTGCACCATTAGTGTATAGGAACTCAGTGTTATTCTTGTGAATCCCTAATGACATTGTAAAAGCATGGTACTGACTGGTGTCAGAATTTCTCTGGGGAAGAGAACTATTTGTTGGAAAAATTCAAGACGTACATTGGAGGTCAGGTGACATTAAGACTTGTGTTGGAGGGGCTAAGACTTCCAGTCAACTTGGGGAAAGAACTTTCAGCTAAGTGTGCCAGTCCCAGAGGCGTCAGCAAATTCTAGCACCATATGACATTTGGTCAAATGGACTTCCCTGTAAAAACTGCTGAAGGGCTGGGTTTGACACTCAGGTTGACATGGGGACAAACAGAGGCAGCACATATGTATGAAGAACAAAAGCAAAAGGGGAGCATGAGAACAAAAGCAGTTCGAAATTCTAAGAAATCTTCAAGGGTTTAAGTCTTTCCCAGGCATGGCACGATGCAAAAGAGCCCATTAGGCTTGATTTTCTCAATTACAAGACAGCTCCAAGACAGCTCAGTGAATTATTTGGATTACAATATAATGTAGCAACAAAGCTTCTCATCCCTAAACTTCTTTTTCCTATCTTTGATATGGAATGTGAGTTCTGAAAAGAAATTTCAACTTGTAATCCTCACTCTTGCACTTTTAAATATGAAGAGACTGGCTCAGCAATATATTTTTGATGATGGGGGTAAGGACAACAATGGACTGGGTTCCCCAGAAAAGAAGATCTAGCGGCCGCAGAACACTAGACTGTCAAACATGGGCACGGGTAATCGCAGGAGGAAATGAATAAGAAATTGCCTTTAAAACGCATGACTCAGAATTTTGACTAAGAGGGATTTGGGCCAATTTTTTATCTCATCCTGTGGCTTCCTAAAGCACCTGGGCTGTCTCTGGAGGTCTCCTACCTAGACTGGGGCTTGGGCCACACCTGTTTGGCCCCGAGGGAATCAGCTGACAAGAACCCTGCTTGCAGTGAGATGATGCAGCTGTTCCCATTAGATCAGACACGGATCAGAGCGGTGACTTTTTTAGAAGCATAATTTATCATATATTTCGATTATGAATGACAAGTTATGGCACGGTCAAGAGCATCAAAAAGGATGCAAACTTTCCCTGAGCGGGGAGCCAGTTCTGAGAACCAGTAAATTTGTGTTTGACAATAGCTGGCTTTACTCTAGAAATGTTGCCCTATTATCTGGAGTTTTACAGAAACCCGGACTTCAAGTCCAAGTTTTGACCCAAATATGAAAACTCACTGTCAACTTGAGAACTGAATTTCATCTAAGGTTGTAAATTGAGTGTTTCATCGAAAGGAATACTTGAAACAAGAAAACGGCTGAAGGAAAATAATTTACTTGAAGGGGTTTTGACAGAGATTGAACAAGGCTGTTCCTTAGAATAACTTGTTCACCTTACATTAAAAATTTTAACTTAGTGAAATAATGTGAGAAGGATTATTGACCAGAATCTGCTAAAACAAACAAACAAACAAAAAACCCACAAAAAAGAAAAAAACCCAAAAAGAGGTATCTGAAACTATTTCCTTTTTTCCATAAGTGTCTGCAGACAACCCATCTGGCGTTGGCTAGGTGGGTAAATAGGCTTTCAGAAGCTCCCGTCTTTCTTCATCCGATATTTCTTTGACCTTTGAAGATTTTCAGAATAATGGGACAATTTCGTAGCTTAAGGGGTTTGGTTACAGGGATTTTTCATAAATCCAAACTCCCAGGGCCACCAATGGTTCTGCTAGGAAACTGGGACAGGGATCATGGAGAAGAAAGCAAACTAGTGACTCAGAATTGCATAAACTTATGAGATCACCGTTAAGAGGAACGGACACTCAGACCACACTGGAGGCTGACCCAAATCCAACAGGGCCAGTTAGTACCAGACTCATCTTAAAAATGACTCAACCAAGTTTCTGACTAAATAAATTTCGATCTGGAGAAAGACAGGTGGACACTAACTTCCTGTGACAATCTCACTCTTCTGTCCTTCTCTCTTTTCTCTCCCTTTGTAGTCTCACCTCGCCATTTGACTTTCCCTTCACACTCTCCCCTTTATATTGCTTTCCACCACTTTTTCACGAGTCATCTGAGCACCACCAGGCCAATGGAGCCAAGTGGTGACTCTGAGTTTGGCTACTGAGACTGGCACGAGAGTTCCCCCAACTCCGTATACATAGTAGATTCCTGTATGGTGGGAAATGGGGGTAGGCAGTGGAATTCTCACTCCTCAGTGGTGCTGGTTGGAGAATTGGTACACCAGGGGAGAAGTAGAATAAGGAACAAAGTAGTGGGAGAATGTTACTTTAACCATGCTCAAGGCAATCTGAGGTTTGAAGAAGAAGTGGAAAAGTTGGGAGGAATTGGTAAAAGCGTCCCTGGTCATTGAGTCACGTCCACTGTCCCTATCTTCTCCCTGTACTTAAGAGTCCCTGGCAGAGCCTGTGTTGGGCAGTCTTTCCTGGGAAATCTGGTGAGCTGTCTGCTGCTTCAGCCAAAAAGGGCTGCTACTGAATGATGTAAGCAGTCCCTGTTCTTCAAGGGCAAAAGGGTGGGTTCTAGCAAACTAAGTAAAAGGTAAAAACGATTTCAATTTTGATGTAATGATTTGATGTAATGATTTGATGTAATGATTTGATGTCCCTACATGGCCTTCAAAAAATGTCTCCTTTCACGATTCACTACCATGACTCCAGAATTTTCCAAATTCCTAGAGTCATAAAGACCTTTGCAGCTGCCATCATTTGAAAGTTTAGAAGATCATATCTACACACCAGAGTTTTTCAAACTCAGCACTATTGACATTTTGGGCTGAATGACTCTTTGCAGTGGGGGCTTTCTAGTGCATCATGGAAGTATATCAAGCATCTCTGGCCTCTACCCTCTAGATGACAGTAGCTGCCCTCTCTCCCAGCGGTGACAACTAAACATGTCTCCAGACATTAACGAATGTCTCCTGGGGGGCATCATCCTCTTCCCATTGGGAGACACAGTGACTATCTAGGATGCTGCATTTTTCATTTCATTTACCTTCTTGTCACAAGGTGTTTCTGGTCAGATCTCCTTGCCCTGAGGGAACATTTGATTTTTTAAAAGGAAATTCAGGAGGAAATATCCTTAAAGTCTGCAAAAAGAATTAATGGAGAATTGAGAGACTGAACTGATGATTTGTTATATTAGAGTTTTAAAGATCCCTAGTGTTTAAATTAGGCCTGTTCCACAGATGCCCAAATTGCCCTCAAAAGCATGACCTCTTTGAACCCAGGAAGCAATAAACTCTACTGCTAGGAGCACTGGGCTGGCTGATGATCAAAAACTGTGTTTATAATTAGAACCCAATGCTGGGTTCTAATCCCTACTTGGAAATTGATTCAACTAACATTTTAGTTTGACAAGTCTATAAATGTCTGGCTATCTCCGTTTTACCAGTTCTACAGTCAAGGTAGAGACTGCCCCCCACCTTCCCCCGCAATTCCTAAATTAATGAGCAACTGGGGCAAAGGTGATTGGGGCCAGCTTTAGGCCATGGTCAATTCTGGGCTGTGCTGGGTGATGGAATCTCCAGTTGAGGCTCAACTGTGAGGTCTAAAGAGGTGTGTTAAAAATGTGCTCTGTATTCTTCAAAAGAGAGTCGCTACATTAATTTGGGACATTTCGAGTTCCCAGTGGTTTGCCATGAGTTTGGGGTATACTGGAATAAACGGGGGCAGAAGTTCAGCTTTCTTTTTGATAGGCCTGGAACTAGAACCGTGACATCGTTGCTTGGCTAGAAAGCCATTCTTTTTTTCCCCTCAAGAGACTGAGGACCAGGAAAGCTATGGTATACTGCTGCTATCTTAGTGTTCATCGGCTGGGCGAAGCCAAAAATCTACAAAATCATTTCTTCCTAATTTCAAAAAAAATGACCAGAATAGAAGCCAATTAGTAACATCTAAACACAACTTTAATGAGGGTAGACCTACAACAGTTAACAGTGTTACTCTGTTGGGTTTCAGGGAAAGGAGTGTATCTAGCCAATGCTATTTTCTGACATTCTGCCATGTAAAGGAACTTAGATCCAATATTTTAAAATAGTATGTCAAGTGTATGAAAAATCACAAATCTCTTCTCCTAATGTGCTAAAAGGATTCTGCAAGTCAACTCTTACATTGTTCTGAAAACTTGGTTCATGTAAATAGTGGGTAGGTCGCATGGTTCCACCTTCTGCTGGGACGATGTTCATCAGTTATTGTGTTCACATGCTCCCTCAGCTGGTGTCTCAGAAAACAACAGGCTGCTTATCACGCTGGTCCTGAGCTCTCAGAATTAAAAGGTCCAGGCTAGGGGCACGCAAGATGTCTGCACTGGAGACTGGATTCCTGGTCCCTCTCCCTTTTGTCTTCTATTGAAGAACGCTTTCACATGTAGTTATCATTGTGTTTGGTGACCTATGAGATAGATGGCTCTAATCCTTACTTCATAAAGAATCTTAGAGGTTATTGGGTTAGTGGAGAGAAGTAGAAGTGGAAGCACAAGGCTGTTTTCAACTCTTTTTCTGGGATCTATCAACACAACTGAAGTTCCATTGCTAGTCACACTTCTAATGTCCTCATCCATAAAATGGGTTAATAATTCTTGTTCCCCCTTCCCTATCTTACACACACACACAAACAAATTCTCACACATTCAAATACACTCAAATATTCTACTTATACTCACACACAAACGACTCACAAGGTTGTTGTAAGAACTGAACAAGATAATACAGAGGGTACCAAAAAAGTGTATACATATTTTAAGAAAGGAAAACTGTGTTAAAATTGAAATACTCAATATATACCGATAACAAAAGATGAATACAAGTCACATTTGACTTCTGCAATTACAAGAGGTGCTCAAAGTGGTTACCATCAGCGTCCAGACACTTCTGATTATGGCAAACTACTGCTTGAGCAACGTTGACCACAGTGTCCACTTGTACACATTTTGTTGGCACCCCTAGCACTTGTAAAACTACTTGTAAAACTGCAATGTTCTATGTGCTCAAAACTATTATGCATCATGGACAGTTTGTCCTGCAGGTCTTACTTACATCTTTAAGAGTCTTACATTGTTGTTACCTCTGTTATCAAATATAAATTTTTCCAAAACAAACATGTCTTATTGTCAATTAGAATTTCTATTATACTAGCTAATTTGCATTTTCATCATAAAAACTGTTCATAGTTATTTGGAACTGGTATAAAATTGCTGATAGATTGGGAAAAACCCCAGTAGACATTCCAAATAAATGTGTACTATGTGTTTCCTTGTTGAGGGAATATTTTGCTCACCATCACACTCCTAGAACCTAGTTGAGAATGTTTGTTGAATGAATGAAAATATACCATAACTTTTCATTAAATAGTCTCCCTCAAGTCTTTCCATATTCTTAGCCATCAGAGAATTTTGCATCACACATGGTCCACATTTGAACATTCATATTCAGAAGCACAGCTGGGTGTTCCTAAAGTTTACTCATTTTTGGATGGCAGAAACAAACCACAGATTAAAATAGGAGACATTTAAACAATGTCTCTGACATGCTTGGTGATTAAGATAGAAAACAATTCTTTAGATGCTTTTAAAGTGACATTTATTTTATATATCCCACTTTTCATTAAGCAAATCATTCAAATTAAGAGTGTTAACACATATTCTAATGAAGGATTAAATTGAAATCTAAATGAAACGATTAAAAATTACAAAGTTATTTTTGGTTGGCATCCAGGAAAGATCATTCATACACATGTGTTTTTAAAATCATATGTGTTTGATGTGAGAGACCCAGTAAAGGTGTCACCTTTTTATTTAGCACTTGTGCCACGTCTGCTGATGTTCCAAATCAACCTAGATTATACCAGTATAGTATCTCAGCAGAAAGATGATTGGTGTGGAAATCAGAATTTATTAATGTTAACTGTTATAAATAAAATGTGGGAAAAAAAAGGTGAAAAAAACTTGAGGCTCTTAAGGCACTACATAATCTAGGCTAATTTTTCCATGACATCCACATGTGGTGGTTTCAGATTATGCAAAACCACATTGGAGTGGGACAAGATAAGTAGGGTAGAAATGGAATCTGATCTTTACTTGGTAGCAACTCTTTGCCAGACACTTGTAGGCACTAATACTTCTCCTTAACTTCATATGTCCTCCCACGTGCCTTATTTCAGTCGTGAGAAATACGCGGCTCAGGAAATTGAAGTGTATTGACCATGATTGATGGAGGTAAGAGGGGAACTATTCCTTTCTTGGGGTTGGGAACCCCACAACAGTTTGGATTTAGAAGACTGGATGGAAGAAGAGAGATCGAAAAAGAGCAGACAGGGAAAATAGACTTAGTAAGCAGGTGAGGTCCCAGTGGCCACTGAGGAGAAGCAGAAGTACGGTAAGATCACATTAGTGGAAAAAGAATAATAATATTGCAGATATCCCAACAACTATGGTATGCTAAATTCAGTACAATTAGACATTTGAACTTATATGGAGAAATGAGCATGTCCTTGAAGTGAATTCAATCTAGACTCTCCTTCCTATCTAACTCATTCAAACTGATCTGTGGATTACAGATCTTCCTAGATAAACCCAGACTAGGAAATAAAAGATGGCAGCCTGTATAATCTAGGGTCTCACTACACAAAGTGTGGTTCACAGACTCACAGCATCAATATCATCTGATGTTAGGAATGCAGAATCTCAGTCCCCAGCCCAGGTCTGCGAAATCAGAATCTGCTCTCACGGGATCCTCAGTGATTTATATGCACTTTTAACATTTTGAGAAGCACTGATCTAAGAGATAACTTCTTCGTTTCATGTCATCTATTCACTTTCACAGCCTTTTATAGTGAACTATAAGTGAAACCTCACTTTACTCATGCACAGCGTACACATAGCAAAATATCCTAGGAATCAAGTCTTAGATTTCACTGCTTCTCATGCTCCTGCCTTTTCCGGTGACACAAAGAAGTAAGGCTCTATATTTATTTCAGTATTGCACGTGTCCTACTTGGTTTTTTTCTCTTGTTCTTTTGGTTGTATGATAAATACTTAGGGCTGCAATATAGAGAAGAGAGTTAAAGTCCTATCAGGGAGGAAAAAATGAGAAAGCTTCCTAACGAGTGTCCTATTTACTCTTTTATTATCAACTATAGTAATTTTTATTATATTTATTATTACTTTATTATTGGCTCTAGTTATTTGCCCCAGTGCTTCACGGCTTTCAGTGATGGTGGACATACTGGAAACAGGTCACATGAAATCATTCAAGTAAGAGTGGAAAGTCTTCTGTGCATAGGCACTGGCTTATGTTGGAGGTAACAATGAGGATAACATAACACTGTGTTTTAAATATCAGGTAAGAAAGTATTTCGAAAAAATTTTCAATGTAATAAAAAAATGCCTCCTTAAGCAACCAAAGTTCATCTTTGCGATAAGGGTATCAATATGATGCTCTTTTTTTCTTTATTTGCTATTTTTCCTCTAAATAATTATTTTAGGAACAATAACCTACACCATCCCCATCTTAACCACCTAGTATTACATGCATGTTTACCTACCTTGATACATGTTGATTTATACGTACTTGTGCACATATATGTTACCTACTTTGAAAAGGATTGCTACAATATCTGAGTATCCCCATGTTTTCAAGATCAATTTCTGAAATATTCATATATTGAACCGTAGCCATGGGTTGCATTTGATAATAATGGTAGCTGACAGTCATTGATTACTTACTGTGTGCATACAGCATTTCATTTAATCTTCACAATGTCCCTCTGGGAGAGACATCATTCTTACTCACATTATATGAAGGTACAAACTTCTGCTTAGGGAGAGGAAGTAACTTTTAAACAGTTGGACTAAAGCTGGTGCCATTAAACGCTGTGGTCGATTACCTTGACCTCCCATTGTGAGAGACTTAATGGGACTTCCTAAGGATTGAAAGCAAGGTCGGCCTCAGGGCAAAGTATAGAGCAGAAGTCTATTTTTAAGGTTTCTTTTTTTTTCCCCTTTATCCCTTTCTCTGGTCTCCATATGCTCTTGTTTTCCAATGAAAACCCTTTCTCTAGTTGAAAAACAGAAAACTGCTAGGAATTAGTTAAAACTTGAAATTGAAATATACAGAGAGCATCAGCTGGAATTCTACAGAATCGTGTTTCACCAAATGTTAATGGGTGTGCCTCAAATAGTTTTCTCTGTTCAAATGAGTTTGGGAAATCCTGAATTCAAAAACACAAACAACTTTCTTTACCAAATTTTTTTGCCTTAACACTAGGAGTCTATCTATTATCTATGTATCTATGTATCTATGTATCTATCTATCTATCTATCTATCTATCTATCTATCATCTATCATCGAGGTTTGTGACTTTTTTCCTCCACACCCTTGAACATTTTCCACATTCATTATCTAGAACACTGATTTTGGAAATGCTTTTGTAAAGGCGATTTGATTCGGAATTCCATTTATGAAGTCCTAAATCAATGGAGGATATATATCCAGAGAAATTGCCTACCCTAGAAGATAATAAAGAGCAAACAAATCTTATTTTCAAATTTCAAATTAACA
Organism: Rhinolophus ferrumequinum; assembly: GCF_004115265.2. Lineage (NCBI taxonomy): Eukaryota > Metazoa > Chordata > Mammalia > Chiroptera > Rhinolophidae > Rhinolophus > Rhinolophus ferrumequinum. Next base: position 36,573,566 of record NC_046301.1, read on the forward strand.
AGTTGTTCGTGAATACTCCAGACCACTTTGTCTCAGTATGTGTTGCATCCAAAGAAAGCACACATTAAGTTCAAAGTACTTTAGAAAGTACTGTGGGTCTTCATAAAAATTCCTCTAGGAAATGATAGGGATTCACCCTGCCTTTCACACATTCCTAAATTTAGTCATTCTTGTCTTCCCTCTTCCCAGAGCTCCACTTCTGGGCACCTTCTCAGTTCTTTCCTTTTGTCTTCTCCCGCCCATTCCCTCATGCTGGTTTTCTCCTTTTTCTTTCTTCCTCTTCCTTTCTGTCCAACATCCTTCATGAGTCTGTGGAACTGAGTGTCTTTCTTTTATAAAGATCAACTTCAGCTCTCTTTCTTTTCTCAAATTGCTTCTCTAATCTCCTCTCCTGTCCCTAGCACACAAAAAAAACCCCTCTTCTTTAGAAAGAGAAGGAAACTTGCAAATACTTTTGATATATTTTTAAAACCTTCTCATATAAGGAAAATCTGAATGAAACCTTACTGAAAAGTGTTGATGTATTGTGAATGTCTGTTTGTGTTTCTTCAAGTCATTTAAAACAAATATACTGAATTTTACAGAAAGTGAGAACCTCCGCATTTTATAAACCGATCGTTTTAGATACCACAGAGCAACAGAATGCTGCCAGTTATAGTTGTAAGCACATTTCCTCCAATTATGGACCACAGATCATGTGTAATAGAGTCATCTGGGGCTTTTCATTAAAAATACCAATTTTGGGTCCCAGTGCAGGTCGACTGGAATGGAATCTTGTAGCAGGATCTGGATGGACATAGATATTTTTTAAGATTTTCAGATGATTCTCATGAGCAGCCAGAGAAGAGAACTTCTCAAAAGTTCTCTCAAAAGTTCCCAGGCCAAAAGCAACTTGGGTGCTTTGTAGAAATGCAGACTCTCAAACCCCACCCCAAACCCATGGAAACAAAATCTGCATATTAACCAGACGCCCAGGTGATTCACAGGCACGTTATCAGTTAGAGAAGCATTGCACGTCAGGATTTCTTGGTCTGTGAACCATCAGCATCAGCATATATTAGGAACTTGTTAGAAGTGCAAATTCTTAAGCTTCAGCCCAAACCTAGTCAGTCAGAAACTTGGGGTATGAGGTAGGGCAGAGCCCTAGTTATCTGAGTTTTAAGGAGCCTCCAAGTGATTCTGATGCATGCTAAAGTAAGGGAACCACTGTTGTAACCTATCCTTTTCTTAAACACACCCAAGTGCTCATCAGGTTAACCCAACGCAGAGATTTCGTGGGGGGCCAGAGACCTGTTTTGTAATCATGGTGATTAAGAGGCATTAGCTAGCTTCTCAAGGGCTAAGTAAGCCTTTAATCCTAGATATTAAAATAATAGCAGATATAACAATTGGGAAAAGACAGGTCATAAAATACTGGTGAATGTCGATCTTTCATTTTTAAGTGAGTCAGAGAGTAATAAATACATTCTAAGCTGAGGAATTTTTCTAGCTTTAGTCTTTTATTTTAGTTTTTTTTTTTCTTTCTTCTGATTCTTTGGAACGACCATTGACAAAGCTATAATATTATGAGTTCTCTGTAGTATCGAAGAAGTTCTACTTTGAAACACTGCCAACTTCCAACTCAAATACAGGACAAAAGAGTGGGCACGTCACATAAAAATGGGAGCTGATGAAGTGACGGTTTTGGGGAATGTGTCATCATTTGACTGACTACAGAGTGCCTCCCATGAGTCAGATGATATTGGATACTAAGAATTCGAAGACAAAAGGGCAGTCCTTTCCCACAGGAGCATACAGTCTATTAGGGAGACAGACACAGGAACTAAATAACTTCACTACAATATGATGTATTCTATAATGGAGGCATAACATGATTATTTATTATAATCACTGGCCTAAAAGCAGTTTAAAGATGGATTTGAGGAAGATGAGAGTAACAAGCAGAAAGACCACGTATGAAGGTAAGATTAAGAATTGAAGCAGGGGCTGAGCAGTGACAAAATGTAGAAGGGACATCCATATAGGAGTCTTCTAAAACAGAATTATTTACAATCAGCTATTGACCCATTGCACTCACTAGGGATAAAAAGTGACTCAGGTGATTCAAAATTATTTTTAAAAAAATCTCTGTCTTTGGAAGGCTTTATACAAATCATATTTTATGATTTAAAGTATCCAATAAATGCCTGATGCTTCTCAACATACCCTTTTTATTATCTCCAGCATTCCGTGACTGTATTGTTTATGCCAGTACTATGCTTAATTAAGCAGCATGACAATATCAATAAGAGTCAGAAAGCAAGATGTGGCACAGAACATCCAAAAATGTAGCTCTCCTGGCAAGCTAAGGATAAACCTTGCAAAAAAGAGAGATGTTTCCCAGAAATTGTTTTTCCTTTAAGAAAAAGATCCAAAAGTGAGAGGTTCTATTCCAAGGATAAATGAGCATAGTGATCCGGGTTACATTCGTAGTCTCCAGCATTTAGAAACATAGTATCAGGGTTTGTATTCCACACCAATGATGTTACCTGCTTCATGCATTTTAAGGGTACCCTTATGCTTTCTTATTACAAAATGAATGGACCTTAGGAAAGAGGGCCTCCTGTGAGCATGACTGTGGGGACAGAGCCCCAGAAAGCAGTTTCCAGGCTCTCGGCCTCATGTGGAAAGGTGCTGGCTCAGGTAGTAAATGGCCATCAGCTGTGGCTGGTTGGCCGTCAGCTGTAACCATTGAGCCATTGGCCACTAATATAACTGCCGCAGCTACGGAGGGAAGCTGAGGAGAGAGGAGGAGAGAGGAGGAGACTGAAGGAGAGTGGAGGAGAGTGGAGGAGAGTCGGTCGGTTGGCAGCAAAGCGGACAGCAGGTCGCACATCGTGTAAACCCAGCGAGACCATAGTGGTATGACTTCCCTACCTATGGCTCCGTGGGTGTTCCTTTTTGGCCTAGCCATATCCTGCGTTCTTGTGTGGGGAGTGGGACCCCGCCGGACACCCCGCGTGACAATGACTTTCTCTCCGGAGTCCTGTCTGGCATTGCAGCCTAAGATGATTCCTCCCCAACTTCCTATGTTCTCTTGAACTCTGCAACCTTCCATCATAGCACTCATCCTTGTGAACTGTAGTTACTAACCTACTGTCCTTTGACCTACTTATAAAAGCCAGACAGGCATTTGGGTTACATTGACTTTCAAGATCATCAATCTTCTTAGCCTTTCATCCATTCATACTGTACTTTTGCTGCTCTTTCAGGTACTGCAGGGTGTGTGTGTGTGTGTGTGGGGGGGTGGTAGTGGTGTATAGCATTGGAAAAGACAGACAGACTCCCAGTTATTAAGGAGCTAAAGGGCTAGTGGAGGGAGATGGATAATTAAACACATACACAAAAATGAATAAATAATTGCAGATAGCAACGAATGATATACAACTAACAAAACAAGGCAATGGGATGGGAAGAAATGGGGTGGAAGTCTTCACAGCTGAACTTCCTGAGACAGGGACTTTTGAGCTGAGACATGTGACCATGAGAAGATACAGGTTTAAAGGTCATTCTAGAAGGAACTGTACATGCACAGTCCCGGAGGTCTCCTGTGTCTTGGAAATCTTAAGAAATAGAAAGTCAATTCACTCAGATCATAGCTATAGGAGTCAGATGAGGGAAAGAATTTTAGACGAGATTGGAGAAGTGGTTTAGGCTGTAGCGGGACTTTACTTGTAGACCATATTAAAGAGAGTGGATTTTGTTCTAAATGCAATAAAAAGCCTCCGGTCGGTTACAAACAAGCTAATGTCATGATCAGATTTATATTTTTAAAAGACCCCTCTGACCATTATATGAGGACAAAAGGAAGGCTATTTTTCAGAAGGTAATTGCTGTTATCCACAGAAGAAAGGATGATGTCTTGGCCCAGCATGAGCCGTGGAGCACTCAGATTCGGAGGTTTTGCCAGTTGGCCTTGCTCATGAAGTGGCTGTGAAGGAATGAGAGCGGGCTTGTGTGTAGCATCTGCATAGATGATGGTGTCACCTACTGAGATTACATGAGGAGGAGATTTGGCAGTGGGATGGCAAATCAAGTGTTCATTTTTGAACACATTGAGTTGGAGAGGACTATTAGACATCCGTATGTTCTGAAAAGGTTCAAGAACTCGGGACAAATCAAATGGTGGAGAGGCCTCTTGATATGTTTCTATCTGTGTAGGAAAAACAGTTAAATCCTGGCCTTTGGAGGGAGAGAGATCAGAGTCAGCACCTCAGTATGCCTATTTAATCATTAAATATGCCATCTTGGATAATTATCCTCTTTGCATCTTAGTTTTTCTATCTACCTCATGAGATTGCTGTGAAGATTAAATTAGATCGTGCATGTGATATTCTTCATGGAACACTTGGGTCAGAGGAAGTGTTCAACAGTGATGCCCAAAACTGATGATTATAACGGTAGTGATGAACTGGTTAAAGGGACAGTGGGGCGTCACTGGCAAATACAGAGAGAGTTATATCCACTGCACTGAGAATTGCATCCGGAAGGACAAGAAGTCTGTTTTTCAGTGAGTCTCTTTCTCCTCATGCTTTAAGTTTCTCTTATTTCAGGTCTTAGGAGGGCCAAGCCAATTCCCCAACTTATCATACTGTATGTAATATTTGTTCTCCTGATTAGGAACAAAATATTTCTTTTTGATATAAGGTTTTAAACAGACTTACTAAAATATACCCTTAAACAACATGGGTTTGAGCTGCACCGGTCCACTTATCCGGATTTTTTTTCTTCAGTAAATACTCTAAATGTATTTCCTCTTCCTTATGATTTTCTTAACATTTTCTTTTCTCTAGCTTACTTTATTGTAAGAATACAGTATGTAATACATGTTATAACATACAAAGTATGCATTGATTGACTATTTGTGTTGTCAGCAAGGCTTCTGGTCAACGGTAGGCTATTATTAATAGTTAAGTTTTTGGGGAATCAAAAGTTTTATGTGGATTTTCGACTGTGTGGGGTGGGAGTGGGGGCGTCAGTACGCTTAACCCCCATGTGGTTCAAGGGTCAATTATACATAACAAAAACGTTATAATTTTAACTATATTTAAGTGTAAAATTCAGTGGCATTAAATATATTCACATTGTTGTGCAACTGTCAACACTATCTCCAGAACTCATTTCATCTTCCAAACTGAAACTCTATAGCCATATAAAAATAACTCCCCATTCTTCTCTTCCCCAGTTCTGGTTCTACTGTATGTTTCTGTGAATTGAGTACTTTAGGTACTTCATATAAGTGGAATCATACAGTATTTTCATTTTGTGGCCAGCTTATTTCACTTACCATAATATCTTTACGGCTCCTCCATGTTGTAGCATGTGTCAGGATTTCCTTGTTTTCCTTGTTTTTTTTCTGGCTGAATAACGTTCCACTGTGTGTTACCACATTTGTTTATCCATTTGTTTGTCAATGGATACTTAGACTGCGTCTACCTTTTGGCTATTGTTGAGTAAAGGTCTTATGAACATGAGTGTATTGTACAGAAGGTTTTATGAGGCAGTATAAATATTGAGTTACTTATTAATTCATTTACTCATTTTCTCCTTCAACAAATATTTCTCCGAGGGCTTATTCAGGCTGGCACTGATGATGCTTATATGCCAACGTGCTGTAACTCAGTGAGTTATTTGCAATATTCTCAAGAGGTAATAGAATCATTCAGAACATTAAATGTGCAGAGGACACCTTAAGGCCCTTTGTTTTAGCAATCTGCTTAGCAAGTAATTTTTTGAAGGTTGATATTGTATGGCATGAAATTTGTCTCAAAGAATCTTGCATTCTGCCTCACAAAGCCAGACTTCTAAAGAATGCTAAAAATTGTCAATAGATAATAGATAATAAGGAGAATGAAGCAAACCAAATGGCATGTCTTACATAGTTTTCACAATTCTGGGTCTGTGAAAAGTAATTTACATTTCAGGAGTCAACTGGAATTTAGATGAAGTCAAGGATTGTCATTAAATTTATTCCTTAGATATACCTTAAAGCTACAAATTGGTTGGTAAAGTTATGTAACTATCAACCTTATGTTTATTGTAGCAAGTCAACTATTGAAGTGGATGAATTTGATTAACTTGGAGATTGTGTTTAAATTTAGGAAAAAAAAAGTTTTCTTAGTTATATAATGAATCCAGTTAGAATCTTCAACTTTGAGAATTCACAGATTCACACATTGAATAAACAGGCAAATTGGCTGGTAAGTGTTTAGAGCATGAGCTACAGAGTAAATGAAGTAGAAGGAAAAGAGGCAGCAGTGGTAATAAATGGAAGAAAGGAGAATTGAGAAATGAATGGTAGGAAAGGCAAGGGTGGATAGAATGAAGTGCCAAGTAAAGTCATGGCCCAAAAGATTTTAAGATGTCTATGCTTCTTTCTTCTGATGAGAACCCTGCCATCATTTTAAAAGAATAGAGCCAAAGAAATAAGATCCAGAGAGTAAAAACTAAGATTACAAAACTGAGTCAGGCATAAAGCCTAAATAAATGTTTCACAAGGCATACATTTATATTCACCTCTTTGTTAACTCTAAAATGTGATTTGAGAAGCAGTGCAGATAGGAGAAAACTATTCCAATTTTAGGTATGTTGGAGGGTAAGAACTGATCAATATTCAGAAATTTGCCAAGAGTGTCAATCCAGGACAAAAATGAATGTGAACAGCTGTGTTCTACAATCTGACCTCAGGACATTGGATCTTTAGTATTTCCATAATATCACTGTAAAAAATATGTCCCTCTAGCCTTATTTGCTTCCCTTAATGGATAATGCTTCTGGCTTGGATCTTTGTGTGGAAAAAAAGATCTTTTGTCTCATAAAAATGTTACAGATGCTGCTATGGTAACACACTTTAATTTTATTCCTATCTCAGAAGATAAACATGGAAAAATGTAATTGGCAATTTAACCTAATATTTAGCATTAGCTTTAGGTCCACAGAGCATTTTGGTTTTTGTTTTTAAGGAACATTGGCACTTTTGTTAACCTGCTGTACTCAATTAAGTAGAATCCTAAAACCCTGTCTAAAAGGTATCACTTTGCCAATTTAAAAATACCATGTGGCCAAGTTTCAAAACCCACAGGGGAAAGAAAGCATGCTGCCTCTATGACAAAATTCCTAGGTAGCCAGAATGAATTTGCATTTGTGAGAATTTTCTTTGGGGCTAAAAATAAAAGCGAAACATCTCAGCGTTTATAAAGCATTATCAATTTGGTTTGAAATAAAACCCATCAGTTGAATAGAGAGACAGTTATTGAACATTTTTTTTCTATTAGTAAACCCTGTGACATATTGTTTTGACATTAAAGCAAGTTGTTTACTTTGCACTGAGTAGTAACAACCAAGGTTATTTTACCTGCAGGAGGTTATCTGAAGCCCCAAGGTCCTGTAGAGTTATAACAATATACATTTATAGCAGAGGTAGAGACTTCCATGGCTGCCAGCCTCATAAAACAAGACGAAAAGCACAAGCAGAAGGAAAGACACAGGAAACATGGTCAATGTTACCCTATATGAATCTAAATCTTATGTGACATTTTCTTTAGAAGTGCAAAGAGAAACCAGCCTCCAACCGTGTTTTTAAAAAGCTCATCTCTGCAGTTACTCTCACTTCCCAATTTTTATTAATTTTTCTCTTCTGTTATATAAAACGCTTGGCAGCAGCTGAGTTAATGAAGGGTGTGGTCTATTTTCATAAAGTTTCAATGTCAAAGCCATGGGGGTCAAGTCTGATTCTGATTCACCACATGCCCCACTAACTGATTCCAGAGTACATTTTGTCCGGGTCTCAGAAGCAGGTGCCTGCTTCATTCATTAAGTGATTAGAAAACATGCAGTCTGCTTAATTTTACTTCTCGAGGTTTCTGGAAGAATGAAAACCATCGTCATGACTGAGTTATACACTGCCATTTAGAAATATCTGTAAGGAATGTACTAACACTACAGCACTTTTCAAATACCACAACATATACAAATTGCTAGTAATTAAACTGAAGTGCCTGCCTAAGTTGTTCTTGAAGCAAACTTCAGCACTTTGTAACATTTTCCCTTCATAAAAGTCCCCAAGTATTTACAGTCGGTAGATGAGATCATACTCTCGAAACGGTCAAGATTAAATGAGAAGGGGAACGAGAGTGAAAGAGAGGTTGTTCACATTAACACTGCTTGTATTGAAAAGATTCGACAGGCCGCACGATCTTGGTTCTCATTGGTCACTCAGCGGGCTGAAACAATATTTGCCCAGTTGCTATGTAGAGAGGGGTGGCTGCCAATTCACTTCACTAATATGCGTGACCTGGCCTTTGCAGATAAGAGGAGTTATTGTTTGAGTTAATGTGTTTGCTGATAAGGTGCTCATCAATGAAGGTAACAGAGAGATTTTTCTTTGGTGACACACTGTGGAGCTGCTATGGACATTTCCCTGCTACTATCCAAATTCTAAAAACTTACAAAAAAGTAAACAGAGAGATAGCTTCTGTTTTTGTTTTGTTTTGTTTTGTTTTTAAATTAGACTTTCCCTTTCAGGAATGCACATCTAAAAAGATTACACTTAAATGTGTTCTTAAAAAGGACACTACACCTGAAATACGAAAGAGTAAATCACCCACCCCAACTCTGAGAACCCATTAAAATATAATGAAAGCGTTCCATGGTGCCTTTTATACACACAAACACACACACACACACAATACATATTTCTCTCTCTCTCTCTATATATATATACATATATTATTTTTAAATATTATTTATCATTTTTCAGTATTATTATTTAAAAAATTATATATATGTGTGTATATATATATATATATATATATATATATATATATATATATATTTTTTTTTTTTTTTTCCCCCAACAAATTTTTCTTAGTGGAGGTTTACATTAGGAAAATTCCCCCAAATTTCAAGTGGAGCAGTTTGGACGTGTGTATATATACACACATACCCCATCACCAAATTGTGTGAGCGTACATAATGGACACATATGTATGCAAGTTTGAACAACACAGGACTAATACAAAGCACATGCCAATTTCGGCAGGATTTAAAAGAAATTCAAAAGCAGATGTTTCTCTTTTTGTATTTAGAGAAACACCCTACTATTTTTTCAGCTTATACTGAGTGTGAGTGCATTTTTGTGGAATTGTGTGAAGTGAAGACTGTTTGTTTAGACCTTGAATGTAACTTCATGTAATGAACAGAGGCACATGGAAACAAGCATATTAGATATGCCTTTAACAAATAATTTTTAGCAATGGTCAGAGTGTGCCAACTACTAAGAGAAAATGGAGTACATTATTTATCTTAATAAGTAGGATGCTTTTTAGTGCTCTGCTGTAGAATTTCTCAAGAAGATTATTAACTATGATGGAAATTATCTGTGTGCTTCTGATTTGCTCTTTATCATTAGTTGAGTGAAGCACAATAGTTTTTGTTTTGCTACATATTTGCGTATTGGTTATTAATAGAAATAAAGACTAATAAAATACTAGATTCATAATAATAGATTAAGAAAATTTCTCATAGAACCAGACCTAGACAACCCAACAGGTGAAGTGTCTGGTATTGAAAAGAAATGATTTCTTGAACTCAAACATATGAAAACCACATGATGCTACCAAAATGTGGCTATTTCTATCGTGCACGACTCACAGGGACTGTGAGGGAATAATGTTCATAGCTAGAAACAGTGCTTCAGAATGTGGCTCCAGTTGTTTCTGCGTTGCCCTCCCCCCCAATTAAGACAAGATGTTTCATAGAAAAATCTGGTGACTCTCCAGCCTCAGTGCATTTGCTGATCTTTGCTGAGCCTGGCAATCCAAACTGAGTGCAGCCTCCTCATTTTGTGCCCATGAAAAACACATGCATAAATGGTCCCAATGATTATATCGATATACAGATTTCTTTTGCTTAGCACTTTACTGGAATATCTGGTTAAGACTAAGCCTAGAAGAAAACAATAAGACTGACATGCGTCAGGTCACTGTGGGAAGAAACATGCTAGGAAGCAATATGTTTATTAAACAAAACACATATATATTTTCATGGACTCATGAATCAATATAATTTCTAAAATATAAGTAATTAGAATTGGTAATTATAGGGAAAAACTGCCAATTATTTTTACTCCCCATAAAAAAACTGGAAGAATTGTATTCTTTATAACAAGGTCTAAATCTAGAAAAGAGTGTGAGCTAAAGTGATATCTCTAAAAATATTACTTTTTAGTAACTGATACTCCAGTACTCCCATAAAAATTTTTCTGTTGGATGATGGCCAAGAGATAAGCTAAATGCTAAGAGATCATATCCTTTCTCTTACGTTATCTCTGATCTATTTCACACTATTACAATCAAAATAGTCCCTTGGTGTCCTGAATTTGGTCACAGGACAGGTCAAAAATTCTATGGGTATTTTAAGGAAGAAAAAAACAAAAAACAAAAAAACCCACTACATAACACAAAACACACTAATTCTGCAACGGACACCAGCATTATTTGTTGAGATTTAGAAGACAAATTTTTCTCAAGGCTATAACATTTCATGGAGCATAAAAAATATGAAAAGGAATCAGCTTTTTTATGACAACAGCTTTTTATTTTCCAATTCAAAACAGACTGTCTTCTATGAGGTTTTCTTTTCTCCCATGAAGTGAGGTGACATTGACAAGGTAAAACACATTGTTCCACAACTAGAAATGCTGTGAAACGACAAAGTCATGCATCTAGGAATGGTCTTTTCAGTGCATAAATCTGACCATGTGCTGTCTTCCTGCTTGATGCCCTTGCGGCTTTCCCTTGTTGTCCAGATGGTGTTAGAACTGGCCATGCCACCTCTCCACTCTCATCCTCTCTCTCTCTCTCTCTCTCTCTCTCTGGAGCTTTCCCTGCTTCAGTCAAGTTGGATTGGTTTTGGATGAATGAATGCGTAGCATTCTCTCTCACCCCCAGCTTTCACACATATGGTCCTCATGGTTCTTCCTTGCTTCTTTTCCTGACTTATCCCTAAGCCTCCACCAAGTCTCAGCTTGGGTGATGCATTGTCCCCTTGCTCTATATTGCCATAACACTCATGTTTTCCTTTCCATAGCACTCATCGCGTGTGTAATTACTTGTGTGCAAAGGACAGGAACTGGCTCTAAATGTCCCCTGCCATATCCTCAGAGCCTGCTGCAATGTCTAGCTAGCATATAATAAACACTCAATAAATATGTTTTTAATGAACATGAGTCTAAACTGGAATAGACGCTTATATTGGTGACACTGGTCAGAAAAGAAGTAAAGTAACAAAGTTTTCTCAAGGGTAATATGAGTATAATATTGACTTCAGGAGAATGTGACTTCTTTTTGGGAGCAAAGATAGTGAGGGTGGTTCTGCTTGTGAACAATCTAGAGATCTAGGACTTAATTTTAATTTTCAGTGATTTTTTTTTCTCTCCAAACATGAAGACGTGCACCTAAAGTTAATAATCACATAAATCACCTTGGAATCTTGGAGAGCTTAATTTTGCACATGTAGTGCCTATTATTATCTAGGCTGTTTTTATTTATTTCCATTTCTAGTTTCAGCCCCAAAACTTGGAATTCCTCCATGGATTTCTGTCATTAGTCTCAGTCAAGAATTTTAACAGGTATTATATATTCTCTCCTTGACCATCTATAGCTAATATTTTATTGCCTCTGTCCACAATTTTAGATGATTTCATCTTTTCTAATAAGTCCCTGAAGAGCAGTTTATTTCATTTGCATTTCTATCTGTTCCGAATAGTTTTATGCTATAGAAACTCCTCAGATCCTCGCTAAGCAAATAGACAAATGAGTAGGATGATGAGCAGTTATATTTTTAAAGAAAGAATTATAAAGAGATTCAATGTGAAAAGACCCAGTAGACTGAGGGGATAGGTCACCTCACTTGTAACACTGGTTATGTCGGAATCTACATGGCCCTATCTAATCTCACCTTAGTAAGAAATACTGGCTTTATTAACACTTGAACCTGGAAATTTGAGACCTGGAAATGCTAATTCAGGTATCTCAGTAAATGTTGAGTGAATTCCCTGTGAGTCACATTTGAATAGTGTGAACTATGATAATGTCATAGTAAAGGACAGCTAGGCTCAGAATGAAGCGTTCACCTCCCCACCCTAGTGAAACCCAGACAAGTTTTCTTTCACAGCACTTCTAGAATTGCTTCACAATTCTTTTGCTTCCATAGAACACAGACTGAAAAATCAGCACCTAGGGAAAAAGATGCTAGAAGGGCAAGCTGCCTTGTTCCTGGAAGATCTTAGTTTGTGATAAGTCACATCACATTAGGCAAAACTTTATAATGTATTTATTATATGTATAAATAGGGAAACCCACCACTTCCTCACATGGGCTTTAACTGAGGATGAACAGTTTTTTCTTGCTAAAAGTTCGCATTTCAAAATTCACATTCATTTAAAAGATACGTATATTAAACTTACTAACAAAGAAAAGCTTATGGGGGAAATAATAATTTTACATGTTTTATTTTTGGGGTTTCTCACTCACTTGTATTGAGCTTTGGTTTAATCATTGAGATGGGTGGTGAAAGATTTCTGACTGATCTCATGATGCCTCAGGTTATGATCTACGAGGTCTGACAAGTAAATTCTTGAACTCATCCTAGAAAAAGTGCTACATCCCTCATTGCTGAATATCACTATGGTCACCTTCAAAATACTCCCCTTGGGAAGCTATGCACTGACACCAGCGCCTACCATGTTTCCCCGAAAATAAGACCTAATTGGACCATCAGCTCTAATGCGTCTTTTGGAGCAAAAATTAATATAAAACCCAGTATTATATTATATTATATTTATTATATTATAGGACCCGGTCTTATAGTCAAATAAGACCGGATCTTATATTAATTTTTGCCCCAAAAGACGCATTAGAGCTAATGGTCCAGCTAGGTCTTATTTTCGGGGAAACACGGTAGTTCACCCTTCAAAGCAATTTTGGAACTCTTTTTTCTGGAATGGCCATCAGAGCTGTTGTCGTATTACCCTTGATGTCCTGAATGTCATCAAAATGTCTTCCTTTCAATAGTTCCTTTATCTTCAGGTAAAGAAAGAAGTCATTGGGGGCCAGATCAGGTGAGTAGGGAGGGTGTTCCAATACAGTTATTTGTTTACTGGCTAAAAACTCCCTCACACACAGTGCTGTGTGACCTGGTGTATTGTAGTGATGCAAGAGCCATGAATTGTTGGTGAAAAGTTCAGGTCATCCAACTTTTTCATGCAGGCTTTTCAGCACTTCCAAAGAGTAAACTTGGTTAATTGTTTGCCCTGTTGGTACAAATTCATAATGAATAATCCCTCTGATATCAAAAAAGTTTAGCAATATTGTTGCAACAAGTTCATGAACTTAATTGTCAGACCTCATATGGGTTCTTTAAGAGACCTGCAAAGCTCTATCTAATTTCATTTTCTAGCCGATCAGATTCATGTGGCTCCATGTCTTTAAATGTCTTTATATGACACCTTCTAACCTTTTATCTCTAGCTCCATCTTTTCCACTGAGCTCGATTCTTACCTCCAACTGCTCTGAGATCACTAATCAGATAACTAATATTGCCAACTTAACCTGTCCACAACAGAAATCTTGATTCCAACTCTCTTCTCAGTCACCTACCTGTGAAAACTATCCATCCACCAGTTGTTCCCATTTCAGTTAATAGGTTCATATTCTACTCAGTTGAGCAGGCCTCAAATTACCTTTTATTCTTCCATCTTTCAGTTCCCACATCCACCAATCAGAAAGTTAGTCCAGCTCTACCTCCAAAAATACATTGCACATTTTACCTCTTTTCAGCATCTCCATGACTACAATGAACCACTCCTATTTTCCTGTTGGACTCAACTCTCTCCTTTCACGTACTCTCCTATAGTACATTCTCCACAAGAGTATGAAGCCACAAACATCTTTTGAAACCAAAACTCAGATCATTTTTTTCCCTTACAAATCATCCAATGGCTTCCCACTGAAATTAAAATAAGATCCAATTCCCATCCAGGAGGCTTACAGCCTCCACACAGTTTGGTTCTCTCCGTGCTCCAGCCATACAGGCCTTTTTTCTCTTCACACGTGCCTCTTTGATTCCCATCTGAGGACCTTTCTCCACTGCTTTCCTCTTGTGGTTAAACTTTCCTCTGTGCCCACCAGTTGTTCTCAAGGAGCTCTTCCCTGACCATACTATCGAAAGTCCTCCTGCAACCCTGGTTACTCACCAGCCTACATCCTTCATCTTCCTCAAGCACTGAACACCATGTGAAGTTATATTACTTAATTATGTGTTTATTTATTTGATATCTTGTTCCTCTTGCCAGAACATAAACCTTTTGAAGGCAGGAACTTACCTATCATCGTGTATCCCCAGTGCCTAGAACATTGTTTTATCCCTCAGCTCCCTTTAATGATGAATGGATTTAAATAACTGAACCTAAAGCATTGCTTAAACTCCTCGGGGCCTCTGCTTCCTATGTGAAGTATTGTGAGACTTAGACATTATGTATGTAAATCACCCCGCACAGTATCAGAAACATAAAAGACAATGAACAAATATTTAGTGACGGCAGGAAGGATGTCCTTCCTCTAACACTTAGCACAAACTGGGAGCTAATTTGCTAGAGTAAAAAAAATCCTTGGAGTTAGAAATACTGGGTTTGAGTTCCTGTTTATGTTATTATCTATGTGCCTTGAGCCAATCTTTTCTCTAAGTCTTAGTTTCTTCATCTATAAAATACTATAATAAATCAGTTGTTAGAAGGGTAAGTGCTTAGGCAGTGTCTATAAAAGTGGTTTGTGAAGTTTTAAGTGCTGAGCAAAGACTTGCAATTTAAATATTATTATTATGTGGAAATGTCTGCTGATTAATGGAGGAAAGGAGTTGCCTTAGGTCTAATTCTTTCCACTGACATTTCTCCTGAAATGGTTAAGTGTATATATGTTGAATCTCTACACTGATCTCATTTTAGATGGACGAGTCCATCCAAAAGCAGTGGATAGGCTCTCCTCGAATTCAAAGGAAGGTAAACTTTGGTAATCTCCTTTAAGGGGTTGGAAAAATAACAAAAGTTTGCATAATCTGTGAGTTATAAGAATGAATGGAACGTTTTAATAAGAAAGAAGTTTATAAATGGTTTGAACTTCCTTTTTCTGATTAAAAGGGTTTTGATAATTGATCGTTTGCTTATCAACACTTACCAGGTGGTCTGCTCATTTGTAAGTAGCTTTTTTCAGGATCTGTCTTTGGCAACGTTGGGGAACACGGTCCCAAAGGTGATCTGGGCTTCACTGGCTCATCCTTGCTACATCCAGGGAGGCCTAGGGAGCCCAGGACACCACAGGACTGGGTCCACAGCAGGGCCTGCATGAGTCTTAATGTCATCTTCCCGACTCCTGAGCAGAATAATGGGCACCTGAAATGCCTCCTTCTAGACTGCAGATGTGTTTTCTCACTTCCCACTAACAGTGCGTCCTCTGTTATTGCAGGTAACTTTCCTTTGCAAAAGCAAATTAATCATAACTATCTTAGTTCAGGCTGCTGTCCCAAAATACTACAGACAGGGTGGCTTATAGACAACAACAGAAATTTACTTCTCACAGTTCTGGAAGCTGGAAAGCCAAGATCAGGGTACCAGCATGGTCGGGTTCTAGTGAGAGTCTTCTCTCCTCCAGGTTGGAGAGAGAGAGAGAGAGAGAGAGAGAGAGAGAGAGAGAGAGAGAGAGAGAGAGAGAGAGAGAGAGACATAATTCACCTTTCCTCCACTTATTGGTTCTATTTGAGCCCTCAGTGGATTGGATTGGATGATACCCACCCACACTGGGGAGGGCAGATCTTCTTACTCAGTCTACTGATTCAAATGCTAATCTCTCTTGGAAACACCCACAGGAGACACCCCCAGAAATAATGTTTTACCAGCTATCTGGGCCTCCCTTAGCCCAATCAAGTTGACACAAAAATGAACCCTCACAATAATCAACAGGCTAGTTATACTAGAATATTTTTTTGTGTTAGTATTTTTTAATAGAATAAAATCTTTGTTTGTTTTTGGCATGGATAGCCAAATGACAAATCAGCTTTCTGTGATAATGTATTTAAGAGTTAAAGTTTCATGAGGATAGAATTAGGTAATGCTAATATGTCTGGTGCTTAATATGGTACCTGGCACTTGTTAGATTCTCAATAAATGGTGGTTAAATGAGTGTTTGAATGTTTTAATGAGATTATTCTCTGAGGCTCTGATGGCTTGATCACAGAATAAGGTTCTATGGGAACAAATACTACTTGGGAAGGTACTAGGGATCACTTAAATAATTTTACTATAATTTAATTCATTTTGATTACTAAGAACAATTTCTTTCCTGAAAATTGTACTCTTTGTCTTCCAGTTCAAGTAAAGTCTTTTAGAGAAAGTCTCAAAAGAAATGTCTGTTTCAAATTATGCGTGAACCTGATACTAGACATTGTTGAGTAGTTTCAGATTACACTGTCAACATTGTGTACAGATCTAGTACTTTCTACTGTCTGCCTCTTTTCCAGCTGCAGTTTTACTGGATGAGAAGGACTTCATTCTTAAAGGATTGTGTAAGGTGTCACTGTGGAGAGAAGTGAATGGGTTTATAGAAGGAAAGGGCTTTTTTTGTTTTTGTTTTTTTTTCAGAGGTCATATATTTCCTTTAGGATACCTTAACTATTTTGTTTCAAAGCAAGCTACAAATCTAGTTATTGCTCCTCAGAGAGAATATTCTTGAATATAACCTGTTTCAGTTCATGCCTGTCAGGAAGTTATTGCATTGGTAATCATATTCCTTTACATTCCATCTGAAACTATATTTTGAGAGTACATTTTATATATGACATATATGTTGAAATTTGTAAAAGTTGTAAAATTTGTAAAAAAAATTTATAAAAATATGTTGCTATTTAAATTTAATATGGACTTGAATAGTTTTTTTTTAAGTGTCAGGTAACACGCACTGGTTTCTTTAAGAGACTTTCTTTAAGAGACTCAAGTTTCTCTAAAAGTGGCTGTGATATTATAATGATGTTCCTTCATTAGAAACATGCATATTTAAACACGTTATCTTAGAATATTTCAACGATGTTTGAATTTGGATATAATTCTATTTTCTAGTCATCAAAATCCAGTTTCATGGTTATGCCATACTTTACCCTCTTCAAAAGCAAATAGTTTTTGCATCATTTATCAGAAAGGTTGGATCAATACCTCATCGTGATACTGTTAACGATCCCTCTTTTCAGCAAAATTGTCCTGAACTTCTCCATTTTTCTGTAGTCTTGCTATAGCATTGGCTGGCTATCTTGGTGAACTAACTTGAATTTTTAGAGGTTAAAGACTCCATATGAAAAGAATCTTAAGGCAGATATTTTATGAGCAAATATAAAGTGTTGTGAAAAATTTGTTATGGCTGAAAATCCAGGTTCCTTTTGTACTTTACTACGTTCTTCCGGAGAAAATATTTCTGCTTTTGTTGCCAAAGGCATTTGTGATTCAGGGTGAGTTAAAGGGGGGAATTTCTAGCATCATGTCAGTACTATAAGGAGCTATTTTAGAGCACATCGTATCATATGGATAGTCCATCCATTCTAACCTAGCCCTGTAGTAACCTCTCCGTCTGTGATTTCAATTGCTATGTGGAAAATTACATTACAATGTGAACCTTGTCATTTTGTAAACACAGAAAGTAGACACACCTAGGTCATGCTTTACAATAAATGGCAGATCATTATTGCTTCCTTTGGTATTTCCTTTGTAATACTGATTATGATGAACTCCTGGCATCATGACAATAAATGCCATTCCAAAGAAATTCCATTTTCACTTATGTAATAGGATGTTAGAATGGGACTCTTCCGGTTGGCCTCTGCTTCAACTGAAGCACAAGTGTGGAAGATATCAGGGACCCATGTGTGTAGGAGATAAACCTCCACATGTGGGTTTTCAAAGACTATAATTAAGAGCCAGTTTCAAGACGCTTGGGACCTTCAGGTAATAAAGGATATAAACAGTAGTCAGAGTTAGGAGAGGAAAAACTGGTGAAGAGATTCATTTGGAAACAGCTGTTGCCAGGAATGGCTCCCTTTGTGTAAGGATGCTACCTCCAAACCAGAAGCCTGGCGATGGGGGAAGGACCACCTGTACAACTCTGATAGTGACTCTATCAGAATAGAGTCAGATCTATTGGAACACCCGCAACACATGGAACTCTACAGGGCAACGTATACTGAACAGATAGCCTGTGGAAATACAAGTTGATGACCCACTGAATACTGACATTTGCAGGGGAGGGTATGGCAGAAAAACACCTGCTCTGCTGCCTTCAAATCTGTGCCTGGACGTTGCCTTCCGAAGAAAACGGGGCTGCACGATAGGCAGAAGTGCCTCGTTCCTTTTAGACTTTACACCTTGGTCCCAAAAGAGTATGGAGTACCCTATATTTCAGCGGCAAGAAAACATCAAGGAAGTGCTCGAACTTTGAAACTTTTCCTCACACCTTTCTCTCTAGCACAATTTTCTTTACTTTCTTGAGTCTTTCTTGGTAAGCTACTTTCAATTAGGATGTGAAGTCTGATATTAACAATGACGTTCTTCTTAGATATGATTTACATGACCTAAAGAATAACAAAGGGTGTAAGTGCTTCATGCTTGTGTGTGGGATGGATTTTTTTGGCTTTTTTAAATTCATGCTACCAAGAGAGTCATTTGCACTCATTGTGAAAGCATCGTGCTGTGCTCTGCTTCTCTCATCCAGGAATTCTACATCCGGAAAGCCCATTTCTAACAAATGGGGAATATATGTGAACAGAAGATGGAAAATACTTCACCCTCTTGGAAGTTCCCTACTTCAAGAGGTGCTACCGTGTTTCCCCTAAAATAAGACCGGGTCTTAGATTAATTTTTCCTACAAAAGATGCAGTAGGGCTTATGTTCAGGGGATGCCATCCTGAAAAATCATGCTAGGCCTTATTTTCCGGTTAGGTTTCATTTTGGGGGAAACATGGTAAGAATATGAATCACCTTCTAAATAGCACATAAATGTCTTAGGAACTGGGATAAGAGTTTGTTAAAGCATTTTCTCTGGAATCTGTAGCACTGACCTTCAAGGCTGTTCTACATACAAAAGAGGAAATGGAGGTTTAAGAAGGTTAAATGATGTGTCTTAAGTAACACAACCAGTTTGCATCTAAACCTGAAACTGATTCTGTGTTTCTAACCGGATTCCTAGCTCTTAACAGCTAAGAGCTAAGCTTTTTGAATACATTATTAATAAGGTGTCAAGACAGGCCATGATGCTGAATACAGAGTAGGTTAATGAGGGATTAAATCAACTGCCTTGGAAAGACCTGCATTTGTTTCCCAATCTGTTATACTTGGCAGGTCCCTTCAGAAGTGGAACAGCTGGCCTACTGACTGTGTGCTGATCCTCCTCACCCCCTGGTTTAATTGTATAACAGAAAGCAGAGAAAGGGATGATTGATCTGCTAGTATGGAATCCTTCCTTTGGACACTCAGATCCAGAATTCTAAAAACATTTGAACAGAGCCTCGTGGCTGCCCTGAAAGAAATCCAGGGAGAAGCCAATTTTCCCAGCAAGCAGAAGTCACCAGAAGGTTGGCTGCAATGCACGCGTCTAAACAAAGTGGCTCCATCGCCAGCATGATATGCCCTCCCCACTAA
Organism: Rhinolophus ferrumequinum; assembly: GCF_004115265.2. Lineage (NCBI taxonomy): Eukaryota > Metazoa > Chordata > Mammalia > Chiroptera > Rhinolophidae > Rhinolophus > Rhinolophus ferrumequinum. Next base: position 36,593,334 of record NC_046301.1, read on the forward strand.
GCGGATCCAGGTATCTCCTTCCTTCTCGGGCAGAGAAAGGCTGCAAAAACATACCCGGGTTTTTCTCAGGCTTCAGCCCTCTGGGGCAGCTTTAGTGGTCTTTAGTTTCTGCGGTTCTTTCTCTATACTCTGTTCCTAACCGGAATTAATGTCCATTCACTTAGCAATTATTGCAGGCATTTAGAATTCATTTCTTTCAGTTGAACTCTTCCAAAAGAAATGGGGAAACCCTTGATAATGCTAGATCTCTATTTTTTCCCTTATTTTTCACAACTCACTAGAAGAAGACTGGACTCCAGAAAAATAAACTAAATGTTTTCATTGTTTATGTTTTTCTCATGATAAATGTATCTCATTGCATACAATTAAGCATTACAGACAAAATCACTTAAATTCATGCTACCTAGAGGCAAATACTGTTTTCATTTTGATGTATTTTCTTGCAGTTTTTATCATTTGTATTTTACTTGATAGAAATCACAATGCATAAACACTAGGAGATGCATGTGGTATAGACTTATCCTTTAAATACCACTGAAGCTCTTGTGATATCCTGAACGCTGGTGATCTATTTTGAGAGCTCAAGGATTAAATTCTGGTGCTTTCTGAAACCTGGATTATTATTAGAAATATATACAAGTAAAATATGAAAACATTTTCTTTATGTATGGAATATTGAGGACTCTCAAACGGCTTCCTAACACAAATCTTTTTTAAAAACTTAATTAACGACTTCCTTAGCTTTAAATATTGCTATCTACTTATACCCCCTCCTTCATAAATGTAGAATAAGTGTTGCGTCAGAGATGCAATGACATATCATTAAGTCTGCATTATGGTTTGTTCAATAATAATGGTTACTTTTATTTTAAATATTTTAAAAGATATCTCACAGGTTAAGACTTACTACTGTGAGACTTTGAATGTCTGTGGTGACAATGGGATGGGGGACACAGAAGCCTGTAAGTCTTTTGCTGTGGTTTTATGATTCTACAAAGTTCTCCATATTGAGACAGGAATAATATTTCTGTTGCAGTGTTGGTGGATTTCCCACTCATTGTTAGCGATCTGAAGAGCAAGAGTGATACTGAATAAAGGCCCTGGAGAAAGTAAAAAGTGAGCCAGTTTTCCTTGACAATCAGGAGTTACAGAAGCAACACTTTCTTAAGATAGAGAAGAAAGTTACAAAAATAAAGTGGGGGACAAGGAATACTCTCCTAAGGGTTTTTCAAGTATCAGATAGTTCATAAAGGACTGTGACCCAATGTTCCCATCCTCGTGAAGTGGAGCCAATCGGCTTCATCAGCAAGCTGAACGTTTCTTGCATTTAACAAGGATTTAGTCATAATCCACTGTGTGCCAGGTGCTGTGCTGGGCTCAGTGGTCTCTGCTCTCATGGGGACTCATGGGATGACAGAGTAAATGAATAGTTTGAAAAATTACGATTGTCATAAATACCAGAAAGAAAAATACACTCAACAGAGTTTCTTCTCAGAATTTAGGGTTGCCTGATTTAGCAAATACAAATACAGGATGTCCTACCTTACTCAGAAAGCCTCTCCATTGAATGGTAGTGGCTGGGGGAGGAAGGAGGAAAATGCAGATGCCGTCATTCAACTGGGGAAGCAGCTTCATGAATATAGGAATCTTAGTTTAGATAAGCCAGGCCAACTGGAAAAAGTTGGGTAAACATACCTAGAGATATATATTTTTTAATTATAAAGAATCGTCCCATAGAAACTAAGTTTTATTCACCTCAGTCCAATAGCAAGGGGTCTGTTGTGGGCAGTTCTTTAGTGCCAACCCTAACATACAAACATTCTCTCAAGTAACCTGGTTTTCCTTAATCCACTGATTGCAAATATATCATTTATTGGTTTATTTCAACGTTTTACATTTGAAATATTCTGTGTTGTTGTATCACTTACATGAGTGACTCTCATAAAGGAATTACCTTGTTTTAGAGTTAGCGCACTCTATTTGCCTTAGCTATCCATCTCTACCTTGTGTAGATCTTTACATGAGCCTTTATAAAACTTTCTCTTTCCAGACTAACTTGCTCTCTTCATAGTCTCTTCAAGTCTCTTTATGGAAGTGGTCCTTCCTTTTATCACATAAGGGGGCAGTGAAGGACAGGCTTTTAGTCTGGTTCCAATTCCAAACTCTTCATTTGCTGCCCGGGTAAGCTGGGGTGCCTTATATAATATCTCTGAGACTCAGGTTTCACAATTTTAAAATGGACCAATGATACTAGAGACTGACCTCATAAGGACGTCGTGTGGTTTTAAAACTCCACACAACATGCAAGTATTAGCATGATTCCTAACACACATTAAATATATAATGGTTATTACCTTGAAAAATTTCCCTTAAGATTTCCACAGCTTTCTTACTATACATGTGTTGTGATTTTTGTGCTGGCAAGGATAATGTTTGCCATTGAGTTTCCAAACAGGAAAACTTAGCTAATGAACTGGATGGATTTTTGCTGGCCAGTTAATATTCAGAGCTCATGTACCTGATGGGTAGTATAAGATAGCTTATAGGTTCCTGGGATTCATTATTTTGCGGTATGAAACTTCCTTAAACACAAAATCTCGCAATGGTCTACATTTAAGTCTACCTGCCTCATTTCTGCCAAGTCAAAAACCAAACAAACCAAATTTTTCATCTCCTCCCCATTCAAAAAGAAAACTCATGGGAGCTTAATGTTGACTGCAAATTGGAAATGTCCCTGCATACTTCCTCTTCCAAATCATTATTACAACACGAAAATCATACATTTCCAGCACTGGTCATAAGAGCTCACTACTCTTTAAACATATTTCCTTTAATGTAGATTTGTCCTTGGTTTCCTCCCTCCAAATCAGTTCACTGTCTGTGGAAAGGTTGCTCTAAATCCATGATTCATATTGCCTGTTTTTCAGCAAGTTACAAAATGTGGCTAACAACTTCTTGATCCAATTAAAATAAAAGAAAACAAAGCAATGCAAAACAAAACAAAACAATTTTTATTCTGAACTTATCAAAGGCCTTTGAAAATCTCAATAAATTCAGTTTTACATTTGTCTCCACATGCATATCTCTTCCCTCCAAGCGTAGATAAGTTAGTCAGTCATAATTACTAATTTTGAAAATTGACTGTATTTCTCTTAATGAATGTACAAAGTACTGAAAAATTCTACTACTTGCACACAAGAAATTGACTCCCAAGTTTGTAGTTACAAGGTATACTTATGGAATCCTTCTTATGAATGAGGTGACGTTGCCAGTTCTTAAGCAAATTAAAAAAATGTAACTAACAGCTTCCTAATTTTAGCCTTGAGCTTCTTTAAATTACTGAAATTATGGGCAAAGGACCTAAGCAAACAATTTACAAAAGAAAAATAAATCAAAAGATTGATAATCGTTTTAAAATGTAATTAACATCCAAAGAATGCAAATAAAAATAGATTTTTTTATCATTAAATTAATAGAGATTGAAAAAAATAGATTATCCAATTCAGGCAAGATTGCAATGATTGGACTTTCTCCTATATAGGCGTAAGAATATATTTGAAGAAACTTTTGGAAAGCAATGTTTGCAATAAGTCTATAAGAGGTACAACAATTTATAATATGTAACAAAGATACAAATTATAGTGCCTAGATAACTAAACTTTTGTCACTGGAGTTATAAAATGTAAGTCCATTATAAAATCATTTGAGAACTTTGTAGCTACATACCAGTTCTGGCAAATTCTCCATTAATTTAAAATGTGTACATTCGAACTAGTAACAAGATATACTGTTAGAAACCATTTATTCCACAAAATAGTGGTGGTATGTAGGTAAAACAATGCAGTTCAATGAAAGAACATGTATTTGGAAAACAAAATCAAATTAATACGTGAAGAATTCATGACACATGCCTTTAAGCAGACAACAATAGATACCGACCTCCTGTGAGAATAATTTGCTTGCATGATCAAAATTTGATTTTGAGAGCCCAGTGTGATTAGTCAAGTTATAAAAGAGTGTACCCACATAGTGAGTGATGAATGCAAACTCAGAAGTCCAGGTGAGTCTGAAATGGGGAGACTCTTCTAGTGGCTTTTTAGAAGCTCATAAATATCTCTAGCTTGAAGTCTAGATTGGTTCTTTAGGGACTTACTGTGTTTTGTCATTTTGCCAAAGAAGCCATTTTTGCTTCAGTTCCATATTTGTCTTTCTCCAGGAGTTTTACAGGATTTTACCCCAGAAGAACATAGAACTACAAAAACTAAAATATTTGTCTGTTTGCGGGAGTTCAGATGGCTTGGGTATGGTAATTCTCTCCATTGAATGGTGACATATTTTATGTGTTGCTTTGTTTTGGTTTTCTATTTTGATAACGATTTGGTAGTTTCATACTGACTGAGGCAAAGGTAAACCATTCCTTTTAAGTTAGGATTATCCCTGTGGACCTCCTCTTTCCCTTTTATGCATTATCTATGCCCTTTCCTCCATCCCTCTTGAATCCTAGGCTCACATTTATCCTAAGCATTTAATAATATGTCTTGATACCAGGGAAGTGGCTTTGAGAAAAATGGACTCGGGGTTTTAACCTCAATGTTTTGTATTCTCTGAGGCTAATGGATAAGTTGGTTGATTTCTCAGATTTACTTTCTCTACTTATGAAATGACTACACAAGGACGTTGGGAGGGGTACATGTATGCAAGTGTTTTGTAAATCATGTAATTCTACATAAATGGATCATTATCAGCAGCAGCATCAACTTCATTTTGGGGACAGAATTTCATTGTCTTTGCCAAGTGCTACTAAAAAATAAAATATTTAAAAATCTCTTGGTTTTCAGAGGGTTACAGAGTTGTTGTTTTTTAAATTCCAACTCTCAATTTTTCCCTTGAGTGACTGGCCACAAACGTCTAATAGTTACCTTCTCTAAAACTGAATAACCATTTGATGGATATCCTTGGATTTGCATCTCTCACAAAAATATTGAAATAAATTGTGGGATATATTTTCCCTAGGAACGGGTCCCTCGCCCCCCTTTTTGAAATAGTTGGGTGAGTCTTAATAAGAGGGAGAGTTTGGGCTGGGTTAACAATGTCAAAGTCTTATGGTACTCGCTGTTTGAAAAATCCATAGGAATAAAGGGTGGAAAAGATCAATTAATCAAGTAATTGATTTTAACAATATGTTGTTTACCTAAGTGACATTATCATATTAAAAAGTGAGTATTTGAATATATAAACTGTTAGCTTGCATCTGTGTTTTAAGACTGTACAAACACGTATACAGAGACATCTGAATTTTTTAAAAAAATGTCTTGAACACCCACCAGGATAAACATCTGTTTTCCATTGACTGCTCTTATGCTTTTGGTTTCGAGGCTGTAACACTGACCTTTTTCCTTTTAGAGGTGTGACATCACAATCACCTGACAATTTTAATTATTACAATAAAACCTTTGTAAAAGAAGAAAATTCATCGCTCAAAATGGATTCTACGTGGCAGTGTAATTAAACACACAGAAGGCGACATGCATGTGGTTGAAATCATCAGGTGAGTGTTTTTTCTGAGATAGTTATTTTCTCCTCAAGCTTTAATAGCAACTTTCATTTTATTTATCACCCTCCCCAAACTGAATTTAAATAGTTGACAACAAGAAGAAAACATTTAAGGTAGGAATTTGAAAATGCTGTTAAGAGAAACTAACGTGTAAGATGGTTTTATCAGAATTTTGTTGTCTCTTTATTATCCTTCATTATATCATAGGACCTTCCTCCATAGAGCTTTTGCTAGGACTTTATGTCTCAAATCGTGATTCCAGGTGGGACTACACATTCTATTTCCCTGATGATGCCCGGGCCCCACCCCAGGCCATTTCAATCAGAATCTCTGGGGGTTGGAATTTCCCATCAGTATTTTATTTGCCTCTTCTGAGACTCAACCTCAGGGGGAATCTCTTTAGATCAAACTAATCACTGGAAAGAACTCAGTCTTCAAAAATCATCTCAAATGATTGTTTCTTTTCTCTGGGTACACCAGAAAGCAAAGAAGTGTAAAGGTAGTTTAGAAGTGATCAGATCGGCTGAAAGCGTCATTTTCCCCTGGTTTTTAAATTTTATTCCTAAGTCAAAAGGAAACAATCCTTTTTCCCTTTTTTTTTTTTTATCTGATAAGAGCAGAGAAACAGCCCTTTCCCTCTTTAAAGCAGAGCAATAATAGTAAATATTAGCTCTTAGTGCCTGAATTTTCCCCTCCTCTTTCATCTTTTGGAATTTTTTATCAGTGGCTTGAGATGAGATACTTATGTCTCATTAGTTTTTGTATGTTATGCATCCATGGTACATAGTAGGTACTCAAGAAGCAAATGCTGGGTAATTGTATGTATCAAGTGATCACCTGAAAGGAGATATTCTGGTTACCCCAGAGGACTCTACTCTCTTCATAGCCTTATTGACAGTGCTACTATCTGTCCTCTCGGAATATAGGGATACTAAGCATTCTACCGTGTTTCCCGGAAAATAAGACCTAGCCAGACAATCAGCTCTAATGCGTCTTTTGGAGCAAAAATTAATATAAGACCTGGTATTATATTATGGTATATTATATTATACTATACTATATTATATTATATTATATCATATTATATTATAAAGACCGGGTCTTATAGTAAAATAAGATCAGGTCTTATATTAATTTTTGCTCCAAAAGACGCATTAGAGCTGATTGTCGAGGTAGGTCTTATTTTTTGGGAAACAGCAATAACACATATACTCACATAACAATTATTTTAGTTTAAAAAGCTGAATTTGCAAGTGTGTATGTATACACATACACACAAACTTCACTTTCATAATAATATGTGGCAAATTTACCATAGATTGTTTTTTTTTCTATTTTACAATCAGGAAAACTGAGATTCAGAAAGATTAAGTAACTGGTCCAGTACATGCGACACCCAGGTCGTGGTAAGTATGGGTGGACAACCCAGGGCTTTAAGATTTATATTCCTTTTCTTTTTCCATAACACCTTACAACCTGCTGCAAGGTGAAGGCATATGGATCAAATCTGTAGTTGACTCATGGGATGACAGCATTAGAACTCTAAAATATTTCAACTGGTGGGAATGCTGGCCAAGAAAACCCAAAAGAGGAAATTTAATAGGGAAAAATATAAGGTCTTAAGTTTACATCATAAAATAAAATTTTGAAGTGCAGATTTGGGAGAGGAGGAGGGGATCTAGCTTGTTTATGTGGGGGGAAAAAAAACTATGACTATGAGATAAAAATCTATGACTATAGGACTAAAATATATAATGCAAATGTAAGTTGCTTTTACAGCATTGATAGAAGTATAATATGTTCCCGCAAATGAGTAGGGTCCTACATTCTTCTCTGTGCTGGAAGTAAACCATTTGGAATTTTGTATTTTTTTTTGGCCACCCGATCTTAAATGGGACAGTGACAAACTGTTTGGAGGAGGGTGACCACTGCCATTCATCTGTCAGGTGGCATCCTTAAAACGCAGGTGATACCAGACCACCTCTGCCCATTCTAGGACCTAGCGAAAGTTTAACGGCTTTAAGCCTCTGTGAATCGACAGGGGCTTAAATTCTCCAGGTCACTTCTGACTCTAAGCTCCTGCTTCTTTAAATTGAAATTACAGTATCCAGCCTGGGTTACATGCACCTATTGTACTCTCTATGGACGCAGCTAACTAGACTTGTTCTGATGTCCACAGAATTCCACTCACACAGGACCTTTCAGTGCTAAGAGATTTTACTGATAATTTGGGGGAGACAAGGAAGGTTTATGGAACAGGAACAATAAAATTTTAAATTGAAAAGCAGACATCCCCCTTATTAAAACTTTTTTTGTTTTTTGTTTTTTTTTTTGGTTGGCCATTCCACCTCTGGGAATTTCATATTGTCTGCGGGTGTGTTCTGAGCGCTCTGATCTTACCGGCTGGTCTTCCCTGTCATTTTTATTCTTCATTCACTTCCTCTCAGATTTCCTGCAGGAATTCCATATGTTTCTCAGATTATTACCTACAGCAGTTCCATTCCTCCATTCCTTACTGTCAAACTCAGTTCCGGCCAACCTGTGCATATACAAAAACTGTTAAGCTGCCCAGTTAAATAAAGGCGTCCCTTCAAGTTTTCTTCCCTAGCAGAAGCCATTCCTACTAGAATGGAATCGTGCCTTTAAGTAGCATTTTATTCCTCTGCTAAACCAGGAAAATTATGGGTTTAGAAACAGCATCTTTCTAGCACTTAATGTTCAGTGATTTAAAATTGCTGTGTGAGGGATCATTCCATCTTCTCCATCATAATCATCATATACGATATAATCGTATAAATGGATTATATTCTTTTGACTGCAGAAAATGCATATTGTGTAAACTCAGTTGTTTTGTAACTATACATGGATGCGGGTCATTATAACAATGTCATCTTTGAGATAGGGAAAGAATAGTGCTATATTGTAGTATGGAATGGGTCTAGGACAGATATGGGAAACACGCTTAACAAAAGGCTCAGAGTAAAACAGTGAGGCAGGTCAGCATTAGTTTGTATACAATTTGATACATATTAGCTGGAAGAAGCAAAAGAGAAAGAGAAATTGAGATAATCTTGAGTTTAATTAAAAGACAGTAAAGGAAATAGTCATTGATAGCTGGGACTCAGGCTTTAGAGAGAGACTAGGTAAGGAACGTGAGTTTTGGAAAATAGGATTGAGAAAAAAAAAAGAAAGCTCATGGGAAAACCAGTTTTATCATGAACTTGGACTGTTTCTGGAAACTACCATTTGCTTGTTTCTCATGGACTAAGAGAATTAGTCTAATTGTCCAAGGGCTGGAGTAGCTGGATCTGAGAAATCAGACTGTGTATTTATCCAGATAATGCTGGCCTCTACCCAAGCTGAATGATGGTCATTTATAGGCACATGTGTGGTGTTTGGGTCCTAAGAGCCCCTAAAATGTGAAGTAGCTCTGGCCCACCAGCCCCCGGGTCTGACTCAGGGAATAAGGTTTGCTGAGAGTAACAATGTCCTAGTATAATAGCATACCAATGAAAGTCTCTTTTCTATGAGGGTGGGCTGACTAATAAAATTACCTGCAAAATCAGTGAGCTTTTCCAGTGAAGGCCCTTGGAATTTTCCAAGTGAAGTAGGAAATAGTAAAGCATATGAAATTTTCTACAAATGCTGATAATAGAAATAAGTATAAAACCTAATCACTCATTTGATTTCACAATTCATTTAGGAAGTTTACTACTTCTAGATGATTTTGAAAAGTCATAGAATCCTAAATTTATAGTATAGATTAGAATAAAAAAATTACTAAGTAGATATTTCTCTGTCTTAATTAACATATAAAAACAAGCCCACTCTCCGATCCTCAAATATCCTGTATGTAGACCCTGGGCAGTTTCCCACTAAAGGAGACACCTAGGGATGTATCATTAACATTCGCAGTAACCTCAACACTCATCAGTACTGTGAGCTATTCTGCACATTATACCACTGAAGGCAGGGACTGCACGTACGTCTCTTGACATCCACAGGGCCTCGTGTGATGCTGGGCATACAGCAGAACTGAAAATGTGTGTTAAAATGCAGGTACAAAACATGTTCACATCTTGATAACAGTGCAGGATACACAATAATGTAGACACAGAACTAAATTTCAAATAATCTTATAATCAGTTTATATCAATGAGAAAAAAGTGTGATAAAAAATGTACTATAGCTTCTAACTTATAAAATTAAAACACATATACATTGTTAAGCAATGATATGAGTAGTTAGAATAGCATATTGGGTGATATTTGCCTTGTTATAGAAATAAATCAAGGAATTTGTTTTTAGAATTTAGGCAGTAAAAATAGAAAGGCCATATATATATATATATATGCACACACACACACATATATAACAATTATTGCTGCTATACAGTAGCCCTATTACCTGTGGGGATACGTTCCCAGACCCCCAGTGGATGCCTGAAGCCACAGATAGTACCAAACCCTATATATACTGTTTTCCCCTACACCTACATACATACGTCTGATAAAGTTTAATTTATAAATTAGGCACAGTAAGAGATTGGCAGCAATAATTAAAAATAAAGTATAACAATTATAACAATAGACTTTAATAAAAGTTATTCACACAATAATGTGAAGAATCATAGTGTGGTCTATCTCCTTCAAAATATGTTACTGTACAGGTACTCACTCACCCTTCTTCTTGTGATGATGGAGATGATAAACTGCCAACATTATTCCTGAGTCTGTATCACGATCCCTGACTTGCAGTAAATGGCTTGGTGTCACTCATTTCAGGGCATCCCTTGGTGACGTCTTCCTATAAACTCAGTGCTTTTTGGCACACTATGTTGCCACTATTTGAAACATGTTTTCGGTTCATGTCTCCTCTATCCACAAATTTAATGCTTTTTTCCATCTTAACTAAGCATTTATCATGCACTGTGACTGTAACTTTTGCAGTTGGAGGTTCCACAGCAGAACTAGCACAATTTTTTCCCCCTTCTTCACAATTTCATGGACAGACGATTTGTTCTTATTATAGATCTTAGAAAACTCAGCACACAATTTTTTTCTTTAAGTTGAGAACTTTCACCTTTTCACTTAAAGGAAGCATTTTATGGCTTGTCTTTGGCATATTTGAATTGCCAGCATCACTACTCTTGTGCTTTGGGGCCATTATTAAGTAAAATAAGGGTGATTTGAACACAAACACTGTGATACTGTGACAGTCGATTTGATAACCGAGATGGCTACTAAGTGACTAAAAGCGCAAGTGTCGACAGCATGGGTACGCTGGACAAAGGGACGATTTACGTTCTGGGCTGGAGGGAGGAGGACTCGTGGGAGATTTCATCATGCTACTCAGAATGACATGCAATTTTAAATTTATGAATTGTTTATCTCTGGAATTCTCCATTTAATATTTTCAGACTGCAGTTGACAATGTGTAACTGAAACCATGAAAAGTGAAACTATGGATAAGGGGGCACTGCTGTGAATATATATATATATACATATATTCCAAATATATACCAAATTCATTTATGTATTCAATTAATTTTTAATAAGTAAACAAAACGAGAATAATCCCTTCCTTCATGGAACTTACCTTCTCTCTAAAGAGGGTGGATTTTTCCCAAAGACACTACCATGCCTGACTAGAAGTAAGTTTGTGAGATTTTAGCAATAAAATACAATCTGTGAATTTAGTATTTGTTAAGACTGCTTGAAAAGTTGGAGGGAGCCAATGACGTCTGTAAGGCAGGGTACTTTTTCCAGCTTGGCCGGGTGTGGGAAGGCACCTTTCTTGGGACAGGGTGTAAGAGGTACCATATGGAATGATTAATAAAATGAATGCTTTAGTTCACCTCATCAACCTCACTATGGTTGGGGAAATGTGGGTGTCTTGCAGCGTAAGAAAACTTCCTGAAATCATGCTTTCTACATTAAAGTAGATGCTCTATTTAGTAGCACATCTTGCCTATTGAGTTCGGTTAAACTCAACTACAACTCCTGAACAATGGAAACAAGACGATGTGAAGAGAGAAGACATTATTTTAAAAAGAAGATGATTTACATAGCACATACTGTGAATCAGTTGTCATCCTGATCACTTTTTCAATTTATTCACTCATATATTCCTTTTAATGATATCATCTCTATTTTACAAATGAGGAAAATGAGGCACAGGCAGGACATGTAACTTTCTCTGTGTTACATGGCTAGTAAATGGTGGAACTGGAAACTGATTCCTAGCTAACAGCTTCAGGGGCTGTGCTCGAAATACTAGTCTGTACTTTCTCTTAAAAGTAATCGAGGCAGTGTCAGTTCACAAGGATGGAAGGTCTATTTCAGTAGAAATGGCACAAAGTCTTAGTACAACAAAAGACAAGCTCTATTTATGTGATGAGGAAATAGTAGATGTAAGAGGTCTGTGGACAAAGGTGAATCAAGGGGGGCTGGTGACACGGCTTCCTGGAAACGGCCCTCGTCCTGAAGAAGGGAAGAAGAATGCAGCTACATTTTGGCTATCTGAATTGGCGAATGTGTTCAAGATGTACTGAAAGGCATTCACCTCCCCTTATGCAGATTACAAAGTCCTTTTGCTTTACTATTTTATTAAAACCTATGAAAGCTTATTTGATATGCAAAAGACCCTTAGCGGTATTATTATCTCTGTATTTTCCAGATGAGAAAAAAAAAATGACCACCGCGTGTTGCTGATAAATTCCAAGGCTGTAGCCAGAGTCTGGGGGCAATGATGCAAGTTGGGAAGTTGTTATATAGATCCCGACTTATCTGTGACTGAGACAGCTTCTTACCCAATGTTGGTTTCTGCTCACGTTTCTCATATATAAAATAAACAAAAAAGAATTAGCTTTACATAGTCATGGGTTTAATTCCTTTGTTGATAAAACTGCTGGATTATGTTCGACGTGAAGAGTCAAGTTAGATAAAAGACTAGTTTCTCAGGGGAGAGCATGTACAGACTGCATCAGAATTCTATGCCACTAAAACCCTGCCACAGTAGTGATGAACTTGAGAACGGCAGTTTTATTTAGTGTAAAAGCACAGACTCCAGAGCCAAACTGCTTGGGCTGGAATCCTGGCCTTGTTGCTCACAACTTGTGTGATGCTGGACATAATATATACCCTCTCTGTGCCTCAGTTTTCTGATTTGTAAAAGGTATGTGTGTGTGTGTGTGTATGTGTGTGTGCATACATGTTGATGGTTCTATGAGCTTAAGAATTTGAGTTTATAGTAATGTTATAGATGTGTCAGGTGTTACATCCACTGCCATTTCTCCCTCATCTCTGTAACTTAAACGTCAACTGCAGAGGGCAGAAAATTGTGTCTGTTTTTTTCACTGCTGTTTTCCAGGCACCCTGAGCAGTGTCTACACATAGTAGTTGCTCAATAAATATCTGTTGATTAGAAGGGTTACTTTTTAATATTTTTTCAGCAAATGCAGTAGGTAATCAAACAGCTTATAGTTCTTTAAAGACAAAAACTACTATAAAATGTGTGTGAGAGAGAGTGAAATAAATAAAAATTCAATTCCCAGATATTTTTAGTTTACAACAAAATGTGTATCCCAATAAATAAGACAATGAAGAGAGGACATTTTTCTAAGACAGGAGTCTGGATTTTATTGTTGGAAATGCGGTCCTCCAAACATTCACATGTGAGAGAAGAACAAAAATAAATACAAAAGAAAACGAAATAGCAGACAAATGGATGAAGACGAATGCAGTTTCCTCCCTGAATATTTGTCACCATCTTAAGACCTACTGAACTAAGGAATAAACTGCTCAGTTTGTTGAATCCTAAGTAACAATGAGTCAACATTCTGCAGCTTTTGTACCACATATTCTATTGTTTTCTTGTAAGTATAAATTTCACTGAAATGAACTGTACTTATTAGTGGGGAGACTGTGCAATCAACTTTGCCCTTAGGGAATTCCGAGGCAAACTACAGTTTCCAAGATAAGTGAACAATTTAGAGTGCATCTACAATCCTTTCACAAAAATGTAATGGGAGATGAAGGTGGGGGATGGGGGTGAGAAGCAATGCCAAATAAAAACTTCAGCTCCTTGCAGTTAATTCAATAACATCATAGTGCAAAATGGACCTTTATCATTCCAACAGGAAGTGCTTTTCTTTTCCCATCTGCTGGAAAATCTTTCTGTTCAGAGAGGGGCTCAGAGAATCATTGGAGATATAGTTGAATGTGCAACACTGTGAATCCAGAAGAAATATATCTGCCAAAGTGGATTTCTCATGGTTAGCTGGGCCCAAACTTAACCTGAGTCCAGCAGCTATTGCTAACTAAGGCCTCTCATTGGGAAAAGCCACAGACTGAGCTTTCAAACTCTTATACTGTGCTACTGCCATCGGAGTCAACCATTAAAAGGAAGTTCCTGGTTTCCCCTTCCCACCAATGGACTGACACCTGTCCCATCCAACCAGAACTGCACAGTTATATCCTGATTTGCATCTATATGGACCAATCAAAACTGCATAATTTGCAAACCTCATCTGCATAAAATGGACCATTGGGAACCAGGGCGGCAAATTTCTCTAGGAAAGATGGTCTCCTCTCAGAAATAAACCCAAGCCTTTATGGTCAATTAATTTATGACAAAGGAGGCAAAATATAGAATGGAGTAAAGACACTCAATCAGTAAATGGTGTTGGGAAAACTGGACAGATACATGCAAAAAAATGAAACTAGATCACTTTCTTGCATCATATACAAGAATAAACTCAAAATGAATTAAAGACTTAAATGTAAGATCTGAAGCCATAAAACTTCTAGAAGAAAACAGAGCCAATAAACTCTCTGACATTGCTCTTAGTAATATTTTTTTGATATATCTCCTTGGGCAAGGGAAAAAAACAAAAGAAAAATAAACAAATGGGACTACATCAAACTAAAAAGTTTTTGTATAGCAAAGGAAACCATCAACAAATCAAAAAGACAACTTACCCATTGGGAGAAGATATTAGCCAACGGTACATCTGATGAGGGATTAATATCCAAAATTCATGAAGAACTCATACAACTCAACACCAAAAAAACCCCAAACAATCCAATTAAAAAATGGACAGAGGACGTGAATTGACATTTCTCTAAACCAGGGCATACACATAGCCAATAGATGAAAAGATGCTTAGCATCACTAATCATCAGAGAACTGCAAACTAAAACCACAGTGAGATAGCACCTCATACCTGTCAGAATGGCCATCATCAATAAATCAACAAACAACTGTTGGCGAGGTTGTGGAGAAAAGGGAACACTTGTGCACTGCTGGTGGGATTGAAGACTGGTGCAGCCACTATGGAAAACAGTATGGAGGTACCTCAAACAACTAAAAACAGAACTACCTTGTTACCCAAAAATTTCTCTTCTGGGTGTTTATCTGAAGAAATCAAAAACACTAATTTGAAAAGATATATGCATCCCTTTGTTCATTGCAGCATTATTTACAATAGCCAAGATATAAAAGCAATGTAAGTGTCCACTGATAGATGACTGGTGAAAGAAGATGTGGTACATATATACAATGGACTATTACTTGGTCACAAAAAAATGAAATCTTACCATTGTGACAACATAGACAGACCTAGAGGGTATTATGCTAAGTGAAATAAGTCAGACAGAGAGAGACAAATACCACATTATTTCACTTATATGTGGAATCTAAAGAATAACATAAATAAACAAATAAAACAGAAACAGACTCGTAGACACAGAACAAACTGATGGTTACTAGTGAGATTGTGGGGGTGCGTGGGTGAGAAAGGTAAAAGGATTAAGTACAGAGTGGTAGTTACAAACCAGCCACGGGATTCAAAATACAGCATAGGGAATATAGTCAATAATACTGTAATAGCAATGAAAGGTGCCACATGGGTAGTAGACTTACCAGGGGGATCACTTAGTAAATTATATAATGTCTAACTGATTGGGTAGGTAGGTAGATAGAAATTAGCAGGAGAAGGAGACATTTAGCCCCAGTTTAGAAAGCCCCTTACTGCAGCTCCTACTGGGTCAAGACCCCTGGCAGCTGGCCCGGGAGGATTCCAGGCTTTCACTACCTCTAAATCAAAGAGATATGTTGTTAGAAGTCAGAGAAGGGAGGAAGACATCCTGTTTGTCAGGACCACCAGTACCTTACTGTGCCAGTAGAATTCCAGGTTTTCACATACCCCAAAGGGATATGCCCCTAAATCAAAAAAACGTACTGCTAAATGCCAGAGGACTAGGCACCTCAGGAGGAGAAAGAGAGATAAGGGAAGGGAGGCAATTCTATCCATCAAAATAAAAGCAATGTAAGGCCAGGCTGCTTCCCTCTCTTGGGTCAGCCTGCTCCTTGTCTCAGAGTGTACTTTCTTTTACTAATAAATTTCTGGCTGTTTTATTGCTGCACGAAATTCTGTCTCTTGATTGAATTCATTCCTTCAAGAAGACGAAGCTGAGGTTCGTCGTCATTTCCTGGTAACATAACCACTATGCTGTACAACTGAAACTAACATAAAATGATATGGAATGTCAATTGTAATTTTAAAAATTTTGAAAAAAAAAAGTATCTTATAAAAGAAAGGAAGGAAGCAAGGAAGGGAGGGAGGGAGGGAGGGAAGAAGGAAGGAAGCAAGGAAGGAAGGAAGCAAGGAAGGAAGGAAGGAAGGAAGGAAGGAAGGAAGGAAGGAAGGAAGGAAGGAATTCTTATTTGATAACCAGTTCCTACTAGTCTTGAGTGGAAGTCATTACTCTTTGTCGTAACTCATAGAGGGTCAGGGATGACAAGCCATCCTGTGCAATGTATTTGGGAACTAACATTTGTTAGGACTGTTCCAAGAAGCCGAGTAAAATCCTGTTAGCAAAACTGTTGTATGTAGAATTTTTATTCTTTCCTCCCAATAAAGTATTATTTGTTAAAAAATAAAATAAAATAAAGACATTTCCTCTTTATCTCAGTGGAGCGCACTGTCTCTGGTTTGCAAACTGTTCATCGGAATAAAGTTTCTCCTTTTCGAACCTTTATGGGAATTTTTTGTTTACAATACCCACAATGTTTCTTGGGCAGGGAGGAATTTGTTTATGATCACTCCATGCTACTGAGTCATTAAAACGTAAAACAAGAAGACAAAAAGAGAAGGAAGAATGTAAAAACAAACACAAGCATACCCTCTGCTCTTTTGTCAAAAATGCACAAACTAAGGACTGAAACTCATTTTCAATAGTTCTTGTCCCTTCAGCCAGAACTCACACTGTCTAACTGAAATAGAATTGTCACCATTTGACATGGCCCTTTACTCCTAAAGCCTGTTTCAGGAGGAAAACGTCATGAGGGCAACGTCTAAGAACATGAAGAGTGTGCGGTGCTTTCTGCAGTTTTGTGTATCAGAGGCAGAGAAGGAAGCCTGGAGAAAGGCAAAATTACTGTAACCGACCCAAATCAAGCTTCATTACCCACTCACATAAAGTGAAAGCCTGTCTGATCTGTTAAGCTTGCCTGTAATTTATCTTTGGAGACTCTGTGAAAGTGAAAAGTTGAGAAGGAACCTGATAGTACCAGCCTATTACTGTCAGTAACTGTGCAAAGGCTTCACGGAAGCCAGCTAAAGCATCTGCTAACAAGAACATCATAAGGGTTCATGTTCCAGCACAAAGAAAGGAATGACCTGGTCGTAACACAGTGTCACAATGAATGTTCTTTTGTAGCTTCAGGTGCCATTAAGGTTTTTGGAGTACAACATGGTTTCCGTCATTAAACAAGTATGACACATATGAGTATTGCAGTTGTGCTTTAGTTCAGAAGAATCAACGGGCTCAGCAAGGATGACAAAGGTAATAAAAGCCATTTGGTGATGAGTGTGAGTACTGCATTTCGTGTAAATTAACTATGGAAAGAAATTGTGAGGGACCTTTGCAAACCTTTAGGTTTTCCAATCAATGACTCCTAATTTAAACTGGAATAGTGAAACAACTTGACTTGGGGTCTGAAAATTTAGATTTGAACTCAGATTTTTATCATTTTCTAGCTGATAAACAGTGGGAGAGTACTTAATTTCTCTGAGCCTCAGCGTTTCTCATGGGATAGCACAGCTGTTGTGAGGATTAAATGAAATAAGGAATGCCATTAAAATTCATCGTGGGGACAGAGCCCCAAAAAGCATTTCCAGGCTCTCGGCCTCACATAGAAAGGTGCTGGCTCAGGTAGTAAATGGCCATCGACTGTGATCAAATGGCCAGCAGCTGTGGCTAGTTGGCCGTCAGCTGTAACCAGTGAGCCATTGGGCACTAATATAACTGCCGTGGCTAGGCTAGCAGAAAATGGGGGCTAGCAAGAAGATGGTGGCTGAGTCTGCAAGCAGAGCAGTGAGGGTTGCGAACAGTGTGGCTCCTGCTTCCTGTGTCTCCAATCCAGCCGCCAGCGAGAATATAGTGGTATGACTCCCCTACCTATGGCTCCGTGGGTGTTCCTTTTTGGCCTCACCATGTCCTGCATTCTTATGTGGGGAGCGGGACCAGAGACCCCGCAGGCCGCCCTGCATGATATTCATCCTCCATGTAGTAGGTCCTCAAATGTTGAAAAAAAGAAATCCCAAATTATAATTCTGGAAGCTAGCTCTATTACACATTATAAATTTATCTAGATCTGTGGAATATGTCTGTTTTTTTATAGTCCATAAGATTAATCTTTTTTGTGGGGGTGGGGGTAGTGCTAAATTCTGAACAATGTGAACATGAAATCATAGTACCCTAAACTTGGGAGATTGTTGTGAAGATAGAGGAGAGATGTTAGACTTAAGAAGATTTTTCCCCAAAAGTCTGGAATTATTCCAAAATTATTCCCAGTGTAATTTGAAATTTAATCTGAAACTTGGTTTATTTTATGTGCTACTTTGTTTGATCACATCTGTTCTGGAGAGTGAGAACAAGCTATACAGAATGAGTACAGGTAGAACTGTAACGTAAGTTAAATTGAAAAACATTAGTTTCTAGGGCAAGAAATAATTTAATTTCATAATTTTATTTAAACTTAAATTTGGCCTAAACTTGGAATGTCATAACTTTAGGAATTTCTCATTCTATTAAATTTTTAGATTCTCTTTTTATGCTTACCTTTTCATTGTAAAGGCAGAGGATTTAAAATATTTTACTGTATACAAGATAGGAAAAAAGAGAGTAGATTGTTAATTTACTTGGAATAATTGACTGGTTTTTATAGTTCCAACCATAAAGTGCATTTTATAATTATATACATTATCTATAATCACTCCCATTTTGTTTCAACTGGTATTTTTTTCTTTATCTTAGTACTCTACTTGCTTAAGTAAATGCCTCACCAAATATTTACTTACAATGTCTATACATTAGGACAATTCAAATAAAAACACAGCTTGTTTTGGTATTGCCACTCTTGTGTATTAAGCGAGGGAAAGGATCCAAGAATATAAAAGATCTCACAGAAAGTTTCTTGAATGGTTATTCTCACTTTAAGTGGGAGAGAGTCCAATTTATGACCATAGTAGCAGGTTAAACATGAATGCGGCAATACGTATAAATTATGTTGAACTGGTTTTAAAGAAAACAAACTTTTCCTTCCCGAGAATCTTTACCCATTTTGAAGCTTTGAAATATTTAGATAAAAATTTCTCATTTTCATCTGCTTTTGTAGTCTGACTTTGAGCCAGCACTTGAAGCAGACATTCTGGGCTCTTGGAAAAAAAGCTTGTTCCCACAAGATTGCCAGCCAAATTTTGCAGACTCAAGATGTTTGGAGAGTTTGGATAATCACAATTTTTGGACGCCTATCTGAGGTAAACATAAATGCCAAACCTTGAGGGTCTCATTATTAGTGTAAGTATGATTCAATATGAGGTATTTCTGTTCTTGGTCACTTGATATAATTATAAGGTTTCTTAATCGAAATTTAATTGGAAATACAAAGTAATGCATGTCAGTTTATAAAGCATCACAGATAAACAATTTGCTCCAGTGTATCAGATGAACAGAAAACAAATTAATACACTCTTAGAATTGCTATGTGACAATTATGCTAATAATTGCTTCAATATTTGAAAAGATTTTATTACTTATTAATTGATTAAAACACTTGTCATAGTTAACACTTCAGAGGGCTATAGGTGAGGACTGTTTTTGTGTGTCTGAAATATTTCCTCATTTCTACATTCCCCCCCTAAATAACATAACAAA
Source organism: Rhinolophus ferrumequinum (assembly GCF_004115265.2). Lineage (NCBI taxonomy): Eukaryota > Metazoa > Chordata > Mammalia > Chiroptera > Rhinolophidae > Rhinolophus > Rhinolophus ferrumequinum. Next base: position 36,613,110 of record NC_046301.1, read on the forward strand.
ATCCCAAAGGCATATAATTTTAAGAAATGTGTCTGTAGTAAAGACCATTTGTAAATGTGAAAGTCTAGGAAACGTTTTTCAATGCTGAACATTTTCAAAGATAATATGAAGGAGGTAATGGAAGGAGGTAATATGAAGGAGATAATAAGTGGCTCCTTAATGCTTTAAATACCAAGAGAGCTTTAGTTTTATTACAGTTTAGGGATACACGTGGTACAGAGTTTGTCACAATCTGCGAAAAAGAGCCGTCTATAGTATGTCCTTTCCTTTCATTTTGTTTTGCTGAAAGAGCAAAACATTTGGGCTAAAGACAGACTGAAAAGCATCAAAATCAGGAATCTTTTGTGAAAGCCCTGAGTAGCAGGAGCGAGTCATAGCTCCGGGGTCATTCGATGAAAGCTGATGCTTGAAGAAAGAGGAGTAGAAAAGATTCAGGACAGTTACACTTAACTCTCCTTTTTCATTCAGACAAGTAAAGAGTGACTGACAATTACAATTTATTAAGTGAAGTCTTTAATTGGCACGTAGGGGCTTACAGTTCTTTAAATCTTGTTGCATATTACACACCATATTGCTTATGTGATTATTTATGCAATGATGTAATAGTTGTATTTTTATGTAAAAAGAATATGAGCCTGGATTTCTGCTTTTGCTCAGTTACCTCCTAAGACTAATTTTTGGACACTTGCCATTCATATGTTTTCCTTCATTCGTTTTAAGAATAACAGCTAAAAGTTTTGAATTATTATTTTGTAGATTTTTGATGTAGTTATCATAAAGGGGAAGTTATTTACCAATTATTTGAAGAAGTGACTATAATACCCTTTGTTTGACTACACTTGCTGAGTTTTTTAATGGGAGGTCAATTGGTATTCAGATGAGTTAATTCTCTTTGTGCCATCTCCAGTATTACAGGATGATTAACACTACATGACACAAACATATTCTATCCATGGTGATACCCACAATGTGATAACCCTGCACATTTGCAATCACTCCTTGGAGAATGGTGTAGGCATACACACTCTAATACCGCTTTTACCACCCATCTCTCTGCCACCACCACGTGAGAACCACTGGCCTGCGATGTGTAGGTTTAGTTCTCTGAATCTCCATCACTACAGAAAATGAATAGCCATTCTGATAGTAGAAGAACCCTATATAGAATCAAGAAATCTGAATTCTAGTTTTAATACTGAAACTTTTGGAAAAATCACTGACTTCCTTGAATTTCAGTTTACCCATCTAAAATGGTAATAAACTTTCCTATGAAAGAAAAACTGACCAAATCAAGAGACTTTGTGTGCATTAAAATGCTGTTAAAAGTATAAAAATGTATATAAGGAAATAATATTGTGAATAATCCGCAGCAATCATTTTCTTTGGGTAATATAATAAATGACAGTTAACATTAAAGAACTTATTAATGTTTTAGACACTTTTCTAGTGGATACAGAGAATTAAAAGGATAATAAGGTACAAATAATGTGTGTAGATTTCACACTACAGAGGGGAAGATAAAATGGATATGGTCGAAAAAATGATAATACAAAGATAGTAAATGATTAGAATGAGACGTGAAATTCGCAGTACATACTAGAGAAGTTTAGAAGAGAAAACGTGTTCAATGGAAGATACAAAAATTGTGAAAGGACCACCTCCCCTATTACACCATTTGAGATGCTGGTTGTATTTCATCATAATGCATATTAGAAAAGTATCAATTGTCTCTATATGGATTTTTTTATAGGTCATAGATCTTGGGAATATAGAATGAGTAAATTTTTTGTTTTTATGGGAAACACTATCAGATGACGACCCATTGGCCTGTCAACTTTAATGAGACAGACAAGGAGAGGTTAAAGAGAGGGAATTAGTTTCAAGCACATAGGGCAGCAGCTGAAATGTCCTCTGACTGACTCTCAGGCTAAGGCTTTCGCTCCGGGTGTCCTTGCAGTCTGTCCTTTCTCTGGCTCTGTCTTACTCCTGTTGGCTTTGGCAGCTGTGCCCTGGCAGCAGTCTCAGGCTTCTCCATGGACGGGGCACCCCTGAAAATATTATTTGACCTCAGCTTGGAACCCTGGAAACTCATCCATAAGCGGCTGACTCTTTGACTTCAGGTGTCCTCCAGAAATCTGGTTTATGTGCTACCTGAAACAAATTTTCGAACCCTGTCTTTCTTAAGATATTAAAAGACTTCAGTACTGAAGAGATGCCTGTATGAGCACAACCTCATGAGCCGTTTAATATGTTATATAAGAGTATTTGATCGTTCATATATGTATGACCTCAAATTTCTCAAAGAGAAATGACATTGTCAGTTGTCAAAACTTGTATTTCTACTCTTTCTTGTATCCTTTGATATGGCAAACCTTGTCTCTTTGTTGAAAATGTATTTATTTAGCTGTACATAGAACCCTCCAGATTCTTCTTCCTCTCTGAACAGCCCTTCTCAGGTGGCACTGGCTTCTTTTCCCTCAGCTGCCCTAAGTAAAAGGCTTCCCCCAAGTACCTGTCATCAGTCTTCGTCTCTCTTGCCCACTCATCCCGTAGTCCAGCTATATCTACACCTGACATCCCTCCCAAGCTCCAGCCTCCATTTCAACCACAGGCAAGATCTTTTACATGCATTCTCCAGCTGTAGCTCAAATCAAAATAAACATATTATCACCTTTTCCCTAACACTCAAAATAAATCTATTCCTCCTTTTGTTTTTCCTATCTGAATGGCATAATCATTCATGTAGTCATTCGGACTAGGAGTTTTAGGAATCAACTTATTTCTTTCTCTTACATTGTTAATTTCAATAACTCACCAAATCATCCAAAATATCTTCAAAATATTTCTTGAATCTGGCCTCTCATTTCTAATGCTGTAGCTTTTTCCTCCCTTAGTTTCTTGCTGGAAACTATTGTAATAACCTTCTAATTGAATACACAGCCTCTAGTCTCTTTCCCTGACAATTCTACTCACTACAGCCAAAGTTAATGTTTTCTTTTAAAATAATTTAATTATAGAAGTAGTAAAAGTTCATTTTAAAAATTAAAACAACACCCAGGTAGAAAGGAAAAAGTGAGACTTCCTTTCTACCTCCCTGAACTCCCTAAAGTTTGACGTATACGAGTATTCTCCCAGACATTATTCTAAAATATATACATACAAGTATGATTTGCATTATTGTCCTCAAGGGTTCAGTACGTCTGTTGAAATGTCAGGTGTTAATCTGATTCTTCATTTGGTAACCTATTTTGATTCTTTGGAAGCTTTTTGAATTTTCTCTTCATCTTGAGATTTAATCAAGAGCTCTATAAGTCCTTTAACATTTATCCTGCCCAAATTCTGTCTGTCTGAAGATGCCTGTATTTCTTAATCAAAGACTAATTTTCTTCTATTATTTCTTTTAATGATTTCCTTCCCCTCCATTATCTTTATTTTCTCTTTATGGAATTCTGCTGGATGAACTTGGCCTCACGAATCTCCCTCAAATCTCTATCCTTTTTCTCTATTATGTATCATCATCTCTTTTTCTTTGTGATCTACAATCTAAGAAACTTCATAACCTTTCCTCCCATAGGACATAATTAGCCTTCTCCTTTGATTATTCAGACTATCCACTGAAGTTTTCAGTTTTTGTAATTCAATTTTATCAGTGCTATATTTTCCTATTGTTAATTAGGAGTAAAAAGAACTCTTCTCATTTAAACTTTTTCTTAATTTTCCTATTGTTAATTAGGAGTAAAAAGAACTCTTCTCATTTAAACTTTTTCAAATGAGGAAGCTCATTTGGCTTCCTCTTGGGATCGGTTCTATTTGTTTATCCTGATGAAGAGAGAGAAGCAGAGTTCTTTCATTGCTATTTATTTTCCTGTAACACCTGGTGATTCTTGCTGATTAGATCATTTTACAAATTAAGACCTAGGATGACTGGTATAAGTAATGTGCTATGTTTCCTCTGCTATAGTATAGATCTTATTTCTCTGTGGATTCTTTGTAATAAGCGTAGGACCTATGGATGGGAAGATTCCCCTGTAAAACACCCTACCCCCACTCGCAATTGTCAGGGAAGTAAAGGATTTACCCCAGAGTGTTTCTCTGTTTAACATGCCTTCAGTAGGGCAGCTTTTTCTGTTGACCTGACGGCCAACACTTTTATGAATTCATCACTGGTATCTGCCTCGTGTCTGCATTATATTCACATCCATCTGAGGGAGGATTTTCTATCAGCATTCGTAATGTTTTGGTGAGTATTCCTTAAGTGTGGACTGGCTCTTTTGGTTCATTTATAAACTTTATAACTGAGTTTCTTTGGTCAAGTACATTAGAATTGAGACAGAAGATATGTGACTGGTATCACCCAGTGTCCCACCCAGTCATTCACTCCTTCTGACTTTGCAGCTTTGCTCCAGATTAAAACACTGGTACTTAATCATTCCTCTGCTTTGTAGCCATACCTGGGGCATTCTCTCCAGAGATTTGGTGGCCACCTTTAATTCCTGTAATTTCTTTAAGTAAAATAATCATAAGGTTCTGGGCCTAACCATTGATTTGAGATTCATCATCATCAGTTTAAAAATTGTGTCTTTTTAAACAATGTTGTTTGTTACTCTAAAATAGCCTATCACCAAATAGTATAAAAAAATCATCACATATCCCACAATCATATATAATCACATATATTCATATACATTCATACACACATATATAATCAATAAATCTCACTACTATAATAAATCACTAATAATATATTTTTCTTTTTGTTCATGCCTTGAATTAGGGGTATGTGGTAAGAGGGAGAATATTTTTTAAGTATGATTTATAGTTTGCATAAAAATTTCTTCCTGGGAGCAAATTCTCTGGTGGAAATATCTAGGTGTCAGACAATGCCAAGATATCAGAGGAAAGGCGTGTTGTCCTGTCTATTAGAGGAAAAATATTTGGAGCTTCTATTGCTATAGAAGTTTGGAGAAGTGGAAGTGGGCTTGGGAGTTAGGAGAGAGCAAGATGGGGGAGAGGCAAGGACTCGGCAAATGTGGTGAAATCCCACAGTAGCATGGCGGTCATGATGGTTATTGGTGAACACGAATGTCTCCTCAGATTATTTGCCCTCTTAGCTAACATATATTGTGGACATTTCTGTGATCTCTCATCTCTCATCTGTTTCTTTTCATACCATTTTCTGTGAAGTTTATTAGGCTCATGAATGTGAATTTAAAAAATTGAATGCGGAACCTAAAGCGATGCTGAATTTACACATCTGAGTCCACTCAGTGCAGCATGTACAGGAATAGGAGCTCAGTAGGTGAGGAAGGAATAGAAGAAATCCTAGGGTATGTTTTGAACTTTCACAGGCCATAAAACTGGCAAGAGAAGGAGACAATTTATATCTTGAGAGGCAGGAACTTCTAATTAACTATGTTGTCTGTCTTCCTCCAATGCTCGGTTTATTGAAGTGATGGACCAAATTGTTGTACCCTCTAACACCTGACAGAGCTTTCCTCTCAGGGAGTATTCTATAAATGTTCATTATATGCTTAACATATTCCATATTCATGCAACAGACATTCAATAACATGAGAGTAAAAGGGAAGAGGACCCACTAACAACGAAATAGTCAGTTTAGTAAGAAGGTTGAGATTATCAGGTAAAATACTAGACTTCCAGCCTTTTAGATCTTAATGAACTATCTTCCTCCACTGTCAATTGCAGTGGATAAATTAGAGTTAGCTATTGTTATTCCATTTCTGTCACTTATATGCACTCACTCCTCTGGCAAGTAAATCATCCTGAAGGATTTATTCCAACTATTTCAATATGTAATTATTCCTACACAGAACCTGAGAACCATAGCAGGTTGATGAAATAAAATATTTTAAAAATATGTACCATCTAGAGTGCTGGGAAACACGAAACTACTTTGAAATTTATAAATACTGCATAGAGGCCAGGTTTCACTAAAATGAAAATATATGTTTGAACCAATATTTTAGGTGAAGAAGGTATATGTTTTGCCTTGATGTCTTTAAACATTTATTTCCATTTATTTAATCTGTTTTCATTTTGAAAAACAAAAATATCAATACTTAATAATTTTGCATGTAACATTTGATTTAAAATCGCACCTGCTTTACTTGATTTTTTGAAAGACTTCTACTGTTCCTCAAGACTTCCCACTAGAGAAGCTGTGGTTGAATTGGATCTAAGGTAGTTTTTGAAAATGAAATGACTGAAAAAATTTTTTTATGTTAAATGATTATTCTCTGGTTTTAATGAATAAGACACAAGTTGAACGTAGCAATTTACCAGTTTAAGTTCTGGGAGGGGAGAAACAGTTATGGCTTTTGTATCTGCATCTTGGAAATGAAGTTTAATGAGGGTCTGAGGAGGCCATGCCGTTCTCAACTGTGTCATGTCCTGCTCCCCTCCTTTTTCTGGCCTCCAACATGTGCGCATGCTATGCTGAAGTCTACATGACTGAAGAAGAGAGTCAGGCTTTGAAGGGCAGAGCACAATTCTTAATGGTACTCCTGATTCTTATGCTGGGCACTTCCTCCTTACCATTACTCGGAACTCCTCTGCCTATCTCCAATTTGACTCCTCATTCAAACTATGACCCTATTGTACCACCCTTGTCACCCTCACCCCATGGTATCCTGTGTCCTGGATTCTCATTAGAGTTTACTCAGTCTGGCTTAAGAGACATTAAAGAAATAAAATAAAATACTGAGAGTACACCTATGGTAGCTTGTCTTCAAATAGACAAGTAAGTGGAAAAAGATAATAAATTACTGTTTTAAGTCACTAAGTTTTAGACTGTTTTTTATGTACCATGAAATATGCAAAATACCACTTCAAATTTATAAAGCACCAATGATTAGGAAGTCTGCCAAATAGTCAACTTTTAGCATTAGTTGTCCCAGATACACCACTAACCAGGGGTGTGTCTTTGGGTAATTTACTCATCTCTTTGAACCCTGGTTTCCTCCTGTGTAAAACGGTGATACTGTATAATAATAATAGAGCCTGCCTTATAGACCTCTTGTGAGGACTGGATAAGAGAATGCATATAAATTCCTTAGAGAAAATGTGAGGTACATATAATGCTCAGTTAAGTGTCTGTCATTATTTGGCTCATTGACAGAGAATGTATGAATAAGGAAATTCCACTAATGACGTAAAATGTGTTTTCCACCTTCACATCAATGTGATTATTTCACCAAACATCATAATTGGAATTGAAATTTACTTAAAAAGCCTAAAAACAAACAATGAGAAGTAACAAAGAGCATGGAGCTGGAAAAATAACTTCCAAGCTGGATAACTTGAGTATGAGTAATCCAGAATTCACCTTAGCAATTTCAGGGTAAGGCATTTCAGGGATTGGTCATGCTGCCGTGTGTGGATTATAAGGACTTAGGGTCATCTTCCTACATAGGTATGGGCAATCAGAAGAAGGATGTTATGGTCTCAGTTAGGAAGAGAGGATGCACTAAATTCAGATAACACAGGAGGTTTCCGTGAAAGGACTAGGTCCGAAGGTTGTGTCAGGGTATAAGGAAACCACAGGGATAATGCATTATCTGAGGCTATAAAGCAGATTGTTACCACCCCTCAACCTGCAGGATCAAGGGAAGAAGCAACTTCTGAACAGAGAAGAGAGCATCGTGTTGAGTGGAGACCTTCATTTGATGGAGAAAGACAGGGCAAACCTATAGGAAGGAAGCTAGGGGACAAAATACCTTGAATTCCTGTACTTCTTTCCTCTCACCTACCAGGGCTCCCTGGGGCTGAACCCAACCAGAGCCAGAAGAAATCGGTTGTAGTCCACCCAGGTCAGCTTCCATGGGCAAGAAAGGGGGGCAGAGAAGAATGGAGAGAGGATCGATCACTAGGGGTCTGTGAAAGATAACCAACCAGTCAAAGGATACAGGGGTCAAAAGTGGTAAGAGCAGACCAAAGAGCAGATTCATATTTAAATACTTGTATTTTCATAACCTTAATATAATGCTGTGGTCACTTGGACCAAAGGAATATTTGCAAGTTTATTTTCTGATCCATTAAGAATGATTTTGGGAAGGCAAATATCTTCATTTCCTTCTACCATGTTTCCCCGAAAATAAGACCTAACTAGAAAATAAGCCCTAGAATGATTTTTCATCATGACATCCTCTGAACATAAGCCCTAATGTGTCTTTTGGAGCAAAAATTAGTATAAGGCCCAGTCTTATTTTCGGGGAAACACGGTATGCATATACTTCAGTCATAAGGAAGTAATCTTTGAACATTACTCTTGTTGTCACATAAGTGTGGTGAGCAAATAACTATTTCTTCACAAAGAGCTGAGATAAATGCCACAACTGGTCAGCAAAGCAGGAGACTCTTGCATATTAACTTACTTCCCCTGGAGGTTTGATCTGGAAATATTTGGTATATGGCTGTCATGATGGTCTCCAGCACTCAACTATCTCCAGCTCTGCCTTTTTTCATTTCTTCTTGGAACAGTTTTGAGGCCATCTGCTTTTAATACTTCACCTGGCCTCTTTCTGATTCTCTGTTTTGAGCCTTCATTTGCCTCTCTGTAATTTTTTAACCCCTGACTTCAAACTTGCTTACGGCTTTGATAATCTAAGATCTGTTGACTGTATTTAGTTGACTAAACACAGCCATACAGGTGAGTTTTGAGAACATACTCTACATGCCAAGAGCTTTGATTATTTCTAATACTCGGCACCCCTCATCCTGTGTGCATTAAGCAGAGATAATGATCACGGAGGAGACCGTGGCGTTATGCGTGAACATTGAAAGGCAAACTAAGTTGTGCTTCTATATCCACCTGAGGAGTAAGCAGGCCTTCTATATGAAAGTGAGGCAAGAAGGCAAAAGACAGCCTTCAGAATGGTGTGTAGAAGAGAACTGATCTGCAGTGTGGAAATGAGTGAGGGATGAATCCAACTTGTCTTTCAGTTTGGATCATAATTTACTCTAAATCCATGGATGTGAGAAAATTTAACATTTCAACCAGAGCAAACTGTAATGAAAGTCAGGTTTTGGCTGGGTTTGATCTCTTTTCTGATTTGTCAAAAGCTGAAAGCCAGACAACCATCAAAAGGAGAAGAGAAGAAACACATGTGTGACAGTTGAGAACTTGAGGAAGACCTCATGGAGTCCAGAAACTGCTGAGACCACAGAGTGCATTCTGAACTGCAGGTAGCTGAGTTAGTCTTGTGTTCTGAGAAAAACATGACTTTGTGAGCTCATGCAGTGTGTGTGGGAAGCTGCATCCAGGGCTGTAAGGCAATGGGCGTTTCCTAGTTTTTGTTAGAAGACATACCTTTAAATTCCAAAGAGCTAAAGCCATTGTACATAGCACACTGGATGAATAAATAGATGTTAAGATTTCAAGGTTTACAGATGAAAGGGACTAGGTAAATATGAAATTTAAAAATTGGAAGTGTAAGTATCACAGGTATGTGTTATATACAGTGGTGGTAAAGCTACTTTGATATGGGGTAGGATAGACATACCCTGTAAATGGATTCATCATTCTAACTGCATTGGCCTGTTAGAAACTGGCCCCCAAAAATGCTACATTCCAAACACACAACAGTTTTCATACTAAAGTGATTCTACTGGCTGTTCTACTGGCTGTTTTTCTGTTGACTATCAGTTGTCTAAACTTAAAGGGATGGCATCCCTGATCTGAGGTTGCACACTGGCACGTTCCATTAACAAATAGTAAGACAAATGGGGTACATATGCTCCAATCCTCTCCTATTAACTTTTTTCCTCAAATATTAAAACCTAGGATAGAAACAAATTGGTCAATATATTTGTGGAACTGAGCATGTACAACCGGGCAGTGCATATTTCCGGTAACTGGAACTGACCCAAACCTGAGGTAAGATGGCATTTTCCTAGAGAACACCCCTAACTACACACATGACACCCCACACACCACACACGCCCATCTTCATCACACCACATGGCCCCTGATGAATGTTATACTGGGCTGAGGAACTTCTGTCATTTTGATGTGTACAGGGACTTTTAATGCTATAACGACACTCATCCTAGTCATTGTCCAAAAGCCAATTTGATTTCTTCAACATTGATACTTCCCTCTGAATAGCTGTCTGTTCAAAGTTAAAATTATTTATTCTGTAAAACATGACCTTATGGTACTGTATTTTATAATGGTCTTTTGTAGAATATGTCTATCAGAAATCAATTGAACTAAGATATTGTTGGTTTGCTGGGGCCTGCTATTTCTTCATCTCAGGCAGTGATGATTTGTCCTTGTTCCTGGAGTGTGGAATGCTTCCATGGATCAGGATTCTGGCCAACATATGACAACACATTCTTAATTAAATCGCTGGCCATTAAACACAGGAATTAAATGGTACCATATTGAATTACAAGTCCTATCTGCTAGGTTCTGCTTGGGATTACTGCTCTGTTTACGAGAGAAAGAGAGAGACCTGGCTCACTGGCTTTGATAGTGGAAGTTATAGCCCATGCCCTCACAAACTGCGCCAGTGGAAGTTGTTGCTGCTAATAAAGACGCTGAGACTCCCTCACGTCAACACTACAGAGTGGGCTGGGTGTGTACACAGTATAAGGTTTTCTCAGGAGGACCAATAAATCATTGATCATGGCTCTTTCCTTTTCCAAGTTTTCTTCACATGGTGTGGGGCAATGCAAGGAAGCCACTCGCAGACATTTTGCTTTTAGAGAAATACGACTACTGTGTTAGGTGTTTCTAGGAGTAAGCTGGGGATCACTCCAATTCTGTTGGGGCACCGTTTTGCAAGAAGGGCTGGGCGCTCCATTCTGCTTTGCTTGGGAGTAGAGTATAGTGGACAATTCGACAATGTTCCTTAACTATGCATGTCTTAGTTCCTTTAAAAAATAAAACAGAGATAATAATATTGCGTTCATTGACTCTAACGAGCCACTCACTATAAGAACCATTATGAAAGAGAAACCAGCATGTAGTATCCACAATGCAAAGAAGTCCACTAAGATGACAAGATAAACAGTTCTGACCAAGTTTGTATGTGCATAGGCCATGACAACCGCTTCACGACTGTGGTCTGACGGTGCTTGTGAAATGCTCTTTACTGCAAAATGCATTCTGATGATAGAGAATACAAAACATATGTCTTAGAATCCAAGAACTATGCTAGTATCTACCTTGTTTTATAAGTGAGTTTATAAATGGAAAGATCTTAGAAGACTGTCTGGGACATGCTAAGTGCTCAAGAAAGGTTGGCTATTAATACTGTTATGTCTATTATTTATTACTAGGAGAAGGAGAGCAACTTTCCCGAGGTTTTAGCTCTGTAAGAAAAATAAAGAGGGATTATTTTAACTTGTGACTTTAGAATGATTGGCAAGGGTTGAGGAGAATGAATGTGACATTTTAGCATACACTGCCTACAGTTTAGTGGTATGCATAATTCTGTACAACGACTGCACAGACATAGTGCTGTAGTTAAGTTTCTGGTGTTAACTGTCAAGGTCTCCTTATTAGCGGATGACGAAGCCCCTAGACAGGAGTGACCAGACCTAGCTGAGCGCTGGCCCTTGACCAAAACCTCTTATTTGTGAATAATAGCTTCTCAGTAGTAGCATTATTCTAGAAAGCTTGCTGGTCCACATTGGCCCCGTCATCAAAACAAAATTCATAGAGTGATGTGGAGAAGTCTTTACAGCTGTCTGCAGTGGTTCAAAATACAAAACTGAATCAGAAAAATTCCTACTTCATGTCCCTAGATTTCATCAACTACGCAGCGATAGCCCTCTCTATTCACAAGCATTACTAGAACATCCTCTGCTGATGTGTTTAGGCTGTGATGCCTTCTATGATGGTAGAAGATCTCTCTGGCTTTCAAAGGAATAACCAGTTCAAATAGGAATATTCTCCTTATTCTCTTCCCTTCTTTTCTCCCTCCTTCCTTCCCTCCCTCCCTTCTTCCCTTTCCTTCCCTCCCCTTCCTCTCTTTCCTTTTCTTCCCTTTCTCTTCCTACTCCTCCCCCTCCTCCTTCCCCACCACCCCATCTTCTTTAAAGATTCTTTTCCATTAATTGGAAATCCTCTCCTGCTTGTTTTGTATTTTTTCATTAGAAAATACTTCTCCAATTCCAGCGACCAAGGCTAAAAGCTGTCACCTTAGGGGGAATAAAAAAAACTCCTTATTCCTTAGGGTATTTTAATTTTAAGTTTCCTGGCCCACATGTGGATTATGCAACCAGTGCTTGGAAACTTGTTTCTGTGGCCTCATTTACTATATGCTTTTATACAGAACCAGACCTCACGGTTAGAACTCATAACCAAGAGAACAAAGTTTCCATTTGCAACTAGTAATCTTTCTTCTGGGAAAGGTGTTTGATTGGGTGTCTCTATCAGTGCTCAGGTGACACAACTTACTCCTATTTCAGCAGATATTAAATATGACACTATTTCTTGGCTCAAATTAAAATTAAATTGGAAAAAATGATTTCTATTGCTGCATTTGAATATACCAACTGGTAGGAAATTTTTGCATCGTGGTCAGCACAGTAAGCTGTATCAAGTTTCAGACTTATAATTGTATTTTCTACAGTTGTATTTATAAAGCATCTCCTTATAACTGGAGTTCTTGAATTGCTGTAATTATGCCTAAACAGATTCAGTGATCCGTGACGCAGTACTGCCCTAAAGCAAATGAAGAAACATGTCAAGTATACTTAATGTAACTCTACAGAAAAGATTTGATGAAACCTCGGAGTCAAATTCTTTCAAAACAACTGTTTCACAGTAGTTTGCATAATAATAAATTAAACTTCCAAAAAGTACATTCTTTTCCTTCTGAGAGCTTTGCTGTATGGTATAATACTTAGTAGGAAGAAAATGTAAAACCAAAGCCAGTTAATCTAGCTGGGGGAAAAGCCTGGATTGGTTACGCAAATTATTTTTAGCTTTCTTCCTCCTAAAATTATTGGAACACAAAAACAGGGAGTGGTTAAAGTTTCAGGGAACCACTTTCAATTGGCTTTGGCAAATATTTAACAAGGAACCATGAAGTAAACTCAGGAAAATTGCTAAACCATTTGAAAAGAATCAAGCAAACAATAGTCAAAGAGATTTGATTTTTGGAAGGCTTTCCGGGTTGACTGTAATCCACAATAAGGATGACCTTCACACCTCTCAGGTTTAGAAACAGAGGATGAGGAGATCATTAGTTGCAGGAGGAAAGGGTAGAGATGGAAAGAAAAGACTTTTCTTTGGCTTTGATCCCATCCCCTGTAGCAGTGAAGGAACAGAGAGCCAAGTGAGGTAAAAGTTTCTAGAAAATGACAATAGACAGTGACCAGGGGAAAATATGTCACTATACTCCATGGCAGCTGTGATTCTGACCTTGAGATGTAAATCCAGGACTCACAGGATCAAAAACACCTGTCGACATATTTTGTATTCCTTATAAATGATTTGTTTATGTTGAAGCATGCCCTCTCCATAAGCTCTACCATTGTGAAAACTTAGCAATACAAAAGAGAATTGTCAGGTGAAGATTTTAAAGAAAAGAAACCAACTCAAAGGTTTTTGAGAAGGTAAAGGGTTGGCAGTTTATAGCAAATTGACGGCAATAAACAATAAAGTGAACATTTTATAATAATAAGTAACTTTATAATAACATCTTAATGTTTATTAAGATATTACGATGCGCCTGTCACAGTTTCAAACTCTTTCCCTGTGTTAATTGACTTAACATTCATAATAACACTAGAGGTAGGTACTCTTATTATTCCCATTTTACCAACAAGGAAACTGAGGCACAGAAAGGTTAAATAACTTGCCAAGGGTACCCTTCTGATACGAGATAGAGCCAAGATTCACACTCTTGCTCCAGAACCTGTATTGTAAGTTACTAAGCTCTTCTGCTGCTTGTTCTATAAGCATATATATTTTTTTATGCACAAGCATATTTTTAATTCTAAAGGGAGTCTCTGTGACTACCTTGATTTCTTAGGAAAATTTACGTTGGTGTTTGTTTTTTGATTGGTTTTCTTGTTAAATCCAGAAATTTGGTCATTGAAATGTAAAGTAAAATAATGGAATTGATTCCTCAGAACAGATGCTACCGTAGTTTACTACTGCTACTTCACAGCCAGATATCATGACTGTTACAATCAATTCAAATTTAGACTACAGCAATACTCCACATTTGCTTTGAATGTCAAAGTTGCATCTTGGTTCATCAAGCTATCAGTCTGAGCAGCGTTATCATGTGCAGTGTGCAATGGGCCTGTCACAGCATCCTGCTGTCATAGGTTGACCAAGAAGAGGTGACAACGCAGCTGTTATCACTCTCTAAAGTTCAAATCATTAAACACCAACTCAGGGGCAATATTTCCTGTGTTCAGTGATATTGAGTTATCCCATTTCACTCACTGGTCTACAGAAGCAGATTCAATATCCTCATTAATGACGATCTTTTGTCAGTTCAAGTATTGCAGAAGTATAGCTAATTTTTCAAATGAGAATTACACTTGAGTAGATGTTGGATGGAAACAGGTTGAAAAAGAATAAGAAGGATAGTACAGAAGACAAAACAGCATGATATGTCATTTCCCTTTATTAACTCAGAAATCACCTTTGTGGAGGAATCAGAGATAAGGCTGTAGCTCCATTTCATTGAAAATAAAGGTATCGCTCTGCTGCTTAATATCTTTTGATTTCTAGTTCAATGGCAATTTAATGTTCCAGGGAACATTTACTGTCCTCCGTAAAATATGAAAGACTTAGTTTTTTTTAATCCAATGCAAATGTGCAGGGGGAAAAAAAGATTTTTAAATGAGTTAAAAGAAATGATAAAAGAATGAAAAAAATAGGGAATTATACAATTAGATGGTGCCATTTCCTTTGGATTCTGCCACATTTTGCTTCCTCCTACCACTCCAATATAGTGACGGAGGGGAGGCAATTGTGTTGGTGAAATGGTGATATACAACTCTTGTTAATTTTCAGACTTTTCCTAGTTCTAGAAAGGTAAGAAATGTGTGTGTCTAAGTGCAGATACTTTTTCTTAACAATGAGAGACTCATATACAAATTTTTGTACCCTCGACAGCTAATAAACTGGGGAGACCACACCATAAAAGATCTTTGGCACACGACTGAATATATGTATAATAGTCTATTAAGGTCATCATGAATTCAAAAGAAGAACATTTTGAAAAATTCTAAAATATAACTAAAATAACGTAGAAAATTGATTAACTTATAATTCATGAGAGCAAATGGCTAAGAGCCAACCTACCCAATTTGCATTTTTAAAAACCAAGACTTTTTCTGGATGGTGGTTAAGGATTAAACCATGTCATTTATTAGAAATAATGCTGTGGAACATACTAAATACATAATTGGGTTACTAGAGTAAAGTAAAAAGTCAGTATTTTTCAATAAATATAAGAATAACAATTTATACCTGTGTGTCTACGAACCATCTTAAGATACAAAACGTTGCAAACACAGTTGAAGCCTTCTGTGTACCCCTTACCAACCATATTCTTCTCTATCTCTATGGTTACTGCTATATGAAATTTAGTATTTGTCATTCCTGTGTATTTTTCTATACAATACTCTTACTCTATGCTAACCCTGAAATAGTCCTGTTTTGCAATTTTAACTTCATATGGATAAATTTATGCAATCAATATTCATTTTTGTTTTTTTGCAACTTTTTTCTTGGATTATTACGTTTGTGAGTTTCAGACATCCCAATTCATGAAGATCTAGTTCATTTCTTGTATGAATATATAGCACAATTTGTTCATTTTATTTTTCTTTCTAGCTTTATTGAGATATAATTGACTTACAATGGTGTAAATGTAAGGTGTACAATGTGATGATTTGATACATGCATATATTGTGAAATGATTACCACAATAAGGTTAGTTAACATCCATCACCTCATATAATTACAAGTGTGTGTGTGTGGTGAGAACACTTAAGATCTACTCGCTTAGCAATTTTTAAGTACAGAATGCAGTATTATTAACTATAGTTGTTACCATGCTGTACATTAGATCTCCAGAACTTATTAATTTTGTAACTGGAAGTTTGTACCCTTTGACCAGCTTCTCCTTATTTCCTCCATTCCCCATCCCCTCGCAGCCACCATTCTACTCTTCTGCTTCTGAGTTTGGCTTTTTAAAGATTCCACATATAAATGAGATCATACAGTATTTGTCCTTCTCTGTCTGGCTTATTTCACTAAGGATAATGCCCTCAACATCCACCTATATTGTCGCATGGCAAGATTTCCTTCTTTTATATGACTGAACATTATTCCACTGTGTGTGTGTGTGTGTGTGTGTGTGTGTGTGTGTGTACACATTTTCTTTATTTGTGTGTCACCTTTTCTTTATTTATTCATCTGACAATAAACACTTAGGATGTTTCACAATGGATATTATCAAAAAGACAAGAGGTAACAAGTGCTAGCGAGAATGTGGAAAAAAGGGAAAACTTGTGCATGTGCTCTGTTGGTGCAAATGTAAATTGATATAACCACTGTGTTAAACAGTTTGGAGGTTCCTAAAAGAATTAAAAATAGAACTACCATATAACCCAGCAATCCCACATCTGGGTATGTATCCAAAAGAAATGAAACCACTACCTCAAAGAGATACCCATTTTCTTTTTGATGAACATTTAGGTTCTTTCCAGTTTCTTTGAAACAATGCTATGAACAGTCTTATATATGTATCCTTGTACACATGAGCTAAAATTTCTTTTAGGTATGTACCTAGATGTCTAATTTATTCATTTATTTATTCAATATATATTGAGCACCTAATACATGCCAGGCCCGATTCTAGGCCCAGGGGACACACAGGAAGAATCAGATGGAAGTCTCTATCCTCATGGGTTTTGTATTCTACTGAGAGAGAGAGACAATTTAAAAACAAAAAATTAAACAGGTAAAATGTAGGCTGTATCGATAAGTTCCATGGAGAAAAACAAAATAAGAGAGTGGAGTACCAAGTACAGTGGGCAGGACCTGTTCCTTTGCAGTTATGGAAGGCCATACTCTGAAGGTGACATGTGAGGAGACATATAAAGGAGACGAAGGAGCCAATCCTGCATATATCTGGAGGAAGAGCATTCCAAGTAGAGGGAACAGCAAGTGTGCAGGCCCTGAGACTGGAACATGCCTGGCAGGCCATCATTGTGGCTGGAGTGGATTAAGCAGGGGTGAGTAGTAGGGAATGAAGTCAGGGAGATGGGGCCTTATTCCTGTTTATAAGGACTATAGATTTTACGCTGAGTGAGATGAGAAGGCCATGGATAGCTCTGCACTGTGTTGTGATCACAATTTCATTAAAAAAATATTATGCCATGTGCTGCATAGAGTGTGGTGAACAAAGATGGAAACCAGGTGACAGGGATGTAAATATCCCAGAGAAAGATGATGGTGGCTGGGACCAAAGCCTCATGAGTGGAGGTCGTATGAAATGGTAAGATTCTGGATATATTAAAGGTAAAGCCACCTGGATTTACTGGATGGATTGGATGATGTTAGTTGTGAGAAAAAGAGGAGTCGATGATAACTCCAAGATTTTTTTCCTTGTACAGCTGGAAGGAGGATTGTCATTTGTTCACATGGAGAAGATTCAGAAAGAGAAGGTTTTGGGAGCAGAGGAGAATCAGAAGTTCAATTTTAGATACATTAAATGTGACATATCTATTAGATATCCAAGTACAGATGTCAAGTAGGAAATTGGGTTTAAATAAAAATTTAGGATATATACATACATCTTTAACTTTATTGTATATCACAAATTGTTCCCAAAATTGTTTGCACCTATTTACATTTCATGTTAAAGAAACAACACTTGTGAATTTTTCATATTGATAACCTGATAGTACTATCTGGTGTCTCATTATTGACAATATTCTTTAACAAAAACAATACTCCTAAGCCACCTGACTTTTCACTTTACAAGCACTGCATATTCATAACCTACTGGCTGTTGCCACATTTTCCTGAGCCAAAGTGGTCCATAAATGGTATATACCATACACCATTAGTAAGAAAAGTGATCAGTGGCTTGTTTTTACATCTATTTTCTTTTTATTCATACATTAATTGAAACTTTCCTAGGCTAATAATGATGACCTAATAGGCATCTTATGGTTAGATATGAGTAATTGTACTTAGAATATTAAACATGCTTGGACTATTACTGGATTCCATTTTTACTGAAATAAATAGGTGTTTAAAAGTGTTTTGTTTTGTTTGTCTTATGAGGCCGTTCATATTCCCCTTACAATATAATTTGAATATGAGGATCGTTTGGACTACTGTTTATGAATTGGGAATTATTTGTTTTGTTTGTACTTATTTGTTGGAGAATAGTGCCTTCCCACGAAGGAGGGAGGGAGGAAGAGGGAGCGGGAGAGGGAGAGAGAGAGAGAGAGTGGGAGAGAATAACTATAAATGGCTATGTTTTTTTAATATAGAAAATGTTGTGGAAATTATAAGGATATATCTTTAAAGATATTTGGAATATAAATTGCAATCCTAGAAGATTTTTGAATATGTCAATTCTACTGATCTCCACTTCCGGAGCTTGTCAGTAAGCCTTGCACAATTAGCAAAATAGCAGTGACTGTGGCTAAATTTTCTCTTGAATCACTGTAGTACATGATCAGGAATCAGAAAACCTGAGTTATATTTCAGTCTTCATGACTAATTATTTTGTTTCTAGGCAAATAATTTCATAGTTTTCTATCTTAGTTTCCTTATATTTAAACACTTTAGAACATGATTGCCATAATAAAGTATTTTTAAAAGTATAAAATGAAAAATATAGGACTTATTTTTATAATACTAGGGTAATTTTGAACTAATAGCCTTCATGATTTTTCTGGTAACTCACAAAAGTTGAGAACGGAGAGAACGGGGAAGGGGATATGTCTTTATTAGTTGTGAAGGAATGCGTGAGAATATAGAACAACAGAACATAATCAGAAAAAATATGAATTCTGACTTGATGTTATTTAATGTAATAATTCAAACTGTAAGATAATTTGCATGTAATTTAAGTAGTGTCTAAATTGTATATAATTTCAATTATTACACACAAGGGTTTCTTCCATCAGTTTTTCTCTGTTTCGCTGAGTTTTTGTTGGAACTATGCAAGAGTCGAGGAGGAAAATAGAATTTTTTAAGTTCTATTTGTGGTTATAACTGGTATTTGTGCCAGCTGTACTGATGGGAAGGTGAAGTGATTGTATATAAAGTAGAAATGGCTTGAAATGACTGGCCTGGCTTTGATCCCACTGTTTCCATCAATCTTCCCTTTCACCGGGGCTACTTTATCTCTAAGTTTCACTATGTCCAGGTTCCCAGACCAAATGGATTCTACTTAGGCCAAACTTAAGAAGCTCCAGGCCAGCAGCTCAGTAGCCCAGCCATGTCAGTCTAGCAATTTGTTTCCCTATTCTGGACCCAGCACAAGTTTACTGACTGAAGTCCTGCCTCATTTAATCATGTCTGAGTCTCTATTCCTGCTCTGCCCTATTGTCCTTTTGGAGCTTTGCCTTTCTCTTAACTAAAAGGCTTTGCCTTTTTCCTGACTAAACTCTTGAAGGGTAGCATTTTTTCCCCCTATTAACCAGTCGCTGTATCTGGAATCCTGATACCTGTTGCCATATTTTCCTGTGGTGCATTCATTTTAAGTAAGCTTGGACGTTACCATTGTCCACTCACCTCCCATATAGTTGCCAACTTTTCAACACTGGGTGGCCCTATGCTTACCAGCCAGTGTCTATTGGGCCTTTGCTTGTTGCTTGTTACAGGTTCACTTCCCACTTCACCTGCTTCTGGGACCTTAGGAGGCAGCCTACCACACAATAGGTCTGTCTAATCTCTGAGTCCTCTGGACTGACTCAGTATGAGTCAGGCTCTTAAAGGCCCCAGTGCAGGAAACTCTTTGTTAAAGGTTTTCTTCCTTGTGAAAAATTTCCTTCAAAGACAATTTTCTCTTTAGGCTATCATAAGTCTCATGTGGAAAAGGAGCTCATGGGATGTTCTTTGTCATTGGGTGCACTTATAAGTGCACGGTAGAGAGAACCGGAATCTTTAGAAACAGAAATTAAGAAACTCCAATGCACACTTCCTTTGCCCCTCAAAAACAAAACAAAACAAAACAAAAACCCTCAAAAGAATACAAAAATGACTAGCTAACTAAACAACAGAGCATTCTCAACAAAGACCTAATTACTATAGAAGGGCATAACTTGAATGACTAATGAACAAACGTTGGTCATGAACATTGGTAGACTGAGAGATGGCAAGAGAACACTAGTTAATAATCGTGTAGCTGCTAACTAAATTAATGCCACTCTCCCTCTATAAGAAGAAAAGAGGCAGAAGCATGAATTTGAGGGCCCTCCAAATGACCAAAAGTTTAAGTGAACACTGGTATACCGTAGTACTTGTGGTCTGCTCACCTGAATTAATCCTTTGATGTTAAGTGGATTAATATTTGTTATTTTTGAAAGGCATGGTATGCTTACTTGCCATGGTAATACATTTGGAAAGGGCCTATTTTGGAGGTAAATGTAAGTGGAGCCTTATGTATTTATTATAGATCGAAAACATGTGGAACTGTTTGAGAGACATGTAAATGTATTTCTAATGAAGAATGATTTGTTTCTGAGATTAGTGGGTTTTCAAAAAGTTAAATGGATTCCAAAAGAAATATTCAATTCCATCTCTAGCATAGGCAAAACTGAATGAAAGAGAAATTCTTCATGGGAAAGATATATATGCAGAATTTAGGATGACATATTTAATTAAATGAACACATTAAGAAGTTTTCTACTGCCCCCTGCTGTCAGTTTCTAAAAGAAATGTTGTAACATTATAGTGAAAGCTGCCTTTGGTGAATTAGTTGAACAAATTGGTTAGGAAAAAAATTCACTGCCTCTAATTACACAACTAATGCTAATACTTGTTCCACGTTTGTGAGCAATGACTTGTCAAACTGATAAACCAACTCTAACAAAGCGTGTATTAGTGGACGTAGGATGAGAGGTAAAGTTTTTGATTTGTGAAATGCTGTGTCAATAAAAAGTACCAGTGCTTTTTAACTAATGGTGTCTACTTTACCGTTGCTCCAAATTTCATAATTTTGAATTTACTTTTTAATATTTACGTAATTTAGGCAAAACACTCTTGATTAATAAAAGCAAAACTTTCAAAATAAATGAACGAATGGTTTATTTTTTTAATAGTCAAATCCTAATTTGAAATGTTATTTTCATTTTGGTGTATGAAATCAAGACACAAGAAATAATAAAAATCATATGTGATACTAATGCAGCTGTCACTAGGTGCTAGATACTATTTTATGTTTGTCACATATTGTTTTATTTACTCATCATAAAATTGAATGAGGTAGGAATTGTTATGATTGTTATGATGAAGAAACTGGGTCACAAAGTAAGTTGCTTAGGTGTCACAGATGGGAAAAGGTGGAGCCATGATTGGAAACCCTACAGTCTGACGCCCGGCTCACTCCTCTTAACCTTCTGCACAGAAGATATAAACTCTGCAATTAAGGAGGAGGAATTTCTAGAAATTGTAATGGACATGGTAGTGTAAGTGTTTACTGACTCCAATTAACTGCACACTCACCTGATTTTTAGTTGTTTTTGCTGTACCCATGCTCTAGTGGCCGGAGACTGCATGAAGAACAGAACTGTGGCACTCTGGGTTTGGTTTCTCTTTCTTTGTTAGACCAGTTCTTCCCTCCTTGGTTGCATCACACCAAAGACATGTGGGTGGGATTACCTTATGTGACCGTGTGCCGATTTGGCAAACGCCTCAGACCGGATTATATATTGGGTGGCTATTCTTGTGGTTGGCATCTTCCCACCTGTGGCCTTTCCTCTCTGTACTGTCAGACAACTTCTAGTTTTAGCCACACTTTCAGCCATCTCCAGCAACTCACATTCAAATTACACACACACTTTTCACAGTACTTTGAATAAATCAGATGCACATTTTAAGTTTCCCTGGCTGTTATTGATGTTGGAATCTGATAGGACAACCTATTTGTGCTCCTTTATGCCTGTCCAGTCCTTTGCCTTCCCACTTAGTCAGTATCATGTGGTTCATTACAACAGATACATCCCACCAGGGATGGCTAGTATTTGTAATTCTGGGAGGCTTTGGCCTTGCAGGGATTTGAGAACACTACCTCAGTCTCCAAAGGGCTAACTATATAGGAAATCTCTTCTCTCCCCACATTAAAGCAAAACCAACACTCAACAAAAATCGTTTGATATTCATCATAAAAAATTCTTACCTGACTCGAGGAGTTGGGTTGCCAGTGACTCTACACTCCAAATAAACTCTGCTTCCTTCTGCCACTTCTTGGCTCCTCAGCTTCTGGATGAATCGAGGGGCTGATGGGAAGTGGAGTGCATTCTGGGGCTGTGGGTGAGAGATGCTATTGCACGGCAGTGCCTCATCCCGGTCTGCTCCGTAGCAATGCCTGGCCTCAGGTAACTTGACCTCGGCTTCAATCTCCTGTTGGTCTCCGGTGGGGCTCTGGCTGGCTGAGGCACTCATCAGGGCAGAGGGCTGATTTTTAGGAGACAGGTACCCACTGTCTGGTGAGGAGGACTCCCCATTTGGGCTTCTGTTTCTTGGCTTTGCTGCTTCTCTAAATATGGATGTCAGCTCCTCGATGAAATTAGCCGCCTTGTCACACAGCTGGCTCTGGGAGCCAGCCTTACCTTGAAATGCTGGTTTGGACTTGACGCTTGTGTCAGGAGTTTTTGTACCACGTTTTTCAGCCTTTCGGAGGCTCTGGATATAGCTGGGTCTGGCAAGCAGGGGTGAGATGGCAGGTTTCCTCTTTGAACCAGGTGAGGAGATACTCTCAGTGTGTTCTCCTGGCCTGTTATCTGGAGGTCTTCCCGAGGAAGTTGGCTCACACAATTTGGTGTCCTTTCGGGAAGGATTTTCACAGAGGCTTCCAGGAGAGTTGTTGAAAATCTGTGAAATTTCCTTTTCTGAGTCAAAATCTTCTGTCTCAGAGTTGGCTATAGCTCTCCGGGCCAGGTCAAGGCTCTTGTTTATCTCTTCCTGGCTGAGAAAAGCAGATAGTTCAGGGAAGAAGTCAGCATTCTTGCTGTCTTCCTGCATGTCTGACAGGGAATCATAGAAGGAGTCATGGGAGGAAGTCTCTGACATATTTGAACAGTCTTCATACACTCTGTCTGCTTTCAACAGGAAGGCCAGAGGCGCTGGAAATCAGTTTACTTCTGTTCTGAAAGACAACATAGAAAGAATTGCCATTAGTAGTAATTTGTGTGTGTGTGTGTGTGTGTATTGCCATAATACTACTAATTTACAAGTCAGGAGAAACATTACAGTGAACAATATATACAGCTGACCCTTGAACAACACAGGTTTGAACTGAGGGTTTTTTTCAATAATACAGCCGGCCCTACCTATCCTTGGGTTTCGCATATGCCAATTGAACAAACCATGGTAGAGAACTATTTTTGCATTCCCAACTGCAGATTCCCAATTGCTAATTTGCAATTGGAGATTGAAAATACTGTTTTCCATCCGTGTTTGGTTGAATCCCCAGATGCAAAGGTCCAACTGTAGTTAAGTTGTGGGGGAATCAAAAATCATGTGTGGATTTTTGACTCCAAATGGGGAAGAGGGGTTGGCTCCCATAACACTTGTGCTGTTCAAGGGTCAACTGTACTTTTAAAAAAATCAGTTTTCTCTGTTCCATATGTTGAAAGAAACATTAAGAATACTTGTATTTATCATTTATCATCTTAATTTAATATTTGCCCGTAAGTGAATATTAAGTATCTTGCTAACCAGCACTGGATAATTTACGATGTTTATCTCAGTAGGCACTATGAGTGCAGCAGGGTATTCTGCACTTCTCAGAGCCTCTTTCCCTTCTGCCCCCACTACACACCTCATGAAAGCTCTAATTTCATTAATTATGAGATTAGTAGCTCTTTACTAAATCTGACCCTGCTTATAAAAATAACCACAAAATATGTTTTGATTCCAGTCTTCATTTGTTTTCAATAAAATATTTGAAAACTTATTGTCTCCTCCTTTTTTTTGTGTCCAGTCATGTGCATTCATATTCATTCATTTAACAGTTAACTCAACACATAGTTAATAATCACTTATAAAGTGCTAGAGATGCAGTCATGCTGTAGACCAGGAATTGACAAACTTTTCCGTGAAAGGCCAGGTAGTAAATATTTTTGACTTTGTGGGCTGTTTGGTCTCTGGTGTAATTACTCCAATTTGCCACTGGAACATAAAACCTGCCACAGCAATGCATAAAAAAATAAGCATGGCTGTGTGCCAATAGCATTTATTTATGGACACTGATATTTGAATTTTACATGTCAAAATATTATTCTTTTTTATTTTTATTTTTTACAATGGTTTAAAAATGTAAAACAAAAACAAAAACAAAAAACACTCTTACTTTGCAGACTATACAAAAACAGGCAGTGGGATGACTTTGTCACAGAGACTGAAGTTTGCTGACTCTTGATCCAGACTGATGACATAGTCGTTAATGTTCAAGGAGTTAAAAGACATGTGGTGTAGTAAAGAGGGTGGAGTACAGAAGACATTAAACAAATAATATACAAATAATATAAAATTTGGATAACGTGTCAAAGGAAAGTGCAAATAGCTTGGTTGCTATGAGAGCCTTATCTAACCTTCAAGGACGTGTGAGAGAACGATGTGCTTGACGTTTATATGCGGAAATTACCAGCGTTAAATTAAAAAGTGTTTCATTATCTGGAAAATAATTGGGCAGCAATTTAAATTCCACTGCATTTTGAAGTAAATATTGTGAGGCAATGACTCTCTTGTTACTCTAAGCGCGCGTTTTTTTCCTTCTATATGTCGTTCATAGAATGACAAAAGGAAGGTCTAGAAAACCTCAGAAGTGATCTTTGCCTTAAGATTGAGTTGGGAAGTCAACAAAGGAAATTGCTGAATGTGAGTAAGCTCAACTTTCTAAGTTGGGTCAGGAGTAAACTTGGTGAGACATTCATTCTCTGGAAGGTAAGTATGCCTCATGAGGATAGAATTGAGTTGCTTTTCTAGAAGCAGGTTCCCATCTTGGGATTCTGGTTAGTGATGAGATTTTGTTTTATTAAGTGAAACGTTTTTTTCTCTCATATGACCCAAAAGAGCCAGCTTGCATTTGTTTTGACCCCTGGAAGTCTCTAGTCTGAAAAAGCATTATGTAGAGGGGTTCCAGAAATCTGCTTCAAGGATCTGCTACCACAAAGGATGCAGTGATTCATAGAAGCTGCTAACTCGACAGAAGATTTGTAATCAGAGATCCTAAGGCTCATTATGAACCTCTGGATCAAGAGTCAGCAAATTTCAGTCCTTGTGCCAAAGCTGTCCCACTGCCTATTTTTGTATGGCCTACAAACTAAGAATTTTTCTTTTTTTCTTTTTCTTTTTATGTTTCTTTAGTTGAATGTTATGCTTGTGTCTTAGATGCCCTCTTTGAAAGATTACTCACTTTGTTGAGCCTGAATTATGAGATTCTCCATATTCTAGCCCTATTCTACCTACTAAACTATATTTCCCACTGTTCTCCAAGTAAAGCTTACAAATGCATTAGCATGGTCTCATCAGTGTTCCCTTCTTCATCGACCCAAACATTACTCTGATTCTTTTGTCCTGTCTGTGCTCCAGGATGGAACCATTCTGATCCCTTAACAATTCTCTAAATATAGCCCATATATGGAGAAAAGTTGTATTCGGTGTATTTTGAATATGTTTAGTTCTAATTCACTTTTTGTATTGAACTCAGTGCTGAGAGAGATTGGAGAACATTTTGTCAACCACACCTGGAGAAGGCTAAGCTGAAAATCCATGTAGATGTTGGAAACCAAACCTTTGATTCTTGAAATGACTAAGTTTTGAAACAGACTCTGGAATAGATGTACTGCATAGAAGAGAATTCCCCATTCAAAGTGTATTTATAGAATATGACATGCAAAGCAGCGTGCTAGGCACTGAAATATGATTTTGAATAAGACAAGGGTTCTACCCTCATTGAATTTAATAGTCTATAAAGGATACAAATAAGTAATAAGCATATATAATTTAGTGTGTCAAGTGCTATAATGAGAGAAGAATAAAGTGCTATGTTAGCATCTAGAAGGGACAACAGGTTAGGCTCAGGTAGTTTTATGGCAGACATGAAGCCTAAAGGCTGATATGTAAAGGATGAGGAAGAGTCAGGCAGGTAAAGACATATTGGCAACAATGTAGACCAGAAGTGTCCAAACTTTTTTCAATGTTTTTCACCAAGGGCCATATGCGGTAAAACACACAAACAGCCGGGCCACTCACTCGAGGTGAAGGACGTATTGCCTCACCTGGTTTATTTTAGTAAACTAAATATATTTTTGGAATTTGCTATGGGCCAATTAACAGTGGACCATGGGCCACAGTTGGCCCGCGGGCCGCAGTTTGGACACCCCTGGTGTAGATAGTCACATGCTGCTGAACAACAGGAATACATTCTGAGACATGTGCTGGGCGATTTTGTCGTTGTGAGAACATCATGGAATGCACTGACAGAAACCTAATTGTTATAGTCTGCGCATGTCCATGTATGCGCTGAGCTTTTATATAGCACAGTAGCTTTTTGGACACCAGTAGCACTATTAACACATGAGTAATTATAGTGTAAGCCCTGACAGTTGGTTTTTCTTTCTGTAATCCAAGTGACTGAATCAAGTTTGATTGCCGAAGTGTCCACTTCAAAGAGGCATCCTTTACAAAGAGGCATTTGCTTCAACAAGGGCTATCTGAAATAAACACATTACCAGCCACAAGACTAATAAAGAGTCAGGAACCTCCCCACACTGAGGCTCCTTTGTTTTAGATGTTGGCTGACATGTGGGCTGCTTCTATTTTTCTCTTCCTCGTGCTTTAAATTCTTTTTCTTTCCTTCTTTCTTCTTCTTTCTTTCTTTCTTTCTTTCTTTCTTTCTTTCTTTCTTTCTTTCTTTCTTTCTTCTTTCTTTCTTTCTTTCTTTCTTTCTTTCTTCTTTCTTCTTTCTTTCTTTCTTTCTTTCTCTTTTTCTCTCTCACTTTTCATGATCACAAAGAAGCCACATTTTTTTAATTGACAGCTTAGTCTCTACACACATTCAGTATTGCACAGATTATAAGTGATTTGGCAACTATATTAATACAAACTGATCAGCATAAAGCTACTGTTCTAGGTTTTGGTGCATTTTGTGTCAGGTATTTTAGTAATTATGACAAACATCAAGGAACTCATCTACTTCATAAAAATCACCTTTGAAAAAAAAGCGTATATGTCCTCTCGTAAAACACTTAATATGTCAAAGCCAGGAAAATCAGTAATTAAATGACAAAAGGAACACTATTAAAGAAAAGTTGGTAACAAAAATGTTAACTTAAAACATTAAGTTTAAAATTAAGTTTAAGCAACTGGACTTTCGATCCAAAAAGTGTATACAGATTGGGAATTTTAGGAAAAGCCCCTTATGTTCTGCTTCACAATTACTACTACTTTCCAAAATGGTATTTCTGGATTGCTACAATGTCTTGTCTACTAGTATAAGCCATTACTTCACAGTTCCAAAGAAACATCATGGTAATTCATATAAATTGGTTTTAAAACAAGATTCTTTCTCACTCAAAATAAAATAATAATATGATCTCCATTAAATTACACAGAAATCTTATTGAAATGTCAACCAGATAGAGAAGCCAGACCTATAATTTACCTTCACTGCCTGCATCAGAGCACCAGGTTGGCGTGTCACCTGCATAGAGGGGGAGACAAGAGTAGTCCCCACTTTTCAGTGTGGGGGTGGACACAAGCCCTTCGACTGCGCCAGGGTTTACTTTCCTCAGGTATAGAACTGAGGGGTTGGCTAAATAAATGGCTTGTAAGAGGCCTTTCGAATAAAAGGATCTAAGTCAGCTTGAGACTCCACCTTGAGCAGAAGTTTAGGGTGGCAAAAGAAGTGGATGGAAAATGGTGGGTTAAGAATTCTTACCTTTTGATGCCATCATTCAAAACCACTCTGCATAGCAGTTCAAGGAAATCTTTGTTTGATACTTTCGTCTAATGGCTGGTGCTAATAAAGGATAAGCAAATGAGGTGTCTGACATGACATTTTGGATAAAAATGTAGAAAGGCATACCAAGTTTGGTTAGAAAAACAATGCACCACCATGTCACATCAGCCGTCAGGACTTTCTGCCTCTGAATTTTAAGAACCATCAATGTGGTCTGGAGATACACACTGAAGCCATTCAACAGAGATTCATGGAGTGCAGGACACCTACTAAGAATGTGTTTCCCGAAATCCTCTCAGGCAGGCAGCTTCCACGAAACTGGTTCTAACAGAAAGGATGTAAGATAATTCAGTGCAGGCTAGGACTTCTTTTTTTTTTTTTTTTTCTTTACCACTCAGAAAAATAAACCAAAGAGAGTGAAGTCTTCTCATTTTCTGTCCCCTGAAAAGAATGCAAATATCACTTCTTCTGGAATATAACACACTGGCTTCATTTTCAAAATGCATCGCTTTATTTTCCTTATACGGCAGCCATGCATTAAAAACCTTAAGCACGTGACAGCTACATGGTTTCATCAGTAAGCCCAGGGCTTCCACAGGCTTTCCTGGCACTTTCAGTCAGAGTAGTCCTCAGGGGTCAAATAGTAAAGCTTTCTCCACAGCCACACATTCCTTTGATGTTTGGTTACTGAACGCAAACTCACTGGAAAAGTTGTCTTTAACACAGTCTATTTCTGTTAAAAGTGTTATCTGTGCTTTCTTTCCAATGGATACTCTGACTCCATCTTGAACAACTTCTTCATCAGAATCTGCTTTTGTCTTTGTTTATTCTAGAGTATCAGAAAGGCCATTACAACCTCTGGTTCAGTCGCCAACTCTCACACCTACATGTTCAAGCTTATCTTAAAGAAGTTTTATCTTGTTTACTGCTCAAGGTGTCAGGGTGAAGGTGGCCCGGATGGGTGGCCGCTTCCTCTTGCCCACGGCCAGGACAGTGGCCGGGAATAACGAAGGTGACGTCCTCATTATCCAGGGGCCTGAGTGCCTCCAGCCAGAATTCAGCCACCTCAGCCTCTCTCCCTGGACACAGTGGACACATTGATGCCACGAGCACTGGCACAGGACACCCTTTAAATTCTTGTTTATGTTTTAAACTCACCAATAAAGAGTGAGCCCTCAAAACTCTAGACCCCTGTCATGCGGGGACTCAGCTCCCGCTCTACCACACAGAACTCAGGACATGGTGAGGCCAAAAAGGAACTCCCGTAGAGCCATAGGTAGGGGAGTCATACCACTATATTCTCGCTGGCGGTTGGGTTGGAGACACAGGAAGCAGGAGCCACATGACCCGCAATCCGCCATCTGCTTCTCTGCCAATCAACCAACCTGACTGCCTAGCCACGGCAGTTATATTAGTGGCTAATGGCTAACTGGTAATCATTGATGGCCACTCAGCCACAGTGGACGGCCATCTGATTACAGCTGATGGCCATCTAATAACCAAGCCAGCACCTTTCCACGTGAGGACGAGAGCCTGGAAACTGCTCTCCTGGCTCTGTCCCCATAGCCCTCATTCTCAAAGCACGCTCCACACTTGAGAACAGTCTGTGTCCCTTGGCGTGTCTTGTATACTCCAGGGCCTGTAAGCAAGAAACTCTTTTTTCTTCAAAGTTTTCTAATTACCACGTGAGGGCAAAGTTTTCTAAGTTACCACGTGAGGGCATCTTACAATCGGAATAAGAAGCACAAGGGTCTGGCCAGTTGTAACATTAGTTTGGAGAGGGGAGGTGTCTGTAGGAAGCTCCCAGGCCTACGTGAGTGCCCCAGGCATTTTTAGCTGATAGCTATCGATTGACAGAGATGGGCACAAAACAGTAATGCCTTATGCCATAGCACTCCGACTTTACGACAGCTACGTCATCACTCGGTGATAGGAATTTTTCAGCTGTTATAAACTTATGGGACCACCGTGGCATATGCTGTCTGTCATTCATTTAAATACTGTTATGTGGTGCTTGCACAAAGTCTTGGATACCTGAGGAGGTATGGCAAACTCAAGTAACTGAGAGAGGTTCAGTTAAACAGAAATCTATCTGGAGATGGGGAAGATAGCCAGAGATAAGGTTAGAAAACAGGAGTGGGCTCAGAGAGCTCCTGAAGTCATGTGAAGAGCTTGAGTTTTATCTTATGGGCAATTGGGAGACAAAAGAAGACTGTCAAGTAAGTGTGTGAGAAACACCCCAGAGTTTCAATTTAGCAATATGACTGATTGCAGCCAGGGTTTAGGATAGAGTCAGGGGAAGACGAAGCAAGATGAAAGGAAGAAGTCAGTGAGAGGTCCTTTGTAGTATTCTAGAGGTTGTGTGTGTTTATCATTGTTTTATTTTTGGTTGCCCATTATCTGAACCTCCTTCTTAGTTTTGAGTAATTCCTCATGTTATGAGCCTCAGAAACTGAGTTTCCTTGTCATAATGTGATGTGAAATCTCCAAATATTTGCTTTCCCAGCGCCTTGGAGTCTGGGCACAAGTCTTGGCATATAGCCTAGACTTGGCCATTAGATGCCTCTGTCTTGGACTTTGAAGCAGGTCCATGCCAAAACTATTCTGATAGCTAGACACTGATAGTGGCTTTAGAGGCAGCAGCATGGAATGTTCTGTGGTGGTTGTGCAGAGGGATATCCAGGGTTGGAGATGGAAGCTGTGTTGTAGACTTTTCAACTGTGGCAGCAGGGATAGCCACACATGAGCCTTTTTCTGGCACAGTTCTGACTGTTGACTTGTCTCCAGCATAGACTCTGGGCTTCATTCTGTGAGTTGCCACTACTCTTATCAATAAAGCTCTTTGTGCTCAAGTTGACCAAAGAATATTTCTGTTACTTGCTACTAAGAAACCCAATCGATAGGAGATAAAAAGAGATGATGGAGATGTGAACAAGTGACATTGAGATGCAAAACAGTGGACTGAAACAATAGAAGATAGAAATGACAGAAACTGATGATTGCTTAAATGAAGATATCATGCAGAGGCAGGATCATAGAGTTCATAACCACACAGTGGGATTGATGGTGCCTTTAACTCACATGACACAACTAGGGAAAAAAGTTTTGAGGAAAAAAAGTTTCATTTTGATTTGCACTTTTTGCATCTGAGGGGACTCTGGGACTTTTGGTGCTGATGTCTAGAAGGCAATTTGAGATAGTGGTCCAGAGCCCAGAGAAAGGAAAGCAGAGCTGGATCGGGAATTATTAGCCCATGGGTGGCAACATAAACTGAGGGAATGGATAAGGTCATCAAGAAACAGAGAGAGAAAAGAAAGATTCCTTTAGGGAGTTGGAGGGAAACCAGGAGAGTGGGGTGTCATAAAAGCAGGGTAAGACATGTCCCATGAAAGAGGGGGTATCCTTTTGATTCAACAACTGGGAAATTGAGCACAATTGGCAACAGCAATTTCAGTGTATGTGATAGAGATGTAAATCAGATTCCAGATATGTTGAGAAATTATGGAAGAAAAGGAAGTGTTGATTCCAAGTACAGTTGACTCTGGAGAAGTTTATAGAAAGGAGGAGAGGGAGTGTAGCTGGACAAAAGTATGGAATCTAGTGAGGTTTTTTATTTATTAGGATGGGACACAGGAATATGTTTCGATGCCAATGGAATTAGTCAGTGGAGAAGCAGCAGAAAATCCATGTTAGAAAGTGGGGATTTTATATACACCAGGTCTCCCAGGATGTGAGGTGAAATGGGTTATTATAATTTAAATGGCTTCAGGTTGGAAGGGGACAGTTCTTCCATTGTCAAAAGAAAGAAGTAATAAAGTGTGTGTGTGTGCGCGCGTGTGTGTATGAGAGGAAAAGAATGAGAATCTGGATAAATTTGTTACTGAAGGGGAGCTCTTGTCTTGAGACTTCTGCACATTTGGAATTTTATGAAGACAGGAGAGGATTTCAAATAGCTGTTGTAGAGAGGGAGAAATTTCCTTAAGAAGGATTTATGGGCAAAGTAAGGGCTTAGTTGAAGTTAGATGTGATGTATTTATGGTGTCATTAATCTGTGTGATGGCACAGTTCTCTCCACCAGAGCTCAGCTGTCCAGGTGAAGATGTGGAGTTACAAGATCCAGTGACACACAGGTAAGATGGAAGGGAAATGGGCAAGGTTGTTGAGAATATTGGCAAGACAGGGATGGATTCTAAATCTATACTGGATTGGAGTTCATGGGTAGGAGTTTGAACATAAAAAGATTAAGGAACTAAAGACCCAGGGAAAACAAAAGAACAGTATAAGGATGAGTAGAGATCTGGAAGGATGCATTAAGATAGTGAGTGACATGGCTGAACGGATCATTTTAGAGGCAGAGCCTTTTGACTGCTGGTTTCATTTAGAGTGTGGCCGTGTGACTATCTTTGACTGTTTTTGTAGAATACTGTCAGAGTTTAGCTGCAACAGAGACGGTATGATTGACAAAGCCTAAACTATTTATCCAGATTTTTACAGAAAACGTTTGCCAATCCCTGCTATAGAACATCAGCTTCCTAATGAACTCATATAACACACGTAAGCACGAATAATGATGATCGTGATAAACATAATGGCTAACAGTGGACAGTTTACCATGAGGTAGGCATTGTACCAAGAGCCATTATGTAGAGTATTCCATCTAAAATTCTCATAACACACCCAGTGTAGAAAGAAGGAAACTAAGGCACAAAATGTAAAACAGCCAAGAATTAAAGCCAGACAACGACGCCAGAGATCCTGATCTTAACCATACACTTTACTACCATGATTTTATAGTATCTTAAGCAATAGATCAGACTAATAAAACTGCATCCACAATCAGAGTTCTGCTACTAATTTCATTATATTTAGTGCAAACTGAACACCAAATAATACGTTTTAAGATTTCACAAAAAAAGATGAGGAAGCTCAAAGCAAAGTTCTGAATGATGAAATGGTTTTCAGTTCTTTTTTTTTTTTTTTTTTTTAAGTAAGGAGTGTTTGCCGGAGGCAGATGAAATCACCTGCTTATTAACTTATATTTTGGTTTTAAAGAGGCGCCATCTGACGGGATCCAGTTGTCAGGATTAGGTGTAGCTTAAAAACTGCTTGCACGGTGAAAAATAAAATAATAGCTCTATGGCATATATGGTTTGGGGTTAATTTGCAAACCGAGTTATTGCGGCTAGGACATGCCTATCCTCTAGGGAAAAGGCTCATTCACTGTGGATGAACAAGGGAGATTTCCGGGTGGCCCAAGCTCACTGGAAAATTATGCTGCAGAGATGCACATGTCAGTCAACACCCCAAAATGAAAAGGTCATAATCAAAAGAAATACAACTGCAAATATTTCCATTATTTCCTTGAGATTTCCTGTTTTATTTTAAACAGTGCTTTTGGTAATTCTCTGCTGGTGTGATAGACACAGAAATGAAATATACTTCAAAGAACTAATTACGCAGCTTTTAAAGAGTAAAAAGGAAGTTAGGTAAATGCCAAAAACATTAACATATTCCAGTTTAGCAAGTAGAATTGAAAGATTTTGAAATTTTGAGGAATCAACTCTTCTCCTACACCTTTAAAACTTTTGTGCCCCCCGCCTCTATCCTCTTCTCTTAAGGAATTTGAATTGCCTGGAAATGCCTTTCTTAGTCTTTTTCTCCTTTGTGTCTTCTTCATCGTCTTCATCATTAATAATTTAGCTTAAGTTTTACTTCCCCTGAAACCCCCATAAGCCACAACTATTTTCTAATGTCTTGGACTTCGTGTAGTTCTTGCTCCTTCACTGTAGGAGAAATGGCTCTTATTTGGCCCTGCTCATTTTATGGTCACTGTTTCTTTTTTCCACTTCCCTTTCCTGGAATGGCAAGTGGAACTCTAAATCAGTTAAACAACTGTTTTATCACTGTGCACAAAGAAAGCTCCAAGGAGGGTAAAGATGAGCCAGGCATAGTTTGTTTCCTTTAATGGTTTTACAATCCAGTAGGAGGGATTTAAAGGTATTATATTAGCCAAGAGTAAAAATGACTGAAACACAAAGAGGAACATGATAATTGATATTAAAATAGTTTAAACAAATTGCTATAGGAGATCAAAGATGGTAGGAGGAATCATATTTACAAATTTGGTCATATCACTCCTTTGGTACTTTTTTTGCCCATTGGTACCCCTGGCTGATAAGAGAAGGTCCAAAGTATGATATACGGGTTATCTGCGGGCCTCTGGACAGTTTGCACTGATGCTCTCCAGCCTTATGCTCCATTGTCACTCTGAAACATGTTGCAGTCATGCCTAACTGGCTTACTCACCATTCCTTCAATAGTCCGTGTTCTTTCATGACTCCATGCCTTTGCACATGGTGTTCCTTTGGCCCTTCCCTTTTGTTTCTGTGTTTCAAATCCCAGTTCATCCTTGAAAACTTTACTTAATTTCACTTCTTTTTGGTGCTTTCTATGATTCCCTAGTCAGTATAATCAGCTCCTTCTTCCGAACATGACACTTTGCATGTTATTTTATTATATTAGGTTGGTGCAAAATAATTGTGGTTTAAATTTTTTAAAATAATTGCAAAAACTGCAATTACTTTTGCACCAACCTAATAGCATTCATCTTGTTGAATTATAAATATGAGTTTAGAGAACGCTTTCTTCGTTAGACTGTGAACACCTTGAAAGCAGGAGCTGCAACCAACAGTCTTTGTATGGGTACTGCTTGGCACAGTGTCTGGATCATGGCAGGTGATGGAGAGAAGTACATCTGGTATTTGATATTAAGAATTCTACTTTAGGTTCTCTCAAATTGTATCATGGAGGCACCTACAGATGTCCTCATGGTGTTCTGAAGGCAAATTCTTCCATGTGAAGTTTGACATTTATGCATAATGCCAGACTCAATCTTTTTAAAATACTTAACTTATAGTTGACACAAAATATTATGTTAATTTTAGGTATAAAATTAATTGATTTGATGTTTATATACCTTACAATGTATTCACCCTGGTAAGTCTAGTAACCATCTGTCACTGTACAAATTATATTATATTTGTATATTATTATATTATTGACTATATTCCCTGCAAACTCTTAATCTTAAGCAAACATGTGGTGAAGCAAAGGTTTGGGAGGGTCAGCAAATAATGCAAAGCATTACAGATTCCTTTCCACCTTGAACTTCAATAGGCAATTTGTCAGCATCTTTGCTTATCCCAAGCAAATAGTGCTTTCAAATGTAAACTTTCATGGCCAACTATTTTGTTAAAACACTGTGCATACTTCATTGGTTTTTAAGGAATTCTATGCCACTTAATTTATAGATTATTTCTAATTGTAATTTTATGGCTCGCAACTTCTCCGTAAATTAATATCATCCAAATTTTGTTGGACTCATGGTCTGCTATGAAATATAGAACATGTAAGTTTTCGTAGTTTATATTTGGATGTGTATATTACCCATTCTGACATAAGCATTTTTATCCTAAATTGTCTTGGCATTACTATCCTAGTATTCAGGAAAACATTTATTTTTGAGTTCCTGAATATGTAATATACATGAAACGTATAAAATTCACATACATGTGTGAACATATAAATAATAGAAAAGAGAGACACATTTAGAAATTATGAATAACATTTGTTTTGAGAGTTGCTGACTTCGGATGGATAATGATCTGAAAACCAGATCTATGATATCCAGAATAATCCTCTATTTTGTCCATCAAAAAATACTCTGGGACATTCCTGGATCCCCACGAAGCAAGGCACGATAAGCTGTTGAAAGGTACAATATTTCCCTGACTTTGGAGGAACTTGGGGAAGACAAGCCATATGCATGTGAAATAGCAGAGTCTAATACAAAACGAAATTCAGTTACAAACAATAAAAGCTCGCCTCCCTGAGGATTTACCATACAGCAGCTTCTGAACTGTGAATTGCCTGCTGTCATATAGTGAACCATTTGGTCCTCAGTATAATTGATGGGGTGGGTATAATTTTTCATTATTTCTATTACTGAAACTACAACATAAAAATGTTCAATTATTTGGCTAAAGTTGA
Organism: Rhinolophus ferrumequinum; assembly: GCF_004115265.2. Taxonomy (NCBI): domain Eukaryota; kingdom Metazoa; phylum Chordata; class Mammalia; order Chiroptera; family Rhinolophidae; genus Rhinolophus; species Rhinolophus ferrumequinum. Next base: position 36,649,310 of record NC_046301.1, read on the forward strand.
ACCATCAGGGAATCGTAGACTTAGAGTTGCAACCTGCATTTAACCACAAAGTTTTCTTTCCCGTTGGGAATATTAAGATTATTTACCTTAAGAATTTAGATAAGGGGAGAACATTTGCAATCTGTTTATGGACTATGGACCTTGGCAAGCTACTACAGTTTTGAAAGACAAAGTGTTTGATATTAGAAAAATACTTTCGACAGGCACCAAGAATCCCACAATATGCCATACTATATGGGCCGGGCAATTTAGAGAGTCCAGACAGTAATGTTCCAAGAGGCATTTAAAATGTATATATGGTTAGACAGAAATACATGAAAAAGGTTGGAAGAACATGCGCCAAACAATGAATGCTTATTTCCTTTGTGGTAGGGCTTAGGTAGGGATACGGTTGAAGGGTGGGACATTTAGGAGAATCTTTTGTTCCTTATTGCACATTCTTGGAAAAAAGTTAAAATCGTGAGTGATTTTAACATTTAAATTTAGTCCTTTTATTTTTTATTTTCATATTTAAGCAATTACTAAAAAAGTAATTAAAAAAAACTGTGGGTACAAAGATTCAATACTAAAAAATATTCTAAAATAAAGCCTCAACTATGAAAGCCAAAGTTGAAAAGTTTTGAAACATTTTTCCTCTTATTTGTGAATCACAGGCAGGCAGTCCCCAGACTAAATTTCTTCTGCTGAAGTAATTTTGTAGGCACAATATAGAACTCCTCTTGCCAGGGTGCCACATCAGCAAACTGAAGCTTAGATCGTTCTGTGTCCCTGGAAATGCTCTGCTTGACCAGCAACTCAGTCTATCCAGCCAGCCAATCCCCAAATGCCAAGCCATCTAAGCTCTATTCGTATTGTTTGGTTCCTTCTCACCCCAAACAAGGTGGACACTGTGGCCCAAGCCAATCATATATTTTCTAATTTTCTCTCCCTTGCTCTTTATTTTTAATCCAATAAAAGCTTCCTGCCTTTCACCCTGTCAATATTTTGACAGTTCTCCCAAAAGAAACTGCTTCATGAAGTGTTAAAGTTAGTTTGTGTCTCCTAAATTGCCTTCCTTCCTTCCTTCCCCCAACCTTTATTTATTTATTTTTTGGGGGGTAATGTTCATTTTCATCAACGGTGCTATAGAACAAAAGTCAAATATGAAAGAACATACAATCTTATTTGATGCAAAAAAGTGCACAACAATTTTATAATCTATTTCTTAATAATACATTTGGATTTCTACTTTCTTTGTCTTGAAGTGAATTGTCATTGCAGGAATATATGTCATATTTATTCCACAGTTAAAAATAGCCCCAAATAGTATATTAATCTCAATTTCAGGGGCACAATATAATAGTTCACTGAATGCTCATAATAGCCATATAAATTATTTTACAGAGAGAGTGTTTTCAGTTATCCCTGGTGTCTTCTTTGGATTATCATCTTTTCCTACCATATTGAATCAGTTGTAAATATCTAGAATTTACTTCAAAATCATCCATTTCCACTGCCATTATATTTATTCAGGACTTCATTCCTCTCGTCTAAATTCCAAACGTATTTACCAAATATGTTTCTATATTTTCTAATATAATTTAATAGTTACAAATTATAGTCAGAGCTGTTTTTCTCAATCTTTGTTTTCTTTGCTGGAATTGTAACTGAGACACAGCCATGAACTCTAGATGGTCTAAATTCCTGACTGGACCTCAGTTATTACAATACCCTTTGATATCCTCCACATGATTATTCTTAATGAAGTGGAGGCCCTTGCCTTAGCCTGGAAGTTTTCAGTTGGTATCTCTTTAAGAATGGGTCAGATTTATTTTGAAACTTGGCTAACGTTTCCCCTCTACATTTTTAGAAAATTAGGTAAAGAAATCTAAGTGATTGTAATTGTCCAGTGTAATCTAGATACTTATTCTGTTGTGAAGTATGCTATAGGACCACTACAGTATTTAGTTTTAGTAATAAAACAGAGAAGCTCAGACAGAGAACTGACATAGAATCCCCAGGATACAGACCCTAATCCATATCAGACACTAGACTACGAGAGGACTAATTTGTATTCTAGGAATATGTAATCATATATTTACAGAGCAATTATTGGCTTGATAAATCTCTTAAGCCTTGTCTACTGTTAGCAATAATTTGTCAAATAGACTGATTTTTAAAATCTGAATAATTGAGGTGAGCATTCGAGTCCTTTCTTTGAGGAAAAACTATGGGAAAATACATTTATTATGTAATAAGGATTTAACTTCTGCACATACATGATTGAGTAATAAAATGTTGTTAGGCAGTGGTCTTTATATGTGGTCACATTATTCATAATAAAAGGCAATTAGTACGTTTAGCAATTCTTAAAAAGTAATATGAGCCTGAAATAATTTTGTGTTAACCTCATATATTGGATCCAAGACAATTTCGTGTGTAACTTAAAACAACATGTTATAAAATTATTCTGTGATGTTTAAATTTGATTGGACTGTAGTTTCCCTTAGTAAACTTAGTCTTTTTAAAAACATATATATATATATAAACTTTATGCATACATATAATTTAAGACGTCTACTTTTACTATCTCAACAGATTTTTTAAATCCTTCGAAAGTATAATAATAACTTAAAATGTTACTAAAACCTAAAGTATATCATTTAGGCCATCAGTATTTAGCATAAATATGGGTGAATTAACTACCTTATTTTCTGTAAAACAAAGCCCATACACAATCTTGACAAAAGTTGGTTCAATAACTATATTTAATCCTTTTGGAATTGATAGCACCAATTTAGCATGCTTAAGATTATAATAGAAAATGAAGTTATCTGACAGCATAGGTAGAAATAAGGCCTGCAGATAAATCTTACATATTCTCTGTTTTTGGAAAGATGACAAAATTCCCATTACTTTTCTTCTCCAAATAAAAGAAAAATCAAGGCATCTTCTAACTAGTATTATATCTTCAGGCAAACTACTATTATGTTTTTAACTTTTTTTAAAAAATTAACAAATGTTGCCTTGCTAGTTAGTTAGTATATTAAGGTACATCTTACAGACCTTTTCAATCCGTGCTTACTTCAAAGACTCCACAAAGGTGATGGATTTCAGATGAGCATTTCTTTTCCGGGGGAGCAGAGGTTGGCCTCGCCTATTCATTAAAGGCTGCTTGGTCTGTGGTCACTTTGAGGCAACTGTGGCCTCAGAATCGTATCTGTCCTCTTACTCCACTCAACTATATTTGGTAACTGAACTCATGTTTCCTCAGACTGCCACCATCAGGAATTCCAGCAGGGAACTGGGAGGCAACCCCAGGTCTGAGGGCTGGGTTCTTAGAAATTAAAGGCACTTAGTGTAGAAAGAATTTTTTTTTTTAGAGCTAATAAACATAGAATTTACACACATTTCCCTACATCCTGACCTTGTGACTGAAAATCATTACCTTTCTTTTTAACATATTCTTTATCAATTAAAAGGAGAAAAAGTGAGACTCATAAGGAATGCTCTTCTTACTATAATCTTCTGCTCAGTACGTTTAAATTTTAGTCATATGGTAGATTATCCTAAAATAATGAATCCAGTAACTATTTAAAAATTTAACCACCAAATTGAATGGAGAGTCCACTGTTCTCTTCAAGTTGTTCATTAAAAATGATTTTATGACTATGATTAGTATTAAAGACATAGTTTATAGTAGGATTATGTAGATATAAACATACAGGGAATGAATTTTATACACATTGCAACATTGAGTTCTTAGCCCAACGCGTAGCACATCATGAGCATTCAAAAAAATATCTGTTGAAGAAGTAAATGGTGAATGACATTGTTCAGGACAAGTATGAACCCTCTTACAATTGTAAAAAGAAAATGTTTTCAAGCCATTTTCTTACTTATTCTGTAGAATCTCACTGTAACATACTCTTAACATTTCAAATTTCCAAATAACAAGTAGCAGTAATAAGAACAGAAAGCTTTTCTGTTCCATGGTCAGGTAGCAGAGCCAAATTTAAGGGGCAGAAAATAATTACACAAAACTTCCTAGTTAAGTTCATTTGGAAATGAAGTGCTGAGTCTTCCTTTGTCTGAATAATACTATTATAGTTGATCCAGTTTCTTATTTGAAGAAGTTTTTTCTGATGGTGAAACTCTTATGAAAGTCTGCTCTTGTACTTTACATGCAAAAATGATCATTTAGAAATGGTGCTTCTTGAAACTAGATACTTTGGGGGCTGTTTCAGCCACTATGCTCATTAATACATGTTTTATTTATTTATTTTTAGCTTTTATTAAATTTATAGGGGTGACATTGGTTAGCAAAATTATACAGGGTTCAAGTGTACATTTCTATAATACATCATCTACACGTGACATTGGGTGTTCACCACCCAAAGTCAATTCTCCTTCTATCATCGTATACTTGACCCTCTTTATCCTCTTCTACCACTTCCCTCCCCCATTACCTTTTGATAACACTAAACTGTTGTCTGTGTCTATGAGTCTTTGTTTGTTTCTTTGTCTTGTTCTTTTGTTGCTTTCAGTTTTATATCCCACATATGAGTGAAATCACATGGTTCTCTACTTTTTCTGTCTGACTTATTTCATATAGCATGACAATCTCAAGATTTATCCATGCTGTCAGACATGGCAGTATTTCATCTTTTCTTATGGCCAAGTAATATTCCATTGTATATATGTACCACATCTTCTTTATCCAATCATCTACTGGATAAAGATGATTGGATAAATCATCAAATGAAGGACACTTCGGTTTCCATGTCTTGGCCACTGTGAATAATACTGCAGTGAACATAGAGGTGCATATAACTTTACAGATAAATGTTTTCAGATTTTTGGGGTAGATACCCAGAAGAGGGATTGCTGGGTCATATGGTAATTCTATTCTTAATTTTTTGAGGACTCTCCATACTGTTTCCAGAGTGGCTGTACCAATTTACATTCCCAACAGCAATGTATAAGGGTTTCTTTTTCTCCACAGCCTTCCAAAAGTTGTTATTACTTGTCTTGTTGACAATAGCCATTCTAACAGCCATGAAGTGGTATTTATCTCATTAGAGTTTTGATTTGCATTTCCCTAAGAGCTAGTGAAGTTGAGCATCTTGTCATATATCTGTTGGTCATTTGTATGTCTTCTTGGGAGACGTGTCTGTAGAGGTCCTCTGCCCATTTTTTAATTTGATTATTTGTTTTCTGGTTGTTGAGTTGTGTGAGTTCTTTATATATTTTGGATATTTAGACACTTATCAGAGGTGTTTGAAATGGTGTTTTCCCATTTGGATGGTTGTCTCTTTGTTTTGTTGATGGTTTCTTTTGCCGTGCAGGAGCATTTTAGCTTGATATAGTCCCATTCATTTATTTTGCCTTTATTTCCCTTGCCCTTGAGGTCAAATTCATAATATCCTCAGTTAAACTCAAGGTCTATAAGTTTAGTAGCTCTGCTTTCTTCTATGCAATTTATTGTTTCAGGTCTTACATTTAGGTCTGATCAATTTTGAGTTAATTTTGGTATATGGTGACAGATGGCAGTCTAATTTCATTCTTCTGCACGTGGCTTTCCAATTTTCCCAGCACCATTTATTGAAGGGGATTTCTTTTCTCCATTGTATGTGTTTGGTTCTTTTGTAGAAAATTACCTTCCCTTATATATGTACGTTTATTTCTGGGTTCTCAATTCTATTGCATTGGTCTGTGTGTCTGTTTTTCTGCCAATACCTTTCTGGTTTTTGTTTTGTTTTGTTTTGTTTGTTTGTTTTTTTTTTTTTTTAGGGGAACAGGACTTTATTGGGGAACAGTGTGTACTTCCAGGCCTTTTTGCCAAGTCAACTTGTTGTCCTTTCAATCTTAGTTGTGGAGGGTGCTTGCTGTTCAGTTTCAAGTTGTTGTCCTTTCAGTCTTAGTTGTGGAGGGCGCAGCTCAGCTCCAGGTCCAGTTGCCATTGTTAGTTGCAGGGGACGCTGCCCACCATTCCTTGCAGGACTGGAGGAACTGAACTGGCAACCTTGTGGTTGAGAGCCCACTGGCCCATGTAGGAATCGAACTGGCGGCCTTTGGAGTTAGGAGCATGGAGCTCTAACGGCCTGAGCCACCAGGCCAGCCCCCCTTTCTGTTTTGATTATTGTCACTTTGTAGTATAAATTGAAGTCAGAGAATGTGATACTTCTGGTCTTGCTCTTTTTTCTCAGTATTTCTTTGGCTATTTTGGAATCTTTTATGATTCCATATAATTCTGATAAATATGTTTTAAAGTTTATACTAATAGGGGGGAAAAAACCCACGTGTTTTATGTCTTCTTCCTAAACAAATAAACAAAAAACCCTAAGATAAGAGTAAAAAAAAACCAAAGTTTAGAAATTGGGGAAGAAGACAGTAGAAGAGTGGTCTAACTAAATTAGAAAACTTAAATGCATACAGAAGGAGAAGCCAATGAGAAGTAAATGATTTTCCTTACCGTATCACAGAGGGGCTCAGGAATTGAAGGCACGCAGCCCCTCCTTGAAAATAATTTTAATTGGCTACACTGGATATTGCTGGGAGTGAGACAGGAGGTGAAAATAGGGAATTGGTTGAAAGAATCCCTAAGAAGCAGTTGAACCCTATACTGCCCCGTTTCCATTTTAGATAGCCAGGGGACTATCCCTGCTCATGCCTAGAGAAGATGGGAAGTTTATTCTCTGGAAAATTTAGAACAGACAGTCTCCAGTGTCAGGGACACAGGACACAGAAGATGGAAAGGATGAGGCACTGGAGGAAATTTCTGGGAGCTGCATCAGAGAAGGGAATAGGGGCTTCAACTATCTAGTGCTGTATTTCTAAAAGCTAATAATGATGAGAATATGGAAAAATAGTAATGTTTGACACATCTTGTATTGTTGTGGGTGTCTGTTACACTAATATCGGTACTTTTTGTGTGTGAAAACGTCATAATCAAAAATAATCAAAAACCTCTGTTGTGTCCAAGGCAAACTGTGGAAGATGTTATAGGAATGAAAGTGTTGTAATCTCTCCCTGATATTACCTTAGTTATGGAAACAAATTGCTGAGATTAAGTAGGCAAGTGGTTAAAAATGCCACACATATGATGAATATGTTAATAACAATGTTATTATTATTAATTTTAAGATACATGGATGCTAACCATATAACCCAACTATCATCTCAATGTTTTAACAGATTTTATTGTTGTTTTAATGGTAAATTATGTGGAAGCCATCAAGTTCCCCCCGACCCCGGAGACCAGACTGCAGCCAGGCAATAATTTGTGTAAATCCCGGGTTCATTTACAACCCCATCTATATTGTGTGTTGAGGACATGTACACTCATGCTGATATTTTTCTCTTATGAAAACATTACCAGGAAGATGCATATTCTTGCAGTTTCTAGAAAGAAAAAAGATGGCTATGCAATCCAATAAATGTTCTCTGTACAGAAAAACAAAATTAATTCTAATGAGTTATTGATAAATTAGTGACTCATTTTTTCTTGTTGTTGAGTCACTCACAAATGAATGAAAACGCATTTTCTCTTCCTCTTTCCAGGACGTATATTCAAGTTTTAGTGTGTTTAGCGTTCCCTTGTTAATAAGAAAAAAAATCACACCTTTTTATAGAAAAGTTAAAAATAGAATGTGACATTGATCTGTCAAAGTGACATTGATTTATATGAGTGATTGAAATAATATTGTTAGATTATCTCAAGGAGATGAGGGCTGGTGTTTCTAGGGGAAGGTACTGGTTCTAGCCTGGGAGAGAGTACAGTCGGGTTCTTGGGACCAGGAAGGACAGAGGGGTGCTGAGTTCTCTGATGGGCCATGACACTGAGCAGGGTCTGGGCATACATGTCTAGGTACTGAACATTATGTGTCATGACCTTGGGAGCTGCACTGAAAGAGGTGGATGACTCTACTTTCTAATGGGCCATTGGGTCTAGAACAATAAACCCCACAATCTCGGTGGCGATCATGTTGGACTGACAAGAGGGAGGCCTCTGCCACATTTCTCTGGGATGCCAGGTTCTTAAATCGTGCTGTAACACCAGGGGAGTGATAAAGCTGTAAGAAGAAAAAAAAAGGAAAAAGAAAAAAAAGATAGCTTGTGGTCCCAAGAGAGACCTGAAAGCTAGATATAATTTTATTTAAAAAGATAAAGAAATGTGACTTTTCTTGTATAATGTGCGCAGTGCAGCAAATCATGCTTGTTTCTAAAACTAGAAGAATCTGGGAAACAGAAGTTCTTTTCCTTTGGAAAGATTCTTGGCCAAGGTTCTTAAGTTATTATAACAAAGTTTAATTGATATTAAAGGTGAGATTAGTGCATAGACAGTAACACAGTTTGCATTTTGATAATTACCCCCAGATCCCATTTCTGTGCATCCAAATTGGGAAGTGAGATCAGTGACCCCTTCTCTGGATTTCAGTTCATCTTCCAAATGATTACTTCCACTTATAAAAATGTCTGCCCTTTTACGTGCTTACATTTGAGCCACGCATCCTCCATCCACTCTTTCAATGCATCCTCCATCCACAATTTTCAATTAAGGCTTTGATCTAGTTGGGCTCTTGATTCTCTTTACTCCAAGTGCTCCCAGTATCTTGTATCTTGGGTGGTGTCAGCATCTATTTGTCTATTTACTCCACACTGTAGCACGTTGGTTCTTTGACCTGCTTTCATTTCCCTTCTTCTTCTTACAGATGACATAAATGGACCCGCTCCACCTCTCAAATAATTTATTAGTTACCTACTGTTTCATAAAAAAAAAATGTTTAAAAAATTAGTGTCTTAAAACAATCAATATTATTTCACGCATTTTCCCATCTGAGAATAAGTGTACTTCAAACCATAGCCAGTCTTCCTGCTTCTTCGTCTTCCTTTGTATCTGACTTGAAGACTTGTCAGAGAATAAGCTATGCCCCAAAGATGTGTTTGATTAAACTGGTATGTCCACCTGTATGTAGCAGTAAACTTCAGATTTGTCCCTCATGAGTTATATTTTAGGAACTGTGGTTGAATCTCTTGCATATTTGTAGCTCGAGCCTCTGGGTGGTCTTTAGATCACATGCTTTTGCTGCTTGAGATGTTGGCCAATTTCTGTATGTGCAGAACAATTAATAGAAAAAAAATTTTATCACAAAAGCAATAAAAGTAGAGTTGAAGTTGTCTGTGAATAGATTCCATAATCCATTTTTATATATATAAGTATTTGAGCACAGTTAGGTATTATGATCCTTAATCAGAAATTATCCCATTTTCAATTTGGCTTATAGGGCTCCAGTGTAGAGAAGTTTTGTTCTTCTGGGCTTAAAAGCCAGTAACATTAATTTCAAAAGCAGGTTTTATTGAATTTAAGCAAAATTAACATATCTTTACAAAGAGAGAATAACATGGATATCAGACTTAATAAAGAGAGAAAAGTGCAGATTGCTACTTTGAATAGTAATATAAAATCTGAAAAAAATATTAGTAAATAGAAGTCAAGATTATATTAAAAGAAGAATACGCATAAGATGCTAAGGTAGAACCATTCTCTTCCCATCCCACAAAGATGGAAATTCAGAGCAGATGTTAAATTTTGTCCAAATACTCATTGATAATCTATGGAGATAGCCATATAGCTTTACTCTTTTGACTTATTAATATGGCAAATTAAGTATTAGATTTTTGGATGTTAATTAATCCAATCTTTATAACTTTGATACAACCCAATTGTCCACGGTGTACACGTATGTATGTACAATTATATCTATATGTCGTAATCTGTGTCTCTAATCTCTCTCTTTTTCCTGACATATGGATAAAAAAAACGTAGTTTCCCTGGAAGATAACAGTAGTTAATCTGGGAGAGCAAATGCATTCTGACAGGGGTTGTGAATAGGGTTGAATGGGAGAATTTACTCCAATGTACATGTTTTATTGCTACTTTAAAAAATGGCATTAGAGGGTAAAAATGGCATCAGAGATTATCTTGATTATCACTCTTTTTACTCCTTCTACTTGTCCTTATTAATAGTAATAATTTAAAAAATGTACTTCCTAATACAGTATAACAAGAAGTAATGTGGAAAAGATATCCCAAGTACACTGCTAAGTAAAACAAGCACACTGTATACTAATTATTATATCTGGAAGGTAAGATTAAAAGAAACTTTCAATTTTTCTTTTCCTTTTTGTATTTGAAATTTGTTGTGCTTGCATTGTACTTACCATCAAAAAAATGCAGCAAAATACATAAATTAATTAATTAATAATCACAATCAGCCTAAAGTCATTTTAACCTTTTTAAAATCTTTTCTTAATTGAGAAAGAAAGTTACTCTCTACCTACTTTTTTTTTTTGAAGTTCTTTGGTTATAAAATAGAGAATAAAGAAAGAAATTTTGATTTCAGTGTGTTTCAGGTCAGAGAACTGAAAATAAACTTCGCTGATTTTTAAATATGTTCAACAGAGTTTCTGCTGCTGTGGGTCAGCTCTCTTGCCTGCTACTTTGCAAATCACCAGATCCATTTACAAGTGGGCATCTTGTGCATGTGAGCCTTCATCTTAATCTGGCTAACTTTAAAATGTCATATCCTTTGACCCACTCTATCCTAGATCTGTTCTGAGGACACGATACTTACTACAGGAAAAGCTTTATGGAAAACATGCTCAAATTCACATTGTTTATAATAGCAAAAAATTGAAGCAACTTAAATACAAATCATGGAACAGCTTAGTAAATGCATGGAATTTTGAAGTGGTCGTAAAAAGAGATTTTTCCAGTGCTTACATTAGCACAGAAAAGAGCTCATTATATTATCCTAAGGGAAATAGGCAGAAATCCAGTAATTTTTACAGTTTGAAAGTAACTTTAAAAAACTTAAGAATCTTTTCATGGCTGAAAGTGTTAATGGACTTCGTATACTATTAAAAAAATATATGAGGATGTCACTAAACTGTATGAGGCCCTTTTTTTCCCATTAGAAGGTAAAGGCAAATCTACCAAAATAATTAGATATTTAAAAATGGCTTTGAGACTTATTTGACCTAAATCAAAACTCACAGCCTTTTCCTTTTCTGAAAGTTCGCATTTTACACGCCTCATAGAGATACTTGTGAGAGAATATCAAACTTGAAAGTGGAGTGGTCACTGCCAAACAACTAGTGACAGCTGTATAATAATTTCAGAAGCTGCTGACCAAAGGAAGTCTAATGTGGAAGGATGTGCTGTCACTCCCTGGGAAAACAGAAATGAAGGAAGAATATGATAAAGGAGGAAATCAGCTGTTGGACCAAAGAAGGATTTATACATTGAAAAAATGCCAACCATTGAAGACAGTTGCTGTGCCACACAAAATCCCAAGGTCTGTCCATCATCTACTTCTGTTGGCCTAGCAATTTGCTCAGCTATTGCTATTTTGGGATGGAATTTTCACAGAGCTGGCATATCTTCAGCCCCCGAGGTTTCCTCTGATTGACTGATCAACAGGTGTTGAAAAAGCCTGTGACAGAAATATTGCAGACACAGTCAGTGCTCTCATCTGACTTCTGTAACTGTGACTGTAGTTTCACAGGAGTGTATCGTTTCTTAAGAAAGCCTTTCTGCAAGAGAAAAGCTGAACAGATTATTTACATTTATAGGGAATTTTCGATAGATACAGCCTATGCATCTCTTAATACCATGTGTATTTATGATTTAAAAATGGAATATTGTGCTAGTGATTACACAACTGAAACCTAAATGAATATGAATACAATAAGCTTTTCAAAGAAATGTTGTGAAATCCTAAAAATTATTAAACTATCTCGACTTAATTTTGTTTCACAGGCAAATTATCACAACAGCTATTCGGACAGTGTTCATATGAGTATTAGAGAAAAAGACAAAAAGAAAAAAAACACACATAAAATTAGATTTTCAGATACTTAAGGAATATAATTTGTTATACTATTTTTATACTAAATTTCATTTCTTGATTTTTAAAAAATTCATCCAAAAAAAAAAAGAAACACATGTATATAAATTATTCAAATTTTTGTTAAAAAAAAGAAAATTTAATAAGGCCAAACTTCTCAAAGATTTTACCATGCCCTGCTTTCCTATAGTATTCAGAATAAAAGCCAAAGTCTGTATAAATTGCCTCTTCACCCTATCTTTGTGACTTGATATTCTCCCACTCTCACCCTAGTCTTTCAGCTTCAGCCACACAGATCTTTCTGCTGTCCTTGAACCAGTGGGTCTCACTCTACCTTAGGGCTTTGCTGTCCCTCCACTGGGCATGGTATCTCTCAGAGAACAGAATGGTGGGAGCTCTCACTTCCTTCAGATCATTAGTCGAAAGTCACCTTCTTGGTGGGAATTCCCCTGTTTATCCTATCTAAAATTTAACCATCTTTTTCCATCAATGTTTTATATTCCTCTTCCCTGTGTATTTTTTCTCTTATGGCTTATCTTTATCAAACTCAATGTTCTTTTTACTTCTCTTATTATTGCCTACATTCTCCACTAGAATGTAAGCTCTGAAGGAAGGTTTTTTTCTCTGTTGTTGTTTGTTTGTTTACTTTTCCATCATCAGTGCCTGGGACATAATAGAGTCTCAATAAGTACATGTTTGGTGAATGCCTAGAAAGGAATGACTAGAAATATGGTGTTTGAATATAATTGGTTTGATACTACTGTTGTCACTCAACACAAGGCTTTTAATACTTGTATCTGCCTCGTAACTCAGGGAAGGACATGTTATCGAGTGCTTCTTCAGGATTCCTAGTATTTTCTGAAGAGAATACCACTACCATTACTACTACTACCACTACTATTTTCATCCTATTGCTTTGTACTTATCCTCTTTACAAAAAGGAAATCATTTAATCCTTTAACAACACTGAGTTAGGTCATATTATCCACATTTCATTGATGAAAAATTGAGCCTAGTTAACTAACTTATCCACTGTTGAAGCTGATATGTGATGGGGTGGTATTAGATAGATCATCTGAATAAAAGCATACGTATTTGTCACCATGAAGCTATGGTGTTTTGGAAATCTAAAAAGAGATGAAATATAAATAGGCAGATCTAATCTGAAAGCAATGAAGAAATGTTAATGGATTTGAAACCAGCAAATGACATAATTAGGTTTACATGTTAGAGAAATTACTCTGGCAGTAGAGTGGAAAAGGGAACAGAGTGAATGGGCTGGAGCCAGGAAGTAAATAGGCTGTTGCAATAAACCAGATAACAAAACATGAAGCTCATTCTAGTCAGTGGAAGAGTTAAAAGAAACAAAATTTAGATATGTCATGAGCTAGAATTTACTAAGGGTTGAGAGAAGTGAGGAACCAACAATAGCTTCTAGGTTTTTTACTTAGACAGTTAGAAATATTTGATGGTGTCATTAACCCTGATTAGAAATGTAAGAAGAAAAATATATTTAGAAGAGAATAGTATAGCTGAAACCAGGGATTAAGAGACCCTTTCAAAGAAGAGACTGGTATAAAATCTCAAATATTGCCGAGAGGTCAATAAGTCAAGGACTAAAGAGCATTGTTTGGATTTGCCAGTCAATAGATAATCATTGGTGATATTTGGCAGATGAGCTGCAGGACAGATCTGGCCTAGAGGTAGACCAGATCAATCATCTGTAGGAGTTTGAAAGGGAAGTAGTGCTGGTGGTGAATGTATTAACCCTGTAAGATACCATACTTAAAAGGAAGAGATAAAATAGGGCCGGGGCTCATTCTTTTTATTGTTTTAAAGATGAAAGTTACTTCATTATTTTAATGGAATAGATTGTAAATGTCAGTTGTATTGGATTTCTGTTACTGTTGTAATAAATTACCATAAACTTAGGGGCTTGAAATATACCAATCTGTTCTCTTACAATTCTGGAAGTCAAAACTCTAAAATCCAGGTATTAGCAGTGCTGTGTTACTTCTTAGGGCTTCAGTGGGGAAATTTGTTTTCTTGCCTGCACTACTTGGCTTGTAGCACCCTCTTCCATTTATAAGCCAGCAGCCTAGCACCTGCTCTGTCCTCTGACCTCCTGCTTCTCTTTTACAAGGATTCTTGAGATTATATTGGGCTCATCCTGGATAATCAAGTATAATCTTTCATCTCAAAATCCTTAAACTAATCACACATGCAAATTTCTTGGTGTCATATAACGTAATATTCATAGGTTCTGGAGATTAGAATATGGACATCTTTGGGGGGCATTTATTTGTCTATCACAGTCCACTCTCTGCCCCCAAAGAGTCACGTCTATTTCATATGCAAAATATATTCACTCCATTCCCAAGTCCCCCAAAGACTCAACCCATCACAGCATCAACTCAAGTGAAAACTTCCATCTAAATCTTAATAGCTCAAAAGACCCAAATCTCATCATCTAAATTATGTAAATCAGGTATGGTTGAGTCTTTGGATATGAGTCATTCTGAGGCAAAATTCTTCTCTATCAGTGTACCTTTGAGGCTAGAAAACAAGTTGTCTGCTCCCAAAATATAATGGTGGGACAGGGATAGAGTACCAGTCATAGACTTCCCTGTACAAAAGGAAAGGAAATGGAAGTATCAAAGGTATCACTGGTCCCAAGAAATTTCAGAATCCATCAAGGCAAACTCCATTAGATTTCAAGGCATGGGAATAATCCTTTGTGGCTCTGGGCTCTGCCCTCTGGGCCTGAGGCTCTGCCTTGAAGTCATCCTTCCTTTTTCATGAAAGGTAACAGATGTTTGAAGCTAAGTAATTTAACAGACTGTTTCTTGCCTGCCAAATTTTGGGAGTCCTACAACTTTTTTTCATTTCTCTCTGTCCCTTTCAATGCAAGCTGGCAAGTTTTATGATATAATATCCTTAGGTACCTTGTGGGTCTCCTATGTAGTCACAAGGATTCTTTCCATTGTGTTACCAAACTCAGGTTTGGCTGCTTGCCGCTCATGAGCCAGTGATTGAGAGATGGGTTGGTGGAAAGGAAAGTAGGTTTATTCAAAATGCTGGCATTCCAGGAAGATGGCAGACTGCCATCTCAAAGGCCGTCTGCCCCGTTTCTTGAAAGGTCAAGCAGTTTTATAGATATACAAGAAGAGGCAAAGCACAAGGAAGGGGGAGTTAGTCATGCAACTCCTTTGAGCTGACGTCCAGGTGAATATCTTCTGGGGTCCAGTTTGTTCTGCAGTGGTTACCTCAAAGTTGGTCTTAGAGGTGATTCATATGTCCTCTGATGGAAAACTGCAGTCTAGAATTGCAGCCTGATTGCTGGGTCCAGATGTCTAAGGGCTCAATAGATTTCTTTCAAATTAGTGTTCTGGCAATTAATGAGATTAACAGAGTATGCAAGTAACCTCAAGAAAACAAAGTTGTTGAAGAGGTAGGAGGGGATGAAACAAAATAATAAAAAAGAAAAATAAACTAGATTGTTAAATCTTGAAAAACATACTGTTACAATTATAATTGGACAAGAGTCTTTCATGAAAATGCCATGTATATTACTGACTTTTGCAAAGAAGGCTGAAGAGATCCATGAGCTGCATGACTAATTTCTTTATGCGCATGCTGTGTGATTAATTGCTCTTACCTTTTGATATATTTGGGGCACTAACAAAAGGTTGTCTAGCCATAATATTGGCTTGCCAGACTATGTTTTCCTGACAGTAAATCTCCTAATTTTAGCATCTTTTGAAATCTGAATAGGCTGAGAATCTCCCAGTTCATCAAATCATGATTTCTGTTTGCTTAACAGTTTTTCCCTATTATAAGGACACTTGTGATTATATAGGTCCACCCAGAGAATCCAAGGTAATCTCCCCATCTCAAGATTCTTATTTTAATCACATTTGCAAAGTTCTTTTAGCTGTGTAAGATGATATAGACACAAGTCTGAGGATTAGGACAAGGACATTTTTGGGAGACCGTTATTCAGCCTACCACAATAGTAGACACAGAGAGATTAATGGTATAGGAAATTAAAGAATAATGGGGTGAGATTCTTCAGGAAATTGCAGGTAATCAAATCCAAGAGGGTTAGTTGTGTTGTGTATGGAGAACCATACAGTCTTTGTAGGCTATAAGTAAGGATATGGATGAAGGTTTCCGACAGTTGATAGGATTCTCTTTGAAGTAGCAGATATTGTATATGTTGAAGGGACTTAGAACAGCAGAATGCTGTAGAGTTCGAAGGGCCTGTGTAGAGTGCCCCTGGAAGCTGTTAGAATGAGTTTTTTGTGAGCAAGAGTAACTCCATGTGGGACATGTGCAGAGAACTTAGCAGACAACATCCAGGCAGCTGCCCGGTTGCCCTGGTAATTGGGTGTAACCAGCTACACTCTGAAGGTCTGCTACTGAAGGTCAGAGGATGTCAGGGTCACCAGCTAGCTACTCTCTTAAGGTGACTTCAGGAAGGAACTCAGAACTGCATACGAACTGAGGACTTGTGCAGCTCAGAGAGCCAGTCTCGACTGAGAGGTGATCACGCTGCCACTCTGATAACTCTCCACTCTGCTCTGCTTGGCTCGGACTGAACCTCTGCCATACCAACCTCCCCGACCACCCACCTTTTTTTCCTCTCCTAGAACTCTGATTGATTTTGGGACTGGTTCGTTACTCTATTTCCCCCCATTATTGTATTACTTTGTGTGCTTTACTCTTTGGTGTATTGATGATTGATGTTTGAGTAAACAGCATATTGAAAGGCATTTAAGATCTTTCGTACGCTGCTCTTCACTCAAGAGTTTCTCCTTTACTTTAAGAACTTGTTTGACCCATTTTACTAACAATCCAAGGAAGACATCAAAATTAAATCCTATGTGCTTTGGGGTAGAAAACTAATATTGTAGCATCTAAACACTTGAATAAGATAATTTAATAGGTACAGAGACTATTGTGCTTAGGCAAAGATGCATGAAATAAGAGAAAATTTCAAAATCTTGGCTACTATTAACTAGCTGTAGAACCATGGGCAAATAATTTAACCTTAATAGCTAGCTCGTAGGTTCTTAGATTTGAAAGCTGCTCAATAAATATTTGTGGGATGACAATGACCAACATAATTGTTGAGCATTTGACTACATAGCATGCACTTGCTAAGTATTTATATGTATTTCTATTTTTACCTTTACAACCTCTTTATAATAGATGTACTGTAATTATCCCCAATTTATAGATGAGGAAAGAGAAGGAGAGAAAGATTAAATAGCCCAAGGACTCACAGTTAGTAATTGTTGAGCGAGGATACAGATTCAGATGGTCTGACCCCCAAGGCCTAATGCTCTTAACCAGGGTTATACTGAATGATTTGTAGACTGAATGCCTGTGTGAATGAATGGAAATGACTTCATAGATTCTGAATTGTGATAATCCAGGTGAGTAAAACCCAGCTGAAGTGATTGTCTCATGGAAGTTTTCAAATAGAATTTCATTTGACTTTGACAGACTTTTCATTTGCTTTGCACTGACCCAAACCAGATGCTGTAGAACACATTCCTGCCCCTCATGTCTCTTTGTTCACCAACTCTAAACCTAGAAAATAGACAGATTATTGATAAAGACACATCATTTTTAAAGCTTTCCAATGATTGTTTGACATTTTCATCATAGAATTTCCAGTCATTTTCTAATTGCATAGTATTTTATAATTTTTTAATGGTTTTTTCTGCTTAGGATTGTTCAAGATGGGTTCTCTTTAATCAGCTGTGAGTACAGTGGCTGGCAGTACTTGGCAAGATTATCATTTGGGGCCACATATATTCCTCTATTCTCAGTAGCTATTGATGGAGTAGCTGGAAAGCAGCATAACCACTACAATGTGTTCTGACCCCATGTGACTTCTGCATGGCTATCTGTCCTATGAGCCTTCTTAAATTTTGACTCTTTTACGTGATGCCTGGGGAGAGATACAGAGATTTACGCTTTTTAAAGTGTTCCGACAACTGTGGTCAAGTTTCTGAGGTGTGTATTAACATAAGATTACATTGAAATGGCTCAGTCATGAGGGGAAGCAGATTAAATTGAGGTAACAAGAGAAGAGGAAAGGGAACATCCCACCTTGTCCTCTCCTCTGTTATTCTCTCATGGAAATAGTTTCCAAAAGGAAAGGTTGGAGCAGGATGAGTGAGCGGACCTTAATCCAGCTGTGGTGAGAGATCACCTACAATCCATATGTGGTTTGTTCCTGGGCAAAGAGAAGAGTCGCGCAGTCTTCATTGTGGATTATCCTGCCATAAAAGAACAGCTGCTCTGTTCCCTGAGAGGCTGTCAGCACCAGCCTGTCCTAGAAAGCTACTGTTAGTCTCTTTCCACTCAGTTCGGAGAAATGCTTACCAGCACCTATGGCTTTTGACTCATTTATTTATCCTATTTTATTTCACTTTTATTTTTGCAAAATGAAATAAGAGCATTGTGGAATGATAGATTGTGTTTAAGAATGGAGATGTAGTAGAAACCAATGATCTTTTCTTTTCTATTATCATCTTTCTATTATCATCTTTTATATCACCTTTTATATCATGTCGGTTTAAATATACCAACTAATTATAGGCGTGGAGGAGAACAAGTGAGTTTAATATACCCATTTAGTGATAGAGTTGATAAACTGAAAAAGAATATCTATAAGTTGATAATTAGCTTTACAGGTGGGATACTAAAAAAGAACCAGTCATTTAAATAGTGCATTATGTATATTATATTATCTTGTTTAATCCTCACAACAAACCTGTGGCATAGAGATAATTATCTCCATTTTAGAGATGAGGAAACTAAGGCATTTATAAAAGGTTGAGAGACACTTTGGAAATTGCATAACTATTATTCTATAAACCAAAATAGAAGCATACTGTCAGTAAGAACCTCAACACACACACACACACACACACACACACACACACACACACAACAACAACAAATAAAACCAAAATAAAACAAATAAAAAAAGAACAAAAAAAAAAGGAAACAAAAATAAACAAAAACTTACATGCTAGAAAATATAAAAAATAGTCAAGGATGGAACTAACAAATTATATTAAAAATGCAAAATAAAGAAGGTCATTTTCATACTTTGGGAGCCAAGTTTCTTTTAATCATTAAGTGTTTGGAGTTACATAACTTAGCTGATGCTAGTTTCTATGCCGCTTTTCACTTCAGAAATTTCATTGAAACATGTTATCCAGTGAGTCTGAGGTAGAAAAAAAAGGGTAGAGAATTCTTAGCCCAGTACATGTGGACTAAGACGTGCCCATTGTCTGTTGGAGAACCTATTAGAAGGAGAATCAATATTGTTGATGTTGCTTTCACAGAAAAAGAACTGGCTCTAGAGTAATAATAATTGAGAAGATTGGGAGTTAGTAGAGGGAGTAAGTATGTTTTAGACAAATAAAAATAAATTATATATAAAAATAACCAATTTCTGAAGCTTATATAAATGATGATAGAAGAGAAAATATAAATGTATTTGAAATTTTTAATGACAGACTCTTAAGTGGCTACTCTGAGAATCAGAGATACCCCTGGGCATTAAGATTAGTAGATTTTGGTTCTAGTTGGCTAGTTGTATGCCATGTTTATTTGCCTGTTTTACAGCAGTGATAAAATAAATAAAGGTAAAGATGGTATGATGTCACCTACTTTTTTGGCACAGTCAGAATGCTAGGTTCCATTAACTGTTAACCAAGAAAAAACTGGAAACCAAAGTACTCTCTACCTTCTATTCCCCCAAATGTTATCTAAAAAGGAAAACTGACTTTATTAAGAAAATGTATTCATGATAGTACATTATTATTTATTTCACCAAAGATTTGCCATTGTATGCTATGTAAAGGAATTTATTAATTTTCTTGATGTAAGATCATCAAGATCATTTATTTTCTGATTAGAAGTAGTAGATGCTCTTTGTAGAAAATTGTAAAATATTTAGGAGCAGAATAAAAATTGTCACCCACAATTTCATCAGTTTGAAGTAAACAATTTGTTGCCAATCCATTTGGTAACCAGTCCATTTGGTAATTCATCTCTTAAATTTTCAGTTAAGCATATCTCTATATTATTGGTAATCATATTTTAAATATTCTTTTTTATTCTAAGAGTTTTTTGTATTTTGTTCAAAAATTACAAAACAAAAATTATTGAGAAAAAAAATCTCAGAGTGGGTGATTTATGAAAGAGTCCATTTTACTGCACCATTGTGAATGAGGATATCAATGAGCTGTTCCTTGTTTTCTTAAAAGAAATGTGTTTGCTAATTTGATAGGAAAAAGTTTTACCTCAATTTTGCTTTATTTTTTTTATTTTAAAATACTAGGTCTAAAAATTTTTCTATATTTTTGTAATTTGATCTTTTTGTGCTAATTTCCTATCTTATTATAGTGCTTTAATTGTGTGTGTGTGTGTAAAGAATATTAACCTTGTGTTATATTGCATACAAAATATTTTCCTTGTCTTTATAGTATTTTTTCAAGATTGTTGATAACCTTCTGCATTTTGAATTTGTTCTCTTACAATATGAAGTTTTAATTTTTAGAGTGCAATATTTTCAACTTTTCTCAGGTGACTTATTTTTCATTTTTAAAAAGATTTTTATTAAAATATAGCTAACATAAAATACTACATTAATTTCAGGTTTACACCATAGCTTTTCAACATTTAAATACTATATTAATTTCAGGTTTACATCATAGCTATTCAACATTTATAAACCTAAAGAAATTGTCACCATGATAAGTCCAGCAACCATCTGACACTGTACCATGCTATCACAATATTATTGATTATATTACCTGTGCTGTATATTACATCCCCATGACTTGTTTCATACCTGCAAATTTGAAACTCTATTCCACTTCATCTTTTTTCTGCCCTTTAAAAATTTTTTCAGCTACAATTGACATTCAATATTATTTTATATTAATTTCAGGTGTATAACATCATGGTTAGACATTTATATAAGTTAAGAAGTGATTCCCCTTGACTAGTCTAGTACTTACCTGGCACTATACATAGTTATTACTATACTATTTACTATATTCTCTATGCTGCACTTTACACCCCGTGACTATTTTATAACTACCAATTAGTACTTCTGAATCTCTTTTTCTTTTTCATACCATCCCCTAAGCCCGCTCCCATCTATCACCCCGATAAATTTAGTACCCATCTGACACCATACATAGTTATTACAATATTATTGACTATATTCCTTATGCTATATCCTACATCCCCATGACTATTGTATAACAACCAATTTGTATTTCTTAATCCCTTCCCCTTTTTCACCAACTCAACCTCCCTCCCATTTGGCAATCATCAAAATGTTCTCTATCTATGAGTTTGTTTTGTTTTGTTTGTTTATTTTGTTCTTTAGATTCCACATATACATGAAGTCCCACTGCATTTGTCTTTCTCTGTCTGACATACTCCACTCAGCACAATACCCTCCAGGTCCATTCATGTCACCGTGGCTGGCAAGAACCCATTCCCTTCCATGGCCAAGTAATGGTCTATTGTATATATGTAACACCTACTCTTTATCCATTCATCCATCGATAGACACCCAGACTGCCTCCACATCTTGGCCATTGTACACATTGTAGCAATGAAGTTATGGATGCACACATCCCCTCAAAGTAGCGTTTTGGGTTTCTTCAGCCCCAGAAGTGGTATTGCTGGGTCCTCCTTTGTCTATAGTTGTATGTAGCCTTTGTTTTAAAGTCTGTTTGGTGTGATATAAGTATTGCTACCCCACAGCTTTTTATTTGTTTGTATGTTTCCATTTTCATGAAAAGTTGTTTTCCCCTTCCTTTACTTACAGTCTCTGCATGTCTGTTGATCTAAAGTGAGTCTCTTATTGGGAGCATATGTAAGGGTCATGTTTTTTTTTATCCAGTCAGCAACATAATGTCTTTTGATTGCATCGTTTAATCCATTTACATTTAAAGTAATTGTTGACAGATATGTAGTTATTGCCACTTTATTATTCATATTTTTGATCTTTTTCTCTCTTGATTTGCATTTGTCCACAATATACCACACCCAAGGTATTATGGTTAAAGCAAGTTTCCCATGCACTTTCACATTTACCAACAGAACCAACCCATGTCCATCTGAGGTTGAGAAGTGGCATCAGTGGCCTTCTGCTGGGTCCCAGTTCAGCTTCCAAATAATTATTTATTCTTCTTATAAAAAGTCCTACCCTTTTGAAGCTCTTATTATTTGAGTTGACCATCCTTCACCCTACTTCTTTTAATCAACACTTTGGATCCAGATGGACACTTGGTTCTCTTCTTCACCCCAAGTCCTGCCATTATCCTGGGTGACGTCAGTGCACATTTGTCTATTCCACACCCTGGCATATTGCTTCATATTTGTTGTTTGACTTGCTTATGTCATTTATCTTTACCTCCATTCACCTTCAACGCTTTGGTTCTATAACTATACTTGAATGAACTCGACTTCCAAAATCCTAAATCAAAATGTGTATGAATTATGCATTGCTGGATAGCAAATTACTCCAGAACTTAGAGGCTTAAAGCAATGCACTCAAACTTAGTATGTTTTCATCCAGAGCATTAAAAGTTATCCTCATTGATTTTAAATCCCTGAAACAAATTGTCCTCTAATCCAGGCCAGCTCTTGTCTCTGAATTTCCAAACCTTTAGATCCATTTATAAGTGGATTAGTTTCTACACACTGTAAATGTTCATGCTTTAAAATGTTCATATTCTTTGACACATCCTATTTTATTCTTTGAGGACACATATGATATCATGTTTACCCAAACATTATTTATAATAGCAAAAAAATGGTAAAAATCTAAATCTCCAATTTATGAAATGGTTAAGTAAACTTATGGAATTTTAAAGTGGTCATAGAAATTAATGTTTATGAAATGTTTATAAGAGCATAGAAAGACTCATAGAGTAATAATGGAAAGGAGAAGAAATCATTTGTATTTATATGTGTGCATTATTAAAAATGGAAGCACCTTTTTATAGCTAAAGATTTTAATGTTTTAAATTTAGTTGACATAAAGAGAAATAAAGGTTTGACTGGAAGACATAGTTTATTTTTTTCTTCACTAAAGGAGAAAGGCAAATCTACCAAAATAATTGGCTTTGAGATTTATTTGACCTAAATCAAAACTCACAGTCTTTTGTTTCCCTTAAAGTTTGCACTTTCACATGCTTCATGGAGATACTTAGTGAGGGAATATCAAACTTGCAAGTTCAGTGGTCACTACCAGACAACTAGGGGACAGCTGTATAACAATTTTGAAAGCTGCTTACCAAAGAAAAATGAAAGTCGTCTAATGTGGAAGGATGTGCTATCACTCTGTGGGAAAATAGAAATGAAGGAAAAGTATGGTAAAGGAGGAAATCAGCTGTTGGACCAAAATGGGATTTAAATATTTAAAAAATGCCAACCATCAAAGACAGTTGCTGTGCCACACAAAATCCCAAGGTCTGTTCTTTGTCTACTTCTGTTGGACTAACACTTTGCTCAGCACTATTTTGAGAAAGAATTTTCACAGAACTGGCATATCTTCAGCCCCCAACGTTTCCTTTCATTGACTAATCAACAGGTGTTGAAAAGTCTGTGGCAGAAATATCACAGACCCAGTTACTCATTTTAATTTTATACCTCTGTCTGTGATTTTGTTTGAATGTTTTATTTGTTGCTGTAGGATAAAGAGGTAAATAAACTATTGCTGAC
Source organism: Rhinolophus ferrumequinum (assembly GCF_004115265.2). Classification (NCBI taxonomy): domain Eukaryota; kingdom Metazoa; phylum Chordata; class Mammalia; order Chiroptera; family Rhinolophidae; genus Rhinolophus; species Rhinolophus ferrumequinum. The sequence goes on from NC_046301.1 coordinate 36,672,979, forward strand.
CTAATTACTTTTCCATGGGTAGTCCTATAAATTTATTAATACCATCTGTTTATTTATGATTTATAAATTAAATATTTTAAATTTGGTTAGATCACACGTTTCAAACCTAAACAAATTTAGTAGAGAATTAACTCTCTTTGTAATGAAAGATGTTGGTGTGATGATTTTTAGAAAGCATGCAACAATCTTGGCTTTTAAAAAAATCTATTGTATCTGGAAAAAATAAGTCATTTTGAAATGCCTTACAAAGCTACATGTCAAGTAAGCTTCTGAAACAACCATCACATCATGATCAGAGAAAAAGTAAAACACAAAATACAGTGTTAAATTGCTACACTCAACAAATAATTTTTGGAAATGTAACCATAAGACCTAATTACATATGACCTAATCGATGAAGGGTAGTTATCCTCACTGTTTCTCCATTTAGCAGCCTAATGTGTCATGTTCCTAAACCTGAAAAGAACGAATGGCTGCTCACAGTGGAGTACCACAGCCTTAATGCTGTGGGTCTCATTAAGACCCTCATACCCAATACTCAATATTATTAAAATTACTGGCTCCATCCAAGAAGCAGTCACCAAATAATTTGCATTATAGCAATAGCTAATACAACAGTCCCCCTTATCTGTGGTTTCACTTTCTGTGGTTTCAGTTACCCATGGTCAACCATGGTCTGAAAATATTAAATAGAAAATTCCAGAAATAAACAGTTCATAGGTTTTTTAATCATGTGCTATTCTGAGTACCACAATGAAATCCCAAGCTGTCCTGCTCAGTCCTGGGGTCATCCCACCCTCTAGTTATCAGAAACTCTGCCTCCCACAGTCCCATCGTGTTCACTTTACTCCTGAGGTCAAGCCCTGTGTGGCACTGCATGGCATGTAGGCTCCTCCTGCCCTGTGCTGTGAGTATATGTGACTAATAAACTGCTGTAAATCACACCTGTCCAAAGGTAGGCGTCATGGGTTTGGCCATCCCCATAACTCTAGGGTAGGAGTCACCCCCTCATCAATGGGATGAAAGGAGGCATATCAAACACTTGGAGGGGTCTAAAAAGAGAGGAAATACTAATAGGTAGATTTACTTCGAAAGTAGCGAGGAAGTGTTGAAATGCTTTTTAGCAGGGTCTTGATGTGCTCAGTTTTACATGCTAATAGATAACCCTGGCAGCAGAGTAGGAAATGGAATGAAGAGACAGAAGAGAATAGGCTGGAGTTAGAAGGGAATAGGCTCTGTCAGTAATCGAGATGAGAAATGGTGATGCTTGCTCTAGCCTTTGGAAAATGGGAGAGAGAAGAGATTCTAGATCCATAAGTGTTAGGAATGCCAATTCACTGGGATGTAAGGGACATTAACAATGGTTTCCAGGCTTCTAACTTGAGCAGCTGTTAGGCAATGATTCTATCAATCCTGATAGAAAAGGTAGGAAGAGAAATAGATTATGTAGAGCACCCCTGGAAGCTGTTAGAATGAGTTCTGTGTGAGCAAGAGTAACTCCATGTGGGACGTGTGCAGAGAACTTAGCAGACAACATCCAGGCAGCTGCCCGGTTGCCCTGGTAATTGGGTGTAACCAGCTACACTTTGAAGGTCTGCTACTGAAGATAAGAGGATGTCAGGGTCCCCAGCTGGCTGCCCTCTTAAGGTGACTTCAGGAAGGCACTCAGAACTGCATAAGAATTGAGGACTTGTGCAGCTCAGAGAGCTGGTCTCGACTGAGAGGTGATCACGCTGCCACTCTACTCTGAGAACCCTGCTCTGCTTGGCTCGCACTGAACCTCTGCCATACCAACCTCCCCGACCACCTACCTCTTCTTCCTCTACTAGGACTCTGATTGATTTTGGGACTGGTTCGTTACTCTATTTCCCCCCATTATTGTATTACTGTATGTGCTTTACTGTTTGGTATATTGATGGTTTATGTTTGAGTAAAGACCATATTGAAAGGCATTTAAGATCTTTCGTACTCTGCTCTTCGCTCGTGCCACGGCTACCACAGAGGCCTTAGTCAGTGCCAGGTAGGTCCTGGGGGTCTGAGAGTCTCTCGGGGGTTAGTACCCGTGACTTGCAGGAAGAGCCTGCAGCTCGGACTGAGAGTCTAGCATTCGCTTGTGACAGAGGTTTAAAGAAGAATACTGTAGCTGAAAGTAAAGGAGAAGAGGCTCTTTGGAAAAGAGAGATTGGTTTAAAATCTCTCAAATATTTTAGAGAGAGAAGTAAATGTATCATGGACTAAATGAGCATTGTTTGGATATCTCAGTCACTGGGTCACCATTGGTGATCTTTGACAGAGCAGCTTCAGAGCAGATTTAGCCTAAAGGGGACTGAGGATTAGGAGGAGGGTGAAGAAGTATAGACAATGGGTATAGACCATTAGGGGTACTGTACCAAAAAGAGAAAGGATGAAATATAGCATTTTTGTTAGTATTTTTAAAACAGAAGTGACTTGAGTCTATTAGTGGAATGAACAGTACATTTTAATTGACAGGGTGAAGTTGAAGATACATCCTGAAGAATACTGGACTGAGGGAACCAAATCCAGATCATAGAGAGTTAGTTATGCTGGTCTGTGAGTGACATCTGGTGTATTCTTCTCAGACCCCATGTGGGGACAGAGCCCCAAAAAGCAGTTTCCAGGCTCTCGGCCTCACATAGAAATGTGCTGGCTCAGGTAGTAAATGGCCATCGACTGCGATCAAACGGCCATCAGCTGTGGCTAGTTGGCCGTCAGCTGTAACCAGTGAGCCATCGGGCACTAATATAACTGCCGTGGCTAGGCTAGCAGAAAAATGGGGAGCTAGCAAGGAGATGGTGGCTGAGCCTGCAAGCGGCAGAGTGAGGGTTGCGGATCGTGTTGCTCCTGGTTCCTGTATCTCGAACCCAATCGCAAGTGAGAGTATAGTGGTGTGACTCCCTTACCTATGGCTCCGTGGGTGTTCCTTTTTGGCCTCACCATGTCCTGCGTTCTTATGTGGGGAGCGGGAGCTGAGACACCCCAGGCCGCCCCACACGACACATGGCACTGTGAGCAGAGTCTCCCGCACGACACCCCAAGTAAGGATGTTATATGGTGTTATCGTAAAGTTGAGAGATAATTGAAAAAAGAAACATTCTGCAATTAGAAAGGATTTGCAGAGAATATCAAGTGCTGTAGGGTTGTAACCATCACGGTAAAACACGCCAAAGGCTTGGGCAGGGCGGGGAATAAAAAAAGGATCAGCTGTGTTTGGAAATAGTTTGATGGGACACAAACTGGGTCATTGCCATCAGAGTTCAGAAGCAAAAAAAAAAAAAAAAAAATTGTTCCCGATTATCAAATTGCGGGCAAAAATGTAGCGGAGAGTCAATCGGCTCAAGCAGTTGAACATGTGAATTAGCGGAAGGTTGAACTGTTGACTCATGGCTGTCATCCCAACAAGACAAACATTTAGGAGTCCCAAGAGGCTGAAGTACAGTGAGTAAAAGGGAAGGTTCTGAAAAGCAGTAATGGAGTTTGTGGTTATCAAGACTTGGACAAAGTCCAGAGTATGCTCCTGGGAGTAGGTGTTGAAATGGATAAGAAAAACTAGACTAGAGCTTTTGTATGTCGGTTAAATATGGTGGTGTAGGAAACTGAAAAAGATTAGGTCAAAGTTTATTGTGTTTTCGTTTATTAAAAATTGAAACCTCCGTAAATATGATATATACACTAAAAAAGTTAACATCTCAATAATTTACCAAAAAAGAAAGCAAAGCAAAATTATTTGTCCATTAGTGAAAGACTTTCAGTTATAGAATGTAAAGCATTTGTCTGAGATCATGTAATAGAGAAGATTGTAGGAAGAACTTTGGGTTACACCAGCTTTTGAATCTTGGCACCATTTACTAGCTGTGCTATCCCTCTAAACCTTCTTATTTGTCTCATCTATAAAATGACAAAAATAATAGTATACACATCATGAAATTTTTGGGAGCACTAATGTAAGACTAAATGTAAAGATATTAGTATATTGCTTAGCATACAGAAGCCTCCTCAATTAATGCAACTTCTTATTATAACACAATCCATCATTTCTGCTGGTAGAAGTGTGTTATCAGTGTCTTATTATATTAGTTCACAGTAGTGTATTATTAGGTTGGTGCAAAAGCAATTGCCGTTTGAAAGGTTAATAATTGCAAACACTGCAATTACTTTTGCACCAACCTAATAGTTTCCTTTTGCTGCAATTACAACAAACTCAGTGGCGGGCGTGAAACAACATACATTTATTCTCTTACCGTTCTAAAGGTCAGAACTCCAAAATCAGTCTCACTGGACTAACGTCAGATCGTCAACAGGGCTGGTTCCTTCTAGAGGCTCTACGAGAGAACCCGTTTCCTTGCCTTTGCCAGTTTCTAGAAACTGCCTGACTCCTTAAATGATAGCCCCTTCTTTCCTCTTCAAAGCCAGCAGTGTAGTGCCATCACATTCTACACTGACTCTTCTGTCAGCACCTTGGCTTCTTCGACACTTTGCTCCTGCCTCCCTCCTAGAGGGACCCTTTGAGCACACCTGGGTAATTCATCACAATCTCTTCATTTCAAATGCCTTAATTTGGTCTATTCTGCAAAGTACATTTTGCTATGAAAATTAACATGTTCACAGTTTCCAGGAATTAGGACATTGACTTCTTGGCTAGAGGAAGGGGGCCATTATTCAGCTGACAACAGGCAAGTACATTAGATATTCATGAGGGACGGATATGAAAATAGTATAACTTTAGGACAGTCATGTGTCAGGTGGCAAGTTCATTTATTTTCTTCTCAATGTCATCATCAACAAACATATCACAAATTTGCAAATAAATAAATGAAAGCCTGATGGATGTGCAAAATGTTCACCCTCTCCAACGCCACCGTTTTCTTTAAAAACTTGTCTCTCCAATGTATGACAAGAAAATATGTCATTCACTGCTCTCTTTGTTCTCTGTTTTCCCTGTGGAACAGTGCGTGTACCTCTGCTCTTACCTTTCCCACAGACAAAGCAACTTGTGCTTTCCTGTTGTTGCTGAGACTACTCAACAGTTACTGTTGTCCCCACCTTCCACCTGCTAGAATTTTGATATATTTGTATATTTTATAGCATTCATGAAGTTAAGCACACTGGGACATGCAAAAGAGAGACTAGTGTTGAAACTCCAATGCAACCATCGACAGGCAGAAATTAAGTGAACATAACATCAGTTAAGGCAGAAATAAAAGTGAGCATGTTGCATTTTCAATTGATTTTTAATGGTGTTTCTTGGCCTCTGAAAGCACCAAAACTAGTTCACACAGAACAGTGATTAACCACTTCTCATAATAGAAACTCCAAGTTCATCTACTCTTACATAGTATTTGTTTTTCTTTTTGCATGAAGGTGGAGCAGCAAGACCCCACATCTCACGGTGGAATTTCAGAGTCCACTGTGTCATATATTTTATCCATTTCTAAATTCCACCCCTATTTGATTTGTCTTGTTTAGATTCCCTAGATTTCTCTGACTCATTGACCTCTGTTTTATGTCCAAATTCCAAAGCCCGTTTATTTTGCCTCTGCTATCTGTTTGTTATGCCTCGGGTTGTAGGGAAAATGCTAAAACCCACTTTCCCTAAACCCGCCCCACCCAACCGCCTATGGAAAGAAACGAAAGTTAAATGCCACTGAGATGAGAAAGGAAACCGAAACTCCCTACCTAGATATAAAAGACCGGCTGAGGCAGATCCGCCCAGTGTAATGCCCTGGTCCAAGTGCCCCTGGAGCTTCCTTAGGACTCTGCTTTCCGTCCCCTCCCCGTCACTCCCTCCCCGCGGGGCGCGCCTATCAGCGGCTCTTTGGACACAGGAGGTCGGGGTCCCGAATCTCAGATGAGGAGTGGGTGGTGCTCCAGAGCCGGACCTGGGGCTGGAGACGGTGTGTGTCAAGGTGAGGGATATCCCTAGGGATAAACCTGCAGCGAAGATGTTCCGCGGGGGTTTTAGGTCTCGGATTGGTGGGAGGGTGGGGAGGAGGGCGTGGCCTGGGAGCCCTCTCGTGCGCACCCGGCCGGGGGTCGAGGGAACTGTGGGCGCCACTGGGCTCCGGAAGACAGTGCCAGCTGGTTTCCTACTGTCCCGGGATGCAGGGCGTGGGGAGGAGAAAATAAAAGGGACACTGTGATGAGCGCCTTAGGTCTGAAATCTGGAGAGGGAAGAGTGTTCAGGCATGTATAGGGTCCTCTTTAAAGGTGTGCCTGTGCTGTGTCGATCTGAGTTTTGAGAACAGTCAAGGGACATCATATCTCAGCACAGCCAATAAAAACTAAGCATTGACAGCAGTAAGCAGAGCTTCCTCTGTGCAGAATCTTGGGCCCAACTCCAAACTTGCAGAATCAGAATCACCATTTTAATAAGATCTCTCAGGTGATTCCTTTACACCCTTAAATTTCGGTGACTTAACACAATAAAAAATCATTTCTTACATAACAGTTAAAAGAATGTAGTCATGGTCTAGCGGCATATATTAGTTTTCTATTGCTGCAGAACAGATTATCACAAATTTAATGGTTTAAGTCAATAGAAATTTATTATTTTACAGTTTCTGTGGATCAGAATTCCTGACCCAGGTTAACTGAGTCCTTTACTCAGCATCTCATCAGGTTAAAATGAAGGTGTCTGCTGGGGCCGCTGCCTCATCAAGGCGCTGGGTGCTCATTCAGGTTGTTGGAAAAATCCAAGTACTTGCAGCTGTGGGATTAAGGTTCCCTGTTTTCTTTCTGGCTGTTGGCTGAAGTTCTTCTCAGCCTTTAGATTCCACCCTCTGGTCCTAGCCACGTGGCCCTCTCACAACACAGCGGCTTATGTCTTCAAAGCCAGCAAGAGAATGTCTTCCCTGTCTGCTATGATGTCTTATGTCTTACATAATTTAACCCAATCATGGGAGAGACTATCCCATTAAATTCACAGGTCTTGCCCTCACTCAGGTGGAGGAGAATGTATAGGGCATGTTGACCAGGGTGGCTGGAGTCATGGAGGCCATGACTTAGAATTCAGTCCACTGCTCATCAGCTTTTCTCCAGACGGTGTTTCAGAAACTTGACTCCTATAAGGTGGCTCCACCACTCCCTGGGCCTTGTTCTCTGAATGGGGCTATCTCCCCTCTAATATATAATCTGTGATTTCTCTCTTTTTTTCCCTTTCTTTCTCTCTGTCTCTCTTTAAGGTTATTTAAATCAGAATCCAAATAAGGTCCTGACACTACTGTGATTGAATGGTAAATCTCTTAAGTTTTTTATAATCTCTTTCATCCTCTTCTAATTTATTTGTCAATAAGTGGGTTTTTTTGTTTTTGTTTTGTTTGTTTGTTTTTGGTTTTGTAGAGATTCTCAAAAGTCTTATTGATACCATGTAACATGTTATTGTGTCTTCTACTGTGTTTCCCTGAAAATAAGACCTAGCCGGACAACCAGCTCTAATGCATCTTTTGGAGCAAAAATTAATATAAGAAAAAAGGAAAAAAAATGGAAACATGAAGGTGTAAATTATACAGGCCTACTCTAGAAACTTGGGTTAGTTGTTCACAACAGACATCGTCTGCTTTATTTCCAAGTAATTTTAAAATTTCAAATCTGCTGTTGATTGAGCAATCCAGTCAGGTATAAGAGATTTCTTTAAATTGGGAAACATGAATCGAAGAGTTGGTATCTCTAAATTCAGTCACATATGGATCAGTTAAGAGTACCTGGAATTTTAGAGGGATCAGGTAGGAAGGAAGAGATAAATGTTTTAATTCTGTTTACAAAGGTATACTTTACTGAATTGCTATAGGTCATAGATAGCTTAGGGGAAATTTTTTTCTTATATCTGAAAAACAAAGATCAAAACCCAGTAATATTTTATATAAAAATATCATAAAAATTATAATCCTTATTAGTTTACTTAGTTCCATGTTATTAATTCTCATTGATCTCGATGCTTTTGTTAGCAGTTTTATGAATACAGGTTTTTCTTAGAGTTCTGTAAATCTTTATTCAATTCAGTGTTACGTTTTTAAAGTTATTAGAAACCTGCATTTTAGAGTACTTGTCAGTTTTTTTTTTAATGAATTTTTGAAAATGAAACACATCTTTGTAGGCATATTTTTCCCAAAGTACCAGAGTAAAATAAGAATTATCTGTAAAGGATAAAAGACTTAAAAAATGGCTATGGTTAAAGATCTAGTGACAGTTCACATACATACATATATAAATGATATAATTGACTTAGTTATCCATTCCATTCTTGTTAACTTGACAATATATATATACACGTATATATATATACGTGTATATATATATACACGTATATATATATATACACGTATATATATGTATATATTTTTTAATTTTTATTTTTTTTAAGGATCGTTTCTACACGTACCTTCTGCAACTTCCAAAAACCTTCTACAACAGACATAAACTTTCTGCAACTTATACCTTTCAGTTTTTATCCTATCACTTCCTTTCTTATTTTGAAACAATCTTTTTACTTTCGGACAAAATTACTTTCCTTTTTCTTTTAACCAAAAACAAAACAAAACAAAACAAAAAAAAGCTTATGTACTTTACTTTATATCCTTCTTTATCCAAAAAATATATTCTTTTCTCCTTTCCCTCAACAAAAGTGCATCTCCATGCCTCATACCTTTTCTACTGATAACACATCCTACTTTTAATATAGTTATTTTGCTTTATCCTTATTATTTTTTAGTAATTTTGTAAAAAAAATAGACCTTTTACAAATCACTTATGGTAAGGGCACTTATATAGTAGTTTGTGTTTTAAAAAGGCCCCTTTTTTTTCCCTTCAGTTTTTGTGAACAATGATTTGGTTAGTTCCTGGGTGTTTACACTTCAAAGACATGATAAGACATAACTTTCAGAGACAGGGAAAGACTAAATTTTTTTAGCATTATTTATTTGGCAATACTTTCTGTGTAATTTAACATACCAAATAAGCCTAATTAGTTTAATTTGCCACTTTTATAAAGAGAGAGAAATTTTTCTTTGAAATATTAAAGGGGCCCTCTGGAATACCCCAAAGTTATTTCTAGGTCAGTAAGATTTAATTTAGAATCTAATCTTGGGACGTTTCAAACGTTTCAAAACATTTGGTCAAATACAAACATAGGTCATCGTGGAACAATACTTAATGAAATAATAATTATCCATTTAATCAAAGTGACAATAAAAGATTTCAAAGACTAATACAGATTACATAGTTGTAAGCAAAATTTAACTCTTTTAATATTAAGAAGATTGGTTTACTTAAGCAATTAAAGAGCTGATGATATAAAGTACAGAAAATCATTTATATAAACATTAAATCTTTGTTTACTTTGGAATTGTTTTTAAGAACATACTAATAGTACAGGAAGATTTTGTTCTTTCAGCAGAGAAATAACATTTCAGTTTTAGCTTTGCATAAGCACACCATTGATAGTAAAGCCTAATTAAAAAAAAGAAATTTATGATAACAATTTAACTTTAGCCGGCATAATTATGAAAGGTAAAACTTTGAAATCGACAGGTAAGACATTTTTATCAACAGACCCAAATATCTTTAGTTTTCTGTATTAAGAAGACAAAAGTAGGTAAACTTAGATTCATTTAGGGATTGATGGTTCAGTACTTAATCTTATTTGAAAACGATCTAGATATTCAGTCACTTTTATCTTTTAATTTAACTATCTTTTAATTTAACTCTAAGGTTTCAAGTTACGAAAAGATTTGGGGAAACTATTTTAAGTACACATACCATAAAACAATTATTGCTGAAAAGTTTTATCACAAAACCTTTTATTCTACTTACATCTATTTAATTTATTAATTCTTAATGATCATAGTTAGATTACTAATGAAAATTTTATGAGACATTAGATAAAGTCAATTATTATCCCAAGTTATTTCCTACTGACAAACCCTGTAACAGAGATAATATCGATTTATTTTTTATAAACCCAGATCAAATTTAATACTATATGAAATGTTAGTAACTTTAAAGACTTGTCTGTTTTATGGTTTGATTTACATATATTGCGAAATGATTACCACAGTAGATTTAGTTAGCATCCACTTTCTCATACAGGTACACTCATTTTTGTTTATAGCTTCCTTTAATTCTGATTCATCCGTAGTTTCACTGTTTCTTGATTATCTCATTTTTGATTTCTTTTTTCAATTTCCTATACTATCTCTTTAAATAAAATTGTCATTTAAAATAGATAGTTGGTGAAATTCCTGGCTTCTTAAAAGTCTAGGAACATTGTCATTTTGCTCTCTCAATGGATTGAAAGACTGTCGGATACAGAATTTTGGATACAGAAATTTTGAATTTAAGTTCAAATTTGTTTTTCCCTTAGAACTTTGAAAACATTGTCTTGTATCAAAACATCCAGCAATACTGCTCATGTTAAGGAGTTCTGAGTGCCAGGTACTATTTTAATCAATTTGTATCCATCAGCTCATGCATTTAAATAACCTGAAAACACAACCAGAGGAAAATAATATTATTATCCATCCCAATCCTAATTTTATTGGTGAGTAAACTGAGACATAAAGAAAATAAATAACTCGCCTAAGTTTATAAAAATACGGTATGTTTCAGAACTAGGATTAAAACTGAGGCCGACTGCTCACGCCTTTTACCACTTCACAGATGGCCTCTCTGACTTACGTTCTTTCTAGCACATCTTCGTCTTTCTTAGGTTTGGAGCTCTGCAATTTTTAAAGAGCTGTGTCTAAGTGTCTAAGAAACTCACTTCTCTGTTATCATTATTTCAGCTCAGAACTTGTAAAAAAATTTTCAGTCTAAAAAGTATATGTTTCTTTAACGCTGGTCTAATGTTACTTAAAATATTATATCTGATTATTTTTATCCCCATCCCATTTTGGAATCTTAGTTCTCTCCTATTGCAATTACTGTGGGATGGATAGAACTTTTTGATCTATTCTCTATATGTCTTAGTATTTTTTCGATTCCATCTCTTTGGTTTTTTCTTCTGTCTGCTAAGAAATATCCTAGATTTTAACCCCTAAATCACTAACTTGAGATTTCATCATGTCCATTTTACTGTTCTGCACATGAAGTTTTTTCTGAAACTATATTTCCAACTTTTATGAGAATTTACTTTTTTTGTGACAACAGCCTGTTATTTTTTTTTATTAGAGGATATCATTGTGATTATTGAGAACTCTAATTAGAGCTTTTTAAAGGATTCTTCTGTCCTTGAATCATGTTTATTCATCTAGCTTCTCATTTTTTTCTTTCCTCCTTAAATGTTTAGTGATTCTAATTATATATAATGTATTAATTAATATACATATAATATATACATGTATAAAATACATATTTTATACATATATGTATATATATATTGATATGTATTCAGTGGTTATTATGGTAGGTAGCTGGTTTTATTTTCCGTAGCATGCCTCTTAAATGCCTCATTCCTTAAATGAGAGAGAACTGGGCATAAGGATTATAAATGCTGTGTGAATATTAAGGCAGGTATGATTTTGGGGTAAAGTTTCATAGGGAAAGTTTCCTGTAGGATATGGAGAGGAGAGTAGGCAGGAGGCTATGGAACGAATGCCTTAATTGTCAAATTAAGGAGGTTTTATTCTGCCACCAGGGCTATTATTGAAAAATTGTGCAGAGTCCAACAGGCACACACATTTCATTGGTAATTATTGTTATTTAATTTTAAAAACTATATTATTTTCTCAATTTATGTGCATTATATTTTGAAATGAAGTTGTCAGGTCTTACTAATTTGTTTGGAGCTAACTACTTAATAAATGAACTATTAGGTATTTATTTTTTCCTAGGGATATCATAAAGAGTTCCTGAGACATAAGGGTACTAGGAACTTCTGGGGACCTATGAATTAACTTCTGGAATCTGACACTATCTTTTCTGAAGTGTTCCCTTCTATAACATATGTGGGGTTAATTTTCTCTTGTCTGCTCGGTTCTCACGGACTCATTTTTTCCATTTGAGCATGGTACCATTTGGAGAACTGAAGAAAGATATTATGGCGAATGTGTAATTAGTGAGGTTAAGCATTGCATGAAACAGATGGCAGAGAGGTTTCAGGAAAATGTCTAAACTTCTTTCCTGGGCAAAAGATCCTTATAATCGGTTCCTTATCGAATTTTCCTTTCTCGTCTACAATCAAGTCACCCTGTTATGCTATGTAGAATGACCCATGGAGTCTCCAACTTGTCATGAAGCTTCATATTTCTGTGCATAAAACCCATGCTGTTTTGCCACCTGGAATGAGACCCTCTGTATCTCTTACTTTCCCCAACCTGCTTCCGTAATTCCTCATTTTTCCAGTGAGTGATTAAAACCTCAGAACACAGGACCCTGAGCACTCCCGTTGATTGAAGAACTCATTTTCAATTCTCTAATGGCTACTTGTGACATTTCTGCTTGGTCACTCAGCACATTATATTGTTTGGTTGAATTCTGTTTAAACTTTTTTCAGGTTGTAAGGTGAAGGAACCATATTTCATGGATATTTGCATGTTTCAGCAAGTACAATGCTTGGTGAGGAGTAGGGGCTCTATATATCTTTGAAATATATGGAGTGACGGGAGAGTGAGAGATCATGCTTCTGCCCCTCCTCTATTAAGTGTTTCCTAAACATTCCGGCCCGTATTATTTTTTTCTTTTGTCAAACGTATTTATTTTTACAGTCATGTACTTCCTTGCATTATTAGTTTAATGTTTAGTAATAGTGTGTGCCTCACCACTATATATTCCTTAACATCCTGTAATATGAATATGTAACTCTTATCTATCTATCTATCATCCATCTATCTATCTATCTATCTATCTATCTATCTATCTATCTATCTATCTATCTATCTATCTATCTATCATCATCTATCATTTAAAGTTTCACAGCCCTAACACACTATATGCATATTGGAGAAATGGCCCAATATTTGTTTTCTGTGACAAAATGCTTAAGAGCATTTTCTTCTGCCAATTTGGTAGTTCTTTATCAGTTACCTTTGCAGACTCTTCCTATTGTCTCTTGACATTTATTAACTATTAGTGACCCACAAAACTGGATTTTTAGTCCTTTCCTTCCATGATGCTGTCTTTCTTTTCAAGCAAACTGATCTACATCAGTGACCTCTCTTATCATAATACTCCAATTACTCACATATTCAGACCTTCTGTTTGATCTCTAGAAATGTATATTTAATTACTTACATGACATGTCCTACGGTAAGTCTCAAAAGCAAGTCAAACTCTGATTGACCACAAATGAACTCATGATCTTTCCCTGAAATGTGGCCTTGTTCCAAGGTTTCCTGCCCAGGGAATGGCCTAGTCATCCATGCTGTTCATCAGGTAGACTCCCAAGAGTTATCCTTGACAACCCTCACTCTTCCTTCTTCTCTACCCATATCTAATCCATTACCAAAGTATGTCAAACTCACCATCTAAATATTTAATGTGAATGTATGCCTCAAACTACCATCAAGCTATATTTCATCAAACTACTGTCATCATTGTTCTAAACCATGGCTTTCTCTCTGCTATACTAACTGGATCTTTGCTTCCATCCTATCTATGTACTGTAGCCAGCGTAATCTTTCAAAATGCAAAGCCAATCATAATACTACCTTGCTTAAAATCTATCCGTGGGTTTTAGGATGAAAAACATGCCCTCAAATGCTTTGAGTGCCCTTATATTTCTGTGATCTTCTCTAGCATGGCTAGTTCTTCCTTCACTCTCTCCACTCTGGCCTGGATAGCTTGTTTTCATTATCTAGTTCTGTCCACACTCTTATGCCACAGAACTTTTGCACATGGTATTCCCCTTGCTTAATTACTTCTTGTTTCATCCTTTAGAATTCAGCCTAAACATTAGTTCTTTAAGGGAGCTTCCTCTGACTTCTTTGACTTTGTCACATTTAAAATTTTCCGTTGTTTATATGATTATTTGATTAATGTTTGTCTTTCCTGATAGATGTTAAGCTTCATGAGAACTGACAGCACACTGGGTCTGTTTATTCTTGTATTCCCAGTGCCTAATGTTTTGCTTAACACACAGTAGTCATTTAATACTATTTGTTGATGGAATAAATAAATTTCTAATTTTTCTTCTTTCTTTGTAGGTCTGCCATTTTCATTAATAACTGCTGCTTAGAGATACCCAAATAAAAGATATTTGCTGTTTTTAATATTCTCAAGTTCAGGATGGAGGCACAGATAGCAGCAAGAATGGGTAATTTTCAATTTAAAATATTTATAAATTATAAAATAATGATTCTGTATGCCACACAGTTTTAATAGAATCAAAATAACTTAATTAGTTTCTTATTTCAATAGCAAGTAAATGATAGCTCTTTTAAAAAGGATTATTTGAAAATAACCCATTCTCTTTCTTTTTCTTAGGTTTAGAAAAATATACAGAGTTTTTAAAGGAAATATCAGAGTTAATTACGAATGAAATGCCAAAAGCTGAGTGAGTAATGTTGTAATGTAAAGACATGTAAAATCGATCTCAGTACATATATTATAGTATAATATATATGTGTACATATACATATATATTACATATATATATATTTGTTTAACATAGAACTTTTAGAGTGGTTTGATAGTGAATGGAAACAGTTTTTTCTTGCTTTCTTTGTCTATAGCTATCAATGAACCCATTGTTTTATAGAATAATAGGATTGATTAAGCAGGAAGGAAGTATAATACAGGTCTATATTCAGAATATAGGTGTTAAATTCCTGAGTCCAATTGAGATTCTGCCATATGGCCTTAGATAATTTTTTTCTATCTCTTTGAGCCTAAGTTTCCTTCTCAATAGGATGGGAATGATCGATCCTGCCTTTTCCCCATGAAAGATAGTCATGCATATGGATATACTTGAAAAGTTTTTATCTTTGAGCCTGACATAAAATAATTACTCATCAATTTCAGCTATTGATGATAGTGATAATGAGATAATAGGCTACTTACTTTTGTGGACCTTATTAAATTTACATGTACCTTTTGTTTTCATTTTAGTTATACCAGCATATTCAATGATTTTGTTGAATCTGAATTTTTTTTGATTGATGGAGACTCATTACTTGTGATGTGCATATGTGAGAAATCATTAAAGCAGGGACAAGATCTTCACTTCTTCTATCTGGTGGAATGCTATCTTGTGGATCTTATTAGTAAAGGAGGACAATTTGCCATAGTTTTCTTCAAGGTAACATGTGACAGTTGAGTTCTTTTCTATGACTTGAGAACTAAAATTAAAATTTCTGATTATAGTTTTTTTTTCTTATTACAGATTGAAATATATATAAATATATATGTATAAAATTTAGAAAATTTAAAAGGGAAAACAGAAAAATTACCCATAATCCCAGTATTCAGAAATTACTACATTTAAGATTTTTATTCGTAATAATATAACTTTATTGTAAGGACACACAGGATCATGAAAGAGGATGAGAAATCTCCTGAACAGTGGTCTAGCTGATCTCTGGATTCTAGTCTTCCAACTCTGAGAGCTACTTCTGTCTTCAAAACTTAGCAGTCAAGTTGAGCACAGAAGAATGTCCAACTCACAAACGCTGCTTTGCTATTATTTGATCTACAGTAAATACCTTCAAGGGAATATATTTGATCTGCTTTTTTGATTATTAATATAATTAATAAAATTTTAACAATTTCAGATACGTATAACCACTACCACGCCTTCCTCATCCTATCCCTTAAGGTAACCAGTGTGTTACTGTTAAGGATTTTGGTGTGTGTCTGTTCAATCATTTTGCAGTCCACATTATTGTTAGATTTTTGAACATGGATGACTGATTGCAAGCAGTGTTTTGAATAAAGAACCAGGGTTCTAGCCTAATGCTTACAGTCCAGTTTACTGCACTAATTTTGGTCTATTGAGAAAAAAAACCTCGGCTGCCTCAGGAGCGTCACAATAACCCGGGACAATTCTCAAAGTGATCCACCTCAGCTTCTGTTTCCTGGATGATTTATATACACCATTTGCTTTGACACATTTTTGTGTCCTTTTTTTCTTTTTGAAGCGGCATTGGAGAGGAAAAGAATTAGAGTGGGAAGGGAAAGTGTGATAAATCCTGAGGAGTGTGTACTTGCTTAAAGGGGACACATATATTTTAAATCCAAGTTGTAGTTTATGGCATGTATTTGTGAAATGATAGTCAAGGTTTTGGGCTCTATTCCCTGACTGTGAAACAGAACAAAAGTGTGTTGGAACCTATTCCTTTAATGACTTTAATGATATGTGTTAACCAACTAAACTAGTAAACTACTAAATGATAATTTCAAAGTACTGTATTTACCCCTCTCCCCCACAGGATGCTGAGTATGCGTATTTCAACTTCCCTGAACTTCTTCCTTTGAGAACTGCCTTAATTCTTCATCTTCAGCATAATACCACTATCGATGTTCGAACAGAATTTTCTGGATGCTTATCACAAGGGTGGAAAATTTTCTTGGATGAGAATTACCCATATTTCCTAATAGTTGCAGATGAAGGCCTGAACCATCTGCAAACATACCTTTTCAACTTTTTCATCATTCAGTCTTGGGCAGTGAAGGTCAATGCTGTGCTTTCCTCAGGGCAAACATCTGATCTCCTTCGACTTTATGCATACTTTATGCCAAGCAAGTTGACAAACCAAAAGTTTTTCAAGGAGGTAATTTATATCAAAAAGACAAATTTCTTCTAGAATTTTACAAAGTTTTCTAAATTCCTTAACTCATTTCTGTTTTCACCTCTTCTATGGAAATTATCATAGCTTTAATAGAGAAGTATAAAACATTAATAATAATAATAATTAGAATAATAATAATAATACAAATGTAGTCATTTATTAAGTAACAGTAAGTAGTGCTTGGTACTTCCCATGACTCATTTTATTTAATGTAACAACCTTGTAAGGTAGGTGTTAATATCATCAGTGTTTTGCAGATGAGGAAATAGATGCTTGAATAAGTAATCTGCTCATCATCAATACCAAATGAGTAATAGAGCATGGATTTGAAGAGAGGCAGTCTGACTCCAGCACTTATGTGTCTAACTACTGAGTGGTATATTGCCTTCAAGTTAATGATGTCCAGAAATGTATTATATTGGAGGTATAAACTATGCCTCTGTTGCTGAGACATACTAGTAAAATGATAGTTAATATGGGAGCTTTTAATGAGCAAACATGGAGATGGTTGATGAAGAAGGAAAATAAATGAAATGAGTTTATTTGTTAATATTAAATAATTAGTAGAATTTCCAAAGTATTTAGAATTTTAATTCTGTGATCTTATTATTTTGCTGTATTGGTTTATTTGACAAGTATTATATTGAACTCTTGGGAGTCAAAAATGCATACTAATTTTATAAATCAATCTAGTTTCTGTTTACTTTTACTATTTAATATTCAGAATTTACTATAAATAAGTGAATTCTGAATATGAAGATAATTCTATATTTCATTAGCATGATTTTTCACAGTTAACATTTTTCACTCCTTGAGAATAGTGTCTCACACCCTTCACGGTATTAGAGACATCCAGATGGTTATCATAAAATCATAAGATAGTTTATTTGCTTTAGTTAGAACTCTAATCATTAAACTCTAGTTCTTACTGTGAGCACGAACAGTCAGTCCTGATACTCATTTTTATTTTGGAAGGAGATTCTGTAATCAGTTGATCTCACTTTATTCAGAACAATTTCTGAATCTGAATTTGTAGAGTCCCCTACAAATATCCTTCCCAGTCTCTCCTTAAGAGGTTTTATTTCTGATAAAATAATCTATTTCCCAACTTATTGAACACTCACCTTTAAGAGATTATTTCATTTATCAATTTGAGGTCTGTGTGAAATGCAAATAAAAGTGCAATACATGTTAATGGCTGTTGCTGGATGACTGGTCCCCGAGGGGAGGTTATGCTATTCTCTATTTATTTGTGTGTTTGACATTTTTCATAATAAAATATAATGCATTAAATAGACACAATTGTTTCTTTTTGAGATGTGGGAAATGTTCTAAAATTGGATTATGGTAATGGTTGCACAACTCTGTAAATTTACCAACAACCATTGAATTGTAACCTTAAGTGAGTGAATTTTATCTTATGTTAATTATACCTTCCTAAAGTTGTTAAAAAAAATTAAATGCACCAAATTCCCAGAAAAAGATTCATTTGACAAAAACATAATAGTGATGGCTAGTAGGCTTTTAAAACATTATTAATGATCTGTAATTTCATGGTTGTAATTTTTTCCTTACTTAGAAATATTTCAACTATTGTATCTTCAATATCTGATTTTCTATAGTTGGAAAATAATTAGATATTTTATTTATGACAATTTACGTGACTTGCCTTCCTTTTACAGAATGAAAAGAACATTAAGAATGCTTATCAAACCCTGATTAAACAATTGGAAGAATGTAGAGTATTGGCATTAGAATCTCTTTTTGGAAATTTAAAATGGAAGCATATGATGGAAGAGGTACTGAAACTTATTGGAACTATTTATTTAATTATAAAAAAAAAAGTTGCAAAAATAGTACACAGTTTGCATGTACCTCTCACATAGCTTCCCCCAATATTAACATCTATGTAACCATTGGTAGATCGGCCAAAACCAGAAAATTAACATCAGAGTAATACTATTACCTAACCTTTAGACCTTATTTGAATTTCACTTACTTTTTCACTAATAACCTGTTCCAGAATTCTATAGGGTCCCACATCCATTTATTTAGCTATTCGTCTCTAGTTTCCTCCAATTTGTAATAATTTTTCAGTTTTTCCTTGTCTTTCATGACCTTGACATTTTTGAAAAGTATTGATCAATTATTTTGTTAATATCCCTCAATTTGGGCTTGCCTGATGTTTTATCATGATTGGAATGAGATTACATAGTTTTAGTAAGAATGCCATTGAATTGATGTCGTGTCTTCAGTGCAGTGTATGAAAGGGTTCATGACATTGTTATGTCTTAACACTAATTATGCTGGTGCCTGCCAGCTTTCTCCACTGTAAAGTTACTGTCTTTCTTGATTGGGCAAATCCTGTCCCTTTTCAATTTTTTGCTAATTAATTTTAGAATCCATCAGTGGATCTAATCTATAACAGTTATTACTGATGTTTTTTGACTATGGTTATTTTCTATTTCACTCTTTCATTCTACATTTATTAACTGGAAATCTACTGTAAGGGAGAGTTTCTTTAGCTCTGCCATTTATTTGTTTATTTATTTATATAAATATGGGCTAGTGAATGTTTATTTTATGTTATAGGTTCAAGTCCAATATTATAATTGTTTTGTTGCTCAAATTGTCCCAGGATTGAACATTAGAAACTTCTTCAGATTTGCCCCTGCGTTATTTTACAGCTTTTTTTCCTTTTTTAAAACCACTTTATTGAGGTATGATGGCATAGATTGTAGGGATGGTTAATTGGGTGTATATTTATTTTCAAACTCATCAAGCGTCATCTTTCTGAGCACTGTCTTATTTTTTGAACCATAAGATGTTCCAGTCGCATCTTGTATTTTCCCTGCCCAAGCCCTGAAATCAACCACTTCTCCAAAGTGTTCTGGTTGCTTTTATTGGAAAATGGTATTTAGAAGCCAAGATGTGGGAATAATGTTTATTCATTGCTATGGGGTTGTCATTGCTACTAAGACTTTTCAGCAGATAGAGCAAGGAAATACATGAAGGTATACTAACCAATGTGTATATACTCGTATACCTATTTTTTTAAATCTATCTATCCATCTAGCTATCTAGCTATCTATTAATATCTATCTACTTAACTTATCATCTATCTCTCTATCATCTATCATATGCGAGTAGATGATAACTGATTACTTTGACTACAATACAACTCCATATAGTTCATTTTACCCTCCCCCTTTCTTTATTTGTAATTTCTTTCTCCAATTGTGAGAAATCAAGCTCTCGTTACCTATAATTATTTACTGATTTTTTAATTCTAGTATACAAATAAAGTAGTTTTAGAATTCTTAACCCTATGTCGAGAAACATATTCAGTAAGTGGATTACAGGATTTCTGTGCAGTTCTTTTTATCTATGGTTACAGAATATGTCAAAATACTGTTTTACAAAGTTATTTAGGTGAGTTTTCACCTCCTCTAGTGTGCTTATGTTATTCATTATTAATAGAGTTAGGTTCTTTGGTTAGTGTTTGCATTTCATTTTGGGTCCCTCCCACCCATATCCTGATTATTTTTAATTCTCTGTTTATTTTGGAGGGTATGTGAAAGTTATATGAAACATTATTATGATTTTAAGAATCAGATATATACAAAAAGATATACTCAATGAAGTAACATTTTATTTATATCCCTGCTACTTGGTCCCATTCTCCTCTACAATTCACCCCTTTCCCAAATAATTACTGTAGGTAACTTGTCTCTTTAGTCTCAAGTTTATCCTTCCTGTATTTCCTTTGCACACAAAAAAGATACATATGTATTTTCTTATATTCCCTCTTTCTTAAATAAATAATATCAATGATATCCTTTAGTACTTTTCTTTTTGCATTTTACATGTCTTAGAAATAATTTGAAAGCAGTTCATAGTTATCTTCCTCTTTATGTTATGTAGTCTTTTTTAAGTCATTTTTGTCTGCATAAACCAAGTCTGTCTCTTTAAATCATGTGCCTAGCACTTTTATATGCCATCTGATGCTTTACGTTGCGCATATGTTGAAATTCATTTCCTGTAGTCTATGCTCTATTCTACCTGGTTGCTTTTTTTTTAATTTTCAGATTTATCGTAGATTTAATTCTTCTGCTGGTTGTTCCAAATCACTTTCACTAATGTTTCTCTTTATGTTTCCTGAAATTTTTCTCAATCTCTCTTTGGTCACTACAAAGCCTTGAGTTGGGACAGGTGTGGCACAGGAGCATAACAGATTGCATAGCTGGAATATGTTCATGTTTCCCCTTATACACAGTTATTTTGCAGTATCACTATTCTGTCTTCTTAATTCTAAGGGTGTGATTTCATGTAGAATATTTATAGTTATAAAATATTTAATATTTTTAGGAAGTTGATTACAGATTCTACTGTTTTCAACTACACAGAAATCCCACAAAATTATGTATCTTTGTATGTATGATAGAATTTTAGCAAAATGCATAATAGAATTTGAAAAATATAAAAAATATCCAATACCTCACATTGGAGTATAGGGTGACTTAAATTTCATTAATAGAAGTATAATATCTAGATTTCAGTATATCATAGTGTTATTTCTTTGAATACCTTTCATACTCGTTATACCATGATTACACCTAGTTCTACCATTTAGAGGTAGAAACTCACATTTTTTTTAATATTACCTTTCAGTGTTGTTCTGTGTATTGTACAATTGACAGCATATTGTATATACCTTTTATTAACTTTCTAAATTAGTATTATTATTTAAACTTGTTCTAATTATCAAAAATTCTTCACCAATTTTATTTTTACTGGATTCATAATATTTCCCTAATGGTAAACATTTAAATTGTTTGAAAATTGGCTTTTACAAATAACTTTGTGATGAACATCTTGATACGCATCTTGTATTATTTACCTAACCTTGATTTAGAACTTAAAAGCCAATCAAAAAGTATCAACGTATTGAATGATAATCATAAGTATTGCCAAACAACTTTGCAGTAATCCTGCACCTATTTAGAAATTACATGTCATATTTCAGTGCTATTATCATTAAAATATATTTTGCTAACTAGAAAGTAAAAATGTGATATCAATTGTTCTTTTTATTACTAAAGAGGTTGAACATTTTTTTCTATTAATATTTGTATTTCTTTTGTGTATTATCTGCTGATGTCTTATTATAGGCTTTGATGTTTTCCTATTTATCTATAGGAGCTCTTTACATACTTACATTTTTAAGGGTTTTGCTGAAATTTTTAAAATTATTTTCTCATTTTAAAATGTTATTTATCATTTTTAACAGAAACATTTATAGTTTTGTGTGTTCATACCTATACTTTTCTGTATGATTTGTTCTGGTAAGATCATTAATGAATAAAAATATTTTTCTAAATATCATGACATTTTACAATTTCCTTTGTGACAGGCATGTGAAACTATTTCTCTGCTTAAGCAACTCTGGCCAGAAGGATCTGACATTCGGCGTGTACTTTGTGTTACGTCATGTTCATTGTCTTTGAGAATGTGCCATCACCTTTTAGAAAACAGAGAGAAGACTACCCCTGATCAGAAAACTAACATCCAACAGGTGTGCCTGTTTTAACTTTACTATGAACCACCATTGCTCTTCACTTTTGAAATTTTATTGATTTTCATCTACTATTTTCCATTTGGTACTTCATTTATGTCCCTAATTTATTTATATGAACTTCCAAAAGTGGGAAAAATCTAGAATTGGTTTATAAAAAACACCTATTGTACTGTTATATGATTTAGAGTTTTACTGTACAGATGTTTCTCTTAGTACATATTTAGTCAAATTTGTCCACTCATCCAGAAGAAGAGGAAATAATCAAGAAAATTAGCACTTGGTGAGAGCTTACAATGTTACAATGTTCTGGGCTCTTTGTACACCTCATGCCATAAATCCTGACATAGCATTTTAAAGGAGGTGTTATTATCCCTGTTTCACATGTGAGAACACTGAGGTTCAGGTAGTCCAGGTACCATTCCTCAAATCAAAGTTGTTAAAGAGCGGTGTGGATTGAAACTTGGTCTGTCTTATTCAAGTTTCACAACACCAAACTATTTTGAAAGAACACTTGTGCTGTAGTGTCCGAGTGCCATCCTAGAGATGCTGGAAGTCTTAAACTTTTTATGGTTGATAGAGTTCATTAAGAATCTGTTGACCAGTATAAATTTGTTCTCCAACTAGTCATCCTATATGTATGTGCACACGTGTACATGCACACACACATACAAACATACTCTCAGACACACACGTGTGTACACATACTATTTTGTATACAATTTGAGTGCTGGGGGAATTCTTGGTTAAAGATTCTTATTAAAGAAAAATGAAGTTTGTCTCTGTCTTCTACAATTTCAGAAATGAACAGGGCTCATCACCTTTACCTGGCATCCTTTATATAGTATTTGGCTTTTCAATATCTGTTTGAATATATTCTCAGTAAAATATTTCTACATGATTAGGCATGCCATTTTAAACTGTTATCAGAAAAATGATACAAACCAAATGTATCTCTCTGGAACTTCCAATCATTAGGCCCTATTTGGCCCTCTGGAGGTACTCCGAAGCAAATCTTAAACTTGTTTCACTTATAACCCTGCAAATGTTTGAAGATGACTATGAGTCTTTGTCGTATCACGTTAAATATGCCCACTTCTCTATCCTTTTTCTAGTTGGTTGTTTCTAGAAATGTCCTGGTTTCCTCACTCTGGTAATTTTCAATATAACTTTTAACTATGATGCCTTGGACAGAATAGAACATTTAGGGTTTGGCTCCATTAGTACAGAGTCCTATGGGGACATGACTTCATTAGCTGCTTGGTCAACTCATGTAAAGATTGTCTTGAGTAAAAATACTAAAACATGCTTTATATAAACTGCTCTTATATAAACTGCTCTCTGGACAGGGAGCTGGAAGTTCCCTTTCCCCCTTACCTCACATCTGCATAAACTCAGTCAAGTTTATGTATGAAGAAAAGGACTTTCTCAAAAATGTAGAATGAAGAATGTAATATGTGATTACTGCACAGCAAAATGTGGCTGCCGACTTTTGTGGTGCTGCATGTGGATCAGGCAGTGTCCCAGCCAGCTGTTCTCAGCCTACCTTCTTTATTTTATTAAGGAGGAAAGGCTTTGCTTAACCCTGCAGGAAATGGAAGATTTATGTAAGCTGCATTGTCTCAGTGTGGTATTTCTACTCCACTTACCGCTTTCTCAAAGAGCTTGTACTAGATTCATCGTTTCCCATTGGATTGAGGACATTCAGACATTCTTAAAAATGGTAAATATGTTCTTTATTAGATTATGAATTTATTTTTTTGTTTCAACTGTTTGATATATAAAAACCAGAGTCACTTTCAAAATTAGATTTATATGAAACAATGTCATCCCTTTGGGGGGCTTTAAACGTTTAATGGCCTAAATCAGTCATTTCCCAATTTTACCAACTCGTTATTTGGTAGTAGTAATAAACTGCATGACATATATATTCAACCTAAGGAAAAAGCCTCTCTGTAAAGATTAGTTCTTTTTTGTTTGTTTGTTTATTTTTTTTTTAAATCAACTGTAAGGAATTGATGGCCTTTCTGCTCTGGAGAAGAATTAAAGAAATCAATGTAGTAGTTTATTGTTTTTGTCCATTATAGAGGATAGTTAAAGGAAATTTGTAGACTTTGAAAAAATAGAAAGCAAAAACTAAAGAAAAACCCATCTGCCCACCACTTAAATCGATGTTGGTAATTATTAACGTTTTGGTTTATTTTCTTTATTTTAAATGATTAAATTTTTCTGTTGTTATATGTATTATTTCTAACATCAGAAATATATGTGTGTGTGTATATATATATATATATATAAATGGAGAAAGAGAGAGAGAGATGTATATATATCTATGCATATATGTTTTTTCTTTTCATATATTTTTTCTATTTTCTTTCACATTCTTGATTGGCATCATTTTTTAATGGCTACTAGTTATCTTTTTTTAATGGATATACTATGGTTTACTTATCCATCCCTCTATTATGGGATATTAAGAGGGTTTTAATTGTTGTATTATAAATGCTGCTATTCTCTAGGTTCTTTGAATGTAAGCCTTTCCCTTTAATTTGGGGGTATTGACTTAGACTGATATCCAACAATGAGATTAGTGGATCAATTGACATTTTTTTTTTCAGGATTTTGATACTTGTATTTAAATGGTAAAGGAAAGTGTTTTAGAACCAATTAGATAGAAACTCAGTCCACAAATATTTATCAAATGCACAAGCATTGTGTGAATCACTGGGGATACAGTCAGAAACTAAGAATATATTTACTCATCCCACCCTACCAACTTCATAGAGTCACATTTTGCAGGGAAGATAGATACTGAATTTTAAAAATTACTATGAAGGAGGAACTATAGGGCACTTTAGAATCTGACAATGGAAAGACTCTACTTAGTCTGAAATGGATGGCTTCTCTTAAGGAATGAAGAGAAGTAAGATTCTAGGAGATAAAATAGAATGTGTGATCATCCTGAAGATGGTATGACCAAGAAACTGTGATATATCTAGTGTAACTCGAATAGAAAGAATATGGGAAAGTGATAAAGCTGAAGATTATAGACACATGTAAAATCATATTATAGTTTTTTGCTAATATAAAAATTGTTTATAATTTGGTTTTATTTCCAATTTTCAGAAAAAGTGGTGTGAATATTTCATCCTAAATAATATAAACATTTCTGAATTTTGGAACCTTAATTTAATTCACCTTTCTGACTTAAGTGATGAGTTTCTGTTGAAGAATATTGCCTTTTACTATGAAAATGAAAATGTTCAAGGTACTATCTTATATATTACAATAATCATACTTTTATCCAGAGATAAACAATAAAACAATATAAAGAATTTAAAACTTCAAAATAATTTACCTGTATTTCCAATATATAACATAGCAATTGTTTTACTTCCAATCTTTGTTTACACATGCATGTTAGTTTTATTTATTTGTGATTAGAGTGAATGTTGTATTTTAAAACTTTTTTAACTTAATATTATTCCATAAATATTTTTGAAAAAAATATGTGTGTAGGTGCTTAGTGTTTCCAGATAATTTAAGTTGAATTTTTCATTTAAATATATGCATAACATTTTCCCGTAATATTTACTCTAACATATGTAATCATCCTACTATTATTAGATATTTAGAGAATTTTATTTTTATCAAAAGATGAAGCTGATTTATGTATTTATTACATGTTATTTGTTTTTCTTTGAGTTATTTTCTAGAATATTTTCTGCTATATTTTAGTAGTAAAATATAAAACACATTTCAAGAGAACTACAACTGATTGAACATTGTTGAAGTTTCTTTGATCTCTAGGATTTGGTTTCTTCATATTGCAAGCATTAAAATAAATTGGCTACATATAAATTTAACAATCTTCCACACATTTTCTCATTTCTGAAAAATCATAGTTTTTATTCAGTTTTATTGAATGTAAAGTTGTGTGTGGTATGACATTTTTTAATACCTTAAATGATAATTAGATATTCACCATCTTGTCGTTAGCTAAGATAATTATAATTTTAATACTTAGTTATCAAATAGGTAAACAAGATAAAATTTTAAATCTACAGACTCATAGTCAATACTAGAGACCATTTTCATCATTTTCATTTAGGCGCTGTACGGAACTCACTGAAAATTTTACTGTTGGAAACATATTTCAGAGCCCTATGAATTTAGTCAAAATCTGTGTTTCTGTGTATGTGTGAATGACTTTTAATATTTAGTATTTTTAACTATTATATAGGCCTACATTTGAATTTGGGAAATGTCATTATGAAAGATTATGAACATCTCTGGAATACTGTATCAAAGTTGGTCACGGAGTTTGATGTTGGAAAGCCATTTCCTCTGAGAACAACAAAACTTAATTTTCTTAAAAAGAATCCATTACCAATCAAAGGTAAGAAATCTTTAAATTAATTTGAAATAAAAGCAGCATTTCTCTAAAAATGTTTTAAAAGTACCACTAACTAGATGCTGCAAGTATAATTTTCTGGTACTATGCTATTTAAAAGTAAATCACCTTCATTGTCATATCATCAGGGTGATATGCTATGATTATAGTTTTGAAGAGTGATATGTTTTGTTTGTAACTAATATTGTTACTATTTTTTTGAAAAAGCCAGGTATATTGTGACTTCCATTTCCATCTATATGGCAGTATAGATCAAGTGAAAATCTCTTATGGAAAACTATTAAAATGCTGGATAAGAGACATTAAACATCTTTTTGTATAATTATAGCTAAGCTCATAACAATAGAAGAGAAATCCCAGGGGCCAAAAATGAAAGGAGAGCCTGATCTCTGTGTAATACAAAATATATCACTCGAAGAATTTCTGGTTATAGATCTTCTCTTAATAATCTGTGGCTGCAATTTACTCTGTTAGTAGGGTCAAGACAACTCTAAGCCAGAAAATTAATTTTAAGTGATCAAAGGAATTTAGCAAATTCTCTGTAGAGGAACATAACATAAACTCTGGTTTTATAGGATTTTCTGCCAAATAGTAGTACAAATACAAATTTGTAAAACAACAGAGGAAATAAACCCTAAGAAAAACAGTAAGCTAAAGAACTAGATAGAGCTCTTAAATACTTCAGATTTTGTAATTATTAAAAATAAAATATACTATATATGTGTTTAAAAATGCTTAAAGAAATAAAATATGAGATTTGAAACATGAGAAAATAACAAAATAAAAACATCATTCACATTTTAAAATAACTGAGCTTGTAGAAATGAAAATATTATCAACAGATGAGTTAAAAAGCTGACTGGATATTTCTAAAGAGAGAATTTGTGAACTAGAAATAAATCGAAAGAATTACAGACATAGAGAGATGAACATGTTGTATACTTTAAATTTACCCAATGTTATATGTCGATTGTATCTCAGTAAAGGTTGAAAAAATTTAAAAAAAACCCCAAAATAGAGAAGAAAAAATATAAAAGTGATGTTAAAATATATGAAGGAGGTTGGCCTGTTGCTAAGTGGTTAAAGCACAGTGCTCATAATACCAAACTCGCTGGTTCAATTCCCACATGGGCCAATGAGCTGTGCCCTCCACAACTAGATTGAAAACAATGACTTGACCTGGAGCTGATGGGTCCTGGAAAAACACACTGTTCCCCAATATTCCCCAATAAAATATATATATATATATATATATATATATATATACACACACACACACACACACACACACACACACACACACACACATATAATATACATATATACATATATATATATTATATATTATATATGAAGAATAGAATGAAGAAATCAACTTTTCATTCATTGGGAGATTCAGAAGGAGAGATTGAGCCAATATGAGTCGGGCAATATTTTGAAGAGATTATAGTTGGGCATTTACCTGGATTGATGAAAGATAAGAATTTGCAAATTCAGGGTGTATTATAAATCCCAAGTGGAATACATTAAACACATGCACATACACAGTCTCAGACAAATACATACACTAGACACAATAGAATAATATTGTAGAATATGAAAAATAAATATCTTAAAAGAACGAGAGTTACCTACAAGTAATAAAAAGTCTAATAGACTTTTTAAATAACAATGATAGAAGTCAGAATACAGTAACATGATATATAATTAATAAAATATAATTTAAGAATGAAGGAGTAATGTGGATATTTTCAGAAATACAAAACTGATTTATCCATCATCATAACATCACTGAAGACATTTCTATATGTCGAATTTCAGGAAAAAGAAAATGATCCTAGAGTGAATACGAAGAGAAAAGCTAATGGGAATTTAGGGTGTATTGATATAAGGATATTTTTCATGATGTGAAGAAAGAATATATATCCACTTTCCTTTTTTCAGGATGAGTTCCACCAGACAAACACTCTTGAGTATAAGTAGTTTTACTGATCCCAGAAAGATAAAATAAGGGAGTGGTCAGATTAGAACAGAAAGAAGAAAACAAATGCAGGGCACGTTAATAAGTCGGTTTCCACTGTGGTCAACTACAGGTAAATTTTACTGGGAATCTCAGTCTTTGGCTGAGGGCTCTCTCTGGGGCATTAAATTCTTAGCACTGCTCCATGTGGGCTGTAAAATGAAAAGTGCTCAGGCAGAGGGTTGTAGAGCTTGTATTATATATAGTAGGAAGGCATTGGGAAAACAGAAACAGTGAACACCAGGGGAAAAGGGGCAGTGAAATGGCAGCTTACCGAGAATTATGAATCAGATACTAAATAAAGGCTTAAACTAGCTGACTACCATATATATAACATATATATGGTATGTATGCTATCTAGCTACCTACCTTCCACGTACCTAATTAAAAGCTGTCTATTTCTTTATACTCTACTTGTGTTCCAAAATGTTTTAAAGTGGGGAAATAGTTTTATGGGAAGGGCTAGAATTGATAAATATAAATAAGATCAATGAAAAATGTTTTTAAAGTAAAATTTTAGATAATAATGTATAATATTCCTGTATGAAAGTTTTACATTTGACCTTGTCTTAATATTTTACTTGTTTACAGACATCTCCAAGGAAAAGATGCCCAGTTTGGGTTTTATTCCAATGTCATCTGAGGTGGTTGATAAATTTGCTGGAGACATTTTAAAAGATTTGCCTTTCCTGCAGAGGTATAGGGGTAAAAGTACTTCAGTAAATACTTGTGTGGAATGGAAGAATTACTTATTAAAGATTCCTTGAATGTAACAGATTAGGGTCTGTTAGTTGTAATACGTGTTTTGTAACATATAATGAGTTTAATATCAAATTTAACAATGTCCTTTGATTAATACTAAGTGAAAATCAACATGGTTTTAGACGTAGAGTAAAATCACTCTAGCTGCATATTTTTAATTAATGAATATTTGTTGTTGATGGGACTATTAGAAACATGGACTGCATTCTGCATTCTTAAGTCTCTAATAAACTCTTTGGATTCAACCATTCACATCGTATCACAGAAAGAGGAAAGAGGAATATGATTTTTAAAACTATTATTACAAAATGTAATCTGTGCTGTTATATTTAAGGCATGCGATTTAAAATATGTGTATATTTCTTTTTTTTCTCATAGTGATGATCCTATTGTAACTTCACTGGTTAAACATAAGGAATTTGATGAACTTGTACATTGGCATTCTCGCAAACCCCTTAGTGATGATTACGACAGGACAAAAGGCGCATTTGATGGTGAGCTCTGTGACACTGGTGAAATAAATTAAAATCAATTTCACTCTCTGCCTTTTATTAACAATAATATCTAATCATGAAGTATTAGCATGTTATGTGCCACAAATTATACTTCTTGAGTAAGAATAGTCTAGAAAGTATTTAGATGAATGCCCATAAAGATGGTGATGAAAAAGTCCCATTTTATTTACTGGCAGTTATATGTACATAGGTCTCCAGATGTCTTAGGAGGAAGTACACAAATATGGCATTTAGCCCCACAAAACTTAGAAGCTGTTTTAAGCAAAGACAGTTAGTGGTTGAAGAAATCTGTGTATTCCTTGATATAAAAAATATTGAGGCCATAGTCTTTCAAGCACTTGCCGTTGCTTTCATGTAACCCAGTTGATTGTGTGTGTGTAACAAGTGCCAGCATTTTATCTGCCTTCGTGCTCCAGTTGGGTGGAACTGAAGAAAGGCTCGTGAAATCACTAACAGTAGATCAACAGAGTTTGAGTTAGGGATCTTGTGTCCTTGGTTCATCCCTCGTTTTCATCTCATAATTGTCTGTCCTTATGATCACTCCTACCCTCCTTCAAGTTGACAAAACTTACTTACAGAAGAAAGGAGTTTGCATAGTAATCACGCTCATATGAAATACTTATCAGCCTGCCTATGTAAACAACTACCAAGATCTTGCAAAATATGAGGGCCTCCTTTAAATTAACCATTAGCATTTTTCAAAGTGGTTTGATTTAGTATGTGTAGATAGACATAGAAAAGTTAACCAGCTTAATTACTCCCTTTAAGTGAGTCTTACAGTTTTCCTTGGGCAAGGGAGTAAGTCACAGCTTTATTGTTGGGATTTCTTGTCATTGGATTTCACCATAGTGTGAGGTTTTTCATTTGCTAAGCTCTTGACTCTGTGGCCATGGTCTCGAGTAAGGACTTTTCTATCAAGTGATGCAAGAAGCCAGAATATACCAAATGGATATCTTTTTGACTCTGCATCTGCCTTCCTCTTCTTAACTTTAAGGGCACATGACAAAGGTAATGCCCAGAATCTGTAATTCTTTATAGCATCCAGATATTTGTTTTGGGTGGTAGACAGTGAAAAAGTGTTTTGTCACGTCCATCCTTTAAAAAAGATAAAGGATTATTCTATAGACAAGACCTCGTGTGACTTAAGATTCCTTCTTTTAAAAAAGTGAACAGAGTAAATTATTATTCCAAAATAAAAAGAAAAGTGCATGTGTGGGTGGGATGGTGTGAATAATTAGTGAGAAATATAGTTGTGTTACATTTTAAGTCTTTTATTTTTCAGAAAAACCTAGAGATGGTTATTTTTTAAAATCTCTTCAAAAGTATCATCGTTTTCAACGATTTTATGGAAATTCATTAGAATCAGTCTCCTCCAAAGTCATTGTAACTCAAGCTATCAAGCCAAAGAAGAATTCCAGTGAACCCAAGAGCAAAAAGGCAAATGTAGGTTCTATAAATTCTACAAACATGTTTTACTTTCTTTGTCTTTTCTTACTTTGATATTTTTCAGTCTCTTTGGTAGTTTCTTTCCATGCTGTGCTTTTTGTTTTTGATATATGATCATTTTTTATTTTATTTACTTGCTAAGAAACTCTAACCTGTATATAAAAAGTTATATATGGCCCTCTATATATAATAAAATATGTTATTTATTTGGGAAAAAAAAGACATTAAGTAACTAAAGACTTGGATTTAGAAATGTTGAAGTCACATTAAAAATATAGCTCTTAACATTAAAAATGTAGCTCATTGAGAGATCTGGTCAACAGTGGCAATATAGGAGGGTTCTGAACTCACCTTCTCCTATGGACACACTGAGTTTATACCTAGCTTAGTTATTCCCTTTAAAATTCCCTCTGAAGGAAATCCAGAAACTAGCTGAGTGACTCCTACATACTGAGTGATTGAGAAACAAAAAACAACGAAACAGGAAGAGGAGGCTGAGACATACTCTTGCACTAAACTCCACCCTGGCATAGTGACATATAATCAGGAAGGAACTCACAACTCCCACCTTCTCCCTCTGGAGGTAAGGGTTTGGACCTAAGAACTAGCACCCCAACTTTTAAGATTTCTACCTGAGGGAAGGACCCCTCAAAACATCTAACTCTGAAAGCCAATGAGAGTTTCTTCCACAAGACTCAAAAGACTGTAGCAAACAAAGAAATTTGTTTCTTAACAAAGTCTCTTTCTTAACAGGCTTGCACTGAACTGGCCTAGCTATCCCCCCAGGGCTCAGCCAGAGACAGCAGACTAAAACACTTATCTCCCATTCCCTGAAAGAAGCCAAGTTGCACACTTTAAAAACTGCTGTCTGGGGGTCAGTCTTCTAATTTATTTAGAGTACATCTAGGGATAGAATGTAGTCCTCCCCAGATATCAGGAAGGCAGAGGACACCATCTCTGTATTCTCCTTCTGGCCCGCACCAGATGTGCAATGTAATAATGTAAATAAATATAGGGTGTTTTGCATAAGCCTCATGGTAACCACAAAGCTAAAACCTATAATAGATAGACAAAAGAGAAAGAGAAAGAAATCTAAGCATTCAACAATTTTCTAAGCATAGAAAATTAGCAAATAACAAAGGAAGAGGCAAAGAGAAGAAAGGAACAAAGAATTATAAAATCAGCCGGGGGAAAAAAAAACCAAAACAAAATGATAATTGTAAGTCTATGCCTGTCAATAACTATTTTAAATATAAATTGACTGATTTATCTAATCAAAGGTCATAGAGTGGCTGAATGAATAATAACAAAAGACCCAACCATATGCTGTCTACAAGAGACTCACTTCAGCTTTAAGAACACACACAGACTAAAAGTAAAATGATGGAAAAAGATCTTCCATGCAAATAGAAACCAAAAGAAAGCAGGTGTAGCTATACTTACATCAGAAAAAATAGACTTTAAGTAAAAGAGAGAAAGAAGGTCATTATATAATATAAAGGTGAAAACGTGAAAGCTTTCTAAGATTAGGAATAAGACAAGGATGCCCATTCTTGCCACCTTTTCCCCCCGATTCTTGCTACTCTTATTCAAAATAGTACTGGAAATCCAAGCCAGTGCAGTTAGGCAAGGGAAAGAAATAAAAGGCATCCAAATTGGGAAGAAAGAAATAAAAAAACTGTCTCTATTTGCAGATGACACATTATATGTAGAAAACCCTAAAGAATCCACCCAAAACAGAATCAATCAATAAATTCAGTAAAGTTACAGTTACAAATCAACATATGAAAATCTGTTTCATTTCTATAAACTAATAATGAACTATCAGAAAGAGAAAGTAAGAAAACAGTTCCATTACAATTGCATCAAATAGAGTAAAATATGGAGAAATAAATTTAATCAAGGTGGTGAAAGACCTGTACACTGAAAACTATAAGAATTGATGAAATAAACTAAAGAAGAAACAAATAAATGGAAAGATAATCCATGCTTATGGATTGGAAGAATATTGTTAAAATGTCCATATTATCTACAGAGTCAATGCAATCCCTATCAAAATTCCAATGGCATTTTTTTCACAGAAAGAGAACAAACAATCCTAAAATTTGTATGGAACCACAAAAGACCCTGCATAGCCAAATCAATAGTGAGAAAAAAGAACAAAGGTGTAGGCATCACCCTCCCTGATTTCAACTTGTATTACAAAATTGTAGTAATCAAAACAGTATGGTATTGGCACACAAACATTTGTAACATTGAAACATTGGGAAAGCTCAATGTTATTGATTAGGATTAAATACTGAGAAAGTGGTGACAACTAAAATTGAGTTTATTATAGGCAAAGTTTAGATATTAATTTCATGACAAACCAGAATCGTGGAAGGTTTATCAGAAAGAATTCTCTTGTGAATACAACAATTTTTTTATTTGTCTTTGTAGATTAATAAATCATATTGATAAAAGTATAGTAAAAATGGACCCATAGTGTGATTAAGTCAATTGGAAATGTATATCTGGATAGAGCAAATAAGTTGTATTTATGTTCTTCCTTCTATCTCCTCTTTTCTTTCATTCCCTTTCTATTTCTTCATTCACTCTTTAAACATTATGAACTAAATATTTTATGCTTGGGACATACAGACAACTATGACACGTTCCTGTTTTAAGGTAATTGATCTAGAGGAGAAGTATGACAAGTAAAATCACAGCCACAGTACATGTTATGAGTGCTTTGATAGAGAGATGCCTGGGCAGAGGAAGAATATATGACCTAGACTTAGGAGAGTTAGGAAGGGCTTCATCTAAGAAATATCTTGAAAGGTAAGTAGGGGATAGAGAGGTAACTACAAGTGTGGAAGAATGGAAGACGAAAAACAATTCCAGACGCAGCAACAGGAAACAGTGCACGGAGACATAAAACAAACAAACGAAAAAACCAAAAAACAGTGGCCTGGTGTTTCTGATTTTGTTATATTTTCTCTTTGATTTATAATCTAGACCATTCAGAAAACTAAAAAAATTATCTGCACAGAGTTTTTATACTCATTAAAATGAATTATCATTTGAATTTCAATTAAAAGAGGCTTTAATTGTAAGATATAAACTAAAATTATGCCATTCAAAAATGGGATGATGGTCAAAATAATCAATATACACTTAAAAGTATTGTCCCATTCATGAAATATCATCTTGGAATATTTCCAACTTGATTCATGGGATGTTTCTTTCCTTTTTGGGCAGGAGACCAAGGCTGAAATCATTACTAGAGAGAATAAGAAGAGATTATTGGCCAAGGAAGAACAAAAAGAAGAGAACAAATGGAATGTTCTGTCATTTTCTATTGAGGAGGAAATGAAAGAGAATTTAAACTCTGGAATAAAGAACCTGGAAGATTTTTTGAAATCATGTAAAGTAACTCGGTGAAACTTAGAGTTGAAATGGTAGGGTTAACTGCCTGCTTGAAAGCGTGGAAGGAACATTGCAGAGGCCAAGGAAAAGGTATGTGACTGTTTTTTATTTTGATGAATTGGAGAATTAATAAAAAAAATGGAATGATGATAGCTGTCACTTATTATTATTATTAACTGGAGAAGCCTTAGATGCATTATCAGATTTTATCCTTACAAAATTCCTCTAAGTATTCTTACCTTTATTTTATCAATGAACAATAAAATCTCAGCGAGAGCGCAAGTAGCAAATATTCAGCACATTCATAAACAAATTCAAATGAAATCACAATCAAAGAGAGGTTTAAAAAAAAAAAAAAACGACTTACAAAGTTGTAGGAATGGCTAAGAGAACCAGCAAAGATGGTGAGACACCCAGGAAGAACCTGTCATTCCTCTTTGAGATCTGAAGTGTAAACATTTTCTTTTTCGCTAAAACTGATACCATGTTGTGGGGACAGAGCCCAAAAAGCAGTTTCCAGGCTCTCGGCCTCACATAGAAAGGTGCTGGCTCAGGTAGTAAATGGTCGTCGACTGTGATCAAAATGGCCATCAGCTGTGGCTAGTTGGCGGCCGTCAGCTGTAACCAGTGAGCCATTGGCCACTAATATAACTGCCGTGGCTAGGCTAGCAAAAAATGGGGGGAGCTAGCAAGAAGATGGTGGCTGAGCCTGCAAGTGGAGCAGTGAGGGTTGCGAATTGTGTTGCTCCTGGTTCCTGTGTCTCCAACCCAGCCGCCAGTGAGAGTATAGTGGTATGACTCCCCTACCTATGGCTCCGTGGGTGTTCCTTTTTGGCCTCACCATGTCCTGCATTCTTATGTGGGGAGCGGGACCAGAGACCCCGCAGGACACCCTGCGTGACACATGTTTGTCAGCATGGTGAGTTCTTCCAAAAATTACTGTGGCTTCCATGCACCCTACTTTATAATTTCTGCAATGGAAAGTAGAAAAGAAGAGACAGGGAGAGGAAGATAGTGGAGAAGTAAGACTGGGTAGAGATATGTAAATTGATAGCAGGTGATATGATCACGTGCCATACTTCCAAACTGACCTTTCAAACAAACCTAATTGATGTCAGTCTTGAGCATCTCCACATTTGAATCCATTTAACACATGGTAACCAGGTTCTTTTTTTACCCCACTCTCAGTCTGCTAACTTCAGTCTGCTCTCATAGTCAGCCTTTCACTGTGGATTCTATTACAGCGAGAAGCATTAACTTGGCTTACTGTATGTGTTTCTCCCCAACCAAGATGTTGTATTAGGATTTGAAGTTGGCTGTTAGTAAGAGAGATCAAAATTAACAGTGGCTTACCCACCTGGAGAGTAAGAATTCTGTATTAAATTTTTTTTTTGTAGCCTCAGTGTTCAGTAAGTGTTTGGTAGTAGTTGGTAAATAGATAAAGTATAGGTTGACTGGAAGACAGGTGGAATCAAAACCAGCCCTAACTTGCTAAGTATGGAAAGATTATCAGTGAGGAGAAATAAAAAGGATATATATTTGACTATAAAGAAATGGAGAGGAATTAGCAAAGTCTTTATCTGGCAGTTGTAACAGGCTGCTTGATTTGAGAGGCTCCGGTGATTACACCAAATACTTATGTATGGTCAACAGTAGAACTCAATAAGTGTTGCTAAGTTTTTAACCAGATATTTAAAGTCATCTGAATATTTTTCTTTGAACTGAGCAGAGAAGGCATGAAAATAATAGGTGGAGAAAAGATTTGTTTTTCCCAGAACGTATACAAACTTGAGCTTTAATGATATTATTTCTATCAGCTACAAGATTTTTCCTTTTCTCCAACACTTACACAGCTACTTCTCAGTTATCCATGGAGATGATGAAGTGTGTCTAGTTGCACTTTAATTTTATTTTATTTAGTACTTTGTATTCCAGAACCTCCATTAATTTTAAGTAAGATAGTCAATTTAATGAGGTCCGATTGATAGCCTGAATGGCTAATCTTGGATAATGAAACATTTATTATTATTGGTGGTCTTTATAACAATTTTATTGCATTCTTTGCCAAGGTGAAACCACAAAAGATTTAAGTATAGCTGTTCAAATGATGAAAAGGATCCACTCCTTGATGGACAAATACCCAGAACTTTTACAAGAGGCAGATCGGCGACTCATAGCCAGATGCCTTAAATATTTAGGATTTGACAAGTTGGCAAGTTCTTTATATCCAACCGAGGTAACGTTTTCATAATAGCTCTATTTAATAGAGTAATTATTAGGTATGCATAAAGTGTCTTGCAAGTACAGCCACCTCTTCTAGATTTTCTTTACCTGAAAATATTTACAGTGTTCATAATCATTAGTAATTCAGCTGCCCAAATTTAAAGTAATGTAGAATTAGCAAGCTTGTACAAAATCTTGCCTGGACAAACATTAAATGCCACATAATCTCTGCAGATCCTTGAAACAAATCCTGTGTTTAATTCTAGCAAAAAAAATTAACCACTATATTGTGATTGTGAATTGTCTTTAACTGTGTCAGATTGTAGCTACAAATAGCATGATGGATATTTGAAAATTTTGATGTCTGCTAATTTACTCATAGTCAGATAATGATTCAGTGGTAAAGGACTTCTGCCATAACCATTACAAAATGTAAAGCCTGGTAAAATGATTTTCTCATAAAAACTGCTCAGTAATAAATATTTTAATTATTTAAGTGATGTTATAGTGTAATATCACTTTCAAAATGGACTTTTAAAATAATTTAGGCGGCAGCAGATGACGACATAAATAAGAAAACGAGAAAATATTCAATTGGCATTGGGCCAGCTCGTTTTCAACTACAATACATGGGTCATTTTTGATACGAGATGAGAGAAAAGATCCAGATCCCAGAGTTCAGGATTTTATTCCTGACACATGGCAGGTAATCATTGAATGAAACAAACATTTTTGTATTTTATTATTAAATGTGATCTCAGCATCTTCTCTGTATTGTGGCTCTATATATTTGTCATGAAGTGCTTAATATTGAGTCATATTAAAATTATTTTGTCATTAGGAATGTAAAATGTGAGCCCTTTTCCCTACTTAAAGAAAGTGAAATTTTCATTTCATTCATTTTTCATAAACAGACCAGTTCCTTGGAGGTACTCTGATGATTTCACATGCATATTTTCGAATTTCTCTGTCATCCAGTTGTATCGTTATGGATCAGCCTCCAAAATTCCCTGTGTCAGTAGGATTTCATATGTAAATATATAATTGTTCACAGAAAAATTTGGTATCTTAAATTGTATAGGCAATTATTTAAATATTTATGTGCCTCATCTATCACCATAGTATCTATTCTTCTATAAATAATGTAAAATTAATGTTTATGGGTATAAAATTTGGAATAAAATGGTGAGTTTCTGCATAGACTGAACCATGAACATTTACCCACAAAATGCAATTGAACGTTTTACCACATACCTCCCATCATACAGGCTTATGATTCTTTGACTAGTCATTATTTTGATGAATAAAAGGATAGGCTGAAGGGATGAAGATCCCACATGCCTTCTGAAGTAGGTACCTGGCATTATTCTATATAGAAATTAGAAGGTAAGTAGTAAAATAATGAATCACTAATTTTTTTTATTCAGCCACTTTTTCACCATTGGAAAAATACATGTTGGCTACTTCTTAGAACTTAATTTCTCAAAGCCATTCAGCACTTAATCAATGACAAATAATTTAAAAAATATCTTCCCCATAACAAGATATTTTATTCACATTCACTTTCCATTTTTCATACACAAACCCACCTCCAGGTACTCAAAAGCCTAACAAGTTCTCTCTTCTGAGAGAATATCATGACTTCTTCAGATTTTCCTGTGCCTCCCTTCAAGTGTTTTCAACTCCCAATCATTCCATTTGAGGTTCAGAAAATTATATTAAAAGTCCGTTAATATTTGTGTGTTGGTAACGTGCCATTCCCATTACTGACACAAATGTGCTCTCAACCCGGCAGCGCGAGCTCCTCGATGTTGTGGATAATAATGAGTCAGCTGTGATTGTTGCCCCAACATCCTCAGGCAAAACCTATGCTTCCTACTACTGCATGGAGAAAGTGCTGAAGGAGAGCAATGAAGGCGTCATTGTGTATGTGGCTCCAACAAAGGTAGCACTCAAGTAACTGTCATTTCCTTTCATGCTTGAACCTCCTCTTTTCAAATAATACATGTGGGCATGTAGTGAATCTATGTCATTATTTGTTTTTCAGTTTTATTGAGAGCTAATTGACATATAACATTGTATTATTTAAGGTGTACAACCATAATGATTCAATATATGAATATATTGTGAAATGATTACCACAAAAAGTTTAATTAACATCCATCACCTCAAATAATTATAAGTTTTTTCTTGTGATGAGAACTGTTATGATCTTACTCTCTTGGCAACTTTTCAAATATGCAATCCAGTATTGTAACGATAGTCCCCAGGCTGTGCATGACATCCCTATAACTTATTTATCTTACACGTGAAAGTTTGTTCCTTTTAACCATTTTATGCTCCGCCCCCATGCTTTGATAACCACCAGTCTCTTCTCTGTTTTCAGGAGTTTTAATTTAGTTTTTTAACCTGCCTGCATTTTCGCTTTTTAGTTTCAGAGGCCCAAATAATAGTTTCCTTAGAATTATTGTGAGGAAAAAATCTGGTCTTGTAGTCTTGTCATTCAACTTGTACATGAATTGTGAGAATACCCACGCTTTGCTGGACAATGTTGAGTCACTTAAGAGCCTAATATTACCACTGCGAAGTTTATGGGATATATCTACTCTGCTGTTGGACCTTAGTGACTGCCCTATTCTTAAGCCAGGTTGTTTTGCCATATTTCTTTTATGCTAGCAATGCATAATGTTGAACTTAAAAACAGAAAATATGATTTTTTGTCATTTTGGAGAAAGTTTGATTTGCAGGAAATATAAGTTTGCATATCCTCATTCACAACTCAATTGTTTTTTAATGTGATTACAATTGAGAAAGACGATTTAGTTGGGATAACTTTAATTCTACACATTAATATGAATTCAGATTCCATTTTATTTTCTAGGAAAATGTGTAGTGTTGAGTGACTTGTGGTCAGCCTCCACACCAGATTGACTAATATGATTACTTGAAATTAGCACTTTATTATCTATTGTAGCTTTTTCTGTTTTTCATGGTTATGAAAGCAATGTGTGCTCACTGTCATTAACAAAATATATCAAGAAAAATTAGCTTACTTGAAGTGGAATTGGTAAGTCAACACAATACATATTGCCAAATCACTCTTCTATATGGTTAAGTCCATTTTTATTCCTACTGGAACTATATGGCAGTGTACATTCTCTAATCTTTTCCAATGTTCTTATTATCATCTAAAAAGTTTTTGCCATACTAATAGCTGAAAAGCTTATCTTATTTAAATTTACATTTTTATTATTACCAATGATTTGGGCATCTTTATGTATGGTTTGGGTGCATTGGTATTTCTTTATTCATGAACCACTGGTGGGATGCATTTGCCCATTTTTCTTTTTCTTTGAGGAAAGGGAATGTCTTTTTATTATCAGAACTTTGTATAATTAGTATAATATTCTTTCTCTTTCAATTATAATGAATATTCTGTATTTGGTCATTTGCAGTCATACTAATTGTCACATATTGTGGTCACACTAATGAATAATATATTGTTAATATCTTTGTATAAACAGATCTATCAGTATTTTCATTTAGCTTTTCCACGTGTGTTCAAATATATAAAAATATATGAAAATGTTCAGTTTTAGTATCTTTATGCTTATGTTTTAAAATTTACATTTAACCTATATAAATTATTTTGGGGGGGGCAAAAATGTGAAATAGAGTTTTATAGGTTTACACACATTCAGATTCCGCTGGCCAGGCTACCTGCTTGATCCAGAGCATGGTTCTACCTGTTGCCATCCATATTCAAACCTAAGATGTCTGGGGGAAGTCCTTAGATATAAGAACCAGAAAGCTACCTTGACTATCCCTTACTTGACCTTTCTTTTATAGCAGACTCACACTTATCTTACTTTAGGTTGAGGTTTATCAATGAGGTTCACATACTTCGTCAAGGATCTAAACGAGAGCATGTGAGTGTATTTAGAGAAGATGAATATAAGAAAGGGGTTATTAAGCTTTCAGCATTCATAGCAGGACATTTTTTTAAATACAATTCCTGTTATTCTCTGAAGTTTTACCTGTACTTTATTATGTGATTAACAAATCTCTTTCTTTGTCAACCAGGCCCTTGTTAATCAAGTGGCAGCAACTGTTTACAATCGTTATACCAAAAATATGCCAAGTGGTGAAACTCTATGTGGTGTTTTTACAAGGGATTATCGTCATGATGCCCTAAACTGTCAGGTAGGATATAGTAATTCATGCATTTGTTATCAAATTATATAGTAGTACTTATATGACTTTTTCACTAGAAAGTCAACATCTTCACAAGGCCTCATGGAAATAATTTTCTTGAATTTACAAAAGATGAAATGGCTTTAGAGAAAAGTTAATATTGTTATATTCAAAGAGTGAGAAATAGAACTAATCTTTTTTTTAGGATACTTAGATTTTGATTTCGGATTTCTTTTATAGTTCATTGTAACTTGATTAGAATGATCTGAAGAACCCAATGTTATAAAAATATTAATAAACATTAATTACCTACTCAGAATTATTTTTTATTGATAAGTAGGATTCCCTTA
Organism: Rhinolophus ferrumequinum; assembly: GCF_004115265.2. NCBI lineage: Eukaryota > Metazoa > Chordata > Mammalia > Chiroptera > Rhinolophidae > Rhinolophus > Rhinolophus ferrumequinum. The sequence continues at coordinate 36,714,622 of NC_046301.1, forward strand.
CTTTTCTTGATGAGTAGGATACTCATTGTAATTTTAAAAATGTCGTATTATGGTTAGAAAACTAAGTAAATCATACTCAGTTTTTCTCATTATTGAACTCATAGATAAACAATTAAGACTAAACACAAAGTGAAAACATGATTATAGAACATTGTATGGTAGACATGGAGATGTGCTGCCATGATTTGGGAGTGTGGTGAAGACAAATGCAAGCTGTCAGTCCTCCCAGTTCTGCCTCCATAATATGTATCTTGTGACTGAGCTAGACAGGGGTATAAACACCGGGCCATTTCGGCTTCATATGGAATTGCTCTGACAGCCAATATTTACTCCAGAAGTTTGAGCCACGTTGGCCAAGACTTCATCAGATCTGTTTTGAAGTTGAGCTTCTCTCTCTGCCCTACCCTGCTTCACCCACTTCCATTGTTGTTGATTCTTTATAAACGTTTTTCAACCTAAGTTGTATTTCAGGGTCAGATTTTGAAGAAATAAATCTATGACAATTAACTCTAATTTTTATTACTTTGAATGTTCATAAATAAGAATTTAAATTTCAAATCTGGTATTTTACCATTTTGACCTGTAAATTACATTGCAATTTCATAAAGTTCCAACTAATATATCACAATTTTAATGAAACATTATCAAAAGCAATATTATATCCTACTTATAGCTAGTGCTTTTGGAGTTTCCATATTCTTACAACTATGTCTGTACATAGTAAGTGCTCAAAATGTTTGTTTATACAATATATTATTTTTAGGTACTTATTACAGTGCCTGCCTGCCTTGAAATTCTGCTGTTATCTCCTCATCGCCAAGCATGGGTGAAAAGGATCAGATATGTTATATTTGATGAGGTAGGTTTGGTATTATATATCTGGGTTGATTTCTTTGTACATAAGCACTATAAAGATCTTTGGTGCTTGAGGACACCTGTCACTTTGTATGGTGTTCAGGTTGGGGAGGACCTTCCTTCTGAATGGTTTTCCCAGTGAATCATACTGGTCTTTTGGCTTCACGTTCCTGTTGCGACTCAAGAGGGTATATCAGTGTATCGGCGGAGCTCTGTATGAGAGAGGAACCTATCATTGGTGCCTACTGTTTCAGAGGAGCAGAAATAACCACTATGACATAAGTTTTCCTGGAAAGATGTCAAGCAATGGATTTGGGGCTGTAATGATGGTGTCACTTATATAAGTTATTTTATCAGTCATGGTCCCAACTGCATACAAGTGGCACACTAAAATACAATTCGAGAAGAGTATTTCCCAAAGGTGTGCATGAGGGAAACTATAAAGGTTAGTGCAGTAATTCAGAACTAGTAGCTTAGCCCTAGGCTTAAAAGGACAAGGCAAAGAAGCAGTTACTGAGACTGAAAAGGAGATTCTGACTGAGTTGGCCATGTTGTGAGGAACAGTTCCCTTAGGTGAAGGACATAGTTAGCCCAAGGTAACCTTTCAGGAAGGGAACCAATAGAATAAAGAGCTCAACTCTTATTCTCCTCCCTTCTTCTCATCTCTTGCCAAGGCTGTCCATTTGTCAAATACAATGGAACCAGAGAGCATTGGAGCACTTTTGAAGTCGTGTCTGTAGGTCAGTTTCCCTTGGCAGAGAGAACAGGGTAGAAAACAATGGAAATTTGTAGGGACAAATAGGAAATATTTAGAAAAATATTTTTAGTGACATTGTTAGGTATATTTATTCAAAGAAACTTAAAACAAAAGGATATATTCCTTTGCTCCAAGGAATTTTCAGTTTAAAGGGGGAAAAGATGATATCTATATTTAATTTAACTTTTACTGTTGTAAACGTGGGGCTACCAAGCAGGCTGTGCTTTTCATTTGTTTGATACTGATTTTTGGCTAATCTGTATATTGCATCTCAAGGGCCTTGAATAGTTCTGTTTTTTTTTTTTTTTTAAAAAAAAAAAAAAACCCAGCAATTTAGTCTTTGCAGTCTAGAACCTGGAATTGTATTCTAACCTCAAAACCCTGCAATGATATGAAATGTTTGTATAAGGGTAAAGCAGAAAAGTTCTGAAGGCCAATGTCTATTCTGGTGGGGCCAGGGAAAAGTGCTTATCTAGTACAAAGCTTAAAGTGAATATTCAGCAGAGTGGTATGTTACCTGACCAAAGCAAAGCCACATGGGCCGTGGAAAATTTTTAAAAATTATCTGGCTCTGATAGTAAGTACTTTCCAGTTGATCTCAGTGTCATCATTTAATCTGTTTATAGAAGACCGCATTTGAGAATCTAGTTTAATTTCACTTATTTGGTCAAAAGACATTCATTCATTTATTCAGCAAGTGTTTAAGGACTGTCCCCACAGTGCCAGGGCTCTGTGAGTACCGGGAACGCCCAGGTCTAAGGTCACAGAGTCATCGAAAAAAAGAGAATTAAACAATTAAGCATACAAATGACTACGCCAGCCCACACTTCTACATGTGGTGAAGAGAAAGAGCAGGCTGTTGTGACTGTGACAATGGCTGGAAGATGGCAGGACAGCTCCAGAACAGGCCATCAGAAATGTCTTTCTGAGGGACGTTAAGCTGAACTTACAGGTGGAAAAGAGGGGTGAGCGCATTTTAAGCAGAGGGAACAATATACGTGCAATCTCTAGAGTAGGATATCTCTGTTCCAGGGATAAAGAAAAGGCTAGTATGTCTGGAGCAAAGTGGGAGCAAGATGAGAAAGAGTGGTTTGAGATGAAGCTCAAGAGGCCAGCAGGGGCCAAACTATTCAAGGCAGTATATACCTCGTGAAGGAGATTATATTTTGTTCCACATGTAATGGCAAGATATTGAAGAAATTGAATTAGGGCCATGGCCTAATCTATCTTATAGACACATCATTTTGGCTATGATGTGAAGAATGTAGGGGGCGGGAAGGGTAGCTAGGAGAATAGTCAGGAGGATATTGTGGTAGTGCAGCTGAGATGTGCTGGTGACATGGTGGGCAGAAGGCATGGAGATCAATGCATAGAGTACCAACAAAGTTTTGAAAGTAAGATAAAGAGGAATTATTGATGGAGTTGTTATGAGGATTAGGTAAAACTTAGGTGTGAAGATTTTCTAATGAATTTGCGAATATTTATATGCATTTAGCATGGTTGATTAAAGGTCACAGTGCTATGTATGACAATTTAGGCTTCTGTGTCTTATTTTCAGGTGCTATGTTTAAAATAACCTTTTAATGGAGACGTTTTTGTCTTTCATAGGTTCATTGTCTTGGTGGAGAAATTGGAGCAGAAATTTGGGAACATCTCCTTGTGATGATCCGATGTCCCTTTCTGGCTCTTTCTGCTACAATAAGCAACCCTGAACATCTCACTGAGTAGGCATTAGGTTATCTATTTTGAACATTTGAATGTCATACTTTCTATATGATTTCTGAAGAGTTTCATAACTTTCTAGTGAATTTATTAACTTATATGTGGATATTTAAGGAACAGAGACTCTGTAGCACCCCTGGACAGGTGTTGGGCAAGGCCACACTTTGTAAAGAAAAACCAAGGACTCTCCAAGCCAAATCTACATTTCCCCGAGCTCTCAAAAACTGCTCACCAGAAGTGATCGATTTATGTTTCCTTTCCCTTTGTCCTTTACCAATAAGTAAAAATAAAATGGAATAATGACACACTCTCCCCTGGACCTTGAGATCTCTTATATTGTCCCACTTTGTAAATGTGTAGCTAGCAAAGCCTTATTACTCGTAGTTGAAAGCCCCGTATCATGTTGTCTCTGGGCTACATTTTTGCCCATTAATAATAACATTATAGCAAATACTCCTGTGTGCCAGGTGCTGTTCTAAATGCTTTGCCTTATTCACTTATTTTAAATGCCCAACGACCCTTATGATTTACTATTTCTGTTACTACTATTAGATAGCATTTTCAATGCTACTATTATTATTTCCACTTTAAAATGTAGCAAAAGAGACACAGAAAGATTAAGTGATTTTAACAAGAGCCATAGCTAGTAGTAAGGAAGCTGGGATTCAATCTCAGGTAGTCAGGTTCCAGGGCCTATTCCCTTAAGCACAATTTTTAACGCACGTGACATATTTCTTTATTTAAAATATTTGATGTCACAGAAAGTGGTTCCATGTTCTGCCTAAATAATACGTAAATTTACTTTTTAAGGTGGCTACAATCAGTAAAACGGTACTGGAAACAAGCAGATGATGAAATAGAAAAAAATAAAGCTTCCAAAAGAAATGCTGGCTATCGTGCCAATTTTCACAGAGACTACACGCAAAGGAAGCAATCATATAAAGTTAGACTTGGTATGTTTAATATATTCACAGGAGTTTTATCATTAGAATTATTCCAGTCATTGCATGTTTATTCATTTGGAAATTCTTGTTCTTCATTTTTAGTGATCTATGGAGAGAGATACAATGATTTAGAGAAGTACATATGTTCAATAAAACATGATGATGTTTATTTTGATCATTTTCACCCATGTGCTGCACTAACAACAGATCATGTAAGTGATACCATATTTGTTCTAAGCAATAGAAATTATTTGTATATATCACAATCGAAAAGCTGCCTAGTTGATACTTTTCAGAATGAAAGTGTAGATACTGCATAACAGATATTTAACCTTAGTTTTTAAAGTAACAAGAATAACTTTATAGTTTTCATTGGTTCCTCAATGGTATCTAGATCGGCAAAGCTTAAAAATGAAAATTTTTATCTGAAGTTTTTTGGTTAATTTTATCTATTCTTGAACACTACCTGTGTCCATTTTCTTTCTTCTCAGCTTCCATGTCTATCTGTCCACTTCTCTGAAACTACCTCTTTTCTTAGTGCATCTGCAACTGTATGTGGACAATAGCTAGTGCATGTGAGAATCTGACCACCATGAATTAGTATAAACCAGGAAAAGACACATTTCACTAACAATCACAACATGAGTTTTTGGTTGTGATGTAATAAAATGGAGATCTTAAAGAGATCTCATTTGAGGCAGTGGGATTTGAGTGGGGGAAGATTTCTTAATTTTTCTTGCATATTTTTTTTGTTTCTTATCCTATTCCCAGGAATGGCCCATTCAAACTCTGGTTGCTTCTCAAAGTGATAATTAGTCAATAGTTTGTCTTCCAAGATCTGGCAAGTTAAATATTTTCTTAATTCTGTTGTCATATTAAGCCTTCTAATGTGACAATTTTTAAGGCACATGAAGCTTTCTTTAAAATATTTGATGTCACAAGAAGTAGTTCCATGTTCTGCCTAAATAATATTTTTGGATCTGCAAGGCTAATTTAGATAAATAATAAAGATAATTCTGATTTTGCTAAGTCTTTAGTGGCTTTCCTTTGGAAATGGCTACATGCACAGCTCCTAGCTTGGCTTCCTAAGAAGGTCGTCTATCACCTGGCCCCATAGTCCTTTCTATTTATCCGCTTGATATGTCTTACCTGGATGCCCTCGTGCTATATTGTTTCTAGAATATTTCACCCCAGATGCCAAATGCCAGTTGTCCAGATCCTGTTTATCTTTTAGGACTCTTCTAATGTGAAACATCTTCAGAATCCATCTAAGACTTTCTTAGCTGGACGTCATCTCTCCACGGCACCTTATCTGCATTTCTTAATGACAACAATGATGGTCAGCTTGCTACTAAAGTTGTTTACATTCATGTCTTCTTTATCTTACTAGAAGAATTCATTGAAGACAAATTTTTTGTCCTTATAGTTCCTAACAAACTGCTATGTATATAAAAGGTGCTTAAGAAATGTATGTTAAAGAACGATAGCCAACCTAAGTTGGCACTTACTTTGTGTTTTAAGAATTTTACATATTTTGTCTCTTTTAACTATCACAACAATTTTAGGATGGATTCTTTATTGATATTCCCAATTTGCAAATGAGGAAGGTGAATCATAGAGAACTTGACTAATTCACTGTTGCACCACTAAGTAAGTTGTGGGACCAGTATGCAATATCATTGATTCCAGAGCCTGCTCTCTCATCGTTGTCTTCTGAATGGTCTGTTGAACAAATACCTGAATGAGGGAATGAAGGAGCCCACCTTATAGGCTTTGGGCTATGACAATGGCTTCTAAAAGCAACCAAATGAATCGTAATAATGGCGACTTTCTAATTGGATTTTATGATGGTAGTTTCTCATTTGTGTGGCAATGACCCAATCCAAAATGTAAATAAAACTAAAATATGGACAAAATTCCAGTGACCTAACTCACACCCAAAAACTAGAATACAGATGATAACCCACATATAAATAAGAAGACTCCTTTCTCTCTCTCTCTCTCTTCTCTCTCTCTCTCTCTCTCTCTCTCTCCTCTCTCTCTCTCTCTCGATTCTCTCACTCTCTCCCCTCCTTCTCCCTCCCTCCATCTCTCGTTTCTTTCCCCATTATTACATGGCATTTTAAAAACAGCCTAATATTTTTAAAAATTTATTTTATGTAGGATGGTTCAAGGCAAGTTATCTTTCAGTAGCAACAAGTGTAGTGGTTTGGATACTTGGCAAGATTGTCATTTGGTCCAAGTGACTTTCCTCTATTTTCAGTAGCTATTAATGGAGTAACTGGAAAGCAGTGGACCTGCTACAGTGTGCTCTGACCCTATGTGGCTTCTGCAAAGGTTATGCTGTGGTATGGATCTTCTTAAGACCTTTGGACCTTTCCAGCAGGAATACAGAATGAACACAAAGGCTTGGACGTGATGAAATATGTTTTTATAGCTGTGTGTGTAACATGTGTTTACACAGGATGTTTCCTAAAGTAGCAGTGATAAAAGCAAGTAGACCTTTCCATATGAGTAAATGATAATTGTGCAGTATACTTCAGATTAATATGAAAGTACTGAGTTGCAAGAAAAAGCATAATAAATTATAGCAACATGAAGAGAAGAGCCATCAACCTTAGTTGTCTCCTCTATAGCTCTATCACTAAAATTGTTTCTGAAGGGAAGCGGTGGGCAGAATGAGTGAGCTGACCTTAATCCAACTGAGGTGAGGGATTGCCTTCAGTCCATAGAAGGCTTGTTTCTGGCAAAGAGCAGAGTCTGGCCTTTGCCACCAATTATGCCACACAGGAACAGCTGCTCACTCCTGGAGAGCTCTAGCACCAGGAAGTCCTTGGAATAACTGCTGTCAGGCTCTGTTCAACATGGATCAATGCTTATAGTCACCTATGGCGTTAGGGATAACGCGGTTTGCAAAAATGACATCATGGTATAATACTATTGTGTTTATCAATGAAGAATGACAAATCTATGACTTTTTAAAAGTTAACTTTTTGGCGGTGACATTGGTTAATAACATTATATTTCTAGTGTACACTTCTATAATACACTATGACCTTTTCTTTCTCTTCCTTTGCTCCCTCCACTGGCTCAGTTTGCCAGCTCAATAGTTATTGTTTGGTAGAGAACTGAATTGAATTCCAAGCTTTTTTTTTTTTAAATTAAAGTTTATTGGGGTGATAATTGTTAGTAAAGTAACATAGATTTTAGGTGTACAATTCTGTATTACATCATCTATAAGTCCCATTGTGTTTCACCACCCAGAGTCAGTTCTCCTTCTGTCACCATATATTTGATCCCCCTTACCCTCTGGTAACCACTAACCCATTATCTGTGTCTATGAGTTTTTGTTTCTCATTTGTTTGTCTTATTCTTTTGTTGTTTTTGGTTTATATACCACATATCAATGAAATCATATGGTTCTCTGCTTTTTCTGCCTGACTTATTTCGCTTAGCATTATACTCTCAAGATCCATCCATGTTGTCACAAATGGTCCTATATCATCTTTTCTTACTGCCGAATAGTATTCCATTGTATATATACCACAACTTCTTTATCCATTCATCTATTGAAGGACATTTTGGTTGTTTCCATGTCTTGGCCACTGTAAATAAAGCTGCAATGAACATTGGAGCACACTTGGCTTTATGGATAAATGTTTTCAGATTTTTTGGGTAGATATCCAGGAGAGGGATTGCTAGGTCATATGGTAATTCTACTCGTAGTTTTTTGAGGAACTTCCACACTGCTTTCCATAGTGGCTGCACCAGTCTGCATACCCACCAATAGTGTATGAGGGTTCCTTTTTCTCCACAGCCTCTTCTACACTTGTTGCTATTTTTGTCTTGTTGATGATAGCCATTCTAACTGGGGTGAGGTGATACCTCATTGTGGATTTTATTTCTATTTCTCTGATGATTAGTGATGTTGAGCATTTTTTCATATGTCTATTGACCATTTGTATGTCTTCTTTGGAGAAATGTCTCTTCAAGTCCTCTGCCCATTTTTTGACTGGGTTGTTTGTTTTTTTGTTGTTGAGTTGCATGAGTTCCTTGTATATTTGGAGGCACTGTTTGCAAAAATCTTCTCCCATTCAGTTGGTTGCCTCTTTATTTTGTCGATGGTTTCTTTTGCTGTGCAGAAACTTTTAAGTTTGATATAGTCCCATTCATTTATTTTAGCTTTTACTTCCGATGCCTTTGGAATCAAATTCATAAAATGCTCTTTGAACCCAAGGTCCATAAGTTTAGTACCTATGTTTTCTTCTATGTAGTTTATTGTTTCAGGTCTTATACTTTGATCCATTTTGAATTAATTTTGGTACATGGTGACAGATAGCATTCCAGTTTCATTCTTTTGCACGTGGCTTTCCAATTCTGCCTGCACCATTTATTGAAGAGCCTGTCTTTTCTCCATTGTATGTTTTTGCTTCTTTGTCAAAAATTATCTGTCCGTATTTATGTGGGTTTATTTCTGGGTTCTAAATTCCATTCCAATGGTCTATGGGTCTGTTTTTCTGCCAAAACCATGCTGTTTTGATTATTGTTGTCCTGTAGTACAAGCTAACGTCAGGGAGTGTGATACCTCCAGCATTGTTCTTTTTTCTTAAGATTGCTTTGGCTATTCGGGGTCTTTTGTGGTTCCAAACAAATCTGATGATTTTTTGTTCTATTTCTTTAGGACTCTGCTGTGCAGGGAGTCCTTTGTGGAGTTATAGTTGTTCAATTTGTTGTAAATTCTAGGGGAGATTTCCAGAGGCTCACCTCACGCCGTCATTTTGATGACGTCAAATTCCAAGCTTTTAAGGCATAGATTTGTTAAACTGATTTAAAAATTAAGAACTATACATTACTTAATCAATCACCTTGACAGTTGAGGAATCATCATGTGCCAGGTATTTTACTAGGCCTAATACATATATTGTCTAACTTAATTGTTACAACAAAATCTGTGTCATAGGTGGAATTGTCCTCCATTTAAGAAATGAGGAAACTCAGGCTTCTGTACAAGGCTAAGAGACTTAAGAAATCATAAGCACTCTAGTGACCAAAATGGAAGATTTAAGTCTTAAAAAATTATGATAATTCTTGGATTTATTTTGTTTTTTTTTATTTTATTTAAGTGAAATAAGTTACCACTTTCAAGTTGTAATAATAGAGAACAACATGCTAATATTCCAAATAATATATTCATTTACTATTTTGGCAAAATGTGGTCCTTACTATCTAGCTAGCTTTCAATACTCAAACTGAGAGATGCTAAATGGTGATTCCATTCAATTATTTGGATCCTAATAGTTTTTTTAACACGCCTAATTCAAAACGTAATTAATTTTAATTAAAATATATTTAACATAATAACGTGTAAGTTTAAGGTATACAACATGTTGATTTGATTAATTTAACATATTGCAATATGGTTTGCCTTGTAGCCTTAGCTAAAACCTCTATCAGGTCACAAAATTATTGTTTCTTTTTTGTGGCAAGAATAATTAAGATCTCATCTCTTAACATGTTCGATGTTTTAGTACAGATATTGTTTCTATAATCACCATAGTGCACATTAGATCTTCAGGACTTATTTATCTACTAGTTTTAAAAAGTTTAAAAAACATGTGCTGATATATTTATCCTGTTTGGTTTTACACAGTCTGTAAGATGGGAGCAGAAATATTTGAATTTCTATATTATAGATGAGCAACTAGCATTTATAGGTGGAATTAAAACTAGATCTTCTGATTCAAACTCTATTGCATGTTTTTTAATTAAGTTTATTGGGGTGTCAATGGTTAGTAAAGTTACCCAGATTTCAATTTGCAATTCTGTAATACATCATCTATATATCACATCGATGTGTTAACCTTACACAGAGGAGTCAGTTCTCTTTCTATCACCATATATTTGATCCCACACTTTCCATTCACAAAACAATTTATTTTTCAACTGTATTGTGTTTTGGAATGGCTTTTCTTAGCCCAGATTTCCAACCTGAGTGTCATAACTTGTTAACTGCTATTGACCAAAACAAGTATCCTATTTCAAATCATTTTGGAGAAATCTGCATACTATGTAGTCCCCTCTTTGAGATTTTACATTTCCAATGTGAAACCTTGAATAAAGCCTATTTAATAGGCTTTGAAAACACACACGCCCCCTTTTCTTTTGAAGGATACCTATTAACATCCTCAGGGATTATGGTCCCAAAGGCAATTGATTCATATCAAAGTGGATGAAGCAGAAGATACTACAATACAAACTTTTTTTTGATAACAGGAATTTTTATTATACTTTAAAATATCTGTGGAAAAATTAATGATGCTGTCCAGACGGCTTAAAGTTGAAACCAAGTTAGTGACCTAGGGGAGAAGTTTCCTTGAGTGTCTTGAAAGTGATCTGAGAACCTTAGGCTTAAGTTAACCCAGCTCTGATCTTTATTAAGCAAATAAAATTTGCCCCTTGTTAGCCTGACTTGGTACTCGAAGCAAAGAATCATATTCATAATTAAACCAATTTCAGTTTCAGCTGCTGGATAGAGGGCTTGTTTTCTTGTTTAAACTGAGTCCACAAATATTTTAGCTTCCCAATACTCTGATTTGAAATGTGGAAGCAGTTTATAGAGAACTAGCCCATGAAAAAGGCATTAGGAAATAATACAAAAACTTTTTGGAGAGCTTTATCAGCATTTGAAACAATTTAGATAAGTGATGTTTTCTTTTTGCTTTTCTGTGAGAAACTTTTAAAAAATATTTTTTTCCATTTTTTAAAATAGTTTTCAGGTATACAAAACAACATACTATTGATTAGACATTTATATATCTCACAAGTGACAACCCCGATAAGTCTATTACCTATCTGATACTGTACATACTGGTAGTTATTACAATAGTTAATGCTGTTTTCAATGTCTTTGGGTTCATGATAGTGACTCTGAGGCAAAGGATGGAACATCAATAAAATAAAAGGAATATTAAAATTTTAATTTTGTTTTGCATGTAGATTGAAAGGTATGGATTCCCTTCTGATCTTATCCTTTCACCTCGAGAATCATCCAGCTTTATGACACCATGTTTCAATTCTGGCAAAGTTGGCCAAGGGCCCAGGTAAATAATAATTTTGCAATTAATTTGAATTAATTATGTTATAGTGGATGGTGACATTGCTGTTCAGAAAGACAAACTCTCACCCTTTCTAATCACTTGCATCTGATCTTTTAAATTATCAATGGACTCTTTCCAAAATACAGTACCCCTTCTCAGACATTTTTCTTTCCAACATACTATGTTTTACTCTAATGGGATGGAATGGTATTGAATTCCTGAATATATTTCTTCTTTCAATTTCTGAGATAACTGTAATGCTTTATTCTCTTCTTGCATCCTGGATTTATATTCCTCCATTTTCTTGCACTGTACACCCCTTCTTCCTCTATGCCTTAATTACTGTCTGTTTTCATCTATTTGGCTTTGCTCTGCATTCTTTTTTTGAAGAGTTCATCTATCCTATTAGATTTATGTACTAAAACTATGGGGAGATAAAAAGAAGTTCAACTGTCATGTATACTCTCAAGAAGCTTTTAATTCTGTTAATGAAATGCATAATTGAGAAGTATCTTTGGATTTCTTGGATGATTTATTAATTTTGTGGTATTTCTTTCAAGGAGTTGTGTCCAGAGGAATTCATTCATTTTAAGAATAAAATAGTAATTAAAAAGTTGGATGCTAGAAAGTATGAAGAGAGCTTCAGGCAGAATTAACAAGTTGGATTAAAAATGGCAATGCAGAGGAGGTAATGTTCACACATTTCTGGAGAAGCATGCTATCTTTGTTGTTTTCTTAAGTTGCATTGTTCAGTCATTACTATTTTTAAAAAATCTTTACTTTTCATTTTAGAATTTTAAGCTGAACATGAAGTCTAATGAGTCTCAGATAGAATAAAAAGAGAGAGGAAATTGGTCTTTGTCTCATCTTCTGTGCCTCCTAAATCATGTGCCAGAGCTACTGGTTCCTGCTAGATGTCACAACAGATTAGAACAGAGGTGTCACTATCTAGAAAGTTGGTGTTCTTGATGCTGTGGCAGTACAGAGTCTGTAATCACAGTAATAGTAGCTGAAAAGAATTTTTCACTCCTTTTTTTTCCTTTTGTGATTTTTATTTCAGTTTGTATAAACTATTTGTATATTAAAATTTTAACCTGGGGTCATATAAGTTATGTATATTTATTTTAAGTAAGTTGATGGTCAAGGTTGCCTTATTGGCACATATTGAATTTTCTGAGTGACATATATTAAAGTTTTCTCATGTGATTTTTTCAAATATATTTTAACTTAGATACTTCCTCCCATTGAGAAATATTTACTTATACTTTCTTCTGCTTATTTTTCATTAATATTCTTTAAAATGTATTTGGAAATGATTTTTTCTACTTGACATGGAGAAAAACTGACTTACCCTACCTTCTGCCATAGTGAAATCAGCATTATTTACTGAATAATCCTCTTCCTGACTGATTTGTGCTTGTTAAAAAATTTCACGTTAAATTGCATATACATGTTATATATATGTATATATATATGTATATATATATATAAATATATTTTAACTTAGATATTTCCTTCTATTCAGAAGTATAATATAATTTACTTACATTATAGCCAAAAGTTGTAATTCCTTTATTATGCAGAACTTAAAACAAATAATATTTTATTTATTGCTATAGGCCAAAAGAGTCCTGAGGAATCTTAGACCCAATTCGGTTTTTAGTTCATTAAACATGGAAGAAATGTTCCCACTTCTCGTTGAAAAGCTAAGAAAAATGGAAAAGTTACCAGCACTATTTTTTTTGTAAGTCATTTAAGATATTTTGTTTTTATTTGTAATTAGTTAGATTCATTCCTTTGAGTTGAAGAAAGTTTACTAACTTGTTGTATTATAATATTTATTACTATTTTTGGTGCCCATTTGTTATCAGAATGCATATTAAAGAATACACCTTTCTAGTTTAATTCTTTATAAAATATTTTTACTTGTGCTATTACAAAGTATCTTCTTTACTTAGTTCCCTTCTCCATTTTTTGTTTTCTTTTTACTATTGTATTTTTATCTAGGTCTCGTTAATACCTTGGTTCAGTAAATACTAGGTTTAGTAAATACCTAGATTCTTTGCAAAACAAATTGAATGTTTAGGCACACACGTATCCCTCATAAAATTGAAGTATCCTCACAATATGCTAGAGCATTTATTGTTGGGGTATTTTATTGTTTTTAATTTGTAGTTATGAGAACTATAACTTACTGACACTGATGCCTTGCTAAATTTTATATTGCTATAGCATGAAGCAGCTTAAAATTAAATATAATATTCCAGTTTTGATAAAGTATAAATTATACAAAAGTATAATTTATTAAATAAATAACACTGTATCCTGGATTAAACTTGATCACATATTTTGGGATCAGAATAGAAAGCCTTATTTACTTCAGACAATTTCAAACTACTTTAAGCCATGGAAGCTTCATATAAGTAAGGCCACAGAATCTTGTTTAGGTTGCAAAGTTTAATGAAACTTGTTCCCACATAAGTAAACTTATGGTAATGAATAATCATTGATGGTGTATATTTAAAGTAATAATGATAATGGAATCTATGTTGTGTTTTGGGAATTGCAATCAAATTGTTCCTTTTACCTTTGTTGTTGAGACAAGAAAAATACATTTCTGAACCACCAAGAAGTTTATACTTACCTACTTTGCTTTCAAGCTTGGCTATAAGTTTTAGTTAGAAACAAACCTAATTTAGTACCTCTGGTATATTTCTGAAAGCCTAACTGCAAAATAGAAATCCCAAAATAACTGTATTCTTTATTCATATATGTGTGTGTGTATGTATACTATATTTATACTAAACATTTAAGATGTTTAAAAGTAAAATATTTCACAAAAACATCAAAGGTTTAATTCTGCTCAAGGAGTTGAATCTTGGCATTTCTTGACGGAATTTTGGGTTCTCTACAGAACGTACTGGTCAAATCCTTGATCTTATACAGCTTGATTTAATCCTAAATAGCCCCAGAGCATCAACAAATCTAAGGCTTTGTCAGGGCTTAATCTGTACCTCTAGGAGCTTTTCAAATACTAGCATACCTGTCAACCTTCTCGAATCTGGTCTCTGGGAAAAATAGTTGTGTGGAGCAGTTCAGTGTTTAGTGACAGTTTCAGTGCGTGCTCAAGAGCACACCCTTCACAGTCAGGCACAGTTTGGGAGCCTGTCTCTGCTCCCTGCTAGCTCCGTCACTTCCAGACAGCTACTTAATGGCTCTGAGCCTTAGTTTCCTCATTTGCAAAATGAGATGACAGTAATAATGCGTAGGGTTGGGGTTGAGAATTAAATGAAAATAAGTTATGAAATTACTTAGTACAGTACTATCACATACTGACTGAGGTCCAATCTCTAGAGCACCTTTGTTCTATATAGGTTATCAGAGAGAATGAAGAGGAAAGATTATTTTGAAGTGATCTAGATTTTAAGAAATGAAGGACTGTGAAGAAAATGGCATTGTTTAATATGGAATTATGTGCCTAGACCACAGGAACTTGCATTCAAGTAAAAAAGAGAAGCAACATAATGTCAAGGTTAAGAACATTGTCTTGGAGGCTGGACTCTGACACATAGAAGCTGTGGGATCTTGGGCAGGTCGCTTAATCTTTTTATTTCTCCATTTCCTCGTCTGCAAAATTGGGATCATAACAGTGCCTTCCTCATAGAGTTGTACGAAATGAATTAATATATTTAAGACACCTAGAATAGCGTCTGACCATAGTAAGTCTAATGTTTACTATCTTTATTATGTTACGGTCTACTACCTGAAATTCCTTGTCATGTGGCATAGACGGCCTCTTTCTTACTCCTTCCTTTACCAGTGTACCAAGTTATTTACTCTTCACTAGCTAACGGCATTCCTCTTCATGCTAGTTCTATAAAGACATGAGAAAAGCCCTTTGTCTCCAATTTACATTTAAAAAAACTTTATTGTATAGACCCAACGGAGGATATGCTATCATGAACTATGGTTATATGGCTATTGATTATACCTCCATCCACAGCATTTTGCTAATAAGTTATTGTAGGGGAATGAAACTTAAGTGGATGTTTCAGTCTTCTGTCAAAAGTCCTCGCTTCCTGATGTATGTGATATAAAGATAAGGAATATTTGATTTTACTTCTGCAAGAAACATTTCACTCTTCACGTACCATGAGAATTTGGTCCATAGCCATTTACCTAGTTAATTGGTCAGTTCTGAAAGGGACAAATGGTTACAACCTGGACTAGACCTCTAATTTAAATCCCAAGGTGTCAGGAAGTCTGGACCACTATGTCCCAAGGCATTTACATTTCAAAAGGTATAAAGACCAGACACTGGATACCTTTCTGGATAGTAAAGGCTGACCATACCTGGGGTTCATCCGGTCTCTAGAAAGAAGTAGTTACATTCCAAAAAATTAGGTGCGAGAACCCAAGATTTTCTCCATCCTGCATAAAAAGAGCCACATTTTACTGTGTGATCTCACTTATGTGTGGAATCTGAAAAAACCTAACTCCTAGAAACACAGAATAGATTAGTGGTTCCCAGGGGCTGGGCAGGGGTTGGTGGGTGAGAGAAATGGGGAGACGTTGATCAAAGGGTACCAACTTCCTGAAATAAGATGAATAAATTCTTGAGATCTAATATACGGAATGGTGACTATAACTAACAATACTGTGTTATATACTTCAAAGTTGCTAAGAGAGTAGATCTTAAATGTTCTTAACACACACACACACACACACACACACACAAACAGTAACTGTGTGAGGTGAAGGATGTGTTAACTAATCTGATTATGGTAGTAATTTTGATATATATATATATATATATATATATATTTGACATATATATGTCAAACCATCATGTTGTACACCTCAAACTTATTCAATGTTGTATGTCAATTATATCTCAATAAAACTGGAAGAAAGGAGAAAAAACTAAGGAGGCACTAAAATCCACGAAAGATTTGGCTATCAAGAAATCTGAACTTACATATATTTGCCTAATACTATGGGCCTATGATTCTGTTATGAGACAGACCTAAAGATCAGTGGAATTAATACAAGAATAACTACAACAACAATAAAATTAAGAGCAAACTTTTTTGGTTAAATTTTTTTCCCCCTCATCTTTCATGAGGGAGGGAGGCATCTGTCCCTTTTCTGTACATAAATAGAGAAATTCATTGTCCTCTGTCTCCAGCCTGTGGAGTGTCTGACTATTCTTACAGGAAAAATTTCCATGGGCTCTCATTGCTGTTGCCCCAAGGGTAAGGTTTGGGACAAGGGGGGTGGAACATCTTTTGTACCATGAAATAGTTACCAAGGAGTTTGCTGACCCAGAATACCTATGTGCCTGTTCAGGACAAAACTCATAAAGATGGATATTAAAAACTCAAGGTATATATCGGGGTGATAGCAGTAGATGGAAATATGATTGCATTCTATTATTTACAGTATTATATTCAAGGCAAGCATTCTTTTCATTTGTTTCCAGATTCAAGAGAGGAGATGTAGAACAGAATGCTAGAAATGTGAGCACTTTCCTGGAGCAAAAGCAGGAGAGAGAAAGGCCTCTCACAGCTGATAAAGAAGCCCATGTTGTGGCTAACAAACTTAAAAGAATTAAAAAATCTATTGAGAAACAAAAGACAATGTAAGTATTTACCTAAACAAATTCATGGTTAAAAGGTTAAAATACTTCACAAGTCCCAGTAGGAAACATATATTGAATGTGCTACAAGAAGTTCTGGTTATTTCTTGGGCTTGTTTGCAAACTGGGTTAATTTCAGTGGGAAACAGGGTAGAGATAAGCGGCCATATTTATGTATTCCTTAGTTGCATGGATCAGTCTTATTTAGGACTTGGGAGAGGCAGGACCACAGCCGATGAGTATTGGTAGACAATGTACCTGATGTAATCATTTCTCAAAATAAGCACATCTTTGATACCTAGTGCCTGACTCTCAGTCAAGCCTCAGAAGGCTGAAACAAAGTCTCACCACACATCGTCATGGGTCACAACATAGAGGTGTCACTGATACCCCATCACAATCACCTAAATGACATAGAATGGATGTGAGAATGGGTTGAAATGCCAATTTTATGCTTGGTAGAACTTTAGTCCTCTTTCTTGTTCTCAATGTCTAATTCTGATAACTCTAGGTCTAGAATATTTCTTCTGTCTTTATTGTCCTGTCTTTAGTCACTGCCTGGTTTAGATAGATGCTCTTCATGTCTTTTTTTTTTTTTTTTTTTGACCTCAGAGCCTTAAGTTTCACCACTCACTCTCCAGTTTAGCTAACAAATGATCATTCAAATTGATGAAATTATCCCACAGGCAATAGTCTTCCTGCTTCCTTGCTTACATGATGACGTCTAAACTCCTTGGCTATTGTTGGTATGATAACATATTTTGGACTTTGACCTATCTTTTTCAGTTTTACATTCTAACAATACTCAGCATTTATGGTTCTCCTTACATCACTTGTTCTTCCACCTCTATGCTTTTCCATGACATGACCCATCTGCCTTGAGTGCCTACCTTCCTGCTTGCCCCCAAAGCTTATACTCAAATTGTTTCAATTGTTTTTTTCTGGGTCTTGCCCTAATTCCGCCAGTTAAATTCAGTATCATTTTCCCTGTGCTCTTGCTACACTCTGAGTATTTAGTAGCTCAATTATTATAATGCATTGCTGTTGTTTTTATTTTTCTTAAATTATTTGTTCTTTTACATCAGGGACCGTGTCTTTTCTTCTTTTAATCTCCAGTGCTTAGCACATTGCTTGGCAGGTAATACTTGTTTCCTAACTATTTTCGAATGAATGGTAGATACTTCCCTCAAAGCTGACACAGCTTCTAGAGCCTCAGTGATTTAGATTTCTCAGAAAATTCTAGAGCAAGCTGGAATGTGCTGCTGACCCTTCTCCTTCTGTTCCCTCTGCCTATTGTGCTGTTTCCATGGAACTAATGGGAAGTGAAAAGCTCTGACAGACAACACAGAAGGTGTAAGCATTTTCAGTAACTCATCTTCTGATTAGGCAGTTTTATTCAGGGCACTATGAGCCACCATTCCAAGTTGAATTAGTGACCAACAATTCAAGCTACAAACCTGTAAAGAATGTTTTAGTATCTTGTTCAGTCCATCATTATACTGAGGGTACCTGGGGACCCTGCCTTGGGCCCTGTGCTTTGGACAATACCACCCTGACCCTCCTCCATCTGTATCCAGTCCCATAAAATTGTGAGTCTGTGGAGCTTTGGAGGCATGCCCACCGGAGGCCACTCTCACCCTTTTCAACTCTAAGTTGTTATGGAGCTATATCTGTTAAGGTAGGAAGATGGAATATATTATTCGACAGTTTGTAACCTTAATTGAAAACATAAATAGTTAGACAACAGTGCATGGGCCTCCATTAGCACTTTGGCCCACGTTCTGCAAACATTAGGGCCAGACCTTTCCATACCCATGACATTCTCCTGAGTTAAGGGTAATGTGAATTGGAGGTGAGAACACTTGATAGTGGTGTACACGTGTGCTCATCCTCTCATATTTGGAGTTGTCTTAGGTGCACAGTTAAGAGACAAACTGAAAAATTTAAGAAAGGATGTGATCTGGGTGTCTATAAATGACTGTTACACTGAAGAGTAACAGATGATACAGTCTGATGACGCAGAGTCTAAACTGGGGTTTATGAAGCAGTTTCTTAGGTCAGATTCCACAGTAGCACCCACAGAGCTGGGGATACTTGTGTAAGTGATTTATTGAAAGGATGTGCTCATGAGGGACTATGAGGAAGTGAGAGAAGCAAAAGAGGGAAGGTGAAGAATATTAACAGGGATGTGGGTTTTTCCAGAATGTGGCCTGAACCTGGTCCAACAGAGAGATCTGGGGGCACCACAGAATTGTCCCAATTTGAGTCAAGGGAGCTGGTTTCTCTATGTCCCATCAGTCAGTTACTAGCTGTGGGCCACTTCCTCATTCCCAAGGGATGTTGTAACCACCCTGGCATTTCTGGGGGGGGGGGGGTTGTCAACTGGGGGCAATTCTCCAGGGCATAGCCCTACCGATAGCACTTACCAGCCAAACTCACAGCTGTCCCATCCAGCACAAGAAGAGAAGGAGAATGGCCTGCAGTGGACAATGAGGAGCAAGGAGGACACCAACCTTACCTACAAGCCTGGTGTTACAAAGGCCAAGAAAGAGAAAGTGATCATCACTTTAGTGAATGGCACCACTTTAGCAAGGGGATGCAAGGTCATCTGTGGGGACTGGATTTGGCAAGTCGGCCCCTTTTAGCAAGAAGGAAAGGAAACATTCAGAGGAAAGTATAGGTACGTAGGGGATTTTTGATAGGGACAGCAAGTTCCAGAGGCCAATAAGGAAGTGCACTAAAGGAAGGAGATTGAGTCAGCATAGTACAGATGTACAAAGGAGTGCGTGTCTGTGTGATGAAGATTTAGGAAAGAAATCTTGGGCTTTCTGTAGTGGCCAAATTTGACTATTCATTATTTAAAATTTATTTTTTATGAACAGAGATGAGAAAAGCCAGAAGAAGCCCAGGAAAATGGATCAAAGCTTTATACATGAAGCCGAACATGATAATCTACTCAGGATTCTAGAGAAGAACCTGGAAATCCCTCAGGAGTGCACGTATGCTGATCAGAAAGCACTGGACACTGAGGTCAGCACTGGCAGTGAAAGCGTTCTCCAGGAAATCCTTTCACTCATCAGCCATTACCTCTCAGAGCTGGATGGATGTAATACCTAAATGCAGTCCCTCCAGAATAGATGTCTCTGTGTGGGACCTCCCGGCTACATGTAACTCTTGGGGGCTCTGCAGAGCATGTCTAAAAAGACAGGATTAGGATTTAGAGATCATTTCTTGCTGTTAACAGTTAACCCCTGAGAGTGCCTGTCCTTTCATTATTTGTTTCTGTGATACTGTTTTTCACAGCCAGAATTCTGACCTTCAATCTCACGTGCTTCATTTGAATATTTGCGGACCTGTGGTCAATATACTTTAAATAATATGTGCAAAATTTCTCAAAAACAGGCTTTCTATATTATAGTCCAAACATTCCACCAAAAAGGCATTTAAATATCTTCAAATAGTATGCCATTTTTTCTTTAAAACTTTTTTTTTGTATAAATTGATTCCTGCTTATGGTAGAGAAATTTGAAGATACAAATTAGTAACAGGAAAAGCAATGCTATCAGTCAGAAATAATCATTGTACTTCTAGATGAACCTTTTATATCTTTTATTTGTGACTACACACACACACACACACACACACAAACAAACATACATAATATGGATATATATATATATATCCATTTTATTGTATACATGTGTACACTTTTGGGGGATTACTTTATTTTTCTACTTATAAGTAGTGTTTATTTTGTACATATAACTCTGTACACAAGTGGACTTCCTTCTTAGGGCATAAATATTTTAAGGCCCTTTGTGAACAATTTACAGTGAGAAGTAAGCCTTCCCATACCATATTGGGTAAGGAACCTGCTCTGTCTTTTTGGAGACCCCTCTCTCTCCCCCAATTCCCCAGGGAGGGTGGTCCAGTGGAGAACTGACCTCCCTCAGGCAGGAGCAGGTGCGGCGTGCACACCTTCTCTGGGTGTTTTATCTACTACTTTGTCAGTACTTCTCAACCTTTGAGGCTGGGGTTGCGGGGGTGGTATAGGGAGTGTGTACGTGGGTGGTGAAACAGTGCAAGACTTTCTGCCTGATCTTGAAAAAAAAAACACAAACGTTAACATAATAAAAATAAAAAAAAGACTTTCTGCTTGAAGGATTTGGGAATATATTCCATAGTTTCTGTTGTTGCCATAAAGTGTTCTTGTACCCATATTGAGTCAATTTCAACAGTTGCCTCATATAGCCAAATTATTACGTAGTATGCCTGTTATTTTCATTTAAACAACTTTTTATACTGATTTAAAATTAAAATTAGGAAAAAAATTATCAAAATCCCTAAAACTCTTGCTTCTTTTAGACTTTGCAGACCGTGTTTCATCGAGTGAAATTCTCAAGAAAAGGTGCAGAATTGAAGGCTTTGGCAGAAAGGGGTATTGGATATCATCACGCATCTTTGGAAGCCAAAGAAAACAGTTAGTTGAGGTTTCTTTTTAGGAAAGGTTTTATTAGGGTAGGTACATTTTTTCATTCTAAAACTGGAAGCTGTGTCTACCTAAAACTGAATACCCAAGAAAAATGGGTATTTTTTTCTCATCTAATGGTGTCTCTTTTTAATGACCCTTGACACAACTGCATGTTTCCACATCTTATTTAATTGAGGGAAGGGGTTTGAAGTTTATCACTCAGTTTATCTTTTCCATGATATGAAAATAGTCCCTAAACAGATACTTTTCCAAATATTTCTATAATGAAATTACCTATGCTGATCTTAGACAACCCCTTGCTTTTTCATTTATAGTACCTAGGGAATTTTGTCAGTTATTCATATAATTTTAACTATAGATATTCTTTCATGGGCTTGGACAACATGTACGACAGTGTTTCGATCAGATGTTTTCTCAATGTAATAGCTGAAATACGAGCAAGAACGGATCGCTTCCATGGGACCCACTGCATATCTGGGTAGAGTTTTTAGATGTGTCACTCCTAAATGCTCTTCTCTCATCACTGATAGTGGACAAGAGGAAGATTACCCAAAATAGCTTGCATACCAAACCCTTGTTATGTAGTATTTAGTATGTTCCTTTCGGATCTATGGGGATAGTCTAGATCAATTCACAGAGAGAGTTTATATAATTTCTTAGTTACTTTAGATCTTGAGTAATATTTAAAAATAGATCCTGACTTTTTCAAATTATCCATGTTAAATTTTTGTATGATGTACATTATATCTTTGTGTGTGGTATATGTATGTGGTGTGTGTGTGTGTGTGTGTGTGTGTAACGGAGAGAAAGAGAGAGGGATTGAGACTGAGATTAATTCTGCTATTCTGGGTAGTATCTTTTAATCTTAATAAATAAATGTTGAGGAAAATCTGACACTATAATTAAAGGGCAAATCTTAATCTGGAAAAACCCCAAATATGTCATGAAAAACTTGGCTTAGATTTTCTCTTAACTAATAACAATTTGTTTATTTTAAAAGTCAACAACTGAGGACAAACTTTTCTACATGATTATGTATTGAAAGAAAGAAACACATATTTTGATCAGCATATCCTGTGTCTAAAATAATATCTGTTAAATAGTAGTTGCTAGATCATCCTAGAAATGGTACTATGGAAATAGTGATAACTGCTACAAAGAACACATTTTCAAAAAGGTGTTTATTCTAGCTATATTCTAAATTTAATGTTCTTACTTTTCCCATTTTTGTTCTTATTAAAACCCTTTAGATAAACAATTAATAAATGGCATGTTACATTTTGACAGATGTGTATATCTCTGTTACAGATTAATTGGAGAAAATTACCTCGTATACTTTACCATTAACATTAATCATGGCATGCATGGTAATCAATATAAAGGGAAGACAGGGCAATTAGAAATACCCAGCATTATATGAAAAAATAAGTAAAAGTGGATTATTTAGGAAACTTTAAAGTTTGCCCCACTCCTTTTCTCATCAGTTATCATGGCAATTCAGAGAGAAGAAATGAAATTTTACTTTGCTTTTATTACTTTAATATGTTATTGCCATAAAAATAACCTTTGCAAATAAATTGTAGTGATGAAGTAGGCAATTGCCCACAAGTGGGTTTGTAAAAGTATTATTACCCTGTCCTAGGGAAATTCCCTTTCTAGTTATTTATTTAAAAAAAGCAAACATTTACTGAACACCAATCAAGTGCCAGGTACTCTTCTCAGCGTCGGGATACAATGCTGAATGGGGCTTGGAGTCTGGTGTAGGACAATTAAACAAACAAATGTTATTACTTCAGGTGGTCATTAATGCTATGAAGAGAAATGCTATAGGGTAGGAAGAGAAATAATGATGATAGGCGTGGTTTACTTTGAATTTGGTCGTCCATAAATTTTTTTGACATTTGAGCTGAGAACTAGACAAACCAAATAAACAGATATTTGGGAAACAATATTATATGCAGAGCAGAGTGACTGGTATAGCCCTGAACTGGAAATGGGCTTGATGTGTTTGTGAAATAGCAAAAATACCAATATGGTGAGTGTCGCTAGTTTTCCCACTGTGGTTTAGTTGAAGTTCAAAGTTCAAAAACTATGTGGTGTTCTATAGAAATCCTTTTTCATGAGGTAATTGTTCTATTCTCTTTCTAGGTGGTGACAGCTACCGGAACACTTGCTTTAGGAATCAATATGCCTTGTAAATCTGTGGTTTTTGCTCAAAATTCAATCTATCTAGATGCTTTAAATTACAGACAGGTATTGTGATGTGCATAAATCCTCTATTGCGTTACTAAAATATGGGCATAAAATAGTAAATAATAATAATAATAATAATAATAATAATAATAATAATGTTGAGTCTTTAATCTACAAACAAGCTGCAATTTATGGGCTAGGATACCTTGACATTCATTCATTCCTGACTGTCATTTTTAGCTGTGGTATAATGAAAACCACATGAGTTGGGGATTATGTGACCGTCACTAACCAGCTATGTGACCGTGGGTGAGATATCTAAACTGCCTGATCCTTCTTTCTTATCTCCAGAACAGGAATGATAATTACTACTCCACAGCATTTGCCAGAATTAAGTGAAGTGATTTGTAGGAAAGATATATATGGAAGGTGCTTCATAAGCACTTACTCGTTCACTTCCTGTGCACATGATTTTGTGCTGTGGAGTTATCACTAATGTGTCTCTCTTCTTTGCGTCTGATACACAGTCTATTACAAATCCCGTTTCATTAGCCTCCTGTGGTAGTATTTAATTTTTGCCTTTCAATTTCTTTTCCACTATCTTCATCATACATTCTTGGCCTTGTATTATTAAAACGATTTCCTGATTTTCAGTTTTCATTACATTACTATTTCCTGTGTGCAGAGTAGTTTGTCTTCATATGGTTTCCCTGCTCAGGAACATTTAGTGAATATTTTTGCTAGTGGCGTTAAATTTGGATATATCCTCCAACATTCAAGTTTTTTATTAAAGTGTCCCATTCCCTACCTCTGTAAACACTTCTTATTCCCCTATAGCCCTTGTTCCTACCAAATAGAACATCCTCATTTCTAACCACTTTACCAATCCCTGTCCTTTTTGTTTCCTTTCCTGCTCCTATGCTGTACATGAACTGTCTTTCCATAGCAGCTTTGGGAATCTCATATTTAGGGCTCTGGAGCCAAGGTGTTATGATATTTCAGTTACTGAACTTAGGAGTCAAAATGTCAGGGTTTGGATCCTGGATTCCCAAACAACTTTCTGGTTTGACTATGGGCAAGTTTTTACATTCCCCATGTCCCAGTTTCTACATTGTAAAATGAGGATAATGATTAGATTTACCTCATATAGTTGTTGTGAGGTCTGTATAAAAAACAAAAAACAAACAAAGAAAACCGTTTAAAGGGCTTAGCACATTCTATCCTGACTGCACTGCTTCCTATAAACTTTGCAACCATGAGAAGTCACCTGACCTTTCTGTGCCTCATTTTTCCCATTTGTAAAGGGGGGCAAGGACACAAAAACAAACAAACAAACAAACAAAAACTTTATAATGTTGTTTTAATAGTTAAATATGTCCATATGTATAAAATATTTCAGTCCTTGACACGTGATAGAAGCCATTTACTTTTTTTTTTTTATTTAAATTTATTGGGGTGACAATTGTTATTAAAATTACATAGATTTCAGGTGTGCAATTTACTTTTTAGCTACTGTGATTATTACCTTCCATGACTCTTTCTTACTGCGTTTAAGCCAGCCCTATACCACTTCTAACTTTCTTGTTTGAGGGTAGAGTTATTTGTTTCAGTGTTTTGTTAATGACTGGTAAAGTAAAAGCCATTATTGTGATCACAAGAATAAAAACTGCAAAGAAAGCTATAACAAAGACAGAAAGACAAATCTATAAAAATCATCAACAATAAAATAATCCCATCTATTGTACCCTTTATTGCAAGAATAAGCAAACTATGTTCCATGGGACAAATCTGGCCTGCCACCTGTTTTTGTAAATAAAGTTTTATTGAACACACACGCACACACACACACACACATGGCTTAGCACATTCTAAGTACTTAATAACTAATAACTAATATAACTTCTGTAAAGAGTTTGTTCTTAACTTGCTTTTTACAAATAGTGTTTCTGAATTTTATCTTACTCATATATTTCCTCAATTTGTGCACAAATTTTCTGGTGATTTTTAACTTAATACACTTGTGTGTGTGAGAGAGAGAGAAAGGGATGAGGGAGGAAAAGATGGGAAGGGAAAGAATTGATGTAATAAGTTCAGCTGTAAGTGAACTTGAAATCAGGGTAAGGTCTTTTCTTGTTTTTTGTTTTTTTATATATATTATACAAATATCTAGCACAATTTTTGGCATGAAATAAGTAGGTAATAATGATAAATATCTCCTTTTCAGCTCTTTCTCAGCCATGGTAAATTTCCTCAATGCTACATAGTTGGATTTTAGTTTCAGTTATTTAATAATTGGACATATGCACAGTTTACTTGTTCCAACCCAATGTAAAGTCTCAATTCTAATTGTGATAAAGTATTTAGATAAGTTTTTCACTGTGCTTCTATTCTGTTTCCAGATGTCTGGACGTGCTGGAAGACGAGGTCAAGACCTGCTGGGAGATGTCTATTTTTTTAACATTCCATTGCCAAAAATAGAAAAACTCATCAAATCTAATGTTCCTGAGCTGAGAGGACAGTTCCCCTTAAGCATCACTCTGGTCCTGCGACTCATGCTACTGGCTTCAAAGGGCGATGACCCAGAGGATGCCAAGGCCAAGGTACCAAACTTGACCTTTTCTAAGGTTAAGTGCTCATTACTGGCCTGCCTGGGGTCAGTTCTGCTGTTCTTTTAGAAGTCTGAGCAATAACGTTCGATTTCATCAGTCTGTAATGCTTTGTAATGTCTTAAATAATAGAGGACTGGGGCTGGGTGGAGGGGGTGAATAATAATTAATTTTGTCTCCTTTATCAGTCATAGAGTTTGTGGCTGGATGGGCTTTTGGAATTATCCAAGATTATGGTTTTCACGAATGATAGGCGTTGTTGCAGGGTAGTGAAGGGAGCTGGCTATGGGCTAACAACTCTCACCCCAATAAACTTTAATTAAAAAAAATATATATCTTTATATATATATCTTTAATTATATATATATATAATATATATGTATATATTTAATTTTAATATAATATTTAATTTTAAAATATTGTATATATATCTTTTATATATATGTATATGTGTGTGTATGTATGTATATATCTATCTATCTATATATATATATCTATATATATATATATATATCTGGGTTAGTTTCCTGTTTCCCGTATTGGGAACAGAAATACTGTTTTTATGATTTTTGTAATCAAAGAGTTTATTTTTCCTAAAATGTAACCCAAGTTCATCAGATAATATTTGGATAATGTAGAAAGCTGAAAGAAGAAAAAAGTACCCGTACCTAGTTCCACTATCCAAAGATAATCACATCATCATTTTTGTATGTTTTTAAGTCATTTTTCTAGGCAGGTTGTGCATTTGTTTTTTAAACACTGATACATATTTATATTTAATTGGACTTCAGAATATGCTTATAAATTTTCCTGAAGGTTTTTTCACAGATGAATATTTTGCGTCCAATCCCATAATGAGAGGTTTAAAATTCATAATTAAGTAATTTGATTTCCATCCTGTTGAAGATGCATTGTGAAAGGGACCCCCCCCTTCCCTCTTTTTGTATATTGATTACTATGCCCAGTTAAATCAGATAGTTTGCTGAAGTGAGGATTCTTTCAGGAATTCCATGATGAGTTCGCTCTTATGTTGGTTGATGGTCTTCTAGAGCAGGCACACAGCATTTCAGACCAAAACTTCCTCCTGTCGAACTCTTAATTTTTACCTCTATATAGGAGGGAAGAAAACATCTTCTAGCAATATTTTGAATTTTTTCCAAAAAGGTTATCAGAGTGGTTTATTTATTGTTTGCCTTGGCATATTGAGAAGATCTATCTGTAACCTTCACACATAAAAGACTCTTAAGTGTGGACGTACAATTCTGAGAATATTGTCTTTGCTCATCCTATCAAACTAAGATAGCTTCCTTGCCGTCTGGCATTTACTATTATAGAGAATTAGACTCTATTTTAGAGTCTCCTTTAGAGGAACCATGTTCATTCCTGTTCTCTTGGAATTAATTTGATTTTTTTTTTTTTTTTGCCTATGCGATATATGAATCTTTCTTTTTAATCCTTGTATTTCAAAATCTTATCCCCAGGATATTCTGTTTTGTGGGTCCCTTTTTTTATTGATGGTTCAGTTATTATATGATGAGAACTTTCAATCTGCATGTTTAGATTTTTTTTATTGTGATAAAATACACATAGCATAAAATTTATTATTTAAACATGTTTAAGTGTACACAGTTCAGTAGTGTTAAGTATATTTGAATAGTGCAATGCTCAGCTAGTTTGGGAACTAAGAAAATATTTCTTAAATTAAATCTTGATATTTGCTTCTGTTTTATCTTTGTTGAGCTTCTTTTTCAGGAAAAGTTACAATTTTTAAATTGCGAATTCTTTGTTCTCCATTTTTCTTCATTGTAAAAGAACACATGATATTTATCTTCCACATTGCTGATGGCAGGTCTCCAAAGTTTTACTGCTGCTTTTTAGTAATATAAATGTGGATTTTAATTCTGCTACTGGACTTGCAGTTTTCCTGAAATTCTTTAG
The DNA here is from genome assembly GCF_004115265.2 of Rhinolophus ferrumequinum. Taxonomy (NCBI): domain Eukaryota; kingdom Metazoa; phylum Chordata; class Mammalia; order Chiroptera; family Rhinolophidae; genus Rhinolophus; species Rhinolophus ferrumequinum. The sequence continues at coordinate 36,742,864 of NC_046301.1, forward strand.
TACTATTTCATATATTACTCTTTCATATCATATTATTTCAACAATAATGTATTATTTTTTTACCAGTCAATTTATATTGTCCTTTTACCTTATTCTATTGTGCCTTGTCTCATAGAGGTCGTAGTTTTTGGCATCCATTGAGGATGCCAAATAATTTTCAAGTAAATTTTTTTTGCTGCTAAAGAAAACAATATTTATAGGTCAGCTTCTTCTTTTTCTTTTTTTTTTTTTTTTTGAAGAGTAAAAGCCAATGTTCTTCAGGCACATTCCAGTCTGAGAACCATGACTTTGTTTCTTCTGCTTCTAAAATCTTCCCTCAGATATGTGCATGGCATCACTCCTTTATGTCATTCAATTTTTTGCTCTCATATTACTCTGCTGTTTTCTATTACCATCAATGAACTAAATGTAGAGCAAGAGAGAAAAGAGGTTATAATAAAGGACATTTTTAGGACCCTCAAAAAATATCACTCCAAAGTAAAGGTGATGGACAGTACAACCCCTTCACCCCCTTCTTCTTTCCTTTTTTCCACCTTCTTCCCTTCTCCCCCCCTTCCCTTCCTTCCTACTCCACTTGCCTTTCAATGAGCAGAGTTGGTTCCTGTAAATTCTCATGCCCAAAGTCTTAAATTTTGGTGACCTTGGGAAATTTGCCTTTTGTTGGAACCTCATAGACATTTTAGTGGGCAGTTAAAAGATGTCTGAACTGCTACCTCAATGCTATTTTACACTGGAAACCAAGCAATATTTGTATTACTTTGGTTTTAATCAACCTAGTTCCATCATTTTTACAACGATATTTTAGGACATGAAATAATATAATATCTTATTTTCTTCCAGAACAGTACAAGAACTAGAAGCTTGTAAATTCGATTCACATTTATTACCAGATTATTTGGCAATATCCTTCTTTTCTGATAGTTCTGTTTTATATGTTCTGTTTTGTGAAAGGAAGGATCTGCCATGTAAGAACATGGTCAAGCAAATAATATGACATCTAATTGAAACTTATATATTGCTGGTATCTGTGTGGGGTAATAGATATGGGTAATATCTATCCTAATTTGTATTCTCTTATGTGATGATCAGTCCACAACAGGGAACAGAGGAGCAGCTCAGGAAAACAAAGTGTTAAACTCATGGGTCCTAGAGAGGGGAGGCACAGCATGCCATGCAGTATTGCATGTTGAAGACATCAAGGGTGGTCAGGAGGCAGAAGACGGAAGCAGGGGGCAATGTTAGGCTACTGCCTTCATTGGAGTTTTCCACAGCAAAGACGAGACAGGGCAGAGTAAACAGTTTAGAATTTGCTAGATTGAATAATTCCAGAGGGCTTGGGGCTATATAAGTGGTCTCTAGCTGGCTGGTTCCTGTTCCTGGGGTGATTTAGGGCAGGAGAAATATTGGCTTGGTTTGTGAGAGTTAAGTAAGGAAACAATATAAACTTGGGATTGGTTGGTTTGCATAGGATAAGCATGCTTTCAGGCAAGTTGTTATCTTTCCATAAACTAGCTAGCCCTGGGAATGGTAGTCTCTCCCCAGCCAGAATGTTTTTCTTTTGTTTGTTTGTTTGTTTTAAGTCAAAACATCATAATATACAGAAAATAGTTTCAAATTACAATATACCTAAATTATCATTTACAAATGTATTTCATATCACGAACATGGTATAAATTAAGGTATTCTTCTTTTAAGGTGCTGTCAGTGCTAAAGCATTCATTGCTGTCCTTCAAACAACCCAGAACCATGGGGATGTTAAAACTTTACTTCTTGTTTTCTTTGCAATTCCTGGTGAAAGAGGTATGATTGTACTTTGCCTTTCTGTGAAATAGGATTGGTACTATCTCTATTTCTTATCATACTGAACTAATTGTAGTCTTCAGATAGTTATATCCAATGATTAACATTACTTATAATTGATGTAATTATCAAAATTGGGCCAGGTAATGATTGTCGATCTCTTAGATTGGCATTAAGTACAATTTTAAACTGGCTCTTAATAAATTACTTATTGATTAATGTATGTGCTGAGTTGACTGAAACTAATGAATTATTTTTGTTCTTTAGGGCTATTTAAGTCAAGAAGGTAATCCGATGGGGTTTGCTGGACTTGTGTCACATTTGCATTATCATGAGCCTTCTAATCTTGTTTTTGTCAATTTTCTTGTAAGAGGCCTCTTCCATAATCTCTGTCAGCCAACTCAGAAAGGTAAGCTTGATGTTTCCTGTGTGTAGTCTAAAATTAGCAACAGAAGCTAAGCGCTTCAGGAATATTGTTTTCTACAACGAGAGTACAAGGTAATATTCATATAATTTAGATACCAAATTAGAAAAAATAAACTTTTATATACCTACAATATAGATTATATGGGAGTCAGCCATATTTTGTGATACCTATTTTAAAACGTCAACTTCTCATTAATTAACTTCAGTGATTCCTGGACTCCAGGATTCAGAACATATTAAATAATGTATAATTTTTAAATAAATATTTAGTTTAAATTTAGTGTATGCTCATCGCAGAAAAAGGATATAGGAAAGTATTATATCAAAAAAATATTTACTACTATTAATATTTCGAGTACTTTTTCGCATTCTTTTTTTCTTTGAATTTAATTGTATACTGTATTTAAATAGCTGGTAATATATTTATTGCATAAGCAAGAATCTTGTTTTCCCCTTAAATATGTTTTTGCCAATAATTGTCTAAATATTTTATGAATTCCATTTACAATGCCATGTAATACTCCATTTAACACAGTTTTTAATTTTTTTTTATAATGAAATAGATCTCTTAAACTGTGTTCCTGAAAGAAATGTTTCCCTCTTTGTGCTTAAATTTTTTAGAGTTCCTAATGCCTGGTGAAATGTGCTTTTTACAACATTATCTTCTATCATTAACTGGTAGAAACACTCTATTTTGCACAATAGTTCTAGTCACTGTACTCTGAACATGCATTGTTCTGTGAAACAAGGGTACTTGAAAAATTCTGTCCACCCCAAAAGCTCTGTAAGAGGAGAAATAATTTCAGGCAACAGGATGTGCTGTTTGTGTTTATTTCTGTGTATGTATGTGGAAAGGGCAGTGTATGCAGTTACAAACATGGAGATAGAAAATTTGATAACTTTGTGAGGCAGATAATATGGCTATCATTATTTTTTAATTGAGGAAACTGAGGTACATAGAAATTAAATAAATTGACATGGTCACAAAATTTCAGTAAGTGTCAGAGCAAAGATTCAAATATATGTATGTAGTCTGACTCTAGAGCCCAAGTTTTTAAATGTAGCACCTTTTAAACCACTATAGTAAAGCCCTCATGTGTTGTGATGGATAAAAAACAAGTCAAGATGACCTTATCTTAACCTGAGTGACAGGAGGGTAAGGAAGGGAGATAAACCTGGGAAAGCCTTAAATGCTAGGCAAAGGAGAATGGATTTTGTTTATGAGACACTGAGATGCAATCAGAGATTTTTGAGTAGGTGAGAGATGTGACCATAAAATGTTTTGGTAAAACTGACCATAGACAGAAGAAAGGAGAATCCAGGTATGGAAATAAGGCAACTTGTGTTTGGAACAACTAGGGTCTGAACTAAAGTGAGAGGAGTAAGAATGAGAAAGAAGGCACAGACATAAAACTGCCACAGATAATAGTTGTTACTTAGTTGCTAAATTTGTCAAAAAGTTTTAGTTTCCATGAAATGAAATGCAATGTAATGTTCAATTTAAATATTAAAAAATGGATTAACATACATTTTTACATTTATAACAATATACTTTGTTTTGTGCAGGCTCAAAACGTTTTTCTCAAGATGTTATGGAAAAACTAGTGTTAGTATTGGCAAATCTGTTTGGAAGAAGATTTCTTCCAGCAAAGTTCCAAGATGCTCCTATCAAGTTTTATCAATCGAAGGTAAAATTTATGATTCTGATAGCATTAAATATTTAAGATAAATAAATTTTACCATAAATGATTTAGCAACAGTCAAATTTTATTAATCTAGGATTCATTTGTTTTGTATAATAATTTATTCTTTCTGTAATTACTGTTATATTTAATCTGTAATTCATAAGCCTCTCCCTATAAATCTATTAAAGATTAAATGCCTTGAGGAAAAAAAAATAAAAGATTTTGCTCATGTTTTCTATTTGATTGTATCAAATTGTAACATTCAGTGGTTAAAGACAAAAATTAGGTAACTGTACATTAAATGAACTAATAGTTCCCATCACTGAATCTACAGTGGGATCTTTTAACCTTGAGGTAGGACTATGAACAGGAAGTATATATTGAATTATATGTCCTTAGTGAAAAAATATTAGAATAGTCATCTAAGAAATCATCCCTTGACTTACATAGACTAAAAGCAGGAAAACTGTTTTACAATTTTATTTGCAACATTTTCTTTGATCATGATTTCCTATCATTAAATCAACATCAGATACTCTTATTAATGTAATCCACTAGAATCTGAAACAGTGGGATAGGCTGGATATACCAAATAGCCTTAGTAAAAGGTGACAAGGAACAAAAAGAGATGAGTTAATCTATATTGTCTAACCCCACAACGTCAAATTACAAATCTTAGCCCTCACAGAATCTTCTCTAGATCAGTGAACACAACTTTACTCATTGACCTATCATCTTTATGCTTTTAAATCATATGTACATTCTTGAACTATCATTTAATTTTTTTGTCTAAATAAATTTATATTTAACTTAGAAAAGTCAGTATCTTTATTCTTACAAAAAAATACAATAAAAGGTTATGAGTAGAGGCCTTCTGTGCGTGTGTGTCTCTCCGTCTGTCCTTCCTTCCCTCTCTCCCTCCCTTTTTCTTAAAGATGATTGGGAATTTGTTTATTTTCAGGTAGGATATTTTAGGTGGCCATCACTCCTATTGCAACAGAGCTGTGGAAGTAATGAGGATTAGATTGGCTAAAATGATAAAATGGCAAGAGCTTATCCAAGGTGTGATAGGGATCTCCAACCATGTTTTTCTCCCAAAGAATTTGTCTATTCTCAACATGGGTTGAAAATTGTAGTGAGCATATGCAGAGAGCCTCTCCTATGAGATAGATCAAAACAAAGCAAAATACACAAAACTAAAAAAATGAATAAAGCTATTAGTGACCGCATGGGACTGGAGTAACAGACTAGAAACTTGAGAGACATAGTGAGTTTTAACCACAGAACATTTACTGGGTACCAAGTCTGCATGAAGTTTTTGGATTCTACGCCAAATATTTTGTTAATGCATTTGTTAAGGAAAAATCCACTAGAGAGGAGGTCTGCATTTATTTACAGGTTAGTATCTCCTTCCCACCCCAAGACATTTCTGAAGCCATTTTGGGCTGGAAAGTATAAAAATAAGTTAGGAAGCTCTGCAGGAAAGAGGTGGATCTTTGGCCGTGTTTTAGGGCTGAGAAGACAGAGACCAACCACCTTCATACTCGGAATCCCAAAAGGACCATGACCTCAGAACAGAGATAAATCAGATATAGACAGACTTATTAAAGCTAGAAAACAGGACCAACCCACTTCTATCCATACTTGGACTGAGGTGATCACATCTTCACTCACTTGGCTAAACACAAAAACGGAGGAACTCATTTGGATGGAAAATAGTAACCATTTAATACTAAAATAATCATTTAAAGCCTATCAGGTCCTTTTATCAACATTTTCTGGTGCAAAAAAAACAAAAACAAAAATAGCCGCCTCCTCCACCCACCAAACCTAAAAAAAAGTGAGTAAGCAAAAATATATTATCAATTTAGCAGGAAGAAAAACAGGTCGTAGTAGTTACACAGATGATCCAGATACTGGAATTAAGATACGAGGACTTTAAGTATGACTAATATGTTCAAGAAAACAGGGAAAGAGATAGGCAAAAGTGAAGAAAGGTTAGATAATTTCACTGGATAATTATCATTCCAGAATTGAAAAATATATCTGATCAGAATATAGTATATATCAGAAATCGGAATCAGTGAATTGACAGCTCAATAGAAAGTGTCCACCCAGGGAGAAAAAAAGTGAAAAAAAAGCAGATAGCATAAGAGACATGTAAATTTAATGTTTAATGTTATATAGGAGGAATCCCAGAAGAAGAGGGAGAAAAATGGCTGAAGAGTATTCAAAACTAATAGCTGGAGAAATTCTGAAGTTGATGAAAGATAGCACTCCATAGTTTCAAAAGTGTAGTCAACTTCAAGGATAAATATAAATAAACATTAAATTAAAACTAACAGGAATCAAAAACAAAGAGGAAATCACAAATCTGCTAAAACTGAAATAGACATTTCCTTGAAAAAGGTAATAATGAAATAGACAGCTGACTTGTTAATAAAAATAATGGAAGCTAGAAAATAAAAGGAAATATTTTCACTCCTCTCTGTTTATTTTCATACATAAATGTATATGTATATTAACATATATGTTAAACACAATTTAAAACAGGGTAAGCATATTGTAATTGGTTTAATAAAATAGCAAGAGGATATGCGTTTGTCTGGTCTTTTTTTTGCTTTATTGAGGTAAAATTGATATACACAAAATTGCACACATTTAATGTATAATCTTAATGAATTTGAAAATATGCATACACCCATGATATCATCACCATAACCAAGGTACTAAACGTATCTTTCACCTCCAAAAGTTTCCTTATGACTTATTTTTTTGGTAGGAAGACTTAACATTATATTTATCCTCTTGATGTATGTTAAAGTTTACAATACTATATTGTTTACACAGGTACTATGTCCTAGAGTAAATATCTAGAACTTATTTATCTTGTATAAGAGAAACTTTATATCCAATGAAAAACAATTCCCCATTTCCTTTTCCACCGAGCCCCTGGCAACCACCTTTCTATTCTCTACTTCAGTGAGTTTGACTATTTTAGATCAGTAGAATCATACAGTATTTGTCCTTCTGTGACTGGCTTATATTATTTAGCACAATGTTGTTGTAAATAGCAAGATTTCCTTTTTTAAAAGACTGATTGCTATTCCATTGTGTGTGTACGCCACATAATCTTATCCATTCATCTGTTGATAGACATTTGGGTTGTTTCCATATTTTGTCTACTGTGAACAATGTTGCAGTGAACATAGGGGTGCATATATCTATTCAAGATCTGGATTTCACTTTCTTTGGATTTATACCTAGAACTGGGATTATTCAATCGTATAGTAGTTCTATTTTTAATTTTTTGAAGAAACCTCCATATGTTTCCCACAGAGGCTGCACCAATTTATATTACCACCAACAATGTATAAGGGTTCTAATTTTTCTACATCCTTCTTAACACGTTTCTTTTTTTTTCCTTTCTTTTTTTATAATATCCATCCTAACAGGTATAAGGTGAAATCTCACTGTAGTTTTGATTTGCATTTCCCTCATTATTAGTAAAGTGGAGAACTTTAATATACATGGTGGCCATTTGTATGCCGTATTTGGAACAATGTCTATTCAAGTGCTTTGCCCATTTAAAAAAAATATTTATTTTTGTTACTGAGTCATAGGAGATTCTTATATATTTTTGCTATTATCCCCTTATCACATAGATGGTTTAGAACTATTTTCTTCTATTCTGGAAATACGTTTACACATTGATTATTCCCTTTTCTGTACAGAGCTTTTTAGTTTGATATAGTCCAATTTACTTATTTTCATTCTAGTTGCCTGCACTTTTGGTGTCGTATCAAAAAAGATCATTGCTAAGACCATTGTTTCTATAGTTTCTTCTATGAGTTTTACAGTTTCAGGTTTTACATTTAAGTCTTTAATCCATTTTGAGTTTATTTTTATGTAGTGTATAGTTAGGGTCCAGTTTCATTCTTGTACATGTGTATGTCAAGTTTTGCCAACACCATTTGTTGAAGAGACTGTCCTTCCCCATTAGATATTTTTGGCATCCTTGTCAAAGATCTGCTGACTATATATACCTGGATTAACTTCTGGACTCTCTATTCTGTTCCACTGATCTATATGCCAGTCATTATGCTGGTACCATACTGTTTTAATTATTATAGCTTTGTAATATATTCAAAACCAGGGAGTGTGATGCCTCCAGCTTTGTTCTTTTTTCTCAGTATCAATTTGTCTATTCAGAATCTTTTGTGGTTCCATATACATTTTAGGATTATTTTTCTATTTCTGTAAAACATGTCATTGGGATTTTTTATAAGAATTGCATTGAATCTGCAGATAACTTCGGGAAGTATTGACATCTTAAAGTATTGATTCTTCCAATCCATGAACATGGCATGCCTTTCCATTATTGTGTCTGCTATCATTTCTTTCATCCGTGTTTCATACTTTTTAGTGTAAAAACCTTTCACTTCCTTGGTTGTTTATTCGTAAGTAATTTATTCTTTTTGATGCTATTGTAAATGAGATTGCCTTAATTTCCTTTTAAGATACTTAATATATAGAAACACAACTGATTTTTTAATGTTGATATTTATTCAGCAACTTTGCTGATTTTGTTTATTCTAGCAGGTATTTTTGGTGTATGTGTGTATACGCGCACACGCGAGCAGCATGCACACTAAAAGGTCTATGCTAAAAGAAATATCATATACCTTAGGGCAGACAGAAAAAAATTCTAAACTTGGAGAACATGAAAATATGGAAGGATGTGAAGAACCCTGGAAAAGATAATGAGTGTGTAGATAAAAATGAATATCTACTGTATCTAAAAATACTTACAATGTGGTAGAATAATTTACAAAATATTAGCACAATGAATCCAGTGAGGTTTTAAAAATCCTCACAGTCAAGGGAGGTTTATTCCAGGCATGAAAATGTATTTTATATTGTCGCTTGCTCTCTAAACATAGCACTAGATTTTTTGAACAATGCATAAGCCAAATGTCATTTGAAGGCATGCTTCTATTTAAAAGATGGTTTTGATTAAGTAGTGTGAAAGCACATTTTTAGCAGTAAAACAATTGATTTTAATAAATGCAAATAGAAACAAAAATGAATTTTACTTTAAATTCAAAGACGAATGAGTGAAACAGTTACATTATTGAATAAATAGATAACTATAGAATTATATTGCAGTGTTCCTTACCCGTCTTCCAAAGTTTCAGTTTTCAAGGAAGGTATAGAGAACTCTCTGAAAAAATCTTTGGCCACTAGGTTTTCTTGATAATCTCCTTTATAATTTAGGTGTTCCTTGAGGATCTCCCTAAGGATTTTAATGCTGCTTTACATGAGTATAACACACAAGTTACAAAGGACTTTGCCTCTTTCCTACTCATGGTTTCCAAATTGGCTGATATGAAACAGGAACATCAACTCCCATTGTCAAACATAAGTAAGTATAATTTACCTTCATTGTGGAACAATTTAAAGAGTAAATCCTCTTGCCTAAGAGTATTTTCTCCCAGAAGAAGAACAAGGCCCTGAAAATATGTCTGTCTTAGTAGGGGATTCCTTCTGACTTCCAAAGAAAGAAAGCGATTATTTGAAGTTAAAAGGGCAATGGAGAATGAAACTAAATAGAGTCATTTATAAACCATCTTTATTAAAGGCTGCTTTTGGGTTACTCCTGGAAAATGGAGTAAGGACATCTATGAGATGAAGAAAAACTAGGGATTATTCTGTCACTTTTCTCTTTGACAGGAAATATGCATAGTATTCATTAACATTGACTCTTGGCAGTCTATATTAATGTTTGGCAAGACCAAACTATGGCCTTGGTACTTACTAACAGTGAGATCTTGGATAAGTGACTCCACATTCATGCCTCAATTTCCTCTATAGATATATGAGAAAGAATATAACATTATCTAACTAGTTTGTGTGAACTTTAAGTAATTAAGTTAAATAATTAAGTGAATATTATAAAATAGTACCTAGCACAGAAACATGCACTATTAAACTTTGATCTTGTTTACACTATTAAACTTTGCTCTTGTTTTTCAAAAGCTATTGGATGGACCTCTTCTAGGGCAAAGTGCACAGGAAAAGGTGGACTGGGATAAAGGGAAAGAGTTGAGCTGTGTGGGTAGTAATTTCCTGGTTTCATTACATCCTAACATCCTCAACAGAAAAAGTCAAGGAGCTAGAGCTTGTAGCTTTCTGAACCCAATTAGAGTGGAAAGTAACATGAACCAAAAGCAGACAATCACAGTGGGACACTGTTATTGAGCATCCCAGAGGAAGTGAAATAGGAGTGTGTGAATATACTGCCTCCATTACAAATTAAAGCCAAGTGTGAATGCCTGATCTGATGCTTTATAAGAATAGGAATTGAAAAAATATTCCTTTTCATATGCCATTTCCAAACCTACTGATAGTGGCTACTTGGAATAAATACCCTGTCTAGAAAGAGTCAGAGGTCAAGTTTGAGTTTAGTGGGAAAAAGTACCAAGGTAATAATAATTCTGTGTTAAAAATATACAATTTAAATTTAGTCTTTTATTACCTGTTGATCAAAGCAACTAAAGTATAGAACAAAAGTATATAATATTGATAGTAATATTAATAGCTAACATTTATTGAATATATTCTATGCCAAGATTCGCTATTCACTTCATGTGATATTGCTTACTCAGTCTTCATTATGATATATGTCCTGGAGAGTTGAATGGCTCCCCTTGTAGCATGATCTAGAACAGGTGCGTCAGGCTTGATAATTTGGCTAATATTTAAAAATGAACCTATCCCAACCTATTATGGCCAGATTTCACAGATAAAGAATGTGAAGACTCTCAACTTGTGTCTCACTTGATGAACTGCAAGGAAGGAAGAGTAGCTATTTCTCCATTTGTTTGTCTCTCTGGGAACTGTGACAGTGATTTGCTTCAATCAAAAATTCCAAACCATGTAAGTGGAAAATGGGATTAATAAATAAAATGTCTTTAAGAAAAAAAACGTGTATTTATACTTTCAGGCAGCTTAGAAAGGCCTTCAACTTTCCCAAATTGAAAAAAAAAAAATCCAGGTTAATGAACAGAAATATCCAAGGATAGGTACTCTTGGCACCAGTATCTTTTCAGTTTCTCAATATTGACCTGAGGGACTCTGCTCCATTATAGCAAACATCCATGACTGCTTTTTTTTTTTTTTTCAATCTTTGAAGACTTTAGAGGAGATTGACAAAGGATTGCTGTGAAAAGAGCACATAAAGCTATCTTCAGGCTTTCCTGGTATTACTATAAGTACTGGTAATCCTTGATAGAGGACAAAGAACTGGACACATTTGGAATATGCCGAATAATCCATTTGAATATTGGAATAAGATTATAGAAGTTTAATTTATATCAATATAAAATTTGAGAAAGAAAATGTTTTGTTACATTCGATATTATGGAATGATGTCTCAACTCCATTTGATTCCAAAATCAGACTCTATTATGTAAAATAGTCCAGTGCCACTTAAAACAATTTTGAAAAACTATATATGTAGACCTTTGTGCATTTCAAATGGACAATTCGATCTGAGTGGTGTCTTATAATAAAGTACCCTTGGAAAATGTAGAATTCTGGCATAGAAATAATAAAGGAGTGCACTTTAGCTTACAAAAGCAATAAACTTATAAAGATTCTTTCCTGTATTTCATTTGTATGACCACAATTAATTATATAAGAGCTTTGTAGCTAGCGACGTTAAAAAAAAAAAAAAAACATGTTAATTGTTAGGTGTTGTAATAGTCCCTTTTCTCTATTGTACAAACTTCTGGGCAGTATGTGCCATTCACTTTGTTTCCTTTCCATATGCAAGTTTTTCCATGGGGTTTTGGAAGGACACAGATACAGTTATAACAGAACATAATGTCTATGTCGTGTTGCCACACAGTCACCAGAAATTATCAGTGACTCGTAATGTACAGGGCATGGACTGGCTCAGGCACGTAGTTATTCCTGATGGTGTGCCAGAGAGAAGGGGTCGGATCTATGTCAAAATGTCATCGGGTCATTTTGAAGCATCTTGCACTGGTGAATATTTCCAGAGAATTGCTGGAGTGTAACGTGCCCTTTGTCGTACTCAACTCACTTTGTACAAGTTTACTAGTGTAAATTATAATCTCTTAAAACTTATTTTGCTTGTTGTATTGTCTGTTACATTTTAGTGTAACATTAAATATGTATACATACATATCTTTAAATGGCATATAGCTAAGCTATAAGACATAAAATTGAAATGCACACCCGTGTCTTCCTCCTCTATTTCATTCACTCATCTCTCTCTTCTTTCCTCAAGATATCCACGGTCTTAAACTTTGTGTTTTTAATTCTCCTCAAAAAAATGTCATATTCCAAAAGCACATTTCATTTTTGCGCTTTTGAATTTTATAAAAAGTAAAGGAATACATACTGTGGTCTCCTGGAAATTGCTTTTTTTGTATGCAACACTATGTCTGTAAGATTCATTCATGCTGTGACATGAAGCTCTAATTTTCATTTTTACTATTTCATAATATTTCATAATGTGAAAATAAAACAACCTATTGATCCTGTTCTCCTGTTAAGTTTTTGTGTTTGTTTCTAGTCTTTGCTATTACAAACAGGGTTGCTATAAACATCCAGTATACCTGTGTAACAGTTTCCTTTGAGTATACATTTTCTGGATTTTCGGGGTCAAAAAAATTTTCTGGATCATACTGGGATAAAAGTATTCCAAGAAATTTTAATAATAGTAACTTGTCAAACTACAAACAAGTCACTTGAGAATGTAGTGTACTGGTTTACACTGTCACTAGCAGTGTACTAGAGTTCCTGTTGGCCCCATGTAGTTTTAAAAAATAGAGCAGGCATGGAAACTATTCATTTGCTTTATTCCTTTTTTCGTTTTCCTTTTTCTTTCCCCTTCTTCCTCCCATTCCTTTTTATTCTGGTAATTGGATTATAAAGATTATTAGAGTTGTTCAGTTCTTCTCTTGAGACATAAGGCACTGGCTCCCTGATACTCTGTTTATAAAGATATACCTGCACCAATTAAGATAATGATAAATTTTTAAATCAGCTTTTCTTTCCTAGGGATTCTTGCGATATTCTAGGCTGAATGGTTGAAGTTGCTATCAGTATGCTGTGAGGAAAATATTGTTCATAGGTAGAGCCAAGTCATTCTCTAGGTTGGGTTAGGATAGCACCACCCCAGTGTGTATGAAAGACACCCTCTTCCTTCACCATGAACAGTGTGCTTTAAAAATGTTGGTTAAGGAAGTAACTGCAAAGCACAGTGTAATAAATTATAAGCTTTCTTTGTGTATAAACAAGCAATTAAGAAGAGTCATATTTCTGCAGATCATTCTGCGCACAATTGGTATCCACCACGCTCAGGCTCCTGTGCTGTTGCCACAGGAATTTGACAGCCAAGGAAGAAGAATGCCACTTAATGCTTATGCACTTGACTTTTACAAACATGGTTCCTTGATAGGATTAGTCCAGGACAACAGGTATGTTTTATCTATTTCCATCTCTGTCTATTTCTACCCCTATCTCTATCTCCAGGTCCACAGCCACGTCCATGTCTGTCTCTTTCATCTCCATCTCTATATCTATATCTAGATCCATTTCCATCTCCATCTCTATGTTGATCTCTGTCTCCATCTTTATATATTGAATGGATGAACTTAATGAATTTTAAGAAAAAGACTGTATAATTTCAAGTGTAGGTTAATTATGCTAAAGATATTGGAGTTTTTTCTTAGAGAAAAATTGCAAGAGTTTGTTATTTTTGTTTGCAGTTTGCCAGCAAATTCTTGGGACTTCGGCTGACTCATTTGACATAAAGATTTACTCTACAGATATAAATATTTTCACATACTCATAGATATATTTTTATGTATTAATATCCTATGTATTCCTTACTAGATATTTTAAAACTGAATAATAATAACAAATATTGTTATGCTCTTTATTATCTGAGAGAACTATATAAAAAATATGTAATTCATACATCTGAGGACCGAAAACATGGCAATTGTTTTAGTTCTTTGGCAGGGAAACGAGTTTCAAAAATAGTAAGCAGGAATAAGCCCTCTTGGATTTACCTAGAATGGAGAAATTGGCTCAGGCGCTGGGCACATAGATGTGGGGAGGGGCATTCTGTCACACCAATCAGAAATTCAGTATGCATTTTACATAAATTTTTTTTCATATAAGAATAACTTAATAATATTTACATTTAAGCTATGTCTAAAAAATAAACAGTATTTTTTTATTATGCCTTTTTTCTCTCCTTTTTTTTAAGTCTGTTTTGAACTGATGTACTTAAAACTTCTGACACTCTTGAGAAATATTGGTCATTTTTTAAAAATATGACTCATTGTTGTGAGTAAAGCAGTTGTGCTATTAGTAAGTAATTCATGTGTTTCTTCCCTTTTGATTCTTTATCTTTCATTCACTCTCCTGAGCTTTACTTTCCTATGTTGGTTTTCTCCTGAGATGGTCAGCCTTCTGTGTTTATTATCTGTGTTTGTGATACTTGTGACTCTTGAATTCATAATCACCATTGCCACAGGTTAAATCATCATGTGGGAATCTGTGGCGAAAATGATTGTGGTAAATACATCTTGACAGACAAAAGTAACCTATGATTGACAGATCCAACATTTTAACATGATATAAGATGTTCTTAAATGTTTCTAGACGATTCATTTTCCAAATGTTATTTTGTTTAGGATGAATGAAGGAGATGCTTACCAGTTGTTGAAAGATTTTTCACTCACCATTCAGTCTATCAGGTGTGTTATATATTTCAAACACTAATTTCAAATTTTTTAATAATTTAATGGTAATTTGAAAAATGTTACATTCATGGTGAGGTTTCCTTAATTGTGCCTACGTGGGGAAAGTCAGTCTAATAATAACGCCTCTTTTAAAATGGGTGTTTCATATATATTTATTTTCATTTACAGTGTTTCCTTGCGTGAACTATGTGATAATGAAGAAGACAATGTGGTCTTAGCGTTTGAACAACTGAGTGAAACCTTTTCTGAAAAATTTAAGAAAGTCTAAAAACAAAGTCAGTCTAAACCTCTTAAAATATTTTTAATTCATACTTTATGATTCTCATGCTTTTTGTCAAAAATACATATATGATGAAGTAGAAAGAGCAAGCACTTTGCAGTTAGAGTTGTGATCAAACCTGCCATGTTCTCTCATAAGCACCCTTGGATGACTTATTTAATGTTTCCAAGTCTTAGTTTCTTTATATAGTTGAGTAATAATGCTTATGTCTCAGGTAATTTACAGATTGATTGAGAAAATGCAAGGATTTTGTACGTAACTGAAAAACAATTTTGCTCTGTGAGGCCTACACACATACTACATTCTGAACATATTTTTCCTCAATGTCATAGTTTGTAAAAAAAAGTCTACTAAGGCTAAAATAAATGGTTACTGTATCCTGAAGTTGAAATATATTCTCTCTAATAAATGTGATTATGTGATTTAGATATATGCCTATTAAAATAGTATCTTCTGGTAATTTTAAATTACTGTTTTAAAATGTATTTATAAATGAGGGTTTTGGTATAAATTCTGTGATGTTTTAAAGTTAAATGTAACTGATGATTTGGCTTGATTTTAATTGTATATTAGTGACTGGAAAACCACACAGCAATAAAATGGGTTTAATCTATGTACCGTTGATCTCTTTATGTTAAATCTATGCATCTGTCAATCCATTTGCACACGTATGCATTTTATATAATAGTTTATGTACACATTTGACTCTTGAACAATAGTTCAAACAACAATGGGTTTGAACTGTGGAGGTCCACTTATATGTGGATTTCTTTCAATAAATATGTACACTGGAAATTTTTTTGGAGATTCCGACAATTTGAAAAAACTCACAGATGAAACATGTAGCCTAGAATATTGAAAAAAATTAAGAAAATTTAGGTATCCATGAATGCAAAAAAGTATATGTAGATACTAGTCTATTTTATTACTACCATAAAATATGACAGAGCCAATCAAGGAAATCTTGAAGTTGTGGATGTTGCAAAAAATGGTGATAGATATTGCAAAAAAAGGTGGTGGTGGTAGTGAAGGGTTTCAAGATATGGATCTTGGCGAGATTCAAGATCTCATAAATACCACACCAGAGTAATTAACAGAAGACAAGGTGATGGAGATGATTGCCTCCGGACAGTGCCAGATGATGGGGAAGAAGACGTAGAAGCAGTGCCAGAAAGCAAACGGACCTGAGGCAATCTGGCAAAGGTTCTGATTATTTACGACTGCTTGTGACTTCTTTTGCACCCTTCTATGGACCCTTTTATGGACCCTTCTATGATACAGGCACTGAAGCTAAAGCAAATGGTGGAAGAAGGATCGGTACTGGACAGAAACATTTTTAGAAAAATGGAAAAGCAAACAAGTCGGACAGAAATTAAGAAGTAGTTCCATAAGGTTACATTGAGTATGCCTGCCTCTGCTGCCCCCCCCTCCAGCTCCTCCTCCTCTTTCTCCTCTGCCCCTGCTGAGATGGCACGACCTACCCCTCCTCATCCTCCTCTTCCCCAGCCTCCTCAGTGTGAAGACAACAAGGATGAAGACCTTTAGGATGATCCGCTTCCTCTTAGTGAATAGTAAATAATCATCATGCTGTACAGTTAATAAACTTACCTGTGTGTATGTGTGTGAGTGTCTTCATGCAAGAATGGTATGAGCTGTTTTTGTGTCATTTTCATCGACTGAGCATTCATCATGTGCAAGGCTTGTGAGGAAGTAGTTAGCCTGTCCTTACATAAAGTGTGTGATATTTAATATAAAATTAAGAATGCATTTTAGTTTTCTTACTGTGTTATAACTGCTTTCAAAGAGTTACATTACCGTACAATATACCTTTCTCGTAATTAGAAAAACTTTGTATCAGCCTATCATCACAGGTAAGTGTTTTTTTTTTAAGTAACAATGTTTCCAATACTGTATTATGAGTATGACTGTAATACTGTATGCCATAAAAATGTATAATAATTCATTTTCTGGTGTATAGGCTAGGTGACCATGAAGCAATTGTATGAATTACACTAGACTGCCTTAAAGCAATCGTATTGGTGCTTCTTTGATATCAATGCATGAGTTGTTATGCCTGTAAATAAATATGAATTTATTTTTCACTTTATATTTTCATACTTGATGTCTAGTGTTAATATGTATAACATCCACAGTGTTTCTATCATATAAGACAATATTGATATAGATACTGAAAGATGATTCCTCTTGTAAACAATGTAAACTTATGGTGCCAATACAGTACAATACTATATATGAATTTTCTCTTCTTTTTGATTTTCTTAATATTTTCTTTTCTCTAGCTGACTTTATTGCAAGAATACAGTATATAATGCATAGAACATACACAATATGTGTTAATTGACAGTTTATGTTATTGATATGGCTTCTATTCAATAGTAGGCTATTAGTAGTTCAGTGTTTGGAGAGTCAAAAGTTATATATGGATTTGTGACTGTGAAAGGGGACAGTGCCCCTCACCTCCCTGTTGTTCAAGAGTCAACTGTAATCATTCCCCCCCCCCCGCCCAACCTCAGCCTCCAATCAGTCTTCTATAATCTATTTTTGACCCTAAATTTGAACAAAACATTTCATTCTTAGAGCAAAAGGACTGCTCTGTCTTACCAGTTGGTTGCCTTACTTAAAGATGATCTTTTGTGTAACAGCATTTATACATAGATTATATAGGCTTAGAAAAACACCAGTGGTTCATTTTGTCTGGAGATAAAATACTCTGTACTCTGGAACTGACCCATCATTGATGTCCCATGTTAGGGATCTTGACTCTCTTTGGCTAAATCCATTTTTATTATTTAAAAACATGCACTACATCAATTTCTGAAACCCAAGACACATAGAAATCAAAGTGGTTTCTACTGTTCCTTATCTCTACTAAAATCAATGATACAAAATATTAATATATTATCACAGTTTCTGCTTCCTACTTGTAGTTTTGTAAGTCTAATGGAGATGTGAAGATTTTCCCACATGACTAAGCCAATCTAGCTCCCTAATTTTTAGGAAGAATATAAGATTGTTTTTTACAATTTGGTATTCTCCTAAAAGAGAGAATTATGCCTATATTCTTTGAGGTGGGTCTAATAGGCAGCTTTCTTCTTTATTTTTAACAACTTCAGAGTGCCTTAGAAGAAATTATGAACCGTGAGCTTGCGTAGGAACTCTGAAAGCATTTTATGTTGTATTTGTTGTAATAATGTTAAATCTTTCCTTCTGAGATACATAAAACAGAGAATTATGTGAGAATTACTGGAGAATTACTATTACCACCATAATTATGGTGAGAATTACTGGAGAATTACTATTACCACCATAATTTATTCCCATATTTTTCCAAGAAAGGGAAAAATCATATTGATATTGGACCTATAAAGGATCTTCTGAAAGACCCATTGATTTAGAAAAACTGTTTTGAGAAAATCATGGATCCATATGCTGTTTTAAGAAATAATACACTCATGCATATATAGTAAACTAATCCAAGAATATATGTGTATAATGGGGAAAGGACAACCTCTTCAATAAATACTGTTGGGAAAACTGGAAGCACACATGCAAATAATGAATTGGACCTCTGTCTTAAACTCTGCACAAAAAGTAACTCAAAATGGATCAAAGAATTGAATGTTAATTGAATGGAATCATAAAATGCCTAGAGAAAAACATAGACCGTAAATTCCTTGACATTGGACTTGGCAGTGGTTTTTTGGATTTGACACTGAAAGCAAAAGCAACAAAAACAAAAATAAACAACTGGGACTACTAAAAAGTTTCTGCACAGCAAAGGAAACCATCAAATTGAAAAGTCAGCCTACTGAATGTGAGGCAATATTTGCAAATTATATATCTGATAATGGATTAATATACAAAATATATAAGGAACTCAGACAACTCAGTAGCAAACAAATAATAATAATACTAATAACAACAATAATAATAAACTGATTGAAAAGTGCACAGAAGATCTGCATAGACATTTTCCAAAGAAGACATACAGATGGCCAAGAGGTACATGAAAAGATGCTCAACATCATTAATCGTCAGTTAAATGCAAATAAAAACCACACACACGCACACAAACAAAACACACCTATTAGAATGGCTGTCATCAAAAACGAGATTGCAAGTGTCCTCAAGGATGTGGAAATTCCACACCCTTGAATTCACAACCATGAATACATGATTGGTGGGAATGTAAATTGGTACACTATGGAAAACAATATGGAGTTTCCTCAAAAAATTAAAAATAGAACTACCATATGATCCTGCAATCCCACTTTGAATATGTATCTGAAGGAAATAAAAACATGAAAATAAATATGCACCTCTATGTTCATTGAAGCATTATTTACAATAACAAAGACATGGAAGCAACCTATGTATCCATTGATGGATGAATGGATAAAGAATATATGCACGTGTTTGTGTGTGTGTGTGTACACAGAGGGTGCCAAAAAAATGTAGACAAGTGGACACTTTGGTCAATGTAGCTCAAGCAGTAGTTCACAATAATCTGAAGTGTCTGGATGCTGATGGTAACCATTTTGAGCACCTGTTATAATTGCAAAAGTCAAACGTGACTTGTATTCATCTTTTGTTATTGGTATATATTGAGTATTACAATTTTAATACAGTTTTTCTTTCTTAAAATGTGTATACATTTTTGGCACCCTCTGTATATATGTATATGTATATATATGGGTGTGTATATATATTAGATATATATAGATATTATTTGGCCAACAAAAGAATAAAATCTTGCCATTTGCGGTAACGTTGATGGACATTGAGGGCATTATGCTAAGTGAAATAAGTCAGACTGACAGACAGACAGAGAAAGACAAAGACCATATGATCTTACTTATATGGAATCTAAATTTAAATATTAAATATATATATATATATATATATATATATATATATATATATATATATATACACACACACACAGATGCAGAGAGTTGATTGGTAGTTGCCAGAGGCAGAAGGTGGATGTTGGGTGAACAGGTAAAGGGAATGAAAAGGTACAAACTTTCACTTATAAAATAAAGGACATGAGATATAATGTACAGCATGGTCAATTAATACTGCATTGCATATTTAAAATCTGCTAAGACAGTAGGTCTAAAAGTTTTAATCACAAGAAAAAAATTGTAACTGTGGTGATGGTTGTTAACTAGAATTATTGTGGTGATCAATTCACAATATATGCAAATATTGAATCTTTGTGTTGTATACCTGAAAGTAATAATGTCAATCATATCCTAACGAAAAACTGAAAAAAAAAATTACAGTGAAATTCCATCTAGCCATTACCCAGTTTCATGAATGGTAGCACTTTGCATAATTATAGTATAGTACCGTGTTTCCCCGAAAATAAGACCTAGGCGGAACATCAGCTCTAATGTGTCTTTTGGACCAAAAATTAATATAAGACACGGTCTTGTTTTAATATAATGTAAGACCAGATATAATTAATATAATATAATATAATATAATATAATATAATATAATATAATATAATATAATATAATATAATATAACATAATATAATATAATATATACCGGTTCTTATATTAATTTTTGTTCCAAAAGATGCATTAGAACTGATGGTCCAGCTAGGTCTTATTTTCGGGGAAACACGGTACAATATCAGAACCCAAAACTGATATGAATATAATCCATTAGTCAGATTTCATCAGTTTTACATGCACTCGTTAATGTATGAGTATGTAGTTCTGTGAAGTTTTGCTGCATGTGTAGGTTTGCATCTCTACCATCATAGTCAAGATACAGACCAGTTCCATTACCATAAATAACCCTCTTACTGCCTTTTTATAACCACCTCCCTGTCACTCTCCTGCCTCCCCATTTTCCTTTGTTATCTGATTCCACACAGCCTACCCCCACTTCCACCCCTAGGCTTGCCCTAAGCTCTTGCATCCACTAGCTGTTCCTATTTCTGTAATTTTTTCATTTCAAGATCTATATAGTTGGGATTGTATAGTGTGCAGCCTTTTGATATTGGCTTTTTCACTTTGAAGGCACGCAGCCCCTCCTTGAAAATAATTTTAATTGGCTACACTGGATATTGCTGGGAGTGAGACAGGAGGTGAAAATAGGGAATTGGTTGAAAGAATCCCTAAGAAGCAGTTGAACCCTATACTGCCCCATTTCCATTTTAGATAGCCAGGGGACTATCCCTGCTCATGCCTAGAGAAGATGGGAAGTTTATTCTCTGGAAAATTTAGAACAGACAGTCTCCAGTGTCAGGGACACAGGACACAGAAGATGGAAAGGATGAGGCACTGGAGGAAATTTCTGGGAGCTGCATCAGAGAAGGGAATAGGGGCTTCAACTATCTAGTGCTGTATTTCTAAAAACTAATAATGATGAGAATATGGAAAAATAGTAATGTTTGACACATCTTGTATTGTTGTGGGTGTCTGTTACACTAATATCTGTACTTTTTGTGTTTGAAAATGTCATAAGCAAAAACCTCTGTTGTTTGTTGATTTATTGATGATAGCCATTTTGACTGGGGTGAGGTGGTATCTCATTGTGCTTTTTATTTGCATTTCTCTGATGGTTAGTGAGGTTGAGCATTTCTTCATATGTCTGTTTGCCATCTATATATCCTTTTTAGAAAAATGTCTCTTCATGTCCTCTGCCCATTTTTTAATTGGGTTGTTTGTTTTTTTGGAGTTGAGTTGAGTGAATTTTTTATAAATTTGTTATATTAACCCCTTATCAGATATATCATTGGCAAATATCTTTTCCCATTCAGTAGGATCCCTTTTTGTTTTATTGATGGTTTCCTTTGCTGTGAAAAAACTTTTTAGTTTGATGTAATCCCACATGTTTATTTTTTCTCTTACATCCCTCGCGCGAGGTGATATATCAGTAAAAATCTTACTCTGGGTAATGTCTGTGAAGTTTCTTCCTATATTTTCTTCTGGGAATTTTATGGTTTCAGATCTTACATTTAAGTCTTTAAGCCATTTTCAATTTATTTTTGTATATGGTGTAAGGAAGTGGTCCAGCTTCATTTTTTTCGCATGTGTCCAGGTTTCCCAGCACCATTTATTGAACAGACTGTCTTTACCCCATCGTACATTCTTGCTTCCATTGTCGTAGAGTAAATGGCCATATAGGCATGGATTTATTTCTGAACTCTCTATTCTGTTCCATTGATCTATGTGTCTGTTTTTATGCCAGTACCATGCTGTTTTGATTACTGTAGCCTTGTAGTATAATTTGATGTCAGGTATTGTTATACCTCCCACTTTGTTCTTATTTCTCAAGATTGCCTTGGCTATTCGGGGTCTTTTATGGTCCCATATAAATTTTAGGATTATATGTTCTATTTCTGTGAAAAACGTCGTTGGTAGTTTGATAGGAATTGCGTTGAATATGTATATTGCCTTAGGCAGTATGGACATTTTAACTGTATTAATTCTTCCTATCCATGAACATGGTGTGTGTTTCCATCTATTTGTATCTTCTTTCATTTCTTTCTTCAGTGTCTTACAATTTTCTGAGTACAGCTCTTTTACCTCTTTGATTAAATTTATTCCCAGGTATTTTATAGTCTTTGAAGCAATTGCAAATGAGATTTAAAAAAAATTTTCTCCTGATGTTTTATTATTGGTATATACAAATGCAACTGCTTTCTAAATATTAATTTTGTATTCTGCTACTTTACTAAATTGATCTATCAGCTCTAATAGTTTCTTGGTGGAGTCTTTAGGGTTCTCTATAGATAGTATCATGTCATCTGAATATAATGACAGTTATACTTCCTCCTTACCGATTTGGATGCCTTTTATTTCTTTTTCTTGTCTGATTGCTGTGGCTATAACTTCCAGCACTATGTTGAATTGAAGTGGAGAAAGTGGACAACCTTGCCTTGTTCCTGATCTTAAGGGGAATGGTTTTAGCTTTTCCCCACTGAGTATGAGTTAGCTGTGGGTTTATCATATATGGCCTTTATTATGTTGAGATATGATCCCTCTGTTCCCACTTTCTTAAGGGTTTTTATCATAAATGGCTGCTGGATTTTATCAAATGCTTTTTCTGCATCTATTAATATGATCATGTGATTTTTATTTTTCATTTTGTTAATGTGGTGTATCACATTAATTGATTTGCAGATGTTGAACCACTCTTGCATAACAGGGATGTATTCCACTTGATCATGGCGTATGATCTTTTTAATGTATTGCTGAATTCTGTTCGCTAATATTTTGTTGAGGATTTTTGCATCTATGTTTCTTAGAGATATCGGCCTGTAATTTTCTTTTTTTTTTTTTTTGCGGTGTCTTTCTCTGATTTTGGGATCAGGGTGATAGTGGCTTTGTAAAAAGTGTTTGGGAGCCTTCCCTCCTTCTGGATTTTTTGGAAGAGCTTGAGGAGAATAGGTGATAATTCTTTTTTAAATGTTTTGTAAAATTCACCTGGAAAGCCATCTGGTCCAGGGCTTTTATTTGTTGGGAGATTGTTGATTACTGATTCAATTTCCCTGGTGGTAATCAGTCTATTCAGGTTTTCTGTTTCTTCTTGAGTTAGTCTTGGAAGGTTGTACGCCTCTAGAAAATTGTCCATTTCTTCCAGATTGTCAAATTTGTTGGTGTGTAGCTTCTCATAGTAATTTCTTAAAATTTTTTGTATTTCTGCGGTGTCTGTTGTCACTTCTCCTCTTTCATTTCTGATTTTAATTTGGGTCCTCTCTCTCATTTTTTTTAATGAGTCAGGCTAAAGGTTTGTTGATTTTGTTTACCTTCTCTAAGAACCAACTCTCGGATTCATTGATCTTTTGTATTGTTTTTCTGGTTTCTATTTCATTTGTTTCCGCTCTGATCTTTATTATCTCCTTCCTTGTACTCCCCTTGGGCTTATTTTGCTGTTCTTTTTCCAGACCCCTTAAGTGTGAAGATAACTTGTTGATTAGTGATTTTTCTTGTTTCTTTAGGTAGGCCTGCAATGCTATGAATTTCCCTCTTAGTACTGATTTCACGGCATCTCATAGATTTTGGGTCGTCGTGTTTTCATTTTCATTTGTCTCTAGATATCTTTTGATTTCTTACTTGATCTCCTGGTTGACACATTCATTATTTAGTAACGTTATTCAGCCTCCATGAATTGGTGTGTCTTCCAGCTTTTTTCCTGTAATTCATTTCTAATTTCATAGCACTGTGGTCAGAGAAGACAATTGGTATGATTTCAATTTTCTTAAATTTGTCAAGCCTTGTTTTGTGGCCTAACATATGTTCCATGTTGGAAAATGTTCCATGTGCGCGTGAGAAGAGCATGTTTTCTGCAGTTTTCGGGTAAAATGCTCTGAAAATATCGATTAAATCCAAGTGGTCCTATGTATCATTTAAGGTTGTTGTTCCCATATTGATTTTCTGTCTGGAATACCTGTCCCTTGTTGTCAGAGGTGTGTTGAAGTCCCCTACTCTGATAGTGTTACTATTGATCTCTGTCTTTATGTCAGTCAATATGTGTTTTATATATTTAGGTGCTCCTATGTTGGGTGCATAGATGTTTACTAGGGTTATGTCCTCTTTTCAGATCGATCCGTTTATTATTATATAGAGCCCATCTTTGTCTTTTAATATGTTCTTCATTTTAAAGTCTATTTTGTCAGATATAAGTATTGCAACTCCAGCTTTTTTCTCATTTCCATTTGCATAAAATATCTTACTCCAACCCTTCACTTTCAGCCTGTGTGTGTCTTTTGATCTGAGGTGAGTCTCTTGTATACAGCATATACAAGGGTCTTGCTTTCTTATCCAGTCAGCCACCCTATGTCTCTTGATTGGAGCATTTAATCCATTTACATTTAAAGTGATTATTGATAGGTACATAGTTATTGCCATTTTTAAATTTGTAGTTACATTGTTTTGATCTTTCTTCTATTTACAGAAGTCCTTTTAGTATTTCTTGCAATGCTGGCTTGGTGGTGATAAACTCCTTTAGCTTATTCTTTTCTGGGAAGCTCTTTATCTCTCCATCAACTTTAAATGCTAGCCTTGCTGGATAAAGCAATCTAGTTGTAGGCCTTTGTTTTCCATCACTTTGAGTATCTCCTGCCACTCCCTCCTGGCCTTCAATGTTTCTGTAGATAGTCTTGATAGTCTTATGGGAGTTCCCTTGTATGTAACCCTCTGTCTTTCTCTTGCTGCCTTTAGGATTCTCTCTTTGTCTTTATCCTTTGCCATTTTAACTATAATGTGTCTTGGTGTGGACCTGTTTGGGTTTATCCTGGTTGGAACTCTCTGCACTTCCTGGGCTTATATGTTGGTTTCCTTCATCAGATTAGGGAAGTTTTTGGACATTATTACTTCAAATATGTTCTCAATCTCTTGCTTCTTCTCTTCACCTTCTGGTATTCCTATGATGCGCATGTTGTTGCGCTTGATGTTATCCCAGAGGTCTCTTAAGCCATCTTCATTGTCTTTTATTCTTTTTTCTTTCTGTTGTTCTGTTTGGGTGATCTCTGCTAACTTGTCTTCTAAGTCGCTGATTTGATCCTCTGCTTCATCTAACCTGCTGTTAATTCCTTCAAGTGAGTTCTTTATTTCAGTAATTGTGTTCTTTAGTTCTAACTGGTTGTTCATTATGATTTCTCTATCCTTCTTTATGTCGTCTCTAAGCTCCTTAAACATTCTTATCATCAGTGTTCTGAACTCTGTCTCTGATAGGTTGGTTACCTCTGTTTCATTTGGTTCCATTTTTGGAGGTTTCTTCTGTTCTTTTATTTGGGACGTGTATCTTTGTTTCCCCATTCTGGCTGACTCTCTGTGTTTGCTTCGATGTGTTAGGTAGATCCCCTAGAGTTCTTAGTTCTTGCTGGGTTATCTTATGTAGTATGTGTCCTTTATATTTGACTTGCATTACTCCGTTCTTCTCCTCTGCGTGTGCTCCAAAGGTGACTCTTGTGTTGTATATATTGTCCTATTAAAGAAGATCTTTAATTGCTTTTCACTTGTGAGTAGGTGGGGTTAACTCCTAGGCTGACTAGTTGTGAGACTTGGCTCTGCCCATCACAGGGTGTTCTGCTGCATGAGGGTTGACCACTTAAATGTTGTTTCGCCTCTATAGGCTTTTGTGCCTGTAGAGAATTCCCTCTGGGTGTGTCACTTGTAGGTCAAACCCGGTAGTACTCTGGTTTGGTCTGGAGTTGGCCTCTGGGTGTGTTGAATCTTGTGCCTCTTAAGCTGGGCCCTGGTAGGGCAATTTCAGAACAAAGCAAATCACCAAGCACAACAACAACAACAACAACAAAGAAAAAATCATATATGTTCACATATAAAAACAACCGACAACCCACACTCAACACAGGCAAAGATATCAAAGACATAAAGACAAAATAAAACAAAACAAAACAAAAAAAACAGCGCCAGTCTTAGCTTAAGCCCACCAGACATAGACATGAAATTAAGCAATCTCCAGACATAGACATGAAATTTTCCTTTCCCGTGTCTGATTTTTGATGGCAAGGTTATTTTAGAGTCAAAAGTAAATTGGGGAACATCATTTCTACTTCATTTATTTTCTATTTTTGAATTGTTGCATAAAATTCATATTTATGAATTGGAATCATATGTCCCTTGAATGTTGGCTTTTTTAATTGGAGGAGAACGGGGTAAATTGTAAATGTTCAGTTATAGGCCTATTAAAGTTTTTATTTCTTCTTTAGTTGGTTTGGCACATTATAAGAAAATTTCCAGTTTATCTAAATACTTAAATTCCTCATTGATATTGTTGATGATAGTTTTTTTCCCCTATTTTTTACAATTTCTGCCATTTTTTGTAATATCCTTTTAAATACTAAAATTATTTGTTTTTGTTATCTTTTTTCCTTGGCAAATGACACACTTTATTGGTTTTATGATTTTCAAATAATTAGTTTTGGCTTCATTAATCATTTCTCCTTTTTTACATGTTAATTAATTTTTACTCTTAATTATTTCCTTCTTTAACTTTCTTTAAGAAAAGTTCTTTTTTCTTTTGTAAATGTACATTTTGAAAAAAATATATAATTTTCTTTTGTTGTTCTTTTAACTGCTTTAGTGAAGTTGTACACATTGCTCACAAGCTTTCATTCTAACTTCTTTTCTATGTAAACGATGATATAAATTTCTCTCTGATAACGATTTTACATGCAGTCCATACATTTTAATAAATATTTTAGGTTGTTTAAATTTCAGCATTTACATTTTTTTGTTAAATCTTTTTTAAAGCCATTAGAAGTGCTTTTATTAACTGCCAGATGTAAGAAATTTTGATTTTATTTTGTTATTTATCTTCCATTATTGATTATGTGGTCAAAGAACATGGTCTCTAAGACACTAAATCTTTAAATTTTGTAGTCTTATTTTGTCACGTAGTATATGGTTAGTTTACATAAGTGTTCCTTAGATGCTTGAATAGACTGTGTATTCTGAAATTGTTAGGTGTAACAGCAATCAGAGAAAGGTTCCTAATTAAGAACCTGTTCAAATTTTCTCTAACCTTCCTAATATTTTATGCCTATAATATGAAAACTATGAAGAAAATAGACATATAACAATGGAGTACTAGTTCTCCTTTCCATTAATATCTTGAGGGAGATGTATTGTGCTAGTTTTCTATATCGCACTGCTGCTGAACAAAAGCTCTCCACTGTGGGGTTTTATCTCCCATTGGACATTAAATTCCATTCAGCAGACCATTTGTGAGCACATACAAAATGTCAGGTTCTAGTCCACAGTAATCATGACTTTTGAGTTGAGGACAAATAATTTTAGTGAGTCTCAAGACCCCAATTAATTGCCCAAGGAGTTCCTCTATTCTTGCTCCAATTTTTATAGAATTTAAAAAGCAAGTAAAAGTAGAAGGTAAAAGTGAATTTCAAGGAATGGTTGAACTAAGTCCTTGGCATAGCTGATAGCTGGGACAGGTGCCAGAATGCACTGAGGTAACGAAGCAGGTGTATGTGTACATTTGACCTTCGCCTTCAGTGTCCTATATATCGTTTACACTTTTCTAGAAGGTGTGGCCTAAAGAAGTGAGATAATGCTGAGAATCTTTCATAAGCTATTTATATACCTTGTTTTCTCAGCCTCTCCAGGAAACGAAACCTAAACCAGGCTGACAAAGATGGTAAAGAGAAGTTGCTGCTAGTAGTTCAGTTAGAGGAATAGTGTACTTCTGTCTGCATTTTTGGATCTTCTCAGGACTTCTCTGAAGACTCACTTCCCCTGTCTTGTGACTGCTGGCAGCTGTTGGACTATGAGAAGAAAACTATAGACCACAGGTAAAAGGGGGTTTGGTGCCTTGCATATAGATGAAATGGTGAGGAAAAAAAGAGTGCATATGTTGAGGGACCATTTATGAAAGAAGAACTGGCTGCTAAGAGCTGAGTTAAACTTGAAGGTTAGACTTGAGGCAAAGTAGTGGTGGTGGTTTCAGTGCCAAAACAAAATAATTTATTTGCAGATAAGTTACCTCTAGGATCCATTTGAGATTGATATATTAATTTTTACTCTTATTATATATGGCTGCTTTAGATTGAATTTATATTTTTAAAACATGCTAAGACTTCCTGGTACCAGCTTGATTATTAAACGTAAGTGTGATATACAATTTTGCATTAGGCTTATGGCTTAATGTAACAGACAAGGCAAACATACAAAGGACACACACACACTTATTAATTATATATTTTTAACTGTTTTGGTAAGTTGAGAACAATGATAAACTTGGTGGGATTGATTGAGAAACAATGGTGTTAGTAAATGAGAAATCTACCTTAAATGTGTATAAACTTGAATTCTGAAATACTGTTAACATAGTTATCTTGAATATATTTCTAAGTTTAGTAGTTGGGAATTGTATTTCACTTTAGGGTAGTTGGTGATATGTGACAACTTAATTAGGGTTCTCTGAACAATTAAGACTAATTTTCTCAGTATTTCAATAAAACTGGAAAGCAAAGGGAAAGTTAATTCTTGTCTCTGTAGTTATTTCTAAAATCTAATTGTGAAGCTCACTGGATTAGCCTCTTCCCTTTTAATGACTACAATAGTATTGTTGGTTTATTGGGAAGGACAAGGGCCTTGGATCAGATCAACTCAGCTCTTCAATTTACTAGTTACATGACCTTGCACAAGCTATCAAACCTCTCTGGTCCTCTGAATGTTAATTTTATGAGGTGTGATCAAACAATATGGTGAATGTTTAAATTTAAAAAAATTACAATAAAAGACACATTGCCATTAATATCCCTCAAAATACTCCACCTCAGTTTGAACACAGTTATCCGGTTGTTCTTACAACTTTCTGAAGCAGTTCTGGAAGTCCTCTTTCGTGAGTGTCTTTAGTTGTGCTGTCATAGCTGCCTCAATGTCCCGAATCATTTTGATTTTGGGGAAGAACTAGAAGTTGCATGGTGCCAGATCCAGTGAATAAGATGAATGAGGACACACCATAATGTTTTTATTTGACAGAAATTGCTGAATGCCAGAAGCAATGTGTGACATGGAGATTTGTCATGATGAAGGATGATTTACAGTACACTTTAAAACATACCTTCTCTCAACCATAGCTCACACCTTACTTACTGCCCCAAACAAGTTGAATCTTGTCACACACTGTTACTAAAGTTTTACCATGTTTCCCCGAAAATAAGATCTAGCTGGACAATCCGCTGTAATGCGTCTTTTGGAGCAAAAATTAATATAAAACCCAGTCTTATGTCATATTATATTATATAAGATCTGATATTATATTATATTGTATTATATTATATTACATTATATTATATCCGGTCTTAGATTATAGTAAAACAAGACCAGGTCTTAAATTAATTTTTGCTCCAGAAGACGCATTAGAACTGATTGTCCGGCTAGGTCTCATTTTTGGGGAAACACGATATGTACCACTTCCCGTATTGAAGATCCATGATTTTCCATTTCCAGCAGCAGCATTTACTTTATTTTGTGATCACATGGAAAGGCTCCTTATCACACATCGCTTCTGGTATGGCCATTTCTGTCAAATAAAACCATTATGGTGTCCTCATCTACCTTATTCACTGGATCTGGCACCACGTGACTTCTGGCTCTTCCCCAAAGTCAGAATGATTCAGGACATTGAGGCAGCCACAACAGCACAACTGAAGACACTCATGAAAGAGGACTTCCAGAACTGCTTCAAAAAGTTGCAAGAACAATGGGAAAAGTATGTTCAAACTGAGGAAGAGGATTTTGAGGGGTATTAATGACAATGTGTCTTTACTGTAATATATTTTTTTTTAAATTTAAACATTCGCTGTATCATCGCACCTTGTATATCCTGCAACTTAACTAAATTCATTTACTAATTCTAAGAGTTTTGGGTATTTTTTGTGGGATCTTTAGGGTTTTCTATATATAGTATGTCATCTGCAAATGGCAATAATTTTACTTCTTCCTTTCCAATTTGGGTAACTTTTTTTGTTGCCTGTTTTGTTGCTGTGGTAGGACTTCCAACACTTTGTTGAATCAGAGTGGTGATAGTGGATGTCTTTGTCTTATTTCTGATGTTGCGAAGAAAGCTTTCAGCTTTCACCATTGAGTATGATGTTAGCTGTGGGTTTGTCACATATGACCTCTATTATGTTGAGGTATATTCCTTTTATATTCACTCTGTTATTGAGTTTTTATCATAAATGGATATTGAATTTTATCAGATGAGTATGTGCTTCTTGAGGCTAGAGGTCTTGAGGATATTGCCTAGAATAGTGTCTGATGTTATAGTAAATACCCAATAAAAGATGATTAAGTAGATTAATTAATAAATTAATTTTGTTATTGTAGACATTCAGTAGGATGACAGGTATTATAGCCAAATAACTCTCAGCTATTCTTTTTACAAAAATAATACATCGACTTTTGCATATCTGTGTATGTAGTTTCTTTTCATATAATTTAATCATTAATGTCTATGATTTCTTTTACAGAGTCCATGACATTAAAATATCTTGGTGACACTATTAATGCTACTAATGCTATTAATGCTATGGAGTTTATTTACAGAGAATTATTCTATCTCCGTAACTGTGTTGTGAATCTAAGTATCTATATTACCTATGGTTGTATCTATTTGCCTTAGGTATATAGTGGCCCTTGATAAGTTTTATTTCTGAGGAACCATATTGACTCTTTCCTCTATAAGCTGAAGAATGAACATTTTGATATAATATGAAGTGATGCTATCTGCCAGCCAACATGGCAGTGTCCCCCTGTTGGTATCTTTCTTGATGTCACCACTTAAATATTAAAGCTGTTCCTACTAAAAAAGGAACAGATTAAGGAAGAGTACACATGTTGATACAATGAGAGAATGCATATTTCATAAACTCAGTTGAGAAGATGATGAAAGTCATTGGGCCAACAAAAACTAGCAAAATTTAACATTAATTGGATGCCGATGCATTGTAATCTGGTTACAATGGACTAGGTGCTCAACTATGAAATAAAAGAATACAATTGAAGTAATATTTAAAATGCTAGGACTTAATCTATGCAAACTGTTCCAAAGTTAACATGTACATAATTTTTTTCTATATTCTAGTTTTCTTGGATCGAATAAATCCTCTTTTAAACATGTACATTACTTTTTGTTTTTGTTGATGTGACTTTCACATGTATATTTTCAGAAATATGTTTTGCCTGACCATGCAACTCCATCATTCCTTCTGAGTGACTTAATTATAAACATGTTTGGGGAGAGGATTATGAAAAATTATTCTCATTAGAAAACTAGGTTTTGAGGAGATTTAGAGACAAGAAGGAATTGAAAAGATTTTTCCTTTGAAAAGAATAAACTATATTTTCATATGTTATTTTAAATAAAGTGATATTAAAAGCTTTGTTTTTATAGATCATGGCCTCTGCACCTACTATGTCAGATGAAAAATCAAGCCCTAGTAACAGTGAAAGTGAGAGTGATACTGAAAGTGAGAGCAGTGATGACAACGACACCACAGAGAGCTTGTCCTCATTTGATCAATCTGAGGAAGAAGGTCATATAAGTTCAGAAGACATAATAGAAGAGCCAGCTTCTGAGCAGTTACTGTGTGAATTTGAAATTGGTGAAAAGAAGCCTTCCGAAGTTGAAACTACAGACGTTAACAGCTATGATTTAGAAAGATCAGGTGAGGCATTATCCATGGGTGAATTTCTCTCCCTCCCTCCCTTCTCCTCCTCTTCTTCCTTTTCCTCCTTTTTCTCTCCTTCTCTCTCAATAATATTGATGGCTTCAGACATTTTCTCTTCCATATTAGAAGAAAAAATGTTGTTTTTTAGTTGACCACACAAATGAATAGTTTGCTTGGCTAAGAATCTATATTGTAAAAAAAAAAAAAAGAAGTATGAATTTTTTATTTTTTAATTTTTTATGAATGTGTATAGGTGATTTTATTTAAGTTAAATATGGATCTGTCACACTCCACTCTAGTATAGATTCTTAGAATTTTCATCAGTCCAATTGTATTAAAAAAATCCTTGGGGATAAGGACTGAGTATCAGTAATTTTAATAAGGTTCTCACATAATTCCGATTATAGTACTCTACTCTAAATTTAAAAGCAAGTCCAAATGACTCTGCTTGACTCAAAAGGATGAAGAGTACTCAAATGTTAAGCATGAATTCCTAAACTAAATATTAACACATAAAATACAATTATGCTGAATGTAAAAAGAATCAAGACCATATTAAGTTTTAATATATATCTCAATATAAAAAATGTAATAAAATTCTGTATATTATCAGATTACAGGAAAATATTTCAGTAGATGCAGAAAAATATTTAATAAAGTTCAATAGTCACTCATGATTACTTTTTTTCATCAAATAGGAAAAGAAGATATTTACCTAAACTTAATAAAAGTAGCCTGCTAAAAATCTAGCTCAAACATTGAATAATGATAAAACTTTATCTGCTTTGTCATTAAAGTGAGGAACAAGAAAGTGTATTTGCTCCCATCACTATTTAGTATTCTATTGGAAGTTCTAGTAAGTTTAATAAAACCAGAAAAGTACATTAAAAATGTGAGGATAGGAAAGAAAGAGAAAATTATTTTTATTATAACCTACCTCATGCATTGAAGACAATCGACCTTAAATTTCCAAGAGAATCTACACACAACTGAGATATAAGAGAAATATCCTTTAGGATATAAGATCGACATTATTAAAATACTGATTCTAATCAGCATCAGTATGGAAATGTCCATTAGTATGGAATCTAATACTGATCTAAGCATCAGAAATGACTAATTGGAAAATTTATTAAAGAAAACTATCAAAATAGCCGCACAAATTAAAATATGTTCAAGAATAAATCTTACAAAACATTAAGGAGAAAATAATTATGAAACATTATAGAACTTAATTGTACTGAATAAATGTAAAAATATACTAGGTTCTTCCTTGTTATCATTCAGTATCATAAATATATTAAATATTTCCAAATTAATATTTAAGTTTAAAACATGTTCAATCTGAATCTACTCTTTCAGCTGGCCTCTGCAAAAAAAATGCAGTAGAATATATTAAAAATCTTGGGATAAATTTCTTAAGCATGATAAAACAACTGCTGAATTCCTTAAACAAGAGAAAAGAAAAATTCAAATAAAAAATAAAAAGTTTGGTAAATTTTACCATAATCAAAGAAAGAACTTCTATTTAACAACAGACTCCAAAGTTAAAGGGACAGATTGGAATTGATATATAAATATAGGAATCATTTATCCTGGAAAACTAAAGACTATACAAATTAATTGGAGAAAGACAGACTAATAGAAAATGAGCAAAGGTACAAATAAGCAAACCACAAAAGGGAAATCTGAATGTTAAAAATATTCTGCAAGATACTTATCATTGGTACTAATATAAATTAGAACCATGAAACACAATTTCACATTTCTCAGATTAGAAATATTTTAAAATTTGGCAATATCAATAACTTAATGATAAATTCAATACTATCTAGTAAATTTGCTTACTTCTACAGTTCTTACTTTTTAGAGAATCTCTCTTGCATATGCTTAGTGAGACATATTAAAAATAATGTACAGTATGCCATCATTTGTAACATAAGACAAGAAAACAAAAAAACCTAAATAACTCTCAGTATGGAAGTTGGTTTTGATGGGGATTCCATTAAATCTGTATCTTGCTTTGGGTAATATGGCCATTTTAACTATGTTGCTTCTGCCAATCCATGAACACAGAATATTTTCCCACTTCTTTGTTCCTTCTTCAATTTCTTTTAATAATGTCTTGTAGTTTCCAATGTATATGTCCTTCACATCCTTTATTAAGTTTATTCCTAGGTATTTTATTCTTTTTGTTACAAATGCAAATGGAATTTTCTATCTTTTTCTGACATTTCATTGTTAGTGTATAGGAATGTAGTGGGTTTTGTATGTTGATTTTGTATCCTGAAACTTTATTGTATTTGTTTATTGTTTCTGATAGTGAAGTCATTAGGGTTTTATATATAAAGAACCATGTCATCTGCAAAAAGTGACAATTTGAATTCTTCATTGCCAATTTGGATGCCTTTTATCTTTTTCTTGCCTGATTGCTCTGGCTAGGACTTGCACTACTATGTTGAATACCAGCGGTGAGAGTGGGCATCCTTGTTCTGTCCCTGCTTAAAGGAAAAGCTTTCAGTTTTTTCACCATTAAGAATGATATTAACTGAGGGTTTGTCACATATGACCTTTATTATGTTGAGGTTCATTCTTTCTATGCCCATTTTATTAAGCATTTTAATCATAAATGGATGTATTTTGGTTCATGCTTTTTCTGCATCTATTGATATGATCATATGATTTGTATTCTTTCTTTTGTTCATGTGGTGTATCATATTGATTTGTGTATGTTGAACCATTCTTGTGCCCCTAGAACTTCACTTGGTCATTATGTGTAACCTCTTTTAATGTATTGTGGTATTCAATTTGCTAGTATTTTGTTTAGGATTTTTGCATCTGTATTCTTCAGAGATGTTGGTCTGTAGTTTTTTCTATTTGTGTTACCCTTACCACGTTTTGATATTAGGGTAATGTTAGTTTCATAAAAGAAGTTAGGAAAGGTCTCTTCAATTTTTTTTGGAAGCATTTGAGAAGGACAGGTATTGAATCATCTTTGAATGTTTGGTAGAATTTACTAATGAACCCATCTGGTCCTGGACTTTTGCTGTTGGGGAGTTTTTTGATTGTTTCAATTTCCTTGATGTCAATTGGGCTATTTAGATTTTTCAGTTCTTTATGATTCAGTCTAAGAAGGTTATATAGTCTTATTTTTAACATATCTGTCTTTTACATGCTTACTGAATATTTCAGCCATGTAGATGCTGTCTTGCATAAAATATAAATATACTCAGTTCACAAGAGACACTGTCATTTAAAATTAATCCAAAATTTAGTTTAAACCTCTGTTATTTATTTTTTAAAGGATTAACTGAATATAAGGGAATTCTGAAAAAGCTCTCATCAGTGATTTTGGAAAGTCTATCAAAATCTAAGTAAGTAAAACACAAATTCTCCAAAGTAATATGTCATTAGAAGTAATTCATTTCATCTGTGTAGCATAATTTTATATTTCTTTCTGTTAAGAATCATTTTGGAGAAACTGCCAATGGGACAAGAGATTAAAATTTTTGAAAATGGGTAAATATTTCCTTTTCTTGGAAAAGGTTATGGTATATGGCTTTCATTCAGTATCAAGGAATAAGATATTGAAAACTTTGAAGAGAGGTATAAGTGGAGGAAAGATTCACCTTTCTTTTAATATTGCACAAGACTAAAGTAGCAATTTAATCGGAATTATATTACATGTCAAAATATTAGGCAAGTCTCATAAAATTGTCTTTGGTATGTTTTAATTAATACCAAAACATTATGTAAAAAACAAAAATGAAATTAGAGGAAAGTATGTAGTTCATGTTTACACAGTACTAGGTGTTGGAAATTATATAGATGAATTGGCATGCAAGTATATGACATCTGCTCATGCAGGTATAACTCCATACAATTGCTTTAGAAAACAATTTGGTATTACCTTATGATACACAAATCAGTAATGCCATTTCTATAAAGATATCCTAGAGTTGCACCTGTGTGTTAGGAAACATCCGCAAGAATGATCACTGCAGCATGGTTTGTAATAAAAATAAATGAAAGAAACAATTCATTAAAAGGAGAAAGATGTAGAATAATTTGTGGTGTAGACATATAATTGAATATTATGTAGTAGGAAAGTTATTCAAGTGTCACTTCTTATAACCATATGATAGAATTTTAATAATTGGTAATTAAGTTTAGAAAGTAAATTCCAGAAAACACATATAAGACATTGTCCTTTTAATAAAGACTCAAAACTAGGCTTACATATTTTGCCATTAAAAACTTTAAAAAATTAAGCAAGACAATAGTGAAAACTAAATTCAAGACAGTAGTTGCCTCTGAGAGGGGAGGTAGGGAGAGATGAATTCTGAAAACAGCTCATAGGGTAAATATAAGTTATAGAAAATATTTTATTTCTTGAGTTTGATGAAGAGTTCACACCTGTTTGTTATATATTAATTTAAAAAGCAAAATAAGATAGTTCCATACATATAATTGACCAAGTATAACAATTTACTTAATTTTTCACTCTGAAGTACAAAGACAGTATTTAGGTTTAAAATATAGATGTAGTTTTTTGCATAAATTTATGCTTATACTGATGAATTTCAATTTCACTATAGAATGAGTCAAATCTTTTAAGGTTTATTCTATCACAGAATGATGGGAATGCCATAGAAAAGTGTTACTTAAATATAATATGAATTTGTGGTTAGTTTTTCTGTAAGTTTTGTTCTTAAACTAGAAGAAAATTTGTATAACCAATTGAACTATGAGATTTTCTCTCAAGCTGCTATTATTTTTATAATTTTTGGATTATGTGTTTTATATTTTTTTCAGAATGGTAAGCTTATTTAAAGACTTTGTTGAGTCTGAATTTCTTTTGGTTGACGGAGATTCGTTATTCATCACTTGTGCTTTTAATGTGAATTTCAAGAAAGGACAAACTCTTCACTTCTTCTATATTGTAGAACGATTTCTTCATGATTTAATTCAAAAGGAAGCCAAATTTGTAATAGTTTTTTTTAAGGTAACAAACATTTAATTCTGTGTTCTCATTTTGTAGAATCTATGAAAAAATATATTCATTTTTAAATGTGATCAGTCATTACTTACACTTTTAGATATTTTGTTTCTTCAAATTATAATTAAAGTCTCTACTAATAGGAATGATACCAAATATCATTGATAGGAAAATAACTAATGAGTCTTTATTTATCTGATATTTCTATAGGATTCAGAAATATATATTTCAATAAACTTGAACTTCTTTGTATCATGTTAACACAACAATTTATGCACAATACTGATATTTAGAAAATAATGAGTTATTCTCTTTTTATCTCTAAACTTAACATGGGTTTCTTTTTTTACAGGATGCAGAAAATATGTATTTTAATTACCCTGTACTTCTGGCCCTCCGTACCACATTAATTCAACATTTAGAATACAATACGGATGTCACCGTTCATACAGAATTTTCCAACTGTTTGTCACCAGAATGGGAGTTATTTCTTAAAGAATGTTATCCATATTTCCTAATTGTCTCAGAAGAGGGTATAACACCTCATCAAACAGACTTTTTAAACATTTTTATCATTCATGCTCTTCAGAAGAAAATCAATATTGTACAGTCTTTGGGAATAGAATCAGATGTCCTTAGAACTTATGGACACTGTACCTTAAGTTCCTATTCACATAAACAGTTTTTTGAAATGGTAAGTTAGGTTAAATTGCCCAGAAGAAATAAGCAAATAAGAAATAAGTAAATGTGGGAAAGTTAACTAGACACTTGATAGCATAAGTCTTTATTAGAAAATGCTGGACGTGAGAAAACTCTGAAGGAGTATTCGAACATGGGAAAAGAGGACAGAATTTTTTATTTGGCTTTAGCAAGAGAGGTTAGTTTAAGTTCTTATGGATTAATTAAGCCTTTGTTTGGTGATTTTGAGAGGTGGGAAGGAAAAGTATGGACTAAACTCAAGCACAAGGGACAATGGGGAGGGATCATTCAGAAAGCTCAGGGACATTTGAATACCACAGTGGGAAATTCTCAGCCAGTGTTTTGCACATAAATTGCATGTATGTGTACATACACACATACATTCACATAAACATGCATTTCTATATTCCTACATATTATATATGTATGCATTTTGAGTGTATATAATTTACACAAATATATGTATATGTGTGTGTATATATATATATAATATATATGTGATGATTTTTGTTTCTATTCTCACTTTTAAAATTAAGATAGCTGATAGAGAAAATATTGTATCATCTTATTTGTCAGTACTTTTTTGCAACCATTTTGAATAGTTGTATCCATTAAAAATAGGTAGCTATAAATACTAAGTCTTGAAAATATCACTTATAATATTCTTTCTTTCTTTTTGCAAATAGGTGACAGATGAGTGTGGGGCAACATAAAACAATTATACTGTCACTAAGACCAGTACTTTTTTAATGATTGATTTTATTAGAAATAAATGCATTTTAAATTCTGTTCTTGTATTCTAATAATCTCAGCAGTGAGTAGTTCAAGCAAAAGGAATGGAAGTCTACTATTTTAACTTGAATTAACTGAGTTTTTGCTTGGTCTGTAGTCAAATGACACACACATTATTTTCTACCTTCTATTTGGTTTAACTAGAAGTTTGCAATATATATTTTTATTTGAACTGAAGACTTATTTATATGTTTTGTTGTTTAGCATGAGACACAACTGCAACATGCTTTACATGCCTATGTAACAGAATATTACCGAAGGGCACAGAAAGCAGAAATATTTCTGTATGGTCATTTGAAACTAAACTTGGGACACATGCAGAAAGAGGTAACGACACATTTATCTGGAAACTTATCAGCATTTAGGAAATATACTTTTAACCATGTTTTGCTTTTACAAGATAGACATGTCTTTTACCTATATTTACATCCTTATTGGTTATATAGATTTGCAGCTTTAAAATGTATTCTTTAAGCACTGAGGCAGAAGGAACCTTGCTATATTTATTGATTACAAAATCCTAGACATTTTCTATAAAATAAAATCTTTGTGTAAAATATACAGTAAAATTGGAGGAAGACAACTGCTGTGATAAAGATCTCAAACTTGTATTCTTAATATCTGGGTGACTACTATTGTATTTTATTCCTAGAAGTTAGGAAATTTTAAGTATTCTGGAAAGGAGAACTGTCTATGTAGCTAGTAAATGGAAGTTAAGCAATTGATAAGTCAATGGTATTTTACCCTTCTGATTACTCCAAACACACTCTCTGATATTGTTTTTCCCTTCCATAGATCATTCTTTTTGGAAGACTATGTATTATGTGATGATGTGATGAAAGTCACATGACTCTGTAGTCAATATATTTATAAGCAAGACACTTAGTTTCTCTCATAAACAACAGCCTATTAGACGTCTCCCCCTGGATTTTTAATAGACATCACAGACTTAACTTGGCTAATTTTAAGACCTTGATTCCAAACCCTTTGCATTGGACTCTTCAACGTATCAGTTAATGGTATCTCTATCCTTATAGTTGTCCAGGACAAAAACTTGGGAGGTATTTTTAACTTTACTCTTTTCCTCATACCCACATCCCATCCACTAGTAAATCCTGTCACTATGTGTTCTGAACCTGACACCTTCTCACCATTTCCATCACTATGACATTAATTTGAGACTCTATCATCTCTTTCATGGACAGATTTTCAAATGCAGTAGACTAGAATACATGAACCTGCCTATATTTCTGCTTCTGCTCTTGATCTCCTATGATTTACATTCTACTCAGTCATCACAGTTATCTTTTAAAAATGTAAATCTGATATCATGGTTATTACTTGTCTCAAAATTCTACAAGGCCGTGTTATCACTCTTAGAATAAAATCCCTGCAAACCATACATAAAATGTGGACACTAAACAAGCATTTTAAATGAATGAATAAGGTTCAGTGACTTGTTTACTGAACATCTTAAGCTTTAGGAGAAGCCAAGTTTATTGACTCGAACTTGATACCCTGCCACAGATCGAGAAAACTGTCTTAAGTCTGTATAGCTACCTCCTATTCTTGTCTAGTTAGTTACCTTGCTGACCTTCTCAATTTCTTGCTCCTTTCCAACTTTCTCCAAAGTATGGAGGTTGTAGTGGTGACACTGTTAGTAGCAGTGGTTCATAATTATCAATTTACGAGAAGATGGCTTAGAACATGAGAATGATACGCCCTATTTGTCTCAGTTCCCTCAGTGGCCAATAAAAATTGTCTGACTGACAACACTGAAGAATTTACAAGTTAATCATTTAGGGACTTGAAAATGGGGCATGGTTTATCCAGGTTTGTTAAAGAGTATACAGATTAGGGGGAGAAATAGTTATTAATTTTAAAATGGTACTTAGAACCTAGTTAGATACAGCCTTATTTTCATTTTTCATTAAACATTTTCCAACTGTTCTGTTCTTCCCTAGGCATTTCTTTTATATTTTTTCTTTTATTCTTTAAAAGATTAAATTTCAGTATTAACATTATTAAGGGGAAAAATTCAACTTCTTTTTCTAGGGTTAAATACAATCCGAGCTTTGAATCTTGTCACTGGTAATCACTAGAACTTTAAAAATTTTTTATTGCAGGTACATCAAACCTTGTCCTTGCTTCAGAATCTGTGGCCAGAAGGAGCTGATATCAGAAGTGTTGTCTGCTCTATTTCATGCTCTGTGACACTTAAACTCTATAAAAAAATGTTACAGGATGCACAAGACTGTGAAAACCTAAACACATGCACAGAAAATCATAACATACAGGTGGGATTCTTTCAAAAATTAATTATTCAATGTTACTTTTAAAGACGTGGTATTGCTTATGAGTAGTAGCTATAGGTAAACTTCATCACCAAACAGGCAATATGTGATTGTCCCACGTTCATTGAATAAACATTGAGGTAAATATATTGATTGTGTTCTTATGAAGGCATGCAGCACTCTTTACAAAACAAGTTAGGAATATCTTTTTTTTTTCCCCTGCGGTGATCTCGTCACTTCTCTCTTCCCTGACCAAGATGAATATCGATTTCATTCTTGTTATCAGCTGATTATCACTGCTGCTGAGAATTTCATAGACCAGTATCAGGAAATTGGTGGTAACATCCCACAGGGGACTTAGCATTTGTAAAAGCTGATGGAGAATGGTGTTGCTGGCTGTAACCTAGATGAACACGCCATCTACTCTGTTGTCCAGAACCCCCGTTTTCTGTTAGGAATACCAATAATAATGGAGATGTTACTATTAATAGTAGCAGCTGACTTTTGCTAAGTCTTTATTATGTGCCAGTGCCAGGTACCTTCTACACGTTATCATTAATCTTTACAGTCATTATCTGCAGGTATATTATTCTACTTTATAAATGAATAAAAATCAAGCAGGTAATTGGTGGCAGAGCTAGGATGCAAACTCAAGTTTGTTTGTTTTTTTGTTTTTGTTTTCTGTGCTAGACAACACTGATTTAGTATACAGGTCATATCTTCTACTAAGCCATGGTCTTCCACATTAGAACAGGTGTGATAATAAGAAACATTATTA
Source organism: Rhinolophus ferrumequinum (assembly GCF_004115265.2). Classification (NCBI taxonomy): domain Eukaryota; kingdom Metazoa; phylum Chordata; class Mammalia; order Chiroptera; family Rhinolophidae; genus Rhinolophus; species Rhinolophus ferrumequinum. The sequence goes on from NC_046301.1 coordinate 36,784,628, forward strand.
ACCTCCTTGTATTTCTGCTTTGGGATTGTAAATAAGTAGGTACTAGACATGCTTCCAAACAGGTGACCATCCTCCACATTTTAAAAAATGAAAGTATTAGATATAGTAAATGTTGGGGCTCTATTTATTTTGAAAAGTCTTCTAATCAAACTCACTAGTTATACTGTTTAGAAAAATAAATCACATACTTATTAACATTTTTCTTAAAATAACTGAGCAGAAATGCATCTATCATATGGGGAAATTATGTGTAAGATGCTTTAAGAAGCTGTTATTGCATATCTGAATTTTTACATTGCCTGTGTGTGCGTTGATACTTTTTAAATTCATATTTTTCTAGGACTTGAAGAACCCACCCACACTAAATGAAGCAGCAGATCTTTGCAGAATGTATTGCCTTAGTGTGATTTTCCTTCAATATCTACCCCTGTTTCAAAGAGCTAAGAGTAGAATTATTACTTATATTTGGGACAGAACACTTCCACCATTTCTAAGAATGGTAGGTGAACTGCATGGAGATTCATAAATACTGTAAATTCAATAAGGCAAAAGTTAGAAGGCAGAATATTTTGCTTTTTTTGATATTGCTTTTTTCCCCCCTGTATGCTTCTTAAAAATTACCAGCAGCAAACAATGCATCTTTCTAGGAAAAATAGTCCTGTCATATATAGGGGTACTTAAGAAGAAAAGTACTTCAACTACATATAAAATGATCCATATGCTGAAGAATTCCAAATAGTTAATTTATTTAAAGAAACAACCCTTTACACACACACACACACACACACACACACACACACACATGCATATATATGTAATGAATAGTTTACATCAATTACATGTTTACACTTTATTATTAATTAAATCAGAACAATAAATGTAAAAGTTGTTTGTCAACTATTGTGAAACTTTAAAAATCTTAGTTTTCATATTTAACATAGTGCTTCATAGTTAGATATTTTTGTATGATGTATTGCAGTCTTATTTTGGATTAACATTTTAGTTCAAGAAAAAAGATGCGTTTTTGAGCAAATTTAACCAGAGAATATTATAGTATAATCTTTTTTATTACAACTTAAGTCTGCTAAGAGTAAAATCATTCCCATTAACTTTATTTTAGCACAGTATGAGCTACAGAGATTCTAAGTTACATAAAACTGTGAGAAACCCACATAATATAATAAAGGATAGTTGTATGGTTATAAAACTGTATTGTTGATTTTATTACTTAGTTGTGTCAGCACCATGCTATTATATTACACGTATGCATCCAGGTGACGTTTTCATTGTATATTTAAGAAATCCCATCTGGTATGTGATTGTGTTTTATTTAGAACCTAACTCTTTAAATGATGCCATAAGCAACTTTTAATTGAAACTCTATAACAATAACAATGAAATACCCACTACTTTTCTATAATGACTTTATTATTTTGAGTCAATGAAGGAGTATTTCTTGTGCTCATGATTGTGATGAGCTCAAAAGAATCATCTCGTTTTAGACCTGCAAGTTACCTTGGAAGGTTTCGATTAGTCATGTTATCTTACAGTTGGAAAAAATGAAGCATGAGGATAAGCCATTTGTATACAGTCATATATTTGGTCAATGTCAGGAAAGTAGCATTGCATTTTGATATTTACTCTAGTTCCTTTTTCTTAGTTAAGCATAGATCCTGTTGAGAGAAGCTTGAGGAAGATCTGAACATTCTGGGAAGATTTTATATCATTAGAACATGCCCCCCACCCTCTCTCTCTCTCTCTCTCTCTCGCTCTCTCTCTCTCTCTCTTTCCAGCTAAACAGATGTCAAGTTTTCATCCTAAAACAATTAAAGGCTAAAAATAATTGGAATGTGAATTTCACTGGCCTGCCTGACTTAACTGATAATAGTTTATGGAAAAATATTGCTTATTATTATGAAATTGAATATAGTAGAGGTATGTTTTAAATAATGTATAATTAAGTCTTTTATTCCTGTTTTTTGGTGGGTGGGTGAGTATTGTATCTTACAAATAATGGCAAAGGGCTATTCGTTAATTAACGACAATTCAATAGGAAGCTTTCTTTGCAGAGATTTTCTATGGAAAGTCTGCATTTTCACAAACAGTAAATGCTTCCATTGAAGATCAAAAAATATATATATATATTTTTCCCCCCAAAGCTACGAGACAATATCAGCTGTTTGGAGGGGAAAAGGAAGTTTAAATGGTAGGACTTTAGGAGCTACCCCTAGAATACTATGATAAGCGTTACCATTTATTGTATATCTTTCATATATCAGATAATTTGCATATATTATAAAATGACATCATAGCTTTGCTGCTGATTGTTTTGGACAAGGTGTTGTTCCCGTGAAAACTGAAAAGAAGAGTCGGGTTGGAGTATTATGAGAAGAAGGAAGATGCACAGTGTAGAAACCCTTCCCCACTTCTCCAACATGACCTTCAGAACTCCTGATACTGGCTCCTGAGTCCCTCACCTATCATACTGGAGCCATGGGTTGACTTCTCAGTGACCCATCTGGTTTTATTTCCTCAGTGACAGAAAATTACAGCAACCCCAGTAACAGTTCAAGGATACTTTTACTTTTTTATAACATTAGTTACAACATGAAAAATATGCCAGAACCTATTCTGTTTTGTTTTAAGCGTTCAAGATGAGATGCTCACTGACATAAGCTTATGAAATAATTCATATGCTCGTAAAATATAAAACACGGTGACTACCACTCAGACTTTCATTATTGATTTGAATTTGTTTTCTTCTTCTACGTAGGGCTAAATTTGGGATTAGGTGACACTTTGATGCAGGAATATCAGAAGTTGTGGAACACGGTCTTAACATTATCAGAGGATAGTGATCTTGGAGGACCCATGCCCATGAGGACAACGTCCAGGCTGTTTCTTTCACAGACAAAAACATCTCCTAGAGGTGCTGACAATTTTTTAAAGCTGATCTCATCCAGGGTAGAAAGAGATTAGCAATACAATCTGTGTTTAAAAATAAATCTGATCTTTTAAAACGTTGTCTTTTTACAGGGTTAGTCCTGCTCTCAGCTCCAGACCTATACACCTTCTTTGTCTTCCCATTGTTTTGTTTCTTCCCTTATTTATTTCTCTATCTATTTCTTGTGAGAAATGAGAAAGTAAACTAACGTTTATTAAATACCCATTCTGCCACATATTGTGCTTTGCCCTTCACATGAATTTTCTTCTTTGGTTTTCAAAACAGCCATACTCCTGGTATTATTAGTAATCTCATTTTACAGAGAAGACCTTGGGAAGGTGTCATAAATACATAGCGAATTCATGGTAGAAGACTTGAATCCATTTCTATCTGTCTTCATAGTCAGGAACAGAGGGCATTTTGTAATAATATCTTTACTATATTTTCTACAAACAGTGTAAGTTTTGTTAAAGCTCATATGGAGAAGCCAGCTTGTATTTAAGTGGACCTCTGAGGATGGTGATTGACAGATGACACCAGCCTATTTATGTGGAAAATTTTTATTTGGGACTAAATGAAATATATAAAAGTTCTTTTAAGTTTCAACTAAGCAAAGAAACAGATGTTATTTTATTACTATTTCATTTTATTAATACTGATGATTAAATTTAGAAAATTTTATAAACAATTTCCTTTGGTCTATGGAAAAACAGACATTTTTTACTGTGGTTCAGAATAAATTCTTGTCTTTTCTAGATTGCATAGTGATTTCATGACAATTTCTCAAATGCCTTCAACTTCAATTGAAATGAAATTTTATATTAGTTAATTCAATATATGTTTACATTTGTGACTTAATAGATGTAATATAAATTTGATTGAAACATCCTGATATACAATAATTCTATTGATGCATTTTTATTTTGCAATAAACATTGAAAATGTTTTAGCTTTCCTATTCCAGAAACATTTGCATCACAATGGGAAATTATTAGAGTTTTGTGTTCAAATATTAATTGTATTCCTGAAAACTACCAGGATCAAATCAAGAAATTCATAAATTGGGACTCATTCCTCTGAAAGCTGAGATTATAGACGATTATGCTGGAGATATTTTGTCAGAAGTACCTTTTCTAAGCAGGTACTTATAGAAAAACTTTGCATGTTTGTGATATCTATATTTCTATATCACTGGATATAGTGAACTGGAATTATTGTTTTATATATTGTATATATGTGATTAAAACTTTACATTGGAAGATACATTTTAATGAGTTTATTGAATTTTGCTTTCATATGAGATTGATTATCATAATTGAAAAAACACTTACATACTTTTCTTAAAAAACTTGCCTTCATTTCTCACACATAGAGAGATCTCCTTTACCTTTTTCTCTGTAATAGGTATGACTAGGTAAGGGTGTAATTAAAGGAGTGGGTGGCCGAGGTATTGTAGTAGCCAAGATATAGAAATTAAAGGCTAGATGTGAAATGAATCACCATAGATTATAATGGTCCCATAAGATTATAATGGATTATAAACAAAAAGTTTGTTTGTGATATTTAAAGAAAAAGCTGGACCCAACTATGGTGTTGAATTTACTAGTAACATTGAGTGGTTTACACAGACAAGCAGACTCCATATGCTGTCCATCCATCCGTCATTCCTCTGCCTGCCCAAGGCTGTGGCCCTGGGTTGGCAAGGGAGTGAGAACAGTGGGCTGGGAAGGAGGGGAGCCAGGAGCCTCCCCTCTGTGCTGTGCCCCCACCCCACCCCCTGCCCCATACACACACACACACACACACACACACACACACACACTTGTGCACACAAAGTCATTTCCCTTTTTTCTTTTTATCTTTTCCCTCCCTGTCCCTTTCTGCTCTCTCTCTCCCTCTCCCTCTCCTTTTTATTATTTCTCTTCTCGAACTTTATCTCTCTGGGTCTCTTTTGATCTCTGCTTTGCCTTGCTCCCCCTTATTTTTCCTCCCCTCTCCTTCCCTCCTCCTGACATCTACTCTCCCTCTGAAGTCACCTCCCTCTAGAGCCCCAACACCTGGCCATGCAACGTATGAGGGTGTGCACACACATGCTATCTTTTCTATAGCATTTTTGCTGTACCTTTTCTATGTTTAGATGTGTTTAGATACACCAATACCATTGTGTTATAATCCCCTGCAGTTTTCAGTACAGTAACATGCTAGACAGGTTAGTAGCCTAGGAACAAGCTATACTATTTAGGTTTGTGTAAGTGCATTCCATCCACAATGTTTGCACAATGAGGAAATTGACTAAAACATTTCTCAGAATGTATCTGATCGTTAAGCAACACATGACTGTATTTTGCATTTATGTTTCTTTGTTGTTTGTAACCCTCTGTCATTATATAAACTCCACAAAGACAGTTTGTAAGTTGTTTTGTTCATTGACATAGTCTCAGTATCTAGAAGAGTACCTGGCATATAGCAGGCACTCGATGACTATCTTGGAGTTGAATGAATAATCAGTTCATGGGTGTCATTTATTCTTTAATTATTCTCTGTGCTTGACAATTTTTACAAGTATGCACACATACATACAAACAAACATACTAAAATAATCCGGAAAGGTTTCTCAACTTTAGAAATATCATCTTTTATAGGTAAAACTATACACACTTCATTATTATTTGGTAACTAATTCAATCCCACATACAAATAAATTCTTAATTATGTATGTTTTATTGCTATGGAGATGACTGTTCTACTGATATTCTTGCCCACTTGACTATTTCTTCTTGAGATAAATTGTTTTTTAAAACAGGTTTTGCTAATTTATAGTTGTAAAATTAAGGGTAGAGACCCATTAAATAAGTTCAGGGCTTATAATAGAAACCAAAAAATTTATAGGTGTATTATAATATATGCTTTTTTATTTTTTCCCAGCGATGATCCAGCTGTTACATCTCTTTGTAAGAAGAAAGAATTTGATGAACTCATACACTGGCACTCTCATAGACCTCTCAGTGATGATTTTGAAAGAACTAGGTGCAACAGTGGTTGTAAGTATAATTAATATGTAGTAAACGGTTTCAACTTTCTTATATATTAAAGAATTGTAGTATATGTATAAGAAAAAAATAACTCATCTGTGCTTAACGAAATCTAATTTATAGTCTCCTCCTTCTCTCTCTCAGGCTACCACACAAATTTCCAACACTTTTCACATCAAAACCAGGAAGAAGCTGCTTTCTATAGTATGAAAAATGAGATTCCAATCTATTGGGGAGAAAATCTATTTTGTTGAGACAGGATCGTTTAAAAATGTTCCTTAGTTTGCTACAACAAATTGCTTTACATGTTGTTGTTTAAGTTCCTTTAGTTCTTGGTTCTTCTCAATTAAAAATTCCTATTGTATTATCTTATGAGACACAATGCCTTCATTGATCACATTATATTTTCATTATTTGCCCAAATTACTAATTATGTGAATTACTTGCTCTAAAACATTGTTTAGTAATTATATTAATAAAGTGAAATACATATTAAATGCTCAAATAATCTAATAATTGTTTTGGCGGTGATATTTTATGGGCCTCTGTAGTTTGCTAATCTTTTTTCTTCTTGGATTTAAAACCTGAACAGGAAAATCAGTATAGGAAAAATTAAAAATCAGTTGCACACAATTCGGATTCCTTATAGATTGGGAAGTGGCTGCCAGATTGGTATTGCAGATGTCTGGCACACACATTCAGCATCTGTCCTATGAATTAAAACCTATTATGTGCCCAGCTTTGTGCTGGACTCCGGGAGTATAGCAGGGAACATGATATATATGTTCCTGCTCTGGTATTGCTCATAGTTCAGCAGGGAAAGCAGATGTTAAGCAAACCATTTCAGAGATAGTTATTTAAAATAATGATGAGTACTAAAATCAAGTGCAAAGAAGAGAGTCAGCTTGAGGGACTGGGGGATTTTCAAGCCAAATCTGAAAGATGAAGATAGTTAGCTTGGTGTGTGTAGTGGTGGGGACTAGTAGGGAAACCCAAGAGAGGCTGCAGTCCAGAGAGTGATGTGAGATGAGTCCAAATCATGGAGGCTTCTGTAGGCTTTCGTGAGGATTTTGAATAATAGAAGAACAGGAAGCCATTGAAATGTTCAAACCATATGAGTGACATGATCAGATTAACATTTTAAAGGAATTGCTTTGAAAAACCAGTGGAGAGATTATTTCTGTTTAGTTTGCTCATTTATTCTATTCTTTAGATTCCACATATGAGAGCATGTGTTATTTGTCTTTCTCCGTCTGACTTATCTCACTTACATAATATTCTCTAGGTCCATCCATGTCATTGCAACTGGTAAGATTTTGTTCTTCTTTATGGCCAAGTAATACTCCAATGTATAAATGTACCACAGTTTCTTAATCCAGTCGTCTACAGATGAACATTTCAGTTGTTTACATGTCTTGGCTGTTGTGAATAGCACTTCAGTAAACATAGGGGTGCATATATATTTTTCAAATTAGCGTTTGGATTTCTCTGGATAGGTACCTAAGAGAGGAATTGTTGGGTCGCTAGATGGAAGGGTGGTGGGGATGAGGGAGAAGTTGAGGGGATTAGAAAGCACAAATTGGTAGCCACAATGTTGCCATGGGGATACAAAAGACAGTTTGGGGAATATAATCAATAATGTTGTAAAGATTTTGTAGGGTTCCTGATTGACACTTGTCTTATTAGGGAGACCACTACATGGACGGCGTAGATTCCTGACCACTGCACTGTACACCTGAAGCTGAAGCTGAATAATATTAAATGTCAACTATAATTTAATATATGTAGTCATAGGATATGAAGTACAACATAGAGAATAGAGTCAGTGGAACTATAACAGCTACGTATATACGATGTCAGTGGGTAGTAGATTGGCGGAGGGGGGTTATAACTTTGTGAGGGGTGTACATATCTAATCGTTACATTGTTTTGTACACCTGAAATGAATAAAAACAGGAAACAAAATGTACACTAAAGCCATAAAAAAAAAAATGGCGAAAGCAGACATGTCTTTTAGTTGTGTCCAGCCTGCAAAATTTAATAACTTGTTTCCAGAGTCCATTCTGTGATATTACCTGGAATTTGATAAAGTTGTTTTAGTTAAATGTTTCTGACCTAATTTGGGGGTAGTTTTCAGAGACTCTGTTTCTAAATCAGATGCTTTTGTGAGTGTCCGTGGGCTTCGTTCCTGACCTTGGACATAGTACCATCAACAATGCCAAAGAGCTGAGATTTCTCTGATGGCTTTGATATTCTGGAAGAAAAGAAAGACATAAGCTCACTACTGACTTATTCTATGGGGCATACCCATAATGCCTAGTAAATATTAATAAAGTGAAAATACACATGACAGACACTGATTTAGATTCATCCATATGATTTAAATATGGCTCAAATAATTTGAGTTTTTATATCTCAATCTCTAACATGCCTGTAAATAGATTAGTGCAAATTTCTAAGGGTCTTTGTCAAAACCTTTTTTCATGAATATCCTCTAAATGAATATCCTCTAAATAACATCCTCTAAATGTTATTTATTTATAAATAACACTGCCAGCATATTTTAGTAATTTATTTGTTTCCTACAGTTAAATCCAAAGATGCCAAAAGAAGAAGGGACATACAAAAATTACATCATTATTATCATGTCTTTGGGAAATCTTTGATCGGGAGTAACAGGTCAGTAAGGATTATAAGAGGAAGAGCTCTGCCACCTCCAGAAAATTCTTCTGTGCAAAAGACAAGAAAACACCAGGTATATTCTTGATCAATCAGGGCTCAGTCATGTGGGGTCCCTACGGCTCTATCTTTACATGTGGGACCTTCATGAACAATATCCAGAATTGTGCACACTGGTAAACTCATGTGGTATAAGAGAAGAAATAACTCCCTTTTCTAAAAAAATTAATAACAGTCAAATCAAGTGTACTCTAAATACTAACCATGAATTACAAAAAGTTAAAATACTTGTAAAAGGAAGAAAAGTGTAACAAAGAAAACAAAATCCTAATAGGACCTTCATGCAGAGTTAAAAACTTTTAGCATTTTAATGCATTTTCTTGTTATCATTTTCCCTTTCATGTTACTAAAGATGTTGTGAAACACATTTTTGTGTCTGTATATAATATGGCATTCTATTATATGTTGAATTATTTTTGAAGTATAAAAAAAGGTAAGAAAAAAGGGGAAAAAATAAAAGTTGAGACTCACATCCCACTGATAACCACTATCAACATATTGACCTACAATCTTTCAGTCATTTCCACTCATCATTTTTTCCCCCCAAATACCCCTCTATGTACTCTTAACCTATGTTCCCCACCTATCGACATGTATAATGGATATTTTTCTGTGTCATTAACTATGCTTTCATAATAGCACATTGTTTTCCAAATTTTAAATAGCTTTGAAAAAAAGATTATAAAGGTTATAAAGATTATAAACACATCTAGTAAATTTAGGTTATCTAGAAAAGTATCCAAAAAGAAATCACGAAAAAATATTGTCCCACCTCCAAAGTTACTTTTATTAGCTTTCTGGTGACTATCCTTTGACATATTTCAATCTACATATACATATTTACAAACATACACAAACAATTTTAAAATTTACATATGGTTTTATTATGCTTCCCTATTAAACAATGTATTTTGAAGAACTTTCTATTTCAATGAGCTAGGAATAAACTTTTCCTTGTAATATTTGTATAATATTCTATAATGTTTATTTTTCTTTTTAATTGTTTATTATGTCTCCATTAGTTTATTATTCTAACTTACACTATGATAAACAGAATTTTATCTGAATCTTTCTACCCTTTTATAATTACTTGGAAAAGTCATTGCTGGATCAAAGGCTATGAAAACTTTTAAATGCAAACATTTTAAATATTCATTTTGATACGTATTCTTATTTAAGATGGCTATTCCAAGTTTTATTTTAATTTTAATATTAATACAAATAATAATAATATGCTACTGATTCATTGAACTCTTAAGTGAAAAACACTGTGCTAAGTTACAGAGTTAGTGAGTTGTTGACCCAGGATGGACTCTGGAATCTGCCCCTTTAACCATTCAGCTGTAATGACTACCACCATGTATGAGAGTGCCTGCTTTTTCTTTCTTTTCCTTTTTCTTAATTCCTATCATGAGAGGTTTTAGTCTCAATGATTTGAACACCAGTGATATGGGTATATTTTCAAAATTTAGACTCCATTTGGGTTTGTTCCCCTACGAATTTCTTTCATGTCCTTTGTGTACTATTGCTAGGGTATTTTTCCTTCTGCTTAGTCATATCAAGAGCTACATATATTTAAAACTTGACATTCTACGTCATATATGTTGAAAATGTTTTGAGTCTTAATTCTCTGTTTTGTTCTTAAGGAAGCTCATTTTTTCTGGATGTTACCCTGTAGGCCACTCTCTCCAGTTACATCTTTTTACCTCTGGTTAGGATGTGCTACTCCCAGGAGGAGCTAACATCACTTAACTGGCACTCGGAAGTTCCTAAAATGGTCCATTGTTTTCATGTGGAGGAGACAGATGGTAGAGGAGAGTTAAATAAGCACATACCCTGAGTCCTAGACAAGAAAGTTGTTACAGAGATTGGCTATGGCAGCATTCTCTTTTGCATACAATAATTCAGATATTACAATATTAGACCTGATAACTTTGTACCCCATTCAGACTTACTAGCTTTCTTTTGGACATCACTGGACATGAGTTATATTTGTTTTTCTATAAAGCACAGTATGGTACACTCCTGGACAGTTTTTGTGATTACATCACAATTTGTCTAGTTTTACAAAAGATACATTTCCAAATTCGATATTGTTTTCCTTAGACCCAACCCCACGGGCTTGGAATGCCAGAATACTTGTTTTCTGGATTAAGAAAATAATAGCTGAGGAGAGAGAGAAGGGAATGTTGAATTATCATGATTGTATAAATATAGATGCTTTCATTTAATTATTCAGGACCTGTAAGATCCTTTTTGATGCGCTACTTCAATGTCCTAAATGGTAAACTAATGGCCTAAGATACTAAATATTTCTTTAAAAATGTATTATTCTGGAAACACTTGTTTTATTGTTGATTATTTTCCTATTTCTTTTTTTTTCCAGAAGACAAATGCAGAAAAATTTATTGAGGAAAATCAAAAGAGACAGCTAGCTAAACTGGAGAAAAGAGAGGTAGAAAGATGGAATAACTTGTCCCTACATATTGAAAAGGAAATTAAAGAAAATCCTAATTCTGGAATAAAAAGACTAGAAGATTTTCTCCAAACATGTTCTGTTAAATCTGTAAAATTTACTGCAGAAATGGTAGGATTGGATGCCTGTTTCAAATTTTGGATGGAATACTGTTTAAAAGCAGGTACATAAAATATTTATTTCTTGAAATACAAGGTCAGTAAGAACAGAGCAAAATAACTGATAATGACCACATATGCAGTCTTCCGGCCTGTGTCACTTCCAGGAAATCTTTTTGATGTCTAAAGAGTAAGACAATTTCCTTTTGTTTTATCTACTAACAACATTATGACTGTTTGTAAATGTGATATGTATTGGTGAAATAGATTTAATTTGGAATTCAATTCAGTAAACAGTTTTTCAAGGTTAGCCATGAGCTGAGTACCTCATTAAGTACCTATGGGGCTTCTGAAGATAAGAGTATGTACGGGCCCTGCTCTGAGCTCCTTAATGAACAGTCTCTCAAGGTACTCGGGCACATGCTGAACTAACGGCAACATACTGCAATGACCACAACCAAAACTATATACTCATACAGTAAGTCCTCATGTAAAGTCATCGATGGGTTCTGCTACTTCAAGTGTATAGTGAACCTAATTTTACCTTAGGCTAATAAGAGTTAAATTCCTATGGTATCTCATCAGTGTTATAATGAAATTACATTGAACAAAATGATGTTATTTGAAGACCTACTGTGTTTTATATGAATATATAAATATTTTGTTCAATGTAATTTCATTATAACACTGATGAGATACCATGGGAATTTAACTATGTATATATATATATATATATATATATATATATATATATATATATATATATATATAGAGAGAGAGAGAGAGAGAGAGAGAGAGAGAGAGAGAGAGAGAGAGAGAGAGAGATTCTCACAATTCTCTGATGCAGATTACATTGCCCTGATATTACATTAAGAAACCAAGGTTCTAGGAGAGCAAATTAGTGTCCATCAAATGTCAGTAACAGGGAAATAACTTTAATATAATTCTCTTACTCCAAAAAATACGCAGACATTAAATAATTAGTAAACTGGGGCACGACAGTGTTTTGGATGTGGGCCAGAGAATGAACATTTCTGATTGGAGGGAAGATGAAAGATATTTATCTCTTGTATTCACAGAAAAGTAAATATTAAAAGAGTAAAATATGGAATGGCCTTTTTTTAAAGAAAAGGTAAATTCAGCCTATAGTCCATATTAATCCTTACGATTAATAATAACTGCTGCCATTATCGTATTTTTATATAAATTAGTTTAATCTTTATTAAACTCATAACCATATGAGTTTATTAAACTCATAACCATATGAGGCGAGACCTATTTTTAGTATCCCCATGATCTGTATAAAGAAAATGAAGCTTAGAGAGGTAACTTTTCACGTTGTTAAATCAAGCACAGAAAAATTAAATTTGAATTTCAGGTAAATAACAATTTTTTAGTATATGTGCATGTCATGAAATACGTATCTCAAACTGGATCTTCTATATTTTTATTTGCTAAAACTGGCAACCTTATTCTAACTCAAGGCCATACTCAACTGCTATGAAATAGTAGTTGCTATGAATCCCTCAATTATTATGAGTGATTCATATATTTTTTTTTAAATCCTGCAATAAAATTAAGTCAATTTGGGGGGTTTTATTATCAATATCTTACATAACTTAAATTACGCATGCCAATGTTTTTTTTTCCAACAGAAGCAGAATCCAGAGATATTAGCATAATAATTAACTTGATGAAAAGAATTCACGTAATCTATGAAAAATATTCAGAACTATTACAAAATACACATCGACAAAAATTAGCCAAGTACCTAAAATATATTGGATTTGACAACTTGGCACAGTCATTATCTCCTCAGGTAGATGCTATAGAAAATATTATGTGACATTCACGTGTGTGTTTGTATGAAATATTTTGTGGGATGTATTTAGAATTAATGTTTACTAGGTTAAGTTAATAATTAGTCATGCATTGTCCTATATAGACACAGATCTAATATTTTTATGGATGTATGTTTTATTTGTTGTAGAAGTGCTATGGTCTGAATATTTGTGTCCTCCCCCCAAAATACATGTTGAAATTTTAACCTCCAGAGTGATTGTATTTAGAACTAGAGCCTTTGGAAAATGATTAGGTAATGAGGGTGAAGCCCTCATGAGTGGAATTAGTGCCTTTACAAAAGGCTGACTCCTCTCTTTGCCATGTGACATTAGAGCAAAAGGATGATCTTGTAAGGGGCAGACTTTTAGCAAATCAAGCCGTTTATGGTATTTTTGTTGTAGCAGCCTGAATGGATAAAATACAGGAGCTCCCCATTTTACTTAGAATGATTTTTTTTTTTTTTTTTTTTTTTTTTTTTTTTACCAAAGCCCACAAGGCCCTACATATCTGGTCCTCAATTACCAATCCGTTCCCATTTCTAATCATTCTGTTTGTTGCGTGAACAGGGTTATTTTTCTTGTGTCATAGTATCGCATCAGCTATTTCTTCTATGTGAACGTCTGTTCCCTCTCATGTTAACATGGCTTACTTCTATGGTTATTAATGTTTTAGGTGACACATTCATGTTATCCAAGGAACATTTTATGGCTGGCTTGAGACTATCCAATATTAAGTAGCATTTCCTCCATTCTTCCCTCCCACCCATGAAGTCACTAAAAGATTGATTCTCTTTCTTAGCAGCATATGTCACTATCTGAATATTTTGGTGTATGTTTTGTCCATTTGTTTATTGTTTGTTTCCCAGAATTAGAATGTAAGTTCAATAGAAGCATGGCCTTTTTATGTCTTGTTTCTTGCTGTGTCCATAATGCAGTAATTTAAAAAAGCTGCTCAATAAATGGAAGGAAGGAATAAAGAAAGGAGGGGAGGGTAAAGGGAAGGAAAGAATTTTATAGATTTGAGTGTTGCCTGTAAATTTTGTTGTCTGTTTATCTAGGAGATTTCTGAAGACTTCTTCAAAGAATTAAAATTCACCCTCAGAGAGATGGACCAGATTAACCAAATCAGAGTAACTGGTCAGAAAGAGGAAGCATAGTTAGTCTTTCATTTCCTCCTGAACTAGTCCTTTCTTTAATGGCTCTATAATGTTCCCAAGTCTTCATACTGACCTACCCCAAAGATCCAGCCTTTTGCTAGTTTGCCCATTCCTAAAGAATTCTAACATTGCCCATAAATCCTTTCTAGCTGTAGCTTGCTTCCATAATCTCAGGATTTATTACTTTGGGCCACTACTTGGCAATTCTGTAAGCCCGAATGGAGAGCTTGAGGCCAGCTTTCCCAGGTGACTTTTTTTTTTTTTTTTTTTTGATGCACAAGTGCTCAAGAAACTTTAACTCATATTATTAGCAGGACACCGATTATCAGATGTTATTAAGAAATACATATCTAATGAGTGAGAGATCCCAGGTGACTTTTGTTCTCCCATATTATACTTCACATTCAGCATGGTAACAGCCCTGCATTTTGATTACCCAAGTGCCACAGCTAAAATTCACCTGACATATTTGATAAGACTTTTGAAACTGTGTGGATATAGAAATGAATTACACTGCAGAAAATTATCTCAATGTTGAATATGAGATGAGCTCATAGTCCAAATCCAACCACAATATCGATAAGATATCTCATTCGTTGGTTGCTCTATCCTGACCTCATATTGCAAGGGTATATAATATCCAACCAAGGGAGCGCTATGTTTCTTCACTCCTTTGAGGGACCTGAACAATTGGGAGGAAAGAGTTTTCCTAAAATAAACATACAAGCTCAAGGGAAGCAATTCTTTCTTGCTTTAAACAAACAAACAAACAAACAAGAGAAAACCTAGATGACGGATGGAATTCTAGCTCCCCACTGTTTCCAACTCTAGATCTGGAGTTTCTGCTCCAGCTCAGAAATAACATATTTACTTTATTATTGAATGACCAAAAGTATTACAGTTTTTTTTTCTTTTTTCTTAAACATGAAAGTAAATAGAAAAAAAATATTGGTCATTTAAAAAATTTAATTGTACTTTTGGTAATTTTTAATGGAATTTTTTTCCTGCTTCTAGCCATCAATGTTTCAAAACGTGTTTTGTGGTTAATTCTCAACCAGAGCACCACATCATATGAATTTGTATTTCCTATGCTTTGTTAATATTATCATAATCAAGTGTTATCAGAACTTCAAGAATAGAGGCCATGTCAAATATGTGAATTTCTTGTAATGGTGAATTCCTCAGTGATAAGAGTTATTTACCTATTGGTAGAAGTCTTTGAGTAAAATAATTTGTAAGATGATGTGTACTAATTATATAGACTCTTATAAGAATATTTCTTTTACTAAAGAAGCCCTTTCAAGATTGACAAGAGTACCTTAATTGAAACACAATTTTTATTGTGTGTGTGTAGGGGGCGGGGGTGCTTGTTGATTTTAACAATTATCAAATATTATGCTGATTTATAATTGAAATATTAATTTTATATTCATTTTACTTATGTTCAATGGAACATGGTACTGACATATAAAATAGTATTTTAAAATTATAGTAAAATATAGTATCTATATCTTACCCTCCTTTGTTTACTCTGAACCATCATGAAACATGAAATAATAATCTTGTTGAAACAAAGCAAACTACAACATTATTGATAATAATTTCCTTGCCCAAGTTAAAAATCATAAGTATGAAAATCTCATATGTAATATCATTTTAGTTGCAGGAATCAGGTATTAAGAAGGATATTTCTAAATATTCAGTTCACATGGGAGCAGCTCGGTTTCAGTTAACATACATGGGTCCTTACTTATTTCGAGAAGAAAGAAGCGATCCAGATCCCAGGGTGCATCGTTTTATACCAGACACATGGCAGGTATTTACCAAAAAAATCTGTAGTCCGGAAGAGTGAAGAAACTTGATGGAAACGGTTCACATCTCATTGTGTGTGACAAATTTTGGATATGTCAATCATTATAGAATGCAATATAATGACAACGAAAATAAATCATGTTTTGACCTAAAAGGAACACAAAAAAGAGTCAGCTGAAAAAAAAAAAAAAAAAAAAATATATATATATATATATATATATATATATATATATATATATATATATATATTCTATTAAATGATAGAGCCTGGATTGAAAACTAGGTTCTCTAACTCCAGTTAGTCTGTTCTTAATTATATATATATATATATATATATAGTTTCAAATCAAAATGTAGTGCCTGATGTTTAATGATATATATTTGGCAAGAATTTACTATTCTTTGAAAGTAGTGATGCTTTCAGATTGTCCAAATGTTGAACAGCAGTCATTCATAATTTATTATGATAATGATAAATATATAACTTATTACATATCTTTATATTTTTTGGAATAGAACCGCCGTTTTCTACACCTTATTCATTTGCTGACACTTAAGTTATAAACAGAAACATGGAAAAATTAAGAACAACAGATCTGGGTAATTTTGATTTCAGTCTGATGTTCCCCAAGCTAACAAAGAGTGCAGAGAGCTGGGCTGCTTGATAATCTGGGCAGACCCCTTGTGATGATGGGTATTTATTAGGGTATTTTTATCCAAGTTTAAGTGAAGAAAGAGAGATGTGAATTGAGTTATTTCCTAATAACAGGAAATGGTGATTCCTTTAAGTACCTGCCATCTTGAACACTATTGTATCTCAGAAGGAACTGTGAATTCTCATTTGCCTTAGATACAGTTGTTGTTAAGTTACAATGTGACACTAAATATGTGTTTTCAAAATGAAATATGATTTTTTTCTTATCTAGAGGGAACTTCTTGATGTTGTGGATAATAATGAATCTGCTGTAATTGTTGCCCCGACTTCATCAGGGAAAACCTATGCCTCTTACTACTGTATGGAGAAAATCCTGAGAGAGAGTGATGAAGGGGTGGTTGTGTATGTTTCTCCAACAAAGGTATTGTGTCCACATGACACTATGTCTCACCATAATTTTCCTGACCTGTAGTCTGTGCCTTTAACGATAGGGATGTACTACAGTATACAGGTTCCAGCACTGCAGTCACGGATTTGAGGACTTATGTGCTGTGTGATCATGAGCCTGTTTTTTACCTTAGTTTTTCTACCTGTAAAAAAAAGATAAAAATGCTTACATTATACATTAGTCCTCTCTTATCCATGGTTTCACTTTCTGTGGTTTTTGTTACCCATGGTCAACCATGGTCCAAATATGTTAAATGGAATATTGCAGAAATAAACAATTTGTATGTGTTCGCTAGTGTGCTATTCTGGGTAGGGTGATGAAATCTTACACTGTCCTGTTGTGTTCTTCCCTGGGTGTGAATCATCCCTTTATCCAGTGTATCTGTGCTATATGCACTCCCTGCCCATTGCTCACTTAGCAGTCTTCTCAATTATCAAATCTACTGTTGCAGTGTTTGTGTTCAAATAACCATATTTTACTTAATGACTCCAAAATGCAAAAGTAGTGATGCTGGCAATTTGGCTATGCCAAAGAGAAGCCATAAAGTGTTTCACTTAAGTGAAATGGTATGTGTGGATAGGAAAAACAAAACAAAAACATAGTACTGTATATATAAGATTTGCTGCTATTTGTGGTTTAAGGCACCCATTGGGAGTTTTATAACATATGCCCCGTGGGTAAGGGGGGCTACTTACTTTTATTCTAAACATTAAGTCATATGATATATGTAAAGCATCCAGTATATTGTCTGGGCGTAAACAATGATCAATAAGTGGTACCATCCCCCCTTATTTTTTATTCATTTTATTGTTTAAGCCTCCTTAGGTCCAGTACTTATTATTAATAAAAATAATGATTTGACACTTTTGAGAATTTTGCTAATAAAAACCATTTGATATCTGTGCCAAGGTTAAGAGAGTATGGACAAGTTCATTACAGAGAGAGGAGGAGGGAAATACAGCTGTTTTGTTTTGCTTTCCTCTTGGTTGGATAAATGTTCTGCAAATAACCCCTGATTATTGCAAGTGCTATAGACTTCTTACTTTACAGCATCCTGTGTAAAATGAAGTCAAGAGGCTTTTGGCCAAATCAGAATTTTTTCTCTTTATCTAGAAGGGATTTGGGGTATCCCTCCCTCTCTCTTTCCCTAGGAGACTCCTTAATTGCAATCCTTAAAGATGCACTGAGAAGAAATTCAGAATGCTAGTTTGGGGACGGATCATCTCTATTATATGACCCAGTCCTCTGACTTTACAGATGAGAAAACAGAGGCTTAATGAAGCTAAGTAATGTGCCTATCATTGGAGAAACAATTATGTTTTTCAATAAAAAATCATCATCTGATTTCACCTGTACAGTATGTATCACATTTCTGTGGCATGGATTGTTGTTTACTGTTTCTAGCTAGCCCATTAATAAGGAGTGTCATATATGATACATTAAGGGCAAGTTTAAAATGGAACCGGTGGGAACCACTTGTGCAAGTAAGTCTTTTATTAAGAAAGACTTATATAAAATTGGTGCTGCAGTTTCTTGCATGTAAATTTGTTGCAGACGTTAGTTTATTTTAAATACTTTTTTCAGTATTGTCAATAACTACTGAATACCAGGTTATGTCTTTTATGATTTAAGGCTCTTGTGAATCAAGTGGTAGGCACTGTCTGCAGTTTATTTACCAAAGCGCTGCCAAAAGGATTAGTGGTGTGTGGAGTTTTTACAAGAGATTACCGTCATGACACCTTGAATTGTCAGGTATGTCACACACATGCACACATAATAAATAATAAGGAATATTAGGGTACTTTGGTAGGCACTTCAAGGTTTTAACGTGAGGATAAATTAAATTCGCAATGACACTGACCCATATATTTATATTTGAATGTATTATTTGTATTATTTTTTTATTTAATAATTTGATTAACTTTCAAATAATTACCGTACTTTGCCATGTATAATGCTCACCAACATTTTTGGTCCAAACTTTCAGGTAAAAAAATCTTCCTTTTTAATTTTTTAGTTCAAATTTTTATTTGTTTACATTTAGATAGTTTTTTTTTGTATTATAAAAGAGTTTCAGCATTTATGTTTTAACATGTTATGGTGTAAGAAATTTTATGTAACAAATAATTATGACACACAAGAACAGATACAAGGTACAAGAAATTTTATGTACCAGTAACAAATTTACAATATTTACATATCATAGAAGGCCAAGAACTCTTCATCTTGCAAGTTCATCCTAAGTTCAACAAAACCAATTATCGTATTCCAGGGTATTATTTTACATATGAATATTGTTATTGATTTCTAGAGTTAGCTTTCAACTCAGAATAATAAATAAAATAATTAAAAACATTTATATATGTGGAATTAGTACTACCCATGTATAATGCCCATCCCTATTTTTTCCTCACAAATTTGGGCAAAAAAGTGCCCATTACACATGGTAAAAGATGACGTATTTTCTATACAAAGTAGAATTATTTTCTTTTCTGAAATTTCAACAGGAGGAAGGAACTTCCTTCAATGGTGATGGTTTCAAATGCTGATGATTTTATATTCCTAATATACTGAATTTTTATTAATGAAATAAGCTTAATTCCTTTTTAATTTGTCAGCAGCAACATACATCTATTACAAACATTTGTTTTGTTTTTCCACAAGTGAGATGGTTGTTTTAATGGAAATGACAATATAAATGTACTGTGTTATCTAAAATATATTATTAATGTCTAAAAGTTAAAGTTTGATGTTTAAAAAAAAATCAAGTCAATGGTTCCCTAATTTTTTAAAAACAGATATTGGTGACAGTGCCTCAGTGTTTGGAAATACTCTTACTATCACCTCATCATCAACAGTGGGTGAAAAGGATAAGATATGTCATATTTGATGAGGTATGCTACCTTTCATTATCATTATCCCAAATAAATAGTTTTATGTATATAAAATATGTAATTCATGTACTTTAGTAAAGATGGTGATCATATGGATAGTTATTAAAATAAATACTCAATTTATGAAAGGGGTATGTGCTCATGGTAATAGATTTGGAAGGAGATGGAATGGGAAAACAGAAAGAAATTCTAGATTAAGAGTGTTAGTAGCAGAGAAAAAGTATTCCAAAAATCACTGGACACACCAATGACTAATTGGCAATAGACGTATTTTTCTTTAAGCAAAAATCTTTTATCCCACTGAACTATCTATCTTTTAAGAAGTACTTTTTATTTTTACCTGTTTACCTATCACTGGGTGCATTCACGGCAAATTAGTCATGTTTTCTCTATATCTGTTTTTTTTAAAAAATGACTCATACTTCCCAGCTGGCATTAATTTGATGAATAACACTAGGAAGGAAATAAAAAGCAGAATACAAATATGCAAATAAAGCAAGCAGACAGACTAAAATAAACAAATAAAATAGGCAGCTGCAGATTTACAAAGGTGACATATAATTTAAACATTAATTTTGAGTTCTTTTCTGATACATTTATCTATTCTTTTCTAATACATTAATGCATTAAAGATTATGCATTAATCTTAAAGTACTGTTTTAACAACACTTGAAACATTTCATTTTTTTAATCATTCAGTTTAAAACACCTTTTATTGCCATCATGATTTAGTTTTCGGTCCAGGATTAATTAGAAGTATATATCTTAATTTCCAAATATTTTTTAAAATTTCTTTTTGGCTTATCTTTCTAGCATAGTTATATTTAGGTCAAGAATATATCCTTACCAGAGGGTAAGGGGGTTGGGGGGTGGGGGATGAGGGTGAGGGGGATCAAATGTATGGTGATGGAAGGGGAGCTGACTCGGGGTGGTGAACACACAGTGTGATTTATGGATGATGTGATACAGAATTGCACACCTGAAATCTATGTAATTTTACTAACAATTGTAACCCCAATAAATTAAAAAAATAAAATAAAGAAAACAAAAAAACAAACAAACAAACAAAAGAATATATCCTTATATTTTTCATACTTTGAATTTCAAATTGATAAATAATTTTCATGCAGTGACGCGTGTTGAGAAAACGAGGTAAGCAAGCATTTTTAATATCATTATAATTGCATAAAATATATGAAGTACTTTGGAATAAATCTTTAAAAAGATGTGCAAAACAACGATAAAGAAATCTTTAAACTTTACTGAGTGGTATATTAAAATAATTTAAAAAATAATCGAATGGATAGAGATACCTAGGGAAATGGTCCATGTTTTTATATTGGAAAATACAATGTTATGATTATAACTGCCCTGATTATGATTATAATAGGTCATTTTGGACACGCATATTATTAAGTCCCCAAGTTGTCCAATATATTCAGTGCAATCACAATAAAAACTCACAGAACTTTTTCTGTCCTTCTGTGATATTTGTGTGTGTGTGTGTGTATGTGTGTGTGTGCACGTGCACTTTTTTTGTGCACATTTGTATGATTGGGGGAGGGAGTTGACTACCTGATTCTGAAATTTACATGGAAGTTCCAAAGGGAAAAAGTTACCCCAGATAAATTTGAAAAATATTCAAGTAGTGAAAAAGATACATTTGAAAAAAATGATAAAGGTGGACAAACTTGCTCTATCAGGTATCAGGATTTATTATAGATCTATGGTAATCAAGTGATGTCTTTTGAAAGAGGGATAAACATATAGACAAATGGGACAGAGAGCCCAGAAATTGAACCACATATAGACATTTTATTTAAGAAAATCGTGGTACTGAAAACAGTATTAGAAAAATTGGGAGTCCATATGGAAGATAAATGAAATTAGATCACTTCCTCACATCATACACAAAATCAATTTCAGAAATAGTTTAACACATAAACATGAAAGGAAAATGGATGAAACTTTAGAATATAATATTTGAATATCTTCATTACTTAGGAGTAGAGAAAGACCTCTTAAACACAAACCTGAAAAGCTCAAACTATGAAAAATAGATTTAACAAATTTGACTATATTAAAATCAAGAATTTTTATTCATCAACATACATCATTAAGGTAATGAAATTAAAAGCCATTGAATGGGAGGTATTTGCCATTTATAAGTGAAGAACTCTCATTGAAAATATATAAGAATTTCCTTAAAATACTAAGAGAAACAGCACTCCCAAAAGATTTCCATATGTCTAATACACACTTGAAAAGAACCTCAACTAAAAAATAAATTAAAATCATAATGAGACTCATCAACAACACAGTGAAAATTAGAATCTCACAATGCCAAGGAAGTGGAGCAATGTGAAGGTCATACACAGCTGGTGGGTTATATTCAGCAATGAGGTATGTGACACTTTTTCTAGGATGAGTTTGCAAGCTTAATTGTTCGACCTCGTACAATCCAAATTGCAAAACCTTACAAAACTGGCAAATCAACTTAAATTGTTTGTGAATACACATATGTATATATAAAGAACTAGGCTTTCTCCAGATTTCTAACTAGTGTAGGATAAGTGCTCTCTGTATATTTTCAGACTGAAACCTGGAGAAGTTTATTTATTTCAAATTAATTTATTTCATAAATGTTTTTATCTATATTTCAGAGGTAGGCCTAGTGACACATGAATAAATGTCTTATTTTGATAGAGATATTTCTTCATCTTATTTTCTTGTGGCAACGCTATAATTTAGCCAATATTTCATTTGTAAACAAGACTTACAAAATGTATCCTTTTGCTTAATTTTTCCTTGTTTATGAGTATTATTATTACCACGTAATATTCTTTTTCACAGTCAGCTATCGTCATGCCTGATAGAGCAAGTCATTTCTCAATGTTATTCTTAAACTCGCCTTAATTCTTCTCAAAAATTATGTTGGGATTTTTGGACCACTTTTGCCAGTAGGTGAATGAACATTACTGAATGTGGACAGAGAAGAAATAATAAGTTCTGGTAGCATAATCTATTAAAATTTGGGGGGGGGTTGTAATTAATTTTATAATGAGTCTATTTGACCACATTGCCAGGTTCACTGTCTTGGGGGAGAAATTGGAGCAGAAGTTTGGGAACATCTTCTTGTTATGATTCGGTGTCCCTTTCTGGCACTTTCTGCTACTATCAGTAATCCTGAACATCTCACTGAGTAAGCCTGGATTTTGCATTCATTATAATTGCTGTTAGTGATGATATTAATAATAATAAATAATCCAATCATACAATATTTAAAATAATCTCTAAAACAAAGCAGAAATGTCTTTTCAAGTAAGACTTATCTTCTTCTTGTTATATTTAACTATAAAACACTTGTTCTCTTCCTTTGACTAGATGTAATTTACATGCTTACCTGTTTCTTCAAGAATTTTGTGTGAGCGATTTAATTTTCCTCTTTATAGCTTAATATTTCGATTCTCAGAGAATAGTGTAAGGTAGTTTAGAACTATCATATCAATATACTATGCACACTACTTTCCTATGCAAAACACCAAAAATGTTTTCAAAATAAGTCAACACAAAAAGAGAAATGGATACAACTGCTTTATTTTTGGGTTAATAAATTTCATAAGAAATGTCAAAGTATCAGTTTTTGGTTATTGTATAAAATGATTAAATTATGTGAATACAAACATAGTTTTAATATGTTCAAAGATTAGAGAGGATTATTATTCTCTTAGAATTGAGTTTTAATGATCTTTTTCTTAGAAAAGTAATGATATTATAGATTTGTTTTTTGTGACAATAATACCTTTTTTTTTTTAAATAGATGGTTGGTGTTAATTAAAAGATACTGGCAACATGCTGAGAGCACGATGGAAAATTCTGGTCCAGCTCAAAATACCTTGAAACTTTCAAAGAAACAACAAAAAAAAAGAATAGAAAAGCCATCATACAGAGTTAGACTGGGTATGACTATTTTAACTTAGGAGAAGGGGAGCTCAGAACTACTCAGTATACTCTATGTGTTTGTATCATATTAGTGCATCTTATAAATAAAAAAAATAGTCTTACTACAACTCTGAAGGGAAATCAATTTTTTTCTAATATACAGAGGAAATTAAATAAATAGGAATCTTAGCTATCGGAGATTAAGTGACATGCCGAAGTCAACACAGCTAACAAAGGGGAATCTAACAAATATTAAAGTTCCTAATATATGCCAGGCCTCATTATTGTCCTTAGAATTACAATACGAAACAAACTGTTTGCTATTCTGGAGCTTAAATTTTAATGTGGACATAGAAATTAAACATTAATATTCATTAAGATAAATAGTAAATAAAATGAAAATAAAATAAATAACATGTTAGGTAGTGGTAAGTGCTAAGAAAAAAATAAGACCAAGTGTAATATTAATATAGATATTTGGAATATCAGCTTCTTCAATTAAAAGAAATAAACAAAAAACAAAAGACACATATACTTTCTTTGACTGAGTAATACTGTACTTAATGATAGAGAAATAATATAGTAATAGTAGTAGTATTTATAATGTTCTTAATTAAATAATTGTATGTCTACATATCTATTTATTTATTCTATGCCCCTATTGCACACAGGGATACTTTACAAGAGTACATATAGAGAAAAATAAATTATAATATCATAGGTAAATACCAGGAACTGAAAAACAGGATAGAACATAATTGAAGATTAAGACCAAGAGGAAAAATAAAGCACAAGTATGTGATATAGGTACACTGAGTCCTGTTTCAAGGTTCTTCCCAATGCACAGCGTTGTTTTTAGTGTTTTGCTGGCAATGGAGTCATGCATTGCTCTTTCTAGGCCTGCTGATAATTGTAAACTCATGATTAGGTTATTGTTTTCGAAAGCAACCAGATCTTAATGATTATTTCAATCCTATATTTACAGTATGGTACAAAGAGCGATACAATGATCTAGAAAAGTATGTGTGTTCCCTAAAGGATAACGACTTTTTCATTGAACACTATCACCCGTGTGCTGCACTTACCGTCAGTCATGTAAGTACAGACCACTTTGGAAAATGAGTATGTACCCAGATTGTTAAAAATTTGTAAATGGGATATAAAATCAATCCTTTTGTTTTTTATGGTTTTCAGATGCAGAAATATGGAATCCCTTTAGACCTTGGATTTTCTCCGCGGGAAAGTGTACTGCTTTATGATGCTATGGTACACATTTGGCCAGAATGGACAAGAATGCAGGTGTGTGCATGTTTACATTCTATGGCTGAGATCTCTCGTTCTTTGGCAGTGGCAGTCCATTAATAAGGAGCAAATTCATGAATGGTATTTATTCTGGTATAGATAAGGGCAGCATATTTCATTGTTAAGAATTTAAACTCCGGAGATGCAGTGTTCCAGAATTGGGCAAATCAGTGAAATTTTCTATATATATTCATATTTTTCCCTGTTCCCCAAAATAGTATCTACTTTGTTGAGTTAAGGAGATTAACTGAATTGTTATTTGTAAAATGCTTAAAATAGTGCCTTGCCATGGTAAGAAAAATATGTATGTTTAAAATAAACATTTAGAAATTTTTATTTATTTTACCATAAAGCTAACTACAGTATTAAAAAAATAAATGATGTGTTGGTAGGTTCTAATGAACACAGAATACTGATCAACCATTACATAGAGAACAGAACTCTCAGCCTACATGCAGTTAATTACGTAACTGAATATGGATGAGTATTGACTGCATGAGAGATTTACTTCATAGTGGTGTATATGAAAAACTTTAGAAAGGGTGATGACTTTATTTTCCTTGGTATTTGTGACTCTTCATTTTCAAGGAGTTAGAACCTGAAGAATTCAGGTGCTTCAAAAATAAAATAGTCATCATGAGGGCAGATGCCAAGCAATATGAAGAGGAACTGAAAAAGGAAATGATTCGTTGGATTCAGCTGGACCCAAGCAAGGTAGTTAAAACCATTTAGGATTTATTTAAATTGAAGAGCAATATGAAATGAACTTGACTTCTTCATTTAGTTTCAGTAGAATCACCCAGAAAGCTCTTGAGGATTTGAAGATTAATACCCCATTGCATGCTTTATTATTCTACCTTAGATTTAGTTACCTAGATGTGGAAAAATGCAAAGAATCATTACTTGAGCTCCAGCGTGGACAACCCACACACACTGGTACCATGTCTTTTCCGAATCTACATTTCAGACAATAAAGCTAAAAGTTTGGCTTTTCTTTTTCATAGAAGATAGGACTTGTCCGATTTCTGATACCGCTGGGTCATTATCCCGATTTTCATCTCCAATATTTCCCCAACAAAGACCTTTCATCTATTTACTAATTTGGATAGGTAAATGTCCAGTTTCTTTCTGTTGCCAACTAACTGGATAGATAAGAGAAGTTATAAGTATTATTTAATTTATCTTACTTTAAGTTCTATTCTTTAACTTTGCTTTTTGTTATGATAAAAAAAAAATTCCAATGATACTTTACTTCCTGAAAAGGGGTATTACAACATTTTGGTGGCATGAGCAGTGGCACATGTCTTAGTTACCCAAGTCTGATTCACCAGACTGTCAGAAGGAAAGAAATATGGTCCAACTCATTTACATATACGGACATATAACATCAAATAATGTTGACTTCTTGAGGCCTAAGTCATGGTTAAAATGTGGTGAGCATGATCTCAGCATGATCTAGATCAGCATGATCTCAGTTAATGGAAGCAGAATTTCCGTTCATTTCAAGTTCCTGCCTTCTCATTCCATGTGAGAAGGAAACCATTTTTTCTTTTAAAATTTAATTGCACGCTGACTTTAAAAGACGACCTGAACTTCAAGTCTGAAAACCACCTAATGCCAAGAATTGCTATTTTATATATATATATATATATATATATATATATATATATCCAGAAGCTATTTTAATGAGTGATAAATCCTTACATTAGGAAAATTTACAGAATAACAGCTGAAGTTTTGAAGTACAAGCAAATTTATTACAGTGTATATTAGGAAGTCTTATGGAATGATAATAAGAATAACTCAACTATACTTGGAGAATTACTCAAATATCTCTCTTTATTTAGATTGCTTTATTTAGACTCTGAATTTTACAGTGGTAATCTCTGACACCAGAAAAGGGAAGAAGCAATATGACAAGTTAGTTATTTGTTTTTTACGAGAAAAATAGAAAATGTTCAATTCTATTTACTCAGGTACAAGAGACATGTATTTTATTCAAGCAATATGGACAGTCAATATGGACAGTTAAAACAATGAGACATATTTTGAGGAAGGAAGTAAGAGGATGAAAACTGAGTCCTAATAATATGCGTAGTAATTCATTCATAGCAGCTTTATTAAAATATAATTCATATACTGTGATGTTCATTGGTTTAAAACATACATTCAGTGTTTAAAAATATATTTACAGAGTTGTACAGCCATCACCATCATCTAATTTTAGAACATTTTCATCATCCCCAAAGGAAACCTTGTACACATTAGCAGTCGCTCCTACTTACTCATTCTCTTTCATCCTCTGCCCTCCAGATGTAGGCAACCCCTAACCTACTTTCTGTCCCTGTAGATTTGTGTTTATTTTGATTAAAGACTGTCCAGCAGTGAGTTTTATCTAATTGTAATTTTGATTTATTTTTCCCTAAAGAGCAATGGTGTTGAGTACGATTTCACGTGCTTATTAACTATTGCTATATATCCTTTTGAGAAATGTTTATGAAAACTCTTTGCCTGTTGTTAAAATTGAAATGTCTTTTTAAAAAGGTTTGTATTAAAATATAGCTAACATACAATATTATATTAGTTTCAGGTGTGCACCATAGTTATTCAACATTTAGGGTTATTTAACATTCGACTAAAGAAGCAATCACCATAAGAATTGCTATTGTATTAAATAGAGGTTTTCAACACTGGCTGCTTATTAAAAATTGCAGCTTATTAAAAATTCTGATTTGATTGGCCTTGGGTGGGCTGGGGCACTGGAATTTTAAAACAAAATTCTATAAAACTTTAATGTGCAGACAGGGTTGAGAATCTTTGGTCTACCATTGTTATTATCTGGCTTTCAACACACCAGCCTAGATCAAACTTAATTTTACTAAGTCCTCTTAACTTGCCATACATATCATAGGAGATGGCAAACCTCTAATTAGTTTCTAACTAGTGTCATCCAATATCCTCTCCATTAGGCACTCACCTTGTATTTCCTGCCCTTGGAGCTTATAACATGCCTCATGGCAATAAGCTGTGCCATTCATAACATGAAAATCCTCTTCTCATCTATTGTATCCTGCATAATAATTTTTATGGAGCATTTTACATTCTTTCACCTAAATTTTCAGTTTTAAATATTTATTTTGCTTACATTTATTATTGTAGGTACTTTGTTAAAAAATATTATTTGGAGACCAGTATTGCATGTGTAGGATCAGTTGAATGAATTAATACATAAAATTATCTCTTAATTTTATTTTTTACCAGGCATCCTCTGGTATAGTAAACTAAATTCTGATTTTAGGCAATGTTTATGTGGCTGGCTGTTTCTCTTGCTATATTATTGTTATTCTGTATTCAATGTTTTTAATTAGAAGGAAGGTTATAAATATTACCTTATCTCAATTATTTTACTAGATAAGCCTGTAGTTGTTTTGCTTGTTATATTATTCTTTTGTGGCTTAATATGGCTTTGATTAATGTTACAATTTTCCACTGATGGTGATGTCAACACATTTTCCAGTTAGGAATTTCGGTATCTCTCAGGAGATAGTTAACAAGTCCTAGTTGACATACTTTAGTCCTAGTGTCAGTAACAATCTTTTTTCTTGTGTTGGCATTTATAATGCTTTCTTGTTTTTCTGAAGTTCATTGAAGCCAGCTTCTTCAGAAAGTCTAGTTTTACTATATTTAGGAAGAAATTTTATTGTAGGTCTCATGGTTCAAAATTTTTCTTTTTCATTTTTTCTTTGTATTTTTTCCTATGCCTGTAGTTCATTTTCTTATCCATGTCCTTCTTCGGCTCTCTTGGCACTAAATCTATTTATTTATATTTTTCAGCACTTTTTATTCTGGGGTTCTTTTTCTGCTTCCAAATCCTTGTCATCTAATTTTAACATTTATGTCATCTCTTGTGTTTATCTGAGATAATTATTTTTGTTTTCCTTTTGAGAAGGGGTAATATTTCTCGTGTTTCTTACATGTTGTTATTTTGGGGATTTTCTTCTTTTTGTTATCTTTGGATTGTGAATGTTATATTGTGGGGATTCTGTTTTCTATTAAAATCCTCTGAAGACTGTCTTTTTTTTAAATTTTATTTTAGGAGGCAATTAACTTAAACTCAAACTACAAATTCTGTCTTCTTAGTGACAGCTAAAATCTTAATTTTTCACCCTTAGTTGGGCTACATGGGGTTTGCGTTGCATACATGTGAGTCAATAGTTGGACAAATTTGGGCTTAGTTGATTGACAGCTTTTAGGGATCTTTCTTATTTTCTAGCTCTGAAATTTTCCCCTCATTTCTTTTTTTTTTTTAAGTAAATATGTTTTTTGTTGTTGTTGTTGTTTTTTGGGGGGGATTTTATTGGGGAAGGGGAACAGGACTTTATTGGGGAACAGTGTGTACTTCCAGGACTTTTTTCCAAGTCAAGTTGTTGTCCTTTCAGTCTTAGTTGTGGAGGGTGCAGCTCAGCTACAGGTCTAGTTGCCATTGCTAGTTGCAGGGGGCAGAGCCCATCCCTTGCGGGAGTCGAACCAGCAACCTTGTGGTTGAGAGGACACGCTCCAACCAACTGAGCCATCTGGGAACTCAGTGGCAGCTCAGCTCAAGGTGCCATGTTTAATCTTAGTTGCATGGGGCGGAGCCCACCATCTCTTGTGGGACTCAAGGAGTTGAAACGGCAACCTTGTGGTTGAGAGCCCACTGGCCCATGTGGGAATCGAACTGGCAGCCTTCGGAGTTAGGAGCACGGAGCTCCAACCGCCTGAGCCACCGGGCCGGCCTTGTCCCCTCATTTCTTAGTAGCTGTTCTGAGCTCAATTTACTGTTTCTTCAGACAAAAAGATTGTGGAATGGGGGTGGGGGAGAATTTATGAACATTTTGGCCTCTCTACATGTCTCCAGGCTAAAAGCCATGAAACTGGGGTTTTCCACTCCTCCTATTCCCACCCTCTGTCCTCTGCTCCAGAACCTGTCTGCTTTTGTTCGTTTTCCAGTGACTTCAGGTCAGTGTTTTGTTGTATTTTTCCCAGAAGTGTCATCTGTTACCTGCAGGAGGGAAAGTTCAGTAGGAACTCATCCAGCTGTAACAGAAGCAGGACTCCTACATTTCTCTTTTTGTTCTTAGAGAATTTCTCTCACATTCCTGAAGGATAACATAAATTCTAAAGTACTGCCATACATTTCAAGAAATTCTGTTGGCACTTTTCACCTGTACTTATGTATCTCTTTCCACTCCGTTTTATCTATAGGATAGACTGTCGACTGATGAAAGCACATCTATTTTTTTTTCTCAAAATATTGGGCAACGGTATCATAAAAGAAGCAGCCCTCCTCATTTAAAGGCAGAACAAGCTTCACCAACGCAATTTTCTTTAATATTCTGCTTCATCTACTGAAGCTACTAGAGATACTGAGGCCTGGTGGGGGTCATCTCACAAGCCATAGGCCCAGGCCAGGGATAGTTAAATCACCCAGTCACGTGGAGTGGATTAACCTCTACCTCCTAATAGTTGCAAATGGCTGAGAGGTGCATCTTCAGGGTGAGTCTAATGGTGGAGTGGAAGAGATAAGAGGACAGAGAAGAGCTTGTTTGAATTTTTTTATGATATATTTATTTATTATGTATAAATTGAGTAAATAAACATAAACAAAAAGATAAGGAAACATGGAACATATCGTGTGGAATACTGGAACAGATCCCCTACTCTCTTATTCCCCCTTGAACTTATATTGAAGTACACAGTGCTCTAATCCCAACATTTATATATTATCTGGTTTAATTGTTGTGTCTCTCATGGCTGGGTTTCTAAACATGGGAGCTAGCTGAATTCTGCTTTTAAATAATTTTATTTGTTCACATTTCTTAGTTTTCCCAAGACAGCCCAGGTTTGCATCTGTTGTTTTTAGCTTCCTCAACCCTTCACTCTGAATACTGATATGGATGATGAATTTGGAAGAATATATTTGGAAGAATCTCTGATTTGCATTTGTAGAATTTTGAGCAATTTAGACTTTATTTATGTTGAAGTCCTATTTAAGCTGTGTACTCTGTGTTCACCCTGATAATAACCGTTGTGAATTTGTGACAATCTCTGTCCCCTTCCCTCAACACTATGCAATGGTACTATATAGACACGATTACAATATTGTAGAAATATATCCTTCAACTTTTCTCAGATTTTAGTTTTATTTAAAAATATTTAGCTCATGATCTTGATATAATTCCCAACTTACTCCCTGAAAATGCACTAAGCCTTACCAATTTGATTTCAGTCTCATATGTCAACTGACTTTATTATCTTTTCTTCACAATCACAAATATTTTATGATCTAATTTTTACTTATGATAATTTTATTCAGGTGAATCAGTTACTAAAGTACCTTAAGCCTCAAACTTTTGACAGTGCAGAATCTGAAAAGCGTAGAATGTTTCCCTGTTTTGTGGAAAAACTTAAAGAAATGGATAAGCTGCCAGCAATATTTTTTTTGTAAGTAACATTTACTTAGAATTATACTTAATATCGTATCAATTTAAAGACTTTTGAAAAAATAGTTGTGGAAGGATACATGTAACCTCTGATTCATACTAGTAGAATTTGGAGAAATTTTAACTCTATTTATGTTGAAATCATGCTTACAGTACCAACCTGGGGATAGGATGAGAGGAAGGAAGACTTCTCTTATTAAATTATACTTCAGAATCTAATTGTATAGTTTAGTACAGTAGAATTCTCTGGCCTATCACTTATTAGAAAAGTTCTGTATATCATCAAAGTAAGATAAGGGGCAAAGGATAAAATATAGTGTGCATTTACCAAAAGAGAGCATATACACTGACACACACATGCGTAACACATACACATATGCCCTCGCACTATTTGTTCTGTTGTTTGCAAAAGTGATTACATCTAAGCCCTTCACTTAAAAAGGTAAGATCTTTAGTCTGCTAGTTTCTTGTTTCTAATTTTTCCTTCAGAACATTAAAAGAAAAGTCAGCTGGGGCTTAGTAGCAGTAGTAGTTAATTAGTAGCAAATAATTAATAATCATTTTTTCATTATACTTAAAGTAATGATTTTCCTTTGGAATATATTTGATAGATCTATATAGATGGAAGGAGCTCACATTCAGTTGATCTCACTTTGCTTCTTCATGCTGGGCCCAGGACTCAGGGATGCAGAAACTATTTGTGACATGACTGCCCTTAAGGAATTGACATCCTTAAAAGAGTGATTATGTATGAGCTTGAAACAGTCTATAGTTGAGCCAGTCAATATATAAACCGTTACTTAATATTTCAGTTTTCAAAGCATTCTGTAGGTTTAATAGTGCATATAAGGAGATATTTGTCACCTCTGGGAACACAGCAGGGTAAAACAGTAAATTTTTAATTGTAAAGCACAGTCTGACCCTTAAGGGTATAACATAATATATATTTTAAATAAATGTGTGATAAAGACATTAGGTGCATTAGAGTGTAGTGGGAAGAGAAAACAGTAGTCTAGAGTGGTCAAAGACATTTTTACAAAGGGGCTGGGTCTCAAAGTGTAGATATTGTAGACAAGGAAGAGAGGGAAGGAAACCTAGATCTAATTTATTTCATCCTGTTTGAAACAAAACAGGACCTTCTACAAAGCAAACAAATACATGAAAGATAGATTATGAGCAAAACTTACATGATATACAGAGGGTGAGAAAAAATGTATACACATTTTAAGAAAGGAAAAAACTGTATTAAAATTGTAATAGTTAATACATACCAAAAACAAAAGATGAATACAAGTCGTGTATACATTTTTTTGACACTCATGGTATATATATATGAAATTATATAATCTCTTTCATACATATATATATAAGGTACATAAGAGATGTATATAAGATATATATATTTATAAAATTGGTATGAACATACAATGGTTAAAAATTCTCATATTTTTACTTTAGATACAACATTCATTCAGTGGAAATGTTAGCTTCACGACTTCTTACGAATTTGATAAGTAAACAAAATACTCATAATGGTCCAAATTCTGAAAGAGAGAAGAAAATTTTGAGGAAGAAACTATGGAAAGCAATAAGGATTCAAAGGAGAAACTGTGCTTTGTGAGTATTTTTACTTGAGCTGTGAAATTTTAAGTGTTTAATGAAATGTATGAGTATTCAACTGCTTTTATAATTCAAACTTGTTTTTATGATGTGATGTGACTTTTTTCTCTTTCGGTGGCACATGAAGTTATCTTAATTATACTTTATTTTTGGTGTGTCTTCTAGGAGAGGATTTTTGAATATTTTAGTAGTTATACAATAGTTTATAATAATTTTCTTCATTGTATTAGCTTCCTTTTTCTTAGAAGTGCAAATTATAGATTTGTTTTTTAGAAATTGCAAGTTTGCAAATTTGTCTATAATACATTATATAAATGTTTTTACTACTTATAAAAGGTAACCATTAAAACATCAAACAGCTAATTAGTCAGAACACGTTCACTAACACATTTGTCTTTTAATATAAGAAGGAAATAAGATTTTAACATTTTTATGCTTTTGGTGTCTTAACATAAAGCATACAAATATATAAAGAAATGCCTCTATTTTTGTTTCATGCTAATGTATAAATTAACCTGGGAAACATGATATATGAATTTTGTTATATAATTTTGTTTGATAATAGTTACACAATTCTCACCGTCACTCAGGATTCTTTCCTAGCATTTATATCCTTACCCACTCTTGGGGGGAAAAAAAAGCACATTTTTTTTTTTCTTTTCTGACTGTTTCAGGAATATTTCTGGAAAGGGGATGGTCATACAGAATAGGTTTGGGTCTTAAAAGAGTGAAATTGCATGGAGGATGGCCGATACAGGCCTGTTCTAATGGCTCAGCAGGCTGGTCACCTTTCCTCTATATGTCATTCCATCAAGCAATGACTTATTGAGCAATACACAAACATATCTCAAGGCTAAGTTTGTCACTTACAGAAAAAAATAATTACCATCTATGTTAGAAAGAAGAGAGTCTGGCAGATAAAATTTTTCAAATACTTCTCCAACTATGAAGATTTTGAATTTGGTAGAATAGGGTAAATGGGGTCAAATATATGGTAATGGAAGGAAAACTGATTCTGGGTGGTGAGCAGGAAACATGACAAT
This sequence comes from Rhinolophus ferrumequinum, assembly GCF_004115265.2. Taxonomy (NCBI): domain Eukaryota; kingdom Metazoa; phylum Chordata; class Mammalia; order Chiroptera; family Rhinolophidae; genus Rhinolophus; species Rhinolophus ferrumequinum. Next base: position 36,819,113 of record NC_046301.1, read on the forward strand.
AGATGATGTATTATAGAAATGTACACTTGAAACCTATGTAATTTTACTAATCATTGTCTTCCCAATAAATTTAATGAAAAAAGAAGAATTTGAATTTGTATACAATTATTAGAAACATTGACTTTTTCCATCAAATTTAATGTCAAAAATATAATTCCACTGGATATAGAAAATAAAAATTTGGTTGACATGAGAGATAGGAGAGATGGAGAAGGTTTTCTATTTCCTGTTAAATACATCTCAAAGCATACATTTAAAATGTACTTAAATGGTAAGCTGGTAAACAGACAATTGAAATAATTACAGTCTGATAAATATCCTCTAATCAGGGCATTGTGTTTTGGGTTTTAATTACCTGGCATTCTTTTTACCTAGCATTTATATACATAACCTCAAACTTAAAAACATAAAGGAACATGCTATAATCAATATATTTACTGATTTTCCTAATATTTTATGTTCAGTTTTTTTAATTCAGATTCAGGTGCTAGAATTCAAAGAATAATTTTATTGGCAGCTGAAATAAAGGAAATAAGGAAAAACCTGAAGAAGTATTATGCAGTTTCTCCAGACTGTACTTATACGGATCGTACAGTTGTGGATAATCAGGTAAGAGAAAAGAAACGGGGATGCATTCAGGTGCGTTTATTGGCTTGCGAGGCTGCTGTAACAAAGCCCAGAGTGAGTGCCTTCAGCAACAGTTCATTTTGTCCCAGTTCTGGGAAATAGACAGTATTGTTAGGGTTGATTTTTCTGAGGGCTGGGAGGGAAGCATCCGTTCTAGGTCTTCCTCCTGGGTTTGTAGATGGCCATCTTCTTTCCCTACCTTCATATTGTTTTCCTTTTGTATGTGTCTGTGTCCAAATTTCCTCTTCTTATAAGTACACTAGTCATACTGGATTAGGATCCACCCTAATGACCTCAATTTAACTGAATTACTTTGTAAAAACCCTACCTCTAAGTGTAGTCACACCTTTTGGTACTGGAAGTGAGGGCTTGAACAAAAGAATTTTTGGAGGAACACAATTTAGCACATAAAAACGTTTGTAGTGTCTATACTGTGATATGGAATTTATAAAACACACAATATACTTCATCTACATTGATCTGAAACAATAGATGAGAGACTAAAGTTGGAGGCTGGAGAAATTAAGATCATTCATGTAAGTTTATACAGCTATTAAAAGCAGCTCAAAGACTAGTGGCAAAGTATAATTCCAATATCTGTGAAATTGCCTTTATTAATTGAAGTTATTTAAAACTATTCCTTTATACAGACAGAAATACAAAAATTGAATATAACATCCTTTTTCTGAACTACAGGCTTGAATCACAACTTGCTAAAAGAAGCTCAAAATTAATATTTGTCTGCTGGAAATTCTTTCACTTCTGTTGTTGATGTACCTTGTACCTAGTTCCTCAAACTGGAAATTTTGGAGTTGTGATTGTCCTACACTTCTTCTTCCTGCCACAGTTCATTCAAAAACTTAACTGTAGAACATGGATAGACACCCTACGCAAAGGGTGCTCATGAAATGATTGTTGATTGACCTAATTGTTCGGGTGGTAGTTAGAGAACTACGGTTATTACTCGTTTATGCTTTTTTCTTTCCTTAAGTTATGGGAGGGGGGAGAAGGAGAGGCAGAATAAGAGAGAGAGAAAAGGGGAGAAAAAGAGAAGAGAAAGAGAAACAATAATAGTGACTGACAGAGATAGACAGAGAAATGTACAGAAACAGACACAGGAAGTTTCAGAGAGAGAGAAAGGAGACAAGGGGAGAGGGAGAAAGTGAGAGAGATTGAGAGGGGGAGATAGAGGAGAGAGAGAGAGAGAAGGAGAAAGGGAGGGGAACAGGAAGCGAGAGAGAAAGATAACACACAGAAAAGATAGAGAGGAAGATACAGAGAAAGAAAGACAGTGAGAGAGAGAAAAACCAACACTGGTCAGTTAGTCAGACATGACTTGAAGTGATGATGGAAAAAGAAGTAAGTTAGATTTGAATTAACAGCAAAAGTAGAACAAACGGGAGATGGTAGAAAATCAGACTAAGCTGAGAATTTAGGCAGGGATGGGGTGTGGTACTGGGCTCAGGGCACTCTCCTCCCTCACCCACCTCTCGTCCTTTCCCTTCAGTGTCTCCTTATAACCCCAGGCTGATGGGAAGCCCTTAGTTCAGTTCATTAGAGCTACAACCAGTCATTAAACACTGGTAGCATGGGTAGGCCTCAACCACTCTGTGGGTATAGGGAAGAAAATGGGGTGCATATTCCTGATGAGGAACTGGGTGGAGAAAGAATCACCACATACAAGGTTAGGTTGCATTTGCCTGTATCAAAAATCAGGCTTTGAGTGTCAAGTACTATGAAACTATTCTACTTAAATACCATATATTAGGCATTTTGTAGTTTAAATAAACTTTGGATGCTCGCCTAAAACATGACTACTCTTCAGAATTGTTTCCAACTGTGCATTGATTGCTAAACAATCTTTTAACACATAACATAATTGTTAAGTTGAAGGATAAATGCTTTAATATGATATTGCGAACTCTGGGTATTTCAGACTTTAACAAAGATCTTACGCAGACTGAGAGGAACGAGGCAAAACTACAAACTGCATTGTCTGTTAAGGCGGGGCATTGGATATCATCACGGTTCAATGGAATATAAACAAAGACAAGTTGTAGAGATGCTTTTCAGATTGAAGCACATCAAGGTTGGTGAACTTCAAGGGTAATTTTTCTAAAAGCAGCACCTTCATTCCTGAATAGGAGGAAGAAATGTACCCTGTCAGCTTGTGGGGAACTCACTCTCTCTACCTCCCCATAATCCCTCCACTTGGAGGGATGTTCTGCCAACATTTTAGCATATTATATTACTTTCTTTTAAATACAGTTTTACATAATTAATATATAATGTATATGCAACTTGGGATCCTGTCTACCTTGTCTAATAGTTTATATTTAAGTCAGTTATTAATTGGCATTATGAGTGCATCATAATATACACTTATATAATTTATTTGAATACTCTGCTAATGTTGAAATTTTTTTTGTTGATAAACATATGCCATCGTTTCTGATTGTTGTTGGGATTAATTGATTCTGCAAAGTGAAATAACTGTTTCAAAGACCAAAAGGGATTTTCAGGCTCTAGAAATATATTGCTACATTTCTTTCCAGAATGACTCTATGTATTTACTTCACCTTGACAAATTTTGAGTATTGTGGTTAAAAACTGGAGTTGTGAATATAGTGTAGAGAGTATCTTATATACTAGGCACTCAATTTGCAATATTACTAACATCTTACATTAGTATGGTACCTTTGTTATAATTAACAAACTAATATTAATACAATTTTTATTAACTAAAGTCCATTCTGTATTCATATTTCCTTGGTTATTCCCCTCATATCCTTTTTTCTATTCCGTGATTCCATCCAGGATACAATATTACATTTATTTGTCAGGTTTCTATTTAGGCTCTCTATGGCTGTGACCGTCTCCCTGATTTGCCTTGTTTTTGAAGATCTTACTGGTGGTCAGGATAATTGATCCGCTATTTTGTAGACTATAACTCAGTTGGGAATTCTCTGATGGTTTCTCATGATTAGATAGGAACTATGTGTTTCTTGAAGGAACACCACAGGAGTAACGCGTTATTCTCAACATATCATATCAGGGTTATAGACTGTGGACATGGCGTGTCACTATTGATGTTAGTCCCAGCACTTGGCTGGGATTGTATTTGTTCGACTTCTCCACTATACAGTTACCTTTTATTCCCACTTTCCATACTGTCCTCCTTGGAAGAAAATCACTCTACACAGCCCACAATTAAGGAGTAGGTTGTTCAATTATACTTCACCCCCCTTCTAGTTGGAGTATCTACATAAATATTCAGAATTCTCTGTACCAGAACTGTGTCTTTTCTCCCTCATTTATCTATGTATCCAACATACGTTTCTATCAGTATGGACACATGGATGTTTATTTTATGCTTTGGGTGATATTTCAGTGCTACTTTACCTATTTTCTCGCTCAAATTGTTCCAATTTTGACCATTGGGAGCTCTTCCACTTGCTTCCTGTACCCCTTTATCATGCTTCCATCGTTGTGAGTGTCGTCGTTGTTTTTGAATACTTCTGTATTTTCTGGCAAAATAGGATGCTCCCTCATCTTGTATATTTCTTGACTCAAAGAGCCCTGACTTCTTTCAGACAAGCCTGAGAAACTATTATAACCAATAAGAGCCAAAGGCGACGTGTCTGCCAAACATAATGTGATACAGGTGATACCCTGAGTGGATCCAGAAAAAGGACATTCGGCCAAAACTAAGGATATGTGAAAAAAGTGTGAACTTTAGTTAATAATAATGTATGGATACTTTTTCATTAATTATAACAATGTACAGGATGAATTTAAGCTGTTAAGAATAGGGGAAATTGAATGCAAAATATAGGAACTTTGTACTATCTTCACAAATTTCTATAAATCTAAAAGGGTTCTAAAACATAGTTTATTTAGAAATATGTTCTATACATGCATTAAAATATGTGTTCTGTATATCTTGACTTCAATGTTCTGTGAGCCTTCTTAATTTAAATCCGTATTATTGGTAAATTTTGTATCTTCTATCAATTATTGAGAGTAAAATTATTGAGGATAGAAAATGTGACTTTCTCTTCTCTTAATATAAATTTTTCCATTTCTCTTTGCAGTTCTGTCAGTTTTACTTTATATGTTTTAAAATGTACTATATCGTATAAGCAAACAGCATAAAGGGTAAAGTACATTAAAAGCATTCTGAGAAAATAGATTCACAGACCAACCAAAGCATTTTATATATATTAATTATATCATGGTAGTCCCCTTTCTCTTAGAATCTAAACTTCTTAGAGAATTTTTTTTTCTTAATGCTTGATGTGACTTGGTTCCTGCTTGCCCTCTGAGTTTATCCCTTACTGTTTTCTTAGTAATGTTTTCATGTAAAAGTAATACTCCTTTTTCAACCCATTGCTTTTATTTATGCAAAAAAATTTAAAAGCTTATTGAATTGCTATGATTTCCCATCACTTTACAACCTGAAAATGCTGGATAATTGTAATATTAAGGAAAACATTAAAGTGAATACAAATGTCTATGAGACATTATTCCAAAAGAAAATGTAGTAGAGTTTGTATTTTGGGTGACATTGGCTTCCCATTGGAGGTTTACTCAAGAAAAAGTGATTTCAGGGGATCTAATCTATTCAAAATTTAGAGACTATTCAAAGAATGATGTATTCTATGATAAATTTTAATTTTTTTTTTATCTTTCATTCATAGGTGGTAACAGCTACCTCTTCCCTTGCTTTGGGAATTAATATGCCATGTAAATCTGTTGTTTTTACAGAAGATTCTGTTTTCTTGGATGCCTTGAACTTCCGACAGGTGTTTATACTACCTGCCTTTTGTTACATTTGTATACATAGGGGTTGGGGACATGTATTCAGTAAGCCAAGATAAACCAGGTTTATCATGAAACATATGGGGACTAGCAAAATATTTTTAAATGGGTTCTAATATATGACATTGTATAAACATAATTCCATTTAAAGACATTTTGAGCACTTATTGATGGGCAAAATAAATTAGTTTTCTTGAGAATACTCCTGCTTTGGTAAATTTTATTGAACTTAATCAAAAATAATATGAAGAAGTAACCACATCTTCTGAGCACCCCACGTGCCAGGCATGTACGATGTTCTCAGTTCAGTTTCTGGAAATATATGGGTTAATAAGACACAAATTGCTCCTGCTTTAAAAATCCTTATCTTAAAACATAGGTATTACTTAAAAAGCAAACACAGTTTAGTAATCTATTTGTAAAATAAAATAATATTTTAAACTTTGCTAAAATTAATGTATCAAGCAACAAAGAAGTATTTCAAGGTTTTTGAAAATGTAATGTTCCACATGGTATAGGCAAGTTAAACATTATCTGTTTACAGAGACAAGATTTGAAATGATTTAAAAGTGTTACATGATCATCTCTTTAGATGTCTGGTCGTGCAGGAAGACGTGGAGAAGATCTTATAGGAAATGTGTTCTTCTATGGTATCCCATTGCCTAAGGTAGAAAGACTCTTAAAGTCAGATGTGCCGAAACTGAAGGGTCAGTTTCCTCTAAGCATATCCTTGGTTCTCAGACTTATGCTGTTAGTTGCCAAAGCAGATGACAAAAAGGATGCCAAAGCAAAGGTACACTGTTTCATATGACTTCAATTGCTTTAGTAAAGTTAAGCTCAATTTTATAATAAGTTATGTAAATTACATAAACTGCAGGGAATAAAATGCCATTGTGCTGTAAATAAGCTCACTGTGCCATTTGAGTCTACTTGATAGTACCTTTATTCAACACAGAAATGTGCTTTTAACCTTGATGCTTTCAAACATATGGAAAATTAAGCCTGTGATTTTCCTGTTATAATTATCCCTGGGCTCTGTATATATTAGAAAAGACACATTTTTTTTCCCTGTAGTTACATCTGGTCTAAAACATTTTAAATATCAAATTTCAAGGAAATAACTAATGGTTGAGAAATGTAAAAGTTAGCGAAATATTCATGATTATTGGTTTTACATTTTTATACCTTATTTTACTTCTGACCTCTCATGCATAAAGTTGTAACTGTTTATCTCTCCCTCTAAGTTTTTCTTACCATTTTCTATTATACACATATAATATTAAAACATTTTGAAATATCTAATCATAATACATATAATAATTATATTAATATAATAAACTAATATTCAATGCCTAATTTAAAAATGTAAAAATATATCATACATTATATGTAGTACGTAAGTACATATAGCTCCCAGTTCTGCAATAGAAATGTTTCGTTGTTATTTGTATATGCATTTGGAAGATACACTAAAAATGTGGTTAATATCTAACTTCATATTTTGATTTATGTACGTACAGGCATTATCCGTTCTCCAACATTCATTGATGTCCTTCAAGAAACCGAATATCGAGTGCATGTTAAAGTTTTACTTTATATATTCTTTGCAATTCTTGGTCACAGAGGTAAGATTTAAACCCATTTTCACTAAATTAAGGTGTTAGTGCACATATTTAGATCCACTCTACTAAAATCTCCTTTATGAACAACTTACTTGCTTGATATTTCTGAGATCTAGAGGCTGAAGTTCACATGTTAAAATTGATTTATAGGGATACCTGAATCAAGAATGTATTCCCATCGGATATTCTGGACTTGTGTCCCATTTGCACTACCATGAACCTGCTAACTTTGTTTTAGTAAGCTTTCTGGAGAAATGTTTATTCCACAAGTTGTGTATTCCAGTCAACATAGATGGTAAGCACATATTCCTTTCCCAAATATTTACTCATTAAATTGTATGCACAAACACATACTTGTAAACACACACACGCAGACCACACATATATTTACATATCCCCACACATTCCCCACAACTGGATGGTGTGACGTTTTCTAGCTGCTTTTTCTCTTAATGCATTTTGAACATGGTTTTTACTTTATATCAATACATATGCTTATAAAAATATTAATATATGCATGGTGTGTTTGTAATGTAAATATTCTAAATGATCATTTAATGTATTTGAATTTAAAACAAGTAAATCATTAGAATAATAAATTCTTCTGAAATCACAAGGCATTTTAAATATGCATCAATTGAAATAAATTGCAATAATATATGTAGAATCATGAATTTGTCCTTTTTATATGTGGTCATTGATATGAAAAATAGGCCTCTTTGTGTTAGCCCCAAATTTTGCTCCTAATCATGAGGTGTGTCATAGTAAAATAGGAAGATAATTGTTCAAAGTCAAACATAAACTGTAAGAATATACTGGCATCATAATGTTGTCATCTGTAATGATTTCCTTTTCTAAATAATAAATTATTTTTTCACTTTTCTATAACTTTAGCAAAATGAACTTTAATTTGCTAGAGAGAGAAATAATGTGACATGATCCAAACTCAAATAAAGACAGCCGAGAACTGAAATATAAAATTAATATCCCATTGTTAATTTTATTTTCAGTAAATTACCAACTTTGGTTCAAACAGCATAAAATGTAATGAAAATACTGTTATATAATATACCGTAGAACTACTAATACATCAAATAATAAAGACTTTAATCCATATTAATATATATTGTTCCATGAAAGGATCATAGAAAATAATCACTTAATTTTACTTATTATATAAATACTTTTATTTTTCTAAATAACAAAAAATAATACTTTAATATTTTAAGTACTTTTTTTCCAGGACTTTTTTTCCCCATACAGTTTTTTTTTTTTTTTTTTTTTTTTTTTTAAATTTATTGGGGTGACAATTGTTAGTAAAATTACATAGATTTCAGGTGTGCAATTCTGTATCTTTGAGTAATGTATCACAACATTACAGGAATAAAAAAAACTGAAAATAATTTGCCATAATGCTATCAGCATTAGCCCATCAAGTTGAGGATATTTTGTTTATGTGAAGTCTGGGAGCTTTACTCGTAAAGCTCTGCATTTCTCCAATAGTGTGATGCAGTCGTAGCTTCACACTATTGCGGTTCCCAAGTTATCAAATGAATATATGTCATTTACTCATTCACTTACTAATTAATTAGCGATGAAGTGGCTATCAATGTGAGCATGGAGCTCTGTTAAATGCTGTGGCCAATTAAAAATTGGGATTTAGACATAGGTTTTCCCTCCAGATTCAGTCCCTAAAATACTGTAAGAAGTTGGGCATATGGAAATGTGGGAAATAAATATTCTAGGGAGAGAAATATCAGGAGCAAAGACATGTCAATAGGAGTAGTTGTGAGCTCTTTTTGGACTGTAATGTGCTCCAAAGAGAGAGTGGGTGTTGGTTGACATTTGGCCTTGGATAGCACATAAGGAATTTGTAAAGCAGCGTGAGGCCTTCATGCCTTAGTAGGTTTTGAAGAGAGGTGGAAAAACTGAGAGGAACAAAAGAAGCAAAGGGAAGGTTTTAAGCTCACGATATATTGGAATACAGGGTGATTCCAGAACTAAAGGACAAATGGCTATTCTTTTTTTCTTTTTGGTTCCTACAGCTAAGAATGAATCCAAGGATACCAACAATCTGTGTCAATAGGGGGTCAATTAGTCTGCATATTTATAAAGTAATGTTGTAATTTATTTTTTTAAAAAATTCACCAAACATGTGGAAAATGACTTTTTCAAATGTGTCTTACCTTGAAATTTTAAGTTTAGGTATGATGAACTGGCTCCGTATATTTCTAAAATGATGAAATTTATTCTCTAATGTTTTGAAAAATTAAACACTTTCTTTTAAACAGGCCAGAAGAGATTTTCTAGTGACGTGATGGAAACTTTAGTGGTGGTGTTAGCAAATCTGTTTGGGAGACTCTATCTTCCTCCCTGTGAGAAAAAGTTGAAAAAGAGATTTCCTCATTCAGTGGTAAGAAAAAAAAATATGTACCAAACCTTGTAATTTTGTGTAAAATCTTTCCATGATAACATACAATGCAATCATATTTTTCCAATAACAAAGTTTTGATGTCATTCACTAGAGTTATTTCTTCATCATGCTTCAGTCAGTTCTTGGGATATACAATGACTTCTCAGATGAGAAAAAGATTGAGATCTTATTTAAAAATGAAAATTTTATTCCTGGTAGAGCAATTTAGTAAGAGAGTAACATCAGATATTTTATTAGATTGAAGATGATCTCAAATACCACATTCAATGGCAAAATAATTGCCACAGTAACATTTATATTTGAAACAAGAAGATATGAATGTTCAGTTTAACAGCGATTTGAAAATATTGTTCTGGGAATTCTGCTCATTGCCAAATGGCAAGAAATAAAGCTATGACCTAACTATGGGAAAGTTAAACATGGTGAGCACGGAGCACAGTAGAGCAATTTAAAGCCGGGTTCCCGGACTCCTTCCCACTTCTACCACTTAGCACATAGGTAGCCTTGAGCAAATTTTTTTATCCAGGCCTTTTACCTATCTGCAAATTGGGAATCATAATAGTACCAACTTCAAAGGATCGCTGTGAAGATTAAATTCATTAATAGGTGCAAAGTACTTAAAATAGTGCTGAGCACAGAGGAAGCACTCAATAAATGTTAACTCTTATTTTAACAATTATTGTTATCTACAGATGCAATGACTGGCTACTGAAAAAGCCAAAAAGAATCAACAGAAAAGGATTACAATTAATGACAGTTTACTAAGTCTTCAAATGCAAAATAGATCTAACAAAATGTATAGCTTTCCATACAAAGGAAATGAAATGTAAAATAATTCCACCAATAGTAAAAAATGAAAATTAACAAGATAATATAGTTTACTTGTTAATATGGCAAAGATTACAATTAACAGTTACGTTGACAGGACTATAAATAGACATTATTTAAAAATATTCTTTAATGTGATGTTTTTACTTTTCGGAATTTATATACAAGTAAAAATGATGTAAAAATATTTTATTAGTTTTCTTCAGGCTGTTATAACCAAGTACCACAAACTGGGTGGCTTAAATAACTAAAATTTGCTGTCTCATAGTTTTGGAGGCCAAAAGTCCAGACAGGATTTGTTCCCTCCAAAGACTTGAGGGAATATCTGTTCCATGCCTCTCTCCTAGATTCTGTTGGTTTCCTGGCAATCTTTGGCATTTCTTGGCTAGTAGACGCATCATCCCAATTTCTACTCTCTTCTCTCTCTCTCTCTCTCTCTCTCTCTTTCTTTCTTTCTAATAGTTACATTCATCTGTCTCATTGTTCCTAGGTAATTCTAGATGAACTTCCCAAGGAATTTGCTGATGTGGTAAAGGAACACAATAACAGAATTGAAAAGAATTTTGGTTCCTTTCTCCTAACAATTTCTAAGTTGGCCGACATGAGAAAAGAATACCAACTACCTCTCTCAGAAATCGGTAAGATTGTGAACAGAATGTGAAGTCAATAAAAATAAATACAAATATTTTGAGATAAAACTAGCTTTACGAAATAAGGACAAAACTACCGAGGAAAGTAAACCCAGAAATTAGCATAATCCTTCAGACCTACACTGTGAAATTATGTACTGAAAACATATTATTTGGAATTAGCTAAACCATCATAGATTTGGTTTGACACTAAATGCTTAAAATATTTCTATATTTTTCTGGTGTTATTTTAAGTTAACAGACTATGCAATGGTCTAAATTTATTCGAAAATATCCTCTTTCCTATTGGTTCTATTTGTCTTTTAATAACTATTGATGCTCTTAACTAGTTAAACTTTCAAATCTGAATAACATTAGAAATATAAGAAAACTAATATTGGCATATTTATTAGTGGTCATCCGTATGTTATACTTTTTTGAGTATTATGGGGGACATTAAAGAAGTTAAGTCTTCGCCCAGGTCTTTGAGGGAAGGACAGGATAAGTAAAAAAGGAAAATACAAGGAAAATTCAGTAATGCATGCCAGATAAAGTAAAGGGATTAGAAGTAGAGAAAAGACTCAGTGCCCTAAGATGAAATGACAGGAGAGAGAGCTAAGAGGAAAAGGGAAGGTGGCAGAATTCTATTTTCCCCACTTCCAGAGGAAGCAAGGAAAAAAAATGGAGCACTAAGGGCTGATTTGTTTTATTCGTATGTCTGGATAGATTATTATATTGGGATGCTGAAGATTTATGAAGGACAGAGAAAATGGTCAGCTCATTTTACCATAGAAGGAGAAATTAGCTAATAATGAGTCAACTTTGTAGAAAAGGACCTAAATCTTCCCCGGCAATTTTCTACACTAGGGACTTGGAAGGGTGAATACAATTATCTTTCTTCTCTGTTTTCCTCTGAGATGATTTCTGTGGTAGACCGATTTAAAATCCCCCACCGGGGATGTCTGGGTCCTAATCTTGGGAACGTGTGAGTATGTACTGTTATGTAGTAAAGGGGGAACTAAGATCGCAGAGTAAATTAAATTTTCAAATCATCAAACCTTGAAATGGGGAGATTATCCTGAATTATCTGAGTGGACCTAAGGTAATCATAAGGACCCTTATAAATGAAGAGGGGAGGCAGAAGAATCAGTGTTAGAGAGATGTGATATGAGAAAGATTTGACCAATCATCTCTGGCTTTGAACATAAAAGAAGGCCACCTGCCAAAGGCTATATAGCAGCCCCTAGAAGCTGGGGAAGGCAAGGAATAGATTCTCTCCTAGAGCTTTCCAGAAATAACAAACACAGCTCTGCATACACCTTGGTTTTAGCCTATTGAGACCCATTTCAGACATCTGATTTCCAGAACTGTAAGATTACAAATTTGGATTGTATTAAAACACAAAGTTTTATGTTAAACCACAAAGTTGAATTGTTAAAAATTGCAGGGTTACTTATTAAAAATCCAAGTCATACATTTAATTTTGGGTGCTTCAGGGTCAGACATTAAATCCTTGTAGTTATCTCCTAAACTTGGGATCAACTGAGCAATTAGTACGGCAGTAATATGGATGAAGCTGAATTAGAAAACATGGTTCCTACTTTCAGTGAAATGCGTTTTAGAAAACATAGCCCTGGTGAAGCTGCATCTTCCTGTCCCCCAAATGAAACAGTAATGCTCCTTTCTTATAGGTTTTACCCTCTGAGTTACCGCACATAATAGAGAGAATACTAGAACGTATCTTCTTAGTAATCAGGTGGATCTGAAACTGAGATTGAAAGGCAAATAGAAAGAAAGGGACAGAAAGACAGAGGCAGACACAGAGAAGTGTGCACAGGAAAGGCAGAAATAGAGATGATAGATAGATAATAGATAGATAGATAGATAGATAGATAGATAGATAGATAGATAGATAGGTGATAGATAGGAGACATAGAGACAGGCAATCAGCGAGAGAGAAGTAGAGAGAAAAAAACAAAGAGATGAGACACAAATGTGGTAAGAAACACCGGAGAGAGATGGACAGAATTAGAAATAGAAATAGACAAAGAGAAAAACACATGGACAGAAAGACAGAAGAGAGACAGACATAGAAAGAGAGAGATTAACAAAGAGAAACAAATTAACAGAGACAGAAAAAAGAGACACAAAAATGCAGAGAAAGTGGAGAGTAAAAATGAACAAACTTGACAGACCAAGGGAGGCATAGAGAGCAACAGAAAAGAAGCAGTGAGTGATTCAAATGGAAACAATGAGACACACAAAAACAAGAGTGTTATTCTCAGAGAAAGAAGTTAGAGGAGAAAGGAAGGAAGAAATGGAGGAAAAGAGGCGGGAAGATGATAGATAGATGATTGATAGATAGATAGATAGATAGATAGATAGATAGATAGATAGATAGATAGATAGATAGAAAAGATAGATAACTATTTGATAGACAGATAAGATAGATAACTATTTGAGACGTACATGGCATTAGCTCCTTTTCCCAAATTCACCACTCAGGCCTAGGATGACATGAGTGAGCTCCACAAGACCTCGAAATGTCCCTCTATTTATTTTGCCTCTTGGTGAGTAAAGTAAGAATTCCTTCCCTTCTGTTGAAACATGAATATGAGAATTAGCATAAGAAAGTGGGCAATGATGTACGTTTTAACTTTATTGTGAGAAATTTTGCAGTTTTTGTAGCTCCATAGCATCTTGAACGGAATAATTGATAATAAAATTTGTTTTAAAGGACAGTTGGATTATGTTGGGTTTTGACTTGGGATTCTCAGATCCATTAGTGTCCATCGAAGCAAGTTTTCTGCTTTGTAAATAGTGTCTAATTTCTGAGAGGATAGATATGGAATTACCCAGTTGGACCAATTAATAGTTACAAATAATAGAACCACTAGCAAATGCCAGAATAATTTTAGTTTTAGAAGAAAGCCTTCCGAGTGATGATCCAGCAATACAATCCTTAAATTTTCATCTTAAATATTTTCCTTTAAGCAAATTTCAACAATTTGCCTAGCAATAATGGTATAAACACATATGATTTGTTTTAAATAATTGGTGTTTTATGGGAGAACCATTTTCAATTATTTTCTTATTTGATTTTCCAATTAATCTCTTATTAGACTTTTCAGGTAAAGAATATGAAGAGTCTGAATTGGTCTCTCATTTGATGCCTGGAACTGAGAGCAGAACTGCTGTTTCTCCATTTGCTTGCCTGTCAAATATAACTGATCAAGATTTATTTGATATTGATGTGGTAAATGATGTATGTAAATTTTGGTGTGAAACTCTTTTATCCTGTTAATCATTTAAGAAAAATAATTTTTACATGATTATAATACTAGCTAAGTGTCCAGTAAAACAAAGCCATCTTACTCTTATTTTATAATAGTAGTACTTTTCACTGAAGTGGAAAAATATATATATATATATATAATATGATATATATATAATATAGTGGTGTTATATATATATATACATAATATATATATAATATATATATATAATATAAAAAATGTATATATATAATATATTTTTTCTTTCATTAATTGGGTAGTTTTAAAATAGAAAAATTGAATTAAGTAAGGAAAAGAATGTGACTTTCTAGATTAACAATCCTGTATCAATTATCTCACTATGTGAATCACTATAGCATAAATCCTTCACACTCCAGGTGTGAACCGAGAGCAGCAACCTCAGTAACACCTGTCAGAAATGATGAATCTTGGGAGCTATCTCAGAACTACTGAGTTTAAAATGCCCATTAACATTGGAGAAGCACTGGTCTAACCCATCTGTGGGCAGTTTATGTTTGTCTTCATTTCTGTGATCCCCGCACCTAAAATTGATGTTTGGTACAGAATAGAAACTCAATAAATATATATCAAATTTTTAAAAATGAACACAAGAGCCACTTTGTTTACTGCCCCACATGTCTGGGAATAATGAGACTGCCTGTCTTACCTGGACCCATGACAGCTTATCCATGGCATGTTGATGGAAAATAAATTACAATGACTGTGATTATACCATTGACCAAAATAAGGTACTTTTATCTTGAAAGGAAAAAATAGATGTGTATGGGAAAAAACAAGCACTATCATGGTTATGTGTAGCTGATATATGTTCGTAAGCTCACAAATATTTTTTGGAAAAAATGATTTTTTTTTAAATTAAAGTTTATTGGGGTGACAATTGTTAGTAAAATTACATGGGTTTCAGGTGTACAATTCTGTAATACATCATCTATATATCACAATGAATTTTTAAAAAATATTTGTAGTATATTTCTAAGGTTGTAAAGTGACTATGTAACTTCATATTCTGAATAAATTAGAGGTAGCATTTTTGTGATTTCAAAAATAATTTTACTATTTTGGATATTGATCTTTTTACTGATTTTATTTGGTTATTTAAATTAAAGTTTGGAGAACCTTAATACACATAACATTTGACAATATTTCATTAAAATATATTGGGTTATTGTTTTAGCTAGCTGGATGTAATGAACCAAAGTAATCAAATTTTATAGTATATTAAGGCATATATGAAAAGAAAAATGCTCATGATCTAAAATGTCTGCATTCCTCAGGCTATGTTCCAAACAATTGATGTGAATGATAAAAATATTCCTATCCTTTGCTTGGAAAAACGTGATAAGAAAGGAAGGAAGTGTCCGCTGAATGGTTACGTGTTGAACTTCTACAAAACCGGTTCCCTGTCAGCACTTACTTTGGATAATTGGTAGGACCTTTTCTATTTTTAACTCTCTTTACAGACATAGGTATGCTTGTGTAATTGACATTTATTGTGCTGTGGCATTCTGATTTATAAAGATACTTTTAAGACAGCAATTTAAGAAGAGTCATGAAGATGCAGTTTACATGGAACTATTTTTAAAATGCTGTTTATTATTATTACTATTATTATTATTATCGACGTGAAGTTCACATAACATAAAATTAACCATATTAAAGTGAACAATTCAGTGACATTTGGTACTTTCATAATGCTGTGCAACAACCACCTCTATCTAGTTGCTAAATATTAACATTAAGCCCAAGGGAAAACTTGTGCCCGTTACGCCGTAACTCCCACTCCTTCCTTCTCCCAACCTCTGGCAACTACCAATCTGCTCTCTGTCTCTACGGATTGACCTAGTCTGAATATTTAAAGTAAATGGAATCATACAATTATGTGAACTTTTGTGTCTGACTTCTTTCACTATAACATCTCAGGTTGTAGCCTTATCAGTTCTTCACTCCTTTTTATAGCTGAATAATGTCCCATTGTATGTGTATATAC
The DNA here is from genome assembly GCF_004115265.2 of Rhinolophus ferrumequinum. NCBI lineage: Eukaryota > Metazoa > Chordata > Mammalia > Chiroptera > Rhinolophidae > Rhinolophus > Rhinolophus ferrumequinum. Next base: position 36,835,378 of record NC_046301.1, read on the forward strand.
AATTTATTTATCCAGGTGATGAACATTTGGGTTGTTTAAACTTTTGGTTATTGTGAATAGTGCTGCTAAGAACATGCATGTCAATTATATGTTTGAGTGCCTGTTTTCAATTCTTCTGGGTATATAGCTAGGAGAAGAATTGCTGGGTCATATAGTAACCTTGTATTTAATTTTTTAAGAAGCTGCTGAAATATTCTCCACAGCAGTTGAATTATTTAATATTGCCACCAGTAATGTACAAGGCTTCTAATTTCTCCATAACCACATAACACTTGTTATTTTCATATATATATATATATATACACATATACTTGTATATACATATATCCCATTCTAGTGGGTGTGAAATGATATATACCTCACTGTTGTTTTCATGTGCATTTCCCTAAACACTAATGCTGTTGAGCATCTTTTCATTATGAAAAGATGTATATATTTTTTGGGAAATGTCTATTCAAATTTTTTGCCCATTTTTAAATTGTATTGTTTTTCCTTTTGTTCTTGAGTTGTAGGCGATCTTTATATATTTTGGATACTAGACCTTTACCAAATATATGATTTGCAAATATTTTCTCCTTTTCTGTAAGTTATCTTTTCATTTTCTTCATAATGTCCCTTGATACACAAAAGTTTTTAATTTTGATGAAGTCCAACCAACCTGTTTTTTCTTCTGTTGCTTATATTAGGTTGGTGCAGAAGTAATTGCAGTTTGAAAGGTTAAAATCATTGAAAAAACCACAATTATTTTTGGACCAACCTAGTACTTCTGGTATCATATCTAAAAATCCATTCACAAATCCAAGGTCAGGAAGATTTGTCCTTATGTTTCTTCTAAGAGTGTTATAGTTTTGGCTCTTACATTTAGGTTGTTAATCCATTTTGAATACATTTTGATATATGAAATGAGATAAGATCCAATTTCATTCATTTGCATGTGGGTATACAGTTTTCCCAGCACCAGTTTTTGAATTCCTTCCCCATGGAATGGTCTTGGCACTTGATCAACTGACCATAGATGTATGGGTTTATTTCTGAACTCTCAGTTCTGTTCCATTAGTCTTTATGTCTATCCTTATGCCAGGACCACATTGTTTTGATTACTACATCTTTTGAAGTAAGAAGATGTGTGTCTTCAATTTTGTTCTTCGTGTTCAAAATTATTTTAGCTATTCAAAGTACTTTATAATTCCATATGAATTTGAGGATGGTATTTTCCATGTCTACAAAAAAGGCTGTGAAAATTTTGATAGGGATTGCAATGAATATGTAGATCACTTTGGGTAATATTTTCATCTTAACAATATTAAGTCTTTCAGTCCATAAACATAAAATGTTTTTCCATTTCTTAGGTCCTCTTTAATTTCTTTCAACAATGTTGTAGTTTTCAGTGTACAAGTCTTTAACCTCTTTGGTTAAATTTATTCCTAGGTATTTTATTTTTTGGATGCTACTGAAACTGGATTTTTTCCCATAATATCCTTTTCAGAAAGTAACTTGCTTGTGTATAGAAGCACAACTGATTTTTGAGTGTTGATCTTGTAGTCTACAACTTTTCAAACTTTATTTATTAGGTCTAATAGTTATTTTGTGGATTCTTCAGGGTTTTCTATATATGGGATCATGTCATCTGTGAATAGAGAATTTTACTTCTTTTCCAATTGGATATTTTATTTTATTTATTTTATTTTATTTTTACTTCTTACTTAACTGCTCTAGTAAAATATTTAATAGCAGTGGTATAAGCAGGCATCCATGTTTTTTTCCTGACCTTAGGAAATAGCTTTCAGTTTTTTAAAAATTATTTTGATGTTATTTGTGAGATTTTTCCATAAATGTCCTTTATCATGTTAAGGTAGTTCTTTTGTATTCCTAATTTGCTGGGTATTTTTTATCATAAAAGGACTTTTTTAAGTGCTTAGTGTACATTAACTGGGGTGATCATGTGGCTTTTTTCCTTCATTCTATTAACCTGATGTATTATGTTGATTGACTATCTTATGTTGATATTTTTTTTGCATTCCTGGGATAAGGCCTTGGATAAAGCCTAATAAATCATAGTGTATAATCTTTTAAATGTGTTGTTGGATTCAGTTTGCTGGTATTTGGTTAAGGAATTTTGCATCTACATTTATCAAGAATATTGGTCTGTAGTTTTCTTTTCTTGTAACGTCTTAGTCTGTAGTATGAGGGTAATATATGCCTCGTAGAATGAGTTAGGATGATTGATATTAATTCTTTAAATGTTTGGTAAAATTCACCAGTTAAAACAGCTGGTCTACACTTCTCTTTGCTGGGAAGTTTTTGATAACTGGTTACATTTCTTTACTTATTATAAGTTTTATGAGATTTTCTATTTCTTTTGAGTCAGTTTTGGTAATTTGTATATTTCTAGGAATTTATCCACTTAACCCAGATTATCTAATTTTTTGGTATAGAGTTAGTTGTTCATAGTACTCTTGTATAATTCATTTTGTTTCTATAGCATAGGTAGTAATGTCACCACTTTCATTTCTAGTTTTATTTATTTGCATCTTCTTTTTTTCTTTGTCAGTCTATGTAGAAATTTATCAATTTTGTTGACCTTTTCTGAGACCCAAACTTTGTTTCATTGATTCTCTTTATTGTTTCTCTATTCTCTATTTCATTCTCTATTCTTTATTTCTATCACCACACTGATCTTTTTTTATTTCCTTTCTTCTGCTAGCTTAAGTTTTAGATCATTCTTTTTCTGGTTCCTTAAGGTATAAAATTAGGTTGTTGATTTCAGAATTTTTATCTTTTTCAGTATAGGTATTAACTGGCATAAATTTCTTGTTCACACTGCTTTCTCTGTATGCCAATAAGTTTTGGTATGTAGTGCTTTTACTGTCATTTGTTTCTAAATGTTTTCTAATTTTCCTGTGACTTAATCTTTGACACATTGTGTGCTGTTTAACTTCCATATATTTGTCAATTTTCCAATTTTCCTTCTGTTAATGACTTGTAGCTTCATTTCATTGTGGCTTGAAAAGATACTTGATATGATTTCAGTAATTTTAAATACATTGAAACTTGTTTTACAGCTTAACATGATTTTTTCAGGCAAATGTTTGATACACACATGAGAAGAATGTGTATTCTATTGTTGTTGGGTATAATCATATAACTATGTCTGTTAAGTCTAGCTATTTATCATTTTGTTTAAGTCATTTATTTCCTCATTGATCTCTGCTCTGGATATTCTATCCATTATTGAAAGTGGGGTATCAAAGTCTTCAATTATTATTTTAGAACTGCCTCTCTTCAATTCTGTCAATGTTTGCCTCATATATTTGGAGGCTCTGTTGCTTGGGCTCCACATGTTTATAATCATTTCATATTCTACATGAATTAACCCTTTTATCAATGTATAATGTATTTTTTGTCTCTTATAATAATTTTTGACTTAAAGTCTGATATTAGTATAAGCCATCCCAGCTCTCTTATTTACTATTTGCATGGAATATCTTTTTCATCCTTTCACTCCCAATACCTTTGTGTTTTGAGACCTAAAGTAGGTCTCTTACAGACAGTATACCGTTGGATTCTGTTTATTTTTTATCTTTTCAGCCAGTCTTTATCTTTTCATTGGATAATTTAATACATTTACATTTAAAATAATTACCGATAACGAAGGAATTACTTTTGCTATGTTGGTATTTATTTTTTATATGTCTTATACCATTTGTTTTTTCTCCCTCAGGGATAGTTTCTGATAATTTTATCTCAATAGGCACACTTTCTTGTTTCTTTTCATGCTTCAAAATTTGTTTTGAGAACTATACATTTTGAATATTTTAATATGGTAATTCTGGAATTTTCTCCCTTTTAGGGTTTGTTGTTTTTGTTTCTAACTGCCCACCATAGCTGTTGTTTCATTTAGTGACTTTTCTAAACTGTTTTTATAAAGTCTGTATTCTTCATCATGTGTGATCTCTGAAGTTCTTATTTCTTTAGTTTGTGTACAGCCAGTGTATTGACAGAGATTTCTTTGAACACAAGAAGAGAAAGAGAGAGACAGGGAGGGAAGGCAGGATGGGGGGCAGAGAGAAAGAGAAAGAGCAGAAGGAGGAGGAGGAGGAGGTGGAGGAGGAGAAAGAGAAGAAAGAAGAGGAGGAGGAAGAGAAAAATGAAAAAAAAAGTCTCCCAGTCTTTACAGATTGGCTCTGTGCCAGGAAACTCCTTTCAGCACTTAGTCCATTTATAACTCAGGTTAAGAGATGCTTTACCCTGCATCTCTTTCTTGCACTAATCCTAGGGACAGCCAGAGGTGAAAGTTTAGGTCTTTTCTGAGCATATGTCCTGCCCTACGCATGAGTATGGCTTTCTAAATTACTCAATATATGTGAGTATTCTTTCCCAGATTTTTCTCAAAGATTTTCATTACTTAGGGTATTGATTCAAATATAACTTTTTGCCCAAAGCAGCTGCAAGTGGTTCCTTTGCCTTACCATTTTTCCTCCCATAGTGAGTTCTGCGCTAGGCAAAACACAGACAAGCACGTGCCTCACCTGAATCCTTTAGCCAGTTCCAGACAGCTTAAAAGGGACAGATAACACATTCCTTATTAATGAGGCTAGCTAGGGATCAAGGCCACACTGGGGACATAGGATGCTGTCTTCAGGACTGACCGTAAACTGGAAGGAGAGTAGGGAAAGGGCAAATAAAAATGTCACAAAGCTTTCCTACCTTGTCTAACCTTTTTCATGATTCGAGTTAAACCTTTGACTGTTTTCTGATAAAATTGATTCTGAGTTCTGATAAAATTGATTCTGACAGTTTTTGCTTGATTTTTCTTTTCTTTTTTTCCTGATGTTTCTATGGAGAGATGGGCCCTTGGAGCTGCCTACTCTGCCATTTTCAGTGATATCACATATATTTGGCACTGTTTTTAACATTTATGAAATACTTTACTTTGGTAATAATAATGTGCTACAATATAAATGCACTGCAAGTCACATATTTAGACAAATGATCAGCCTCTTTACTAGTTTAGTCAATTCAGGGCTAAAATGAGCATAGTAAAATACTGGATGCAAAGGATACAAACACTTCTCTGCAGTCTTTCCATATCTGTTTTTATTTTGTCTCTGGAAGAGCCAGCAATTCCATTGTTATTTATTATTTCCTTTACTGTAGATTGATAATACATCACAAATAAATGTATTCCTTTAACTGTTACTTCTTTATCTATAGGTTAAATATGGGCGATGCTTTTAATTTAATCAGAAGTTTCGCACTTGCTATTCAGTCTATCAGGTATAGTAAACATTTCTGCTTTTGAAGATCACATAACCATTAAGTACAAATAACAATGATAGTAACTTAAACGCTTAATCTTTTACAGGATTTCACTAAGTGAATTATGTGATGATGAAGATGACAACGTTGTGTTAGCATTTAAACAACTAAGTGACGAATTCAAGGAAAAACTTGGGGAAAAAATAGACTGATAATGTTAAATTTCACCTAGTACTGTGCTCCTAGAAAACAAAGATGGTCAAGAAATGGCCTGCCCTTTTGTGTTTCAGGAAACGGATTACTGCAAAGAACCACTCTTTTTTATATGACTTAGACTTGCAGAAGACCCCCTTGTATACCGATGCCAATCCTCAACACACCCTCCAAATTCCCAGTCTTTGTTTCATAAATGATTAGCTGTACTGTTTTCCCCTGAAGACCAATTTGGACAGGATATCAGCTAACATAACCAACTAGAGTCAGCTTTCTCCCCTCGCTACAGGTTCTAAACTTTAATCCTTAGGCTCCTCCTTAAAACTACCTGGAGGAACTCTCAGATCAACTGTCCAAATCTCAGATCAACCGTGACTGGGAATGTCAGCCAAAGACATTCCCAGATCAACTGTCCAATCACACTACACATTCACCTCATCCCCTCACACCTGATTATTTCTAGCCTTGTTTTCTCATCCCGATAAATTAAAAATCTTTCCTGGCTGATGTTCGAGACCTCTGAAAATCTCAGTCAGAGCGTTTCCCTGACTGCATTACCCAAGCCCCCCACCTTTCACTATTGCAATAGGCCTCTCCGCTCATTACAAGTCTTTTCAAATAAAGACTCTCATTATCAAAGTCCAGATTTGTTTTTGATTTGATTTTTATGCTGTGTGAAAGAGCTAAAATGCATTACCTAGCTAAAGTACAGTCCTCACCGTTTATTGACAACTTATAGAAAGATGTCCTGGTGAGGAAAGTTTTTATCGAAATTCTCATCAGGAACTCTAGCAACATTTTTCTCCTAAGAATTTTAGCTTCTATAATGGCTATGCCAAATGTCTCAAACAATTACTACTTAGGGCTTGAAATGTGATTTTTTTAAAAGATAGAAACTAAACCCAATTTACAGTGACATACATCATATACCATAGCAGTAAGTTGAAGTCATGAAGATGACTTTGGAAGTCTGAAATGTCATTGTGTGCTAAATGTCTTATATTATTCTTCCTATTAGACACCAGGTTCTGAGTACATTTTTCATTTTTCCTTGAGACCAGTAGAAACATAGGGAATTGGCTATAGGCTATTGAAAACTGTTTCGTGAGGAATAAAGCACCTCTATCAGCTTCACCAGTTCATCTACATTTATTGCATCTGTGTTCTTATTTCCCTGGCCTGACATCATTAATCACTGCTTTCTATGATCTCAGTTTTTGTATTGCCCCTTGCTTATGTTGGGAGCCCTCTTTTGTGGACTCATCCATCCCTATCTTTGCTTTTATTCTTGGCTAGACTGTGGCAGTAGTCTAGATTTCTCCCCAAATCTGACCTCAGTGAGTATTTTTCTTTTGCTGCGCCTAATTGACTGAATGTTGAGACACACAAGGTTCTAGGCTCTGCTGATGGCACAAAGCTAATAACTTCAAAAAGACTTTGATGTTGTTGTTAAGAAGTGAAGACAAATTCAATGGGCAAGTGGTTGATTAGGTACCAACATAACAAAAAAATGCCTTTATTAGAGTGATTATATCACACATACACACACACACACACACACACACACACACACACACACACCTAGTTTTACATCCAAGTCTCCTGCACATCTAAGTCTGAAAAGAATATATCTGACTGCATTTTGCTGTTTTATACCTTTATTTTCTTTGAAAGAATGTTCACTTTAGCTTTATAACATTTGTACAATTCTTGACAATTCTTCTAAGGGGCATGGCCACACACTGTGTTTTCTTTGGTCTCCCAAAGCATGCTAAGGACAGCCGTAAGCAGTCTCCTGTTGTAGGGACTTGATGGTTCCCATTTACATAAAATCTAGTTTAGTGCATTATATTTTCTTATGATTCCATTAAACACAATTTAATGAATTGTTGATTTAGATATTAAGTGAAAATCCAATCTCATAAATTTATCAATACAGTTTTCTTTGGCTTAGAAGAATTTTAAAGATAGAAAAGGAAACAAGATTCTGTAGTTTTGTTGCAAGGCTACTAACAATGCAAATTTATGACAAAAATCTAAATTTTGACATGTCTATAAAAGGAGTACACAGTCCTCCACAGCCTTCCCTTGATCTAGTAGTCTTCAGCATCCCCAGCACAGATGGCAAGCAGAGCTTTCTCATAATGCCCTGAAGCAAAATTCTGGAAAGAAAAATGTATTCGAAATAAAATGTCATAGTATTTCTAAAAAGAACCATAATTTCTCTGAACTACAGTATTAAAGACCCATGGGCCATTTGCTTTTCCAAAATTATTTACTTTTTCATTTAAACATTTAATATGTCCTGAGGACTATTCCCAGTGAAAGTTATTGAAAAATAATACCATAATTATAGTCAATAGAATGGGGATTATATAAAGTTGATTGAACTCTAATGTGTATTTATAAGAGGAACAACTTACAGTAGAATTAAATCTCCTCAACTTTAGAAAGGTGTCCTGATATTATTGCTATAAATCACTGCAGTGCCTGGAGAGCAGATTGACAATATGCCTTAAAAAGACATAAAAATCTTTATATTCATTAAGGTAGTAATTCTACTTTAAGAAATATATCCTAAGGAAATAATTATCAATTATCGATGAGCACAAAGATTTATGCTTAAAAATATACACCATAATATTATGTATAATAGTGAAAAATTAAAAATCAATACATAGTAAGCAGGATAGTTTATGGACCTTATAACTCATACAATAAAAATATTTAGTAAAATATATTAATGTGTATATTTATTTTTAAAAAAGACAAAGCACCTATGACAAATTTTATTACTGGTTATCTGTGGTGGAAAATTAGGGTAATTTTTGTCTTTTTTTTATGGTCATCTATAGTTAATAAGTTTTTCAAAATAATGATAGTAATAAATAAATGGAATTCTAAAGCCTATCTTTGTTAAAAATCAACTATCATATTCATGTTCTCTTATACAATGTCATGTAATTATAATTTACTGCTTTAAATCCATATAATAAAGTTGCATTAACATGTAAATATTAGATTTTGAGGTGGCTGTGATTATTTTGTACTAGAATTAGTTTATTGATTTAAAAAATGAGTAATGACACACATTTCTCAATGAGAAATATTTATCATCACTAAAAGTTTAGGGTTTTGAAGGTGATGTAAGGAGAGTTTTATCAAAGAAACAGGAGTAAGACTTAACTATTAAGTGGTCCATCAACTCTTCCTCTTAGAAAACTCTTTGGCTACCCAAAGACCTACAAGGCTTTCTAGTTTTTGTGGTATCTTGGTCTTTGGGTTGTCGAGTTGCTTCTGGATCACTCTTTCAATGAACAAAAAATCTGTGCAATTGAAAATTTCAGGGGGCCGGCCTGGTGGCTCAGGCGGTTAGAGTTCCGTGCTCCTAACTCCGAAGGCTGCCGGTTCGATTCCCACATGGGCCAGTGGGCTCTCAACCACAAGGTTGCCAGTTCAATTCCTCAAGTCCCGCAAGGGATGGTGGGCTCCGCCCCCTGCAACTAAGATTGAACATGGCACCTTGAGCTGAGCTGCCGCTGAGCTCCCGGATGGCTCAAGGTTGCCGGTTCAACTCCCGCAAGGGCTGGTGGGCTATGCCCCCTGCAACTAGCTACGGCAACTGGACCTGGAGCTGAGCTGCGCCCGAGACAACTAACACTGAAAGGACAACAACTTGAAGCTGAACGGCACCCTCCACAACTAAGATTGAAAGGACAACAACTTGACTTGGAAAACAGGCCTGGAAATACACACTGTTCCCCAATAAAGTCCTGTTCCCCTTCCCCAATAAAATCTTTAAAAAAAAATTTCAATGGAAAACAATGTGAGCAAGGTAACAGAATAGGTATGTGAGAAACAGAAGTTGAGATACAGTCTCAGGGCCTCGTGTTTCCTTTAATGCTGTACTGGTGCCATCTTGAAATTCTTTATAATTTTCTTTTCTTTCTTTTTTTTTTTTTGTAAAAGGGATCAAGCATTTTCACAGGTGGTTCTATGTAGTCTGATAATTCTTTGCTAGGTTTTATCAAAATCCAAGGTAAAGTTTAGACATATTGGAATGATGAAACTGGCTTGTTTACTTCTGAATCATTGTTCTTTGCCCTTCAAAGGCTAAAGGGACAGGGATACATAGAATTTGACGTAAGTATCTATGTTAAATTCATCTAAATTGATTGGCTACCTCTCCTTCTCTGACAATATGAGAGGACAGGTGAACTGATCTAAGAAGCCTCTTCACAGTTGAGGTGGTCTTGTTGCAAAATGTATTTTTCTCAATGCTGATCATACTTCAGAATATAGTTTGTAAAGAGCAATTACACAATTAGAGGATTGTGGGGACAGAGCCCCAAAAAGCAGTTTCCAGGCTCTCGGCCTCACATAGAAAGGTGCTGGCTCAGGTAGTAAATGGCCATCAACTGTGATCAAACGGCCATCAGCTGTGGCTAGTTGGCCGTCAGCTGTAACCAGTGAGCCATTGGCCACGAATATAACTGCTGTGGTTACACTAGAAGCAAATGGGGGCTAGCAAGAAGATGGTGGCTGAGCCTGCAAGCGGCACAGTGAGGGTTGAGAATTATGTTGCTCCTGGTCCCTGTGTCTCCAACCCAGCAGCCAGTGAGAGTATAGTGGTATGACTCCCCTACCTATGGCTCCGTGGGTGTCCCTTTTTGGCCTAGCCATATCCTGCGTTTTTGTGTGGGGAGTGGGACCAGAGACCCCGCCGGACACCCCGCACGACACTTGGCGTAGTCGGCAGGATCCCCCGCATGACACCCCGCAGGCCGCCCTGCACGACACATGGCGCAGCGAGCAGGGTCCCCTGCATGACACATGGCGCAGCGAGCAGGGTACGGTGTCGGCCAAAGCTCTCTGAAGGGCGGTGGAGCAGTTTGTACCTATGAACACTCAGTCTCAGGAAGACCAGGAGGAGCAGCTGCCTGAGAGCTGGACCCCCGTGGAGGGGTGGGAAGACGTGGACGATTCCCCAACCAGCAGAGGCTGGAGAAAGCGAAGGTCCTTGCGGCCCTGTGAGCTGGGAAGTGCTTGCTGAGGCAGCCCGGATACAGGACTTGTAGTCCCAGGAGGAAACGCCTGCTTAGTCTTCCATGGGAGATGAGGGTGAGGTCAAGGTCATCCCTCACCCCCAGGACAGCCCTGGCAAACGACTATGGACTATGGGGAATTGCCTTCCATCCCTAATTTAATGGACCACTTGACTGTTTGGGAACGTACCACCATGTAGTGGAACTGGCGGATATTTGCTTTTGTGTCTTGACCGGCCGCCATCGAGAATATGTAAGCACCTTGACTGTGAGCTGCTGTTGTTCCAGCACGGTACCCTGAGAGGCCCAGAGAGAGTGGCAGTGCCCTGAGAGCCCTGGCTATGTCCAGGGAGTCTGGCTGTGCCCAGAGAGAGTGGCAGTGCCCTGAGAAGCCCTGGCTGAGTCCAGGAAGTCTGGCTGTGCCCAGAGAGAGTGGCAGTGCCCTAAGAGGACCTCGCTGTGTCCGGGGAGACTAGTGGTACCCTAAGAAGTCCAGGAAGTCTGGCTGTGCCCAGAAGTACTGGTGGTGCCCTGAGAAACCCTGGCTGTGCCCGGGGAGACTAGCGGTACCCCAAGAAACCCAGGAAGTCTGGCTGTGCCCAGAAGTACTGGTGGTGCCCTGAGAAACCCTGGCTGTGACCAGAGAGCTTGGCTGTGTCCAGGAAATAACATTCACCTCCAAGCTCCTCGCACAGGGCCCCTCACGGAAGACGCTTGTCGTGTAGATTGTGAGGCGAGACCCTGTAGGGGTGGAGTGTGGGGACAGAGCCCCAAAAAGCAGTTTCCAGGCTCTCGGCCTCACATAGAAAGGTGCTGGCTCAGGTAGTAAATGGCCATCGACTGTGATCAAACGGCCAGCAGCTGTGGCTAGTTGGCCGTCAGCTGTAACCAGTGAGCCATTGGCCATGAATATAACTGCCGTGGCTACGCTAGCAAAAAATGGGAGCTAGCAAGTGATGGTGGCTGAGCCTGCAAGCGGCACAGTGAGGGTTGAGAATTGTGTGGCTCCTGGTTCCTGTGTCTCCAACCCAGCCGCCAGCGAGAGTATAGTGGTGTGACTCCCCTACTTATGGCTCCGTAGGTGTTCCTTTTTGGCCTAGCCATGTCCTGTGTTCTTATGTGGGGAGTGGGAGCTGAGACACTGCAGGCCGCCCCGCATGACAAGGATGAATGGTTTACATGACTACATCCATGATTTTTGCTTAAAACACATGAAAGAGGAATAAGTTCTGTCACTGACGCGAAGGATTTCCTGTTAGCACTATTGATGCCCCCGACTGAAGGAGATTATCACCCACGTCAGAACATTTAACTTTTCAGATTCTAACATGAAGTCTTTTAAATTAAAGCTGTTATTTCATTTTCCAATAGGACAAACTATGGGTCAAAATAAATCATGTGTGGGAGACTTACTTTGATATCATGAAATAGGGATTTTCCATATCTCTCTTTGTATCGTTTCCTTATGGTCATCAGGTCTATTTCACTTCTGGCAATTAGAATCCTGATTACGGTTTTATTATGGAAACCAAAGTCCTAAAATATATAGAAAAGGGGGGAGGGAGGAGCGAGGAATTAGAAAAATCGTACCTTACAGTTAATCTTTCTAAAATAGACTCATCCCCTTTTTGGTAGCAATTTGCTCTTTCTCCTGTATCTCTCAGACACTGGCAGCGCCATCTGGTGATGGTGGGGTGGGGGGGTGTCCAAGTCACATTCTGAGAGTTATCCGTCTCTTACTGTGTATATACAATGAAACATTTTACCTATTTTACTTCTTAAATGTTCTGTAATCTCTATTTCCAGTGTCACTGAATTGCTGCTGGCCCTTATCATCATTTCTTTCACCCTGATTCTGCAATAGTTGCTTCTTCTTCCATAAAACTTCGTGTGTGAGCAGGGAGAGGTTGTGGGAAGGAGTGGGGGAGTAGGAGAGGATTCTGAACTCTGTTAGATGAATACTGATATATCTAAGACAACAATTACATTTTTATTTTTTCGTGTTTATTATTGAAGATTATAAAAATTCCAAGTACTTGAAATATTTGCTGATTGAAACTCAAATACTGAAAAATTTACATCCAACAATTTCTGTGTACTAGCTCCAGAAAGAACACTGCTTCATGAATAAATTTCAAATCGTCTTTTCTGGTGGAGTACTAGTGACATCCAGTGGCTGGTAAGCATAAATTAACATTTGATATTTGAATATTTGTCTGTAGACTCACTAAAAAGCTTTCCATTATTTGACGTGATTAAAATGAATGATCTAACCAAGTTTCCATATTTAAGTTGTATATCATTCACTTACAGTCCACTGGAGAAAAACACAGAGATTTTCTGTGGTCAGGAGTGGTGAAAACACCACCAATATTTTACATTTGAAGGCCTCAGATATCAAAAGTTTGATTTCTTAAATATACAAGTCTCCTCTTTACCTCCAAACCATTTGTGAGCACACACAACTTCCTCTTGCATTGCAACACACACAACAGGGATACAATTTTTACTTGTTAGAATAAGTAGCCCTCATTTGGGCATAATTGGAATCAGAGTAATTGTGATCATTTTCCCATGGTCACTAGTAAGGGAAGCTTTATTCTGTTGTTTGAGAAGAAAACTGTTGAAATCATTCAGCAGCATTGCCCAATACAATGTTTTAAATATATATTTTTTAATTAAATCAACCTTTTTTGTTTGGAAATAAAAGAAGAAAAACAGCAGACAGTGAGCATTGATCTGCCTTCTGTGTTCAGAGAATACATAGGTTCTTGTACATAAATAAAAAATACTCTTTACACAACATATATAACAGAAGTATTCTTGATAATTGCATAGTATCCAAACATGCTGGCTACTTTTACAAAGTTTGTAAAAATTTCTTTGCAGACACTCTGATGATTAAATTTACTGTACTAGTGAAATGTTTTTAATAATTTTCGTTGAGTTTTCAAGGCTATAACATGTGTATAATGATTTGTATCAGATCTTTCCTTTTTCTCAAAGTTTTGTGCACATTATGGATAAAGTGTGAATTGTCTTAGGCATTTAAGTGTTTGTTTTTTAAAAAATGAATGTACCAAAGGATGTAAGACAGACTATCATGCTAGACTATTAAAAACGTTCTGATTTAGCTACAAAAATAGATTTAGAGTTTATGGTTGTCTAGATATCTCCTTTTAAGTATTTTGAAAATAACACTTTATGCTTAAAAATAACCACTGATATTATTTTCTGTTGTAAAACTGCAGGAATGTAACAATTTCTTACGGACAGTTTGTAATGTTTTGACATTTTTTTGCTTGATGCCATATGTTTTGTACATAAATATGAAGTGGAGTCTTTGACAAGATAGGGAAGCGTTTGGATTTACCAGTTTCTTCAGTTGCTAAGAAACACTAAAGCACATGGAGGAGATAGGCCCCAAGGAATCATACTTCTTTTTTACCTCAATTTGATACAGAAAGCAGAACGTTATTTTTATTTATTTATTTATTTATTTATTTATTTATTTATTATTTTTTTTAGTAGCCAAATTTTTTTTAATTAAATTTATTGGGTGACAATTGTTAGTAAAATTACATAGATTTCAGGTGTGCGATTCTGTATCACATCATCTATAAATTACATTATGTGTTCACCATCCAGAGTCAAGCAGAACGTTATTTTTATTTAATGAGTCTCATTTTGGTGTATAACATGAGCGTATTTTCTTTTAAATGCACATTTGCATACAAGTGCAAAACTGAAAATCATATTTAAATAATGGAAGCAAAACTAGTCTTTTAAGAGAGTAGAGATGATTTCTGGAGAAATTTAAAAAATATGTGGGCAGTACTTACATGGATTGCATTGTATAGTCTATAAGCAAAATAAGCTGGTTTGTCTCGAACACAGAGCACTAGCAAAAAATCAGAGAGAAAAGAAGAAAGTTTGAGTGACAATATATATATTTTTAAAATTTGAGAAACAATGAAAATTATTATTTTTTCTGTTACACTCCTTAAAGAGTGATACTTTTTGAGTCCTATGTGAGATCTCCCTCATTGTACATTTATTAAAATTTTAACATTTAGAACAGTAGTAAAACCATAACTTATAGAAAGATACAAAGCAACAATATTAAAATGTTTCATTAAGGTTTTCATTTATCTGTACCTCTTGGACCTCTCTTAATTCCTTCATATTGCCCAATGAAGAAAAATGTGTCCTTTTTATTTGAAAATTAAATAGAGCTTCAAAGAGACCCAGGTTATCAACACTATTATAGATTTTTATTATTGTAGGATTCAATGTGACGTGGTCTTGTGTAAATGGTTCATCTTCCCAAACACTATTTTTAATCCTTTGCAGACTTGTGAGTAAACCTGAGGTCTCTTAAGGAGAAATTTTATGGACCTTAACTGGCCTGTCCCAGTGTTAGAAATCATCTAATCAAAACCACTATAGCATTAGAACAGCCTGGAGCCTAGTCAATAGTTGTCCTTGACGAAAGTCAGTTGGTGATTGTAGACATTCAATAATGTTTATTTAAATAAGTAAATAAATTAATGAATGAGTAGTGTATATAGGCTATAACTTCTAGGTGAAATAAAAATCATCATAACAGTGTTTTGTCTATAGTTCCAGTGATTCTTTTAGATGGTGAGACCATGCCTTGATCTTTTCTTTTTGTTTATAACTATGAACTCCATAAGCACTCTTGAGTTGCTGCTAGAGTATAAGTGCCTTAAGGATAGGGACTTCCATTGTTGTTTTTGTTGTTTTACTGTCCCATCTGCAGTGCCTACATCAATGACCCAAACCGTAAATACTCAATAAATGTTTATTGAATGAATGAACGAATCCCTTAAATTGTTTTCTGGTATTTCTGATGTCCACTATTTCTTTCTCCTGCCCACTGCTTTGTTTGTGGCTGTGGTCTAGAGTGGAAAGAGAGCAATCTTGAGGTTCAGATGACGTGGATGCTAATCGTAACTTTGTTGCTAATTAGTTGATAGACTTTGGAGGAGTCACTTAATGTCCAAGGCTGTGTCTGTAAAATGAGGAGTTTTGATGTGACGTATAATTATTAAATTATGTTGAGAATTTGCTGAAATATATGCACCTTATTCTCAGAAAAATATACAGACAAATATTTATATTTTGCATACTATTTTAAGGGATTTCATAGAACCCTTTGTATGGAATCCTAGGTTAAAACTCCTTTACAAAACAAACTATAAAAATTCTGTTATCTCTCAGCTCCCATGCACACGTGTGTTTGTGCCATTCTAGGATTAGAAAAATCACAATATCAATTTGTTCAACAAACATCTGAGTGATTATTTGATGCATGTCGACTAAGAGGATATTTCACAATGACCCCTCGTTTGTACTCCCTGCAATGGATGCTGTCAAGTCAGAGCACAGCAGAGGTAAAGCATGGGTAGTTTAATAGTAGTTTTTGCGGATAGCTACCACTGTTTTCCCCTTAATGGAGGGACACATTTTCTTAATTAGGAAGAATATACTTCTCTCACAATAGCCTGCAGAAATTACTACTAAAGTAACAACTTGGTAAATCTTTTTTTATAATAAGAATTAATCCTAAAGGTGAATTTATTAGAGTTGGTGATAAAAGACAAACAAACAAACAAACAAAAAACCTCTTTTCCTTGTGGAGAACAGGAACCCATATTGCCAGCGTTTATCTGCTCTTTAACAAGGGAATGGAAGTCAGTATATATATAAAATGAATTTAAACGTGTGAGATCCCAATTACCTGAGAGAGAGCATCTGAGAATCCAATGTTTCCTAGTAAGTAACTTGAACCAGCGATTAGAGAAGGGTGTTAGTTCATTAAAGTTATCGGTTGCCAGTTTAGTGCATTGTATGGTGTACTTTTCCTCTCTAGAGTTTACATCCCGTCTAAGTAATTAAATTCAGGGGGAAGTGACTCAATCAAGAGCATATCATGCATCTTTAATATAATCAGAGTCAATCAGCATTTGTTGTAGAATAAAAGGTCTGCTGTTCACTAAATAACTTATTACTTACCTATTGCAACTAGCAGCTCTTGAAAGTATCCATCATAACATTCATTAATGGCATCTACTATGTCTTGCCCAGAAATATTTTGAAATTCCTGGAAGACTTTAACAAAGTGATATAATTCAATGGAAGTTTTGTAAATATTATAAATTAAAAATATAAACATTGATCAGATTGTGTACACAGTGCAAGTAAATAAAGTGTAGGGGTGGAGGTGAGGGTGAAGTAGGCAATCTGTAAAAAAAATTTTATAGATTTTTATGTGTTTTACATAGGTAGAAAAAAGAATTAAAAGAATAAGCGAAACTGAAAGGTTCAGCATGGAGAAAATCAAACAAAGTGCAAACTAATATGAGCGCATATCTAAGACCACCAACAAGGCAGCTTCACATAAATCATGACGTCAATACTAGTGATCTTGATTCCGTATGGACTGATTAAGCTATTTTCACTTTATTCTTCTCAAGACAACATAAAATATGCCCAATAGTAAATAGTTAATATATTTGAGTAAGTTCTCCATCAAAAACAGAGATGGTTTAAAAAGTTTCAGTATTTAAAGGTTATATAAATTCAGTTATTGGAAAAACTAAATGTCTGTATAAACATCATTCAAAATTAGTACCTTTGAAATAACTGGCTTTCCTCTATTTATATGTAATATTTCCCCCCACCCCACTATGTTTTTCCAGTTAACTACTTACTTTGTATTATTCAATCAATTAGGTATCTGAAAAGAAACCTGATGAATAATTACCCAGCCACAGCTGCTGATAACTCTTGTTGCACAGGATCATTTGTAGCATGGTTTTGTGTTCCCCTGTCTTCTGTTGACAGGCTTCCCACAGGACCTGAAACATCATACATGCAGGAAGTAGCACCATGACCATCCCAGACCAGTTTAACAAAGGTTCTTTACAGTCATTTTGAGAGCTGGTTCTAGTTACCATTGCATCCTGAGCAGCCATAGCAGGGTCTGTATATCCTTCCTCTCTGGTTACCTGTAAAATAAGCACAGGTTTTCCTTTGTAACTGTTCTTAATTGACAACCCATATAGAAACATTAGGACAAAAATCTTTGAATCACCAAACACAGTGGTAATTCCTAAGAAATTTCTACCATTATTTAGAGCTAGATAGTCTACATATATTGTATACTCTATGAAAATGTCTTTTTTTTCTTTTTTTTTAATGTGGGTTCTTTTTGTTTTATTTTTTCTTTTAATCAGTGGTGTTATTTCAAGATGTTGAAATGTTTTTCTCTTTTTCAAATCTCTGTGCAGTATTTTCTCCCCCATCAAAAAGATCCTCTGTGTAGTATCTTCATTCCCATCCACTGACTGGCAGTAAGTCGTAGAGATAGGATTTAACATTATTAGAATGAAAATGCAGACAGAAAGAATGATTATTATTCAATCTGTGACTTATAAAATGGCAGATATGCAAAAATAAAATAGTCATGAAATCCAGATTTTGTGGAATGATTATAGTTTGTAAATCTGTTTTAGCCCCATTCCTTTATCATATAAAGAATAGACATGGCCAAATTGACCTAAGAAATGTCCATTCAAACAGTAGAAGGAGGGCTAACCAATGCACGACCCTCTAGTTCCCAAGGATTATGAAGACAAGAGGGGAGAAAGAGGTAGAAGAGACATGTGATCAATTTATTTAACTTTTCCTTTGGGCCAAGATCTGGAGGGTAGGCTTTACGTATCAAATTCTGTTTAGACAACATTGAGAATAAAGTGGTTTCTGATCCTGTCATGTTTTTAGACTGGAAATAGCCCTATTGCAATGAACTCAGTACTAAGCAAGACTGGGCAGAGGGAAGTCCTGAATATAACTCTCCTGAGTTAATCTCAATCCCTAAGTAGCATAAATGGGCCCCGAATTTCTTATCTGCTTCTGATGGAGGCATTGGTATGGTAGCTGAGAACGTAGTTGGGGAGCTTGACTGATGGAATTGTTTATGACGATGGCAGGGACAAATTGTTTCAGTAGCCAAGGGCTACAAGGTAGACCATGTTAGCTGGAATTGTGAGAGACACAGCTAGTCCTTAGTGGGATTCTTCAGCTCCAGTGAGGGCAAAGGTGAGGATAAACCATAATGAAAGGTTACTTGGCTCTGACCAAATGGAGACAGAAAAAGGATCATAAATTCACCAGCTATATGGTTTGACAGCTGACACTGAGAAATGCTCATATCCTGAACACCTATACCTTATATGTTACATGTCCAGATTTGCCTAGAGTGGTCATGATGAGCAAGGATGCAGAAAATTATCTTGATGACCTGAGCACACCATCACTCCTCTGTTCCCAAGACATCTCATAAACTACACATATACACGCTTCTCCACCAAGTGCCCTCGTAGAGAGAAAGACAGGGCAGGGCCAGAAATCTGACAGTTGACTTTTTAACTCAATAAACATATAAATGAGATTGACATGCACACTCACATTGACTGTTCCACATAGAATATGGATTAAATTTGCCATATTAGATTAAATATTAGTTTTTTTTCCTTCCTAATCAAAAACTAGAGGCATATGAGAAAGATCAATATATTAATAGAGAAATAAACTATGTTTTCTTGTGAGTAAATATGTAGCCCTGGAAAATTTAATAAGTTTAACCGTAACTCAGAAGTTGTGTATCATCTAAAGGTGTACAGCTAAGGGAAAATTAATATAAGCCTATCAGACATATTTCTTCTGCTTTCATTTCATTTGCTTAAAATATCAGGTGACTGAGAATGCACACATGGGATTCTTATTTTTAAAATATGTTTATGTTTATATTTATATTTATATACTCATATTTATATATATTACATATACGAGTATGACAAAGAAGTAAAAGACAACATTTAGAGTGAACATAATTTTATTGAGTGGTTGGATTATGGGTGTTATTTTCAAATTACAGAGGTGTTGAGGTGCAGGGACCTTAGTGGTTGTATTTTTTTTGCCCATTGAAGATAAAAAAATAAATGAGCTTACATGTATAAAGTGAATTACCTAAGATTTGATTGTTAGAAAGGATGATTATTTGATTTCAGTGCTATTTCTGTCCCTGAGATTCGGTTACTATACTCCTAACTTAAAGAACTCATTATTTTCAGATAGTCTTCTCTGGTCACTATCTTATGCAGGTTTTAATTTAAAGCAACAACTGACTGAAAGTAATTAATATCCTATATCTTCTATGGATATATGCCATTTATTTAATAACACAATCTTATCATGATAATTCTTAGTCTTCATCTTATTTGACCTATTGGTAAGATTTGAACCAATTGATCACTCCTCCTTACTACACATTCATCACTGGGCTTCCAGGATCCTGAACTCTCTTTTTCTTTCTACTTCATTGGTTGGTCCTTCTCAATCTTGTGTATTGGTTCCCTTTTACTTTTCAATCTCTTAATACTGGAAAGTCATAAAATTTACTCTTTGGTCTTATTCTTGTCCGTATCTACAACCCTTCCCTTGTTAATCTTAACCATGTGTGTGGCTTTAAATCATTCGTGTTTGCTTAGTGTATCCAATCAAACTATATAGCTAAGTCAACATGTACCCTTGCAAAGTTTGTGAGAACTATTTAACATTTTTCTGCAGTTCTGTGTATCTGAAATTTTTTTTTGAAAAAAAGAGATTTTTGGACATTTAACTTGAAATGGTGCCCATCTATGTACTTCTTTGTGAAGTTAAGAGCACTTAATGCAGACTAGTAAATTAAAATAATGTGAATAAGTAAGTTTGTGATTTAGCTTTTTCCACCAAGGCAGAATCAAGCTGATTTTGGCATATAAACAGCCTAAAATAGCAGCTAGCCATGTGTAATTGATGTGTATGCCAGAGAAATGGCATAAATGAGTACAGAATTGGCAAAATAAAAATGTGGCAGGAAGAAATTAAGAAAATTAAAATCTAGCTGAAAATATGTGGAGCAGTAAATAGACTGCAGATATCACTGAAAGCTGTTGGCAATAACATTCCCAAAGTCCTCACTGGACTAGGCTGAGAAACTGTCGTAAGGAGAATCCTGACAGCCAAGACGAGGAGGAAGCATCCACTTGGGTGGGTTCCATTTTTTTCTTTTTGTGAAAACATTTATCATCTCCAGGGTGATTTGCACATATTGATTAATTAATCTCAAAGTGACTAATTTTTCATTCTTTGACAGATAATTAGATCTTCTGTAAATCTAGTTTAATAAAAGCACACAGGAAACATTGTAAGACAGTTTTAATGATTGGCATTCGTTTTCAAGAAGAATGTGTTCTGGCTGAGTTGTTTCCTTATTAGAAATAGCACGGGAGGAAAATAGTTTATAGATTAAGTGAAAGATTTTCTCTCCCAGAAAATATGACAGTAATTTTCAACACTTTCCATTTCATGAATACCTTAAGGCTTCAGTGCTCTAATTCCCTCAGTCTCTATTAATTCACAAAAAGAGGTGTATCTTAATTTTCATGATATGAAAAAGATGAAAGTCATGGACAGTCTTTCCTTTGATTCAGAAAGTGACCATGCTGAGGGAGGTAGAGACTGTAATTATGACAATTGAAGAACTTTAGAATATTTGTGCTGGGAGGGCATTGAGAGAAGAATGGGTTCACATACTTTAATTTATAGATTGAATCTCTCTAATCTGAATCACAAGAAGGTTAAATGATAAATCTAAGGACATGCAACTGACTTATGGCAGAGCCAAGAGAAGCAGATATATAAATATATACCTTGTGTTACAGAGACTAGATAGATAGATAGATAAATAGATAGATAGATAGATAGATAGATAGATAGATAGATAGATAGATAGATAGATAGATAGATAGATGCAGAGAGAATCATAATGCAAAATAGAGGGCAGAAGAGATTTGGTTATATTGCAGCACCCCTCAGTTGTTCGGTTGGAACTCATCAGCTCTAAATTTCACAACCCTTTAGGAAGTAATTCCGAAATATATAGATAGATTCTCTCTGAGATGGTGTACAACACAGATAGGTCAGGAGAAGTGATGCACTTTTTCAATTACCTAATTCAACTTTACTCGTATATCTTTTTTCCAATCTTCTAAATGTACTGATCCAAATCCTAAGTCAGGAGTTCCATACTGAACCCTTAGTGTAGAAGTCAGGAGTCAATTGGAAATCTTCAAAATATTTAAAAACTTAAGATAAATTATACATTTTAGTAAGAAGTATGAATTATCATGGGACGTTTGATTTTCAAAAAGATTATTATTATTAAAGGAGATTATACAAAGATGTATCTTTTTATAAGTTTTTTACTTCAGTTTTCTATTATGAGTAATTTCTATGAAATTTCTATGTATTTTTTACTTGTAAAATGTGTTTTAAATTTTAAGGGAAATGTACTGTGAAACTTAATAAGTATATAATCTTTCAGGAAACCTTATTAATTTTCCTTGGCTCCTAATAAAATCTAGGTCTCTATTCAGCCTCATTTTTCATATTCTGTGAAAGGAAAATTTTCCTATACTGACAAGCTATTTCCAGGGTAAACACACAAGTACACACTTAAGGTTCGAACTCTAGAAATTGAACTTGAGAAGTTATACTTTAACCTGTAAAGTCGTAATACAAATTAGGTGAAACCCAGTGATGAAATAAATTGTTGTGTGTTATTTGAAAATATGTATGCGTGTACAGATAGTATTATATGTACAAATACACAGGCTCGCTTACAGACTCTGTCAATAATAAAGCATTATTTTTTAATTTCAGGAAAAAGGAACTCCAATTATGAATAAGATCGATTGCCCTATTACATCAAGGGAGAACATTGTTCATTGATTTCCCCTTCTGATTTATTTTTCTTATGTTTAATTTTCAGAAGTGTGTTTTATTTTCTGAAATACAAGAATGTTTGCTTTATAAAAATATACTGTGATCTTGATTCTTAGATATCAGTTACTTTTAGGTGGTTTATAGCTCAACCTTTAAAAAGGTGCAGAGATTCCAAGAGGTTATTTGTGTATTGGTCATTGACGCTGTACCAAATGAAGTAGAACTGTAGTGAAATCAAATGGCATTGGATGTAGGAGTAATTAAATTGAATTGGAGGTATAGTGTAATTAGGTGTATTTTTATATTAGCCCTCTCATTCAGTAGTAGATGTGTCATGCTGGGCAAGTCAATTAACCTCTGGGCTTCAGTTTCCTCATCTCTCCAAGGAAGGGACATAGCCAGTTGGGTTCTCTGAGAAGCTGACTCTGAGATGAGATCAGCATGCATCTTGTTTAATATGGAATGTGCTTGAAACCAACACTTATGGGAAAGAGAAGAGAAGCAGAATTTGGCAGAAGGAGAAGCTGGACTGTGATACAGTCCTAATGGAAAGCAAAGTAGTCCTAATAAAATACATTTTCCCCCCACTAGATAACATATTTTCTTCAATAATTAAATAAACTTTTATTTCGATATTAAGAAAATAAAGACTTGTTTGTTAATAGAATGCAGCTCATGGACTTACAATGAGACTATTTGCTTAACTTCTTTATTAGGAGTAATACATATATCAACATGAATTTCTAAACTGGAAAGTATTGTTTTAATTTATATTATATAGCATCATTATATGAAAATTTAAAAATAATGACCCTTATAAATAGAGAAAGTGTTTTAGTTGAAATTAATCTCATAACATTTAAAAGTTAGAAAATGTTCCATTAGCATGTTAAGTGAGATTAATTTTAAATATTAATAATTTTTTGAAACATTTTTCCTATAATGACTTCAACTTCTCTTACAAATTAAAACAAGCTGATTTCTACAATTTACACAGAATTTCAAGTTGGACTATAAAAAAAACAAACTACTCTCAGATTTTTTTTTTATATTCATGTAAGTGGCAGTAATATAATAGTTGGAATAATAAACTGATGTTATAATCCTAGAGAGTAGAACCCTTAGAATAGAACTTAATTAATTGAGATTGGTGATATGGGCAGTTTATGAACTATGCAACCAAACTATGCAAATCCAAATCAAACCAAATCAAAACCAAACACAATAAAGGAAATTCTTGATTTTGCTTTTAAAATTTGAAATTTTAATTTAAAAGAAAGGTCAATGGATTTGCTTAGTACTATGCTACTTCTTTCAATTCAACAATTTGAAGGACTCCCATCAGTACAAATTACCACTCTCCTCAATCTGGGGGAGTTGATACTTGGCTTTCTTAGCAAGGTTTTATTTTGTATTTCTTTACTTCTGCTTATAAAAATGACAATAACTTGGAGATGCACACACACACACACACACACACAAATTAAAATCTGTATTTCCTGGCAGTAAATATAATTATTAGTATGTGTTCCAATCTGACTAATATATTTATCCATTCTTTAATTAAATCATACAAAATATGTGTAGAATTTTTAATCACATTAAACACACACTGAAGGGAACCACGACTCCTGTGTTTGATTGGACATGTGAATCTACTTCAAAGGAGGAAGTTAGCCAAATAACAGAGATGGTATATTATTCATATTTGTTTGACTCTATATCCAACTCATATGTCTATTATAATGCCTTGAATGTCGCTGATATTCGATAAATATTATTATACAGAATTTACTGTTAAAATGGAGTAACCTGGAGTTTTATGTCCTTTTTTTAAGAAAAATGAAACGTATCTGTTTTTTAATAGTTCAAAATGGTGTGAATTTTGGAGTGTCCTACCTGGACCAAGTTCATGAGAGTATCTCGGAAGTGTCCTGAGGTCACTGAGTAAATGTCCTCTTGAAGGTTACTGCTGTACTCTGGAGAAGAAAACATCCATGTTACAGTATGATTTATTATAGAACCACATATCAATGTGTTTTGAATAAGGTAATGCTACTTCTACAGTTGCAAGTGGCAAGTACAGGAAATATAATAAATCTGCGACATTTCTTTGCCTTTTACTACCTTCTAGTCAAATGAAGCCAATCAATAGTTCACCAAAGAAATCTGACACCTAAAAATAACACAGGCAGCGGTCCGTTTTCTTAAGAAATATTATCTTTATTCCAAAGTTGAAAAACATTAGAAGTCATATTACATTCTCTAATTCTCAAAATTCAGAATTAGGCATTCTATTTCCATAGACTGCTGCTCAGTCCAGAGCTTTTCCCAAGTGTTTTGTCTCATTTTAATATTTTAAGTGAAGGTTCTTACCTTTTGTTCAAGTGCAATATAGCTGACTGTCTGGAACATTTTCTTGACATTCAATGTCACATAATACATAATGGAATGGAACTTAAGGCATGACACCTTTTTAAAAAATGATAATAATTAACCTTTCTATTTTTAAAATGTAAAAATCTGATTTTGAGGTAGATTACAAGTGATTATGAAATTTACGTGAACTGAAGTCATTCCCATATTTGGAGACTCTGTTGAGTGATTATTACACTTTGCTTTATTTTGTCCACGTACCTGGTCTCTCCTGGGTAAGAGATAAAATGGTCTCTGAACTATTGTGCTGGGCACTTGCCTATCTTAATGTAAACATTCACCTGACAGAAACTTGTAATTATTTTCCTGGAAAATTTGTTTAATTGATTTTCTGGGTAATTATTTCATTTTTAATCATACATTTTGCGTAGTGCATTGATTGGTCTTGAATGAGTGCTATTTGTAATATAACAGTGTCATAAACATTCTTTAAAATACATAAACTGGATTATTTTGTGTGTTATTTGAAAAGTATAAAGTTTATATGTGTGTAAAATATAGGTACATAGGTATATTTCCTTACGAAAACAGTAGGCTTCTTGCATCTGGAAAATTTCTCCATTTGTTCTTGAAGCTAATATATCAATGAGGCAATTCTCTTCAGTGCCCACGCCCTGGAAAGACAGAGAAAGAGAGAAAAATAAAGGCATTTGTGTTGGGAATAATAGTGCACCTTATGTTGTCTAAAGGGATACAGCATTCCTGGAATTCTGAGAAGTGGCAAAGGGGAAAGGAAGTGTGTTTGGGATCAAGATAGGCCCAGTTCAGTTCTGGCTCTGTTATTTACCAGCTTTTGGATGCTGAGAAGATAATGTTACCTGAAACTCTGTTCTTTCATTCAGAATAAAAGAGCATACACATTTCTAAATATGTGGGAAAAAGATGTTTAAACAATGCGCTTAAATCTGATTATTATTATTATTTTTTTTTTTGCTGCTAGGATATCAGTTCTTTGACAAGCTGAAATTTCAACCTGAGTCTCCCAACTTCTCAAGGATGTTTGAGGGACCTCTCCCTGCCTCTCGCTAGATGTGGAATTTTGTACCATTTACCTAAACATTCAGACTGAGTATTTTCTATGGTTCCTTACAACCATGCGTATATATTCTTCTCTAACAGTGGTTTTAAAGACAACACTTCTTTTTCAGGAAAGTTTCAGAAATCCTTACCATTCTATCAGATATTGATAAAATATCACAGTTTTATCTAAATAGTAACATGTCTTTCTTCTTATAGTTTTTAGTAACATAAGTTTGCAAGAGATAGGAACTGACATAGTCAACTTGAAATATAAGTGATTAGGTGAAACTCATGTAAATTTTATACAATGGCTATTCTGATCTGCAAATGTATGTTGACTAAAATCCAGGTTCCCTTAATTTTTTTCTCTTTTCCTCTTTCCAGTCAAACATTGTTCACAGATTGTGGTAATCTGGTCATTACTATTCATTGTATTGGAATGATTTAAACAGTTCAGAAGGTGTTTTATATCAAGATTTGGAAAGATGTAAAAAGCCTTTTGTCTACCATCCCTGGCCCACAAAATCTCTAACAAATCTGTAGTCAATTTATTGCATGGAAATGACTTCCCATGAGAAAGAATGATTCTAATCCTTCAGAAGTAAAATTTTGATACATTTGAGCAATAATTTTTGTAAAGGACTGAATATAACAAAAATATCCAAATAAAGATGTCATCTATATTTTGTCTCTGACTCAGTATCTTATTTTTACTTAAAGAGCTCAATTTTTACAAATAATTTAAAGAGGCTCACATGACAAAACATTTCCCCTTACTGTATGCATACTTACTGGGGAGAGACAAATCTGAATAGCCCCTGAAGTTTTTTTGCTTTTTCCTTTTGGTAGCTCAACTGGACTAATGAGTCTTAGTTTGCACAACCAAAGAACAGGCTAATCCCAGCCTGTAAATTTAAGAGACCCCTCTTACTAACAGGGCCACTTCTCCTGACCACAGCGTTTCCATTGTTTTATCTTTGTTCAGATATTCCCTCCCCTTCCCTGACTACATGTAGCAACATCACGGGACGGTTCCATCTCTACTGAAATATCAGCCTGTACCTGTCACAGGTATATTTTTGCATCAGACCCACTACCTTCATAGCATGCCAGAGTTCGTGAGCATCATAAGATGGTGGTGGGTACATGAGACCAACCATAACGTCTTTGAAGTGATCTGAAAGCTTCTCCTTCAGGTCACCAATCAGGTCCTACGAAGGAAAAAAACAATAAGTGCTTTTATTATATCAGTTACCAATTTCATAAGAGAAATGGGATAATTGCAGAAAGTCTTCTCGTAAAATTTCCTTTTCCACATCATTTCACAAAATGACAAGTCCGGTTTTGATTCACACACATATACATGTATCACACGAGATGATGGACTTGAGGGTTTGAAAATGACTGATGTAATCACATCTCTCCATGAGATGTCATCTATATGGACATTTCAGTCACATAAACATAGAACAAAATTATTTCCTTAATCTCAACTCCAACCCTCTTTTGACCTCATTATGAAAATAAGTAAAAGTTAAAACCTAAAAACATTTTAGTTAGAACTTAGTTTTGTGTAAAATTAATGAAACATTAATCCTTAAATAACATATGCATTTTATTTTATTTTATTCAATTATTGTAGCAGTCTTTCTTAGCAAGGGGTTCCTAGTTATACTATTGCCAAAAAGCTTGTGTAAATGATTTAAGTAATTTTAGTAGCCACATTAATACATTTATTTAAAATATTGAAAGTTAAACACTTTAGAGAAAAACAAGCATGCTGAGTTTTTGCCCTTGGAAGACAGATATAAAAGTATGAAATGGATAATTTTATTTTGACTTGTACGTTATGAGTATGGAGGGAATATTTAAAAACATATATATTAAATTTATCTTTTGCAAAGTTACAAAGATGTTTAAAATTTATCATTTCTTGTTGAAATGTATAGAGTATATTCAGTTTTACTGTAAAATATGCAATATTTTAGATCTGAGGTGGTTCAATAATAGAATTCAAGTGAAAGTTCCCAGCGAGGCACAATGTGCTTGAATAGAATAAAAACAAAATAGTTATAATTTTTATTTTATTTAGTGTAATCTGACAGCACCTTTCCTATACTATAATTTTCCTTTGCAGCAAATAAAACATTCACCCACATAGTGGTAACCGACTGGTAATACAGAGAATCTATTGAATTTTTACTAGGGTCAATGCAATTCATTTAATGAACAATGATGTCCAGAGTCGTGTCAGGTGCTGGGAGTATATATAAGAAGCATAAAATCTCCTCTTAATCACCTCATTATTTACCAGTGACCTTTTCTAATTCCTTTACCAAATAGTTGTTAAGATGCTCTTATGAGCCAGACACTTTTCTAGGTACTGGGGCTATAGCAATAAATAAAACAGATATGAACATGTGATCTTGGAAAGCTTATATTCTCGGGAGTTTAATGAACATTTTTTGAATGAAAGGTTGCAGTTACTCAACAGGTATTTATTTACTACTGTTTCCCAGACATGGTGGTAAGTGAAGGAGAAATACAACACAGAGTCTCTGTTTTCAAGGAGATTCACATTGCATAAACCCAGATATAACATACATAAAAGAGTGAGTTAATATGGTTTCTAAGGCTTTCAATATCATTTTTCACATTGTAAGCTCCTAAAGCAGTAGTAAAAGAGGGTTAAAACAATTCAGTTAAGAATTTATAGGATTGGGAGAGTGGGACATGTTTAGATAAGGAAGGACAAGTAGCATTGTGATAGGAGACAGACAAACCATTTGTGATGGTTCATTTTATGGGTCAATGTGACTCGGCATAATATCCAGCTATTTGGTCAAACATTATTCTAGATGTTTCTGTTAAGATGTTTTTTAGATGCGATTAACATTTAAATCAGTGGACTCTGAGTGTATTATTCTCCATAATATGAGCAGGCCTCATTCAGTCAGCTGAAAGGCTTAATAGAAACACAGTGACCTCCGTGGAAGGAGAAAGACTTCCGCCAGCAGACCATCTTTGGAACTGAATGGCAACTCATCCCTGAATCTCAAGTCTGCCAGCCTACCACGCTCTGGTCTCTACAATCGCTTGAGCTAATTCCTTAAAATCTCTCCCTCTGTGTATTTGTATCTATGATAGATAGATGAAAAAGAAGAAATGGAGAAATGGTGAGTATGTATGTATGTATGCATGCATTTTTTTGGTGGAGGGGCAGGCAGAGGATGATGGGTTGGGGTGCACTGAACATCAATCAGGAGTAGCTCAGAGATCAGCGAATCAGGCCCGGCTGCAGGGCAGCTGCCGCACCTTTCTCTCCCCAAGTGGCAGCCAGATCTCACGGGATCTCGGAGGTTCTACGGGACCTGCCCGGGATTCCTGCCATGAGAAACACCTGGGTGCCTCAGTGAGGCGGCCCCTTGTTCTAGATTCGTCGGAGTCGTCTGGCTCACGCCACCTATCAAGCAACTGTGTCCAGGTACGTGTACGTATTCAGTTTGGTTATGTTTCTTTGGAAAATTCTGACGTGTACGCCATCCAAGAAGGTGAGTTGGTCGGTAAAAGTGCGG
Organism: Rhinolophus ferrumequinum; assembly: GCF_004115265.2. Classification (NCBI taxonomy): domain Eukaryota; kingdom Metazoa; phylum Chordata; class Mammalia; order Chiroptera; family Rhinolophidae; genus Rhinolophus; species Rhinolophus ferrumequinum. The sequence continues at coordinate 36,864,782 of NC_046301.1, forward strand.
GGTCAGGGGTAATCCTGCATCTGTGCCTGTGTGTTTGCATTTGTGGTGTGAATAAGTCCCTCTGCAGAGACCGAAAGATCCATGTGGCGAGAAGATGGATATTAAATTAGCCTTACGGTACAGAATTGTGTGAGATTGTACATCTTCGCTCCTGTGGAAATTCAGGAACCAGGGCAGCTTTTGGTGACAAAGGAACTCTAAGCCTATGTTCCGTTAATTCAGCAAATCATGATGACTTCTTGACATGATGATTTTCTCAATATGCTTCACCAAGAGATTCAGACATTAATTAATATTAGCTATTTTAACTTTAATGTTCTGCCCCTTTTGAAATTTCAAAATGCGGTGTCTCTTATATAGGAAAAGACTTGTGCCCTTAGGATTATTTCCTTGAAAAATTTTCAGTTAATTACTTCGTTGTTTTAAAAGTCTAGGATACAACACCTGTTTCTTTTCTTAATGGACACACCTGTGTAACATTTTTTGAAAAAGCTATTTAAAAGGAATCAGATGTCTTCTAATTTAGTCATTTTTAGTATTTCCCCCCATACTAATAAAATTATACACCCATATTAGGAAAATTATACACCCCGTATTAATACTGGTGCCGTAAAATAATGATTCTTTAATAGAGATGGCGATGGGGGCCAGGTGGGAATTCTAGGTGGGAGGACGAGTTTGTAAAGTTATTCAGGTGAGTTTAATATAATATCCTGTTTGGAGATGGGATTCTTGTTGTTTTACTCCAACTGAACATCACTGACGTGTAAAAAAACAGTACATACACACTGAAGCAAAGCTATAATCTAGTATATTATTAAAGGCCAAAATGAGGCTCTTTGGGGAAGGGCATAGAGGCTCATAGAATTATAGAAATTCATAAAAAAGAGATAATATCAATAAAATGAGGGTTCATGGAAAGTGTAGATATGGGCTAATTTTTGAAAGATGAGCTGGGATTTAGTTAGGCAAAGCATAGGAGATATCAATAAGAGACAATATTTAAAAACAGACAAGGCGCTGGTCTGGGTAGAACAGAATGTGCTTATTAAAGGGATAAGCGAGCTCTAAATAAATGTTGAATTGATTTGAAATCTAAATGTTTTAAAAGAAACTTTGGATGTCAGATATTCCTATGTCCATGCTAGTTCAGAGTGGAAAGGTCCTAATAATGGAAATTCAAGCAGGTGAGGCAGAAGAGTGTGGTGATAATAATAAACACTAATATTTATTGTTTACTGTCAGACAGGATTCAGAGTATTAGAATAACTGTAAAAATTCATTACAACAACACTGAATTAGGAACTGTAACCATCCCACTATATAGATGAGAAAACTGGCAACTAGAGCTTAAGTAGCAAGTTCCATAAAATTCAACAAGTAAGTGATGGGGCCTGGATTTTAAATCAAGCATTTTGGCCTCTAGCCTTTCTTAAAATGTTCTGTAGGCCGTAGAAAGCTACTAGTCATATATCAGCAATGTGATGAACATAACATAACATATCGGTGGTGAATGTAGCATTTATGCACATTTAAATTTAGTGGTAGTGCTTTGAAACTTTAAATGCAAATAGATCAATAATGATACCTGGAAGTTGTTGGAAAGGTAGAAATATTAGAATTATCATTTTTATGAGCCTTCCTTTAATTCTAAGTGAAGTTGATTATTTCTTTGCCAGCATGGCTCTATCTTCACGTTTATTACACTAGATTTTAATGACCATATTATTTGTGTTTATTTCCCCCAAAAGTCTATCAGGACGTGGACTTTCTCATAAATTTTCTTAAATTCATCTTTTGTTTCTAGCACAAGGCTGAGTATACAAAGTGTGCAGAGCATAAAGTATATATAACATATAAATGTATGAACAAGTGAAAGAATACTAAATAAATGAATGTGGCAAGAGAAAACCCCTAATTTACTGATATTTAAAAGATAAAGGAAGTGTTCAAGCTGAAGATTACCTGGGCATTGCAGACGTCTTTTATTTAATCTTTAGTCACATTTCTCTGATCACCGTCCCTCTCAAACATTTATGACAACAGTTTTCATTTACTTTCTATGCTAATACTGAGCACCTCTGTATGTATTCCACTGTAGACTGAGATTAGTAATGCCACTAGATGGCGCTGGTATATTTTTGTTTTGTAACTCGTGTGTGTGTGTGTGTGTGTGTGTGTGTGTGTGTGTGTGTGTACATGGCTACAGTAAACTGCTTTTATAAAAGACTTCAATGAAATTATATAATTGCATCGACAGAAACAGAATCAGATATCATCTAATGCCATTAGAGTGTATAGGTTCTGGAAGTACATTGTTTAGGTTTGAATCCTGGCTGTGCAGAGTACCAGCTGCAAGGTTGCAAGTCGGTTACTTAACCTCTTTGTGTCTGCTTCCCTATCTGTAAAGTGAAAATAATAACAGCACCTGCCTCAGAGGCTTGATCTAAGTATAACAATATTTAACTTAGGTGAAATTCTTAAAATATATCTGGCACATATTAGGCACTCAAAAATGTCTTTTTATTTTCCAAGAAAAACCCAACTAATTTGCTGCAGATCAAAAATGCCTGATACTGGATTATCTCCCTGTTTCTTCCCCCGCTCCACCTCAGAAGTTTATCTATTATACTGTATTTCTTACAACTTTTACAATATCCAATTGTCAGTAAATTCTATTGTCTCTAACTTACAAATACATCCAGAAACTTTCTTACCACTTTTATTGCTTCAACCCTTGTCCAGGCCACCACCATCACTCTCCTATATGAACATAATAACCTTCATGTGAGTCTCCCTTCTGTCCTCGCACCCCACAGTCTCCCCTCAATACATCTGACAGTGTGATTCTATAAAAATACCAATCAGATTTGTTACTCCTCTGCTCTAAATACCCCTTCCCACTCTAAACTCCAGGACAAACTACAATGACTTTTGTGTAGTTCGTCTCAGGATAAAGCAAACACGCCAGGTGTTTTATTCCATGCAAATGTCAAAGTCATTGCAGTGGTTCACAAGGTACATGACATGTTCTTGGTCACTGCTCTGCAGTCAACTCCTACTACTCTTTGCTTCCTTTGGATTTCACTGTTCCACTTGCAGTGGCTTCTTACTGATGCTGGAATAGCAGACCTGCACCCATCTCAGGGTCTTTCTTTTGCCTTTCACTCTTCCTTGAATGGCCTTTCTCCAGATATTCAAATGGCTCACCTGTCTCTGCCTTCCTCATGAAGCCTGACTTTGTCACACTTGAAAAGTACACCTGGTCCCCAACACTTCCTTTATTTCTCACCAGGCTTCTTCTACCCCCCGCCCAGACACACACACACACAGCATTTATTACCCTCTGACGTGACACACGTACTAATTTTTATCTGTCTCACCCAGGCAGAATGTAAGCTCCATCATGGCAGGACATTTGGCCTGCTTTATTCATGGCTCTTTTTCTGGCCTATAGAACTGTGCCTGCTACATAGTAAACATTTACAAAATTGATATAAAATAAATGAAAGGATGATAACCACTTGTAATTTTCAACAATTATTTGTTTGGACTCATTCTTGGCTGTTCAAAGATAAACAAGTGAAAAGTGCCTCTCCTTAAGCAGTTTTATTTAGTGGAGGGGGTGGAAACACAGGAATTAAACTTTCCCTGCAACGCAAAAAGTGCTATAGCAGAGGAAATAATATATTATTAGGACATCCAGGAAATAATACTTTCAGTTGGGAAGATAAATATTGAATAGTATGTTTAAATATCTAAACTTTGCAAGTTCAAAGAGGAGCCTTCAAATAGGTTCTCAAATTAGAGTCTTAAATTCTCACTTGGAGTTATATAAATAACTTTTGCCGAGGCAACCTTTGGAGTGTGACTTTCCCCAGCCTCACTGCCTCTGAGTTGTTGTTTGCCAAAGCCTTGCCTTAAAGGGACTCTGTGGGAATCACAGCTTGGCCTTGCATTAAGCTAATGAGTACTTGCTTTTCAAATTGAGCTGTTCTATGCTGCTAATGAAATCGCGGATTACCCATGTTGCAGCTCTTCTGACCACTTCATTAAAACTGAAATTAAAATGGCAGGTTCTTCCTTGTTCCTCTTTCCTTTATCTAATTATGTGTGATAAGGGGGCAAGAAGTAAAAATATGACTGATATTTTGCAAGTCTGGATATGCTCAGGGGAACAGTTTTATATGCTTTTAACTTATTTGCCTTTTTCTATCATCATAAAAAATAATACTGGCTGTTTAAACATTCAGTGATGTAGGCCTGTATAAAGTGTAACTTAGAATTTGCCTTAATTCTACTCACACCAATATTTACTGCATGTATACGTGCACAATTTGATATTATAGGAACATTTGTGCAAGCTGCTTTATCATTTCACAGTGGTAAGTGAATATTCTTTTGAACAGCTTCGCTTTAGAGATGTTTTCACAGTTTATTTAATGATTCACTTTTCAGTGGAAATTTGAATTGTTAATTTTTGTCTGATAATAATGATAATATTTTCATCTTCTGGCAAATCAGTATATTAAAGCTAAAATTCCCTCCCTGTCCAAAACGACAATAAAATACAACATTCCTTCAAAAGTATACTTGATCTCTGAAGAAACAGAAATCCCTGGGTGTAAAAACAAGGAGATAAATGAAAATCAGAGGATAAGCAAATGAGCTGACCTTGGTGATGACCTTGCAGGTGACTGGGGAGAGTAGGGTTTGGTTTGGAACTATTTGTTTTGGGTTTTCAATGCCCAATGTGAGACATTATATGAGGACAAGAGAGCACTTATAGAGCTAGTGTAACTCAGGGAACTAAGTTTGAAACCTCTTATATAGGTTGGCACCCTCAAAGGATTCTACCCCCAGTAACAGTGTGAGCTAGGAGAAAAATACGATTGATCCTTGAACAGCATGGGCAGGTAGGCAAGCTGACTTTTTGAGCAGTGGAAAGTCCATGTATAATTTAAGTCGGCCCTCCCTGTACATGGATTTTCAACTTTGGGTCGACAGTGCATACCATTCAGCATTTGAAGATGGGTAGAAAGATCACCTCTCACTGCCTGGGTTTTGAGTTGAATTTTTTCCATGAGAATTCAAAATAATAGCACTGTAACTCCCTTGGCATTGAATTTCCAAATGAACTGAGACCTCCATAAAGGGAAATCATCATGAAAGTTGATCCTGAGCTGGTGATTCTCTTGGGACACCAGGAAGAAACAAATGCAAAATAAATCTAGAGGAATTCTGACTCTCCAGGGGGAATATGTATATATTGAAGATAACGAGCCCCACTTTAAAAGTTCTTAAAATAAAAATATCATGATATGCACTTAGAATCAGTTTTCCAGAGGGATAGATGGTGGACTCTACAAATAGCAGAATTAAAACCCCATAAATTTGAGGCAATTAATAACAATCTAAAAGAACATTATGAAAAAAAAATAACAGAATTGAAAAGAAAGCAAATAAAATTCTAGAAATTAAAAACTTCTAGACTATACTGACTATACTGGGGGACACTGGGGAGTAGAAGGACTACAGTTTTTATGAATTTGTTGGATGCAGCTGTCAAGTCACCATTTTCTGTGGACCTATTAGTTATATTTGGGGAAGACCCAAATTCATATGATGCATGTGGGCAAGGTTTGTGGTGGGAGAAGGGAAGCTAAAGGAACAGGAGATTGGGGCCCTTTGGGCTGATTCACTGCACTATTACGGTAACTTCCATTGTTGAATATATTAGGTTGGTGCAAAAGTAATTGCAGTTTAAGAGGTTAAAAAAAAAAAACTGCAAAAAACGCAGTTACTTTTGCACCAATCTAACAGTTAGTAATATTTATGTTTTATTTGTTTCTATTGTGAAGGCTAATAAATACCAAAGGGGGTGCTCGTGATAGGAAAAGAGCCACGTAGAAGGAAGTGCTTCTTCCTGTTGCCATACATGAAAAGGGCCCCATTATCCCAATGATCACTTCCTGTTGCAAGTCCCTGGACACGTGCTTTGCTGATTAGAACCTACGGGCAAGAGGAGGCAGCCTCCCAGAAGCATCGCTTAGTATTTAAAGTTGTTGTCTTTCTCATGCAACTTCCAGGTACTTTTGAAAAACAGCTCTTGGCTTGCTGCTAAACTCCTGTAGAAACTAAATACCTGGTCTATGGAGATTTGTGACTCTTGTGCCTGGTAGTCCCATTTTGGCGGGACAACTGGGACTCAATGGCTAGCAAGGTGGGAAGAAGTCGACAAGCCTCACTTATCTGATGGAAATGGCCCACTGCGGAAAACAGCTGGCCTGGCCCCAGGAACACCTTGACACTTTCTATGAAAATGGCAGCTGTTTCTTTTGGAAAGACTTTAACCCCCACTGTGCTGCTTGAAACAAACTGCTAAATCCATGGAGACTTCAGTCAGTTGCCTAAATGCCTTGACCTGGTTTACTGATGGTTCAGAAACACTGAAACCAGGTGGCGTCCACTAGGTAGCTATTCAACTTCTCAACAGCTGTGGAGAAGCAAGAATGGACAATGTCTCTTCCATGGGCAGAAATCAAGGCTGTTCTCATAGTTCTGGCCAGTATTTACTCCCCTTGATAAACTTTTTATGTTTTTACTCACTCTTGGGCTGTTAAACCTATCTTTTTGGTCTAACACTTGGAAAAGTACAGGTTGCTTATGAAAACGGGGTTTATTTTGGGCTGTGATCTGTGGAAACAAAGGGTGGTTGCTGATGAGAACTTTTGTGTCATTCTTGTAGGTGTCCACAGGAAGGGCTTAGTCCCTGATGAGACCAACTGGCTTCCAGCTGCTGATCAAGCCTGCAGATTTTGTCATTGTTACTTGGATCCATCACCACAAACCATCAAGAACTGGGTATGTAGAAAGTAGTCTGTGTGTCTGATGCTAAAACTACCACTGCTTGCCAGCTATGTGACTCTAGTCAGAAGTTGCCTTGCTTTGTTCTTGGTGAAGGATGTCACAGTTCCTGGGGCCTTGCTCCTACACAGCATTGGCAGCTGGGCTGAATCAGACTCTGATCCCCTCATGGGGCTACGAAGAGTCCTCACAACTGTTGACACGTTTTCAAGTTACAGTGCTGTTGTTCCTGTGAAATCAGCACTCTGTACACACCATGTGGTTCTTCACATTCATCTGTGTCATGTCTTTGGCTTTCCAGGCTACTTGCAGTCTGACCATGTACACTTTTTATTACAAAAGCCACTCCAGAATAGACTGATAAAGTATTTGATGGATCTTTCATGCTCCCCACCATCCAAAGGCTTCTGGTATTGGTGATAAATGATCAACTCAGTAAGATTTCTGACTGTGTCTCCTTTACCTCCTTCTGATATACATGGCTTAGTAAGGCAGTTTGGTCACTGAATGCAGTTGTTTCTCCTGGATAATGATCATGATGAAGGGGGGGAGTTATTGTGATACCAAAATAATAATAAAATAATAATAATAATAATATGTATTGATTGATTGTTTGAGAAGCTCCTCGCACAGAGCTTCTCAAAACCTTGTCATTTTCGGAGTGATAGAAGTGAGAGGAGAGTCTTTTGTTATTCATTATAAGCCTCTTTCAACCATACCTAAGTTTATGCTAATGAGGTACTTTTAGTGAAAGGGGGCTGGTTGCCAGCGGAACCAACCTTGTGGTTATAGGGCTGGAATCCTCAGCCTCATCCCTGATTTTTAGGGAGGAGAGAAGAGCTGGAGACTGACTTGCTCACCAATGACCAATGGTTAATTGGTCGTGCCTATGTAATGAAGTCTCTGTAAGAACTCTAACCAAAGAGGGTTGGGCTGCAACCAGGGTGGTGAACACATCAAAGTGACACACCTGGAGAAGGCAGAAAAACTCTGCCCCCTGTCCCACATCCCTTGCCCTATGCAGGTCTTCCATTTAGTTCTTTCTGAGTTGTATCCTCTATAGTAAACCAGTAATCGTTAAGTACAGCACTTTTCTGAGTTCTGCGAGCCATTCTAGTATATTACCAGAAGTACAGGTGACAATCTAGGACTTGTAGTTGGCATCTGAAGTGGGAGGCAGTCTTGTGCATCTGAGCCCTTAACCTGTGGTGTCTGTGGTAACTTTGGGTAGTTAATATCGGAATTGTTTACTTTGAGGAAAAGACCTCCACATATTTGGTATCAGAAGTGAAGTGTTGCATTGTGTAATTGTAGAGAGAAACAGGAGTTTTCCTTTAGTTATATAAATATACTATGAAGATTTGGGATTCTATTCTGACCATTCCTGGACATGGTGAAACTTTCTTTCTCTTAACATTGTCAACCTCAGAGTGTAATGGTTGGTTTACTCTGTAAACCCAACTCTGTAATGGTTGGTTTACTCTTATTCCTGACCAAAAGTAGGCATAGGACTTCAAACAATTCTGGTTTATCCAATCAGGTTATCTCTGGGCAGTCATAGTTCTAGATCATAAGGAAAATGACTACCTGAGTACACAGCCTGTGTGGGGGACATAATGACTTTCTTAAAGTTTTATTAAAATGCTGTTGTCCCTCCTGCACCTGACCCTTCCCGAAGAAAGTTCTAGGTGTAAATTGGAAACACAGGGAACAATGATGAAGTTATAGCTGCTAGAATAATGACAGTTTTCTAGTGATGGAGCAAGAACAACAACCTTGGCACCTGGGGAGGGAATGTCTAATCACACCACTTTGGCCCTAGTAGGTTTTCAGAACAGCCTCAATTCACTGGCCAAGATTGTTACGGATGATAGACTTATCCTAGACTTACTTCTTGTGGGCCAAGGTGAGGTCTGTGCCATCACTAATACATGCTGCTGTATCTAGATGAAAACTTCAAGTGGAGAGGTCATTGCTAAAACTTAGAGAGAAATCCACTCAGCATTTTAAGATAGGCCCCGATGATTTATGAGATTTGTTCAGCTCATTGGGTCCAGGCCCCTGTGGGGGCACGGTTGGGATCAATGCTGACAGTTGACCTTCCCCTGCCACTTGTGTCTTTTGATAATTAAATACTGTGTGAGACAAAATTGATGGATTTTGTCTCAGCTTTTGTTGGTCACAATAATAGAAGTGGCTTAGGGATTGGTGTGCTCACAGAAAAAAAAATAGTGAATAGTGACAGTGGCATAGAAATGAGGGGTGATATAGTTGGGAGACATTTTTCTGTAGGTCTCATGTTTCCAAATGTTATGTGGAGTGAGCCACTGACAGCCCCTTGTGTTGGACTAGCTTTCCAGGGATGTTTGTATCGTGAATAACATCAGAAGATTTAATGTCTCCCTACGCATTCTGCCCGTGATAAGTGATTCGGATTTCTAATCTCATGGTTTTTCTTCTGCAGTACAACTCACTGCATGTACCAGGTGTTATCTGGTCATCTTTGTATTCATTTGTGGGATGGAGGCTTGGGGAACTGGTGCAAAAATTCTCACACACTGGCTACCACCACTACTCTGAGTGGTAAGCTGTCTTTTGTGTTTGAGCCAGGAGTCTCCTGTCTTCTACCAGTGTCTGTGTTATCTTGGCTGGTTAAACTTGCTACCTTGTAAATATGTAAAAGTCTCATACCCTTCACAGTTCTTGACACAAGAGTAGTACAACAGAGTGTGAAATTAATCCATATATTTGGGGAAAATATTTTCTGTCTACACACACAAGACATGACTAATGTCCATATTATATAAATAACTACAAATTAATAGATAAATGACAAGCTACTGAAAGAAAAATACACAAAGTGTTTAAAGAGTTAACTTAAAAGAAGTAGGAACCAGAATATAAAAGAAACATTTGAAAAGATGCTCAACATTACATGTTATTAGGGTAAATGCAAGGTAAAACCACAATAAGATTCCATTTACATCCGTTAGGTTGGTCAAAACCTAAGAAGTTTTATGAGAATTTAAGGGAAATGGGAATCATTATATATTGTATGTGGGAGTATAAATTTTTAGAAGTGCTTTAAAGAGTGTTTTGAAGCTGAATGAGGCCTGGTTTTAGCAGTGTCAATTTTCTTTCTCCCTCTTTTCTCCCTCCTTTTTTCCCTCCCTCCAGTTCTCTGTTCCTCCCTGCCACTCTGGCAGAGATTGTGCATGTTATGTAAAAGAGAAATAATTGTTCAGGCTGTGACAAACATACACAGGGCGTTTACTAAACCTATAAAACCTTGGTTGATTCTATAGAAAATCTTTTTGAAATGATTTTTTTTTTTTTTTTTAGGTAGTTAAGTTCCCAGTTTCACCAAAAGGAATATATTTAACCCATGATATATTTGAAAGATAAGGTAGTTGTACCATTTTAAATTATTGAATTCATGCTTATAAAATTGATCTGTGATAAACTGTACAATAAAATTCAGCTTTTGAGGTGAAAACGATGTCTGCTCCTTCATTTCTAAACTAAAAGTGAGGATGGAGAAGATACGATCTCTATTACTGGTCCTAGTGACATGATAATTCTACCTCTGAAGTAGGTAAGTTAATTTTATAGCCAGCACTTCCTAGGTATGTTGATACTTCAAAAATCGGTATTTTCAACCATGAAGCTGAGAGATGATAGGGGGCAAAAAAATGTTATGAGAACAAGATGGATTTGAACAGTGAACTTGAACTTTTCATACGTTCACTACTCTTTATTGAATACCAACTGTATTAGTCTGCTTGGGCTGCCATAACAGAATACCACACACTGTGTGGTTGAAACAACAGAAATTTATTTTCTCACAGTTTGGAGCCTGGAAGACCAAGACCCAGGTCCCAGCAGGGCTGGTTTCTAGTGAGGCCTCTTTTCCTGGCTTACAGCTGGCTACGTTCTTGTTGTGTCCTCACATGGCCTTTCCTCTGTGCACATACCCCTGGGGTCTCTTCCTCTTCTTATTAGGACACCAGTCCTATCAGATTAGGGCCCCACCTTTAAGATCTCATTTAACCTGAATCGTCTCGTTAAACACCCTATTTCCAAACAGTTATTAGGTTGGTGCAAAAGTAATTGCGGTTTAAAAGGTTAAAAATCATGGCAAAAACCGCAATTACTTTTGCACCAATCTATACATTGGGGGTTAGGATTTCAACATAGAAATTTTGAGGGGACGCAATTCAGTTTGGAACACCAACTGTGTGTCTGCCACTGTTGTAAATGCTGGGAACACATTCGTGAACAAAACAAAGATTTCTCCCCTTGCGGTACGTGTGTTCTAGAGGAAAGTGGCAAACTCAATATTCATTATAACATGTACATAAATGATGTAATATGTGAGAAAGGAATATGTGTTATAGAATAAAAGCAAAAGAGCAGGTGAAAGAGATGTGGCTTTGGGGTGTGTGACAATTTTAAGTAGGGCAGTCAGATTAGGCCCTCCTGAGTAACTGACATTGAGTAAAGCCTTCAAGGATATGAGGGAATTAGCAGTGTAGATATCTGCCCTTGTTAAATCTGGTGTTTATTCAGTTGAGAACAGCAGGCATTATTGAGAAACTTTGGAAGACTTGATTAAGGGTCAGATAACCTTGGTTCGAGTTTTAACTTTGTGTGATTTGGGGCAAGTCAGCGTCTGTACTAAATTACATAACCAAGCCCATGGGATTAATGGATTCCAGATGCCAGGATATTTCAGAGCTGATCATCCCTGTTTTAAATGAAAACTGGGAAAACAAATTGCTTCAGTGCTGAATTGGAGCTCCTTCAGGAATCACTAATCGCCATCCATATCAGGTATAGATGATTTCTCTCCCAAGCCTCAGAGGCATTTCATTGTTCCCTTGCTTTCATTGCATTGTCAATAGGATAGCACTTTTTTTTTTTTTTTTTTTTTTTTGGTGTGGAAGATCAGGAGTGACCTCATTAATTATATTGATAAATATGTCAACCAGGCATTCCAAAGGGCTTTTCATTTGTGTTTAGGGATTAGTTTCTGCTTTGGATGAGGCAAAGTTGTTGAATGGAATTCAGCAGCTCTTCGCTAATGTTAAATATTGAGTAATGAGTATTTAGGGAGCAGGCTTAGCATTGCACTTTACTCAGCAGCTAAGAAAATAATTCTGTCAAATCTTGAATATCCATGTTAATAAAAAAATAATAATAATAGCAATGATTAAGGTACAGGAAATCTATAAACGCTTGCCAGAGAAAGGGAATGGTAGCAGAAGACACACCTTGGTGAAACAGAAGAAGTAATTCTGAGAGAGAGCAGCAGAGGAAGTCAAGAAGCCCTGAATGAAGGTAAGGCAGATTCACTGGGGGGCAACTAGAGCAGGGAATGAGGGAAAAGAGAAATTTAAACAATTTATGACAATTCATTTTAACTATACAGTGGATAATAAAGAGATGTTTTCCTTTTCCCTTTAAATAAAAGGAAATACGCAGAATATACTTCCTGAGATTCCCTTATTCTATAAATAAAGTGCTTCTTCTATGTCATACCCTGGGCTGAGCTCTGGAGGGACAGCAGCAATAACCCAGTCCCTGATTTTCCAGGAGATTACAGTTTGGTCAGCAAGAGATAATAGGAAACCAACACAACCCACTGTGGCAAGGCAGAGGTAGCATCATGTATAGGGAACTCTGGGAACCCAGCAGGAAGCATCTAGCCCAGAGCAGAATGGTGAGTGTGACCAGTGGGGAAGGTTTCTAGGAGCAGCCAAAACCTGACAACATGGTATAGGAGGAGGTGCTGTTAGCTACGCCTTCACATTGTCATTCAACAAACATTAATTAAACAATCTTAGTGTGTGAGACAGACATTTGTGCTACACTCTAGGGATGAACAAGGTGCATTCCAGCTTTCAAGGATTTAGAGTCCGGTATAGGGAAACCAACATAAAAACCTCGCTAATATATCATCGGGGATTAAGGGGAAGTTACGTAAAGGATGCAGTAGCAGCACAAGTCTGTTCCATTCTTTTAGGGGAGTAGAGGTGTCAGGAACAGTGTTCAGTGTCGAGGAAGATGAGTAGGTGTGCAGCATGTGGAGTAGGGAATCAGACCTTTGAAGACAGATGAAACACTATGACTAAAAGGGATGAGCAGGAATGGGTTAGTTGGTAGAACTACAAGAAGTTCCCTTTGGCTGCAGTTGGCAGTGTGTGAAGAAAGGAGAGAGGGCTTAAGATGGAGAGCAGAGACAAAGCAAGTAAGGCTTTGTATGCCCTCTGCAGGCATTTGGAATTATTCCATGGACATATGGGTATTTGTGAGTGAGAAATAAGGTTAGACATTCAGGGATTAAAGTGGGAGAGTGGAAATTTAGGTTTGGAATCAGTCTGGCTGCAGTGAGGATTGATGACAGTGGGGAATGACTGGCCATAGCAACCACCAGCTAGAAGTTCCAACCATTCATTATCTGGGCCCCAAATGATGAGGGCCTGAATCAAGACTGTGTAAGGGGAGGGCAAAAGAGAGAAAAAATAATTTGCAGGACTTGATCACTGGTTGTCTGACAAAGGTACGGTAAGTCAGAGGAAAGGGGCCAGCATGACTCCAGTTGGTGACATTTAGTGCAGTAGCCATGCTTTTCCACATGGTGTGGATTATTTGGCAAAAGTGAGAGCTTAACAAACTTTGAGACCCTCTGTGTTTAGTGAACGGTGCTTCACAGAGTATAAATTGTTTAATGGAGTTTAGATTTCTTGAGTGTCAGTACCTCATTTCTTAATTGTTTTAATCTGTTTTAGTGTAATGTTGTAAATATCAATAAAGTAATGCTTTAACCTAAATTAACCTGATGTATAAAAAACAAAGATGTTTGCAAGCCTTCTTCTGATTAAAAAAAAACTGAAACATAACCTCCCTATAGCAGTATGTATATTAAAACAATGTTAGATTACTAATGCTACAACTTTTATAGTATTTACATTCTCTTTCAAAAGAAAACTAGCACTGGTATCATAGAAATATAAGCTAAGATTACAGTTTTACCTGTATTAAAAAAAATAATAAAAGCAAAATTGCTTTCCTTCCATGGCTTAATTCAACTAATTTCACTAGTAGTTGTGGGATTTTTTTGGATAATTAATTCATTCTAAAACAGAGGGCTATGTTTTATTTCATGTATTATATCTGTTCAGAGACTGAAGTTTAGAGATGAAGTAAATTTATATGGACTAACTGTATAGAGAAGAGTTTTGTGATAGTGTTTCATCGATGATGCTCAGTTGACAAAGTAATTGCTCTTTCAGGCCCTTCTGGCCTGAAGAGTTTTTATTCTGAATCTGTGGTTTAAATGCATAACAAATGAAAGGGACCTTTTTAATGGTACTTGCTTGAAATTAGAATGTGATTACTTTAAACCACTAAGGATACTTTTATTGCCTTAAACTATTTTTAACTGCCATTCTCTTTTAATGGTCTACTTAATTGCATGCTGTGTAAAGAAAAGCTAGTAGAGAATTCACTTTGGTTGTGAGTTAGGTGAGGACCTGTGGAGAATTGCAGGAAACGATCTTACTTTTGGCCTAGTGATCATTAGTTCTTTCTATGCTATCCCTAAAGCTTGACACAGGGCAACTTTTTCAGCCTAATTGGACGAACCAGCAGTGGAAAGCTAGCAGAACTTTCATTTTATGACGCTGAATGATTTTTGAGAAAGGACTGGTCGAGTCCCTGTGAGTATGAATATACCTCACACATCAAAACATTTGATGGTATAACTTTCTAATATTCCTTGAAGTATGTCAGAGACATATAGGAACTGTTTCTGACATACAGTGAAGTTGAAAGCTTTGTCATCTGTGAGACTGAAAAGAATAACAGTACCTGCTCTCCAAGAGTATTGTCATTTCTCAGGAGTGTGTCCTAGAAATACATAGGTCAAGATGAAAAGACCTTACCCGGCCGTACATGCTCTGGTATGCCTCAGCAATCATCAGCCTTTGTGCGTTACAGCGTTGAGTTAGAATGTTGATCAGCATGTCTTTGTCACAACCTGGAAAAGAATAATAACTGAAGATTAGTAAAGTCGCTACTCCATAGTTAGGAGGAATCCATTATCTAAGGATCAAAACCAATGTACAAGCTGTCTCCCTGATGGTACTTTAAAGCAATGAGCAATTTTTGAGAAATCACAGAATAACACTTGATGAAGCCTAGGCTTTTCCTGCCTCTCATTTTGGTGCTATTGCTAAAGATTTTTTTAAAAAAAGATGCAATAAAAATACAGGAACATAGGAAAATAGTCTTTCTTTGACCACCTCTCCTACCCCACCAAAAAGGCTTTCCTGACTTAGTGTTTCTTAGTGTTTAAATAGGCACAATATCTTCCTTGTTGGATAGTTAGAAAGATATGACTTACAAGGAACATACATTAACACAAAAATAACTGCTGTAGTTCAGAACCTCTAGAAGAAAAAGGAGAAATAGAGAAGAAAATTATGCAAGTACAAAGGATGTGCACCCTTCTGAGGGATGATTTGCATGGAACATGGTCTCTCTCTCTCATAACAGAAGCTCTGTTTCTGGGCTAAGAGGCCTCTGCATCCTTGTATACCAACTAATTGAACTGATAGAACACCCGAATTTACAGTTAGTTTAGATAAATTTAGCTGTAATTGTAGTCAGAGTAAAGTGATCAAGAAAGTCTTAACACTTCCCTCATCTTGACGAACATTTACACAGGTTTCTTCCTGACTAGAACCCCTTGATCTCCATTTTCTGAGAGCATTTACTTTGGAACACTTGCAAGTGTGAATTTTTTTCTTTACTCTTTTGAGATGTAAATCTTCTCCCAACCACTTGCCAGCTATACAACCCAGAAATGTCTTTCTCAAGTGCTTGGGAGCCATCCCTTTAAAATATAATAATCAAGAAAGGTAGAGTCCCTATCTCTCAGTCTCTGTTGGACGGCGGAAACCTAACTTCCAATAAGTGCCAATTCGCAAATACAGACGGCCTAATCACATTGATCAATGTCCCCAAACCTCAGTGTCCTCCAGCAATTTTCCATTAGCTCACCCCAGTGCTTAAAAACTCTCTTATCTTTTGTTTCAGAGGAGTTGAGTTCTGTTGGGACAGAATTGAACAGTCTTCCTTGCCTGTTTAATTCTTTGTGGTACAAATTTTCTTTGACAAAAGGAGATACTTAATGGAGATGAGGAGAAAAATGAATTGAAAGGCTAGGATGTTAAGCAGATAATCTTTGGAAATGAAAGCCGTCCTGGATGGCCTTAGGATCATAGGAAAGCCAGGAATTAAGTACTGAAATATCCAGTGAAGGAGGATAAGTGACTAGGATTTACATAGACAACTCTACCAATGAGAAACAAAAGGAACAGCAGGGTGTTTTTTGTAGGTGAGAGAAATGGTCCGAAAGCTGTAAAATGGAGAAAGGGAGGCATCGAATCATCGCTAAAGGCTGACTTTATGGTTTGTGAGAAAAAGGGCACCCTCCAGTGGAGAGGCATAGAACAACATGGTACCATGGAGTTAGCCTGGGTCAAGCTCTGGACTCAAAGGACATTAAGTAGTCCTAGAGGAGTCTGTTAGCTGCATAATGGGCATTCCAAAACTAACATATTTAATAATAAGTAGAATAAGTTTCAATTATATCCATTGTTATTTTTACTGTTATCACAGTTATGTAATTGGTAACGTCTTCTGTATTTTGTTGTTCTGTTAAGATTATCCACAACCTCCCTCTCTGAATTACTCTTTATTTTTCAAAATGTTCATTGGAATTCTTGCTCATTTATTCTTCCAGAGATATGTCACTATAATTTTATATGGGTCTCAAAAATTTAAAAATGTTTAAAATAACTATAAACTCACAAATCGATTTAGAAGAGTTGTCTTTCTATCACTAACATGATATAGCTGACAAATTTGTGTTGTTTTTTTCTAAAAGACAGTAAAGATTTTTTTTTGCAAATGACAAGAATTTTTACAAATGACAAGAACTTGCAAATGACGAAAAACTTTATTTTGCTAAAATTATGCATATTTGCCTTTCTATTGATGCTTCAAGTTATATTATTTGCATTTTGTTTTTAACATACAATTGCTTAAATAAATGATACTGAATTTGATTTTACCTTATTTCAGAAAAATTATTGAACTCATAATTTTTAATAACTTTTATTCAATTACCTTGTATTTTGAGATATATAATGATATTCTATGTAAATAAGAATTTTAATTTCTTTTTTAGAATCATCGTATGTTTTATTCTTTCTTTCCTTATATTAGGACAGGAGTTTCTAGATAATTTTTATTTCCTGGCATAATGAGCCATGACAACTTTTAGACTTTTATGATGTACTGTTGATTCCTGTTACTTGTGGTAGTTTTTTACAAAGTAACCATGAGCACTGAATTAGTAAATACATTTCCAGGGGGAAATGTAGGGTTAGGATTTTACCTTTTGGTTATAACATTTTTGTCAACATAATTTCCATTTGCATTATATGTTTGTTTGTCATTGTCCTTGTAAAATAAGCCCGTCTCGTAAGCATTGAAAATCCTCTCTTCCACATCTGCTTTTCCTGTATAAAACTTAGAATGTACTTGTTAAGAACACCTTAAGGAGGTATTCTTCTGTAGCCTCCTGACCTGTAGGACTTGTCTCACCTGAAAGTTTAACAGTTTTTGTGCTGTTGCTTTGAAACATGTAAACCAGCCAGCACTACTTTCAAAAGAAAGTACACTCTATTTTATTATTATTATTATTACTATTATTATCATCATCATCAGTTATCATCTCATGAAGTGACCAGTTTATCTGCTTTTCCATAGCTTCATAACAGAATAGATGTTATGTCAGCATTTTCTGGACAGACATACACAGATCAATGAATTTTCTCTCTTTTTTTCCTATTATTTTAATAATCAGCAAAAATGGAAAAGCAATCTACAGAATGGGAGAAAATATTTGCAAACCATCTATCTTATAAGGAGTTGATGTCTAAAATAGATAAGTATCTCATACAACTCAATAGCAAAAAACCCACATAATTCAAATACAAATGGGCACAGGATCTGAATAGACATTTTTTCCAAAGAAGATATACAAATGGCCCATAGGCACATGAAAAGGTGCTCAACGTCAGTAATCATCAGGGAAATGAAAATCAAAAGCACAATGAGATATCACTCTACGCCTGTTAGAATGGCTATTATCAACAAGATAAGAGATATGGAAAAAGGGGAATCTTCGTGCGCTGTTGGTGGGAATGCAAACTGGTGTGGCCACTATGGAAAACATTATAAAGTTTCCTTAAAAAATTAAAAATCGATCTACCGTATGATATAGCAATCCTACTTCTGGGTATTTAACTAAATGAAATGAAATCACTATCTTGTAGAGATACTGCACCTCCAGGTTCTTTGTAGCAATATTCAGAGTAGCCATGATATGGAAATCACTTAGGTATCCATCAACAGCTATACTGATAAAGAAAATGTGATACACACCCCCCACACACACACAGTGGAATATTATTCAGTCATAAAGAAGAATGAAATCCTGCTATTTGTGACAACATGGATGAGTCTGGAAGGCATTTTGTTAAGTGAAAAGAGTCAGAAAGAGAAAAACAAATATTGTATGATCTCACTTTTATGTAGAATTGAAAAAAGCTGAACTCGTAGAAATGGCCAGGGACTGGGGCGGTGGGAGAAATAGGGAGATTTTGGTCAAAGAGTATAAACTTCCATTTATTAGAGAAATAAGTTCTAAGTATCTAATGTACAGCATGGTGAGTATACTTAATAATACTGTATTGTATACTTAAAAGTTACTAAGAGTAAATAAAAATTTCTCACCATAAGTCCAACAATAGAAATGGTAATATGGAAGGTGAAGGATGTTAACTGAACTTTACTATGTTAATCATTTTGCATTATATACGTATATCAAATCATCACATTATATAACTTAAACTTACACGATGTTATATGTCAATTATTTCTCAGTAAAGCTGGAGAAAAAAATCACATTCGCTGAGGAAAATATTAGTAGTTGTCTTTTTCAATTACACATTACCAGGGTTATCAGGATAGCTAGACTTTTAAAGCATTTTGAGCTGTGTTCTTGCTCTGGCATCCTAGAGTGGACACTGTACAATCAAACCCAACACCTCCTGAATTTCTTCAGCCTAAAATACTGACAAACAAAAAAATTACGATGGTCAAAATGAATCTATATTCTGTCCCTGAAATTACAAGAACAAGGACATTGAAACTGCAGCAAATAAACTTTTTTCAGTGACTGGATTGCTCTGATCTACAGTTTTAAAACAAAAATTTCTCTCCTGAAGAAAAACTTAATCCTTAACTTATTGTTATCTGGTCTCTATATTTTTTCTAGTGAGTGTTGATATTTTGAAAAGCATGAAAGTGAAAACTCCTGAAGTCAACTTTAGAGAGCATGTTTAAAGTCCTTTATTGTTTTCCAATGGGGTTCTGCTAGTGTATAAAACACAAAGTGAATAAAGTGTGTGTGTGTGTGTGATGTATGTGTGTGTGTGTACATGTGTGCCTGCACGTGCACGCACACACACAGCATATTTCTCATAACAGCGACTTTATCTTTACAGTTAAGCTTGCTTTCTTATGAAAGGCTTTGCACGTTTTATGCAAATGTTTCCTTTATGTTGTCAGTGTTTATCTTTGTGCCCACCAGAAGTCTTCTTAAAACAGCTCTTACTTAACGAAATTATATGGATGCTTAACAGTGCCACATCATATTTTAAAGATTAAATCTTTTTTAAAAAGAATCCAATAGTTTTTCTCCTTTCTTTATATATTGCTTTTCTAAACTTTAGTTTCATTCATTGAACAGCCGCTGGTTAAACACCTGTGTACCAGATTCCATGCTCTGGGAGCTCACAGAGCAGTCCGCAAGTGAGACAAAAAGGACAATCTCAGGAAAATGAGATTAGTGACATGGGAATGCAGAAGCATGGTGTTCCAGGTTTGGAATAGCTGGTTAAGTTTGGGTTGCCCAGAGAACGATTGAAAGAGGCAGATTTATTTGAAGAGCTTCTTGAAGGAAGAGAATTTGGATGTAAAGTAGAAAGGAGAAGAAAATAGCATTCTAGACAGGGGGATTATTGGGCCAGTTTACAGAGATGTGGAAAAGCAGATCCATTTGGGGGGACCAGCAGGAAGTTTGATTTAGCTGAAAGTGGATGTAGCAAAAGAAACAGGCTAGAAAACAAACAAGGGCCAAAGAAGGATATTTTATCCTAGATTAAGGTTTCCCTTGTTTGGGATTTAATTCAATAGTTAGTGATGAGATATTTAAGAATTTAGGGCAAAACCATGTCAAGATGAAATTTGCATTTGAGAGAAGCAAATTTGTTCACCATTACTATCCTTTTCTATTATTTTTCTTCTTATTCTACTTTACCCAGCTTTTAACTAAATCCATTTGTCTTCTGTTAGACATCAGCCATACCCATATTACAGTCTTAAAACAAGGTAAAGCAAAAAAAAAAAAAAAAATTACAATAAAAGATGATAGAAAAGATCAGGCTTACCAAATCCTTGGAGTGCTGCGCCTAGCACTTGGGCATCCATTATGGGATTGAAATTGGGAGACGGAAAGATGGTCCCTTGCACCTGGTGGGAAGAGTCCATGAGAAGAGATTGCAGTAATTCAACATTTTTTAGATAAATGAAAACAAAAGTATATTCTATATTTTTAAATTACTCTAAGATATGCATATAGGTCTATTAAACAAATGTGTTAATTGTATGTTAATTGCAGAGACGAAATTTGGTTGATTTAAAAAAAAAATCCATTGGCCTCTACTGTATTGGTATCTGTCATTCATGTAGGAAACTTAGATACTAGAACCGATAGTAGAAAAATGTGAGAATCAAATATATATCTTTTTAACAAACAGTAGGAATTTTCTTAGGAATTAGAAACTGTAGAAATTGAAAAGAGAACTGGATGGGGGAATTCGTGTCATTTATATCAATTAGAAGTGGCACTTGCCACTACTGCTTTTTTATACATAAGGGGCCCTAAAATGTTAGAGAAAATTGAAATATTTGAATTTGGTTTATGGGATTCATACAAATCTAGATGATATACGTAGGGTAGAGAATTTTTAGCTGAAGCTTGTAGCAGCAGAGGAAAACATAAAAACCTGACTGGCATTCCATTTAAATTCTCTCTCTTGCCAAAAATAAAATGGCAGAACATTTAAGTTGGGCTTTGAATCCACATGGTCTATTATTTCAGACAGAGCCAGCCACGACTATGCACCATATGACCACACATAGCACAAGAGAACTGTCAAACAAAATTTATTAAGAAGGGAAGGCCTCCCCCTGTTTGTTGTCAGTGTGCCCAGAAACACTGGGAAAAAATGCCTTTCCCTACCAAACAGATCTACTAGGCCTTGAGAACCCAGGCATTCACTGAACTCTTCTGCAGCAATAATATTTTAGCTGAAGATGACACTTTCTCATGCTCATTGTCTAATGATAGACAATTAATTAATTAACTAATGAGAAGCCTAGACCTTAATTTCTAGTCCAAGAAATGTGCATATACCAATACCAAAATATTTATGAAAAGTTTTTTGGAGGATTAAGAACAATGTTCACTTGAGTTGAAACTAAGAATTAATTTAAATTCAGTTTGAACTCCATTAGACTGATATTAATAAACATGAAATTGTCTATTTGAAGTAGCCTAGATACCATATAATAATTGTGATATGGCCATATTTTCATACTTAGAAGTACGACCAGGTTGGTGAAACGTTCTTCTTAAATGCCTATATGGACAGATATACGAGTATGCAATTAAAATAAGAACATAGTCTGTATCTTATATTGCTGAAGTTCACGCATTTACAAAAAAAAATCTGATTTGCTTCTGATGTCTCAAATTTATTGTTCTCCTGAGCCAAACCTCAATTCTAGAAGCTATTTATTAGGAGACCTCAAGAGTTCCATTTCCCTTTCCTGATTGGGTGAGACTCTATTAGGAAAATAGACTGTGATTCTGTTTTGATTTATTAAGTTTGGAAAGCAGATTCTAATGTGAATTCATAGGTTGAGTTCTCCTTACCTCAAGTGTTTTCTTTTGAATCTTATAATCCTAGAGGTGTTTAAGATTTAAAGTTTTGAAATAACAGCCATACCACTAAATGTTGAAAAGTTTTTTCTTTTCTTCTATTTGTCACTGCCTTTTACTAAATTCTTTTTGTCTATGTAGTCCTTTCTAACTTTTTTCATTGGGGAAATGAGGTTTTTTAAGGCATGAAAAAGAGATAACTTTATTTCTCCTATTTTAGGAGTTGGAAGACTTGGTTGGACAAATTTTGTGTGGATAGTACCACTTTTTTGCCTTAATGACCTTAACCTTGCTGAGTGCTATCAGCCAAAGGGCTGTTTTAAAGTATAAAAGAGAATATGTATTTGAAAACGATAAGACATGCTGTGAAATATGTGTATGTCATCCAAGCAATTTTAAGCACAGAGTGTACAAATATTCGCTACAAAACATTTTGTTAATGACCAGAGTAGGATCCCCCTGATTTTCTATTTGAGTAAGTGCTATAAAAATAAACTATTTATGTGTGTGTGTGTACGTACATAAATACACACACACACACACACACACATATAAAAGCTCTGAAAGTTATAGATAAGGAAAGTTATAAATGTCTATAGTGATTTATCAGACACAATCTGTAGGCGAAACAAGAGTCCACAATTTTTTCTTCAGTTTTTTTTTCCTTGTACAGATTACTAGTACTATTTTATTTTTAAAGTATAATGTAAAAATTACTTTTTTCTTTACAGTTCTCATCTATTTGCCACTAAAAAATTAATCTCCTTGTCATTTGTCCCTAAAAATAATACACTAAAAATGTTTTGGAAATAAATTCAACATTAAAAGTATAAAAGTCAATGAGTACTTAGTAATTCACAAAACGCAATTTTTCTAGTAAGCATTTGCTATCTGTGCCATTTGTATAACATATTAAACCATTGTATTCATTTTTATGCCAATTATTATGCTTTATTTAAGCTCAAGTCAGGGACATTATTTCATGTAAGGCACGTACTTAATGTTCCTTTTACTTATTTTGACACTGGCATACTGAATTTATCTTGTAATGATCATAGTTTTCTAGCTTTATTGAGATATAATTGATAGATATTATGTAAGTCTAAGGTATACACTGTGACGATTTAATATATTGTGAATTATTGACACACACAGTTAGTTAACATATCCATCATCTCACAAAGTTTCCGTTTTTTTTTTCCGTTGAGAACATTTAAGATCTACTCTCTTAGCGACTTTGAAGTACACTATACAATACAGTATTATTATCTATAAATGCCATGTTGTACGTGAGATCCCCAGGACTTATTCCCCTTGTAACTGGTACCCTTTGATCATCTCCCAGTTACCATCCCTGCAACCCTTGCTCCAGCCCCTGGCAACCACTAGTCTTTAAATGAGCATTTTGACTGACCTGACCTGTTAAGTCTATTGAAACAGTCAGTTACTAGTTTTAACTTTGTCCTTGAATTAAAGTATTATTTCAAAAAAAAAAGATAATTAATTGTTTTGGGCCATAAAACTCTTTCAAGTGACTATGATATACCTATAAATATATAATCATATATTTAAAGGTCATATGTAATTTGACCTTTCCTTTGGATTCTACCCTCTCCCCCAAATTTGTGCTCGGCTATATTCTGTGCATTTCTTAATACTCCAAACCAGTTTCTCTGATAAAATCGGTCTCTATCAAGCATTTCTTTCACTAATAGAACCCACTGCATTTTTATTTATAATTAGTACCTTAAGTTTTCCTATTTGGTACCTGTTCTTAAAGTTGGGAATTTGATATGTCATAAATTGTGTTGTTTTATAATATGTTGCTGTACTAAGTAAGTTGTTCTATGACTCCATTTCTTATTCTTCTAATTATATTTTATGTCCTTTGTCTGCAAAAGGCATATCAAATATATACCATGATTTTCTATCTAGTCAGACTTCTTAAAATATTCTCATTTACTAGTGATACCACTTTAAGTTATTATTTTAAAAAAAATTGTAATGAAATTTTTGGCTTTATGTATAATTAATATGATAAAACTTTAAAAAAATACAAATACCGAAATACGTGAATTATTCAGATTCTTTTATTCATTATATTTATTATTTTGTATTAGGAAAACGGAACAGAGACAAATAAATCAGACACACAAATAAGAATTAACCAGGAAAAGAGGGTGTAGTAGGGGAAGATGTTCCTGGTTGATAGGGCAAAATTTCCCCAATGATGTGTGTGAACAAGTAAGTAAGAAATAGGGATACAGTAACATCTGACTTATCTGAGAAGCAAAAGATAGAGATGAGGAACGGCAAAGGTGTGATTACTAATGGACATCTTCCGGTTTTTAAACAAGATAATGAAATAATCTGATTTGAGTTCTGGTAGTAACACATTATGACAATGTAAAGAATGAAACAAAATGAAGTGATACAGGTTGTGGGGTGGCTAATTCAGAAACTTAGTTGAGCCATAAAGCACACTTGACACAAATAGCATCAACAGAATATATAACAAAACTGAGTGAAAATATCCTACAATAGGACAACACATGAATTGTCTAGAATAGAAAAGACATTCAAACTTTGGCTCATTTGTAGCAATGGCAGTATTTACGGTGCATACTACAACTCGTTCCTAGGACTAAGACTAGGACTTGTGAAATTCAATCCAAGTATTTCAAAAAAGTAAGTTTAAGCAGTGTTTTTCATGACTTGGTCCTTTGAGATCTGTTTGGGTTCATATCTTATTTTCTGTCTCCTGAGTCGCTCTAGTCCCACATCATGACACACACAGCTATATACTCCAAACAAAAGGTGCTTCTGTGGCATTATTTATTCGATTCCATCTGTGTGAAATGTTTTCCACCTCTTCACCCACTCCACACTCCCATCTCTTGATTCCATTTTAGGATTATGCTGAACATCTATTCAAGATTTAACTTTCAATCTTTAGCTCCAGTGTCATCTTTTACGGGGAGTCCTTTCTGATGCCTCTAGTAGAGTTGTCGTCTTTCTTCCTGGTGCTTCCAGTGATGGGCCAGAAGTGTGGTGCATCCTCCTAGAGCACCAGTTGCTCATCAGCAGAAAATATTCATTTCTAATTGTACCAGATTTCTAAGAATAATGAGTCCTATTAACTGGGCTTCCTTTATTTGTTGAGAATGAATGTTAAAATGAGTGGTTGTGCAACTGTGGAGATTGAACTATTCTCATAAATAAAGGAAGAATATTAGGATATCCAGGAAACAATTTGGGAAAAGAAATGGCAAGTAACAAGAAAGACTAGTGAGGTAGAGTTACTCTCTGTGATTTCTCCCTGCTATTCATAAGTTTTCATTAATATTTGTTAAAAGGTACTGTGTGTATGTGTGTGTGTGTGTGTGTGTGTGTGTGTGCAGAAGCTAGGGAAAATGATGAGTTCTTTGGGTTGAGTCTGGGTGAAAAAAGAAATACCATGTGTACCTTTAGAGGTTCATATGGAGAAACGATTATAGTAGCATAAGATGCTAAGAATCTAAAGTTTGAGGAAGGCTTTGGACTTCACATCACATAATCAGAGCACTAGAGGAAGTCTTACTCGTATGTGTGCACACACACCCCCCCCTCCGCCCCCCGCTCCCCACACACAGATTCTGGCTCATGTTTCTTCCTGCTGCTTTGTGACTCTAAATTCTCAAAGCCATCGATTGTGTGGTGTTATTTTATTAGAGGTGCTAGATATGATTTGGAATCATTGCTGATTTAGTGTTTTTTAAGTTTTCAGTAGATGGTCAGAATTTTGATTACACACATTCCTTCACCAAATTAACTTGAAATTTGGTAAAATATAATATATTGATATTAGTTCCTCTCAGTGTTTAAAATTCACACAACTAGAATTTAGTCCTACAATAATATAGTGACTGGGCTTATTTCTAATTAGATTAGGATGTTGAAAATGATGTCAAGATGTCACTGATCCAAAGAGACTGCAATTGACATGGATTTTAGAGAATGGGTCTTATTAGTGGAAGGTTAAAATAAAGAATGAAAATGTTGAGTAACTGAAAAAGAATGCATCTGTATGAAAATAATATACTCAAAGGGAAAAAATTGAGATCGGATGGGAAATAAAGAAAAAAATGTTTTTAGTGTGTACAGTAGAATATGAATATCCTAAAAGATTTAAACTTGGAATTTAGTTCAGTAGCACAGCAAATATTCTCAATTTTTAACTCTAAGTATTTAATGCATTGATGATGTTTTATTAGTCAATTAGAATTGACTGATATTATCATAAGAAAGAATGAGACCATTAGCTTGAAAAAATAGATGTATATTGATATAATTGTAGGTCACCCTTACTGAAGTTTTATAGAATTTAAATATTCTAGGTCTTATATTGAATAATTAGATATGTTATTTTATGTTCATAGGCCAGATAATTTCTTGCCTTTTATACAGGTTTTTACTAAATAATTTAAGGTTCTTTAAATGTTAATTGATGTTAGCTTTACATATAAGAGCTTATTATAGCCCCTGTCAATTTATTAAGTTATTATTTGAAGAAAGTGAAAATAGACATGTGTTGTAATAGGTTGTGCTACATACTATTGTTAGTTTTACTATACATAAACACAACTAATTCAAGGCAGAAATGGTAAGTTACATCCTAAAAGATTAACAAAATACCATGAAATTTGGAGGAAAAGAGATAACCTTCAAGTAAAAATTAGAAAAAAGTCCAAGGGAAGCCTCCTGGAAGAGGTTTTATTTGAAGCAAAAAACCTAATGTTTGGTTAATTTTCAACAAGTGGAATTACATGGCTCAGAAATACCGTTTCTTCATGAGGTTGTACCTCATTTCCCAAGACAGTTTTACGGGCTGACATTATTAGTTCTTTTTTCACAATGTCATATTGTTTCTAGCCTAATATTCTCATTAGAAATCTAAATAGTACTAAATGCTTGGCTAAGAGAACAAAAGACCTACGATACAGAATCTTTTACATCATACAGAATCTTTTACAACAATATACACATTTTCCTATATATTATTGTATTTATAAGATTATATAACACACACATACACACACATATATACATATACATATATATGTATATATATATAATGTTTCTAAGGAAAATGTTAGGTAAAGTAAGGCTATTCATAATTAAATATAAAAAAAGCATTGTAGAGACTAAATATTTCCAACAAATAGAGTTTCTATCTTTTTTTATTGTTTGCACAAATACTATTATATATTAGCTAGAGAGTTTTGGATTAATGGTATAAAATATAGAGAAATACAGAAAACCATGATTAATAATTTTTACTTCTTCGTAGTATCTTTCTCCAAATAAACAATGCATTATACATCATAATGTCATTACACATTTCAATGTTTTCAGAATTGTTTTCTTCTCACTTAAAATATATATACATACATATTTTAAGCAAAACTCTAAAAATCTTTCCCATCTGAAATGGTTTTGAGGAAGAAGTGCTCTATAGTACAAAATATATTCTAAAAGGCTTAACACCTTCCGCTGAGTGAAACACCCGCTGGATTCTGAATAATTTAGGCAACAACTCCCCATTCATTAGTATGACTCATTAGAAAAGACGGAACACTGGTGCCATCATGCAGTCCCTCCTGCTGAGAGAGCAATCACATTACAATCACTTCACCCTCAGATTGGTCTAAAGGGTTTTCAGGAGCTGAGAGCACAGCATAACTTCAAGTGAACGAGAACCTGCAGGGTTACAATAGCATCCTCTCCAAAATAGAACCACGTGGCTGGGACCACTGTGTGACTGATCACCAGATGATACTCTACATAATCACTTCAGCCCAAAGAGAGGAACTTGTGTTTTTATTTAATCTTTTTGAAAGCTCAGTTGTTTAGTATCCCATGCTAATAAGACTAACTGTGCTTCACCGCCCACCCCCCTTTTTTTCTTTATAGCTTTGCTACAGTCTCCAATCCTTATACGATGGCACATCTACACACAGGTGAGTCAGTTCCTGTTCACAGGGAGCTTAGTACTTAGCTGGTAAGACAAAGACTTCGCTAAGAAACAATGGTACAGTGTGATTTATTCCTGCTAGAAATTGGAAGAATACAACAGTCATTTATGTTTTTAATTATTGGTGTATTTTTTAAAGCAGTTATTTCGAGGGGCACACCACTATTACTACAATTGTTTAAATATCATATTTCTCATTTGGGGGACAATTATTTCAGAATGGCTTTTAGAGCTATTTGAATACTTATCAGTTAATAATGAATGTGATGTTTCCAATTAGTCAAAGCCAGGACTAATGATGTGAAGAGTAATATAACTGGATAATCTGCCTCCCACCTTTTGGGTGAAAAATACACTGTGAAATTGTGTAGTGAACCTGGAATCAATTTCTAAAATTAAATCAAAAAATAAAATTTTGCTAGTAAAATGCATAGTGTTTCATCAGCCTACAGCTTCAATAAAGCAAACTTCACTTAGCTAATAGTCACAAAAGGCATGGATTAACAAAATGTGGATGGATTTGGCTTAAACTTGTTCCAACTTCTGGAAAAATATTTGCCTTACTGAGCCCTGGTCAGTAGTTATCCTATATGAAGAATGGTATCAGTTTCTAATATCATAATTATACCTTAATGAAAATGTTCTTAGTTATTGGAATATTTCATAGATGCAAATCAATAAAATTTCCTTTATAATAATAATAAATAAAATATGAAATCTAAATATAGTGCCATTTGTTAAAGTTAATGTAATTTTCAGACGTATTCTATTCAGTAGCTTAGTTACAGAAAGTTGCTGTTACTTTTTGGGGAGGGGTCAGGAGATACTAAATTTTTTTTTTCTTTCTTGTTTTTTCTGGTATTCTGGTGATAGAGAAGGTAGTGGTAAACATCACACCTCTACTTTTCTGTCTAAGTAAATGGTCACTGACCTCTTACCATGTGCAATATAATTGGCTTAGAGGAATACTGGAAATATAACTTGTACATAGAGGGATGGATTCAGGGAAAGAAAGCTGGGATAAGTGATTTTGTGCAAAATCTTCAAGCTGGTCACACCTCTAGTTTCAGTCTTTGGGTTTTATTCATACCTGTCAATAGGCTATTTAATAGTGACCACATACGGTTTACACATAGAGTCAAAGAAAAAAAAGTTTTTCTTTCTCCACTTGTTCCATCCACATGGATTATATCCCACCTAAGCTCCAGACTCAGTTTAAATTCCACCTCTTATGTGAAATCTTTTTAGATTTTATCAAGTATTATTTATTATTTACTTTGCCTCTCTATTATGCATAGCCTTGCATTTTTTTGCATTTGTCTTTTCCTCTAAATTTTAAACTTATGGAGGACAGGTACATTTCGTTTCTCACTCTTCAAAGCATGTAGTGCCTTAGATAAAAAAGTGTGCTCTAAGAATGTTTATAAAACATAAAAGTAAAAATACATGTAGCACAGTGACATGTTTAGTTTATCGAGTAATTTTTTAAATTTATCATTCATATAAGCAGGCTATGCTCTATGCATTTTCACCTGCATTTCCTTGGTAATTGCCTCAGCAGGCTTGCAAAACTAATATATTAATTTTACTTCACAGATGAGGAGACTGTGAGGACAGGCTGTGTAAAACCATACAGATAGTGTATCATAAAGCCAACACGCGAATCCAAATTCAACTTCATGACTAGTGCCCTTTCCATAGTTGTAATTGATGTAAAGTGACATACTATTGAAGCTTTTTTTCATCTTTGCAAGGAAAAAAAAAATGTTTCTATTTACAAAGGATCTTGCAGGTCAAAACACAACACCAAAAGCATAAGCTCTTACTCCCAGGTCAGTTCTAAGAGGAAAAAAAAGAAAACCCTGTGTGTGTGTGTGTGTGTGTGTGTGTGTGTGTGTGTGTGTGTAAGAATGAGGAATTGAGAAGAGAGTAAGAGAAAAACAACCAGAAAGAAACTCATATTGGCTGGATCACCAAAATGCATTTAAGAACAGAATAATATTTAAGATCAAGGTATTTGCAGTACCTCAATATAAAGCTTACTCTTCATGAATCTCCAATGGAGATTGGTTGGGATGGCTTTTTGTTGATGATATTTTGAAAGAGTGAAGGAATTAGGTTTATGCCAACAATAGGGTTACCAACCATTGAGAAAGGATAGCATACATGGACTGGCTAGATATTTTCTGAACTAATTAAAAGAAAAGGAAACAGATTAAGTGAAAGAGAACAATTAATCTTATTCCCTGTGTTCTCCTCGCCTCTGACGAGAGACTTTAGGGAGACAGAGTCACTGGGATAGGAATTTTGTGAACTTAAGTTGAATCTTAAAAGACATATGACTTCAGCTTATATCTGGGTTATATTGTACCATTCTAGGGGATATATTAAAGACTACTCTGCTATTTTCTTATCTTTGAAGATAAAAAATATCATGGAGCAGATCTAAAAATTCTACTCAACCTTCCTTATGAATGGTCTAATTAATAATAAGTGTCATAACACTTTTTGTTTTCATTAATAATATTTTATTTAGAGACCTGAAATAATGGAAATCTAATGAACATATCCATGTCTCAAATAAAATAATGTGTAAATGTATTTTGCAAAACATGGTGTCCTAGAGGTGAAGGAAGCACTGTACTTCTTACTATTTGTATGCCTACTTTGCAATTAATCAGCACCTTTATATCCTTTATTTAATTTGAAGTTATCAGCAAGGCTGTATCAGGCAAGGTAAGCGTTCTTAGTTTTATATTACATACCAAAATGATGACTCAATATTTATATGAGGCCATTGGCTTAATAATTGGCAATCCAGAATAATAGTGTTCTGACTTTGAACCCAGTGCTTTTCCAGTATATCTTATCTCTCAATCCTCTTCTTTTTTACTCTGTTATTATTCTCATTTTTCAAAGAATTAATGCTAATTTCATATTTGTTTATGTCTCTTATAAAATGGATAAAACATCCTAATGCACATAATGTAATCTAGAGGGGATGAAATGTATAACGACAACATTTTTAAATGGTTAAATGAGAAGCAAATTCAATACAGGATCTACGTGATCACTCATACTCAAGGAACACACGCAGCCCTGAATTTCACACTTAAGATAAAGATTATGCTGACATTTATTGTGTGAAGAATTGCATTTCATGGGTTTATTAGAACAATTTCTACAGAGTGATGTTGTAGCTCTTAGATGGTGATTCTAAAATCTCAGTAACTTTCCTCTAATTTGATATTTTTAGGGAGGTTAGTAACCAGCGCTCTGAAAGCATGGTAATTTATTTCACAAATAGAAATAGACTCCTGGTGATTAAATATTATTTAGCTTTTAATAACAGAAATCAATGGTAGTGTTATCGATTGAAGTGTATGTTCGTGAGATGTTAATGAGAAAAATAATGGTCTCCTTTGCCTACCATTATCCTTCCTTTTAGGCATTGAAAGGCTACTATGGGAAATATCGTGATGCTTTATTCCCAACAGATTTTATTTTTTTAGTAATGCTTGGTTCTAGATGGTTTTACATTTTTCCTTTGTCTGGGTTAATACTAGCTAAAGCAAGAGAATATTAATTTACAGAAAAAATCAATTTGCAGCTCAGTAAAATCTCATCTGGGTAATCCATAAATAAGTTATTTAGCTATATAATAAATACATTTTTATATTTCTATATTAAAGGGAATTTAATCCCAATAAAAGCTTTGCAATTTTGTAATTAATTTTGATAGACATATGGCTAATATATTACAGAGTTAATGGCCAGTTTGCTTAAGGTGATTTTTGCCTTGAACTGTTTTAAATAAATATTCTGGAAAGCATTTCTATTCTATTCAGTAAATGAAGATGTACCAATCTAAATAAATAAATAAATGAATAAATAAATAAATAGAATTATACTGAAGGAAAAAAACATGATATCATAATGAAGGTAGAAGGTATTCATTAAAAGTATTCCTTACAAATGCTAGTTGTACATCAAGCCACAATTTGCCCTGGGGATGCAGGACACCAAAGAGACGCACTATATCTTGATTGGCTTCATATTAGTTGGTTTACAGCTTTCTACTTCTTTAATGAAATGCATTGATAGCATTATCATAAGGAATTTAAGATATCTTAGTTAACTTTACAAATAGCTGAAATTCTTTTAAAATGTTTGAAGTATTTGAAGGTAATTTTTAAATTTCTCAGGAGTTCCTGGTTTTATGAGGACATTGGATTTAATATTGTTGTGCTTTTATATTGTGAAAGTTGATTGAAGTTCTGATAAATAGCAATTAATAAGTGATCTCAGTGTGTAGTATATATCTCAGAAGTCAACAAATGTTTAGGAAGAAAAGTAATTCAGAAAATATTGATGCTCACCAAATTATGTGGTAAGGTAGCTCCCCTTTTTATTCACCATGAAAGTAATCTGTCAGCCATTTGCCAAACCACACAATAATGCCAGGATGGTCACCACCCGAAGGGGGAATCCAGTATTATTTTATTTTTTAAAATAGTACTCAATTGGTTATTTTCACTCTTTGAAAAATTGGTAATGCCCCTAAAATTTTCCTAATACTCAGGTATAATTCCAATTTCTACTTTAAATTGCATTTGGCATGTTTTTATAACATGTTTTTTTCGTTTAAAAATTGTAATAGCTACAGAGATGGACAGAGTAAGAATTAAAGCAGTACTCAGTGCAATCCCTATCAAATTACCAATAACATTTGTCACAGAGCTAGAACAAAAAATCCTAAAATTTACTTGGAACCATAAAAAACCCCGAATAGCCATGGCAATCTAGAGAAATAAGAACAAAGTGGGAGGTGTCACACTACCTGACATTGTACTACAAGGCTATAGTCATCAAAACAGCATGGTATTGGCATAGAAACAGATGCATAGATCAGTGGAACAGAATAGAGAGCCCAGAAATAAATCCATGCCTATATGGTCTTTCTAAGACAATGGAAGCAAGAATTTACATTGGGGTAAAGACAGTCTATTTAATGAATGGTGCTGGGAAACCTGGACAGCCACATGCAAAGAAATGAAACTGGACCACCTTCTTAACACCATATACAAGAATAAATTCAAAATGGATTAAAGACTTTAACGTAAGACCCGAAACCATAAAACTCCTAGAAGAAAATATAGGAAGTAAATTTGCAAACAATACCCTTAGTAATATTTTTACTGATATATTCCCTCGGGCAAGGGAAACAAAAGAAAAAATAAACATGTGGGATTGCATCAAACCATAAATATTTTTCACAGCAGAGGAAACCATCAATAAAGCAAAAATGTATCCTCTTGATTGGGAGAAGATATTTGTGAATGATACATCTGATAAGGGTTAATATCGAAAATTTATAAAAAACTCATACAACTCAACACCAAAAAAAAAAAACAAAACAAAAAAACAACCCAATTGAAAAATGGGAAGAGGACATGAAGCAGTGTTTCTCTAAAGAGGACATGCAGATGACCAACAGACATATGGAAAAATGGTCAACATCACTCATTATTAGAGAAATGCAAATAAAAACCACAATGAGATACCAACTCACTCCTGTCAAATTGGCTATCATCAATAAATCAATAAACAACAAGTGCTGGCAATGATATGGAGAAAAGGGAACCATTGTGCACGGTTGGTGGGATTGCAGATAGGTGCAGCCACTATGGAAAACAGTACGGAGTTACCTCAAAAAATTGAAAAACGGAACTACCTTATGACCCATAAATTCCACTCCTGGGTATCTAGCCAAAGAAATCCAAAACACTAATTCAAAAAAATATATGCACCCGTATAAACATTGCAGTGCTATTCACAATAGCCAAGATATAGAAACAACTGAAATGCCCATTGATAGGTGATTAGATAAAGAAACTGTGGTATATTTATGCAATGGAGTATTACTCAGCCATAGAAAAGAATGAAATTTTACCATTTGCAACAACATGGATGGACCTAGATAATATTACACTAAGTGAAATAAGTCAAACTGAGAAAGATAAATATCATATGATCTCACTTATATGTGGAATCTAAAGACCCAAATCAATGAGCAAAATGGACTCAGAGATATAGGGGGGAAAAAAAGAAAACTGATAGTTGCTAGATGGGAGGGGTGTGGGGATGGAGAAGAAGCTGAAGAGATTAGAAAGTGCAAATTAATAAATAAAAAGTGTTCAAAATGTTTATGTTGCACAAACATGGATTTTATTTTTAATTTCTAGAAATTTTGGTGAGTGGAAGTGGTTTATGACTATTTAATTAGCTGAGAGTAACACAGAAGTAATGAGATCTCTTATAGCCTGAATGTTTGTGTGCCCCTCAAATTCATATAATGAAGCCTAATCCCCAGTGTGATGGTATTTGGAGGTGGAGCCTTTGGGAGGTAATTAAATTTGCATGAGATCATGAGGGTAGGGCCCTATGATCATAGGGATCAATAATATCCTTATAAGATGACTAAGAAACCAGAGCTGGGTCTCTCTCTGCCATATGAAGACATAGGGAGAAGGAAGCCTTCTGCAATTTTGCTCCCAATTTATTTTACGTTAAACTGAATTATTCCATGTTTGGTCAGTAATCGAGTAAATCTGTACTTTCTCTTTTTTATTGGTCTGCTTATACAATCGTCAATGAGTCTGTATGAAATGAATACTGACGTGGTGATTTCATGGTATATTTTGGTCTTTTGAGGACCCCTTAGGGAAAAGTAAAGAGGTCCCCCACCTAATGTGGAGTGAGTATTTGGGGGTCTCTATGGAGTTGTCGATGCTTTGTGGCACTGACTTAAATTCCTCTATCTCTATATCTAATGCATCTTGGTTCTCTAGGGTTTGCTATTTTCTTGATTAGAGGAGGAGCATGAAAAGAAATGTACATCTATCAAGTAAGTGAAAATTTGGAGCAAATATCATGACATGCATAACCAGGAAACAGCTGATAATTATCTTCTCTCTACATTGCAAAAAACAAAGTGTAGCCAGTAAAATTTAGGACCTTCTCTCCATTTCCCTTGTTAATGAACATATATATTTCACTATAGTAAGGCTGGCTTACTTTCAAAACATCTTTGTTCCTTACTGGACAGTGTAGCACTTAATTATTTAAAACTCTCCTGAGTTATACTTTGTGGAGTTACAGTCATGGATCGTTTGTATACTTCAGTTATTACGACAGTTAATGAGATGTATATTTCAATGGATAGTATTTATTGTTAATCCTATTCCTTCTCTTCCTCATTACCATCATTTACGTCACATTGTTCTCCCACGTAGGTTGTGATTATTCTTCTGAGAGTTCCGTGGGACACTATTATTTTCAAGAATCATTGATATAAAATTTTAAGTGCTGTCTTAATTGAGTTGTAAAATTAAAACATTAAGTCTTTTAGGTATCCACAGATATATTGATAATATTTTTCCATTTCTCATATACTGTATCTTAGAAATTCATAATACATGCTTTAAAATGTTGTTGATCTAAAATTGTTTATACTCTGCAACATTACAAAGTTGGTCACTGATCCTACTAGCTTTCAAGATTATATGGATTTTTCTTCTGATGAAAACCAGACACGAGAAACAAAATCAACATTTACATTCGTCATTGCAAATTTAGGACTTACAATACTCAATTTCTTTCAGCGTTTTAAGAAAAATTTATAGCACTAAATGTATATGTTAGAACAAAAGAAAATTCTCAAAATATTTAAGCTTTCACTATAGCAAATTAGAAAAATAATAGACAATTACACTTTAAGCAAGCAGAAGATAGAAAGTAATAAAGATAAGAGTAGAACTCAATAAAATTAAAAATAGAAAAATAAATAAAATCATAGCCTTATTCTATGAACATCAATAAAATTGATAAAACTCTAGCCAGACTGACAGAAAACCAGAGGATACAAACTATAAATGTGAAATAGCTGAGGACATCGCTACCCAAAGAAATGCTGTGAACAATTTTATGCCCACGAATATGTCAATTTAAATTCCTTGAGAGACAAAAACTATCAAAACTCATTCAAAAAACAGATAACATGAATAGCTTGATATTTATTAAGAAAATTGAATTTATAGTTAGAAATGTGTCAACAAAGAGAATTTCAGTAGGATATTTAATGGGGAATTTCTACCAACCATTCAAGGAAAAATAATAACCAGTTTTACAGAATCTCTGATAGAAAATAGAAGAGAACACTTTCGAACTCATTTGATGGAGCCATAATTACACTAATTCCAAAACAACACCAACATTACAAGAAAAGAAAACTACAGAACAGTAATCCTAATGAATATAGATACAAAAATATAAGAAAATCCAATGAAGCAATGTATAAAAACAATAATGTAGCATAACCAAGTGAGTTTTATCCGGAGAATGCAAGGCTGATTTGACATTTAAAAACCAGTTTATTTCAACATATTAATACATTAAAAAGAACACTTATATGATCATCAAAGTATGATGCAGGAAAAGCTATTGGCAAGTATAGCATCCATTCATGTTAAAAACTCTCAGCAAATTTGAAAGAGGAGGCAGCTTTTAAAATCTGATTAAAGACATCTACAAAATCTTTGCAACTGTACTTAATTATGCAACATTATACTTAAGGGTGAAATATTGACTGTTTCTCCACCCCATTGCCCCCATCATTGCCCACCCCATACTGGGAACAAAGCCAGGCTGGCTTTACCCATCACTTCTTAAACATCCTTACTGAAAATCATAGTGCTATAAGGAAATCGAAAGAAATTAAAGGCTATGTATTGGAACAAAGAAAGAAAACAGGGTTGATAATAATTAGAGACCTAAATAAATTTAAATATCTGAGTATACCATTTTCATTGCTGGAAAACAGCAGCATATTGTGTAGTTTTGTACAATTTGATTCTAAAATACCTGTGGAAATGCAAAGGACCTAGACAGCTGGAACAGATTTGGAAAAAAGAAAAGGGAGGAATAATGCTAACTGATTTTAAGAATTATTATGAAGCCACAGTAATAGTGAGAATGTGTAATTGTCTGACAGTCTAGAAAAACAGATCAATGGAATAGAATAGAGAATCTATCAATAGATCCACATAAATACAGGCATAATTTTTGACAAAGTTATAAAAGCAATTCAATGGTGAAAGAGTAGTTTTTCCAAGAAATGATGCTATAAAAACTGGACATCCACATGAAGAAAAATTAAGCTTTAACACCTTACACAAAAATTAATCCCAAATTTATCTTAGACCTAAATAGAAATGAAGTGTGAAAATATCTGGAAGAAAATATAGGAGAAAATCTGCCTGACATTGGGTTCGTCAAGGCATTTTTAGATGAGGACAAAAGTATCTATAAGGAAAAAAGATAAATTGGACTTTTTCAAAACTGAGAACTCGGTCTGTGACAGATACTGTTAAAAGAATGAAAAGAGAAGTCACAGAATGGGGAAAAAATTATAAATCTTATTTCTCATGGAAACCTTGAATCCAGAATATTATAAAGGGCAATAAAAAAAAACACCAGATTAAAAATAGGTAAGCATTATAAATAGACATATTCCCAATAAAGGTATGGTACATCAGCATATGACAAACGATCCATATCATTATATATAAAGCAATGCAAAGTAAAACTACAATGAGATAGTGTGACATGTTGTTGGTTGGAATTGAATACTGTACAGCCACTTTGAAAAAATATTTTGGCAGTTTCCTATAAAGTTAAACAGACTCTTAGTATATGGTACCTGGCGGTCCCTCTCCTAGATATTTGTTCAAAAGAAATGGAAACTTACCTCCACTCGAACACCTTAACTTGAGTATTTATAGAAGTTTATTTGTATTTTCTAGAAGTTGGAAACAATCCAGATGTCCTTTAAACTGAATGGACAGATTGTGACCCATCATACAAAATATTACTACTCCTCAATAAAAAGAATTATTGATTCATTCAAAAACTTGGATAAATATTAAATGCATTCTATTAAGTGAAAAGAGCCATAGCCAAAAGCTTTCATAGTCTGTGATTCAATTTATATGACAATCTGGAAAAGGTGGAACTTTATATGACAATCAAAAATAGGTAGTGTTTGCCCAGGTTGGGGACATGATTGACTATAAATGGAAAGTATGGAAGAATTCTTAGTTGATGGAAGTCTTCTATAAGGCAATATGGTATTAGATGTGACCCTCAAAACTCATACACGTATGTACCACAAAGAGCATATTTACCACGTGTACTTTTACATTAACAAAATCAACTGTGATGTAGGGAAAACCCAGTAGGGAATGCAGACTCTAGCAAACAAATTTGTCTATGTTACAAATGAATCTTGTAACCACAGTCAAGTGGGTCGGAAGAAGGGACATGCCCTAACTTTGGAAAATAGTGTTTAGCTGGATACTGTAAAGCTAAAAGAGGAAAATAACCCAAACAATATTTTCTTATTGGCAAATTGTTTCCCACAGGGTTATGACTTAGCATGTTTCAAACTATATGTATGCTAGGGTTGAACAAATAAGCACATATACTTTAGATATTGATACTGGATTAGGTTGAATGTATCAATATGAAGATAGATGATAGATAGATAGATAGATAGACAGATAGATAGACAGCTATATACATACATACATACATATTAGAATAGATGTGTGCAGATGTACGGAGATTATCTATCTATCTATCTATCTATCTATCTAACTATCTATCTATCATGTATCTTTGTTCTGTCTTCTGAAAGAGCATATAAACAGATTCCCCTGTAGCAATAAGCACACTTAGCATCTAGATCTTGGTTTTTAAATATCGTTCTTTTATTAAGAGAATCAAGGCTCCTTGGAGAAGTGGTTAATTCCAGGGCTGGGGCATGGAAAAATACAATAAACTATTTACACACTACAGAGGACGATACACCTATTCTAAAATTAGTTCCTAATTCTAGACTGCATGGATTTCTTTGACATTAGTTCAAATTCTAGACTGCATGGATTTCTTTTTGAATACTTTTCTAAATATACCAAAAAAAATTAAGTAAGAAAATGAAAAGAAATAAACCCAGGTCATGAAGCTGCACTCCTGCATCTTTTTGAAGAGGAAATGAAGCACAATATTTGAGACGGAGGCTGGCCTATCTGTTTCTTCCTTGCCGTTGGCAGACAAGTGGTATGTACCCCTGTAATTCTAAGAAGGCTTATTATTATTACTTATTTCTTGCTGCTAAATAACTAAAGCCATTTCCACATCTGAAGCATTCTGAATCTGTATTATACATAAGAAAAAGACCAACTTCGCTAAGTCATGAAGTTAGAATTCATTGAATATATTGCAGGAACATGTAATATATCCATATACAGTCATCTTACTATTCACAGTATCTGGGATGAAACAAAGTAAGAACTATAGGGGAGTGAGAGCTGCAAGAGCTTTTTTTGACCATTAAGTAGTTATAGGCTCAGTTGTGACCTTGGTTGCACAAAAATTTTCCATTTCAAAACCAGTAATTTACCTATCATTGAAGGTTCATACATCTGACACTTTATTTTATTTGTTTTTTGCTTTGAAGGACTACTATACTTACTGCGAATATTTACTTTTTATATATATATACAAGCTCCAGGTTTGATTAAACACATAGCAGTCGGTACAACAGGTGATGAAACGTACACAGAAAGTGTGTGTGCCCCCAGCTAACAAAACCTGTATCTTTTAGCACCTTTGTTTTCTTATTTACCATTTAAAACAATGACATTTTGAGACTGGCAGCTAAACGAAAACCTAGAATAATGGGTACATCTATCCAATATTTCTAAAGAATTGAACAATAATTCAAGAAGATTACTATTGTTAGTGATGGCAACAATGCAAGAATCATCCGCCTATAAATTACAATATGATTCTTATATTTTTAGAACCATTGTTAATACACATTACTTAGGACAGTGTGTCTGCTGGGGTTAATGTGCTTTTTCTTACAACTTGAAACAATATTTTTATAATGCTTTCAATTCTGGCTTATTTAAAAAGTAAAAAAGCACAATGTTGCAATTAAGAGCTAGGATGATAAAATACATTAAGACATACTGTTGCTTTATTACAAATTGCCACAAAATAAAGATGAAAAGCCAATCCAAAGTACGCTGGAAGTTGATTCCACTTTATCTATAATAGGAGTACATAAAACACATCATCTTATGTACAAATAGCCTATAATTACTTTTATGTTTTGTACATTATACTTATCATGGTCAGTTAACATTTTTTTCTGGTTCCTTCTAGCGTAATTACCAGTATGTCTGAAGGACATAAATAAAAGTGTAATTGAAAAGAATATATTCATAGCTACATGTTCTGATAAGATGGGACACTGGCAAAGAAAATGGGTCTTAAGAAGTAGTGTTTTCTATGCATTGGTTGAGAAAGGCAGGTCTACAGGCCATAAGCAAAGTTTTCTGACCCTTTGGGGACAAGTCACAAAAGGCTGAGGCAGGGAGATTGACAGTATGAACTCTGAAATACTTAAAAAAATTCCTGTAATACTTTCCTTTTTGGCAAATCAGGCCGAGTTATTC
Organism: Rhinolophus ferrumequinum; assembly: GCF_004115265.2. Lineage (NCBI taxonomy): Eukaryota > Metazoa > Chordata > Mammalia > Chiroptera > Rhinolophidae > Rhinolophus > Rhinolophus ferrumequinum. The sequence continues at coordinate 36,905,391 of NC_046301.1, forward strand.
CTGATTACAGGAGTTTCTGCTAATAGAAGAAATCTATAGTAGATAGAAGGCTGGGTGTTGGTGTAGGAGGTGGTACTATAAAATGAAAAATCAGTAAGTAATGTCCTCTAAATAGTGTCTTTCTATCTGCTTTCTCCACTCTACGTAATTCCAGAAATACATGACTCATTGACATCACTATGAGTCTTATTGTTCATAGAGTGTGTGGAAGGTATTTTTTTCTGTTACTTGGGTTGTACAATGCCTAATATTATTTAAATTTGAAGAGGTTTCTGGGTTTAACCTTTATTTCAATGAGTATCATGTATTAATGTTAGCAGTAGAAATATAATGTCAAAATAACTTTCCAGATAGTTTTATAATCATCTGAGAAGCCAATATACCTAGAGAAGTATGTTAGAGATGTGTCTCACCTTTCACAGGCTCTATGAGCACAGGACGTGTATACTATAAGCACTTTGGAAAATGGAAATGATTCAACAAATTTAAGCTTTATTATTGTTCTTGCTATTATAGCAAATACTTTAAGAGCTTGTAAACAAGGACCAACCATTTTCTCAATCTCCTCTTTAATGTTTTCACCTTCTAGTCCATGACTTTGTCTAATTCTAGAATGATGATGGTTCCTGTACATCAATGGAATGCATGTTTCAAGAGTGCAGAGTTTTGGACACTCATATTTGCTGTCTCTCTGGTACATAGAAGTAAGAGCAAAGTGGAAGCAAAGAGTCCAAGTGGGAGGCTATTGCATAACATTGGCAAGTGGTGATGATGGAGACTTGAGCTCGGGGAATTGTAGTGGAAGTGATGAGAGGTGGTCGGAGAATGAATATATTGTGAAAGTAGAATCAAAGGTTTTATTGGTGGATTATTTGTAAGATATGAGAGGAGGAGAGGCATCAGGGACAAATCTAATTTATTTATTTGTTTGTTTGTTTGTTTAATTTATTTTTGCCCGAGCTAATAAGAGGATGGACTGTTCACTCGCTGAGTAGACACCTGGTTATATGAATCTGGGGTTCAAGCATAGATGCTGGGTTGAGATAAAAATTTAAAGAAGACTCTGTGAATACATTGCAATTAAAACTATTATATTGGATCCAATGACCAAAGGAGTGGCTACCAATAGGAAGGAGAAATGTTTCAAGAATTTAGCCCTGGGATGGATGGATGGATATATATATATATATATTTATATGTATGTATGTGTATGTATATGTATATATATGTGTATATACATATATATGTGTGTGTATATATATATATATATATTTTTTTATTATTTTTATTTTTTTTGCAAAGGAGACTCTCAAATACTCATATCTAGGAAGATAAAAACTGAGAATTGGGCATGAGATTCAGGCATGTGGAGGTCCCTGCTTACCTTCATAAGGTAGGGTGGGTTTGGATGAAAACCCAATTAGAGTTAATTCAGAAAGAATTGGAGGAGAGGAATTACATATATTAAGTACAATACACTTTCAAGGAGTTTTGCCATAAAAAAGGAATTTGGCAGTAATTGGTAAGAGAAGTGGGATTATGAACATTTTTAGAAGGTATTTGCAAATAAAGATTATGCTGTGTTTAAGAGAATATATTTATATTTCTACTAGTGCAACTTTTGGTGTTACTCAAGTTTATTCATAAATGTTATGAATACAAACATATATGTACACACACACACACACACACACACACACACACATTTACTTTAATGATATATACAAGCTAAACCTCATCTCTGCAAACAGTGCCAGGACTTTTGAGTTAGAACTAGGTTCAAGCTTTGGCCTTGCTACTTAAAACTGTTAATAATAGCTCATCGTTTTGAAGTGCTATTTATTTTCCAGGTTTTCTTAGTTCTTTATTTGCCAATTAATTCTCAAGAGACTTTTAAAATATAGGTACTATTGTTACACCCATTTTACAGATAGGAAAATCAAGGTACAAAAATTAAGTAAATTGTCCTCAGTTATATGGACCCTATGGGGTAAAGCTAGTTCTGACTACATGTGTAACTACTATTCTACAGCCTTGTTTACCCAGCCCTTACATTAAAAACAAGCAATCTATTGTTGGTATAAGGGAGGGTCTTAAAAAATTTAACAACCTCCTTATGTAACACTTCAAGGAAAAAGTTTTTAAATTTAATTTTCCACTTCAATACATATTAGTTCAAAGAGGTTTCAGTAAAAGTTTGAAGCCTTAACCAGCATGATTCATAACTTTTGTTGAATCAGTATGTAAAGTTCACACAGTGTAGTCTTGTGATAGTAAAAAGCAATCTAAATATGAGTAACCTTTTATTAATATTTGTTCAGTAAGTCATATTGCAGATAAACAATCAAAGTCAGATTTCCTGGATGGAAGTTTTACTCTCAGGAATACCTTTCAATCAGAAAAGACTACCTTAAAAATAATCTTGCCTAACCAACAGCCTCTGCTCCCATGGGAGGTCTGCCCAGCCTGCAATCACTCCTGGATAGAATGCCCTGAATTTGTTTCTGATTTTCTGAATGTTCTTCCTTTATTACATGCAGTTGGCTGCTAAGCACCAATGCATGTATTCCTACTGTTGGGCTAAACGTCACACTGTCTTGTTGCCTATACTAGGCATTGCTCAAATTGCTGTTGTATGACTTTGGTACACTTGAGCCATTCTGGGGGGTAAATTTGTAACAGCGTCTTTGTAAAGATGCTACTGCTAATTTTACATCTATTAGTTGGGTTCACAAAAAATTTATTTTTTGCTCTACACATGAAGTCATTAATTATCTGGGATAATCATACTTTAGCACTTTTACGTGTGTGTGTGTGTGTGTGTGTGTGTGTGTGTGTGTTAGAAATAGTTTTGGAGTAGGCAGGATTCTATATCACTACTTCTTCACTTTTCATTCCTGGGAAAAGTGTGTAACTTCTCTAAGTCTCAATATCTTCATATGGAAAATGGGGATGATAATACTTTCCTTGAAGGTTGTGAAGACTGAAAATAATATATGTGAAACCACTGAGCAGAATATCTGGTGCCTCCAAGAAGAACTTCAAAACTTTTGCATGCTAAGAACTTCAAAAAGATTTGCTTTGACTATTAAATTTGTATGGAAAGCTCCTGATGTAGAGACTCAGGATATTTTAATAATAATTGTTTTTCTACTTTAATACATAATGTTAATTTAGGTATAGAATATGATCTCAATATGTTACATTGCTGTAATACTCCTATTGTTAATATTTTCCTGTCAATCAATAAATATGGTAGAAATAGGAAAGTTGTCAAAAGTACAGGAAAATGATTACAGTTTAGTTAGAGGCAAAAAGAAAGGGAATAATCAAATAAATGTATTTATAGTACATAAAATGCTACTATACAAAAAAGGAAAGATCAATTGATGACAAACATGACAAAAATAGCCAACAATTTCACTAGAAGAATAAGGGCTGTATCTTTGAAAGAGGCTGTATATTTCAGTGGACAAGAGCTTGAGTTATAATCGCATACGGATGCCTAAGTTTGGATCCTGGCTTGGGCAAGTTTGTTTGTTTGTTTGCTCGTTTGTTAACTCTCCACAGCGTAATTTCCTCCATTCTAAGAGGGCTATTGTAAAATCTTCCTGAAAGGTGATTTATATCTGAGTAATTAATAAATCAAAAAAATTCCAGGCTTGCCATAATCATTTAATTAAATCTTGCTTTTAATAGATGGTCTTACAGTCAAGCATATAAGTAAAATACACTTATGGATCAAAGGTAAATTTACCTTCTTAATGTAACTCGCTTAAACTTCCTTAATCATTAAGGGCCACTAACTCCATAATTCTAGGAAGTAATTTTAGAACGTTGTGTATACTTATTTCTTACGGAAATGTAACTGCTTTTTTTCTTTATGATTCTTGTTTCTTGTTTGACGTATATTTAAGTTTTCTGTGTTTTGTAACTGACATTAATGAATTACCTTGGTGGCTCTCAAAAATGGACACACATTTATATCAAATGTATAAGTTCAGATGTAAATATTGAATCAGAACTGCTGAGTAGAGAGTCTAGGACTCTATTTTTAACAAGCAACCCAGTCAATAATTATCCACATTACAATATGAGAATTTTTGCTTTCTTGCCTATGGAAGAGCTTGTCTTTTTCTTGAGGACACCAGACCCAAAATGGAGATTAAACAGGTGAACTTTACCTCAAATATCGGTCCCCTTAATACCAAATTCTAACCATATGGGCCATATATCTTAAGATAGTAATTGCTTTAAAATATGATGACTTTGATTATGTAAAACCATGTTATCAAAACTTTCTGAAGTAATTCATAAAATCTAACATCTCTGATATAGCTGATCAAAAACACTTAAAATGAATTTTTAGGTATGTTCAAATCCAACTTTTTAATCTTTGATATTCTTTATCTGCTCTAGAAGCATAGCAAATCATTACATTGCTTTAAAATCTTAGCATCATAACTTTTAATAATCCCTGAAATATAATTTAAATATTTTCTACATGTTTTAGATAAATTAGCATATAAATGTTAATATTTAACTACACACAGCACACAGAATATAATATTATTTCTAAATAATTTACTTGAATAAATAGTAAGGTAGAAAAACTATAGCTTTTTACAAATTAAATAATTTACCACACTGGCCTAAATTACCTAATGAATTTTATTGCTCTGTAGTGAACGGTAACTACCTCACAATTAATAAACAATAGTGATAACCTACAACTGCAAATAAGATCCTGAAATCTCAAGATGAAATTAAGATTCTTAAGCCAAAGGTGACAGAAGAGCCACATTTGAGGTCTTCATTCAGTATTTAATTTGAAAAACCAAATAAGTATAAATTTCTAGGAATTAATACTTTATAAATAAGTAAATAATATTATGTTGGTGTTAAAGTTTACCCAAATAATTATGTTGTAATTTTTTGCATTAAAAATAAATTATTGAAAGCATTTTTCATGTATAGATTTCTTGAAAAATTATCATCAACACAAAACACACTTATATATAAGTTACAAGACGTGTGAATTGGATATCTTTTTTTTAATTATTATTAGTTGCAGGTGTGCAAAACAACATATGATTAGACATTTACACCCCTCACAAAGTGATAACCCCCCCAAGTCTACAACCCATCTGACACCATACATAGCCATTACACTACCATTGACTATATTCCCTATGTTCTACTTTACATCTCGTGACTTTTTAAAATTATAGTTCACATTCAATATTATTTTATATTAGTTTCATGTGTACAGTGCAGTGGTTAGGCATCTGTATAATTTGTGCAGTGATTTCCTCGGTAAGTCTAGTACCCCCCTGCGCTATACATAGTTGTTGCAACATTATTGACTGTATTCTCTATGCTGTGTTTTACATCCCCGTGACTATTTTGTGACTACCAATTTGTAATTGGATATCTTTATATCCAAATTACAAATATAAATACAATATCCAAAGTGTATTTTGATAACTCATTGTCTATATTGGCTCTTCAAAATTTGTGGACTGTTAGAGCAGTTAGATCAAAATGATTCAGACAAGGAAAAAAAAGGAAATAACTAACCAGACTTATACAATGGTTAAATTCAACAGATAATTATTCAAAAATAAACTGTATTTTCTGAAGAAATCATAAATTTAAAATAAAATTAACAGTTCAGTTTTTCATAGAGAAAAATAAATATGGAGAAAAAATCTTATAACTTTCAGTTAGAATTCTGAATCAGATTACTTATGAAAGTAGGGGTATCTAAATTGCCTCTATGGAATAATACATTATTTCAAAATTCAGATTAGTTTGAGTTATTATTAGTTAATAATATTAGCTTTTTTAATAGTTATATTGAACCCCTATGAATTAAGAATTTAATAAAAATAAAACACCAATATTTCCTGTTGAAAATGTCAAGTACCACGGATGAAATTTTTAAAATAAGGTTAAAATCTCAAAAGACTGGAAAGTTTACAGAAAGATCTATCATACTTACATAGTCTCCACAAAACATTTTGATGATAGTGGTTCACTTCAGAGTAGATCAAAAGATTTTTAATTGCACAGACTTGTTTCACTATGTAGCTTCAAAGAATTGAAGTTCACTGTTCAATCAAGTTTAAATATGTCTACTGTTCACCTTGGTTTCTCAGGCAAGAAAATATAGAGTCAATTCTGGATACAGCATGTCTCGAGATACAGTATCTATACTGAGCTATCAGTCATAGGTGAGTAGGCAGAATTATTGCACAAAATAAATAGAACGAGTAGCTGAATACCTGAGCATATGTTGATTTAAGAAATACAGATTAGCCAACCAATGAAAGAAGTGTAACCTTTTTTTTTTTTTTAAGGGGAACAGGACTTTATTTGGGAACAGTGTGTACTTCCAGGCCTTTTTTCCAAGTCAAGTTGTTGTCCTTTCAATCTTACTTGTGGAGGGTGCCGTTCAGCTTCAAGTTGTTGTCCTTTCAGTCTTAGATGTGGGGCGCAGCTCAGCTCCAGGTCCAGTTGCCGTTTTCTAGTTGTGATGGGCACACAGCCCACCATCACTTGCGGGAGTGGAACCGGCAACCTTGTGGTTGAGAGGATGCATTTCAACCAACTGAGCCATCCGGGAGCTCAGCGGTAGCTCAGCTCAAGGTGCCGTGTTCAATTTTAGTTGCAGGGGGCGCTGCCCACCATCCCTTGCAGGACTCGGGAAGTTGAACCTGCAGCCTTGTGGTTGAGAGCCCACTGGCCCATGTGGGAATCGAACCAGCAGCCTTCGGAGTTAGGAGCATGGAGCTCTAACGGCCTGAGCCATAGGGCCAGCCCCAGAAGAGTAATCTTTTGAAAAAGCTGATGACTTATGGGACGGTAAGTTCATTTAACCACACAGTTAATGATTTATTTTCTGCTTTATCATTTTTAACATCTAAACTCTTGCAGGTGCTCAAGTCCCAAGCTTCATTTTTCAAATTGCTAGGTTCTATGGGTATCTGTACCATTCTTTAAATATTGTTAACTATTGTATACCTGGTGTTATGTTAAAAAATAATGTATTTAGGACAGAAATGAATGCCCAAAAATAAAGTCTTTGGATAAATGATATTCACCGTTAATTTCATATATTTTATGCATTTTATTTTAATATTTAATTTTACTACATTTTAGGGGAAATCATTAAAAATACCTTCAAGGTCCAATATATTGTTAGGAAATAATCTAGCCCTATATGTTTTATACATTATTTCAAAAATCAAAATAAATGTATATCATACCATTACACTGCTACTTACCATTTAGTGAACAATAAAGTATTCACTTAGTCTATAAAACTTTTCAAATAATTTGAAGACAAATTAGGTATAAATAATTCTTGGTCAACAGAACAGAAAATTATAATAATAAGTATCAGCATTCATAACTCCAGCGCTGCCTTTCCCCAAATAAATCCAATGTTAAAATATAAGAAAAATCATTAAGCAGGATTGCTTAATATAGCGCACGTGCACAAACACACACATACACATATGTAGAAAAATAGCTGATTTCCATAGCATTCAGTTCATAATAGAATCCGATTACCTTGATAATATACTTGTTACTACGATGCATGTAAAGCATGATACCTGCTTTCAAAGAAGTTATAATCTAGTAAGTCAACCATGTATGTGGCACACCTGCATGTGTGTGTGTGTTTCTGTATTTGTGTCTGAATTTGGGTCTAATATTTTCTCAGTGTATATTTAGGCAGCATATAGTAATTACTAAATAATACACTTATATGTATAGAATTCAGAATTAAAAACAATGGAAAATGAGGTTTTTCAACTAAAATTATTGTTTTCCTTTTTATATTTTTTCAATGATTGTGTGATTTGTGTCCTTGATTATAGACTAAAGGTGTCAGTGTTAAATGAAAAATTGTCAAAATATTTGAGGCAACCATATTTTCCCTAATATTATCAGATAATCGAGAGACAAAGAGATTTGATAATATTCCCTAATTTCCTTCCAGACAATGATTACTTAGTGTTTATTTTTATTCATCATTATTTTATTGTTTAGATGTTTTTTTAAGTGTACCTAATTGAAAGTATGATGTCGGGATTTACTTTGTAATATGTCTTTCAAAAAAAATTGTGGGAGATGTTAATCCAATATGGCAAAATCTTGAACTTTTAGGGAGATGACAGTCCCTTAGGTCATTTCTATTCTTGTTTGTGTTTGAAAATACTCATAATAACTTTTTAAATTTAGGGTTTAACTATTGTAGTCACATTTAAATATGGCTAGTGTATCTACGATAAGAAAAATAATAAACGCTAATAATAATTGAGATTTTACTCTATATTAGGCACTCTTACTAGGTGAATTTACTTGAATAAAGGAATTTAATTCTTACAACAACTCTCTGGGCTAAGTACTGTTATTACCTATATTTTAGTGAGGAGAATACTGAGGTACTGTGTAGTTAGAAAATTTGCCTAAGATTGCACCCGCAGAAGTAGTAGTGTAGAAATGTGAACCTAGGCAATCCAACATCAGAACCTATAACTTCAATCTCTATGCTATACAGGTACTCTGTTAAGAAACAAAACAAAATAACTATTAAAGATAAAAAAATTAAGCTTATTTCTTGATTCAAATGGGTTTATATTTTGGTAGGTGGATAAAATTAATAGAATACTAGATGAGAAGTGGTAAATGCTATAAGCAACTTATATAAGCCATTGTGGACAATTTCATACAAAGCAAGTTACTTGAGGCTGCAAGTAAATCATGAAGCCTTTACAGATGAATTATCATTTGAAATGTGGCTTAGAAGTTGAAGGAAAGAGCTCTTCAGGTATAGAAACCAAGAAACTAGCACTCACCTTGATAGATGTGGAGGTGGGAGGTTGTGAAGGGTATACTATAAGGATACTGATTTTAAATTTGACTTTGAATAGTTAGTTATATATGGCCTATAACAAATGCATCTTTTTCTGCTTCATTTATCTGAGTGAAAATTCAGCCAGATAAGTATAAAGGAGAAATGTTACCACATCGATTATCTTGGAATTAATATTATCCCCGATCACATATCAGCACATACTGGATGAGAGAGGAGATGGGCCAGATCAGTCTAAAAAGACAGAATGACTTCTAGGCAAGTAAGACATGATTGTAGCACACAAAGTTACTAATTTATTCTTTAAAAATAATGTGGAGTAGTCCGAAAGCAGGTGAATCAGTTTGTGAACCATGGAAAAGTGGGACAAGTATTGGTAGTACCCAGCTAATAACTGTGTAAGTTAGATGGTGCTAACCATCTAACCATTGGCCTGAATGGCAGGTATGTTGGGTCTTTTGCTAATTATGTGCTTGTGGTAGAGTATATTATTGTTCACAATTATTTTCTTCATTTCTATTCTATCGTGTACATTTTTATGCACCTTTCATTTTGAGGTGGTCATGTGACTTGCTTCAACCGAAGGAATATGAGCAGGCAGTGGTATGGTACATCTGACATAAACTTTTAGACACATTGTGAGTTTCCACTACTCTTTTCTGATGCTTCTGCACTCTGGCAAAAATAGCACATGCCAGAATGGGAGAAGCGTAAATGAGAACCCTTGGGAGCAGACCATAAGAAATGCCTCTTAGATTTGCATTAGCTGACTAATGCAATCCCAATTTTAGCAATATTCATCATGCTATTCTCACTGGAAGCCACTCAACATTAACCTTATGGGTTTTTCTTTATAATTATTCTCCAATTTGCTAAATAACATTTGAATTCCTGTGTAGTGTGCCATACCAGACAAATATTTAATCCCACTGAGGGTCAAATTTCATATCACTCATTCAATTTATTAGCAAATATTTATTAGTCAACTAATATGTGCCTGGCACTGTACTAGGTATCTGGGATACTTTACTGAAGAAGAAAAAGATTCCTGCCTTTGTTATGATACATGATTCAAAAACATATAATTAATGTACATTGTTTAGTATAAGTTTATATATGTATAATAACACTGCCATTATGCGTATTGCAAACTGCCCAAAATAGCAATCATAAGAGAAGCTATAAAAAGAATAAATTTCTTTTCCAACTAGACAATGGTCTTCAAACTGATTTGCATCACTATCCCCCAACAATTATTTTTTTGAACTGTACTTTAATTCTTTAGCAAAGGCTTCATATACATATTTTCATTCAAGATTAGATAGTTGCAATTTTTTTTTTTACTTTTCTGAAAGCATCCAATGAAACCCAAATACTATAGCAATTCAATGCCCACAATCTTTCATCTAAAAAAAATATAGTAAGCTCTTTTTTGACAGTAAAATATTTTATTTCATTTTTCTATCTCTCTGAATTCCTATTTTCATTCTACTTCCCTTATGTTTGAATATTTTCGAGGGGTCATCTTATATATTTATAAATTATGTGTATGTATTTTTTTTCTCTGAATATCTAAATGTAAAGATTTCCAGTTTTCATTTAATCTGGAAACAACTGGCTCTTCTCCAGTAATCTTTGTTGTTTTCATAAACAACTTAAATTGTCTACAATGAGCTGCAACCTCTTAAAGTGTATTTGTCAGTAAGTTTTGAAGGTATATCCATCTGTGAAACTAAAACCACAGCGAAGATTCAGAATATTTCCTTCACCCATATCCTAAGGTTTTCATGTATCCATTTGTAGTTTCTCCCTCCATCCACCTCTTTCCTTAGGCAAACACTGATTTGTTTTCTGCAACTGTAGATTAGTTTGCTTTATCTAGAATTTCATTTAAATGGAATCATATGACACCTACTCTAATTTGTTAGGGTTTTTTTTTTTTTTAGCATGTTTTTGAGATTCATTCATGTTGTTGTGTATATCAATATTCCATTGTGTATATAATATTCCATTGTATATACTACATATTATTTAACCATTTTCTTGTTGACCATCTGGCTATTATAAAGATCCTTTATGCCATCACTTGACATTATCACTTTTAAAAATTATAGTTATCAAATTGTGTAGTTGTATCACATTGTGCTTCTAATTTGCAATTCTCTTATGAATAAGAATTTAGAGTACCTTTATTATGCTAAGTGGCCATTTTTACATCTTATGTAAATTGTTATATTCTTTATCCATTTCCCAACTGAGTTGATGGTTTTAGTATTGAGATGTAAGAGATCTTTGTACATTCCAGGAACACATTCTTTATCACCTTTATTTACAAATACTTGTGCTCAGTGTGAATCTCATCATTTCACTGAAAATGGTCTTATGAATAGGAAAAATTTCGTTGTTTTATTTGTAATTAGTAATTGGACAAAATCCAATTAATGCTTTTTAATTATGCTTTTTTGATAATCTAAATTTGTTTTTGTCTCTTTCACCCTTCTTTTAATTTTCAGCTGATACCTCTTTTATTGTTTGAGGTAATATCCATTGATACAAATAGTTAGACTTTTTTTAACATTTCCTTGTGTGCATCTCTACCCTTATGTTCTTCCTCACCCCCTATAACAATAGTCATCGCTCCTAACTTAGGCCCTTTTGCTGTCTATCTTCAAGCTCTTATGTATTTTTTCTCACACAAGGTCTTTAATCCATGCCATCCCATTTCTATTTAACACCATTTTAGTCTCCTAATATTCCCATTAGCCCCGAAACATGATAGAGCAAATCTCATTTTAAAAAGCAAGCAAGCACCCAAACAAAACATACTTTTGACTCCACATCTCCATCAGATACAACTCCATTTTTCTTTTTCTTTTCCTCTTCATAGGGAAAGCTCTGTCACACTGTTATGTATACTCCCTTTCTCCACTTTGACTATTCTTAGTTCATATCATTTCAATTAAGTTTTCCGCCACGATGACGAAACTGCTCTTGTCATACATGATGGTCATTTTGCAAATCTAGTGATTTATTCTCTATTCTTATCTTATCTGGAATAGCTGCCTTTTCTCTCCTTTATGAAAACACGTTCTTCACTTGGTTTTTGTAATACCACACTCTGTTGGTTTTACTTTGACATCATTAGTTATACCTTCTCAGTCTCCTCTACTGTAAATCCCCCCTATTCCCAATATTTATATTCGGAAATGTTCCAAAACTAGTCTTTTGTTCTTTTCTGTTTCTATGTAAACATTTGCCCTTAATTATCAAATTTAATCCCTGAGCTTTAAAAACATCCGTATACTTACAAATCCCAATTGTATATTTTTTCCCTGAGCTCCAACATGTTTATTCAGCACCTTCATTTGGATGTCCAAAAATACATAAAAGATAACTATGATTTTTTTCCTTCACACCACCACAAACCTGTCCTTCCCTGCCAATCAGTGCTACCACCATCCACTGAGTTGTATGAGCCCAAAATCTAGGTCTTGTCCTTTATTACGTTTGTCTACCTTGAAGCATTACAAGTCCTGTTGATTCTGCCTTTATAATGTATCCTGGATATGATCACTTTTCACCCTTTCCACACCAACCACCTTAATTCAAGTTGACTGAGGCAAATTCTCCTCAGAGAGCTTGTTTGACAACTTGCTCTACTATATAGGCTCCATTCTCCATACAGGAACCAGAGTAAATCATATATGTCACTTATCTCTTTAAAATCCTTCAGTGACTTCTGAAAACAATTCACATAAAACCCAAACTTCTTCCCAAGTCATACAGGGCTTTACATGATCTAGCCCTGACTACCTCTCTGCCCTTTTCTCCCACGTCTCTTCCCATGGCTCATTCTACTCCAGACTAAATGTCATCTTCTAGGTGTCTTGCAGACACTAAGCTTGCCTCTTGATATTTAAACTTGGTCTTTTATTGCTATTATTATTATTGTTGTTGTTTATTAGTTTCAGGTGTACAAAACAATGTAATAGTTAGACATTTACACCCCTCACAAAGTGATAACCTCCCCCAATTTACTACCCCTCTGACATCATATGTAACTGTTACAATTCCATTGACTATATTCCCTGTGCTATACTCCACATCCCATGGCTATATCTATATATATCCCTGTCTCTCTCTCTCTATCTCTATCTCTATATCTGTATCTATATTTAATTATAGTTGACATTCAATATTATTCAACATCAGCTTCAGGTGTTTATTGCAATCGTCAGCCATCTACACAGTCTATGAAGTGATCTCCCTGATAAGTCCAGTGCCCATCTGGCACCTAATATGATCTTTGAAGCATTATTGATTATATTCCCTGTACTATTTTTCATACTAAACAGAAATGGATGCAGTGTTTCAGAGAAACAGTTGGTGGTTGCTAGATTGAGGGCAGGGGATGGGGGAGAAAGTGAAGAGATTAGAAAGTGCAAATTAGTAGTCATAATATAGTCACGGGGATATGATAAACTTTCTCTTCATTAATGTAGACCCCCTATTTTCATGTTTTGAGAATGGTAGCTCTTTCTTCTTATATAGACTTCTGCTTAAATATTGGCTTCTTCAGTAGGACCACTCTGTTTTTAACAGATCCTTCTACTTGCATCACCTGTATTCTGTTTTCTTTTATTCATCTCTTCAATAATGAGCATTATATTTTTCCTTAATTTTTAAAATGTCTTTCTTCCATTAGAATAAGCTCTTTGAGGCTAGAAAATTACTTGGTCTTGTTCACTACCATACTCACAGTGCATAAATTGGTATCTAAAATTTAAAAGCATCCAACAAGTATTTTTGAATGATTGAAGTTGATTTTCTAAGCACTTGGAGCTAAGCATGAGACAGTCACTAATGTTGGTGGGGCCATTAGACTTTCCTTGGTGACCATCCTCTGTGGCAATTCTCTTAACCTCTACTAGGCATACACAGATTGTCTGTTAGCTTAAGGACCAAGTTATATGTCACCCAGGGTCATGTACTTTATCTTTGCCCAGAACTTACAAAAAAAGAAAATTATTATTGGCTATCCTAGCTTGCAATCTCAGTAACCTCACTCTTTGTATACTTCAAGATTTTTCTAAAACAATATAACAAAAATGATCTTTCCTGAATTATATTGCTTATCATTTATAATAGATTTTTATTGTACGCACCACACTTGTTCTACTCAAAATGACACTGTCAAATTTTATAGATTGACAAAGAGAATTGATGTTCAAATTTAAAGTAATTTTCCAAGTACATTCATGCACAATATATAGTAGATAACCATATCATGGATAAGTGAGCAAATAGATTTGTTCAAAAGAATCTATTTTTTGTTTGTGATTTTAAAAATTATCTTTATTGCTGTACTTTGGACATATTCTGAGAGTTAAAGTCCATTTAAGGTTTACTGTAAATGTAATTTGCACTGACCCTTTTCATTTTGTAGCAATAGAATTCATGAATAAAAATAACCAATTTTTTCATTATTTTTCAAATCAGATCTCCAAATCCTTATAGAAGAAATTTAATTAAAAGTCAAAGAGAAAAATAACATAAAATTATTTTCATCAGTTTGAAAATTAGATTCTAACACATTAGTCATGTATGTTAATTCAAAACAAAGTTCACATTCCTTGTACAATATTTTTGATATGTTTCACAGAGATTAAAGATCAGGGAATCATTTTCATCAAAGAAGAAGAAATATTTGTGCTGCCAAATTGGTCTCATCTGAAGCTGATCTTAAAAGCAAAGTATATTAAAGAGCAATATCAAATGTTGCTGGATCTATTTACCTTTTGGTTTACAAATAGTTTTTTTTTTTTTTAAATTTTGAAGTGAACTACATTTGATGCATCTTACTCATCTTTGATATGTTTAACTTGGCAATAGGTGGAACGTGTTCTCTTATAGAGCAAATGTGACCAAAATAGAGCCTTAACTGACTAACCTTTCTTGGAATCACTAAATAACGCTCATATTATAATATGAAAATACTCTATTTTCAACATATACATATGCTAATGTTATCCATGGAAATAAGAAATATGTTTTTGGTAAAAATAAGAGATTTTTGTCATGATGTGTGACTATGAAGTAATTTCAAAAAATATTAGAATATGTATATCCAAGTATGTGTGGTTCTTTCCCCTGGGGATTATACATTTATAGTGGTAATGATACCATTGTTCCAGTATTAAAAGAGAACTTTTTAAGCACCTGATGTGCCAAGTTTGTTCTAAACACTTTAAATGATTTAATTTATTCCTCAAAACAACCTTATGAAATAGGCGATGTTATTATTCTATACCATAAATGGAGATTGAATAGATTGAAAATTAGATTCAGATCATTGAAAGGACTCACAAGACTCCGTGTATAAGACTTTCAGTAAAGGTAAGGACGCAGTATGGTAGGAGAAAGAGTTCAGGCAAACAATAGGGGCTTGCTTATCAAGATTCTTCTTGTTTGCCAGGATATGATTTATCTTCAGATTGAACTATCATTTGTACAATCTATCTGGATTCGGGGGAGCTCTCTAAATATTTCTGCTGGGATCTTTTCTGTTCCTCTGGTTATATGGCCAAACCTGGCTGTCTAACTCGTAACAGCAGTTACCAGGGTTATATTGAGAGTTATTTGGGAATTAGTTTGGAAATGCTGCATTTTGATACCCACCTTTGATTCCACACCAAATTTCATCATACAGCACCCCCATAGGGGTTCTGTTCTCTTCCAGTTATCATAGGCTCATTTATCTGGACCATACTACAACTCCATGGGCTGCTACCCAACAATCGGCAGAAGTCACCTTTGCTATTACCTAGTTCCTCTGATGCTGCAAGGAACACCACTCAATTCTGCCCATTGACCAAATGTATCTTTTGCATCTCTAGTTAATATAACATCATCAACACTTCAACAGGGCAGTTGCTTTTTAGATCAAATGTGACTTGGGCTGGTCTTCTACCCTTGAGGACCATTTATAAATCATGCTGCTTGTTTGACACCCTTTGATGATGTGTTATAGGGAGGGGACCATTCCATTACATCCATATATCGCTCCACAGGGAGAGAGTTCTAGGGCCCAAAGGGGTTGCGGCCTTTGTTCATATATATGGTGTGTACTTCTAGTGTTTTCCCCTATTGTGTGTTCTTGAATACAGTGCTTTCATTTGATGAGGAAATTCTCTCTATTTCCCTCCCTGTAGGATGATGATAGGACATACCCAAGACGATGGGTTTTTTTAAGTCTCAAAATACATTTATGTCCTTCTGTAATAGAAACAATCTCAATGAAAGCCCTTTATAACAGTAACAAACTAAGAATTGTTTTCAAATGATGTACTTGGCAGTTATGTCCGATTATCTACTAGTCCAAAACACCAGCGGTTACCGCTGGGTGGCAGTAACAGGTTTTTGCCAAATGCTCCAGTCAGGTTTTTGAGGGCCACTTCCCAAATTAGTTGAGCATGGGGGTCTTTGGTGGTTTAGTGGGGTCTCAAAGGGCTGGATAGTACTATAGTTTTTTGAAGGTTTTAACACACACACACACACACACACACGCATGCACACACACACGCACGCACACACACGCGCAAACGGCTTTTGCTCAAATCCCTGCTCAAATTCAGGTTTTTTTCTTGGTAAATTTAAAAACAGAGGCTAACAAATTTCTCAGAGTTTGTATATAATTTCTACAGAAGAACAACCTAATCAGTTTTTGTACTGTGTGTTTTGAGTTTGGATTTTGCAGGAACAATAACTGAGTTTTGGTTGTCTGAGGGATGCTCTGGTCAACCCTGTCCAAGAAACGTCTAGTCATTTTTCCGTTTTTGCAGAGCCCTCTACTGTCGTTGGGTTAATCAGCCAACCTCTGGGGTCATATGAACTAACAGACACTTATAATTCAGTTTTAGCTTAGGGTTTAGATTGAGACACAAGCATTGTATTGTAAATATAATAAATAACTATATCTTTCACTTGAATTGGCTTAAGTTCATCCCTATTATTCAAAATATATAAAAGACTCATACAACTTAATAGCAACAGTGCAAACTAATTAAAAACACTGGCAGAGGAATTGAGTAGATATTTTTAAAAAGAAGACTTATACAAATGGCCAACAGATATATGAAAAGATGCTCAATATCACTAATCATCAGGAAATGCAAATCAAAACCACAATGACATATCAACTCATACTTGTTAGAATGGCATTTGTCAAAAAGATGAGAGGTAGCAAGTGTTAGAGAGGGTATGGAGAAAAGGGAATTTTTTTTTTTCACTGTTGGCTTTGACTTTCTTCATAAGTAGAAATGGAAAAGAAAACCTGAGCCAAACTGGTCACAAAATTACAGTCTCCCTTAGCAGGTTGCACAGTTTGAATAGTTAAAATAATATTGTGTACTTCTTATAGCATGGGGTTATTATTTATTAAAATTTCTGTAATCTACAGTGAATCTCCAGGAGTCATCAGCTTTTCTCACAGGCCGTTAAACAAGGAATGTGTGGGTATTGATATACCTGCATGTAAAAGATCTTTAATTACAATAAAAAAAAAATTTATGTGCACCTTACGTATCCAACCCTAGTGTACCCTAATTGTTTTAAATTAGCCACTTAAGTGAGCTTGGATAATTTTAAAAGTTCTCATTTACCACACTCCATTAAAAGAATGAAGAACAGATTTGCAGGACGGCCTTTTCCCCAATCAATTGGGTAGGGTAAGAGTCTTCCATTTGAACATTACACCTATTCCAATAATACATTCTGGCAGGTTGAGACAACCATACAAAAGTTTTGCTAATAAATTCCTATGTTTTTAGCCATACTTTTACCTGTATTCTTTATAGTTACTCACCATTTAATTACATTTCATGTTAATTTTTCATTATGAGGTTTTAGTGTGGTATTACATGGGGCACCAGTGTCCAGCAATCTAAAGTTTCTTCACCACCTTCAGGCTAAGTCTTGGCCTGTAAACAAGAATTGGTTGCTGGGGGTTGAGCCAAGTGACTCTGGCCCTCCTCTCATCCAGTCTTAATCTTCTCCCCTGTTCCGCACAATTTCAGTGGCATTGACTCAGAGGATTATAGATTCCTTATTGTACAACAGTTGGATTTTTAAAAATTCATTAAGGCTAGGGAAAATTGAGCTGATCTGTCACATGCCTTTCTCAGTTTGAAGAATTGGTGTGGGTGGTCAGATTGAGAAAACGATACATAATATAATATATAATTTAATCATTACATTGTGATTCATTAAAATTTTCATAGTTATACCACCTATCATCTCATTTTTAATATTTTGATCAACTTCTGATTGCTTAACATTCAGTTGAATTTTTCTTTTTTCTTTTATTCATTTTCACCCCTTTTATTCTTATTTTCTTTCTTTTGATCAATCCTAATCATTTTTCCACCACTAGCCCCATTTGCAGTAACTGGGAAAGGAGTCCCACACATTTTCCCTTACCTCGTCTTGTCCTTATAAAATAGTCATATAAGGGCTGCAAGCAGCCAGAATCTTTTAAGTCACAGCATCAACCATATCTTAACAGGAAGTGTACAATTAGGAGACCCTGTAGAATTATTACAACTAAAATAAAAGTTTATTTTTTATCAACATTTCAGTAGACTCAGAAGAAGCGTTTTATGTACTATCTAGGGGTGGATTTGGACAATTCTCCTTCTCAGGGCTTGTATTACATCCCTTTGCCTTTATAGAGTTTAATGGATTGGGAGTTTGCCCCTCCAGCTACATTTCTGCAAAAGCTGCAGTAAGTGAGCGTCCTGAGTAAGAACTGTTATGCTTGCCTATCTGGCAGTATCTGGTGCAAAGGGAATAGCTCTTTTATTTCCCAGGAATAACAATTGAGTTCAGTAAAGATTCAGAAGTGAGTTTGCGGTAATCTACAATGTGGCTTAATTATTTAACTGAATATTCCCCCAAAGGGGTCCTTGGACCAGAAGGGGAATTTCCGCCTGAGAAATTGTTAGAAATGCAAATTTTCTAATCCTTCCCCAGACCTACTGATTCACCAATTTTGGTGAAGAAAACGATCTATCCATCTTCGTTATAACCAGCTCTCCAAATGATTCCAATGCATAGTAAAAGTTGACAACCCTGGCTTTAAAGGTTTATTGTGTTTCCACAAATAATTTTTGAGAAGTAGTAGTTTGTAATCCGAGAGAATCTGCTCTTTGTTTCCAGTTTCTACGATTCTCCAAATGTTGAATCTCCTCTCATAATCTTTTTCTCATCTTGAACTTGGTCATAGCAGGGTAATAAAAAAGTTATTTTATGGCTCTGAAAACTGGAGGTTGGGCCAAGGACAAATTTGTTTTGGGATGAGAGAGAAGGAATGAGTGGAGTATAATAAACTAACAGTGAAGGCTTGCAATTGGCTATACTTTCCTTAGCTCTCAAGCCAAGACTTGTATAATAGGGCAAATAGAGCACAGGATGTTTATGTTTAAATAACTCATATTATTTGCAGCTTTAGAGGTATTCTAGCTATTCTATGATGGGCTTTGATGTGATAAATGGCACGGCTATTATTCATCAAAGCCCTGTCACATGGAGACCATGTGATTCCACTGTCACTTCCTGGTTGCATATTTTTGTCCAATATAATATCCTTAAATTTGGTTACCTATTTTTTATGATGTACTATTGTACACCAATTTTATCTGATTTATTGTGGGCTCTTTAGCTTTATTTCAGTAATCATAACTTAATTACCTGTCTTAGGTGTGGAGTCTATTTAAAATATAATATTTTAATATAATAGTTTTTATATATGATTTAAATGAAAGTGAGACGGATGTACAAAACCTTTTTAATTTTAAACAAAGTAACTTCTTTTGAAAGGAGTAGAATTCTCACAATATCGGAAAGCATATTTTTCTAACTAGCAATATAGGAATGTTTAAGTATATAAATACTCCAAAATTATTTGCTTTAAAAACTAGATGAGGGGTCAATCAAGCATAATTAATAGTGTTGCAATATAACTTTAATTTTAGTGTGTGAATATCAAAAGAAGGACATATCACCTCAGCACTGTAATCTTGTAGATGTTTGACTATTTACCCTATGTCCCACGTAGGAAGCAGATTGCATAAGTCAGAGGAGTAAAATACCCACCTTTTAGTGTTCAGCTGTTACCTTGACAAATGGTAATTGGTACTAACTGTTGTTTCATTTGTAAAGTGAACTGATTTTTTTAACAGGCAGTTTTATTAACAGCAGTTAGTTTAAATATATAATTGTGGGCAGCTTTCCGCAGTTAGCATTGTACATGCAGATGGCTGAAAATGTCACTGTAATTGCTATAATTGCTTTTTCTGATTTTAACTACGATATTCATTCATCAAGCAAATGTATGAGGGTTAGGAGTATGAAAATAATTTATTTTTCTTATCTGTCATGCTGCCGCCAGTTTTAATGTATATACATGTATATGTGTATGCATATATATACATACATATATGTATATATATGTATGTATATATATTGCAGGTGCCAAAAAAATGTATACAAGTGGACACTCTGGTCAACGTTGCTCAAGCAGTAGTTCACCGTAATCAGAAGTGTCTGGATGCTGATGATAACCACTTTGAGCATCTCTTGTCATTGCAGATGTCAAATATGACTTGTATTCATCTTTTGTTATTGGTATATGTTGAGTATTACAATTAAAATGTGTATACATTTCTTTTCTTGGCACCCTCTGTGTGTGTGTGTGTGTGTGTGTGTGTGTAATTTGGCTTTTCATTTTTCCCCCCAATTTTTATAAATGATATGTAGTCCTTTTGACCATTATACGTATATAGTTGATGTATTCATATATTTAATCTGTCTTTATATCTGGATTCAAAAATTGGATACTGTAGTCCATTCCAACAAAGATTTAAAGAATGTCATTAACATTTAATAGCAAAAATAAATAAAAAAGGATGATGATTTTAAAGTCATTTAAACTAAAGTTAAAATTTACAGGACCAAATGTTTTCTTTTCCATATGAACCCTCTGACAAGAAGTATCTGGCTACTATAAGTGTGTGTGTATTGTTTGTGTGTGTTTGTGTTGTTGTGTGTGAGTGTGTGTTATGTGTGTCAGGGGTTGTAGTATATGAGTATGTTGTTTGTGTGTGTGGCAGGTGCAGGGGGGTGGAGAGTAGAGGGAGGGCATGAGAGCAGAATTAGAGGGAAAAAATCCAATACATATTTTTCTTAAGAGATTTGTCTAGAATGTCTTGACTACATTTTCTTTTACTGTTTTTTTCTCAACTGTTGCTTGTATGATAAGCATGAACTCATCAGAAGAAAGAAATACACTAAGAAAATCCGCACAGAGACTCAATATGCAAAATCCTTAAAAATGCTTCCATGAATTTTCCTCGATCATTACTGAGACAAAAGTTGTGGGGGTTATTTTATTACTTGCTTTTTCTTTTGGCAGAAATTCATCAGTTATAATAAAGTTGTAGGTAGTTGCCAAATCAGCAAATAACTAATTGAATACTTAGAGATTTTATTGCTGTATTTTTCAGTTTCATAAAAAAGGGAGGGCATTTTCCTTTATTTCAAATGTGATCTTTTTGTTTTAAATTTGATAGTGTAGTGATTTTTACCATTAATATTATAACACTGTATTGTCAGACATACAAAGAGCAGAGGATGAGTATATGGATACAGTTTAATTAAATTGAAATCAAGGGTGAAGTATTGCAAATATGTTTTTTATTATATGAATGTTTCATTTTTGTGAAAGTCTGGTGCAATCTGCATGTAGTGATTTTTTTTTTACTTTTTTTTACAATAGTCTTAATTAGCATCTGTTTTCCAATGATAACATTCAGAAGATATGGCTATAATTAAAGTACTTTTAAATATAGAGGGTACTTTTGCCTGGACAAATTCTAAAACAGTCATTACTTTAAAGTGGTTGCTAAAAACAGGTTTTAACTGTTAAATTAAAGATAATATAAACCATTACATATAAAGCAATCTAGTCTTAAATCTTTTGATTGATTTTTCTCATTCCCCACCTATTGTGCTTTTTGCTGAAATCGTAAAATAGCACATATGTCTGTAAGAGTTTATTCTCTCAAAGTTTTGTATTCATTAGATGTTACAAACTATTTGTTTTATACATATAACAGTTACAATTCTTTATTTTTGTTTTTTTGTTTCTGTTGCATATTTTTATTATTTGAGTTATATTTTTATTGTTTAGATAATCAGTTTGAAAGGGTTTTAGATTTTGCTAAAATGTGAATGGATATATTATATATATATATATATATATATATATATATATATATATATATATATATATATATTATTGTGATAAGAACATTTAACGAGATCCATCCTCGTGTCACATTTTTAAGTGTACAATACACTATTATTAACTGTAGGCATGATGTGATACAGCCAATCTCTAGGAATTATTCATCTTGCTTAAGTTGGTTATTATCTTTTTATTATGTTTAATAAAAGTCGAAATTTGTACAAAGAAAATAAAGTTTTTGCATTGATGACTATATTTTTTAGTACATTGAATAGTCTGTGAAAAACTTTTATTTTGATTTCACAGATTTATAAGGGCCAGTATAATAGTGGTCTCCAGGAAACTCCTTATCTTATTGCAAAACATACTAAATTCATTTCATTAACACAAATAATGAAAGGGAAATTTTTTTTTTCATGCATTTGGTTGATCATTATATGGAACATGTACCTGTTTCTAAATGAAAACATGAGATTTTCAAAATAATTATTTGTTCTGTTCTTAGAAACTTATTTGACATTACTTTTGGTTTATAAAGTAATATTTAATGTTTTTATGAGCTCAAATAATATTTAGGTGAACAAAAGAGAACTGCTATGTAATCTACCTGCTCATTTGTGACCTGATAATGAGGTTTGAGAAGCCAGATGTGGTAAAGAAAATGTCAGTATAACGTAAACCTATAGGACAGCCCTTTATACATGGACTGTTTGGCATGGAAATATCACAATTGTACCAATCCACACTGTGACCTTGAACTGAAATACAACTCAATTGATTCCCTGAAGTTACTGTTTTAATAAGGGAATTTTCTCCTGGTTCTTGAGCATGTGTAAGGCTCCTGTGTATTTGGAATCACTGACTATATGGCATAATCTCCGAGGGAAAGTCTGCAAGGAGCAAGCAGTCAGGGCCCAGAAAAAGAAAAGAGATCAACTGCATCTGGGAAATAACCTGGAACTAGCAGAACAACAGCCTGGTGGTGAAGAATTTTTTGACCTCAGTGATTTGTGACCCAACTCTACCTTGTCAGCTTAACCAATAGTGAATCTCAATGGATATGTCCAGCCTGGCTAGGTCACCAAGGCCGTTTTGGTGTTTAACAATTCCGGACTAGCTCCTTTGCTAAAGCCCCAGCCCACACAGCTTAGCTCTTGCGTTTTTGGTAAGACTTTCCTTTCCTTGTCTGTCATTAAATTATGTGACCCCCTCATTATATTATACCTCAAGCTGTTATTTTTCTTTATTGATACCTTTACAAGAATTCCAAATTAACACCAACTATCTATCAGTACTCCCTCATAAGCGTTCTCTTAGTGTTTAACTGGCTTCCTGTATTGACTAGGTATAGCCTTTGACTAAATGACAGCTTAGCCAGCTTTGATGCTAGCTCAGAGCGTGGCATGTGGGGGTTACACAAACAATCATTAAGAGTTTATAAGATACTTTATTATTAAAATGTTTATGTTTCCTGAAAACTTATTTTTGATTAGTGTGTAATTTGATTTGAAAAAAATGAAACTTTATTCTTCGTATTTAATGATCTCAATTGAGATTATTCTTCTTGCAATGGATAGATGGTAACTTCTAATGTGTATACAAGTATGGTAATTTTTTAATGGACACAAAATTGTTCAAGAACAATATTATTTTGTTCTGATAATTACATTTCATTTGCATTACTGTATGTGGTAAAAATTAATCTCAATGTACTTGCGCCTTATTTTATCTTATGAGACTGTCTATTTTTGGACATCAGAAAAGGCTTTCTGAGGGCAAAGTCATTGGGTGGAACACCTTGTCCCTGGAGTCATCATCCAATCATCTGCTGATTGATTCTTGTACTTAGTGATACTGGGTGTTTCCTTGTCTTGGGTTCTCGGCTCAAACAGGTGACAGTGAAACTCTCCATTGTTTGCAAACATAAGCTGCACCTTTGCTATGCTGTTCTCAATTTCTTAGCTTGGGATATGCTGTGAGGTAATTTTGACATCTCAGTATAGATACAAAATAGGCTTTTTTCCCTCTTACAGCATTATGGTTGTGGGAAAGACTTGCGTCTTACCCCTTCACTAGGCTTTATCATAGGATTAATGCCCTTTATTGTTGTATTTCTAAAGCTGTCTTGAGGCCTTGAGATTCCCTCATCCTCATACTCACTCATACTCCCAGACTTGATATAAAGGTATAACTTCACTTCTCAGGGATCTGCCAGTATCTGAAGTCTTCCTCTGATACTCGCCTTCCAAATGCTCAGGAAATCTCTCTCATCAGGGCCCTGAGATATGTCCTACATGATGGTGTACACCAGGTATTTTTCCAAATATTTGGTTATATGTATGAAATGCAAAAGTTAAGAATTAATCTGATTTGATGTGCATTCTTCTGTATTTTCCCACTCGTGAAGCAAATAAATATCTTACCTGTCTGGATTGGGGAAGAGGTCATAGGGTATAGGACCTGCATAGAACCTCCATTAATGTTTCACAGTATGCTGCCACAATTACAACTGCTATAGGTATGGATAGTAAAACAAAACAAACAAACAAACAAACAAAAGTCAGAAGCCTGGCTGGCTGTTTCTGTTCAAGGTATAACTGATAATATACTCCAAGCACTGTGTTGGGCGCTGATCTAGAGCTTTCGATTGAGACTCTGTTCTTATAAAACATAGCTTTCTATGGTACAGTATCTTGCTTGAGCCAAGACTGTTTCAAAGATCTGTAAAACTGACTGAAAGATTTAGCCACTCTGGTAAAATAAACACAACCTAATTAAATTTACTGAAGATAGGATTATGACCCAGAATGCCAATGGGATAATACACAAATAATCGATTGTTAATAGTCATGCTCAGAGTGTACATCCTCTTCTTGGGAACTTTCGGTGAGACGATCACATTAAGACATGGTTTGGAGCAATAATTAGAATGAGTTGAGTCAGATGGTCTTGGAGAATATTTTATTAAAATTGACTAAGTGAAATATGGGTTATTTTTTGTTTACACAGTAACCATGGGTGCTTTAGATCACAGCACACCTTCTTTTGCACATTGTTGTATTATATAGCTACAAATTCTCAGTCTCCAGCTTCCTTCAACAAACAAACAAAATGTGCAAATGTACGAAAAACATACTCACATCATTCCATACAGTTTGCATTACAATCAAATTGACATTATTTTCTTTTAACCATATGAAATTTATTTTTTTCTTGAGTATGTTCCCTGCTTACAACTTACATTTATACCTTTCTCAAGTTCTTATAACCAACATGTGCCCAAATAACTTCTTAGGGTGAGTGAATTCTGTAAATGATTAAGATAATCCGTAAGATTGTCAACTTTTTGAAGGTGTGTTTGTTTGTTTGTTACTTTTTTGTTTACTACTTTACCTATGGTTTTTAGTATAATGCATCATCAGTAGCAGGGGCTCAACATATATTTGTTAGTAGAATAAAAGTGTCTGAGCATGGTGACTTGTGCTGTTTTCAGAGTAACTTTGTACTCCAAATTCTGGAAGAAGCTTGCAGTATAACTTCATGTTAAGTCCTACTGGCTCTGTAGCATTTTATGTAGCATTTCCTGTAGCATCACAAAGTTCTCAAAACTAGGTCAGAAACTCAGCTGTTTGTCTTTGTTTATATGGACTGCACATTTCACTGAGCAGGCCCAATTTTCTTGTTTTGGCTTCTGCCAAAGGAGGTATGAAGATGGTTGTATTGCCTATTATCTTCTGTACTTAGTGACCCCACACACCACAAACCACACATTTCAGACACATTGTTAGCTCTGCTCTTTACCTCTTCTCCAGAAAACAGGATGATGTACAAAACACCAACAAATCACCAAAACCAAAGATTCTTTGCCTTTTATTATTGCCATGTAGTTTATGGCCTCGACATGTTGCTTGATCTAGTAAAGCAACCTTCTAATTGATTTTATCACTAAATTCTTTTTTTTTTCCGACTAATACATTTCCTCCATTTTCATATGACTGTCAGAGTTTCTTTCTTCCAAAGATGTGTTTTTCCAAAAATTAAAAAAAAAAAAGCTAATGTTTTTCTTGCCCGTAGGATCAAATATAAATTTCTTATCTTGATTTTATAAAGGCATTTACAATCTAACACTAACCCATCGCGGCAGCCTTGTCTCTAGCCATGCTGCAAACTCTTCCCCTCCTTCCTCCCTCTCTAAGTCAACATTGTGCTACATTGAGTCGTTTTCTAAATATGCTAGTTCCTTCAGACCTGTATCCCTGAAATGAGGTTTCTCTGTCTTCAGTTTGCAAGCAGCTGCCCTTTCTTCAAGACTTAGCTCATATGTTTTGTCCTATGGGGGTAGATTGAACATCAACAAGAAAAATTTTGAAAATAAATTTCACCTATAATTACAAAATAAGAAACACAGATTTATAGTGTTATTAAAAGTATTTTAAGTTTCAAATGTTATTTTCTATAATACACATGCAAGGATTATAACCATTTTTAAATTCGGATGAAAATCATCATTATTGAATAAAACATGAAATATACTATCTGGCTAATATGAATTTTATATCATAATATTCATTTCCCATTGTATTTTGTCAATGTCTCTGTTGATATTCTTTGTATCAGTGCTAAATTATCACAATATTCATTCTTAATAAGATTATACCAATTAACATGGTTGTCTTATTTAGAAGTATATCATAAAATTTGTGTTCTATAATCTTTGATATCTTTTCTTTCTGAATGATACAGTTTAATTAGCAATTTTCAGTACTTCGTTGTCAGCTTAGAATTGTATTTCAGATTTTAAATTGAAAATTTAGGTAATTAGGTACATAAAGTTAACGGCTGGCACTTAAGTTATTAGTGAAAGGACATTTTAAAAAAGAAAAACTATGTAATGATATATTCTTTGTGAATTAGAATTTTACATTTTTGCAATATATTGGTGAGCAAAAATAATATTTTGGTAACATTGTATTTGTAATGTAGAAAAATTTTTAATAATTTAAGGTTTGTTGTAGAACATTTAAAAGACAGGTATATCTTTTATTTTATAACTTAGTTTAATATATATATGTATTATATTATATATTAGTTTTATATATATATTTATATATATATTATATATATAGTTATATATAAGTTATAAGTTATATATATAAGTTATATATATAAGTTATATATGTTATATATATATATACATATATATATATATATATAAAGGATATATATATATCCTTTAGGTTTGGACTGAAGCATTAGCCTTTCTTGGGTCTCAAACTTGCTGGCTTTCAGACTCGAATTTACATCATAGGCTTTCCTGGTTCTTAGGCTTTCAGACTTTGATTAGAACTATATGTCAGCTCTCCTGGGTCTACAGCTTGCCAACTGCAGATCTTGGCACTTCTCAATTTCCATAAGTATGAAAGCCAGCTACTTATAAAATTAATCTCTCTCTCTATCTTTCTCCACACACACACACACACACACACACACACACACACACACACACACACGTCTGACAATTAAGTTTGCCAACTTCTTGCAACAATGTTGCTAACTTTTTTTGATATCAGAGGGATTATTCACTATGAATTTTTACCAACTGGGCAAACAATTAACCAAGATTACTATTTGGAAGTGCCGAAAAGGCTGCGTGAAAAAGTTAGACGACCTGAACTTTTCACCAAAAATTCATGGCTCTTGCATCACGACAGTGCATCAGCTCATATGGCACTGTCTGTGAACAAATAGGCAGTTATTTGTTTAGCCAGTAAACAAATAACTGTTGGAACACCCTCCCTATTCACCTGATCAGGCCAGGCCCCCAATGACTTCTTTCTTTACCCGAAGATAAATGAAATATTGAAAGGAAGACATTTTGATGACATTCAGGGCATTGAGTGTAATACGATGACAGCTCTGATGGCCATTCCAGAAAGAGTTCCAAAAGGGGAGTACTTTGAAGGTGACTGTAGTGATATTCAGCAATGAGGTATGTAGCACTTTTTCTAGGATGTGTTTGTGAACTTAATTGTTCGACTTCATGTGTTGTGTGTGTGTGTGTGTGTGTGTGTGTGTGTGTATGTGTGTATGTGTATGTATTTCCTACTGGTTCTGTTTCTCTGGGGAGCCTACCTAACACAGAGGAATAGGAGTTTATACAATTCTTTTGTTTTTTTTTTCCCCCTGGCAATATTTTTTCCTTCCTTCCTCCTTCCTTCCTTCCTTCCTTCCTTCCTTCCTTCCTTCCTTCCTTCCTTCCTTCCTTCCTTCCTTCCTTCCCTTCCTCTCTCTCTCTCTCTCTTTCTCTCTCTCTCTCTCTCTGTTTCTCTCTGTCTCTCTGTATCTCTCTCTCTCTCTCTCTCTCTCTCTCTCTCTCTCTCTCTCTCTCTCTCTCTCTTTTAGTTTTAGGTGTACAAAACAATGTAATACCCCTTACAATACACCCCTCACAAAATTATAGCCCACCTCCCCCAATCTACTATCCCTTTGACATCATATATATGCTGTACTCCATATCCTGGGACTATATATGTTCTTGATAACATGTAATAGAAAATAGATTGGGGTGCATTCTGAAGAAACTCACTGGTATGAAAAAAGTCTTCAAATAATTTCAGGAATTAATGAGGATAAAGAAATGATTCAGCATGGGGAGGAGGAGAGTAGACCAAGAGGAGAAATATTGAGGGAGATGTGATCAAGAAAAGGGCACCTGTTATTTGATCTGGTAGATTTGTGTGGTTGAAAGAAAGGACATAGTTCTGAGTTGAGCCAGCATGAGATATAATAGTACAGGTTACAGAGAGGCAGGAATCCATTCTTACCAGTTGAACTGATATTATTTTATTATAAAGAAATATGCTTGCTATTTTAAGTCCTTGAGAGAGGAACAAATGGAAATACTCCAGAAATGTTTAAAACATTAAAATGCTTCTCTATAATTTTTCCAGCTATATCATTTAGTGAATATTTATTTAAACTGATTAGAGTACAAAGTGGTTTATAAATTTGGTTGTGCTGTTTTGTTCAGATTATCCTCAAGGATAAATTAGCTTTTCATTTTCTTCTAGATTTATTGATACTTGTGTCTGGAGAAAATGAATTTGTGGTCATATGTTATTGTGATTTTTAAAATATATGGTGAAGGAAGGAAAACTGACTTTGGGTAGTGAACACACAGTGTGATATATAGATAATGTATTGCAGAATTGTACACCTGAAACCTATGTAACTTTACCAACAATTGTCACCCCAGTAAACTTTAATTTAAAAAAAAAATGTGTGAAACAATGTATAATTAGAAATTAGAGCATAGAGAAATAATTTCATCTGGCAAGAAACATAAGTTATCTAGATATATTAAAGGGAATGGTGAGGGCTGTCAATTATTTATGATCCCAATGATTATTGTAAGTTCTAGACTTATATTAGCCCTTGTAAATATACTTGAAATGAAACAGTAACACGTGTAACTTTTATACATGTATATGTAATATTTGATATAACTGGACAAAATGTTAAATTTTCTACTGAAAGAAAACTTTTGAAATTATTATTTTTATATCTGTTTAGGACAAACTACAGGCCTTTCCATTGATTTTTGCCAAATTTTCCTTCCCTTTAAAATGTAATTTAATTTTCAGATTTAGAAAGAATCCTAAAAGAAATTACCTAGACTAGATGAACTCTTAATTTCATAGGTGAGAAAAGTGGACATTTATGACTTGCAAGAGTTTGCAAAATTATTCCTCCAGTGTTGTTAAAACTAGAATTAATGAGCTGTCTGTTTTCTTTTTACTACTCTGTTCTGAGTCCACAAAGTGAAATGCTCTGAATTGCGTGTGCCTCCCATGGATGGGCTCGTATACCAGTCACCTTCTCCCACTCGTCCCAATTACTGAGGTCCGCATCTCTGCATTCTTGGTCGCGCACCAGCATGAAGCATAGTCATGCCTAGTTGAGAACCAAGTAACTAATAGATGTCAGTGGTACTCAGCTTGAATTTAATTTTGAATTGAATTAATTCATTTATATCTGAAATTGAAGTCCATTTGACTTCAGATTTCAAGATGGCTTGTGTATATATAACACACCAAGATTTTTGTTTCAGTGTTATACCACTTATTCTTAGGACTCAGGATTTTTATTTCACTCAACGCTAACCACTTCTCTAACCCTGCCTACTGTAATATATTATTATATTACTAATCTGGAGATAAGATGTGCTCAAAAATGTTTGTGCTACAAATATTTTCATCTTATGGTACTGACTTTTTCTTTCTCTCAACTTTGAATGTTGTAGCTCATGTTTGAGTTCCTTTTTGTAACATTAACACAGATTATGTTCTTGAGTACATATTTTAGTTGTTAAAAGTAAAAAAAGATCAGTTTTTGTTTTAATGCAAAACTGACAAAATAATCTTAGATGTTTAATGAAACTACTGCCAGACTGTGAATCCTTATGGAGATATACAAGTGAAGACAAAATGTTTCAACATTTGTCATAAATGTTTGCTAATGAAGACAGCCTTTAAAATGCGAATAGTTTCAACTCCCTCTCATTCTTTAAAATACATATTTAGCTAAAGAAGAATACAATAGTGTTCATATTCCAACAATCTTTTTTTTTTAAATAGAATATGCATGAAGAACTACCAATGTTGCCAAAATTAGGAAAATGTTCCTTTTGAGGTATTCTGCAATCCTTCTGATTGCTACAAACTTGCTTAAACAAATTCAAAACTTCATAGTTAAAATTTTTCCCCAAAGCAGAGAAAAGCTTTTAGCAGCAGAATTAGGATAGTTAAGCCTATTTGCTATTGGTGTAATAGCTATTGGTGTAATAGTAGCCAATCTGAAGGTTTTTCTTCAAAGGGTTCCTTTTAACAATTGCCGTAACTCCAGTTTTCCTTTCCTAAATTACATTTTACCATCCTTTGGCAACTTCCATAAAATCAGATGAAACTAATTGTTGAAATGTTTTTGGAAATGCATTTTTAGATCTCTGTATTATATTATTTGCTGTTTTTCTTTTATATTAAGAAATTCATGGCAGTAGCTAGGACCTGAATGATTTACTGTATTATAGAGAATGTATTACTTTTTATGATATAATTTCACAGAGAACTTCATCTAATTTTTAAAGCCCCCATACCATTGTCTTTCTCACTACTATTGTCATTCCTAATGATTCTTTATATTAACCAAAATGAATGTTTAAACGTAACATATTTACATTTTCCCCCATAAATTGATAAGATCAGAGGTATTAGACGAGCACGCAGTTGAAAAACCCTAGGAATGAAGTTGGCACCATAACGCTGCCTTACGGCATCAGATGGGAAAAGGCAGTTCACATAAGTAACTATTTATATTAGGTAGGGACATAGGAGTGGTGGCCAGATAAAATTTGTCATTAAAGTATAATGCTTAACCTTGAGAGAAGGGACATAAATGAGATGAGACCTAATATTGCACTGGGCTTCTTAACTAGATGTTCTTTTCAGACCACAGTGCAAGAAGGGAGAATACAAGCAGAGGTAGGCAATCTCCCAAGATGAGGACTACAGATAGGAGCCGTGGGATCTAAGTCAGCTGTAATTCACAGGGCAGCATGCCCTGGTCGCTGTGAGTAAGAAGTAAAAAGAGCTCAAGAAATGAGCAGAAGAACCCTATTGAGTATTTGGCTATTTAAATACTCCTTCCTATATTTTCTCCTAATCGATCTATCATTTTGCTTTTCACATTTATATCTTAATGCATGTTTTAAAGGGAATCCACTTTTAGGTATGGTATTAGTTTTAATGTTCCCCATGAAATGAGCCATGTACAAAAATAGGATGTCCCTTATCATTTACTTCCGGTGCCATTTTTACCATACGTGACGTATCTATGCATACCTTGGACTCTCTAAGGATTGTATTTTTTTGTCATTATTTTCCTGTTCTTGTTTCAGTTTCTTATTGCTGCTGTTGTTGTTTATCTTTTTATTTTTTTAATAGTGACTTTGTAATATGTCTAAGCCTCTGGTGGCAAATTCCCATCAAGTTTGAAGAAATGCCTTCAGAATTGAGGAACGTTCCTCAAATTTGTTGTTAAGTAAGATAACTTTATGTTGTGGTAGTAAACAACTGTCTAATCTCAGTACCTTAAAATGACATACATTTTGGAAGTTACTTTGTATGCGTATCATCAAAGCATTCCTGAAAGGTGGTTAACAGCATGGACTCTGGAATCAGATTGGTTGGTTCTAATGCTGACTCTATCATTCATTTGCTGTGAGGTCTTCGTTGGGCTATTAATTTTTCTCTTCTTCAATATCCTTATCTCAATGATGAAGATGACAATAATAATACTTTCCTTATTGGAATGTGCAAGGAAAGAAATAATGCAGAACTTCATAGCTCTTTTGAGGTTTCAACCATGGTGACACCTTGCTTTCAGATTTCTGGACTCCAGAACTGTGAGGCTATAAGTTTCTGTTGTTTCAAGCCACCCAGTTGGTACTAGTTGGTACAGCAGTTATAGCAAGATAATACGTCCTGTAAGTACACATTAAATTAAGAAAAATACATTCCTATAGTTTGGTTTAATAACATTTTAATTATGTAATGTAAGCTGATGCTGAGTTTTTGATGTAAAACTATTTATGAGGTAAAAATTCACAAACTGAAATCATACAGTGGCTCAGCCTTCCAATCTGTAGACACAAAAATCATTTCCAACCACAATGATCAAAACCATCATGAATTACCAAAATGCACAAACAAGGATATTTAAGCCACATGGAACATGTTTTAAGGAAGCCTTTAAGTTTATTTGCAAGCACAAATAAATGCCTCGAGTAATTTTAGGGAGCAGTCATATCTTCCAATGAAAAAAAAACAAACTGTCTAAAGTGTGTGAAGAAAAATGTATTCTCAGCAGAACTGTTACAAAGAATCAACTGCAATTTAATGAATGCTAATGACATTGGTTCTACTGTAAGACTACTTACAGAGATAAAATGTAATAAAAAATGTATGCTCATTCATTGATGTGCACATATATTCTAAGAGAGGAAAAACTATTAATTATGAGCCTTTATAGAATGGAAATATTAAAGTATTTCAATTAATTCAACTTTACCAATGAATACTTCTGAAAGAACATTTTACATTCACAATAACACAATTAATGCATGTGTAATGAGACTAGGTTAATATCTAAAGATTTACGTCAAATTTATGTCAGTCACACATTTAATGATGCATTCATTATGATTAAGTAATTAATAAAATATTGAAATACATATGACACATACTTGTACCAATTTATTTCAGTAGGATCTGCACTAGTCGGGTAGAGCAGACAATTAATAATGAATGTTGAGTTTTTTGATACGTAACATAAACTGTATAATTGTATATCTAATTTTTATGATATTTTCAGATTTCAGAGGAGGAATTTTTTAATCATTCCAGTGAAATATTAGTTCAACTAGCATAGAACTAAATATTATGTGAGATAATAAACTGAAAGGTGAACATCAATTTCAGAATTCAGTCTAACATTTCTAATTATTTTTCCTAAATCTGAATTAAGTTATATCTTAGAGAAGCATCGATACTCATACATTCAAAGAAATTTAAAAACATACATTAATGTACAAGTATATGCATTAAGCACTAAAATTATTGTATATATGTGATTTTGATTGGAGGAAGCATGTGAAGGGACTGGTAAAATGAAGAGAGCTACATGGGTGAAAGTAAAATACCATTTTACATAGATTTTCCACTTTTAACGACTTGTTTCTACATTGTGCATTGCAGTGTATAATGTAGCCACTGGCTTTGACACTCAATTCAGATTCTGTTCCCTTTTAAGATCACACCATAGGAATAAAGTTGACATTTGTGACCAAAAAAAAAAAAATAATAATAATGATAGCTGCTAATCCTTACGAGAACTTACTATTTATATTCTAAATATCCAGGGTTGCATAGTCAGTGATAGAACTGGATGTGAATCCAGGTATACTGTTCCCAAAGTCTTTGTTTTTAACCTAAAAGCAAAAAAGTGACTTTATATAAAGCGTTAAGAGACATCCTTGCCTCTTTCTTCAAGAATATTTTATTTATTTCCTCATTAATAAGGGCCGATTTGCTTAAATAGTAATAACATCATATCCATTTCTTCCTCAGGAAACAGAAATACCAGAGAAAGTAAATGGTTCTCAAAATCTGCAAGTTATCTGAATAACGATTGCTTGCTGTATAGCCAAACATGAGGCCATAGATGCAGTGCTAGCGGGAACGTGGAGAACTGTGAGGTGTCACATTTTCTAAAGTGGAAACCCAACCCCTGGAGCAGAAATACACATTGCATATTGTGTGCAGGAAAAACATTAGTAACATGGAAATTTTTGTAAATGTTTATTGGAATATATGATAACCTTAGATGTCAAGGAATGAATGCCTTTGGGAAGCTGATAGATTATAAGGAAATGTTATGTCTGTTGAGTTTACTAAACTACATCATGATGTTGCTGCTTCTGCATCTGCTTTGTGTAGCTAAGGGGCCTTGAGCAGACGCTAGCCCTTCCTGCGAGCATATGCCCTAGATAACAGCCTGCTGAGTCACAAGTAAATGGAAGTTCCTGAGAGGAGTTTCCCAATGCCCACTAATGAAAAGTCTGTCCTACCTCCCAGCTCCTACACCTAATATGCCCCTTAGAGTTTACTAAAATCTTCCTCTTTTTCGTTTGAATTGACCAGTCCAGCCTTAGCCTGGGAACCACAGAATCTCCACCTGTGACCCTGACAAAGACTTGGCACTATGCCCCTGGTCCTGGTGGGTCTCATGGAACAACCTTATTTCTCAAGTTAATGTGATCTGTATGCACATATGTACTGAGTTTAAAATATAGAGTTTTATTAATTAATTCAGCAAATATTTACACAAATCAGAAAATGCCATATTGAACCCTTCTCAAATGAATTCTAGTGTAATGGAAAAAATAAACATAAGTCAAAGAATCACAAAAGAGTCATTTGGCAATTGTAATGTGTCATGAAGAAAAAGTATAATTCACATATCAGTAGAGTAACTCTCTTTAGGGGTCCTAGAAGGCTTTGCCGCAGGAAAGAAATTTGAATGGTTTGAGCAAGAATCAACTGGGTGAGGGGTTTAAGGGTAAAGAAAAGTGTTTCAGTTTATAGAGAACAAAATTTTCCTATTCCCTGGGGTAGGAGGACACCAACCTTTGGAGAAATGATAGGAAGAGTTTCAAAAATTAGAGTCAACAGAAAAAGGTACAGGAAAAGGCCAGAGAGGTAGA
The DNA here is from genome assembly GCF_004115265.2 of Rhinolophus ferrumequinum. Classification (NCBI taxonomy): domain Eukaryota; kingdom Metazoa; phylum Chordata; class Mammalia; order Chiroptera; family Rhinolophidae; genus Rhinolophus; species Rhinolophus ferrumequinum. The sequence goes on from NC_046301.1 coordinate 36,940,902, forward strand.
CGAAGGCCAGATAATCTCAGATTTATTGAAGATTTTGGTCTTTATGTTAACAATGAAATAAAACCTGTAATATGTTTTATTTTTTTACTTTTTATTTTCAATTAAAGTTGACATTTAATATTATATTAGTTTCAGGTGTACAGCATAGTGGTTAGATGTTTATATAACTTAGAAAGTGACCTTCCCTTTCCCCGTAAGTCTGGTACTCATCTGGCACCATCTTCCCTATGCTGTACTTTATATCCCTGTGGCTATTTTTCGACTGCAAATTTATACTTCTTAATCCCTTTACCTTTTACCACTAATGTATTTTAAAGAGAAAGTTTATTCGTTCAAGTGCATGTTTTTAAAAGAGTACTTTGTGGTGTGTGGAGATGGTCTGTAGTTAGAATTCTTAAAGACCTGTTAGAAGGCTACTCGGTAACTACCAGTGAAAAATGATATTCACTTGAAGTAAAGTGATGGAAACGTAGCTCAGTAGAAGTAGGTAGGTGAAAGGCATAAGTGAGAAGCACACAGTATCATACTGGGGCCAAAGAGAGGGAAGTATCAAGAATACCTTCTAGTTTTCTGACTTTTACTTATACAACTGGAGAAATGGTGAAAAGTATTCACTGAAGTAAAAGGTCCTGGAGAAGAACCAAGTTTGGAGGCCAAGTTCTTTAGAGGTGCCTTGGACATACTGCATTTGTGATGCCTAGAGCTATACATTTAGAAGTCATTGGCAAAGCTATTGTAAGAAAAGCTAGGAGCAAATGCAAGATTCCTTAAGTAGAAGTTAAGAGAAAGCCTATGAGGGGGCCCAGCATGAAGCTTTGCGTATTTTCAACATCAATCACTAATAAATACAGGAGGATTGGTAAAGGATACTGAGAAAGAGCTGCGCAAGAGGCAGGAGAAAAATCAGAAGAAATAGAGGAACAGAGCATTCAAGAAGCAGAAATTGGTCAATAGTGTTGAAAGGTTGAGGCGTTCAATAAGATCATTGAGAAATTCCTTTCTCATTCAGCAACATAAAGACCAACATTGATTTTATTCACTGTTTTCAAAGGTGATGGCAGTCAACTGTAGGCTTTTGAGTAGTGAGAATGAGAAAAGGAGATTGCCATTGTAATTTTGTCACTTTATTTGAACATGTTTAAATGAAAGGTAGAGGAGATGTTCTTTGGAAGGTCATTTAAATGGCACCTTAAAATGCCCATTCTGCCCTTTCCGAACATGTGCTGTACCGTACAGCTTGTTAATAAATATTATTAGCAGAAATTGGGTTTAGTAATCAAAAAAGTCTGGGGAAATGGGACTAAAAAGAAACATGTTTTCTTTACTTCAGGTTGTTTCAACTTTTAATAATCTAATGCAATTTTGATCTCTACGAGGGGAATATAGTACACAGGGCCTCCCAAATTCTTTCACCTAGATTAAAAAAACCATCTTCATTGTTGATTTTGTTTCTGTGAATTAATATATATATATATATATATATATATATATATATATATATATATATATATATATATACTTAATAGACTCTTTTTAGAGCAGTTTTAGGTTTACAAAATAATTGAGCAGAAAGTACAGAAACTTCCCGTGTACAACCCTCCAGCCTCCCCCCGTTTCCCGTATTGTTAACATACTGCATTAGTATGATACATTTGTTACAACTGATGAATTAGTATTGATGCATTGTTATTAACTGAAGTCCATAGCTTGTATTAGCATTCACTCTCAGTGTTGTACAATTCTGTGATGTTTGACAAATGAATAATATCATTTTATACAGAATACTTCCACTGACTTAAGTACACCTTTGCCACACCTATTCATCCCTTCTCCCTCCCTTCCAACTCCTGGCACTGGCAATCACTGATCTTTTTCCACCGATCTTTTTTTACTGTTTCTATCAATTTGCCTCAGGAAAAAAGTCAGACAGTTGAAATTTACAGTGTGTAGCCTTTTTAGAATGGATTTCTTCGCTTAACAAAATGCATTTAAGGTTTCTCCATGTCGTTTTTTATTTAAACCTCGATAGTTTATTTCTTTTTATGTTTAAATATGATTCTATTGTCTAGATGTACCAGAGTTTGTTTATCCTCTCACACTTTGAAGGACATCTTGGTTGCTTCCAGTTTCTGGCCATCATGAATAAGGCTACTGTAAACACTGATGTGCAGGTTATTGTGTGGAAAATCGTTTTCAGATTATCTAGGTAAATGCCTATGACAGCAGTGGTTAGATTGTATGGTAAGATGGTGTTTAACTTTGTCAGAAACACTCAAACTGTCTTCCAAACTGGCTCTACCATTTTGCATTCCCACTAGCAGTGAACGACACTTCCTCATGCTCCACATCCTCACCAGCATTTTCACTCTGCACAATCTGTATATTCATATACATTTGGCTTCAATGAACAATCCTGAGCCTGCTTTAAAATTAAGTCTGTGTGTTCTGTACTTCCTCTCCCCGCCCCCCCCCCGCCCCCTCAAACTGGAAAATAGACTGGTCCATGCCTTTGTTCTTTCAGGCTGCTTGGTGACACTAATAGCTCCCATTTATTGTCTGCTAGATCACAGATGATATATCACAATAGAGTACATATTTAGTTATTCAACCTTTGCAATGAGAATTAGGAGATATTATTATATCTATGTTTTGCAAAAGTTTAAAATAGGCTCTGAAAATTTAACTTATTCACCCAGAATTTAAAAATTGATGATTGGGCATATTTTGGATTTCAGCATATTCTGTATGGCTTCAATGTCCCTGTTTTTCTGACTATATTAGGAGGATTCCAAAAATGTTGTCCAATAGTCATTTGAGAACCATTTTTGAGGAGAATGACGATATGATCAATGAGTATACAAGAAGTCTTCGTCATCAGTTATCAACTCCAATGATAAAAATAAATCCCAGTTTCTGTATCTAATGCTCAATATATTTAAACCATTATTTCCTACTATTGTCTAGAGGTTAAATGTGAAGTGGTGGCGTGTTATCTCATAGTAAGAACTCTATAAGTTGTAGACATTCCTGCGATTACTAATAGCAGTACCATTATTATTGCTTTTATTTTTATTATTTGTCTTTGTTACTTGCAGAATGAGCAAATCAATTACCTTGTCAGCACCTCTGGTGCCTCAGCAGTAAATTGGAAATTATGATATAAGTTCCCTCACAGGGCTGTTGTAATGTGTGAAATGGGTCATACCTGTAAATTACTCAGTGAAATAGCACACGTAAGGTTTCTGCTCAGTGAAGGGATTTTGTCTCCTCTTTTTCCTCTCCTTTGAAGGGTGTGTAGCTGAAGCTTTTCACTGGTTACTAGGTGTGTGTGTATGTGATCTGATTACTGATACTGTGGAGTTCACTTCTCCCTGTTTCTGGCACATTATAGATAGATGTTTTTGGTATTTCAACCTGGTCAATGATCCCTGTCCAGAAGAGATGAAATATATTTGTTGATTATCCACAGGGGCCGGGATAAGTCTTGGGTAAAATAATAGTAATAATTATCATCATCATTATCATCATCATCATCATCATCATCATCATCATAAATGTTTGCATGCCATCGGTGCAAACGCAGAAGACAACATTTTAGCAGTTTCTGTACCTATTTTAGTGAACATCAAATAGACGCAATAGGAATAAAGTCAACAAAATAATGATATTAATGGAAAGAAAAATCCTTGCTAACATAAGATAGAACATGCTCTCGTTCTTCTGAAATGTAGTTTACAGGTGGGAATGGAAATCTCCTCTGCAAACAACTCTATATTGTTCATAAGTAACAACATATTCACTCAAGTTTTCCCAGTCTCACTCTGACCCCACAGCTTGTAGACTTTCATCATTCCTAAGATTTGATGAGAGGGTCCACGTTAGAGTGTCCTTTCTAGATTCCAGGATGATTTTCATCTCTTTAAAGTTATACTCATTTCTTTTTCTTCTATTTCCCATACCATTCTGTACAATATGCTAAAATACAAGGTCATGGTCTTACTTTCATTATCTTTCCTCATCTCTCAAGGATCAAAAGTGTAAAAGAAAAATTAAGTGAGAAGCAAATAAGAGGAACTCGAACTCTTTGGTTTGGATGTCTGACAAAAACGATCTATCGGTTAAAGAAGGCAGACTAAAAATTTTTCCGATAAAACAATGAATCGAATTTTATGTTGCATACCTTCCTTCTATTTCCAGCAATTTAATTTATTCATTCAAGCAGCATTTATTAGAAACTGCTTTGTGTCAGTGTTTGAATTCAGGTAGGATGATTTCAGAGCTCACTCTTAACCACAATGCTTACTGCTTTCCATGATGTATGCGTGTCTCTCTAGTGCAGATATGAGTTATTGTTGGGCAGATTACAGAATTTTGCTCATTTGTATACACTTCACAGGTATATAATGATACTTTGCTCATAGAAAGCAACTTGAAATGTCTAATTGAGCTGAAGAAAGATTTTCTTTTTTGTCCACCATTCAGTTGATTGCATTACATAATTCAGGGACTTAAGTAGATATTTGATCTCAGCTTTCTAGTTGATTACTTAACACACTTCAGAGTAAGCAGAAAATTCTGCTTCGTTTCTTCCCTTCAGATATGCAAAGTTAGTTTGTAAAAATATTGGATAATTTAGTTGCTTTGGCTAAAGAAACCTTTGTGATTATGAAATACTTCAGAATATTTTGAATAATACAATAGTAAACATAATTAGCTTACCACTACCTTATAAAGCTCTAGCAAAGGTGAAAAGAGATAATTTATGTGAATTTGCATTGGGAATCCTCAACAATATACATTGTAAGACATTATGTTATTATTAATATTACCTTAAAAAGTAATAGCTAATCACTAAGACAGTAATACAACTTTTAAAAATATTTTTGTACTAGGTCAGTGTCACTTAATGATGATTTGATGGCACTCAAGGACTTGGTTTCTCTTATGGAACACAGTGTTGTGTTCATTCTGAACAGGCTTTTCTATACTTTAAGTAATACAAAATTTCCTCTAGCTTGTTTTGTTTTACTATCTAGGAAAGAAAGTTTTACATTTTCTGCTACCAAGAGTGCTCAAGGATAAAATATGTCATTTGCATATACATTTTATTGGTTCTCCAATGCAGAATTAATTTATAAGAGCTTTAACCGAATTGAAAAAAAATAACTTAGTAGATGCTCCAACTAGTATGATATCAGAGCCAAAGTATAAAATTCCTTTTGGTCTCTGTTGCCTTTTCTCCTCGAGCTGTGCTTATTTCCTATGGGGTCAGCCCCTCAAAGCCGGTGGTTTCCTTGTTTTCTGTCATTCATCTTTCCTGTGCTGATTTAAAACTAGAATCAGTAAGCTACTGTGGTAGAGGAATTGTGATGTTTGGTATATTTGCTTGTGAGTCAGGGTTATATATTGCCTGACTGTCAAGTATGTATTATCACCTTCACTGCCTTTTCTTCTCAGGCTTTAAATATTATCAAAGAGAATCAACCTAGAAACTAATTTTAAATGTCCAAAGAATAATGATTGATACCCAAGACAATTTCTGGTTATAAATGATGTGCTGAGTAGGTTTGTGGCCCGTAATAATAGCTAAGAAAATTAACCTCAGCCAAACATCAATTCTTACAAATTTAGTAAAAACGTCAATGTAGAAATATCAGTGTGATGCTTAAGATATTTCAGAGTGTGGGTGTGGCTGTTGGGAGTATGTACTATAGTCCTTTTCTCAACCATTCTCTTGCTGCTTCAGAGAGTATTTTAAAAATAAAAACATCCAACGTTAGAGAAATTGTATTTTTTTCAGTCCTTCCTTTCCCTGCCCTCTCCATCCCTCAACCTGACTTTCCTCTCCTCCCTCCCAATAGATTCTATGGCTGTTTATAACCAGCTTCCAAAATTAATGTGTTTTGAGTTCAAAATCAAGGGAGAAATGATTCAGCATGTTATTTGTACAAATGGTAGTTGGTAAAAAGGGAAAGTATCACACATATTGTTATTTTTGCAGTGGTGCTTTTTCCTCCTAACAAATTACAACTTTATCCCTTATTCATATGCCATTTAATGTGGGTCTTTCAAAATTATAATTTTTTTGTGCAATTGAAAATAGTAGTGAATTGTGGGTTTCATGTCAGAACTAGAAAATAATTCTATCATATAACGCAATTACTTTGGTTTGCTTCTTGCTGTTTCCACCTTCATGTCCATGTGTAGTCAAAATTATTGGAAAATATTCTTACGAAATTATTCCAGAGAAGGAAGTTATTCAGTAAAACTGTTACTTCTAGAGTTAATATTTCACTGGAATTATGAATATATTTATTTCTATGTGATAGCTTATATATTTTGTATTTGAGATTCTAATTTCTTATAGCCAGAGATTATGTTCTACATGTGTGTGTATCTCTGTTTTTTTATGGGCTGAGACAGTGCATTACTTATATTCGTAGTCACTTGATAAATGTTTACTGAATGAACAAATTTGGAATTTAAATACAATATAATACTATTCTATTAGTTTTTCTTCATTGACATTGTTTTTTTAAACAAATCATTTCATTCTTTTAATATTTACATACTAAACTTTATTTTTAAAGGATTATGCTAGAATATCTTTAAGCTTTCTTATGATACATAACATTTTATTGCAGTTATTAATTTTCTTCTGATTATAGAAATGATGCATCTTTATAGAATAGAGTATTAATATGTAAATAAAATCACCTATAATTCCACCAACTATATAGCCACATATCCACTTTTTAAATAAAATTAGCATGATTTTCTAACTGAAGATAAATAATGAAAATCAGCAATATGTACCCATTTTTGCTAATTCTTATATAAGCAAAGTGACTTCCTTAGAAATAGGTTGTTCTACATGACATAGACAAATTAAAGGCTTATACACTAATCACAATTTTTAAAGCTTTTTTAAAATTTATTTAAACTGAAAAAAAAGAAACAACAGTTCACCCATTCTCCTCCCAATCCCCCACCTCTAGCAACCACTAATATGTTCTCTATGAGCTTGTATATCTCTCTATCTATACATAGATATAGATGATATAGATATAGATATAGATTGCGCATATGAGACATCACACGGTATTTGTCTTTCTCAGTTTGGCTTTTTTTACTTATCATAATGACCTTGAGTTTCTTATATGTGCCATTCATCCATCCATGGGCACTTAGGTTGTTTCCATATCTTTGCTATTGTAAATAATGCTGCAATAAACATGAGGGTTCATATATCTTTTCCAGTTAGTGTTTTCATTTTCTTCAAAGAAATACCCAGAGTGGAATTGCTAGATCATATGGTAGTTCTATTTTAAATTTTTTGAAGAATTGCCATCCTCTTTTCCACAGTGTCAGCACCAATTTACGTTCCCACCAATAAAACACGAGAGTTCCCCTTTCTTGTTTTTTTGGTAATAGCCATTCTAACAGGTGTGAGGCGATATCTCATTGATACCTAAGTTTTGATTTGCATTTCTCTGATGATTAATGATGAAGAAAATCTTTTCATGTACCTGTTGAAAAAACATCTACTCAGACGTTCTGCCCATTTTTTAATCATATTTTTTTCCTATGGAATTGTATGAGTTCTTTATATATTTTGGATATTAACCCCTTATCAGATACATTTTTTGCACATATTTTCTCCCATTTAGTGATTGCCTTTTCATTTTGTTGATGGTTTCCCTTGCTGTGAGTTATTGTTTATTCCAGGTGATGGCAGTAAAAGACCTTTGCTCCAGATGCAAAAATAAAAGGACAAAGCTCAAATACTTAAAACTTCTTCCATACAAGAAATAAATAGCCTCCTAGTTGCCAGTTCTCTCATTCATTCATTCATTCATTCATTCATTCATTCATTCTCTCTCTCTCTCTCTCTGTCACATACACACATACACACACACACACTCACACGCCCTGCAGTCATATTAAACGCATATGCAAAGAAACATAACATTGTTAAACTGACAATATATTTTTAGTTTTAATAAATAATAAGGTTTGTGTGTATTTTTCTTCAATTTATCATCTGTTCTAGAGTATGACATGTTTTAGCATAAGAGTCAACTTATTTACATGACTTGATGAGCTAGTAGAAATATTTATACGCCACCTAGGTCATTTTAAATTGCACTCAGATAAAGATAATAAATGGTATGTTGAGGGATAGTTAAGATCTCAATAAAGCTGTTTAGTTCGATTTTGTCACATAAGGCAGATGGCACTAGAGCTATGTTATGTCAATGACAGATTTCAAATGAAAAACATTACATTAAATTTTGAGAATGCCAGTTGGAATTACAATTGTTAGGACAATGCTGAAGGAATGAATGGTAGGGAGGATGCTTCAAATAAAAAAAAATATGTATACTCATAAACACCATAGAAAATGAATTCATTGAAGTGGTTTTTAATTGCTGACCAATAAGCATATTCTGACTACTTCTCTAACCAAAAGGAAGTAGCTCTGAATTTGTATATTTCCTGGTAAATGTATGTACAGAAATGATGATGTTTACACAATAGGAACATAAAAAATATGACTTATTGATATCGACTAATATAATTGGGATTTTTCTATGTTGTGAAAATTCAAGATTCTCTAAGTTGATTTTATATTATATATTGTTTTCTACAGAAATGAAATACTGGGAGGCTCTATCATAATTGCTGAGTTTTACTGTTATTATCAGATCTTTTATACATATTAAAACATTCAGCTTTCATCATTCTAAATTTGTAGATTAAATGCCCAGGACTCAGAAACATACAGTGATTTGCTCAAAACCATAGAGCTTCTTAGTGGAAGACCTGGCAATAAAACTCTGAATCATTTTTCTTTCTTCTGCATCATACGATTATTCTTCTTTGATTGTGGTCAAATACATAAAGAAAACCTTTACTGAGGTGGACAGATTCTCCACTCAAAGGAAGTATATGTGTAGATGATGGAGAACACGTCCCCTCACTGCAGCTTCTCTATCAGGAAGGCGTGAATTACATACATTTCACTTAAAGGGGCGGAGCTCCCCTCCCTGTTCCTATCCTGGTCCTTTGTCGGATTAAAATGTGATTGCTTCTGTTTTGTATCTTCTCCAGGAAAACTTGAAACTTCTTAAAACATACGGGTACTGCACCCACTCTCTGTAAGGAAGATGTGTCTGTCTTCTTTTTTCACCACTTCATCTTCAGCATTATACAACCTTACTTCATATAAAGACGTGTTTTTTTTAAAAATTTAATTCTGAAACAGTGCACTTTTACCAAATGAATGAGCACCTTAAATAAGGGTCAATGTAACAAGCTCAAAAATAAACTATATTTTATATGCCTTCCCTACAGAATATTTTTTAAAAGTAAGCATATTATATATGTAATATATATATGTATTTACATTTCAAGATGACTTCGGAACTAAAGTTTTAAATACTATCAAAACCGCACAATACAATTAATGAAGCAAGAAAAAGCGCTTTTCGACCATGTATAAGATGGTCATTGAATTATACAATGGGAAGAGTAAATTATGTGAACAAAGAATATGAACGTATAATGAGGACAACACCACCAAAAATCTGATAATATAGAATAAGATAACAATAATTAAGCTAAGGTTAAAATAACAAAGGATTCTTTGCCTTTTGAATGCTAAAAATTATAGAAGCATTCTTAGGAAACTTTAACAATCACATATTAATCCAATGTCACTAACTTTTCACTAGCTTTTCAATTGCAATATAAATGTGTTATGTGTTTTTTTTTTTTTTTGAACTAGGTGATAACAATAAGCATGTTATTGAATTATATAACTTAAAACAAAGGAATAATTTACATTTTCCCCTACTGGAGACCTATGAATTAACCTTTCTTTCTACCCTCCAACCCCCATGCACACAAATTGAGAACTATAAACTTCAGAGTTAGCTTGTTAAAAAGATTAGAGCAAGCTGGATAGCTAGAAAAATCTTTTTATGATTTAGATATCAGGCCACACTTACTGTCTTGTGGGTTTGCAAAATTTTCTTTGATCTTTATTAATTGGATGTTTTACATTTGTTCTATGCTAATTCTAGTAATAGTACATAGGATTTTACGTAAGTTAGAAACCATGTAGATACCATTGCATTTAGCAGATACCAGAAAATTTGCTTATTTCATAAAGGAGAACACTCAGCACAGAAAGCTATGATTTACCCAAGTTTTACAACTTGTCTGTAACTCAATTTTCTTGTACCCCCAGATCAGAACTCTATATCGTCACTTATTGTCTACTCCACTTCCAAACAGATGAAGTGTGGAAAGGCAATACAAAGTTTAGACTAAAACAACAGAAAGGAAGTTATTTAGGAAAAACATTTGTCAAACACAAAAAACAAAATTATTTCACAACCTCTTAAACATTCTTTTTTTTAATTTTAATTTTTTGTTGTTGTTGAAGTTTATTGAGGTGACAATTGTTAGTAAAGTTACATAGGTTTCAGGTGTACAATTCTGTAATACGTCATCTATATATCACATTGTTTGCTCACCACCCAGAGTCAGTTCTTCTTCCATCACCATATATTTGATCCCCTTTACCCTGATCCTCTCCTCCCTCCTTACCCTCTGGTAACCACTAAACTGTTGTCTGTGTCTATGAGTTCTTGCTAAGTGAAATAAGTCGGTCAGAAAAAGTCAAGAACCATATGATTTCACTGATATGTGGTATATAAAACTGAAAACAACAAAGGAACAAAAAAAATGAAGACACAAAAATCCCTTAAACGTTCTTTACATTCTATTTCTTATAACTTTTACAGAAAAGGCAATGAGATCTGATTGACCCTGGGTCTGGGAACCAGAGGACTTAAGTTGCCTGCTCCCTGCAGCCCCATGACTGAGTGTGGTGAGGTTACTAAGGCACACCCATTCCTGGGAGAAGTGACACTGCTCTGACTGCGGATTTGGCATGAGGAGTCCCCTGCAGCTTAGCCATAGTGATCTCAGAATGCACCACAGTCTGCCTCTCACAGAGTTAGCCCTGCCTTGTGGTCCGATGACTGTCCCGTCCTCTACCTGCTTCACTCCTATTTTCTCTCACACAGGCTTTTTACTTAATAAAATATTTGCACATTTAATACTGTCTTGGGATCAGCTTCTTAGAGGGTTCAAATTAATAGGATGACCAAGGGGTTTCTGATTTCAGAAGTCTTTCTCATAATATTCCAAGACCAACATTGGCAAATGTGGAGCTCGTTATAACTAATTATCTAAGCCTGGATAATTTACAAGTTGCATTGTCATTTTCAACAGACAAACTATATATATGTGAAAACAAATGAAGTCGAAGAGTACATCTGTCAAGCATTTGGCGATAATATGCTTTTTTATGGCATTTTCTAATTATTTGAACTTGTTCTGGCATAAATTATCATATTCTTTAAACATTATCATTTCCTTAGTGGATAAACACATACAGGGAAGTTCCTCTTATGTAGCTTACTGTGTAAGCTTCGCATATAAATTGAGAACACAGAAACTTAATTGATAAAAGGAATGTCAGTGTATCAGAAATAATTTATTGCAAAGTAGACCATCTCCCTGTGATCTCCAAGATATGCTCTGTAGATTTTGAAGCACTTTCCTGAAACAAAAATGAGAAAAGCATCAATTCCAGTTTTCACTAGAGGGAAATTTTTATGGTAGATCCATAATCAAGGTCAATCCTATTGATCAAGAGACTAATTAAACGTTCACCTGTAGTAATTGGCTCTTAAGTTGTATAGTTGACTCCTCTCTACTGCCCTCTGAAGACTCAAAATAGCTACAGAAGCAGACCGATATAAAGTAAAGGTGGGTTAGACTGCAAAGTCTACTATCAAACTGGAACTACGGTTTCTTCTCTGAAATAATATAATAATAGGCAATTATGCACACCAGAAAAATACTGTCATTGCCCTCCAAGTGAGAGAATGGACGCTCATTTGCAGAAATTGCTTGTGGAATTTTCCAGAAAGTCAGCTTTATTACTGTGGCACATTCTACTGAATGTTGATGCAGTCTGTATGTAGTTTGGATTTCTCCCTCCCCTCCAAATAAATAATAAATAAATAAATAAACTTTAGTGAAGAGAGAAGCCACTTAAGTATCAAAAAAGCTTAGAAGTATACATGTATACATAAAATTACAATAATTCCTACAATAAAAGAACTCTTGAGTGTTTTTCTGCTCAGTTTAATTTGTGCTACTTAAACAATAATAGTAATGAAAATCTGCATAGGAAATGAGCTCCTCTTCAAACAAAACATTTGTCTTTTAATCTCTCAGGAAACTCTTATTTGGAAGTTAGCTCTCAGGAGGTAAAGTTTGCACAACTAGAGACACACACACACACACACACACACACACACACATAATGGGCAAATGCAATAATTTATTTTCCTCTAAGCTTGTTTAACATTGCTGAATATTGCTCAGTTGGCAGTTACCACAGCTGCTATAAGATTAGACTCTAAATTGTGCAACATTAAAACAAAAACAAAAACAGAAACTAACTGAACTTTTGATATAGAGAGCCAATACCCCAATGCCCTGTCACTTTTGCCACCTGAATAGCATAATTCTGAACCTTGCAGTTTAATAGGACTTGACGTTCTTTATTCTGTCCTCCCAATCCCACTGAGATTATGGTTCACTCTGTCAAGCCCTGCATCACTTTCATACAACATTCTTTTACTGCTTGTATCTTGAATTTGACTCTTGTTCTCAGGGGATCTGACTGCAACTGCCAAAGTCATTTCACTGTCACCTTTAACAACTATCTGGAAGATGGAACTAGGTACATCTATCTATGATGGGTTGGAGTTTTCACCTGACAAAGCACAGGGCATTAAAAGATACTCATTTTCGATTTACAAGTGTGTTGACTAGAACAATTTCAACAATTTGTAATCACAGCCTGGGACATATTCTCCTTCTTGAAATGATTAGGGATTTTTTTTTTTTAACCACTAGACATTTACATGAATGAATCAATAAAATAAAATTAAGAAATGATGGGTAGAATGAAATCTTTTTGTAGTTAACCTTACACAGATCAATTTAAATCTCCTTCCTGTTTTCATTTCAGTTCTCTTCCTGTGATTCTGTAATTGGAATTTTGTAATATTTAAAATATTTAAGCCCCCAAATAAATAATTTACAATAATATTAGTTGCTATTTACTGAATGTATACTATATACCGGACACTGGTTTTACTGCTTTATATGTAATGACTTATTTAATCCTCACAGCTACCCCACAAAGGAAGCTTTATTATTATTCTTCCCATTTTTATATTCAAAAACAACCACAACCAGAAAAAAATATCCACCTTTCTGTATTGATATCCTAATATTGGTGCACAGCCTTCTTTTGCAGGATTTGAGCAGTGCCACAAAATATGTTTTAACTGAGGAAACAAGAAAGCTAAATAATCTCATAATGATTGGATAGGTTTAGCTGCTGAAATAGAGCAACTCTGCTCCTTGGAAAGGCTAGTTTAACAAGTTGGTTAGTCTGTAAAACCACTGGAGTCAGTATCTAAGCCACAACTGACATTTTACTGAATATGTGTATATATGAAAACCATATCTATGGGGCCCTCTCACTTTTTTATCTCCTTTCCAAAGTATTGCTTTGCCAGAAGGGAGTAACTTACAACAATGGAATTGACACAGGGGAAGAAAAATGTCATTTTTGTCTGCCTTTTAGTGTGAGGCAAAAGGCCTTCCATGGAGACTCTATATAAAAAAGACAGGCACATTCCTCCATTATCTGATGGCCTTTGTTTCTACAATAGAATCACATTCAGGACAAGAACCATTATGGAGACCTGGAACTTGTAAGAAGAATGAGGACAATGTAAAAGTACCCCTGATTCCTCATACATGTGTGGCAGGTTCACCTCTGTGAGTGCTTGAGGTTACCTTTTGGAAATGAGATATTAGCAGACATACAATGGGACACCTTAAAGAATGCTGAAAGAAATAGAAGAAGCCCAATGTGTTTGGCGTATTGCTGTCTGTTTATTAGGCTTTATTTATTGAAAAGGCTTTGTTTCTATATTTAATAAAAGTAGGATAGTTACCATTTGCTTTATACCTTCAATTATATGTTTGTACACATTGCGTTTTTAGTAAGATATATAAAGAAACATTTGCTATATTTAAACTTTTTGGGGGCGAAGAAAATAACAGAAATCATAGCAGTATTCTTCCAAAGATGATAGAGAAATCAGTAAATTAAGGAAGCATAATAACAACTGCAAATATTACATTTTCACTAAAACAGTATCTTTCTGACTTGTACTTAGAAGACTTAGGATAGGTAAACATTCCCCCCCGCAAAAAAAATATACTTAAAATAGATATTACAACTCGTAGGTAATAGGCAGTGTTTTACTAAGTATCTGTGGGTTGGCAGACAGGTCCTAGGGTGATTCCAGATAATTCCAGTCTCCACAGGATCCAAGCCTTTGTAATTCCATGCCCTTGAGTGCAGGTGGAGCCTGGGACCTGTTTCTTATCGAGGGAATATGGCCAAGGTGATAATATGTAGCTCTATTGTTCAGCTTGCCTTATGACCCTGTCCATTGTCAATTGTCATAAATGTGCTCTAGAGAACAGCATTTAGCTTCAGAATTATTTGGTTCATGGATCGACGTATCACTTCAAGCCATAGAGCGGTTCCTTTTTATTTGTTTTTTTAAATAAACTATCCCTGACTGAGAAAGTTGTCTTGAAATCTTTTATTGTGTTTTAGATCTTCTAGTTTCTCCCTTGACTTTTTTCTTTGTAAAATGTGAAGTTATGTTGCTAGTAACTTAACTGACTGTTGCAACTGTTGCATTGTCCTGAAAAATGAAGGCTTTTATCAAGATCCCAATAATGTTTTTAGTTTTGTTTAAATTTTCTTTTCCTGTTCTTTACTTTCAAATTTTCTGTATTCTTAGGTTTTAGGTTTGGGTTATCTTTAAAAAATAATAAATAGCTGTATTGTTGTTTTTATCTACCTGACAGTTTCTTTTAATGAATAAGTCTGTGATTGTGATTTATCTCAAAAATCGTCTTTTGTACTTTATAAATGCCCTGTTTTTTTTGACTCTTTATTTTTTGAAGTGTACAATTGATTGTTTTGTCTTGTTTTCTTATTCCTCTTTGTTACTGCTCTTAGCAGTTACCTTTGAAATTGAACTCCATATATTTAATACTAAATTTAATAAAGTTTAAATTTTACACTACTAACAACACTCCCCCCTGACAAGATCGTGACACCTAGAGTTTTAAGTCTTACAACCTTACAAATCTACATGCTATCCCTGTCCAATATGTTAGTTTTCTATTTTTAAAACTGTGTGGTAGGCAGCCCTTTGACTCTTGTACCTTTAGACACTGATATTGTCCCTATGTATGTTATGTCACATGGTAAAAGGAGCTTTGCAGATTTAATTAATACTACTCATCATCTGACCTTGAAATAGAGGGATTAGGACAGATTCTCCCAGTGATCCACATCTAATCACCTAAGCCCTGAAAAAGAGATCTTTCTTTGGCTTGCAGAAGGGAAAGTTGTAGATATAGGAGGGTTGAGAAGGACTGGGCCACTGTTGGTGGCTTGGGGATGAAGGTGGCCACATGGAAAGCATGAGAAAGAAATGAATTCTGCCCACGGCCATAATGTGTTAGCAGGTAGAATTGTCCTCAGAGCCTCAAGATAATCTGTCTAGATAACACCTTGATTTCAGTCTTCTTAGGCTCTGAGCAGAGGACCCAGCTGAGACAAGCTGTGTCTGGATTTCTGACCCGTGGAAATATGAGGTAATAAAAGTGTGCTGTTTTAAAAGCTGGTAAGCTTGTGGTAATTTGTTGTGGCAGCAATAGAAAATGAATAGAAACGGAAGTGCAGTTACTCTTTATTATTTTCAGATTTCCTATTTGTGAATTCACCTACTTGGTAAAATCATTTGTAACCCCCAAATCAGTATTTGTGGCACTTTTGTGGTCATTCATGGACATGCACAGAGAAGGGAAATATGTGAGTGGCCACATTGGGCACATTCCCAGCTGAGGTCAAACAAGGCTACACTCTGTCGTCTGGATTCAGCTCTCATCCTATAAGCAAGAATTCTTTCTGTAGTCTATTTAGTTCCATGTGCTTCACATGTTTATGCTTTTTGTTGGTGCTTTTGCTGTTAAAATGTTCCCTAAACACAGGTCTGAGGCGTTATCTGGTGTTTCTAAGTACAGGATGGCTGTGATGAGTCTTACGGAGAAAAACACAGCCAAACAAAAACAAAAACATGAGTTAGACAAGCTGGTTTCAGGTATGAATTACAGGGCTGGTACCAGTGAGGTCAGTGCCAATGAAGCAACGCTATGGTATATCCACGAAATGGAAAAGGAAATTATCTGTACGTGAGGCCATTCCGGAACAGTGTGTGACAAAGCTATGGAAAAGTGGCTAAATTTGTAAATTCCTAAGATGACTAGTAATAATAATAAAAAAAGTGTGAACAGCATTGTGATATGGTTGAAAGCCAAAGAATTTATAGTCATGTTATCAGGGACAGGAAAACCTTAAACCGTCTGAGCTAGTGCTGGTTGACTCACACACTTCAAAAGGCAGTATGGCATGAAAAGTGTTAAATGTGCCAACACAGCGGGTTCTGAAGATCTGGAAGGTGAGGCTATGAAGAGTATTTGAAATATTTGCTAGATATTATACGGGAAAAATATTATGTGGAAAAGCAAGTTTTCAGTGCTGATAAGACTGACTTGATATACAAAACATTGGCAATATTCAACTCAGTTCTTCACTTCTAACAGTTGGAGG
Source organism: Rhinolophus ferrumequinum (assembly GCF_004115265.2). Taxonomy (NCBI): domain Eukaryota; kingdom Metazoa; phylum Chordata; class Mammalia; order Chiroptera; family Rhinolophidae; genus Rhinolophus; species Rhinolophus ferrumequinum. The sequence goes on from NC_046301.1 coordinate 36,957,769, forward strand.
TAGAGTCAAATTTTGGCTCTGAGTACTGGTGAGAAGGAGGTGCTCTCATTATGTTTAAGGCTAACTCACCAGCTTTTTAAATCTTGGGATTTCTTGGGATCGTATATATATTAGGTTGGTGAAAAAGTACTTGTGGTTTAAAAGGTTAAAAATAATTGCAAACACCACAATTACTTTTGCACCAACCTAATATATATATATACATTATATATTATATATATGTGTGTATAGACTTTTTAAATTTTCCTCCAGATTTCTTAACTCTCTTTTGTATTTTTTAATCTCTCTAGGTTTCATTTAACATAATTTCCTTAGACTATCTTTAGATTACTAACCCTTTTTTTGCTGTGTTTAACTTGTTTTTCAGCAAACCTACTGATTTTTTATTTCAGTGATTATACTTTTCATCTCTAGAAGTGCAATCTGGTTCTTTTTCAAATAAGCCAAGTTATTTTTATATTTACTTCTTGCTCTCTCATTTTCCTGATTTCTTTTTCTGAACATTTCAGAGTAGGCAAAGTAAAAACTGTGTATGATAAATTTGATATCAGAAGTTTTTGAAAAGTAGATCTAATCTGTCTTTTATTCTGAATCTTGTTTGTTTCCTTGTCTACTTGATGATTTTTTTTTTTAGCTTATATTTGGATTATTTCAACTTCTGACAAGTCTGAGGGTCTATATTTGGGAATTTGTTTTTTCCTTTTCTTTTTTTAAGACGATTTGCATTTGCTTCTTTGTGAGCTAGAATGATACTAATGTGGGACTATGGTACGCATTTTAATGATCCTGGCTTAGAGCAGGAATTTTGCACATACACCCAAGTCCTCATCCACACATCCTAAGCAATGTAGCCATTTGCCTCATTGAAATCTTGAGTCTTTCTTTCATATAGGTCACAAATCCTTGTCTGCTCTCGGTAATAATTTTTAAAACAGATGTTTCTTACTTTGTGCAGAAATAGTAAAGCATTAAAAACTCTGTCTACTTTAAATTCTAATTTATTTAGAGGCTTATCATTGTGATTGGTGGTTATGTCATAATATTGATTGTGTTGTACTAGACTGGAAGAGAGGAAAATAATAACTATTAAAATTCCTTGACACATTAGTAAGTACTGTACAAAGCACACCAAAATTTTCTTGAAATGGACATACATATATTTTATTGAAATATAATGTGTGTATGTATATGCTTACATATGTATATATATTTAAAACAAATTTTGAGTGTTCAGCTTAGTTGATTTTACATATACACACATCTTTGTAACAACCAAGGATATGGAATATTTCCAGCATCCTTGAAGGCTCCCGTGGACCCCCTCTTAGTCAATAACTCCAGTGGTAACCACTATTTTGATCTCTGACCAAACATCGGTTTTGCCTGTCCTTGAACGCTTTTAAATGGAATTTTAAAGTATGTACTATTAGAGAATGTCAGGAAGATGGCAAAATAGGAGGATCCTGAATTTCCCTCTTCCCATGGAGGCACTGAATACACAGCTACACACACATCAATTCCCTCTGAGAGAAATCCATAAACTAGTTGAGTGATTCCTACATTATGCATATAAGAAAATACCCACATTGAAATGGGTAGAGAAGGCTGAGAAACATTCTTGTGACAAATCCCACACTGGCACAGTGCCTTACAGATTGGGAAGGAACCCCCAACTCCTAATTTCTCCCTGAGGTGTGAAGAGTTTGGATCACCAAACTTTAAGGCTGCTATCTGAGGGATGGGCCCCCAAACCACCTAGTTTTGAAGCCTGTGGGGTTTCAGAAATACAGTTGTTCCACACCCTTTCCAGTCCTTCTTTCCTTCTTTCCTTCTTTCCTTCTTTCCTTCTTTCCTTCTTTCCTTCTTTCCTTCTTTCCTTCCTTCCTTCCTTCCTTCCTTCTTCCTTCCTTCCTTTCTTCCTTCCTTCCTTCCTTCCTTCCTTCTTTCCTTCCTTGCATTCTTCTTTCCTTCTTTCCTTCCTCCCTCCCTCCCTTCCCTTTTTCTCCCCTTCCCTCTCCTCCCCTTTTTACCATTTGGGTAAGAGTATAGTAGAATGGTACTTGTGGTTTTAATTTACATGTCCTAATGGCCATGTAAATTAAGTGGTCATTTTACTTTCTTATTGCATATTTAGCTTTCCTCTTCTGTGAAGTGCCTGTACAAAATTTTGCTCACTTCTTAAATTGGGTTACTTGTCTTTCATAAACTGATTTATAGGATTTCCTTATGTATTTTGGAAATAGTCCTTTATCAGATTCTGTTTGGAAGAGCAGGAAACTGAACAGTGAAGGAAAGATTCTGTGAGTCAGATGGAGAAGCATCAGTGCAGACTAGAGACCAAAATGTACAAGCAGCATTTCCTTTGGTGACTGGTGACCTGTGTCTTGTTAATTTGGTCTACAGCAACTCCTGAGAGCTAGAATGTCTATATTGTGTAGGTGATGAACTAAAGTGAAATCCCAGAATCTGACGGGTGAGTTGGTAGGTACAATATCTATGGTAAAATTGCCCTGGTTTTATACTGCCTAGTTCTATTGCTCCAGTTATTTTTTATTTGTGAACAATACTTCCAAATGCTTAGCATAGCAAAAGGTTTTATATGTACATGTTAAATTTAAGAGAGCCTTAAAAATTCATGCCCCTAATGAATGGGGATTCAATTGGTACAGGTTTTCAACCTGATAATTGAAAAGAGTTCTAAAACTAGAGGCTAATTGAATTTCAATTTGCTTCTCTTTCTGCACCAACAGCATGAATTTAGAAACTTTTTAAAAATAGCTATAGTATGCTCAAATATTTCATTATCACATGACATTAATGATCTTGTAAGTAGGCTAATTGTAGATTGCATTTCAGACCTCCTTTGGAGATACTACTTCTGTTCCATGCTTAGAGCTGATAGAAAAGATTTAGTTCAAAAGTCTACCTTGGCATTTGGGAGATCTTTGACTTTCTTAAACCCACAGGAGTTAAAAATCAAGCTTTGTATACAAGTATAGATTCCTTGAAAGCATAAGAGAGATTTTATATCTTTCTATTACCTGGGAAATTATTTTGGGGTTCGTTCTTTATATTTTGCATAAGGCAGAGCACATAACAATTCCTTATGGTCTCCATCCAAACTTGTAATAATGAATTTAACCATTTATACCACAAACAATGCCAAAGACATATTTTGGGGCATTCACAGACCTGAGATCCCCATCTGTGAAATCTCCATGGGTCCATGGATCTATGAATTAAGAAGCCCAGGTCTAGAGGATAAGGATGCTGCCCATTTTGAGGCCGGACACGAGGATCTCGTTGTGAATGTCACATGTGAGTATCCAGTTCTCTTCATGTTCCACCCTAAGACAGTTGTGGGATCAAGGGAAGGAGGGATAGCAGCACTGGGAAAGGGAGAGGAGAGAACCGTGTATGGACAATGTTGACGGGACACCACAGTGTTTTCTCTAAGTCCCTGTTTCCATCATCAGTGTGGAAACATATAAGTTTAAGGACTGGAAATTTAAGTGTAATGAACCCCTTCAAAGTTGCCGTCTCCTATGTTTACAATTTTATCCTCTTTAGGAACTCAAATCAGTGCAAGGATTCTGCGTGTTTCAGAAATGCACCATTAAGGCTTCCCCTCATTGTTTTGAGAAGGGAAAAATGAACCAAGTGCCTAGGTGAATGAGGAAAAAAATACGTTCCTAAAATATTTCTACTAAAGATTAACAAGGGAATATGGGAATTTCTAAAGAAAAAGCAATTCCCATGGTTTATACTGTTTACTTTGTTGGAAATTCAAAATTATGTAATCTAGGAATCCACTTGAATTTTAAACTCTTCATGACAGCAAACTGTACTCCAGCAACCTTCTAAGATATGATAGCAGATTATTCTTTCTTTTTATATGTGCAATGCTTTTAACAATTGCTTTGAAAAAAAGCCCTCCTTTTATTGTCATATTAAGTTTACATTTTTTATTTATTAAAATTTTTTATATTAAAATTTATTGGGGTGACAATGGCTAGTAAATTACATAGGCTTCAAGTGTACAATTCTGTAATACATCAGCCATATAACCCATTGTGTGTTCATCACTCAGAATCAGTTCTCCTTCCATCACCATGTATTTGACCCCATTCTTGAATCCTTTTAGTCTGCCTTTGTTACTGATGTATAAAGTACACATAAATCTGTCTTTCTGTTTCTGTCTCTGCCTCTCTTTCTCTCATCTATGTATATGGAAAATTTGGAACTATGAAACCTGAGCAAACAGAAATTTCTCCTATCTTAAATAGAAATAATTTAGAAATATGGGAATTAAATTTCAATTAAATTATAAAAAAGGACAAAATAATTTAGTGAAATGCATTTTGGTTTTGCTGTGTATTAAATACTTTAGAATAAGTGAGATGTTCAATCAGCACTATCCATATTTAAACAAGATTCTATGTTAATACATAGCATTGAAGTAACAAAATTCCTGATTAGTGTTACATACAGAGAAGAGATATAGAGAAAGGGTCACATGTTCAAGTTAATTTATTACATAAGGCCTCTCAATGATGTTTCATTAGGTTGAATAGTATCTCCCCAAAATCCATGCCCATCTGGAACCTGTGAATTTGGTCTTAATTAGACAATGTTCTTTGCAGATGCTATCAAATTAAGATGAGGTCATCCTAGATTATGGTGGGCCTTGGTCTAGTAAGAAAGGGGACATTTGAGCACAAACAGGCAAAGGGAGGATGGCTATGTGTAGTCAGAGACAGAAATTGGAGTGATGCTGCCACAAACCAAGGAACTCAAGAATTTCTGGGAAACACCAGAAGTGAGAAGAGGCCAGGGAGGATTCTTTTCTGGAGACTTCAGAGGGAATATGGCCCTGTTGTCTCCTTGATTTTGGGCTATTTGCCTCCAGAACCTGAGAGAACAAATTTCTGTTGTTTTATGTCACCTGCTTTGTGATAATTTGTGGTAAGAGTTTTAGGTAATACAGATTTTCATTGCTCCTCGAAGAGGTCCACAATCCTTAATATAACTTATAAGACATTTATGATCAGTTCCTTATTTGGCTCTGCAGTCCATCATCTTTCCTTACTCTTTCTGCAAAGTTAATTGAAGAATGTTATTATTACAGGTTTAGCTGTAAAATAAAATTGTGTATGTTCCAATTTTGTACAAATCCCCATTTTGAAGTTGGGAAACATTTGTCAAGAAAATGCTATATTTCAGAATATCTCAGTGCAAATACAACAAGCACAGAAATGGTTTTACAGCTGGATTTTTAAGCCCCCATAGCAATAGTGATGGTTTATTGACAGCCATGATTGCATTACTGCTGAGTCACTTCTGTGTTTGTAACGATTCATGGGGGTAGAAATGGAAAATCTAACAGTAATCCACCCTTTTGTGAAAGTTTGTTATATTACAATTTCAGGTATGATTCAGTTTAGAAGCATGAACCCTAAGAGTATAACTAATATTCAAATAGATTTGCTATAATTATATATTTTGTGAGGTTGTTTATGATAAACTATTTGTCTGGTGAGTACCCTAAATTTTGGTAAAATACCTCCAATATCAGAGACAAAAATCATATTGAAGAAGGCTTTGGTTCTGAGGTCACAGTTCCATCTCATTGTCTTTCTAACTGTAAATCCTATGAGTCTTAGTTTCTTCATTGATAAAACCAAGATAATTAACTCACAGCATTATAGTGTATATCATATAATGTATAATATTATATTCTAGTATAAAACTCAATGTATCCAACATTTTTTAAAGTAATAGTGGTAAATTCATCTTTTTTACTGTGACAAAATGGTAAAAAATGAAAGACAGTGTATGCCAGTTAGCCAATGCCACAAAAAATGTTTTATAGTAAACCAAGCCAAAACTCAGTGGCTTTTAAACAGCTATCATTTCTATCACAAATCTGAGGGTTGTTTGAGGTTTGAATAATCTAGTTTGACCTCAGCTGGGAAGATATACCTGTGTGCCATGTGTCTTATCTCATGTGACCAGTGGGCACGTTCTTCTCATAATGATGGCTGTTGCTCAAGAGATGGATGCCATATTGAAAGAGTTTTTCACAGCGCTGCTTGCATTATATCTGCTGACATCCTATTGGTTTAAAGAAGTCCCATGTATAAATCAAGGTGTGGGGAAATACATCCCTACCGAAGGTAGGGATGGGCAGTGATAGGATTTCCAACTGCAATAGAGAATTTTAAATTTGGGTCACTAATGCCATTTACCACAGAGTCACTGGTTTCAAATTATTTATAATATAATTGAATAAGGACAAGAGAACCCTTTTTATTAACAAAAAGGCATTAGATGCAAAAAGAAAAGGTATCAATCGAGGTTTGGTGCAAGGCACACCAATCAGTGAGGGAGTGTGAGAAGAGTCAGGGACCACGTTTAGTCACAGCCCTGCTTTGCCAGCACTGCCTCCAGCCTCGCACAGCAGGGCCCTTTTCCTGTACTGTTGTAGGCAGCTGGAAATGGGGATAGAGCATCCTAACTCAGCCTGTGGTTTCCGGGCATTGGGAAGCACACATCAAGCAGCCTCACCAGCTGTGAGCATCACTTGAGTCTGCTAGCAGGACTGCCCATAACCCTGTAATAAAAATGTGTGGAACTAAAAAAAAAAAAAAGCGTCTGCTTCTGTCTCTGTAAAATATAACTCTAGGATCCGTAGGCAAACGATCAGCCAGTTATCTCAGACATCTCGAAGAATTTATTCCTAAAGCAGAAAGGAGCCTAATTACATAACATCTCTCCAGTTGCTATCATCTTGAAGTTAACAAGAAAAATAAAGGATTCCACTAGCCTTACAATGTACCACCTGAGGCTTACTGCCGTTATTAAATAGGCTGCAGCTCTCTGTATTCAACATTTCTGGGTGACCTGCTATGGTCGTGTCAGGCATAGAAATAATTAATCATCGAGGTTATGAAAGCCTGCAGAAACGTGATTGAATGCACACCAGAATGCATGGATCAGAATCTGTAATTTCCAAATGGATACTATTGCGAGAACAAAGTATGCTTGGCAGAACTAGATAGGTAAAGGGCAGGACTATCTCTCAAAGGAAGTGGCACCATCCCTTTGCTTGTAATAGGGGTAGTGGTGGCAGAGTGGAAAAATTGTTTGATGTGGAATCAGATGGCCCAAATTTGTGTCAAGGATCTACCAGTTAATCATGTGACTGCTATAAAAAAATGTTTAACTTTTCTGATCCCATTTCCACAGTTATAAAATAGGTACTATTATCTCTCACAAGGTCGGTAAGAAAAATCTATTGAAGCAATATTTGTGAAAGGGTTATACCACATATAAACTATTAACTATGTTATTGGTTGTTATTTCAAATTAGCAGACTGATATTATGGCTCCAAAATTCTGTCAGTTAACTTCACAGAAAGAGCAATGCAAGCTGAAGGAAGGCATGATGGACTTGATCACAAAATTCCTTGCAGATCATGTTAAAGATTTTTGAACTTCACCTAAAAGTGAGAATAGCTTTATTCCTGGTTTCATCTTTATTCCTTGGCCACAGAGTACATTGCTAATGCCAAAGGGTGGCTCATGTTTCGGGAACATTAAGGGAAGTAGTTTAGAATGAATGTTGTCAGCTCTCTACAATTCCCATTGCCATTCATTTGTTTGAAGATTTTCAACTTTCACATTTTCTGAAATAATAATAACCTTAACTATACAAAGACCTACAGAGGTAGACTGTGATGGTTAATTTTGTGTGTCGGTTTGACTAAGCCCAGACAGCTGATTAAACTTTGTCTCTGAGTATGTTTGTGTGGGTGTTTCTGGAAGAGATTAGCATTTGAATAGGTAAACCAAGTAAAGCAGGGCATCCTTACCAAGGCATGGGAATATCATCCAATCTGTTGAGAGCCTGAATATAACAAAAAGTTGGAGTGGTCGAATTTGCTTTCTGAGCTGGGACATGCATCATCTCTTGCCCTGAGGCACTGGGATTCCTGGTTTTCAGGCCTTCTGACCACTGGCTGTCCTGGTTACCCAGCTTACAGATGGCAGATTGTGGGACTTCTCAGCCTTAATAATCATATGAGCCAATTCCTATAGTAAGTGAACTCATATATAAGTAGTTTAGTTCTGTTTTTCTGGAGAACCCTGGCTAAATCACAGACATAACTGTGAGGCAACTCAAATGCCGATGAGTTGCTATTCTAATTGTGGCTTGAATTAATCTATTTCTATCTTCTCCTTTCATCATGTTTGCTTTGTGGCCAATGGCAAACAGAGGATGCAAAAGTCCCTTTCAAACTGAAGCAATGACCTATATACCTTATCTTTGATAATAAGAGAAAGGGTTATTTTTACATGTAAGCATTCTGTGACCATAATAAGTACAAAAATATGATATGGTAGAGAAGAAGGGTGAGTTTGAAGGTTGAGAAGTCTTAGTTTTTAAAGAAAATCCAGCATCAGGTACTTAGTAAAAATAAACTGTAAAGTGAGTAATTGTTTCATATCTGTCATAAACTAAAAATTATCCTTAGCATGAAAATAGCTATATAAGAATATCTCATTTTACCTAGATTGAAAGTGTGAAACAAGGCTACTATTCACTTCTTGGATGAGTCATTGTTTCATCCATGATGAGAATGAAACCTGCTGATACATCACAAGCAAACAAAAAAAAAGCAGATTTTTTTTTTTTTTTTTTAGCAAGCAAAGCAAAAAGCAGCAGGAAAGAAATTCAGAGTTGCAGAATAAGAATCATGTAAGAATCCTATTTGATGCTACTGAGAAGTAATTGAATTTGTGAATACCTGGCAAACAGTTCAATGAAAAGTAAATGATATGCTGATGTGTTGACATTTGAGCTTGTCTTATAGAAAGAAGAAAAGAAAGTATATCTTTAAATTTGAACTTGTGGAAATCATTTTCTGCCCTTTGTGACTTTTTGCATGGGGATCTAGATTCATATAAATGAGTTGAAAAGGGTCTGAAATAAACTCTAATGAACTTAGCATAATCTTAAAAAGGGATATTTGAATATGATAAGCAGAAGGAAGGATGTCAAGGGAGAAGAATATTCATTTTAGAGAATTGTGATTAATTTAGTATGTTTTTAAATGTGATGGCCAAATTCAAACTAAAATAATATAAAGATCTCAGTTAATAAGATATGTTTGTTATTATCATGATGACAGCAACCCAAGTCAAGGTAGGCATTTTAGAAGTAAATAACTTTTATGTAGAAGGTGATGAAACCCTCTAGAGCACAGTTGGGACACATCTGCGTTATCACAGCAATATTCAGTAGTTAAAAGTTATGAATTTATACATAATGCATGCCTTTGATTCACATCTGCATTACCAATGGCTGATCTTTTCCCATTGTGCATCATTCTACAAAATGTATGCAATTCTCTAAACATGCATTGAGTAGTGGCAGTTCTGGGCAGGTTTTTATTTCAATGTAGTTTTGATTGAAATATTTAGCAATTTCTCTAAAACATTTTTATTATGTTCTTTACCGGAGATATACTATCAAGGTGAAAATGAGATCTGTACACTAGTACACCCTGTGGGATGCAGATGGTCTGTCAGGTGCATATGGAAGGATAAACTTCTTCCATAATGGAAGGGAAGGTGACTGTGTTCTAGCCACACACCCTCTTACTCAATTCACTGTATGCAGACTGTGCTATGGCCTCATCCTCCTTGAAATCAGGTCAACTCCTAGTGTGTTGGGGACTGAAGCACACAAACACTGGTCTACTTCATTTACTAACAGTTTGACACAGAGGCAATACGTTTTAAAAGATCTTACACAGATAAGTGTAAATTGGACCTGAAATAACCTTAAAAATGAGAAAAAAGTCGACTGTAGGACTGCCTGTGAACTGAGAAAAATGTGGGAGGAAGTGGTATCATTTCCCACATTTTTATTTTGATGACAGAGTGTATGGTTGAGGTATATATGTAAGTGATTCAGTAGCATCTCTTATTTTGTCTATGTATTAATAGGTGACAGCACTAGAAACAAGTGGTCAGGTCTTACTGGAGGATACATTTTGAGGCATGGATGGATGAGATATGAGGCTGAGGAGGTGGACGGGACCAAACAACAGAAGGCCTTATGTTCTGTATGGAGTAGCTTGACATTTCCCCCATGGCTATGGGCTACAGATATGAGTTGGATGACCAGGGAAGGATCTTAGGTAGACAGTAATAAGTTGAGATTTCTGTGTTAGGAAGACCACTCTGTCTACTGAATGGAGGATGGATTATGTGGGTATTGAGGCGGGGGGTCAGATCAGAAACAAGCAAGAACTGTTTGCTGGTTAGTGCAAGAATCTTGGAAAGAGACTATGAAGAGCTTGACAAACACCATGTTTCAGTTTATTGATGTTACAGTCCTTCCTTTCTCTCTTGTGATAGCTAGAGTGACTCCTTAGGAGTTCTCTAGACATTTTGAAAACCGTTCATGACTGGTATTCAAATTAGGAAAAAATACTGTAAAACCATTTTAAGCTCTTCACTGCAGTTTTAATTCATTTAGGCAGAGATTATTTACTGAATTCCCACTATGTGCCTGGTGCAAACCTATGTCTTAAGAATATAATAGTGAGCAAGATTAACATGGCGCCTGGGTCCTGTGGGTCCCTTCAGCCACCAGATGTATAATCTAAGGGATGGTGTACATATCCGTACTCATGGAAGTACTCTGTAATACAACGGGCATTATGATAAGGGCAATACACAGTTAGGTGAGCCTTTGCAGGGGTAGGGGACGATGTTTATCTTACTCGAATTAAAGGAGCCAGGAAAGGATTCTGGAAGAATTAAGATCTAAAATGGAGGAGGAGTAGGGGTTAGAGACAATGGGAGGAGAAGGGAAATTTCAGGCAGAGGCAAGAGCGGGTGGAGATAGAGAGCGTGGCTCACCTGGGAATGTGAAATTAGTCCAACCTGGAAGGATCAGAGACTGTTTCAGGAGGGAGGATCCAGAGATGAGGCTCACTGTACTGTGTATTGTGATTCCCAAGAATTCAGCCTCCTTTGGGTAGGAGGCTGTGTAATTGTTATAATTTGTCCTGTTTCAGCCTCTTCAACGTCCAATGTATGCATCAGTTCGGGAGTGCACCCAAGGCATTCTGGGTGGCCAAAACCAGCTGCTTACGTATATAGTTCCTGCTCCTGGCAGGGAGGCTGGTGGGGTGGGGAAAGGGGCGAGGAAACTAGAGAGCTCAGAGCATTTGTGCTTTTCTAATCCTGTAGACTACTTTTATCTAAACAGGTACTTGGCTGTTCCCTCTGAGAATGTTGCTTCGTGGCAGTAACTAGAACATGATGGCACCTCCTTTGCTCAAGACAGGTTTTCTCTTACTTAGAATTCAGTGTCTTGACTTCATGTAACTAATAATGCTTCTTTTTTTGGGCCCCAAATAGAAGTTTCCCTTGAGATCCCATACTTTCTGTTCTTCCTCCTCTTTTCCATAGCAGAGCAGCCCTGCCTGCTATTTATCAGAGGGTCTGAAAGGGAGGTTTAATTTTCGAACTATTCAAGGAGGCTCTTGGGGGGTGTCATTCACTGCACCACTGACTTCTGGACCAGCACAAATTGAATTCCATGCATGCGTGCTTATCTGTCTCTGCCAGTCCCTTGGAGTCTCGCCTCTCAGTGCAGATGCAGAACCTACTGCCTCTCCCAGCCCTTCGCTTCGTGCCTGCTAGTCCCTCTCCTCTTCTGCTACAGATGCTCCTTCATCTAGGGCTTTCTGTGGTGTCGGCTCCCCGCCCCTGCTGACTGCACTCATCTTTAGCAAATGCCAAACCTAAAGTGTATGTGGGACAGTTGGCAGATAAGCACCACGGCCGTGCCCTGAATAATAACGTATTTTAATGTGAGTGTAGACCGTGCCCAACAATCTCTGAGTACAGCACCTAATCAGAAAGTGCAAAGTGCAAAATTAAACTAGGAAGAAATGACACACCAACAGAAATCTTTAATTGCAGGGAAATAAGGTGAATGCCTCTTCTTAACAAGAGAATGGAAACACATTTTTTTTTTAAATAAAAATCACAACCTTCATGCTTTCTGAATGGTATAAGAGATATCCTGCAGAATCTGTGGTATTCATTGCGAAAGAAAATAAAGGAGTTTACTTGACTTTTGAAAGTGAGAGCCACAGTATGAATAAGATGCAAAGTTAAGTAACATATTGACAGGTGGTCATCTTAAAGTGGAAAACGTGCAACTGGAAATAGCTGCCAGCAACTCTGCAATAATCACTGCTGACACACTGGCTTATTTATTGATCAGTAGCTTTTCCTCCTTATGTCTTCCTACTCTACAGTGGGGCAGCTACTGAAGATATAGAAACTGAGAAGAAAAAGTGAGGAATTTCTCTCAAAAAATGAAAAAAAAAAAATAAAGGCTGTTCCCTTATTAAAAGGATGGCCAGAAGATAAATGGACAATGTAATGTATATATCAGACATATATGTGAAAATAGACATATGACATATAGGAGTCAGGTTAGATGACAAATCTCCTCTCAAAATGTGCATGAAAGGGAGTAGATATGCTAGGAGTATAGCTTTTCTTAAACTCGGGAGTAGATGAGTCCTCACAGCTCCCCCAAATTATATTTATATACAGAATAATATATTCCTTGTCCATATGAAAGGTGCTACTTCGATCTGTTGTTACACGCATTCATTAAACTGTAAGCTATGGCAGTTCTTGCCAAAGACGTTTATTAGGAATCTAAGAAAGAACTCAGGAGGGCTGTTTGACTTCTACATGACAGTACATTTGACTCTTCAGATTTTCCTTTGGTGGTAAATTTTGCTCCTGCTGACAGCAAGAATAATTACTACACGGAAAGTTTAACTCTATTTTCTTGCTCAATTTTTACAGTGTAAGCAATCTGGGACTACAAAGTTTTTCAGACCAAATCCTGCTTTGGGCAGGGAAAAGCAAATTGTATTCTGATGTCCAACCCTTCAACTGCTTATTGTGTCTTTAGAGAAAGGGTGCTTACTTTGAATTGATCTTGTTATTTCAGATAATAAACAATTATGGATTAATTTCTTTTTTGAATATTACCTGCTAATTGGTTTATTAAATAATTCCAACTGCACGAGGTGGTTTTCCTATTTTCAAGTATTCTCAGATGTTTAGGTATTTCTATCTTATTGTCTTGCACTGTCTACAGACTATTGTGTATGATTTACCGTATTCTTCCTCCATTTGGCATTTCCATTTAGAAATAATAGCTTTGCAGCCAAGGAAATTACTTGAGCATTAATGCACAATATTCCATTAATTTTACTGATATGACCTGTTTCATCTGTTTGCGATCTATAAAAAATGTCACTACTGTTTTAATCTTCATAATATATGCAATCTGATTCTGAGTCCCCAGGAAATCTATTCTTCTTCTGGGGTTCCCTCCCAAGTAATAATCAGGGATGCAGTGCAAACATACTGATGATTTACTCCACTTCTTTTTCCACATTTCCAGGCTCCCCTAGTTCAGACCTCTGACAGAAGACTCCTGGTCTCTGCTCCTTCCCAGATAACTCCTCTGAGGTCACTGATTTTCATTTCTGCCTTGTGTCACAGTCTGGGAGAAGGCTTTCTTATTTTACTTTATTTTTTAGAGGTACTGAAGTGGAAGCTTGTAAGGACAGCAGAGAAGACCAATTGTCTGATCGGAAGTTGTTTGCAGGCCAGGGATCTGCATCATTTCTTCCTGTGGCTAAAAAAGAAACTTCCCAATGTCATACTCTATCTCGGTTAAACTGCAGGTAAAAATCTTGATGTTAGGATGGAGTGACTCTGAAACTGACCAGATCCCTTACTGTGCGCATTCTGCCACAGGACCAACTATGTCCCAGGATAAGTGACAAAGTCAATACCCAGTGTATTTCTTCTCTGGTCCAACAATAAAATCCCAAATAGAGAGGACGTTTACTAGATCTGGATTATTTGTTCCTAACCATGATCAATTTTTTCTAATAATGACATAATTTATTTGTTTTGAAGATAAATACTAATTATCATTGAGTTCACATTTTGAATATTACTCTCCAGTTCCTACTATTAATTTTAAATTCATGACAAAATTTAGAATATCTAAAATGCGTTAAGATTTTATTCTCAAAACCTAAATGACAAGTTGAGCATAAATTACAATATAGTTTAAATGATAATTCTATAAAATAGAAAACTCAGTTTAGAAATAGCTGTGAAATAAATGTTTATGTCAATTCAGGTTGCAAATGGTGGTAGTCTTAGCAATAGGCATCTTACAAAAGTGGCTGTGATTCTTCATACCTCTGTATGTCTGCCCCTTTGCAATATGACTTTGCAGTTCTTCCACTGAGAGGCAAAGTGTAATTGTGTATTCCTTGAATCTCTTCTGACATTGAGACTTTCTTTTGTTGATAGAATGTGACAGAATTGACAGTATATCTGTTCTGAGCCTAAGCCTCCAAAGACTTTTATTGCTCTTTTTCGTGGAACTCTGCTACCATCATATGAATAAGCTCTGGGTAACATTACTCATAGAACACCATCACCGCCATTGTCCCAGCTACCAGTCAGCCAATCATCAGACGTGTGAATGTGGCTTTTCTTGACCAAGCGGTCCCCAGACAATCGGCCAGGTGACCATAGTTAAATGACAGATCCCAATGAGACTAGCAGAGCTTAACCATCACATTACACAATGATGTGATACACACACATGTGAGCAACAAAAATAATTATTGTTTTAAGCCATTAGTCTTTGACTGGTCTCTTATACAGCAAATGATAACTTACATAGAAAGTGACTCTTAAAATGGGGATTTGCCATAATAAAAATATTGCACTGGGGAGCTGTTCAAGGCTAGAAATGTGGAGAAGAAATTTTTAGCAATATTTTGAACATGGTGAAGCAGTTGGTTTTGGGGGCTAGGAAACTGATAACCCAAAGTATATAGTTATAAAACAATAGGCAAAGTGATTGCATACAGTAACCAGGAGAAGAAGAAGGAGAAGGAGAAGGAGAAGAAGGAGAAAAAAATATATGTCATGTACTCTGGATTTGGCTGAAAAACAATCTCAAGGAAAAATGCTGAACATGCCACCTGGTTGATCCTAGCTATGTATGATAAGGCATGGGAAGTCGGATAGACTAATAAGAACTGATACGTTTCCAGGTAGAATTTAGAGGTGATTAGTTGGGATGAGGGTTTAGTTTGTAGGAAAATAAAACTGTTTCTCACATCAGGTCTCCTTAGTAGGTAGAAGATGTCAGAGTAAGCTCTGATTTTTATGGACAAAGATGAAATTAGGAAGTCTTTGTTGAGACTTCTTAAAGAATCAAGTTGAAGCCTATAGAATGTCTCAACTAGGAAAAAAGGAAAAGTGTCTATGAAGCTAAGGCATAGTAGCCTATTCCCAAATTAGCATATAGAGGAAGAAGCATGTTTTAAAATTGTCAGTGTAGCTTGTGTTGAATGGAATGGATTCATTCAAATCTAGAAATCCACAAAGACTTTAAGGAAGTTGTATTTACAGAAATGCCAATAGCCTGAACTAAAGAGGATTGAGATGGTTCAAGTTGCAAAAAAATGATAGTAGGTCCCCGAAATTCTATAGGCAGGAGAAAGGCAGAGAAATCTACTCAACTTCCAATATGGGCTATTTCTTTAAAGAAGTCAAGGAGTGTAATGAAAGATAGATAGATTAGATAGATAGATAGATAGATAGATAGATAGATAGATAGATAGATAGATAGATACCTGAAAAGGAGGAACTCAGATATTGGAAATGAGAGAACTGGAGGACAATGACCAGAGTGCCTTTTCCCATGAAAAGGAACCAGCACTAATTAAGGAACATTTTATGCCTCCAGAGTAGGGTTATCAGGCAACACATGCCCCGTGGGATTTCAGAATTCTATGGACTAGTGACCAATATGTAGTTCTCATTTTTACTTTTTTCATATGGGAGTATTTATTGTACTGATCCGACTTCTATCTCACCAGAGAGTGGCAAATCACCAGTATTTTCAGCTCAGATGTCTTTGATTCTAGAGGAGTTATGGCTAAGGGGCCACGTTCAGACATGACATAGATGATGAGCTTTTGGACTTAGAGACTACTGGCTGTCCTGAGATGAAGTGAGCATATTTTGCATGTGGGTGGAGCAGGACAAGACCAGAGCGGGATCGGAAGAAGGACTTTAGTCAATTATTTATAAAATATGGCCCAACTCTCTACCTTAGAGTCCATATCCACAAGCAATGTGCCTTTTCAAACATCATAGGATAGAGTCTGGTCTGTGGATTGCTTTGGCCAATACACAGTAGGAGAAGTGAGAGCCTGCCAGCTCTGAGCCTAAGCCTCATAGGCCAGCTATCCTTCCGCCCTTTCTTTCGTAACCCTGCTGCCACCCTGTGAACAAAGCTGGGCTAGCCTGCTGGATGTTGAACCTTGTGGCCTCGTCACTCCTTTACCCTAGCTAATAGCCAGTCAACCACCAAACCTGTGAGTGAGGTGATTCTGGCACAGTCACCTCCAACCTTCCTACAAACTGACTACCTACCTGTAGACTACCTACATGAACAAACCAAGCATAAGTATTTTAAAGTTGGCCCAGATCAGGAGAACTGTCCAAGAAAACCCTATTTACATTAGCAATACTATGCTTGGCTTTTAAGCCACTGAATTTTGGGAGCTTTTGTTACGTAACAATATATGTTATACTCTTTTATTCCCCACAGCCCCTCCTCCACCAGCTCACTGAAGGTTGACATTCCATACTTAGAGATCCATTTCCTTGATTTATGCACTAAGTTTAATTTAAAAAAAAGGCAAATACGATCATGTTCTTTACCGACTTGAGAAGAGAAAGGATGAGAATTGAAGACTTGGAAGCAGATTGAGGATGTGAGAAAAAACTATCCGGTTGACGAGAACTATCATTCTCTTATGAGGAAAAGTATTACAGATAAGGCCCAAGACCTCTGTGCAAGAGTTTCAAGGATGGCAAAGATTTGAAAAGATATTAGAAGTTGGTGGATATTCTCTCTGCAGAGCACATGTGTAATGGAGAGATCTCATTGGGAATCTTATACAGCCTGCATTTCTCTATGGTTCTTCACCGAGCTACATGTGAGGAATGCTTGGGAAGCAAAGTTTGGGAGATTTAATATGACTCTTAGATATACCAAAAGTATGAAGTATGTTGTTGAGGCTGCCTTGCATCCATTTTCCCTTATTCTTCTAAGAGAAACTTGATTTTGTGTTAAGGAATGTTCTTCCTAACACTCAGCCTATGTATGGGGCTAATTCCACTATCCTAGTTCTAGGGGAAGCACATGATCCAAGAGATTAAATTCGGGGGTGTTTTCTGGAACTATTGGGTAGGAAAATGTATATTACTGTGACAGTTAGTGAGCTTTTGTGATGTGAGTCATTATCTATAACCACCTTGCCATCACCAAAGGAGAGCCACCTAAAAATGAAACTAAAACAGGGGAGAAATTCGGTGGAGAGTTGAACAGGCAGATCCCTGATGAACTTGAATGAGCCTACCGTGTTTCCCCGAAAATAAGACCTAGCCAGACAATCAGCTCTAATGTGTCTTTTGAAGCAAAAATTAATATAAGACCGAGTCTTATAATAAAATAATACCGGGCCTTATAGTAAAATAAGACCAGGTCATAAGCAGTGACAAATTTGTGTAAAATTATGAAGTACTGTTAAATGTCTAAAAAACCTGATCCACAGCCTAGCACTATTGATATAAACCATTGAGAAGCAGAAATAAAATATAAAGAAGAGGAAATTAACATGCTGAATTTTTGAGACAGAGAGAACTGTCCTTTGGAAGAAGCCCAATCAGAAATGATTGACCAAATTCTAATAAATTCAAACTGAATTTACAAACAGTTTCTAATTCTCGCACAATCATGCTGATTTATTTTATGGACATCACTTCTGATATCAGAATTTCAGTAAGTCATACCTAAGTAAGTGGTTAAGAAAATTAACTATTTAAATATAATATTCTTAATATTGCCTACTGAGATAAAATTGCAAATATATTAAAACTACAATCATGTTCTGGTGGTAACTAGATTTATTCAGCCAGTGATCAACCATATTTTTTATAATGCAGAGCTACTTAGAATTCAGTAGTATGAACAAAACAGTTAAATACTAAGGTTAGTTTTAAAATACAATTTAACTTATTTGTTCTTCAATATTGTGGGATAATTATTGTCTTACACTGTCTAAACTTTTATTTACTACAAATACTGTTGCTCTAAACTATGTAAAATGACAGTGGACTCCTTCTGTGCTTTTAAAATACTGATCTTTTATCTCTCCAATTGAACTGTTCCCACTTCCTATTATTAATGGATAACAGCTTACTTTCTGTATTTCATTTTTAGAAATGACAATCACAACCTGTATGTTTATCTTGGTTTTGTGACTTCCATCCTTTGATATACTTAGGATTTCACTAATGTCAAATGATATTTACTTAATGTAGTAGATATCTACTTAATGTAGTAATGTAAGACAACTTTAAATTTCAAGTCTCTAATCTGTAAAACTATAAAAATCATCAATATCTTCTAAACTACTGTTTTGCTAATTGTTAAATTAGAAATTGGGAAGGCAAAGTTTTATTTATTAATTCCTAGAGATAGATTTGTTTCTAAAATAGAACCTTGGTTTTGAAAGATATGTTATCTTCTTTGATTCCGGTTCACTTTCAGGTTAACATACCACCTTGAGTTTTGTTGCATAGTTAGTGAAATTGAATGTCTCCTGGAGCCCTGGACAACATGGAACTCAATGTTCCAGCTCCTTCAATTATTCCAACCTCCAGGTCCCTAAAATAAAGCACATTACACTTTAAGTGTCTCCTAATATTATATCCAAATTAGCCGTAGTCTTTCAACATGAATGTAGCTGAATTCATTTTGAGCATATGCCATGTGCTAATAGACACAGTTACATTTTTTTTAACAAAAGTTTAATTTCCCCATTACTAACAGGATCATAAGGTTCTCTACTCACTGTGTACTTAATACATAGACCTAAGACTGAACATCATGATGGCTCACTTGTACAAAATCGTGACTACTATATCCAAAGTGCTACTTTTCAACTTAAATCATCTCCTCTCAAAGACTCATCTAGGCTTGAGAGGTTGCAAGGCTAGAACAGAAGCTCACAATAGTAGTAGAACAAAGCCAAATATTTAACTTTTCACTATATTGCCATTATTAGACTCCTGTTAGTGATGGCAATGAAAAAAATTATAAAAATATTTCTTCCTTTTAAAATTTCCCTTCAAGTTTAACTGAAAGATAATGGGAGGTGATGAGGTGATCAGGAAAGATTGTGGGTCTTGGCTTCCAGTGGGTCTAGGTTTAAATCTAACTTTCCTGTAGCATCATTCATGCTATATGATCTTGGATTATTTAAACTCTATGATCTTAAGTGTCCTTATATGCCAAAGGATATGCATGCGATTTTGATTTCTGATTCACAGTATGTTGTGCAAAACATGAGACACTTAACCTAGAAAACCACCTAGCATTGTTGATTGTATAAAATGTTATTTCCACATGTTATTTGCTTATTGTATAAGTGATAGTGTGAAATAAAATGTCCCATTTTGCTTCCAGGAGGGATTAGGCCTGTTACTTGAAATTGGTTGCCCAGCTGGGCAGCAGACTGGAGGCTTGGAGATAAGCGGGGTGGTGGTGGTGGGGCACCTGATTTACCTTGATTTTAATCAAATCATCATCACACCAAGACATAGGGAGCCACAAAACATAATTTAGGTTATTGTGATCCTTCTGGATCAGGTGTAGATTGACACCAGTCCCAAAGCAAGTTTGTTGTTTAAGTTTAAACTTTGGAAGAATAGTAACATATTGAGCCATGTGAGTCTTTAGTAATAGACCAAGAATAGCTGCTTGCAAAATAAGGAAAACGCATTACGAATATTTGGAAAGAAATTTCCTTACAGATTTCTGCTTGAAAAGCTGAAGAGAGCGTATATGGACTGTCCAGCTTCACTATCTGCTACTCAAGAAGAGTTCTTACAATGACATTAATCAGAGAGTAAAACAAAGGATGAGATTTCAGTCATCAATAGGGATGACTGAAATGAGAAATTGGGAGAAAAACATGAAAAACCTGTGAAATTATGCTAGTGTATGTGGATTTTGCAATTCAAATCCATTTTGGTGGCTTAAAAGATATATGATTGGGAAGTTTTCATTCATGAATGGATACTTTCAAATATCACCCCACCGAGTAAAGAAGAAAAATGAAATAAATCCTCAGTTGAAAATGTAACTGTCTGTAAAGAAATATGTACCTCTTAAAAGTAAAGATGATACAGGAAATAACAGTTTTTATTTCTGAATTCTGTCCATGGAATACCTGCACTGGATGGCACTATATAGACAGGTGCTCAGTGTATAAGCAATCTCTCATTCTGATTTACTTACGTCTACATCTTATACACGCATACAATTTCTTGCACATTTAGTGCAATCAAACTGTGAGGATGAAAACTAAATATATATTATCTCCAAGGTCATCATCGATGTTGTCACAATGTGAGTGAATATTGGGATAAGCTCATTGGCATCCGTAGGACAAGATAGCACCATTGTCTTGAATGATAGTGAATGTCTGACTCAAAATGTGTTTGAGTCTTCAGTTTTCCAGTCCAGGAAGCTTTTTTTGTCTGGTTTAATTTCCATTTGCCTTTTTAAAAAATCTTAAACAAGCCTCGTCATCCTCAATTCTGTCAAATTTCACCAGTCTCAAGTAAGGGTCTGCAAGGGGAACTAATTTGTAAAATAATAACCATGCAAAATAAGATTAGCTCAGGCTCACCAATGATGTAACATAGAGACTCATACTGTCAACTCCCTGACTTCAAAAACAGTTTTATTTTCCCTAGCTGTGCTAGTAGCTTCAGACACATAGTGAGAATGTATGTAATGGTATTCTCCTTATCAGAAGTACTTGCATATTAGATCTGTGGAATGAAATCCAGCCATGGGAAGGATTAGAATTGCAATTAGAGAGAAAATCAGGCCACTTGCCCTGTTTACTCATGATTGCCTTATTTTCGAGCATATCTAGCAATGCAGTTCCATCATACATTTCAAGTAAAGATTACCAGATGCGTATGTTCAGATGGTAAACTAAATTATAATTTTCTACCATCACATATAAAATAGGGAATGTCCTGATATTTTGATAGAAATGAAATATTGAATATGGTGGCTGTTTAAATCTGTTGTTGCAGAAAAAGGAATATGGTATTACATTTAATTTGAGTTAATTCAGTTGAATTCAAAACATATTTATTGAGTGCTTGCAATGCACTGGAATCAGTTCTAGGTACATTGGCTGTAACACTGTACACGGGTTACAATCACTGCTGTTCACAAGTAAACATACTTGTAGTTTCAGAGTTAGATCTATTAGTATTGCTTTAATCAGTGCTGTATTCACAGCATTTAGCATAGTTCTACAGGGTTTTATGAATGATGTGTGAGTTAGGTTTGAATTACACACACACATACACACACTCACAGACACACACACACCCGTTTTACCAGTCATTGTGATTTATGATTTCTAATTCCTTTTTTCCTTTGAAGAAAAGCTTATTTCTTGGGAATAAGTGGTCAAGTAAAACAGAGTCTGGTCCACCTGTTCCCTTTCAGAATATTTTGTCCTACAGATAGGATAACTATGAAAGCTGTGGTCGCATAGCCTGTGGTTTCTTTGATGTCAACATGAGCAAATGTTTAGGGGGGTTTTTCTTTTCTAAAGAGAACATTGAAGAGCACCAGGTGCTGTGTTACATATTTTGGGTCTATTGCTTGCTATCTGTGTGACCTGTGCTGGAGCCTAATTCTTCCTTAGTAAAGGTGAGCTATGAAACATATATTCAGAGCTTTCTGCCAAAATTTCTGTCTATACACATTACTCGCAGGTTGTAGGTAGTTAATAAATGTCCAATGATAAAAACACATGTCCTAAGAGAGGATCCCAATAAAGGTCCTCAATAAAATGCTTATGGAATCTGACAGGCTCATGAGACTGTGGGGAGAAACAGAGGCAGACCAAGTGTTATTTTCCTTCTCTTGGTTACAAATCAAGATGCTCACTGTTTGTTGATTCATTGCTATTTTATATGATTAATGCAACAGTAGTATCTAAAATTGAGAGATGACATTTCCTTTATTTGATCGATTACACAATGTTTGAGGACCTATATAATCTAAACCCATGGCTTTGTGACTTAAAGTCTATAGATTTGGTAAGATAAAGTTGCTTAGAAACAGAGTTTTATGAAGTCAAAAGGCCACTGGGTTAAAGAAATCTGGATTCTTGCGAATCTATTGGGCTTGTTTTTTCATTTCACTTTTATGAGTGTGATTTTGAAGGGAAAAAGTAAGTGTGATTTACCTATTGCTTTTATTATTTGTTTTTAATACTATATTAGCTGTAAAAATGGATGCTTCTATTTAAAAAGTCTATTTAAATTATTTGATTAGCTATCCCCTTTTTATGTACTCTGGCCTGAACTAAGCAGATCTGTAGTGTTAATGGAGTTGTTTAGTTCCCTCTAAGAATGGGATATAACAGAGTCTGAAAATCCTCTTATTTAAAATCCATTTCTTTCCTTTGTGTAGAAAGAAGTTTTTACCACAAGTGGATGGGGAGGATTATTCTCAAGTGTGATAAGGACATTTCAGAACAAACTCAATTCTAAATTTCATTGTCAAATTATCTCTTGGTTTTTCAAATTCCATCCAAATTATTTCATTTTCCTTCATTTGAGCAAAGAATATGGCCTTTAAGTGATAGTAAACTCATGGCAAATTTTTCTTGTAAGGAAAGTGTGATATAAAGATAACTCATTTTATAGTGTTGCACATTTGCTTTGAAGGCAACGTGAATGAAATGATATTCTGTCTATTGCTTGCCTTAAAATTCTTCTCAAATTAAAACCGTCTGTTGCAGTGGACAAATGCAGTAGGCTATTAGTTATTGAAGCTTATTTCTCTATATGGAAACTAAAGACAAATGGGGTATAATATGTAGCATGGTGACTATTGTTAATACTGCATTGCATATTTGGAAATTGCAAAGAGAATAGATTTTAAAAGTTCTCATCACAAGAAAAATAATTTCTAACTATATGTGATGATGGATGTTAACTAGGCTACTATGGTAATCATTTTGTAATGTATACATGTACCAAATCATTGTGTTGTACACCTGAAACTGATATAATGTTATATGTCCAAAAAAAAGAAAAGAAAAAGAAGAAACTAAAGACAAATGGAATGGGAGAAGGTATGGGAAAGGGGGCTTGATCCTGAGAGTTGAACTTGAAGTACTGGGGTAGGTCATGAGAGAAAAAAAACAAAAACAAAAACAAAAACAGGCTCCGTTAAGAATTTAGAAGTTTCCAATTTGTCCCTGGATCCTAGAGTATTTGTATGTTCAATTCATTTGCTTCAGTAAATATGCTGCCCTTTACTTTCCTCTTCTTGCTCTACCTCCCAACAATGTTTAACTGCCGTATACAAAAAGTTCTTATATGTGTGGACTGAGTAAGATTATAACAGCATTGGCCTGACAATCAATGTAAACAATGTGTTTTAGATGTGATAATTTACCGTACTATTAATAACATTTTATTATACAACATGTGCAATATATCCCAGTATCAATGAATCATTGTTTATTATCTTGACTCATTAAAAATTGAAACAGAAAAATTAAAAGAATTTTATTA
Source organism: Rhinolophus ferrumequinum (assembly GCF_004115265.2). Taxonomy (NCBI): domain Eukaryota; kingdom Metazoa; phylum Chordata; class Mammalia; order Chiroptera; family Rhinolophidae; genus Rhinolophus; species Rhinolophus ferrumequinum. Next base: position 36,981,622 of record NC_046301.1, read on the forward strand.
GCACTCATTGAAGTCTTAGCAATGTTTGGATATGGGGTTATAATTAAACATAGAGACTTAACTTGAACCTTAGACTTAGCTCTCCTGGATTTTTACTATATCTTTGTCTTTCCGTGGAAAGATACCAACTGGTCAAGGAAGCTCAGCTATCCCACTGATTTGACATTACCAACCCACCCAGAATAGTTCACCTAAGGTGTGATTTTAGTTATCTTTCTATTGGATGCTTGATTTATGTTCCTTGTTATATTCATCCCCTTGGGGAACTTCTGGTTTCTGGTTCTATAGGTGAGGAGCTTAGAAGTACTTCTCCATCCTAACAAGTAAAAAACAGAACAGACTAAAAAAATCAACAACTCTTGTTGGATCAGAAAGAATGGGGAAGATACCAGGCAACCCACTGCCCCAAAGCTGGAAAAAGTGACAGGAGAATACACAGAGTCAAGACTTACCAGAGTAGAGACTCATTAGTGGAAACTGCCACGAGGCCCAGAGCCCAGATAGGAAAACCTGAGTAGTAATTGATGAATTACTGGCGTTGAGAGAATAAAACCACCAATCTAGAATTCTGCATCCTGTGAAATTATCATTCAAAAGTAAAGGAGAGGGGCCGGCCTGGTGGCTCAGGCAGTTAGAGCTCCACGCTCCTAACTCTGAAGGCTGCCGGTTCGATTCCCACATGGGCCAGTGGACTCTCAACTTCAAGGTTGCCAGTTCAATTCCTCGAGTCGCGCAAGGGATGGTGGGCTTTGCCCCCTGCAACTAAGATTGAACACAGCACCTTGAGCTGAGCTGCCGCTGAGCTCCGGGATGGCTGTTGGTTGGAGCGCGTCCTCTCAACCACAAGGTTGCCGGTTTCGACTCCTGCAAGGGATGGTGGGCTGCGCCCCCTGCAACTAGCAACAGCAACTGGACCTGGAGCTGAGCTGTGCCCTCCACCACTAAGACTGAAAGGACAACAACTTGACTTGGAAAAAAGTCCTGGAAGTACACACTGTTCCCCAATAAAGTCCTGTTCCCCTTCCCCAATAAAATCTTTAAAAAAAAAGCAAGAAAAGAAAGTAAAGGAGAAATAAAGGCTCAGACAAAAAAAAATAGAAAAGAAGAAAGAAAAAAAAAAGATAGAAAGAAAGAAAGAAAGAAAGAAAGAAAGAAAGAAAGAAAGAAAGAAAGAAAGAAAGAAAGAAAGAAAGAAAGAAAGAAAGAAAGCAAAAGAAAGAAAGAAAATGAAATTTATTGCCAGTAGAGCTGTTTTGGAAAAAGCTTAAAAGAAGCCCTTTACAGACAAGGGAAACAATATACATACAAGTATATTGTCCTTACCTTGCCATGTATACTAATGGGAGAGCTTGTATGTGTCATGTTAGCTGCTTCTGACTTTCTCATCAGTTCTTTTGTATTAGTTAGAATTAGTTAGAACCCATCACTATGTGTTCATTGGTTGGAGTAGAAACACTTTCACAGAGGAAGGAGTTCAACTTTCTTGGAGTTTAAGGCAGGAAACGGCTCATGATCACTCATCCAGAGAATTCTCCCTTAAACTGTGAATCTGAAAATCCCTTCTTCTGCTCTTGTTTCTTCAGATTTGCATGGGGGCCATGATGGTTCTCTATCTTCACCTTTGCTCATGTAGAAGTGCGTGCGGCTTGTCTACTCACGCCAGGGCTCCAGTCCCCTCACTACCAACTCCACCATGCTTAATGAAAACATACAACTGGTGAATGCTCTCATCCCAGCCAGGGTCGTATTTGGGAAGAGAAGACAGTCACAGACAAGTCTCAGCAATTCCTTATCCTTGTTTTATACGGTGATCATATAAGCATGAAGCGGAAGAATTTTCAAGAAGATAGGCTGTTACTGCTCCAAACATTTCTCTGAGACCTCCTTAAATTGCATACTCTGCTTTCGAAGGCAGACAAATGTATTGTATGTTTTAGAAACATGTCTAGCAAAATAGATTTTAATGTTTACATTTTCTGTTTACACCTCACTTATCTTGAGAATTGCCACAAATGAAATGGTTTATTCTCCACTGTGAAGAATAAATGAAGCATTACTATAAACAGATACTATAAATTTAAACAAATACTCTAAATACATATAAGGAACATAAATAGAATGAGTAAGGGGAATCTCCATTTTTGTTCATCCCACTACAGAGAGTCTAGCAGAACAGTCATTACTTTTCCCATGTCTATGGCTTGGTGGAACACAGGAAGGACCACCTTTTACCGTCTACTCTGTTCACATATGGCCTTGAAGATGATAGGAAGGAAGACCTTTTCTCATTTACTTCTTTTGAGTAGTCAAGCGCCTGTTTCTGCCTCTGAAGCAATGCATTGCCCAGGCGTCATAATCAGCTGTGACTTCCCTACCTAGTGTGCTTCAGATTATGCTGGGACAATGTATTAAGTAATACAATAATAATGTAAATACAATAGTAATATAAGTAGTTAAGGTTAGACAGCCAAGAGAAGGGTATGGCTCAAGCAACTGGGATTAGTTGTACAAGCAACCTGACACCTATTTATTCACTCTAATGTTTCTGAAAGATGTTCCATTTGATTAGAACATTGAAAGATAAAGGCTATCTGCATTTTAAAACAGAGAATGTGATTTAAGAGAGATTTTGTGATGGTTGTTATTTTGTTATTTTGACCCATCTCCATCTGTAAGAAATATGCAAATTGGTCTATATTAAGAAAATTCTCAGCGGAATTATTGAAGACATACATGGGGCTGATGTTGCCATTGGGGCTATTTGTTATGGCACTGTGCACTTGTCACTAATGGTTATTTTCCACAAATGCAAAAGATTGCTTAATTAATGTCTTTTACTTCAAGTGTCACATATATCTATATTTATCACTTCGTCTGAAAGCATTGTTCCTGTCACTGACTAGGTCCCCAAAATGAGGGTTTAGAAATTAACCATTACAACCAACATAGCATGTCTGCTGTGGTTTACTATATCAGGTCTCAATAGTAAAGCCAATTAAAACAACTCAAAGAAAGGCAGAGTATATTTAAGATAGGCACTTTTGGAGTGGCTAAATATGACCAATGTGAGAGGTGAAATGTAAGCATGGAATAAATTAAGGGGCAATTCAAAAGCTAATGTTGTTTCCCCAATAGATAATTGAACACCTCTGGGGGGACGCGGCCAAGTCTTCTGCCATACTTCCGTTGTGTTGGAGTGAACACTCATTGTGAATGAGGGTTGCTAAATGACACTTATAATTTCCCCCATCCAGAGTTAAAGAAATTCTTCGTACGCATGCCACATTTTCTGGATAATATCTCCAATCTGGATTTTGGTACTTTCCATTTTAAAGATTTCATTAAATTGTTAATATGTCGAACTATGGTCTTTCTCAACTCTAAGTGAATTTTAATAATTTACCATGTTGCTTTTAACTCAAAGTAATACCACATTCTGGTTTTCTCATTATGTAAGTTTATGAAACAATGAGTATACCTTTATAGTCTAAGAATATAGAAAAGTTGTCCTAGATATACTTCATATAAGTATAAGAATAGGTAAATGAATTCATTGTACTTTAACATTAATATTTCTTTAGCCCGGATGAAACATTTAGTTCTCATTTCAAGGTGACATACACATGTTGTTGATTATGGCATGCTGGATACATGTAATAGTGCAATTCAAATTGATTTCTAGGTGTAATTAGAACCATTCTTCCAAGTTGATAAGCCTAACAAAAAGAAAATGATAATTTTGTTACTCTCTTCAGATCATTTTATTTTTTATTTTTGATAGAGACATTTTACTCTGAATCTCTATTTCTTGTAATGTTATTTTTAATTTCAACAGTTAACTGTGCAAAAAAAAGTAATTTTTTATGTATTAGGTTTATTTTTATCTACTTTAGTTACAAACTTGGTATTCATTTAAAGACTGAGGTTAAATACATTAAGAGTCAGATAATAATTTGTCCTCCATATCTGAGAGTAACTGGTACAGTATAAAAGTCATTAAAATAAATCTAATGCAAATGGAGAATATTTCCAACTAAATATTTAAAAATTTCAACTACATAAAAATTTGGAATGACATTTTGTCTGGAAAAATGAAACATTATGTACATGGTTTTCACTTACCTTACATATAAAAATTAAGTTATAATAGCTAAGTGGCAATAAGTAGAACAAATAAAGAATAGTTCATGTGTTGATTCATTTATAACATAATTTTTATGGGTTGAGTTGTGTCCCCCCAAAAGATATGCTGAAGTCCCAATCCCCAGTATCTCAGATTGTGTCCTTATATTACAAATAAGGTTGTTGGAGATGTAATTAGATAAATTTAGGCCATAGTGGAGTAGGATAAACTCTAATTCAATATGAGTCCTTATAAGAAGAGAATAGGAAAAAAAAAAGGAGGAGGAGGAGAAGAAGGAGGAGGAAGAAAGGAAAAAGGAAGAGGATGGGGATGGGGAAGGGGAAGGGAATAGACCCAGACACATATGGAGATTGCCATGCAATGACAGATGCAGAGATTGGAGCATCACCACCTCTTAAGAAAATCTGTATGATTTCCTTTCCATGTCCTAAGAAGGTCTATATAATTTAGCTCCGGGAAACTTTTCCATTCTTGTTTCCTAAAGTCTTGACATTTACAAGAGAATTACAGTCCCGACATTTCCTACTATTTCTCTTTTGGTCATCCCATTTACATATACTCTTTTTGCTATCTTTGAAACATAAGAAGCGTGGTCCACTTCAGTGCCTTTGTAGACATTCTTTGTTCTAATCATATCTCTGTAGGAATATTAACTCTTTAAGGAAGACTGACAATTCTCAGCACTTCTCATATCTCACTATCCATTTATTTATTTGTTTATTGTCAGTCTTCTCTACTGTTATATGAGTACAAGAGTTTTGTTGTTGGTGTAATGTTCCTGGAACTTAGAGCAGTGTCTGTTACTTAGTTGCTTATCATTAATTATATGAGGAAGAAAAAAAAATCTGTGAATAGATCAGCTGAGCAGGGAGTTTTCATCTGAAATATTAGATTGGTGCAAAATTGCAATTTTTACAATTTTTAACCTTTTAAACTGCAATTACTTTTGCACCAACCTAATATATTCAGTTGACCTGATAAGAAGTTAGTATGGAATACAAAGTTTACAATTTAGAGAATTATAGGAGATGGAAAACAAAATATTTTAATTTTCATACTTCAATTGCGGTATAGGGCATGTGACTGGATTCTGTCAGAGACAGAATTTGGGGAAAGTAAATAGGGATTTTTCTTTTTTCTTTTATTTTCTTAACTGATTAAAAAAATTAAAAAAAACAAACATTCTAAGAATACATTACCCCCTGCCTTTTTTTTTTTTTTCCATCTGAATATTGCAGCACTCATCTGGGAAGCATGAGGGAAATGTCAAGAGAATTACAGTCCTGACATTGTTTAAGCTGCTGAACCAACTCCCTAAACTTTCTACAATAGACTTCTTGTATTATGAGAAAAATAATAATCCCACACTTATTTAAGCTACTGTGATATAGTTTTTGGTGACTTACCTTTAAAGTCAATCCTAACTGTCAAAGCAAGATTGATTCTTTGCTCAGGTCCTTCCTCCCTTTTAGCTACTAAACATGTCTCTAGAACAATTAATTTCCATACTCACTTTTCTTAACCTTTATTTTCCTAAGTCTCTTGTTAAATTCATAAATTATCTCCATCTTTCTCCATCCAATGGTCAATTTTTAGTATTTATCTTAATTGACATCTCAGCAACCTTTAGCAATGTTATTTCCTTCTCGCTTAAATACAAATTGGTTTGGCTTTTTCATACCTTGACTTCTAATTAACTGGGTATTCTTTTGTAGTGCCCTTTGCTGAATTGACTTACCAACTTTACAATGTTTGAGTGTCCCATATCTCGGCCTTCTGGTTTCTTCTCTTTGTTATCTGTGGTCTCTCCATTGGTAACCTCTTTCGCTCCTATGCCTTTAAATATTATAGGCTGATGATTGCAAATTTATATCTTCAGAACTTGCTCTTAAACTAGTTTTTTAGACTCACATAGTTGACTTTCTACTGAGCATCTTGACTTAGATGTCTCAATTGCTTCTTCAATTAGAGGGAATATTTCAATTTAACCCTTCATCTGTGTCTTACTTGGTCTTTCTTATGTCATAAAATGATTCCATTATTACCACAGTTGCACTAACCTAAAACTTGTCTGTCATAATGGGACAGCTCTTCTTTTTCTCATTCTCATTTCTGTATCATTTAATTTGGATTTATTTTAAAATTATGTTTCATGTCCTATACTTCTCATAATTTCTGTTACTAATACCTCAGTGCCAGCCATCATTGTCTTTCATTTGAGCAACTGAAAATGCTTTCTTGATCCATTCTTGTCTTCCACAGTCCATCCTCTACACAAAAGCCAGAGATAAGACACATTAAATAATAAACCAGATTATTTCTCTTTTTTTGCTAAGATCCTTCGGTAAGAGTTTACCACGATACATTTACCATGATAGCCAAATACTTCTACATGGCACACCATGTCCAGCATGGCCTGAAACTTGACTACTTGCCCAGTTCTATCTGTTACCACTCTTCGTCTAATTGTTTTAGGGCCATTCACTTGCTCTTCTCTTGACCTCGGACAAATGTCACAAATTGTTTCTATCTGACAGTTTAATTTAGTTTTCTATTCCAAAAACACCTGCTCAGAAAGGTTTTTATGACTACCCTAATTGAAATAATAATCCCAGGTCACCTCTTTACCCTGTGACTGGCTTTGTTTTTTGCATAGATCTTATCAAATACTATAGGTATTACTTTTTTCATTGACTAAATTCTCTTCTAGAAGGTGATATTAATGAAGATAGAAATATTTCCACCATTTTTTGAAATAGGATCAGACACTTAATGGGCAATTGATAGTTTTTAAATGGAAGAGTGAATGAACATATTCTCAAAATTCTTTGCAGATTCTAACAAAATTAAATTGCAGTTTAAAATATGTGGGAAAATTTCCTTTCTAATCATTAAGTTTTTTTCTTTTTTTGCCTTTTTCCCTTTTATTAGACAGGATAGTGATCTATTTCATTGTGCTTTTTAGGAGAACTATGTCTCATATTTAACTATTTTGCATTTTTGGTTTTTCTAATTATTACTGTCTGTTTTTATCCTTATCTTATTTATACATTCTTTAGGTACAAGTGTAGTGTAAAAATAAATAGACAAAGACAAAATTTCTTGATGGGGGCTTTAAAGAAATTATGATATGTAAACATTGGGGAATTGTTTTTAGAAATTATGAATTGGTTTTTGAAATATTTCATTATAAAAATAATGATTAATGGCAAATTATATAATTATTAAGTCAGACTCTGTGATAAATTTTTAAAACACAAAAATATTGAATAGAAATATGGCCAATGTTTACCTCTGTATAGTGTGATTTCAAGAGTTTCATTTTCTTCTTTATGACTTTTATAATCAATGTGTATTAATTTATAATAGGGGAATCAACACAGCAGTCACTATTTTTTCTTAAAAAATAATTATAAAAATAAGTGTAAAAAATGGCCTTACTTTCATTGAGTGTAATTTCCTGAAAAATATTAATTTTCCTGAGACCATGCATGAGCTAATAGGAAATATGTATTGGTCTCTTCCCCTGGTTTCTAGCACAGAACTCCTAAAATCCTTGTGAAGTTTCAAGTGATAAGAGCACTAGGAGCATCATTTGTTCTATTGAGGCAACCCTGGGTGGGCTTCTGTTTGGGGGCTGATCACCAGAAAGACCAAGCCTTGAATTAAAGCTTGTAATTGTGCAACAAATTCTTTCCATCTGTCATTCAGCCACACACTCCCCTCCCGCATCCTTCAGAGACGGAAGAGGGGCTGGAAATGGAGTTAATAATTGATCATGCTTACATGAGGTAACTTCCATAAAAATTTCTAAAGTACAGAGTTTGGAGAGCTTCCAGACTCGCAAACACATCCACACGGGGAGGGTGACATACCTGAAATCCATTGGAACAGAAGCCCCTATACTTGGGACCCTCCCAGATCTCACCCTATTATGTCTTCATCTGTACCCTCTATTATATTTTTTAATAAGCTGGTAAATGTTAAGTAAGTGCTTCCCTTAGTTCTGTGATTCACTCTGGCAATATAATCAACCCTGACAGGGAGTCATAGGAACCTCCGATTTGCAGCCAAATAGGACAGAAGTTGTGGGTAACTGGGGACCTACTACTTGTGATTAGCATCTGAAGTGAGGTGGGAAGCAGTCTTGTAGGACTGAGCTCTTAACCTATGGGATCTGACATTATCTCTAGGTAGATAGTGTTAGACTTGAGTTAAATTGTGGGACACCCAGCTGGTGTCATGAATTCCTTGGTGGAGGAAAATTTCCCTTCATTCATTGACCAGAGTGTCAGAAGTGAAGGGTTTCCTGTGAGTGTTTTGTGTGAGTAGTAAAAGAAACACACAGGAGAGAACTATTGGAGGTGGATAACTGGGTTGTTCCCTACTCAGGAAGTCTGTCTCCCTTTCACCCCAATACATCACGTAATTTGAAAGACACAATAAAATAGAAACAACTGAATTTTATTTGGAGTCAAGGACAAGTATACCTGTTAAAGGAAAAAATGTTATTTACTGAAATAACAAAGTTAGGGACCTAGAGGTGTTTGAAAGGATAATTGGTAGATAATTTCTGAATGACAACTCATACTTTAGTCCCTCTTCTTTGGTAAACATTATCACAAAGGTAAGACTCTAATGACTTGTGTGCAATTTTCTGTCTCGTGTTTGTGTTTTAGAATTTGCAAATATCTTTCACACGTATTATCTCTTAATAACCTGTGGTTTTACCACCACCTACTCTACTTTCATATTTGTCTGAGTAGAGTCAGAAAGACAAATGTGATAAGTGGATCATTAGTTCCTAGTTGCTTTAGAATTTAGTCCAAGCATGTTGATGTTGGCTAAACACACACCTTATGACCTTCATTCTGTTTACTTCTCTAGGTATTTCCAGTGCCTGGAACATATTACTCAATCAAAAAAAGCATTTATGATCACATAAATGGAATAGATAAGATGCTTTATTGCCCTGCGTTGTATTAAAGGAAACTAGTCTACAGCGGTTATTTGCACAGGCTAAAGAGCAACAGTTGGACAGGGCTAGAACTGATATTTGACTGCCTCCAAATGCCATGCTCTTCATCCCAATTCTGTGCTGCTGCTTCTCAGGGGAAGGGGCAGGGAGCAAAAGAGAAAATGGCTGAAGAAACCCCAGGAAAACAAAGAAAAGGTGATGTAGTCAGTCCTTTTGAAATAATCCAAATGGTAATGACCTCATTTGGTCTTAGCTTGAAAATCCAGTGTGACTTTTACAAAGCAATTTCCTACACTACATTGGCAATAAAATACTTAGCTATAGCATGCTGTGAATCCAAATGGGCACATCTAAGCTAAAATGGCATGCATTTTAACATTATTCCACTCCACAAGTCTCTCTTCAGAATCAGAGTAAACCAAGATTTTATTGAACTGAGAGCCTGCCTGAAAGTGCTATGTTGGGATCTTTTTGTTTTGTTTCATTTTTTGAAGTAGTTTTTGCATTGCTTAAAATACCCTCTGTTCTATAATGGAAGTAAAGTCACATCCATTCAATATAGATAATATTCAGGTTTATTACTCTTTTAAGGCAAAGAGTCTGCAGTTTCATGCCAGCGATCACGTCTGCAAACAATCACCATGCAAATCTATTTCTCTGTACATCTCTATTGAAAGTGTGGAGATTACTAGATTTTACTGACTATTAGAACCATCTTGTTGGAATTATAGTTTATCCACAAAGCCCTACCACTGACAGGTAGATAAGCACTGTACAAACTGAAGAACATAATTAGATATCAATGATTATGATTTCTGAACCATTTGTGTATTCTTAGAGTAACTACTGCTATTATGCCATGAATACTAGCACTTTATTTTCAATGCATGACGACAAAAAGGTATGTTATGAGACTATAAGAAAAACATCAGACTAATTCCAGTTTACTCCATTTATTCCACATGCATAAATATGCTGTTAGTGAAGCATTTAGTGTTATCCCAGAAACACCAATGAGCTTTTAAATAGGGCAAATAAAGCAAATTAGAGTTCACATAAAGAAAGTGAAAAACATCAAAATGTAACTAATTATGCCTACAACAATTTTTAAAAGAATTTACTAATACAACATTAGAGAATGAAGAAAACAAACAAGCAAAAACAAACCCAGCAATGGAACAATCATATAAGTAGTATGATATCTTGTTATGTTAATGTAACCAAGCAGTCATCTGTCTGCATGTCCCCAAATAGTCTAGCTTTGTAGAATCATTTCCCCTCAAGATGTGTGTGAACACCTTCAAAGGGTTTACACTTCTAATTAGCTCTTGTTCTGATTTCTCTCTTTTCTTTCTTTTTTCTTCTTCTTCTTTTTTTTATATCCCTGATTTTCTACACATGTGATTAAGCTCTTTCCTCTGCCCCACACCAACAAAAATCTGTACACATAACTTTTGTATTTAATTTTAAAAATCAATAACCAATATGAGTCAATTGATGTTTTGTAGAATTTTATTACAAGATTGGAAATAATAGTGAATATTGTGCCCCAGAAACACAGATAGCAGAACACAGAAAATGCAGCAAAGAGGTTAGAATTGAATATTGGACTTAATTATTTTTAATGCCCTCTAATGACTTAAACATCCAGAATTTTTCATCTCCTGAATTGTGGTTTTCTTTTTGTTGTTTTTTTTTGTTTGTTTGTTTGTTTAAAGCAGATGATCTACATTTTGTTTTGTAAGCTATACACACTTTGGTAAAAAAAAATAGTCTGGTTTGGCTCATAATGATCAGTAATTTTATTCTTAGTTGTTCCTAACCATGTCAGTTGTGGAATAAGTATATGCATATATTGTTTTAATTTACACATAACAGTGTTTATTTATTTTTTTACCCATTTTTAATTAAATTTATTGGTTTGGCAATGGTTAGTAAAATTACATTTCAAGTGTACATTTCTATACTACATCATTTATATTTCATGGTGTGTACTCACCATCCAGAATCAGTTCTCCTTCCATCACCATATATTTGACCCTCTTTACCCTCTTCTACCTCCTCCCCAAGTATATGCATATTTTCATATTTCTATGCAACCTCAATTTAAGATATACACTCATATATTAAAAAAACCCCAAAGTTTGCCTCGGTGACATTTTATAAGTATTATGCTGCCTGAAAATTTTGTGATATTTAAAGTATTTGTAGCATATGATAAAATTTAGTTTAATAAAAGAAGTGGGCACCTTTTAGGTGTTTTTATTATTTTATAATTAAATGTATTAATTATAAATGATTAAGTACTTTACAAAGTACTTACAAAATGATTAAGTCCTTTGTATCACTATAATTTTGTATCACTAAAATTTTTCCACTGGGAGGTGAGAATAGATGAAGTAAGGAGAGTGGAGCATTTTGCCATACCCAGAAATATGTGTTACAAGTTTGAGAGACTCTAACCTAGACCATATATTTTATTCATTCAGTTACCATTTGCCCAATACCTTCTAAATTTTTGACCTTTTTAAAATCTCATCACAGCAGAATTTCTTCACAAAAAATTTTTTTTAAAAATTAAGATGCACTACGGAAAAAGTAAATTTCCAGTTGTCCCATTTATTAGTCAAGCAAGAAAAGCCATTTACCAGTGGTGAGCTAGTTATATCATATTTGATTGCAACAGCTGAATAAAAGTGTTTCGAGAAAACAAACTTGCCTAAGATGATTAACCTTCAGCAGGAACATTGCAGGAAGAGTTGAATTATAATAGAAGCAGCACCAATAATCATTTGTCTTATTTTTCACAAGACAAATGCATAGGAGTTGTTTTTCTCTGCTCTTGATAAGTTGATAGATCTTACTGCCAGTCCTCAATTTTTATTTATTTGATGAGTCAATACCACGTTTTCAGTGACTAAAGAATTAGCCTCAAGAATGATCTGCATGGAACAATGATGAGAGGTAAGGATATCTATTATCTATCCATCTATCTATCTATCTATCTATCTATCTATCTATCTATCTATCTATCTATCTATCTATTTTAAGTTGAGAAAGTACTAATTCAGTACAACCTAAAGAGGAATTTACTGTGTACAACTGATAGCGGTAATAATATGTAGAGCAGAAAAAGTCTTATTTGGACAAGTTTACAAAACTTATGAAAATCTGAGGTTTTTAAAGCTTATGGTTTTCTACTTTATTATTCATCAGCAGGTACTTTGAGTAAATACTTGAATGTATTATGTTTTATTAAATTAGTAGTGTCAACAGTGAACTCCATTCCCTCTCAAGGACCCAATCATCTTCAGTTCTGTGAATTTTTGTCTGAAATAGAAGCTGGATATCCTCACTTCCCCTACCACACAGCAGTTCAATGTCTTTGCAGTGGTAAGGTTTGTCGTGATACTTTGAACTCAAAGTCGCCACTGAAATTTCCTGGAAGGGAAGAACTGACCCCCAACCACTGTTATCAGATACTGTTAGGTTGGTACAAAAGTAATTTCAGTTTTTCCATTTTTTTTAACCTTTTAAACCACAATTACTTTTGCATCAACCTAATGTGGTATAACAGTGTATGAGCCTTTGATGCAGACTTGATAATGTTTCATAATGAGTTCAGCTTAAAATTAAAAGGCAAAATAGTACCAAAATGTGAAGCTTGCATTTTGTTAAAGCCATTTTGATGACAACGAACATTATTTGAATCACAAATGTCAAGCTACCTTATACACTTTGTGTTCTATCAAAGTTAAAACAAGAAGCAGGATCCTCATTTCATCATAAGTTTGGATAAGGTAGTTTTTCAAACTCAAACTACATCTCCAGGAATGTATTTCAAAGCTCAGTGTAAATGCAAAAGGAATTTTCATATTTTTAAATCCATTTAATTATGCAATTAAGGAGCTTCCACTTAGTTTTCCATTGGAAGTGATATCTGCAGTGCCATGATATGCTTAAAGGCAAATATGAAGAACAGAATGAATAGAATTCCATAAATGCTTTCCAAGAGATGACATGTTCAGTTAAAACCATTTGTTCGTGGACTGATAGTATTTGGCAGGATATATGTAAAAAGACATTGGCATAGATGATATAGTTAAAATATCATTACAAATTAGCATGAGCAGATGAACATTTGCAATGGATTTTGATGAAAGGGAATGCTATCATTGAACCCCAATTAGGTGAAATGTTATCCTCTCCACCAAAATGCCATTCTTCTTAGAAGTAGAACTGAATTACAAATAATTATACTCCATTATTAGTATACTTTTAAATGCATCAATACAATTTTATGGAGAGTTATTTTCACTTTAGCAATGTAAATACCTATGTGATATCCTCAATTTTGTCTCTTGGCCTATGAAATCAAAAATATTTAATGTCTGAGCCTGTACAGAACATGTTTGCTGAGCTCTGTGTTTGAAGGCAGGATGTTAAACAATTTCAAAAGTGACATGAATAGATGTGACCTATCTCAACATGTGGAACATGTTAGGTAGATTTTGTTGTTAATTCCTAAAAACTTTTAAGAAATTGCAAAGTTCTCATAAATACGTAATCAAAATGGAAGTTCCTACTGATTTACTGACTCTTAATACTCCTACTTTGAAAGTGGGGATTCAGTTTTTATAGTTACTCGCTTCTCATTTTATTAGTAGAGTATAATATAAAAACAATTAATTACAGATTTCAGCACCCTGCAATGTTATTTTTACTTCAATTGAAAGAACTTGCAATATGTAAAAATGACAGATGCTCTCCTTCTCTCATTTCTCCTATCTGGAATGCAAATTTCGGAAGAGGAGGGACCTCATCTTTCCTGTCTAAACCTGTATTCACAGTGGCTACAATAGTCTTTGCACAGAGTATCCCAGGAATATGTTTGTTGAATAAATGAGCAAACAAAAGGACAAGATTATTAAAAATAAATTAAATAGAAAATCTATATATCACTATATTATAAAAATGTTTTTTAACTTTCTAACTTAGGTTGTTCCCTGACTGTATTGACTTGGGACTCTTAGATTGACAAGTTATTTCTTTTGCATTTTTGTTCGGTTTTGTGATTGGTTGATTGGTTAAATACATGTAAATAAGTACTTTGAATAATTATTCCACAATGACGTTTTTCCAGGACCCAAGATGATTTTCTTTTTCCTTCTTTTCTTCCCCCTCTTCTCCCTCTCCCCCTGTCTCTTCTGAGACAGGTACTGAGTTTACCCTTTCTGAGGTAAAAGAGTATAACTGAAAGACCAGTGAGTGAGATGAACCATCTATGATCAAAATCCATTCTAAACCATGATGGTTAAATATGTTGCTAATAGAAATTTGGAATTAAAAGGACTGGGGTGTGAAATGGAACAAAATAGTCTCTCCCTTGAAGCCATGTGAAAACGTTATGTCTTAGAAGAGTAGTGGTCTAAATGAAGACAAAAATAGGAAAATAAAACATTTAGAATTGGTCAATGTTAAGTACTGTCTAAAAGATAGTGCAGTAAGAGTACCCTACTCCCTAAATAAGTATAATCTGTAATGAAGGAGAAAGAAGCTTGAAGTAATATACGTTGTTTTCTTTGCTCAACTCATATCCTAAGTAAATACTTTGTGATTCTTTTGGTTTTTGGGGTACCTTGATACTACGAAGAGGAGTTACAAAAAAGAGATTTGAGCTTTTTCATCATAAAATGATACAGCTTCATTTTATAATTAATTTGTTGGCATTCCTTTTTTTTTGTTTGTTTTCTATCTCTTATTGTGGTAACTTCTCTGAGCCTAAATTAACAAAAAATAAGTTTATTAACCTATAAAGTCAAGCCATATCCTGGCTTAGGAGAACCACACCAAGAAAATGTCACTCTTGGAGCATACAACTAACCTTCTTCCATAAGCTGGTTCCTCCTTTAGAAAATCAGTAGACTGATACCATATGGCAGTACTAATAGGGGTATAATAAATGCACATATAAATAAATTGATTCCCATTATGTCTTGTTGTGAGATCGATAACAATTCGTAGATACCAATGTTATCATGGTTACTTAGATATCAGTAGTGAAACGTCTGTATGTTGATGAGTAATAGAACGGCATGGATCAAGTTACTTTAATGGGCAAATCATTTAAAACAAACTTTCACCATCTGTTTTGTATATAAATAGAAAACTCAAAAGAAAGGTTATTCATACAAAATGCCTACTACACTATGATTGAATTTTTAACTCAAAGTATCATGCATTTGTTATTATCCTATCATATTTCACATATATGTCAGCTTAGGCAATTTCTCTTTCTTGATGTGGTGAATAGTGTTTTATGGCAAACAGATTCAGTGTATAAACTGGGATATGGATAAAATAATGGAGCATAAAAACTAGCTGCTTCTGTAGTCAGACTCACAGTTAAAGACATTTTACTATAAAATTAAGTACATCTGTTTTCCCTCAGGGGTCCACAGTAAAGAAACATGACTGTAAATCTGATTATATTTAAATTAATGGATAAAGAAATAACTGATCCTAAATTTCTATACTTAGGATATATTTAAATATTTCTCCATGACATATTTAAGAACAGAAAAATTGATGCCAAATAATTAGCTTTCTGTATTTTAATTTTTATTATTTGACAAAGATCTACATTTCTTTTCCCTTCAGGTTTTTGTTTTGTTTTGTTTTTTCCTGTCTATTTAGGAGAGTAGCTGGCATCTCAGATTTATATCTCCCATACTGTTGAAACAAAGTAAGGCCAAATTTTATTCTAGCTTGTGCATTCATTTCCATCTTACAAAAATTCTCATTTATTTTTGGAGTTATTGATTAGCTAATCTATGAAGGAAAGATATGCAGCCAAATCTCTCTAAATAAGTGACCTTTATGTTATGTTCCGGTTCTTATATAAACCTTCCTTAATATTTTCCTTGATATATGCTAGTCATTTAAAATGAGAGAAATTGTGGACTGAAGTCTTATAAATGCCTGATTAATCTGTTTTTCCAGTCCTATTTTAAATTTCAACTCCTCTTCTCCAACATGCTTCCAATATGCCTTCCTAATGGCCTTCGCGATTTAATAATAGCTTTCTTCTTTCTGCATTGGTACTCAAGTCCATTTTCTCTTTGATCCCACTACAGAATTCTTTTAAATCTATTTTAACTCTTGGTCTTTTTAACGCAGTTTTAAAAGGGAACATAGTGTTCATACTTCTGACAAAAATCTCCAAACTCAAACTGAGGAACAGTTCTTCATCCCAAGTTTATCTTTCGGTGGGTACTTTCCCTCAGCCCTGGGATACTGTTGGATTTCTGTTAATGTTTTAATATTTACTCTCCTATTTTATGGCCTAAATTTTCTTTTTTTTTTAAAATTAAAGTTTATTGGGGTGACAATGGTTAGTAAAGTTACATAGGTGTCAGGTGTACAATTCTGTAATACATCATCTGTATATCACATTGTGTGTTCACCACCCAGAGTCAGTCCTTCCATCACCATACATTTGATCCCCTTTTCCCTCATCTACCACCCCGTTCCCCCCTTACCCTCTGGTAACCACTAAACTGTTGTCTGTGTCTATGAGTTTTTGTTTCTTTGTTTGTTTGTCTTGTTTCTTTGTTGCTTTCAGTTTTATATCCCACATATCAGTGAAGTCACATGGTTCTCGACTTTTTCTCTCTGACTTGTTTTGCTTAACATAACAATCTCAAGATCCATCCGTGTTGTCACAAATGACAGTATTTCATCTTTTCTTATGGCAGAATAGTATTCCATTGTGTATATATACCACATCTTCTTTATCCAATCATCTATCGCAGGACACTTCAGTTGTTTCCATGTCTTGGCCACTGTAAATAAAGCTGCAATGAACATCGGAGCATATATATCTTTACGGATATGTGCTTTTAGATTTTTTTTTGGTATATACCCAGGAGAGTGGTTACTGGGTCATATGGTAATTCTTTTCTTAATTTTTTGAGGAACCTCCACACTGCCTTCCATAGCGGCTTCACAGGTCGTCATTGCTACCAACAGTGTATGAGGGTTCCTTTTTCTCCACAGCCTCTCCAACACTTTCCAATTGTCTTGTTGATGATAGCCATTCTAACTGGACTGAGGTGATATCTCATTGTGGTTTTTATTTTCATTCCTCTGATGATTAGTGATGTTAAGCATCCTTTCATATGTCTATTGGCCATCTGTACTATAAAGCTTTTGCCCAGCAAAAGAAACCATCAACAAAATAAAGAGGCACCCAACCAAATGGGCGAAGATTTTTGCAAACAATGCCTCTGATAAGGAGCTAATATCCGAAATATATAAGGAACTCATACAACTCAACAACAACAAAAAACCACAAACAATCCAATTGAAAAATGGACAGAGGACCTGAATAGACATTTCTCCAAAGATGACATACAAATGGCCAATAGACGCATTAAAATTTCTTTATATTAAATCTCCCCGCTTTAAACTGCAATGTGGTTTCCGTCTCCTGATTGGACTCAGATTGATAGATAGGAATTACTAGAAACCATACACGTATATCCCATACAGGTATATCCCATAAACCAAACAAATTTCTCAGCTTGGAGCCAAAAATGTCTATGGCCATTAAAAGACCATCAACAGGATGAGAAGGGTGAAGTCAACTCATAGTTGAAAGAAATGGCAGTTTTAATCAATATGTTTAATTCTGTGTGTGAATACACACACATATAGGAGACTTGACCCTGGAAAGGGGCATGTAAGTGAGTTTAATAAAAGATTATCTTTAGACCTGGGAAGTCTAGTCTCTGTCTGGACAGCCCTTTTCCAGTGAGAACTCTATCACAGGATTGTCAAACTACCGCATGCAGGATCAATCCAGTTTGCTATGTGCTTTTATAAATAGAGTTTTATTAAAACACACCCATAGATATTTCTGTAAGTATTGCTTCTGGCTCATTTCATCCTATAATGGCATAACTGACTAGTTGCAACAGAGATTATATGGCTCACAAAACCTAAAACATTTACTACTTAGTTTTTAACATATAAAATTTGCTGACGGCTGCGCTATACTGTTGGGTGGCATTGAAAATTTTAGTAGACAGCTATCCATTTATGGTGCATACACACACACAAAATAAACCTTTATGATCGGCCATTAGTATCTGATCTAAGAACCCATGGGCGGTGCTGTATAGAGTCAAAGGTTTCTATGTAAAGTCAAGAGTTTGAGGGCCACTATTTTCCTTGCCACTCAGAAACCTTTAAATTTTACATTTAACTTCTCTCCTATGCTGTGAATTATTGTTTATGTCAGAAGAACGAAAGAAATGGAATTACAGATTTTTTGGAATTCTCATGTTGAATGCAACTGGAAAAGAAAGGATTATTAGGGTGTCAGTTAATTATTATTATATATATATATATATATATATATATATATATATATATTAGAATAGTATTACATTTATGATATTTCTCAGCTTTTAAAAATAAGTAACACATGTGATCTCCATTTCTAAACATACTCAAACAAATATATACCTAGTATTTATATGAATGCAATCTTTTTTTAAAATAGTCTCCAAAAATTATAAAAATGTTAGGTCCACCAAATTTTGGATCCATCCCAGCTAGAAACCTGACAATAAAATAATAAAGCTGATGATACTTTGGCAAAAACAAAACATTGAATTCTTGCAGAGAATTTTTAAAAGAAAATTTCCTTACCAACTTTGAATAATAAAATATAGGACTATGTGTACCACCTCCCAAAGTTGTTGCTAGTAAAGACAAAATCACTGATATTCATGAATGTCTTCTCCCTAGAATCCACATATATTGTATGAATTTGTTCTTTATGATTTTTTTGTACTTTTTTGTTTTTTAATCTCATTTAAAAAAAAAATTAAACAGAGTCTAAACATTTGAACCAACAAGGGGGTTTTCCCAAAAGATACTTTGAGGGTGGGTGTTTTTGCTTTTACTTCATATGTTTCTCCCTGAGATTTTCTTTCCTTCAGGGAGACTTTCAGTTGATTTTTTTCTTTTTTTCTTTTTTACCAGAATAAGTAGATTCAGCTAGGGAGTTATCAAGTCTTAAAATCTAAAAAAAAATCCAAAGGGAATAAAGCTTCACTTAGTACAAGTAGAAGTAATACAGTAGAATAGATAAACAAGGTAGGAGGGCAAAAGTAGAAGTGAAGAAAAGAGAAAGGAAATTATAAAAGCGTACTTGAGAGAAGCTCTGAGGAAAGCGGAGATGTTTACAATTAGGAGATGGAGTAAAAAAAGTGCTAACTTAAAACTATCCATGAAATGTCTTTTTTAAAGGACCATAGGACCCTGTTTCTGGGAGGGAAAAAAAAAAAATCACTCAACTCCATTATGTTACTTGTTTTCAGGCCAGGAGATGGGACACAGAATCATAAAAAGTAAAATGTCATTATCTCATACTAAATTTTTAACTTGATTAAGAGAAAATATGCTGCCCAAAAAAAGCTGCCAAAAACAGCTTAACTTGTTTTTAAGAACACAAATATTCCATTAATGTGGTCAACAGACTCACAGGCCCCTTCAAAGGTGTGCACACCCTCATCTCCCAAGCCTTTGAATATGTTAAGTTGCGTGGCAAAGAGGAAGGAAGGGTGCAAATGCAACTTAAATGTTAATCAGCTGACCTTGACATGGGGAAATGATCCTGGATTATCTAGGCGGGCCCAGTGATCACAAGGTTTCTTATACGTTGAAGAGGAACGCAGAAAAGGGAGAACCAGAGAGATGCAGCATGAGAAGGACTTGGCCTACTGGGCTGGAGGAAGATTTAGTAAAGGGTCACGTGCCAAAGAATGTAAGCAGCCTCAAGAAGCTGGAAAAGGCAGGAATTCTATGGATTCTACCCTCGAGCCTCCAGAAGAAATGCGGCCGTGACAACATCTTGCTTTCAGTCCAGTGAAACGCACATCAGAATTCTGACCTCTAGGACTATGAGGTCACAAATGCTTGTTGTTTTGAGACACTAAGTTTGTGTCTTATATTGTGCTGCTTTACAGTTGTACTTATGCATATTACATGACTAATCAACCAAACTAATCATGTCATAAACTTTGTGAAGACAGATCTTACTCTCTTTTCCTTTTATATTTTCCACAGCACTTTTACAGAGCAGGATAATAATAAATGCTGCTTAATTAACAGGTGAAGCAAAGTGCCCCTTTCCTGTCCATATTAGTGAGCTAAACACACAATTCTTAGTGTCTAGGCTTTCTGCTCACCAAAACAAAGGTATGTGATCAGCTATCCCCAAAATCCTATTCAATTCAAACTGAGAACATGACACTCTTTTATGATTCAGAATGAGAGAAAGTGGATAAGAATGTTAAAACTGTTTTTACTTTTATTTTGTTCTTCCCAAAGCTCTCAAGATACCTCCATAAATTAATTTTTCTTTACATTTTTTTAAATAATATAAAAGAATGAGTTGTGAGACAACACA
The DNA here is from genome assembly GCF_004115265.2 of Rhinolophus ferrumequinum. Lineage (NCBI taxonomy): Eukaryota > Metazoa > Chordata > Mammalia > Chiroptera > Rhinolophidae > Rhinolophus > Rhinolophus ferrumequinum. The sequence goes on from NC_046301.1 coordinate 37,002,226, forward strand.
AATTCAAAATCGTATCATTGATAATATATGTAAACCTAAGGTAAACCTAAACCATGAAGATTTAAAAATGAATTTATTCAATAAACTGAATCGCACAGTGGCACTATATTTTATGTTTATTATTGTACATTTTGTTAACAAATTACTGTATTTTTCAGACTAGTGTCTGAAGGAATCTTTCAAAGGCATTTCAAAACTGACTCCTCCCTCTCTCCAACCTGTGAAGCATTTATACACAGTAATAATTTTGAATTAATTTCTTCCAAGGATTGTAAATAGAAAATGTTATGCATCCTGTCTAGAGAAAATATCTTCTTTTATAAACATGCCAATATAAATTTTTTCAACAATGTCCCCAAAGCATTTCACAATACCTGCTCCATAGTTTATCCTGATGTACTGATATTTTTCCTAGAGGCAAGTTGGAGATGAGCTTAATCTGTGTTGATTTTTTTTAAACCTTTTTTCTCCCAGCTTTACAGAGAAATAATTGACATATGTCACTGTATAAGTTTAAGGCATACAGCATGATGGTTTAAATCACATATATTGTGAAATGTTTACTGCAATAGGTTCAGCTAACATCCATCTTCTCATATAGCTACAATGAAAAGAAAGAAAAAGAGGGAAAAAATTCTCCTTGTAATAAAAACTCTTAGGATTTACTCTAACAACTTTCTCATCAGTATATCACACAGCAGTGTTAGCTGCAGTCGTTATGTTGTACATTGCATTCCTCATACTTATGTATCTTATAACTGAAAGTTTGTAACTTGACCACCTTCCTTTAAGCTCTCCTCTCCTCATCTCCTGCCTCTGGTAATCAAAAGTTTGCTCTCTTTTTCTATAGGTTCACTTATTTTTTGTTTGTTTTTAGATTCCACATATAAGTGAGATCATACAGTATTTGTCTTTCTCTAAATTATTTCGCTTAGCATAATGCCTTCAAGGTCCATCCATGTTGTTGCAAATGGTAGAATTTCCTTGTTTTTTTTATGGCTGAATAGTATTCTTGTGTGAGTATATGTATACATATATATGTATATACACACATATGTAATATAACGTTTTTATCCTTTCATCTATCAATGGACACCCAGGTTGTTTCCATGTCTTGCTATTGTAAATAGTACTGCCATGAACATGGGGATGTAGCTATCTTTTTGAGTTAGTGTTTTTGTGTCCTTTGGATATATTCCCAGAAATGGGATTAATGGATCATATGGTAGTTCTATTTTCAAATTTTGAAGGAACCTCCGTACTGTTTTCCATAGTGGCTGCACCAGTTTACATTCCTACCAACAGTGCACAAGTTCCCTTTTCTCCCCATCTACTCCACCACTTATCTTTTGCTTTTTGATGATGGCCATTTTAACAGGCATGAGGTGATATCTCATTGTGGTTTTAATTTGCTCTTCTCTAATGACTGGTGATGTTGAGTACCTTTACATATACTTGTGGGCCTTTTGTATATCTTCTTTAGAGAAATGTCTATTCAGATCCTTTGCCCATGTTTTTAAATTGGATTATTTGGTTTTTCTGCTACTGACTTGTATAAGTTCTTTATATATTTAGGGTATTAATCTCTTATCAAATACATAGTCTGCATTTTTGTCCCCATTCTGTTGTCTTTTTCACTTTATTGATGTTTTCTTTTGCTGTGCAGTTTTTTTAGTTTGATGTAGCCCCACTTATTTATTTTATTGCTTATGCTTTAGGAGTCATATCCAAAAAAATCGTTATCAAGACTCATGTAAATGAACTTTATTCCTATGTTTTCTTCTAGGAGTTTCGTGGTTTCAGGTCTTACATTCAAGCCTTTAATCGATTTTGAGGTAATTTTTTTGAGTGATATAAGAGATGCTTTCAGTTTTATTCTTTTATGGGGTGAATATTTAATTATCTTAGCACCATTTATTGAAGAAACTGTCTTTTCTCCGTGGAGTATTTTTGTCCCTCTTGTCAAATGTTAGTTGACCATATATGCTTGAATTTATTTCTGGGCTCTTGTTAATCTGCTTTTAATATGAATGTCTCTCACACTTTAGTAAAATGTCCAAACTCTCTCTTTGCACATTTTATTTTATGTGACACAAATTAAGTATATAAAAGAATGTAGCACAGTTCCATTGACATTCATGGATGGTGATCATTTTAGATGGTTTTGTGTTTCAAACAAATAGCAGAACAAGATGACTTAAAGATCATTGCCTTCTCAAAGGTCATCACGCAGGAGAGCTAGAAAGAATGAGAGCTGCCAATTTGAGCTGGTCTATTTTGATGCACAAGTGCTATAAAATTTAATTTTTGAGTAAGTCAGTGGTTCTGTTTCTACTTGTTTGTATTAAATGCTTGAAAATTTAAGTAGTTCAGAGTTGAACAGCTTAAAGAAAAACTAATACTTATCTGCTGAGTTATTTTTACTAAAGATCAGAAAGGGCAGTAACGTAACTGATAATAATAATAATAATATCAATGACAACAACAATCATAGCTAAAAGTGTCTGGCACTTTTGTAAATGCTAAATCATCTAGTGAACTATTTATCATCCACTGGTAAAGGGACGGTATGCATCCAAATATACATCTATAATATTTTCTCTACGACTCACCTCCTAATCATAATTTTGGGTGTTTAGAATTGAAGATTAAATAAGTCCAAAGTCCCAATGTATTCATTAAAAAGTAGTGGATTGATTGAAATACTTTCATGGTACATGTTTGCATAAAAGAGAAGCAGGAAAGATACAGACCTCTACATGATTTCTCTGATGTCTACATAACTGAACTAACTGGCTCCTCTAGAATTGTCTGAGATTCTACATTGCTTATATAGCAGAAAATAAATGAAACTAAAAGGTACATGTTCCCTTTCCAACGTGCCATTAATGTCTTTTATTTTAATCCTAGGTAGAAGTAGCCACTTAATTAATGTATATAGATTTTGAGATTAGATTTTAACATGGAGGGTATATCTTTTATTATGTTTTAATCATTATTATAGCTTGTTATTTTGAAATAATTTCAGATACAGAAACAAGTTTCTCAAATACTACAAATAGTTCTCATATACCCTTCACTCAGCTTCTCTGAATGTTAAGATTTGAAATAACCATAGCACAATTATCAAAACTAGGAAGTTAACTGAAAAAAATACTATTAACTAATCTGCATATCATTATCTATTGTTCGGCCATTATTCTTTTACTGGTCCACTAGCCCAAAATGCATTTATTTCATATATCCTTTGCGTCTCCAATATGGGACAGTTCCTCAATCTTTCTTTGTGTTTCATGGTTTGATACTTTGGAAGAGTTGTTTTGTAAAATGTCTCTTACTTTGGGTTTATTGGATGTTTCTCCTGGATTAAACTCACGTTGTGAATTTTGGGCAAGAATGCCACAAAGGTGATACTGTGTCCTTCTCAGTGCCTTATATCAGGATGTATGTGATGTTGACGTTTCTCCTTATGAGTGATGTTAAGTTGGATCACTTGGTGAAGGTGATGCTGACAGATACTTCAACTGGAAAGTTACTAATTTTGCCTTTGAAATAAAACTTCAAGTCCAAGCAATTAATTCTGTTTTTATCACCTAATTAACATCTAATTTTAGTATCCATTGATGATTCTTGTTTGCAATAATTATTACTGTGGTGTCTGCCAAATAGTGACTTTATATGTTCATTATGCATTCTACATTTATTATTTAGAACCATATGGTAAGGAAGAGTTGTACCTTTGTCCCTATTTCTTTAAATTAAATTTCTTTAAACTTAAATTTAGTTGTTATTCTTTGTATTCCATTTTTGGTCCTTCTGTATTCTGATTAATTTTATTAATATATTTTTGGGTACAAGAGATATTAGCATGATTTGAAAAGTTTCAAGAAAATAAAAAGTTATAACAGAGAAGTCTTACTTTCCCACCCTCATCCCATTTTACCCTATTCTTATTCCTCCATTCTTTACAGCCAGCTAACTACTGCCCCAATAGGTAACCAATCTAATTAATCTGTTTTATCATTCCTGTATTTCCTTTGTCATAAAGAAATACCTGGTATGTGAATATTTCATTATACCACTTTTGTTTCTCATAGGATGTTAGCACACCAATTTTTAAGAATACTTCACTTATTATGGATATCAGCTTGCTGTCTGTGATACATTATATATTGAAACTATTCTCTCTCAGTTGTCAGTTGTCTTATTTTTTATGCTTTTCTTGGCTATGCAATTTATGTATATTGATAAATTTAGGGTCCCCCTTTATTATTTGTGTATATGAAGGTGACTTATTTGTGTACACAAATTTTATAGCAGGCTACCTTATCGATTCTGTCATTGTTTGAATTAGTTTTATCATTGGTTTTCTAGAGCTTTTGGATATAACAACATATTATTTACAAATAATATTTCTAATTTTATATTTTTATTTTTAACAATTCTCATGATTAGAATGGAATTGTTTTGTCTAATTGTATTAGTAATTACCACTAGTGTTATATTGATTATTAACGAGGACGCTGCGCTTCTTTGCCTTATTTTGAATTTCCATGAAAAGATTTCTAGTGTTTCTGATTAAGTATGTGACTGGCCTTTCAAATAAGGCCAAATAAGGGTGTGTGTGCGTGTGTGTGCGTGTGCGCGCGCGTGTATAATCATATGAGTAATCATATTATCTGTCAATTCTTATATTCCTGAAAGTTTTTAACCATGATTGCATGTGAAATTTTGGCAAAGACTTTTTCACATCTAGGAATCATATATTTTTATTGGATCTATTAATATGTTGTATGATATAAAAGGATTTCCTAATAGTGAATTAATCTTGTATTTCTGGAATCGACTCTGTTAGGCCATGGCTTATCATGTATTAAGGTAGAGTTGGATTCTGCTTTCAACATTTTCTTTGTTATCTTTGAATTGATATCTGTAAGTAAAATTTCTACTTTAGATCAGGATGGAGTAAAAAAGACTGGTTTTAACCTTCTTCATGGAAATAACTAAGATATTTCCCAGGGTATGAAACAATGGTTTTCAAGGTATTGGGCATCAGCTAATAAATAATATTGGCCCCTAAGAGACACGAAACAAATGAAGTAAGCTTATGATTGCCCATGCTTCCTGCCGATAGACTATTCCAAGGTCAATGGCACTGAAGGGGAAGCCGGGTAGAATCCAGCAGGGTTTGGGCAGTGGCTGCTCTCCTCCCCCACTCAGATCCACTGGGGAAGCTTTCCCAAGCTTCTCCCTGGCTTTCCTGTAAGGTCTCGATGAGGTTCCTGGAAGAAATGCTTGCAAGAGGGTGAAAAATCACCTCTTTCTATGGCCCCAGGGTTTTCATACTCTCACACTGTCCTGTACTTTGCCTTTAAAATTTGTTATAAATATTTAGCTAAATCTCGTTACCAGCTTACAAGGCATTCAGCTACATCTGCCCCTAGTTAGCAAGTGCTGTGGTCCTGTTTCTCTCTGCAAATGTCTGTTTTTCTTCAAAATTTGTGTTACTCGCTTGCCAAACAAACTTATTTCTGTGACAGGCTAAGGAGAAATTAACTGTTCAGCATTTATTTTCGTTAAGGATGGGAGTGAGGCTCTTTTCAGCTATCTACATCTTCACGCAGAAACTGGAAGTCCAAAGCAAAACAGTTTTACCAGGAAATTTATGTGTGTAACATTTAATAAATGTGGTGCTATAAACTATAATGAATCGATGCAAAGGTTTCCTATGAGATCTAGTTATGCTAAGTACAATATATTTGATTATATATAATAATGGATCCAGGACAGTTGTCTGATTCTGTTCTGTCCCCCATCCTCTCCCCAAAGATCTCCATTCTCTCCCCATAAACCTCCATTTATTAATGAATGAATCTTCTCTCTGCACATGCCCCTGTTGTGAAATACTACACTGTTTCTGGGAACACAAATCCAGGGGTCAGCTCCACCAATATTAGATCCTCTTGTGTTGCTTTTAACATTTGCAATCCCTGTCTTTCAATCTAACTCTAATTGGAGTGGCAGAATTCTCCATTCACATAGTTTTCTCCCTGTCGCCTCTTCTTATCTTGGAAACACCAAACCTCACCTTTTCTTGAAGGTAGTCATGCCAGTTGAAAATAATTAATAACCATTTTCAATGATGAATTTTATACTAGCTGAGGCACAGTTTTCAAAGACAAAACTAAACAGCAGAGCTGATCTCATTCATGATTACTTATGACTTTGTGACCTGCATCAGTCTCTAGGTTTAATCTTGGTTCAAGTTAAAACCCTGCTACTTATTACCTTTGTACTGAGCAACTCTCTTCAACCCTTTCCACCTCTATTAACCTGATGCTTTATCTGGTTATTGCAAGAACATTACAATTCTAAACGTCTATGATTCTCATTAGATATCTATACATACTGTAAAAACAAATGTATTACAGGAAAAATTTTATTTCAAAGAGTGGAATTCAATTATTGAACTATTTTAGTAGATGAAAATTATTTTAAAATGCCAGAAATGTTAAATATGTAGTTATCTATCAAATGCAACCTAGAAATAATCCTGTGCAAATATACAACATTTTATTTCATTTTAGTTGCTGACCTCCTCGGTGGAGCTTACTGACAGAAACTTCTTGGAGTTTGAGACTCACAAAGTATGAATTGTAACAATAAGCAGGACCAGATATAGAGTCCCTGTCATGAAAGGAAGTGGCACCATAGAGAAACTTGGAACTGAAAAAAAGGTGGGGAGAGAGAAGGCCTATCTGAGGAGGGCAAATCTTGACAGATTAGAAGAAAATAGATAAACTCGCCTTTTTCATAACTTTGCCTGAAAGTTACTCAGCTTAATTGGTTGTGACATATACAGTTCTGTGATTTTTAAGTGTGAACCTAAATACCCTAAAGTGGGGTATGGATATGCATGATTTTCTTTGTATCTGCTCTTCTGTTTTCTTTCCTTTTCATAAGTAGCTCTTGTCTTGCACTTAATGGTTTTGTTCCTTCCACGACAGTTCTCTGACTTCAATCTTTTTTTCTTTTTTTGATGGAAGAAGGTAGTTTTATTTATTCATTTTTTTCATAATGTATTTTTTTAATTAAAGTTTATTAGGGTGACAATTGTTAGTAAAGTTACATAGGTTTCAGGTGTACAATTCTGTAATACATTATCTATATAACACATTGTGTGTTCACCACTCAGAGTCAGTTCTCCTTCCATCACCATATGTTTGATCCCCTTTTTCCTTTTACCACCCCATCTCCCCCTTTACCCTCTGGTAACCACTAAGCTGCTCTCTGTGTCTATGAGTTTTTGTTTGTCTTGTTCCTTTGTTGCCCTCCGTTTTATATACCACATGTCAGTGAAATTATATTCTTGACTTTTTCTGTCTGACTTATTTTGCTTAGCATAGTAATCTTAAGATCCATCAGTTTCCTCTGCTTCCACCCCTAATCATGGGTCTATATGGCTTCAGGGCAGGACGTGCGGAGTCTTGTGACAATGTACATCTTTCTCTTGTTATCACTGGGAATCTGGAGCATGTGTGGATTTGGATATTAGGAAGAGTTATCATTCTACCTATATGTGTAAATGGCGGTTACCTCTCATTTAGGAAAGATTCATATTGCTCTATATCACATATGCTGGCCATGGCTTTGTTGATGAATTCCCAGGAAAAAAAAAACAAAAAACAACAACACTGTTAGTGGTTTAAAAAAAAGACAAAAGACAGCATTTATTAAAATACTCACAGGGGAAATAGCCTCACTTTAAATAACTGTGTGCAGGCTGAAGAATTTAAGAATGCAACAGTTTTAATGCTCAGTCACTGAGTGATAAGAGATGCCACTTGTGGAAATCATAGCCTAGAAAGTGAAATAAATTGTCCTATTACTTTATATTGTCAGTGAACCAATGAAGTGTAGTGCAGTCAAATTTTAAAGTAATGCTTTTGAGTAGGCAGAAGAAACTAAATATTTTACTGTAATCAAAAGAAAGCGAGCAATTGAGAGCTCATAAAACTGAGCTGAAATCTCTAAGAACTAATTAGCTTCTGACGCTCTTAACCTTATTTAAGATTGTGCTTATATTCTCAACAATAAAGCAAATTAGGTATGCATGCGATTTCAAAAAACTTGCATGCAAATGTCAAGTTCAGATGTTACCATTATCAATAACAATGAGAAAAAATGAGCCTAAAATGGTCTCAGAACACTTGCAAATGCAGACAACTAAAGGAATGTAGCATAAATTGTCAGACTCAAATATCTATTTTATATAGCAGTTTTCATGTTTTCCAGAAGACACACATAGCTAACATCCATCCATGCCTGCCTTCATGTGATGCATCTGACTACTGTTTGTCAGACATTGTATTATGCCAGATAAATAACATGTTATTAGAGACACAGTGCCCATCTCCTAAGTGTTGTCTAATGCACACGTATCTTTTAGAAATTTTATTTTGTGAGAAATAGTAAATTGGAAGCATAAGAGAAGAATGTAACTTGGGCTTTGGTGAAGAAGAGTATAATAAAATAAGGTTTCTTAGAAGGCATGAGTTCTATAATATACTAGAATGATTATTTGGAGGAATACAAAAGAAAAGTCACGGTAGGTAAGAACAACAACAACAAAAAATTCAAGAGGAATATAATGAGCAAAGTCCTAGAAATAGAAAAAAATAGAAATAGAAAAAGAAAACCACAACGCCTTAAGATGAATAACTCCCAATCTATTAAATGGGAAAAAATAATTAACAAAGAAATCTCAACAAGTCCAAGTTGTGATGGTTAATTTTGTCAACTTGACTGGGAGACCGGATGCCCACCTATTTGGACAACTATTCTGTGTGTTTCTGTGAGGGCAGTTTGGGATGAGTTTAAAATTCAATTGATAAACTGAGTAAAGCTGATTGTTCTCCCTAATGTGGGTGGGTTTCTTCCAATCAGCTGGAGCTCAGAATAGAACAAAATGGCTGACCCTGCCCCAAATAAGAGGGAAATCCTCCTGCATGACTACCTATGCTGGGACATAGGCTTTTTCCTGCCTTCAGCCTCAAATGGGAACATCTCTTCTTACTGCGTCCAAACCTGCCAGTTTTGGGACTAGATCTACACCATTGACTCTCCTGGGTCTCCAGTTTACCAACTGAAGAACTTGGGACTTGTCACTCACCATAATTGTGTGAGCCAATTATTTATATTAGATAAATAAACAAGCAAATGAAAACATAAGTAACTGAATAAATAAATAAATTCTATTGATTAGGTTTCTCTGGAGAACATTGACTGATAGCTAGCTTGAGCTGCTGAAAATTATCTAGAAGTCACGGGGAAATTGAAAGTGCAAATAATATGACAGACAGATCTATGTTCAAACATGTCTATAGTCATGAAAATCTTATTGATTTGAAAACATAATGTTATATAAAAGATATTTGAACAGTTATGATTAAGAAGTGAAACAGCCTTGGTGATAAAATAATTGGACAGGGTAAGATGTAGGGCCTCATTCTACAGCCAAGCGTTTGCTCTTCTTGTTCTAGTCATCTGCCCCCGAAATGACACCCTTCCTGGGTTCCATAATGGACTGTTTACAGGTCAAATTGGAGAGCCTCATGGAATACAGGGAAATGAAGGGGAAGACACTTTAGGTGAGATAATGCTTTATAATGCCTTTATATTACACATTTAGTTATCTAGCTGACCATGGACCAACATAATATAAGATATTAAAAATTGCTGGTAACTATACAGGAAATTTCTATTGTCTTCTTTTTGCTTATCTGTATTTTAAAAATTGATTATAACTGTATACATTTTCAAGATGTAATGAAACTAGAGGTAGAAATAATATCTCATGTCTTTTAATTGTCTGTTGTTAAACCAAGTGGCTTGGATATATAAAATCTAGAAGGGGCTACTTGATATATGAAAAATTGTTCAACTGCCAGTGATTCCCTTCAAACAATTGTTATCTCTCAGTGTAAAGATTGGAAAATATTTAGCTGTAACTCTTGGGAGTAGAATATTCAACACATAGGATAACATAGCATCGCACATAAGTTCAAAGCTTCTTCCTAAATGGGGATTCTAAGCAGCGAACCTGACTGTATTGTCATGCAGGAGTTATTTGCAATCATTATGATACCTCTGGGGCTGAGGATTTAGCGATAATTCATACTATCCAGGAGGAAGCCTGGAAATTAGAGTTTTAGTGTTCTAGGGATGCTCAAGGTTTTAGTTTATGGTTAATCTGTTATTCATTGTTGTAGTTTATAGATCAATATATTTTACTGTATTGCAATATGAAGATTTATTTGCCTATTACGTAAAATGATGTATACCAGATGTTTATTTTTAATGTAAACATAATTTTGGGATATGTGAATCATAAAAAATGTACCATAAAATCAGACTAATGAGATAACTTTAGTTAGGTAACCATATTCATAGCTAAATACCTGTCCAATCAGCATATTGATGAAAGCCTGTTGAAATCTTTGACTGTTTGCTTCTATTTTTCCACTCAGTTTAAAACAAAAATCACAAAGCACCATTTTAAGATTATTTGAATAATGTTAATAATATGAGACAGCATGTATCTCAGTGAAAATATACAGGACTCTGCCTTTGAACAACAGAAGTTTATTGCTTTCATTAAGGAAGAAAAATACAAGCAAACAGAGAATTACATAGATTAGAATAATAGAGCTAATGCACAATTATCGTATCCTTTGTAGATTATTTTTGTTCCTCTGGAATAGAGAGTCAAAAAGGGTGTTGTGTGCCATAAGATCCATAAAATACAGGGAGCTACATAATAGATCCTCTTTAGTTACTTTAAAATATGCAGGACTTAGATAATATGAATGTAAGTGGTTTATTTTAGTTCACCATATAATTTGTTAATATGAGGTGTGATAAAAAACTATGGTGAGTGCTGCTGCTCGTAACACCAAGGTGATGTTAATTGTGTTTTTTGACCTTGATGGAATTGTGCGAACTGAGTTTGTACCTAGAAATACTACGGTGAACTCTGAAAACTCTAAGGGCTTATTGGAGTGTTTAAAGAATGATGTGCAAAGAAAACGGTCTGAGAAATGGGCAGTTTCATCCTCCATCATGACAAAGCTCTGTGTCACACATCGCTTCTGGTATGGCAATTTCTATTACATAAAAACATTATGGGGTGTCCTCATCCACCTTATTCACTGGCACTGTGCACTTCTGTGAACTTCTGGCTGTTCCCCAAAGCCAAAATGACCATGAAAGGAAAACATTTTGAATTGATTCAGGACATCAAGGCAGCCATGACAGCACAATTAAACGCTCACAAAAGAGGACTTCCAGATCAGCTTCAGAAAGTGGCAAGAATGATGGGATAAATGTGTTCAAAGCGAGGGGGAGTATTTTGAGGGGGATTAATGTCAATGTGTCTTTTACTGTAACTTTTTTTTATTTAAACATTCACTGTATTGTTTGATCACACTTGTTATTTTGTGACTTTCTTTCTTCTTATATACTTCAGTTGCTATTTATAAGTCTTTGCTCCTTGATTAATATAGAATAGAAATGATTGTATGAGATCTGGAGAAATTATAGGAAGACTCTATATGTGACTTTACATTTTAGACTTGTCCAATTATTTTACCATCAGGGTGATCCAATTCTTCATCAATAGATTTATCATTACTTAATAGTTTATCTTGCTTATAACAGTGGCTCAGTAAAAATGTGCTGATTTAAGAAGCAATATTAATTTATACTTCTAAGTACTCTTTTACCCTGTGGATTTGGCACTATTTAAGTATTGATTATCTCATTATACAAGCATATATATTAAAATTAGAAGCCCACACTTTCTGATATTTTGTTAGTTTTGCATTTATTTTCTCATGTATGTGACATCACTTATATATTTCATTAAATAATTAATCATATCCAGCAGAAAAGGCATTAGGTAGATTACAACAAGATTTAAACTTGTTTGAATAAACACATGAATTAAAGAATAAATATAGGAGATGCATTTTTATTAAAAATAATATTAAAACTCCCTTTATGGTGGGCACACAATATCCAAATTGAATTCTTCAGAAGTCAAAAATTCAGGCAGTAAAAACAAAAAAAGTATATTCTAATTCCTTTTGCTGCAAGCAAGAAAACTTCAGTTATGGATAAACATTTTGTTATACGAAAAATGGTATTTTAGTGAATTTATCAATAGAATATGCCGACAACATATATTAACTTTGCCTGCATACCTTCTATGTGTAAGTTTTGGTGCTGACTAATAAGAAGCAAGACAATAATTAGACTTAAGTAAACTAAATAAGTAACAATACTAAATGACATAAAATCAATGCTAATATACTAGAAAAGCCAAATATTTTGAGGATTTAGTACAAGAAATTCTTATTGATTACAAAATTACAATTCAGAAGACAAAAACAAAACAAGACAAAAAACCCCACACACATCTCAGGCAGAGGAAATGATGAGCAAAGATGAAATGATCAGTTTTCACAAAGAGGAAACTTGCCCATGGTGACATAGGTACATGGCAGAGTCAGGATTGCAAAGTCCTTGCTTAACTGAAGTGAAAACGAATTCATTAAGGTGCTCAGATTTTTTTAAGCTTACAAAATAATGGTTTTGTAAGAAGAGTCTTTATATTAGTTTTTCATCAAATTGAAATACATTTTCATCAGATTTCTCTAACCCCTACGGTGTTATGAAAAACACATATGACTGGAAGCGCAACTTTTATGCCTTAATGAAGGGGAGAATTCAGTAAAGTAATAGAAAATTGGAAGTGATGAAACAGAAACATGAACACAAAGATGAAAATGTTCTAGGAAAGAGGTGGGAACATCTGTTATAATAATTTAAAATAATTTTTATTATCCTTTTACAAAATCAGGGACACAAAGGACGAATTTGGCTCATTGAAGGAAAATATGAACATTTTTTGTTTTGGAAAGCAACTAGAAACTAAATGGTCTATAGGAAAATGAGATGTGAAATATATAATGCCAACAAAATCATTAGATTAAAAGAGATAAAAAGGAGCTTTGCTCAACAGGTATGTTTAAATAGAATGGAGAATATTTTAGAGTTATGTCAATTGATCATCAGAATAGTTAATGTAAAAGGAAATACGCTGGAGATACGCTGCAGCTGAATGTCACTAAACTCCATGACTCCAATGGAAATAAAAGTCATGGACAGAAATTCAACGTGCTCTTTTATAGTGAGAACAAGACGTAGAAAACCAGTGGAGGGTGAAAAGTAGAGACATAATGAATTAAAAGGATAGAATTAAAATTACTGCTAAGGATATTCGTTAGGATTTTTTGATCACTCAACAGTAGGGGAAGTGTTATAATAAAATTCTTAAAAATAATTTTATTAAGTGGGATTCAGTTCAATAGAGATTTTATATTGTAGAAAACTTTTTTGTAAAAGCTGATATATATATATCAGCTATATATATATTATATATATAATATATATATATATTTATTTTATATATGATAAAAATTATTCAAGGACATTATCTGGCAAGCTCCTGGTTAGAGCAAAGGCTTTCACTAGCTTTCAGTGTTTTCTTCCACATAATCTTATTTGAAAGATTCAGAAGTCTGCTGCTACACTCCCACTCTCCCTGTTTTGTCAGTGTATCAGGGGAAAGAATTCACATAGCATGCTCTTAAAGACATTAAAAAGAGCCTGCACTGCTTAAAACACATTATCACGAGACTGGGGAGAACCATAGCAATCCCAGTTATGAGAAAGCACTGGAAAAATAAAATACATACCTGTACCACACTCATACACATTCTCAGTTTACTAAGTGCATGAGCCAATTCTGCACTCATGTAGGAGGAAATACATGTTTTTATACGCAGAGAACAGGATGAAGATATTGAAAACATGCTGTTTCTAAGTATTTATGCAGCCAGTTTTCATATATATTCTTTGTCCAGCCCACTTTCCTAATGGACTTTTTGCTTATAAGAGTGAAAATTGAAGAGGCTTTCTTTCCTCCATTGTATGTTTTTGGCTCCTTTGTCAAAAATTATCTGCCCATATACATGTGGGTTTATTTCTGGGTTCTCAATTCTATTCCATTGGTTTGTGTGTCTGTTTTTCTGCTAATACCATGCTGTTTTGATTATTGTCACTCTATAGTATAAGGTGAAGTCAGGGAGTGTGTTACCTCCAGCATTGTTCTTATTTTCTCAGGACTGCTTTGACTATTCTGGATCTTTTGTGATTCCATACAAACCTGATGATTTTTTTTTTTTTAAATGGTGCTGGGAAAAATGGAAAGTCAGGTACAAATGACTGAAACTAGACTGCTATCTGTCACCATATATCAAAATTAACTCAAAATGGATCAAAGACCTAAATATAAGAACTGAAACAAGGGTCTAATATCCAAAATATATAAGAACTCCTACAACTCAACAACCACAAAAAACAATCCAATTAAAAAATAGGCAGAGGACCTGAACAGGCACTTCTCCCAAAAAGACATACAAACAGCCAACAGATATATAAAAAAAGTGTTCAACTTCATTAGCTATTAAGGAAATGCAAATCAAAACCACAAAGAGATACCACCTCACACTTGTTAAAATGGCTACTATCAACAAGAAAAATAATAATGAGTGTTGGAGAGGTTGTGGAGAAAAAGGAACCCTCATGCACTGCTGGTGGGAATATAAATTGGTGCAGCCACTATGGAAAACAGTATGGAGGATCCTAAAAAAAAAATTAAGAATGCAATTACCGTAAAACCCAGCAATCCCTCCTCTGGGTATGTACCCCCCCCCCAAATATGAAAAACATTTATCCATAAAGATATATGTACACCTATGCTCATTGGAGTATTATTCACGGTGGCCAAGACATGGAAACAACTGACGTGTCCTTCGATAGATGATTGGATAAAGAAGATGTGGTATATATATACAATGGAATATTACTCAGTCGTAAGAAAAGATGAAATACTGCTATTTGCAACAACATGGATAGATCTTGAGATTATCATGCTAAGTGAAATAAGTCAGACAGAAAAAGTCGAGAACCATATTATTTTACTCCCATGGGAGATAAAAACTGAAAGCAATATGAATAAGACAAACAAAAACTCATAGACACAGACAACAGTTTAGTGGTTACTAGAGGGTAAGGAGGAAGGAGGTTTGGTAGAAGAGGGTAAACTTGGTCAAATATATGGTGATAGAAGGAGAACTGATTCTGGGTGGTGAACACACAATGCAATATTAGATGATGTAATATAGAAATGTATACTTGAAACCTACATAATTTTACTAACCAATGGAACCCCAGTAAATTTAATAAAACTTTTTAAAAAAGAATGAAAACTATATGGATGAAGTATTATAATATAATCTGGCAAACAAGATTGCTTATGTTTTTGATTACCAGCCTAAAATACTCAGAAAAAAGTGGTGTGAACTATGGACCAATGTATGAAAGAGACTTTTTAATGTACTTAAATGTATGAACCCTAAACCCCTTCTTAAAAAATTTGGGAAACATAGATATTAGTATCTCAGTGGCATAGACAAATCTATTTTCTTCATAACTCTCAAATTCTCTAAAATAGATTTATTTTATCTAATGATATTCATGGTGTTCTATAAACATCAGCATTATGTTTCCAGATTATCAGCAGCTGATAAATAAAACTAAGCTAATAAGCAAGCAAAAGATATACTAAATATTCGAAGTTAGGTGTTGCACATAGACTCACAAAAGAGATATGGGCAAATATTAGCATTCTATGTAAAAACGTCTGTTTCCCAAATGTTTTTATATATGGGCTTCAGACACAGATTTATATCAAGGAGATGACTTGAAAGAATAAGAAATAGCCTTTCCCCAAATTACCTTATCCTGGACATCCTACTTACACCCAAATTCACCATACTCCCAGTTCTGTAAGAATCAGGCTAAACCCTTTGCTTATATAATTTATATTATACAAAATATATAGTGGCAGGCCAGGAATCATTAATTTGTGGTAAATTTCTCGATGACAATTCTTTAATTAGATTTCTTAGGTTTTCATCTTCAACATGTATTTTACAACTAGGGACAATCTTAGACGCTTATAGCCTCTTAATAGTCTCTTTAAAGACTTAGATATATTTTTATGTATTTATTTTGTGAACATTATTTCGTCTCTTTCTCCTTCTCTCTTTTTCTGTCTCTCCTTCTCTTTACTGAACACTTGCAAGCTCTAGCTTTAGCTCTGTCTATTATTATACTGTTGCCTACCTTGATTATCAGCGTTGCACAGTAGTTAAGAAAACATAGCCCTGAATGCTTGAATTTTAGCCTTCACTACCTCACTTACCATATGTATGACCCTGGCCAAGCATTTTCACCCTATTTTCTCATTTGTAAAATGAAGGTTATGACTGTGTAAGTGTCATAAATATGACAATGATCGATAGAGAACATAGTCATTGGCAGAGGATACATGTTCTTTTACAGTAATTAAATAATATAAGGAATTGCCTATTCACAGGTAGCTAAATAAAGCAGAGGACATAAAAGAGCATGTCCTGTTGAAAGGGCAATATTCCAGCTCTCAAGTCACCATAACAACAGCAGCTGCCTGTAATAAAGGCTTTAGTGAGGTGGATGATTCTATTAGACCTTTCAAACAGTTCACCCCTGCTTGTTCTTCAGGACAATATACATACTCCTAGTTTCTCATAATTGCTTAAGTGTTTGCACCTATCTGCTCACCAATTGCAAGTAATTGATAGAAAAATCTCAGCACTTATCCTGTCTTGACAGACTACATGAAACAACACTCATTGATCTGTGATTCTGGGCTATAGTTTGACTTTTTCTGAAGCCTAACAAGCTCTAGCCCAACAGTAACAAAGCTCTTATGGATTCATTGTGAGAATTCAGTCAAATAAGGTGAATGAGGCCCCGGGCTTTCATTACGCAGTCTGTAAATTTTAACCATTGATATTATAATTAAAATAATACTTATTATCTTTCAGATTGAACATCATCAGAGCTTAGGTTCTTTGGTTTTCAGATTCTTTCTAATAACTTACTTTTTAAATGGTTTCCATAGTCAGAACATTTTTAAGTAAATCACAAAACTTCAATTAAACATTCATGCCTGAATCGAAGTAGAAAGGACTGTTAACTATTGAGTGATTTCCATATAGTAAGCCATTTACTTGGCAGTTATTCAATGTAATCATCAAAAGCATATTTGGAGTTGGGTATTGTATTGGTTTGCTAGGGCTGCAATAACAAATTACCACAGTCTGGGTGCATTAAATAGCAGAAACTTTTTTTTTTTCTCACAGTACTGGAGGCTAGAAGTCTAAGTTCAAGATATTAGTAGGATTGGTTTCTTCTGTAAACTCCTTTGTTTTTAGACGACTGTCTTCTCTGTGATACCGGTTGGTTTTCCTATGTGTGTGTCTATGTCCTAACTCCATTTCTTATAAAGGCACCAGTCATATTGAGTTAGGGCCCACTCATATGACCTCATTTAATACCTACTTATAGATCCTCTCTGCAAATAGATCACATTCTAAAGTACTGAGGGTTGAGACTTCAACCTATGAATTTGAAGGACACAGTTAAGCCCATAACAGGTACTATAATTTTTATTTTACAAATGAGGAAGTTGAGTCACAGAGACGTTATCATTCCTCAAAATCACTTAGCAAGTGAATTGAAACTGGCATTTTAATCTGGGTGCTTCTGATTTCAAAGTTCAAGTGCCTTCTTCCCATCTCTACCCCAAAGTATGTACTTTGTTCATTGGGGATATTTAAGTACTGGGCCATGGGTATTATGGCTCAACATCTCATATAAATGTAGTGGCCAGTACTGCTAGCTGTTCATCAAATTGCTTTCCCCTTCTTTAAAGGACTGCTAGTCTCCATGTGATACAATCCTGTGATTAAATTCTGGTTAATGGAATGTGGGTGAGTGATAGTACTACTTTTAGACTTGCCCGATAAACATCATACATATAAACATGTTATGCATGATTGTAATTTTTCTCTTATCTCTGTCTGCTGGCAGGACCCAGAAGATAACACGTGTGGACACTGGCGGGGCCCCTGTCAGCATGGGTGTCTGAATGACCGCACAGATCAGAGTCCTCTTGCTACACACAAAACTTCATGTAAAAGAAACAACTGTACTGTGCCACTGAAATATCAGGATTTATCTGTTACAGATTTAGCTTAACTAAGATGAATGCTGCAGGTCATAGAGTATCTCAACCAAAAATTGAGAACTTCAAAAATCATACGACATTTTAGCTAGGATCTAGGTTTCAGAAAACTAAGGACTGGTTAAAAACTTGGTATCTTATTGCTTTCAGCAGAGTGTGTTATGGACTTAGGAATTCTTGGGTTTTGTAACATCTTACTTTGCTCTTTGGGTGTGAAAACAGAAACATAAGCATAGACACTGCGGGATGAATAAAACCCTTATTTCTGTTTAAGTAATTCAATACCAACCTGGTTCAGAATGAGTTATGAGCCTCCAGACACCTCTGACCATGTACTTAAAATCAAGATCGTTTGCTAGGTGGATTACCCAGCTTTATAATAATTATTTCCCCAAATTTGTAAACAAAATCAAAATCTCAGTTTCCCTGAAATCTTTAAATATACAATTGTTATTTTTTTGATGATTTACCAGGCTTTCAATGCCTTGATTTTAATCTCATCATCCTTTATCATTTTGTTTTGTTTTGCCATGTATATTCTCTCTTGCAAGATGTATTCTATGCCTTTGAAATCATGACAAGTAGGAAATGAATGTATAGAATTATTTTTACTCTTACATTGAGATATAAAAACATTGCAACATTTGGGGAAAGATAGTTGATCAGAGACATAAACACTGGTTTAGAGATGCCAATAAAGGAAACTGGATCTCTTTTTTCACACTAAGAAGGGAAAAGAAATTGAGAAACTCAAGCCAAAAGATATTAGATGTTATCTATAATTTTAAGGTATGATAGGAATTTTCTATTGATGGAACAAAGTGTAATATGTGTAGCATATACATTTATTTTCTTAGTAATAACCATTAGCTTAGTATTTATTTTTTTCATACAGATTTAGTAATAAAATTAACTAATTATTTATTTCATAAAGTGAACGTGATACAAATCTATTAAATCAATTATGTTTATTAATTAATTTGAAATTATTACTCTCTTTAGTGCTTCTTTTCCTAGTTAGGAGTTAGGTTGACCAAATATTTTCTGATTTGGAGTATAGCTTTTTTGAAGATAAATTTTTAGAAATCTCCAATATTACTAACTTTGTGTAATTTTCTATTTTACCCATTAAACATTGTTCATCGTTACCTGTAGTCCTGGTTGAAGGTAAAGGTCCATTTGTTAATTCTAGGCACAATAATAGAGTATTTTTCCCTGTAAGTAAAATTAAGATTTCTCAATAGGTTCATTTTTCTGGTATTAGAAATACTTTTTTGACTTCAAGCCAAGATGGGATAATGGAAATGAGATTTACCCTCCTACCTGAAGCAACCAAAGGAAAAGAAAAGAAAAAAAATAAATAAGGAAGAAAGGATAGAAGGACGGGAAGAAGAAAGAAAGAAAGAAAATGAAAGAAAGGAAGAAAGAAGAAATAAAAAGAAACAATGGTTTCTTTTGAAACAAAGGTTTTCAAGTTTCTGGACATCAATTGACATAGCACAGTATTCCCAGAGAGACAGAGAAAGAGGGGAAAAAAGGCTCTATGATTGTGAGACTTGAGAAGATGTTGCTGAGACTTCATGGAGACAGATGGTTAGGATTTGCAAGAGAGTATCAGAAAGGAGAGAGTTGCACAGAGAAAGACCATAAAGATCTGAGGAGTATCTTCTTTCCATGTTCAGCTGAGTACTTGTCCACACATGAGTAAAAGGAAACTACCTGAGAATAGAGAAAGATACATTGAAAAAGATTAAGGGTAACAGTACCTGATGCTAATAAAGGACCAGGAATAGTGCCTGTTCTATCAGCCAGATTGGAAAAAGATCTCATAATTCATGGAGCACTTGGTAAAGTATCCATAATCTCCTTGCCTTGATAGTAAGGAAAAATTAGTTCTTGACTAAATATGGCTTTGGTCTTATCTAACAAATCTTAAAAGCAAGACACAAAAGGAGCAAACTCTTTCCAAGTAACTAAACTAGGTCCCAAACCAAAGGATAAAATTTATAGGAGAATAAAAATATATAGTACTTAACAAGGTAAAATACATGATATGTGGCATAAAATCAAGATTTACCAGGCATGCAAAACTGCAAAAAATCTGGCCCAAAATGATGGGAAAAATCAATCAGTCAAAACCAACATAGAATTGGCATATATGTTAGAATTAGCAAATAGTGGCATTGAAACTATACTTTAGTGACATATAACTGTATTTTAGATGTTCAGAATATTAAGTAGGGACAATAAATATATCAAAAGGCCCAAGTTGGAACTTTCAGAGATGAAAACTACAATGTGTTTCATGAAAAGTGAACTGGATAGAATTAGATATTGACAGATTAGATATCACAAATGAACACATTAATGAACTTGAAGAAAAAGCAAAGAAATCTATCCAAACTGAACCACAGAAAGGATAAAGAATTTTGAAAATTTGAAAAAGTATCAGTGAACTGTGAAGTAATTAAAGTCTTTTTTGAAGATAAGAAGAGCACAAAAATCTTTCAATAAATAATGGCTACTTTTATCCCAAAATTTGATGAAAAATATAAATGTACAGGCCCAAAATACTCAAAAATGTCAAACATGAAAATTATGAAGACAACTGCACTAAGGCAAATCATAATCAAATTGCCCAGAATTACTATAAAGAGAGAAACTTAAAAGCAGCAAGAGAATAAAAAAGAAAAAAAAAAAGACTTGATGGGGACATAGAAACAAAAATAAGGAGGTCAGCAGTGTTTATTTCAAGAATAATTGAAGAAGGTAGTGGAGCAACATATTTAAAATACTGAGGAAACACAAACAAATGGAACAACCCAGAATTTATACCCAGGCAAAATATCTTTCATAAATAAAGGTAATATAAAATACATCTGGACATATAAAAATTAAAATAATTTATCATGCACAGGCCTACAGTATGTGAAATATTGAAATATTGAAAGAAAAATGATACCAAATTGAAATATCTGTAGATACAAAGTAAAGAACACTGAATATGGATAGATATGGGTACAGATATAACTAAGATATTTTTCTTATATAATTTTCTTCAAAAGATATCTGACTGTTGAAAAACAATAACAATGAAGTGTGGAATTTATAACGTGCATATGTAAAAGGTATGACAATAGCATAAAACTAGAAGTAAAAATATTGAGTATATTATTATAAAGTACTTACCTACATGAAGTAATATATCACTTTAAGGTAGACTGCTAAGTTAAATATATATATAATATCAACCTAAAATAATAAAATACAAATAAGGAAACAAATAAATGCATCAAAGCTAATAAACCAATACTGGGTGTAAAATTGAATCTTAGAAATTTCTTTAAAAAAACACAAAAACCTCAGGAAAAAAACAAAAAAAAATAAAGAACTCACAGAAGACGTGGAAAACATGATCTAAACACCCCCATTAAAAGGCGGAGATAGATTGGATAAAAGAGCAATAATTAACTCTTAAGATATGTTTGACGAGAATAAGTAAGGAAATGAAAAGATGATGAAAATCATACTTATTATGGAAATACAAGTAAACCACAATAAGTTTCTACTCCACACTTACCTGAATATCTAAAATTTTAGAAGTTGACCATATCATGTGTTGGTAACAATGTGGAGGAACCAGAAAACTCACACAGTTCTGATGGGTATTTAAAATGGTACAATCACTTTGGGAAACTGTCGACTTCTTTAAAAGTTAAGTGTTCCCCCAACCTAAGTGTGCACCATTCCACTACTTGGCATTTCCCCAGAAGAAATGAAAACTATGTCAATAGAAAGACATGTACATGAATAAGGATAACTGCATTATTTGTAAGAGTTAAAATCTAGAAACATCCCAATATACACTGAGGAAGGGATAAGCAAACTGCAGTAAATTCACATTGAGAAATATTACTCAGCAATAAAAAGGTTTGAACTAATATTTTATTGAGAATTTTGCATCTAAATTAATGAAAGATACTGATCTGTAGTTTTCTTTCTTTCTTTCTTTCTTTCTTTCTTTCTTTCTTCTTCCTTCCTTCCTTCCTTCCTTCCTTCCTTCCTTCCTTCCTTCCTTCCTTCCTTCCTTCCTTCCTTCCTTCCTTCCTTCCTTCCTTCCTTCCTTTCTTTCTTTCTTTCTTTCTTTCTTTCTTTCTGTCTTTGTCTGGTTTTGGTACTGGGGTAATATAGCCTCATAAAATGATTTGGAAAGTGTTCTATCCTCCTCTATCTTTCAGGAGACATTGTATAAAGTTGGTGTTAATTGTCCTTAAAGTATTTGGTAGATTTCTCCACCGAAACCATTTGGGATTGGAGATTTTTATTTTATTTTATGTGAGAACATTTTACTTCCAAATTTGATTTTTTAAAATGATTTTAGGAATATTTAGAATATATATTTTCTCTTGGTTGAGTGTGGTTGGTTGGATGGTTGTTTGTGGCCTTTGAGGAATTGATACACTTCTTACAAGCTTTCAAATTTATGAGATGGCATAACAAGCACACAGTGATGTTCAGCATCATTAGCCTTATGGAAATGCACAACACAACCATGACAGAATATCACCACACACCTATCAGAATGACCAAATATAAAATACCTATAGCACTAAATGATGGTGAGGAGGCAGGAAAATTGGATTATTTGACACAACCACAAAAGGATAAAAGTTATTTTTACAAAGAGAGAAAATGCATATTCCAGGCAGAGACAACATCGTATGTAAGGACCTGAAATATGAGAGGGCATAGCATGTTTGAGACATGGAGAAAAAGCATGAAAGACTGATGTAGAAAAAAACAAGTTGTCTGAGATGACGCCAGAATGATAATAGGTAAAGCCAAAATAGCCATGCACTCTTTGGGGACTTAAAGAATAAAAAGGAAGTGATAGAGGATTTCAATCAGAAAAATTATAAACATAGATTTGTATATTATTATACATTTGTTATATATTACTGTTTAGGTGTTAACAGATTATTGTATATTATATATATGTTATATAATGAATATTATTGTATAGTTGTTATTGAGTATATAGATAATATGTTACTTAACATGTTTATTTTGGCTACTATGTTAAAAAGGAATCATAAGTGATCAAGAAAGGATAAAAGGTAACAGTAAGAGCATGGTGAAGTAGTCCAAGTGAAAAATGATGGTAGTTAATCTTAGGATGATGGTAGTTTGGGAATGGAAATCATTTAAGAGATAATGAGTATATTGGATTAAAAAATAATCATAATTGCATTAATAGAAATGGAGGGAAAGGTGGGAGTTTAGGAGGATCCTTGTGGGTTAAAGAGATTGGAGGCAGAGGAGAAAGAGCAGGGTTAATGGACAAGATATGAAGTTTGGCTGGACAGTAGGTTCAGTTTTGGACACATCAGCAAGAGCTGACACTTTTAAGCAGAGATGCCAAGTTGGTAATTGGACATATACATCTGGACTTTAGAAAATTGTTTAGGGAAATGCCTTAAGGAAATTCAAGATTAATGACTGATTAGAAGAAAAGGGGTGTGCTATCGTTATTTAGCAACAATGGACTTTCTAGCTGTTTTCATTTTTTGCTATTAAAATCATACATAAATTATATTTTGCATACATTATTTTGCAGGTGTGCAGGTATATCTGCTAGCTAAATTCCCAGAAGTGGGACTGCTGACCAAATGAATAAATGCTTGTGTAATTTTGTTAGATATTGCAAAATTGCCCTCCTTATGGAGTTGTACCATTTTGAACTTTCAGCAGCAATGTGTGAGAAAAACTGCTTCCCCATAGACTCACCAAAGGAGTATTTTGTCAATTTGTTGGATCTTTACCAATGTTGTAGATGAAAGATGACATCTCAGTGTAGCTGGATTTTTCATTTACCTCATCACGAGTTAGGTCCAGCATCTTCACGTATGTTTGTGTCGTTTCTAAATCTTATTGTGTGAAATGTTTGTTCATGAACTTTGCCCATATGTCTGTTACATTGTGGCCAGGTCTGAAAATATAAAAGTGGCTTTGGAACTGGGTAATAGGTAGAGGCTGGAAGAGTTTCAAAGTACGTCTAAGAAAAAGCCTAGATTGCATTAAAGAGATTGTTGGTAGGCATATAACTACCATTAAATATTGGTAGGAAAAGGTGAATCTGATGAGGTCTCAGATGGAAATGAGGAGCATGTTACTGGGAACCAGAGGGTAGGTTATCCTGTTATAAAGTGGCAAATGGCTTGGCTGAATTGTGTTCAAGTATTTTGTGATGATACAGCCTTGTGAGTGATGAACTAAGATACTTAGTAAAAGAGATTGCTAGCCTTGTGAGTGATGAACTAAGATACTTAGTAAAAGAGATTGAAAGTGTTAACGACTAGTTTCTTCTTGCTTCTTGCAGTAAAATGTGAGAGGATTGAGATAAATTGAAGGAACTGCTAAGCAAAAAAGAAGCCAGGCTTGAAAATTTGGAAAATTCTCAGCCTATCTATATTACAAAAATTGAGGAAGTGTGTTCTGGAGAGATCGCCAAGGGTGTGGCTGGAAAATAATTGATTAAGAGGTTATATAGTTGTGTCTCATGGATGAATCAGCCATCTCAACAGAAGCAAGAAATAGAGATGGGGCTATACATGCAGAAACACTGCCAGCTTGGACTAAAGGGGACAGAGACAAGATAAAATAAAGGAAGGCTGTTGTACCCCTGGAATTCTACAAGATGGATCATTAGAGCTGTCCAGCTGCAAACATCTGTCATCCTTTAAGAAAAGGGAAGAATGATTCTGAAGGCCATTCAGAGATGAGCAGGGCTACCACTGCCACTACAGGCCCAGGGCACAGGGCTGTCTCCTCCTTAGTTCCCGAGGATGAGACCATCTCCTTGGTTACAACAGGCCAGGCTGGGGGTGGGGGGTGGGGAATTATGGGGTGGAGGGATGCAGGGCTGCCTTCTCCATGGGCCCAGGGGACAAAGCATGGAGACAAAGAGGATTATTCTTGAGCCTTAAAGTCTAAGATCTTATGAAAATTGTCTTGCTATGTTTTGGATTTGCTTGGGACTCACCGTTCCTTTCTTCCATCCAATTTCTCTCTTTTAATATGGGAAAGTCTTTCCTATGCCTTTCCAAGCATTGTATTTTTCAAGCATATAACTTGTCTTGTTTCACAGGCTCAGAGCGGGAGAGGAATTTTGCCTCAGGCTGAAACATACCTCACATCTCACCTATACCTGATTTAGATAATATTTAGATGAAACATAGGCCTTGATAATTCCAGAGTTGATGCTGGAATAGATTAAGACTTTTGGAGCTGTTAGAATGGAGGTGAATATATTTTGTATGTAAGAAGAACATGAATTATGGGGGCCAGAAAGCAGAGCGTTAAGAACTAAATTGTGTCTCCCCCAAATTGATATATTGCAGTCCTAATTCCCAGTATACCTCAAAACATGACTGTGTTTAGAGATAAATCCTTGCAAGTGGTTACTAAGGTTCATTGAGGTCAAATGAGTGGCCCTAGTCCACTATGACTGATGTTCTTTATAAGTGGCGAGAGGGAAAATAGGGATGCTTGTGTGGAGAGAAAGGGCCACACGAGGATACAGTGAGAAGCAGCCATATGAAAGCCAAGGAGAGAGGTCTCTGGAGAAACCAAACTTGCTAGCACCTTGTTCTTGGCCTTCCAGCCTCCAAAAATGTGAGGAAATTCTGTTGTAGTTTGTGGTATTTTGTTATGGCCGCCCTAGCAAACTAACCGAGCCAAATATTCTCTCAAACTTACTGTCCAATGCAGCTTAGGTCAAAGGACATACATCAAAATTCGCTCTATTCTGGGGACAGGGCTGACCTCTTCAATGTCAACAAATTAGCAGCGTTCAAGTACAGAGGGTGTAACAGGTCCTCACTTAACTTCATCAGTGGGTTCTTGGAAAACAACTTTAAGTGGCACAAAATAAACCAATTGTACCATCGGCTAATTGATATAAAAAAGAGTTAAGTTCCTATAGCCTGTTTCTGGTCACAAAAACATCACCAAACTTCTAAACAAAGACCCCAAATACTTCTAATATTAAACACTGAAATAAATGTGAGCTGTACATATATTTAAGAAAGATTAAAAAAAAAAGTAAGATATCTCTTTTCCAACCCACTTATTCCAGTTCAGGGTCTCGGGTGGCTGGAGCCTCTCCTGACAGTTCAGGGCACAAAGTGGGACCCCCACTCACTCTGGACAGGACATGCATCCAATGCAGGGTGCACCCAAACCCACACCCATACTCCGATTGGGACAATGTAGACATGTCAGTGATGTAATGTGTACATCTTAGGGATGTGGGAGGAAACCAGAATCCTTGGAGAAAACCCACTCAAACATGGGGTAAATCTGCAGACTCCATACAGGTAGTGGCCCCAGACAGTAATCTCTCTTTTTTTCCCCCTCAGCAACATTATGACACAATGATGTTGCACTGAATGATGTTATTTTAGGACTTGCTGTATAATACTGTGAACAAAGGAGTAACTTAATTTCTGATAAAGCAAACAACAGACGCTGATCTACTGCTGCCAAACACATTCAAGAAATATGGCATGTAGCTGAGTTGGAAATCTTAGATACTACTTCTCACTGGCAATTATGTGGGAACTAACAGTGCAACTCTCCTTTAGAGTAAAAACTGGGAATTAATTTGGGACGCACGGTAAGTGAGTCTACAAAAGATTAACCTTCCTTGGTCAATGTGCACCAGCGTTCTGGTTTATGGGGTCCGTTGCACATTATAATTCGAATTGTACTGCTCTTACTCTTTTTGAAGGCACAGTGCATTTCTGTGTTTTTTATGGAAGACATAATAAAGCTTGTAAAGAATGAGGAACACAAAGCTGTCACGAGATATCGATCCACAGTCAGTTCTCTATTGGTGACAGTAAATTAAATTTCAGCTCTCCTCATTTTAAGTCGGGGAAAGAGAATAATAAATAACATCCACCCCTCTTCTCAACATAGTTTTAGCTTTACATCAAAATAAATCCAACGATAACGTAAGCTGTTTTTAATACCACACCATGGGCATTTTTATAGAATTTCAAATATAGCTTTTAACTACCATTCTTCTTTTGTTATCTTGCCAAACACACCATCAACACTTTAGGAAGAGAACTACTAGAGCATTTAGCATTTTCATACCTTTCTCCTTTTCAATTCAGTTTTGTAAATAGTGCTGTATCTAAGCCCTGAGAGCAGCATGCAGTGTGTTACGTTTAACTCTTCCGTTTCAGTTACTGCATACAGAAGATTACCAAAATAATAACTAAATCTGTATGTAAGCATGTGTGAGTGTGTGAGTCGGGTCCAGTAGAAAATTGGGGAAGAAAAAAAAAATCTAAGATTCTTATCTTCCACTCTGCCTGGCATGCCCCCTACCCCACCACACATGCACAGAGTATTGTATGCCTATTTTTAAAAGCACCACAAAGTAAAATATAAAAGAGATCGTTGAATTTTCATCCTTTCCTAAAAAAATGTGCAAATTTCAATTTATGGGTCAACATGCGAGTTCTAAAATCTAATGACTGGATGGAGAATTAGGGAACAATTTTCTTCAGGTTCAGGTCCTCCTCCTCTGATTGCTGCTGCTGAGTACTCTTTGCTGGCTCATACTCCTCAAACTGAGCCTTCTGTGTTGGATTTCCAAAAGTGTTTGTTTTTGGCATTTGCCCCCCTTTATATATATATTTTTTTATCAAAATAGAAATGTATTTATGGCTTGAAATACCATCTGTATGCAAACACTTCCAAAATCTGTGTGTTTATTCTAGATTTCTCTTCTAGGTTCTATGTTAGACACCTAGATGTGCCTGCCTATTTGATAGCTCAGCTTGGATGTCTCTAGGAAAAGCACTTTAAAATCTTAATTACTTTTATCTACTTTTTTTTTTTAACTGTTTCCCCAAAAATAATACCTAGCTGGACAATCAGCTTTAATGTGTCTTTTGGAGCAAAAATTAATATAAGACCCAGTCTTATTTTGCTATAAGACCAGCTCTTATCTAACATAGTATAATGTAAGACTAGGTCTTATATTAATTTTTGCTCCAAAAGACACATTAAAGCTGATTGTCCAGCTAGGTCTTATTTTCAGGGAAACACAGTATATTCTTATTGTCCATCTAAATGAATATCATGACCATTCAATTCATAGTTCATGATAAAGACAGATGAGCATTGATGTCTCCTTTTCATTCCCCATGCACCCTCAATAAATCACAATACCCTACTTGATCTCTAAAGAGATTACTAATCTCACTTTTCTCATTTCTGCTGTTGTCCGACATCATCTTTCCAAATTATTATCATGGTATCTTCCTCATTGGTCTTTCTGATTGTATTCTGGCTCTCCTGAAGTCTCTTCACACTACAGCAACCAAATTCATCTTTTAAGCTGAAAACTTCTTAACCCGATATTCCGAAAACAATGCCTACACGGGTCTGGTCCCTGACTAACGCTCCAGCCAGCTTCCCCTCTTGTTTTTCTTTCCGTCTATCATAGTCATTAGTCCTGTTTATCAACTATGTTGTTTTCCTTCTGAGCTCACATGAGGATCATACTTCCTTGTCTCCATGAAGTTAGACACGGATACATGACTTTCTTTGGACTATGAAATATGGTCATTGGTGATACTTGTTACTTTCAGGCAGCATTCTTTAAAAATCAACATAGAATATATCTTTCTCTTATCACTCATGATCTAGACAATGGAGGCTAAAAGAAGATAAGAGTGTGCAAAATAAATGTTCATCATTTTCCTGAGATTCAAGGATTGTTATCTTGTTTCTCTATTCTCTAATATGGCCAATTCTATTTTCAAAGAATATACCAAACTCCTTTATATTTATGGACAATCACATATGTTTTCCGTCTATCAGACATGCTTTCCCCACGTCCTTCCTAACCATTTAACTTCACTTTGTTAGGTCTGATTTATCATCTCCACCTTCTTACTGCCCTGTACGTGTAAGTAATTAACATCATTCCAAGTATATAGTTGTTTGTAAACTATAAATATCAATTATATATTTATTAAAAAAAATATCTACATGGTAAGCTCCATGAGGCCAAGGCCCAAACCTGTCTTATTCACAAGAATGACTACATGAATACAATTATTTTCCTGTCTACAGTGAGAAGCAGTTTGAGGTTAATCAGACCTGGTTTTAATTTGGGCTCTGCTATTCAGTAGTGTATAGCATTTGAAAAATTAGTGAATTTCTTTGTCTTCCAAGTTCCCCATCCATAAGTGAGGTAGTATTTATCTCTAGAATCTGTTGAGATACATAAGTTCAAGTGCTTAAAATGTTCATCATGACGCTTGGCATAAATTAGATGCACAAGAATGGCAGTTCTTTTTCTTCCCAGGCTGACCAGGTGATCTGTCAATGCCCATGGTATCAGAGCCATGGAGACCTTCAATGGCCCACATAAAAAGGGAGTGCTGTTTTTCTGTACCAGGGTAATGTTTCAGAAATATTATCAATTTTCCTTCCTTTCATTAATTACCTGTTTTATTTCTATCAAAGTATTTTTATCAAATTATAATATTTTATGTCATAAGTGATTTGCTGACCAAATTTCAAATCTCAGCACATGTCTCCATAGATGACTGACTTCTAGGAATAAATAGTTTCATATTGATAGCTGTGGGATACTGCAGTGTGTCTTACTAGCTAGGCCGACTGTAGATCACTCCGTGGGAGGTTTTGCTCCAGTTTCATAATCATTAAGGAAGTGGGTTCAACCCTCAGAGTGATAGTCACATTCTATGCATTCCTCCTGGCTTATTCTTGATTTTGGGATGATTTATTTATATGATGAGGCTTTGCCCACCGCGGGCACAGCGTTGTGCAAATTATTATCATTTTCAGCTATTGGGGTGACAGGGGCAGTTGGGATTTGGAGTATCTGATATTTGAATAACTTACTTAAATTAAAGTCAGAACAATGTAGATCGCATGACCGTGACCAAATTTTACACAAGCTCCTCTGAACCCTCTTTTCAATGAGGCCACATCCTAGGACCTTGCATTCAAACCTGCCTAGGCCAGTTGAAGAATTCTACTGTCCGAAAAAGTTGAGAACCATGTGATTTCACTGATATGTGAGCTATAAAACTGAAAGCAGCAAAGGAACAAGAAAAGCAAAGAAACAAAAACTCATAGACACAGACAATAGTTTAGTGGTTACCAGAGGGTAAGGGGCCAGGGGAGATGGAAGAAGAGGGTAAACGGGTTCAAGGATATGGTGATGGAAGGAGAACTGACTCTGGGTGGTGAACACACAATGTGAGATATAGGTGATGTATTATGGAATTGTACACTTTAAACCTATGTAACTTTACTAACAGTTGTCACCTCAATAAACTTTAAGTAAAAACAAAAACAAACAAACAAAAACAACAAAAAACAAACAAACAAAAAACCCAGAAGAATTCTACTGTCGTTGTCCATTTGGGCTGCTAAAACAAAGTACCATAAGCTGGATGGCTTGTAAACAACACACATTTTTTTCTCACAGTTTTAGAGGCTGGGAAGTACAAGATCAAGGCACCAGTAAATCTGGTGTCTGTTGAGAGCCCCTTTCCTTGTTCACTAATGGCCATTTCAATGCCATGTCCTTATACGGTGGAAGAACGGAAGTAGGGAGAGAAGATAATAGAGAATTCCATAGTGACAACTCTTATAGTCAGAAACTTGTCAAATCTTCAAATTTCTGAGTATAAGATCATCATTTTGCTTTACAGCATCAGCTATGAACCCAACAGCTTTCTTTTGTATGAATGATTTTTTTTCACTCTTGACTAGTTTGTCCTTATAAAATGGCTATTATATAAAAATTGTCACAATTGAAAATGCTTCTATAGCTATTTTGTTCCACAAATTTTTATATTTGGGAATACATTTTGAATATTTTAAGACTTAAAGTTTATGCCCTGCTGCTGAATGAGCAGAGTTAGAAAATCTAATACATAGACCCTGGATATTTTATGTCTGTGACATGTAATGCTAATATGCCTGGACTATTAAGAAACTGTTTTAATAATAAAGGAACTTTAAGCCAGTTGTTAGTAGCACTGAAATATAGAAGGAAGTTTTGGAACTATGAGACAAAGATTGACCCCCATGTATTATTTTTTAATTAATTATATAAATAAAAATCTCAATTCAAAAGTGGCATCTGTGACTTTCTAGTAGTAAAAAAGACCTTTCATTCATTAGATGAGAAATTTTAATGCTTAGCTCTTAGTTGAAATATTTGATTGGCCGGACAGCATTCTGGGAATTTGAAATTGAGTGTATTTAAATGATAAGTTCATTTTTTCAAGTTTTTCACAAATCTGAAGGTTACCCCAGCAAACAGAATTCTGTTACAGTGAAATACAAAGCAACATAAGGATAGTGAATTCAAGAACAGACATTTAAATAATATGGCATCTTTATCAATGGAGCATTTCAGTTATTCATTTATCAGGTAAATTCCCCTTAATTCTTTTGTCAGTCCTAACAAATTAGAATTTATACCCATGGAACCCCTCAGAGCGCTATATCAGCATTTCTATTTTTCAAAAAGTGCTATGTAAGCACATCTCCTATTGTTTCATGATGTTTGTTTTTTAGACAAAATGAACTTCACAACAAAAATGTTTACATTTGAAGTACCTCAGAATCAAACGGCAATTCTTTTTGTTTTGTAGCTTGTTGGTTAAAAAAAAAAAAAAAAAAAAAAAAAAGGAAGAAGGAGAAGAATCCCCAATACAACTGAGTTGCAATGACTCCTGATCACCAACTACAAACTAAATTGAGCCTAATTAATACTAACACAATTTCCATCGGGTTAGTGTTATAAAAATCATTAAATGAGTTGCAGCAAACACTTATCTTTTATAAAACACAAGTATGCTTTTGTAGAATTGAAAGAGATTGTTGTGAGGAAGAACTAATCCTCCAAATGAAGTAAGTAAAGCAGTCTACATGTAAAATATCTGGATCAGAAAAGAGTATTTGGAAAAAAGTGGGAATATGAGGCAAAATATTACTAAACTTTTGCTGGTGTAACAGCAAAGCTGTGCAGACATTAGAGTAGCCTTATTATTTCAAGAACATTGAAAAGAAATCTTTAAAGGTGTAATTAATTTGGGAAATAAAAGACACTAATTTCAGGTCACCAAAATTCAATATACTCTCTTATGGTTAAAAAAATGAAAATATACTTGATTTAGGTTATATTCAAGCTATTCCTTTTTTTATTTTTTAAAGGAAGTATGCACCCATAGATTGTTTTTTAACAATAAACATTTTCTTGAAAACTTAATTGTTTAAACAAGAAAAAATATTTGAGTTTTATTTAATAAAGCACTAACTTTTTATTGTAAAAATTTTAAATGTGTGTTATAAAAGCAAAATCAATCGTAAGTTGATTGTCAATGAAGATGAAGCCAAATACAGGACGATACTTACTCTAATATAAACTGACCTGTTTTAACCAATTACAAATAAAAATTCATTGCATATAAAATATCTGTAGTTTTTATT
Source organism: Rhinolophus ferrumequinum (assembly GCF_004115265.2). Classification (NCBI taxonomy): domain Eukaryota; kingdom Metazoa; phylum Chordata; class Mammalia; order Chiroptera; family Rhinolophidae; genus Rhinolophus; species Rhinolophus ferrumequinum. Next base: position 37,035,047 of record NC_046301.1, read on the forward strand.
TTTGTGTAAATAATGCTTAGTAGTTTTGTATTCTTTCAATAAGTATTTATTGAGTCCTGTCCATGCAAACTATTTCATAAGGGAATAAAAAGTAAAACAGAAAATCTATTTGTCAAGGAACTAACAATAATTGAACAAACATCCATATTTAACCTTTATACTGATTTTCCTTTAATTTTATATTTGTTTGTGATTTTATAAATATTGTTTCACCTTTAGGTTATTGACTGTTTAATTTATAATTATAAATATAAGGCATACTTCTGCTTTCAGCCACGACTGGGTAACTTGTACAATAATTAACTTGTTGCATAAACTACTAGAAAACTGAATAAAATACATGAAGCAACTGTTTACAGACTTTTGACAACTGTTGGGCATAACTGTGACCCCTGAGAGAAGGGAAACAAATGGATGAGCTCTACAATCGCCCTCACTTTCTGTCTCCAGGCACATTCTTCTGTGCTCCAGTGGGAGAGAAAACCATAACAGCATGACAGTTTTGAGATCTGCAAAGCCAGAGATCACAGTTTAAGAAAGCTGAGGCAGAAGAATTAACCAGATAGAGAAAAAAAGAGCTATTCAATGAAAGAAAAGAAACAATTTCTGTAGGAAGGGATATTAAGCTTTGCAAACATTGGATGAAAATCCATGAGGCTGAGCAAAGAACAAATACCAGGGGACTGTCACTGGATAATTCCTAGAACTCATTCAGTGTGGGGAACCCTTTGAGATCCAACAAATGAGATTCCATATAGTTTCCCTTTGGTAGCAGGGCTAAGATATCCTTAGCATAGATTTTTCTCTTGACTCATTCTAACAACTTTAAAAGGAAGCCTCAGAATGAAATCTACTTTCCAAGTAACCTAATAGTAAGAAAAAATTTCTACAGTCTTTAATGTAAGCAAAATATCAAGTTGCTCAAGATTGTAGTACCCCAAATATTCAGTATCCAATCAAATATTACCAGACAATCAAAGCCAGAAAATGTGACTGTAACCAGGCAAAAATTAAAATCAGGCAATAGAAAGAAATTCAGCAATGACCAAAATGATGGAATTAGAAGACAAGAACTTTAAAACAGTTCTGTAAATATAGATGTAAAGAAAAACATAAACATTGGGAGAAAAGTAAAACATATAAAATAAAGAAATGAAATTTTAAGAGCTGAAAAATATAGGAGCTGACATGAAATTCACTGAGTTGGCTTAATTATAGATTAGTCATTGATAAATGAAGTTGAAGACATAGCAATAGAAATTACCCAAATTGAATCACATAGAGAAAAAAAATGCCCAAAATAAATAAGTAAATAAATAGAGCTATAGTGATCTGTGGAACAAAATCAAGCAATCTTATATATGTGTGATTACAGTTTCAAAAACAGAGGAAAAAGAGAAGGCCGCAGGAAAATATTTGAAGAAAGAATGGTCTTTTTTTAATTATTTTTTTTAAAATTTGAAGAAAACTATAAAGCCAAAGCTCGAAGAAGCTTAATAGAATCCAAGCAGGACCAACACAAAGAGAACTACCTCAAGGCACACTGTAATTAGATTGATGAAAGTCACTTATAAAGAGAAAAATCTTAAAGGTAACCATAGAAAATATGCATTAATATAAGGGAACAACAAAAACAAAACAATAACCAAATATTTCCAGTTGGAAACAATACAAGCCAGAATACAAAGGAGTAATATTTTATAACGCTGGTAGGAAAAACAAAAACTATGAAGTTAGAATTACATATCCATCAAACATATCATTGAAAACTGAACATGGAGATTTTTTTCAGTCAAACAAAAGACCCAAAATTTTTAGTCCAGCAGACCGGCATTATAAAAATTGTTAGAGGAAATTTTTCTGGCAGACAATTTGAATAGTCTTAAATCAACTTAAAGAGTCCATTCATAATTAAAAATCATCCAACAAAGAAATCTTCAGGTTCAGATGGCTTCAACAGCAAATTCTATCAAATATTCAAATAAAAATTAATATTAATTCCACACAATCTCATTTAGAAACATGGAAGAGGGAACAACTCACAATTCATTTATAAGGCCAGGATGTCACTTATACTAAAATTATATAAGTATATTACACGAGAAGAAAATGCAGGCTAATGTCCTCATGAACATAGATGAAAAGAAATGCTTAATAAAATGTTGGCAAATTGAATCCAACAGTTTATTAAAAAGATAATACATTATTTAAAAAATGGGTTTTATTCCAGAAATGCTAGGCTGACAACATTCAAAAATCAAACAATGTACTTCAGCATATTAACAAATGACAAAAACCATATCACCATCTCAATAGTTGCAGAAATTGCATTCAATTAAGTTTAAAACACACTCAAGTTTAAGGAATGGAGTGCCACTTCTTCAACCTGATAAAAGACATTTAATAAAAACCTAGTATTCTCATATTTAATGGTAAAAGACTAAAAAGTCCTCCCTAAAATTGGAAAAAGACAATGGTATCTGATCTCTTTACTGCATTTTGATTTTCATAGAGGCTGTAGCTAGAAAAATAAGGCTAGGAAGAAAAATAAGAGGGATACACTTTGGAAATGAAAATATACTCTTATTCACACATGATAGATGATATATGATGATTCAATAAGCACAAAAAGATGCCTGACATTTTTATTCTTCAAGGAAAATAAAAAGATAGCGCTGTATACTACCAAAAAGGCTCTAATTAAAAAGAATGATAACACTAAATATTTGCGAAGATTCAGAACGACTGATAGGAATTAAAAATACTACATTATTTTTGGAAATCTGGAAGTTTCTTATAAATACAAGCATTCACTTATAATACAGCCAAGCAATTGCATTTCTAGATATTTATCAAAAACAAAACAAAACACAACAAAGTAGATGTGCATATAGTGTTCCTGATGTGATGATTTAGACCTGCTACTCTGTTCATACAAAGCAGCAACTGTTCAACGAGCAGTCAGTTTCACCTCTTTCTAGAGATTTATAAGAGAAATTGTTGGACAGGTAAATTGAGTTAATTGATGGATTTACATTTTGATAAGAAGTCCGAAAAGATTCCAATAAAACTAAAGAACCGAAAAATAGGGAAGTTAATATTTGACATTGTTGATTTATGATAATGCCTGAATATTGATCCCATAAAATAAGTTATGGGTGACAATGCAAATAACCAAAAAGGAACTACATTATATTTACAATTCAAAAGCATATTTAGAAATAAGTTAGACTACAGTTGAAGTAAAAGTCTGAAACAAAATATAAAAATAAAAGCATACCTTATTTTTTAACTTTCCCTATGAATTTAGTAAGAATCACAAATGTCATTTCATACAGTTCTATCTAATGCAGAAATGCTGATCTAAAGAAGAGAATTGTGTCGTCATGCACTTAAACAATATAATAGAAATATTGATGTGCAGTAAGAGAGCTAAAGTATAAGTGATGTTTTATCATGGAGGGGAATGTCTTGTCCGAGATGAGACTCCCCATATGATGTGGATTTGAATTCTGCCCTCAAGAACGAGAAGTATGATGCAGTCTGTCTTGAATAACATTTTTAAAAATCAGGAAATATAATCCTACAGACTCCAGTGATCATCTAATACTTTCATATTACTGGTGGATAATAATATATAAAGATCAATAATATGTTTTACAAATATGTGTATTTGTAAACCTTAATTCAATCTTTGTCATTCTAAGTGCAAACAATTTTATGTAATTATTAAACTCATAACAGATTGCTTAAAATAGTGACTTATCTTTATTGGAATCTACTTGTACAAGAATCTAGCTGACGCTCAGCACATAGTTGGAACTTATTAAAATATGTTAAATAAATGACACCATGTTTAAATCATTAGGAAAGTGTTCAGTAACTGACTTGAAAATTAAAGCTAGGGACTAATTCAAAATTCAATTAAAGAAGATTCATGAGTTTTGTCTAATGGGTATGTTGATTATGAAGCAGCTCTATATAGTGAGCCAAACCTATCCAATATCCTAATTCTACAGTCGGCCTCATGTTTAATTGTTTACATGCACAGACAGTCCAGTTCTATATTTATCACAAGCAAGGTGAAGCTGACTTTTCTCTGATGGATCAGAAAACAGGGATGTTTACTTATCAAAATTAAATTGACAGGAATAAAATTTGACCTGGGGAGAGTCATATATTTCCCTTGGACAGCAGTATTCTGAACTATAAAATGATAGAAATTTTGTTTCATTTCATCAAGGTTTCGTTGTTTTTTTTTTTTTTTAATGAACAGTTACTATATTTTCCTTAATGCCATTAGTTCAGTTACTTTCATTCTGTTAATATATGAAACTAAAATCTTTCTTTGTGAAAAAGGGCTCCATGAAAGAATTCACCATTTCCTTAAAGATTTTTGGGCCTTCCCTTTGTGCCTCTTTCATATTGAGTTTTCTTTTTTCCTTATCTGAGGAAACACTTGTTTTGGCTAATTGATTACTCTAGAATTTGAAGACAAAGCCAAAAACTAATAAAATCTTCTGTCCTTAACACAATCTGTCATCAGTTTCCATACTCTTTAGAAAACACAGTATTGTTTACCACTTCCATATCACATAATTAACATTCTTTCTTTTATGTATCTTAAATATATCCTACAAATTGCAATTCATTTTATGGTTTATAATTTCTGAGTTTATGTCAATTAAATTATATGATTCTGTTAATACTTCTTTTCATTGGATTAATTTTTATTTTTTTACATTGCTTAATTTGTATTTATGTATCTATGTTCTGTATAATTTAGGTTCAGATGAACTTGACACTTACATGATTTAGGTCAGTGGCCTTTCAACAATTCTAAAGAGATATCTGCTATTTCTATTTAAGTTTATTTTTCTTTTAGAAGCTTTATTTTCTCTTTTGTGTTTAAACACTATTGGCAGTTTTCGAGATTTATTTTTCTGAAATTCAATTTATTTGCATTTCAACAACCTCATTGGTACATTGTAGGCTGATACTCAGTTGATTTGTCTCACTTGGCAAATGAAGTGAAGATTATAGAATTATATCATTATTATTATTATTATTATTATTATTATTATTATTATTATTTTCCCTAAATTCATAAATAACAACAAAGAGGAAGAAGTATTTGCTTGCCTTCTATCCATCTTGATGGCACTAAGCTTATTTCTCAATCGTGGAGCACAAGGCAGCCAGGGCTGGTTCTCAGTAGAACTGATAAAAGCTTTTAATCTTTCCCTCTGCATCCAGGGCTTCTGGAATTTATCTGTTAATACTGAGACTAGTTGAGTGCAAAAGGAGTAATGGGAATTTAAATATAGGACAGATGTGAGCAGCCATTGGTGATTGAGAAGTCTTGAGGAGAAGTTTCTGACTCTTCTATACAAAAGCTAATTCAGCCAATGACCGGATAAAAATGTATAATTCATCTTTGTTCAGGCAGATGAGAGAACTCAGCTGAAGAAATAAACCTGAATTTAACTATTTTAAGTTGTGTCTAAATCATCTTAAGAACAAGACTTTACATGTAGACCTGGCCTGAAGAGTTAAATGTTCACATATATGTTATCTTCGGAAAAATTTTGAAAGAAAGGTTTTTTGGCGGTTTTATTTATTTATTTATCTTTTTTGGACTAACTTAAAATCCAACTCTAAAAATAGTTATTGGAAAGGAGAGAATGATGGAATTTGTTTCAGAGAGAAGAACTAAAGTATTGAAAATTTTAAATAGTCACAAGAAAATACCAGTTTAACAATAATGGTATTAAATGCTTCCTTCTAGTTCCATTATGAATGATAGTTTACCAAGGTTCTTCATAATCTGGATAGGTACAGATACTAATACTAATCCTTTATGTGGACCGGGGGGCGGGGCTGTGTGGTGCCTGTTTCCAAATCTGAACATCCTTGGGCAAAACAGAGATTCTGGGCAGTCAGATACCTGCGTCAGCCTCACCTATTTCAGTCTGATTCAGCCTACATCACTTTTTGTTTGGCCTCTGTCCTCCAAGAGTAGATGATGACTTTCTGAATGTGTCCATCTAGGATCCTCTGTTTCCTTGACAATCCATGTCTTTGTTTATAATCATGTATTGGTGTGATTGTTTCATATTTATCTCTCACACTAGAATATATGTTCTAAGGAAGGCAGGATTGCCTCAGTCTAATACTACACGGACAGAGACCTAGTAAACACTCAAAGATTTTTCCAATGAATGAGGTAGTGTGATGTGAGAAATATACCTCTGGCTAGTAAACTGTTATTTTTCTGGTTGGTTGGTGTTGTGTTAAGTCTCACCACAGCCATTTAGATGAAGCCAGACTACACATAATTGCAAGCTGAGCAAAAAATAGAGTATTTTAAAATAATTTAGTAGGAACATTCCTCGTTAGATGTTTGGAAGTTATTTTGTTTAATTACAATGCCACCATATTCTAAACTAAATTAAAAGTAATTTAAAAGTTATAACATATGTATACATAAATTAATACTATGATACACACACACACACACACACACACATACACAGAGGGTGCCAAAAAAATGTACACACATTTTAAGAAAGGAAAAAACTATTAAAATTATGCTGATGGTAACCACTTTGAGTGACTCTTGTCATCGCCGAAGTCAAACGTGACTTGTATTCAGCTTTTGTTATCAGTCTATATTAAGTATTACAGTTTTAATACAGTTTTTTTCTTTCTTCAAATGTGTATACATTTTTTTGGCTGTGTATGTGTGTGTGTAACAATTTCTCCGATTTGTAATTTTTTCTACTCTAACACAGCAGCTTTCCCATCAGCAGCACATTTTATTTTGAATCAGGAAACTATATGCTTTCCAGAAATATCTTATCAAACTAAAACAACTCCTTCTGCAGAAACAACTCTGTCCTAAAGTTTTAAAAGGGAAAATGAAATATATGTGTTGTCATAATTGTTATAAAATTATGTTAAATGTTGCCAGTGTAAAGCTCAATGCCGTTTGAAAAGAAATTAATAACAAGTAGAATGTAGGATAAAAAGCATTTTGAACACTGTATAACTGGTTAATAATTCATCAGGGCCAATATTTTCCATCTGATAGAAGCAGAAATGATCACTTTATAAGAAGACATAGATTCCTTTGATAAACTAACTTTCAAAGGTCAAGGATGTATCTAAAATAGTGTGGCATTATGGTGGAAGTTGGAGGGATTTTGGTGACTATAGAGGCTGGATCTTCCTGTGGATAAAAAGTGGAATTTGAAAGAGAAATATTTTGGGATGACAATGGATCAGGTGCTAAGAATTATACTTGAACTTTTGCATGTACTTTCTAATATTTTTTTTTTTCCACAGCAATCTACCAAGTAAAAGACAGTTGAATAATCATAGCCTTTAGGGTCCCAACTCTGCAAATTACTTTCTATATGACCACGAGGAAATCATTTGCAATACTTGATCCTCATTATTTTATATGTAAATGAAAATAATGATGCCTCTCTCACAGGATTGCTACGACAATATGTTGGGATAATTCAAGTCAAACATCTAGTGTGGTACATTCTGCATGGCAGATATTTTAAAAATTAGGGTATTCCCTCCTTTTACCCCACTGTAAGAATCTCTTCCACAAAATAATGATAAATTATATCCAGCCTTTGCTTCTATCCCTTCAAAGTTTGAATACTAATCCTTTATGTGGGCAGGGGGGTGGGGCTATGTGGTGCCTGTTTCCAAATCTGAACACATGTAATTATTAGAGTGTGCTTTCTTTTATTGAAATTAAATTTGCTTCTTATCATCTATCTCTTTTTGTAATTAAATTTATTGGGGTGACAATGGTTACTAAAATTACGTAGGTTTCAAGTGTATAATTCCATAATACAGCATCTATATATCACATTGTGTGCTCACTACCCAGAGTTGGTTCTCCTTCCATCACTATGGATTTGACACCCTTAACCCTTTTCTACTACACCCTTTCCCCTATAAACTATTTCTAAAGCAAGGGTAAAAGAACAGAAGAGAGGGAATATAGGAACGAACTGGGTGCTTGAAAATCTAGATACCTGTTAGTCTGGTAATAAAAAAATAAATAAATAATAAATAGAATATAGTTTTAATATAAAGAAAGGTTATTTTTATCACATAAAACATGTTTTATGTGATTAAAATAATACATCTATCATTAGATGTATCAAAATACATATCTTTAATTGATAAAATGAATTTAGCTTGTGTCCTTTTTATAGAAGAGTAGTTATATAGACTGAAAAATACATTGTTAAAAAGCATTTCCTCCAAAGATGAGAAAATATCATTTTAGGGCACTTAATCATTACTGTAAATCAAAAGAAGAGGACCCAATTGTAGTTTTGTGAATACATTTTCTTTTTAAAAGAACGTTTTTTTAAAAGAACCTCTCTGTTTATTTGTTTTGTTTTTGGCATTTTAAGTTTACAATAAAATTGAGAGGAAGATACAGAGATTTCCCATATATCCCCTCTCCTAACACATGCATAGTCTCCCCCATTATCAACCTCCCCTATCAGAGTGGTTCATTTGTTACAATTGATGAACACACCCTGACACATCATAATCAGTCAAAGTCCATGGTTTACCTTAGGGTTCAGTCCTGGTGTTGTACATTCTATGAATTTGGACAAATTTATAATGATATATATCTATCATTATAATATCATACAGAGTGTTTTCACTGCCTTGAAAATCTTCTGTGCTCTGTCTATTCATCCGTCATTATCTGCTGGCAATCAGTGATCTTTTGACTGTCTCCATAGCTTTGCCCGTTCCAGAATGTCATGTAGTTGGAATCATAGAGTACATAGCCTTTATAATCTTTGTTTACTTAGTAATATGCTTTTAAGATTCCCCCATGTCTTTTCATGGCTTGATAGCTCATTTCTTTTTAGCATTGAATGATATTCCATTGTCTGAATGTCCCAAGTTTGTTTATCCATTCACCTACTGAAGAATACTTTGGTTGTTTGGCAATTATGAATAAAGCTGTTATAAACATCCATGTGCAGGTTTTTTTGTGGACATAACTTTTCAACTCCTTTGGGAAAATACTAAGAAGTACAATTACTGGATAATATAGTAAGAGTGTGTTTAGTCTTATAAGAAATCATCAAACTGTCTTCCAAAGTGGCCGCAAAATTTTGCACCCCTACCAGCAATGAATGATAATTCTTGTTGCTCAACAGTCTTGTTAGCATTTAGTGTTATCAATGTTCTGGATTGTGGCCATTTTAACAGGTGTGTGGTGTATCTCATTGTTTTCTTAATTTGCATTTCCTTGACATATGAGACATATGATATGGAATATCTTTTCATACGTTTATTTGCCATCTGTATATCTTCTTTGGTGAGGTGTCATTAGGTATTTGGTCCCTCCTTTAATTTGGTTTCCTTTCTTATTGTTGAGTTTTAAGAGTTCTTTGTATATTTTGGATAACAATCCTTTATCAGATATGTCTTTTGCAAATATTTCCTCCCAATCTGTGGCTTGTCTTCTCATTCTCTTGATATTGTATTTCACACAGCTGAAGTTTTAAATATTAATAAAGTTCAGCTTGTCAATTACAGTAATTCTTATCTTTGTTCCTTTATAGGTAAGGCATTTTCCCCCGTCTGGCTTCTCTCAGGATTTTTTACTTTATCTTTGATTTTCTATAGTTTGTATATGATATGCCTAGGAATAGCTTTCTTTGGCATGCATCTTGCTTGGTGTTTTCTGAGCTTCCTGAACATAATTTGATGTCTGACATTAATATGGGAAAATTCTCAGTCGTTATTGTTTCAAATATTTCCTGTGTTCCTCTCTCTCTCTCTCTCTCTCTCTCTCTCTCTCTCTGTCTCTTTCTCTTTCCTTCTGGTATTCCAATTATGCCTGTGTTATACTTGTTATACTTTTGTAGTTGTCCCTCAGACCTTGGATATTCTTCTTCTTTTTTTTTTTCCAGTCTTTGTTCTCCTTGCTTTTCGCGGATTCTATTGATATCCCTTCTGGCTCAGTGATTCTTCTCTCATCTATGTCCTGTCTACTCATAAGCACATCAAAGGCATTGTTTATGTTAGTTATTATTATTTTTTTAATCTCTGGCATTTCTTTTTTTGATTGTTAGGATTTCCATCTCTCTTCTCACATTGTCCACCTATTCTTGCATGTTGTATAATTTACCCATTATAGCCCTTAACATGTGTGTGTGTATGTGTGTGCGCACGCGTGTGTGTGTGTGTGTGTGTTAATCCCCAGTCTGATCATTCTAACATTCCTGCCATGTCTGTTTCTGATCCTTGCTCTATATCTTCAAATTGTGTTTTTGGCCTTTTGGTATGCCTTATTGTTTTTTGTTCGATAGCTGGACACAATGTACTGGATGAAAGAAAGTGCTGTAAATAGGTCTTTAGCAATGTAGTGATGAGATGTGGGGTGAGGGAGGTATTCTTAGTTCTGTGATTAGGTCTCGGTTTTTTAGTGAATCTGTGCCTCTGTGCTGTGAATTTCACAAGTGTCATGCAGGGCGGCCTGCGGGGTCTCTGGTCCCGCTCCCCACATAAGAACGCAGGACATGGTGAGGCCAAAAAGGAACACCCACGGAGCCATAGGTAGGGGAGTCATACTACTATATTCTCGCTGGCGGCTGGGTTGGAGACACAGGAAGCAGGAGCCACACTGTTCGCAACCCTCACTGCGCCGCTTGCAGGCTCAGCCACCATCTGCTTGCTAGCCCCCATTTGCTGCTAGCGTAGCCACGGCAGTTATATTAGTGCCCGATGGCTCACTGGTTACAGCTGACGGCCAACTAGCCACACTTGATGGTCATCCAATCACAGTTGATGGCCATTTACTACCTGAGTCGGTACCTTTCCACGTGAGGCCGAGAGCCTGGAAACTGCACTCCTGGCTCTGTCCCCACAACAAGTGTTTTGAATTTTGTTTTCTCTCCCCTTATGTGGGACAGGATGACTAGATTAGACTGGACTTCCGTATTTTCCTTCTATCATGAGGAAGGCTAGAGCTGACTTGAGTTGGGTATTTCTCTTCTGGTCAATTAGGCTCTGCTGTAATACCCCAGCTGGTTAGGCTCCGGTTAACTAGTTTCCCCTGGGGGCAGGCCTTTCTAAGGAGAACAGAGAGCTCTGCAGTAGTTCATAATGGCTCCTTCCCTGCTCTCCCTGATGGAAGCAGGAGAGGTTTTTTCTGATATTTTCTGTGGAAATATTGAGCTCCTGGAGGTAAGTCTTACATTAACTCCCTCCTTCCCACCTTCAACTGGGTCCCTCTCAAGTGATTAACTCGGAGTTGTTTTCCCAGGGCCTCCAGCAATTCATCCACTCCCGTTCAGGCTCTCCTACCCTGCACTGTTTCCCTCCACTGCGTCCGTGATTCCCTGCTCTGCTCCGGTAAGCCGAGACTCCCCATGTTGGTCTCACCAACCTGGGGGGCAGCGTTTTACCTCTCTTATGGATCCAAGTAGTGTTTTAAGTTGGTTCAGCTTTTTTTACCTATTGTGTTTTTACATGTTGTGAGGATGGAGGGGTGACCTCCAAGCTCCTTACAGGCAGTACTGGAAACTCTGAATGTATTTTTCTAGGGAGCTAATTGAATGCACACTGACTTTGGGCCTTCTGGTACCTTGACGTGATAAATGTTGTGTCGAGTTTATATGAGTAAAAGGGAGGAGTGGTAGAAGGATACCTGTTAGTCTAGTCCCTGGACCAATTCTATCCAAAACCATTGCATTAGGTGAATTTTGCAGAAAATGAATAATTTCCATCTAAAGTTACTGTTTAATGCCTGAATTCTACGTATTCTAGAAGTAACTGAAATAGTTAATTGAAAGAGTATCTTTTGATGTCAGCTGGCTGGAGGTACCCTTGACATAAATGTACAAATTAAATAATGTAGATTATAACGTCATCCTTGTAGGGGAATCATTTACAGAGAACTGCTACAGTAATAGGCAAGTTAAAAATATTTCCCAGGAAGAAAATTTGGACCTGATAAAATACTTCCAGAAAGAACTGAGGCCACAGGTTTCTCTTCCTTCACAATGAAAGACTGACAATTACCTTGGCTTGTCTATCTTAAATACAGCAGTTTCCAATTATATGACTTTCATTATTTATCTTTTTAAATGGTTTTTGAGAAAGATTACCTTATATTAGTGATATTTTAATGGTTACACTAAAATAAGTTTGGTCTGCATCAACCTGTTGCATAAAGTCATTAGAAAGGGTTCATCTGAAAATTCTAACAAAATGACAGAATACTGCTATTGAGCTGCCATTTCTGACAATAAGTGAACCATAATTTTGCTAACTGTTTTGCTCCTCAAGTACATACTCAGTACAAGGAAGCATTCGTGAACCAAGATAGTGCTTTACTTCTGTTTGCTGTCCAAATTACCCACATGCATTTCAGCTGGGTGTGGGGGAAAAAAAGGGAGAATTTCAAAAACAAAGCTTCAGGGTGGGTTTGTCTCTCCTCTTAAACTCCTCTAGTTTTCTAGTTTCTTTCTCACATCAGAACTACAGAGGGGAATTATTCCTGCTGCATTCTGATTTCTGTATTTATACTAGGGTAAAATGTTTTTTTTTTGTTTTTGTTTGTTTTTAGTGTTTCCTAATGCTGTCTCTGTTCAACTGAAACCTGAACATGTTTTTTGCTTGAGTTAGTACATTAGTGTGTGTTCCTCTGGAAGCATCACAAGGCTCAAGGACATGGGTGCAGGTGATTTATTTGGAATGTAGTCCAGGGAGCAGGGATAGCAGAACAGAAGGAGAGAGGGAAAGAGTGGAAACCCTGTATACATGCACAATTGGACTCACTTTCCTAGGAGGCAAGGACTCTATTTTCCTGGAGTCTCTGAGAAATTAACTCCCCAACACTTCCTGAGTAGGCATGAATGACTAGGCTGACCCGACCAGCACACAAAGTTTGAGCTCCAGGGGACGTGTTCATCACATCTGCAGCTAAAGTCAGAGATAACATAAGGCAACAGAAGTGCCTGCTGCAATCCTCTTTCCTCTTTTAATGTAATTGACTTTTAAAAACATATGCAAGGTTTTCAAATATATCTTTGTTAAATTTTGTATTATTTTCTCATCATTCTAAGGTACTGATACCTGTAAAGGATCATTACACAAAAATCCCTAAATTGTGCCACTTACAGAAAGAATATACATTTGTTTCTCTATCATATTTCCTTATTTCCATTCCATCACTCATGGCTTTATCTGACCCTTTCTGGAATTTTTCTTGCACATGTAGCCAGTCTTTGAGAGAGAAGAAATCCAACTGAAACTTCCACACCCACACTGTAAACTGGTGGTGTAAAAACTCCCGGATGATATCTAATAATTGAGGAATACAGTATTTTGAAACTTGAAAGCTAATTTTTTGAACATCAAGGTTTTAAAAAGAATGACTACTTTGCCATGGCTTTGGAAATGGACAAATAGCATGCTTGACTCTACTTCCTCCTAAATGTTGGGAATCTATGCTTATGGAAGAAGAATCTATAGATTTGGCTTTTTTATTTCCTCTAGTTTTGGCTTTCTGATACAAATCACTGGAGATGATTTTAGACATAGGGAATGTAGTAAAATAGTAACATGCTTTTCTACTAAAGTTTTGTTTATATTGCAATAGACTATGTTGTCAGAATTCTTCTAGACCATGGTACAGAACTTGATGGCTTCAGTTAATTTAAACTTTCCACCACCAAGTCCAAAAAGTGTCCTGTGAAGGAACCATGGAAGAGACTCACTTTGTTTGGTGCTATTCAATATTAAAAACTCAGATTGCACAATCCTTTACTTCGTTGGGCAGAAATAAAGATTAGGAATCTGACTATTGATCTGGCGTTTTCATCCCCTGGAGGGGAAGTGAGAGACTAGTGAATAATTCAATGAGAATAGGGCCTTTCCAGGTACAGAATGGATTCTCATTGGCTCCTGTGTGTCATCACCTAGCTAATTAACATCTTCTGTGCCGAACTCAGAATTCAGCCACAAATGCAGAATGAAAAAGGAGGGAGAATGTGTCCGTGTGTATGTTTGTGAGTATAAACCTCACATACATGTCGGCAAATTCAATATATAAAACTTGTTTGGAACCTTATCCAACAACCCAATGTTAAAAAACAAACAAACAAACAACAGCAAAACAGCATTTGAATACTTGTTAGATATTTGATATTAAGGGATCACTTTAAAGATTTTAAAGGTTATAATATATTGTGGTTATGTTCAAAGAAGGTATCTTTTAGCGATGCATATTGAAGTATTTATGGATGTAATTATGTCTGGCTTTTGTTTCAAAATAACCAATTTAGAAATTAAATAAAATAAGAATGGTCTTGAGTTGATTGTCGTAGCTCCTTGGTCAATGCGTGGGAGTTAATTATACCATTTCTTCTTATTTGATGTACTTGAAATATTCCATGACAATAGAGTTTTAAAAAGTGCTTGCACAAATATGACCACTAATACTATATTAAACTACAGAACTGTTCAATGTCTCTCATTTTATATAAATAAAAATGGAATTGCTTAAATAACTGATAGGCACTTCTCTCGCGACTTTTCTAGCCCCTCAAGTTTTTCCCTTTCCATTCCACCCTTACTCTACATTAAGCACATTGGGAGGCTTCATATTAGAACTTTTGCATCTAATAGTTCTCCTATCTGGAATGTGCATCTTTAGATATCCACATGGCTCACGGCTTTTCGATATTTAAACAAATTTCTTATATTCGATGAGATGTCCCTACTGACTTATTTCAAATAGAAACTCCTTTGACCTTCTATCTCCATTGTAATCTTCTTCCATTTTACTTAACACTAACATATGTGTGTGTGTGTGTGTGTGTGTGATATGTATATATACATATACATATATATATACATATATATATATATATATATATATGTATATATATATATATGTATATGTATATCAGGGTGCCAAAAAATGTATACACATTTTAAGAGATGTTATCTATGCTCAAGCAGTAGTTCACCATCATGAGAAGTGTCTAGATGCTGATGGTAACCACTTTGAGCACCTCTTGTAATTGCAGAAGTCAAACATGACTTGTATTTATCTTTTGTTATTGGTATATATTGAGTATTGCAATTAATACAGTCTTTTCCTTTCTTAAAATGTGTATATATATGTTTGGCACTGTGTGTCTGTGTGTGTGTGTGTGTGTGTGTGTGTGTGTGTAACCTTTCCTTTTTTTGGGAGGTGGGTCTATGGACTATCTCCCCCAAATATAATGTAAACTCAATGAGGCCTGGGATTTTTAATCTGTTTTATTCACTGCTGGCTCCCTGGTGCCTTTAAGGGATTCAACAAATATTTGTTGACAGACTAAATGAATCAAGTTATCACTGAACTGTAAGATAATCTCTGTGTTTACTTTTTGTTCCCCATTTTTTTATTGTTGATCTTTTGTCTGCAGTTGCAAAATATTGTCAAATATGTTCTCATTATTTGCTCTTTTTGTTTAAAGCTATATAGTCTACAATCAATATAAGATACCAACATTTTATATATTAAAATTGTATTTTCTGACTGTAATACTTTACATTTGGACTTCATTTATTTTATATTTACTAACAACAATATGTGCACTCCTCCTGCAATTTATCATCATCAGGCTAGACTTTACTACCAGAAATATGGAATATGCTTTAATTTTAGATTTCACTGCACATACACTCTCCTAGAGTCTTTATTCAAATTTTATAAGGTTCCCTAGTACGTTCCTCACTTAAACTTTTAAGATTTCCTTGTTCTTATACCAAATGCTATCATATGTGAACATGACAGTAAGATAAGTCCTAAAAAGCTTATGGACAGCTATTCTCTATGGACAGCATGCTCTTTATGTGTGGAACATCGCACAGATTAAGTTTTGGGTTCTGAAACATTAAGGGGGAGAGGAAGACTACCTGGGAATATAATAAATGAACCTTAGTAGATATGAGAAAATAAATCTTATTGGAAAGCATTTCACCATAAAAAATGGCTTCTCAATTGCCTTAGTCAGATCTTTTGTATTCTTTTTTTATCTCCACAAATTTGTAATCAAATGTTACATGTTAAATGTGGCCTCCATTCTTACCAGAGCGTAAGTTTTGATTTCTTAGCTATTTGTTAGTAATGAATGTATACACTGAAATTTCATTCAAGCCATCACTTGTTAGAGAACACTATGCATTTTGAATGTCCCTGCAGAGCCCTGGTTTCCATAATTTCACATGTGTACAAAGAGTAGATGCAATTAGTAAGAGTAATTATAGTCACTTTTCTTTTTAGGAAGAAGGTAACCTGCACAAAGGTAAGAAATCTCTATTCTGTTGAGAGAAGAAAAACTATCTGAACAACAAGTATTCTGTTTAGAGAACAAAAAAAATGTCTGTGTCTATCCACATGAACTGACATATGCGTTATCTTCAAATCTTTACTTATCTGTAATGTCAAATTCAAGTAACAGTGTTTAGAATCAGGAGTGCTGACCCAAGATGATGGACATTTCACTGATTTCTATATTAATGTTTCTCTATAACCAAATAAATAATTGCTTATATTCTTGCAGAAATGTTGAAATAAATTTACAGCCAAATGACAAACTGGCAAAACTGGTCAAAGGCCAGTATCAATATTAATTACATTCTAGCAGACACAGTGTGCCTTTCAGTAGATAAAAATTACTTCCATTGCTAGCACTTCTCTACAGTTTTTAACTCTATAGAGTTGAGAAATAGCCTAGTCAAAGATGTACAAAAAGTGGGAATAACCTAGATGGATGAGCTAGCCAGGATACCCACAAAAATTGCAACGTCGGACAATTTTTATTTTCATTCACTACCCATCTGGCTTACTCCTCAGATACATTGTATGGAAAGGAAAAAGATGTAAGAGGAACCGTAGGTTTTTACTTGACTGCTACTGATTTTAGTTTATGGCATGTTCTTTAACCCAGATAGGCATTTAAACACTCTATTGAGAACACCTTTGTGAATTCTCTAGAGCTCCCAATTATGAGACAAGTCAGAGCAATTTCTCTAATGCGGTGATGCATTATTCTCTGGATCAAACTTTCTCTCTGCTTCATCACTAGAGATCAGGACACTTTGTTTAGATTCATTCACCACTGTGTCTCTTGAACAGGTCCTGAGGCAACTCTTGGCCTCTCTCTTTCATGTAGCCCACATCGGATTTGTGGGAAACACAACTCTATCTCTTGCTTTAATGAACTTTGGAATTACATTCCTCCCAATTAAACCACTTTAATTTCAGGGCTTGCATAAATAGCTTATAATCCATTTTCTCATCCAGTGTATTACTGAGGTGAGATTCAGACATACCATGTTTCCCCCAAAATAAGACCTAATTGGAAAATAAGCCCTCGCATGATTTTTCAGGATGACATCCACTAATGCGTCTTTTGGAGTAAAAATTAACGTAAGACCCAGTTTTATTTTCGGGGAAACATGGTATGTGTCTGTACTGCAAGGGTCACATGCCCATGTCATCTAATACTCCTATTTAAGTCCCACTTCCTAGATTTGATGGGGGACAGGGGGCTGAGAGGATGGGAGACTCACAGAACACCAGTAATTCCCATGGGGAAAAAGAGTCTATCAATCTTCACTCTCCCTTTCCTTGACTTCTGTATGTATGTATGTATGTATTTGTTTGTTTTATTAGCTGTAGATGGGTGTCTTAGGGGTGCTCTCCACTTTGAAAGTCCTGAATATTAGTGTAACTATAGTTTTAAAGTTTTGTGAATACTGAGATGGGAAGAGTTCCATATTTCACATCTTCATGGGAAAAACTCATAACTTTAATCTCTGTGTTTTCATATGTGTCCTATGGTCAAATAAATCTGAACTTAGGTACGGAGAGACCTTCTTCAAAAGGATTATTGTAATATGGAAAAGGAGGCTATTGCAATGGGCGAATGCTTCGACCATAAACTCTGCAAGCTTCACAAAAGCCAGGCAGAAATAATTTCTTCTTAATGACAGGAGTACGGAAATTGAGAAAGAACTGGGTGCAAGGGAGTGGGTGGGATGATCTGACATTTGAGTCGGAGATATTCTCTGGAGGCGAGGGTCTGTTAAGTCAGGGTAATTCTACATCAGATGCAAATGCTTGCTTAGGCTGAGAGTGAGTCAATGTCCAGGGCCCTGCAGGAGGAAAAAAGCTTAACTAAAATTTGGTCAAGTCAAGTTAGCAGGGATTTCGTCCAGATTGGTCGCTGGGTACAAAGAAGGGGAATCGGAAGGCTCTGCATCTGGCCTTGTCATAGGTAAACAGGAGAGGCATCCCTGAATCTCATCTGAGTTATATGGGGAAAGGGTGATTCTTTATAGTGAAACTGGGGAACACAAAAGGGTGGGAAGATGCTTCACATCACTGTTTTCTAGAGGAAAAGTTTGACATTATCACTTCACCATCATTCGTGTAACGGACTAACTTATTTCTATTAACAAAGTGTTCTTAAACCGCTTCTCCAATTGCATTCTCCAAAAGAGAAACTGATAAAAAAATTCTATTCTCTGTATGTATGTATATATTTAGAGAGTAACAAAAAAGAAGGCAAGATGCAATTTTACAAGAGACACTGGAAGAAATACTGGCTTTGGTAGCTCTATTTCTGAAGAGATACAAAGCTTCAGACACTTAAAACGAGGCCATGTAGCTAGAATCTTTATCACGTTTTTGTTAAGAGTCCCCATGTGAATAATTTGGGGCAATTCCAAGGTAGTGAAGAATATGTTTGCTTTAAAGCAAACTAGAAAGCGCCTATGTAAGAGGAAGCTAAGTCTATTCTATTAGCCGGAGCACCAGACTGGAAGATAGAACTCCTGTGTCTATTTCCAGCTTCAATAGAGATTTGCTGTAGCCCCTCAGCACCCCACCTCCAGTCTATGTCTCCATGTTTCTACAAGTTATTTTTGCAAAAACAAACAAACAAACAAACATATTTCACAAGCTCCTTAAATAGTCATACACACAGCCACAATCAGTGCTGGACTTTGTGTGTGCATATATACACACAAATAAACATTGATATGGAAGAGTTGTAAAAAGACCAAATGCATGCTTATTAAAATTGGCATGATATAGAACAGGGGTGTCCAAACTGCGGCCCGCAGGCCAATGCAGCCCGCAATCCATTTTTAACTGGCCCGCAGCAAATTCTAAAAATATATTTAGTTTACTTAAATACCAGGTGAGGCAATAGTACTTCACCTCGAGTGAGTGGCCTGGTTATTTGTATATTTTACCGCATATGGCCCTTGATGAAAAATGTTGAAAAAAGTTTGGACATCCCTGATATAGAAGAATAAAATGAAATTTTGTTTGAATGCTTACTATATACCAGGCTTTCTTCTAAGCTCTTTACATGTATTCCTTTACTTAACAGTTACAGAAACACTGAGGTTGATGCTATTATTACCTCAATTTTACACATGAAGTAACTAAAGGAAGGAGAAGTTAAGTAACTTTCCCAAGGTCACATACTGGAGAAGTGAGATTTTGTGTGATGGTGGGTTGGCTTTGATACCTTACTGTTGATAGGTAATCCAAATAAAGGACCTAATGCAATTAGTCTCAGTCAACTTTCTGTATGGACAATTGGTACATCTGACTGGAAATCTCTGGTAAATAAAGTTTTTAGTTGTATCACTATGTGAACAAAATACATTAAATGTATATAATTCCTGTCTTAGATTTGAAGGAGTATGCCTGCATGTTGAGCATTTATAATTGAATGCCATTTCTATTTAGAAAATCTGCACCAAAAAAGCCTGAATAGATGCACATTCTTATAATTGATATTTCTAGTAATTAATGTTATGGTGAAGAACATTATTTTACAAGCTTTTCTTCGGAGGGTTAATGAGGATAGCTTTAGCCTATAATTCAGCCTCAAGATAATTCTCGAGTAAATGGGGACATTATGTGTTAATAGATTCATTTATCACAGCACTCTAATGCCTGATAGACCATGCAATACCCCATTTTGCCTCTTTGTCACTGCTCACCCCTCATGCACAGACAGAACCTGTGGCACTTGTGAGTTTATGAATTTATATTGAGAAGTTTATCAATTACATGTTGCCTTTTCCGGTAATTTCTACACATGGCAGGAACATAATTAGGTAATTATCTCTCTTAGGAAATAAAAGAATTGATTTCCCTTTTCTGGAAAGATCAAACAAAATTTGGAAGCTAAAATTTGTCCAGTTAATCACTTGTTTCCAATTTTGCAAATATAAGCTAAAATGAATCAAAGCCTGAAAAATAGAAAATGTGTCCCTGGAATTTATATCACCAGTTTAGTCTATATAGCAGATCATTCTAGAGTTCTTCGAGCTATTTCATGATTAAGAAATAAAACTTGCTAAAAATTACAGCCACATTACCTCACAGCAGGCAGCAGCCTTTAAATCCCATAAAAAAACTGAGTATCCCAGAGCAAAATTTGGCCCTAAAAGTGATCTAAGGGAGCACACAAAGTGAAAATGAATTTCCTGTGCTAGGCCATATGCTCAGCTTTCCAGTATTTTTCTGGCAGCTCAGAGCCACCATGGTTTTTGGGGGAAGTTTAGAACTCCCTGGCCTCAGAGAGGGAAACACATTTGAGGCTGCACTGGATAAACTATTAATACATTTGACTTTTATATGTCCTTTGTGATGGCCAGTTGTACCAAGATGTCCTCCGGATGTGGAGCATTTAGTAAATTTAGTGACAAACAGGAAAAAAATCTGGAGTTATGTAAACCTTAATCATTTAATGGAGGGACAGGTAGCATGCAATCAGAATGTAGCAATGGGGGCATTTGTTCATAATGTAACACCAGAGTCAGGAAAAGATATATTATTCATGTAGCGAAAGTTCTAGAATCATTTAGAGATGAGCTGACTGACTGAAAGCTTCCGTAAGCTATTCTAAAGAACGAAAAAGTTTCTGTTAACACGTTTCACATCTAATGTCAGTGTTGAATTTCATAGTTGTTTTTACCATTTGCAGTGATCTAAGTGTTTGCCAATAAATATTTTGTGGTCTCTATGAAAGTTACTCTGTGTGTGTGTGTGTGTGTGTGTGTGTGTGTGTATAAACTATTATTATTATGAATATTAATACATTTACAGTTTTCTTATTCTACACTTGATAAGATATACCAGAAAGCATTCAGGCTATCATTAATTTAAGTAATAAATGAATTAAACAATTATCCTCTGGAGCAGCGGTTCTTAAGAAGCACATCAAAGACTCCAATTCCTACCTGTTCCTAAATATATTCAGCACTTCAGAATCATCTGCATTTATATTTATTTCTGTAAATTAAATTCCTGCTCTTGTTTTAAGAAGTGGAATAGATGCCCCTCCTCCATGACTTCTCTGATGTTCCATTTACTTATTTTCCGGGTTCCTAAAGCAGAGTGCTCCTTTTTATTTTTTTTTCCCCTCTAACCACATAACATTTTTAAGTTTTTGTTTGTATGCCCAAAAGAAAAAAAATCTTTCAGCATGATTTTTACAGAATACAAATGCAGTCTTCCTATCATAATAGAAGCACTATTTAAAGTAGATAGAAACCATATGCCAATATTGCCACATTAGCAGGCTTCTTTGCTTCAAACTCCAAGAAAAATTGGAGAAATTCATCATCGTTTCTGACGTGAATTCCATAGAAGCTATCATTTTGGGGGGCTCCAAGTTCTATCCTTGGCCCTTTAAGCCCAAAGATGCTAAAGGCTTCTCAGTGTTGCTAGTCTCTGGAGCTAAACACCTTCTATTGGTCCCACTGTATATAGTGTCTTCATTACAGCATTTCAACCTTCTTTGTTGGGTTCTGTTTTCTGCCAAGACCTTGACTGACTCCGGCAAGAACACACGAGATTTTTTCTGCTTGTTGTTTTAATTTATTTTTTAATTTTTTAAATTATTTTTATAAGAAGGCCTGTTTGGATCTTTATAAGTCCCAGAACTTTAGTATTTTATTTTACATTTAGAAATATATTAGCCCATTTGGTTTTCAACACTCTCTTTTTATAAATATATTAAATGATTTGACTCCCTGTCTTCAAATGGATTTATCCCTTTATGTACTTTTTTCATTTTGATGAATTTCTAGGGGAATTTTAAAGAAGTTTTCTCTTCATGGTTACCACACCATCAAGTATGGGTTTGATTTGCAAGGGGATGATTGTGAGGTAGAGGGACTGGTGCAGTTGTGTCCCATTTTTTTTGTCCCCACTTGTCCTCAGTGGGCCGTTGTCCCCTTGCCATACCTATGAGGAAAGAGGACAACACTGCAAGATGAGTTCAGCATTCCCCCTTGAGGAAGACTGGTATATTATAAGGGAGAAATATGTACAGGCCAACAACCTTTAGTGTTTCTGAGGAATCCCCTGGGCCTGTAGCCCAGATCCCAGGTGTTCAGTTTGGAGTAGCTGCCGTAGCGTTTAGATAACATGTTTCTCGTAACCACTTTCTCATGGCTTCTCTGCCCCCAGACAGAGGAATGCTGGGAAAGTAGACATCAACACAACTATTACACAGGTGGCAGCAGCATAGACTTCCTCTGTTGTAAGGCAGGTTCATTTTTCTCATAGTAATCCCCAGACTGTTTCTATAATGCAGTAAGTTTTAGCTCCAATGCTAGTGAATTTAGTGGAGTGAAAAGTTTTTTACAAGACAGTGAAGTGAATGTGTTTTTCTCTCCAAGAGTTAGTCTCCGTGCAAGGAAATTGTTGGAAAATGTTTGATATTAATGATTGGTTCATTTCTGTGCCCACCAATTAGATTGAGGATAGTTGATCGTTAAAAAGTGTTGCCTGAGTCAGAGAATTAAGCATGTATGAATAGTTGCTGGTTCTAGAAATGGTATAAACTAAGGAAGTTATATAATGTTGTAAAACTTCATTTCCAAGTAGAGTGTTTAGATATTAATATAGCCTATAGGAGATTTAATTTGGTGCTGCTACAGAAAAGTTGTTATTAAGTACTGTGATTTCCATAAATACATTACCTTTTAGCCTATATGAATTGTTAGTGCAATAATTATGAAGAAAACATTTACAATCATAAAAGCTATGTATTTAAAACAGCTGTTATGTTTAAATTACTAATTTAGTAATGCAGTTATACATTTCTAATAAAATCATCCATGCAAATTTAAGTGTGTTACCCATAAATTGAAAATTTAAAGATAAATTAGAAAACTATAAATGATCTGACACAGGCATGCCTGAGAACAGTTATAATATCTTTCAGATAAATTTTAAAACAGTAATTTTTTTTCTAATTTTAGGCAACTAAGTTTGGCTAAATTTTCTATTTAAAAAAATTATATAGCTGACATACAATATTAGTTTCAGGTTACATTATAGTTATATACCTAAAGAAGTGATCACCATGATAAGTCCAACAACCATCTGACACTGTACCACGCTATCAGAATATTATTGACCATATTGCCTATGCTGTATATTATATTCCCATGAGTTATTTGTTGTATACCTGGAAATTTGAACCTCTTATTCCCCTTCACCTTTCTCCCCTCTTTTAAAATTTTTCAATTGAAGTTGACATTCAGTATTATTTTATATTAATTTCAGATATATAGCATAATGGTTAAACATTTATATAATTTAAGAAATGATTCCCCTGGCTAGTCTAGTACCCACCTGTCACTATGTATATTTACCATATCATTGACTATATTCCCTGTACTTTATTTTGCATCCCCATGACTATTTTGTAACTACCAATTTGTATTTCTTAATCCCTTCACCTTTTTCACCTTTCCCCTAACGCCTCTCCCATCTATTACCCCAACAGATCTAGTACCCATCTGACACCATACATAGTTATTACAATATTATTGACTATATCCTTATGCTATACCCTATATCTCAATGACTACTTCGTAGCAACCAATTTGTGCTTCTTAATTCCTTCACCTTTTTTAACCCACCCCTCAACCACTTGCCCATCTGGCAACCATCAAAATATTCTCTGTATCTTTGAGTTTGTTTCTGTTTTGTTTGTTTGTTGATTTTGTTCTTAGGTTTCACATATGAGTGAAATCATATTGTATCTGTCTTGCTCTGTTTGACATATTCCACTCAGCAGAACACCCTCCAGGTCTCTCCATGCCACCACATGGGAAGAACCCATTCTCTGCCATGGCCAAGTAATATTCCATCGGATATATGTACCACCTCCTCTTTATCCACTCATCCGTCAGTGGACACCCAGGCTCCTTCTGCATCTTGACCATTGTAAACAATGTCGCAATGAACATGTGGATGCACACATCCCCTGGATTTCTTCAGATGAATACACTAAAGTGGGATTACTGGGTCCTTCCCTGTCTCTTGTTGTAGCCTGTGTCTTAAAGTCTATTTTGTCTGGTATGAGAATTGTTACCGCCACTTTTTTTGTTTGTTCTGTTTCCATTTTCATGAAATAACTTTTTCCATCCTTTTACTTTCAGTCTGTGTGTCTTTAGATCTGAAGTGAGTTTCTTGTAGGCAGCCTTTGTGAGGGTCTTGTTTTCTTATCCATTCAGCACCCCCTATATTTTGATTGGAGCATTTAATCCATTTACATTTAAAGTAATTGTTCATATGTAGTTTTCCATTTTATTCACCTTTTTTTTCCTTTTGTCTTAAAGAAGCCCCTGTAGCATTCCTTAGTATACGTTTTGGTGGTGATGAAGTCCTTTAGTTTTTCATTGTCTGGGAAACTCTATATTCTTTGATTCTTTTGGTTTGTTTGTTTTTTTAATTAAAGTTTATTGGGGTGACAATTGTTAGTAAAGTTAGTCAAGTTACATAGGTTTCAGGTGTACAATTCTGTAATATTTCAGCTACATATCACATTGTGTGTTCACCACCCCGAGTCAGTTCTCCTTCCATCTCCATATATTTTATCTCTTTTACTCTCATCTACCATCCCCTTCTCCCCCTACCCTCTGGTAACTACTAAATTATTGTTGTTCTTTGATTCTAAATGATAGCTTTGCTGGGTAGAGGAATCTTGTCATAGGTCCTCGTTTTTCATGACTTTGATTATTCCATGACAATTCTTTCTGGCCTGTAAAGTTTCTGTTGAAAAATAAGCTGACAGTCTTATAGGAGCTCCCTTGTAGGTAACTAACTGCTTTTCTGTTGCTGTTTTTAAGACTCTTTCTTTATTTTTGAACTTTAGCTAAATTTTCTAGGTTCTTTATAAAGATACTTTGTTTTTCACTTAAGCTTTCAGTACATGCTGTTTGTTTCTGTAATGAAATAACGAATACTCTTCTTAATGTAAACTGATGATTTGAAAAAGACAAAACTACATGGAATGAGAAAAAGAAAACCTGAATTTCCCTTTGTACTGCCTCAGTATATTTTTATTTTGTAAAAGAAAGTCACAAGACATAAGAATATAGTCATTGCCATTCTAGAAACATTTTAAAATTAAATCTTAAGGCACATACCAAAGCAAGTCAAATTGGCACAGGGAAAACAAATGAAAATATAATTTAGATGGCATAGAATAATTACTCACAACAATATCAAATCAGTGGAAAATTCTAGTTTCTTAATATTTCTGAATGCAGGTTAGCACAAAACTCTCCATGAATAAATAATGAGATAGTTAATCAGCCCAAACAAGATGGCTTAACAAAATTTCAGAACAAAGCAAAAAGCTTTATTTCTACCATTCCATACTCAATTCTCTTGTCACTCTAGATAGAATGGGAGTGCTAACTTATTAGTCTCAATCTTTTTGAAATTACTTAATGCAATAAAAGGGTAAAAACAGGCTTTGTGAGCAAGTTTTCCTTTTTCATACAAAAGCACATTTTATAGGAACTTGTTCTCCTTTCTGACTTAATTCTCTTTGAAAAGTAGAGCTAAAACCTTAGTATCAACAACTTTTAATAATTTTCATTTTTATTTTCTTTATTGAGATGTAATTGATATATTGGGATTATACTAGTTTCAGATGTACAACATAAGAATTTGTTATGTATTGGGTAATTGTCACCACAGCAAGTCTAGTTAACATTCATCAACACACATAGTTACAAAAATGTTTTTTCTTGTGATGAGAACTTTCAAGGTCTCTCTTAGAAATTTTCAAATATATAATATGATTAACATTACGTCCCTGGGACTTATAACTGGAACTTTGTTCTTTTTGACCACCTTTACACCTTTCACCTATCTCCTACCCCACCTTTGGCAAAAAACCAACAAATTCTCTGTATCTTTTGTATCTGTGTGTTTTTGTTGTTGTTTGCCTCCACATATCAGTGAGTCACATGGTTTTCTCTATTTCATTTCCTTTAGATAAATACCCAGAAGTGAAATTGCTGGATCATATGGTGGTTCTGTTTTTAATTTTTTGAGGAACCTCCATACTATTTTTCATAGTGGATACACCAATTTATATTCCCTCCAACAGTGCCCAAGTGTTTTCATTTTCTTCATATCCTTGTTACACTTGTTATTTCTTGTTTTTTTGATAATAATCATTTTAACAGGTGTGAGGTGATACCTCATTGTAGTTTTGATTGGCATTTCCCTGATAATAGTAATCTTGAACATCTTTTCATGTACATGTTAGGCATGTATGTTCTTTGCAAAAATGTCTATTCAGATCCTCTGGCAATTTTTTAATTGGATTGTTGTTGTTTGCTGTTGAGTTGTATGAGTTCTTTATATGTTTCAGATATTAACCATTCATCAATTATGTGATTTGCAAATTTTTTTTCCATTCTGTCAGTTACCTTTTCATTTTGTTGATAGTTTCCTTTGCTGTGCAGACTTTTTTGTGTGTAGTACCACTTATTTGTGTTTGCTTTTGTTCCCTATGTTTTTATGTCAAAAGCCAAAAAAATCATTGCCAAGATTCACGTCAAGGAGCTCATTGCTTATGTTTTCTTCTAGAAGTTTTATGATTTCAGGTCTTACGTTCAAGTGTTTAATCCATTTTGAGTTTATTTTTTATGTACGGTGTAAAATGGTGATCTAGTTTCATTCATTCTTTTGCATGTAGCTGTCATGCAGTAGCCAGTTTTCCCAAACCTAATTATAAAAGCGATTTTCCTTTACCCATTAAATATTCTTGGCTTTTTATTGTATATGAATTAACCATATATATGTGTGGGTTTATTTCTGGGCTCTCTATTGTGTTCCATTGGTCTGTGTGTCTTTTTTTTTTTTATGCTTGTGTAATACTGTTTGAGTTAATATAGCTTTGTAACATAGTTTGAAATCAGAAATTGTGATGCCTCCAGCTTTGTTCTTCTTTCTCAAGATTGCTTTGGCTATCTGGAGTCTTTTGTGGTTTTACACAAATTTTACAATTGTTTCTATTTCTATGAAAAATGCCATTAGAGGTTTAATAGGAATTGCATTGAATATGTAGATTGCTTTGTCTAGACATTTTAATAATATTAATTTTTCCAATCCATGAGCAAAAGATTCCATTTATTTGAGTCTTTTTCAATTTTTTCAATGTACAGTTCTTTCACCTCCTTAGATAAATTTATTTCTAGGTATTTTATTCTTTTTGATGAAATTTTAAGTGGTGTTATTATTTTTATTTATTTTTTACATTCTCTTCCTGATGTTTGTTGGTAGTTTGTGTAGAAACACAACATAATTTTGCATATTGATTTTATGTTCTGGAAATTTACTGAATTTGTCAATTAGTTCTTACAATTGTTTTTGATGGAGTATTTAGGGTTTTCTGTATGTAATATGTCATTTGCAAATAGAGACAGTTTTACTTCTTACTTTTATATTTGAATACTTTTTATTTATTTTTTTCTTGCCTAATATGCTGTGGCTGGAATATCCAATACTATGTTGAATAAAAGTGGTGAGAATGTGTGCATCCTTATCCTTTTCCCGATCTTAGATAAACAGCTTTCAGCTTTTCACAGTAGAGTATGATGTTAACTTAGCTGTAAACTAGCTTAGCTGTAGGCTGTGGTCTTTATTATGCTGAGGTACATTTCCTCTTTACCCATGGTGTTGAGAGTTTTATTCATGAACAGATATTGAATTTTGTCAGATGCTTTTTCTATAGATATGATTTTTATTCTACAAATGTTAATGTGGTGTACCATATAGATGTGTAGATGTTGAACCATCCTTTCATTTCTGGAATAAATCCCATTTGATCATGGTATGATTCCTTTACTGTGTTGCTGAATTAGGTTTGCTAATATTTGATTGAGGAATTTTTCATCAAAGGTACTGGCCTGTAATTTTCTTTTTTTGTAGCATCCTTGGCTGGTTTTGGTATCATGGTAATACCAGATTTGTAAAATGATTTTGGTAGTGTTTCCTCCTATTCTATTTTTGGAAAAGTTTAAGAAGGATCGTTATTCTTTAAATGTTTAGTAGAATTCATCAGTGAATTCATCTGGTTCTGGACTTTTGTTTGTTGATTGCAGATTCAATGTCTTGCTAGTAATTGCTCAGGTTTTCTATTTATGATTCAGTCCTGGTTGGTTTTATATTTCTAGGAATTTATTTTGTAGGTTGTCCAATTTGTGAGTATATAATTTTCATATTAGTCTCTTATGATCTTTTGTAATTCTTTAGTATCAGTTTTCACATCTTTTTAATTTCTATTTTTGATTCTTGTTCCCCTCCCCCTTGGTCATTTAGCTAAAGCTTTGTCTACTTGGTTTATCTTTTCATAAAACTAGCTTTTAATTTCACTGATCTTTTCTATTGTCTTGTAAGCCTGTATTTCATTTATTTCCACACTGATCTTTGTTTTTTTCTTTTGTACTAACTTCGATTTTCATTTATTTCCTTTTTCTAGTTCCTTGAGGTATAAAGTTAGGTTTTTATTTGAGACCTTTTTTGTTTGTTTGTTTCTTAATGTAGGTATTTATCTCAAAGAACTTACTCTTAGAACTTCTTTTGCTGTATCCCATAGGTTTTGATATGTGGTATTTCCATTTTCATTTGTCTCAAAATATTTTTATTTATCTTTTGATTTGTTCTTTGACTCATTGGTTGTTCAATATAACATGGTGTTTAATCTCCACATATCTGTGAATTTTGCAGTTTTCTTCTTGCAATTGAGTTCTAGTTTCATAACATTGTGGTTGCAAACAACACTTGATATGATTTCAGTCTTCTTAAGTTTATTAAAACTTATTTTGTGGCCTAACATATGATCTGTCCTGGAAAATATTCTATGTTCATTTGAAAAGAATATATATTTATGTTTTATGATGGAATAATCTGTATGATGGAATAGTCTGTATATATCTTTTAAGTCCATCTGGTATAACGTGTTATTGAAGGCCAGTATTTCCTTATTAATTTTCTGTCTGTATGACCTATCCATTGATGTATTGGCATATTCAAGTTTCCTACTATTATTGTATTTCTGGCTATTTTTCCCTTTATGTGCCATAATATTAGGTTGGTGCACAAATAATTAAAGTTTAAAAGGTTGCGAATAATTGCAAAAACGCAACTATTTGTGCACCAACATATTATTTGCTTTATATATTTATGTGTGCCTTTGTGGGCTGTATAAATATTTACACATTACATCTTTATGGTTATGCAATGACCTTTTTTGTCTTATTACTGTCTTTGTCTAAAAGCCTATTTTATCTGATGAAAGTATAGCAACCCCAAATAATCTTTTTTCCTCATTCACATACTTATTAGAATAATTTTACATTAGTAGTCATGAGTAAATACAAAGATACAAATGTAGAAAAAGAAAATATAGAAGCGAAATAGAAAAACTTTAAAGAGACACTCATATGTGTTTACTGAGTCTAAAAGTTAGTTCTTACTATATAAACATATTTTTGCGCTTGACCACTCAAATTGTATACAGTGAAAATCCTCATTCCCAGAGGGAGGATTGAACCTCTCAAGATATCTAGTGATTATTCCAATGCTAATTATTGCTAGAAGGTGTTTTTTTTCTCCCTCCAATAAATCTTCTTTCTGCTTGGAATAGAGAGACTGATGAAAATATTGCCCTAAGAAATTCAGTGTCTTAGATAGATATTGACGGCCTTAGTTATCCTTTCCTTTCAAACACAAGGCGCGTAACATAGTCAGAACGGGGCAGGGCGGGGTATGGTTAGACAGCATAATTTTCTTTATATGTTCCCTTGTTCTTCTGCCAAAGCTTGACAAGAGAATAGCATAAAGATATTGATCTTTCAGAGAATCTCTGAGTTACTACTTTTAAATTAGGAAAATTGAAGTTTATAGAATGAGTTACCTTAATTTTCTCAAATTACTTATC
Source organism: Rhinolophus ferrumequinum (assembly GCF_004115265.2). Lineage (NCBI taxonomy): Eukaryota > Metazoa > Chordata > Mammalia > Chiroptera > Rhinolophidae > Rhinolophus > Rhinolophus ferrumequinum. Next base: position 37,065,403 of record NC_046301.1, read on the forward strand.
ACCTGAGTTTTGTGTGAATTTGTATTGAAATTATATAATTTTTCATAAATTTTCTAAACAAAAACTATTGTATTTATTGTGAAGTGTTTACATTCTTATCAGAGAGAAAAGAATTATTAAGACATTTAGCTGAGACTCTCTTGAATATCATGCACATAGCAGGCATTCAATAAATAATTTTTTGTGACAATATATAGTGTGAGAAACGAAAAGGTCAGTAGAGTGTTGACTTTGTTTATTTTTATACTGGTGTGTTCATAATACTACCTAGAACTGTACCTAGCACATAGTAAGCACTCAGTAAGCACTTGGAGGGTAGGGAGGAGGAAGGGAAGAAGAAAGAAAAAAGAGAGGAATAACTGGAACTGAGGATCTAAACTTTTTGTATATTTGTAATGAACTTCCTATGAGGTTAATTTTTTATGGTATTTTTTTATGGATATGTGATTATATTGCTTGGTCTGTATGGGACACATGTAAGAAGGGTCACGTATATAAGGGGCGATCTGGAGATAATGACTTGTGGCTGCAATAACGAGAGGTAATGTGCAATATACCCAGTGTGAAATCTGGTGACAGGAATTAAATTAACTCATGTCACTACTGTGAAGCAAGGTTAACTTGAACTGAACTGTATCACATCTCTGCATCCACTTAATAATAGTCCTGCCACAGCATGGTTAGGAGAAAAATTAGCTGAATTGTAATATAAAGAAAGCTTGTAGTGATACCCAAAAGTGAGACAATCCATATGACATTAATATTCCAAGAAATTCATCTTGTATCTAAGTACAAAATAATTTTAAATTAAACCTTGTAGGAATGATATTAGTAAGAGGGTTTGGAAGATAAAACCTGTCTTCTGTTTCTTCATTTCTTAATGAAGTTGCACAACTCAGGCTTAAGATTTTTATATAGCAAGCATATTGGCTGCTCCCAAATAATCAGTGTTTGTATTTTTTGGAAGAATAGAGTTCAGGCAAATGGTAACTTATTGTAGATTAGCTTTTTCTTGTATACTGTATTAATTTGGATATCTCCTATAGAATATTTAATAACACTTACATTTATCAATGACATTTTAAGAAACTGTTTCTCTTTCAATCATGGTTAGGTCAGAAGGAAATCATTTATCAGAACATAAATATAGCACAGAAAAATGTGCCACAGTTCATTGTCTTTTTTCTTTTTTTTTTGACAAACTGCAGCAGTTTGATAAAGTTTCTTAATCTTTTGTATAATTATATTCTAAAATTCAGTGGAAGAATTTGAGCCTTCTTCCTGAACAATGAGAACTAAGGTAACTTGGAGGCAGAGAGGTGGAAGAGGGGGTATACACATATACACAGGAATTGCCAGTGATGAAGGAAAGGGAAGTCTCTATGTCAAAAGAAGTGATGAGGCCACAGCCCAATGTCAGAATTTTACTAATGGAATTATTCCTTCAACAAATATTAACTCAAATATCTTCTGTATACCAGACATTTTGCTAGTCATAAAAATTAAAATAGGAATAATACACAGCTCCACCTTTGAGATGCCCACATTCCTATAAGAAATAAAGTATGTAAACAAAATAAAGAACTACAGCAATGTTGTCCCAAAATAGAGATGCCAAAAGATTGTCTTCAGTATCAATATAAAGATAAAATTAGTTACTTTTTGAAGGCAGAGAGGACATATACCTTTCTAGGAGAAGATAGAAAATACTTTCTATGGGAAAGGAATCAGAGCTACATTTTAATACTGATGAAGAAATTATCAGTACAACATGGATGAGGGACATTCTGGAGAAACAAGACTATGCAAAATTGTGAAAGTGAGAGTGCATAGTATTGGGAAAATGCAAGCATTGTAGTTCAAATTGCCTATGTAAGTAAGAGGTGCAGGTGGGAGAAAAAATTGAAAAGGAATCTGGGAGAATGGCATGCCATGCTAAGAAACTTAGAGTCATCATTTAAAGGAACAAGAGCCACCAAAGGATTTCTAGAATGGGTAAATGACATGATCTGATTTGCATTCCAGGAAGATCACTTTGACCACCAGTTAGATAATGAATTGGAGAGGAGGCAAGAATGAATACACAGAGATCCGTTAGAAACATGAGTCTAAGGAAGAAAGCCAAACAACTGCAAGAATGGCAGACTACTTAAGAAATAAACCTTACTGTTATTTTAGTTTCAGACTAACAAGTATATGATTCCATAGTGAGCCCTGAGGGGGCCACCTAAATTGTTTTTTAATTATTTAGTTATTGACATTCAATATTAGTTACAGGTGTACAGAATAATGGTTAGACATTTATATAATGTATGCAGTGACCCCCTGACTAGTCTAGTACCCCCCTGCACTGTACATAGTTATTGCAACATCATTGGCCATATTCTCTATGCTGTACTTTACATCCCCCTGTCTATGTTGTGACTACCAATTTGTGATTATATTGCTAGATTTTATAAGGGGCGATTTGGAGATAATGACTTGTGGCTAATGACTACCGATTTTCTTAATCCCTTCACACTTTTCACTCACCCACCCCCAACCCCCTTCCCCTCTGGCAACCATCAGTTTGTTCTCTGTATTTATTAATCTGCTTCTGTTTTGCTCATTTATTCTTTTTCAATCACAGTTGACATTCAACATTATTTCACATTAGTCTCAGGTGCATAGCACAGTGGTTAGACATTCATACATGGGACTGTCTAAATGTTAAGAAATAATTTTTACTGACTAAGCTTTTATGAAAATATTTTCATCAACTGTCAAAACAACAGTAATATAACAGATTAAAGATGCGGTTTAGCAAATCACTCCAATTTTGTTCAACCTAACACCAGAAATTTTGTCTGTAACTTGTTTCCCTTGAAGAGATGCCTTCTGTCCATAGCCTCAGTTGGCCACTTTCACATTTAGGGTATTTCGCGTTGCTAGGAACTTCAACTTTCCACTGTAGAATAATAATATTTTATAATATTCATTATGCTACTCAATCTGTGTTACAGTCATTAGAATACAAAACACATTTCCAAGTTACTTGATTTGAGTAATATCAGGAAGAAAGTTGTACAGGGTTTACCATGCGCATTTCAGGCAAGCTTATTTTCCCTCCATATCAAGATTCAGAACTTGAACTTCATGCAATGGAAATTACTTGTAATGACTCTGATCACTGATTTCACGATAAACCTCAACAACATCGACAGACTAAACTTCTGCCAGATACTGACTGTGTGTGGCCAGTTCGTAAACATTCACAGACAGGTGAATCTCAGAATGATCAGTGTCCTTTTTGACATTTTCTCTTTTACCACAAGATTGTCTGTTAAAATTGATGTCCTAATACTTGGTCCATTCTAGTTAGATAAACTTAAAGGTTGCATAATGTATGTCGTGATGTAAGCATAACACGGTCTTGGAAATGAGTACATTTTTATCATTGTCTTGTGTATCGATTGCTTTTCTCATGTAAAATTTCCCAAGCACTCCCTAGCAAAACCTTTTTTATGTGGCATTGGAGAAGCCAGCACAAAATTTGAACATAACTTACCTGGCTTTATTGTAATTGTCTTTTGCTTGGTCTGTTTCCTCTAATATATTAGGAACTTGCAAGTGGGAGCACTAGGCTCCCTGTTTTCCTGGTTGCACCCCTGGGATGAGATTTTCACATAGAAGCCATCAAGAAATATTTGGTGAAAGATCATATGACTAGCATATATCAATACTTTCAAAAATCCTTGGGCAGTAAATTCCCTAATTATTAGGAAATGAATAATGTGAAAAAAATTGGGATTCCTCTGAATGATAAAGTAATTATTTGAATGTCTAAATTGTAAGTTACAATGCTAAGTTCTTCTGGGCAATGAAATATTATGTAAGAAGAAGTCTATCTCATCATTAACTATAATTTAGAAGATAATGGACTATAATGTATGAATCAGGACTCCAGAAAGAGACCTAGGAATAGTTTCCGAAAAATAATAGCTGCTATAACCTAAAGATTAGACCGAACAAGAAATTCTCATCTTGCTATAACACAGCAGCTGCCCTGCTAATCTGAGCTCTCATTGCCTTAACACAGGCTAGGATCAGTGGAGCTTCAGCAAACCAGAGTTGCTTATCTAATCTAGATCAAAAGATACTTTTTCTGTGATTTTTGATTATGGAAAGTAAAATAACTGGAAGAGATAATGGCTGGAAATTGGTATAATCACATTATGTCATATTATAAAAGGAGTAGATTGAATAGCCATGCTTTTAATCAAAAACTAGGATACTGGAGATTCCCTGAAAGTTTGAGAGGCTTAGATTGAGAAATTAACACATTAAAATAAGAAAAACTCATGGATCCAATAAAAGTCCAAATAGCATACAGACCAACATATGTAGTTTGCAGATGTTTTAGATCATTCCCGAAGGCGCTGAGTAATTGTGAAATGAAGATACATTCATTTAATGATCCATTTTTGACTTGTTAGGAAGCTTCCCCTCCCTGCTCCCATAAAATCGTGCTGTGCCCGTGTGTGAGACAGAACCCTGCGTATGACGATGGACCCTGGCTTTATCAGTATAGTGTGCCTTACACATGTATGTGGCAGTGTCCTGGACATAAATGAGCTCATAAGTCATGGTTCATTTGAACTTTGTGTGGACCAGAGGTGAACAACGATGCTGTCTCTTCAGCTCTGTGTGGAGGAAAATGTCAGCTCCAATTTCTGGAATGTGTGCATCCACAAACACAGTAACATCATCACACTCATCTTGCCATTCAAAGTAATTTCTCATCTTCTGTAATGTAATGAAAGCGGGCAGGTTAGGGGGAATCACAGGACTGATAATTCACAGCCGGTGTTCATTTCAGACACAGTTCTCTCCTTTGATTGAAGGATGGGGCAGACCACTCTCATTTGCACAAGAGAAATGTTCATTCACTCACATAACACCTCGTGCCTCATAATACCCAATGTAAGCTAGAAAAGCATTTGTTATAAAAGCTATTGGAACCCAGGAAAATAAAAGGGAAAAGGCAACACTTTTAGAAAAATAAATCCCTATACTAATAAGCCAACATAATGCCATTGCTTCTCTGGAGATCATTTAGAGAAATGGGGTATGAAGAGGGATAAAGTCATAAAACAACAAAAACAGAGTCATAGCAGAAATGTACTATTTAAGAGTCATATAAAATTATCAAGGTGGTATAAATAATAAAGAGAAAGAAGTTGGAAGCTGAAGTTGACACTATATTTTTTAGAGGTGAAAGAATAACCTGTTATTTAGGGGTACAAACAAACAAAAATTAAGTTTCCTAGTTAAGGGAGAAATAGATTCTGGACTGAAAAACTGCTGTCCCTCAAAACAGGTCCCTTCTGTGCATTTTTGCACATTCGTGGCATGCTGCCTTAGATATACCTGGACAGCACCTGTTTTCATGTATAGTTTTAAGTAGAGGTCCCACTAAAGCACTAACGCAACACCTTAAAATTTCTACCCTGCTATATCAAAGAAGGCAATGCTGCTTCTAAAAACTTAACATGTAAGTATATAATCATGAATGAGGCAAATGGGAATTCACTATTTTAGTTGTTTTGCTTTGCATGTTCACGAGAAAATATTGGCCTGTGAGCCTGGGGAAATGTTAGCCTCCAGATAAGCCTATAGAGTGGTCTGTATGTCCTCTGTGCTCTGGGTATTTCTTTATATGGCATTTATTACATTGTTATAGTCCTTTTTAAATAAAATACATATAAAAATATTAACAAATGAAAGCACATATATAACGAAAAATCATTACATTTATTTATATTCTCGTCTCTATCACTAGATTATGAGAACTGTGTTTCATTTATCTTTCTTTTTCTGCACCTGGCATAGTTACTGGCATGCACTTGACACTTTATAAGTGATTATTGAAAAATTGCATGAGTATCTTAGATTTAAGTTGATTTTCAAACCTTTGTAATGCTTTATAAATCATAACTCTTAGGAATTATAAACAATTGACTAAGGTGGGCTTCCTAAAGTTTTAGGTATGATGATTTGATTAGTTTGTCCTTTCAAAACAGTATTTTAGTATTGTAGATTTATGCATGAATATAAGATGTTTCCAAATTTTAAAGTGATAATTGATGAAAATCAGAAGTAAGAAAGAAAATGTACTGGAAGAAATAATTAAGACCTGATGAAAACGAAGAATTCATCATGGTGTGTAATGATTATAATTAAGACAGAAAGGTACTCCATGTATTAATATACACTCATTCATTGATCTATCCATTTCAGCAAGTGTCATGTCAATCATTGTATGTATGTTCTGGACATGGGAACAACAGGGAATGAGAGAGAAAGAGCTTGTCTTAGGATTTATGGGTAGGATGGATACAGAGAAGGCCTAATTAAGGGGCACCGAACTTTGAGTTTTATCATCATTAGAAAGTGTCCCTGGCAAAGCAAACAAGAGAAAATTAAAATATTCTAAGTCCCAGAAGTAAAAGATACCATATATTTTCAAAGAATTGAAGGGTGTTTATATGCTCTTTTCGATAGACTATAAATACTTATCTAGAAAAAATATTTTTCAGAAATTTGTAGATATGTCAAACTGCATCTTCAATGTCTTCCACTATTAGTAAGACACCTCTCCTTCTCTCTCTCTCTCTCTCTCTCTCTCTCTCTCTCTCTCTCTCTCTCTCTCTCTCCCCCCCCTCGCTTCTCCTCTCTCCCTCTCCTCTTCCTCTCCCTCTCTATCCTTAGTAGAATGCTACCTGGTTTGTATGACCTGTTTTATTATATATACATTTTAAACTTAAATGAGAAGACGTATTTCCTGTCTTGAATCCTGTCACATATACCAAATTGTCTAATCTTTCTCTAAAGCATGTGACAAAAAGGATGTAAACTGAGCTCAATGTAGTAGGACAAAAGGCTAATGTGGCAATCCATGTCTGAGTTGGAGAAACAAGTAGTGATGAACCAAATTAAATTATGTTATCAGGGTTCACACAGGTATTAAAACTATTCAGCCTGGTTCTATAAGAGACAACAGTTCAAAGTCAACATGAAGTGATGTACAGATTTTTATGATTGTTCATTTCTAAACGTGCATGTAATAGGATGTAGGTGATTAGGAGTTGTACTAACAGACTTTTTATATCCAACCAATAATCTGTCTCCGTATACTTTCCTTTTGAACCTCTGTCTTCTACGTTACATGGTAAATAACTAAAAATAATAGCAGATATTTAGGATAAATATACTTGTATGCGTCAAAAAGATAATTTACTATATTAACTTTATATTTGTTGATAATTTCAGGCTAGTTAAAAAGCTATTTCACTCAATACTTGATTTCAAAGGCTTACCTAAATAAGGCATTCATTCTGAATCACTCAGTGTTACATCCATTTCCTAAGGTAATTTCCAAAAGCATAACGGGCTCATCCTGGAAGATTTAAGCTTGAAAGGAGCCCAGATCCCTCAACAAGTTTTCCAGTGGAAGCAGTTATGTTTGATGCTCAGTGAGTTAAAAAATGTACTTACTCTGAAGATTTGTATTTTGTTTCATAATATGTATTCTAATAATGATTTTTCTAGGATCATCCCCTAGAAGTATGGGTATAAAATAGGTAGCCTATTAACTACCTGAAATTGTATGCAAACTTGCGTATGGCTATAACATAAACAATTTTCAACAGTGTCATGATTTTCATCAGATTTTTCCAAGGAGCCTATGACCACCACCCACCTACCGCCAAATTAACACTGTTTTTAAGACTTAAGCATTTATTTCAAATTCAAATGGAAACTTCAAGATGTTTAACTGTGGACACCACGCTTATGAAAATAATCTTCAAGTGTGACATTACAAGGTCAGTGCCTGCTTGGAGAAAATTGTCTTCTGCCTACGTATCTTCTACCGTTGTAGAGTAAGATATTGAAATACAGTGCCACAGCTTGTTTTATTTCTTTTCAGGCATCAAAATTTTATCTTGAAAGCCTTAAACCAGATCTAATGCTACCAGTGACGTAACATGATTTCGTCAGTAATACTCCTCACAAATTGACTATTTCCTGATTTGCTTTGCAAACTTGTGCTAGGATTTGAATGCTGCATCTGTAATAGGAAGTAGTATTACATTAGTTTCTACGAACTTGGAGCACTCAAGAGGACAGACACTTGAAAATTCCCCTGTGCAATTAAAGGTTTTTCTGGTGGCCTAAAGTAGACAATGTAGAACTCCTCAAATGCCTAAATTATCCCTGAAGGCATTGAGATTGAAAGAGAAGTGTTCCTGTACAGTTCTCTCTGTTGGACATAGAACTTTTCATGTCTTTTTAGCTAAAATGCTGCCTTATTAGGGACAAATGAATTAATATACAGAAATTCTTAATACATAAAACTGTTTTGCCAGAAAGTGGTTTGATAGATTATTCCTGTGAAGGGTTAAAAGATATGTTGAAATCCTAACTCTAAGAATTATGTAGAAGGGTATTGAATATAAACCTCAGAAGGCAACCTGACTTGGAAATAGGGTCATCATAGATGTAATTAGTTAAGAGAGGTGATACTTGAACAGAGTAGACCCTTAATCTACTGAAACTAGTGTCCCCATAAAGAGAGAGGAGACCTAGAGACACAAACACACGAGGCACAGGGCCATGAGGGGTAGGGCCATGTGACAATTGTGACAAATATGGAAGTGCTACCTACAGCTGCCAGCCAAGGAATGTCAGGAATTACATTACCTGTGACACCCAGAAGCTAGGAAGAGGCATAGAGGGATTGTCCCTTGTGGATTTCAGAGGGAATATGGCCCTGCCCACACCTCAGTTTCTAACTTTTAGCCTCCACAACTACGAAACAATACATTTTTGTTGTTTTTAAGCCACTCAGGTTGCAGTGCTTTGTTATAACAGCCCTAGCAAACAGCTACAACTCCTGAGAACTTTCTGCTCAAGTAGCCTATGAGTCGTTAAAAACCACTGGGTGCTATTATTTGTTGTATTACAGAGCTGTGCAAGCGCAACATAGATCCACCCTGTTTTGTTGATCGAGTTATAACTTTGTTATTTGTATTACAGCAGCACTATTATAATATTGACAAAACAATCTTATGACACATGGCTCTATATTCAGAAAAAAATAATGCATGTAGATAGTTACATGATATTCAGAAAATAAAAAGAACAAGGGAGCAAAACTCAGATGTCAGATATCAGTTTGATTTCGGCATGGAAAGGTGAATAAACAATCAGTTCTATTCTGTATTACACTAATTCTGACTCTTAAATGGTGTTTAGCTTCTAATTGCAAATATTTGCAGGAAACTGAAAATGTAGCAGAAAGAATATTGAAGTCATAAACCCCTCATTGTGTAAAGGTGCATCATAAATATTGCAGAAAGTGTTACACTCTACAAATCTAATCTATATTTAATATAGTTCCCTCCACTATTAAAAGGGTTTGAATTACATTCAAAATTTTCCATTAATTGAAAACCTTAAAATATGGAACTTTTAGCATGTAAAACACATTGTCCTTTAAACTACCTGTGAAAAGACGACCAAAAGAGCACCACAAACACAGTGGTTGTAGATAAGTGTTCTTTACTGTGACTGGCTTTAGTGGAGAATAAATAATTGGTCCCTAATAAATCATCCATCCACGTGGGGGTCACCACTGAATGGCTCATGGACCTTGTAAACCTTTTCTTTCTCTTTTCTACTTGAAGCACTTAAAGATCAGGGTGATTAGCCCTAGTAAAACCCACTCTCCTACTACAGATATATTATTGATTCATAGTTTCCCACAAAGTTTTAAGGATAAAAAATGATTGAGGTTAAGGTGCCTTTGCTGGTTTGAGTGCCTGTCCTGTGACAATTATATGTGTGAAAGGGTATTGACAAAGAGCTCTGGGGCCTCTGATGAAATACAGCAGTCAGGGTGAAAAAACCATTTTTCATTTAATAAACACTTCTGAAAGGCTTGTCCCTGCACACCATATTTATAGGCACGTCTCAGTTCCATTTTCTTCTAGTCAGCTTCTGTAAAACTTCTTTAATCAGCTGGAATTGGATGTGACTCTGATGCCATAAATCTCATCACGGAATCAGTTAAATTAGCCCCATTTTAGGGGCATATAGGGCATATTTTATAGGTATTTTAATGAGAGATACTACTAGAAGGTTTTATGTGCTTGCTTTCCAAACTGGGGTACAGAAACATTCCTTAGCTGAGAAAACGGGGACTCAATAGTTAGATTTTATAAAGAATCTGAAATATTAAAAATACGATGTTTTAATTCATCTTAACTGCCCCACTGTACATTACATATTGACTGTTATTTGAAATCACTTATTCTCTGGTCAGTGTATTAGTGTTGTTTCTTATCTATTATATCCCTTTGGTCTCACAGGAGCCACACTTGTGGAAATCCTCCGGGGGTGTTTTGTAAGGAGAACTAGTCAGAGTGCTGTTGGCTTAAAAAGATTCTGAAATCAGAGACGCATTGGACTTCCTAATGGTTTTATTAACTTGTAACTCTAACCTCTCTAGTTTTTATTTCAGTAGTGAAACAATACTTTACAAGTTGTAGAATGTTTTTTTTTTCCTTTTACCAGAAGCAATGGTATTATAAAGTGTCTCAATTCAGACATTTTTACTTTTGGTGTAACTTCTTTAACTATTGCAGTAAATATGGATTATTCTAGGAGTGAAATTACTCCACAGAAAGTAACCAACTGTATGAAGCCTAACCCAACTGTATGAAGCCAGTTCATTTTAGGCTGGGTCAGTGAACAAGACTGCATGTAGGCTGTGGTATCAGAGAGAGAGTAGTATATATCCAGAAGAACAAATAAGGGAGCTTTATTTTAGCTCCCTGATTCTCTTTATTTCATTGTACAAAATGCAGACAATGCTTTTTCATCAGTATAGTAGAAAGGATATAATAGGTAGGTAGGTAGACAGGTAGGTAGATAGATAGATGGATAGATAGATAGATAAATGGATAGATAGATAATTCATAGCATAGAATATAACACTTCAGTTAAAAATGATATATTTAATAGCAAACACTACTGTGTGGTATATTTGAAAGTTAAAAATAGATCCTAAGCATTCTCATTGCAAGGAAAAATATATATTTTTTTCCTTTCTTGCTCTTTTTTATTTTTTTGTACCTATATGAGATGTTAGATGTTAACTGAACTTACTGTGGCAATCATTTCACAATATATATGTAAGTCAGGAAGTTATGCTGTACACTTTAAATGTATGCAGTGCTGTGTGTCATATCTCAATAAAACAAAAAAAAAAACTATATACAATACCAACTTTATATGCAATACTATTATTATTATTAGTAGTAGTGGTAATATTAATTCACAGTGACAACAAATGCCAATTAAAGCAAACTATCAAGTGAAGTAAGTGTATTATGTATCTATTACCATTAATAAGTCTTTGTGAATATAGAATACATTTTATAATGGCTTAATTTCTTTTCTTGTATAATCATATGGTAAAGAGCTAAATCTCAATCTGTGTTTAAATGTTGTATTCTACGGGAACCTAAAGAAGATTATTTACCATTGAAATAAAGCAGAATATTCTAATGCCTATCACAATTCATATTACAATTCATCATGTACGCTCGGCTACTTTATATACAAATCTGTGAAGTTTAAACTAATTTTTGTGTAAATACAGCTCCAAATATGCTTAAAATTGCAAATGGAAATGATTGCCTGTTTCTGTCAGTAGCAAAATGTTTCTTATTAATCGCAGACTTTAATTTCAGTTCTGGCTTTAAATCCCTTTTGAAAATGTATGCATAATTGTTTTATGAAGATATTAATTGTTCACATCCTAGTGAATTTATTGTTATATCCCCCATTGAAGAAATTTAGCAAGATTTCCTTTTTATAATGGTTATAATTTTAATTTACTCCAAAAAGTTTGTTGATTTGTTTATCCCATTTTTCTATCGAGATTACTATCTTTGTTTTTTAATTGAGGTATAATTAAGAAATAACTTCGTGTAAGGTTAAGATACAAAACCTGTTGATTTGATACATTCATATATTGCAGCATGATTATCACGATAACTTTAGTTAACACTTCTATCATTTCACATTATCTTTTTTTAAGATCTAGTTTTTTTTTTAGCAGTTTTGAAGTATATAATGCAGTAGTTGATTATAATCACTATGCTGTGCATTAGATCTCCAGATTTATTAATCTTTTATTTTGTACCATTTGATCAACAATACCCAGTCCCCACCCCCTATACCCCCAGCCCGGCTAACCACCATTTATTTTACTTTCTGTTTCTATGATTTCAGCATATTGGTCTTTCTCTGATTTATCTCATTTAGCATAATTCCCTCCTGGTCCATCTGTGTCTCAAATGGCAGGATTTCCTTCTTTTTCATTGCTGAATAACATTCATATATACATATACACATGTATGTATGTATATATGTATCACATCATCTTTATCCATTCATGTTTTCTTTGAGTTTTAAAGTACAGTCTTCTATTTAAGTCTTAATTCATTGAGTTAACTTTTGTGAGTGGTATAAGTCTGGACTTTTACAAAGGCTCTTGTCCTCTGTGGGTGTCTGCGGCAGTCATCACTCTCCAGGTTCTCCCCAGCCTAGCCAAAGGCCTGGGGCTGCTTCACTAGCTCTTGCTGGTTCCATAGCTGTATTGATCTCCTATTGCCAGATGCACAGATGAGCAAGACCTTTCTCAGGTCTTTTGGCTTATGCTGCTAGATCCTATGACTTCCACAGAGGAGCTTAGTTTGTGTATAGATGCTGAATTTTAGTTATTAAAAGGGGGACAAAAAGGAGGGACTTCTTATGCCACTATGATGCTGATGTCATGGCCAAGATTAATATCTTTAGAATTAATTTTTTTAATTCCTTGAATATGCCCTGTTATAATATTATCCAACAAGATAATTGTACATATTTAAATGAATTTTTTAGAAATTTAAAAATTATTTCATAATGGTATCCTTTATTATTAAGGAGAACTGGATGAACTCCTGGGTCAACTTTTTATGGAAGCTTTCTTTTGACCCTAAGGCTCTGTAATGTTTACTGGACAGATGACGTGAGCCCCATGGAGAAAAAAATAGTCATGTGTATATATACATATACACACACACACACACACACTCACATATATTTATATACATATATACATATATATAAATAAACTGATGGAATATTGCTTTGTTGTATTGATAACTATTGTGCTGTAAAGCTCTGGTACTAGAAAATAAAATAGGCACAGAATCCAATTATACTTATTTCCCCTGTTTAGAGATCTTACTCTTACTTGGACATGGAGAAAAGGAATTTGATTAATATTAGGCCACGAAGGGTTTCTATAACAAAATCATTCACCATTAATTTTTTAAAGGAGTAATACTCGAAAGTCAACTAAAGTTCCATTGACTGTGACCATTTGGGAAATTCCCTGTGAATTCCCTGGAAATTCTCCACTAGTTTCACAAAAGGTAGAAAATTTCCTTGTTTGTGTTCCCAGAATAGCATCGATCTTTGTCCCTTTTAGATGTGACTTGTTCGTAAGGCACTTGTATTTAGATACTACATTTGTCTCCTTCATGGCAATTGTTTCGTTATTTGTTTTTCTTCTTGTATGGTTGACAAACCTTTATTATGGGCATACAGATTCTTTTCTACTAGTGACGGTAAGTTGTTTGGGGAAGCTGTAGCACAGGTAGAAATTTGATTCTGCATAACTTTTGCCTTGGAAAACCATTTTTTCCCTCTGGTTTGAGGTGGAGAGGCAGCCCAGCTTTCTGTAGGGTGTGTTCAGGACATCTCAGAGAGATCTGCCATGAAAACCAAAAAATAGGAAAGAACAGTATATAAAGGACTTGTATGGACATTTGTTCGCCAGGAGCGTTCCTGGTTTAAAGTACCCACAACTTTCGTTAAAGGCATCTATGGTCTTCAAGCAGTAGCCAAGGAGTCAAAAAAGTAAATGTCTACAAAAGCTGTGCACAAACAGAATTCATCTTATAAGCTGCCAGTTTTTCACCCCTGAAAGATCTTGTTTAAGTATATTTATACATCTATTCAAAAGAGATTAATAGCTTCCTCATTTAAATTCTCATAGTACTCATTCTGCCTCTTAACTATTTGCAGAGGTGTGCATGAGTTACTGGAATTAAAAAGGGATATCCACACACCCAGGGAAACCTTTGCTACCCCTAGGCTTGAACAAGGAAAAATGCATTACTAGAACCCAGTAAGAGCCACAGCTTGGTTTAAGGTCTATCCAAGAGGCTCTTTAATTGTAGGAGGAAGAAATTGATGCTGGAACCACAGCTAAATTGGAGAGATGGATGTATCCCACCTCTGTCTCCTCAGTGCTGGATCTCATGGGACAAATACAACTGCAAACCACTGTTTGCAGAGAAGCTTGGCGAGGTCAAGTTTGGTGAGCCTTTCTGGGCATGGAGCAGGCAGGGAAGCAGAGTATGCATCTGACAGGAATAGGAGAGGGACAGAAAATACCAAACATGGATGGTGAGCTCCTGAGAATAGAGCTTGTATCTTGTCTTCATTTGTGACCCATCTCCACTCACGTCTCAGTACCATTCCTAAATAACTTAGAGAGGTTTTCAGTACGATCTGCTAAACAAATTTCCTTACTAAAAAGTATATTTGCTTTTAGTTGATAGAGAAATCCAAGAAGATGACAAAAGTGTCCTTTTTTCTACTTCTACAATTCAAAAACATGTCTGTTGTCCTCATTCTTTTAAATGAATATATATATATATATATATATATATATATATATATATATATATATATATTTGTGTGTGTGTATTTGTATATAATATATTCATTTAAAAGAATGAGGACAGTAAACATGTTTTAGAATGTGTATATATATATATATATATATATGTACACACATATATATATATATAGAGAGAACAAAAAAAGTATACACATTTTAAGAAAGGAAAACTGTATTAAAATTGTAATACTCAATATATACTGGTAACAAAAGATGAATACAAGTCATATTTGATTTCTGCAGTTACAAGAGGTGCTCAAAGTGGTTACCATCAGCTTCCAGACACTTCTGATTACGGTGAACTACTGCTTGAGCAACGTTGACCAGTGTCCACTTGTGTACATTTTTTGGCACCCCTGGTTTTTGTATACACACATGCACACACACACACACACATGCACACACACACACACATACATACATACATGCATATACATGGTGTCACTCACTAAATTGCCTTTAAACATTATTTTGCATTTTGTTAGGTCTTTGGGATTTCAACTGACCTTGTGTTTCTTGGCAGTGTAGTGCTGAGGATGTAGTAATTCATAAGAAAATAATTATGGAATTTAGTAATTTTTGAATATTTCATTTAATTATCAAAATATTTAGGGACTTTCTTAAACCCTAGAATTAGACAATGTAACTTTCTAAAAGACATGATGTGCTTAGGATAAAATGTTTTATGTGGACTATTTCCCTCCATGCACCCAGCACCACCAAAATTATGTTTACTTGAATGCCGAACTTGTACTTGGCACTTTGTAAAATTTTGATATTACCTTTAGTGTTTTCTTTAAATTACAATCTTATTGTAAAATAATATATTAAGTATATCATTAATACATTTATTAATATTAATATAGTAAATATGACACATATAAATCAAGAAATTTTGGAAAATGACAGTTGGTCATCACTATAGACAGTAGCAAGAAGCTGTAAAAATGACCATGCTAACTGAGGCTGTGCAAAGTCATCTTAATAATTAATAGGGATGATTGTGATTGTTCTGTGACTAAACATTACATTTTTTTATTGCCAGTTTTAAATGTAAAAGTAAAGGAACAAATATAGCAAGTCTGGCATTTATTTAGAACATTTAAATTGAAAACATAAGAAACATTGAGAATTCAAGTGTTTATTTCTTTGTAAAAAAATGTCTGAAGTGTAGTTTAAACATTATTCCCTTCTCCTCATTTAACATTCCAATATGGAATAGGCATCTTTTCTACCCCTTGGGCAATCATAATAATCCTCTGTAATTGATGGTCAGCTTCCAACATTTTATCCTTTGCACTTCCAATGTCACAAACTATCTACAAGAATTCCTTTTTAAGATTCATGATTTGCAGGCATTACTCTCCCTGACACATTTTTTTGTTATTTTTGTTACAACCACTTTTCTCATTCACCTTCACTTAATTCCTCTAGCTGTATGTCTACAGTGTATAAAATGGCAGCAATATTAACACCCACAGTCAGCTATTTCTTCTATAACTCCATGTATTTCCAACGCCAATTTTGTTTCTTAGGTTATCACTTTTGAGTTTGTTTGTGTGTTTTTTCTGTGATTGTTTTTGTTGTCCAATTCCCGCTTTCAGTTATTCATTTTTGAAAATTGTCCCATGGGCTTAGCCAGGGAGACAAAGAAGGTATACAACTATGTGCTTTGTGGTCTGGCATGAACTGAGTAACACATGCATAGTTAATAACCACTGTATTTGAAAAGAATGATGTGATTGATCACTCATGAGGATGTATATCTATTATTGCAGTTACTTGAAGATGAAAGAGTAGCAATAAAGTTTGTATTTTATACACTTACAACTAATATACCATGATAATCGAAATTTGATCCATATTGTTGGGCGATTTATACTATTTAATTAAACCATGTTAAGTGAAATTTATGCATATTGGAATTGTGCAGAGCTAGGATTGCCTGTATTAACAGCTTATTTGTTATTCTACTACATAGAACAACTACTAAATTTTGTTGTATTTCAATAATTTTTTGGTGTATAAACTTTTATGCAGATGTAATCATCCTGCTTCTACAAATTTGAATTTTTTTTGTTTAAATATTAAGGTACAGTAGATTGCTTCTAATTTTTTTAATGTTAATTTTGAAAGTCACATGGAAGACAATTATTTTATATTATTTTTGCAAACCTTTTTACACAGAGGTCTTACAGTGACGAGAAGGCCTCATGGATGGAACAGGAAGGTAAGAGAGACTATTACAAGAAAGGGAGACATAGACACAAAGAAAATTGAAAGGGAGAGAAAAAGGACTGATCCAAGGCATGAACCTTCCGTATCTCCCCTAGTTGGTGTGGAAGAAGGTAAAAGAGAAAAGGGTATTCTAATATGCGGTGTGAACATTTTAGCAAGTGATGCTCTTAGATTGATCAGCATCCTCAAATTGAAGCCACACAATGCACCTTCAGGATGAAGTGTCTTGATTTCAACATTATGAAGAAAATTAGGAGGGAGGGAAAGAGATAAACATTGAGCACCCCTATCATACTTTTAAATTCTTCCTCTTAATTCAGTTGGCTTTATTGCTAAATCAGTGGTTGAGCAGGGGTGAGATTGTGACTGTTGAAAGAAGAAATCAGCATATTATCACCAAGCGCTTATTTATGGGTCCGCTTCTGTCCTACTTTCTCTCATCTCTGTTGGTTGGAGTACATCATCATGTTGATTTTTAGGATGCATAAATGGACAATTCCAGAATCTATACATGAAACTCTTTGTTCTCTTTTGTACGTAAACATCAACTTTGCACGGTACAAAAATTTTTGTCTCATCCTTTTTCCTATCAAAACTTTGTAGACATTACTCCCATATTTTCTGGCATGTTTAAAGTTGTCAAGAAAAAAGTATGGAACTGGCCTGATTATTTTTCTTGGTGTATAAATTACGTCTGATATATGCAGAATTTTTTTTAACTTTGAGATTTAATAACTTCACCAATTTATTAATATTAGTTAATTTTCAATGATAGTATCCTGTATACACAGAGCCTTTTTAGTCCACAGATTCAGACCCTTAATTTTCCTTATATCTTTCAATGAAATCTCTGCTCAATTTTTATCTGTTTATTTTTAACCTTTATTTATTTAAGAATATCAATGATGATCATGTTGACTCACCATGGTTTGCAAGTTCATAGCTGTTATTTCCCCTGTAACTGATTTCTTCTTTTTATCCCTCTTCACTACACTTTGGGGAATTTTCTCAAGCCTACTTTCCACATCACAGATAGAGAATTTTACAGGGTTGATTCTGAGCTTTGTTCTTTCCAATGTCATTTTAATAATGTATAGTGACATTGTCTCTTTGAATTCTTAGCTGTGCCTCCTTACATCTGCATCTTTTATATTGCTTCCTTACCTTACTGTATCATTTCAGAATTTTTTTTAATTTTTGAAATTATGAGCTTTTCCTTAAAAATTTTCCAAGATAAATGTTTTTTTAAATTATATCATTTCTCTATTTCTTTCATTTTATGATTATGTTTTTCTTATTAAGAAAATATTGCATAAAGTCTACAAAATATTTTGTTTTTTGTTTACTTATCTTTGGATGATCTTTTTCTGTATAGTCCTCTTTCATTCCTCCTTTCCCCCTCTCTCACTCTTGATCCATCTGTTTCTAAACATATTATAATTCTTACACCAAAGAATTTAAATTGAAAGGGAATAGGTGAGTTTATGGTGGTAAATGCTTATCTTTTGAGCTTCTTGGCAAAGTTTAGGGTGGAATTGATGTCAGAAAGGGGTCAGATAATATAAAAAACGACTTAGAAAATCGACCACTTAAAGTGATGACATTTTATCTCACAATATTTTGTAATTATTAAAAATTGTACATCAAGACAGAACCCTACTATGTTAACAGCATATTTTCTTTCTTTACTCAAGTTGGAGGATGAAAGTTTTCTAGTTCTAGTTTGTGATTCTACTTTGAGATGTTCCACACACTTTCATTAGAATTGGAGTTAGAAATAAGCTTCTAAGTTCAGTTAAATAGAGCCAAACATATCTTTCCTTCTTATGGTCATATTTTCTGCTAGTTGTCCAAATTTATAAAATTGGCTTCTTAGAGATTGTTCTCTATCATTTTGATATTTACCGTGTCCTCTGGACCTTAGGTGGTTTTCTTCTATTTCATTTTAGAATGAAATTGTGCAACAATTGCAAACTATTTCCAAGAAACACACATGGCAGGGCATGAACTCAATGTTTCCCTACCTATCTCACCACGAGGGTGGTTACTTGGCAGGTCAACGGGGATCCTGATTGGCACCATCTGCACAATTCTTTTGCCAACTCTTTTTTGCCATACTGTCCCCACAAACTTAGGGATCTTGGTGAGTTTTCTATAAAGTATTTTAATAATAATTTAAAATCATTCACCAAACTTCTTGCAAAGGTAATTTCGTATCAACTTCCCGTGTTATTTTTTTATTTAATCCTAATCTTTTTCACATGCTTTTTGTAATGTTTATGAGAAATAATTTTTAAAGTTTGTGAGATTAATCTAATCTGTATGTTTATGAAGTTTCCTCTCTTACTCGCCGTTTGTTTTCTTTATTTCGGTGACTAAATTCATCTTTGTGCTACTAATTTTAACGCAGATAAGGGTAAAAAAGATAATAGACAAAGACAATCATATTCTTACTCCATACCCAATCATTCAGTGTTCTGTAAAAGTTCTTCATTCTCCATAAGATAAAGCCCAAATTCATAATATGGCAAATGGGTGCCTGTTTATAGCTCTTGTTTTATCTGTTACTCTTCATACCTGGGAATTAGAGCTGCGGCTGTATCGATGTAGTTGCGGTTCCCTTAATATGCCATCATTTCTCTCAGTTCCCTGCTTTTGAAACTTCACTCTCTTCTGCCTTCTTGCTCCTGTGCCTTATTCCTAAATATTTGTTGAGACTCAATTAGTCACTGTACCTTCCTGGTAACTTTTACTCACACCTCCCTACTCACATAAATATATACCTTCCTCACATAAATATATTCCTCACACTCAAAAGCACAGACACACACACATGCACACGTACCAGTGTGCACATCGGTCATTACGTCTATAAGTCTGAATTAATATCATCTGCTTATTTTCCTATTTCTAATAATAAACTCTATGCTAACAGGCCTAATGCTTGACCCATAATTAAATACATACTTTTTTTCTGAATAAGTGAATTGATTCATTACTTACAAATTTATCAGAAATCATTCTATACTTCTGTATATTTTTAGCTTATCTCAGCATTAAGAATACCTTAAGTTACTACCTATGATATAAAGTACTACTAGTTTATAGTTCATCTGAAACAACTCTCAATACATTCTTTTCGTGCTTTCTATTTCCAGTTCTCCAGAATCTAAAGAACAATGTCATCTGCACTTTATTCATATCCTTGGAGACTTTATAATCTTTAATTATTTTACCTCTTGAAATAAATATTGTAGTTATTGTAGTCAGTTTGTACTAGTCAGGATTTGCTCTATACAGCATTTCTCATTCACTTCACTTTTGTTCTGTCTTTCACTGGATCTTTAACAATTTTTATCAAGTTTCAGGACTGGGTACAACTCATAATATTTTATATATAAAAACACCCCGGTTTTTTACATATATATGGATAAGAAAATAATTATATCTTACTTTCAAAAATCTTTACCTGCAATATCATCTTAATCTCTCTACAACAATAAATTGGGTAAATATTTTCCAAAAGTAATTTGCAATGATTCTAAATCTGCTTTTCTTAATTTATAACTAAAAATTCAGGGCCTATTTTCTTACAAATTTAGTTAAGGTTATTTTTTGAAGTTTCTTATCTACATTGAAGTTCATCTGCCATGTTTCAGGCCATAGTTAACATGAAAAGATTTTCTTGTAGTTTATTCTTATCAGCTTGGCATTTCAGTAACTGGAAGAACATATTGTTGTTTTCAACTTTGCTATTTCACTATTTAGTCCCTTGTCATTAAATTAAAATGTTTCACAGAAAGTAGATTGATTCAGCCATCGATTTAGGTAGACTAATAAAAGATTCTGTGGAATACACTGTCAAAGTTGTAGGCTTGGGGAACACATAATTTTTTTAAAAAGTGATAATAGTGTTTAGCTTGTTAGCAGTCAATAATTAAAGCCAGGTAAAGTATTCTAATCTAGCTTGTTAATAAACAGTGTGTATTCCACCTAGTAACCTAGTTTATATGTTGTTATGGTTATAGTGATATCACTAGTAGATTTTTGTCAGGCAAATGACAATTCTGTCATTGGGCCAATGGAAATTTCTTCTAGAGCCACGGGACACTTTCAGTGAAAAGCATATTTAAATCTGAGTGTTACTTATGGGTTTAATTCCAGAATTGTCAACAAGAGGACATTCTAAAAGACCTACTTAAATCCAAACCTTAGCAGGGTTTAGCCACAGAGAAGTACTGTTGAGTGTAGTTTTGAGAGTCATATGTTTGCTTCCTCAATTCTAGGATACTGTGTTTTGTTTTCTTATAGTTCACTTTCAGCTCAAAAATTTCCTTTTGAAACTCACCCTCAGTTACAGGAAATACTATTTATAATTCTGACAATAAGTGAGATTTGCCATCAAAATTCAGACTTACAATAAATAATGGCCCATACCATTCACACTCTACGGAATTCCTCTGAAACCATATTCGTATGTCCCTGACCAATGGAGAGCGGGCACCAGTCAGTACACACTCCCTTCTTTGGTACTTTGAGCAAATAATGCCGACTTGATTCTACATGAATCTTCAGAGGACCCCTGACTGTTCAAATCCTATCTGCCCAAAGTGATGATGAGTTCCACCAGTATTTAGGCTTTCTTCTGTCCCTGTTTCACACGTCTAGGTTTCCTTTGTTTCTCATATAAGAAAACAGACCCTGGTATTCAGGTCCTTGAGTCAGGTTCTACTCCTTAGGGAGAAGTCAGGATAAGAAATTTTTGGTTCATCATGTTTCTGAAATCCTACCTACATGATGAGGACAGTGGAGTGCATAATCCTGAAGAAAAGTTCATTTTTTACCTGTCTCTACTTATTCAATGAAATTTTCGTATCCAAGCATGAAGTTTTGACAGTTTCATCTAATGTGTGCAAATCTAAGCTCTTTGCAGCACCCTAAAGCTACCACTCCTGTTTATGTATTTTCTATCTCATCTGTGGTAACTCTGTCCTTCCCGTTGTTTTGGGAAAAATAAAAATTAGACTCTCTCCTTTCTTTCACACACCACATCTAATCCCTCTGACAATGCTGTCTGCTCCACTTTCAAAAGAGTTTGTGACCACCTCTGACTTCTCCCTGCTGTTGTTACCTCTTGCATGGATTTTTGTGATAACCTTCCCAGGTAGTTTTCCTGCCTTTCGATTTGTTCTTCTTAATCTGAATTCAGAATAGCTACTAAAGCAATCCTAAAAGAACTTGCCAGATCTGGTCATCTTGCTCAAAATCTTACATCACTTCCCATCCCACTCAGATTAAAAGCCAAAGGTTATATAATAGGCTGTAAAACACTAAATATAGCACTTGGATTTACTACATTCTGCTGTCACTCTTTCTTACCACTCCATCCGTACTGGCTTCTTCATTATTTCTTGAGCAGACCCACTACTTCCCTTTTAGTATTATATTTATTCCTTTGCTCTTGCTGCTCTCTCTGCCTGGAATGTTTGACACTAAGATACAGAGTTAGTCAAACATTCACTCACTTCCTTCAAGTCTTAATTCAAATGTAATGTACTTAGGCCACTCTACCAATAACTGTTACACACTGGCACTAATTGTCCTCTTTTACTGTTTAATTTCCCCTCAGCCCTTAGCACTACATGTTGTGCTACATAGTTTACATACTTATTTGATGTGGTGTCTATGTGTCTTCACAAATGTAAACTGAATGAATTTTTTTTCTGCTTTATTCACTGCTGTATCTCCCCTGCCTGCTACCCCATGAGTCTAGAAAAGTGTCTGCTACACAGATGTGAATAGCATTTGTTAAGTTAATAAATAATAAAATACATTTTAATAAAATTTGAACTTTTAAAATTTAAATTGAGCATATCCTACCTGTGGCAAGTGAATTCAGTTTTTGTATTTAAACCAATCTCATATTTATTTTATATTATTGATTTTAGTCTTTATTTTATATCTACATATAAACATGGATATTTAAAACAATACATAAAGATGGAATTATCTGAACCTCAGAGGGAGAGAGGATTTTCATTATCATTTCAGTATAAACTATTCCTTAATTTGATATCTCCATTATGATATCTCCTTTGACTCATTTTATTTAGAAGCATGTGTTGAAAGTAAACTGACATCTTAAGACGCTTAACCATAGATAGAGCTGGGAGGACTATGGGTGGAGCTGGGCCCCTTGTTAACTCTTGACTTCCTGTTGAACTCCATGGTAACTGAGGAGGGGAAGGGGGGATAAAGGGAGAAGCCATGTTTTGGGCTGGCCCCCTTTTCCCACGTGGGCACCTAGAGGGCGTCTGATGGAGAGTGTGCTTGCACTGTTTAGTGGTTCTGTTTCTTTTCTTTTCCCGAATAAACTGTTTTCTTTTCTTTTGGTGGATTATCTAGAGAATTATTTGGCCAGGCGACGCACATTACTAAATTTTCAAACATTTAGGAAATTTTCAGTTGTTTTGTTGTTTGCTACATTAATGGTAGTTAGAGAATGTACTGTCTGTGGCTTAAAATTTTTGAGATTTGTTGAAATACGTTTTCTGGGCCAGTATATGGTCATTTTGGAAAAATATTCCACGAGAATTTAAAAAATGTGTTTTGTAGTTTTTGGAGTGGTCGTCTTTGTATGTTAATAAAATCAAGTTTGATAGTCTTATATACAGTAACTATCTAGTTACTGTATTTCCATTTATGTTAAAAATTTCCTATAAAGATTTTGAATATATCCATTTCTCTACTTACTTCTGATGGTTTTGGCTAAATATACTATGAAACTATGTTATCAGGTACATTCAAACTTAGAATTGTTATATCATTTTGGTGGTTTTAACATTTCATGATTATTGCATAAGCATCTTAAACTCTAATAATACTTCTTAACTTTGACATTCTTACTTGTTGTTAGTATAACTATAACAGTTTTGACCTGGTGTTTGTTTCTAAACAGTATTTTTCTTTTATAGGAAATAATATTTCCTATTATTTATTTTCATCTTATGTCCCTATATTAAATGTACATCTCTTATAAGTATCATACGCTTTTTAAATATTCCATTTTGGCAGTTTATGCCATTAAATTGGTGTATTTTTTATGTGTACATTTAACATTATTACTGACATATATTGTATTTTTTGTTCTACACTGTCAAATTAATTTAGATTTTTTACATGTTTATCTTTCCTATTCTTAATTTTTCTTATAAGTCTGTGCTTCTATCTAGTATCATTTTCTATTGCCCAAAAACTCCCTTTAATATTTACTTAGGGTAGGTCTGATTATTATGAAATATTTTAATATTCATAATTCTGCAAAAATATGCTTATTTCATTTTCAATCTTGAAGGATAGTTTCATTTGCTGTGTATTGCTATTTTTTTTTTTTCATTTCGATAGTATAATTCAATTGCTTCAGGTTTTGGTTGTTTCCATGAAGAAATTAAATGTCAGTCTTTTTGCCTCTCCTGTGAAAACTGTCTGTGTTTTCTCTCCATCTTTGTTTCTTTCAAGATTTTTAATTTTCAGAAGTTTTATTATGTTTTACCCATGTATGTTTTAGTAATTTTTATTGTTCTTGGGCTTTGTATCACTTCTAATATCTGTTCTAAGGTCTTTAGGCAATTTCAGAAAATTCTATGTTATTATCTGTTCAGATAATGGTTATTTCTTTTTTTTTTCACCATTTCTTCTGAGAATCAAACTAGGCATAAAACACTTTTTATAGCATTCCGTGTGCATTTTCCCCCTGCATTTTCTACCTTTTGCTTCTGATACTTTATTCTGGGTATTTTCTTCAAAACTGTTTTTGAATGCATTAATTCTCTCCTAAATTGTGCCTAATATGCTGATAAAGCTATTTGTTAAGTTCTTACTTTCAGTTGTGATACATGAAATTTTCCATCTTGTTTTTTCTTCTTGTTGTTTTTAAGTCTTTGAATATATTAACCATAGTTATACTAAAGCCCATGATTAATAAATAACTTCATTATTTGAATCTCTTTTATAATCATTTTTTCTATTCTTTGTTTTCTGTCAGAATTTGAAATCTTGTATGTCGTGTTATGTCTTGATGGAATACCAGGCATTTTGAATGAAAAATAAAAATAAAAAAGCAATGATAATGTCATCTCCTTCAGAAAGAGTTCACATTTATTTCTGTCAGGCAACTGAACTAGGGTCTCTGGCCAGCTAAAACCACTTTAATCATATTAGGGATTGAGTGTTATGAAATGGATTTTTGATGGCTGGTCTATGTTTATATTAAGGTATAGAATAGACCTTTGGGATCCCAGATAAAGCCTGGGATATATAATGGGAGTCATGTTCTTTGATAGGCTCTGAAATCCATAGCACAATGTCAATAGTCTGCTGAAAATTCTGCTTAGCTTCTCAGCCTCTCAGTCACAAGTTTCAAAATTAGATTCCAGGAAAAAGAAAAAGTAGTTTCAGGTTCTGAGCTGATGTCTCTAGGCTTCTCTTCTCTGAGATACTGTTGTGCTACAAACCCATTCTTCACTGATAACAATTCAATGTCTACAAGGAGATTTTTTTTCCATATGAAATTTCTTTCATGTGCTGGTCTTGGAGGCACTTGGGGGAGGCTACTTTGTGAACCAGATCTAGATGCCACTAGTGCTGGGCTTCAGACCTTTTGCTGGGCACCACAATATGAGCTAAAGTCAGCCACCAGTCATGGTTGGCCTGTGGCTGCTTAATTGCAGCTGCGTTTGAAGCCAGCACTAGCTATAGCTTATGCCAGGCTTGGGGACTGTGCCAGGCTGATGGAAATTAAAATGCAAATAGAGACTAGTCACTGCTTGTACCAGACTTGGGGCTGCTAATCAAGTGGTACAGGATATGTCACGGTCTGCTGCTCCTTGTTATGGGTTTGTGGACCTTGGAGATTTTAGGAAAGTCTGTAGTATGAGCTAAGGCAGGCCACTTGTGTGAAAAAGCTGCTGGAAGAGGTTTGGCCATGCTTGTGAGTTGGGTGTGGTGGGGTCTCCGAGATTCACCAGGGCAAGGCAAACAGTATATCCAGGTTAATGGACAGCTCAGAGTTGACACCTACCTGTGCCAGGCCACCTTCCTGTGCCAGGCCACCTTATGCGAGGAGTGCTCAATAAAGGAACAGTGGCACCTGCCAGCACTTCCATCCCAAGACAGAGCAGACTGACCACTGTCCCTCCAACCCTTTCCCTGAAACTAGTCAATTTTGTTCCTCTCCATATTCCCTGGCACTTTTCAAGTTCCCGCCTCTACACTGGCAGAGCAAGTGAATTTGTGAGCTAGAGAGTCCATGCTCTGGCCCCTCAAGAGGAATGACTGGGGCTCCAGCAGCCTTTCATCTTACTCAAATACAATCCCTATTGGTTTTCCCAGTCAGATATTATGGGGACTCTTCTTCCCAGCACTAGAGTCCTGGGCTGGGAAGCGCAGTGGTCTGGGCCCCTATACTCCTCAGGTGGGGGACCTCCACAGCCAAGTTATCCCTCACAATTCTTAATTGCCATACCATAGGTGTGGGACCTGCACATTCCATCTCTCTGCCGTTCCTGCTACTCGCATCATGGCTTCTTCTTTATATCCTTAGTTATAGGACTTCTGTTTAGCTAGTCTTCAGCTGGATCTCAATGATAGGCATTCTATACTTTAGTTATAATTCTGAGGTGGTCATAGGAGAAAGTGAGCACATCATTTACCTACTCTGCCTTTTAGAACAGAAATCTAAAAGTTGAGTTATTTCATGGGAGAGGGACTATTGTCCCTTCCTTCTTGCCTTACATGAGGGAAATACCAAATTTCAAACATGAATAGTGATGAATTAAATTTCCAATTTGCATCTACATTTTGGGCAATTTATGATTATTGTGGAAAATTGATACTTGATTTCTAGTCTCTTAATGCTAAATATTCTACCACAGAGAGGTGTGCATACGGGAGTGTGTGTGTGTTAGAAGGAAACTCCTGGAGGAGAAAGAAAATTGCCTTTCAGATAAATCATACAGCATGTCTGTCTCCTTTCCTCTGTCCATGAATGTAGTTGGGATAAGTTGAACAAAAAGAAAGCCAGATGAGTAAGGAAGCATATAGCAAAAGGCTGTGTTACAGGAGAAAACTTAGTTCTAAATATTCTGAATCGGTGAAATTTATAAATGGTTTATAATTTTGAATTACCAACCATTTTTAAACACCAATTAGCAGGGCCAATCCCTTCTTGAACTGTACACTTGTCTTGCTCCTACAACAGTGGGATCATCTCAACACATATGTGATTAAGATACTAGAAATCACTCTCGCTACAACTACCCAAATGTGCATGAACTTCACAAAATATAATTTAATTAATTAAAGTAATGGAATGAAACCATCACTGATCTTTACTGGCATGAGTGCTGGTCTAAATACTTTCAAATATTTTCAGTAATATAAAAATTATCTTTTTCTATCACCGCTAGTTTTAAACAACTGCCATTCTAAACTACGAATGTCTGTCATGGGTATGTTTCATCTTACATCAGGAACTACACGTCTAACCTAAATGTTATTTGCAGAGATTTTTATTTGCAGAGATTTTTATTTGTCATTAGGTACACACTGCCCTTCAGCTCTAGGATTTCCTTACAGACCGGGGTCATGCTTTGAATGGAGCCCTTGTTTGGACAATGTCCTGTTTCTGAACCCCTCCAACAACACTGACAACACATCTACTATCTGATGGAATAGTAATTCCACACATCAGCGACTGAAACATGATCGCCCATAAAATGCTATTGGACATAGGGCTTGAGTATTTTGAGTATTTTGAGAATTCTGCTTGAGCCGATGCCTTTGTAAAATAAATACTATTATAAACCAGATGAATGTGACTACCACCTTTCAAATCAAATGAGAAATACCTTGGTGCTATTGTAGACAGGAAAGGTGATGCTTTGAAATAGCTTCTTATGATTGAAAATACAAACGTGTTTTCTAAGGGGCAGCTTTAAAGAATCTTTCAGATATAAAGCAATGGATAACAGGAGTTATTGCTAATTGTTTCACAGATTCTGTACTTTTGAAAACCGTTTGCTTCAGAAGTGAGCTGGAGACTCTTAACTAACACATTCATCCAAATCTAAGATATAATTAGCATTCTGAAAAGCAAGGTAACAGCAAGGATCTTTATTACACAATATGCTGTTTAAATCTGATATATTTTCCTGTAATTATTCCCACTGAGGTATGTTAGTGTTTCAGTTTTCCCATTTTATTAGATCTTCATTACATAAAATGTACTGTAAAATAGCAATATTGATACAAAATGTAACATTTTGAAATTGTTTTCATTTTACTCTCCTACATATTTACTCACTTTCTTCATTAATTTATTCATGGTTTTAGATGCTGAGAATACAGTGATAAAAGAGGCAGACTAGCTTCTTGCCTTTGTGAAATGCATGTTCTGGTTTGGGAGTAGAGAAAATAAACGTATTAAATACATAATTAAAACTATCAGATGGTCATGAATTATATGCAGGACAGTAAAATTAGGTGATGCATTAGAGAGTGACTTAGTGGCAACTTTAGATCCAGAGGTAATGGAATGTTTATCTTCTTGTTTTAGGAGACAGCATGTAAGTTGAAATCTGAATAGTAAGAGGGACTATATGTGCTATGGTAAGGAGACAAAATATTCCAGGAAGAGGAAATACCTGGAGGAAAGGCTTTGAGGCAGGAGCAAACAAGGTACATAGAAAGAACAGCAAGAAAAATGAGGTGACTGATACAATTGGTGCTCAGGAGAAAGGTACCAGATGAGAATGCTACGGTTAGCATGGCAGAGATCACATGGCGCATTGTAATCTTAGGGAAGGCAGTAGTATTTGAGTCTAAGTGTGATAGAAAACCATTGGAGACTTTGAAAAAGTGATGTTAGAGCTTCGTAGTTGTAAATATGTAAATAGAGAATAAACGATAAAGGCAAGGATAGCAGTTGTGAAGCTATTGTCTCAGCAGAAGACGACTGTAATTGTTACTAGGGTGGTAGTACTGGAAATGGAAAGAAGAGTACAGATTGGGGATATACTTGGGATATTTAGTCAATGAGATCTACTATTGGGTGGAGTGTGGGAAGTAACAGTAACAAGCAGAAGCAAGAATAAAATGAGATACTTTGGAATAAACAACTTTATGAGCTGTGGTAGTTTTGTGGCAAATGACGTAATGCAGACATGAAACTACTGAACCTCTCCACAGCATCTTAATGCTTCTAGACTCAACACTTGGATGAACATTCAAAACTTAGACTCAATACGCAACACTTAGATTCGAGACTCAAAACTTTGGTTTGGTATATACTGATGAGATCTTATTTTATCTTGAACATACCTTTGAGTAGAATTAGAGCATTCTGTAGTTAAAGTTAATCCAGAGAGTACCGTAATGAGGCACATACAGGTCAACTGCAATTATAAGACTGAAAAACTGATAAAATATGTTTTATATTGATTTCAAGTTTACTTGTTCAGAGAAGCAGCCTCCATGCCTATTTTTCTAACTCCCGTCAAAGAATACGTACATCTTTACAACATTTAAATTTACCACAGTGTACCTTTCAAATGTTGAAAAAAAGTGACATCTGGCTTATTATTTGAACAAAATATGTAGCTAAACGTCTAAAAGGAAAAATAAATTTACAACCACATAATAAATCAAATAGAGTATAATATTTCAAAGCAAAATGCAAAGACAATCCATTTTAAAATAGCACAAAGTATTATTAAAATTGTGATGTTTGTGTTTCCTTCAGTGTATACATTTTCTATGTCGGCATATGATGGAAATAACCTAAATTATAATAATAAAACAGGGTAAAAAAGGTTTTAAATATATATTTCTGTATTAGCTGAAAATTTTGTTAGACCTTTCACAAATAGAATCTCATTTAATAAAATAAATGAGTTGAACTCACACAAAGTGTAGAGGTAAAATAGGGAAAACTTAGACCCAAAAGATACATGACTCAATTTAGGTGTTGACATCAAGTCTGAAAAGGACATTCTTTAACTTTTGTTTACAAATTTATGCCACTATGAAGATGTGGTTTTTAATCTCAACATGTCCACTTCAGTGCTGCCCAAGAATCATACTACATTTTCAGGACCAATTCTAATATCAGTTATCCTGGCCTGGGTTCTCCCCAGAAGCAGACCATGAGAAAGGATTTGAATTTAAGACACTAATTTGAGAGATGAAATAGAGAAGTGAAGAAAGTCACAAAAGGGTGTTATCAATCTAGTTACCACCGTTAGCCACCAGAGCTCAATCATCCTGGAAAATCTACAAGATTATGTCAAACCTGCCTCAGAATTGTTCTGAACAAGGGGTGAGAAAATTGGGATATGTATATATTCTTTCTTCTACTTGACATTACTTGACAGTTGCTTCCGGGAGCATTGACTCTGTAGCACTTTTTACCTGCCCCTCATGTAGACCAACAGAAAGCCCTCAGACGGAGTCATGAGTGCCTTGGGATGAAGCCGTCATCGTTAATAAGAAGAGATTCAGTCTTCTTTTCTTCCTGATTTTATAGGAATCAAAGTTTACTACAACGTTATTGGAAAATTATGCCAGAGATTTTTTAGGTCTGCAATAGATAATAGACATAAGCTGGCAGTGCATTTTGGCTCCCAGCTTTAAGTCTTTAAGGAAAGACCTTATCTATAATAAGTCTGGATTTCTTAGCATATGTGATCAGAAACAACAGTAGTGTGCATAAATTGACATAATAAAAGTTTACTGAGACATTAAGTAAGAAGCAAATATAGTTATCACCTTTGTCTTAGTCCGTTGGACTGCTATAACAAAATACCCTGGACTGGGTGGCTTATAAACAACAGGGAGTTATTTCTCACAGTTCTGGAGGCTGGGAGTTCAAGATCAGGGTGCCAGCATGGTCAGGTGGTGCCTTTTCACTGTATCCTCATGGTGGAAGGCGCTAGGGAGCTCTGTGGAATCTTGCTTTTTTTTTTTTAAGAAAAGTTGGCTGACATCTCTATTGCTTTGTAGCGGGGTGGGGTTGGGAGTGCCCAGAAGCTCTCGGTGGAGTAAGCTCATTTCCTCTTCACCATCATAGGCTACTGGCATGGGCAGGATGGCACTGGTTCTGCGGATGGTGGCATGTGCAGATCTGGGTGGTACTGGTTCTTATGGATCATGTGTGGGAAGCTGCTGAGGGTGTCCCAAGCATTCTTGTTGATGGTGTTCTGCATGTAGGAGGTGGTCAGCTTTCGCTGGCCGGAACTCTGCTTCATGAAGACTACCCTACTTTTGCTGTTGCCTGTAGGATCGCTATTATAACAGCACTAATCTTTTATGAGGGTTCCACCATCATTCCATAAGTACCTCCCAAATGCCCCACACAAGTGTCATCACCTTCAGGGGTGAGGATTCCAATATATGAATTTGAGGAGGACACAAAAATTCAGAGCATAGGAACCTTGAAGCATTCTGTGTCTCTTGTGTGGATTAGACTACAATGATTGCATGAATCAGTTTTCCAACAACTCAAAGTCTTTCCCTGTTTGTATACTTGAAAAATTTGTCAAATAAAGAAGCGGTTGCTCATTTTTTTCCCAATACTCCAAAAACCAATCCATTTAATGATTATGACTACCAGTTTTTTAGTGTCTTCACTGAAAAGCATTGAAAAATATTTTATATATATTGCATAACCTAAAAGTAGAAAGTAGCCCCATTTACATGAGGAATTAAAAAAAAATAAATAAAGGCATTTACATTCCTGTTGGTCTTCAAACTATATTAGATTTATTTGTTAACAAAGTTATAACATGCAGTTAACCTTTTTAAAATAAATCCATTCCATATAGTTTCAAAAAAAAACAACAGATAAGTTAGTTCTTCTGAAATCATGGAAATCAAATAAACTAAAAGTCAGGATACCTGGAAAAACACAGTTAAACATATGAGAATTCAGAAAGGATACAGATCAGTTATTATTTACTGATAGACTGAAGATTAACAATGAGAAATATAAAAGAAAAATATTGAAATTTATATAGACCTATGATTTATTCTGCAAAAATATATTGAGTGACTACTATATGCAAAGAATCTGAAATCTTTATTTGACTATGAGGATGGTGAAGATTTATAATTTTACTTACCACATTTGTGAGTCTGTTCGAATTTATCCAAGTATTGCAGAGGCGGTTTTCACACTCCAGGGTCCAGAGAGAAAGTGAAGGGTTCTATATAGAAAGAAAAGCACAGTCCATAATATAGAAAAGTAGGAGACTATCAAAAATGTTTGAAATCGCCTTCAATTAAAAAGTGCTTTATTAAATTTAGAAACAAATCGAAATATGGCAAATGATATATATCAGAA
Source organism: Rhinolophus ferrumequinum (assembly GCF_004115265.2). Classification (NCBI taxonomy): domain Eukaryota; kingdom Metazoa; phylum Chordata; class Mammalia; order Chiroptera; family Rhinolophidae; genus Rhinolophus; species Rhinolophus ferrumequinum. The sequence continues at coordinate 37,097,883 of NC_046301.1, forward strand.
TACACTAAGAACACAGTAATACATACAAGGTTAATTTTAATGTAGGGTATTTATGGAAACACATTATATGGCAATTAGGAATATCAGTGGTTATATTTGAGCATGGTATGATAATGTGAAAAGTAGACTCAAGAAACATAATTACAAAATATCAATGAGAAGAGAAAGCATAGTATAAAAGCTGATGGGTGCCTTTTCAAATGTCCCCAGGATAAGGACTAAGTTTATTGATATCTGAAATACTGCAATTATAAAATAATAGTAATAATAACTATTTAACATCCTGGATTTTCTCATACACAATAATTGATTTTAACTAAAGATGGACAGGATGAAATATGATTTGATTTTTGAAATGGAGCTATAAAAATGTAAAAGGTGGGAGAATTTTTTAAATTGATGTCTACTTTTAATAATTAACATTAATCTAGTGAGTCTTATTGTGATTCTCCAGAATAATATTTCCAAAACCAGTTTGATCATAAGAATCACTTGGGGTATTTGGTAAATCTGTATTTTCCACAGACACACTTGAACATTATGATCAAGTAAGTTGAACACACTATAAATGTCTTCTTTATCTAACCTGAAAACCCATTTTCTTTGGTGACTGCATATTCAAGATAAACAATCTTTTGTAAAGATGAGACAATTGGATGGAATACTTTCTCCACAGGAGCAATTTCCCCCTAAGAACTTCCTGCTTCAAGTTCAAGCAAAAAAAGAAAAACAAACAAACAAACATGCCTCGCATTAGGCAACCTTAGGATGCAGCGTTTTTCCAAGCAGTTCTAAATCCAACCACAAGCTATCTCCAGATGCCTTTATTCCCACTATTTTTTCTACTTAGTCCTCTAGATTTTGCTACAGAATGAAAATGAAATACAGGATAATTTCACTGCAGTTCAAGGTTAACACAACCTAGTTTTAATAACACATTGAAACCTCTTAAGAATATCCCCATGTAGTGTAAATTAATTAAATGTTAACAAAGCCATTCTACTGTAAATGACTTTAAGTTTCTTATTCGTAATTGTATCTGCAGTGTTGAGGACAATGCCTGTAACAAAGGAAACAATACATATTTGTGAGATAATAAAAATGAATGATATATATTTGAAATAAATCAGTCACAGCCAATCATATGAATGCTGGACAGCAAATCCATCAGTAGGTTGCATAGTCCCAGGGTTATGGAACATTATTTTAATGGAGGTAAAAAAAATGTGTATATGGGGGAGGGTTGAAAAGGATTTAATTATAGCAATATCTTTAGGCATTATATAGAAAAAAATAATCCAGAGTTTGGGTAGATAGTACTCAGATCACAAGAATATGTCTGGAGTAAAGAAGTGTAGACATAACATAGAATAAAATATGGGGAAAAAAAGTACCTTTAGGGATAATAGAACATCTTTGAGAAAACACAGGGGAAAAAAAAGCTTAAAATACTTATAAAAGACAAAAGGGTATAAAGAAAAAGCAAACCTCTCAAGAATTTATTTACCAAAAATGATGGTAAGTAGCAAGTGATTTTTCCCCAGCCACTGAAGATATTACTGACATATAAGTATTGTTATTTTTTTGTAGTTTTAAAGTATATACTTTCGAATAGGTAGTACCTGCACTTGCTCAAAATTCAGAAAGAACAAGGGAAAATAGAGCGAACCCTTGTCTCCATCCCATCCCATTCCTTAGCTGCTTAGTTACCTACCTCAGGGCTGCTCCTCCACAGCTAGTTTTGTATATATCCCCCTAGATAATGTTCTATGCATATCACTGCTATCAGTAGGATTTAGGAAGCTTGGATCCTAAGGTGCCCACACCCATAATGCACTGCAGTGTGACTAGTGCTGAGGAGTCTTCTCCTGTAGTCACCCTTTTCTCACAGATTAGTCACTTATGTTCTTTCACTTGAGAAATAAGCCTGAACAGTATGATCGTTAGTACTAATGAATAATGATTTCATTGCTTCCTTATTTGCACCTACACATGGAGGCCTTCAGCACATCCATTAATTTGGGATTGACATGTTTGAGGGATTGAAGTGTGTTCTTGGGAAGAATTCAATCATAGTCATTTATTATTTTTAGACATTTGTAGTTAGGAGGGGAAAAAAGTATCCCCCCAGGAATAACGAATACTGTTAGTATTTAGAGAATTTAATCTTCAGAATACATATAATTTTAATATGTCTTTTTCCAAACGTTTTTAGATGGGTCTTATTTGCCATTCAAACAATTTTATAAACCAAAAAAGTTTAACAACAATATTTTATGACTAATATTCTTTTATTCAAGTGACAGAAAAGTCAACTGCCATTGACCTAAATAAACAAACAAAAAAAATGTATACATAATGTATAAAAACATATATGTATATTTTAATAGAACAGCCAGGGGAGGGCTTGGCATCAAGTGCAGCTCTATCAAGAGAATCATCATGATTTTCTCTAGACTCTGCCCTCCGTTTGGTGAGGATCATTTCCAGGGTGGCTATTCTCATAGACGCAGTAGTGCAGGCCCCTATTACATCTGCTCAATCCATACCATTGAGAGAAGACAGCATCTGTTCAGGCCTTCTTATAGGGGAGAGAAAAAATAGTTTGACAAAAGCCCCAGGCAAATACATCCTTGTGTGTCCGATCATGTAACCTCATTTTCATCGATTAATGCAATGGTGTTAGCGTGGGGCTGTGGGGAGTGCCATGTCTTAATTGATATGAAGTCTTAAGGGCTTAGCCCTGAGCGAATATGGAGTCCATCCCCCTGAAACACAAGGCTGAGAATAGGCGAGGAGGGAATTCCAAAGAAACAGGTAGTAGTTGATATTAAAAGGGAAAGATGGAAATGGCTGCAAAGGGGACAAATGTCCACAACACAACTACACAAAGAAATTGGAAGTTATTACTTTTGAGGTAAAATTTCATGGGTACATCTAACAAGCATCCTGAACAGTGGTAAACTATATAGCCTTTCCTACAAGTTTTAAAGCGAAGTATATTTTCTGTTGTATATATAGGAAAAATGTTATTTTAATAACATTGGACAGCCTAAGAGACCCCACCAGGGAACTTTTACAAATAGATTCTTTTATTGACTTAGGAGAAATTTAGCAATGAAATTCAAGTACATGAAAGGTTATTTAAAAGGCTGGTGGCCAGCTGTTCTCAATTTGTGCAGAGGCTGCCACCAGGGACATGTGTTTAGGTTGGCGCACAAAGGGCCTGTAGATAATGTTAAGTGCCAAAAGTTCAGAAATAAGAGAAGCAAAACCAATGAATCACTGAGCTAGTAATTAGTAAAAGTTTATTGTTCACACACGAAAAAGACAGTTTGTAAACCAGGAACACTCCAACCTAAACATGGAATGAGGCTCGGGGGTGTATGGTTATAAAGCAGCTTATACACTATTTATACTTCATAGTCATTGGTTCTAATACTAGAATTTTCAGTGGTGACCTCATATCAACTTGGGGAAACAGTTCAAGTTTTGCTTATGATTTCCAGAACATAAGCAAGAAATGACCCAGGTTAGTCTTGCAAAATAAGCTAAATTAAGCTTTATTTGTATGACTAAACTGGTTTTATCTGTTCAGGGAATATTCAAGACTGATCTTTGCTTGGTTTGGATTTTAACGTAAGTTAAGACTTTCTTGTTAGTGTAGTTATGAAATCCCAGGATACCTTGACAAGGAAGGTTCTGGAAGTTACTCTGGAGGCCTCTATGTAATAAAATGGTTGGGGCTGGGTGTGTTTTGTTTTACTCATATGATTCAAAGAAATTCTGCTTAAAGGGTAAACTGGATAACGTTTTAATAATATTTAATAAACATGGATTTTTTTAAGATTGATATTTTAAGCTAAAAAACATCAGCCAGAAACAAACTGAAATAAGACAAATCCTTGTACAAATAGAATTAAATCTCCAGTTGCTCATTTAGAATACTAAATCGGCAAAATATGAGTGATTATATTTTAAAGATTACAGCAGATGTATCTTAAAATATCATCTTAAAATCTTGTTTCAATTGCTACTTTTAAAACAAAATCTATTCAGCATGTAAACACCTAAGGTGCAGGATTTTTAGAACATGGGAATGATTCATTCTATGAAATTAAGACCAATAGTTTTTCTAATGGCATAAAATAAACCATTTCTCAGGTCTGTGCAATTTAAATCATATTAGCATACATTAGCTAGAAACCAAACTTCAGTTCTACTAGTCAGGGAACTTGTGTCAAGTAATTATTAGGTATAACATTACTGTTATTGCTCATAGCTATGCATGTGTCCTTTTGAGAAAGTATCACACACTTTAGAAGGAAAAATGCAAAGCAAAAATACTGCAAACTGGCAATCAAAAGTCCATTAGAATCTACAGTTTTTCTGTTTTTTTTTTCTGTTAGCTTTGTAATAGTCCACATTTCGCTTTTCTGTATTCTGACTGTGCATAAATGGCACCGTAACAGCCAACACTTTAATGATGTCCCATAATGACAGTGAAGTAAATAATGCCTTTTTATAACAGTAGAAATTATAGGATATGGAAATACAATCTTTGAATTTACATGATATACTCATGAAAGCCAATATGTAAAAAAGAATTGCATGTAGAAATTGGAGAATGGGCTTTTAGATTTTCATAGTTATTAAGAAATGTTGTTCCTCTTAAATGAGTAAATTTGTTACCAGTATAATTCATCTCTGTGATTAATTATATCACAAACAACAACAACAACTAATACTTGGTTTTAGATTTTGAGTCATGTAATTAGTGTAAGTTTTTGTATGTGTGTTGGGGGGTCAGCATTAGAGCAAAATTATATGTAAAGAAAGCGATAGATTATTATTATTTTGCTAAATGATGTCGAGCAAGACCCAGTTTTGATGAAAATGCATAAAGATTTATTTCCATGATTAATTTAGGTAACCATTGTCAAACGTTTTAGATTCCAAAACCGCAATAGCCTACTTAGATTTCAAAAAAACTATCAGAAGCTAACAAGTCCAACCTAAAATAGGAGTTATTTCTACTCAGAGACAATGGGAACGGTTAGATGATTCAAGATTATTAGTTATCCTAAGAATTATCAATGCACAGATACAAAACGATCTGAAAAATAAAAGCAGCAATATCATTCTTTCTATTCAAAAGATTTTTAAAATTTGTTGTAAATAAACCCTATATTCTTTTTTTTTACTTCCAGTTCTTAAGTTTTATATATTTGATGACTTTTTTTTACACAGTGAATATAAATGTACAAATTTATCCATAAGCACTAATATCATTTTGACACGTAATAATATGCCACTTGAATTCCATGTATCTATTGGCCCTTATATGTCTCCTTTGGAAAAATGTCTATTTAAATCTGTCATTATTTAATCAGATTGAGGTTTTGTTTTGTTTAGTATTGAGTTGTATGAGTTCTTTGTACATTTTGGATATTAACTCCTTATCAGATATCTGATGATTTGCAAAATTTTTTCTACCATTCAGTAGGTTACCTTTTCATTTTGTTGATGGCTTCCTTTGCTGTGCGGAATGTTTTCAGTTTGCTGTAGTACCACTTATCACTTGTTGATTTTTTGTTTTACTTTACTTTTACTGTCAAATCCAAAAAATCATTTCCAGGACTGATGTCAAGGATTGTTTTTCCTATGCTATCTTCTAGGAATTTTATGGTTTCAGACCTTAACACTCATCGACTTAGTCCATTTTGAGTTAATTTTTGTGAATGCAGTAAGATAGTGGTTCAGTTTCATTCTTTTGCATATGGCTGTCAAGTTTTCCCAACACTATAGAAGAGACTATCCTTTCCCATTGTATATTCTTGGTTCCTTTAATGTAAATGAATTGACCACGTATGTGTGGATTTATTTCTGTGCTCTTCATCTGTTCTATTGGACTGTGTGTCTGTTCTTATCCTGATACCATGTTGTTTTGATAGTTTGTTCTTAGTGTGCAGAAATGCAACTGATTTTTGTACATTGATTTTTGTATCCTGCAACTTTACTAAATTTTTCTCAGATCTAACATTTTTTTGGTGGAATATTTAGGATTTTCTATATGTAATATGTCTCCTGCAAAGAGAGAGAGTTTTACTTTTTTCCTATTTGATTGCCTTTTTATTTTTATACCTAATTGCTCTGGTGAGGACTTTCAATACTATGTTGAATTAAAGTGGTGAGAATAGGCATCCTTGTGTTGTTCTTGATTTTAGAGGAAATGTTTTCAGCTTTTTAACATTGAGTATGATGTTAGTTGTGGGTTTGTCATATACGGCCTTTATTATGTTGATGTACAAGCTCTCCATACCCACTTTGTGTATAGTTTTTACCATAAATGTATATGGAATTTTACTGAGTTTTTTTGAATTTAGAGATGGTTATATAATTTTTATCCTTCATTTCGCTACTGTAGTATATCACAATTGTAATGTTGAATTATTGTTGCATTAATCACACTTGATCATGGTGTATGATGTTTTCAATGTATTGTGGAATTTGGTGGGCTAGTTGATAATTTTTGCATATATATTTATCAAGGATAGTGGCCTGTTAAATTTTTTTCTTATAGTGCTTTGTCTTTCTTTGGTATCAGGGTAATTCTGGCCTCATAAATTGAGTTTGGAATTGTTCCTTATTCTTCTATTTTTCAGAGTTTAAGAAGGAATGATATTTTTCTTTATATGTTTGAAAAATTCACCAGTGAATCCTTCTGGTCCTGGACTTTTGTTTGTTGGAAGGTTATGATTACTGATTCAATTTTCATACTAATAATCAGACTGTTTATATTTTATATTTCTTCATGATTCAATCTTGGTAAGTTGTTTCTAGGAATTGTTCCATTTCTAGTAGGTCAATTTGTTGACATATAATTGTTCATAATAGTCTCTTATGAACTTTCATCTTTATGTATCTGTGGTATCTGTTATAACATCTCTTTATTTTCTGATTTTGATTATGTTCTTGCTAAGTCTAGCTAATAGTTTGTCATTTTGTTTATCTGTTCAAAACATGTGCTTTCAGTTTTATTAATCTTTTCTATTATCTCTTTAGTCATTTATTTCCACGCTGATCTCTATTTCCTTCCTTCTACCAGCTTTGGGCTTTGTTTCTTCTTCTTTGTCTAGCTCCTTCAGCTGTAATGCTAGGCTCTTGATTTGGGGTCTTTCTTGTTTATTGATGGTAGGCATTTATCAATATGAACTTCCCTCTTACAAGTGCTTTTGTTTCATCGCAAACTTTTGCTTGGTATGTTGATTTCCATTTTCATTTGTTTCTAGGTGTTTTTAATTTATTTTTGGTTTCTTAATTGTGTTCAGTAGCATGTTGTTTAAGTTTAATCTCAATAGACTTGTGGATTTTTCTTATTGATTTCTAGTTCATACCACTTTGATTAAAAAGATGCTTGGTTTAATTTCAATTTGTTATAATTTATGACTTTTTTGTGGCATGACATGTAATCTGTCCTGGAGAATGTCCCAAATATGCTTGAGAAGAATGTATATTCTCTTGCTTTTGAATGGAATGTTTTGTATACAACCTGGTATAATATGTTGTATAAGGTCAATGTTTTCTTATTGATTTTCTCTGTGGATAATCTGTGCTTGATTTGAGTGGGTAATTAAAGCCCCCTATTGTTATTATATTGCTGTGTATTTCTTCCTTTAGATATTTTTTGTTTGTTTGTTTTTAATATTTGCTTTATATATTTAGGTGCTCCTTTGTTGGGTGCATAAATATTTACGAATGTTATATCTTGTTGGACTGACTCCTTTATCATTTGTAATGAACTTTGTTGTCTCTTATTACAGTCTTTGTCTTAAAGTCTATTTTGTCTGATACAAGTATAGCTACCCCAGTTTTCTCTCGGTTTTCATTTGCATGGAATATCTTTTTCAATCCTTTTACTTTCAGTCTATGTGTGTCTTTACATTTGAAGTGAGTCTCTTACAGGCAGCATATAGACTATTCTTATTTTGTTTTTGTTTTTTAATTCATTAATTCGCCTATGCTATCTTTACTTTTCATTCTTTTTCCTTTTGCTGCTCTGATTGGGTGAGTTGCACTCTCCTGACTTAGAATTAACTCATTCTTTTGTTTAATCCATTCTTCTGTTGAACCCTTACTTTCGCTTTTCAATTCAGTTCATTTTTAGCTCTGTGACTTCTTTTGGGCACTTTCTTATATTTTCTATCTCTTCATTAAATTTATTAGTGTTTATCCGTTCTTCTCCCAAGTTCAGTAAGCAGTTTAGTGACCTTGATTTTAACTTTTTACCAAGTAAATCACTGATCTATGTTTTAAGAAGGTCTTTTTCTGAGGTTTTAGTTCCTTTGAAACATTATCTTTTATTTCTTCATTTTCCTTGAATTTCTGCATTGGATTCCATGCGTTAGATAAAACAGCCCTCTGTCCCAGTCTTGAAGAAGTGGCCTCATGCAGGAGATGAAACATATTGTTCATTTATGCCCTGGATCTTGGTTGTCTCTCAAACCTTTGTGATTGTCCAAGCAGCCTACTTTATTCTTAGTGACTTCCAGTAGTTGAGAGTGTACCAAGACATGCCAGTGTTCGAAGAGTATGATCTTAGTTAGCACCTAGTTTCAGGCTATTTGTAACCAAACTCTCAGGAAACAGCTTTTAAAGTATGCAGATATAGATATCTTTCAAGGGAATACTGGGACATGGGTGTTAAACCCTGGGGAGATAGCCATTAAAGAACTGTTTTGTTACTTTGCTACTGTCTTACTGAACCTGTAAACAGAAGCCCTGAAGGGTACCAGAGCCAGGTTACCAAAGGACGTGTCCTTTGGGAAGCAGCTACAAAAGCCAGGGTACCACATTGGTACACAAAAGCTCCTTTTTCAGAGACACTGGCAAACTGTGGTGGGGCAGAGGGAGAGTTAGAAGATGGCGCCCGATGGAATTCTTTGTCTCTGGAGAAGATTGTATCAGCTTCTAATGTGTGTTTACTTAGAAGTCTGCTCCACAGTCTGCGGGGTGAATATAAGCTAATAGGCCTCTTTTATAGATGAGGTGTTTCAATCTGCTGCCTCTTCACTGTGCCCTGTGGAGTAATAAGTTAAAAACTGTTTCTCCATTTGTTATTGCCCTATGGGACCCATGATCATAAACCCAGGAGTCACCAGAACCACACAATCAAGGGATGTCCCCTAGTCAGCAGCCACAATAATCAGGTCACCCGATGTGTGCACCAGCTCCCTTCTAGAAGCTACTGGCAACCTGCAGCATGGCAGAGAGAGAGCATAAAGAAGACACCTGCCAGCCTCTGTTTTTGGAGAGTATTTCAGTCGGCCTCTAAAGGTATGTTAAATGATATCTGCCCGTTGGGCTGAAGCTTTAAGATAAACAATTAGTCCTCTTTCACAGAAAGACTGTCCTTTTCAGTTGGCTGCCTCTCTGCTGGTCTCTGGGATACGGCCAAGTGAGTATCCGTCAACCATCTCTTGGTTCACTATAGCCTTTTGGATTCTGTGGACACAAAGCCCATTAGTTTTAATGGCTAGATTTTTGGAGGGTTTGTATCTCTGGTGCAGGCCCTAAAAGTTGGGATGCCAGATATGAGGATCAAACCCTTTACTCCTCAGGGAGAAAGTTGGAATTGTGAGTTCTCTCTGGATTGTGGATTGCTCCACTGGGAGTGGAGTTTATGGTGAAATTGTGTCTCAGCCTCTCCTACCAACTTTATTTTTTGTCTCATTTGTCTTATGTGTAGGAGTCACTCAGCGAGTTTTGGGGTGTTTTTCATAGAAAATTGTTCCATATGGAGGTGTATACTCAGTGTGTCCCTGGGAAGAGTTGAGTTCAGGACCATTTTCCTTTGCCATCTTGGACTGGAACTAGCTGAAAAATTTAATTGAAAGTAAAAAGGACTTATATAATATCTTTTATACTTTTTGTTTTAAACTGTCTCTTGAAATGCTTAATTTTTAGCTGAATGTCTTCTGTAAAGAAATAAGAAGTAATTTAGGAACAGATGAGGAGACATGTTTCACCTTATCATTGGCCATGAATTCTTCTAAAATATCGTGTGTGTGTATGTGTGTGTGTGTGTGTGTGTGTGTGTGTGTGTGTGTGTGTTCTTTTAATAGGCTTAGAAACCCATGTATTCTTCAGAATTACATCTGGGAAATAATAATTTTGAAATGCATATGCATTCAAAAGCAAGTGAGTGACAGAATTTGTAAGCTAATCTTTAGAGAGATCTCATGTAAAGTGTAAAAATGAAGAAAACACTGAGCAAGGATCATAGCTCCCCAAGGAAGCATAAGACATATTCACACATTTATCTCTTGCTTGAAAACACTAATATCCACATCAGATTGAAATGATATATAGTTATTGTGTGATGTTTTTTATCCATTTGAGTTGTACATTCCTTTATTTATTATTTACTATGTATTACTAAACTCTTTTTAAATCTGTTAAATACCAACCATATATAGGCATTGCAATAACTTTTAGAAACTCAAACTTGATGAAGGCAATCTCGTGCATACTGCTATGGAGACATATACTGTAAAATATCAGGTGTTTGTCCGATTACCAGGTGAATGCACTCTGAAGGCTGTTAGGTGTTTGGCTTGGAGCTCAGGAACAAGGCCTGGGACGGACAGAGATTTGGGGGTTATCAATGCAGAGGAAGCCATTGTTATGGATGAAATTGAATAAGCAGAGTTCATATAATGAGATAAAAGTAAGACTAAATATGAAATTATAGGGAATAACTATTCAGAAAAGAAAAATGTAGAAAAGGCATCTGGAAGCAAGATTGAAAGGTGTCACATGACCTTTGGGCCAACTGAGAGTATGGTCATACATACTAAGAAAGATAAAGTTTTAAGAAGAATACGGTAGTAAATAGTGACATACTATAGAAAGTCAAGCAGATGAACACCAAACACTCATTGGATTTGGGAAGTGGAGGCTATTAATTGCTGTAAAGCAGTTTGGATGAAGTGCTGGGGACCAAAACTAGCCCCCAGTCATTTCCAAAAATTTGAGGAGGAAATTCAGGCAGGAAATGAATGGCACTGAGTATAAATTACACTTCTAATATGCTAGACTGTGGAAAAAAATAAACTGCGTACATAATGGGGGAATTGAGCTTAAGGGAATATTTCAGTTGTGTGTTTGTTTTAATTTCATTGGCTATACTAAACATGGAAACATTTAAACGTTAGGCATCTGTGCCAATAGAAGAGGGACTGAATAGACAGGACAGAGAAAGTGCAGTTGATAAAACATGGTCCCAGAACAGATACAGTGCATAGGACCATATTCCAGAGGACCACAATTAGAATGCAAGCACGAGTGTTTCTGACTGAAACAATATCAGTCACTCAAGGTCCTAAGCACATTCTGTTTTCTGAAAGACTTTGAAGAATCTACATGACACGCTCAGGAAGTGTTCGGTCATGAAAAAAATACCTTCAGCATTTGAAGCATCTTACATCCTCCCCATACTTCCCAAATAAAATGAATATTCACTCACATATGTACGTCTATTGCTACTTGGTGCAGAGTTGTTAAGTTGTCTCAGAGAGCTCATGGAACACAAAACCTGAAATATTTTCTATCAGGCCTAATACAGAAAAAGTTTGCTAACTCTTCATCTTAGCAAACCTTACAAAACTTAATATTAACAGTAGCATTATGGGTCATAAACCTAACCTCTATTGTTTGTGCTTTTTAAAATTATTATTTATAAGTTATGTACAAAATGTAGTATTGAGTTTATGAGAAAGTCTGTTTCACTTCTTGCCTGCTCTCTAAAACCAAACTGAATATTTCTAAAATTCCAGGTCTTGAACCAGTAAGCTACTTATCATGGGTAAGATTAAAAGTAGAAATTAGAATTATTAACCATTTACATATAAATTCAACAAATATTTTTTTAGGCACCTACTATGTGTCAGACACTGTTATCAATACTGGAGAAAGATTATAAAAAACATGAGTTTTTTGTTTGTTTTTTGTTTTTTTTAGACTCCACATGTAAGTGAGATCATATAGCATTTGTCTTTCTCTGACTTATTTCACTTAACATAACGCCTTCAATTTCCATCCACATCATTGCAAATGGTGGGATTTCCTCATTTTTTTATAGCTGAATAATATTCCATCATTTGTATCTCACAATTTCTTTGCCCATTCATCCATTGATGAACACTTCTTTCCATGTTTTGACTATTATAAACAATATTACTATGAATATGGAGGTGAAGATATCTTTTTGAATTAGTGTTTTTGTTTTCTTTCTATATATACCCATAAGTGGACTTGCTGGATCTTCTGGTAGTTCTATTAATTTTTTGAGGGCCCTTCATACTGTTTTTATAATGGCTGTATCAATTTACAATCTTCCCCAAGAGTGCACAAAGATTTGCATTTCTCCACATCTCTCCACCATTTATCTCGTCTTTTTGATGATGGTCATTTTAATAGGCAAGAGGTGACATCTCAATATGTTTTTAATTTACATATCCCAATGAATAGTTATATTGAGCATTGTTTCATTACCTGTTTGGGCTTTCATATATCATTTTGGAGAAATGTTTATTCAGGTCCTTTGTCCATTTTTAAGTTGGGTTACATTTTTTTTTTTTTTTTAATTTTTTTTTTGCTACTGAGTTGTATGGCTTCTCTCTATATATTTTTGGATATAAAAACCTTATCAAATACATGGTTTGCAAATATTTCTCCCATTCACATAACTTGTCTTTGCATTTTGTTGATGGCTCCTTTTGCTTTGCAGAAGGTTTTTAGTTTGATATAGTCCCACTTGTTTTTAATTTTATTTTGTTGTTTGTGTATCTGGTGTCACATCCTGAAAAGTATTGCCAAGATCCAAGTCAAGAGCTTTATTCCTACATTGTCTTCTAGGAGTTTCATGGTTTTTGGTCTTACATTTAAGTCTTTAATCCATTTTAAGTTGATTTTTGTGAGTGATATAAGATATGGGTCCAATTTCATTCTTTTAGTTGTGAATATTAAATTATCACAGCCCCATTTACTTAAGAGATTGTATTTTCCCCTTTAAGTATTCTTGCCTCCCTTATCAAATATTAGCTGACCATATATTTCCAGGCTTTCAATTATGTTCCATTCATCTGTTTTTATGCCAGTACCAGACAGTTTTGATAATTACAGCTTTGTAATATAGTTTGAAATCAGGAAATGTGATGCTCCTATTTTTGTTTTCTTTCTTAGAATTACTTTGGTTATTTGGGGTCTTTTGTGGTTACATATAAATTTTAGAAGGTTTTTTTCTTTTTTTGTAAAAAAAGCCATTATATTTTTTTTTTTTTTTTTTTTTAAGGTTTTATTGGGGAAGGGGAACAGGACTTTTATTGGGGAACAGTGTGTACTTCCAGAACTTTTTTCCAAGTCAAGTTGTTGTCCTTTCAATCTTAGTTGTGGAGGGTGCCATTCAGCTTCAAGTTGTTGTCCTTTCAGTCTTAATTGTGAATGGCACAGCTCAGCTCCAGGTTCAGTTGCTGTTGCTAGTTGCAGGGGTCGCAACCCACCATCCCATGCGGGACTCAAGGAATCGAACTGACAACCTTGTAGTTGAGAGCCAGCGCTCCAACCAACTGAGCTATCCGGGAGGCACCTCAGCTCAAGGTGCCATGTTCAATCTTAGTTGCAGGGGGCGGAGCCCACCATCCCTTGTGGGACTTGAGGAATTGAACCAACACCCTTGTGGTTGAGAGCCCACTGGCCCATGTGGGAATCGAACCGCCAGCCTTCGGAGTTAGTAGCACGGAGCTCCAACCGCCTGAGCCACCGGGCCGGCCCCAGGCCATTATATCTTGATAGGGTTTTCACTGAGTCTGTAGGTCGCTTTTGGGAGTGTTGACGTGTGTTAATATCAATTCATCCCATCCGTGAACATGAAACACCTTTCCATTCATTTGTGTCTTCTTTGATTTCTTTCATCAAAGTATTTCACAATATTTTATTGTTTTCAATGCTGTTGTAATGGGATTGCTTTCTTAACTTATTTTTTTTAATAGTTCTTTGGTAAGTGTATGGAAACTGATTCCTGTATATTTATTGTGTATTATGCAACTTTACTAAATTTATTTGTTCTAACAGTTTTTTGCTAGTGTCTTTAGGGTGGTTTATATATAAATCATATGATCAGCAAATGGAGATAATTTTACTTCTTTCATTCTGATATGGATGCTTTTTATGTATTTATTTATCTATCTATCTATCTATCTATCTATCTATCTATCTATCTATCTATCTTTACCTAATTGTAATGGCTAGGGCTTCCAGTACTATGTTGAATAGAAATGGTGAATGTGGCCACCTCTGTTTTCTTCCCTGATCTTATGAAAAGGTATTTTAACTTTTACCATTGAGTATCATGTTAGCTGTGGGTTTATCATATGTGGCCTTAATTATACTAAGGAACATTCCTTCTATATCCAATTTCCTGAGCATTTTAATCATGAAATGATGTCGTATGTTGTCAAATACTTTTTCTGTATCTATTGAGATGATCATATGATTTTTATCTTTCATTCTACTAATATGGTGTATTATATTTATTGATTTGTGTATGTTGAATCATCATTGTATCCCAGGAATAAATCCCACTTGATCATGGTGAGTGATCCTTTAATGTGCTGTTGAATTTACTTTGCTAATATTTTGTTGAGAATTTTTAAATCTATATTCATCAGGGATATTGCTCTATAATTTTCTTGTAATATCTTTATCTGGCTTTGGTATCAGCGTAATGCTTGCCTTATCAAGCGAGTTTGGGAGTCTTTCCTCCTCTTCAATATTTTGGAAATATTTGAAAAAGATTGGCTTTAAGGTTTTTGTTTTGTTTTGTTTTTTTTAATGTTTGTATAATTCACTAGAGAAACTATGTGGTCCAGGGCTTTTCTGTGTTGGGAGCTTTTGACCAACAATCAGTGTCCTTTCCTTACTCTTTGGTATGTTAGACTGTTTATTTCTTCATGATTTAGTCTCTCATAGGTCATATATTTTTATATTATTCATTTATTTTATGGTATCCAGCTCAGCGGCATATAATTGTTCATAGTAGTCTCCCCTTTGTATTTCTACAAAGTCTAATACTTCGTATTTCTGTGATAGCAGTTGTAAGATCTTTGTTTCTGATTTTACTTTATGTAGTTAATCTAGCTAAAGTTTTGTCAATTTTGTTTATCTTTTCAAGAACCAGCTCTTATTTTCATTGATCTCTTCTGTTTATTTTCTGGTCTCTATTTTAATTATTTTTGCTCTGATCTCATTATTTCCTTTCACCTGCTAACTTTGGGCTTACTTTCTTTTTTTCTAGTTCCTTGAGGTGTAAAATGAGATAGATATTTTTTCTTTTTTTCTTTTTTAATATAGGCATTTAATAATACAGACTTCCTTCTTAGAACTGCTTTTGCAGCATCTCATAGATTTTGATATGTTGTACTTCCATTTTCATGTGATTCGAGATTTTTCTTGATTTGCCTTTTGATTTCTTCTTTGAACCATTGGTTGTTCATGAGTATATTTGGTCTCCACATATTTATGAATTTGTTATAAAAACTGTAGCAAGAGAAAAATAAAGATGATTATATAACGATAAAGAGGTCAGTCAGTTCAACAAGAGGATATAACAATTGCAAACATATAGGCACCCATATTGGAGCATATATATATATATATATATATAGCAAATATTAATAATTATTTAATATATTTATGTGCTCCAATATTGGGTGAGTTTTTGTCTTAAAGTCTGTTTTGTCTGATTCAAGTATAGCTACTCCTGATCTTTTTTGGTTTCCATTTGCTTGAAATATTGTTTTCTAGTACTTCAGTTTCTACTTGTATCTTTAAAGCTTAAGTTAATCTCTTGTAAGCAGTATGTAGTTGGGCTTTATTTATTTGTATTTTTAGCCATTTAACCACTCTATGTATTTTAATTGGAAATTTTAAACCATTTACATTTAAAGTAATTATTGCTAGTTAAGGACTTATCACCATTTTGTTAATAGCTTTCTAATTTCTTTGTGTTTCTATAGTTCTTCCTTTCTTGATGTCTTTCTTTGTTAGGTGATAATATTTTGTTTGTGGTATATTTTGAACTGTTCTCTATTGTTTGTGCATCTGTGGTTAACATGAGACTTTTGTAATACCTCTTATGGTTATAACCATCTATATTAAGCTAATAACAACTGAACTACAATTGCATAAGAAAGTTCTACCCATTTACTTGCACCCCTCAATTTATGTTGATGTCCCAATTTACATGTTTTTGTATTTATCCATTAACATAATATTGTAACTATAATTATTTATAACAATTTTGTCTCTTAACCTGAATGCTAGATTTCAAAATGACTTACATCCCATCGTTGCAGTATTAGGGTAATTTTGATTTGACTATATATTTATACCTACCTTTACCAGTGACTTTTGTACTTCCATATGTTTTCATGTTACTAATTAGGATCCTTTTGTATGAGCTTGAAGAACTCTTTTTAGCAGTTCTTGTAGGATGGTCTAGTGGTGATGAATTTCCTTAGGAGTGTTTGTCTGGGAATGTCTTTATTTCTCCTTTCTGAATGACAGTCGCTTTGCTGGGCTAAGTATTCTTAATTAACAGTTGTTTTCTTTGACCATTTTGACTATATCATCACACTCTGTCCTGGCTACAAAATTTCTGCTCAGAAATGCTGATAGCCTTGTGTTGATTCCCTTGTATGTAATGATTTTTTATGTTTCTCTTGCTGCTTTCAAAATTCATTTGTCTTTGACTTTTGAGAACTTGATTATAATGTGTCTCTTTGGGTTGAATCTTTTGGGGATCTTTGAGTTTCCTATAGCTGTATGGCCATATCTCTACCCAGATTTGGGACATTTTTAGCCTTGATTGATTGATTGATTGCCTCTTCAGCTACTTTATTAGCTCAGACATATCACACTAAAGGCACCTACCGCTGCTGCTGCTGCCCCTACCCCTGCAGTCTGGGTAGCTGGCTGGGCCATCTGAGTATCCATGAAGCTCCAATTCCTGGCCCCACCTGACCTCAGCTGTGGATAGACTCCTTCTTTCTCATGAAGCCACTTGAAGAAAGCTGTGACAAATTGAAGGGCCATGCTCTTGCCCTGCTGCTCAGCAGGGTCCTTGCTACTCTCCCAACTGTAAAAAGTGTCCTCCTTCACTGCATTCTCATCATTAAGCACATGACAGAACATCCAAAGCAGGTTGCCAGGCTGTCCTAAGGTCATTACAAGGGCCTGGAGGGCACAGAGCACCTGCAGCTCCTTCTGCCCAGTACAGAGGTACTTCTATAGAAGTTTTGCTCACACTTTTAGCACAGTGAGATCCACTTGGAGGGGAGTCTCAAAGATAATTGCAGAGTAGCAGGCGGTTGTTATGAGGGCTCAAACTAATGTGTTGGATGCTACCTGCTATTCACTTAGGTTGGCCTCTATTCAGTCAAACACCCACTGGTTACTGCTGCCCTCCTTGAGCAGCTTCTCCTGCTGCCTGCTCAGCTCCTCTGAGGAGAATAACCTCTGGCGATGGGCTTTTGACTCCTGTCCAAGAGGATAGTCCACCATCTGTTCAGTGATGAATGCACCAACATCCTGGTCTACAGGTAGAAATTCTTTCCTGCTGAGTCCAGCCTCTTGCCATAATGCCCCCACCATTTTGGGACCCATATTTTTGCATAGGCACCACAGGATCTCCAGCAACAGGGAAGCAGCTTTGTCCAGGGGCTTCAAAGGTTTTGTAATCTCCTTGAAGAACTCCCCCATGGGCACCCCACCATCCTGCAGAATTGGCGTTAACAGTTCTGCTAGGAAACACAACACATGGGGGATGTCAATTTCCCTGTCTTTGGCCAATTAGGGGATTTCATACAGCCACTGGTAGTACTGAGTAGTGGAGAGGTGCCAGGCACAGAGCATCTGGTGCTGCAGCTGTCCCATACGTTCATGAGCAATGGCTCGGGCTCCAGTGTAGACTCGATGCCATGCCGTACAAAGATGAAGAGCAGGGAGGGTGAGGCCAGTTCCTGCACACAATACCCGGCCTCCTTCATGTCGCTGAAATGGAGGTATTCCTTAGTGATGGCCTTGGATTGCTTCTCCAGCTCCTCTTCAGGGAGCAGAGCCTTTGGTGGGCTCCCCGGGGGCAGGGTGGCTTCTCACCTCACAGCATCTACCAAGAGGCTGATCCTCCAAGAGCCTGGCTGCTTTATGCAGCCCCTCAGGCTGGGAGGACCGCTGTCTACTCCGCTCCTCCACTTCCTTGCTGAAGCCCTGCTTGGTGGCAGGTGTCTGTGAATGATCAAGCGGGTCCTCACAGTCACCTCCGTATTCAATCTGGTCTAGGTGATCTCTCCGGTCCCCAGCTTTCTCACCTCGTTCCTGGCTCAGGCTAATCCTCTGGGACACATGTCTGTTTTCTGTGCTTTCTGTAGGTGCTGCTTGTAAAAGGCTGAGAAGTCATTCAAGGTACTAGTAGCTGGACAAGCAGTTTCTGATGCTGAGTCAGAGGGCGTGGCTCCTGAGCTTCCACTGCCCTTGCCCCAAATTATTCGCTTTCCAGGTGCAAAGAGCTGGTGGTTAGAATCAGTGGCCTGGCTTCCTGATCTTGGTGAGTCGTGAGGTGTCAGTAGGGAGGTGGCCCTTACTGATGGGGACTGTGTTCCTGCCACTGTCACCCACAGGTGGAAGGCCATGGCTGATAGTTGGGCCTGGAGGGCCACCCCGACGCTTGGCACTGCCCTCAGCCATTTGCTGCTGCACTTTTATGTGTTCCTGATGCTCCTTCATCTCCGCCTCATTGTGGGTCAGTGCTCGTGGGACCCTTATCCCCTCGTGTGGCATCTAATTGCTCCATCGCAGACCAGCATATCTTGCAACATAAAGCAGATTCGGGATGAGTCTTGTTTTCCTTAATGATTTTTTTCCATTTAGTTGAAATACTGATCTATTCGGGGCTTGGCTTTTTCAAAGTCCAGGTCTTTGCCAATGGTTGTGAGCAGACGGCAAAGGCATTCGAGGAACTCTTCATTGTGGTTGTAAAGCAGATGAACCATGCCGTCATGCCTTATGGCGTCTGTTAACATCTCCAGCTTGAACAACTCCCTGATAAACTCGATATTCCCTAAAGAGCACCACCAGGCCACGTCTCGAGCATCTTCCTGGACTTCCTTCAGGTGTCCCCATTTCTCTGCCATAGTAGCTTCATCCATCTCTTTTCGCTTCGTCTCAGAAAAACTCAGCATCTTTGTCTTCTGCAAACTCCTCTGACATCAGTTCAACAACGGTTTTCCCAAGTTCACAGTCTCTGTTAGCTTTTCTGTAGTGGGTACTTTGAGCGCCATGAGGCAGTGGCACATGTTGGCATAGGCCACAGAGAAACTGGGCTCTGAAATGGCCCCTCAAAGATGAGGTCAGTGACCCCTTTGAGGTGTTCCTAAGTGCAGATGGCCGGATGTGTCACCTGCTTCATCAGCTGCTTGAACATCTGGGTGTCACCTTCTTCAGGATGGAGCATGCCCTGCAGTACAGGTCCTAGGTTTTGCTGCCATTTGCATCCTCTGCCCTCTGTCCTTATCAGCTGCCATCTGCTTGCTACTGGATATCCGGGTCTTCTCAGCTTTGTTCAGCTTTGTATCTTTAGTCATTAACACTATGACAATGAGCTTGCTTGGCTCCTTTCAGGGGCCTTGCTGAGAGTGCCAGCATCCCAGACTAACCGGCCCTTGGGACACCTCTCCACCTGGCCCATGGTTGCTGAAGGCTGGCTGGACAAGGGTGGCAAAGGATGGACCGAAGCCTGGGCCACAGTTTATGCCTTGACGTCTAGTGGGATCCCATGGCTGCAGTGGTGTTTCATTGGCCTTATCCATCACCATGTCGCTGATACGGGGCCATCCTCGGGCTTCTGCATGCTGGCAAAGGTGAACTGAAAGCCGAGCAGGAATTCATGCTCATAATGCTTCTTCTCCTCAAGGTTTGGAGGCTTCTGCTGATGTGACTTGTATTCATACTTCTGTTCCCCAGGCTGGGTGTTCTCAGCATTGGGAATTTTTTCTTCCTTTGAGTGTCTGGTCTCTCTGCTTCCTCAGGTCGCAGGGGCACACAGCTGCCCTCAGGCTCTGGACCAGGATCACTGTCTCCAGAAGGCAGATTTTCTACCTCTGATACTCCGGTTTTGCCCCCTTGAAGGCATCTAGAACATCTCTTACAGCTGTCTTCTTATTGAGCTCCTTAGTTTTCCATCTCCTTGGCACAGATACTGCCACTGGGGTGGCTGATGCCACCTCTCAATTCTGGGATAGTTTGGAACAGGGATGCGGTCTGGAAAGAGTTGTTCCTCTGCTCCCTTCTCACTTCTTAGCTTCTCCTGCTTCTCCCCCCTTCTTCTTCTTCTTCCTCCATTTTCCTCCAGAGCAGGGGAAATAGTTGGAGGAGCCATAGCTGGAGTGGCAGAGAGGACAGTGGGGGGAGCCACTGGTGCCATAACCTCATAGGCCTGGTCCTTTGGCTCACTGACTGGTGTCTACAGCTGGTGGCGAGGGGTCTCTGGTGAGCAGTTTCTGAGGTCAGGCAGTTGGAGCAATGGGCATGGGGATTCGGAGGACAAGCTGGGGGAGGGCGCGGGGCTAGCTCTGGGTTCCACTCCAGCTCTGGTTCCGGATCCTTAGAAGGCACCATGCTATTAGGCCCGGGAAGAGTTTCCACTTGGGGAGATGCCAGGCGGATGGAAACCTAGGGAGGATTGGATGAGAACTCAGATGTGGAATTGGTTTGCTCAGTGTCACTTCTGCTTCCAGCATGGCCTCAGTGAGGGGAGGGAGTGAATGAAGCCTGAACATTCAGTGCCACCTATTCGTGCATTCCCAAAGCGGTTCAATTAGTGAACAACTGGAGTGGGAAGGCAAAGTTACCTAAGAACTGTTAGTGTTCATTAGCTCTGTGCGTGGCCTTCTCGTGTATATAGGCTGTGGAAGTTTGAAAATGAAGTATGTAAGCATACGAAGGAAGAAGAAGGCAATGGAAGCTTAAGCTCACTCTCAATATGCCTTTTAACCAAGCACATCTAGCAGAAAATGGTATTTGTGCCTCATCCTAGATATACACACACACACAAACACACACACACACACACACACATATCTTAAATTTTTCTTTCAGTTTTTTGATATATATATGTGTATATATACACATATATACATATATATATATTTGACATACAGCACTGTATAAGTTTAAGGCATACGGCATAATGACTTAATGTATCATGAAATGATTACCACGGTAAGTTTAGTGAACCTTCACCACCTTAAATAGAAACAAACAACAATTTTTCTCTTCTTCTGATGAGAACGCTTAGCAACATTTAAATATACCAGATAGCCGTGTGAACTGTAGTTATCACGTTGTATATTACATACCCAGTGTTTTAGTATCTTATAACTAGAAGTTTCTGTCTTAACTACCTTCACCCAATTCCCCTATCCCTCACCACCTGCCCTGGTAACCACAAATTCGATCTCCTTTTCTATGAGTTTATTTATTTGTGTTTGTTTTTGTTTTGTTTTCTTTTAAATTCCAGGTATAAGTATTTGTGTTTTTCTGTCTTACATTTCACCTAGCACAAGTCCTCAAGGTCCTTTCCTGTTGTTGCAAATAGCAGGATTTCTTTCTTTTAATACCTGAATGATATTCTATTGTGTGTATGTGTGTGTTGTATTTTCCATTCATTTGCTGATGGATACTTAGGTTGTTTTCATGTTGTGGCTATTGTAAATAATGCAGTGAACATGGGAGTATAGATATCCCTTCAACATAGTGATAGTTCTATTTTAGTTCTGTGGTAGTTCTATTTTTAATTTTTTGAGAAATCTCCAAACTTTTCCATAGTGGCTGTACCAATTTACAGTCCCATCAACAGTGCACTGGATTCCCTTTTCTTCACATTTTCACCAGGATTTATCTCTTGACTTTTTGAAGATAGCCATCCTGACATGAGGTGATATCTCATTATATTTAATTTGCAATTTCTTAATGATTTTTATGTTCAGCACCTTTTCATGTACCAGTAGATACCTTCTTTGGAAAAAATGTCTACTCAGGTAGTTTGCACTTTTATTTATTTATTTATTTACTATTGAGTTAAGAGTTCTTTATATATTTTAGATATTAACACCTTATCAGATGTATGATTTGCAAATATGTTTTACCATCCTATAGGTTACCTTTTCATTTTGTTGATCTTTTTTTTTTGCTGTATGGAAGCTTTTTAATTTGATGTGGTCCCACTTGTTTTCTTTTTTTGTTTTGTTACTTGTGTTTTAGGTGTCATATCCAAAAAATCATTACCAAGACCCATGGCAAGGAGCTTTTCTCCTGTGTTTTCCTTCTAGGAATTCTATGCTTTAAGATCTTACATTTAAGTCTTTAATTCATTTCAAGTTAATCTTTGTGTATAGTGTAAGATAGGGATCTAGTTTTACTTTTTTTTTAATGTAAATATCCAATTTTCCCAGCATCATTTATTGAAAAGAATGTCTTTTCTTTATTGAGTATTTTTGGTTTGCTTGTCAGATATTAGTTGACTGTAATCCATGGGTTTATTTCTGGACTCTCAGTTCTGTTCCATTGATCAATGTATCTGTTTTTATACCACTAACATACTGTTTTGATATTTATAGCTTTGTAATATAGCTTGAAATCAGGAAGTATGGTTCCTTCCTCCTGTTCTTGTTTTTCAGAATTGCTTTGGCTATTTGAGAAATTTTGAGGTTCCATACACATTTTAAGATTATTTTTCCTTTTTTTTCATATATATGTATATATATATATATATATATATATATATATATGCACACACACACACACACATATATATACATATATATAATGTAATTGAAATCTTCATAATGATTGCTTTGAATCTACAGGTGGCTTTTGGTAGTATGGATATTTTAACAATATTCTTTCAATCCTTGAAAATGGGATATCTTTCAATTTATTTGCATCTTCCTCAATTTATTTTTTTCACTGTCTTGTAGTTTTCTGTGTAGAGGTCTTTTACTTCCTTGGTTAAATTTATTCCTAGGTATTTTACTGATTTTGATTTTTTGTAAATGGGATCTTTTCAAAAAAATTTCCTTTGTCAGATAATTTGTTGTTGGTGTATAGAAACTAATTTTCGTATGTTACTGTGTCTTGCAACTTTACTGGAATTGTTAATTATATCTAACACTTTATTGGTGACATTCAGGATTTTCTCTATAAAATTACAGCATCTGAAGATACAATTTTTGTCTCTTCCTTTCCAATTCTGGTACCTTTTTTTGTTTGTTTGTTTGTTTGTTTTAATGGCTCTGGCTTGGAATTCCACAACTATATTAAATAGGTTGTCAGTGGGCATCTTTATCTTGTTCCTGATCTCAGACAAAAATATTTCAACTTTTCACTGTGGAGTGTAATGTTAGCTCTGGGCTTGTCGTTTATGGCATTTATTATGTTGAGATACGTTCCTTTCATACCTAATTTGTTGAGAGTTTTTATCATGAATGGATGTTGAATTTTTTCAGATGCTTTTTTGCATCTATTAAAATGATCATATTTTTTTTCCTTTCATTTCTTGTGATGTCTCACATTTATTGATTTGTGTTGTTCAATCATTCTTGCACCCCAGGGATAAATCCCACTTGAGCATAGTGAATAATCCCTTCAATGTGCTACTAAATTCTGTTTGCTAGTTTTTTGAGAAGTTTTGCATTGATAGTAATCAGAGATATTGGCCTGTAGTTTCCTTTTCTTGTAGTGTCCTGTTCTGCCTTTGGTATCAAGGTAATGCTGGCCTCAAAATGAATTGGGGAGTGTTTCTTCTACTTTGATTTTTTGGAAGTGTTAGAGAAGTCTCAGTGTTATTAATAATTCTTCTTTAAATGTTTCATAAAATTTACCAGTGAACCCATTTGGTCCTAGGCTCTTTTTCATTTGGGAGATTTTTGATTACTGATTCAGTCTTCTTACTATTAATGTGTTCTGATTTTTTATTTCTTTATGATTTGGTCTTGGTAGCTTGTGTTTCCATGTATTTATCCATTTTTCTAGGGTATTCAGTTTTTTGGCATATAGTTGTTTTTAGTAACCTCTTATGATCCTTTGATAATGTATCTGTTTTTATACCACTAACATACTGTTTTGATATTTATAGCTTTGTAATATAGCTTGAAATCAGGAAGTATGGTTTAGTATCAGTTGTAATGTCTCTTCTTTCATGCATCATTTTGTTGATTTATGTCCTCTTCCTTTTTTCCTTGGTTAGTCTAGCTAAAAGTTTGTTCTTTGACAAGATATATGGAATTGATAAACTCTTAATTTTGTTAATCATTTCTATTGTGTTCCTGTTCTATATTTCATTTGTTTCTGCTCTAATCAATATTCTTTCTTTTGCTAAATTAAGGATTAGTTTGCTCTTAGTTTTCTAGTTCTTTGAGATGTAAAGTCATGTTACTTATGATCTTTTCATTTTTTGATATATATGCTTATTACTATGAACTTCCTGTTATAACTGCATTTGTTGATTCCATAAGTTTTGGTATGTTGTGTTTCCATATTCGTTTAACTCAAGATAACTTTTTTATTTTCCCTTTAATTTTTCTTTCAATCTATTGGTTGTTTAGAATGTTGTTTAACTTCCAAAATTCATGAGCTCTTCAGTTTTACACTTGTTTTTTAATTTCTCCATAGGTTTTGGAAGTTTTTTTCCATTATTGCTTTATTTATTTACTAAATGGATTGGTTAATAACATACAAGTTTTAGGTGTAGAATTTTACATTTTCTGTCCCTTTCTTTTCTCCTTCTGGGATTCCCTTAATGTGCATATGTTTTCTTATATGGTGTCCCATAAGTCCTATATGCTTTTGTTTTTGTTCTTTTTTTTTTCTTTTTGCTCCTCTGGCTGGATAATTTCAAATGTTCTATCTTCTGTGTCACTGACTCTTTTGCGTGGTTAAGTCTGATGCAGAAGCTCTATTAAATTCTTCATTTCAGTCATTGTATTTTCAGTACTTGGATTTCTGTTTATTTTTCTTGATGGTTTCTATTTCTTTGTTGAACTTTTACTCATGCATCATTTTCCTAATTTTGTTAAGTTGTCTATGTGTTCTTTCAGTTCCTTAACTTTTTAAAGAGTGTTATTCTGAATTCTTTGTCTGACAGTTCATAGATCTCCATTTCTTTGGGAGCACATATTGGAGATTTATTAGTTTGCTTTGATGGTGTCCTGTTACCTGTTTTTTCATGATCATCAGTTACTTACATTGGTGTCTGTGCATTTGAGTAAATGGTCTCCTTTTTCAAACTTTTTGGGTTCACTTTAGCATTGATAGTTCTTCAGCATGCTCATTTTAGGGTTCTGGATATGTAAGCTGGTATTGTCCTTGGACAGGTGGGGCTTGCTATCAGGGTGTATTTTTAGGTGAGGCCACTGCTAAGTTGTGAGCTTTGGAGGAGAATGCCACTGGCTGAGAATAGTTGTGTAACACTACTGGCTTGGTTTCCTGCCCAAGAAAGGCTGTTGGATGGACTCCACATGTTGCCCATGTTTCCTGGTCAGGTTTTCTAGGTGGTTGGGAGTTTGTACCATACACAAAAGTAGATAAGGCTATGAATCAGCTTTAGTGTCCTAATGGGGCAGGAGACTGGGCCCTAAAGCCAGCAACGTTTGCTGTTTGGGCTACTAGTTTTTCTCTATAGACAGGGGAAGTCACCAGCTGTGTCTTTGTTCAGGTGCCACCATAAGTAGGATTGTAGAAGGGGCTACACAGCTATCTGTATCCTGGTTAAGTTCCCTGAATAGAGCCCAGCTGTAGGCTCTATTCAGCAGTAGACAGGAATACATTTAATTGTTCTACCCTAGAAGGGCTCCTATAACAGAGGTCTCAAGGCCACCAAGTTTCTTGTTTGGGGATCAAATTAGGCAGAACTATGCACAAAGTTTCCTGGGCCAACACCCTAGCTGTGCAGATGGGTAGGGGTGCCAGGTGGATTCTCTGTCCAAGTGCCCCTGTAATCAGTTGCAGAATGGACTCCACCAATTCCTGGGAGCTCTGGTTGTTTTCTGGTCAAAGTGGGCTGGAGGCTATTTTCAGCTTTGGAGGAGGGTCTATGAATTATCCTCCTTGCCAACTTGGGGCTGCAGAACAGGCCCTAGGCTGGCAAGGCTCTTTGGTAGGGAATTAAATCAGATATAACTGTGTGCTAAGTTCCCTGGATAGATGGGAGGTCCATCTTGGCTGTACAGATGCAGGGCAGCTGGCAGGCTCTCTGTTTAAGTGCTGCTGTAATTGGGGCTGCAGTGCAGGCTATCAAGATTCCTTGGAGCTCTGGTTAGGTTTTATTGGTCAAGAGGTTGGAGGCTGTATTCAGCAATGGGCAGGACTACAGATTAGCTTTCTTGCCAGGGATGGGGGTATGGATGTGTAGAACAGGCCCCCAAACTGGCAAGACTCTTGTTTGGAGAGCTAGTCAGGCAGAATTGTCCAGATTCTCCGTCCAGATGGGATTGCCGGCTTGACTCACACAGTCGGAGCTGCTGGCCAGCCTTTCTGTTACTGCTTGTTTGCTGCTGAGCCAAGCAGTTTCCCAGGTGTTCAGGCAAGGCTTTCTGGTTGGGAGTGGCTGGGAGCTACCATCAGCAGTGTGTAGGGCTACCACTTAGCCCCCCTGCCTGGGTAGGAAGGCAGAACTAGTTCCAAGGCCAGAAAAGCTCTTTATTTTGGGTCTTGATTCAAGCAGAATTGTGCCCCATATTCCCTGGCCAAATGGGGCTGCTGGCTTTGCTCCGCAGACCATCAGCACTGCCTGCCAGCCTGTCTGCTTGAGTGCTACTGGGTTAAGCAGCTTTGCAGGTGTCCAGGCCCTGCTTCCTGGATGGTTGTGTCCAGGAGCTACACTTAGCAATGGGCAGTGCTATGACTTAGCTCCTCTGCCTGGGCAGACCAGGCTCCATGTCCAGTAAAGCTCTTTGTTTGATTTACCTAACAAGTCAGATCCGCACCCCGCAGAATTCCCTGGGCAAATTGCACCATCTTTGCTCTACCGATGAGCAAAGTTTCTGGTTGGGACTTTTACCTGGGTGCTGCAGGAAGGAACTCAGTCTGCCAAGATCAAAGCGCCGGTGCTGCAAGCACCACCCCTCTCTTCTATCACAATCCAATTCTTAGTGGCCAAGCCCTGCAGATTCCCTTGCAATGCCTGTGAGGAGAGACTGGATTGAGCCTCCTGACAAGTGACTCCCACAGAGCCCCCTCCATGTGGTGCTGCCCTGGCTAGGGGGAGGGCCATGTGGTTTGAGTGTAGCTGCTTCTCTCACCTTTATAAGGCAGGCTCTCTGCGTCTCTATGATGTGCAGGTGGGGGGTGTTTCAGCCTCACCCCTGTATTCTAGGATTTTCACAGTGGTGTCTTGTCCATGATTTAGTTGTTCTTCTTGTAAGGGGGAGCTGGGGATGACCTATGTTGCCATCTTGGTCACGGCACATGAGCCATGCAAAAGTATTATTATATTCATTTGGGACAATTAATTTTCCTGAGAGAAGGAATCATATAATAATGATATTATATTGTCTTGGATATCTTGAAATAAATGTATAATCTGTTAAGCTTGAGTAATTATTAAGGAAAATATACATTTATTAAAGGTTAACAAATATAAATTATAACTTTTCTTAAAAGTATTCCCTCTTTTGCAATTTTTTTTACTGTTTAATTTGATAACCAATTAATTTTTAATTTCCCTGTTGACTAGTTCCCACTCAAACCCAACTTGACCAATCTTTAAGACCCGTGGGCAATTTCTGTCATTTATCTAGGCCATGTACTACCCACCAATTAGTAAGGCATAGATACTGTATTAGTGATCTAAAATTGTGTTCCCCCAAAATGAAATGTTTAACAGAAATGCATCAAATGTACCACAAATATTTGCATTTCAAATGAAATTAAACTGTACCAACTAACATTTAAGTTACTAGACCATTTGAAGACTATTTGACGTATACTTACATTGACCTATTGCTTAAACCTCAAAGTCATCCCAGTACATATGTTTGAACATCTTATTAATGTGTCCTTGATTTTAGAAGTACGGGCAAATTTACTTAGTAAAAATTATACAACCAAGTACACTGATGGAAGCACGCATGCGACCCACTCATGTAAATTCTAGGCAAGTACATCAGCTATGTTCTTGCTCCCATCAAAACAATTTATGCTGTTACAAAATAGCATATTATCAGACAATAGTACCATATGGTAGTTTTAATAGGAATATATAAACATTTTTCTCACCTAGTTTTCTTTTTGTGCTTTTTAAATTTAAATATAGTTAGTATACAATATTATGTTAGTCATATTCGTTTCAAGCGTACGATATAGTGATTCAACATTTTTATGCTTACAATGTGACCACCCCACTAATTCTATTATAGACATCATCTGTCACCCTGCAAATTTATCACAATATTATTGGCTATATCCCCATTCAACATTTTCACCCATCCTCTCATCCCCTCCCTTCTGGTAACCATCTCTTTGGTCTCTGTTTCTATGAGTGTTTTTCATTGTTTTTTGTTTTTAGAGTCTACATATATGTGAAACCATATGGCATTTGTCTTTCTCTGATTTATTTCAGTTAGTATACTACCTTCTAGGTCCATCCATGTTGTTACAGATGGTAAGATTTCATTCATTTTATTGCTGCATAATATTCCATTTGTGTTGTGTGTATCAATTGAGATAAACATGATTTTTATCCTTGGTTTTGTTGATGTGATGAATCACGATGTTGGACCACCCTTGTATCTCTGGTATGAATTCCACAATCATAGTGTATAATCTTTAAAGTACTGTTGAATTTGGTCAGCTAGTATTTTGTTGAATTTTGGCATCTTTGTTCATCAGGGATTTTGATCGGTAATTCTTTTTTTGTAGTGTCTTTATCTGGTTTTGGTATCAGGGTAATGCTGGCCTGTGGAATGAGTTTGGAAGCATTTCTTCCTCTTCAAGTTTTGGAATACTTTGCAAATGATAGGTACTAATTCTTCTTCAGATGTTTGGTAGAATTTACT
The DNA here is from genome assembly GCF_004115265.2 of Rhinolophus ferrumequinum. Taxonomy (NCBI): domain Eukaryota; kingdom Metazoa; phylum Chordata; class Mammalia; order Chiroptera; family Rhinolophidae; genus Rhinolophus; species Rhinolophus ferrumequinum. Next base: position 37,127,051 of record NC_046301.1, read on the forward strand.
TGTGAAGTTTTCTGGTCCTGAGCTTTTGTTTGTTGGGGTTTTTTTTTATTACTGCTTCAATTTCATTGTCGTAATTGGTCGTTGAGATTCTCTTTTTCTTTCTGGCTTGGTCTTGGAAGGTTGTGCATTTCTAGAAATTTATCCATTTCTTCTAGGTTGTCCAATTTGCTGGCATATAATTCTTCATATTATTCTTTAGTGATCTTTGTATTTCTGTGGTGTCAGTTGTAATCACTCCTCTTTCTGATTTTTTTACTTGATAAGGCTTGTCAATTTTATTTATCCTTTGAAAAAGCTAGCTCTTAGAAAAGCAGTAGAAAAGATTAATAAAACTATTTTCTATTTCATTTACTAATTTCCTTCCTTCTACTTACTTTGGGTTTTGTGTTCCTCTTTTTCTAGTTCCTTTAGGTATAAATTTAGATTTGGGATTTTTGCTGTTTTTTGAGGTATAACTATAAACTTTCCTCTTATAACTGATTTTGCTACATCCATAAATTAAGGTTGTGTTTTCATTTGTATTTGTCTCCAGATAGTTTTGATTTCTTCTTTGATCCATTGGTGGTTTAGAAGCGTGTTGTTTAACCTCCCCATATTTGTGTTTTTTCCAGTTTTCTTCCTATAGTAGATTTCTAGTTTTATGCCATTGTGGTCAGAATTATGCTTGATATAATTTATATCTTCCTGAACTTATTGAGCAGCCTAGTATGTGACCTATCCTTGAAAATATGCACTTGAGAAAAATATGTAATCTGCGCCTTTTAGATGAAATGCTTTATAAATGTTCAAACTGGTCTAATGTGACATTTAAAGGCATTATTTGCTTATTAACTTTCTGTTTGGATGATCTATCCATTGAGGTAATAAGAGTATTAAAGTCTCCCATATATTATAGTATTACTGATAATTTCTGTCTTTATGTCTTTATTAATATTTGCTTTAAATACTTGGGTGCTACTATGTTGGGTGTGTAGATATTTACAATTGTTATATCCTCTTCTTGGATTGATCCCTTTAAAATTATGTAATGTCCTTCTTTGTTTCTTTTTACATTTTGTTTTAAAGTCCACTTTGTCTGATATGAATAATCCTATCCCAGCTTTCTTTTCATTCTTTCTACATGGAATATTTTTTTCCATCCTGTCAATTTCAGTCTGTGTGTGTCTTCTTCTCTAAAGTGAGTCTCTTGTAAGCAGCATGTAGATGGGTCATGATTTTTATCCATTCTGCCACCTTATGTATTTTGATTGGAGCACTTAGTCCATTTACAATTACATTTAGACTAATTATCGATAGGTATTTGCTTATCGCCATTTTTTTATCTTGATGTCTTTGCTTTTGATTTGTTAGTTTTCTTTAGTGTTTTGGTTACCATGAGGTTCATCTATTTCTATAATAGTCTATTTTAAGCTGATAAAGCATTTAAATTCAATAGCATTCTAAAACATTACATTTTTACCCCTCCTCCACTATCTTCACAACTTCTGTGGACAGGGCAGTGCCCTGGTATCTCTGTATCATCTCTGGGGGTGCAGTCCTGTGTGCAGGCACTGCAGCATTTTGCTAGCTCTGTATATTCTCCAGGCAGGGGAGCCCTGCATGCACGCACAGCCCAGAGGATGCACAAAACAGCACCCCTCTGAACCCGCTGGATCAACTTCCAGCTGGAACGGCCCCTTGTATGCATGCTATGGTGCCCCCCTGTTCCTGCTGGGTCTAACTCCAGGAGGGGTAGCGAGAGAAACACTACAGCACCCTAAATGTCAACTGGAGAACCTGGATGGAGTTCCCACTCGCTATCCACGTGCAGAGGAAATGCAAACAATGATCCTTTCTGGTTCCACTGGTCCTGGATTGTTCCCTGACATTCTCTAGGTGGTCTCTCTCTCTCCCTATTGTGCAAAAGCTGTTCAATTGGCTCACAGTTGTCTCTAGGAGGAATTGCTCCAAATACAGGTGTACGTGTAATATATTCTTGGGAGGGGGAGAGCTCAGCTTCCACCTATGTGCCACCTTGGACATGCCTCCTCACTTGATAGAAAAGTTAATAGCAGTCATTATTTGATAGCTTGGGATTCTACTATAAAAGAAAGGGAGAAAAGAAGATTACCATGTTTTCCATCAAACTTTCAAATTAATTGAAGTGTATTTTAAAATTTCATAGAGAACTGGGAAGGAAGGGAAAAAAAGAGAAATATAGAAAGGGAGATATAGTAATAGGTAAACTAGTGCTATTTGTAACTCATTATCTGTACTAATAAGATTTTTCTCTGCACTATGCAACTAAAGAAATTGCAAAAGTCAGTCAATTGCTGAGACTGGCATCACACTACAAGTGTGGTCATACATTGTAGTCATATATTAAGTTTTAATTTAGAATATTGCTGCCTAAAAGACTTGTTTGTTAATCTGTTGGATTATTGCTCAAGAGAGCTATGTATACAAGAAATAATTTCTGTATAGGGTTAAAAAAACTGGAAAAATTTAATACTAACTTTAGAGTATTTATGAAAGAAAAAGTAAATAAAATTGTACGCCAAACTGCTTGAGTGGTTTCACATTCATATATCCCGGAAACTCTGGGGCAGTCTGTAAGTTGAAGCATCAACATAGAAAGGGATGGACAGGGGATTTCACACACACAGGGAACCAGCCTTGTCTTATCTTGCCTCAGTTTATAGCATTGGGGTGTGAAGTAAAATAAAGTTGGTGGGACTGACTCTTAATTCTCTATCATTATCTCTGTGTCTCTGACTACTCGTGAAAAAGTATCCAGTCTATATCTCATTCTTATCAATTAGCTTGGTAAATTCTCCTTGACTGGGGTTAGTAAATATGGAAGGTGAACGTGAAATAATAGGAGTTGGGCAAAAAAAATTATTTTCTGCATTCCAACACATGACAGTGATTTTAAATATCTGAGTGCATCAAAAAAGCCTTTTACTGGTATTTTAAAATTTAATTTTTATGAAAATGATTCATTTTGTTATAAATACCATGTTTCCCCGAAAATAAAACCTAGCCGGACCATCATCTCTAATGCACATTTTGGAGAAAAAATTAATATAAGACCCGGTCTTATTTTACTGTAATATAAGACCAGATCTTATGTAATTTAAGACCAAGTCTTGTATAATATAATATACCAGGTCTTATATTAATTTTTGCTCCAAAGGATGCATTAGTGCTGATTGTAGGCTAGGTCTTATTTTGGGGGAAATATGGTATACATGGTATTAAAGTGTTAATAAAAACAAAACCAGCATCTACTCTTCATGGCTGTTTACAAAAATTCTACTCTTCAAAGATTATTTTCAGTAATTACCTGTTCATTATGGTATTTATTTCCATTTTTCTAAATACCTGTTAATACTGATAAGTTTTAGATAGGAAGAATGGGAGTTTTGATCAACTTATACTACAGCAACTATTTCACATACTTTCCCATTTATCAAACATATAGAGCTATACAATATTTGGTTTAAGCCAATAGTATTTACTTTCTCACATCTATGTAAATATTATTTGCACCTGACCCATAATGCATTTCATAATTTAATTTGCTTTCTTCAACATATTTTTCTCCCTTCAGTTATCTTTAAAAAAAAAATACTTTCTTAGTTTGTATACATTTATCTCTAGTTTGCTCCTAAACCCTTTGACCATCAATCTCCTCTAAATATTAAAATCAGTTTTGATTTTGTCCTGGTGTCATGTGTCCTAGGAATGCCCCATTCTCCTGTTCTTAATAAGTATTCTTATTGGTCTCTAAGCTGGCCTGGGAATTTCCTTTCCACTCTCCTTTATCAGATCTGTTACCCAAATACCACATTCTGGATTATTCTTCCATTTTGATGAAATACTTTCTCCCATTGCTTTAAAAAAGGTGCCAAGGAAGGACATTTTATCATGTCCAAAATGTCTTCACTGCCTGATTAGATTTAGTAAGTGTTGGCCCTAATACGAAATTCCATATTAAAAATTATTTTTTCTAAGAATTGCCAAGGCATTGTCCTATTTATTGTCTTTCTTGAGTACCTAGTGAGGTCCAAGCAGAACTCATGAATTCATACTTCCAGTGTTTTTGAGGTCCTAGAGATTTCCTGCTTGCGTGCTAACCACTGTATGACTATTAGCAACTTACTACATTTATTCTGCATTCTCCCGTTAATGTTTATAGTGGACAGGTCCTCCTCTCCCTATCACGTGTAAGCCAGAATTCACATCCCATTTCACCTTGAGGGGTCCCTGTTATTCCCTAGAGTTCAGACTACTTGACTGTCCTGAGATATCTGCTGAGGGATTCTAAAGATTTGTAATTTTATAAAATTATTATTTTTGTGTTTTTGTAGAATAGATAAGAGGCTGTCTCCAGCTTTCTTCACCCTAAGCAAAATTTCGAAGCCCTTTTTTAAATTTTTTTGAGATTTGCATTTTGAGACTAATAAAATGAATCATTGATAAAATAACCTTTTGATCCAATTTGTAGGCTATACTGGTGTGTATGTGTTTATTTTAAAAATATAAGCAGATGGAGTGATATTACTTGCATAGATACATAGAATACTAGGTGATAACTAAATTTTAAACTAAGGCATGTTAAATACATCTCAAAACTTTTTAAAGCTTAATGTTGTAAATATTGTAGTGCCACTCAACTTCAGACCACGCAAGTTTAGATCCAGTATCTATTAATCCTTTATATTTCTGGGTATTTTATTTCCCCAAAGCCTTGCCATCCTAGCAATTTTCCACAGTTGAATTTTGGGAAGGAGGCTATCGCCAACATATACTTGTGAAAAAAACCAAAGGATCTTTCCTCAGAGAGAAGCGGGTTACCCTTATAACAAAGGTACCCGAAAATCAACTGTGATATATGAATGGGATGGGATCTGAAAAATGCGTGAGAGACTATAACTAATCTCCATTGTGGTGACTCATGGGGGGATTCAGATCATCTAAACTGAAGGAGGTGTCCTGTTACATAGACTAATAACTTTTTAGTAGTTGGCTCATGAATTTCATTACAGTGATCAATTAGCCACTGATGACTTTAAACGTAATCATTCTCTGTACCACTTTTTCTGCTATTTATAGTATAACTTTTATATAATGAAAATTATATATGAATATTAATGTATACGTAGTACATCAACTTATGTGTTGTACCAGGTATTTTCAGATAGGAAAAAACATGATTGGGGGTACATTAGGAGTTAAAAGTCAGGCATGTTATTGTGTGAATGCTTTTCCTAGGAAAGAATATCTGTTGCTCTGCAGAAAGACGAGGTGATGATTTCTGAAGCATTTCCTTACTTGGGAGATTCTGATAGAAAAGTTGTAGAAGTGCCTCAGTTCATTAAAATAGGAACAGTTTAGTCTCAGAGTCACATTACAAATGATTATTTTACTTTTTGCTTAAATTCAGTTTTTAAAAGTTTTTTACTCCCAGTTCGTAGAATATGACTTTTTTCCTATGCAAAATTAACTCAAGAAGAACAAAAAATCAGAAACAGCAGTCAGCCAAAGACCCAATTTTAGTATGTTAGTAACAAAAATAATTGAAGCTAAAACTTTGAGCTAATTTTAGGGGGAAATGATGGCCAAGTACCTAAAAAATTGAATATAAAACGTATTTGTAACTATGCAAGCTTTGTGAATATATTATAGAATATTTGTGTGAGTGTGTGTGATTTGGAATACCTTATTTCCATGGCAACCTCTGGATCATAATACACATGATCCTTTAGAGATTTCAAAAAATCCTTGTAGAGAAATACAAACTCCCACTGTTTTAAAATCCCAGGAGTCAAAAATGTGTTACAGCAAAACTATCACAGTTTAAAACTACACTTAGCGTAATATTTGTAAATATTTAAAATAAGCTTTCTTTAGGAAAACATGCAAACATTTATATTTGGCAGCTCCTTTTCCTCTTAGTATGTTTCATGACACTGAGGTTAATATAAATGTGACAAATCATGGAATTACAATAACTAAATACTTGCATTTCCCAGTATTCCTTATGCTTCTAAACATGAAGTGTGGCAGAAACAGCACTAGTAACTCATGCTAATTATGTGTCAGTTTTGTAGCTCAGTTTATTTTTTCTATGAAATTAGGAGGTGTTCTAGCAATTTATCTCTGGTATATTTTACCACCTAGTTGTCCTGTCCTGTCAGCAAATCATTAAACTCTTCCCAAGTTGTTTACATTATATATAACATTCCAGTGCATTTTATAAATGTAGTTGTTTTCATCCATATTGTAGAGAACATTTTGAATACTGACATGTCTAACAACACTTTCCTCTCTACAAAACCTTAAATGCCTTAAATGGAGTAAAGTAAAACAATGTTCTGGAATTAAATAAATGAATCCATAGAAACAAATGGCTGTATCTGTCAGAAATGCTGAAAATATTTTGTTTGGTTCTTTCCTCACTTTAATGTATTGACCACATCAATCAGTTGTTTTGTACCAGTTCTAAAACAGACACCTAAATTGTAGCGTTTAGTATCACACAGAAAATATTGAGGGTATTGTAATAGGTATTTTAAGAAATTAAGTAAAACAGGGACCTATTTTCTTAAGGGTATATATTAGTTTTAAAGTTTTATTTAAGGTTATATAGATGAGGATTCAATCTAATGTTTATCACTTAATGCATGATTAAAACATTATACAACTATAAGATAAAATATCAGGTCACCACAGTGACATTGGGAATATGTTGGAGAAGAAAGGGCCAGGAATCTGTTTCTCCACCTAGAAAATAATTGTATGGCATGAAATTAAATGACTGTTTGGAAACAGTGGACTCTATTTGAATGCTTTCAATGTCCAGGGGAAACCCTAACTGGTAAACTACAGGTAATATTGGTGGATTTTGGTCTTCAACATGGTAGTGGCTACACATCCCATATCCCTAAGCTCTGTGCCAGGAAGCTATGGGGATGGCAACCTCTGTTTCTGGCATGGCTTGTTGGAGCCAGGGTGGACAATAAGGACATTGTCCTCCAAATATTGGGGTTAGATGTTCTGAATGCTCATAGCTACTTTGACTGCCAAGTTGCTGATACAGAGGCTAGCCATCATTGTTTCACCCCACCAGGTAAGGAGGCCAACAGATTTAAAGGAGCCACATCTGGGTTTTTCTGTATATTCAAAAACAGTAGGGTATACAGGAGAACTTGACTACTACACATGCCCAAGGAGAGAAGTAGGAACAGAAAAAACCTGAGAAGATTGTAAGCTTTCACCTCAAGTTCATTACCAACAAAAGATACCCTACAACAATCAAACAAGCAAGCAAACCCTGTGGAAGGGAGATAATCTGATTTTCAGTTGCCACATTCTAAAATTCAAATTAAATTTTCAACAACAACAACACAAAATCACAGGGCATACAAGGATTATTCAAAGAAATAAGTTGACAGACAACATACCTAAAGCAGCCCAGACATCACCATTAAGGGACAAAGACTTCAAAACAACTGCTAAAAATGCTCAGACATTTCTATACCCAACAAAACTGTCCTTGAAAAAATTAGGGAGCTATTCAGACAGCCAGTGATAAACAAAAGCTAAGGGAGTTCATTACAACTAGATCTACTTTGAAAGAAATGTTAAATAGGAGTCTTTCAGATTGGCATAAAAGAAACCTAGGCAGTAATTTTAAGCCAGACAAAGAATTAAAATTCTCTATTAAAGGTAAAAATGGACAATTATATAAGTCAGTATTACTGTAATTTGATATGTAAATCTGTTTTTTGTTTCTACATGATTTAAAAGACAAAAAATTCGGGATCTATGTTATTGTGAACACGATGTGTAAAGATGCAATCCATGACATCAGTAACAGAAGTATTGGTAAAGATGTGCAGGAGCAGAGGTTTTTGTTTGTTTTAACATTAGCATGTTAATTTTAATCCACAAAAAAAAATGCAGAATATACACAGTAGGAAAGAGAAGGGTATCAAAATGTTTCACTACAAAAAAAATCAACTAAAAACAAAGACAGCAGTAATGGAAGAAATGAGGGACGGCAATACTATAAAAGGCATAGTAGTAACAAAAAAATAGCAAAATGGCAGAAGTTCCTCCTTATCAGTAATTAGTATAAATGTAAATGCATACACTCTCCAATCAAAAAAACCAAGACTGGCAGAGAAGAGATCTGAGGTGGCTATCCTAATAGTAGTCAAAATAGACTTAAAAATCCAAAATGTTTGAGACAAATATGAATATTATATATGAATAAAATTTCTATTCATCAAAATGATATGGCAGTCATACATTTACAGACCTAATAACAAATCTTCAACATATGTGAAACAAAAATGCACAGAATTAGAAACAGTTATATAGTAATATTTGAAGACTTCAATTTCCTACTTTCAGTGATGGATAGATCAATCAGAAGATAAGTAAGAAAACAGAAAATTTGAAAAGCACAGTTAAGCTTAACAGACATATACAGAACACCCAACTTAAAAATAATACAGGTTCTTCTTATGTTTACATGGGACATTCTCCACAACAGATCTTAGGTTAGACCATATGAATGGTCTAACCATCTATGATGATTATAATAGACGTAAAAAGATAGATATCATGCATATAAAGATTCTTCTTGGGCTACATAGGATGAAGTTAGAAACCATTAACAGGAGGAAACCTGGAAAACTCACAAATATATGAACTTTCAAAAATACACTCAAATAATCGTTCAAAGAAATCAGGAGGAAAAAATAGAATATGCTTAGAAATGAATGAAAATGGAAAAAAATACCCCAAACTGATGGGATTCAGTGAAAGCAGTATTTAGAACACAATTTATGGTTGTAAATGCCTAGATTAAAAAAAAATAATAGGAATCAAATAACCTAATTTTATACCTTAAGTAAGTAGGAAAAGAAGATCAGAATAAAACCAAAGCTAGAGGTAAGGAAATAATATAGATTAGAACCGAGATAAATAGGTGACAGAAAAAATAGAGATAATCAATGAAACGAAAAGATAGTTCTTTGTAAAGATCAACAAAATTGACTAACCTTTAGCTAGTTTGGTAATGATACAATAGAGAAGATGCAAATAACCCAAATCAGAAATGAAAATAGAAACATTACTACAAACCTTATAGAGATAAAAGTATTATAAATATTCAGAACTATTAGATTGGTGCAAAAGTAATTGCGGTTTAGAAGGTTAAAAGCAATTGCAAAATCCGCAATTACTTTTGCACCAACCTAATATCTATGCCATCTTAGATAAACAAGAAGTGGGGGCAAAAAAAGAAAAAAACATCCTTGAAACAAACAAATTACCTAAATAGATTCAACAGTCTTATAAAAAAAATAAAGAAGTGTCCTGGACCAGATAGTTTCATAAGTGAGTTCTACTAAACATTTAAAGAAAAATTAACACCAATCTTTTTCAGTGTCTTCCAAAAACTAAAGAGAAAAGGACACTCCTTTAACTTTTCCTGTGAGGCAGTATTATCCTGATAAAGGCAGAGAAAGCTATCATAAGAAAATTACAGACGGATATTCCTTATAAATAGAGATGGGAAAATCTTCAACAAAGTATTAGCAAATCAAATCCAAGAGCATATTAAAAGAATTATTTCCCATGACTAAGTGGGATGTATCCCAGAAATCCAAGGGAGATTCACTATAAAAGTTCAATCAATGTAATACATCACATTGACAGAAAGAAAGAGGGAAAAATACACCCCAATCGATGCAGAAAAAACATCTGACAAAATCCAACACGCTTTCACTATAAAAGCTCTCAGAAAACTAAGACTAGAGGAAAAATACTTCAACATGATAAAGGGCATTGATAAAAAAAATCTACAGCTAATATACTCAGTGGTGAAAGAATGAAAGCTTTCCCCTTAACATCTCAAACAAGTAAATTATTCCTGCTTTCACTGCTGCTATTCAACATTGTTTTGGAAAGTCTGGTTAAAGTTATTAGAGTAGAAAAAATAAAAGACATCTAAATTGGAAAGAAAGAAGTTAAACTATGTATTTTTGCAGATGATATGATCCCATATATAGAAAATCACTAGAATTTCCCAAGAAAGCTACTAAAGCTAGTTAATAAACTTAGCAAAGTTTCAGGGTACAAGACACTGTGTTTCTATACATCATCAATGAACAACAACAACAAAAACAACCACAGGCCAGATGTAAACATAAACCACGACAGTAGGCAAGGGCTCATTTAAAGTCTTTTGATTTATGTTAAAGAATAAGTTGATTTAAATGGGTCTGCAGTAACTCCTAAGAGCAATAGTCATATACTAGACAATGATAAAACTTTACACTGTAAATTAAGAGCAACAATGATAATTTTACCTTAAAAACCACAGTGGAAAATTTGAAAGGAATCCAAAAGTCACCTAGACACAATACAACTTGGATTTGGTATAATAGGATTTTCAATCCTGTCATCTGTTCTTAGGGTTTTGGTTTTTTTTGTTTTTTAATATAGGAGGGAAACTAATATACAATTCTAAACTGTGGTCCCACACCCTAAATACTACAGTTTTGATGGAGAAATATAACACATTTACTACAAATGATTTAGAATGGGCAATAAATATGTGTGTGTGTGTCTGTGTGTGTGTGTGTGTATAAATATATATATGTCAATAATAATAAAAAAACAAATTCCAAAGAATTGGTATACCCATCCTAACTATTGGGAACTAAATAGTTTAATTGCCGATTGTATTAGTGACGGCATTGTAAAAGTTGTGAATATCTAATCAATGAAAGAAATAAGATCACATTTAATCATGGATAAAAATAGTGACTGCTAATTAATACTTATGATTCAGAAAACTATATGAATTGAAAGAAAAATGCTTTTATCAAAGAAAATAAAATACATTTTCAATTCAAATTTCAAATTCAAAGAAAGAAAAATACATTTATCAAATGTATAAATTTAGGGCAGCATAATAAAATATCTCATCCCGGACTCAATGAAAACTGTTCAAAAATGATATATTATTACCAGTAAATAGTTTTCAAATTGGCACATTACTGAATTTTAATGTTTGAAACATAGGTTGAATCTTAGAGGATTTGTGAGATTGTACTAAAGAAACAAATAGGAAACAGGTTTTATAATAAAACATTTAAATACCCTAGAGATTAGACCACCAACCAAAAATATGGGGTCTAGCTATAACTAAGTTATGGTGATGGGTCATCACAAAATATAGAAAAAATCTTGGGAACCAAAATTGATAGAACACAATGTTATGATTACCCATCATACATATTTTATATACAAAGACTAGAATATCATGATAGAAGGTTGAGGCCTAGAAAACAAGACCAGAATGCAGAAATACAGGACCTAGGATAAAATTGATGAATTTTCCTCAAATATCAACTAGGACAAGAAGAGAACTCCCAAGTTACTTCTATAATGATGACCAGTGATCAAGATTGGTGTGGTGGAAATCTAGAATTAAGCAAATAGGGTAATATAGTAAACCAATATAGACTATTTTATTAAAGATAACTTAATTGAATATAAAGATCACAGCAATGCCAGCACATAAAGCAATCAACCCTCAAGTGCAAAAGTAACATTGCATAGAAATAAAATATTACTTAGCTAGTGCATAGAAATAATCAAGGCAGTGGATAAGCAAAATAAAATTAATAACCTAAGTGTAGGAGATACCAATTGGACCAAAGTAAGAACATAAGCAAATGACGGTTATGATGCTATGAAAAATTATCATATGTACTTAGAAGTGAAGTCAGAAGTGTATAAAAGTTACTTGCCTACCCAGTAATTCCTATGAATATTAACCTGGCATTGAGGTTTTTTTGTTTGTTTGTTTTTTGGATAATAGGAACTAAACACTCTTCTAGTAGTAAATGGATTACATGGGAAAGAATGTTATGTATATGCTCTTGGAGTAACAGCCTGCTCAATGATTATTACCCCGGCATCATTCCCACCACAGACAGGGGTTGTAGGATATTGAACAATTTATCTTTGTGTAATAATTTAACTAAGGAATTTGATACGGAGTATTTTAAATGACTTTAAAAAAGGCCAAGGTGGTATGATATAGACACGTATAAAACTGAAATATGAGGAAGAAGTTAAGACTCATCCAAGTTATATTTTCCTATAATAAAACCATTTACTTTTTCAAAGGTTGAAGAACTAGAGAAAATACCTCCTGGTCCTTCCCAACCTTTCATGAGAGTACACAGTGACAGAGTAAGATTACCATCCTCTGTTGATAAAATGGAGAAATTATGGAAACAGTAATTACTGAACAGGAAGATGTAATGGCAAACATTTGGCACACAAACAGATTATTATTTGGAGTTATGTTGTCTTTTGCTTTGGGGAAGTAGAATGTAAAAGGCACCCTTGAAATTATAGGAAAGACTGGACTAATTGGACTCATTTTGTTACTACTGGGTAAGTCAAGGATGTGATATTATATAGATAATAATCTTTAATAGCAGCAAAAGGTATCAAATAAGACCTAAATGAGAGATAAATCTAAATTAAAAAGATTAAAAGATGAGAAATCCTAGTGGTAGAGATATACAAAAAAGGACTAGTAAATTTTTGTAAAGAATATCCCATCCTAAATTTCAACAGAATTTGAAAATCTTGTGCACTGTAGGTATGAGCTCTGACAATTAAGTTCGCGAACTTATACACCGATGTTAACTTTTTTTGATAGAAGAGGGATTGTTCATTATGAATTTGTACCAACTGGACAGTTAACCAAGTTTACTATTTGGAAGTGCTGAAAAAGCTGCGGGAAAAAGTTTAGACAACTTGTACTTTTCACCAAAAATTCATGACTCTTTCATCAGGACAATGCACCAGCTCACACGACACCATCTGTGAGGGAGTTTTTAGTCAGTAAACAAATAACTGTATTGGAACACCCTCCCTACTAACCTGATCTGGCCCCCATTGACTTCTTTCTTTACCTGAAGATAAAGGAAATATTGAAAGGAAGACACTTTGATAACATTCAGGACATCAAGGGTAATACAACGACAGCACTGATAGCCAATCCAGAAAAAGAGTTCCAAAATTGCTTTGAAGGGTGGACTAGGCACTGGCTTCGGTGCATAGCTTCCCAAGGGGAGTTCTTCAAAGGTGACCATAGTGATTCAGCAATGAGGTACCTATATGTATTTATATATATTTATGTTGGAAGTCATTTATAGCAAAATTATTCAGAAGCTTCAAAGAGTGACATAGAAGAATTAGACTACATTAAATGTAAATGTTTTGTCCAAAAAAAATATTCATAAATGGGGACAAAAATATATCAGGAAAGAAGACAAAAACATATCAGGAAAACTTTTTCAATATATATCATAAAACAAACTACAAAAATTTCCTACAAATATGTTAAGAAAACAATTCAATATTAAAACATGACACTGATGGGAAATTCACAGACGAGAAACTCAAGGTATAACATGATTCTCAATCTCACTAGTAGCCAGTAAAAATTCAAATCAGTGCAAAAGCACTTTACCTTTACCATCTAGCTGGCAAAAATTTTATAAAGGTAAATGAGAATGCTTGATGCTGTAGATATGCAAAAAAAATCACTATTACATATTAGTGGAATATTTTGGAAATTAATATGGAAATAAAATGTACAGATACACTATATATATTTAGATTTATACTTAGAGAAAAGGCCTTGAAATTTAGGAGCTATATATACATATATGTGTGTATGTATGTATGCACATGTACCTATACACTCATGTACACATTTTTTACATACATATGTAAAAAGTAATAGTCATAATTTTATGGAGCACAAACTACAAACAGCTCTCTCTCTCTCTCCCCTATCATTATCTTTAAACATGTACTATTAAATCTCCACTCCTTACTTACTGATATTTTTGAAAGGTGGTATTGCCTTTAGCCAGCTTTAGTTATCAGAAGGCTACAACTCTTTCAGATAGAAAAATCCAGTCTAATTTAAAACTTTCATCTTCCGTACAGTGTAGGACTTTCGCAAGATCAGTTCTGTCCCCTTTGTTCTAGAATCCTTTTTCCTCTCCCTTCTCCTAGTCTCTTCACTGAGGGAAAGTGGAGAAAAAGAATGTTAGAAAAGTGGGGAAAGTTTTGTATCATCAATGCTCTGCAAATCGGCCTGGCCTTCAGTATATCTTATGTATCAGATATTCAAATTCTGGCCTTCCATGGAGTATATGTAGGGTTTCTTCTCAAGACCTGTAGCATTTGTACATGGCAGATTTGGGGTGATGTCCTCATTTACCTCAGATTTGCCCCTAGATTGACACTCGGCTGCTTATTCCTCACCCCAGAAGTCTCAGCCAACTTGTCCTCTAGTATGTGTGTCCCTTGAGAATCTCACATATTCCCAACACGCGGAAGACTAGTGGGGTAGCGGCAACACTATTACCCTTGTCACCTGCCATCCAGATGGTTTCAGCCAGACTCCCACTTTTAAAATTCTCAAGGTGAGGCATAGGCACCATTCTCTATGTTCACATATTCCCCCAAAACTCCCAGAACATGTTTAAGTTCTCCCAAGAATCATCATCGCATTTCATTTCACTGGCCATACCCAGATGGGCATATATGCTTCTGCCAACCACCAAACATCCAGATGCCAAGAAGGATGCCAATTCCCCTTTCTGGTAGCCACCACTAAACTTAGGGATTTCTTTCATTTGGCTTAATGGGGACAACGATTTCATAAGGGATGGAAGGGGAGAGGTCGTGATACGTTCCCCTTCTCACCCCTGCCAGGACTCCTTCACACTCTCACATTTTCAGCTTTCTCTTTATATTGACTAGAGTGATGGGGTGAGCATCACAGCACTAGAGTTTTACCATCTTTTGACAAGCTCTGGCTGGGGTGTCTGGAATTTCCTATATTCTCTCAGAAGTATGTGAGTGCACTTATTACCTGTAAATTTTCAGGTTTGGGCCTAAGTCAAAAATTAATACAAAAGGTAAACCTCATTCAATATCTGGTTACATGCACATTGGTTTTCACTCAATAATGGCATAAAATAAAGACACCAGCTTGTAATGTCAGATATGCAAGACTATGGCAAAACCAAAACAAAATAAACCCAAACTAGAAATTACCTGAATTTGCAAAATTGGAGCATAATTGACTAAACTGTGATTTGGCACAAAGTAGTATGCTGCTATTAAAATGATGTAGAATTTTTTACAGGAATTTTTAGAATACATATAACAAAAAAATGGAGATATTTGGAACATAATTGCACTTTAAAACAAGTGACATAAACAAGAAGAAAATCTTTATATTCATATGTGATTGTATAAACATGGAGAATGGTGTGGAAAGACACATGCCAGGATTTTAGCCTATTTTATGGGAAAGGGTGGCAGTGAAAAGAAAAAAGACAGACCTTTTTAAAGAAAAATAACAAATAAAATATGCCTGGTATAAGTTTCTATGTACGACAACACTATGAATATGCAAAAACTTACTATGTACAAAACCAAAGACCAGAAGGCAAAAAGGCAAATGAAAAAAACATGAATGTGATTTTGATTTGGGATTGTGACCAAGTTTAACTTGGAGATTTGTTCATTTTAATATAGCTTTTTCAGTGAAGCAGTTGGGAAAAAAATGCCTGGGGTTTATTTTGTATAAATGTTTCTCTGGTTATCAGTTGCAATTTCTCCATAAAAATCTTCCTTTAGCATTTCAAATTGAAGTATCTTGTTCCCCTTCTAAAATATAGCAATTATGTCCTGCATAATGTAATAATTAAAACAATTAATCAACTGCTGCACCTCATTTTTTTTCCTTCTTGACCTATATACATTTTAAATTCTTACTGAAATTTAAATATTTGTCATATTACTCAATTATATTTTGAATTCCTTGTGGTGAGAGAAGCTGTCTAATGAATCTTGGGATTTGTTCAGTCATTCACTACTTTGCTTTGCAAGTTCAGATGCCCTCAATAAACGTTGCAAAATGAATTTAAGAGTAAGTCTTTTTACCTAAGGAGGGCAATTGATTTAATTGCCACCCTATTCCCTCACTCAACAAATATTTACTCAATGGGTGCTTGAATAAAAAGTGCTCTTGTGGGTACTAGCATTATTGGATAGAGAACTACCAGATATTGCTGGCAATAAATAAAAATACAATATAACAGCAAACACTGATATGAGCAATAAAGAACAAATGAGACAGATTAAGGAGGAGAGAAGGGAGAGAGAAATTATTTCTATTTTGATGAAATGCCATCTGAGCGGAGACCTAAGTGCTGTGAAGAAAGAAACTATATAGGTAACTGAGAGATTACTTCAGACAGAATGAGTGATGCTGGCTGTTTTCCAGGGGAAAAAAGGAAGTCCCTGTAGCCAGAGTACTTACAAGCAGGAAGAAGAGTGGTTGGCAAAGAGTTAGATCATACAGGTGCTTCTAGGATTTAGAATTTTATTCCAGAGCTTTCAGAAGCTATTAGAATATTTGACCAAAGAAGTGACAAAGAAATTAGGGAATACTTCCATCATTATTCTGATACAAAAATCAAACAAAGATATTACAAGAAAACTACAGACCGATATCCGTCACGTACATAGATACGAAAATCCTCAACAAAACACTAGCAAATTGAATCCAACAATGCATAAAGGAATCACAAAATTAAAACAACAAGGAGATACCCACCACGCACCTATTAGAATGACCCAAATCCAAAACACCAACAACACCGAATTCTGGTGTTGTGGAGCACAATTCTTGTGGAGTACCAAGAATTCTCATTCATTGGTTGTCAGAATGCAAAGTAGTACAGCCACATTGGAAGACAGCTCTACAGTTCTTTATAAAACTAAGTAGACTCTTACCATACAATCCAGTAATCGTATTCCTTGATATTTATCCAAAGATGAAAACGTATGTTGACACAAAATCTGCATATCAATGTTTTTAGCAGTTTTATTCATGATGGCCAAAACTTGTAAGCAAGAAAGATTTCTTTCATCAAGTGAATGGATAAATAAACTGTGGTAAATCTAGACAATGGAATATTACTCAGCGCTAAAAAAGAAATGAGCTATCAAGCCACGGAGAAAACTTAAATGCATATTACTTAGGAAAAGAAGCCAGTCCTTCAAGGCCACGTACTATATGGTTGCGGCTCTAAGATATTCTGGAATAGGTGAAACTACAGAGACAGTAAAACAATCAATTTGTTGCCAAGGGGAGGGACCTCTGGAAGCATGACTAGGCACAGCACAGCGGAAACTATTCTATATTATACTATATGGTTAATACGTGTCAGTGTCATTATACATTTGTCAAAACCTGCAGAAGGTACAACATCCAGAGTGAACCCTAATGTAAACTATGGACTTTAAGTGATAATGATGTGTCTATGTAGTTTTATCCATTGTGATAAATGTACCACTGGTGAGAACAATGTGGATAGTGGGAGCGGTTGTGTGTATGTTGAATGTTGAGTGGGGAGGAGGAGGAGAGGGCAGGTGATACAGGGAAACTCTAGGTACTTTCCCACCCAATTTTGAAATGCTCTATAAAAAATTAAGTCCAGCTGTGGCCAGTTAGTTGGTTAGAGCGTAGTGCTGGTAGCACCAAGGTTGCGGGTTTGATCCCCATGTGGGCCAGTGTGACCTGTGCTCTCCTTAAAAAAAAAATAATTAGAAGAGCGTAAATAGGGTCTAATATATGGTGATGGAAAGAGAACTGACTCTGGGTGGTGAACACACAATAGGAGATATAGATAATGTATTACAGAATTGTATACCTGAAATCTATGTAACTTTACTAACAAATGTCACCCCAATAAACTTTAACTTAAATAAACATAATAAAAAGTTTATTAATCTGTTCGATAAAACTGTCTTAAAAAGGGGTGGGGGTTGCCTGCATTACATACTGTCCATATATGGGAGCTATGATTCTTTGTTTCAAAAGGAATTAGTAAGTTACAAACACTGTTGGGGCTAATAAACATTTCTGGCAAAGAGTGAATGTTCTTATTGCCAGAATTCCCATCCCAAATTCTGTCCCTTGGCAGTTCATAGACAAATGTATCTTGATAGACCTGAAAACAGGAAGATCTGCATATTGGAAGAAAACCCAGTGTTAGTACTGACACTAACACCTGCACTCAGCATCTTTGTGAGTGATGCAAAGTTCTCCATTTGCTGAGGCAGCTGGTGGGATCCAAATATATTTTTCCCATTGATACAGATTCCGAAGTACTTTCAAAATTGTTTACGAAGTTAATTGACTTCACAAGTAATAAGCTCTAACTCAGCTCTAACATGCTTATGAATCAGCTGAGGATCTTGATAAAATACATTTTCTCAGATGGAGCCTGAGATTTGTAAATCTCCAACAAGCTCCCAGATGCTGCTGGCGCTGCCAATAGTTGGACTAGAACAACGCCTTTGACCACATTTTTCAAAGTGTAGCCTAAGAATAACCTGCGTTAGAATAGCCTATGGTGGTCCTGAAAATTTAGGTTCTAGGAAGGGTCTCAGACCCACTGAGTTATATAGGAATCTGCCTTTTAAACAAGTGCTCATGCAATTCTCAGGTATATCAATATGGACAACCAGATTGAGTCTGCACAAATCTATGAAGTAGTCTCTCTGTGGAATGAGTTTTGTTTTGTTTTGTTTTGTTTTTACTTTTCGTTTCAACTTTGGAATAAGTGTAGAAAATCGGTAGTTATAAAATCACTTAAACTTTAAAAGACTTCTGTAGTCAGATAAAGTGAGTTTAAACTATGTTTATATATTACTTGATTTTGGGTACCATTTAATTTTTCTGTCATTTCGTGAATTTTAAATGCAAAGAGAGGAAATATCTTTGCTTTTGCTACAGGCAATGTTTTGATTTGCAAGCCTGATATCTAAACCCTGATGAAAACTATTGTCTATCTTTATTGCGGATTGTCTCGTATTGTAGGAAATATTTTGAGGAATAAAAAGCAAAATTTTTCGTGATATCCCTCTTATTAGGAACTCTGCCTCTAGGCAAACTCTATCAGTCAGAACACAAACAAACAGCTCAAACTATGCGAAAGCAGGATCTCAGAAGTGGAAATGGCAGCCCTAAGACTCCCACCCCTGTGTGCTTACACACACACACTCACTCACACACACACACACACACACACACACATTTGTTTTACTTTTACAGCCTAATTCCCTAATCCACTCAAACCATATTTCCTTTCAGTATCTTGTAGAAATTTCATAAATGCTCAGAGAAACAAACTATAAAGCCTTGGGGAGCATTAGAGCCACGGACACAAACAAAATGGATGTATAGAAGTCAAAGCTAACAACTCAAATTAAAAAAGTAAAAATTTTAAGGTACAAGTTTCCCATTTTTAAGAATGAATATGCATCTTTGGTTCATTTTTTGTGAAAAATTATTTTAATGATGTATTAGATTGTAATTACGCTTCACTTATCTAAAAATGTATTGTAATGTAACGCCTATTTTATTTTATTTTTCCTATTTTATTTTGATGACACTAAATAAAATATCTGTATACCATTTTAAAACAATGGAAGAGTATGAGCAGCCATAAATGTTCTTACCATTTTCCTAATTCATGTACCCAAACACATAAAACATTCCCCAAACTTGGTCAGAGGTTCACATATCTCATTGGCCCTCTTTAATTCCAGGGCTAGAGAATAAAAGACAAGTGAAACAATGTTTTTGTAACCACAGAAGCTGTATTTTGCAAAATAGTGAGGACTTGGTATAACTGGAAACATCACACACCTAAAGCGGGATCCAGTTAATCAAGCATGACAGGCAGGAAAAAAACAAAATCACAACACTCAGCAGAGTAAGACAGTCCATTTAAAATGGTAATACACACAATTGTCATCTTATTTCACTCCTGACATCCTTTGGCATTTGCTCATGTCAGTTATTTGGTATAGTTTGTCAGCTGAGTATCAAACAATCATGACTAGCAAATAAATTTGAAAGTCTGAGGAAATATAATCTGACAGGAGTCACAGCTGAGCGTGAGCACAGGTGCCCACTGATGCTAATGATTAAATTTTATTCATGACTAGAAGGCTAAGAATCCTTCTTCTCAACTCTCAAAATCAATGTTGTGATTTTCTCATGTTACACATACACACACACACTCATCATTTAAGCAATTAGGAATCATTTCACATTATATTGGTTAACTCATCCAATCTACTTTCTCAGCCAATTTTAGGGATAAACATGTCTGGTTTAGTGTGGTGAATGAATTAGGCAGAATCTAAACCATTAGCAAGCATAGCACCTCCGGTAAGCAGGAACCACCTGATCAGCCATGTTCACTGTTCATTTAGTGTTTAAATAAGTTTCATCAACATTGGGGAAAAGATAATTCCATTCTGTAAAAAGCAAACTTTACTCAGAAAACCCAGGGAACTGATTTGTTCACATTCTATCAGTTGAAATCATTTCAAAGATCAATAAAGTCATGAGAATAGACATTAACTTTCGAACAAATTGCTATGCATTATTTTAAGTGAGAAAATATTCATCAGTTGCAACAGATTACACTTAGATGTGCAGCACAAAAATCTCCCTGTTGTCTACAAAGACTCTCAATAATGAAAGACTGATCTAACTTGCCCCAGTGAGCCCTTGGAATGTCGACTGCCCCCACATTGAGTGACTGGCCTCTGCATAAGGAATAAATTGATGTAGCTTTCCCCCCATTGGGTCAACAAAAGCAAACACTCAATCTCAAGGTGTAAAAAAATATTTCCTTCCCAGCGCTGGAGAATTAGTTTATTATTCCAAGTATGCCCTGTCGGATCCTTCCTCCAAGGCTTCATCTGAACTCCACAGGGTTTTGTTCGGAGCCAGTGAAAATCAAATCCTCCTACCTCACTTTTTCTGATTTTCAATTTACTAGACTTATGCCTAAGTCAAGCAGAATATCACACAGCAGTCGAACACTGAAGAGCTCTAAGAGGCCCTAAGTTATCTGAGAAAGCCAAAAAGGCAAAGAACTTTTCTGTGTGGTACTGGCCACCACAAAGAACTTAAAATTCAAGCTTATACTATTAAAAGGTCCTTCCTAAATTTTTCTCAGATGATAGAAAGAAGTAACACTTTTTTCTATGAATACATATTTAAAAGCATTTCCCTAGAATTTATATAAACACTAAATCCAACCCAAGTGTGAAATAATAAGACAGGCTTAATATATATTTCCTACTACATCTCAGCTTAATTTAATGTTTCTATATTTTTTAAAGAATACACTGTCTTTATGACTCACCTGAAAATAAATCAGTGTCTCATTTTCAGTTTATTTGAATTCTCTTTAGCTAAGAAATAGTATTTGAAGAAATAATTGCCATTGCTGATAAAGGACTATTACCCAAATATACAAATAACTCTTAAAACTCAACAATAAGAAAACAACCTGATTTATAAAGGAGTCAAAGACCTTAACAGAAACCTTACCAGAGAAGATAAAAGGATGGTAAATAAGCATATGAAAAGATGTTTCACCTCATGTCATTAGGGAAATGCAACTTAAAACAAAAAAGTACCTACCACGACACTGCTATTAGAATGACCAAAATCTAGAACACTGGCAACACCCAATGATGGTGATGATATGGAAGAGGAACTCTCATTTATTGCTCCTAAAATGGAAGTGGTTCAGCCACTTTGGAAGGCAGGTTGGTGGTTTCTTATAAAACTTAATTTTACCATACAGTCTAATGATGTGATCCTTGTGATTTACCCAAAGGAGTTCAAAGTTTATGTCGACACAAAAATCTGTACATGGATGTTTATAGTAGGTTTTTTTTTCCATAATTGTCAAACTTGGAATCAACTAACATGTCCTTCAGTAGAAAAATGAATAAACTGGTACACCCAGATAACAGAATATTACTTGGCACTAAAAAGAAATGAGTCATCAAATAATTAAAAGACGTGAATGAAACTGAAATGTATATTAAGTAAAAGAAGCCATTCTTAAAGCCTACATACTCTATGAGTCTAACTATATGACATTCTGGGAAAGGCAAACCTATGGAGACAGTAAAAAAATCAGTGGTCACCAGGAATTAAAAGGGAGGAAGAATAAATAGGCAGAACATGGAGAATTTTGAGGGCAGTGAAACTACTTTGTAGGTTGCAATAGTGATGGATACATGCCATTATACATTTTTCTAAACCCACAGAATGTACAACACCAAGAGTGAACCCTAATGCAAACTATGGACTTTGGGTGATAATGATGTGTCAGTGTAGGTTCATTAATAATTAAAAAATGTACCATTTAGAAGGGACATGTTGCTAATGGGGAGGCTATACATAACGGGACAGGGAGTATGTGAGAGACCGCTGTACTTTCCACCAAATTTTACTGGGAACTAAACACTCAGGAAAATAAAGTATATCTATCTATCTATCTATCTATCTATCGATAGATAGATAGATAGATAGATAGATAGATAGATAGATTATATCTATATATATATATACATACACACACACAAAGTAGAAAGAATTTCCTAGGAGAAAACAATTTACACTCAGTATGTACAAAATCTATATAATTTCCAGATTAAGTAAAATTTAAATTCCTTAGTGTCTCTAAAAATTCCAGATTATAGCTAATATATTTCCTACTATATTCACATGTGGTTTTAGATTTTAATATATTTTGTTCCATCTTGTATTTATTTTCTGCCAAATTAGGCTCTAATTGTTAAAATATATTGCTTATATTTTCTCTTCATTGCGTGAAAATCAGACATTAACAGTGAAACAATTTCTGGTGGAACTTTAAAATTTCTATCTAGGTACCAAAGGTAGAAAAATAGTTCATAATTTGTTTGTGTTCTCTAAAGGATAAAATTCCAATAAGTAAATTTACATGTTTTATTTTTCTTTATGATAGAACATTAAAAAATGAATAATTAGCAAATAAACTCATAAAAATAAAAAATGGATCTTGCCTATTGTAAACAAAAAACTGCTTGGAGGAAATTTGCAACTTTGTGACAGAGAAGCCAGTTTCACCAGTGATCTATTAAGGTGTATTATTAAGCATGGTAAATTTTTATCTGACAATAAAAAGAAGGCTTATGAATCCGTATTACCTAACGCACTGACTTTCAATTGAGACCACCATTAGAAGAAAAATTTTTACAGTTTGGTAGATTACATTTGAGTCACAGAAAGGATAGACAAAAACATGACAAAGTAAATATATTAGTAGCTTTATAAGTTGTGTTTAAAATAAAAATGAAAAGATAAAATTCAAATATGTTTTAAAGGAAATTTTGAAAAGGCAACTCTATGAGATAGGAGATAAATATATTTTGAGTAGAAACAGCTCCTGCTAATACCCCAAGAAAGGAACTAATTTGGCATTTTCAAGACCCAGAAAATGGGCCAGTGTGAATGAAACAAAAGTATTACCTGATGTTTCTCCTCTGTGCAGAAGAAAGATAGCTAGATATGTGAATTATTTGAGAGAAAATCAGCAGAAACTGGTGATTGATTATAGGTAGGGGTTGAGAAAGGGATAGGGCAAGCCTAAGGCTTGATCAACTGTTTAGATTTCAGCATTCGCTAGGAGGCAGAGAAAGCATAAATGGTTTGGGTGGAAAATATTATAAATATGAAGGACTCTCAAGTAAGGGAAACCAGGAAGCAATTAGATATATGGTCTGAAGCTCATACTGGTTGGTGAGAAATTAGGTATAGGGCTTAAATTTGGAAAGCATCAGCATATATATTTCTGTATAACTGTGGTACAGAAAAACAAAAGACTAGCTAGAGAAGAAGGTCCAGGGCAGAACCCTGAGGAATTTCAGCATTTAAGGCATAGGGAAGAAAACCAAAAGGTTCTGAGAAGTCTGATCAGAGAAGTGGGGAGAAACCACAGACATGCATTCTCATCTGAGCCAAGAAGAGTTTCAAGAAGGAGCAGTCAGAGGGTCAAACGCTGCTAAGAGTTTAAGATGAAAAAGGCTCATTGTAGTTAGCAAAGAGGAGTGTTCACTAAAATCAGAAATGCAGTGGAAACCAGACTGCAGTGAGTTGAGAAAAGATTAGGAGGTCAAGAAAATAAACAGTAAGCAAAGGAATTTGATTATGAAGAGAAGCTTGAATAGGATGAAATTAAATATAGGGTCAGGGAAGGTTTTTAGTTTTGATGATAAGACGAGGTTAGGTGAGTTAGGTTACAGAAAGATAAAAACGAGATAAATTTGCCTGTATTTAAATGTGTATTGTTGGTAGTACTCGAGTACGGTATTGTAAAATGTGAAATAAAAGGGAGAAGGAGATAATTTATGAAATAATGGCCTACATACATGAGAAAAGATGGGATCCTAAGATCAATGCAGGGATTAACCAAAGACAGTAGGAGGGACACCTCGATAGCTTGGAACCTGGAATCCAGACTTGTAAGACCCACTTGCTGTGTGGTCCAAGTTAAATAATTGAACTTGTCTGTGTCCCAGTTTCTTCATTTGAAAAATGAGGACAATGATATTTACCCCACAGGGTTGTTGCAAGGATCAAGTAGGTCAATCAATACCTGTAATGCCTTGAAAACCATATCTGTTACATGGTAAACTGTGAAAATTTTTTTATTGTCATCATTATTATATTATTAACAGCATAAAAGGATAGTTGAGAATTAGGATGTATACAAATAGCTAATAGGTACACACACGAAAAAAGATGCTCAACTTCATTAGAGAAATGAAAACTCAAAGCCACAATGAGATACCACCTCACACCCATTATGACAGCTACTATTTAAAAGACAAAAAATCATAAGTATAGGGGAGGTTGTGGAAAAATTGGAACCTTTTTGCTCTACTGGTGGGAATGTAAAATGGTGCAGCTGCAATGGAAAACAGTATGGCAGTTACCACAAAATATTGAAAATAGAATTACCTATGATTGTGCAACTCCACTTCTGGGCATATGCCCCCAAAATTGAAAACCAAATCTGAAAGAGAGATTTGTACATCCATGCTTATAGAAGCATCATTCACAATAGCCGAAAGGTAAAAGTATCCATCAATGGATGAAGAAACAAATGTGGTATATACACACAATAGAATATTTAGTCAGCCTTTTTCAGGAGGAATCTCTGACACATGCTATACCATGGATAAACATTGAGGATCTTACGCTAAGTGAAAGAAAGCCAGTCCTAAAAGGACAAATATTGTATGATTCCATTTATATAAGATACCAAGAATAGATAAATGTTATAGAGTCACAAAATAGAATTATGGTTTCCAGAGATTGAAGGATGGAAGAATAGGGAGATACCGTTTAATGGATAGAGTTTGGATTTTGCAAAATGAAAAGAGATTTGAAGAAGGACAGTGGTGATGGTTGCTCAATCAGGCAAATGACTAGGTAATCCCACTGAACCATGCACTTAACAATGGCTGCGATGGTAAATTTCTGTTACATGTACTTTACCACATTGAAAAGTTGTTTTAAAAGATTTTTAGGCTTGTGATCAGCAACAAGTTGTTGAAGTTCTAGTCTCATGGATCCTATGACCTCTGTGATTTAAAAAGCAATCATTTGTTATGAATGAGGGAAGGAAGTGTGAGAAGCTGAGGTTTGAAAACAGGATTGTTCTGTTAATTTTCATCCATCTGTCTGCTTGTTAATATGGACAATTGTGAATAGTTTCTCTGTAAAACCTGACTATAGATTCTTCTAGTGCATTAATGCATATTTTAGCTATAATATCTCATTTGTATGTGGCAAATAAATTAGGGGGGGGGATACCAATATAAGTTATTTCTTGCTCTATACTTTAGCCTAGAACATTTGCACACCAATTCAGCTTCCTTCAGATCAAATGCACCACTGTTAACAAGCTTTACACGACTCCTATTTCCTGATGACCACCAATCCCAGACTCTAACAATTATCTAGAGCTACAATTCTTTTGTAGGAAACCTTTCCTACTAATTCCAAAAATCGAGAGGCTGAAACTCTTATCAGTTCCTAGCTATAGAAAGATCTAATTTCATCAACTACTGTGTGCTGACTATACCCTGGATACTAATCTCAATACCACAGGGATTTATAGTCAGCAAAAGACATGGTTAATGCACTGAAAGCTGCTAAAACCAAAAATGAAGATTTTTTGTCCTAAACCATTTAGGACTTAAACTCCTTTAATTGTACACCAATATCTTGAAATGTGACTGTTTTGTACTTAAGGGAATCCATTCTAGTTAAAATGTAGGCAGTAGCTTTTCCAACTGCATTTACCAGTTGATTTTTACTTCCAGTATTCAGGTGCTTAAGGCCCCAGTGGTCTGAATGTGTTTTCCACATACCAGGCATTATGAGGGTACAATTTGCACCCTCATAAATGTGAACATGGTAGGGCTCAGGGGTGACATTGGATTGGGTGTCACACTATTTCTTTGGCTCATAAAATGTGTCACGGGAGCCTGTGGGGAATGCCGCCTGTTAGAAAGTGCTTCGTGCCTGCTGGCAGGTATCCAGGTCCTGTGGTAGTTGGAGAAACTGTACCTAATCACTCCCTAATGCTGTGCATAATGGTTCTTTTTTCTTCAGCATAAATGATGAAAATATATACTATGAAAAATAATGTGTGTTCTTAAATAAAATTAGGTGAAATTATATGATTAACAGTCAATCACGGAAATAGCTGACAAAACCTAAGTAACAGTTAGGCCAGGCCAAAGTTTTCATCAACATCTAAATACGTATCATGGAAATGATTTTTTAGATTGCATTTTACATCTGCTTTGTATTTCAGGTAGCAGCCAGTTATCCTCAAACATAATTCATCTACTATTTTCTGAGGTCTAAAAGTTTGGGTAAGAATACAGAATTTTCTTGGTACTATTTGCTATGACACACACTCATTTGGGATTTACTTTTCTCTCTATTCCAAAGTAAAGATTTCAAATATTTGGTACTAAAAGTTTGTGCCATATGAATAATAGTGTTTTCATTAACTTCACTGATTGCCAGATACTCGAATGTCCATATTGCCTGGAATTTGAACCCGTGACTGATGACAACTGTTTGCTTTTGTGTACTCTCTAGCGCAGTAAAATTTCACTTGAACTCTGACATCTGCCTTTCATATTTTATTAGAAGGATCTTTTTTTTTTTAATCCCTCTGCAACTCACAATGACATGAGACATTTTCTATCATCACTATATGTTTTATAAAGGAAACTTCTCTCATCTGTGTGTCTATTCCCCTGCAAATGGCAATTCCATCCAAATAAGCTCATTGTCTTTACCGACCCCCATGTACTGATGGGAAAGGGAAAGAGAGGATTCTGGGATTTTTGCATTCCACCTCCAGCACCTCTCTCGGCTTGCTCCCCATGGTCTTTGCTTAACTAGGTGGCTAGGCCACGCTCTGGCCATGGTACACGCATGAACTCCTGACGTTTCTCTAATGCCTACTGAAGTGATGCTAGTTGAGACTGTTTCCTGAAAACTCCCTTCAGTCTTCTTAGCTGCCTGTCTGACCACCAGAGGGCAGCCAGGACCTGCTTCCTGTCCGGACCCTCTAAGTAGCTTCCTCCAGGTCAGCACTTTGGCTTTTTCCTGGGAAGAGGACTGAGGCAATTAACTCTCTCTATAAACTTCCTTAATGAAAGTCCTCAGGCAAACTGATCGTGGTTCAATAAACAGGGAACATAACTACTCCTAGAAAACAGAAGGGCTCTAGCACATTGGAGTAGGTCATGGAGGCAGGTGAGCCGCATCAGACAAAAGAAAAATCTCACAGTTTAATCACCTGAGTGGACTGGGAGAATGGAAGTAGAATGAACTTGACATACTGAAAATGCCATAGCGCCTACTTCAGTTATGTAGCTTGTTTTACCATTTTTGTTAACCTGCGATATAGCAGAAACCACTGTGAAAAATAGTAACCTAAACATATTAGATACACAGACATTAAATAAAGTACAACACATGAGTGAGATTATGTGGGAACTTTGGGCTATATGTATCTGCTTTAATATTTAAAATTAAAAAAAAACATGAAAAGAAGCAAGTCATAACTCTACAACCTAATGAAAAGCAAATAATTCATCATTTTGCATAGATTACTTATATAATCCATAAATTGCTTAGAGTACATATTAAGTTTCAGGCATTAGCACATACTTTAAATAGTATCTTAGTACATTTCATTTTCACTTTACTCTGTAGAAAACCGAGGATCAGAGATTCTAAGGTATTAGCCCAAATTCAGCTAATAGGTTAAAAAAAAAAAAAAAAAAGAACTTTGAACTCAGATTGAATTCTAATCTTATTCACTTTCAAGGTATATTTTCTTATTCTTTCATCTGGCCTTTTTTGAGGGGGAGCCTGGAAGGTGGAGAGTGAGATTCTGTGTTTTTGGAAGCACAGAATAAGCAGTACCTAAAATTTACTGTTGTTGATGCCCACCCATCCCCAAATGCATTAACTTTTACCCCAAAATTTCACCTGATTTAGAAGAGAGAAAAAGATAAGTGGCATCTAGGACACCACAGTGAGGAGAGACAGAGATTCACTGTGGCAGAGAGTGATGCTAAAACAAGGAGACCTAATGCCTGTCAAATCAAATATGGCAAAAAAGGTCTTTGAAAGGCTCCCTGAAAAGAAAGACAGATAATAGACTATGGATTTCCTACAGCACGGTCAAGACAATGGTTTATTTGCAAGTGTCTGAAGCTCATTAAACTAGCCTATGCTAAAGGATAGATTTGTTGATGGAACCCTGAAATAAGTTAAGAAAAAAACCAAAAAGCAAAAACAACAACAACAAAAACAGTACAGCTAAGAAACTAAATCTTGGGAAGGTAGAAACCTACACAGTTGCATCTCTCTCTCTCTCAGTTTAATTCTGAACACTTATTAGAACCTTTCAGATCCTCTTTCTCTAAGAGACTGGGTTGGGTTACAGCTCTGCTTTCCAGCAGCACATGTTTGAAAAATCATGTGGACTGACTGCAATTTGCCTGACTTGGTCTTCTGACCACCATACAGACTAGTCATTGGAACTTTGGAGTGGGTTTCTTAGCATGGTTTCTGTAGAAAACCGGCTCTGAAACACTGTAGGGGATTAGCAACATATGAGTGAATAAAATGACAAGGGAACAAGAAAAAGCAAAAGAAAAAAAGCAAATGAGTTGAATGACTGAGTTGGCCAAAGCTTCATCAGAAAGCACAGCTGATTTCCTGTTATGCAACATGTCTCTATAGAGACCACATGGATGGAAACACTGCACCGCAGAATAGTTGCTGGAAGTGGAAGAGAATTCACTCAGCAGCTCCTTTACATCTTCCACCCTTCATTAGTCAAAGTTTGCCCGTTGGATATTAGTTATCCCCACTTCTCTGGGTACTGGTGCCGGGCCCCTGCACACAGCTGCTGGCAAAACTAGATCAGCGCAAGATAGCAGCAGCGTCCACTGCACGTGACACCAACTTCAGGGTGGGTCAGCAAAGAACCACTGGCCAGTGGCCCTGTTCGCCTACTGGCCAGCAGCCTAAAATCTCACTAATCTGGCCACGTGGGTAATACATGGGTGCTGAGTCAGTGTGAGATATTTTGAACCTTAGTGATAAGAGAGAAGCCCTGGTTAGATGACATAAGTCAGGTCTTCAGTGGGAGGCATGGGGATTTTGAGCACTGAGCAACATGGGGCACTGGTTACTGCATCAGGCTGAGCCAAAAAGACAGGTGGAGTGATAAAGTGACAATGTTTATGTCATGACAGTGCTGACCAAACACTATAAGTCTCTCTCCAGTAAAGAGCAAAGCCTTCATTCTTATAAAGATTGTGACTAGTGCCCAGAGATCTTGCTGGAATGCCAGTCACATTGAGCAGGAGTCTATGCCAAGGAAATATATGTATGCACAAACATTACGAACTGTGCATTGGTGTATGTAATTATTGCACAATGCTTGACTCAGATATGCACATCCTAATTAACACAGCTAAGGATACTGGTCATTTAAAAAGAAGGGCATTTACACATACACACAGAGGACATAGACAAAGTTTGAGTAAATGAGAGAGGGAAGTTGGGAGGAAGCAGGATGGGGAATGAGGAAATAAGAGTATAGGATGACCAAATTCATAAACTTGATGACTTTAAGGAATAAAGAGGGAGTGGGATAGAAGAGAAAGCTAGAAATGGAGGGAGAAGCCTTAAAGAGAGATAGATACACACACACACACACACACACACACACACACACACACACACACACACAAAAAAAAAAAAAAGAAAGATTTAGAGAGGAAGAGTGAGTGAAAGAATAGGAAGGAAGCTGAGGTAGATAATGAGATGAACAAAAAGAAAGAAGAGCTGATATGCTGACCGCTGTTCAGATCATATGTCCCCATGGTTGGTTTTTGAAGTTTAAAATATTCATGCAAGGAATTAATGGCATGGCTAGTTTTGTAAATTTGACCATGCAGTGAATCTGAAGAATGCTCTGCCTCATATTTTCCTTTTTACTTCATATAGTAAACAAAACTCTCCAGGCCTCTGCATCATGATCAGAAAGAGCAAGATTTCCTATCTGCATAATGAATTGGGCATATTTGTTTGGACAATCAAGTAATGTAGCATCTAAATGCTTCAGGAAATGCAAAGAACCACCCCACACGTTGTACCACATATTTACACTGTCTGCAGAGCTGGGGGATGAGATGAATGAAATAAGTTTGAAAGCAACACGATTAAGCTCTCAACTAAATCTATATATATATATATATATATATATATAGTTATGACTATAAATATGCACAACATACCATACTTTATGATCATATTTCTATAAATTTGTATACATCTATGTAACAAATCCTGTTGATTTACTTCAAAAGTATTTCTGATATCCAGTCCAATATCTATTATATTCCATCGCTCCTCTGCTAGGCAACACTCATCTGTGCCCTGATGATATGGTATTTTCTTATTTGCCTATTTATTATCTGTCATCCCTGCTTGAGATTGTCAGCTCCAGGGAAGCAGGGATCTATCTGTCTTGTTTACTGTTATCCCACCATACTGAACAGTCTTTGTACAGAGTAATTGTTTTATATGCAGAAACACAAAAAAATCTTTTATTCACTGATCGTCTGTCTGAAAGAATCCTCTTTAGTTCACTGTTACCACAAATTTATCTCCAGTTACTTCTTTAGATTTTATATTTTGATAGATGGAATTATATGATTGATCGCGTATGTGAATTATAGATTTTCTTTCTGTTACCTGTACCACTATGTTTTTACCCACACATACTAGTCAATAAAAGTGGAAACATGCACTGTAGTCATTTTTGTTATTAGGCATTGTCCTGATCATAAATCATTATTAAGCAGTAGTTCTAAATATATTCTATTCAATAATAATTGATATTGCAAACACTGATCCTAAGTGCCATTTCAGTACCCAAAGTTAAATTGTCTACTGTATTTTATGTTGATTTTTTCTATTTTGTTGTTTCCCTAATTATTTCATAACTCATCACTTATCCTACATTTCTCAACAGACCTTACATTTCTCCATGTGTCTCTTAAATAGATATTTGATTAATTAGAACATTAGAACCTCTGGAAAATGATACAAAGGAGAGTGAATTACCGACAGTAGCACAAAACACTCACATTAACATATCAGGAAGCTATGGAAAGATACATATGCATTCACCACTCCTTGAACAGTGTGACAACCCATAGTCAAGGACCTAGGAGGTAGCGTTAGATCGCATTGCATTGTACAAGGGACGTATCGCTAATGACTAAGCACGATTACTTTGGAAAACAAGGATTTTATATATATACATGCACATATATCACTCTAAAACAAACAAAAACACTGACTATCTAAAACAAACAAAAGAAGTAATCATATTATGAGGCTCATTATATAATAATAAAACGCATAATAGCACAGTGGATAGGTGAGAGGAGCTAAAAGTATAGAATTTGATGTTATACTACACATGAAGTGATATACTATTTTAAAATAGATAATAAATTACAAATATATAGAAGAACTATTAGAAATCATAATGAAACAGATATAACTAATAAATTAACAGAGGAGGTAGTATGAATAAAAATACTCAATTGCAATAAAAGCAGAAAAACTATAAGGGAAATAGAGACAACTATTTTGACAGACAGCTTTAGTGACAAATCTAAGTATAACCATATTAATAATTAGATTACATATAAATGGCCACCCCCAAAGTATAAATGTTCTAAAATACAGAAATTGTCTGATTCAATTTAAAGCCAAGATCTAATTAATTAATGCTACCTACATAATCTACACAGACTCTACTTTAGATATCAAAGTATGATTAGATTAAGCATAAAAATAATGCAAAAGATGTACCGTGCAAACACTAATCAAAAAAAAGCTGGAATGGCTATATTATAAAGGTAGACAAATAAAAGAATATTGACAGGGATAGCAGGAACATTACAGAAGGACAAAGGGGTCAATTCATCAAGAAGACACAATGATTTTCAATGTGTATGTACCTAACAACAGACCTTTAAAATACATGATGCCAAAAAAAAAAAAAAAAAAATGGAACTGAAATAGACAAATCCACAATTATAGTGGGAAAATCAATATTCTTTACTCATTAATTGATAGAATAAGTAAACAGAAAAATCTCAGGTATATTGAAGACTTACATATTACAACCACCAACAACAGGAGAACACACATACTTTTCAAGAATTATGATTATGTGGAATATTCATTATAGTCCATATTCTCTGGGCCATAAAACAAATCCTGACAAATTTAAAAGAATTGAAATCATGCAAGGTAATTTATTATGATATCAATCAAATTAAATTTTAAATGAATAGAATAAATATGTGGAATATCCCCAATATTTGGAAGTTAAAAAATAAATTTGTGTTTCCCATGGTTCAAAGAGAAAGTCACAGGGAATTAAGAATATTATTTGAATTAAAAAATCAAAAAATACTGAAGACACAACATGTAAAAATTTGGAAAACATATCCAAGTATGAGAAGATTTTTTTTTAATTAAATAAATGGAGTTATATGTTGTTCATGGATTAAAAGACATAATGTTGTCAAACTATCAGTTCCTTCCAACATGATCTGTAGATTTAATGTAATCTCAATCATAACCCAGTAAGATTTGTGTGTGTGTGTGTGTGTGTGTGTGTGTGTGTGTGTGTGTAAATTGAAAGCTCATTTGGAAAGTCAGAGGAAATGGTCAATTCAATTTGGAAAAAACAATAAAAAAATTTGGAGATCTCTCACTTCTTATTTCACATTTTAAAGGAAGCAACAGTAATAAAGACAGCATGGTTTTGGTAAACAAACGATACATAGACCAATGACAGAGTCAAAAATTTATCCATACATACCTGGTTAATTGACTTAAAAAAATTTCATCCTGCAAAACTGCTTCAACTCCATTTATCGTCAAACCCCCACACCTCCTCTCAATTTATGGTATCATCATAATGTTATTCATATTATTATGCTATTAATCTGATAACTATTGTGCAAAAATAGTATCATGGGTACAAAATAGGATAAGATAAGCAGTAGGTATCACTAGAGTAATTTAAAGATAAAAAGGAAGGTCACATGCACTGATAATTGTTTAGGAAGGCCATATATTAATTTTTTCTAACATTTTTTGCTCATGGTCAATTCGTTCTTGCTGAGGACAAAATAATGAAGTAGGAGAAATGTTGGAAGTAACTCTAGATTTGTAATTGCTATTGCAAACTTTAGACTTATGATTCTCTTTTAAGCCTTTAGAATTTACATGACCATTGCTCTCTAAAAGTTCCATATGCTGAAAATGTGGCTGTGGAAATTTAAATGACATGAAATGAACAACCTTTTTTTAAAGCATCTTAGAGTCTGTCTAAGGCTAAAATTCTGACTTAATTGCATGGCGACGTTGCAATAACTAATGAAACAGCTATTACTTGGATTTAAAAAAAATGTGTTGTCTAATAAAAAATCATATCAGTTGTTTTAATATTTACTTAATTAGAATCAAAGCACTATTGGCTAAAAAAAAGGCACGTCCATTTTAAGAATTGCGATTGAATTATTTTGACCTTTAACGTTTCAGAAACCTGATTGTGTATGTGTGTGAGATGTGTTTAGTTTAGACTTAACCTTCATTTAAAATTTGAATCAATTTTTTCAACCTGTTCCTCCAAGTCTATTTTTTTCTGCAGTGCCTATCAGCTAAATGAAGAAATATTTAGCTTACTGGTCTATCTTTTAGAATTCCAATAAATAATGGCATTCCCATTAATTTTTTTGAGGACTTAACTTGCTAAGGACACACACCCACACACACACACACACAGGTTGTACTTCTAGTCATATGTAGAAATGTTTCTATAAATATACCTGAGGACATTTTGGTGTTCTACAATCTGTTATAATCAAAACACATTAAATGTTAACATAATTGCTGCTGCATATTTTGTTGGGCTGCCTTAATCAAGGATTCCAAAAATGGCCTAAGTCATAAGTAGCAGTCAGGTTCTGTGAGATCAAAACTACCAATATCAAAACTCATCTCCTATGAGTTACACCCAACTGATGTTTCATGCTTTTTTTTTTTTTTTTTTTTTTTTTGCTACAAATGTTTAAGAATACATCACTTTCTATTTGTCCTGACTCTGTCCTGTGGAAGGTGTCAGTGAACATAGTTATCTTAAAAAATAACTCTGCTCACATAGTGGCTCTCAGTTGCCAGCATGTTGCCAAATGTAGGCAGCATCCTCCTGAATTTCCCCGGATTTAATCAGAGTAAGTCAACATACTCCACATAGAGAAACAGTAATATACGGAATCAATGGTCGGTGTGCTATTTTCTTACATCGAGATTTATTTTTGAACTCATGCCTTAATAGTCTTCCCATACACTTGAGCCATGTCTAAATTCTTCAAAGTGTCTACATTTTAAGCAATAATTTTCACCACATAAATTGTCACAGTTCTATTAAAAACACTCCGATTACATGGAAGACTGAAAAAAAGAAGGGAGAGACAATGGAGGGAATTAACAAAACTGATTTCTAATGGTTTTTCATGGTCCAGTGACAACTGAATAATGAATTAGAAGCTTAGAAAAATTGCTTCGACTCTTTCTAGGGTATAAATATACCAGAGAAACATTAAAATATTAGGTTGGAAAAGAAACATAAGGCTGTCTTCCGTTTAGGACTGGATTTTATTAAACAAAACAAAGATTCAAAAGAATGAATTAAATAAAGGCCAAGAAGAAGATAACTAAGAAATAGAACAATTCAATAAAACCTTGTTAAATATTTATTTTGAAATGGGAAAATTATAAGTATTAGGGAGGGCATTCAGGAATGTTTCAGATACTTCAAATAGTTTTGACAATTAGGGCAGAGAACATATTTGCAACCCTTAGATTGAAATACAAGAGGTCTTGCCAATACTGTGTCATTGTAAATCAAGTTTACAGTGTTTCCATAAAATCTGATCTTAGCCTATGGCAGGCATGCCATGATAGGAAAATCTCTGAAGACAATTCTAAGATGGTGCCAATTCATCTATGGAGGATTCCACAGTAGTAGGAAGTAAAATCGGAACAAAAGAAGAGAATTTGGTTTCACACATAAAAATGGTTTAATTATTAGATTATATGGTCCATATATACTAGAAAGGGAAGCAATAATAGAAACTACGGAAGTTTCTATTGGAAAAACCTTAAAATTTGTGTTGGGTTAAGAAGTTTTATTTTCCATATTCCTTCTCACTTATTCTTTGATTCAGATCAGATACCCACAACTTTAGCTGAAATTAAGTTATAATAGTCATCTCTGAGGAGACATAGTGGTTTAGTCTTACTCCAAGGCATTGGTTGATTCACTGGTTTCAGAGAAAAGAAATACTTAGAATCTAAGAGAATATGTTTCTTAGTGGTGCTATGTAGGTATAGCTTATTTCAATGTGGTATGTTTTTTATTCACTCTATTAATATGTTCTCAAAAGCCACCAATAAATTGAAGTAGTCCAATTTAGATTTACTAAATGATGTAGCACAAGCAATATCTACTTTTAAGTATGTGATAGCAATTTATTCCTCAAACTTATCTTCTATGAACAGTGAACTCCACTGAACAGTGGAGTTAAATGGCTACTCACAATTTTAGATAAAGTTAATAGAGTTAGTATTTGACCGGGAATGCAAACGCACATAGGTCCCTTACATCTGATCACTGCTTCCTGGAAGATTGACAAGAGATCATTAAGCTAAAACATACTTAAAATCTCATTCCTATTTTGTTTTCTCCGTTTCAATTTGCTTGTGAATACCCTGTTGGAGCTTAAGATAGAGAGACCGAATTTTAATTTGTCACTTTACATCAAACCTAGATTTTCACGGTCAGACTAGAGGTAGTACGTCTGCTGGTTAAGAGATCTGTCACAAGAAGGCTAATATATCACAAATAAAAAAGACAGGTAAAACTGTATTCAAGGAGCACCTGTGTGTGTTTGGTAGTTGGAGCTAACCCTATCAGATATTAAAAGACTCTATAAATAAAAGATTGTGGTATTGACTTATAAATAGAATGGTGGACCACTTGAAAAACCATTAAAAATCCAAAAATAATAAACATGTAGTATATTTTGGAGATGGCATCTCAAATTGGTGGCAAGTATTTTCATATATATATATATTTATCTCCAGTCCCTTACATCATACCCAAGAATATATTATAAGTGTATAATAGATCTAATTATTAAAAATGGAGGCATCCAAGTGTATGATGGATAGTGCTTTCAACTTGGTTAAAACTTGTATTTGTTTTTTTCCAGAATATCTGCATCATGAGTTGATTAACGTTAACTGAAAGAGAAACTAAGGCAAGAATTAGAAAGATAAATGAAGCAACAATCATTCCTCTTCGAAACTCATCATAGTCACATATAGTGATGTATGGGCAAAGAGGTACCCAGTAGGTCACAGATTTCACTCACTTCCCTCTGCTCCATGTGTTAATCCTGCTAGACAAAGCAGTCATAGCTACCATCAGATTTTTCACTGTGATCACCACCACCAGTCACCAGGCTACAAAGAGATCTAATTCTCTCCACAAGCTCACCCTCTGGGGTCTCACTTTTGTGACTGAACACGACTGCCTTATTGCATTGTTAGCCTGCAAACTCTGATTTGTCCGCCTGTGTGAGTGTTTCAGGTGATTCAGTAGTGACTTTCTCTGATCTTCTGATGTCTGATGCCAGACCTTCACTTCCTCAGCTTCAATCACCTCATGCAAGTCTAATCTCTTTAAATTATGCCTTTTCTTTATATTGTTTATAGGGCCCTCCTTCCCTGATTTCTGACTGATAAAGAAATTAGTCCTTAGAAATCAGGTTCTGTCTTATAAAAAACATGAAACAGTTGGCATTGATTTCGGGATGAGGCAGGGAAAGTAGATGAGAAACTGTTAGTGAAGTTAAAAAAACAAACAGACAAACAAAAAAACAAGCTAACATTCATAGAGACTGAAAAAGCAATGAATAAATTGTAGCAAGTTGGAAAAATGTTGACCTGTGTCTGTAGTTGCAGAATTGGCAAAACTGTCATCCACAGTAACTGAGAAAATAGAAAATTGCCTAATGAACTCAGTCACTCTGGAAGGATGATTTCCAGGCAAAATATATAAAGTGCCAATTCATCTGTTTTAGCTGCCTAGGATAAGGTACAGAAAGAGATGAATGAAAGAATGAAATATGCAGTTTGAAAGCAGAAACAAGTCCCTAGAGGAGTACCAAGATAATAAGTGAATCTGTTCCTTCTATGCAGACTCTCATCAGTAGAAATATTCCCACATTGGAAGTAAAACAAGGTCTAAGGGTGAAGGCCAAATCCATGAACCGGGCTGTAAGAGTTTTTTAAGACCTTTACTAAACTTAAGTTAGTGTCTGACAGCCCTTTAAGCTAGACAAAAGGACTTCTCCGAATTTTAAGTGTGTTGTTCCACTGAAGATCCCCTTATAGAGAAAGATCTGTCTTCCAAAGAGTAATGGATACTGGCTTTGACTGCATGAAGAATACCTGAATCAGATGCATAGAAAGCTGGTAAAGTTTTTAAGGGAACTGTACTAATGAAAGTACCACAACCTTGGTCTGCAAGAGACTGAAACTCTTTTAAAAAGAGATGTGAGGCCTTTCATTTTCTATAAGCAGGAAACAGGTTGATTTTTCTACTCAGTTTTTGTTTTGGTTACCTACATAATAAATAATTCAACCGTATTTAATTTACTCATGATTTTGTGAGTCAAGAATTAGGACAGATTTAGCTGGGTGCTTCTTCTGTTTCCTATCACGCTGACTGGGCTCATTCAAATGACTGCATTCAGCTGGTAGCTGCTCTAAGCTGGAGAGTCCAGGAGAGCTTCACTAACATGTCTGGCACCTTGGTGCTCCTGCATGTGGTATCTGGTCTCCACGTAGTTATCTTGAACTTCCTCACAGCTTGTCTCAGAATACTTGAACTTTTATATGGCGGCTAGTTTCCGAGATGGATTGTCCCAAGCCAGGAAAATCAAAAGCTGTATATTTCTTAAGTCCTAATCTCAAAAGTTAAACATCTCTTCTGCAACATTCCATTTATTAAGCCTTCCTAAGGATCAGCACAAATTCCAGAAGAAAGCAAATGGGTCCTGCCTCTTGATGGGAGGACTGACAAAGAATTTGCTGACATCTTTAACTCACCATAGTTGCTTATGTTTTATGAAATACAAAGGATATCTCAGAAAACAGATGACAGAAGACAGAGGGCTGAATCATGAACCATGGTGAACACTGGCATAGAGAGCCTCTCCCACAAGACAGAATTGTACAGTGGACTGGAAAACAATCCATGGAATATAAAATGGTCAGTTAACTGGGCAACCATTTCCAGGGATCAGATCTGGGTCATGTTCATGGATATTTCCTGTTCCTGGTACAGAGGGTCCTAGAAGTATTTATCCAGGAAGATTTCAAAATTGCTATAGCCCATGATGATGTAACTCCCTTCTTTCCCCTATCTGAATGACTATTGGATTTCCTGTGCCTACCTCGGCATGTTGGATATTAAAATATCCAGGGACAGGTTACTTGACCGTTGTTCCTGACATCGAGTATACTTCTCAAATATGCATCCAAATCACAAGGTAGAGTCTGATACCATAATTGAGTAAACTTTTGGATTCCTGAGTTGGGCATTTTTGCTTATGGGAAAAATTAGAATACAGTGGTACTTCAGTTTTCTAACGTAATCCATTCTGGAAGACCATTTGAGTTCTGAAACGTTCAAGGCACGGTTTCCCCATAGAAATTAATGCAAAGTGGATTAATCTGTTCCAGACCTTTAAAATCAAACCCTAAAACTGCAAATGT
The DNA here is from genome assembly GCF_004115265.2 of Rhinolophus ferrumequinum. NCBI lineage: Eukaryota > Metazoa > Chordata > Mammalia > Chiroptera > Rhinolophidae > Rhinolophus > Rhinolophus ferrumequinum. The sequence goes on from NC_046301.1 coordinate 37,166,592, forward strand.
AGCATGAATTTTACTAAACCATAGTTCCATAAGATTTATGGTGTTCATAAACCAGAATGTTCGTTAACGGAGACGTTCAAAACCTGAGGTACTATTGTATATGTAGCCAAAAACTGAACTGTAGCAGATTATAAAGACTACATATTTTTCCTTCCCAGAAAGAGGTAATGATAGATCTGAGTTGACCATATAACTTTCTTTGACTGATGGTACATTAGCAAATAGGACACAGCAGAGGTCAGACACATGTATATTGGGACTTTTCAACTACATGCTCTTAGAAAGTCTTCAACCACCACCATGTGAAAAAGCCCGGGCTAACTTTCTGAATGATACAAAAACATATGGCCCTGTTAAATTCATCATTTTTAATTCATTAGAAGCTCATTTCTATTAGATATTTTTTGTCATTATTCTCAAATCAAAATGTTCTATCTCATTAGTGTCTTGAAATTCTAAACTATTTGCCTTGACTTTTCCTTAAGAAGAAAGGTAAAAGCCATATTACATATTGTTGTCTATATATATTCTTTTATAGAGTTTGGTTACCAAGGTGACTGTTCCCATAAGAAATTTTAACATCAAATATAGAGAATAATATTGCTTTTATTTAAAAGTTACTTCTATGAGAGACCATTTTCTCTAGAAATGAAAAAAAGTTCTCACGTCTATAACTATACCTTATTCAACTGTGCTTTAAATAAGAAACTTCAAAAAATAATCTTTAAAATGTATGCCAGCTTTGCTTTCTTATATTTTAAGATATTAACTTTATAGCATCAGATTCTAGGGAAGTATCATCTGCAGTATTGTATAATTTGTGACCCACTAGGAAATAGTTAATGTATAGATGTGCTACTATTCTTAAGCTAATTCAAAATACTTATATCATAGATTCCTATATGAATTCATTTTTTAAAGGTTTAGCTCAAGATATTCTTTTGAATATATTTTCTGAAATATAGTATCCAATTACTATGGCTTCATAACAGATTACTCAAAATTTAATGGTATAAAGCAATCACGTTATGCTCTTAGATTCTATGGGTCAGGAATTTTGACAGAGGATAGTCAGGATGACTTGTCTCTTTTTAGGGAATGTGAGGTCTAAGGCAGAAAGCAAAATATTGAGAGCTAGAATCACTATACGGCTGGAGGCTGATGGTGGCTGTTGGCCAGACATCAAAATATAGGTAATCTGAGAGGTGAGAATTAGTATGTCAGTGCACTTTTAATCTATTTCTTTTTTTTACATGCAAGCTTATAATTATTTTTATGTTTAAGAAGTATTTTTTCTTTGAGTTATTTACGTCTCTTGCTTTGTTTTTTTTCTCTTAGAACTTATTGGTCTTTTCCTTCTCTACTTTTAAAATCTATATATTGGGGATATTAATCCTGTATTAGTGATATCAATTGGAAATATAGCTTCTTATTTTATCATCTTTTCTCTTAAGAAATATTTTTATGTCATCAAAATTACTATTCACTTTCCTTATAGTCTCTGGAATTTTAATCATAGTTTAAAAAAATAGAAATCCCACTTTCAGTAAAGGAACTTACCCTTGTTTTCTTCTTGTTATTTGTATTATATAGATTTTACAGTGTAACAAACCACTCAACACTGAGTGGCTTAACATAGGTTAGTAACTTTTTTTTGTTTTTTTTTCCGTAAAGGGCCAGAGTAGAAATACTTAAGTCTTTGTGGGCTGTATGGCTCTTCTTGTGACTACTCAATTCTGCCGTATTTTTCTGACTCCTGTTCTCTAACACCTTGGTTTTACAGGTAGGGAATAAGGCGTTGTGCATAAGCCATTGGCAGTCATTTGCTTATTAGATGAAGGGGTATATACCATGTTTCCCCGAAAATAAAACCTAACCAGAAAATAAGCCCTAGCATGATTTTTCAGGATGACATCCCCTGAACATTAGCCCTGACGCGTCTTATGGAGCAAACCTAATAAATAAATAAATAAATAAATAAATAAATAAATAAATAAGACCCGGTCTTATTTTCAGGGAAACTCGGTAGAAGGCTGAGTCATGAGTAATGGAGAACACTAGAACAGAGAATCATGCTCAGGGAACAGAATAGTATAACAAAGTCCAGAACCTTCCCTGGAGATACAGAGGCCAATGAACTGGGAAGTCCCTTCTTTATGGAGAAGATCTGGGTCCTTCCATAAAGGAAGATAAAGTATTCTTCAGTAATGCATAAAGGACAATAACAAAATTAGAATACTAAATGGAGAGATTGTTTGATTTATACTATTTATTTTAAATACCAAGTATATTAGAAGCATATGTACTTGGTGCTGAGTTTGAATGGTATAGGTTTATTGACTTTAAGTTGGTCATATTAAAATTGAAATAATTATTACGAATCCAATGCTGAAAACGTTTTATACACAAAGCATGGTGATATCAAACATATGCAACAACAACAAAAGACAAAAAACTGCCATGTGCTACTTTGTATATAAATGATAAATTTGAACTTAGAAAATTTGATACTAAATTTGTGTGAAATGGGCAATGTGTTGTCAATGTTACGATGGGTATTTTTGGAATTTCTCAACAAATATGAATTTGGAAAGACCCTCCTCTGGAACATGTTCTGAAAATTAACCTTCATATTTGGGGGGGAGAATACGGTACAATAAATCATGTGAACAGGGCATACTTCCTGATTATTAACTTTTATAGAGGAAACTTCAAAAATTATCTTTGAAGAGAGCATAGAAGACTGTGTATTTGTCCTGAATTCTTGAATTCTAGAAACCTAACCAGTCACTTCATGTTTCATATATATTCATATGCATATTTCGTAGTGCATTAGGAAATGCTCTCCTTCCTCCAATAAAAACAATTATAGACAAATGCTATGATACAGAGATCCCTGAGTATCTATTTTCTGGTGATAGTATGTGTTTATGTCCATGGGTGTTTGTGTGTGGAGCAAGGGTGGGGGAGAGCGAGCACTGGTGAGAGGGAAGGAGGGAGGTAGGGGCGAGAGGGGGAGGGAGAAAGAAGGGGTGACAAATTTCTCTTTAATAAACTCCAATTTATATGCTGTGATTCTAAGTCTAGTAGTTGTTCTTTAAATTTCTATGATGACACCTTCATTTTTCTCAACGGGAGATGATGTCCAGCTATTCTCACTAGCTGAGAATTGACCCCGTGATATTCTGTAGTCAGTAATAACACTTAGCACTATGATTATTATATCTCATGATCCATATACAGTCATTACATTTCAGTTTATATGATAATCTTGGTGATAATGAGAGGTATTTCCATCCCATTTTTCTCTCCCATATTGAGGAAGATACTAACACCAACCTGGATTGTGATTACTCACATTGATTAAAATTACAACTAATTTTGGCACAGAGTAGACAGTTCCCCAACTGTGACTAATTTTTCCAAAGGGTCAGGGGCCTTTGGTTGAGTTTATTATCTGGCAGAAAAAGCAAGACCTAACGTCTAACTTGAGGGATGCTTGTCAGCTTACAAGTATTTGGCAATGCTATGCCAAATGTTATGCCAAACATAGTTAACGTGTGTGATGTGTACATTTGTTTGAACAAAGTGACCTACTACTTTGTCACATAGACTTTTGTTTAAAGTGACTTGAAATACTTCAAATGCTTTTTCAATTTAAGCAAAAATAAATATTTACACTAAAAAACAATTATGTTGCAATTTAATGTTCTGTTTAGCCTTTTCTGACACTATTTCTACTAGAGGTAGGCAGTTAGGAGTGTCTTATCACATCCTGGTGAGAATGGACGTCTAGGTTCCCACTCAGTCTTTGCTGCTCGGGGTGGGAGTGGAAGTACAGTATTTTTTGTGGTAGATGACTGGAGTATGGTGGTCTTTGTCTAAAAGCTTTCTGTCTTGCCTGGCTGTCCTTTTTCTATTCATTGAACTAGAGAGAGGTGGCTTTTCATCTGCTTTCTGGCTTTTGCCCTTTGGCATTTCCAGGTTAATAACTTCTCCATGCCAATCAGGGATAAATAAGGCAAAAACAAGAAACTCAGGAAAGTCACTGCTGTGTCATTCCATGACAGCTTTCCTCCTCTCCACATTTCAGAATCTTCTTATATTCGTTCTACGTACACGTATAATTTGCAGGATTTTTAGTGGTACTTACTAGAGAAGTAGGAAATAGTGTGTCTGATTTATTTTGTCTGGAACTATTATCATTGCTCATTGAATACCCCAGATATTGCTAAATCCGGGTCATTTGCAGGTAACTCTGTGTCTGTACGTGTGTGTGAAAAAATGTTCTTAAAATTTAAGTCTGATATATTCACACAGAGGAAAAAGTAGAAAAGTATCTATGACGCAACCCAAACATGCAATTCCCAAAATGTTTTGAGGTATGACAGCATCTCTTGAACAAAAATGCGTCATTTTCTAATTTATTTTTCTGGAATCACAACATTCGTTTAGGTGTTCAGATTGTGTATTTAAAAAAGAAACAAAAATTATTAACTCATTACTTATCTTTAAAAAACAGTGAGTTCACCATTTTGTGAAGGCTTTCTCAATATCTTTGTGATTTCTAGGTATGATTCTTTTGCCATGTATTACTTACTTATCCTTAAAATTTCATAATAAAATAGAGGACGATAGCCTCACAACTATATTATTCACTAATTACTAGGAAGCAAGAGGGTAGGGGAATTACCACGTTTCCCCAAAAATAAGATGTAGCCAGACAATCAGCTCTAATGCATCTTTTGGAGCAAAAATTAATATAAGACCCGGTCTTATTTTGCTATAAGACCGGGTCTTATATAATATAATATTAAGACTGGGTCTTATATTAATTTTTGCTCCAAAAGACACATTAGAGCTGATTGTCTGGCTAAGTCTTATTTTTGGGGAAACATGGTAAGATTGTTAGCTCTTAAGTTAAACTGACCAATGATTTATTCTGACATTTCTCCCTTATTGGAATGACCCTGAGCAGGTTCTTGAAACTTTCTATTACTCATTTTGCTCATGTGCAAAATGAGGATAAAAGTATCCCCAATGGATTATAATTATGTTTAAATAAGACAGTATGTGTAAACCCCTTAGACAAGTTAACTGGCACAGAGAAAACACTAAAAAATATCATCTATTAATAAACATTAACTATTAAAATTATAATCCTCAATATATACCGATAACAAAAGATGAATACAAGTTGTATGTATACATTTTTTGGCATACTTTGTATATATGTGGAGAGACAGAAAATCATATTTTCAGGTACATTTAAAATATGTATACAATTCTGGCTATACCTGTTAAGAATACTACAACAAAATTATTTTAAAATTCTAATAAATTGTTATAAATAATTTTGTTGTAGTATTTTTAAAGAACATAGCAGAATTTTATTACATATATATTATTTTTTAATGTACCTCAAAAAATAACATCCTCTTATTCAATTCTAACTTGTGAACCTAAAGTGACTTCAACAGTTTCTATGCTTCATTACAAATATGTACATTTTTTTATTAAGTTTAGTATTTAAATATCTTTGAAAATTAATTTTTTCACCAATTTGCACTGAAAATATGGAACTCTACACAACAACCTCTTTGAGGATTTTTCTACTTTCACTTATGTGTAAGTAGGTATATTTGAGTTGAATAATTTGGTAACCAGGGCAATGGTGAAGTAATTCTTTAAATTGACAATATGCCATAACTATGTTATTATCACTTATTTCCTTATATCAGGTTCTTGTATTTCTCATAAGTATATGATCATGAGCAGTCCTCTCATAGTCTGAAAGCTGTTTGGAACATTTTCTATTTTAAATAACCTTCATCAAAACATTTCATGAACTTGCATCAACTTATAATATGAGCAGTACAAAAATGCATTTTCACATGTACTAGTATCTAAAATGCCATAGTTAAATTACTTTATTTAAAAGTTAAAAATGTTTTTATTCAGTTCTTCTAAGATTATTTGAATTGTGTTTTCTGAGAAAGAAGGGATTCTCCGGCATTTTTCTTTTCTCACGTTTTGTATGTACACTATCTATTTTATATATTTGGTTCAAGAAATGACACTGAGTTCAGAAAACCATCTAAACCCAAGAAAAAATATCAGGTACAGAGTTATAAAAATCCAATTTACAGTGGTACCACCTTAATGATGCTGCCATTGATTTGGTAGTAACAGTGAGGTAAAAAAGCCAAGAGGAAGATTTAAAAGGTTGAAATATAAGATTCTTTAAATGTCGATGCAGATTTTTAAATGGCCTAGTTCACCATCTTGGTTTTACAAACAGGAAACCTGGCCCTGGGCATGGTTCCTCATGGTCAGTGGCTTCTTAGTAAATTATATTTTTTCAAATTGTTTGGCTATCCTTGTCCAGTTCATGATTTATTTCACCTTGACATTGCCTATATTGCATAAGAAGAAATAGTTGTATGGAACTGAGTTAAGAACTAAGGAGGCCCCAAACAGACTACTTGGATAAAAGAAGATTTTTTTATATACCCTCTACCACCTGTTCACAGGCAAGACTGGCAACAGCCAGATGAGTTAAAAGTTTGATGCAGAGTCTAGGTGAGTGGTGATGCTGACTTGGATGAGGGTTATACAGATGACATGGAAAGAAGGGATGGATTTCAGATGTGGTCTTGAGTTAGAAGGGACAGATTTGCTGACGGGAGTGGATGAAAGGGAGTTAAGGAAAAGGAGAAGTCAAGGATGATGGGCTTCTAGTATCTAGCATGAGCACTTGGTATCATTTATTGAGACAGGTAGACTGAAAGTGGAACAGATTTGGAAAGGAAAATAGTTCAACTTTAATCATAATAATTTCAGAAGTATTTGTAGTACTGTGTTTCCCTGAAAATAAGACCTACCCCGAAAATAAGCCCCAGTTAAGATCATCAGCCAGACGGACGCATTTATTAAGTTATGAAGATGTTCCAGAAGAAGATGACATGACTGTATTTGAATAAATGTAGATTGTTGTACATGAGAAAATAAGACATCCCCTGAAAATATGCCCTAATACGTCTTTTGAAAGAAAAATTAATATAAGACCTGGTCTTATTTTCGGGGAAACACGGTACTACAATGTAAAGGCCGTTAAGTAGTTGTATATATTAGCCTGGAGCCCAGATGAGTAGTTTTATCTAGAGCATCTATTTGAGTGTCATCATCCTAAACATGTCCCTTAAAGACATACGGTACAAATATGATCAATTAGGAGAGAAAATGTGGAGATTGTTCCCCAAGTGCCAAATATTAATAACATTAATGAAGATCATAGCTATGATTATACTAATTATATTGTTACAGTAGTACTAATTAACCTGAATATTAATTTATGTTTATATGATGATATTAACACTATGAATTTTGAATTTAGTAATATGGGATATTTATTAACATTTAATAAAAGTACAATATTTGACATAGCTTGGTGGAAATTCAAGACTCTAGGGAAAAAGAGAAAATTCTTAATAGAATCCACAGGGTAGATAGTATATGTGAACAACAAAAAGCCTAAGGTGATAAAAGCCTTATAATCAGTGATCTATTTCTAAAAGAATATGGATAAACTACAAGAAAACAAAAATTGTATCCAAGAAAGAAGAAAACTCTATACCCCAATAGCCTCTCATCTAAAAATAAGTCATTATGGTACCTTATCTCATAGTTCTCAATTGTTTTATCAGAAAAACAGAAATTTAAGGAGAAATGGGCATATACAAAATTGGAGTGGAGGCTTTAGAACAAATCTCTGCCATCAAGTACTACATTGAAGTATATGAAATTGCCAATACTTGACTATTTTGATCTTCAAAAAACTGATAAATTGATATATTTACACTAACAGACTAAAAAGGAACATTCTAAAGAGCTTGAAGTACACATTTAAAACTTGTTCATTCTTTTTAAAAGTAAAAAAAAAAAAGACAAAATCCCTGCTTTCCTTGAGCTTACCTTCTGGAGGACCAATAGACAGTAAGTTTGATCTAACGGTTATTAAAACAGATTAGAGAAAGAAAAAGAGTACAGTTTCATGGATTTCTCAGTGTTCCCGAAAGAAGCTCTGGCCTCCAATAATATGTATTGATATAAAGATAGGAAACATTTGTTTTCATTTCCCCTAGAAATACTTTACTCGTAACATACCATTAGAATGAGATGTATAGTCATTTGTCTAGTTTATTGCTTTTATCCAAAAGGAAAATTAAAACTTATCTCTCAGAGAGAGCCAAATGGTTACAGCCCAGATTACATCCTGGGGTAAATTCTAGAATGCCGGAAAGACTGGAACAATAACTTGCTAGTTACATGTCAAAAAGGAGAAAGTCCAAGGGCAGAGGCACACCTCTAGGTAGTAAAAGGTGAGATATGGGGATTATCTGGATCCTGGATATATTTTATTCAACCAAAATATTATAATTAAATTTCAGGTCCCGTACATTTCCAAGGAACCCTTTCAGAAAGGGAGAGGGACAGTTGACTCCTTTCCCTTGATAAGCAAAGAATATATATTTTCTCCTGTGGAGTATCCAATTATCATATAAAACAATTGCCCTGGCACTTACCATGTCACCCTAGGGATGAGGACAAAGGCAAATGGAGGGTCAGTGCACTTATTATTTATAGTGAGGTATTTCATAACAAATCTCTTTTTGACCCAGAATATCTCATGTGCTCATGCAGAATAATAATGAACAAAGATGAATATTAAAAATCCAACAGAGGGATAACTTTGTATCCAACAAAAATATAATTATCATTTAAACACCTTTCAACCATTAGAAAGAAATCTCAATAAATTCTTAAAACAGATATTATGCACCTGCCCCCCTCCTACTAGAGTACAAAATAGAATCAATAGGAAGCTGGTTGAATAAATTATGAAACATCAGCACAAAGGAGTATGAACAGTATTTTTAAGAAAATTCTTATGTTTCTGAACATTTTAGTCTGTAGGATTTTGATAAACAATATTATACAGAATTTTTATAGACACAGAAGTATAAGAAATCCTCACGTACCTATTATCGAGCTGGCAAACCATTTGCCCATAGACAATCCTGCCGCATCACTATTTATCACCAATTAAGGATAACAGCACCTACCTCAGAACTGCTATTTAATATAAGATTCAGGTTGCTATGGCTGCGTCCACCCCAAACAATGAATTCCAGACATTAACTTCTTTCTTGTCCTGATACTCAAAGCTGAGTCTTTTTCCACCAGAACCTATGACCACTCAGGCACCCTAAGGCACAGTCCTTCTGATAAGAAGCTATTCTTGATTTTCAGGTCAGTCATAAGAACTAAAGCATACCCAGCAATTATTTCCATTTCATTCATCTCTTGTTTATCCATGTAACCAACGCAAGATTGTTTTCTTCTATTTCTTTAGGTGCCTGGTATTAAAAAATCTTTAATCTAGTTGATCTATGACAGTGGGTTAGAGAATTTGAAAAAGGCTATAAATTATTGAGGTTTGCCCACAAAAATCATTTTGCAGTAGTGCAAGGTCATTAGACAAATGTATTCAAGACACCATTAATCTGAGAAGACCAAAAATGATTTAAAAAAAAGAAAGCACTATTTTTTTATTTTGGAATAAATTCTCACAGTATAATAATTTTATTCACAACTTTAAAACTACATAGTAGGTAGTATTTGTGATTTTCACATAGATGATAACAATTACCTTGTAGTTTTATTTACTATTAAATAAATGTGTAAAGAAGCTGTGAAATGATTTTTTCAGCCATAAATTGTATTGCTTGTCTACCTTATTCTTGAATAAATGTATTTATTTAAACTAATCATACATATAAGAGGGTAGTTAGTTCCCTTTAGGTTGACACTTAAAAAACCATGATAGAATAAAGTACATATTATTCAAGTCATAAATTAATGTAGGTCTAAAATATTAGTTACAATAACCAACAACTGAGAAACTGACTCAAAATTTTGGAAAGAAAACAAATATCAAGCACAGCAACAAAGAAATGAGGTAAATAATTGTTTAAATCAAATCTATGACCTGGTTTTGGCAGCAGAGTAAGTTTGTCACAATTCTAAATTAATGGTAATTTATTATTGTGAAAAACAAAGCTGCATTATAGAAACCACTAATACGTTTTCTAATGTTCAGAGCATCAATCTCAAGAATTAAAATCTCAGGTCACCAGAATCAACACATACCTTTAAGGGAATTGGTCTGCATGCTTTGTGGACTTTCCAACCAAGCACAATCAATTCAGCAAAGTACATAGTAGAATCAATGTACTTTCAGTATTAAAAATGGGTTGATCAAAATAACTAAGTTTTCTATGATTTAAAAAAATTATTAAATGTCTTCACCTGTAATAACTTTAATGTTAATAATCTATAAATCAGTATCTTTTTAGAGAAAACATTTGATTTACCAGTCAGTTACCATTACATCTCTCCCTCCAATACCAAGACAAATAGGTAGCAAGCTCTATCTATCTATCTATCTATCTATCTATCTATCTATCTATCTATCTATCTATCTATCTATCCATCCATCCATCCATCCATCCATCCATCCATCCATCCATCCATCCATCCATCCATCCATCCATCTATCTATCTATTCGTATATGGGCTTCCTCTTTCAAGGTCGTCATGCTTCCCTGATTTCATCTTTTTTTAAGAAAGTCAGGATTGGTGTAGGCATGAAAGAAAGGGGCAAAGGGCAGTTCAGGCAGGGATTAGAAATCCTCCTGCCTCTCACTGGCTTGGAGATGGCTCATGGGGTTAATTAATGATCCTGCTCTTTTGTCCCATTACTCACCTGTGTCAGCCTTCTTCATATGACATTTTGAATTTTGTTACTATGCACAAGATTCATAAAAGATAGGAATACAAAATAAAATTCACTATTAACCTTGTGATAGGGAAGTAATTAGAAATTATGATTCTGAGCTGTAGACATAAATCAACCTATAAACTTATTTAATAAATCTGGAATAAATGGATTAGCTAGTACTCTTTTTAAAAATAACACATCAATACAGACAAAAAAAAATGGATCTCACTATTCTGTATGTGTCCCCTGACCATTATCAAAATTACAAATAGCTATTGGAAAAAGACAGGTGGGTATTTGACAGGCTGGTCTACAATATCATCACTGCACAAAGTTCTCAATCTTTTGATATACTTATCCATCACTGTCAAGCGCCGGAATAATGTGATTACAGTAATAGAATGAAATGGTTGTGCTCTTGAAGCAGTAGGTGGCTTTGCCTAGTGCAGATGAATTACTGCCAAGGAATACATTGGTCATGCACAAAGCAACTGTATTTTGCTTCCTCAGATGTAGTTAAACTACACTCTGAATCAGTGGTGCTCAAAATTGGTTGCAAGTCCCATCAAATACAGCGGCAATACCAATACAGATTTAACTCAGCTTGAAGTTTGTAAACTGAAGTTAAAAGGCTGCTTTTCAAAATAGGATTATTTTAAGAATTTTGTAGCCTGGTATATCTTTAAAATACAATTTAAATGTTTAATGTTCTACCAGAGGCCATATGAGTAAAATTGTTTGTCGCCCCATTATTTGTATCTAAATTGAGCGATATTTATTTATTTTGAAAACGATATGTAACAAATGCTTAGCAGGCAGTAGACAATTTTCTGCTCACTCAGAACAAGGAAGCCCAAGTCTTGCCCCTCAAAAGGCTTATATTTTACTCAGGAAAGTGGACAATCCACAAATCATTCATGAAAAGATAAAATAATTTCAGTTGGAATAAAGCACTTCATTAAAACAAAACAGATTAACGGTTAAGAGTGACGTGAGTAGAAAAGGACTCTCCAAGGAAGTGACATTTGTGTACAGACTTAAGAAAACAAGGGACAGATATGAGGACAGAGAATATACCTGGGCAGCAAGTACACAGTCCTGTTGTGGAAGAAGTTTGGCTTGTTCAAGGAATGACAAGGACAACGTGATCCAGTAGGATGTGTGGGAACAGAGATTAGAAAATGAGATTCGTAGGAAAGAACTCGGACTAGCTTTGTAGGGCTACAGTTCATCACAGCCAACCGAAGGGTTTCAACAAGTGAGCTGAAAGAAATAATTTACCTTTAAAAGGGTGGGCGAGAACAGAAGCAACTAGGAAATTTATTTCAGCCATTGAGAAAAGAGATACATACCGTGACGAATAAGTGGGCAGCAGTGAAGGTGGGGAAAAATGTTTGATTAAGGATTTAGTTTAAATGTAGTTCCAATGGATTTTGTCAATGTTGATACTTGGATTTGAGGCCTTGATTTTTGGATGAATGATAATACCTTTGAAGGTAATGAGGAAGCCTGGAACAGGGGCAGGTTGGAGATACGGGAAAGCATCCTATGTATGATCTGTAGTGGCTTTATGAGAAAAGAGAAACCTAGATAGTGATATCACCAAGTTTTAGGAAAGGCACAAAGCAGGCCTCAAGGTGTTTCAAATAATTGACATGTTGACCATATTCTCACAAGGTATTTAAGTGAGAAATCAAATAATGAAAGTAACAACAATAGCAACAAACACTTTACATCCTGAAATATCAAAATGCATTTATAACAGTCTCATGGTAAAATCTCAAGTAAATTTTTCTTTAGTTAGAGGCAAGCTGTAACTTCAACAGTAAAATATCAAGACTTGAGATATCAACTAAAGTAGTAGTTGGGAATATATGGTATCACATGTGTACTAGACTAATTGGGGTGATCACTTTGTAGGTTATATAAATGTCTAATCATTATGACACTATGTTGTACACCTGAAACTAATATGATATTGTACATCAACTGTAACTGAAAAATAAATATATATATATATATTTTAATATGTATAAATATATATATGTGTGTGTATATATATATATATATATATATATATATATATATTTAAAAAAAATAAAGTAGTATTTGGGAGAGAAAGCTTGGCTTAATGCCAGTTAGCAAATATCACGGCATCAAATCTAAGTGTTGTCATTGACTCCTCTCTTGCTTATTACACATTGGCAATGCTTAATGTGCTTTTTTAAAAAAGGAAAAGTTAAATCAATGAACTAAGCAATCAAATTACAAGAGCATTATGCTTCTTAATTTATAGAAATACTTGGTGCTAGATATTTGGGGGGTGTAATTTAAGTATGTGAAATGATATCTCAGTATTTTAAATTGCATTCCCTCAATCTTGTCTGAACAAACCTTTTATAGTTTAATTGGCTTTTTGTGTGTTCCTTCCAGGAGCTTTGGCTGTTTTTCTATTGGATTGTCTTTTTCTCCTGGATTCCCAAAAGTTCTTTATACATTCTGGAGACTAATCCTTTGTCAGTCATGTCTTTTTTAAATAACTAGTTCCCCTGTCCATGGATTTTCTTTTCATCTCATCAGGTTGTCTTTTGGCATACAAGCATCTTTTAATGTTTTATTTAGACTTCACTAACCATTTCCCCTCTTTTAAAATGACTTATGAAGCCTCCTCTTAGTGCTACATAATACATTATTTCCCCATGTTTTCTTCTAAAGTTTTATCATTTCGTTTTTTATATTTAGTTACATTGGGAGGGGGCTCCCCTCCAATTCTCCTGCCCACCTCCCAAAGCACAAGCTACAGCTCACAACATGTAAAGTGCTCTAGGACCTCAGAGTCCATGTCAGAGAATGAATGGAGTTTGTCCTCACATTTATATAACATGTATGTCCCTTCATTTACTGTCCCAGGATAAAACTTTTCTAGGTTGATGGGCTTTGACAATTTTTCTATGAGAGAACCCCTCATCTCTATCACATACACACACGAGAATACAAGCAGCGTGTTTTTCGCCATAAGCATCCAACAAAACAATCAAATATATCAGTCTATTTCTCAAATTCTGAATGTTTCAATCGTAAGTAAAATTGTAGTGGGGTTATCGGTAGATTGGGCTATACTGTGGTTAGTTCCATTTTTATCAAACTTCTCATTAAGTGTTACAAAATATGAGTGTCAATATCACTGAGTAGTACCTTAATAAATAAGAAGTGAGCATAAAAGTACCTACACCAGAGAGTTTTATGAGGTAATATATGGCAAATAGCACACATTCAATTGTTTCTCAATTGATAGTACCGAATGAGAATGACAAAAATTAACAAAATAGCTATTAAACTGAATTACTCTCATGTCTCCCCACAAATGTGCAAAATCTTATTCATATTATCTCCTACGTATGAAATTTAAGATTTATTCTAGTTGTGAAAGCAATCGCTTTATCTTCTTTTATAAAGGATTTTTAGCTCATAGTGTATTAATTGTGATTTAATTTCTCACACTCAGTTTAAGTCACTTTATTCTAAGGGCAAAGCTCTTACCAGAGAGTAAATTCTATTTTTTGTTTGTCAGAATTAAACAAATATATGGAGTGAAGGAGTAACTAAAAAGACAGGAAAATGTTAGAATACAATTGTGCCTCCTTCCCAAATAATTCTACACACAAGTTCCACATTTCATCCCTGAGGAGGAGACCTGATATGAATCCACATTTAGACAGTCAAATGAGAAAACAAGAGTGGATATGAGTGGGGAGGGCAGGAAATGACACAAGTCCAATCAGACAGTTCTAGCCTAGACTTAAATGAAATTAGAGAAATTTTAGCTAGAACATAGTCCAGAACTACATGAGGAATCAGGGCCAAGTGTCACTGGGCTCAGGGTTCCTTCTGCTTTTATACCTTACTAGTTATTAATTCCCCTTAAGAGTACATGACAAGTCCCATTCTGTGGTCAAATGTTTCTCAACAATTACAGTTTACACATCAATTACAGGCTACACAATAAATATTCTCCAGAAGTAGACTCAACATCCTTGGGTTGAGCAATCACAATTGGACTCTCATTTATCTTAGATCTAGTATAGTCCTATAGATTCTTTGATTTGATTTTGCAAGAAATTTGACCAAGTGTCAAATCATTAGGCATCTCTGAAGCCAGGGCAAAATATTACTGTTGAGATGGTAATATTTTTCTTACAATATTATACATAATTGTTATGCACATAATAAACTAAAATATTGTGATCTGCATCTCTAAACTTTAAATATACAGTGTTTCAGACTTAATACCTACTTAATCATACAGGATTGGTTTAATTAAGGATATTTATTTCCAAATTTAAAATATTGTATGGCAAAATTACTAATTTTTCAAATAAGATAATTCCAGTTTCAACTAGTTCAAAATGATACATTTAACACAACAGCTGTACATTTTTAACTGACTTTAAATTAGGTGAAATATTTAAAAGGTACCCTAATCAATCCTACATGGTGATGAAAACTGACTAAATTTACTCTCACAATATGTGATTAATGTGATAGTTTAGCTCTCGCAGACAATGAGAATATCATTTTCTAATTGGCATTTGTTAGAGTTAATAAAGTCAGCTTTTCCATACATTTAAAACTTATAGTTAAGCTTTTGCAAAAATGGGGAAAAATTATAATTTTAAACAGCAATAAATAAACTGCATGGTGACTGATTTTATTATCACTTTAATTAATTTTGCCCACCAAAACCAAACTGAACTTAATCCTCCAAGCACCTATGTATTCTGAATAAAACCTAAAATTCCATCAAAGCAAAATCAAGATAAGAATCTGCTTTTGCCATAATAAGTATTTTAGAATATCCTGGGAAAAATCAGCGGAGAAATAAACTAAGATCTTCAGTCCCTTTAATCAATTGGGGTGTACTAATTTTTGTTGCATCATTAATATATCATAGACAATTGTGCCGTAGCATATTAACATTTCTTCATTATCAAATACTTTTCGAATCAAATATGTAAATATATTTCAGAAAAAATATTTAAAATACTTAAATTAATAACTTTGCAAGCATTGGATGAGCACATAATATTGATATGGTAATTAAAACATGGACTTATTTTAAGTCCCTAAGTGCCAAGTTATTATAGAATCATAAGTCCTCTTAAAGTATTGCAGGTGACTGAAGATAACATAACCAAATTCCTTTTAGAATGATGACCTAATGTAGACAACTTTCATCATTAAGAAGCAATCACAACCTGTTTTTGAGCGTTATATGTGTTTTCTAATATATTCAATTACTTGCATTACCATAACTTTCCAGCTGCTTCCATACCCTGATGTCTTATACAGGCCAGAAATTAGGTCTTAGGGAACATAATAACATCTCTAAATATAGTAATCATTGGTTTTATAGTCACCACTCAAACATCTCTGGATTCTCAATATTGCTTCCATCTGTTGACTGGCATAGAAAACAGGCTAAACCACAGTTTATGAAACAAAATAATAATAGTTTAACTGTATTAAATGCATACCATGTGCTAATTCCTGTGCTAAGACATTACATGCATTATCTCATTTATTTCTAATAATAGCTCCATAATTTGAGTTTTATTATATCACTGTTTACAGATAAAAGCATTGAGATTCAAATGTCCAGGGTTATACAGACAGACAGTGTTACCACAACCAATATTTGGGTAGGCCTTTTCCCTGATACAGTTACCCTTGATTTTTTAAATGTCTGTCTTGGTGCAATTTTCTTCTCAATGGTTAACAAATACTCAACTTGAATCAAAATCAGATTATTATATAATAATGGGATATTATTGATATTATGCCATATAAACTTGAGACAAAATATTTTGAGGTGGGTGTCATTTTTTATTATACCACAGGTGAGAATATTGACTTTTTGAAAGTTAAATGATTGAACCAAAGTCATTTTTCCAATATGTAATTGAGTCTGCATGAGAAACTAAGAATTATTGCTTTCAAGTTTTGCCCTTACAGGCCATTTCTCTTTTGAGAACTTAAGGGGCAGATCAAATCTTAAACTACAATTAAATAAAAGCTAACTTTTTAGATGGTATTCTCATAGAAAGGGGCCTTACCATTAATACCATCAGTGGGGAAAAAAGATAAAAGAAAAATCTTTGGGGAAAAAAAAAAAAGGCTGGTTTATAAAGAAGTGGCATAGACTCCTTTCCAGTAGGGTGTGTGTATGCATGCTGCTGGAAATGAAAATAAACTAAATCATACATACTGCATAGAGAAAAAATAAATAAAAATAAAAAATAAATAAAAATAAGTAAAAAAAAATTTTTCTATGCATATTCAGTATTTCTCATGTTTTCATTAAAATGCAGTATTTTTGTATGTTAAACTGAGAAAAAATATATATATTTGGAGTTCTAAAAAGAAAAAGAAAACTTTGACTTAGAAACCAGGAGAAAAGACCAAAGATAATTACACTCCTATTCTTCACTGATTTTTAAAGAATGAAGGCTAGGCCTTCTAGTATTATAGCTTCTACAATTCAATGTCCAATAATAAGAATCAAAGCACTACTATTTCAAGTCTGTTCATACTGCCTTAACTAATTTACTGTGATTCTATAAAGGAATACACTCTGAGAAGAATACTCTGGAAACTTCAACCCTCTCCTGTCCTCTTTAATTCCTTCATTATTTACAAAGGTAAGAGTGGTATAAAGCTGATAAAGTGCAGCAACAGAGATCGTAAAAACTGCTTGAAAACAAAACGAGGCTCAACACGTCAGAGGAGGGACTCAATTGTTAGGAGTGGTAAAGAGAACTTTTATGAAAAGGTAAAGGAAAAACATGAAATGCGATGGACCCTGTGAGTCCAGGGAGGCCATCGCCACAAAGGACAGCTGAGCTAACTTCACACACACCCACACAGGCTCTCTCACAGAAACTGCAATGTTTCCTTTGGTTTAAAATCGATTGAAGTAACTCAGATATTATGGGAGGAGCAAACATACATTTCTTTCAACTTGTCTTTCAACATATATTTCAAAAATCATTCGCTGCCTATATATCACATGCCAGGTGTTCTCTGGGTGTCTGAAAAGATATTTTATATAGGAAACAAACTTGCAAACCATAGTAAATACCCTTTATATTACAGATAAACATAAGCTGTGTTTATGTTTACACACACACACACACACACACACACAAAATATTGTTTTTATACAAATAAAATTCTTTTGTTTTAAATATTCATTGGCATATATACAAATCTGCTTGGTCACCTGGGCCAAGTTTGGACTTAGAGAAGAATGCCGGTTTTAGTGAAATTAGTAACATTGGCCTCAAAAGAACTGCGTTCTAAAAAGTGAGCTACTAACACAATGCAATATGCATATACCTTTCCAAAATAAGTCTCAGAAGAAGGGCTATGCAACATAAATAAACTATATGTGATACCTTCACTGAATTTTTGAAAAATAAATATGAAGTAAATTTAGCAAAGAAAAAATATATAGGCAGCAATGACTACTCATTTTATTTAATTTTACACATTAGCATATTCTGTCTGATTAGGAGTCTATTATGTAAAAACAAAGTTTCCTGAGGTCTCTGGGCTGTCATCCTGCCTCCGTTAATCTCCATTTGGCAGGGCAAAAAGAGAGGTAAGAGTCCTGAGAGCAGAAAGGGATTCTTCTATCTGAGGCTGCATTTGCCTCCCTCTTGAGATTAAATACACAGTTCATGTTAAACTTATTTCAGTGTTTCTCAAAGAATCAGTAATTCTAAACAAAATTCAATCCAAAGCCCCAATTTTGGCTGCCAAAAACTATAAAGTCTTGGTAGCCTTCAGCGAATTAAAGGGACCCATTCCTTGGGTGCTAAAATGTTACGTGCTCCTAATTACATAAGCTGGGATGTGCTAAAGTGTAGGGAATTTTTTTGATCAGAATGTAATGGCAAGATGTATATTGAGCATGAACAATGAATAAGTATTCTAACTCATTAAGGTCTGCCCTAAAAATCAGGTTGCCCAAAACAACTGCTTATTTTAATCTTATAGTGGAAGGAAAGACACTTGAAGTTCTCCACATAAGCCCTGTAAGAATCATTTGAGTTATATTACTTCATAGAGAAGATGGAAACTGAACAACCACAATTGCAAAACCGACCTGGTAATATCAACTCAAATCACCACTTACTGCATTCACAGCTTAGCATTTGTCTCAGAGCCATCTAACAGGTGACCAAGGAGTTGACTGACGATCATCCAGGAGACTTAGGAAACAGCTTTGTTAAAAAAATTTAAGACATTACAAGCAGGAATAGGCTGGTGTATAATGCATTGTATATGCTGATTAAATATTTGCAAGATGTGTATGTATAAATATATGTATGTATATCAGTGTGTACTGAGAGTGATCATTTATGACATAGCCCTATCTCCATATTGCAAATTCATTTCAGTAATATTTACAAGATTAGACAAATTAAGAAAAAATGTGGATAGTGAAAACCTCACAAATGAACCCAAAAAAGGAGACCTTCCAGTTTCCCTTTTTACATTTGAGTACATGTAACAGGCCATTTTTTCTCAGTTTCCCTGGGCATGACACCAACAATTCAAGGCAACAACTTTATAGTCTGGCTCACTTTAACCCATGTGGAACATACTTATTTTGAATACCTGGCTGAAAAACACAAATAATGCAGTTTTAAAATATGTCACTAAAATTTTACTTTTTGAGATACTTAATTAATTTAGAAACCTCTGTTAAAGTGCTCTTTTAGTATCTCTGCTCAATGGCAATGCCAGGCGAACCTCTGCTGTGCTGTTGAACATAAGCCACACCAGCCCACTCACTAATACATTAAACCATATACCTGTTTGCTAATCCCACAATTGACCTGTCTGTATTTACAAAGACTAGGCTGTTAGAAACATCCCTGTCTTTTCTAAAAGAGCCATTCACCTATGGAAAAGCCACCAGCCACCATATATCCCTGATGACATATGATATAGAACATCTTTTCATATACTTATTTGCCATCTCTACATCTTCCTTGTTGAGGTTTCTGTTAAGGTCTTTGATCCATTTTTAAATTGGATTGTATTGTTTTCTTATTTTTGAGTTGTAAGGGATCTTTTTATACTTATTTTGGATAACAGTCTTTTATCAGATGTGTCTTTTGCAAATAAGTTTACTTATCTGTGGTTTGTCTTCTAGTTCTGTTAATATTGTTTTTCACAGAGAAGATTTAATTTTAATGAAGTCAGCTTATCCATGGAATGTGTCTTTGGCATTGCATCTAAAAAACATTACATGTCCAAGTTCATCTAGTTTTTGCCTATGTTATCTTCTAGTAATTTTATAGTTTTGCATTTTACATTTAGGTAGGTCTGTGATCTCTTTTAAGTAAAATTTTTTGTGAAGGGTCTAAATTATATATGTGTGTGTATATATATATATATATATATGTGTATATGTGTATATATATATATATATGTATGTATATGTATATATGTATAAATATATACACATGTAACATTGGCCTCAAGAGAACTGCATTCTAAAAGTGAGCCATGTGTGTGTGTGTGTGTGTGTGTGTGTGTGTATAGTTTGTTTTTTTGTTTTTTCAGTTTTTTTTTTTAATTTTTGCATGTGGCTGTCTAGTTGTTCCAGCACCATTTATTGGCGAGACTATCTTTTCTCCACTGCGTTGCATTTGCTCATTTGTCAAAGATCAGGTTCCTATATTTATGGGGGCCTATTTCTGGGCTCTCTATTCTGCATCATTGGTCTGTCTATTATTTCACCAATACAACACTCAGGGCTCTGTTCCTTTCTGGAAGCTCTAGGAGAGAATTCTTTCCCTTGCCTCTTTCTTTTTCCAGAGCTGCTAACATCTCCCTGTCCCTCTGTCTTCAAAACAAGCAACATTGCATTTCTCTGACCATTCTTCCATAGTCGCATCTCCCTCTGACCACAGCTAGGCAAGATTACCCACTTCTAAGGACTTGTGTGATGAGACTGGGCCCACCTGGATAATCCACGTTATGTCTCCCATCTCAGGGTCCTTCATTTCACCACATCTGCAAAATCCTTATGCTGCATGATGTATATGTTCACAAATTCCAGGGATTAGAACACTGACATCTTTGGGGGTCATTCATTATTCTGCCTAAGAAGTAAACTCTTCATTTCAACCATAAGTAGCTTTCTATTCCTAGATAATTCAAATGAAAGATGTTAAAGAGACTTTAGCTTGCTTTTTATATTCATTACACTTTCTCAGTATGATCTGTACATAACTTCACGCAGGCCTAGGTTTCTTCCTATGCTGCTTAGCTGCTGCCCTTTTCAAATCTTCTGATCATAATCGATTTCACTTCCAGCATTCCTGTTTTTCTTTGCTGCACTTTTGTCTTTCTTGGATAGATTCCCCTCTTGATTATACATTTTTGTAAAATGTCATTTGTGTTTATCACTGCAAGTCAAGGAAGCAACACAGCTATGCTTTCTGCTATATGTACATGAACCAAAGAACAGATGCACAGTGACCAATCACTGACAGGCTTTTAAAAGAAGGGCATAAATGGTCAGTGACCATGATGCATATCTATTTACGTAATGATTTATGGACTGAAAAGCTAGCAGTGAAGTCTCAACTTCATGCAAATACTCACATTTAATATACCATGAAATTTAAATTATGTTGTTGGGGAGTGTTGTTATTTAACTAAACTACAAGAACAAATCTGTGCATATCAGAATCATGCAAGACAGAACATCCTGAACTAGGTATTAAAGACAACAAATGCAAAAAAACCTAAGAATCTCACAACGTGGCACTCAGTAAAATAAAACAAATACAAAATAATACATATTCTGTGATTTTACTTGGATAAAATATAGGGAAGCACCTCTTTTTTGGGTGGTAGAGATCAGGATAGGCTTTATCTTTGTGCTGAATAGTGGGTTATAACTGGGAAGTGCATGAGAAAGCTTGATAGTTTTCTAGATTTGGTGGTGATTACAAGAGTGTGCTTACTATGTGAATGTATGTTGAGGTATATACTTACGGTTTGTGTACTTGTCCATGTATTTTTATACTTCAATAAAGTAGTTTATTTAAAAATATATAGATAGTCATAGTAAATGCAAAAGACCACTGGACTTGGAGTAAGGAAAATGGAGTTCTAGTCCTAACCTATCATGCACTTAGGTCTGACTGTGTGAAAATCAACTGCTTTATGTGGAGTTGGGGGCCTTAATAGTAAATATAAAGGATTTTGATCAGGTAATCTTAATGTTCCAAGTTTCAATAATTTCTTGACTAAAATGTTTTCCACATTTTAGAGGTAATAATGAACTCTCTACAGATTGGAAGATGGTTTATTCAATGTGTTGACAAGAAGATTTGTTTTACTTTATACAGTGGGACAATCATTAATGTTTATTATAAAATAGGTAACATTCATGTTTATGCTCTTTGATATAAACTGTAGCTTTAATAGGAATGAAAAATATGAAGTGTTCTAACTCAAATGTAAACAGTAAAACATCCATAGTTGACAACTGGACATGTATTTAATGCTTTCTGTCCCAATATGCTACCAATCACCATTTGTTACAAGTTTTACTTTGCAACCACTTTGATCTGTGTTCTAAACAAAAGTTCGTATTTTCTAACAACCGAGTATCAAATTATAATAATATACTTTTTAAAATACACATGAGCCCACAACAGTTGTACCTGAATAGGTGGAAAGGGAAGAAGTACTCTAATAGCATTCCAATATGTTGAGGGAGTAATTACATAGGTGTGATGGGTTTCCCTCCTCCTGTTGCCACACAAGAAAGGAATTTTGTATCATTCCTAGCTGCAAGAAAAAAATGAGACACATTCTAGCTTTTCTGCTACTTCCTTCCCTCTCCATGTGCTCAGGAAGGAATGCCATACCTGACTTGTGAGTGTGGGAGAAGAAATTGAACATCACACTTATGCTCTTTTGGTCTGCATACAAGATGCAGACTGTTAAAGTGTTCTCTGCTTCTTTCTCTATTCCATAACATTTGCTGCAAAGTGTGTTCACCCCATGGGCAAGGCCTATGCATTAGCGAGTGTTCATCTAATTCAGAGGTGGTTATGAGCAAGTCCATCTGCTCATAGATAGGAAGTCATATCTTAACCTCCTTTATTACTAATAAGTAGACATTTGGGTTTCCACCTTTTTCTGTGTCATGTTTCTCAATGGTTCTGAATTGAGGAGGAGACAATGGATTATTTGTTTGCTCCACAGATCCTCAACATTAGTGAACTTCCGAAAGTATAAAAAGAAGAGGGATAGGCAATTGTATGGATAAGGTTAGTTAAGTTGTCAGGCTGAAAAATCATATCAAGATGCACACACAACTGTTCAGGAAGCGATGCTTCAAACATATTTGAAATATTATTGAGGAGGAAACATATCTGCATCCATTGTAGGATTTCCAGTTTTTCTCAGAGGGTAAGTTCCATAATCACAGTGCAAACGTTTTATTTTTATTTCATTAAAAATATCAAGAATAGTGCCTTGTCTATGATTAAAAGTACAAATAATCAGTTTATCTCTTTATCTTTGCCTTCCACTTTCTGACATTCATGGAGTGTTATTTCTGCATTTGAATCTATGTTTTAAAAGCTTTTATTCTAAATTTTCTTGATCAGAAATGTACACAAGACGAGTGGTTTCAAAATTTTAAATATCCAAGAATATGTTTTTAGTCTATATAGTTAACATGTACATCTACAGGTAACTCAGAACCTGGAGAGAGGCATGGAGAGCTTTGTGGTGTACTGGTCAACCCCAACATGGCTGCCTGCATTGCAGAATAGCAACAGGGCTTCTGATTGCCCTGAATACAACGTAAGGGGGAAACGTACCCTAAAGCAGAGCTTGTTTCTTTTGAGTTCCACAGTCTTCTCCATAATGATATTTAACATTATATGAAAAACAGCATTCAGTCGTTCACTTTAACATAACTTTTTTCTCTTACTACCTTAGATATAAGCACAGGCTAAGTACAAAAGTACTTACTTGATACTCTTCTAAAAGGAGACTTGTTTAGAAACAATAGAAAAAACATATTTTCTATAGTAAATTTATATTAAATGTTCAATTCTTCAGTCTCCCATTGGGATCTTAATGATGTATTATTGGTGTGTGCGTGTGAGTGTGTGTGTGTGTGTGTGTGTGTGTGTGTTTGTGTGTGCAGTGTATTATTCTGGTAGCATAATTTTATAGTCCTTTATATTTTATGACACATGGTGATTGATAGAGATAATCTGAAAGGTTTTGTGTTAATCATGTAGGTAATATTTGACCATCTAATCAGCTTAGCGTATTCTCTACTTAGAAAGTATAAAATCACACTGGTTTGCCAAACAATGAAACAGTAATTTTACAAAAATATGTGCTCTAAATTATTCTTTTTAAGATATAAAAATATGCACTACTTGAACTAACATAATTAAATTGCCTATGTATATAGATGACTTTTTAATAATAAAAAGTAAGCCATGGAGCATTTAAATTATTTGCTACGTTCATTTAAACAGGGTATTCAATAGTACCTATTCAGACTTATTGTGCTTCTGACAGCAGAAATAAAAGTATTAGCATTTTAAAGTGATTTTTAATGCAAAGGATTTGTAATTTTTTTTTCTTTTTAAAACACTATTCCCTAGGTGCTCGCAAGTTTCATAATTTCATAAATTTATTACTTTATTAGAAGAGTGTTTCTGTTTCATATTTAACTTCAACTACCCTTGAAAAATAAACTCATTGTTCATTTTAGTAGCAAAGTGGAAATTGTCCATCTTACAGTCTCTGCCAAATAAACGTTTCCTCTCTCTTAAACATAAAAGTTCAACATATGATCTAGCCTAGCTCTTGTCTGCTCGTTATTTTTGTTTTCAGTGATCCATATGTCTGTAGGAGCGACTGCATATTATACTTCAGAAGTGACAGAAGAATATGAATTATCCTGTTTAACATTTTTAAATATGCCAATATTTATTCCTACTTCATTGTTATATTGAATGCAAAAGAACTAGCCAAGAAGTCTCCGGTAGTCATTATTCTAGATTTTTTAAAAATAAATTCACAGGACTGAAAGTCATATAGGATATATCTATGCCTTGAAAGATACTGCACATAAATGTTCCTGGAAAAGGGAAATTAAGTATCTTTTTAAAAGCCTAAAAGAGAGCAATGGAAAAAACAAAAACTGGAAAAACGCTATTAGAATCAATATTTGGGAATGCTGAAACTTAACATAACAGTTTTGGCAAGCTGGATAGTGCTTACTCAATAAAAACAATTGACTCTAGGTAAGGACAGTGAGATTTGTAGTATTTTAAATGACCTCATTCTCATCTCCCTTTTCCCAACTTACTTGTAGCCTTAAAAATAACAGCTCCCAGTAGTACCATAAGGAGCAGAATGGACCTCATTCACAAAGAAGTGTATGTATGTATGTATGTATTATTATTATTATTCCCTGTATGGTGGCTCCCTGGAAGATTGACTCAAAAGGTTTTATCTTCATTTCACCTGTATCAGAACTTGCCCAATGCGAAAGCTGCAACCTCGAGGGAAGGAGTAGGTTGCATATGTTGAAAACATTTACAGGCACAGGTTTTAGTTACTGCTTCCTGAGGTAATAGAAAACAGTTAGAACAAACAATAGACTAACTAGAAATTGAGAGGAAAGTGTGGGAGATTAGATATTTATAAATACTTTGAAAAAACCTTTAAAAAGAGAATCTGATTTCTAGAGCAGCCAAATCCAACTATTAAAAATGTCTAGTCTTCAACCAAGAAATATGAGGCATGCAAAGAAACGAGAAAATATGGCTCATACACAGAGAAGAAGAGTAATCAACAGAACTATCCTGGAGCAAGGCAAGAAATTAGATGTTCTAGACAAGAGCTTTAACTCAGCTATTTAAAAAATATGATCAAGAGGCAGGTTTAAAATAATAGCTTAGGAAAACCCTAAACTCTCTCCCATGGACACTCCAAATATACACTTACATACAGAGCAAGTCTTCTGAAGAATCACCGAGGGCTGATTGAACATCTTCTGTAAAACAAACAGAAAAACGGGAGAGAGGGAGAGGGAGAGAAAGAGAACAACCACATTCAGAAGGGTGGGGAACCACGAGAGCTCTCTGGGATCTGTGGGAATTCCTAGGTATCAGATGGTACCAGTGAGTGCAATTGTTCAAAAATAAAAGAGAAACTGTAACTTTCCCAGATAAAAATAGTTTGTCACCAGAAGACCTGCCTGGCATCAACTGCTAAAGGAAATTCTTCAGGCTGAAATCAAAGGAAGCGCTACACATGAAGCCAAATCCAGACAAAGAAATAAAGAACAAGAGTGAAGGTAAATACACAGTAAATATAGAAGATGGTATAAATGCCTTTTTGTTCATAATTTTGTTATTCTCTCTTAACTAACATACAACTGCATAAAAGCAATAATTATGTCTATGTTTGCACTACACACTGTATAAAGATGAGTTTGTGACAATAGCAGCACCAAGAAGGAGCTAATCTATATAAAATATAACATTTCTGTATACTATTGAAATTAAATTAGTATTAATTCAAGCTAGATTTTTATAAATTATGATGGCACTTGTTATCATTTGCTGTCAGCAAACATCAAAATATGGAGTCAAACTCTTTATGACGGTGTGGGCAAAAATCTGACCAAAGAAAGAATGCAATGGGAGAACAGGGAAATAGTGGGAATGGATAACTGACAGAAATTTTCTGTAGTGGATGGAGAAGAAAGGGGTGATGCTGGTGCTAGAAATAGGGTCAACAGAGGTTTTTGTTTTTGTTTTTGTTTTTTCATGGTTGAAATAGCTGTCTGATGATAGGAATTATTAGAAAGAAAGAACTTTGTGCAGGAGATAGAGGACAGAATTGCTTGTGTGGGCAGAGGGAATGTCATCTAAGTTCCATAGCAACGGGATAGAAAGCAGAGTATAAGGGCACAGAGCAGGTGGGTGTTCAGATGAGAAGTGACAGCTTGTGGAGGCTTGTCTCTGCTTGCTTCAGCTTTCTCAGTGCAATAGGAAATGAGGTTGTCATGTGAAAGCAGGGAATGGAGATGGGAGTCAGAATTTTAAAGATAGAACTAAAAAATGAGCAATAGTCATCTCCCCCATACTACCATGGAATATACCCAGACAGTACTAAGAATGGTTTGACATTTGAAAATGTCTTGTACCAAATGTTTCTAAGTCTTCTTCTATACGCTAAGAATAGTCAGTCTTTATAGAGTACATTCCAAAATTAGGTATTAAAAGGCAAAAGTATCTTTATTTGTGTTTTAAAAAAAGAAAAAAACGTTTTTCAAGAAACAAAACTATTTTGCCTGTTGTGAATACAAAGAGACCCTATCAGATTTTATATAAGATTCTACAAGTTTTACCTGAGTTGATGGCCTGGAAGAAAAATGCATGAAATATTTAAAATGCCTCAAGGTCACCGCCATGCATTCTTATTTTATGTAGAGGCGCTATGTGCCTCCATTCAGCATTTTTAATTTGCATGTTTGTTAAACTCCCAACACAAATGATTCTCTGGCAAGAATATCTTCAATTTTATGCAGTTTTAGGAACCATTTTTTCCCCCCAAATAGGATCACCAACCTCTGATTACTTTTGGTTTACATGCTGAAAGTAATGTAAATGTATACATACTATATATGTACCTACACGCATATATTTAAATATCCATCATGCCCCAGAAAAAAGAGAGGTAAGATTTGCCCATTTGCGAATGCTAGAAGCATCCTGTATAGTGGATGTCATGAAGTCATAAATTTATAATATGAAGCCATTGTGGCTCGAGGGATAAATATTCAGTACCTGGTATTACCTGATAAAGTCATACATATGTATAGCTTCGTTTTATGTGATAATTACTGAATCTAGCTTAACATCTGCTTTTACCAGATAAACTGAATTTTTTAATTTGAATAAGGCAGTCACAATAATTCATAGCATTGTGAAGAATTTACTAATAGAGGGGCTTTAAGAGCAAGGAAAGGTGAGTCTGAAATTTTATTAGGAATTCCAGTCATTATATGAAATGACAATTGTCTTTTTATATAAATTTTTAGAAACTATTGATTGTATGTCTAAGCTTCATATTCTCCAGAACGAGCTTAAAATAAAGTTCAATCCAAAGGCATCTGGAGGATTTCTTAACTATCCATTTTAGTCCTTGAATTTTAAAGTGACTTTTATTGTATTTCAAAATAGCTGTGCATTTTCTCTCTACACTTACGTACCAACAAATAACTGAATATGTTTCTCTATTTCTTGTTCAACTGCCTACCATCTAAAAGCAAGTGATAAGCTGAGAAATGTATTTTAGTAATGAAAAAGATAAGCTGAAGAAGACGTAGGTAGTTTTTCAAAGATATGTGTGTAATAAATCCACTTTCACATCCACAGAATTCCTCCACTTAGATCAACTTTAAGTTGAATTTTTAAGGTACCTATATCATAAATACTATATTATTTTTTGTTTTATATACTCCAAGAGCTCATATTTACCTCAGACACCATCATTTTCTTAATCTACTTTGAACTAAAACAGTGACCCCTTGCGGGCTGCCCCATACCAACATTCAAATTCCA
Organism: Rhinolophus ferrumequinum; assembly: GCF_004115265.2. Classification (NCBI taxonomy): domain Eukaryota; kingdom Metazoa; phylum Chordata; class Mammalia; order Chiroptera; family Rhinolophidae; genus Rhinolophus; species Rhinolophus ferrumequinum. The sequence goes on from NC_046301.1 coordinate 37,195,140, forward strand.
GTTTTAAGAAGATTGTCACTGCTTTTCATTGCTATTTTAGATAAGATATAAAACTCAAATAAATGCATAAATAGGAATATTAAAATGAGTTAGGTGAAACCAAAGAGGAATATTTAATCTTGAACTAGGAATGTACATTCTAATCTCTAATCTGGAATGTAATTCTATAAATCTAATCTGGAATGTAATTCCAGAAGTGGAATATGAACTCATAAATAAATAATTTTATATATAAAATAAAAAGTCTCCATAGTAGAAGCAAGTTTATCAGAAAACTAGAAAGGACTATGAAGCATGTACAACCAAAATATATAAATAGCCTATACATAAATAATTTTTAAACATCATTAAGAAATAATGACTACCCAAAACTTAAAAAAACTAATTGAAGAAAACAAATTCTCAAAAGAAGTAGGACTCTAATGAGTATTAAAATATGTTCAATCTTCAATTCATCAAAGAAATAAATTTTAAAGAATAGAGATGATAGCACTGTTTACTAATTTAGTAACAATCTTTAAAGATGAAAATTAAAATACACAGTATTCGTTTGGGGTCCAATCACATACTGCTAATGGAAGGTGAATAATGTTAAAATTTCCAGAGAAGTGTTTTGTCAGTAGTTGTTAAAATATTGTTCTATTTTGTCCTAATGATTACACTTGTTAAATTTAGTTTCACAGAAAAAATAAATGAAGACAGATACACATAGTAATTTACCTCCTGGTAGTTTTTAAAACTCTATAAATCTATATAGACAGATATCTCGCACTGTCAGCTTTTCTCTATCTCCCTCCCTCTTCCTCCCTCTCTCCATGTCATTCTGCTCCTGTCAATCTTCCTCTCTTTGTAAAGACATATGCACAATAGATGTATGTATATATAAATATATATAATACATATAATATGCCAGATTAACTTTTTTATCTATTTGAAATATATATTTGCATATACATGTAAATACATGATACATAACCATACACATAGAGTAGATAAATAAATGTTATGCGCATTACAACAAGAAGCTTAACACTTTTGCCAACTGTGTGTGACGTTAGATCTTTCCACCATCCTCGAACCTCTGTATTCCCCAGTCTGCAAGTGTGTCTTTTTGGATAAATTACCCACTACCTTTCAATCTATTGCCCTTCTTTGAATTAGTGGACTCTGAGCATCACAGCCCACTGTCATCCCCTATCATTTCAGCCCTTTAGAGCTGCAAGGCTAGTTGCTGACTCCCTGTAGAACACATAGGAGGATGGGAGGGTGGTGCGTAGGAAAAGGAAAACTACGATTAATACCTGAAGCTCTCCCAGTAATATGGAATGAAAGCATGTCTAGTATTATGTAGTACTCGTATTATAAATTCTATTTAACAGGAAGTTTGCTTTTTCACAGCAGGGTCAGACAGTAGTCATGAGAACTTGGAACGGTGACCCAGACAAGTTGGAATGATTGAGTGATTAGTGTCTGCAAAATTCTCCAAACTTCTTCCAAAATCTAGGAAATTCTTGTCATCCAGTATAGGAGAGGATCTGTCAAACATGGCGTGCTTAGTGTAGAGCTCTGAAGTCTATACTGTTGGTATTGGTTTGATTCATAGGAAAGGGTAATACTGCCTGATGGTGTATGCCAGGAAGCTGGTCAGCTCTGCAGAGCTGAGTCTTTAAAAGATACTGGAATAGCTACAGCTCTCTCCCCGCCTCATTTAGTATCTAAGGCACATACAGCATCATAAAACTCTAAGTAGAAAAAGTCAGCCTTTATAAGGACGCACCAACAAATTGGTAAATACCCTTACCCACGTAGTCAAATGTAACATGATTCACGATAAATCATGGTGATAGTATGTGCCCTTCATATGCTTGCCATGCTGAGAATGACACTTCTGTGCTCTTTCTCCCCCCAAACAAAATCCTATTCTAATCATGAGAAAAACAGACAAATCTCAATAGAGGGATCTCTTACAGAATACCTGACCAGTACTTTCTCAAAATAGTCAAAGTCATCCAAATCAAGAAAAGTCTGAGAAACTGGTTTGGCCAAGAGGAGCCTAAAGGATACGTGACAACTAACTGTATGTGATGTCCTTGATGGAATCCTAGAAAAAGGACATTAGGTAAAAACTAAAAAAAAAAAAAAAAATCTGAGTAAAAATATAGACTTTAGTTACTAATAATGTATCATTATAATAATTAATGTTGCTTCATTAATTATAATACTATACTAATGTAAAGTGTTAATAATAGTGAAAACTAGGTGTGGGGTTTATGGCAACTCTGTATGGTCTTCTAAACATTTCTGTAAATCTAAAACTGTTCTAAAAAATGATTTTTATTTTTTTAAATGAAAAAAAAGCAGAGCTAAATGTTTAGTAGAATTCCATTTTTCAAAAACACAAAAAATAATAAAATGTTAAAGTACTAAATCTGGGGTTATATCATTGTATATAATATCACATTATACATTCTTATATTATTTTGGGTGTGTTTTATTTTTTAATCCTTAAAATTAAAAAAAAAATAAAAGTACACATATGAAGAAAGTGAAAGCTCTGCTAAAGATTCTATGATTAGATGAAGTTGAATAATCGTTGATATGGACGTCGCAGTCTCACTGACTTGATTTTATGTTATACATCTTTTTCCTTTTTTCACGTCTATGTATTTTAATTGCGGTGAGGAACTTAAACTATTCTACTTAATACTTAGCTTTAAAAGAAATAGTTGTAACACCCTGGAAAATGGATGCCTGCTGCAACTTCACTGCTTTGCCAAATTTTTACAAGTAAACACTTTAGTTTATAATAAATCCCCTTATACCAAGCTGAGACTGTAGGTTTTCAGGTCCTAAGTGCTAACAGGTAATTTTTGTTTATAAAAATATGTCCAACAGCTGAAAGCCTACTACTATATGACTATTTGGGAATAATACTAGCATGCATTTGCACTATATTATAGATAAAGTGCCTAATTTCCTCCACTTTGGCTCCACAGGGTTCAAGTTTGAACACCCCAGAAGTTTGGAAGAAGCAAAATCGCTCTTTATTCTCTTCCTTACTCAGTGCTCAAACTCACTTTGTACACGAGAACACCAGAGAACAGCTCTTGGTCAATAGATAGTCACAGTTTTCTGTTTTCTAAAAGGTTCTGAAAGCCTTTTCTGAAATGGATAGTAACAGGGTGCCTACCATGGGCGGGGGGAGGGAGGGAGAAGAAGAGGGGGAGAGAGAGAGAGAGATACAGAAATGTGTTATCCAGACACTAATAAGAGACAACTCTGCAAAAGTGATAATGTGTTAATTATTTAAGACTGCCCTTAAGTGGGCCTGACAGGTAATTACTAATGACATTCTTGTGATATAGCCCCATGGGGAATATAGATAAGCTGATGCGAGTCATTTGTCTGAAAACATCTGGTTAAAGATCATTGTTCTCTGACGGAGTTGGAATATCATATTAATTAAAAACCAAAGGGATGAATGCTTCTTTACATTATCAAAGGAATACAGTAGATGTCCCCACCCACCCCCACCTAAATGTGGAATTTGATTCACTAGTTCCGCGTTGCTTCTCTTGGTCTTAGTGAGAAATTAGCTTCAGGAGCACACAAGAGGCAGAAATGCCACCTTTCTAAAGCAAAGTTTTGTGCATTTGTAAAACCTTAGAGAAAACCTATCTTTATTTGTAACAGTGGTTCTTAACCTTTTTGTGAAAGGTGACAGATCCATGAGAGAATGGGACAAAAGATATAGTAACTTTCCTTGCTGACTATAAAATACACATACACACAGACCTGTTGTTTGTAGTATTTTACAAACAACATCATGAGAGTCATCCAGACTCTGAAGCCCAACAAGGAATCACAGGTTAAGAACTTACATTTTTTTCTAATCATTTAAACATTGGCAACTATTACAGGCTATTCATAATTCTATAATGGTAAGTATTACAGTCTATAATGGTATAAATGTTTCTACAATCTTAAATAAGGACAATTATGAAAAAAAGCAAAATGCTACATATCATCTCAAAAATTTGCACGAAACAGTTACACACAAAATAAACAGATTTAGCATTTAAGAGGAAGGATATATGGTTTTACGATGGGGAACATCAAATTACACTAAGCTTTATAATGTAGAGGGGGGACTGTTCTCAGAGATAAATTTTCACTTTGAAATTGGATACGATTGGGAGCAAAGAATTTACCAAATAATTTGTATTTATAATAGAGAAAGTATATCTAGGGATATTTTAAATAGCCCTTAGAAACATGTGTATCAGATTTTTAATATATTTAATTACAAAAAATAAGACCAATCTCCTAATTCCATGAGAGTTATTACAACAACATAAACGAGCATATTTACACGGGAAAGAAGTAGATTTTTAAGCCAAAGCAGAAACTGGATGTCAGGACCAGTCTTTGCAGGCAGATATATTTGTGTCAACAAATACGCCTCTACCAATTAATCATTTCAATCTAAAAATCCTTGCTTTGTTGTTTGGTTTAAGTAACACTGAAAATTCATTTATTTTGTATTTGACAGATGTATATGGAGCTCTTGCCATTTGCCAGGGATTATGCTGGGCAGTAGGATACAGTAGCAAGTAAGACAGGTATTGTCCTTTTCTACATGGAAATTGCAATTCCATGGTGGCAGAATGGGGTCTTTGTGTGACCTGATCCTACCTTTCTGACCTTTTCTTGCATCATTTCCCCATTTTTCTCAATACACATAAAGACAGCTTCTTTTAGGTCCTCTCTTTCCTGACTTCCAACCTTTTACATGCGGTGTTCTTCGGAAAATTCTTTCTATACCAGTTACCACCCCCACCTTCCAATACTTTCTAGATCTCCTCTATCTAACTCCAACTTTTTTTTTCAGATCTCCTTTTGTTTTTTTCCTCAAGGTTACTCGAGCTTTTGTGCTTCCCTAAATCTCTCTTTAACACTTATTATACTTCAAATGATGTGTCCAAAGTTTGTGGTTTTTATTAAACTCTGTGATCCAAAATGACATGGATTCCAAGGCCCAGCAAAATTCTTGGGACAGAGTAGGTGGTTGGTAAAGATTTAGAGAATAAATGAAGATATGAATAAATAAATGATTAGCTACTGTATTATTGAGAGATTATAATCTATTAGAGCTTCCAATGCTATGTGGGAAGAGAGTCCTATAAAGGGAATATAGAGTTCTGTTGCTGATGCTAGATGCCACTGTCAGTACAGGCAAAAACTCAGTGTGGTGTTGCATATTGCAAGTCACAGAAAAATGTGTTTGCTTCAGACCCTAGCTCATCCATTCATCCATCCATAACAATATATTGAATGCCCAAGAAACAAAGCATTGCTTTACATCTGTCTTTTTCATGAGATTCTCTAGCCTACAACACAAAGTCTGGCATATGGGAGCAGCTCAACAAATATTTGTTAAGTGGATGAATGAATGCACTGAGTTAGAGAGTCAGAAGTCTGAACAAAAAGAATAAATTCTAAGATCGGGGTAAAATGGATTCCAAGCCGTATATTGTCAAATACGAAAGTTTTAGCCAAAATAATCCATGTTGAATATTTACACTGCATAAGCAGGTTGGCATTTTTAGAAATTAGACTTTCTTTCCTTCATTAGATGTTTTCATTAGATGATTTATTTCTAAGTTTAAATCCATTGAAAATACACACAAATAAGAAGCAATATAGAATCACACATTTGCAAACATTTAAAATCAAAACAGAAAAACAGTCATCTGTTCCTTTCTCATCATAGCTTAATTTGATATGCAAATTTGCATGGCTTCTGCCCATATCTAAATTTTGCTTGGCAATTTGCTAATTCACTTTACATAATATAGCACACAGACACAGACATTTCTACGTAAAATTATACTAAGATCTTTTTATAATTTCTAATATTTATTAACAGACATTGAAAGCCTGATGATTTTTAATACTTCAAGGTAACCAACCATTTTACTGTAAAATGTTCTCTAATCTGTTTCTTGATTACACGTTTGATTTTATTCCAACAAAATGACCTCATTTTCCTTTTATCTATTTTATATACACAGGATGAAAAGCCCAATTTAATAACAATGGACTTTTTTATAGAAAAGGAAATAAAACCCCAAAATAACTTTCTGAATATGAAATCTCCCTGTACTTATCATTCATGAATAAGTTAATTAGCATCTCCAAACAACATATTAATGCAAAGAATTAGTGGCTATTTACTGAATTTCACACATGGCTTATAAATTAGAATTGTGCAGAAATATAGTCTGAACTTCTAGAAGAAAAAGTTTACTTAATTATATTAGTTATTTTATCAACTGCTTTATGTGAATTTTCTTTAAATTATTAATGTATAGTAATACTGTGTTTCTTATCAAATGGGTTACCTATGAGAATTATGTGAAGACACTTTGCATATATTAAACTATAGAGAATAACATAAATACAGAATTCAAACATCATTTGCCATTATATGGTCTTGAATTTATCTAAGAAATAAGAAGCACTAACTGTCAAAAATGACTTTATTTTAAAGGATCTGACTTTCTTAAAAGATGGAATAGTCATGCCTAGCTGATGATGATGAATCTTTATAAATGGTCATATTTGTTAAAAAAAAAAAAAGGAATTTTGTACAAGTTGTCTTTATACTCATTCGGATCCTAAAATATCTTTTTACTTAACTTTTCTTCAGCCTCTAAGTATGTGAATCTGCCTTAAACTTGACCAAGGAATCCGTGAAAGCTCAATGTAATGTCTGAAATGACCCATCTGCCAGGAAAGAGGGAAATACTTAAGAGATCAGAAATTGCTCTGCCGTTTGACTCCACTGTACCCTTGAACAATTCAATTTTCTTAAGCTCTCTTTGCTTCTACTTTCTTTTCCATAAAATGCCATATAAATAATAAATTCCTCATAATGTTGAGGAGTTTAGATGGCACATTCCCTGTGATCAACACAGTGTCTGTTTCATGGTAATCACTAGATGAAATTGAGCTCATATTAGCAGGAATATTGTTATATTAATGAAACAGGAGGCTGTAAGACTGTGGTAGTTAGCTCTACCTCTGCGGCAGCCTATGTAAGCAAACCAACCCTAAGCCTGTAAATGCCTCAAAGAAATCTAAACCTACATACAACCAGTCACAAACAGCCGACTAAGCTTTCCCAAATTAGGCAACCACTTAAGATAAAGTCAATCATATCATTGTCTTGCCTTGCTTCCTGTCTTCTCTCTAAAAGTCTCGCCCCTAGCTCCTGTTAGTAGAACTCCTAACCACCTCTAGTTTGGTGCTGACAGACTCAAATTGATTTTTGCCCAAATAAACCTAAAATTTTTAATAGGCCTCAATTTATTTTTTAACAATATCAATATTTATATTTGTGTTCTGTGCTATACATCCACCATGTAAGACCTTCTATGGATTTATAGTGTGTCCATGAAAATTACTTATTTCCACAGTATATATTGCATACACACACACACACACACACACACACACACACACACACACACACACACTTTTTATATCTGGGCCCATTGTTAGAAGAAGAATTATCCTGTGACCAGTTAAATTTTACCTGAATCCCGTGTTCCTGGAAAATGGAGAAGGTTAAAGGAATCCTCTCATTACCCCTTTGTATTCTAGGGCACAGGTTACTATAAAGAAGCACCCCTGTGACTAGACTGTGGATGAAAAAGGGTTTCCATAATAAAACTGACTAGTCCAGTGATGAAGAGTAACCTCACAGGATGGTCTGATCATAAATTCCTCACTGGACAGGTCATGGTGGGTGGTCATGCATATAACTTTTTTAGTAAAATGTTTCTCTTTGCTTTAAGTAAGCACTGACTACCATTCTTGTGCATCTAAGATAGGGAAGGGGAATAAAAACTATTTTTACAAAAGAAGGGACTTGGGCCATGGATTCCAAGCCAGGTACATGTCACCAGATACAGAACTCAGGCAGAGCATGAATTCTCTTAGCAAAGAGATTCCATTGTAATGGCCACTCCTGTAATTAAACCTATTACAAACTAGTAAAAGGTTGTATCTGACAAAAATTAAAGATAAATCTGCCCCTATTCTTCTCGTACCTTGCAAAAGAAGTTAAAGATGAACTTACCGTTTTTCTTCTTTCCTCCTTTTCCCCATACAAGAAATTTTCCATGGAAACAAGAAACAGATCAATCCTACCCCTACTGGCAGAGAGGGTCTCTCTTCCACTAGCAGTTAGAGACCATTAACCCGTCAAAAGGTAGCCTTTTCTTACTCTCTACTAAAACTTAATTTCACTTTAAACTCTGTTTGAATGCAAACTCTGAATTCTTTCTTATCAGAAGCCAAGAACCTTCTTGGCTCAGGGCTTGAGCCCTTGCTAGCATAGCATACCTTTGAAAAGCCAGAATAATCCTCTTTTTCACACCCTTTGGAGGCAAAGCAGCCCTCAAGGGAGCACTTTTGGAATTAAGGAGGGAAAGTAAGGACAATTACATGAAAGTGGGAGAAAGCAAGGTACAGGATCCTGTAATTGTCCTTACTTTCCCTCCTTAATTCCAAAAGTATAAAAGAAACTGCAAAACTATCATTCTCTGGAGCATTTGAAATCTTGCTTCCTAGCAATTGTCATCAGTTTGCCTCAGGTAAACTCTTATAAAATTCTCTATAGATTTGGACATTTCTTACATCAACAAAAGGAAGCCTAGGTCAACCAATCAGCGCTTGCCTTGTCAGCACAATTTACCTGACTCACCTCCAAAACTTCCATTTGCTCCACGTAAGCAAAATAACCTACTTGACTAGCATCTAATGCTTAGGATAACTTCCCTGTTCCTGCACACTGTGGTCTATGAAACTTTCTGGCTTTGTACAGTTCTTTGGAGCTCCATTCCATTTTCTAGACTGGATATTTCCCGGTTCATGAATTATTAAAACACACACACACACACACACACATACACACGCACGCACACACACTCAAACTAGATCTGAAAATATTAAGTGTGAGATTTTTCTTTTAACAACTCAAAGATTAATTATGTTTTATGAATAACCAAAACAATCACCACCTTTAATTTCAATATTTGATTAAAAAAGAAAAGGAAACTCTAGTATTTCCCCCTGCTCCAATACCATTGGCATTACTATAAGGTTTTCCAGTGATCTCATGTTCTGATATTCTGCTTCTGCTGGATTATGAGGCATTACTCTAGACTCATCCACAGAGGCTGGCCTCACTTGTTCCCTCTGTAAGGACTAAAACAGGAAACAAAGATCCTTTTACTTTGATTTTCCATAGTAATTTCTCACAAAAGGTAGTTGTGCACTGCAGACATTTTCTGAAAATGTGAGGGAAACACAGAAGAATCCAGCACAGGGCAGCATGCAATTTAATAACAATAATAGTTTTTTTTTCTTGTTTTGTTTTGTTTTTTTTTTTTTTAAATGAAAACATTTTTTTATTAAGTGTTTTTTTCCAGGACCCATCAGCTCCACGTCACACAGTTGTTTCAATCTAGTTGTGGAGGGCGCAGCTCACACTGGCCCATGCGGGTATCAAACCAGCAACCAGCAACCATGTTGTTAAGAGCATCGCGTTCTAACCAACTGAGCTAAGCAGCCGCCTATTTTTTTGTTGTTGTTGTTGTTTTTTTAAGAGGACTCACCTTCTTATCTCCAGTCTCCTCCACTTCCCCCAACCCAGTGTCTTTGAAGTGCAAACATTCTCACACTTTGTTACAAAGAACAATTTCCCTTCCACAAACTCAGCTCTGAGGCTACATTACATATGCAAAAATTCATTAAGTGTTCTGCTAAGCAGAGATCCATTTCATGTAGAACTCCAACCTTTAGCACACAAAGCTCTGGCAAAAAGCTTTGAAAATAAAATCTTCCTTTAATATTATCCAGCAAAACTTCTAAGCATTGTTCTATTCTCTGCCGGGTTATCTAAGTGGAAGGGAACAGAATTAAATTTATCCTGCTCTTCATATTAAATATGGCATTTATCTGGAAGACCATCTTAATTTATTTCTGTTGTTACTTTAAATTACATTTTTTTAAAAATCACATAGCTATTTACATGATGTTTAGAAGTGTAAACCTGTGAAAAATACAAAAAAAAAATAATAATAAAAGAAAAGAAAAGAAAGAAATAAAACCAAACCAAACCAAAACTCCATGGCTTTTTTTATATATATATATATATATATATTTTTTTCTTTTTCAATTACAAAAACAATACATTAACGCATGAATATACAGGGTACTTTCACTGAAAAAAATCTAAACTTACAGACTTATCTGTAACCAACCACTCTAATCCCTGTTACCTTTACCATAGGTAAATACGGTTCTCAGTGTGATATGCATTCTTTCCTTGTATTTTTCCCATATTAATAATTTCCTTTTTCTTTTATAATTTCAAGCTAAGATTGTGCTAAGGGAAATATTATCCACAACACTTGTTACAACAGTAAAGCAAACTTTCCTCAGTACTATCTCAATAGGTACAGGCAGGTTTTGCAGTACAGAGGGTATATTGGGCTCAATTCAAATACAACAAGAAAAAGTGGGAACTTGTACCCAAGGAGAAGGCTGAGGAGATCAGTGGACGGGAAATTACTAAGAGGAAACATCCAGATGGAGTTGGGGGAGGGATTCTGGCTAAACCAACCTACAGGATTCTTGCTAGAGACAGGTCTGGGTGATCAGATCACTTGAGGGGTGGTGGGGGATGAAGATTTTAGTCAGATTAAGGGCGATCAGATATTGAGGATGGGAGATTCTGGCTAAACTAATTCAGCAGGATTCTTGCTAAAATTGGGCTGTTGAGGACACAGTCACCCTAGTCACCCAACTAGGTGCACCCAAGGAGAGGCCCTACTTGAAAAAGAGCTCAGAGGAGCCTGACTAGAGTCCCATCAGGGGATGAATATTTGCCCATCACTTTGCTTATTTGACAGTGTTTTTGTAAACTTTACGTATTTATCTCAAACTAAGTAAAATTATTCAAAACTAAAGTAGTAAAAACGAATATTTCCAATGGTTAGCTCCACTTTCTGTTCTCTAACTTGATTTTCTATTTTTAAAAGTGAGTTATAGACCCCTAAGGAGTCAGCCAGAATGAGCTGCCTCATGAGTCAGAAGGACAGTGACTGCAGGCAGCCAGGTCAGAAAGACCACTAGAGCAGAGGGGTTCAAGCACTGGCTAAGGGGAGATTTAATTCTTTACACCACAGAGTCTACTGTTCGTTAATACCAATTTTTGGTTTATGTCCCTCTTCTCCAGCCATCATAGTCTGCTTATAGACAACTAATCTTGAATCTGATAGATGTATCCTTCTCTAGATTTGACCCAGAATATCTTCATCTGCTCTCCCCCATGCCATTCTTTCTTCCTGTAGATCTCCCTTTTCTCCATTTTCCTCTAGTCTCAAATTTTTCTTCCATAAGCTTATATCTCACTACTTAAAAAAATATCCAAAAGACTGGATCAAATCATTAGTATTTTCCTCTTAAGTCTTTCTAAACAGCTTTCGTTTTTCCTCTAGTGCTACCTCGTTGCTTTGTAATTTTAATAGACTCATGTTACACACATACTAGAATCTTACATATGAATGGAATATCCCTAAATTATCAATTTTTTTTCCCTGTGCAGAAAAGAATAGGTTATAATATAAATTGGGTAGTGTGGTATTTCTTGATACAGGCTAATAAATATTTAATTTTAATATAATTTTAAATCATATATTCATCATTATTTGAAGTCACATTTTTATCTAAATACACTTTTTAATTTTCTAATTGATGAGTTTCAAACATGTTTGTCAGATATTAAGCATGATAAGCCAGATTTTATGAATTGATGTGAGCCATATACATTATCATGTAACTGCAAAATTATTTCCTTTTACTTCATAATCGCATCCCTTCATCTGCTGCCATACAATAAACCAGATAATCTTGTAGCATCTTCTGTTTAATTTGCTTCAGAAAGTTCTGAGCATTACTCTTATTCCTACCCACTAATAGAACATTGTTTTATTCTTTTAAGATAACCAAGCCCATGAATTTCTTTTGCAATCTTTTTTTCCTTAAACTAGGCATTCTCCAGTTTTACATTATTTGGTAAATACAAAATAAAACATACACATAATATAATAAAATTGTGTTTGTATTGTTCTTATGTCATAATCTTTATTCACTGTTTGTTTTGCTATGAACAGTTATCTTGTCATGCGGTAGAGAAAAATGACAGGAAACACTAGGTAAGATGTATTTTCCAAAGATAAATCTTTTTTTTTTTTATTCTCAAAGCATTTGCTCCTCTCCAATATCTGCCTTTGAACTGATCAGTTCATAACTCATCATCGCTGAAGAGAGAGGCATCTCAAGAAACTTAATTGCTCAAAATGTGAATGATGCTAATAGATGGGAGAAGAGAAGGCCATGTTAAATCCATTAGGTTTTCAAAAACATCAGATGCTGCCAGGCTGAATACTCTAGAGACACATTTGACAATAGTGCTCAACTCATGATGACATTCCTGTGAATCAATTTTGTGGTGTCTTCGTAAGAACTGTAGAGAGATTGCATATTAACAAGTGGAGCTGACACTCAGCAGAACGGTAACAATAATGTGTCATCCATCCAATCTTAATTTACTGATGCTGACAGTACTGATTTCTCTATTAAGTGTCTCTTAGCAAATCTTAACACCCTAGAGGTACCCAGCTGCTATAGCTTGCATCACATCCTCTACTGTGGTAACAGTTTGCACATCTCTATGATATCACTCTTTCCATCTACTCAGAGAAGTGGGAACACAAAGAGCTACAGAATGAGTGGGATAGTAACCTGCAGTAGTTTCCTAGTTCAAGACCTTAAATATAACCCCAGCTTAAAAGATGTAACTTGAAAGGAGAAAGCAGCAAATTAGCTGAATGCTAATATAATATCAATTCGACATGATCATTTTTACACCGAATTATTTATTAGGGAATGACCAAGTTAGCTAGATCCGACTTACTCAAAGGGGTGTCACTAAAAGTTTGAGAGAGTCTAGTTATATATAGCCTAATTGATTAGTCAAACATTGCATGCACCACGAAAATGCAAATTTGAATTAAAAAAATATTTATTAAATGCAGCCTATTGTCTGATATGATACTAAACACTGGGGAGTCTGCAAGTAACAAAATAGCTCCAAGTCTGTGTCCCTGCAGTGCTTACTTTCAGTGTGTGTATTTGTGTATGTGTGTGTATTTGCTTGTGGGAGAGGTAAGTGGTAGGAGGAGTGAGATAGACACATTGCAGTAAGTGAGGTAAATACATATGTGTATATATGCATCCATGAATATGTATATGTGCATATGTATATTTCTATATGTATAGTAGATGGAGGTAAGTGCATTTTTAAAAAGCAAGCCAAGCGTAGAGGTAGACAATATGGAAAGGAGAAGGTTTGGGGGAGGTTGTAATTTTTAAAAGACCTCCATGTAGATCTCACTGAAGTAACATTTCAATGAAAGCAATGAGGAAATGAGCCATAGAGGCAGTTGAGGAAAGATCATTCCAACTATAGGAATTGAGATCCCTATAGATCTCAAGTATAGAATGTGTAACTATGCCAGGGGTTCAGGTGGGATGGAAGATAGGATCATTAGAGGAGAGTGTCTAGGACTTTGGTGGGCTTTGGCTACCTTCCCTGTTTAAGGATATCCTTTAAAAAACAACACATCTACCTTATTATTGGGCATGAGAATCATGTGGAATTGACTTCTTTTACATATATAGGGATGGTCCCTGATTATCATCATCCTTGAGTCTCCAACAATAAATAATGCAGTGGCAATAAATATTTACATTTTTGGAGAAAAAGAGATCATATCATTCCATAATAACTATTAGCAGAAGCATTTCTTCTTCCATCGAAATATTATGTGAAAAGAGCATTTGAAGGAGCTGCATGGGATCACCACGAAGAGCCAGTATGAAGCTGGCACTGCAGTAGTTAGATTTAAGGGAAAGAGAGAACCTGGGTCCTTGGTGGTATCATTTGAGTCCCCAGTTCAAGCCTTGCTTGAAGAATTATCCCTAAATATTTCAGTCATGAGTGTTGTACATGCTCTTTCCATTGTTAAATCAATGGGAATTTTCAATAGTACATGGAAATGTTGTTCTGCGGAATCTGGCTGTAGCCTCTGGAGTAGCAAATGACCTGCGCTAAAGGCTGAAGATGGCATCAGACAGACTTTAAAATTATATTTCAAGGTGTGATTCAGTAACAAACTGAAACTATCACTGGGCATGTTGGAAGACAAAAATTTAGAAGCATGTTAATTATGATAAAACAAATACAAACTTTATATAGTCATTGGTGATAGGGTTCAGGACATTGTACCCCAAACTATGGAAGCAGAAGCAAGGTCACTTTGACATTTCTCCTCTGCCATTCTCCCCTGAACCAACTCACAAAAACTTTCATATGAGAGGTGCCCTCCCCGTTTCTCCCCAGAAGGAAGGAGCATCTTTATCTTCAAAGACAAAGGAACCCTGAGAAGAATCTGAACAAACAAGACTTGCTAAATTTCCCTCAGTTTATTACAATGACCTCAGACTCCCTGACCTCATATTTCTCCATGACTGTCCACTCTTCAAACCTAGCGTAAAAATATCCAGTTTTGAATGTTTCTTTGGATCTTTCTGTCCTTATAAAGGTCCCTGTGTCACATAAAACTGATATTAAATAACTGTGTGTATTTTTTTCTTCTTTTCAAAAACAACATGAAGTATAGGGTTGTAATAAGAAAAGTAGAAATGAGTAGAGACAAGATTCAGGTTTAGACATTATAAATAAATCCCAGAATAGTTACGGTAACATACTTAATGGACAAAATGTTGGGAAGCGACCTTAATTGTAATCCACAATTTTGTGGGCACCTCTACAATTGTTTCCATGTAAAACTGGCCTTGTTTCAAAGTATTCCTTTAAGATTAACATTCCAATTCAAATCATTTCTTACCTGTTGTTACTTTCACTGCCTGCAATTAACTGTATGCTTTATTCAATATGCGGTCGATAGGATAATCTGTTCATTGTCTCATTGTAAACAATTCACAAATCCTTAAAATCTATTGAAGTCCCAAAATAATTCTTTTTCCCAAAAGAGTAAAAATAATTTTACATTTGAATGCAAGAAATACCAAAACATTAAGCATTGTCCTCCATAAACCATTTCTACTTTTAGAATTAAACAAATTTTCATATCAAAAGATTATGCCGACAGAATGCATTATACTCAGGAATTGATTATATTGTAAATGAAAAGATGCTAAATCCATTTAAACAATAGACTTATAAATGTTTTAATGACAAAAATATGTATTTACTTGGAAAAATATTTTACTACCTGTGGACTTTTTGTGTTCTTTTAAATGATGAATGATGACTTTTTACTCTTAAAGAATATACTCTCAGAGTCTCGCAAAGAGATTTATAGGCCTCGGTTTTTCACAAATGATGTTTGACAATAGAAGTTTTATTACGATTTTAGCAGATATGTCTATGATCATGAACAAGTAAGTCCCAGAGATAATATTTCCCTGAGTCATGATTCCACTTTCCCTTTCCGACTGGTTCATTTTCTCATCAAGCCTTTTATCAAGAACAGAACCTGACCACCCAGGTCCAACCACCTGGAGCTGAGGCCCTCTCCTGGCATCCTTCTGCCAGCCCCCAACCCAAGGCAGTGGTTGTAGAAGGGAAGGGCATATTAGGATCTTCAGCGGTTTTAAGTGCTGTAAACAAATGCCCTGGCTTTGGGGTAGCAGAGGAAAGTCTGGAGTAGTGGGAGGGGGGAAATTGTAAACGAAAGTATATCGTTGGAACAAACACCTCCAGACAAGACTGATGCTCCTGTGCTCTCTCGCTCCTCTTCTGTCCACACACCCACTGTCCACTGTATTCATGGTGCAATACCGTTTGTCGCATAAAATGCTATACTCTGCCAACTAATCTATTCCTGCCTTCCAAAAAGCTGTAACTAAAACATCTTGTTGATATTAATTCTAGACACTAACGTGTGTAGTTCTCACATAGTGCATATGTCTTCTCGCAGCTTATTTCCTATATAAAACATTTCTGTGTAGTCAAATAAAAACAAATCTGGGCACAGGAAAAGAGATTTTACTCAGACTATTCCAATAGGGAGAGTGGGACTGTTGCAATGGCGGGGGTGTGTTATTGCAATAGTGAGAAAGCTCCCACTGAGATCTGCAAGGGCCTCAAAAATCAGACAGACAGAGGGGAATTTCCTTATATAGGAAGAGTTAACCAGGGCTAGAAATAACGAGACATGGGAGAGTGAGATGAGCAGGTGGCTCCATCAGTTGCTCAGTGGGCACAAACAATGCAGCTAATCATTTACAAGGCAACAAGTAGGACTTGGGAGGGTTGTGTCTGCTCTTGGCCCAGGTAGAAATGGGATTGCTCCCTGGATGGTTGAAGTTGTCAAGAAGCCTGCGGAGTACTTGTTCAGAGATGTAGGAAAACAGTCATTGTTTTCCTAAACAGGATGCCCACTTTCTATGAAAAGTCATAGTAGTTTGAATCATTGGAATTTGGAGCAATAATTCAAGCCTTCACAGACTTTGCTAAGCCCATTTGCTATATTTGACTAGTTATGCTATAAAACTGAGGAGTAAATCTCCACATTTCTCTCTTTTAAATTCCCAAAAGTATTTTCTAGATCTTAAAGCAATTAAAATGAAAGAAATCTACATTCATTTCTCTATTAGATTACATCCATCCCCACCCCCAGCTGACTGTCAACTTCCCTCATTTCATCTACTTCGAAACTGCATTCGCAGCAGTGTATGGCCTGGTGAGCATCCAAATAGGGCTATGTCTTCAAAAATTATATTTGAAACCTCACTGAGCTCTGAAATATCCTTTGGCAAGGGCATGGCTATAGGATAACAACCCCCCAAAAAAAATTTCAGGAAAGATATTTTATTTTTTTGTCATCAATATTCTTCTGTCCGGTCAATCTTTTCATTCGTTTATGAAATGTTATATTTATTATGTGCTAGGTGTCAAGAATACAGAAATGAAAATACATGCCCCCAGCTTTCAAATAGCTGACACATTACTGAAGTCACACACACACACACACACACACACACACACACACACACAGAATTACCCTGCCATGTGCTAAGATGTTAATGTTTGTAAGCTTAAGGTATATGAAAAAAATGTGCTTAATAGTTTTACGTTTTAAGATAGCATTTAAAATCTATAAAAAAAGAAAAATTAATCATTTTTATTTCTTTACAAGGGTCTTAAAATGATTTTTCCTTAATAGAAACCTCAGATCAGAAATTCAAGAAGTATTTGGAACAACATGATGGTTGTGATTATCAGCTTAGGTAGAGAAAGTGCCATTTAAAATTTAGTGAGTTAGAGCCTGGGGATGCTTATCCCACCTGTCACTCCCTCTTAACAGCTCTGATCTTGGTCAACTACTTAGAATATTATTGCATCATTTTTCAATCTCTGCCTGCAGTAGCTTAACACCATCACTGACACTTTTTTTTTTTTTTTTTTTTTTTTTTTGCAATCTAAGTTAATACAGACAAGCATTTTTGAAGGCAGCCCTAAGGCCAAGGAGAGTATTTATATCCACTGCCATTCAGAGAATAACTGAACCAATGAAGCACTCGATAGATTTTGCACTTTTCCCATTATGTTTCTGGGCCTCCTGTGGGTATTCTACGCAAGACTGTGGGTGTTCTTAATCAAGAAAAACAACATATTTCTTCCATCATTCTGTACTTGCCATGTTTTCATTTACACAGATTTCTTGTCAAGTGATATTGAAGTTTCAAAAGTATTTTCTTTATTCGTTGGAACATGTACTATGGCTCTAATGTATTGGTATTCACTGACTACATTCAATTAATTTTGATAGACTAGGAAATGCATTGAAGTTTTCCACACAAATGTTTTCTTCTTTAATATAAGACTACATGAAATCCAGGCATGGCCAATATAGCTAAAAAGCAAGTGTCTAGTAGGGTTCCAATGTGAATATAAAAGCCCAAATTTCCTATGCAGAATCATGAAATGTCTAAGCTAGTTACCATTAACTGAATTTCTTCTATTTTAACATAGAGAACTCTTTATCTCTGAGACCTCCTGGCATTCCCAATCCTTGGTACTTCCACAATCAAGATAGATGGATATACCACAACTTCTTTACCCATATATGCACAATGGAATAGTATTTGGCAGTAAGAAAAGATGAAATAGTACCATTTGTGACAACATGGATGGATCTTGAGATTATAATGCTAAGCGAAATAAATCTGACAGAAAAAGTAGCAAACCATATGATTTCACTGATATGTAGTATATAAAACTGAAAACAACAAAAGACTAAGACAAACAAATGAGGGAACAAAAACTCATAGACATAGACAATAGTTTAGGGATTATCAAAGGGTAAGGGAGAAGGGGGCTCTGGAAGAGGGTAAGTGAGGTCTAACAAATTGTGATGGAAAGAGAACTGACTGGGTGGTGAACACACAATGTGAGATATAGGTAATGTATTACAGAATTGTACACCTGAAATCTATGTAACTTTATTAACAAGTGTCACCCCAATAAACTTAAAAAAAAAGATAGATGGATAGATTTGTTACATAAATGGATAAACCAAATAACAGAAAATTAGGTATTGAATCTGCCAATATGTACATAGAATAAAAACTACCTACAGTAGTATACCATTATCTGTAAAGGATATGTTCCAATATCCCCAGTGGATGCCTGGAACCACGGATAGTACTAAACCCTAATACACTATGCTTTTTCCTATACATACATACTTCTTTAATTTATAAAATTAGGCATGGTAAGAAACTAAGACTAACAACAATAACTAATTATATATATAATTATAGCAATATGCCATAATAAAATTTATGTGAATATGGCACTATTAAGTAGAATGAAGGTTATTTGAACAAAAGCACTGTGATACCAAGACAGTCAATCTGATAACCAAGATGGCTGCTAAGTAGCTAACAGGCAGGTAGCTTATACAGCATGGAGAGGCTGGACAAAGGGATGATTCAAATTCTGAGAGGGACAGAACAGGACAGCATGAGATTTCATCACACTACACAGGACAGTGCACAATTTAAAATTTATGAATGGTTTATTTCCAGAATTTTCTCTTCAATAATTTTGGCCCTCCATTTACTATGGGTAACTGAAACCATGGAAAGCAAAATTGAGGGCAAGGGGGGACTACTGTACAAAATTTCGTATTAAGCAATTGAAACTATTTTTGCATTAAAGAATTGTTTAAGTAAAAAATTTATTACTTTCGCATCCAATTTAGTACCAATAATGAAAAATAACTCAGGGCTATTGTAGGTAAAGATGGCTAGTTAATCAAGAGTATCATGAATGGAGTGTTCAAAAGAACTCACATCTCTCCACTGGAGGGGGAAAAAACACACATAATTCATTACACTGTTATGATATATCTAGGATCCGGGCAAAGTGTTTTATGCAATAAATATTTTTTCCTCTATTTTTATTTCCTCTTCAATGTGAAGATTCTGTAACATAGAATTTGGTAACTTTGAATAAGCTTTAGCCCTTCTTTTAATTACCAGATACCAATGCTCCCCTTTGATATGTCTAGATCTTACCAGAATCTCTGGCTGCTGTTTTCACCCAGCATATTTTGTTTTTTTATTTGCAAAGCTAAGGAAGGACAAAGAGGAGAATTAACCCTGTTTAAATGATCAAGTTATAATTTTGTTGTTCCCAAAACAAGAGTGATGTAAATCCATTAATGTCATATACTTCACTTGGATAATAATTAATTAGGGTATTAGGTTAAATTTTCTAACATGTTAACCTCCGATTCTGAAATGTTTAGCTTTTTAGCAAGCACAACTTAAAATATATGAATTTACAGAAACCATATGCGTTCAATTACAAGGAACTGCAACAGTGATAAATCCTTCATACAGGAATTACTTGACTGATGCTCTTTATGGATAGTTGGCAGGAAGATAAGAACAAGGATATAAATGACATTTGCTATATTGGTTTTATTAAACTGATAAATACAAAAGAAATATGACAAATGACCCGCACAGTCAAATCTATGAGATTGTCGAAAACTGAAACTACTCTTAAAAACAGAAGTGAAGGTGGAAAATCTTTTTGGGTTTGCTGAATTACAATATTTCCTTTCATCTTGTCAGACTTGTAAAAAATAAAATCAAATATCACATATTAAGCTAGAAACTTTGTTACTGCTTAATTATAAGCCTTTAATCTAAAAAAAATAGGTTAATTTTTAAAAATGCAAATGTATTAAACAATGCAAGGCAATGACATTAACTGGCCTCCTTAAATAATGAACAACACTCAAGATTATCAGAACTAATAGAGTACATATTTTATCATTGTTTTCTTATACTTAAAATATTATGTTTAATGATCCAGAGTGATTCATTGAACCTAGCAACACAAAGAGTCCAGCATCACCCATGAGTCTTAATTTCACAATGACTCAAAATTCAAGGGCATGGTAAGTTCCAGAATTCTTTATACATGACAGGCCTGCATCCACACTGCATAAATCCCTTTTTGTCAAGTCCTGACGAAAGGGCGAAAGGTCCCATAGTCAGTGCCTTAAAATCCACATGGAAATTTTGAATTCTTTTAAAATAATGACAAGAATTTGAAAAAAAAATGAAAATATGAATGATTAGGAGAAATGATGGAATGGAGATGATTCATCTCTAAATACTTACAGACAACACTATATGCATCAAAGTTCATTAAACATCAGTGATTCCAGATGCTATCTTCCTACCCACAGAGTAGAACATGCTTCTTCTTTTCCACCTTTCTTGATTTTTTTCCTTAGCTTCTCAGCCCTCTAGTATCTGCCAAATCCCTCCACCAGTTTTCTCTCTGAGCTAGTCATGTTTTCATACATTCAACAAATACATACTGAGCACCTACCATATTTTCTGGTCAATGGCAATAGAACATTGAACAAAAATAAGTCCCTGCATTCATGGACTTTACATTCAAGTGGCGGAGATAAAAAAATAATAATAACAAATGAACAAGTAACCAGAAAGTGTCAGATATTGATAATAAGTGCTGTGGAGAAAAATGTGCCAGGTTATAGGAATAAAGAGAGTGGTAAAGCTATGAGGGCACTTGTTTTAAGGAAGGCTTAAAAGCAGGGGTACCTAATCTATTTTACAATCTAGAGGAAATGTGCTCCTAGCAGAGGTATCAGCAAATTCTAGCGATCTGAGTGGGGAACCAGATTAATGTGCCTGAGACAGGATAGAAAGGTGCTGGGAGGTTGGAATGGGATGAGGGTTGTCACCTCAAATCGGATTTTATTGGATCAAACTAGCAGATTCAAGTTAGCAATTACCTTATCATCTTATAATAGCCTTCAGATATATAAAGTAATTTACCATTTTTTTCCTCTGAAAACATAAGAGAAAATTCTTTTAAATTGGAATTAAATTTACGCATCATATTAAAATATTTTAACAATAGAGCATTATTAATCACAAGAATAGATTACTGAATTACTGAGGGTAGTTATATCTTTCAAGAAGGTCATATTTTTAAATAATGTTTATGCATTTATCAGTTCTACAAACAAGGATCTATCAGTCTTCAGCAGTATGGATATAGTGATATTGGCACTGAAGATACAGTGAGAGAGGCATAGTTCTTGCTTTCAAATGAACTACAATAATGAGAACTGCTTGATAAACACGAGATGTTCAAGTGAAATCAGAGAGCATCCTGTACTTCTCCTTCATATGAGTCTCCTATTGCATTGATACTGTTTAGTTGATTCTAACCCCGTCCCTTTCCAATTGTAAATTTTGTAAGGGAAAAAATGTCTGGTCTGTTCATTGTATTCTTGCCTCAGAATAATGCTTTAAATATAGTCAGCATCTAATAATTATTTTTTTCAAGAATAAATGAACTATGGGGTTGGTCAGTTAGCTCAGTTGGTTAGAGCGTGGTGCGGATAACACCAAAGTTGCTGGCTCGATCCCCACATGGGCCATGGTGAGCTGCATGCTCGACTAATAATGTAAATAAAATAAACAATCCCAATGTGTAATAAGAGTAGTGGAAAGCACTTAAGACCAGGGAAGAAATGCAGTCTAGTTCTTCAGAGAGGGCTCCCAGACAAGATGATGGAACCATTAGGCACCCAGAAGAATTAGTCAGAAAAGGGACAGAAAGCATTTGAAAGAGAGGGAACAGTTTGTAAGAAGGCATATGGTTTAAAGAACATGGGCTATGCCAAGGCTTATAATTTATTCTATTACTTGAGCAAGGGATATCTATGAAAGAAAAAAAAACAAAAATGTTTCTAATAAAGAAGGGTCTCCTATGTCCTGCTTAGGAGTTTGTATTTCATGCTGAACGTGATGAGGATTGAGTGAAGGGCTAGCTCCACTTAGCAAGTCCGTTTAGATTAGTCTACCGGGAATGAGGAGGATGTGCTGTAGGAGGCAAGAACAAGGACATAAAACCCGGTGAGGGA
The DNA here is from genome assembly GCF_004115265.2 of Rhinolophus ferrumequinum. Classification (NCBI taxonomy): domain Eukaryota; kingdom Metazoa; phylum Chordata; class Mammalia; order Chiroptera; family Rhinolophidae; genus Rhinolophus; species Rhinolophus ferrumequinum. Next base: position 37,217,792 of record NC_046301.1, read on the forward strand.
GCGTTTACAGTACTCCACTTAGAAATAATAAGGGCAGTGCTAATGGAGGTGATGAGGCAGAAAGAGGACTGAAGGATACACTAAGACATGATAATTGCATATTGAGAATAAGGAGAAGAGAGTTGGCTCAGAGGGTTCACAACTATTTGCTTTGGGAGAGCTCTGAATTAGTCCAGAATTTATCACTACTAAGGGAGAAAATAGGCAGACATTCTCTTCTTGATACCTAATTGCCATTTAAATATTCAAAATTGCTACGTTCAAGCCCCAGCTCTGTTTTTATGAACAAGTCACTTCATGTACTTTCCTGTCTATTTGTAGAGTTGGTAAGAAAATCAATGAGATGATGGATGAGAAAGCATTTTACAAGTTGCAGAAGTTCTACAAATATTAGTGTCATTATTTCATTAGTTTTCTCCATTCTCTTGTACTTTCCATTCTCTTACATATTTGGTTGTGATTTAAGCTTTCCCTCAATTTCCTGCCTATATAATTTTTCATTTTCACCTTCCTCTTTCTCTTTTGTCTTTTTTCTCTTTTAACATAATGAAGTAGCTTATTTGTGCCATAGTGAGTAATTTCTCCTTCCTACCAACGAATGATCTCATTATTAGAGAAACTTGAGCAAAGCACATATTGAGATAGTTCACATAGAATATTTCATATATCTAGAGCATAGGAAGTATAGATATCCTCTAATAGTCATATAGAATGTCACAGAACACAAATAGTGGTGTTAACAATAACAAATTAATATTTTTGAAGATTTACTGGACTCCAGGCACTTTGCATTACCTCATTTAATTCTTATTATAATCTTGTAGGTAGGTGATAGTATCCCAATTTCACAGGACACTGTGTCCAAAAGAAGAGTATATAGTACACCTAGTAGATGGCGATCAAATTTATGTGGGTATGTCTCCAAATACTTTGCTCTTAGCATTCACTTTCTTCCACAGAAATATACATAGTTAGTCAAATAAATACTTTTGTCATGTTACTACCTTTCTAAGTGTCTTCATTCTGTAAGCATCCATTTGGCACAGTACTGTGCTTGATGCTAGAAGAGCCACAACGACAATATAACAATAATGCAAATAAGTATTAAACAAATGTATGTAAATAAATTCTAGTTGTAAATAAATATAAAGTGTCTACCTATGGAATGGAACTCTATTTAAATTTGAAGAAGTTACTAGAACAAAGCATAGTCATACAAATACACAGCATGTTCAGGAAAAATCAAATAGTTCAGGGCACCTATGGTTGGTGTAAACGTAATTGCGGTTTTGGCAATTATTAACCTTTTAAACCGCAATTACTTTTGCACCAACTTAATAAAAACAAGTGTTCTTCACACCGGGGAATGCAAATCCCTGAAAACTTTCTTAGGACAGCGGGGCCTAGAGGGTTTTAGGTCAGTGGAGGGCTTATTCACACATATATGGTGATTCTAAAATTTTTATTTGCTTCTTTATTTTTTCTTCTACTCCTTTGCTTGGACTTGGATTGTTTTTAAGAGTGTTCATAATTGTTGGAGCACTTTTATGATAACTACATTAAAATACTTTTCAGATAATTCCAACATTCTGTCATCTCACTGTAGGGATTTGTTGGTTTTCTTTTCTTATTCAAGTTGAGATTTTCCTGGTTTTTGTATGAGTAGTTTTGGATTATATTCTGGACAGTTGGGGTATTATGTTACAAGATTCTGGCTCCTATTTAAATCTTATACTTTAACAGACAGCAACCTGTTAGGGTCAGAATGTACATCTTAGTTTACTTCTGGTGGCTGTGATTTGAATGTCAACGGAGTTGTCAAAGTCTTTGCATGCTATTCTGGTCTGCTCCAATTGTGTGCTACCAAATGGCCAATCAGAATCCTGGGTGTTATTTCACAAAGTGGTTCAGTTTGTGAACTTTTGCTCCGTTGAGTCTGATTGGTTTCACACATGGACTACACAGAAGTTCTACCAGAAATTTATACACAGATTTAAAGAATCCTTTTCACCAATCCCTTCCTCTCTGTAACCCTCCTTTAATTCTCTAGCTGAGTGGGGTGAAGAGCTGCATCTTTCTTGCCCTTCACTCATGCAGGGCTAGCAAAGTCAGAGGGCTCCACCCCATGGGCTCTGCAGTGACTGGTAAGGGTGAAGAGGAGGACCAACTCATTAGTGCTGGGAGGGAATGGTTGGCAGGGCTCTATTTACAGTCTCTATGGCTGCAGAACTCAGTGAGGTGGTAGAGCGGCATAGCTTTTTGTGTAGCATTATTCAGGAATAAAGCAGATATAGTCAAAAAGGTTTTGACTATACAGCAGATATAGTCAAAAAGGTTTTGATTACATGTAGGACTGCTCTTTTCTGGATCTTCTTCTCCCCTTTTCTCAGGCTTCTTATAATGCTTTCTGTATTTTGTCCAGGATTTTTTGTTGTATTTCATGGAAAAAATAGCGTAGGGTGTGCTTGTTCAGTCTTGTTCCAAACTGAAAATCTCATTTACTCTTCTTGTGTTCCCAAGGAAAGTAAAGAACACTGTCATTCAAAAGATATATGCTCCCCTATGTTCATTGCAGCATCATTTACAATAGTCAACATATGGAAGCAACCTAAATGTCCATCGATAGATGAATGGATAAAGAAGATGTGGTGTGTGTGTGTGTGTGTGTGTATGTTACTCCATAAAACAGAATGAAATCTTATCATTTTTGACAACATGGATGGAGTTAGAGGGTATTGTGATAAATGAAATAAGTCAGATAGAGAAAGACAAATACCATATGATTTTACTTACATGTAGAATCTAAAAACACAAAATAAATGAACAAGCAAAACAGAAACAGACTCATAGATACAAATAACAACCTGCTATTCGCTGGATGAGAAGGGGTTAGGAGAGATGGATGAAAAAGGTGAGACATTCAGAAATATAAATTGCCAGTTATAAAAGTAGGGATGTAAAGTATACCATAGGCAATATAGTCAATAATATTGTAATAATTGTGTATGGCATCAGATGAGTACCAGACTTATCAAGGTGATTGCTTCATAAAGTATATAAATGTCTAATCCCTATATGGTATAAATGAAACTAATACATTGTATGGCAACTGTAATTGAAAAATAAATTTTAAAAGTAATCAAAAAAGAAAAAAAAAGCACCATTTATTAGGTTGATGAAGCCAGGAACTAAGTTTGAGATTTAGTGCTATAAACCTCTAGAATTTGTGTTCTCTTCGTCACCAATGCCATTGATCTAGTTCAAGTACTGTTCATTGTTCGTAATTTTTTGTACCAATTACTGAAAAATCTTCATGGATGTTTGCATTGCTTCGCTTCTTATATTTTCCTGCTTCAGACTGTTCTCTAATCAGAATAACCATTCTAAACTGAACATATGATATTACTTTACTCAAAACCCTTTAACAGTTTCCCATTTCATTTTGAAAAACCTCATGACTCTTTTCAAGGTCATTTATTATCTGCACTCTCTTACCTTTTTACTCCTGCTTGTACTTACACACTCAGCTCCAAACACAAGGAGCTTTCACTCCCTAACTTGTCATGCTTTTGCCTGTCCTTGACAATAGCCCATCCTTTTCACCTGCGTAGATAAAACGCGTTGTCTCCACTTGCAGAAAAACCTATCCTTTAGTGCCGCCCGTTACTGTTCCTTAAAGAACTAAAACGTAGCACTCATTGCTCAATATTAATCAAGGTTCTGCCCTCTCCAATAGACTATAAGCTTCCTGTTCATCAGTCTATCCCCAGAACATGTAACTCTTCAAAAAATATTTGCTTGAAGAAATGAATGTGAATGAAAGGGTTTGGGTCTGGGTGACTGAGCAGATAATGGTGCCATTATCTAAGTTAAGGAACACAGTAGGAGATTCAGTTCCCTGGCAGATGAATTAAACTCTTCTTTGAACTTGATGAGTTCCTTGTGGCAATAGCACTTCAATTCTCACATATGCCTACGTAAGTACGCTGGTGTGTGGCTGTGCCTGTATGGTGGTCTCCTACATGAACAAACTGCAGAGAGTAATAGGTGTACCTAAGCATAAGATTAGACTTAGAAATATTTTAAGTTTCTGAGAGAAATGTTTCTGGTAATACCGTGTTTCCCCGAAAATAAGACCTAGCCAGCCAATCAGCTCTAATAAGTCTTTTGGAGCAAAAATTAATATAAGACCCAGTCTTATTTTACTATAATATAAGACCGGGCATAATGTAATTAATAATATAATATAATACAATACAATATAATATATTGGGTCTTATATTAATTTTCACTCCAAAAGACGCATTAGAGCTGATAGTCCGGCTAGGTCTTATTTTCGTGGAAACACAGTATGAAGTCTGAACGGTATGAAGTTTAGTTGAAAAAACACACTTTCATAAAAGAGTTGAGTACAGACTTGTAGCTGAAAATCCAGGAGAGCAAAGGGAGTTTGCAGAGGTCAATTACTCATGAGAAAAGTATAGCCTCCATAAATGCGTGGGATTACTGAGTGAACAGTATTGTTTGTCCTTGGGTCTGAGGTTTCTACAATTCAGTGTTGCTTTAGGGTTATCATCCTAAAGCCTAATGTTGACAAAACTGTATCAGTTCTTGAAATGTAACAAATAGTCTCTTGATATAAAAGAAATCGGAGAAATAAATTATTTTTAAAGGACATGTATAGATACTGAAATATAGCTGCTGGTTCCAGTATTGCCTCTTTTCTGAAGTTGATCATATTAAGCGAGTTATATGGAAAGTGCAGTAACAGTAACAAGCACTAATAAGACTTCCAATTCCCAGCCTAGCATATAAGAAGCTTAAAAGTTACACTTCATCCTGGAAAGAAAGAAGCTAGATGAACAGAAACCTACATTTCTGGAGACTCAGTTTTTATGTCTAAGATATAGGTAGAAATATCTAACCCGTAACAATGCTTGAGCATCAGTTTTGTAATAGATGTAAAATATTTATCATATGTCTAAGGCAGAGTAAGAAATTATGAGGAAACATAGTTAAGCTCATTTAATGGGCAATGACACAAGGAGGCAAAATCTCTCTCATAAAAAGTATTTACACAGTCAGGACACATCTTTAGGCTTGTTTATTTCATTGAATAGTAAATCAGAAGAAAACTGTTCAGTCCTGTTCCAAACGCCATGCTATCGTAACAAGCTTTGCATCATCCAATTGAAATTTGGGGTGACTGACCATTCCTCCAAAATGTCCAGATTATCAGTTATTTTCATTTTTTTTTTACATTAACTCATTTATTTTTGAAAAAATAATTTACCCAACCATGAAAATAAGCAAAATGACAACTGAATCTTTAATATTTTGAAGTGCATTTCCTTGTAAACGCAACTCACTGTTGTCTAATTCTCTCAAAAGATAAATATATGTTTGACTGATGTTTCTCACCTCAAAAATTTAGAAATTAACATACTAAGAAATTATAAATTGTAATATGTTTGTGACCTGTAGACATGATAACCCCAAAGCTTATGGTTTTGTTGCTCTATAGAAATTCAACCCGTCTTTTAGATAACTTGACGTTCTTATTTTTGCATTCTTTACTCAATAAGTTATGAAAATACCTATAAACATAAGATGCTGTCCTTCTGCTGATGCCTAATTAGGGGAGGAAATTGACCTGAGCCAAAAACAAAGTCTTTGAATATTTTTCATTTACTCATGTAACTTCCTACCTTCCCTGCCTACCTCACTTTCTCTCTTTTCTTCCTCTCTACCTTCCTTGCTTCCCTTGTTGCCTCTCTCTTCTTTTTCTTTCCCTTCCTTACTTCCTTCTTTTTTTTCCTTTTCCTTTACTTTTTTTTTTAACTTTACCCATTTTTGACCAAGTTGTAAACTAGAGTACTAATGATTGCGTATGCACTAAGGACGTTTATCTCATTATAACCTTGCTATCATGCAGCATGGAGGACCTGTACTTTATGTTACTATCTTATCTCTGGGACTAAGTAACAGACCAATAAAGTATCCTACTGCGTAAATTATGAATATTGATTATATTTACTTATCTTGAAAAAGTAAATTAGACTATTAGGTAACTTGGGAAACAGACTCTTTGCATGCAGGAGGGAACAACACTTGTGAAGAGTAGTTCAAATTTTATTGTACACTTATTGTACAATAAAAAACAAAGCATTGATGCTTGAGAAATTAGAAAATAATTGATCTGGGTAAGCAGTGAAATTATTTCCTAGCATGGGTCCTTGTGTAACTGGGTATGAAGGTAAATATTACATTACAGACCAGGATCTATCTTAGTGGAGCACAGATTTAACACAATCTCAAGGCAAAACTCTGAGATTTTTTGTACATTTTACTTTGTGTACTAGTATTCTCAGCAATGGCTTTGCCTTAGAGTTGAGTTGTATTGCGAGAGACAAAACTACACAACAACAAGATACAAAATACTAGAAATGTGTGACTAACATAAAATTCAGTATCCAAAGTCTAACAGCTAAAACAATAAGAACAAACATTCTGAAAAGGGGAAAACTACCAAAGCATAAACTAAAACAACATATCACTTGGTTATTAATGGCGCCCATGAGAGACTCACAAATGGGAAGCTCTTAAAAACCCAGTTTGGATTTAAAGATCTTGCCCAGGTTAGCAAACAACAGCCCAAAGATCAAATCACTACCCCCACCTTGTGTTTTTAAAAGCAAATTCCATAGGAACTTGCTTCTTTATCATCTGTAGCTACTATTATCATGATCCACAAAGCCTAAAACATTTACTCTCTGGTCATGTACAGATAATGCTTGCTGATTCTAGGTCAAGACTAAAGGCTGGAGAGAACATATACTTTCTCAGGAGCCTAGATGATAATCTTGGGAATTTTAAGGTCCCCCCCAGTCCCCCGGGCTAGTCATAAGACTCACAGGATAAAAAGCACGCTTAGACATTATATTAGTCAGGATCTCTACACAAAACATGCATCACCCAAATTAAAATTATTCCAAGAGATATTATCAATAAAACAAGTATTTATAATAGTATGGATGGGTATAAAGGTACCATAAGGAATATATATAAATATGTGTTAAAGAACCTTGGTCTACTCATCGCAGAGGAGCTGTTACCACTCCAAGACCCAGAAGTAATGGAGGGAAGAAGCAGTTACCAGAACACAAAAGAGAGAAAGACTTGTAGTGAGATTGCCTTAAAAGGAGCAGTGACCTTTGATCCAGGGACACAGCGATCCTGAGGTACTTCCCAGGGAGAAAGTCAGAGCAACAACTCCCTGAGCTCACTTCTTCCCTTCAGTCTCTTACTGGGGTATCCCATTCAGAATTGAAATGGAAGCCAGAGGGCTCAGAAATCAAGTCTGTTATAAACCAGGTCAGCCTCTTAGAGCATAGGGCAGAATAAAGCGAATCAAAGAGGAGGGATAAATAAATAAATATATATATATATATATATATATATATATATATATATATATGTGTGTGTGTGTGTGTATATATATATATGTGTGTGTATATATATATATATATATATATACACATATATATATATATATAAAACAATCCTGAGTGACTTTTTTGCAAAACATAGAGCCACCTGACCAGCCATTAATATATTTACACCAATCAGTGACCTTCAATTAGACTAGCAGAGTGTGTATATTTGTGTGTAAGAACATGAAAGGAAGAAATAATGGCTAAGGAATTCACTCCAATGTCTGTGTGAGTGCACAGGTGTGCAGGCATATACACAGGGAGATCATAGCACAAATGGAATTTATTTTTCCCTAAATATTCAAATTCCTAACATAATTTGTTCAAGTTTCTCTAGTTGCTTTAGAAGTTGATTGACAACTTTCAGAAAACATCAAAGATATCAATCTTTTAGCATGTACTTGACAAATCATTATCTATAAATGATTTAATGGAGAAATTTTCAATAGCAACTGTGGCCAAATTCAAACAATGACATTAAGTTTGCAGGGAATATCCTCTGTCTGAAATTATTTATGTAGGTTGCAGCAAATATAAATTATGTCAATAACCTATAAAATTCACATTTTAATTCTTATAGCAGTTCTGTACAAATGTATTCAATACGTAAGTAAAGTATTTTGCTTGGAAACATAAGTTCTACCTAACTATCCTTTTTGTTAGATATAGAATCACTTGTTTCCAAGTATTGCCTCTGTGTATTTCATGGAGGCAGGAAAATCGGTGAACAACTTTAAAATGGGCAAAAAAGATCTTTACAAATCTATAAATTGTAAAAAACTGATAATGCAAAAAAATGTGTCCATAGATATGCAAATAAATTCTGTCCAGTGAAAAGCAATTGGTTATTCCCTGTGGATATTGACCAGTTTTGCATCTATTTGTAAATTCAGTTCAGCATTCCTGAGAGACTAATATACGTGTGACTTCTCCCTGAAAACACCTCATTCATGTTTTCCTCCTTACAGAGTTAGTTACACAAAATTTTTAACTTATGTCTATTTCATATTTGTATAAGAGTCATGATTTTACTATTAAAACATTATCTTTTACTGATAGCATGACTAAATCCAAAAGTCATGATTTAAACTGGAGAAGGCACATTAGTTTCTCAAGACGCTTTAAAAGATGTTGCTGATTCCCTAGAGGGTAGAAGAAGGATTGCTCAGCAGTAGGTCAAGTAAACATCAATTTAAAGCACCATAGGCTTTATGTGTCAAGTTGATAAAGGAAACAACTAAAAAAGACAAACATATATAATGCTTCCTAACTTGATCTGAGATTTTTATGATCAACTACAGTATTTAAAAGGCCTGCTGTGTAGTACTTTGAAAATACCTGAGAGAACAGCAGGGTATGATTTCTGTTCGTTTTTTATGGTAGAGAAAAAAGTAACTTTAATGTTGTTTGAATATTTTTATACATATCCTTCACACTCTGGCTCCCTTATCATGAAAATTGTGGTTTTCCAACTGTTCCATACTGTTATCAGGTTGAGGAGAAAAGGTTTCCATCTCACATAAGATTAATTAGGTTTTTGACAATTTCAAAGGTATCATCTATATCCTGTTGGCTCCGAGAGAATTTGGCAGCATCGTAAATCACTCCCGAGTATGCCTGTATACTAGTATGTATAAATAATCTGAAAGCAGGCATGCTTTGTGTATAGTTACAGATAATTGTTTTCCTTTGGAATTTTTTAATTTCATGTAAAAATTAGCCTACATTTATCTTTGATAACAACCAAAAGTTTCAAACTATATGAAGTGCCAACACTAAATATAGAGAGGGTGCCAAAAAAATGTATACACATTTTAAGACAGGAAAAATAAAACTATTAAAATTTTAATGAAATATACCAATAACAGAAGATGAATACAAGTCATATTTGATTCCTAAAATTACAAGAGGCGCTCAAAGTGGTTACCGTCAGTGTCCAGATACTTCTGATTATGGCGAACTACTGCTTAAGCAATGTTGACCAAAGTGTACACTTATATACATTTTTTGGCACCCCCAGTGTATATTTTTAATCCATGTTCTTTGCCATGGTAATTATGGTTAATGCCATAAAGTAGTTATATAAGATGAGGAATTAGAAATAAAAACTTAGATGTATTCAAACATTGCTTAGTAAGTGGCTCAATGGTTTAAACAAGCACCAGTATGTAGTTCAGATTTAGATCTAGTAATCCTTTAGACATATGAACAAATGTTGATGGAGATGGTATCTGTTGAATGTTAATGCTAAATCCTGTTTAAAAATTCCACAGAAAAAATAGGAGTAGAATTTTTGATAACTTGGCTACCAAAAGATAGGGTAAAATCCTTAGCTATATCCTTATTTCTGACAGACCCTGTAGCTTTGAATTTATTCTTATCAGTTGATGAAAATAAACAATCACCTACATAGCAAAGGAAGTTGTCAACAAAATAAAAAGGCAACCTATTGAATGAGAGGAAATATTTACAAATGATATATCTAATAATGTGCAATGTTCAAAATACGTATAAAACTCATACAGCACAATAGAAAAAAATCTGATTAAAAAATGGGCAAAAGATCTGAGTAGACATTTTTCCAAAGAAGACATACAAGTGGCCAACAGGTACATGCCAAGGGTACTCAACATCACTAATCGCCAGGGAAATGCAAATCAAAACCACAATGAGCTATCACCTCACACCTGTTAGAATGGCTATTATAAAAAAGACAAGATGTAAGTGTTGACAAGGATGTGGAAAAAAGGGAACCATTGTGCACTGTTAGTGGGAATGAAAATTGGTGTAGCCACTATTATGGAGGTTCTTCAAACAAATAAAAACTAGAACTATCATATGATCTAGCAATTTTACTTCTAAGTATTTATTCAAAGCAAATGAAAACACCGACTCAAAAAGATATATGCACCCCTGTGTTCATTACAGCATTATTTATAACAGCCAAAATATGGAAACAACCTAAGTGTCCATCAATGAATGAATGGATAAAGAAAATGTGTTACACACACACACACAGTGAAATATTATTCAGTCATTAAAAAGCATAAAATCACAGATGAGCCTTGAAGGCATTATGCTAAGTGAAATAAATCAAAAAGAGAAAGACGGTACCATAATCTCACTTATATATACAATGTAACAAACAAAGCAAACAAAAAAAGCTCATAGATACAGAGAAAACTGGTGGTTGACAGAGGAAGGGGTAGGGAAATGAGAGAAATGGGTGAGATGTCTCAAAAGATACAAACATTAAGTTATAAAATAAGTCATGGGGATACAATGTACAGCAAGGTAACTATAGTAAATAATATTGTATTACATATTTAAAAGTTGCTAAGAGAGTAGCAACTTAAAGTTCTCTTAAAAGTTCTCTTCACAAGGAAAAACACTTATAAGTATGTAAGGTGATAGGTGTTAACTAGAGTTATGATCATTTTTCAATGTACACAAATATCAAATTATGTTGAACTAATATAACATTATGTCAATTATACCCCAACTTAAAAAGTAAATAAACAATCCCAACTACGTCTCATTCAAAGAACTGGTGACTTCTTATTACTGACCAAAAGAACAAAATTGCTATCAAAATATTTTTCTCAGCTTCAGAAAAGCATGCTAGTTAGTGGTGCTTTAGCAAAAGGCAAGTGACCTGTAACAACTTTTTACTATTTTCTGTGTGGATCTCCGTGAGTCCCATTCAGCCTTGGAATTTAGTCAAAAAAGCAAGAGAGTTTAGAGGCTGATAAACAGCTGGTAAATAACAAACAGATCCATTGACCTTGATGCTAATTATTCAACAATTTCTTTATTTGGGTCAGATTAATAGTTTCTCTCAAACTGGAAGACGGTCATTCAAAATGATTCCTAGCCATTGAGTAGTCCAAACTTGTAATCCATACAGTTAATAGTAAACAAGGAATTGGCTATGGCATCACCTACCAATTGGATTTCTGGCAGGACAGTTTTGTTTGGATTTGGCTGCTTCTACTAGAGATATTAAGAAAAATTAAGCAGTTTGACTAAAAAATAGAATTATTTAGAATAATATGCCTCTAATCCCTATTGTATAATACGTTGACATTTTTCTCCATTATCTCTTTGGACAGATAATCTAGAGCTATTTCTCGGTGGGTATCTACCTCCAGGGCAAGGTGGATTCTGCCTTCACAGTCATCTGAAGTGTTAGAATCTGTGCTTTGGAGTAAATGATTAAAAGTCAGCAAACATAAAATGCAGACATATTTTAAATACTATTCCTCACTCATCACACACATTATCTCTTTCTTTCTCTAACTCTATCTTTCTTTCTTTCTATAACACACACACACACACACACACACACACACACACACACACACACACACAGAAAACACTGCATAGGTTCTAAACCTTCAAAAATAACTAATTTGGGGTTTGAAATCTCTTTGGGCAATTAACCCTTGCATTAATCTTTTGTGTATTGGCCAAACTTTCAGAACAGAACTCTCATACACCTGTTTCACTAACATATAGTATCGCTTTTAACAAACACTGATAACCTGTACCTTCTAATTAGGTTTATTTAGGTATACATCATGTTGTCTTCTTTTCGGTATCACTTCTGGTGGCCTAACCTTAAGCTAAGCAAACTTAGTTTAAAAGGTTTATGTTGCTTCAGGTGGTTACAATCTTTGCTTTCTAAGTGTGTTTCTCCTTTGCCACTCATAAGAATGGGAGTCCCAGTTATAAGCTGGCTTATTATCCATTTTAACATACCAGAAATTTTTGAGAGCATAATTGCTTCTCATCAGCCATGACATGTCCCAGAGGTCACCTTGCTTTTTCCCACTCAAAGGTCCAGTTCTGCTTACCTGTCAAGGAAACCCTGATTTCTTATAGTGAACAACAGTGTAATGAGAAGGGAGTCAGAGCATGGGAAAAGCAGATGTGAATACTATCTGCTGGGCAGCCATGGGACATCGCAAAAGCAATGAGCAAATGAAAGTTTAAACTTTTTACTAACTATAAGCTTTTCTCATTTTACTCTATAACATCCTTGAGCCAGTTTAATTATATCGTGCTTAATAATGGATTTACGAAAACGCCCAACACTTTACATTCATATCACACACAGTCAAATCCCAACCTGTCCCTTTGTGGGAAAAAAAAAAAATACTGATTTAAGGCCCTATTTACTTTGAACAGTCTTATTTGCCGTGTTCAATTTATGAATAAATTTCCATATATACTTTGTACAGAATGGCTTACAACAGTGACAATTCTACATAAGATTAGATCATACCTATCTACAAGTTTTCATTTTGGAACACATAGAATAAGGGAAGCTAACTATAAGTCAAAAAAAAAAAGTTTATGTTTAAATTAGCATACAAATCCATCTAATGTGTACTAATTGAAAACAGAAAGCAAATAGAATTGATATCACTGGATATCCAGAGTAGTCCATGTTGTTTCAAACTGTAAAGGAAATAGTCAAATAGTAAGCACAGATATGTCAGTGACATTTCATTGCTTCTGTCCCACTTATTTTTTCTGATCCTTCTCTTGGGATCATTTACTCCAAGTGTCTGTCAAGTGAGAGGAAGGAATTTGGGCAGCTATTCAGAGCGACACCAATTTTTATTTAATGACAAACTGCTATTCTGCCCTTTCCAAGTTGTGAGATAATACATCTTGCATCCCAGACACCATGACTGAGAACTGTTTAATGGTCAGAAATTTAACCTCAGCCAAGGATTTCCTCCTAAAAAATATTTCCCATCAGCAATATTTAACATTGCTTTACTTTAGAAGCCTGATAGTTGCAACCAAATTCTCCCCAAGACAGGATGCCAACTACTCCAATTTATACACAGATTATCAACTGACACCTCTCCTAATTCTCCTCTGAGCAGATGGGCCAAACCACACGGCCTCCTGATTGATGAACGGACTGTTCACCAGATCAAACTCTATCGAAGAAAAAAAGTCAGCTTAAAAAAAAAAAGAAAAGAAATGCTGTCAATGGACAACAGTGAGAAGGTCAGTTTCATAGCTGATGGGAAAGACTGATGCCCCCCAAGAGCATCTGATCAAAGAGCCCATTGTGTGTGCTATCAGGCTGGTGTCTGGCTAAGCAGTGGCAGGAGGAATTCATCCCTGATCTTAGTGAAAATGTCTTTAATAATCCCCATCTATTGGATTGAAAGTAACTAAACAATGCCTGTTAGGAAGTGATTAATATTTAGACCCCCGAGATGATTCACCAAAGCTGGAAGTCCATGTCTTAGTGTGTTTCTCCCTTTGTTTATAGTAATTACATCCGTTAAGTGATATATTATCTACATGCCTGTCAACAGCTCTAAACAGCAATGTCCCTGTGAGTAAGCATGTGACAAACTATAGGGTGCTTCCTGTAGTGCCATGCACCACTTAACAATGGGGATACGTTTTGAGAAATGCTTCCTTAGGTGATTTTGTTGTGCAAACACTACAGATCGTGCTTACACAAAACTAGATGGTCTAGCCCCCTACACACTTAGGCTGCATGGATAGTCTGTTGCTCCTACGCTACAAGCCTGTACAACTTGTTCATGTACAATAAAACCACAAGATTAAATCAAACACAAGGAAAATGGTGTGATCAACAGACACGATAAACACGAGGTATATGAGGCTGCTGGCATATCACGGCGTACGGTTTTACAGCAAAGTTTTTTTTTTAATAAGTAGAAAGAGTACACTCTAAAATAATGATAAAAGGTATAGTAAATACATACACTAGAGCAGTCATTTATTATCAAGCATTATGTACTGTATATAACTGTATGTGCTGTACTTTAATACAACTGGCTGCGAAGTAGGTTTGTTTACACCAGCATCACCACTAACACATGAGTAATGCGTTGCTCTGGGATGTTGCCACATGACTAGGCAATAGGAAATTTTAAGCTCCATTACAATTTTATGGGACCATGGTTGTATAAGCAGTCATTTGTTGACTGAAACGTTACACGGTGCATGGCTGTGTCTCTACCCATTCAATCTCTACTCTACCATACAGCCATTTCATCTGCTGTTCTCTGTCCTCAAACCCACAATACTTCCATGACCTGCACGCTCAGCTGATGATCGTGCTTGTTATTTACTGACAAAAGCAAAATAAAGGAACCTTTCATAACTTCCTACCATCACATCTACTCTCCAGCCTGTCTCTGCGTCCATGTACTATGCCCTTCATCCTATAATTTGAGGTCTGCCTAAAGTAACACATGAGTTACAATCTAAGATCCAACTTTCCACGGTACCGTAGCTTTCACTCCTTTTGCTCACCCAGTGATATTGCTTCAGCGAGGATCTTGTGTATTTTATGCATCATTCATGTTTACCTCTTCACTGGGTTTTTCAAATCAGCATACAGCCATGACTTAAATTCTCTTATACTAAGGAGAAACAACAACAAAAACTTCTCTGGACTCCTCATATGCTTCAAGTTATCTTACCACTCCTCTCATTCCCTCTGATCCCTTTCTCCAATGTCATTCTTCAATCATGTCTAAAATCTTTCAACGCCACTCAAGGTTTTGCCCTTGTTATTCTAATGAAACTGTTTTCTTCAGAGTTCCAAATTACCTCTGAATTCTTAAATCAAGGGCAATTTACCTGATTTCATCACATTTGACTTCTTAGTAGCGTTTGGATCATTTTAATTGATCCTTTGAAACCCCTTTCTTCATTCAACTTCGAGGATACCAAACCTCTTATGAAACAAGGATAGAGTGTCATGGATGAGGCTGTGAGCATGTCAGGGAGCGGATTTTGAAGGATCTTCTATGTTGCATTGGCAAACTTGACTTTATCCGTAAACCACTTAGAGCCAAAGCAGGATTTTAAGTAGAAGAGTGACATAATGGGATTTTTTTTTTTTTTTTGGAAGGACAACTCTGAAAAGAGTATTAAAAAACAAACAAACCATGGGAAATTGTAGCATTACTCACCAACATTCACTTCCTCTCATGTAAGAGAATTATACATCCATGCTCTTTGTTCTAAGAACCAAGGCATCTTTCTCTAGGCAGATGACACTTGGTAGATGTCCACTGTTAGGCTTGGCCATGTGACGTACTTGGGCCAATGAAATATAATTGGATTTGAATAATGGCATGTTCAAGAGAGGCTTTAAAAAAAAAAAGAAAGAGGCTTTAAATGTAATTGTGTAGTTTGGCTTGTCCGATTTTTTTTTCGTGCCATCTGAAATGAAAATAGCTTGTCCCCAGGAATAATTTTTTTTTTAGCCTGGGTCCTAGAAAGGAAACACACGTGGGTGAGGAGAGCGGGCTCAGCAGTCACAGCCCACCCAGACACCTGTAAGCTAGAAGTGATATTTACTATTTTTAATCACTGTGCTTGGAGTTAAGGACAAATGTGTTTTCCAGTATAACGTCAAAAGAACCTGGTATTGATTATTTGAAATATAAGCAAAATGGGAGAGTAAAAATTATGTTTTTAGGGGAAACGGAGTTGTATTTCAGAAATGTATGTGCATAGGTGGAGAGTCAATGAACTTTTTCCAGAAATTATATTGACAGCAGAAAAGCAATGGATATAAAGTTAACCTCACATGAAGCCAGAAAACCACTGGCTATGGAACTGAGCACTGCCAAACTGTGGTGAGAATAAAATGCGATCCTTGGAAACATGTTCACGTCAACACACTGGTAACTGTAATAATAGAAAAAAAATACATTTTCAAGAATAATTTCTAAAATAACTTCCAGATTCAGGCAACGGAATGACAATGCTTTCCTAACATTCAAGAAATTGAAGCAACATTTTGGCTCAAAATTTGGTGAGAATAATGTACAATTTAGGGCTAATGATTTTGAACTTGTGCTTGGGAATTATAGATTGTTCTTCCAGAAATCTAATAGGTATCCAACTAAAATACTTGGAGTACCTCCTTAACTGCTTTCTAAATGACATGAAGGATGGCCTCAATATTGGAAGATGGAATGTGGGTCATTGATGAGCAATTAAATTATTTCCTTTTGCCTATTTTAAGAAGGTGAAAATGCATGAGGCATATGAACTAATCCTGTTTAAACTTCACAGTAACCCTGCTTTATCTGCCTTGTTTCATTTAGTCTTCACAATAACCCAAAGTAGATGTTATCTTTATTTTCCCCATTATACAGGTGAGCATAAGCAATTTTCCCAAGCTCACAGAGTAAGCTGGGAAGCTAGGGTCTGTTTGCTCACTACACACATCTTCTGCTTCTATCAGAGCAACACAGGTCACAGAAATACTGTAATTTAAAATCTGTGGATTTTAAATGCTACATATTAAAACACAAGTAGCAAAAGTTAGAATTATGAGACAGAATTTATGTCAGGATAAC
The DNA here is from genome assembly GCF_004115265.2 of Rhinolophus ferrumequinum. Classification (NCBI taxonomy): domain Eukaryota; kingdom Metazoa; phylum Chordata; class Mammalia; order Chiroptera; family Rhinolophidae; genus Rhinolophus; species Rhinolophus ferrumequinum. Next base: position 37,234,668 of record NC_046301.1, read on the forward strand.
CTGAAGATCCATTATTTGAATGCTACAGCACAAAGTAGAAGTTATTGTAGTGATATCTACTGAGAGAATAATTTCACCTAACACCCCATTACCCTGCCCACACACATACACAAACAAATCCCCATCCCAGGGCCAATTATTTCCCCATGGTCATATGATTATCCAGGACGTCTCTCTGTTATTACAATGTGACTCTGCCCATTTGCCACAAATACTTCTTGGTCCCAGGATGTGTTGGGTCTATGCCTCAACAGTTGGAAAGTAGCTGTTGGATTTTGAGAAAGTTATTCAATCTCACTGAACTAACATTGTAAATTAGAAAACTTGGGGAATATTGGTGGCCACTTGTTGTTCATTGTTTTAAAAAAAAATGTCATTCTGCCTCAGAAAGAAAATAAAACTGGCAGGCAGTGAAAAGCAGAGAGAGAGAGAGAGAGAGAGAGAGAGAGAGAGAGAGAGAGAAAACACCTGGTGGGATTCATGTCTCTGGTTCCATTTGCTTCAATTCCCTGAAGAAATAAATTCTACTTTTGCTTAAACTAGTTTGAATTCAGATTCTATCACTTTTAACCGAAGTGGTCCTAACGAAGACAATATTTTAGAAAGCCTTAATTTAACAAAGCTGTCTTTACATTTATTACACAGGCATTGCAGGATGGGTTCTAAAAAATGGGAGTACAGAGAAAATACATTATGCCTTTCATAGTGGAGAAGAGAAAGAGACATGGATAAGGAGAAGCCAACGATTTTTCCATAAATGCACAGAGATTGCCACAAATAATAAGGAAATTCACATACTTCCTCTAGCCATTGGTTAGATTTAACACAATTCCTGTCATCTTCCAGGGTGAATATGATGCCCACAACCAAGGATAAACTAACTTTTCTAAAAAATCAAATAGTGTGAAAACATCATAACAATGTTATAATAATTCCTCTTCGCTTACACTTAGGAAAGAATGAAATGCCAGACAGGGAGGACTCCCAAGTGTTGTCAGTAATGAGGAGCAAGAAAATAAAAATACAACCATAGCCTTTATGGTTAGCCTTGTTTAGCTACATATTTTCTGTTTTTCAGTGAAGCTTAATTAATGTTAAGAAACTCTCCCGCTGTACATGTTTAGTGTTGTTCTCTGCTTTTTCCCTACCGCCCAAACACTATTCCTGACATAGCACAAGCATCAGTAAAGACCTGCCGAACAATTAATCCATTCTATTAATAATCTATTAATGTAAAAATGAGATCCTATTAGTAAAAATGTTACTCAATAATACTGAAATGAGATTACTCAAGAAGCAACAAAGGAAAAGTGTGAACCACCACAGGTTCATAAAACATTTACAAGGGTTTAGTTTCTGAGAAGTCTGGTGTCTACCTGAGTGCGGTGTAAGGCTTTATCCCAGAAGTCAGAAATTTCAGCTACGCTCTTCATACTCGCATATTCTGACCATCCCATACTCGCAGTAAGACGGAAAAGGCAAAACTGAACTCCGGAGACAGGTAATAAACACAAATGATTGTATCCCTCTGTGGGACAACGGGGGCAAAGTGTGACTGCACAGGAGGTGGTGACTTGTTAAGGTTTCGAAGCACTCTGCTAGGACACACGGAAGGCTCCCCTTTAACAACTATTTAACATAGTTTTCTTTGTTTCTGTTTCTTCTGAATTCTGTGTATATTCTGAGATGAGTTCACAGAGGAAGAGAAATGAAATTTTCCAACAGAGAAGTATTTATTGAGTCTGGATCAGTGAGCAACATTATGTTAGACCAGGAAAGAACAGACATATTTGGGGAAAGATGGGTGGTAGTGTTAGAAAAGGACTGTATAATACAAAGTAATTTGTCATAAAGTTTTGGTTTTTGCACATGTGTTATATTATTGTATTATATACATTATATGTTATGTGTTACATGTTCTATGCTATATTACATTATATATTATATTAATAAATCTCAATATTAAGAAGTTAATGGAATAAGGAATCAAACTGTTGAGAACTCAGCAAAAAACTTTTTTTTTTCCAAAAAGCACTGACTAAACTGTTCTCACAAATCTTTGGAACTATCTCTGACTCAGATTTGATCTCTCACTTAGAAACATACATATTGAGTGAAAAAACATAGTAATTATTTAACAGAGACCAGTTACTTAACAAACTCAGGTTTAATACATCTATTTAAAAGTCTATTTAATAATCAAATACTAGTGTGAGAAAATATATTTGAAAATTTGATTAAACTGTAAAGCAAGGTATTCTTGCCTTTTAAAATAATTTTCTTATAATGCTTACTATAGCGTAACTCAATGTAAATAGGATTTCTTTAAGAGAAAACATGTTAATGGACTATTTGTGTTTATGGTTTTCCAAAAGAATATGAAGCACTCTGATATTTGTCCACCAAGTACACTTTAACTTAGGTCTATAATAGTTATTTATTTCTGGGTATTTACTTTTCCTCTGATCTGAATAATTTATATTCCTCCCACAGGTAAAATATCCTTACCTTCTCTAAAGGTCCCCAAAAGTCTCATTCCTTGACAGTATTAGCTCAAAGTCTAGAATCTCATTATCTAAATTAGGTCCTGGTAGGGATGAGGTAGCTGGGGTGTAGTTCCTAGATGTGGAACTATCTTCTCTATCTGTGAAACTAAAGTGTTATTTGCCTCCCACATACGGATAAAATGTTGGGACAGGCATTGGACACTTGTAGACACTATTCTTCATGAGTGGGAGGTAAAGGAGTCATTGGTTTTAATAACTCTGGAGTCCACCTGAATGGACAAATACTGGAAATTGCTTGATTAGATTTCAAGGCTCAAAATAGTTCTCCCTGGTCCTCATCTCTGCATACTGGGCTCTGGTTTGTGCTCTCTGGGTCATCCTTTTGCCATGTCCTACCCCTGCAACTCATGAAAAGTTGCATGTTTTTTTTTAATGAGTAGTTTTACCACCCTGCTTCCTTTTAGTAGAACTGTATGGATCCAATGGCCTGTTTTTATTTTGCGCTGTCTCTGTTCCTTTCAGCTAAAAGTATTACTGTTGATATAATTCTCTAAAAATCATTGTGGCCCTTCTATGATTGTATTCTGATGCTTATTCATTTAGATTTCAAAAGGCACAGCTGCAGGTCTCTGTGTGATAATCCCTACTCTACCTTGGGCTCCTGTGGAGACTGTGAGGTAGAACAACCTTAAGCTTCCTAGATGCCCAGTTTTCATTGATCTGTGAGGCACATCTTTAATCTCCTTAAAGAACCTTTGGTTTGACCTTGGGTCTTTCTGATATCTTACAGTCACAGCCTACACTTTATCTGTAGACTATGTTTTCCTGGAAATATCCAGGATTCAATATTTGCTCAGAAGCCAATTTTATAATTATAGCATCATCTGCCACTTGGAAAAGGTAACAATTTTCACAACCATCAAGCCTTGGCTCCTTTATGTTTAACAGCCATTCCCTCAATGTCTCTATTTTGACATTTTGCTGTAAGCACCCCAAATATCTCAGGTGTTGTCATATTCAACACTCTTGTTAGAAATTTCCATAGCTAGGTCACTCAAGTAATTGGACACATTATCTACTTCACACTTACATGCGGGTGATAGTGTTGCTAACGGATCTGGCATTCCATCAGAGAGATTGACCTTCCTACAGTTTCCAGTAGCACACGCCTTATCTCCTACTGTGGCCTTAATGTCTAGAATTCCATGAACACTCTGTTGAAGACTATTTAGGCTTTTTCTAACCCACTTCTCAAAAATCCTTCCAAACTCCACCCACTGCTCAGTTTCAAAGCCACTATGACATTTTAGGTATTGGTTAAGGAAGTACCCAACCCACCGGTACTAATATCAAGATTAGTTATCTATTGATGCATAAAATATTACCCCATACCCCAGCAGATTAAAATATATATTAGATAGATAGATTTTATCTCAGTTTCTATGTGTCAGGAATCCAGATGTGGCTTAGCTGTGTCAAGGTATCTCATTGTTTTAAATGAAAAGATGCATTACTTGATTGGGGGTCACCTGAAGACTTTAGTGAGGGAATCTCTGTTTGTAAGTTCATTCCCTTGGTTGTTGGCAGGATTATTTCCTTGTGAGCTGTGGAACTGAGAAATCCAATTCTTTCAGAGGCTGGCTAGAAATCTCCCTCAATTACTGGCCATGTGGGCCTCTCCATAAGACACCTTATAATAGGGCAGCTGGCTTCCCTTAGAACAAGTGATTGAGGGAGGGAGAGAGAGAATTCCAAGATGGATACCTCAGGCTTTTTCTACTTTAACCTCAGAAATGATATCTCATCACTTATGCCACATTCTATTTGTTGGACCACTAGATCTAGTCAATCCTCCAAGGAGAAGAGTCCACAGGGGCATGGATACCAAGAGGTGGGAACCACTGGGGCCAAACTAGAGGCTGTTCAACAAAGGTCCCAATCTGCAGTTTATCCTCCACAACACGTGATGGCTTTCTAGTTACATTGATTCTGAGTCTCTGCAGCAAGATATCATAAATAAGGAAATACACCTTATTTATGGATTTTTTAAAATTTTTCTTTTACTATTGAGCAAAATATAATTTATTTTACAGTTATACATTAAGTTTTCATGACTATAGTGTGGTAAAATGCCTAAATTAGGTTTTAAAAACTGTCCATTTTAGTATTCTATTGCTATTTTTACTAGTATCAGTATTGTTATTTTGAGATTAATTCGAGGCAATTTTTCATGGATCCTTCACAATTTTGCACATCTAGTACATGAGGAACTAACCATAATTTGTTCCTGACTAACTTTTTAGCTATTTTTGAATAGCAAATAGCTTTGGAAGATAGAGTCTCTCTCTCTAGAGCAAAGGTCAGACATACTTATGGCCAGTATTTAAATTTTTGGTTTCCTAAACTTGATGTTCCTCTTCTATAATAACACAACCCTCTGTGGGCCTTCTTACTGTGGTGCTCAGAGAAAAAGAATGCTACTGCTCTGGTTACTGCTTTTGCTATGAAGAATATATTATCTTTCATCTCTAACCCAGAAGGCTTATATCTACAACAAGCATCCATGAAACTAAAGCAAGCTTATGTGTGGACTTCTAAGTATGGTAACATCTCAGGCAGTTTGTTTTGAGAATGAATGGTTTTGGTGAGTTGTAATATATTTTTTAAGGTATTTACTATTGCTGAGTAAATTCCATTATATTGATGTATTATAGTTTATTAATCCATGAGTCACCTACTTTTAAACTAATATTCTTTGAAAGATGATATCTGATGTAGTCCTTATTAATTTAAATTGCCTAGAAATAATTGAAATTGTTTCCACTCAATTTTGCCTATTTGTGTTACTGAATACAAACAAAAAGTGAAAAAAATTATTGACCATTAGGAAAGTATTCTGTTCATATTATTAGTGCCTTTTTTAGTCTACTAGTGTTCCCTTTGTAGAAAATACCACCAAATTTAGGTTTTTTATGTGGGGATATGTTAAACAGACAAAAAAAGTCTATATCTTTTCTTTTTTGTAATTTAGAAACAATATCATTATTCATTTTATTTTCAAAACATCTCAGTTTAAACTGAGGAGCACCTGTTTATCCTGAAGCATAGCCTGAGAGTCACTGCAGTATTCTGTGCACCAGAAAATAAACACCTGTGTATTTAGTCATGAAGTTAGTGACCTATGTCAAGGGAAAGTGAGCTGGGCAGACGATTCACTACTGTTCAGCAGAATCCTGATTATATATTTTATAAAATAATTACATAATTATTATGTTAGGAAATTCTTATGTAGGTAAGTGTTCTGTTCACTTGGTTATTCATCCTTGTACTTAATTGACTTTATGTAGCATTTTATTAGTAGTATTCGATCACAAAAATAGAATTCACTCTCTAGGTATTCTGAGCAGAAAGATGTTTAATACTGTGAACTACATAGGCTTCCGAAGCCACTGATGGGAGGAGAACAAAATGCACCGAATTTATAGGAAATTCAAAATTGTAGTGACGACAAGGTAACTGTCACCAATGAAATCAGCCACCTGCCACTCCAAAGTGGACAAATCTCAGGAGGATGCCTGCAAGCCACAGATGAAAGTTCGTATCGACTGTCTCCTAAAGCCCTAGACCTGCTGACAGCAGCATAATAGCATTGCCTTTCTTTTACATCCCCACAGTTTTGCACAACTGCCTCTACAGATGGAATATAACTGAAGCTTGACTTTGGGGAGTTCCAAACTTCACATTCCTGGAGTACAAGGACTCACGTAGAAGGGCGGGGATGGTATTGCGTATCAACACATGATATCCCAAAGAGTCCACCCTTAATCATCTTGGCATCGTTATACAGCCTTCTACAGTAAACCAAAAACCAAAAAGCATGGTGTTTTAGAAACTGTTGCTGGGGTAAGAATTTGAAACTTAGAAAAGACAAAACATAAATTTTGATAAGTCGAAGATGGAGAGTCTAAACGGCACCTGAGAAATTTTATGAAATGGAATTTAAATTCTAATCAAATACAATAGAATTTTAGACTCTGTTTCCGTCTTATTAAGATTAAATTTAGGACATTAACATTCCATTTGCCTGGCTCTTTGGGTTCTAGATTTCCAGAAACAGTCCTGGAACAACACCCTCAGGTCACAAACTATTATTCTCTTAGATGATAGCAAATATATTTAAATAAACCATTTCTCCATTTCATAGAGGCATATGTTGCTAGATTGTAGGGCTCATGATAAAGATTGAGAACACCTATTACCCCATTTCTCACTGTAATGTGATTTCCTCATTGAGAAGCATTGCTGTGTGGAATACTATAAATGCATAGTAAGTCATACATATTGGTTTGGGAGAGACATACTGGCACAGGAATAAAATGTAAGTTCAGAATGTGTTAATTTAATTGAGGACAAATTACTATCTTCTGCTTTCTGGAAGGAATCCAGTATAGTGTATTTAACATCAGGTATCTGGCTAGTTTTGCTCAAGTATGCCTGTATTGGGGGGGCTAAGACAATTCAGGCATTTAGCAGTGCCCAAGTTAGCCTTGGTGAAGCAAAGTCCTTACTATTGAACCTGCATATGAGTATACGGTATATGTTCTCCATCCCTATTACTATAGCCTTTCAGTTTGCAAGACCAAATTGAGCATGTGATGAGAAGCCCAGGAAAAATAGGCTGACCAAAATATATAGGAAAGTTGATCTGAATTATATAATAAATTTTTCTGTTGTAAAGTCAGCATCCCCCTGGGACACAAATATTAAGTGGGCCTATTCTAAAAATTCTATCCACTACATTTTCCTGTAATTTTTTGTTATCAATCTTATTTGTCCTTCCAAGTCCTTGGTTATCCAGATAATTGTTGGCTCCTTGCATCCAGCCATCCCTAGATTTCCATAAAAAGGGGAAAACAAGATACTTCAAAATCATTCCACTTGGAAGATCTCCCTTCTCCAATGTCTGTTACCTAACAAAAATTAACTAGAAATGGATCAAAGTCTTAAACATGATATCTGATACTTTAATACTTCTAGGGATGAAGCTTCTTGACATTGATTTTGGCAATGGTTTTTTTAATATGACAGCAAAAACCCAAGCAACGAAAGCAAAAATTAACATGTGGGAGTACATCATACTGTGTTTCCCCGAAAATAAGGCCTAGCTGGACAATCAGCTCTAATGCATCTTTTGGAGCAAAAATTAATATAAGACCCGGTCTTATACAAGACCCGGTCTTTTATAAGTAAAATAAGATATATATAAGATATATAAAATAAGATATATAGTAAAATAAGATTGTAAAATAAATTACAGCTGATTGTCCAGCTAAGTCTTATTTTCAGCGAAACACGGTACTTGAAAGCTTCTGCACAGCAAAATGCATGAGTAAGTAAGTAAATAAATATAATAATAATCAACAAAGTGAAAAGGACAATTATCGAATGGAATGTTTGCAACGCAATAAGGGGTTAATATGCAAAATATATAAAGAACTCATTCACTCTATAGCAGTGAAAAAACAACAAACTGTATGATTTGAAAATTAGCAGAGAAACTAAATACTAAATACACTTTTTTCCAGAGAAGACATCCAAATGGCTAACATGTACATAAAAAGACGCTCAGCATCACTAATCACCAGGAAATGCAAATCAAAACCACAATGAGGGGTGGCCGGATGGCTCAGTTGGTTAGAGCACAAGCTCTCAACAAGAGGTTGCCGGTTCAATTCCCACATGGGATGGTGGGCTGCGCCTCCTGCAACTAAGATTGAAAACGGTGACTGGACTAGGAGCTGAGCTGCACCCTCCACAACTAGACTGAAAGACAAAACGACTTGGAGCTGATGGGCCCTGGAGAAACACACTGTTCTCCAATATTCCCCAATAAAATTAAAAAAAAAAAAACAAAAAAAAAAACACAATGAGATATCCCCTCACAACTGTTAGGATAGCTATCACCAAGAAGACAAGAGATAACAAGTGTTGGCTGGAACATGAAGAAAAGTGAACACTGTTACACTGTTGGTAGCAATGTAAATTGATACAACCAAAATGGAGATTCTTTAAATATTTTTAAATAGAACTATCATATGTTCCAGTAATCACGTCTGAGCCTATATTCAAAGGAATGAAAACAGGATACTGAAGAGGTATCTGTGATTTCATATTCATTGCACCATTATTCATAATAAATAGCCAAGACATGGAAACAATCTAAATGCCTGTCAGTGAATGAAGAAGATGTGGTATATATAAACACAATGGAATATTATTCAGCTATGAGAAAACAACAACCTGCCATTTGCGGCAACATGCGTGGTTCTTGAGGGCATTATATTAAGTCAGACAGAGAAAAAGTCATTATAAAAGTCAGACAGAGAAAGACAAATACTATATGATGTCATTTTTATGTGGAATCTAAAAAAGCCGCTCATAAAAACAAGAGAGTAATATGCTGGTTACCAGGGGACGAGGGGTGGGGGAGAGGACAGATGGCATCTAAAGGTACCCGTTTACAAAGTGTTGTAAATAAACCCTAGCGATCTAATGCACAGTATAGTGAATATAGATAACAATATCATACCAGAATCATCAAACTTGCTGAGCCTAAATCTTAATTATTCCAGCTGCTAAAAAGAAACAATAATTACGTGAAGTGGCAGAGGTATTAATTATCACTACAACAGTGTTACAATATACAACATATCAAATCAACATGCTGCACACCTTAAATTACACAATGTTATATGTCACATTTTCGGCTCATGAAAATGTACTTCCCTTTATTAACTTTCTCTGCAGTGTGTTCTGGGGAGCCGATGTTGGGGGTTAACAGGCCCAGGCCTCTTCTTTCTTCTCTTCCTTTTTCTTTCCTGTCTTTTTCTATGACTCCAGGAAACTTATATGAAGATGCTTATACACACTTTCTCCCATATAGGCAGGGAAGTCATCATATATATATATATATATATATATGCCCCCCACACACACTCCTGGAAATTTGGATAGAGTAGGTGCTGGGTAGGGACCAGATGATTCTATGTAGCTAGTAGATGTACCAGAAAGCAGGGTCCCATTATAGCTATCTTTGAGTCTGGTCTTAGTAGATTTATAAAAATAGACCTAAAATTTATTTACAACTCAATTTATGGATCTAGATTAGTTATAAAACCTAATTCTCTTCATACAATTTCTATATTACTTTATAAAATTTGCGTTAAGTATTTTGTCTCCCTAAGGAACCTGACTCAAATATCATCATGTCTTCATGCTCAAACCGCTTTTATTTTTCCTGATAGTATATCTTCAGAAACCCTTTTTATTGGACTTAGGCCCCTCATGTGTAAAGCTTTTATTTACTAAATGTTTTTGTGTGTGTGTGTTACATGAAATGGAAGTCGGTTTTTAAGAATATATTCTCTTTTCAAGAAACAGATTTTTGTTTTCAACATATAGTTTGTGTTTTGCTCAGATTTCCTCATCTATGCCATGGAGGATGTGGTCAGTGTTCGCCAACTTTTCTCATGTCCATGTGGAGTTGGCTTTCTTTCGTGTCAGGAGAGATATATGAATGCTCTCATTAATGATTTGAGGGGAAAGTTCAAGGAAGTTATCTTCTACTTAATTGTTTAATTTCTAGCACTGAGTTTCCATGCATTTTACGCAACAGGTATCAAGCCAGTTGTAACTTACAAAGCGTTTCCTATGTAAGATCTTACAGTCGTTGCCTAAGGCATGTATTATTGTCAGTCCCATTTTCCAGAGGAGAAACTTTCCTCAAAAGTGGTTCCCTTGAGAAACTCACACCAAATTCTAACCCACCACTTCCCTTTATTGACTTTCCCTGCAGTGTGTTCTGGGGAGCCACTGTAGGAGGTTAACAGGCCCAGGCCTCTTCTTTCTTCTCTTCCTTTTCCTCTCCTATCTTTTTCTATGACTCCAGGAAACTTATATGCAAATGCTGTACACACTTTCTCCATATAGGCAGGGAGGTGACCATATAAGAGGACTATTCTAAACTGAGGGAAGGTTGAGGTCTTAACTTTCTAATTTCTCTTAAATATTTGCCCAGGGACACACACCATCTACACTTTTCCTTAGTTTTCTCAGTGGTGTCAAAAACAACTACTACAAATCTGTAAGCTAAGCAGCATTCATGGATGAATATATATATATGAAGGGACTTTCCTGTGTTTGCCTTTCTTACACAAGAACTAATTAGAAGAGTACCACTAGTAGCTAATTATGTCACTGGATCATAGTTTAGCAATGGTAAAAATCTAACTTCGTTTTTAAAAATTGTCAAGGTATGATCCATAAAAGGTGGAAAAGAAACGTAGTTTTAAATGAACAGTTTTAGTCACAGATTGAAATCAATTAAGAAGAGTTCAATAACTTATAGATTACACTGATTCCCTATCACTGAGTCCCCAAAACACACGCCTACAAACCAACCAAAAGTGTAGTTTACCTTTTCCTGAATAAGAATAAAGTTTTTAACATTCAAATGGTATTTCCATTCAAATAACTATAAATAAAAGCAGTATTCACCATCTCTAAATCCCAAATATTTAATAATGTACAGAGCAGAGTTGCTCACTTGAAATAAAGGAATGAAGTATCTAGTATTAATATGTCATGACCTTTCCTATTTCATTTTATTATGTGATTGTTCTTAGTGAAATTTCTCTTATGTGCCTAGCCTACACCTTTCAAACTGAAGAGGGAGTAAAAAAAAAAATAAAGGACAGAAAAGGTCACACTACTGCATGGTGTGCAGCTCTAGTTTCAAGGGAATATGAAATTCAGGTACTGAGTCGCTCTGGATCGCTTCCATGAAACTGTCAGGAGAAGACAGCGGCCTTTAATGATCTCAGGCCTCTTTGTTCAATTGAGTGTGACTAGATGAAGCACGAATTCAAACTGAGTCTTCTCGGTGAACTGTCTGCTGATTGAGATGTAGCTCAGTGAGAGGAAAATGCTCCCAAGGGATTGTGATTCTACTGAGAAAGCAGGAGCAAAATCTGATTTCAGGCTTGGGAGTGTACTTCAATTTAGGAGCAGTGTAGAATTCTAATGCAAGTACGTAAGAATGGGTAGTGTTTGAGGTACTTTTCTTTTTCGACCAGTGGATATTCCAAAAACAGTCTAGGAAATACTCCTTCTCAAAAATCTCAACAAAAAATGATTTCTATTTCAGTAAGTCATGGCTTCTTTAGAATTATCTTACCCTCTAATTGTATCTAGATTTCCAAATAAGACGTATTACTTAAGTCAAAACACATCAATTTATATTGAGTTAGACCAAAAGGGATGACAGTATTCAACTCATTTTGTGTGCATTATTTAAACATAATAAAACTACATTGCACCATGGAGCCTCAGGTTTGGATTACAAAATACTATGAAGAATCTTTGAGCAGAAAGGTATAGAGGTCCTCTGGTGCAGTGCATCCATTTCACAGATGAGCAAGCTGAGGGCCTACAGTTGTTTGTCAGCAACTGGCACATTAACCACCAGAATTCATGTGGCTTTCCTGCCAGTCTACTGTTTTTTCATTATACGCTGATGAAAGAAGTTCTTGAAATACATACAAAGTCAGAAAGTATCCATACCTGTTGTTAGAAAAGAGTTGTCTCGGACCAGCAGCATCACCTTACCCAGTAACTCAGTAGAAATGCAAATTCTCAGGCTCATCCCAGAAGTACTGAATCAAAAACCCCGGGGGTGAGGCCAAGAAATCTTTAACAATTCCCTGCTCCTGCCCCCCCTGGTGATTCTGACCCACATTAAAGGTTAAGAACCAGAACTACTGATGCATGTAACCAAGCCTGGCACACCTTAGATCTTCAGTTTTTCCACAGAGATTTTAGAATCAGCTTGTCAAATTCTATAAAAGGAAACTATGGTAGAGACATTTTAAATTATTATAGCAGTAAATCGACTGATCAATTAAAAAACCGACATTTTTTAACCTAATTACATTTCTTTACATTTCTTTTTTTTTTCAATTATTGTTGACCTTCAATAGTATATTAGTTTCGTGTATACAGCACAGTGGTTAGGAATTTATATAATTTATGAACTGATCCCCTGATTAGTCCCCACCTGGCCACATACATACTTATTACAATATTATTGACTATATTCCCTGTGCTGTACTTTACATCCCCATGACTATTTTGTAACTACCAATTTGTACTTCTTAATCACTTTACCTTTTTCACCCTGTCCCCCAACCCTCCTTCTATCTGGTAACCATCAGTTTGTTCTCTGTATCTATGAGTCTGCTTCTGTTTTCTTTTATTATTTATTTTGCTCTTTAGATTCCACATACACGGTCAGGCACTTAACTTCACGAACTCATCCTAAAAAAAGTGCTAAATACCTCATTGCTGAATACCACTATGGTCACCTTCGAAGTACTCCACTTGGGAAGCTATGCATGCTGTGCCTAGCACACCCTTCACAGCAATTTTGGAACTCATTTTTTGGAATGACTATCAGAGCTGTCATCGTATTACACTTGATGTCCTGAATGTCATCAAAATGTCTTTCAATATTTCCTTTATCTTCAGGCAAAGAAAGAAGTCATTGGGGGCCAGACCAGGTGAATAGGGAGAATGTTCCAATACAGTTATTTGTTTACTGGCTAAAAACTCCCTCACAGACAGTGCCATGTGAGCTAGTGCACTGTCATGATGCAAGAGCTATGAATTGTTGGCGAAAAGTTCAGGTCGTCTAACTTTTTCATGCAGCCTTTTCAGCACCTCCAAATAGTAAACTTGGTGAACTGTTTGTCCAATTGGTACAAATTCATAATGCATAATGCCTCTGATATCAAAAATGGTTAGCAATATCGTTGCAACAAGTTCGCGAACTTAATTGTCAGACCTTGTATCATATTTCTCGGCCTAATAGTTACTATATGGAGCACGACTACATCATGAGTCCTAAATTTATATTAGTTGTGTTTAAGATAATACAAAAGACAGATAGTTCCAATTCCAAATTATCAATAAAGAATTTCACCTAGATATTTCATCAAATCCTACTGGAGGGCTGGACCACACAATATAAAAATTACTACCAGCATCACAAATGTGAGGCTACAAAAGCAGTGCAGTGGGTTTTTGTGAATTCAAAATACATATGAAAAAGAAATGACAAATTCCCTCTTCTACAGTATAAGTTCCTTGTGACTAGACTTCTTTGTAAACAAAACTGCAATTTTTTTTTTAATACACCCAGACTGTGGCTCAGTGATTTACATGTAGGGAACATTCAATCAATACTAAGTAAATTCTCTATTCTAAACTTAGATAAGTAACAAATACCAGAATTTTTCATTGCAACTAAACTCTTATCTCCTTGTCAAGAAGGTCAATGTCATTATCTTCAGTAACATAAAAATGAAAAACAATAAGCTTTATATACCTGTAAAAACGCATGGATATCTGTAGCTAACTATATAAAATAGTGGAAATGCATATATAAAATTTTTAAAAAGTGTCTCAAAATAGCTTGTGGATAGATATGAAGGGAAAATCAGTAGATGTGAAGTGCTTAATTTTTGAAGTTCAATGTAAGATGTAGGAAGTATATAAAAAACGTCTTTAAGCCTACCATTGGCCCCTTCTTCACAATATTTATGTATGTGATTGCCAATGTTTGACTTAATCACACTGCTAATTTAGGAGAGAAATCAATTTTAAAATATGTCGTGTTATTTTTACGTGGGATGTATTTTGCCCTTCTAGAAATATATTGCTAAGAATAAACTTCTCCCCAAGACTTAGAAAGGGATGAAATTCATAGGTGACAAAAATTGTGGGGGCAAGTCCCCAAGAGTATCTTTCCTGTATCATCACTTAAGCCTTTTTAATGAAAAACTATGAATTTAAATTACACAGCTTAATAGATGCAAATTAAGAAAACGGAAATTAAAAGTGCAGGTTAGAACAACATTGTGTGCGTAAGTGCTAAAATAGCAAAAACCTCTTTAATCAGAGGTTCCCTGGGATTAAACTAGGAATAAAGAGTTGCTCAATTACTTATATAGACACTTATGTAGCAATGTACATTTCATAAAATTTAAACACTTAAAGTCTATCTTCTTTGAATATAGAATGCCATAATACCTAGCTAAATCCCTTTAAACCCAACAAAACACAAAATTTAATTAATTTTCTGCAATAGTCAATGTATCTGAAAAATGTAGTTGCATTATTCTCAAATTATGAAAAGTAAATTTGTACAATTGATATCCCCCATTATTTAAAATTACTCCCTTTTCTATTCCATGCCTGCAATTTAGATTATTATTATTTTAATTCCAGAATTGAGACCCCCAAAGTTCATTACCACATTAGACTAAATCTTAGTTTGGAGTTTTAAGAGTCATAAAACGATATCACATAGCTGAAAAACCAATATGTGAGGCATATTGTGTCTACCATACATGGTAACGTATCTTCTATGATACGTTCTCAACATTATCGTCATGGATTAGCTCATTAGAAGAATGATTCAGTCAAACTCCAAAAGAAAGAGAGCTCAACTGAATCCATTCACTCAACTCAATGTTACAAGTCACCTAGGTTTATGGAAACATGTATTAAATTAATTGAATGTACTAGGGTACAAAAGGAGAAGTATCTTTACCCAGCTCTGTGTACCACTTCCTCATCAACTGTCATGTTTTTCACTATCAGGACATAAATGTGTTTTTACGCATTAGAACATCCAGTCTTGTGTAAAAGAAGTACCTCACACTCCCAGTTTAGTACAACCTCCTTCCCTAGTGTGGTCTTACTTCACCCTAGAAGCATGAGGTATAAAGGCACGTGATCCTTTTTTCTGTAAATGCCCTATGGTAACCTTCCACATCTGAATATACATGTCAACATTGTTCTGCTGATATCACACCTTGATGTGTGTATATATATATATATATATATATATATATATATATATATATATATATATAGAGAGAGAGAGAGAGAGAGAGAGAGAGAGAGAGGACACATAAGATGTATTTGTACAAGGGATCAGAATACAAAATTGAGGACAGACAAAATCACTTAGATTGGTACAGTGAGTGGGGAAACGTTATTTGCGCCACCTCTGTGTACCTGGTTATTCTAGCCACTAGTAATATTTTTAGCTACCTACTATGTAACAGGGGAATAAAACAGACCCATTCTCTGTCTTAATGAGGTTACATATTACTGGAATCAACTAAACAAGTGATATATATATACTGGGTTACGTGTATGGTGGCTGCCTTCTAAATACTCACTTCTGATTTAACTCATGTCTGTAATTAAAGGTAATTAACAATCCATGTTACAAACCCATAATTGTAATTATATTTGTCTACAGCCTTCCGAAATATTTAGCAATTTACTTCATATTGGCTCTTCTATCAAGAGCTAATCTTAGGTTAGAGAGAGAGAATATTTCCTTAGTAGGCAAAAATAATTCCTAAGGTGAGTCCACAAAATGGAAGTTTAATTCCTAAGGCTATGAAATTGGTCAACTAACTTATAACTTAAATACTTGTCGGAGTCAAAGTATCTTAAAGATTGAGGCTAATGAATGTTTTACCTGCCAGGAACACTTGGTTTGCCTACCTTAGTTTTAGAATTAAAATAAAAATCTGTTTGTCATTTGGATGAGGTAAGATCACTGACTCACTTTTTCAGAATTTCTTATTTAGTCATTACTTTGGTTTGTCATTGAGCCCGAGGAGAGGCTGCTTGAGAAAAACTTCTAGTATTTCAAACCTAGTAAGAACATAATTATCTTGTGTTAGGATTCCTAAACAAGCTCAAAGTGACCAAGCAGCCAGGTCGCTGTTGATGCTGCTGCTGCTGCTATTATAGCTACAGATTGAAAAACCCATATCTGTGGCACTAATTGACAAGGCAAGTCCATTGTAGCAGTGCACCCACACAGGACCTGGCTTCTCTAGTGACAGCCAACAGAGGTTTGGATGCACAATACAAAACTGTAGGTGCATCGATGCCCAATGGGGCCATCGGCCAAGGGAAAACAGGTTCTGGCAGGGAGCATTGGGATAAATTATTTTCCCTCCCTCCTTAAAGATGTACAATGAAACTGAGTATTTTGTAACTTTTTGCTGTGATGGGGTTTTTTAAGATTGTATTTCTTAAAAATCCCTCCTAGTTTGGTAAAAACTTACGCAGCTTCCTTTATCAATAAAAGACGTCATACTGATTTCCCCACAACTAAGTCTACCCTCTCACTTATTATTCATTTCTTATTTTATTTAAAAACTATGGATAGGGTGCCTAATATGTGCTACTAACTATTCAGGATATAGCACCAAACATAACTGAAAAAGTGTCTGCCCTCATGGAGCTCACATTCTGAAGCTAGAGAGTAAAAGAAATAAATGAATACATACACACTTATTTAGTAATAACAGCTAGCAATAAGTTCTGTGAAGAAAAATAAACCAGGGATGAGGATGGATGTGTTGACTAGCGAAGACCTCTTGCAGGATCTGACACCTGATCATAAATCTAAATTAATTGAAGGAGTGAGCTGTATAAATATCTAAGGAAAAAATATTCTAGATGAAAGAGCTCACTTTGGCATGTGGCAGGTGCATAGCTGGTGTTTTCATAGAATAGTGAGTTTAGTGCAGCTAGGAAAGTAAGTGATCCTGATCTGCTTGCTTTACGGAATGCAAATTAACCTCTAAGGGCACCAGAGAAGATGCAGGCACAATAATAGCATGTTTTCCACACGGTGAAGAATTATTCACAGATCCCATTCATCTTTTCCAACATGAGCTTTACGCAAGTCAAACAGAGGCCAGACACACCTGAAGTGATGAAAGTGTATGTATTTGTAGCTAACCAACTAATGAAACCTTATTCCTCCAAAATATTAATTATATCACATCTTTTGTGAATGAGAAAAGCCTTCGTCTCCTAAGATACCATAAAAATGTTTACAGTTACTGAAAATGTTAAGGATGGTTATAAAAGTGTTTGTGGTTTTCAATTCTTTTTTAATTCCATAAATCTTAATAGAGTTCTTAATAGATTGAAAATTTATTAAATTCTAGGGTGGTTATTTAACAGTCTCTGTGAGAGAATGTGAGTATGGTATCAACGAAGATACAGAAGCTTTATAGATACAGGTTTCCCCTGCTATCTGAAGTAGAGCTTTACTATGAAACCTTTCTGAAACTAAAATGACATAAAGACACAATTACTTTAGGATCTTATTTTCTTTTCTTTTTTCTTTCTTTTTTTTGGTAATGCGAAAATCCTTCCACTTTGTGAAAATAGTTACTAAGGTAGGTTTTTCATAAAAGCTAAGTGGCATCAAGTGAACTTTCGAGAAACAGGGATACTTGTAATAGGAAGGGAAATGTATTTATATATATATGCTTTATACATATATCTGCTATGTATATATATATATGTATATATATATATGTATATGTATATGTATATGTATATGTATTTATATTTCCTTCTTGATAATGGTGATCATTTAGATGATCTTGAATGCAGATGTTTCTTTCTATTCAAACCAGATCTTATAGTTCAAAAAATATTCATCATGTGCCTATTATGTGCCATGTGCTATATTCCAGACTGTGGGGACACATTAGGGAACAAAACACAGACAAAGCTGTGCCTTCTTGAAGTGAATTCTCTGTGTTGTACCTTTGGGTCTATACAAGATTTTAGATACAATGAAAAATTTATTTTGTAAAGTAGGAAAAAAAACAAAAAACAAAAAACAAAAATCAGAAAACTTACTGAGTGCCAATTTTGGGCATAGTTAAGAATTAAGACAGACAGCATGGACACAATTTCATTTAAAAGATTTGTGCTTTCTTTCTAGATCAGTAATATAAAATGCAATTTTTAATAAAATGGCATGCAGTTGAATGAAAATACCATTTTAATACCATTTTTAATAAAAGAAAATATTTTTAGAAACAAATCCATTTTAAGCGTTACTTCATGTTTCCACAAAAATAAGACCTAGCCAGACAATCAGCTCTAATGCACCTTTTGAAGCAAAAATTAATATAAGACCTGATTATTATATTATATTATATTATAATATATTATATTAAAGACTGGGTCTTATAGTCAAATAAGACCGGGTCTTATATTAATTTTTGCTCCAAAAGACGCATTGAGCTGATTGTCCTGCTAGGTCTTATATTCGGGGAAACAAGGTTTACTCACTGGTGCTTAAAACAGCCTATCAATTTTCACATTAAGTATTTTATTTATATTGCCTTTAGTATGCTTACTACAGTATTTTTCAGGAGCAAATATTTCTGATTGGTTGGAAGTTCATTCAAATTTACATTAATTTGTTTACCCTTCTTTCATTCTCTATTAGTTAGCATTACAAAGAACTTTGTCAAGTGAGTTAAAGCCAGACCTTAGATTTCCTGTGACTTCTTGGTAAATCCACTGTGAAATTGCAAAATGTAAAAAAGTGAATCAGTGAAACAGTTATGCATAGGAATAACATTAATTGATATTTTCTTCAAAGAATTAAAAGAATATATTTTGCATGTTTACAGAGAGAATCCTATGCTAGCATCCTCTTGATTTTATCTATCCAAGCTTGGAAATCAAGAAAATGTTGTTAGTATGACATTGGCATAAAAACAGACACATATTAGGTTTGTGCGAAAGTAATTGCTGTTAAGGTTAAAAAGGTTAAAAATAATTGCAAAAACCACAATTACCTTTGAACCATCCTAAGAGATAAATGGAATGGAATAGAGAGCCCAGAAATAAACCCAAGCTTATACAGTCAATTAATTTATACATAAGGAGGCAAGAATATACAATGGGGAAAGAACACTCTCTTGAATAAATGGTGTTGGGAAAACTGGACAGCCACATGTAAAAGGATCACTAGACTACTATTTTACACCCTACACAAATATTAACCTGAAATGATTTGAAGACTTGAATGTAAGAACTGAAACCGTATAACTCCTAGAATATATCAGCAATAAGTTCCTTGACATCAGTCTTGGTGATGATAACTCCAAAAGCAAAGGCAACAAAAGCAAAAATAAACAAGTAGGAATACACCAAATGTAAAAGCTTTTGAATAGCAAAAGAAATAATCAACAAAATGAAAGTGTAATCTATTGAATGGGAGAACATATTTGCAAATCATATATACAGTAAGAGATTAATATCTAAACTATATAAAGAACTCATACAACTCAGAAGCAAAATCATCATCCTCATCAAATTTAAAAATGGGCAGAGGATCTGAATAGACATTTTTTCAGAGAAGACATACAGATAGCCCAAAGACACATGAAAAGGTGGTCAATATAACTAATCATCAGGGAAATGCAAATCAAAACCACAATGAGGTATCGCCTCACATCTTTTTGAATAGCTTTTATCAAAAACACCAGTGATAACACATGTTGGTGAGGATGTAGGAAAAATGATACCCACACGAACTATTGGTGCTATTTTAAACTAGTGCAGCACTATGGAAAACTGTATGGAGGTTCCTCAAAAAATTAAAAACAGAACTATCATAGGATCCAGCAATTTCATTTCTGGATATTTATCTAAAGAAAACAAAAACACTAATTTGAAAAGATATATGCACCCCATGTTCACTGCAGCATTACTTCCAATAGCCACGATATGGACATAAGTGATAAATGCCACTATTTGATGAATGAATAAAAATGATGTCACCCCACCGCCCCCCACCACAAACACACACACAGGAATGCTACTGAGCCATAAAAAGAAATGAAATATTGCCATTTGCAACAACAAGTATAGATCTTGAGGGTATAATTCTAAGTGAAAGAAGTCAGACAAAGACAAGTACTATATGATACTATATGATTTCACTTATACAAAAAATATAAAAAGAAACAAGCAAACAAAACTCATAGATACAGAGAACAGGTTGGTGGCTGCTAGAGAGATTGGGGATTGGGTTGGAAAAAATGGTGAAGGGGGTACAAACTACCAGTTGTAAAAGACGTAAGTCATGGGAATGTAGTGTAATGTACAGTATGGTGACTATAGTCAAGAATATAATATTGCATATTTGAAAGTTGCTAAAAATATTCTTAAATGTTTTTATTACAAGAAAATAAAATTATAACTTTGTATCGTGACAAACGATAACTTGACTTATAGTGGTTTTCATTTTGCACTGTATACAGATATCAAATCATGTTGTACACCTGAACTAATATAATTGTAAACGTCAATTAAATTTTATACCTCAATTAAAGAAATACTATTAATGGCATCCTTTATTAGAATTTGGCTAGTCTCCAAGATGTTGCCTCTCCATTTGTCACTTATTCAACATAGGTTTAAAAAGTGTGTACTTTCTTCTGGGTACTAAGATGGGAAATAAATAAAATATGATTCATATCCATTAAATTCAGTTGAGACAGACTTCAAGTTTTGCCCAAATAATTACATTGAAATATGACATGCACTATTATGGCCATATTCTTTTATTATGAAAATACATTTTTATGGGCGTGGCCTATGATCCAGGCTCTATGGTTAGAAAACTAAGAAACATGGAATCTGTTTACAAGGAATCCATGAAATTAATACTTGAAATATCTCAAGATGATAATGTGGAAGCATACTCCCGGTGCATCTTACTGATATAGAAGGGTGTGGTATAGGAAAAACTTCTCAGAGAATGGAATTTCTAAGTCAAGTCATCAAGGACAGGGAGTATATCAGGTGAAGAAGAGAAAGAAAAGCCTCCAGTAGATGGAGCAGCATGTAAAAAGCATAAAAGAAATAGGAATTGTGGGGTTCTGGAAAGTGCAGATATGTCAGTATGGCTATAGGATTGAGAGATTCTAAACAGGCAAAATTTTTCACTGTAACATCAGTGGAATGAATAATTTAGAAAGATCTAGACTGAAGGAAATAAGATACTGGAAGCAGTTGTTAATAATCCAGGGGAAAAATAGTGATGTCCTGACTTAAGGAGTTAGTGAGAAAAACAATGTAAGTAATGTTATAGGTAAAATGTTGAGCATACTTAATGACTCATAGGACGTGGTAGATTTGTAAAAAGAGGTATCAAGACAGACTCCAAGATTTTAGGAGCTATTTTTTTTTCTCGGGGGGTGGAATTAGGAGCATAAAAATGTATCTCCCTGAGATATGCAATTTCAAAAATGGCACCGATTTTGGATAAATTATATGTTCACGTTGGGTGACTGGAGATAACTAAACATTAACAGAAGGCAGGAGAAGAGAAGGAAAATGTGGTCAACCACGTCAAATGCAGCAGAAAAGACTGGTGATAAGAAGTTTCAAAGTAGCCACTGCGTTTGCCAAGTAGGACACTTTTGGTGACTGGAGGAGGAGTTCCAATGGAGTGCTGAAAGAAAATTTATAATTGTAGTGAATCCAACATAATCTGCAAAACATACATTGCTTTCTAAGTAAAAGGGTTTAAAAGTAAGTAGAAAATGTGTATTCTAGATATTTCATTTTCATTTAGATATGACAGTCCTGAAATGCATTTATGTTGAACAAAAAGAGACGGTACAGATGTGAAGACAAAGATAGGGATGAGAGTGAATAAGGAAAAAGACTTTGAGATATAGGAAATTATTTAAAATATTAGGAATGCAAAAGAGAAACAAACCTCTGCCTGGGTTAACAAATGCATCATGGGTAAATGTCCTATGCTATATGTTTTATGTTTAAAATACTTAGTAACTTGTAGCATAGTTAAGAATATGTGCTTTTTCTTCCTTTTCATATAAAGATGTTAAATATTTTTGAGACAGAGTCGCTCCTCTGTAGTCATTTGCATAGTGTATCCAATCGAAAACATCTGGCCTATACATATCTATTTATGGAATAAGAGAATGGAAGACACATGAGTGATTTAAAGCTCCTCTGCTTGTTAAGTTCTACCCAATATGTCTTATTTTGTATTTAAAGATCACATTGCTAGTGGTATGTGTATCTGTATCCACCCTGTTCAACCATATTAAAGGTTTACTAATGGCAAAAAGATAAAAGTGCACTCAATTGAATTAAGGGTAAAAGGAAAATATAAAGATATTTGTTTGTTTATAGGATGGGTAAAATGTGAGCACACTTTTAGACTTTTCTATGACTAGGCTTTTCTTAGAAATACACTGCAGGCCACTCTAATCCCATTCATTAAGCTATGCTTGCTCAAGTAAATTCAGAGTAACACTATGTACTTTCAGGAAGATCTTCACGAATATTGTGTGTGTGTGTGTATGTGTGTGTGTGTTAAGAATGGTATCTTCACATGTTAATTAGTGTCATCTGAGAAAAAGTACCATGAACAAAAGAATCAGGCAATGCTACGGTAAACCAATTTCAGACATGCAAATTTCAAAACATCTGTATTGGCTTTAAAACATGTCTTCATGTTCTTTGATAACTTCATCAAAAGAATAAGTTCAATTCTCCTCCCTTAAATATGAGCTGGCCTAAACAACTCAATTCTAACCAATACTATGTGATGGAGGTGAGATTGCATGATGTCTCTTCCATTCACTCTATACTCTTAAGATGGTCATCCTTAAGATAACAGACACCGTGCTATGTAGAAGCCAAACAGCCATACGGACAGTCCATGTGTTGGTGTCCCAGCAACAGCTCCAGCTGAGGTTCCAGCTGACAACCAGATGAACTACAGGACACATAACCAAACGAGAGTAAAATTAATTCCAGCCTTCAACCTTTGCCCAGATGATGTCCAGTGAGCTGTTCCTATGAAACATTTCCTACATGGCTGATTCACAAATAAAATTAATCTGTCATATTTTTAAGCATTGAATTTCAGAATGGTTTGTTACTCAACAATAGATACTGGTATGGACTTCCATTGGCTAAAGATACAATGAACTTCATAAGAGGAATAAACTATATATTGTTTTCTGAAATTATTTTTTCATGGATCCTTTCTCTATAAACATCACATAGCAGTAGTGTACATAGGACCCACTTTGGGGGGATGTTTAACATCAGTCTGCTTTTTGCTGAAATTTTTGGAATCATTATTTTTTTAAATTTTTGCTTAAGTGTTATTTGGGGATGTACTTTAATATGTCTATGATTTTTCTTCCATTGTCAAGAAAAGACAAAAATATTGCATCCGTCTAAGGGACTTCTACTGTATTAACTGTAAATATTTTTTTCTTTTTTTTTTTTTTTTTGCTATGTCACAATTAAATATGGAGTAGAATTTGCCTAATTTATTTTGATTTCTGAGGGAAGAATTTGTGGGCAAAATAATTCAAGAATATCTCAGAACTGTATATTTTAAGCAAACAAATACTCAATAGAACTGGCTATTTGAAGTATCTCCATGAAAATTTGTCTTCTATCAAAAACCATCTTTTTCCATCTATATAAAAGCACATAGTGCAATCCCTTGTTGATATCATTTCAGTTTTATTCTCCCTTGGTTATCAGGAAGTTTCTACTCTCACATTTATATATTTCCATGAAGGTATATGCTTTCAAGAACTACATTTTTCTCTCTGCCTTTGCTCTTAAGAAGTATATTTGTTTTGAATATTGAATACCCATAGTGCATTGCCATTTTCCAATCTTGATTTCCATTTCACAAAGTCACAGTGATAAGATTATATTTACTATGCTGTTTTAGAGTCTCAATTTAAGTTTACTTATTACCCATCCTTGTTGTGTTGGTTTATTGATATTGAACCTATAGATATACTGAAATGAGAAGCATTTTAAGCCATGGTCTTGAAATACAATTTCAACACACGGGTGACGCTTTCAAACACAGACACCGCCTTATAGATTTTATGTTCTTTTCTGTAGTCTCAAATATCTAGAATAACCTGTTATGAAGGTGATATAAGGTTTCATTTGATTGATTGGGTTCCTAAATTTAAGACTCAGAGTACTAAAACAATATATATTGTTTTTATGCTTTTCTTTCTTTACATGTTCACCACCTTATCTGCAGTCAAATGTTGTAATTACATAATTTTAACAATTTTTATATCTATTCAAATTCTTCAGTAGATGAATATGTAATCCCTTCTAAAAATTTATCAATTTTAGGCAAAACAACTTTGTATTAGTAACAGGGACACCCCTTTGTCTCCATGTTATTATTTTTGTAGGGGATCTGTGAATGGAACAAGAAAACAACATAGCCTGAAGAAACCTAGAACTAATTTTGTTTAAAATCTAGATAGTAAATTAAATTTTATAATTCAATAAATAATTAGCTGAATGGATGGAAAAAAGACAAATATAATTACAATAAAACATGTATAGTGTCCCAAAATAATAATCCAACATTATTCTTATGTCAGTTCTTAAAGAATGTATATTTTTAAGAAGTTATTCTGAACACAAGAAAATTCATTCAAAAAATATTTATTGGGTATCCATTCTAACAGTTTTAGACAGAGGAAGTAGAACAGTGAATAGAAAAATGCCTGCCTTCCTTAAAATACATTCTAGCAAGGGATATAGAGCTTACATGTATAAATGAGGGAACAAATAATGTAATTTCAGGAAATATTAAGTGGTAAGAGAAAAAAATAAGAAAGGTAAAGAATTAGTATATGATCAGGGCCTAGGTTAGCAGTTGTGGCCTGGGTGGTGGGAGACACAGAATAGATAATAAATCAAGTCTGTAGTTTAAGAAAATGGAATTTGAATTCACATTTGAAACACATGTGTGAAACCCAGCCACGGAAAGATCTGGGAGAATAGCATTCTCAACAAAGGGATAAAATATTGGATAGCCTCAGATATGAGCGGGAGATTGAATACTGAAGAGACTGAAGAGCCAGTCGTGTCTGCAGAAGTAGAAGCCAGGGAAATATCTAAACACAGCATGAAAATTGAGCACAGGGCCTGGAGTCAGAAGGCCTCGATTAAATCTTGGCTTCACTGTTGCGTGACACTAGGCAACTTGTTTAAGTTCCTCTGAGTTCAGTTGTTTAACCTGTCAACTGAAACGAAGCACACAGGCCCCACAGAATCATTGAGAGTACTGAATGATTAATACAGGTCTCAGAACAGACTAGGAGTTCTGGGAGTATCCTCCACTGCAGCACTGGTGGTAGCACAGGACCAGATTACAACTCACCTTGTAGGGCCTATGTAAAGAGTTAGGATTTTATTCCAAATATGATGAGAAGTTTAGAGAATTCCAAGAAGGTAACAAATGTGAACTGATAGATATTTTGTAAACATAAAAATTTGTGAAGTGGCGTTTGGAGCACGAGAGCCAGTTAGAGAACTGACTCTGGGTGGTGAACACACAATGTGACATATAGATGTTGTATTACAGAATTGTACACCTGAAATCTATGTCACTTTACGAACCATTGTCGCCCCAATGAACATTAATTAAAAAAAAAAAAAAAAGACTGAATCATTTCAACTAAAAGGAGGATAAGCTAGGATATAGTGAAATTACAACACTCTTTTAGGTTTTTATTTTATTGACCATAAATTTCTTTCAGGCCTGAAAAATAACTCCTACACTTGGTACCAGATGTTATGGGACATTGGAAAACCTCCCATCTTTAACGTATGAGAAAGATACCTTGATTTTATTCTCACACCTGCTATCAGTATATCGTATTAACTTGAGTGAAGCATTTGATGTTTCTGACATTGTTTTTTACATAAAATCAGTCACTAAACTAGATGATAATTGAGATTACTTCTGGTTCTAAAAATCTATGGTAAATTTCATAGGGAGTTTTGAAATATATTTTAATACAAAAAGAGAAATGAAATGTTACATATATCAAAAAAATCTTTTAAATTGTTGGTCCATTTAAATTATCTTATTTTAAATGATTGTTTTATGTTTGAAACTTATGTCAAATAATTGTTTTTAATAACTTAATAAATTCCTCATGTTTATTAAGGCATATACAATCCCTTAATTTTAGGGTCATGGATTCGAGTAAGATATTATTAGTTAGGTGCAAAAGTAATGGCGGTTTTTGCAATTATTTTTAACCTTTGAAACTGCAATTACTTTTGCACCAACCTAATAAGTATTTCTAAAATTTGTGTTTGATGAATTGCTCAGTTATTTTCAGTACTACACACAATTATGTCTAAGCATATTTTCAGGATAAAAGCATCTCAAAATTTCACATAAATATCAATTTAAATTAATTCCTGTAGACCACATTTCCTCAGTAGCATCTCTCCTCTCTCTGCTTCTCCTGTGTCAGCTGTTATCCTGCTTCCCCATTCTCCATTTATTTCCTCATCTCTTGCATATCGCTGTCCACAGCCAACACTCCACTCTTCTACATCTATTAGCTCTTGCTTAAGGCATCTCATTTGTCTGTTAAGAATTAGGGCATTTTACAAAAATAAATGATCACTACAACCTTAAGTAATAAAACTAATTTAAGAACTTCTATGTCTTAGAGTTGCAGTTCCTTCTGAGGCTTT
This sequence comes from Rhinolophus ferrumequinum, assembly GCF_004115265.2. NCBI lineage: Eukaryota > Metazoa > Chordata > Mammalia > Chiroptera > Rhinolophidae > Rhinolophus > Rhinolophus ferrumequinum. The sequence continues at coordinate 37,261,688 of NC_046301.1, forward strand.
AAATGTCCTGGTTATTTTTGTGTTAAACCTCAATATTAAGGACAATTTTCACAAAAATATAGCCCTTTTTCATTTGCTGTGTGTTTTATATTTTATTTTACCAAATACTAGCATTAAAATTGTAGCATTAAAATGCTTTTCATACTGGACACTATTTAAAATATTGTATTGCCAATGGACATTTAAATCAAGAAACTTAGTACATTTTACTTCTACTCTCTTTTATCACTTTTATTACTTTACAAAGAATAATGTCAATTATATAGGTAGTTTTTAATTATTATCAGGTATATTTTTAGGTAAGTATGCACAACCTTTTGATAATATAGTTAAACAAACGTATTGGAGAAAACATGAGATACTCTTAACACTTAAGAAGGACTGCAAAATAAAATCCACGAGAAAGCAAAGGGATAAGGTTAGTTTCAAAAATATTCCAAAAATTCTCTTAATATCATTAGAATAAATATTTTTAATAACAAAAATAGAAAAGATAATCCATTTTTTAAATGCTTCTGAACTAAAATGTTGCCATGACTATAATAATCCATAGGGTATTTGAATTGCTATGGTCTCTGTAATTTCATATATTGAAGAAAAATTACATAAATGGTTATCTATTGGCATGTTATCTTAAATATGATGAGGCAATGTTGGTCCTTACCAGCATAGAATTTTTCTGTGTATATTATCATCAGTCTTAATTAAGGGGGCATGACTACCCTCCCACGTTGACATATTTTCTTTCTTTGTTAAATTACACTATCATATAATCGGGCAAGACAAGAGGAGGCTCAGAAGCCATTGTGTTAAAAGCTAAAACAAAGGCATCCCGTTCTTCCTTGTTTCAGTGATGTGAGGCTATGGGGAAACAGTGGACGGATGTTGGTGGGGGAAAGAATGAAAAAAAATGACTCTTAATAAATGAAAGTTTTAAAAAATATATGGACCCAGTTTTTAAAATATCCTCCCCTCAATATTTTGAAAAATTGGCTCTAGAGGTCCACCTAATTTTAGAAGTTAAAAGAAAAACAATTAAGATTACATATTTGAGAAGTCTTTTACGTAATTTCTCTATTAAGATTCTTAAAATGTTCTCTTCCGTAATTTAGTTCTCAAAATAATTTATAGCTCTGTTTACCAGGATAGGATAGCACTCTTTAAGTTAATCACTTATGGTTCATGATATATGAGGGAAGTTTGCTTTAAAATCTTAGTAACGTTTAAGCCTAAAGATTAAATGATTAATATGTTTAAAAAATAAATCTTACTGAGCTCATTCTATGTCGCTGTAAAATTACATATATCCAGCAGTTTATTTGTCTTTTGAATCAAAACAATTATTGTCCAAAACACAGAAATCATGTGAAAATAAAATATCCCAAAACGGTGCACTTCCTTCAGTTGGTATTTAATTTTAACTTTATAATAAAATTCTCTGAGGAAAGTAGAAATGATGAAAAGACGTAAACATATGTTCATGTGGGGATGGCGACCTGCGGATTCATTTAGGAAAAAGAAACTGGAAAAACAACTTACTTTTAAATCAATGTTTCATAAGTCACCATGTTTGCTTGGTTAAAAATTACTAAAACATTCACAGCATAAAATTATACTAAGGCATAAGATTCAGAATACATTCTGAAGTGAAATAGGACAAAAAAAATACTCTATTTTTCTTCAATTTATGTTGCTCTGCATTAGTGCAAAATTGTCCAAATGCTAATAGAGTTGTCGCATTATCTAACGTGGTAAGCCTTCTGATAAAATCGAAGATTTAGAAAAATTTGTATAAAAATCTTTGTTTGACTCATAGCACTGTCAAAGCAACAACGTCACCAGAAACAGTTAAACAGGCAAGAAAGACTCCATTCGAGGCTGTTGCAGTAGGCGAAAGAAGCCAGACTGAATCTGAGCTTAACTCCCCAGAAACAAAGGGCAGGAGAGGTTTTAAGAGCCGGAATAGGAGGAATCTAGGTCATCAGTGTTTTCTAAATGACCTAACTCAAAGGAAAATTAAACTGTCTCTTATCTTCTTGACAGGAGGCAGTTTTACAACTTGGAGCAAGGAGCCCACAAAAGTGAGGCTTCTACCAACCACAGAGGCTGAGGGTGCTATCTTCTGTGATAATTACATTTCAAAGGGATGGCTCTCAGGTCCTTGAGTTGGGCTGTAAAGCTGGCAAGAGACTTTTCAAAAAGATTTACATCTCAAAGGGGCAGAGAAGAAATTGAAAAGTTTTCTAAGTTAAATGCTCTAACAAAAGGAGGTCACGGCCTAAATTTAGAAAGGAGACTGTCTCAAGTTTTAGTCAAGGCGAATGCTTCTAGGTCATCTTGGTCAGCATGTGCCCGCACATGTACACACGCGTTCTCATGTACTGGCAGGATAATAAAGGTGATAATAACAAGAGGTACGCTCTATATGTTCATTATCTTATTAACTTGATTTTACTTCAAATCCACCCTCCGCTCCCTGTCCTATCATTATTCCAATTTTAATATGAGAAACCTGAAGCTGTTACTTTAAGTAACTTGCAGAAAAGTGTTAGAATATAAATTCAAACACAGGTACCTTGACTTCAGACCCCGAGCCCTTAAAAAGCACTAGACAAAACGCTTCACTCAGGTTGTGTTAGTTCTTTTGTACATCTCTGGGGATTGCTGGGCCCCTTTCCTTAGGTGATGAAAGTTCTTCTATAAGAACTAAATACTGGCTGCTTCTACTCAGTCTAGCATTTTTTTGACAGCTCTGTTCAAAGAGATGACACTAAGAAAGGTATTCCTCCTTTTCCTGTGGAAGCTAGAGTATATTTGTTCCTACTCACAGGGAGGTAGTCGCACCACTTGTCTCTCCTTATTCCCACATGTGGGTCTGACTTATGTCTTGAAAAGGAAAATAGTATTCTTCCTTTTTCTTTAGAGGGAATGAGTCTGCACGGTGAGTGCAGGAGCACAGGTCTGAAGTGGAAAAGACCTTGTAATATGAAACTTGCTGTGTTGATACATTAACCAGGAGACAGGTGAAAGAGCCTAGAGTAATTTTTCATTTCAGTGCATGCATTGGACACACACAAAAGCCCCCTTTAAAGCCCTCTGTGCTAAGGTTACTTACAGCATTAAGTCATTCTTTCTTTACTAAAATCTCAAACATAAAAGGCATTTCCATCCCTCCTCCCTAAAACCCAAGAGCCTCATCTTAGCTTAGCCGAACATATTTCCATTCAAAAGAAGAGTGTAGTTCTTTTAGTTGTACCCTGGGTAAAAGGATGAAGGGCGTTAGGCTTGTATTAGAGTAGGGTACAGGAACTAAAATAGGGAGTTTTCCCCCAATAGACTTTTGTTTGCTCTACTCTGCATTACAGGGAAATGACAACGCCAACTATAACCCTGAGGGTTTTTATTACAACTTACTTTAGCTAAGTGCAGCCAATTAAAGCCACTGGTGAAAGATTAGAGGGTGGGGAATTTATTTTTCACAGTTCCGGAGGTTGGATGCCCAAGAAGAGAGTTAGGGCTCTCCCCCTAACTCATAGCTGGCACCTTTTTGCTGTATCCTGACATGGTGGAAAGGGCTAAGGATCTCTCTGAAACAACTTTTCTAAGGGCACAATCCCATTTATAAAGGCTCTGCCCTCATGACCTAATAACCTCCCAAAGGCCCCACCTCCTAATCCCATTACTTTTGTGGGTTACGATTCCACATATGAATTTTGAGGGGACATATTCAAATAATAGCAGGCGATTTCTTTCCCTCCTTTTATTCTCTTAGATAGGCTGTCAGTGGCTGGATCGCTTCCATGGACTGAAAACAGAGGGTTGAGGAAAAATACACTCATTTATATGTGAGCTAGTTTCAAAAGGAGCCAGTATTGAATAAAAACAAAGATAACACAGAAGCAATAAAGAGAGAATGAGAAAAACAAACAGCAGAAGGACATTCATCAGAAATCGTTACTATAGGGCAGATAAAGATGTTTAACCATATACTGCACTATGAATTTAAAAAATAGTGAAGCAATCTCTTGTATAAAAATAAACAGAAAGCTGTTATATGTAGACTGTGAGTTCAAGGAGAGACAACAGGAGAAGAGAAAAAGATGAAACAATGGAGTTCAGAAGCAAAATGTGAAAAATTATACTACCATGGAAACTGTAGAGAATACACACCTTGAATCTAAAGACAAAAGTGTAAACTGTACCCAAGAAAAAGGTAGATCAAATGTAAGAAACTTTAAATAGAATCTCACTAAAATTTTAGACTTCAAAGATAAAAAAGAGAAACTATAAGGAGAAACTATAAGGAGAAACGTTATAAATAACTATAAGGAGAAAAGTTATTGGCTTGACCTCACACTTCTCCCCTGCAATACTAAGTTTTAGAAGTCATAGTAAGAATGCCTGTACACTTCTCAAGAAAAGATAGTGATAACCAAGAAATTCATAATCATCTAGATAGGCATGTGAGTAGAAAGGTACAAGGAACAATTTTCAAAGAGGAAGATCTTGGATTCATCTCTTCCCATGGACAGAACAAATCTATAACTACCCATGGAACAATTCCCTCTAAAAAAAAGACCTGAAATTTGGATGAAGAAAGCTTTTGCAACAAGAGATAAAAGGGCAGCATGAAGTTGGGTAGAAGAGGCAGAGACTCTGTCTAGCTATAGGAGGGGCCCCACCTCAGATGTGGAGATCCACACTCAGAAGGGACCTGAAAGATACAAAACTTTTTTCCTAAAGAGTAAGGGATTTGGGCTCCACACCAGGCACTCCAGTCTTAGATCCTGGATAGAGGAACCCCCAGAATTCTTTGAGAACCAATGGGGATTATGTCCAGGAAAACCATAGAATTGCAAGAACATTTGCAATCTCATCCCACCTCGCTAATGTTGGCACTGGCAGGTACAATTTTAGCACAACCTGTTAGAGCTGTCAGGAGTGCCCCACGGAGAGCCCCACCCACTGCCGCATTGCAGTCATAGCCCCTACGTCAGGCAGGGACACACAGCCCTCCCAGGGGCTGCCCCTTTGAAAACCTAGCTCTCTGGTAGCCAGGAAGGATTGCACTTCTAGGCCCGTGTGACATCTACACAAGACTGCACCTTCAAGACTGAGAAAGGTAGCTGATTTGCCTAATATATGGAAATAAACGAAGTCAGAGAAAATGAAGAGACAAAGGAATATGTTCCAATCAAACAAACAAACCAAACACCAAGACAAACATTTAGAAAAATATTATTAATGAATGAAGATAAGCAATCTCCCTGATAAAGTGTTCCAAGTAATGGTCATAAAGATGCTCACTGAACTCAGGAGAAGAATGGATGAAAACAGTGAGAGTTTCAACAAAGAAATAGAAAATATAAGAAAGTTCCAAACAGAGGTTACGGAAATGAAAAATATAATAACGGAACTAAAAAATACACTGGAGGGGTTCAATAGGAGACTGTGTGAAACAGAAGAATGAATCAGTGAGCTGGAAGACAAAGCAATGAAACCCACCCAAATAGCAGAAAAAGAAATTAAAAAGAAAAGACACATAAAAGGACCTTTGGGACAACATCAAGCAGAATAACATTTGCATTACAGGAGTCCCAGAAGTAGAAGACTGAGGGAAAGGGCCAGAAAACTGATTTGAGAAAAAATAATGGCTGAAATCTTCTCTAACCTGGGGAAGGAAACAGATACCCAAGTAGCCCAGAGAGTTCCAAATAAAGTGAACTGAAAGAGATCCACACCAAGACACATAATTAAAATGGCAAAATAAAAAATAAAGAGAAACTCTTAAGAGCAGCAAAACTTGTTACATACATGGGAAACTCCATAAGTACATTTTTAAGCATAAACTTGCAGTCCAGAAAAGAGTGGCACGATGTACTCAAAGTGCAGAAAAATAAAATTGGACCCCTAGCTGACACCATTCACAAAAAAGAACTCAAAATGAATTAGAGACTTAAACATAAGACCTGATACCATAAAACTTCTAGAAGAAAATGGGAAAAAAAGCTCTTAGACATTGGTCTTGGCAATAATTTGGGGGGAGGAGGGTGGGATTTGATGCCAAAAGTACAAACAACAAAGCAAAAGACAAGTGAGACTGTATCAAACTAAAAGGCTACTGCACAGAAAAAGGCTACCTACAAAACGGGAGAAAATATTTGTAAGCAATGTATCACATAAGGGGTTAATATTCAAAATATATAATAAATTCATACAGCTCAATAACAAAAAAATCAAAATATCCAATTAAAATAGGCAGAGGACATTTTTTCAAAGATGACATCTAAATGGCCAATGGTACACAATAAAAAGATGTTCAGATCACTATCATCAGGGAAAGGCAAATCAAAACCACAATGAGATATCACCTCAGACTGGTAAAAACAGCTATCACTAAGGAGACAAGAGATAACAACTGTTGACAAGGATGTAGAGAAAAAGGAACCCTTATACAGAGTTGGTGGGTATGAAAATTGGACAGTCACTATGGGAAAAATATGATATGATTCAGCAATCCCATATTTGGGTAGAATACAAAAACAGGAGATGGAAAAGATATCTGCCTTACCACGTTCTTTGCTGCATTATTTAAAATAGCCAAGACATGGAAACCTAAGTTTCCATCAATGGATGAATGGATAACGTGGTGTATAGATAAAATGAAAAATTATTCAGCTATGAGAAAGAAGGAAATCCTGCCATTTGTAACAACATGAATGGATCTTGAGAGCACTACGCTAAGTGAGATAAGTCAGACAAAGACAGTTAAATGCTATGTGATGTTACATATACCTGGGATCCAAAAAAGCCTAACATACAGAGAATAAATGATGTTTACCAGGGGTTAGGGGAATCAGGGAGATATTGTTTAAAGGCACAAATGTGTAACTAGTAGATAAATAAGACCTGGGGATAGAATGCTCAGGTAGTGATTATGGTCAACAATATGTTATTGTAAACTTTAAAGTTGCTATGATACCTAGATCTTAATTGTTCTCATCACAAAAAAATAAATTATATATATATATATACATATACATATGTGTATATATATATATATATATATGTGTGTGTATATATATATATATATATATGTAATTAGGAGACACGATAGAGGTGTTAGCACATGCTATGGTGGTAATCACACTGTGATATAAATTTATCAAGTCAACATATTGTGCACCTTAAATTTAGACAATGTTTTATTTAAATTAAATCTCAATTTAAAAAAAAAGTGACTGTTATTTAACTTATGTCTTGCCCTTGTGATTCAGTTGCTCCGTGATCCAATACCCTGAACATTTAAAAATCATTTCAGGAGCTCTGCTACCCTTACAATTAAGTTTGGGGCCTCATTCTCAACCTTACTACTGTCCAGCTTTAGGAGATGGGTCTTTATAAATACTAGCAAAGAGGTCCTCTTTCATATTTGCCTTAAATTGGTGGCTAATCAACTTCAGCCTTTCATTGTATTATCCTATTTCTCAAGTGCATCTAGTGATTCTCAGCAAAAGCCATTTAAGTACATTGTCTTTAAGATTTCTATTTCACAATAATCTTAATACTTGAGATACTGTTCACAACAGTGTATTTCCTTTCACTAGTATTTCCTCCTAGTTCACCAATAGTAAAAATTTTAACCATTTCCAGGGCTATCCAAGTTCTGCCTACCACCAACAATGGGGTTCTCATTACCAGCTTGTCCAGGGGTGATCCAATTCTAAAATTCTATTATAAAGTCTGCTCCTATGGACCATTCCTGGCTGGCACCAACACTTTTAGGTTGGGTTCTCTGGGAAACAGACTCTGAGACAGACAGATGTTTGCCAGAAGGATACTGGGGAGTGCTCAATGGAACAGCACCTGTATAGGACTGAAAGAAGGATTGAAAGGAGACGAGATGACTAAAATTCTGTTGCAACGGAGGCTTCCTGTAGTTGTATGTGTATTCCCGGCACTAAAATGACCATTTGGAGTTGCCCAAAACTGAGATGAAGGCCTGAAACTTTGCATCTTGACATTAAAAGTCACTAGAGGTCGACTGTCTCTGAGAAGGGGTATATCCCCACTGAAGGAAATGCTTGAGGAGACTTGACTATAAGTGATCAGCAGGCAGTAAGTAGTCCTGGACGCTAGGGGCATAACTGCCTGGATCTGGAGGGTGGGGATATGGGGGTTGCATCGCAGCCTCCAGCTTATTCCAACAATAGACCCAAGGATGAACGAGAAAAAGAAGAGCTGTAGGACCTGGGAAAGCAGGAAAACAGGCTCACTCCAAAGAGTAATAGAGTTAAAGGCAGTGTCCCCTGCTCTTCTGAGATTGAGGATCAGATTGCTAACATGAGACCAATGGTTCAGATGAGGATTCATGTCAGGCATTACGGTTTCACCAAAGTTGGGTTTTGCCAGGATATAATGAAGGAAAGAGAAACAGGCAAGGGAGTTAAGGGTGATTATAGGGGACTGATAAAGATTGGCCATGGAACCTCAGAGGATAAGGAGTATATTTATGCTCAGTGAAATGAGGGAGAACGTATTTTGGGAAACACAGATGAACCAGCAAACATTTGATGGAGTGTAACAGTTATAAACATTCTATTTTCTAATTCTGAATTCACTGTTTCTCTCAAATTTCCATGTGTTTTTCTTTCTCTCTTCATGCCTATTCAGTACCACCAGTGAACTAAGATTGAATCAGATCCCGATTTCCTTCTTCAGTTTATATAATGCCTATAGACAAATATTAACTAAACAAAATTATATCTTAATTCTCCTCACCTCAGTTTCAATGGGAGGTTTCTAGTCACAAAGGAAATCTGTAGGCATAACTCATTTTGGGTATGTTCAAACATCAATTAAAGAGAATAATTAAAGACTGAAGGTTTCATTGCTGTGTATTGATAAAATATTTTCCCACATGAATATGTATGTGTATATATATATACACACACACACACACACACACACATATATATGTGTGTACATATTTATATATTTACTGTAAATAACACTTCATTTCTAATTGGATAACTTGGTTTTAATAGTGTTGAGTATACATTACGCATTTATATTTTATGACATGGTAGCTGCTATAGTTTTTACTATAATTTGCAGTATTGAAGAAATTTCTATATGATCCCAGGTTAATTTCTATATATCAAATAAAATAGTTTATCTAGCATTTAAATGGAAATGCTATGGAATTATATGAAGTATTGCTGGATATGTAGAGCTAGTTATCTCACATTTATAATAATTTATGACATAGGTCTCTACAGTAATTTGAAGGGTTAAGATTTAATTATAATATTCTAAGCTGTTTTTTTAAAACAAATACTGTCATTTCTGACCTTTTTCTATGGTGTTAGAGAAAACTTTTATTGATTTCTTTTAGCCTATGACTTCAAATTTCAGCTATCAGCAGGATGAAGTTTGTTCTCATAAAACCCTTAGGATTTGGTGCCTCTAGAACCTTCTTACAGGGATAGTGTTAATTTTTCATGAAAAACTAAAGCAACTCTACTTGTTAATTCAAGATTTGGGGCTTTTAAGAAATCATGATCCATGACAAATAGAATAGATAAATGTGTGCATATTTTTATTGAAGAGCGAGTTAGTGTGTGTGTATGTGTGTGTGTAACATTTCTAAGCAGGTTCTAGTTCTTATACATTAAGGGAGAGGGCTAGTAATCACTTGTAATGGAGGAATAATCTTTAGCATCCAGTCTTTGACCTCTTCCTATTCTTTCTGAACCTCTGTGGCACTGAACTGATTATAGGTCATGAGGCATGAATCCACAGATCAATAATTAGTATATGAACCTTGAAAGTAGTTTGATCTCTTATATTATACCCAGTCCATGACTATAAGATTTCCATAATGGAAATACTACTTTAATTGTCAACAAGGATAGGGCAATTTTTAATATGGCAAAACCCTACGTTAATTAATTAAGCTGACAAACAAGGCCAATGCCACTATAGCTTTGTTCATTCTATGTCTGCAATAGGTTTGTAGCAAGATGTTAATCAAGGTTTAAAGTTTATCCATTAGTTACGGTGTTTCTCTCCATGTTTCCCTTTGTCTGTACAGTGGCTTCCTTTTAACTAGTTTTCTTACCAGCCTCATTTCTCTGGATGAAAGCTATAGAAAAAGACACCTCACATAAACCTTTGATCAAAATGTGCAGCTGTTCAACCGAAGTTGATTACTCCTAGGGGCAAAAAATCCCATTTTTCCCATAACTGTGTACAGCCGTAATGGGCAAAACCCCTCCCCACCCACTTCTCTGATCTAGTGCTCTGAATCTCTAATGATGACAGCTAAATAATAAAAGCTCCCAAAGGTAGCAAATACACAGGAACATGCTGGAGGGCTTCTGTAGTCAGATGTGGAGACAAAACATCTGTGAAAGATGCTTTTCTTTAATACTCTGGAAGATATGACCTTTAAAATGTCGACAAAAGCAAACCTTTAACTATATGCCAAGACATAGAGGGTGGTGTGTACATTCCAAGTGCTGCTATTGTTGTAAGTGGGAAAAAGTAGGCACATCCAGGGTTACCTTGACTGGTTACATAAAATTAAGAACAGTGATCACTTGTAACCATCTCAAAATGTTCTTATATCTATTTATTGCATAGTTCGCATCAATTTATGAAAGTAAAGCAAAGGAGTGATTAAGAACCAGAGACTAATGGAAATGACTTAAAATGATAAATTTCAAGGAATATTGGATAACTGCAAGAAAATGTGTTTGAATGGTACCATTTAAGAATAAATAAGACTAGAAGACATCTTAAGACATTAAATACCAAAAGGAATATATTTTGAAAGCAAAACTTCTTACTGTGTTTTAAATTACAATCGATACCTCAAGGAAAATGTCCCTGACTTTCAAACACTTGACTTTCATATAACCCATACTTTCATATATTAAACTTTGAAGTATAAAATTTGCATATTTATGCAAAGTGTTGTTTTTCATACATTATTTGAGAAATAATTTCAACTCTGCCTGCCAAATTCTGATATTGGAGAAAAGATCCAGGTCTCATTCAAATTGAAAGAAGGTGTTTGTCAACTTTCAATGGGCCCTGGGGCCTGTGTCTAGTGTGAAGCGTCTCTGTCCCCTCCCTTTACTGCTGTGTGACCCATAATTTATATCACAATTTTAATATTATTTTGACTCTTCCATATATAATCTCCCTCATAAGTATATCTATAGGTGATTCTTCAGAAAGTCAGTTTTGTTTTCACAAATACATTAGACACAAGTCAGAAACCACTTCTGCACATACAAATAAACTCAAGCTAATGTTATTCATTATATTATCTAATTAAGGCATTTCAGGAAAAATTTTTCTTTATAAATTCCATTAAAAGATTTTCAATATACCGTTAATCATAGCTATTTCTTATAACATGAACTGCTTTTCCGGACTCCATCAGCCTGCCATTCGTCTGAGCAGTTATGTAATGATATTCACTAAAAAATGGTATATGATATTTTCACAAATCACAAACTTTTTTTCTTGAAGCACTAATAAAGGCAATTATCTTGAAATAACATCCTTTGGAATAGATTCATTTTAAAGAATTCCTAATGTTAACCAACCCCCATCTCCAGTGTTTCAGAAAGGCAATAAATTTATATAAAATAAATGTATCTTTATTATTGTTACATTATCTATAATGGCTCTGACCCTAAGAGAGTCAGAGCCATTGAAATGAAAAGAATGACCCTTTTCATTCTTTTTTCCCAATGCTTGATTCATTTTTACCCTGTCTCTTCTGCCCATAGTTTATTTCCAATCCAGAATTAGTATTTCTTGCCCAAATACTTTATAAAATATTGATGTGTTTCTGAAAAGCACAAATCCCCAGTTACTTGATAAATTTAATCTGTAATGCTGGATGCCAGAGGAACCAACAATGGCAAATAAGAGTCACTTGGTCAAATGTGACTTGTGTGTCTCAGGGGAAGCTCTAACATATTACTTGTATTGGTGTGAGAGTTGAGGAAAAACACAACCACTTGATGAGAGAGAGATGGAGAGAGAGATTTCTACCTTATGGCTCCCTTCTAAATAAACAATAAGAGTGTAGTGGTTATGAGTTTAGGGGAGTCTGGTGTTGGGCTGTTTGGTCTGAATCCTGGCTTTGGCAATTCCTAGCATGTGTGATTTGGGACAATTTACCTAAACATTCTGTGCCTCAGTTACTACATCTACAAAATGGGAATGAAATTAGCAGCACTGACCTTACAGGGTCGTTCTAAGAATTAAATGAGTTAATACTATAGTCACTTAGGATAGTATCTGACATATGGTAAGTGTACAATAACTGTTTGGGATTATCTTTTTTGTGTGTGAAGTCCTATTGAATTACCACCTATAAAATTTCTAAGTCAAAAGAGAAAGATCCTCAAGGTCATCTATCATAACCACTCAGCCATGCATGAATCTTTTTTGGCAACATTCCTGTCAATCATTAAACAAGTGCCTCCATCACTTGTTTGATTCTAGTCCTCATGTATTTCTGAGTGTCATGATCATTTCAGCCCCTCTTTTGTGACATCGGTCTACTTGTAATACCCCATTAGAATGGGTACCTAGAGAAAAACAAAATGCTTCACACTATGAAATACAAAGAGACTAACGACTAAGTTCAGTATTCTAGATATCGCTTTGTAATTTGCGCAGTATAAGATAAATCAGACTCTTCGTGGCTATACCACAACATTTACTCCATTCTCTACTCAAACTTCTGTCACTTCAACAACTAACTTTGTGATAGTATGTCAAGAACTAGGCTTGTCAGTCAATGTTCCTTTCTAAGGAACTCAGTCTTGTAAACAAACCACCTAGAAACTCTAGTACAAGCCAAGGCCAAATTCTACTGAGGAAATCACTAATGGTCTAAAAGCCCTATCTTTTTCATGCATCCTATTGAGACATAATCTTCCCATATTTGTGTACTCATCACTTTTTGGAACAAAATACAAGAGCTGCTTACATTTTGAGTTAATAATTTTACATATAGTTGAGTTTGAGCCATTGCTTTATTCAGACTGGCAGAAACATATTTGTTTATTTGATGTATTTATTATGTCTAATACCTATATGTTTAATGTTATCTGTGAATTCATTCATGTAATTGAAACACTAAGCATTTCAGAGTGAATGACTAGTCTTGCTCCCTTACCTACAATTTTCTATCTTGAAGAGAGACTGATATTGTTGACAATAGTATACTTATTTATCTTTATGTAATAGGATGCTGATAAGAATTTCATACATTTTCTGAGAATTGTGGCTAAAGGCAAGGTACTTGAACTTCAGGAGGTTCATTGCTACCACTTGGAGCAAGTCAAGGTCCCGTGGGTGCCAGGACTCACCTATCCATCAACATTGCACTAGTCAATAAAAAGGATAGAGAAGTGGGGTGATTTTCAGCCTTGCGGATACAATGTGTGATATTGCAAGGAGGTATTGCTCTCCTTCTTCAAGGGGGATGCAGTTAAGGTGATTTCCTCTTGAAGTTGGGTGAGGGAGTCCACGAAAACCATTCCCTTAGAGGAAGAAAGTGATATCGTAATCTCCTGATGTACGTTGCTGATGTGCAGAATACATGAATGTCCCCTAATGCCACCATAAGCAGGCAGTGTAATGGCTGAGTTCATGGGAGAGCATTATGGGAACCTAAGGTTATGTTGGGTCCCTTTCTATACGCGTCCCACGTGTTATTGAAGTAGAGTGTAATGATGCTTAACAAAAGACTTCTGAATTTTGGGAGCACAAATGAACATAGAGTCTGGAACTACCCTCTGGTCTACAGATTTCTGAAGGCAGGTGGCATGTCTACAGTGGTCATGAAAATCCTCTTTAAAAATCCCACTTCGGGTGGCTGGTTAGCTCAGTTGGTTAGAGCATGGTGCTAATAACACCAAAGTTGCCTGTTCAATCCCCACATGGGCCACTGAGCTGCGCCCTCCTTAAAAAAAAAAAAAAAAAAAAAAAAAATCTCACTTCATTTTAGTTTTCTCCTACCTCAGGTGATAAGCAAAGAGAGCCTGCTATTTGTGAGGCAGGAGCAACATGCAACATGTATACACAGGTAACTACGAAGCCAGGTGATTATTATGCCCATCTTCGAGGAAGGGTGAAGTATATATGCCTGAGGAGGACAAACGGACTCTTTGTCCTCCTCTTTGGGAAAAGGGGTTCTCAGGCTAGAAAGAACAGAGCAAAGACAAAACTCAACCTTTATCCAAGACACTCAAACACACCAACTCAGAGACAATAGTATAGTCAGAGCCACCAACATTGCAGAAATACTGACTGAACCAGAGGGAGACCCTGAACCCCCCTGGATTTCCAACTCCACACAAGGAGGCATCTTTCGTATCTCTACCCTCAACCTCAAAGATACCTAATGCCTGAAAAACAGAGGAGAAGCGGAACACTAGAGTCTGACCACATTTACTTTCCTCTACCCAAAGCAGGCGTGGTCACTTTAGTAACCATCCCTGAGAAACAGGTGAGATCAGTTTTGAACTAAATGTGAGACCCAAGTTTGAAATGAACAAGACTGAGAGTTAAATACCAAAATTAGATTGCCCTAATGAACCAAAGTGACAGGATAGTTACAGAATCAGGGGGAAAAACAAACAAACAAAATAAAAGTAAAGGATGGAGGAACCCATTAGGTAAGAGAAAGGAGCAGTTATTGGAAGAAATAAAAACATGAAAGAGCTAAAACTGTCTCTACATGTCATAGACACTTAAATGGATTTTATCGAAACTTCTCTGTAGTTCTGGGCACTGCGAATGGATTGTGGTCACACAGCTCTAGCCTTGAGGTGAATATATATTAGGGTTACCCCCACCCCCCCACACACACACAGAAAACTAACAGGCAGTCAAGTCACAGCGTGTACACAATTTCCTAGCACTCATTATCCTACTGATTAAGCTAAGCTTCCCTGGAGGGCTTGCACCATAATCAACATTCCAGAAACAACCCCCTCTCTGCCCTAGTATTGTCCATATTTATAGGGAAGTGGGAAGACCTTCTACACCTCCATACCAGCAGCACTCAGCTGGTCAGGGAGGTGGCTTTATGAAAAAGGGTAGCCTCTGGAGCTCAGGACTGTCATCAGACAATTCCACCCCCGAGTTAACTCCAAGTTGCTGCGCCAAATCCCTGCTAAACTCTCAAAAGGACAGAGGAACCATGAGTCCCCAGACCATCAGATCTGTCGTGGTCTTTGCCTTCAGATATTTGCATTCTACGGAGATGCTATATCTGTTGTCCCTGACCTGCTCTTCTAGTAACCCTGCCCCCGAAAGAAATGAGGTGACTTGACATGAATTGCATTCAGTGTGCCCGTGCTAGGTCTCACTGATTATGCCTTCTCCTAGCACTCACACATTGTCCCCTTAATAATTGGATTTAGAGTCATTTTGGGAATCGCTGTCAAGGTCATAGACATGTAGTTTGCATAATACACCTACTTTCCCTTTCAGAGGGTTCAGAGCAGACCCTCCCGCTTGCCACAGCTAACGCCGAGGTCCTGCCCCATGGTCTCCCTGGTGAAATACCTCAGTGCTTTGACAAGTCTCTGCCTGAACCTGCAGAACAGAACTAATTTAAAATCACCAGGGAGTTTTCTTATAAACTCTTCATCCCTTTCAAGTTTAAATTCATTTTTCTCCAATGTTCTTTCAAATTTTGTTTTTGTCAGAAATGCGTTCTATTTAGAGAAGAGTAAAATCAATGATAGTAAAATTCACTTTGTTGAAAGAGAATAATTATGAATCTGATATAATCTGTTGATGCATTGAGGCTCGGTGATGTACTCAATTATGACACCTTATGCTCTGCTTCCACATGAGACATTGCTGCTAAGTGTCCCCTTATTACTTAGCTCCAACTCACCCATTAGGTCCATGCTGGGGCATATTCAATGTATAATCATACATTTTTTTTTTTTTTGAAAAAGACCAAACAAAAAAATATGAGTATGTATAAATCTCAAGTCAAACTTCTAAAATCCAGTTCCAAATAGCTAGAAACAAGTCTTAGAAATATTTTTGGTAGGACAATGTCTCAGAGTCAACCTTCTTCTAATTGTTGAAATTTGTTTCATTTTATTTCTAAATTATTTTAGAGTACCTCACATTGTAACATCCAAGAGTCCACCTTGAATATAGGCAGGCAATTTTAACTCTATTAACTAGCATATTTCATCAACAAGCAAAGCAAGGCCTTATCATATGGGGAAAATGAAATAAAATTAGAAAAAAGAACTTTTAGTTAAAATTATTTTAAAAAGCTCCTTTTCTACCTGTAATTCTCATTCTTAGATTTTCTTTACTGTATACCATAGATTTTTTTTTTCCTTTTACTTATTGCTATGCTTCATGCACATGGTTTCTATTTTCTTGTACAATGCCCTAAAATATAGACAGACTAGTTTCACACACACATTTTGTTTGTTTGTTTCATCACATCCATGTGGAGTGCTAATGAGAGTTTCCACTCACAGAAGTTCCAGATATTAAACTATCTCCCAATAGCAACTTCAAAGAGTGATGGTCAGTGATAGTAACAGCAACTGCTCCCACCTGCCCTTACTCCCCCCACCCCCAGCAGTAAAAGTTGTTGTAGGACAATTTTTTTTTATATTAAGTTAGATACCTAAATTTATCTATTTTAAATGCCACTGATTCTTAAAAAATTGAATGTTTAAAATGTAGCTAATTTTTATACAATGAATAAACCTATTTTATTTTCTTCTTTTTTTTTTTGTAGAGATAGGAAACGTCTGGCTTGTCATAATTATTTTATGGCTTGTAAAACTAAAGCTAAATTTTAAAACTCAACAAAATAAATAGTGTACACGAAGGATATTAAGCTTTTCAAACAGTCTGAACCACCTTCAATAAATACATTAAAAGTTAAGCAAACAAGACATATATTAAGCTTATATGTTAATTATAACTTGCAGGCTCATAATCATCTACAAAGTCAAACATTGTTATGTGCAAACATGAAAACTAAACAGAAATATAATATATGGCATTTGAAAATCTGTGAGGGATAATGGAATTAAACGGCGTTTTTCTCATTAATAATTAGCAGTAACATCTGTCCATTTGTCTTTTCTACATTTTTAAACGAGGCATGAAAAACTGTTTGTGATTTATCCAGTATGATTTTAGTTAACAGTTTAAAAATACCATCCAAATTACAAATGACTTGTCATTGAACTATAAAGTGACATATTTACAATATGTCCAGAGATGGAATTTAAATTATAAATAAGGACTGGATGCTACGTCACTGAAATTTGCTAGGTAAAATTTGTTTAGGCCAAAGCAGGAAAAATGGGAAACTGAACATTTTGTGGGGATAAGAAATTCTGCCCTTACGTTGTTTCTATTACGTTGTATTCCGAAACTCTTTGAGGAAGAGCTTGGTACCATCTTTATAATATAAATAATGACGAATTGTTTATGGCTTAGTTTGTTTCATATGAAAAAATATATTCTCATAGATAATAAGTTATAAAATAAAAAAATATTATATGATTCATTTGGAAGTAAGTGAGCTTAATATGGTTTCTAGAATTCAAAAGTGTTCACTGAATGGGATAAGTGGTGTAATAGTGTAAATAGAGTACGGTGACTGTAACTCTCGGGAACGTCATTTTTATAGCTATAAATGTAAAAGCTGTGGGTTTCCAATATAACCAACAATAAATTATGTAAAGTGCATAACCTATCATCCTTATCCAGAGCCATTTTACTCCATCTTAGCACACCAGTTATATTTCAAAAAACCAAAAGTATGACCAAAAGCAAAAGGCTGTTCAAAGGAGTACTAATTGATCTTAGAAGTGACCACTTCTAAATTATGAACAGACATAGAAACAAAACAGTTAAACGCAGATGAGATGTTTTGTTATAATTTATGATGGAATAAAATAATATTCTTGAATGTAACACATGACGAGTTGAGAATGAATCATCAAAAAAGTTTTTGTTCGATATCCATGTATAAAAAAGTAGAGGGTATTATTGTATTAGTTTCCTTAGGGATGTCATAACAAATCACCACCAACGAAGTGGCTTAAAACAACAGAAATTTATTCTCTCACAATTTCAAAAGCCTGAAATCCTTGTGTCGTTAGGTTTAGTTCCTTCTGGAGGCTCTGAGGGAGAGTGTGTTCCATGCCTCTCCTGGCTTCTGGTGATCACAGGCAGTTCTTGGCATTCCTTGCCCTGCGTATGTATCATTCCAGTCTCTGCCTTTGTCTTCACAAGACACTCTCCCCTGTGTGTCTGTATCCAAATTTTCCTTTTCTTGTATGAACACCAGTCATTGGATTTAGATTAGGGCCCACCCTAGTCCAATATGACCTCATCATAACTTGATTGCATCTGCAAAGACTCTGTAAGTAAGGTCATATTCACAGCTTCTGGGTGGTATAAATGAACTTTGGAAGCACACAATTCAACTCAGTATGGGTATATTAAAAAAAAAAAAAAAGCTCCTTATAGAAAAAAAGCTCTTCAGTATTGGTCTTGGCAATTATTTTTTGCCTATGACTCCAAACGCACAAGCGACAAAAGCGAAAATCAACAAGTGGGATTATATCAAACTAGGAAGGTTCTGCACAGAAACAATCAGCAAAATGAGAAGGCAAACTACAGAATGGCAGAAAATATTTACAAATCAAATACCAGATAAGGAGTTAGTGTCCAAGATATATAAAGAACTGATACAACTCAATAGATATTTTTCCAAAGAAGATATCCAAGTGGCCAACTGGTACATAAAAAGATGCTCAGTGTCAGGAATCGTCAGAGAAATGCAAATCAGAACTGCAATGAGATGGCACTTCATACCTGTAAACATAGCTATCATCAAGGACACAAATGATAAAAACTGTTGGTGAGTATGTGGAGAAAATGGGAACCTTGTGCACTGTTAGTGGGATAATAAACTGGTTGAGCCACTATGGAGAACAGTATGGACGTTCCTCAAAAAATTAGAAATAGAACCAACATGTAACTAAGCAATCCTATGTCTGGGTATATATCCACAGGAAATGAAAGTAGGTTACGAGGGAGACATATGCACTCTTACGTTTATTTCAGCATTATTCACAATAGCCAAGACATACAGACAACCTAAGTGTCTGTAAATAGATAAATGCATAAAAAATTGAGACATATGCACAAAATGGAATACTATTCAGCAATGGAATACAAACTATTTGCAACAAAATGAACAGACCTTGAGGACATTGTGCTAAGTGAGATAAGTCAAAGAAAAACAAATACTGTATGATATCTCTTATATGTAGGAGGGGGAGGGGGAAGGAAGGGGGAGGGGAGGGAGAGAGGGAGGAGGAGGAGGAAAGTACAGAGTAAGGTGGTTTTTACCAGAGGCTGGATGGCAGGGGAAAGGGAGAGATGTTGTTTAAGGGTCCATTTTTGAAAGTGGTAAATAAATGAGTCCTGGAGACCTAATACCTGCTACAGCAATTACAGATAACAAAACTGTATCATAAACATTTAACTTGCTAAGTGACTGCTAAGATTTAATTGTTCCTAACTTTAGAATTAATGTTAATTTTGTGAAAAGATAGAGAGGTATTAACTAATGCTACAATTGCAATCATACTGCAATATAAATTTATCAAATCAGTATGTTTTATACCTTAAACTTACACATAATGTTGTATGTCAAATGTTTCTCCACAAACTATCTGCTTTGTTAAGAGAACAGTGATCACAAATGTACGTTCACCAAAAAGCATAAAAACTATGAGACCACTGTTAAAACAATGTCTGAAACTTCAATTTGAAACCACCTTCTAAATCAGTTTATTATCTTAAAATAAATGCAGTATATTTATAAATTAATATAGTAATTTCTTATGTTAAGTGAGTGACCCATTTTGCTTGTTCAAGTGACTTTTGTCTAATAAGAATTACCTACCTATCATTCTTAAATGGAAGAAATGATTGTCACAACTGAAAAAAATCTAAAACTACAATCTAACAAAATTTACAGAAAAGCAAAGAAAATCCTGAAGCACCTGTAAATAAAAGTATCACAAGAATATGGAGAATGGGGTTTAAATACATTATTTTGGTCGACATAGAGTGGCATGGTTTCCTATCTCATAAGTGTTGTTGCATTTATAATTTCTCCTCAACACTACAAAATACAAATACGAGAACACTTTTGAGACCCACATTTGTCTTTTTATATTACATATAGTCTTAAGTAGAGTCAACGAATGTGTTCTAAACATTTTGAAGATAATTTTATATTATTGAAATCAATAATTATGCTAGTACATGAAAATAGTTAAATGAAATATTAAATCAATATAAGTGACTTAAACTTTCTGCTAGTTTAGATTATTTACTCAAATATTCTGACATGGATTGACTATGTTCTAATAAGAATTGACTACTAACGAGAATTGACTACACTCTAATAAAACAATCAAACCGTCTTCTATGCTCTTCATGGAGATTTTCAATAGAGCAAAATTATTAGGATTGCCTTTGGATTGCATATTCCTCATAACTAGTATGATGTTGAATATATATAATGTATATGTTGAATATGTTATATAGTCCATATATACACATGCCTTGTACACACACACACACATTAGGAATAGATGTAAAATTATACCTGCATATTGCTGAATTCTAATCTGAGCTCTGTAGTTAGCTGTGAGAATATGGCTGAGCTTCTTAATTTGTTACCTCAGTTTCATTTGCTATAAAATGAGTATAGAAGTCCTGTCATGGGCTTGCGTTGAGGCTCAAATGAGATAATGTATGTCAAAGCGTTCAATTCAACCTGGAAAATACTAAGTGATTAAGAACATTGCCTGTTCTTACCTGTTCTGATTCTTACCTACGTATCAGAGGAGCTTGGTCTCCTACACAAATAGACAAGAGCAGAGTCAAACCCTGCACTTACATCTTTGTAGACACACATCTTTGTGGATTATATATATATATTATATATATATTATATATATAATATATATATAAATATAATATATATTAACATATAAATATATTGTATTAATAATTAATAATAATTGATAATAATCAATACATTAATATAAATATATTAATATATTGATATGTAAACATAATATATATTATATATAATAAATATTATATTTTATACGTGTGTGTATGTGTGTGTGTGTATATCTATATCTATATCTATATATATCTATCTATCTCGGGTGCCCAAAAAATGTATATATATGACTTGTAGTCATCTTTTGTTATTGGTATATATCGAGTATTACAATTTTAATACAGATTTTTCCTTTTTTAAAATGTGTATACTTTCTTTGGCACCCGTTGTATATGGAGAAAGAGAGAGAAAGAGAAAGAAAGAGAGAAAGAGAGAGAGAATAATGATGAGTAAACAAAGCAAAAACAATGCATAGTATTTGGAAAATTACAGTGCATTGGAGAAAGGGAACTTTGGTACACGCCGTTCACTCTACCTGGAACACTTTTCACTGTACATTTGTATGGCATGCTCCCTTTCTTCTTGAAGGTCTCTGCTAAATATCACCTCCTCAGAAATGCATTCATGGATAATCCTCTCCACTGCTACTCTCCCCTCATCTTGCTTTATTATTTTTCCTATTAATTATGGCTTTATTTATTTATTTTATATTTTTCCCCACTGCTATATGAATCTTGACAACAGTGACTTGTTTATTGTCCAATGTCATGACTCCAATGAATAGATCATCTTTTACAAAGCAGACACCGTATCAACATTAATGGAATGAATGGGTGAATATATGTTATTTGAAAGAAGTATATTATAGTTTTTGTTTAGTCAAAGTCAATAGTTCCAGCTAAGGCAAGTCTTCTGGACAACGTATATATCACATAGAGTTGCACGTGAGCATGGCTAACATGCGTTATTGTATTTAATCCTCCCAAGTCCTCAATGAAGTAGACAATGTTTAGATTCCCATCTGGCAATAACAAAGTGAGGCTTACAGAGGTTCAATGACTTGACAAGGTAGTGAGCAACAGAGCCAGGGTAACTACTTGTGTCCGATTTCACTGATGAAAAGATCCAGACATGAGCAATAGTACAAATCGACCCCTATACCTTGAAAAGCAATTTGAGCTCAACATCTTTCCATCATGGCTGAAATGCACCATTTGCATGTACAAAGACAAAAACATTATAAAGTACACTTAACATCCTCACTCACTCATGCCAGATCAAAGAATCACGTGCATTAGATAATTAGTAACTAAATAAAGTTCTTTAAATCCTCTAAGTATGTGTTTTCAGATAGAAATTAGGAAAACCATTGTTAAATTGCTGGTTCACTTGCCTGAACAGTCGATTTCTGCTATTAATAACCAGTGTTGCAGGCATTGAAAGCCTTTAAAAATAAATTAATATTGTTCTTGTGTCATCATCGAGCTTCAGACCACATAGCACTACATCAGAGATTTTCATTAAGGTGGTAATTATGGACCAAATTACAATGACAGTTTACTCAGTAGTGATGTATTTTCATAATGCCTATGCTCACTGAAAATTGTTTCAAGCTCCATTTTTTTTTAGTTAGGGCGGAGAAATAGGAAATTATGGGTTGGAGTAAAAGGACTGTTAAAATTTTGTGATAATAATCAGCCTTGTTCCTATTTAAGGCACAGAGATTTTCTGTATTCAAAATACTATTACCCAAGAGAAACTGATTATCTTCTTGGCATCTTTTGAATCAAGTATGGTGTTTATTTCTGACTCTCTTTATGAAACGTGACTTGTGAAATGCAATTATCTAGTCCATCATCAGAATGTATATAATATGTATGTATTATTACTCACTAGACCAGTGTATAGTTTGTCAATTTAAATTATCGCTAGAAGAGTGACACAGGCAAGCCAAAGATTGAAAGAATATCAGCTGTAGTTAGAAGGACACCACAAGCAATTATATTTCCCATGCTTTGAAATTATTAGACATATGGAAATATTGAGCAGATTCAAAAAGTATCTGTTGCTCATAATATTCTCAGTAACAGGCTTTCCTTACCAACTATTAACTTTTCCTTTCCCTAACTTACTATTAATACCGTACACTAACTCAAACTAAGTCCCTTGTGTTAAATCTTACCTTGTAAGCCAATGTTGATTACTCACTCCTTCCTAAGCACTTCCTTTCAGTTAGTTTTTCTGAGACAACTATATTGATTTTTCTCTTAAAGCTTGTAAGTACTCCTCTCCCCTCTTTGAAGTCTTGCCCTTGTTTACCAGGTCACTAAATGTTAACGTTCCTCAAGTTTGGGTCTTAGAACTTTTCTTTATTCTATTTACTATTGTCAAGATGCATGACAAATAAACTTGATTAAAAAAAAAAGACTCATGATATCAACAACTATCTATAAATACACAGTACATAAATGTATATCCCTAGCCCAGAACTTCCTAGACTCATAACTTCTTACTGATTATCTCTTCTTGGATGACTCATAGGCAATATAAGTTCTATTATTTCAACCATGAACTGTGATATTACTTTGAAATCTCATCAGTTTCCAGTGATATTCATCTTAGTAAATGGCATCACACTCAATCCTGTCACTTGCCCTTCTCTCCTCTTGCTGAGTCCCCATATTTGATTCATCACCAAATATTGCCAATATTATATCCAACATCTTGACTCTAATGAATTGCTTCCATTTCCTTCAGTTATCCTAGCCAATCTCTGTTCTGATTTATTAAAATAGCATCCAAACTATTGAAGCCACACCTGCACTGTTCCTTCCTGTAAGCTCTTCCCACAATACAACCAACCAACATGATTATTCCAGAACACAGGTGTACTAATACCAGTACCTTTGTTTAAATCCCTTCAGTGGCTTCCCAGTACAACTTATTCAGGAAAACAGAAAATGCAATAGGTATTTCAAACAGAGAAGATGTAATTTAGAAAACTGATTTATGGCCATGATTGAAAGCTAGAAGAGCAAACACTTAGATAATCCAGAATCTAATGACTATAGGACAAAGCCACTATCTTAAGCACTGAGGAAACAAAAGGAAAATGCTAGTATTGCAAGAATTTAAGGACTCAGAGGAGGGATCCTGCTGGGATCTTGATCAAAACTCTGAGACGAAGCTTCTTGCAGCTGGTGCAGACAGTGGCAGTGGAATTTTGGATCTCACTGCCACAGCTGCTACAATGCTGATGGAAACTAGAAAACAAGAAAATCACATTGCCCCTCTCCGTACCTTTGCATCTCCCTCTAGCCTACTTCCTTAATGGCAGAGTCTAATTGAAAGGTCTCCAAGGACTATGTCTTAGTTTGTTCTGACTGCTATATCAAAAATAGCATCAATTGGGTGCCTCGTAAACAAGAGAAACATACTTCTCAATTCTGGAGGCTAGGACTTCGAAGATCAAGTTATGGAAAAATTCAGGGTCTGATAAAAGCATGCTTTCTGGCTTATAGATAACCATCCTCCTGCTGTGTCCTCACCTGGTGAAAGGGGTGAAGGAGCTTGCTGGGGTCCTTTTTATTAAGGCACTTATCTCATTTAGCTCCCAAAGTCCCCGCCTCCAAATAATACCACCCAGGGGGTTAGGATTTCAACATAAAATTTTGGACACTGTCTATAGCATTCTTCTCCTAGACCCTCAAAATCCATCTCCTTCTCAAATGCAAAACACAGTCATTCCATCCCAATAACATTTAAATTCTTGTTCCAGAATCAACTCAAATGTCTAAGCCCAAAGTCTCATCTAAATATTACTTTAATCAGATATAGGTGAGACTCAAAGTATTTTTTTTATCCTGAGGCAAAACTCCTCTTTATTTGTGAACCTGTGAAAACATTCAAATTATGTGCTTCTAAAATAAAATGGTGGGTCTAGGATAGAATATACATTGCCATTCTGCTGGGAAGAAATAGGGAAGAAGAAAGGAGTGACAGGTTCCAGGAAATTCCAAAACCTAACAGGGCAAATAAATTAAACCTTAAGGGTCAAGAATTATCTTCTCTGGCTCAACGCTCTGCTGTCCAGGCCTAATGAGGCGGCAACATCACCCTCACATTTCAGCAGGATGGCCCCGCAGTGGCTCTGTGCCTGGGGCCTTTGCTCCTAGCTCTGCCATGTAGCCCTGATCCTTCAAATCTGAGTATTGGCAGCCATGTTCCCTTGGGTGGTGCCCTCTGCACACCAGTGGAGACGGCATCATGCAGATGCCACCAAATTTCACTCTATGCACTCTCCAGA
Organism: Rhinolophus ferrumequinum; assembly: GCF_004115265.2. Lineage (NCBI taxonomy): Eukaryota > Metazoa > Chordata > Mammalia > Chiroptera > Rhinolophidae > Rhinolophus > Rhinolophus ferrumequinum. Next base: position 37,287,031 of record NC_046301.1, read on the forward strand.
GAGGCAGCCACCACTGCCCATGCTATTGTGGGGCCCAGTGGAACCAAAACGTGGGGCAGCCAAGAAGCATGGCAGCAGAGAGTGGGGAGTAGAGCCTGCAATGCAAGGCAGAACTGGGCAGCACAGGTGTCAATGGCCCCTCCTTTGAAACTGCTTTGTCCCTGTCCCTCCATCACTCCCCCCCAAACCAATCCACCCCCAGGAACAGGCTATCTGGGCCTGTGTAGGGAGATGGTCTATGAATTGTCTTCAGGGTCTTCCATTGTCTTGGAGACTGGCCTTCTGTTGAGATGGCTAATCCATACTAATCTCTTTATCAAAGGGCGTCTTGGCCACACGCTTGGGGTTCTCTCCTGATCAGTGTTTCTCATTCTTTCCAGTATGGATAGGCTGTGAATTTTCCAAATCTTTAAATTCTGCTTTATTTTTTTATTTTTATTTTTTTAACAATTCAGTCTTTATTTATAGTAAAATGCAAGTAGAAAAAAATAGACAGGAGTAACTAGTCTGCTCCTTCACTACTTTCCTTAGATAGTTCCTCAGCCAAATATCCAATTTTATAGCTTGCAAGTTGTACCTTCCACAAAACACTAGGACATGAACACAATTCAACCAAGTTCCTTGTTACTTTATAAGGATTGCCTTTCTTCCAGTTTCCAAATAACATGTTTCTCATTTCTGTCTGAGACCTCATCAAAATGGCCTTTACTACTCCTTTTCCTGATAATATTCTGTTCACTATTATTTAGGTATTCTGGAAAGATAGAATCTTTCTCTCCAGCTACCTTCTTTTCTTCTGAACTCTCACCAGAATCACCTGCCATAGTCCATTCACAGAAATTAGGCTTCTTCTAGCATGTACCTCAAAACTCTTCCAATCTCTACCCATTATCCAATTCCAAATACTGTTCCATTTTTTTTTCATGGTATTTGTTACAGTAGGGCCCCTCTCAAGGTACCAATTTCTGTCTTAGTCCATGCTGGCTGCTATAACAAAAATATCAGAATGGGTGACTTATAAACAACAGAAATTTATTTCTCTCAGTTTGAAAGATGGGAAGTCCAAGACCAAGATGCCAGTAGATTCAATGCCTGGTGAGGAGCTGCTTTCTGGTTCAAGGATGCCCATCTTTCCCCTAAATCCTCACGTGATGAGAGGCTGTGAGGGAGCCCTTTGGGATCTCTTTTAAAGGGTGCTAATTCCATTCATGAGACCACTACCCCCAAGATCACTACAATCACCTCCCAAATTCCCTGCCTCCAAATAGCAGCTCCTTGTGGGGTAGGATGTCAATATATGAATATGGCAGACACAAATATTCAGTCTACAGCAGATCCTCATGGGAGTCACTGAGGAGCATGGGACTTTTCCCAAGAATAAACAGTAAAAACTGCTTATCCGTGATTCTAAAAAGAAATTGTAGCTGTCTTTTTAAGAGCTAATACTGCGCACACACACACACACACACAGAGTGTGATATTTGTCACCTTGACCGAAACCTGTGATTACCGCAGGCACTGCCTCCTCTGCCTCTTTTACTACTGATTTAAGTCATTCCTTCCCCAGGTTAAATTAACTAAGGGTCAAGTTTGGGAACACTAAGGGTCACTCATATTACTTGTCTTGATATATTTTTGAATATAATTAAAAGATCACCTACTGCCTTCTGATAAAATAAAATTGAAACCAATGCCTAAAACTATGTCTTATTTTATGTTGTCTTGGATCTCAGTTTTCCTTGGCCTGGTCTCCATAAGGAAAATGTAAAATTTCTTTATTGAGGGATAGCATAATCACTCTAAATTTTTTTGGAGCTGTATTTTGGTGATATATTCTAGTTTTCATTAGCAGAAGCAGTTCTTAATAGGATATAAAAATTAAATTGTTTTTTCATCTAAAATGTATCTTGATATTATGAAAACTTAATTGGAAAAATATTTAACTAGGATAAAAGGCAAATTTATGCTAGAAGATGATATTAATAACATTTTTCTCATTAAGAAGCCAGGAAAAATGTCATAATTATGTAATATTAAAACCAATTTAAAGATGTTCCCTTTAGTTATACTGCCAAACTACAAAAAGAGTAATTAATTGTACTCAAAGCATAAAGGGTCAGTAGAAAGATTTGTCAAAAGGAGGTTTATATCTTAAGTACTCAATCGGAGTTTTAACAAAGAAAAACGATTTGAAGTAGAGTATGTGAAAAAAAAATTAATGAAGAATTACAACTGGGACTTATGAAAAATATAGAACTCTACGTGGATTTAGCTTGAAAAAAATCATTTATTCTAAACACTGATTTAAGGATTTTAAGATTTAAACTATTCACTTTCTCTGGTGTATTAAGATTATTTTATAAGAACATTAAATTTGTTCGAGCCATTAAGGAATCATTTGCCAAACAATTTTTCAATATGGTCCCCCACATAGGGTTTTCCTTTGATTCTGCAAATTAGAAATCTTTTATTTCTTTCATTATAAGTGAAAATATGTTCATCTTCATTCACATCAATTTTTTAAATATTAAAATATTTAAAATATTAAAGCTACGAAAGCAATGATTACCTTAATTTTTAAGACATGGCTTTATTTTTCATAGCTCCCACAGTCAGTTAAGCATTGCCTGTCATAGTTACTTATATTGATAACATTATAGATATTATGATGATGATTTTTAAAAATTGATAAGCAATTTAAAACCGTACCATTTGCTCTGGTTCATGTTTTAGAAGCCTATTTAAATATTTTAATTTTTAAAAATAAGATTTTAGAAGAAATGATTAAAATTACTTTCTTTTATGAATATATAAATGTAAATCTGATATAAAGCTATAAATTAAACAATATTTCAATAGATTTAATGGTTTGGTAACTTGTAAAACTTTGGGACACCCATAATCTAAGTACTGGATGGACTCAGATAACATGATTTAATATAAGGAGTTATTTTTTTTTTTAATTCCAATGTGAAAAATCAATTATTTTATATTTTGATATTTATGCTATTGTAGTATCTTTTGTATAATTTCTTAGTAGATGATACTCAATTTGCATTTGAAAATTTGTGAGACTGATTCGCAGTAAGTATGATACATCTGCAGACTCTCTGCTCACCGTATGACTAACAGTATGGCAAACAATCAGATGATACATTTTATACATCTGGCATCTTTTATAATCTAAAGTGCTGCAAAAAGTGAAATGTATTTATTTATATTCCATAATGAAAGGGAAGTGTCTGAATGTCAACGAGTACACATAAAAGATTACTATCTGATATGCCAGGCCTGTGTTGTCCGACATTAAATGTTTTAGCAGCTAATTCTTATGACTTACTGATGTTCTCATCATCTAGACAGTGGATCGCATCACTGTAGTAATTAGCACCCTGCTTCTTCTGCATATCATAGTGTGTCATGAAAGAGTTTAGTTTAGGACATAGAAAAGAATGAGATTTATTTATATTCCATAGCTAAACAGAATAATCTAGATCTAAAGGATAATGTTCAATAGGTTATGGTCTCAACAGGGTACATAGGAAGCTTTGTTTCTCAGGTATTTCTTTGGAGGAGTTATAATGATCTGTTCATTTGGGAAGATGAAAATTTAACATGCTCCCAAGCTACACAAAACAAAACAAAACAAAACAAAAATTACATCATTTCTAAGAGTGGAATTGATTTTAGTCAGGCAGAGGAAAATCATTTTCAAAAGATTTACCACTTTAAAACCAGTTTTACATATTATTATTATTATTAATTATTGATAGTTATAACTGAAAATATTTTACTTAAAAATGCCTTAATTTTCACCTAATAAATGCTAAGTACCTAAATATAATAGCACATATAGTGAACATTATACTTTCATTGTCTTTTTGGTTTTTAACTCCAATTTACAATGCAGTAATAATGCCAAGTCTTCAAATACCATTTTGACCTGGATTACATTTAAGCATTCTTTAAAAGAGAATACGCCATATAAAGATTTACAAACCCTTCAGGATTTTTAAAAAGCAAGGTTTATTTTGTTATAATCATAAAATCTGTTAATGTACTTGATATTGGAAAGAACTCAGTTTTTGCACAAGTCTAGTATTCCTACTAGTCAAGTAATTTTGACATCAAATAGCCTCTACTAAGAAAGTCATTTAATCTGGGAATAAAATAGCTCTCCAGCAGTTTAGCCATTTCTACTGGCAGTAGAATTGTTTCTGATTGTCAGCCAAGTGATTGCATGTCTCCACGTCCTGAGGTTCTAGAGATGTGATACATCAGAAACCAAAAAGTACACCCAGAAAATATCTCCCTTTTACCTATTTGCTTCTGACTATCTATAAAATAATGAAAATTACATTTGCCTTCTCTCCATAGTACTCAGGCACTAGGGTATCAAACAAGAGTTGCTGGAGCAGGAAGTAACTTTATTGACTGATACTAATTATATCCCACAAAGCTTGAGAGTGTGTGCACCTATAGGACAACGATACATGGAAATTGTCTTTGTCCTATAAGTTTGAAATTTAAGCCAAAGCTGATCCTGGCAGTCATGAGAAATACACACAAATCATTAATACAAATATTATGCCAAAACGCTAAATTAATATAAAACACTAAGTGGAGGAAAATGCAAGTATTTTTTATGGATTAGTGATAAGTGCCTCTATACAAAATTGAAAGCCTTGAACATGAACTGTATAACTACAGTTGGTATTATTCTTTTAAAGAGTATTCAGTTATACACTCTGATTTCCCTGGAGACCTTTTTAATATCAACCCTAGGGCACCCCTCAGACCTGGAATCATCGGGTCTCTGAATCTGTCTGGGGAGACAGCTTGTGATTGCACAAAAACAATCCTGCATCATTTTGTGTGAAACTTTAAGGTAGTTAATCTCTTCTGGAGTTTAAAACATGAACACATTTGTCAAAGCCCAATACATTGTAGAAACTCTCACAATATCTCCTGGTATTTATTCAAACCAGGATATGATCTCAGTCATCACCATAACCACACACAATTTACCGTGGAAATAATGTTTTTAGATACTCACCTTAATAAAAAATGTTTATCCTACATCCAATGGTAAATCAGTGCAATTTTATAGGCCGATTTTAAAGCATCTGCTTTTCTGTTTGACACAACCTTAGCCTATAAAATCCAGTATTGATAATAGCAAGCATCCAAATTTCTTCAGTGATCCAAACTAGAATCTTTAAAGTGGCCAGTAAGTCAATCAAAATATATTTATTGAAGTGTGCTATATGCCAAATCATGTATGTGTTGCAGATGCAAATAACATAATAATGAATAAGATACACTGAATCTCTGCCCTCAAGTGATGACCTGTTCTCCTTCTCTTCAGAGAACTGAGGCAAAGAAACAAACAAACAAACAAAACCTCCACCACCACAACAACAAAACAATGCACAGAAAGTAGTAAATAAAACAATTTTAATACTAATGGAAGATAATTTAGAATGTGTGATAGAATTTGGAAGTGGTGGGGAGTTCAAGTGCTGCTAGAGCCAGTGCAGTAATGATGGTCTTTTGAGAAGAAGACATCTGATCTGAGAAGGACACAGTTCTACAAAGATTTGGGAGAATGGGGTATTAAGCAGAAAAGAGTGAGTACAAAGAACTTGAGATGAGGATGACTATGCTGAAATTGCATGAACCTAAAGTAGGTACATAAGACTGGAGCAGAGGTAATCAGTAGAGTGGAAGATAAATGATAACAGTCAGGGTTTGTATCCATGGGTATGTGCAGGGTAAGGAGTTGGCGAAAACAGATTTGGATGGACCGACTGACCTCAACCATTTATACATGTATCCCTTCCTCTTAAATCATTTGGCTGATGGGATTTGGCTCCAAATAGTGATTCTACCTAAGTGTTTAAAAGTGAAATCCTTAGAAGGGTTTCCTAACAGTGTACACATAATGAAAGTGATCAACAGTCACACTATTGTGTTTGGGGCTCACCTCCCTTGGATTTATATTCTATTTTCTCCTTAATTCCTAAGGACTGACACTGAGCCTGACTTTTTAACTCCTTTCTGACAAAAGTTATCAGACAGAATAGCTGATAACCTCAAGGTAACATGAACACACTGGTCAGAAAAACTAGACCTTTCAAAATAAAAACGAAAAACTACACAACATATACAACCTGAAGCAAACTCACTGAAAGAAGGAAGAAGGATTTAAAATATGCCAAAATACATACAAAGCATTAAGGAAAATAACAACAATATGAAATAATACAAGATATGATAATAAAGGACTAAGTGAAACTTGACTGGTCAATAAGATGGAAGCCTACGAGGTGTCAATCGCCAATCTCCCACAGAAAAACAGTAAATAACTACAAACTGATTTTTAAAAAAATTAGCTCTGGAGTACAACAAAGCAGCAGCCAAAACTTTGTTAGCTCAAAACTAGGGATGGCCTCATAGAAAAGCGAAGAAAGCACTTTACCTATTTACCCATCCCCCAGTTCAGAGCACTGGGCACCAACAGAGATCCCCTCAGAGGAATTTCACTGCAGGGGGAAAAGGAGAACAGAAGAACCCTAGCAAGTCTCATTTTAGTGAATGTTTGCAGCCTTCCATACCCGAAGACTCCCACAGTCATCGGCAGTCCTAATGACAGCAGACTGAGCAGCCTGGAGGACCCACTGCCGCATCTCCCTGCCAAGGATGAAGCTGTCACTGTAGTGAGACCTGCCCCTCAGGCTCCTAGTAACTGCTCTGTCCCTTCTTTGGGAATCAGGAAGCCACAGCGCCTTGTCATCTGTAAGACTGAAGCTATTGCTCTAAGCCCCGCCCCTGGATCCCAGGTTGCAGCTTGAATCCATCTAGTGGAGAGATAAGATAACCTGAGGTTTGAGCCCAGGTAGTAAAACTCCAATGACCACACTCTTAACACCATTTAACTATGTTGCCTTTCTATTGATCCTAATTTAAATGATGGATAAAATGATGTGGTATGCATGTTTAAGGATTTTAGGCCCTCATAATTTTTCTAAAAAACACAAGGGGCCTATTACTCAGTAGATGGAAACATTCTTTTTTACTGTATTCTACACATGAAATTTTGTACTTGAGGGCATAATTATGACTTTCCCATATGGGTATATGGTAATTATTTAAAGAATATATAGTTAGAGGTCATCAAACTACAAAAGTTGCACAGGTCCAGTCAAACCTATTTGGAAGGAGGGAAAGAGTTTTTAGTGCAAATAATTTAAAATTCACATATTTTGAATGTCTATTATGTGCAAAACATGTGACTGTTACAAAAAAAGCATAATATAAAACTTATGTGTCTTCAAGAAGCAGGCAGCATAGTGGTAGACTAAATGAGAATGCAGGTAATGATCATGAGACTATGATGAGTGCAATTAAGGTGTACAAACACAGCCATCATAGAAATGAGGGAAAGATCAAACTCAAGTGAAGGGATCAGAAAATGCCCTGAAGGTAAGATAGTTTCTAATATCAACTTCAAGAAAGGAGTAGAATTTCAACAAACTTAATAGAAATATTCATCTAGAAATCAGGAAAAGTATGAGGTGGGACAAGAGACCAAGACATTAAGGGATAATACAGGAAGGTATACTAACTTGGAATGTAACAAAATTATAGGACTTGTACCCAGACAAAAAATAGACCACTGCAGGTCTTTGTTTTGTTTGGGGTAAGAGGATAGAAAGTAGAATAGGAGAGATATCTATGAATTAAAATAATTCTGATTTATAGATTAAGGCTAGGAAAGAGAGACAAGGGCAACTTTAAGACATCAAATGATTAGAGCTCAATGAAGATATTACAATGAATAAGAACATGGAAATCAAAGTCAAGGATGGGGAGAAAGTTTGCCTGTGGACATAATGAATGTGAAACCCTATGAGGATGTGGCAATAGGAACCCCCATTCATTGTTGGTGAGAATGCAAAATGGTACAGCTACTTTGGAAGGCAGTTTTGGGGTTTCTTATAAAACTAACATACTTTTACCATGAGACTCTGCAATTATTCTCTCTGGTATTTACCTGAAGGAACTGAAAACTCATGTCCACACAAAAACGTGGACATGGATGTTTATAGCAGCTGTATTTACAAGTGCTAAAACTTGGAAACAACCAAATGTCCTTCACTTTGTGAACGGATGAACTGCAATACATCCAGACAATAGAATGTTACTCAGAATATTGCAAGCCATGAAAAGACACAAAGGAACCCTGAATGTATATTACTAAGTGGAAAAAGCCAGTCTGAAAAGACTACATGTAGTATGATTCCAGCTACATCACATTCCGGAAAGGGCAAAACTATGGGGCAATGAAAAGATCAGTGCTTTCCATGCCTTGAGGGTGAAATAAATATACAGGGCTCAGAGGATTTTTAGGGCAGTGAACATATTCTGTATGATGCCATAATGGTGGATACCTGTTATCATATATTTGTCCAAACCCAAAGAATGTATAACACCAAGAGTGATTCATAAACTATGGAGTTTGGGTGATTATGATGTGCCAGTCAATGTAGGTTCATCAACTGTAGCAAATGTACTACTCCAGTAAAAAAAATATATGGGTAATGGGGAGGTGTGTGTGTGGAATAAGGGGTGTATTGGAAATCTCAGTACCTTCCCCTCAATTTTCTGTTAACATAAAACTACTCTGAAAAATAAATTCTTAATAAAAAATTATCAGATAAGAAAAATTACCAGTTAAAAGATAAGAAGGCACATAATAAAAGTAGGATTCATGCATCAGAATAAGACAAAAGAACCAAAACAAATATTAAGTATTAAAATTCTGAAATTATATGTAGCTTTAAGTTAAATATTCATAGTTTGCTTAAAGAAATAAAATAGAATCTTGAAAACATTTGGGGGAACAAGAAACCATTAAAAGTAGCATAAAATTTGAAAAGTAAACAATTCTAGAATTTGAAAAAAAACCACCGAAAACCTGAAATTAAAAGTTTTGTGGATTGGTTTAGCTGAATTCGTGAACTAGAAACTAAATTAAAAAGAGTGACCCAAAGAACAACATAGAGACAAAACTTTTAAATATACAGGAAGAAGGTAAGAGACATGAGGCTAGAGTGAGAAAGTCCAACATATATTTAATATGTTCATAACAAAACATGATTTATCTATTAATTTTTTATAGTTTTGATCCCATATATCCTTATAATCTCCATAAAGAATAAAAGTTTATATATTGATAAATGCTACATATATTTTAGTAAAATAAATCTCTGAGTTTCAAAAATGCAATATATTTTAATAATTACCAAAGATAGATGCAGCTAATGACAATCAAAGGAAAATAATTTGGCTCTAGTAAAGTATTGGATTATTCTGTTTCATTTCTTTTTACAACAACCTCAAAAAGGAATAAAAAGAATAAATTAGTCTCCATATGTTATATACTACTTATTGCTTATATTAATGATATTTAAAATCCAGCTATATTGATTTTGTTTTTTGTTAAATAATTATCCAAAATATTGTGAAATTCTTATGATCATTATTTTAAAACTACTAATTCTTCTGTTTTCTTGAAATAGCACAAAAACATATTACCAAGTTCTATTATATGGGTATTTTAATCGAAGCCAGTCAAAGAGAACTTTGTTAAATAAAAATATATAAAAATCATACAAAATTAAGACGAGAGTTCCCAAGGGTAAGATGTCATGCTGAAGATTTGTTCGCATTAATTGACATGCGTTAGCTTTACCTTGTGAAGAATTTTTTCAAATCCATTTTAACAACAAGCTTAAAAATATTCCCAAATCAAAACATGCTGTCTCAATAGCCTGCATTTCTACAAAAAAAGATGAGGAGGAGGTCCCTAAAGACATACACTTCTAGCTGGAACATGAAAGATAAGCAGACACAGATAACAGATATGGCTTCATTGCTAGAACAAAAATTGCAATGAATATCTCTTGAGCTTATTCCAGGTACTAAGCATTTAATATTAAACCAAAGGGACTAAGATCATAAGGTTTATTATGCCACTTATGTCTAATTAATCATGCAAACACATGAACCAAAAGTCTTTCAAATTTAACACAGACCTAAAAGTAATCCATTATTCTTTTAAGTCTTATAATTGAGTTAGAAATTAATTTCAAAATAAATCAAAGGACTATGCAATAAGTTTTTTATAGCCTTCCCATAGTTGAAATGCAAAGAAATTGTTTTTAAAATTGGAAGTAAATAGAGAAACAGCAAAATCTAAATCCAAAGTATAAAATACAAAATATATCTGGCAAAATGTAAATTTATGCCAAGATAGAAATGAAGCAGAAAATTACATATTCGCAGATCTCAGAATGATAGAGATTTCCCTAAAAGCATGTGTTAGCACTCTGAAAGTCCCTTTCAGTAATGTTTTGATTAGAATGAAGAGAGTTTGGCAATGAGAGAAGTGGGTACTATATATAGAGAGACCAAATATGATATAACAGAATGGGAATGGGGTAGAATCAGAAGTAGAAATCACACTGACACATTATTATTATTATTATTATTTTAAACTCTTACCAAAATGACTTTTATTTGTATTTCCTACAGAAATAGTGAGTGGCAATTCATGGCATTTGGTAATTTGTCCAGACATGAAAGAAGGTTTATGAAATCAGTAAATGCCATTTTAAAAAGGGTCTTCTGTCACAAATTCAAGATAGACCTGTTCAGCAAAATCCAATACTATTCCCTCAGTCTTTCTTTATAAATGGAATTTTCTTCTACTTGTATCCATTTCCCGGGGCTTATGGACCCATTCATATTCTCCATATTTAGAATCAAAGTTTCCTTTCTGAAGAGATCTTAATTTTAAGGTAAAACGTGGTCCAAGTTCCTGAATTCCCACTTTCTTTTCACTCTTGAATATGTATCTGTGAAATCTGAAGAAGATATAATCCCGCTGATTGTGAAATGTGGCAACCTGCCTTCCAATAAACTGAGGATTATGGGGAAAGAGAGATGCAAACATTCGTCCAATAGAATGACCCAGCCGTGTTGTAAAATTATTCAGAATTATTTCAGGTATGTGTTCTGTAGGATCTTTGCCTCTTCTCTTCATTTCTTTACGCAGACGAACACTGCAAGTGACTCAGTATTAATCCATTTGGTGTTTTACGATCTTCGTTAATAACAATCAGATCCGTGAAATCTCTTGCGATGCACTGTGGAATTATTTTTTTCAGAGCCAGTCCTCTTCTGTAATAAACATGTGAGTTTGGTATAACTGTGGAGAGCTGTTCACAGAGTCGTACTGTTCTCCCATGAGGTCTGTCTGATGTTGTGATGAGAATCTTGGGAGAAGTTTGTCTGTTGAAGTAAGAAGCAAATTCATCTGTAGCTTCATCATAAGCAACCTCTTCATCATTAGGGTCTACTGTGGTTTCATCATACACTCGCTGGTTGTCAATGGTCTTGGGTATAGCTTTTGGTGGAGCCTTATCACCAAGGGCCTCTCTTTCTTTTTTAAGTTTTTTCTTAGCTGCCAACTTTTCCTTCCGCTGCTGCTGCTTCCACCGCGTGAACATTAAGTGTCGCCGCTGTTTGTTCTTAATCTCCGAAGTGCTGAAGCCTGGAGGAAAGGCAGCCACTTTTCGGGGTTGGACTCCGCTTTCCGTCGCCCCATCCTCAACCACTGCAGCCTCCTGAAGTTCTTCAGTAGCGGCTTTGCGTTTCAGGCCTTTCTTTCTGCTGCCGCCGCTCTTATCCCCGGCCTCCTCCATGGTGTTGGCTCCGTCGCATCTATACGGAAACCCATTATTTCTTTTTGTTGTTGTTTTTTTTACATTATAGCTTGCTTTCCAAAGAAAACCCTTACTATTGTGAAAGACTTTGTTGGATATCTCTTCATACCTGTATTATTAAAGAAGGAAAGAAACCAAATATCGGTCCTTAGAACCAATGGAAATCAGAACGATTATACACTGCTGGAGGAAATGTATATAATTTTAAATCTTATGTAATGCAAGTACTCAATACATACTCATTTTTGGCTCTTTCTATTAGTATGATTGTGAGTGTCATCCAGATAGCCACATGAAATTTCTATAGTTTAGTCTCGTAAGAATACCATTTTGGGTAGAATTCTAATTAAAAATAATTTTGCTGAGAATATTGATGCATTGTTTACTTGTTTCCAATTACAGAAATAAGAAATCTAACACAACCTGATCTTCAATCCTTTAAATTTATTATGTATGTTTTCCCTCTAAATATTTGAAAGGTATTTTTTTTTGTGGTCCTCAATTTCTTCAGAATACAACAAAGTTATGAGTCATATGCTCTTCATAAGTTTGGTTTTTAGGATGTTTTAAGTTTGGTTTTTGTTGCTGTTGTTGTTGACCTTCATAATTGTATTGTTGCACCATTCATATCTGTAATGATTTTATCTGCTAGTGATTGTTAGAATCAGTTTTAAAATATATATTATTATCTGAATAGATGTTCTTCAAACAGTGCAAATAAGTGCTACTCAACTCTAAATATGTATTTAAATCACATGTGACTAAATACACCACACACGTGCGCGCGCTATGGCTTTACCTCTGGAGAGTTAAGTTATTTGGTATTAGGCCCCAGAAGAACTTGGTTTCCTACAGAGATTGGTAAAGATTTGGAATAGTCACCAAGGAGATTACAAACTAAGGATAAACAAATGTAAAGTGAGAGTGATAAAAGCTTAGACTCGGGCTTGTTTGGGAAAAGGGGAGCACATGTTTTGCTCCCTCAAAGCATTGTAGTAGCTTATCAATACTGTTAGAACAACAGGGAACCAGCGGTCCCTCAACCATCACCATCATGAGCGCTTCATAAGAATCCCGATTAAAACAACACAAAAATATCAAAACAAAAAACCTGTTATTTCAAAGATCTGCATTCATTTAATTTGTCAAATTTAAATTGAACTCTTCTTCTGTTTTCTCATATAACACAATTCTCTGGTTATGCTACGTTAAAGCAATATACAGAATGGTGAGATTCAGATCAATTAGGAAATATAATTCTGTGATCCTAAAAGAGAAGGTTATATTCTTTTGGACTGGACATTATTTTATGTTAAGTGTGTTATAATTTCCTCTGGTCAGGCCCTTCTCATGAAAGACAGTTTAGGAGAAAGTTCTCTGAGGTGAGGAAAATGCCTCATTACAGTCGTGAGCCTGAACGCTGTATTCTAGGAAGAGGAACCAAGGCCGGAGGTGATGAAGGTGATTTCTGGCTTCCAGTTTTAATTTATTTCTGCTCTATGCTGTAATTCCTTCCAGAAAAATTTCATTCAACAACAAAACTCAATGCTGGTCTTGTATTAGTTGTGACTAGAGAATAATGAAAGAGATCTCTGTCAGTGTTTGGAGCAAAGTGGATCAGAGAAAAGGCTCACAGCATCTTTTTAGAAGGGGCTACAAAGGTCGTCCAAAGGAATGGAATAAAGCTGGAAAATAGTGGTTCAAATAAGAAGTGACATGTGACACACAGATTACAAACAACCTATACTTATCAAGAATTTTCAGAAATTGTCTGGTGGGAACTAAGTTTCCTATCATCAATTAGCTGTAGTCAGTTTCTATAGTCGACGAGGCCATGGTGCCTCCAAAAGAAGGGAATCTCAGTTGGCCAAGATTTCAGGATATACTCTAGTAAAAGAACAGCCAAGTTTTGACAACACTGACAATGAACTTCTTCAATATACCTTATAATCAATGTTAATACACCGATATACATAATGTCTCCAGAATTTAAGTATATTCCAGTAGTCTTACTCCCTAGTGCTTTGGGGGGACTCATATTCTATTGAGGAAATAAGTTACCATTTTTATAACTACTTAGATATCTAAATTATGACTTGGGCATCCCTCTAGAAATGCACATATGTGAATTCACTGTAAAAAACATCTTACTCAATTTGAAGAGAGCTTTATAACTGTTCTGTAACTGATCATAGTTTTGAGCTACTAAAATTACTAATGATGAAGGAAAAAAAATATGATTCAGTCTGATTCAGGCCATTTTTTAAATTATTAATTTCATTCACTCCCAAAAAGCATTTGTTTCTCAAAAGGAACACACTTGGTAACTTGTTACTAATCCACTATATGAGAAACTCATTTTCTTTTATGTTTCAAATTAGTTTCTGTGATAGATACGGTTGTATTATATATTACCTAAACCTTGGAAAAGGAGTTGCAACTTAGTATGTTATTGAAATGAATACTTCAAATGACCATCTACTTAATAGGAGCTTTATTATTTTGATGGCAAATCTATTTATTTTTTTGCATTTGGAATTATGGAAGTTTCAAAAATGTGTTTATTCCAAATATTATTCAATAACTTTTAGTATTGCTACCCAAAAACATTCTATAGCATTATGCTGAAAGTGTTACACAATCAAGAAATATGAAGGAATATCTCTTAAGAGATGTGCTTTTTTGAACCTGGAGGGAAAAAAATGTGTATATGTATATATATATATATATATACACACACACACATTTTTATGTATTATATATATGTGTGTATATATATATATATATACACATTCTATTATATATATATAATAGCAAAACAGATGGCAGAATGAAGAGAATATCAGACCCTGTACCAACTTGATATGAGTCCACCTTTATAAGACATCATAATAATGAGTAGCTTGTTTATAAAAGCTATACTGAATAAATGCTATAATATGGGGAGATTTGAGAGCAAAAATTTAGGTGTTAAATAGCATAATTTATGAGATAATTTCCGAAAGAGATAACCATTAAGTCATCTGTTCTATCAATATTTTAAGTGCCTTTTTTTGGTGTTGGCCTAGCCCTAGGAACTGGAAGAAAATGTTGAGCAAAACGAGATATGCTCTCAGCCATCATGCCGTGTACAACCTTGCAAAGTGCACAGATATTGATCATGTGTTCAGCAGCTACATAAGAAATTCCAAAGGTTGCACAGAAGAAAAGATTTCTGATGGTATTAATGCTTCTAATAGGGCGATCTGACCAAGACTCACATTTGCTCCTTTTTCTCTGATTTTAAGACATTATACATTTTTAACAGGGAAACAGCATTTAGCAGGGAAGCATTTATCTTCCTCCTTCTCTCCCACATTACCTTACTCTGCTTTACTTTTTTCTCTCTCCACTCTGAATCTAAAAGCCAGCATACCATTATTCAATCTATTTTAAAGAGGTTCTTGCTTAAACTTTTACGGAAGTGTCATATGACTTTGCTTCATGTTTTATGAACCACTTCAAAATTAATTTACTTAAATGTATCATATCTTTCTTCTGCACTGTCCATTTTGTCTTAGATATTTCTTCATTTGAGCTGTGTTTCTGTCTCAGGAACATGAAATAAGTGTGCCTTGGCAAACTTAATTGTACTTGTCAGAAGAAAACTGTGGTGTCATTACAAAAACTGTGAGAACAAATTAAGTCACAGAGAATGTGATAATTCATTTGGGAAATCATGTTTCACAATTTGTTTCATTTTGTGTAGCTTAACATAATTCTAAAAAAAAAAAATTTACACTCTTTAGAAAATGTATGAACACCATAAAGAATGACAGTTTTGTGCAAGGCTGTCTCTAGCTAAATGATATCTACTTCCAGACTGGAAAACAAACAATACATTAAAGATAGATATAAAATTTATTATTTTTCACTGCTATAGAAACATTTTAGTAATATGATTCCTTTAGAAATTATGCTTAATCTCTCTGCCAAGTAAGTTTATGAGAAAATATAGTTAGCTGTCTGACACCACCTTTCTCTCACCAATTCTACATTCACATTTATCACTGGGCAGAAAGTAAAGACAGCGAAAGATAAAAAAAAAAGGATCACTCAACTTAATGATTGAATCTTTTTAAATTTCAGTGTTTAAAATTACGCATTAAGTACTGACAGTACCAGCATAGACACTTGACTGAAAACCAAATACCAGCTTTGAAGGGTATAGTAAATCACATATCACAAAAACTCAGGTTTTTGTTATTAAGAGAAAATGTAGCCAAAAACAGTATTAAAAATGTTCTTTCAAATGTTCTACGTTTGTTCTGGTATCTATTACTTTTAATGAAAATAGAAGAGTTAAGGAGGCAGCAAAAAAGAATAGACAGAACATAAATATGGGGACAAAAAAAAACTGGGGTTAAATTCTGCTTTTATTACTCCCTAATTATACTGTAGTCAGTATACTAAAAGCAAGCATACTAAAACAAGCCACTATACTAAAGCCAGTATAAACCCTCTCTGAAGCTCAGGACAAAAATGAAAATAATAATGGTTATCTTTCCAGGTTATGATGAGGATTTTAAAAAACTACATATTCAAGGTGCCTTAAACAGTACCTGGTACATAGGAAAAGGCAAAACGATGGATTTTTATTGTTCAACAATGTTATCTAAACAAATCTTACCCAAAATTTGACTGAGTAGTTAAATCATTTAACAAAACCAATATCTAATATGTATGCTGGTGATACCAGTCATGATCAAAGTAGTAATTCTTTTAAAAACCTGGAACACTGTATTATTTGGCCCAACAGTTTTTAATAAAAAAATTCAAACATACAGAAAAGTTGAAAAAAAATTAGAGTAAGCACTCATATAACGAACAACTAAATTCTGCCATTAATGTTTTATTATAATTTGTCGTATATGTATCCTTTCTCTATCCATTAATGCTTCTTATTTTTTAATATTTAAAGTTGCAGATATCAGTACCCCCTTCCTGAATATCTCAGTATGCATATCATTATCTAGATATCAATATTTATTTATAGTTTTCTTCTGATGTAAAACTTAGATGCAATTAAATGCACAAAATCTTGAGCATACGCTGTGTTTTTGAAAAAGGTATGTTTCTGTGTACAAAACCAAACTCTACAAAATAGACCGTTACCACCTCCCCAGAAAGTACAACATTACTTTTGAATATAAGACACTTTAGTCATCTTGCTAACTCTGTAAAAGAATTATGCATTGATTAAAATTTACATTAGAAATATGTGGGAAATAAATGAACTAAATGGCTTTGACATTCTTACCATGACAACTGGAGACAACAGGGAATTGAGATTTTATTACAAAGAGGAAGCCACGTACAAAAATCCGAGTAGGTAAGAAAAATTATTCATCCAAGACCCAGAAGGGTAGTAACCAAATATTGTAGTAAGGGATCATTTTAAGCCCAGGACTGAGAATTCAAAGAATATGAAATCATTATATATGTCTGTGTACTAAATGGCAAAATACATTCATATTCCTGTGTATGTACTCAATACCCATGTCTCTCATTTAAAAAATAAATATTTTGATTTTATTAAGGAACGCATTTAGATAAAATTGTTCAAGTAAAAGTAATAGTATAATGAAAGATATACAACTTTTATGTTAAATGATGTAACATTATTAATATGGGAAAGTAAATTATTTGGTGAGGTTGAGCAAAAAACAAAACAAAACAAAAAACAAGCAAACAACAAAAATATTTGGAAAAAATAATTTGAAATATTTGGGGAAAAAAATTTGGAAAAAAAAAAATATAGAACACTTCTTTCCAGTGTTCTATACCTGACTCTGTCATCATGAAATAAGCTGAAATGTTTAAAGTTAGGAATTTCAAAGGCTTGAAAGTGTTAGGTTAGTAGGCTAACCATTTGTGGAAAACATTGAACTAAAGGATAAGCAAAATATAACATGGGTGTGCAGATCAAATACCAGTTAGTGCAGTTCTTCTCATGTAGCTGCAAAAGGTGCTGTTGGAATCCCTACCAAAGAAAACTGCAAGTAGAGTATGCATCTAGGTTCAAGGTCATTAATAGATAAATTAGGTTACAACTGGTATATATTAGTACGTCACAAGAGTATCATTCTGTATTCACCATATATAATAGCTATGTATAAAAATAGCAAGACCGATAGAAATTTTTAATAGTGTGGGTTAATGACAAAAAGTGGTTGGTCATTACAATAAGTAAAATGAGATGTTGATCTTTGCTTATGTGATATTCTTGTCACTTATTAATAGACTTCAGTATAATCACACAAATTAAATCCAAAAGATTCATCTTCATTCATTTAACATGCCCACATGCTTATACCTTTATATACATACACGATTTGAGTCTGCTGCTTTAATCTATTTTTAATTTAGTCCCTGATAGTAAGAAATCTCATGCCGGGGTGGCCAGTTAGCTCAATTGGTTAGAGCCTTGTGCTAATAAGACCAAGGTTGCTGTTTCAATCCCCGCAAGGCCCACAGTGAGCTGCAGCCTCCTTAAAAAAAAAAAGAAAAAAAAAAAAAGAGAAATCTCATGCCTAGCCTAATTTCTATACCTTCATGAAACTTCCAAGGTGACTTAAAAAATCATTTTCTTTTGCTGACCCACCAGTTCCTAACAGGCTAACATTTCCCCATTCATACCCCTAATTTCTTCCTACTGTTTGCAAGGAGACCCAGTTTCTTCCCACATTGAAAATATATTGATTTAAACTTGCTTCATAAGTGTATTTCATTGATTCCCCCAAGATCCTCCAAATTAAGTATAGCTACACTATTTTCACTTATCCAGGAAGTAAAACAACAACACTTTCTTTGAATCCCACACCTGAAGCCTCCATTTTCCCACACAAAATAATTAATACTTATGGGAAGCCTCAACTAGAGAGTATGTAAGTCTGGGTGATGCTGCATTTCAGCGCCGATGCCGCATCTCTCCTCCTGTGTTTATTGTGTTTTCATTGATTTGTGGGAACATTGATGCTTGTTATCAGCAAATTTGGGCTGAACATCCTGAAGAATTGTTTTTAAAAATCTGCAGGCCTTAGGCACCATAACTTTTGAAACCTCTCTCTTTATATCATGTCAAATTAGTATTAAACTTCACAAATACCACACTTTAAACACAGTTTTGCTGAAAATCTTTCAAATCATTGTTATTGACTAGAATTGTGTTAAATATAAATCATTTTGCTGTGTGATATATGTTTTATCAACTTAATTGAGTTACACTTCATTAGTTGACTTTCACATACTTTATATATTATTGACTTAAATGTTATTAATTTAAACATAGCTGTTTAACATTCATAACTTAAAGAGTATATTTTGTATTATGTTTGTGTGTGGTGTGATGGGTATGTATATGTGCCTGTGTTTAAATGTCAAAAATAATTTTGAATGTTTTTGCAGAGCTTACAAACTTGGGATACTGGGTTTATAATATCCAGTGTTTAAAATCCCCTCTCCACGCCCAGAATTGATACGTCATCCTAAACTACTCTGCAATGACTAAATACACAAGATGGACACAACTTGGCCCGGTAACTCATATCTTATTTATCTTTTCCAGTATGAACACAAAAACACGATTCTTAATACTTTTCCTCAGCTACCTTTAGTTTTCTCAAAGGTATTTTGCAAAATCATCCATTCCTGCTCTTCCTTCAATATTACTTTCTTTATTTTTTCCTCGCTGTAAGTCTTTCTTCTTCTAACAAACTTCCATTTCATTCTGTTTACCTGGAATCCTCTCACTCACCCAAACACTTTATATGTAAAATTCCTACATATTTCTTTTAAAAACTAAGTTATTTTTCTATGATAAAGGTAATATTAAATCAAACTAAAAATTGCAGAATATAAGAAGAAATATTATCTATAGGTCTATTTTAAATCGTTGAAACTTTGGTGTATTCTCTTTATATATTTTTGCATTTAATGTATATAAACCAACTTGTTACTACTTTTTAAATATATGTACGTTTTTCTGATTATAAAGGTAACAATTGATCATCACAAACATTGGGAAAAATTTCAATACACTGAATTTGATTTTTTTTTTTAAATAACGGCAACTTACATTTATTGATTACTTACTATGTGTCAAACACTGTTCTGAGTACTTTTTTTTTAATTTTAGAATTGGGTTATCTTCTTATTTTTATTTATTTATTTATTTAAATTTATTGGGGTGACAATTGTTAGTAAAATTACATAGATTTCAGGTGTACAATTCTGTATCACATCATGTATAAATTACATTGTGTGTTCACCATCCAGAGTCAGTTCTCCTTCCATCACCATATATTTGATCCCCCTTACCCTCATCTCCCACCCCCCACCCCCCTTACCCTCTGGTAACCACTAAACTATTGTCTGTGGCTATGAGTTTTTTTTTTTTCTTATACGTTTATCATTTCTATCCCTCACACTGTGGACCCCCCTCCCCCCATCCACTATCTCACTGACATCCCACCGAGCCATCCCATTTCCACTATCTCCACTCCCAATGCTGTACTCCGCCTCTTGTAAATGTATACATACCTATATATACATATATATATAATATTATAGTTGGCATTCATTATTGTTCAGCTTCAGGTGTACAGTGCAGTGATCAGGCATCTACATCTTCCCTGAGGTGGTCTCCCAAATGGGACACATGTCTATCGGATACCCTACAAAATCTTTACAACATTATTGATTACGTTCCCCAGATTAATTTTCAAATCCCGTGGCCATCTTGTGGTTACTGATTGTTTTCTAATCCCCTCACCTACCCCCTTACCCCCACCCCCCCGCCCATCTAGCAACCCTCAGTTTTTCCTCTTTGTCTCCAAAACTGTTTCTGATTAGTTCATTCACTTATTCTTTTCTTTAGATTCCGCATATAAGTGAGATCATATGGTACTTATCTTCCTCTGTCTGACTTATTTCACTTAACATAATGTTCTCTAGGTCCATCCATGTTGTTGCAAATGGTAAGATTTCTTTCTTCTTTATGGCTGTGTAGTACTCCATTGTATAAATGTACCACAGTTTCTTAATCCCGTCATCTAACGATGGGCATTTCGGTTGTTTCCATGTCTTGGCTATTGTGTATAGTGCTGCAATAAACATAGGAGTGCATAAAGATTTTTGAATTGGAGTTTTGGATTTCTCCGGATAGATACCTAGGAGTGGAATTACTGGCTCATAGGGTAGTTCCATTTTCAGATTTTTGAGATACCTCCATACTGTTTCCATAGTGGCTGCACCAATCTGCAATCCCACCAACAGTGCACAAGCATTCCCTTTTCTCCACATCCGCGCCAGCACTTGTTGTTTGTTGATTTATTGATGATAGCCATTCTGACCAGAGTGAGGTGGTATCTCATTGTGGTTTTTATTTGCATTTCTGATTAGTGAGGTTGAGCATTTCTTCATATGTCTGTTTGCCATCTGTATGTCCTTTTTAGAAAAATGTCTCTTCAAGTCCTCTGCCCATTTTTTAATTGGGTCGTTTGTTTTTTTGGAGTTGAGTTGAGTTTTTTTATAGATTTGTGATATTAATCCCTTATTAGATATATCATTGGCAAATATCTTTTCCCATTCAGTAGGATCCCTTTTTGTTTTATTGATGGTTTCCTTTGCTGTGAAAAAACTTTTTAATTTGATGTAATCCCACATGTTTATTTTTTCTCTTACTTCTCTCACGTGAGGGGATATATCAGTAAAAATCTTACTCCGGCTAATGTCTGTGAAGTTTCTTCCTATATTTTTTTCTAGGTATTTTATGGTTTCAGATCTTACATTTAAGTCTTTAAGCCATTTTGAATTTATTTTTGTATATGGTGTAAGGAGGTGGTCCAGCTTCATTTTTTTGCATGTGTCTGTCCAGGTTTCCCAGCACCATTTGTTGAATAGACTGTCTTTACCCCATCGTACATTCTTGCTTCCATTGTCATAGATTAAATGGCCATATAGGCATGGATTTATTTCTGGACTCTCTATTCTGTTCCATTGATCTATGTGTCTGTTTTTATGCCAGTACTATGCTGTTTTGATTACTGTAGCCTTGTAGTATAATTTGAAGTCAGGTATTGTTATACCTCCCACTTTGTTCTTATTTCTCAAGATTGCTGAGGCTATTCGGGGTATTTTATGGTCCCATATAAATTTTAGGATTATATGTTCTATTTCTGTGAAAAACGTCATTGGTAGTTTGATAGGAATTGCGTTGAATATGTATATTGCCTTAGGCAGTATGGACATTTTAACTATATTAATTCTCCTATCCATGAACATGATGTGTGTTTCCATCTATATATATCTTCTTTCATTCCTTTCTTCAGTGTCTTATAATTTTCTGAGTACAGATCTTTTACTTCCTTGGTTAAATTTATTCCCAGGTATTTTATAGTCTTTGGAGCAATTGTAAATGGGATTGTTTTTTTTTAATCTCTCCTTCTGATGTTTTATTATTGGTATATACAAATGCAACTGATTTCTGAATTTTGTATCCTGCTACTTTACTAAATTCATCTATCAGCTCTAATAGCTTCTTGGTGGAGTCTTTAGGGTTCTCTATATATAGTATCATATCATCTGCATATAATGATAATTTTACTTCCTCCTTACCAATTTGGATGCCTTTTATTTCTTTTTCTTGTCTTATTGCTGTGGCTAGAACTTCCAGCACTATGTTGAATAGAAGTGGAGATAGTGGGCAACCTTGCCTTGTTCCTGATCTTAGTGGGAATGTTTTTAGCTTTTCCCCGTTGAGTATGATGTTAGCTGTGGGTTTGTCATATATGGCCTTTATTATGTTGAGATATGTTCCCTCTATTCCCACTTTCTTAAGGGTTTTTATCATAAATGGTGTTGGATTTTATCAAATGCTTTTTCTGCATCTATTGATATGATCATGTGATTTTTATTTTTCATTTTGTTAATGTTTTTTGTTAATTGATTTGCGGATGTTGAACCACCCTTGCATACCAGGGATGAATCCCACTTGATCATGGTGTATGATTTTTTTAATGTATTCCTGAATTCTGTTCGCTAATATTTTGTTGAGGATTTTTGCATCTATGTTCATTAGAGATATCGGCCTGTAGTTTTCTTTTTTTGTGGTGTCTTTATCTGATTTTGGGATCAGGGTGATAGTGGCTTCGTAAAAAGTGTTTGGGAGTCTTCCCTCCTTCTGGATTTTTTGGAAGAGCTTGAGGAGAATAGGTGATAATTCTTTTTTGAACGTTTTGTAAAATTCACCTGTAAAGCCATCTGGTCCAGGGCTTTTGTTTGTTGGGAGATTGTTGATTACTGATTCAATTTCCGTGGTGGTAATCAGTCTATTCAGGTTTTCTGTTTCTTCTTGAGTTAACCTTGGAAGGTTGTACGCCTCTAGAAAATTGTCTATTTCTTCCAGATTGTCAGATTTGTTGGCATATAGTTGGTCATAGTAATTTCTTAAAACTTTTTGTATTTCTGCGGTGTCCGTTGTCACTTCTCCTCTTTCATTTCTGATTTTATTAATTTGGGTCCTCTCTCTCTTCTTTTTAATGAGTCTGGCTAAAGGTTTGTCAATTTTGTTTATCTTCTCTAAGAACCAACTCTTGGATTCATTGATCTTTTGTATTGTTTTTCTGGTTTCTATTTCATTTATTTCTGCTCTGATCTTTATTATCTCCTTCCTTGTGTTCCCTTTGGGCTTATTTTGCTGTTCTTTTTCCAGATCCCTTAAGTGTGACGATAAACTGTTGATTAGTGATGTTTCTTGTTTCTTTAGGTAGGCCTGCAAAGCTATGAATTTCCCTCTTAGGACTGTTTTTGTGGCATCCCATAGATTTTGGGTCGTCGTGTTTTCATTTTCGTTTGTCTCGATATATCTTTTGATTTCTTCCTTGATCTCCTGCTTGACCCATTCATTATTTATAATAAGTTATTCAGCCTCCATGAATTGGTGTGTCTTCCAGTTTTTTTCCTGTAGCTCATTTCTAATTTCATAGCATTGTGATCAGAGAAGACAATTGGTATGATTTCAATTTTCTTAAATTTATCAAGACTTGTTTTGTGGCCTAACATATGGTCTATCTTGGAAAATGTTCCATGTGCGCTTGAGAAAAACGTGTATTTTGCAGCATTGGGGTGAAATGTTCTGAAAATATCGATTAAATCCAAGTGGTCCAATGTATCATTTAAGGCTGTTGTTTCCATGTTGATTTTCTGTCTGGAAGACCTGTCCCTTGTTGTCAGAGGTGTGTTGAGGTCCCCTACTATGATAGTGTTACTGTTGATCTCTGTCTTTATGTCAGTCAGTACCTTTTTTATATATTTAGGTGCTCCTATGTTGGGTGCATAGATGTTTACTAGGGTTATGTTCTCTTGTCGGATCGATCCCTTTATTATTATATAGTGCCCATCTTATCGTTTAATATGTTCTTCATTTTAAAGTCTATTTTGTCAGATATAAGTATTGCAACTCCAGCTTTCTTCTCATTGCCATTTGCATAAAATATCTTACTCCAACCCTTCACTTTCAGCCTGTGTGTGTCTTTTGATCTGAGGTGAGTCTCTTGTATACAGCATATACAAGGGTCTTGCTTTCTTATCCACTCAGCTACCCTATGTCTCTTGATTGGAGCATATAATCCATTTACATTGAAAATGATTATTGATTGGTACATAGTTATTGCCATTTTTAAATTTGTAGTTAGATTGTTTTGATCTTTCTTCTATTTACAGAAGTCCTTTTAGTATTTCTTGCAATGCTGGCTTGGTGGTAATAAATTCCTTTAGCTTATTTTTTTCTGGAAAGCTCTTTATTTCTCCATCAACTTTAAATGATAGCCTTGCTGGATAAAGCAATCTAGGTTGTAGGCCTTTGTTTTCCATCACTTTGAGTATCTCCTGCCACTCCCTCCTGGCCTTCAATGTTTCTGTAGAAAAGTCATTTGATAGTCTTATGGGAGTTCCCTTGTATGCAACCCTCTGTCTTTCTCTTGCTGCTTCTAGCATTCTCTCTTTGTCTTTAAGCTTTGCCATTTTGACTATAATGTGTCTTGGTGTGGGCCTGTTTGGGTTTATCCTGGTTGGAACTCTCTGCACTTCCTGGGCTTGTATGTTGGTTTCCTTCATCAGGTTGGGGAAGTTTTCGGACATTATTACTTCAAATATGTTCTCAATTCCTTGCTTCCTCTCTTCACCTTCTGGTATTCCTATGATGAGCATGTTGTTGCGCTTGATGTTATCCCAGAGGTCTCTTAAGCCATCCTCATTGTTTTTTATTCTTTTTTCTTTCTGTTGTTCCGTTTGGGTGATCTCTGCTACCTTGTCTTCTAAGTCGCTGATTTGATCCTCTGCTTCATCTAACCTGCTGGTAATTCCTTCAAGTGAGTTCTTAATTTCGGTAATTGTGTTCTTTAGTTCTAACTGGTTGTTCGTTATGATTTCTACATCCTTCTTTATGTCTTCTCTAAGCTCCTTAAACATTCTTATCCCCAGTGTTCTGAACTCTGTCTCTGAAAGATTGGTTACCTCTGCTTCATTTGGTTCCAGTTGTGGAGGTTTCTTCTGTTCTTTTATTTGGGATGTGTATCTTTGTTTCCCCATTCTGGCTGACTCTCTGTGTTTGCTTTGATGTATTAGGTAGATCCCCTAGAGTTCTTAGTTCTTGCTAGGTTATCTTATGTAGTACGTGTCCTTTATAGTTGACTTGCACTACTTCGTTCTTCTCCTCTGCGTGTGCTCCAAAGGTGACTCTTGTGTTGTGTACATTGTCCTGTTCAAGAAGATCTTTAATTGCTTTTTGCTTGTGAGTAGGTGGGGTTAACTCCTAGGCTGACTCATTGTGAGACTTGGCTCTGCCCACCGCAGGGCGTTCTGCCCGCGTGAGGGTTGACCACTTAAATGTGGTTTGGCCTCTATGGGCTCTTGTGCCTGCAGAGAATTCCCTCTGGGTGTGTGACTTTTAGGTCAAACCCGGTAGTACTCTGGTTTGGTCTGGAGTTGGCCTCTGGATATGTTGAATCTTGTGCCTCTTAAGCTGGGCCCTCCTGGTCTCTGTGCTCTCCGTTCCGCCCTGGGATTCCGTGCGTGCCCGGAACTGCGGGTGACACTTCGGTTTTCGCTGCTGCCGCCGCTGCCGGCCGGGACCCTGCTGCGGGCCCGCGCGTTTTCACTCCACTCCCTTCCTTCTTTCCCCTGCTCGCCCAATTAGCGCACCTTCAAGTAATCCTTCCACAAGTCTCTTAGCTGTTCTGTGTGATGAGCAAAGAGTTCTTTGATGGGTTATAGGTCCCGTTTGTAATAAGATCCGGAGGAGAACTCAGAAAGTGCGCCCCGCTGCCGCCATTCCTATGACGTCATCAATACACTGAATTTTAATGAAAACACCCAGAATTCCCTTACTCACAACTACTGTTAATATTTTTCTAAATGTCCTTATGGTGACTTGTAATGATTTCAACACCTGTATATACTTAAATTAAAAAAAAAACACAAAAACAAACAAAACACTGTGTCATTCTGAATTTTGTGAGAAATTTTCTAAGTTCTGGTCTATAAACTAAAAGGCACCAGTTACACCTGAGAGAAATAATACCAAAATGAACAGAGGAAGAATGATTGAATATTATATTCTGAATACTGAATCACCAAAATTATATTTTTCTATTTCACCCTTTAGGCAAGAAATTAAACGTGCCTTGAAGAATTTGACTAATTTGACCATACACCTAATGATAATGAAAAGGGAGCTCCCTATTTCAATGTCAGTTAGAGTACCCTGTAGTGAAGTTAGCAGTTTACAGTTGCTTTCTTCATGTTCAGAGTTTCCAATCAGATTTAATTTCTAAGAACAGATAACAAGGGTAACCTGAGGCTATGGCAGCATGTAGATGTTCTGAAAAGGTTGAGCAATATCTGAATCTGAACAAAATGGTCAAAAACAACCATCCCCCAGGGTGTGGAAATTGACCAGAATAATTGATAATCATTTACTCACAAAACATTGCTAATATTTTGGATAAGAAGACTAGAAGGCTGCAGGCATATTGCCTGCAGCTGCTACTCTCTCCCACACTCCAGCCCATCAGAGTGCAGTTTTATTAAGACAGAGTTTACCATGAGAATCAGCAACATCTGTGCCACAGGTGGTCGACTTGATTTTAAAAACAAGGCAAAAATTCATGCCTGGTGTCATTTTTAAACAAGTAGCAAAAACAGTAAGAAATGAAGGTGAAACATACTGCATTCCTATCCTGAATTTATAATCCCAGGTCAGGTGGGCTGTGGTTCCGCCAAATATTTAACCAAAAGTCCCAGAAATACAAAAACTAGAGGAAGGCTAGATAACCTGTCTCAGTAGCTATTCGTGGCTGGGAAACTTTGTGTATATATGAGGCAGAACTTAGAATGCCTGGAGGAAAGTAAAAGCCAAGGCAAACATAAGACCTGGGTGAACTTGGAATATATGCAGACACACAGAATAATTTTGAAAATCCAGGCTAGAAAATAAAAATAAGGTTTTGCAAAACTTAGAAGCATTATCATTGATTGCCCACAACAAAGGAGACATTCAGTCAACATGTCTTGGAATGAAAAAGAAATCAGAATCAGGTAAAACAATGCCTAAAAAACACACTATATTATATAAAATATGCAGTTTTCAACAGCAGCAATAGAAAGCCAAGAAACATGCAAAGAAACACAGAATTATGACCAATAATCAGAATAAAATGTTATCAGTAGAAACAGATAAAGTAGGCTAAAATACAACTAACTGGAAAACATTTGAATCAATTATTATAAAAATGTTCAAGGAATTGAAGAATCTATTTCTCAGAATTTAAAAATAATGGTAAATATGCACATGGAACAATACTGAGCCTTACAAGTATTCGAACACACAAATTAACACAAAGTACCATATTTTTCTATTAATGAATCAATTTATATGACCTTTAAATATAATTTCTAAACCAAGTGTAGTAAATTACATACTCTCATCCTTTCATTCTAACACTGGACAAATACATTTTTTACCACCTACAATGTGCCAACCACTATATTTGTTTCTGAGCAAACAGCAGTGGAGAAAACAAAACTCCCTGCCTTATGGAATTGTATTCTAATACACATAAGAAATTGTAAAAATATTGCAATGATTCAGCAAACAAGGAACCTCAAAAGATTAAATAGATTTTACTGAAAAATGAAATATATATTTTGGAACAGAAAAATTACAATAGCCAACGTGAAAAATTCACAAGATAAACAACAACCAGATTTGAAATGGCAGAAAGTGAAAAAAAGTGCCCGGTAAAAGATGACACAATACCTTTAGTTTCAGGTCCTGCATTTAAATGACTTGGAAGTCATCACTCCTCTTCTTACAATATGAAATATCTTAGCGAACCCCAACTTAATGATTTTTCTTGGATTTATCAACGAAGAATTTGTCTGCAGAGCTAACAACCAAACTGAAATCTAAGGCCACAAATTCAGATTGTCACATCTGAGGTCTATTTATCCTGAGCAGAAGCTGCCAGCTGCTACCACTTTCTCCGAGCCCCATGAAACCGGTAGGAATACCTATTGATAATATATGCAAATTTCTAAAAGCTGAGTATGGCCTAGTGTGAGAATGAACAACTCCTGTGGCCCACGGTATTGAGGCATCTGTAATTTTATGGAAACACACCGCTTCTCACAATGAAAAGCCAGGAAAGTTCCTCTCGTGGCTCTGACTAGGATTGAGGAAGAGAGCATCCCTTATAAAATGCTCCACAGCATTCTTTATAACAAAGGCCTATCCTACATGAAAGAGACACTACCAGAAATTATCTTACCTGGGGAAAGAGAATTTTTCTCAGGGCAAGGTCCTGGGGCCTTCGAATCTCACGTAATGGGGAAACTATATTGCTAGAGAAACAAACACAGGCATAACTCATTTTATCGTACTTAGCTTCCTCATGCTTCACAAGTATTGCATTTTTTTTTACAAAATTAAGGGAAGACCTTCCACCAGCAAAAAGATTCCAACTTACTTTATCGTGACACTCACTTTACTACCGTGGTCTGGAACAGAATCAATGTCTCCACGGTACGCCTGTCCTTGTGAAAGTCACAGGCCAGAGGATGCTTTCGATGGGCTCTTAGGAGAAACAGCTAATTCTAGGCCTGGGAAAATGGGGACGATGTGCCTGAAACATCTCGAGATGCCAGAAAGTAAGGAAGTGCTCAACAAATACGCCCCCCCAACACACACACACACACACACACACACACACACACACACACCTCATAATGTCAACAGCACACAAGAAGCAAGTGAAAGGGTGCCCACTGGCCAAAGATGGAAACATTTGAACAACAAAATAAATAAAGTTGTATTAGAGTATAACCCAAAGAATAAAATAGATATCCATGACCCCCTGATTCTCAACAAATATAGGTAAATATTGAATAAGTAAATGGAGGAGAAGTGACAAATCTGTGCAGAATTCCAAACTTCTGTAGAGACTTCTTCCTTAAGGAGGTAGAGCATAGCTCACAACTCCTTTGGCTTGTGTATAGTGAATTCCTTCCAAAGAATACATATGGAAAGGCAAAGAGTAATTTTACAGCACAATCTGCCAGGTGGTCGTTTCACATCAACCATTAAATGCCATGTAGATAGTCTGTACTCTTGATATGATATGATAAAAATGGCATTTTACCTCTGTGGTCTTCCTCTCAGAAACACATAAACACAATACAATTATGAGAAAAATCATCAGACAAATCCCAATAGAGGAACACTTTTAAAAGTACCTAACCAGAACTCCTCAAAACAGTCAAGGTCACAGCCACGGGGCACCTACAGAGACATGAACAGTAAATATAATGGGTACTCCTGAATGGGACCCTGAAACAGGAAAAGAACATTAGACAAAATTGAACAAAATCTCAAAAATGTATGCAGTTTAGTTAATAATTATAATATATCAATATTGGTTCATTAATTGTATTATAATTGGTATATTAATTAATTATAACAAATTTACCCATACTGAAGTAAGATTTAATAATAGTGAAAACTGTACTATCCTCACAATTTTTTTACAAATATAAAACTGTACTAAAATGAAAAGTTTATTAAAAAACAAAAAAAGAATAAGGCCTATTGAAAGGGCATAAGAATCAATCAGGGAGATCTCCCAATGGCCAAAACTGAAAAAAATTGAGCAAGAAGATGAATAAAATTGTAATGCATTTAAAAATCCATATCTGTATATCGCATTGTGTGTTCACCATATAGATGATGTATTACAGAATTGTACACCTGAAACTTATGTAACTTTACTAACCATTGTCACCCTGATAAACTTTAATTAAAAAATCCATATCTGTGTGAATATAAATTAATAATTGAAACAATAATTAAGTATAGAAGATACAGTTTTCTTCACAGAATTCAAATTAACGCATGAAGAAGGAATGCAAGAAATTGAAAATTATTATTAGAACAGCACAGCATAATTGTTGCATTGTTAAGATCCAATAATGCATGCTAAAATTAGTGGGGGAAAGTTTGAAAGGAAACAGGATATTTGCAAAATTTATTGGTATCTCCCCAAAGATATTTATGGATTACTAAGGGGAAATGGTTATTTTACAGTGGGGAAACCTAACAGACATCACCCATACAAGTGATTAAGTTTAGCATCATGAGTAATAAGACTTACCAACATCATGTACTCTCAGATACGATAAATTTAGAGAATCTTCACTTCTGTGGTATTTTCTTAAAAATAATCTCAATCAAATGTTGAGAAAAATTAGACAAAACCAATTGAGAGACCTCTGTTAAAATAATGACTCTTCAAAAATGTAAATACCATGAAAGACGGGAACATGACTACTTCTGACCTGGATGTCCAATCCATCAGAGCCTTAGTTCACAGACCTAGATTCTAACTATTCACATGGAATCAGAATATTTGTCATTGGATGAATGCAAATGTTACAGCCTTGAGGATAGGGCACCTCAACAAGATATTATCTCAATGCTAACTGCTTTAATAATATATTCCAAAGGTTCTGTTTGGCTATTTCAAAGAGATGCATTAACTAGAAAGATCAGTGGATTTCATAAAATTGCCTTGAACTGATCCCTTGCAAAATCATTGTAATAAATCAGCCATTTTGTGAGATGATGACATGGATGGTGATGAAGGCAGTCCCATTGTAGGCAGGAAAAGCAAATCCACATCCAGTATAGTTGTCAACCCAGTAAAGATAATTATAGACAACTTTAGAATGGAAAGGTCTGATGTAATCATCTCACCACTAAGAGGCCAATTGGTCTTCTTAAGGCATAGTACCATTCAAGGTCTTATCACCAGTCTCTTCCTGAAAGGCTGAACAAGCAGCAGTGTAAGGAACCATACAAACTTGGTGAAAAGGAAATGCTAGTGAGTCCATTCATAGCTTCTATCACTGACTCTATTCATGGGTCTATCATACAAGCAGTAACTTGCATGCAAACTTGGTGTACATTTTTACATTTCTGATAAACTTGCTATCAAAATATTGATATTACTTAATTATTTTAATACAAAACATCTTTCCAAATAAAATATACTTTTTATGGTTTAATATCAGAAATACATTTATTTATGTACAGAAGTTTTCCTTTATTAGATATTGGATAAAATGTAATCATTGTATTGTATTGATTTATTACAGGAGGTTCAGGGCTAAATTTCGTTATCGAATATAGTAACTAAGATTTACTTAGGTTTTCTGTACCTTCATACAATTTATTACATGAATGTTGGTTATTTACTAACCTTTTTCTTTCTTTTTTTATTGCATGCATAGATAAACAGTGAGATATAGAATAAACAATACTGGAGTAAGTTGAAATATTGGAAAGTGAGAGAAGGCTTACTATGTAATAATTACTTACAAGTCTCTCATCTCTGTGACACCTAGAGTAATAAAATATACACAAGGCTCTTTAGAGAATGAAATAGAATAATCCCTTTTATATAAACTATTAAAAATTAAGAGAGATATGTCCTAAATGCCATAGAAATTTAAAACCCTATGAGCATTTTAGTTTGCATTGTTATATACAAGTTTATGAAAAAGACATTATATAATTGGTCAAACATGAAAATGACTTATCTTATAAATTGCCAATAAAATAATTTTTAAATATATATTTCAAGATGTTAAAGTTACTAAACATATAATTGTAATATCAGATATAAACAAAACCATACAAATGAAAACAAAAAGTTTATGAATTAATCACCCTCACTTTCCAGTAAAAGGGAGATTTTTGCAAAGACTATGAAAATTATGTCTTTAAGAACTGGCTATTCTAATGTACAATTCTAATTTACATTTTTATACTTTACCTAATAATACTATTATAATAGTAATCAAATAGCAACTGAAAATAAGTAAAGTAATAAAGCAATCGATAGAAAAAAACAAAAATTTAATATAATAGTAAATGTTATTCTTATTATTGGCTAATATGTAATCTAAGATTACATAAAATTATACTTCTCCAATTTCAGTCAAAATCATGTAGCTAAGCATTACAAAATATAACGTAGATCATTATTGTTTTGATATAGCTAATGAATTGAAATAAAAATTAATTATACTCAGAAATTATAGTAACAGATTTTCAGAGCTATTTTCAGACTCTGAAACTTTCAGCTTCCAGATAACATTGAACTATGTTGCTCTTTAAAAATGTAATGCACCCTGCATTTCAACATACTGCATGTTTTTAAAAATAACTAAACAATATAAGTTGAACACTGAGCAACTTGTGACTAGAAATATTTATTTAGAAGTGGTGTGTAAGCTTATGAGTTGTATCCAAAGGGTATAAAAGTGCTGTGAATTTAAAAAAAAAAAAAAAATTTGAACTATGCTTGAATTATTTTATGAGGGTTAACAAATACAAAGAGTAAAAATTAAAAAAAATATTCAACACAGCACCAATAGTCCACCCAGCACCAGTTTCACTGTGTTCTATGGAAACTAGCAGTGACGTATTGGGTTTTATTATTTTGAATATAACTGCAGTAGTAGCTAAGTATGGCAAATATGATAGAAATTATTGTCCAAAAGCCATTTAGTCTTAGCTTCTGAGCATGATCACATCAGCATGTTTACAAGAAAATTTCAGTTTTGAAGATACAGTAATTAATGAAATGAACTATCAAGTTGAAAATTACATTACTTTCTCAGAAGTATATTTTAACAAATAGGATCTTAGAACCATCAGAGCGATAAATTACCTTAGATAATTTTAATCAAATTTTAATAACATTTAAATAAAAATCACGCTGATTATATTTCTGTCAAAGGAAGCATACCATATGATTGTTTGAATAATTTTATGGTTTGGAAAGCTTTATGTGTTGCGTAAGTACCTACCTGAAAAATAAAAGCCTATACTCAACGATTTGAGAATATTTATTGAGTCCATTCATTCTTAATTGCTGTATTTAGTTTCCAGAGTTCTCAACTCCCCAAGGGTAAATGGATTACACTATTAATGACTAACATATCAATAACTAACATTTCTGTCAGATAAATCAACAGAGGTAATAAATGATTTAATGCTTCAATGCATACAATTATACAAATATTTATTCATGTTCTGTCGTAAATAATGTCACAGTTGATCAAAAAAATATCTGAAGTTAACATTTTCTCTCTTAATTATAAGTTTACTTTTGGTATCCTTTTGAATTCACATATAATATTTGAATTATCTTTGAGGCATCCCAGAAAACCAAATTTGTTAGGAATATTTCTGTGTTCTCTTGAATCTAGCTGAGCTTCTTTAAAATCATTATTTTTCAGGTAATTCCCAGATCTCCATTTTTCAAGGTAATTACTGACGTATTATTTTGTTCTTTTTTTTTTTTTTTTTTTTTTTTTTTTGGTGCCATGCTCCCTTGCTTTCATGTTTCTAACGGCTTTACACTAATGTCTGTACATTTGAGGGAGCAGCCGCGTCTTTCAGCCTTATCTGGCTGGCTTTTGTTAGGTAAGACTCAGTGGGATGTGGCTGCAAGGACACTGGCTGGCTGGGTGCAGTGTCTCTGGTACTTGGGATGGCACATTGGCACAGTAACCATGCAGCCCTGTCAGCTGAGGTTAATTATGGTGAATACTGCAAGAGGGATCTTCTGTGGCTGACTGTGGAGGTCTTGTGTATGGCAGTGGGGGCTAGTGCTGTTGGCTCCCCCAGAGGCAAAGGCTGCTGGAGTCCTCTTCTTTTCCTTTTTTGCCCGTAGTAGTAAGTTCTAGCTGAGGGGATCCCTCTTGGTGCCAGGGCTGGTATACTGGCATTCAGAGTTGCAGCAGAGCCTGGGTCCTGGGATCAGTCACACACAGAACAACCACAGCACATGGGTCCTGGGGTGTAGGGACACTGACGGTGGTTGTGGCACCAAAGTCTGAGGTGCAGCCATGTGCAGATCTTTCGTGGAACTGGAGTCTGAAGATCTTGGGCTCACCAAAGTGATCCGGGGACTGGGGGGCTGGGGAAGCAGCAGTGACACAGCCCCTAAAATGACAGTGTGCAGCGGGGGCTTGGACCTCGGAGGCAGGGTGCAGTGGCAGCACACTCTAGGGATGGCGGTTCTAAGCCCACACCCCAGCCCCACGGAGCAGTCACAAACCAGCAGCAGCTCGCCCCAGGGATGACAGGTCAAAGCCGTGACTTTAGAACCCTGGGTGGGATACACAGCTGAAGCAGCATGACCCTAGTTATGAAGGGTCAAAGCCCCAATTTAGGACTCCAAGGTGGGGTGCAGAGCAGTGGCAGCTCAGTCCTGGTAATGGCAGGTCAAAACCAATTCTCTGGACCTGGTGGTGGGACACAGAGCAGTGACAGCTCTGGTTCCTGAGATGGCAAGGTGCGGTGGTGTCCCAATCCCAGAGAGTAGGGCAGAGCAGTGACTGGTGTCCCTGGGGCCAGGTCTCATTTCAGCAACACCTCCAGGTGCAAGGAGGGGACACAGTGGCCAGGATTCAAGGTAGCTATGTAAGCTGTGTTCACATTGGTGAAGATATGGGAGTCCTCAATAGGAAGGGCTATGAATATCCACGGTGGGGAGGCTTGCTGGGATTCTCTAGCTCTCTTTTTCCCAATGGGGTGAAATCTCTCCAAGAGGATCCCTCCTGGCTTCACGTGGCTCTGGGCACTGGGGAATAGGGTGATGCAGATGCCATGCTTCCTCTGCTTTCTTATGCGGTCATCTTCGGTTTTTGAGCTCTACACGTGTTTCTGATACTTCTTTGTTGTAGCCCAGGCTTTCCCAGAGCCATCTTCATTAGTTTGTAGTTGTTTGATTGTTTTTTGTTGTTTTTGTGTGGGAGATGGGCATTGGTACCTCCTAACCCGCTCCATCTTGCTGAACACCTTAGCTTGGTGCTCACACTCGCATACACACACACAAACACACATACACACTTGCTGACATTTTTATTGTAATTATATTGAATCCATAGATAAATTGGGGAGAATTGACATTTTTTCAACACGAAGTCTATCGACATACATATAATTACATATTTTATGATATTCTTTATTTTCTTCAACTAAAGCATACAATTTTTATCAGTGTATATGAATACATATCTTGTTAGATTTATTTCTAGAAATTTCTGATTATTTTTTCTTTTAAGAACTTAATGATAATGTAAAAACAATACATTGTAGTTCAATTATTTTATAGTTTTAGATCTCTGCATATTGATATTGTGTTTACCCAAATTAGTGCTTTTTGAACAATTACTTTAGGTATTTCTTCAGTTTTCATTTCTTATTTATGTAAGCTCTTCTTTGTAGACATCTTCAGTTTCTTAATATTCTTTTTAGGATGACAAAAGATTATGAACTCAGGGTGGCCGGTTAGCTCAGTTGGTTAGAGTGTGGTGTTGATAGTACCCAGGTTGC
Source organism: Rhinolophus ferrumequinum (assembly GCF_004115265.2). Classification (NCBI taxonomy): domain Eukaryota; kingdom Metazoa; phylum Chordata; class Mammalia; order Chiroptera; family Rhinolophidae; genus Rhinolophus; species Rhinolophus ferrumequinum. The sequence continues at coordinate 37,322,827 of NC_046301.1, forward strand.
CGTTTCGATCCCTGTATGGGCCACTGTGAGCTATGCTGTCTTCACAAAAGAAAAAAAAAATAATAATGATAATGAACTCAACTATTCTCATTATACAGGTAGGTTGCAGAATTCTCTAAAACCACTGTCATTAGACAATTCCTTAGTTAAGCAGTTTATGTGACAATGGTCACCAACAGACATGACAGTGATGAAGTAAACCACCTGTATGTGTTGTGGCAAGGTCATGCTAGATAACCTTTGTGTTTTCTTTTCCCATCAGGCAATAGCAGCTGTTTACTTAGATAACAGTGACTAGTAGTGAGAATATATACCCAGCACATTTCTTTTTAAATATTAGTATCAGAAAGCAAATAACTTGATAACAATATATAAATAAATAAGGGAAATACAGTTTCATGGACATGAATGTTATCTGTTTAGTACCTGTCTCTTCCTAAAGATATCATGCGTACTGATAATAGAGAGTTAAAATACAACGTAAGAAAACATAAGACAGCGCAGAGGAAAATCAGCTAAAGAGCTTAAGATACAGTCTCTCTTCACCCCTATTCCATTTGGACACAAATCTTAATGAACATTTTGGTGAATAAGGCAAGCACATTTAATTCTTTCAGTGAGTCAGGAAAACACTTTTGTTTTGTGGTTGTTTAATACTGAGTAACCACTATTAAGAAAATAATTGTTCAGGGGATAACTGATGCACACCAAGCTCTCCATAACCTCATGAAGAATATATAGTGATAAAGTATAGCAGGAAGGATGTAAATCACTCACCCTTGTCATAAAGATTGGTTTAAACTGGGAATAAATTTAAGACTGTTTGAGTTTAGGTAAGATCAAATGCTATGGAATAAAATTTACCTACTTATTCTTTGGTTTTATTTTTATTGTTCTCAAATATTTATTAAGTATCTACTCTGTGAGAAGAAAAAAAAGAAAAGAAAGGGAAGAAAAGGAAAGAAGGGAAAGAAAAGGATATATGTTTCTTGTCCTCCTGAAGTTCTCACGTGGTGGTCATTAAAGATTTTATTTATAAATGGTGAGATGATGTTGAATACAAAAATTTTCATCCTAAAATAAGCTATTGGTTAACAATAGTAACTATATAATGAGAGTCTGATATGCAAATTTCTGTGGGTAAGAGGTAAAAGAATACACTTAACTGGCATTAGAAAAATCTGGAACTTTATATTAATGAGGATTCATTGAAAATACTCATTTCTGATATTCTGAAACCAACACTATTGAACTTTGGCTTTGCAAAATTTGGGGTTGTTTTAGAAAACACAAAGAGTGAGTGGATAACTGAGGCATGTACCTGGTTCATGCAACTTTTCAGTGTCAGATCTTTCAGAGGCTGAGTAAAGCAGATATGGTTCTAGATCCATGAAGGCTTCCTGAGTGTTCAGTGGTCCTTGAAGAGTCCTACCTATAAAACATATATATTTGCCATATTTCTTGTTAAGTATAATTGCAAAGCTAGGTTCTGGAAGATAACATACATTTATTTTTGAAGAGATAATATTTTAATATAGATATGTAGAAAACATTCAAAATTGTGAATTTTAAGGATTTTTTTTTATGTTATATTTCTTCTTTTAAGTGAAGCAATAAAGGATAATTAAGGTTACATTATTTTTCCCCTTAACATATCACTGCTTATCTGTAGCATTATTTCATAAATAAGTTCATGAGACTTTTGTTCTATAACACTTTTTTGAACCATCTCTATATTTTATTTCGGTAACTACATTTTCTAGGTATTTCAGATTAATACTGATAAAATTCAACAAATTCAACAATAGCTGAATGATTTTCATTTTTTAATTGAAGTTAACAGAAGATAACATTTCAACACGTTTCAGAAATCAGAATTCAAAACTTGCTAAGTAAAAATTCTGAAATTCCTTTCCATTAATTAATTGTTTATAATCCCAGAGAAGATTTTTTAAACTTCCTGATTCTTATCTTTAAGGTCACTTGAATTTTATATATAGATATTGATATTATATATATATATATATATATATATATATATATATATATATGGTATTATAGTATTATAGGAAACTCAAAAGGAGAAGAAAATGGGAATCAAGAATTTACCCTTAATCACATGGCATTTATTCTGCTTGATAAATGTTTATTTTGACCAGCAAGTACACTGAACAATTAACAATGAACTTAAAACCATAATAAAACATCCAGGGCCACATACAACCTAAATAAAATGATTTCTAATTTTAGCATTGGCATCGATCTACTCGCATTTAATTCTTTTTTAATTTTATGATGCAGAAAATAAATTCTAGCTGCTAATTGTGAGATACATGATAAGGAAAATTGCAACATTGATTGCCTTGCCTTTTCTTAAATTAATATGTAAAGTACTTTGTTAAACTATGGTTATCAAGTGTTGAAATAAATACGCTTTTTTTTTTTTTTTTTTTTTTAGCATATCAACCTAGTCATAGGATTCAGGAGGTTCTGGTAAATGCTTTAAAAGTTGGTTTGAGGACTATCTTTCTGATTTAAAAAAATATTTTACAAAAACATAGGGGTTTACATGGATATTTATTTTAACAGTTTGGATACTTTAGTAAATTATACTGTATAATTTATGTCAGTTCACAGTTCAGAGTTTTCTCTAGATTTTTGTTGTTTATTTAACATAATAAAACATGTGGGGCATTTAGTCACATATTTGTTTTATCATACAGTGGCAATATGAGGATCTATTCTCACAGAATTATTGCTTTCTATTTATCTGTATATAGTCAACTATTTCTAAAGCTCAAATAGATGTGAATAAGTTTTGTTAATGCTGTACTAATTTTTAACCATTTTTTCCCATAAAATCTTTTCCACAGTCAGCGTATTGGAGAAATAACATATGACTAAGCAGAAGTTCTGAGTTGCTGTCTCCTTTATCTTTTAGGAGAACATAAAGTAAATGTGAAGGAAAATCAATATTCCTTTGAATAATACGGGTGGAATAAAGACTGTGTATGTTTCAAGCCTTGACATAACATTAACCTCTAAACTAGTAGTACCCTAAGACCCGTATAAATCATCCTCACAACCAAATATATATGAAGAAAAGAATATAATGTCTTTTCATGTCAACATTACTCTCCAATGTACACTTTAATGATTACTCTTCCATTTTTTAATTTGCATGTACATACAAAGAACCCAACTAATAATGTTAATTAGACGTTGTAAATGTTTTCTGTGTTCTTCTTCAACTATTATGCTTAATAGCTCCATCAGTCGTTTCTTTCAAATTTATTGTTATTTCTATTAAATTCATACTTTCATTCTGGGTAGTGAATCATTTAAAAATACATGTCATAAGAAAATTAGACACGTGCATTTTAATCAAAATATTTCTACCATATCAAAAAAACTGGGTATCTGATGTGTATGACAGAGTGAGACAGCAAAACTTTTCTGCCTGCAATGAGACAAATGAGACAAATGACAGCATTACCAATGAGCATTGGTAGTGGTAGTGACCTGTGTCAGTCCTTCCTTTGCTTCCATTCAATAAAACCATGTTTGATTGAAGGATTTTTCTCAGGTTGCCTTAACAGTTACTTCACTAATGATCCCAATTTCAACCAGTGACCCATAAATGAAACACTACATTTCACAAAACTCTTCAAGTGCACTATAAACAAGACTTACAAAATGTCATGTCCTTGAAAACATGAAATCCAACATGCTGGTATGTGTCTTATTCTCAAAATCAAGTTCAGGAATAAAATGTTTCAAGGGCCACAGGAGGAGGCAAGGTCTAATTTTAAAAAGAAACACAAATCTTTTCTCCCCCATAAGTAAAACATAAAAAATCTGAAATGTGAAGTTACTGTGGTACAAGATTGACCATATAATTCCTGTCATAACCTGGTGGTGCCATTTCAATATTATTTATAGCCCTAAGGAGACTGCATGACTTGTGAAAGGTGTTGATTTGGGAAGTTCTAGAGAATCCAGAATCTCTTTTATCACTAGCTGATTGTCTAACTGATATTTTTTAATCCAAATGATAATTATGCTGACCTACATCTTAAGAAAAAACTTAGCAATTTGTATCTTGAAATATTCTGTTTTTTGATTCGCATAGCCAAAGAGAAGTACAAATTTAAAACCTAACAAATATTCCATTTAAATACAGTATTAATATATTTGAAAATGATTTTGATATTATTTAGTTCTGATAATTTTTGTTTTTGAGAAATGTCTTTTTTTTTAATTAAAGTTTATTGGGGTGACAATCGTTAGCAAAGTTACATAGCTTTCAGGTGTACAATTCTGTAATTCATCAGCTATATATCACTTTCTGTGTTCACCACCCAGAGTCAGTTCTCTTTCCATCACCATATATTTGATCCCCTTTACCCTCATCTACCACCCCTCTCCCCCTTTACCCTTTGTTAACCACTAAACGATTGTCAGAAATGTCTTTTATCATATATGGATTTGCAAATATTTTCTTGCATCTGTGTTTTTTTCTACTCATTATCTTAACAGTATCTTTCAAAGTCCCATTTGTCATTTTATTTCTTTTGTGGATTGTGCTTTTGATATTTTATCTAAGCAATATTTCCCTAAATCAAAGTCACAACTATTTATTCCTATATTTTGCTCTAGAGGTTTTATAGTTTTTGGTTTTACATTTAGGGCTACGGTACAGTTTGATTTCATTTATATATGATGTGGTTCATATTGAGGTTCATTTTTTGCATATGAATATCCAGTTGATATAGCACCATTTTCTGAGAATACTTCCCTGTATGCATTGAATTGCCTTTGCACCTTTGCTGAAAACAATGGATGACATGTGTATGAGTCTATTCCTAGATTCTCTATTTAGTTTCATTATCTATGTATCTATGCTTTTGCTTATAGCAGGTGTCAGCAAATTATTGCTATAAAGGATCAAGTAGTAAATATTTTAGACTTTGAAGGTGTCACATTTTTCTTTTTATTTAGTTTTAATGAGTTTGACTTTACATAACCACATGGGGCCAGTGTCTGCCATATTGGACAGAGCAGGTCTAGAAAGAGGTAGATGTCTTATTATATTAGCACTTAATAACTCAAGGATGCATACAGTATTCACTATATTGGGTATTAACAGAAAATAAAAAATGTTTAATTACTAAGCTTATTAGGTGTAATAATAAAATGATGAAAATATTCAATTAATCAAAAAGAAATCAAAAAAGGAAAGAAAAAAGAGAAATTAGATATTTAAGCACAATTATATCAGAAATTGCATTAAACATATGAAGTGAATGCTACAATTATGTGAAAAAGATTGTCTGACTGAATTAGAAAAATGAGTGACACAAGTAAAATATAAAGAAACAAAAAATTAAAAGGAAAAACATAAAAAGAAGCATTAAAATATGAAAAGTTACACTGTGGAAAAACTACTACAAACAAAGCTGATTTAAGTATATAATTAGAAAAAGTAAATTTTAATGTAAGAAACATTAGTATAAAGAGTATTTTTACAAAGTTTAGAATTTCAATCTGCCGAGACAATGTAACAATTTTACTTTTACATACCTTAAATGTAAAAAAGTAAATATTGACAAAACTAAGAAATAGATCATTTGCAATCACATTTAAAGATTTTCAAAAGCAACTCTCAATAACAGATAATATATATATAGCAATAACATATGTTATAATATAAATAATATAATAAATATAATGGTTACATACATATGTGTATATATAATTTGTAATAGACAAACCTAGAAAAAAATTACATGTCTATAGGTTTTGAAAGAGGCAAAACTAAACTACAGTGTTAAAAACTGGAAACTTTTAAGAGAGATGGGTGGTAGTTGTGTGAGGAAAGGCAGAAGTCTTTTTATGTACTAGAAACGTTTAAGGTCTTGACCTGGGTAGTAGTTACATGGGGATTCTGTTTGAGATAATTTATTGGGCTGTATATTCATGTTTGCCTACTTTCTATATGTGTTTTATTTCAGTATTTTTAAAGCAAAAATAAATAAATAAACAAAATATGAAAAATCTATGATATTTTGGATGGTATATATATATATATATATATATATATATATATTTTTTTTTTTTTTAAATGTAAATCCCTTTGTGTCAGTCAGGGTTCTTTAGAGAAGCAGAACCAAAGGGATGTATATGTATAAAGAAAGAATTATTTTACGAAACTGACTCATATGATTAAGGAGGCTGGCAAATCCAAAATCTGCAGGGTGTACAGGCATGTTGGAGAGCCAGTACTGTAGTTCACGTCTGAAAGCCACCTGCTGGCAGAATTCCCTCTTGCTCAAGGGAGAACGTTTTTTCGTTCATTCCAGACCTTCAGCTGGTTGGATGAGGCCCACCTACATTAGGAAGGGCAATCTGTTCTACTCAACGTTCACCAATGTAAATATTAATCTACCAAAAACATCCTCACAGAAATATCCGGGATAATGTTTACCCACATATCAGCCACTATGCCTTGCTAAGTTGACACGTAAAATTAATCATCACACTCCTTTTTTGAAGCATATTTATGTAAACTTCTTCAAATATTAAACAAATTAAAATTCTTCAACAACATAAGGGTTTGTATGTATATGCAAACCAGAAAGTGAAATATAAAGTGACTAGAAGCTATTGCTTTCGTTCTTTAAATCCTCGTCCTCTGTCACCCTATTCCTTATAATGTATTTATAGAGACCAATGAGACACATATTTAGGCATGGCTGTTGAGTGCGTGGAGTATAATTTGGAAGAAGCATATTTAAAAGTCAGAGTATTTAAGAACTTGTTACCATTTTTAATTTTAAATAAGGAAAATTTCATTTCCAGCTAGAAAAACTTACGTTTAGCTCAATGTAGTATAATTGAATGTGATTTGATGACTGCATATCCTGTAATGCTAAAGTTATATTATCCAAATTCCTGTCTGCAAAGACTTCAGTCTTTATTTAGTGGTGACTATGTTCTCTAACCATAATATACAAGGCTTATTTTGATAATTCTATTGGCAAACTGGTAGGTTTATTAATAGTAGCTTGCTTATAGGCTGATTAGAATTCTAAGGATTTACCTTTTGGTTTAGTTTAATACATCTGTCAGATGGAGTCTTAAATTATATAGTAAGCTGTGTAAGTCTAAATTCTTTTGTTATTGGCATTGTGTTAAGGTTTATTATGCTAACTAATCCAAATCTCTAAATGGCTTTCTTATTATCTGTAAAGCTTGATTCAATTGAGAGAATACTCTGGGTCAATTGTTCTCATCAGTTAGGTAATACCTTTACCCCAAAGTTGGAACTTGCCTCTGTTAGTATTTGCTTTTTAATATTATTATATCTCTGAGATATTTATAAAATCCAAGTTGTATGCTTAGAGTTTGAATGAATGAAATTGATATTTTTTCACAGTTGGTAGTGTGCTGATGGTCATTTCTGCAGCCTTCCCTCAGGGATACAAAGCTATAATTTATTCTTCAGAGATTTGCAAGTACATTCCATAATTTCAATTTTCAATAATTGTGTAGAGGGATTAAGTGGGTTGGTTTTATTTTAGGTTAGAAACCTAACAATATGAATAATTAATATTTATGGTCAATCCATAAATATCTTTAAATTCTCTTTACCTGTTACAAGGTACTCACAGTGATCTCGTGGTCTATGACTTCCAATGTTCTTTTGTACTCTTCTCCAACCCTCCATAAATTTTGACCACTAAAAAGTACAATACAAGCAAATTATTCCATTTGCTCGCATGGAATGAGTTACAGATTTTTAAAAATCTATTTTTATCTCCCTGTCCTTTTGCACAGCTTCCATTCCTCAAGGTAAAGCTGGTTTATAGAGTCAGTTCTGCCAGGGAGAGAAAGAAAAAATATATGTTTAAGTAAAAATCCATATTTAGCATTTGAATTTATGAAATAAAGTTGCATAAAGATAAATAAATCATACTTTCCTGACTGACCGGCATTTTTAGAAAAATCTAAAGTAGCATTTTTCAAAACGTAGTCTGCAAACTCCTACGTGGTAATCACCTGGGTATCTTACTTAAATAGAGATATCTGAACCCTACTCCAAATATCTGAACCTCAGAGTGGGAAATTGAGATGGTGTAGAAAGAGAGTGATAAAGCTAGGATCCTATATATTCATTCATAATTATTCTTTACACATAATTTAAAAAAATCACTGTTCTAGAAGATTTGACAAATGGATAGAATTTTATTATTTTATTTTATTTTATTTTATGTAAAAGTGGAATGGCAAGACCTGTAAAGCAAGATTCTTCCTATCACAAACAGCTTCAGTGTGTTTTCAAATGAAGAATCATGAGATGTGGCATATAAAATCTAGCTAAGAAAACCTTATAGGGCAGTTAAATCTAAAATTCTAGGTGTAGAGCAAATTTCCCACTTCGGTACTATTTCCAGAATGATTTGGTTTTACTGTGGGATAGTCTGTACACTCCAGGACATATAGCAGCATGTCTAAACTCTACCCCTCAGATGTCAGTAGCACCCTCATCCCATTTGTGAAACAACCAAAAAATGTCTTCAGACACTGCCAGATGTACCCTATGGTTAAAATTGCCTTCACTCTGGTTGGGAAACTGGTCTAGGGAAATGTTTATGGGCCACATTTATTTTCCTTGTGTATGTGTTTACAAGCACTTCATACTTCGATGGCAGTGAAATCTGGATATTTTGGAGAATATCTATCATTTATGTAGTTTATAGCCACGGTTTTTATCACAATTAGCCTACAAAAGTTGGTCTACCGCTGACACATTGACTTTTACTAGAAAGGCTGCTGTTTTTTTCCTGCTTCTCTGGTTTATTGATCAGCATTTTATTTTACCCAATGTATATTCCTGTCCTTCAATATTATTTTTTAAATGAGTAAACTGAGAAAGAACTTTTTTCATGGTCAGAAGTGGAAGTCAGTGTGTAGAGAGTCAAAAGTTATTTTAGAATTAATTTTATTATCTATAAATACTCTTTGTCCTCCTTAGAAACAAATCTAATACTCTATCACTTTAATCAGATGCATTGCTCATAAATTATTGATTGAGTGTAAGCAGTAGTAAACTTAGACTAGTAATTCTGCATAAAATCCCCAGTCTTCCATTAATTTCGTTTCTTAATTTCTCATTGGTAAAGCATTCAGTTTATTGCTACATTGGGACGTCCTACAGTGTTTCAGATCTGCATGATTCAAAGTTCCCAAGGTTATGCCACGTTCAGTCCCAATGGGAGCTTTGCTGTTCTTTTGATCTACACAAATAACTCCCTGTTGTCATCATGGGAGTCCTACTGGGGACTGTGAAGAAAATATAGCTTTTCTATTCTGCCCTTAGGTTGGTAATGAAGAACAAGAGTGAAACACGTCAAAATTATGCAGCACTGTCAGGCAAATTCCAATCAGGGTAAGCTCAGAAGCTTTATTCTTGAGAAAGAGTGTTCTGTATGTAGACAGCCTCCTACATGGGCATAAAAGTGGCAAACAACAGCAGTATATGCATTCCATTAGCTGGAGTCCTAGAGTGTTTGGTGGTTTTCTGAAAACTACTTTCTGATTAATCCTCGTGAAGCACTGTATTCTTTTTCCAGTAAAATAAATTTAATCTAAAAATTCAACTTTCACGTGCAAAATATAATATGTTTGTATCATATGGATGAAATGGTTTTTTTTGTTGTTGTTTTTTAGTTTAAAAAAAGGTTCACAATACGTATTAGATCTTGCTATTTGTATAAAGTTTCAGAAATCACAAGGGGGCACTCTTTTACTAAATACATGAGAAGAAAGGGCAGTGATTTAAGTAAGTTTTTTTTTTTTTTAATAGTTTTAAATTATATAGTAGGTGTATCCGTACACATCTAATTATGTTTTCAATGCTAAATTTAGAATATTTTAAACATGTGACCCTGTCTATATGTGTCGTGTGTGTGAGTGTGTGTGTGTGTGTGTGTTTATATTATATATTTGCTTGCAGCAAAAATGTTAAAGAATTAAACTTACTTAAAATTGTAGTAATGAGTAAGAACCTCAGTTGAGAGCATAAGTTTTAGAATGTTTCTTTTCATTTGTTTTTTAGGCATGGAATTTTTTTTTGAAACAGTATTTTTTTTTTTCTGCTTATACTAAGAATATTGATTAAGCTGCCATTTCTAAATGTTTCTTTTGTCAGCTAGTAAACATTTATCTTTCCCTGAGTTTTGTATTTTAGACTCTTTAGCAGAAATACATAATATGTCCTACATTAAAATGACATGTTATTATTCTCCTTATATGATGATAATGCTATTTTGAGTGATTCAAGGATGAGGATGATGGTGTTTGAGGATGAACACAGGTACAGTATTTACCATTATGATCAAAATTGAAACTGGGAATATTACATGGTAGGATGGAAATAAAGTCAGTGGTCTTCATGAGTATAAAACCAGAATTACACTAAGTAGAAATAATAATTATTACTCTGGTTAATATAAGTAAAATAAAAAGTAGAGAAAAATTTCAAAGTAACTCTAACAATTATAATTGTAACACTTTCCATGTAAAGAGGATACGGATATTCCAAGATGAACAATAAATGCTAAATTCATTGGTGTGGTATTACCATTGCGACTTCAAATATTTCAAATAAAATATTATAATTAAAATTAATCCAATAAGTGAAAAAATTATAAATTATAAATATAATGATGTTTTCCCAAAGAAACTACCGATAATACTTAGAGAAGAGCCTAGAGTAGCTAAAATTTTCTAGGACTAGTGAACAAAACCCTAACTTCACAATTGGAAAACCTAGATATATCTCTGACTCTGTCATTTTATTAGTTGTGCAACTGGAGGTGAATAAATTAATCCCTGGGTTTCTCCATCATTCCATTGCAAAATGAAAAAAAAAAATAGATTAACTTTTAAGATCCTTCTATCTTTAATATATATGATTCTAATAATCATCTTTGATAATATTTTTATCTAATATAGTAAGCATTCAGTTGCAGTTTATTCAAGTAATTAAGGATCCCAATAGTTGGTAAAGGAAGCAAAGTACTTATTTACAACATTCTAAAGTATCGGGTTACATGGAGACATTTATTCTAAAATTGTAGTAACTCTATGTAAAATTTTAAAAACAATGTAATAATATTAAAGTACAGCTAATAAATTTGCAGGATCTAGACAAACTTGTCCCAAAAACGTTATATGAGTTTTTGCATGGATTTCTTAAAGAAAACTGCACCCTGCAAAAATAAATCCAAGTTTCCTGTGAACGTATTTTATTACATTACTATAGCATATATCTGTATCATGATCAAAACTGTTCTCTGTTTAAAACTGTTCTCTGTTTTGAAAAAAAACATGATAACATTTACAAATGGACGGTAAAAACAAAATTGAGACAATTGGAGAAGTGTTTACAAGCTAAAGGCATTAGAAAGAAATAAACCATTGTTCTTCATGACATGACCTATTGACTCATATCTGAAATTCTGAGTAATGCACATGTGCCAGGAATGATAAATTACATTGAGAAAGGGTGATGCATATAACTGTACACTCACTGTAAAATACCAAGATTTGAGCCTGAAGCATCTTCCTCCCTTCCTTTTTTCCTTTGTCCTTTTTTTTCTCCTTCCTTCAGTTCTTCCTTTATCTAATTCTTTTCGCATATAAGCCATCCTTGTTCTTAGCCTTTCCTATCCTATCCCTTTTTTTTTTTAAGAATATGGTTGGCTCTAATAAACTTTTTCACAGTCTCACATATCTGCAATATTTAGAAGAGTAGTTTTTAGACATGCTAGTGAAAAAACGCTTGTGTTTGTTTTCTATCTTTTTTTTCTTTCCTAATGATTCATTCAAAATTAGTGGTGAGTTAAATTAGACTATATTTTTATGCCAATAAATTTAACAGCTTGTTGAATTCTTGCTTTTCCAACACACCTTCTATGACTGTAGGTGATTCAGCATCTTTTTAAACGTATATTATTAATTTTTCCTTTATAGTAAGCAACAATACTCATTATAAAAAATGCTAAAATGTATAAAATCAGAAAGAAAAAAAGTATTACATTACTATTATCTTTCTGTTTAATATTATCTTTGTTGTTTTGTGATTTTTTCTTCATATTAATTTTGATAAACTTGGTATCAGACAATATATACAATTTGTTTGTTTTTACTATTGTTTTCTATTATTTTTCATTTTTCCAAATATAGAAAGCCTCGTGTTTTTTAAGACCTTTGGAAATACTTTCAATTTCTGCATACTATCCCATTGGTTAATTACCCGGTAATATCATAATAATTCTCAATTGTTTATCATTGTATAGTGATAAATCTGCATTTTTTCTGAAGTGCAAGTATTGTTCACACTATTGACTAGGTTATTTCACCTAGTTGTAGTTATACCTGAAGCTGTAATGTATATTTTTAAGTGTAATATTTTATCATTGTTGCTTCTTTATTTCCTTTACGTAGACTCCCACATATAAAATTGATGTCACAAAAGATAGTAAAAATGTAAGATTCTTGACCATAAATATGAATACTTTCCCAAAGATTCTGTTACTTTATTTTCCCACTAGTTACATATGAAACAGCTAATTTGATGACATCCTCTGTCTAGCTGTCAGTGATTTCCAATTGTGTTTTATTCCACTACAAGAAACATGAATTCCAAAACTTGACCCAATGCTCCATTTGACATTGTTTTCAACACAATTCTAGAAGGCACCAAAGGAAGCATCCTGTTTAAATATTAAAAATTGACTGAGATCTCTGTTCTAATTAATTAATTATTGTTATTAACAAAAGAGTAAAGAAATACTACCCTTATTTTTACAGCTATGTTTGACATCCTTATTGATAAGATTCCCCTTTGAGAATTTGCTTTTTCACTTAATTAATATGTTACACTTATGGTGTCATCAGAGGATGACCTTGAGAGTATCTGTCTCCATGATGATATGTCTTAAGTACAAGGTAGAAAGAGCACTACCTAAGACTAGCATGGTGAGCTGTCTGATTTTGCTGTACCTCCTCCTCTGGATGCTTTGATCTCTCTTAATGTCTCCTTGAGGCTGACCCCTATTACCTGGGGTCCCAAACTCATCTATATCTTAAACTGGGTGAGTGTAAAATGTTATCAAAAATGCTTTGAGGATTTCTATTCCTTTTTGTGGCATCATAAAAGAGATGCATATTTAGTTCCTCAATTTAAGAGCCAAACACTAGGAACCAAAATTAGTAAAACATCCCCCTGCTCTTACGTAGTTTAAATTCCAGAAGGGAATTAGAGAGACAATTAATAAGAAAAGTGATCATTTCATGTACAGCAAGTAATTTGGTACATAAGAGAGGCAACAAAGAAAATTGCCTGGAGGATTTTGGGAAGTTTTAGAAGCATTTGAAAGAAAAGTTGAGATTGGAAAGGAACTATCCAGGAAGAAGAAATGGCATATGTTAACATGAGAGAAACTTCATACATGTATTATGAAAATCCAAAGGAGGAGGGATGTATAAAGGAAAGTGTGATAAGCTATAAACTGTCACAGAAATGTCAGAGATGAAAATATGTTATTTGTGACATCAGGGAAAGTAGTTCCAGTAGTTTGGTATGGTCAAATGCCAGATTGTATCGAGTAGAGCAGTGAATGGGGGTGAGAAATAGAGATGATGACATGAAATAGAAGATATATAGAGTAATATCTAGATGGTGGAGACATTAAGGGAGATTGTTTTTGTTTCTATTCTCTCTTTTTTTTTTTTTTTTTATAACTAATTTAAGTTTAATCAGCCTGAGTTCTGTACAGTTGACAAATTCAGTTCCTTTTATACAGGAAATGTATCTTTTTTTTAAAAAAATAAAGTTTATTGGGTAACAATTGTTAGTAAAGTTACATAGATTTCAGGGGTACAATTCTGTATTACATCATCTATAAATCCCATTTTCTGTTCACCACCCAGAGTCAGTTCTCCTTCCATTACCATATATTTGATCCCCTTTACCCTCATCTCCCACCCCCTACCCCTCCTTACCCTCTGGTAACCACTAAACTATTGTCTGTGTCCATGAGTTGAGTTTTTGTTTCTCATTTGTTTGTCTTGTTCTTTTGTTGTTCTTGGTCTGTTTTCATTAGTAACTCACATTTATTAGCCACTTACTCTGCATTCTAAGGGGTAGAAATATAGTAGGAAAAAAGAATCACCATCCTTAAGTTACTGACTTTCTATTTGGGGCAATTAAGGATGCAATATTAACATTTACAAAATAAATCATCTTAGGTACGTAGATTCAATTAAGAAACCGTACAAGCCCCTGGGCAAGGGAGTCATGGAAGACCCTACGTTGAAGTGATATTTATATTGAGAATTAAATGTTGAAAGCTATAGTGGAAAGATATAGTGGAAAAGGATTCTAAGAGACAAATAAGTATAAAGGCCTTGAGATTATTATAAGTATCACATGCTAGAGGGACAGAAATTAGGCTAATGTGCTATGAATAAGGGGAGAGAGAAGAGATAACAAAGGGAAGACTGGAGAGACATACCAAAAGCCACATGAGGCGGACTTAGTAGTTCCACTTTGTATTCTAGTTTCAATGGCAACCTATTTAAGATTCGTAAGTGAGGAGATATACATATATATATATATATATATATATATATATATATATATATATATAATATAGTTTAGGGAAATTATTCTGCCTGCTCTGTAAACTTTAAGGGAGGGGAGTAGAAAGACCATTACAATGATTAAAACCAATGGGATTTTATTTGCTGACAATAAAGCTGCTGCATTGGAAGAAGGTTTTATTCTTTTGACAGTTACAGTATTTTCTTCATGTATATTACATGCTCTGACTTGGTGTAGGCTACTTGAGCTTCAGAAGTTTATTAGACTGTTTCCTTAACTTTGTAACGGGTTAATAAAAGGTTTAATAAAAGTAACTCTTCTACTTCTCACTGGTTTGTTGTTTGGATGAAACAGGGACATCAATGTGATAACTTTGAATAAGCTATGAAGCTTTTGTCTAGTATTATGGTCTGTTTTGTTAAATTCTCATTTGGCCAGAACATCTGCTTCCTCAGAATTGATTCTGACATTAAAAAGGTTAAAAAGAAATATACAATAGTTTTCTTTGTGAAACCCACCAAAAGTACACATTTCTGTGAAATATTTTTAATGGTATTGTTTTTGATGTTTAGTGACTTATCCAAATTCCCACAGCTATTTTAGCAGACCTGACACTAGTTGATTCATCATACTCAAATATGTACCTCCCTTTCAATATTCAGAGATCAAATATTAACATTCCAGCCACAAGAGTTTAAAATAGTAAGAGATTAAGGGGCATGCTTAACTTAATCAAGTCAAGAAATATGGCATATCTATCTATCTATCTATCTATCTATCTATCATCTATCTTATTGGTGTGGTTGTTATCGTCATTATCCAAAAAGACCCAAAGTGGCTGAATCACAATTTACAGACATATTCGGGAAATATTTTCAAGGCTTATGGTGTTCTCATCAATATCATCAGTATAGTCACTCTAACAAATTTTACTTTATATCAAATCACACTATAAACTACATAGTCACTAATGATATGTTTGACTTTTGATGTGTTCTTAGTACATTCTTTCTGCTGACTCAGCTCAGGGATACAAAATGCAATTTAACATCTAAAAGACTAGGTTGATTTTTTTTCAACCTAGTATTTTCCATTTGTTTGGTCAATTATGTTTAAATTTAAATATCTCACCTTGGAATTTAGTTGACTTTTTGACCTGTAATAGTCTAACCATTTCTAAACTTATACTGCTTCATTCCATTTGTAATCAAATTTTTTTTTCTTTTCTTTATTGAAACTCTCTAGACTCAATTTTTTTAGGCTATGCAAAAATTGAAAAATAAATCCATTGCAAGATTATATATTATACTCAGTAAATCTGTTGTTTCAAGATGAACCCAATTTGAAACTAATATTTACTCATTTCTTTAAAAATTGAAAACCACCTATGTGCTAGGCATTATTCTTAGCACACAGTACATAGCAATGGGGAAAAAAATTTCAAACAGACATGGAACTAAGTTTCTAGTTGTAAGACACAAACGATAAGCAGGAAACATAGTGTTGAATAAATTATATATTAGGTTAGAAATAAATAAACACTATGGCAGAAATAGAGCAAAGTAAGGATTTGTACATTTATTTCCTTTAGTCTTCTTTCTCTCCGAATCCACTTTCACTGAATTGGCAGTCTCAACATCAAACTCTACATTTACAGTTCCATTTTGGTGTTCAGCCCAGACTGGCAGGAATTTCTCCATGCCATTTCCTAATTCCTCTGGGAAATAATCTGATTGTTCCAAGTCAAGTCAGGGTTCCAGTCAACTATGGACCAGAACCAAAACATGTCCTATAAATCTCATTGCTGTGTAGAGAGAAGTTCTTACAGAACAGAGATCTGGCCTAGACACACACAGTACAGTGCATTTTTATCCTCCAGTTCATAATTATAAATTGGCTTCCAGAAACCATTCAGTGTTAGAAGTTAGAGGCAGGTTGGCCTGTTTGATAAAGGAGTTATACCTCCACATCTCTTCTTTTACTAGGGAAGGACGTCTTCTCCAGAAATGTTCCTTCAGATTTCTCAGATCTCATCAGTCAAGGTAGGTCACTAGGTTTGAAAAATCAATATTAGCATTTTGACACTTTTGTTTCAGGGAACAGTTCATTGTCAGTAAGGAAAAAAAAATAGTAGAAGATTTAGGCAACCTATGGTATCAATTGGTATTAGATTACTAGGAATTTTGACACCCCACTAATATATTTATTTATCTTAGATGTATTTTATTTGTCCTTCAGTCATTACTCTTATGAAGATTAAAAAGAAATGGAATTTCAATGACATTTTATTAGGAAAACTAGCTTGGTTAAAATTTCCAAGAAACATCAATTGTTAGTTAAATATAATAAACACCCTGAAACCTACAATCACATAGCTCTAAAATATTTTTCGGCCTAAAATTTTGAACATATATCTTAATAAATGATTACCAATCCTTTTACAAAGGATGATTTAACTAAAATATCTAAAGTTATGTTTCCATTAATAAAGTCCACTTAAAGTGAATAATGTCTACTTTTATCTAAATGTATGGCAAATCCTTAGTCTATTAAAAAAAAAAAGACATTTTTGGAGATTGGATTTTTTTTTTTTTTGCATTGAATATGGAACAAAAACTCAAATGTCATTTATGTAAGGACATATGTTATAATCTCCATTTTTGGTGAAACACAGGGCATACTTCCTATAATGAAGACTGAAGAAGATACTAAGCATGTTACTTATTCGTTCATTTAGTAGTTTTTAACTGATAGTTACTATTAGGGAACTTAGGGTTCAACGTTGAACTATTTAAATACTCTGATCTTGGGGATCACAAGTCTTGTGGTAAAGATATTGACATTCAAATAATTAAAATAAACTATGTAAATAAGCTAAAATAAATACATGAACACAAAACACAATGTATTCTGGAAGCATAGAGGGGTAGCATCTAGCTTTGCGTAGTAGAAGAGAAGAAGTTCCCAGAAAAAGAGGGTATCTGAGCTGGTTAAATGAAAATTATTTTTCTAGAGAGTAAAAAAGGAAGAGTCTTCAATGGGAAGTAATCAACATACACAAAAGCATAGAGATGTGCAAAGGAACTGAATATTCGGGAAAACTTTATAAGATGTATTCAAGTAAGGAAACATAAAGCCTTGGCTAGAAGTGTGCACACATGACATAATACATTCTGGGAGTAGGGACTTTATTCTGTAAGCCAGCAAGAAGGTACAAAGTCACCAGAAGTGTTGAAAGAGGGGATGGTATGAATTAATTTAATTTTTAAGTTATCATTCTGACAACCACAGTAAGATACCATTAAACACCCACTAGATGTCAAAAACTAAAAGGGCTGATGACATGAAAAGGTGTCAAGGATATAGAGCAACTGGTGCTCTCATACTTTTTTTGGAGGAGTACAAAATGTACAATCACTTTGGAAAAGTGTTTGGCAGCTTTTTACAATGTTAAAAGTATATTGTTCTATGACCCAGGAATTCCACTCCTCGATTTTTATCCAAAGAGATATATAAACATATATTTGCAAAAAAGAATTGCACAGGCGTTCACAGTGACTTTATTCATAATAGTCAAAATTGGATACCATTCAAAAGTACATCAATAACAGCTGGTAAAAAATTATGATATATTCATACAATGGAATACTACTTACTCATAAATAAAAATTAATAACTTTTAAATAGAACAAAATGAATGAATCTCAGAAACATGCAAGCGAAAAAACCAGACACAATAGAATACCCTTAGTACAAATCCATTTATGTGAAGTTCAAGAAAAGCCAAACGAATCTGTTATTATGTAAATCATAGTAGTGGATTGTTATAGCAGATGGGGATTGACTGGAAGCAGGCTTGAGGAAATTTTCTGGAGAGATTAACATTCTCTAAATCTTGATTAGAGTCATAGTTACGTGGAGTTGTGTTAATTAAAACTCATTGAATATTTAAGATTATCTGAATTTCCTCAAATGTTGTTAATTGAGGTAAATGTTATCTCAATTTTTTTTAAATGACAACTCCGACAGCAACGTGGAGGTAAACTACAGAGGGATGATGTGGATATCAGTAATACTGCTGATTCCTTATTACAGTTAAAAGGTAAGGATCTGGATGAAAACAGTGGTGGTGATGACATGTAAGAGAGCAGATTTCATGAGGAAGAGACGTTTCAGAGCAAGAAATGACTGTGTTCATAATATGATGATGGTGAAGGTAGTGGGTGGTAAAAAAGAGAAGTAAGTAAAGAATGGATGTATTTTGATATCATTGTTAAAAATATATTGAAGGGCAAAAGACCCAGTACAGTCAACACAATATTGAAGAACAAAGTCAGACCAGATGTCAAGACTTACAAAAAAGATAGAGTAATCTAGACAGTGTGGTATTGGTGAAAAGAAAGTGAACAAATAGATCAGTGGAACACAATAGAGAACCCAGAGATAGACCATATAGTCAAGTGATCCTTGCCAAAGAAGCAAAGGTAATTGAATGCAGAAAGGATAATCTCTTCAACAAATGGTGCTGGAGTGACTGGGAAATCCTCATACAAAAAAGAAATAAATAAAAATAATCTAGACCCAGACCTCGACTTCCAACCTTTCACCAAAATTAACTCAACATATATCACAGGTCTAGATGTAAATTGAAAAACTATAGAACTCCTAGGAGCTAACAGAGGAAAAAAATGTACATGAGCTTGGGTTTGGCAATAACTTAGATATTATAACAAAGGCATGATCCATGAAAAAATAATTGATAAGTTTAATTTCATTAAAATTAGAAACTGCTGCATACAGAAGACACTGTTAATGAATGAAAAAACAAGCCACAGACTGGGAGAAAATATTTGCAAAACACATATCTCATAAAACACTACTATCCAATATGTTCAAAAAATTCTTAAAATTCAACAATAGGAAAACTAACAATACAATTAAAAATGAGCAAGAGATTTGAATATATAGCTTACCAAAGAATGTATACAGACTGAATAAAGGCAGATTAAGAAATGCTCAACATCATATGTCATTAGGGAATTGCAAATTAAAACAACAACGAGATATCACTACACACCTATTGGAATGACTAAAACAAGAAACACACCAAATGCTGGCAAGAATGTGGAAAAACAACTATCATTCATTGCTGGTGGTATGTAAAATAGTGCAACCACTTTGGAAAATAGTTGACAGTTTCTTACAAAGTTGAACAAATGAAGGTCGGACAATTAAGTTCACGAACTTTTCACCAAGTAAGCACACAGTGGAAAGTTCAAACTTATTTGTCCAGCCTCGTACTATACAATCCAGCATTCATGCTCACTGGTACTTACTCAAAGGAGTGGAAAACTTATATCCACACAAAACCCGCACACAATGTTTGTAGCAGATTTATGCATGATTGGTAAAACCTTGGTAAACCAAGATTTCCTTTAGTAGGTGAATGAATAAAGAAACTGTGGTACATTCATACATGGAATGTTATTCAGTGATAAAAAGAAATTGCTCTCAAGACACAAACAGACACAAAGGAACATTAAATGCATATCTCTAAGTGAATAAAGCCAACTTGAAAAAGACACAGACTATATGGTTTCAAATACAAGACATTCTGGAAAGGAAATACTGTGGACAGTAAAATGATCAGTGGTTGCCAGGGTTTCCAAAGGAGAGAAGGGTAGACGAGTAGCTGCACAAAACATTTTTAGGGTACACATTTATTTTGCATGATTCTATAATGTGGATACATGCCATTAGACATTTGTCAAAGCCCATAGAATGTACAACACAGAGTAAAGCTTAATGTAAATTATGGATTTTAGTTAATAATAATACATCAATACTGGCTCACCACTTGTAACAAATGTACATTAATGCAAGATGTTAATGAAGAGAATTGGAGAAGGTTGGTAAAGGGATATATGAAAACTCATGACTTCAATTTGATATAGATTGTGTAAGTACATGTTTGTTACTCAGGTGGAGAAATATAACAGCAATGAATATATAATATCCAATAAGAAATGGATATACATATGTATAGAGGGAAAAAAATAGAATCTATGTCAGGAATCTAAGAAACACTGGAATTGAGAAACAGATGGAGGAGCCAACAAAAGTGAGGGTGAAGGAGTAGCTCAGTAAGAGAGGAGAAGAAAGAGAGTAAGTTGGTTTTATGTGAGCCAAGGATGAGTATGTTCCTTTGCATCAAATGCTGCAGAAATATAACGTAGTTTGTGAACATGTGAAAACAATGTGACATCTAGGCCACTATTTTTATTAAAGTGGTAGGATGTAAGCTGATTTTTAATAAGTTTCATTAAGAAAAGAATTTGAGAATATAATTACAAGTTCAGAGTAATACTTGAAAAGTATGCTAAGGAGAAACAGGAAAGGCCAGCCATCACTCTGTCATGACTGATTCTGAAAATGTCAGGCAGTTTTTTTACTTTATAGGTCTTAAAATGGGGAATTCAGATTTCTGATTCAGTTTTGTTATTGTTGACATAGCATACAGTTAGTTAATGGTATCCCAGTGAGTTTTGAAATGTATCCATAAAATGTGGTAAGCTTATAAAATATTCAATGTATAAAGGAGATTCTTCCATAATATTATTAGCAACAAATGATTGGATCTTTTCAAACGATGTTAAAATTTCTACTTAGAATAGTAAAACAGAATCCTCTGGAAAATTAATGATAGTTTACAGAATTATTTGTTGACCTCTAATCTGTGCCCTGTTTTAAATTTAAGATGAAGTCATTCTGAAAATTATAACTTCTATTTTAAAATGATATATTGGTTACCACAAAGCCATTTCTCCTATTAAAAGTTGATTTCCTAAGATAATCAGGTTTGCCATAATAATTCTGATCAAGGTTTAAATAATCCAAATGGCAAACCATACTTTGCTTTTGTTTACAATATTTGCATAACTCTCCAAAAATATTATCAAATAATAGGAATAATCATATCAGTACAGGGATGAGGGATGAGTTAATGAATGAATAATACATATTCTCCCAGAAACACTTAGAACAAATGAAATATTGGATTATTTATTTTTTGATGTGTGTTTGGTTGTATAAGGTAGTTTTTAGGGCTGCATTTATATTCACAAACATTATTTTTAGGGTTTTTTTTTTAAGCAATATTTTCTTTTAGTCTAATTTTTCATTGAAAAATTTTAAATGTTGAAATATACTATATGAGATAATTAAAACAAATCTAAGTTCTCAAATATTCATACTCTTTAGTTGTGACTATACATAAATGGTGCAATACATCAAAATATTACCAAAAAAGATAGTCATCTGTACTGGTCTTTTCAGAATAGTTAAAGATTAAACTTCCTTACATCTCCAGCAAATGAACTCTTAAGAGGTCATGGCATTATTTAAATTTTCTGTTTGGAGCAATTAAGTCAGTGCCATGAGACAACTTTAGAAATTAATAAGTATTCTATGATAATAAGATCTCTGTAAATTAAGTGCTTATCAGGTTGCTATGGTCAATTAAATTAAATTAAAACCTTAGTTTGCATAAAAATAATCAAATTGCTACAGGATAATTACAAATAATTGTAGAAAATTCTGAACATTTTCAATTTTATCCAGGATAAATAACAATGGAATAAAACAAATTTAATTATGTTAATATACAAAGATTTGCAAGAATGTAAGTGTATAATAAAAGGTGATTAGTTAATTTTACTATAATATAATCATACAATGTAATATTATGCAGTCATATAATATTTTTACTAAAGACTATGTAATAACACAAAAGAGATTTACGATATATAGGTAAAGGGAAAATCCAATTTTGGTGTTTTTAGAGGGGAAAGACTAATCCCTAGTCTAATAAATTATGTCCCTTATGTAGCTTCTTGAGAACTGACCCCAGTCTCACAGGGAGAAAATGCCAATTCTATATCCTTTCTGTCCGTGCTTAGATTTAAGATCAGTTCATACAGGGAAGAGGTTTTCTACCACTGGGGCTAGTTTTATGAAACTTACCTGTTTAATGTTTCTCCTTCAATTTGTACAATAATAGAGAAAGCAAGGATTGTAAGTAACTGGTCCCCAAAAATGACGAAACCTGTTGCAAATTAAAGTCACAGAACATTAGATTTGGAAGAATTCCTAGAAGCCATATATATAGTGTCTAGTGTCGCTTGTTATTTTATTAGTAAGAACATCCAGGGACTCAACTGTTGACTTATTCTAAGTTGCACCATTGATGGCACATTTGGGGCTAGAATTCAGACATAAACGTTATTCAACATTCACCATAGAATTTAAGTAACCTAAAAACAAAACAAAAAAACAAAAACAAAAAAACAAAACAAAAAAAACACTAATAGAATTTAAATGAGAAGTTGACAAAGCCACAATGTTTCCCAGTCACATTGTAAGACTATCACAACTCTCAGAAAACAACAGATGGCTTAGTAAAACACAAGTAAGAATATAAAGCTTTAGATAACAAAAATTTCAAACATGATCATGTAGACTATACATATGTAGATATATGCATCACTCTGTAATTAATAGAAAGGAAATATATATTGTTTTCAAAAATGCAGTGAACATTTACAGAATTTGGCTAGGTAATAGGCCACAGCAAAATTCCCATACATTTTTTTAAAAAGTTCTTTCAAGCCATAATCTATGTATGTAAGTCAATACTTTAAAAAAAGAAAAGAACATATTTTCAAATTAAAAACCATCTGCAATTAAAAAGCATACATCAAAAAGTGTTTTGAATGAAAAGGTAAATAGTGTAAAATTAAAAATGATTAAAAACTAAATGACAAAATATCACTATATATCAAAAATTATGTGATGTGGCCAAAGTAGTAATCAGAGGAAAAATTTTAACTTTAAAACAAAACAAAAGATAAAATAAAATGATTATATTATGAAACAAAAATAACTTAAGAGCAACACAAAATTATTCCCACAATGCTTGAAAGAATAAAGAAAAACAAGCAAGAGAAATCAGAACCTATCAATAACAGCTGGCACAAATGATCAGGAAAGAAAAGAAATGAAGGAAAAAGGTAAGTAACACAAAAGAAAACTGAATATATAAATTCAGAATTTAATAATATAGAAGCATGTTATGTACAACTTGAGTTTGGTAAATACAAAAACCTAGAAAAATGATACAATTATTGGGAAATACAATTTTATGAATTTAAAATTAAAAACCTTAGTTCAAAAATCATGAAAAGTACTCCAAAAACTATCACCCAAATAGAAAACAAACGCAGATAATATGATTCCTACCAAATTTGACAAACAGGCGATACCTATTATTTACTGTTTTATTCATGGTTATAGTAAAAGATGAAAATGTTTCCACATTCACTCAACAAGTGAAGCAAGATTCTATCTTAAACTCTAAGCATGAAAATCCTAGAGAGAATTCTTCCTTATAAAAATAAAGTATTAGAAAATGAAATCTGATTCTATATTAATACATCACAGCCAAACATGGTTTAGCCTATAGGATGGGGAATTTGTTAATGTAATTTACCACATTAACACTTGGGTAAGGAGGAGAATAATATGAGGTTAAAAGATTTTGATCAAATCCACAAAAAGTGTTATACACAGATGAAAACCCTTGTCAACCTACAATAACAATATTAGTTAATTACATTAAGCATTATATTTAATAAAGATATAGTGGGTATAGTCTCATTTAATAAGAGGAACAAAGCAAGATCACCTCCTCTTATCACTATTATTTACTATTTTACTAGCAGTCCTAACCAACTCAAGAAGATAAAGAAGCATATACATTGGAAATAAAGAAGGTAAATATCATTATTTATCATTAACTTGTTTGATTTCCTCTGGCCATCAACAGTCAACTAAAAAGAGTGATTGGAACAGGAGCCCTTCCTGAACCAACAGCAATACCATACATTCCAAAGAAGAAGTGTGAAAAGACATATAAGAAGAAAACTCTAAAATGGTACTGACCCTTAGAACAGAACTAATGATAACTGAGAGACACACTAATACATTCATTGGGTGTATAGATAAATTTAACACCACACTCTTCCTTGGGCAACTGAATAATATATTTTATAATAATAATATATTATTGTAAATATCAAAAGGACACTTAAAAATCATTCCTAACTTTATCCCACATATTTTGTCAACAAGCATTGAAAGTGTAGAATGCGATTATATTTTTTGTTTGTTTAACATAGGACGCACAAAGAACATTTTTCTGAACTTGCCTATTTAAATCATCATGTTTTCTGTTTTGCTCATCAAAATGTAATGTCTGCCTTTTTACTGGATTGTAAAACATTTTCTTACTGATTTATAATTTTCCTTTGCATGATAAATGAATTGACCCTATGTTATATGTATATTAATGATGCTTTAGAAACAAAACATTTAGAAATGCAAACTCCAGATTACTGCACAGCTTTCTGATTTCATCTGTATTCTTCCTCTAAAAGGCATGTTATTCCTATTATACTTTCCCTGGCTAATAATACTTACTCTTCAAGGTTCACAAGTCTTGCCTCTTACATGATCTGTTTCTCTCATGGAATCCTCTGTAGACCACTGCTGTAGAATCTGTTACATTTGCCACCCTTGATCCTGTCATTTGTGAAGCAATGCTTTGACCTTCCTTTGGGGAACTAGTCTTCCCCATCCACCCAATAAAAGATTTGATAGGGCCAGCTCTTTATTACTGCTGCAGTTATCACTGGTACCTCATTCTCCTTGGTACAAGCATCTGTTCAGAGTTGGGTATATAAATAAATGAAAACCAACGTGATTCAAGGAGGAAGTGTTGAAGCTTCTAATGTGGGGGAACTCTCCTTTTCTTGTGCATGTGCTGCAGGAAGAGAATCTCTCCTTTTTCCTAGACTTCTAGTGTGATGTGAGATTTCTAATTCCTATGGCTGTTTTTTTTTTTTTGCTTTTTTGTTGTTTTTTTTTAAAACACTATGAACACACCTGAATTTGCTTGGGGCTTGGGTGGAGTTCCATATTATTTAGCTGGCTCATGATGGAAAAACCTGACTTTCAATCATTTGGTTTGAGCTATTTGTCTGAGGTCACGCTTATTTCTAAACTTTTGATTTATATATAGGACAGTTAATTTACATTTCAGTGTCCTGGTATTGGCTCAAGAAGAGACTGACTTAACATAATTCCTATCTTAACACTCATCATACTGTATTTAAATAATTATTTATGTGATTTTTCTCCCCTTACAACAGTGTAAGCTTTTGTAGAATGAGACCTTGTAGCAGCTTATTCATAATTTGATCTCCAACTGCATAGCATTTAGAGAATGATCAGTAAATATTTTAAAATAGTAGTCCCACCATATCTGCCGATACATTCCAAGATCCCGACTAGATGCCTGAAACCGCGTGGTATCAAACTCTCTATAGATACTGTTTTTTCCTATATGTACATAGCTATGATAAAGTTTAACTTATAAATTAGTCACAGTAAGAGATTCACAACAATAACTAATAACAAAATAGAATAATTATAATGACATACTATAATAAAAGTTATGTGAATGTGGTCTCTCTCTCTCTCAAAACATATTATAACCATTGTTTACTTACAGTAAGTGATTTGATGTCACTGGTTTCAGGGATCCTCACATTGTCATAAATCAAAACATGTTTTCTGTTCATGTTCTCCACCCACGAATGTATTGCCTTTTCCATCTTAACTAAGCACTTATGCACTGTGGCAGTAACTTTTGCAGTCTGAAGTGCAACAGCAAAACTAATACAATTTTTGTCTGTCCCTTCTTCACAATTTCATTGAGAGGTGATTTATTCTTACCATAGATCTTAGCAACCTCAGCATACAGTTTTTTTCTTTCCTCATTTCTTTCATTTTTTCACTTAAAAGAAGCATCCTATGCTTTCCTTTGGTATATCTGAATTCCAGCATCAGTAGTCTTGTCCTTTGGGGTTATTATTAAGCAAAATAAAGGTTAATTGAACACAAGCATTGCAATACCATGACAGTCAATCTGATAATGAAGGCAGCTACTAAGTGACTAACAGTAGGGGAGCGTACACAGCGTAGAGACGCTGAACAAAGGGATGATTCATGTCTGGGCAGGACTGAGCCAGACTCATGAGATTTTATCATACTACTCAGAATGGGGTACAAACTTATGAATTGTTTATTATAGCATTTTCCATTTAATATTTTTAGACCATAGTTAACTGTAGGTAACTGAAAACATGGAAAGCAAAACTTCTACGGGGTGGAATACTGTAAAATGGCAAGGTAACTGCTTGTTAACCTTAAGAGAGGAGAAATTTATATTGTTTGTGAATTATTTCATGCTTTTGTTTCATTTTTAGTTAAGTATTTTATACTTCCAGCAATCCTGTAGTGTGCAGAATTCTTGACATTGTATATATGAACAGTCATCATAGCCTTCTCTCTTTTTTAGTACAACTGCCTCATGTGGAGAGAACTCCCCATTCATCCAAGAGGACAGAATTGAATGACAAGGATTTACAGTAGCACTTGGGATAGTTTTTATACTTTGAAAATAGTTAACCAATGATAATTTAATTGAGAATGCTATATGAAGCCTACAAGGTCCTACAATTAAGTTTGCGAATTTGTTACAACAATGTTGCTAAACTTTTTTGATATCAGAGGGATTATTCATTATGAATTTGTACCAACAGTTAACCAAGTTTACTATTTGTAAATTCTGAAAAGGCTGCATGAAAATGTTAGACAACCTGAACTTATTGCCAACAATTCGTGGCTCTTGCATCACGACAATGCACCAGTTCACAAAGCACTGTCTGTGAGGGAATTTTTAGCCAGTAAACAAATAACTGTATTGGAACACCCTCCCTACTCACCTGATCTGGCCCCAAATGACTTCTTTCTTTACTTGAAGATAAAGGAAATATTGAAAGAAAGACATTTTGATGACATTCAGGACATCAAGGGTAGTACGATGACAGCTCTGATGGCCATTCCAGAAAGAGTTCCAAAATTGTTGTGAAGGGTGGACTAGGCACTGGCATCAGTGCATAGCTTCCCAAGGGGAGTACTTCAAAGGTGACCATAATGATATTCAGACATGAGTTATGTAGCACATTTTCTAGGATTAGTTACCGAACTTAATTGTCCAACCACTTATATTTGCATTAATCCACTATACCTAAGTAAACAAACAATTAAAAATTCATAAAGATAAAAATAAAAAGGTTCTTTGTAGCCCTGGATTGAGAAACTCCACCTATAGACATTTGAGAACATAATACTCTCCAGGTGAAATAACATTCTGAGTTAAAGAATAATCCCACTCCACACATATTCTTATGCGAATGTTATTACTATATATTAATAAATCTGTAGGTCAAATAGTAAAAATAAATATGTATTAATCACAAGGATATTTTTAAGTCTTTTTGACCTTCAGATTTTTAAATGTAATAACCTGAGTATAAGAATGTGCATTTCTGTGTATGTGTTTAGAATATATTGTTTAAATATTTTTATACATTTTGTATTATCCATTTTTGTGTTAGTACCTTGTACTTCTCAATAGAATCTGTTTTCACAATTAATATTCATTAAAATTAATAAATAACTTTAAAACATAGTTAAGAAATACATCTCAATATAAAGTAAAAACAATTTTTAATTACCTTATTGGCCACTTTCCAGTATCATCTACTTAGTAATCAATTAAATTAATCAGATTCACTCTGGTTTAAATGTTGAAAAATGCCTTTTTAAGAATCACAGTACTGCAATGGAACTGACTGATATGCTTCTCATATTTATTAAAACTTTTAAATTCTGTTTATCTACTGAATGTTTTAGATTAAGTTAAATCACAAGAGGGCTTGTTTATCAAATCAGGTATCTAATAGCTTCTAAGTTTGCTTAAGTTGAGTTGATTTCTAAAAACAAACAGGAAACAATAACAAAAAGACTTGTTAAACTGTTCTAGCAACTCCGTTCTAGTTTTTTTTTTATTTGTTTGTTTTTGATGCTCCTAATGTAAATCTTAGTAATTACTGCTACCTTTTATTAAATTAAGTACAGATGATATAATACTTACACAGATTAAGTAAAGAAAATCCAAAATGAGGACATAAAATGCTCCTTCTTGACATGTTTTTATGATGATGCTGGCAGGTCTTTAATATACTGCTGAACTTTTAATATCCAGGGGCTTTTTTGTTTTTGTTTTGTTTCTTTTTAAAATGCTGAATTCAAGCTTATGGATATATTTGGCACATGGCACCACTCTAGATGGTTGATTTTTATAGATCAAGTATTGTTTCCCTGACTTTACAATAAAATAGTTCAGATATGGCCAAATCGTGCCTTTAGGATAACTGATCTATCATTAAACCACAGCTTCTGGTGACTTTAGACACTCTGGGAAGCCCTTAATGACCATCTCTCCTCATCTCCTACCAGCTGGCTATAATGGAAAGACAAACAACATTTGCCTGATTGGCAAACAACATTTTTGCATAAGGAGAAGGAGGCAGTTGTGGTTAATTCCCTTCTCAGTCAGCGAGGTGAGTTGTTTGCTGGGTTCCAGGCTTGATTCCATTGAAACTGGGGTTCCTAGTGGACAGGGTCATTTGAGACAGATCTAAGGTGCTCAGCATGCAAGTGGAGTGATTTCTGCCGTCGTTTAGTGAGCTTCCTGATGTAACTATTCCCTCTTTCCCTGACTTTACTTAGAAATGAGTCCTAGCTCTCACTGAAATTGATATAAATAAATGCACAACACATGGGGAGGAAGATATGGGTGTAGTGGAATGGAAAAACATAAATAGGAGATGATCTAAACAGAGACGCTTCTATATAAAGAGGAAAAGCCTGGAAGCAGTGTAGCGTGATTGTTCTGGAGAACTTCATAGACTTTCAAAATCCTTCCTTTGTACTTATTTACTATGGGACCCTGGACAAGCTGTGAAGAATAAAGTACGCTATGCATATAAAGTGGCTCGCACACGGAAGATATGCAATAAGTTAGTCCTTTCCTACATATCCTCATGATAGTTAGGAAAAACAACAGAGTAAAGTATCTTTACAGTGGCTGAGAATGAAAATAACCTATGAAAGACAACTGTGTGTGTGTGTGTGTGTGTGTGTGTGTGTGTTTAAATAAAGAGTTCCATGAAGGTCTTCATAGATCCCAATTTCAAAGATAGTTAGAAATGGACCACTCGTCACTATATGCTTAGTACTTATCTTTCTAGAGCTGTGGCAAATTTTAAAATGAGGGTAAGGAAACCTAGGAAAGAAATTGGTTTAATATATAAAATATTCCTAGTAAAATATATTGAACATATTCAGTAATAGATGTTTGTTGATTGACTCAAGGTTGAGTACAGGAAGAATTAAAAGGATAAAAACACAAATATAAAGTGTAAAATATATCTGAGTGGCCCTAATATTTGCTTTTCAAACGTATATAAACTATTATTGGGCATGAAGTGACAGAAGTGACAGGAAAGAGGCTGGACATCTAAAGATCTGTGTCTTCCGGTGAGATCCGAAACACAAAACCAAGTTCTGGTGCTGCCACTTAACTTTTCTGGAACCAGCATCTTACTCTGCCCACCCTAAACACCCCACACTAATATCTACTTTTTTAACTTCTCCAGTTCCCTACACTGGTTCCCAACAAAACTGGGAAGCACAGTCAGTGAATTATTACCCTCTGTACCCACCCACTTTGACATGAAAAGTTAGTAACTACCCCTCTCATATCTTACCTTCCACTTAACACTCTTCCAGTCTTCTTCCCAGCTGGGTTTTGCTCTCAGCAAGCTTTCAATTAATCCCCATTGAGGTGTTAACTGATAACCACCAATGTGTTAACTTAAGTGTGAATTCTCTCAGGATTATTTAAATTTTAAAAGCTGACTCTTAGAAGATCCGGACGTTGAGTTATATAGAGAAACTGAGAGGAGACTTTCCTGTGATTAATAACATCACACCATCACATTTCCTTGACTTTTACTTGAATTAGTAACATGCCCAGAAGCTTAGCCTTGACAATGTCTAAGAGGCTTTGGAGAATGGCAGAGATTTAAGTGCGAGATGAGCTGCACCTTACCAGACCAGCACAAATACATTGGAGACAGACTCAGAGCAATTCAAACTTGCAATTTGTTGCTCTATTATCAGATGTGGAGTTTGATACCCTATTAGAGGCTTTTCTTCCAGACAAGTATAACTGTCATTGTGTGTTCTTCAACAAACTTTTACATCTTGCAGTAGTCCATGAAAAGCTGCATTTTGGGAACTTGCCAGTGAAAGCTAGATGTGAAGAGTTTGAAGAGTTTGATGAACATGTCAGGGTCATCAGTGATATACACATATATATATATATATACACATATGTACACACACACACACAGACACACACTTCAGAGTAAATGGATGTATAAAAATAAATATATATGCTTCTGTAAATCTAAAGGTGAACATGTTAGCCTTAGGTGGCAATTACAATGCTTAAATACATAATGGAGTATTAGTGCATCATACCTCATCACATATTTTGCGGTAAACAGCATACATCTTCTTTAAAGGTAGCTTACAAAGGTCAAAAAGTCATTTTTGAGTTACTGACTTCTGCTGTCGTCAGAGTTTCAACTAAGACACAATTTGCCCATGGGATTCAATTTGAAAAAAAAAATGAGTTTTTTAAACATGTTAACATATTCTTATTGAATTGAAAGGAAAGTATTTTTTCAAATTTTGAGGTAAAGAGGTGAGGACAGGATGTAGGGTGATTAAGGATCCGAGAGCGGGAAGAGGTGACAGTGGAGGATGGATCTCCTAGTGATTATCCAGTATATTCTAAACAAGAATTAGAATATGCTAAAATACATGGCAAGTCCAGTAGTGACTAGGCCAAATTAAATATCTATGGAGAATTAGCTAGCATACATCAGTCTTCTTAAAGTTAGCTGACATTTACATCAATCAGGGCTCCTATGAATTGTAACTGTAGATTCTGTTTTTTCACCTCATTACTTATTCACCAGAGTGGAAATAAGGGAAATTGAGGAAAATATCTTTTACTGAGGGAAAAAAAATGCATTTTTTTCTTTCATGTGTTCTACATATTACACATTCATTTTAAAATCCTGCATTTAAAAATTAGAACTCAATATTAATCATTCTGTTTGATTCCTATTTTAATATAGTTTGAAAAACATTACACAAGTGTTATATGGGATTGAAATGGAAAATACGACAAGGTACTGCTGCTGTTCAAACAGCTCCTGAAGTTTGGAAGCTACATGAAATTTTCAAAGGTCATAGAATTGAGAGACGTAGTTTGGGCTGAAATAATCTCTAATAATTTAAATAAATACATGCTGTTATTGCAGTCTTTTAGTTCCAATAGATCTTTTGATTTACATATAATAATCACCTAAATCCCCTAAGTCTGTGGGAGAGATTCTCTTCATCAGATTTTCTTTATAGGAGGCTGGTTACTGATTCCCTTCCTATTTATTTAAAATATTATGTGAAGTCATAGAGAGCCAAGTGTTTTTTCATAAATGGAGGTTTGGAGGGCAAAATTAGTGTTTGGCCTTCAAAACTCTCTTCCACTTTGCAGTAGGGAGACATAGGTTGGGTTTTTTTCTAGATTTTGATTCAGGTTCTAGAATGTAAAATCCAGTTGCTGAGTTTTTATTAAAGGAAAATATCTACCGTGTGTGGAAGATGTAGGTGTACCCAAATGCCCTACCTGGTAATGACTTTTTTTTTTTTTAAGAAAGCAATTCTACCCTTTAATATAATAGTTTGCACTCTGTAATAACTCAGAAGTTCACCGAAACACACTTTAACATTTCTGAATTTGAACACATCTCCCCAAGACCCTATAGATGGCTTTGCCTTAGGGCGGAGCTTAGTCCAAGAGGTTTACTGGAGAGAAAGTCCAGGGGATTCTTGACTTGGTGATGCATAAAGTTTTCCTCAGACAGATCTCACTTCCCAGGTCTGCCTGACCAGCTTCGTAAATGCAGAGCCGAGGCAGCTACGAGAGGTACCGTAGGCTTTGTGTTGAATAAAGCCGGGAGCAGAGAGAATGATCGAGTTGTCTCACGAATATGAGGACCTCTTCTCGAGAGAGGTTAGAAAGCTGATAAAGATTCCTAGGCGAGGACCAACCACATCCTCTGCCTCCAGCCGCGCGGCGCATCGGTAGTCAACTGCAGCTCGGATCCAGAGAAAGGAAGGTGGGATAGGAGGCGGTGGAAGGGAGGGAAAAAGGGGGCTGGGGGAGGGAAGGGGTGAACCAACCGGAGTAAGCGGGAGAGCAGCGCGCGGGGGGGAGGCGGAGATGCGGAGAGCGCGTCCGGCGCAGGGAGCTGACTGGACCGCTCGAGACGGCGGCGCGTGCGGCGGCTCCTGAAAGCAGCGAGTTGGCGGAGCCAGGCTGCATTTCTAGCAGGAGCTGCGAGCACGGTGCGGGCTCATAACAAGGTGATGTGCCAGGAAGCATTTTTGTTTCCCCCGCTGGGGCTGCTGTCGCTGGGGCTTCCTTCCTTATACCCACCTCTCCTCCCCCGGGTCTGCGGGTCTACGTGTGTGTGTGAGTGCCTGGGTTTAGGGGTAAAGCCTAAGGGGAGGGGGTGCACCCTGTCCCTGCTTGTCTCCTCCTCCCTCTACCTCCGTGGTCGCTGAAGCACGTTTTCCAGGGTCTCCCCGGTCACCGTACCCCTTGTTTGACACAGTCCTCCCTATCCCCCCGGTTGTGTCTCCTTTCCCAGATGCTCAAGGTGCCAGCCGTATTGTGTGTGTGTGCAGCCGCTTGGTGCAGTCAGGCTCTCGCCGCTGCCGCGGCGGTGGCTGCGGCCGGGGGGCGGTCGGACGGCGGTAATTTTCTGGATGATAAACAATGGCTCACCACAATCTCTCAGTATGACAAGGAAGTCGGACAGTGGAACAAATTCCGAGACGTAAGTGCTGCGCATCCCCATCCCCGGGCGCAGGAGCGCGCGGCTCCGGAGCTGGGGCCGCGGCGGCCGCTGGTGGGTGGGCAGTGGGCTCG
Source organism: Rhinolophus ferrumequinum (assembly GCF_004115265.2). Taxonomy (NCBI): domain Eukaryota; kingdom Metazoa; phylum Chordata; class Mammalia; order Chiroptera; family Rhinolophidae; genus Rhinolophus; species Rhinolophus ferrumequinum. Next base: position 37,356,600 of record NC_046301.1, read on the forward strand.
GCGTTCCGAGCAGAGGGTCTGAGGAGTCGCGGGGCGCACGGCGGCTGAAGTTGGCTGTTCCGGTGTCCCCTCCCGGTTGGTGCAAGGGGAGTAAGGGCTTATTGGCTCGCAGCATAGGAGTTCAGGGCTCACCGGGTTCCCACTCTTCTTCCCACCATCCCACTGTCCCACTGTCCCCCGCCTCCCGGCCCCCAAAGATTTGCAAAGTGCTGGCTCTCCCCTCTTAACTTTTGAATGGTATTTCTGGCACTAGTAAACACAGCAGATATGCTTTCGCGATGTACCGCTACGAGAGTAACTAAGATCGATCCCGTTACTAATGGTCCATTAAGGAATTGGAGGGAGGAGGTAGGAAGATGTAAGATTTCTAAATGCCCGCTCTCCATGGGTGGGAGGTTGTTTGGCAGCACCAGTCGGCAGAAGTTGAACTGCTCCTGATTACATAAAATTGCTGGTCAGATTTGTGCTTCGGCATTGACTTTAGTACAGAACATATTTACAGGGCATTCGATTGCGTTTTATTCCAAAATGAATCCCTGCCGTAAAATTTGCGGAGTGTGGGGGGTGGGGGTGGGGTCGGGTGGAACGGACGTCCGCAGGTGGGAACTATGAAAGGGTTAAGCTGTAGACTCCCGTGGGGGACTTTCCTATAGGGTTATTTAGACCGAGCCAGGTTTTAAGAGTGGACGCTTTTTTGCCTTCGAGCCAGGTACCGTGATATGCAAGTCATTTTTCCCCCCACCTGATATGAATGAAGCAGCGTTAAGAGCTGCCCCGGCGTCAAGAGCGCGCGGTACACCTCAACGCATCCAACCTGGTTGTCCCGGGGAGGAGGTTGATTACCGCCCCCATCCCACCCTGTAGACCCAGAAGGCCTGAAAGGAAGCGAGAGTGATTCACAGCCACATTGCCAACCCTTACGGTGACATTTAAGAGAATATCTCGTGGGGTCCATCTGCAGTACTCTACGTGCAGACGAGATAACTTTCATCAGTTCACACTGTCACGATTTGGGAAAATGAATGGGAGTTTAGATTAATTTTCGTCCTGACCCCTCTAGCCCTTCTCCCAACACCCCTTACATGAAATTAGAGGCAAGCCAAATCTAACACGTAGCTCATGTGGCACAGGGATTCCTAAACGAACGCTAATTTTTACTTTAAAATTAGGTGAAGCTCATTGGCAGTAGGCATGGGCTCAAGGATGAAAAATGATGAGAATGATAACACTTAATGGAAGGCTTTGTTTACCTACATGCTTTATGAGCAAGTGTAAACATTTTATGGTTAAATGACTGCTCTTATATTTAAAAGCGAGCCCCTTAACGTTCTTTTTGTTGTTGTTTTCAGTTTTAGTTATTATTGAATACAATCAAAAAGGCAAGCAAGAGACTGAGATATTTCTGAACCTAGGGAAGAATTTCTGTGTATCATACCCTCATCGAGGAAAAAAGCTATTGAACATTTTGTCAGTATTTAAACAGTGCTTCTCATTAAGACATTCCATTTCTTAATGGCTGCTTTAAAATATTTTAAAAATGAATTTTAGGCTTCTCTAAATTATATTTTAAATCTTAAATATCTTAGTACTCTCTGACTTGATTCAAATGTCTTTTGAATTATGAAGAGAAACTAGTCTATGCTTGGAAAGTTTGTAAATGTGTTTGATTTAAACTAGTTGGGCAAGCTGAGTTGCCTGAAAGAATTAATATTCTAGGATCCTTTCAGCCAACTTCTATAATTACAGAGTATTTATTGTTATAGTATTTTCAGTTATTACATGATCTCTGGGGAACAATCCATCCAAATTATATGTTAAATGTAAGTAACGGGTTTACTGAAATATTTTTAGGAAATGTCTGTTTTCATGCTCATGCAATACATGAAAATATAATGATTTATTTGAAAACCTTATGTGAGGTTTTAGCATTACTATTTTAGTGAGGCAATTACATTTTTTATAAGAAGGACTTCTGGAGGGCATGGGGCAGGTAAGTGTTATCTTTTCCCCCCTTTAACTACCTGTTGCTTATTATTCACATGATAAAATGTATGCTGACAGTGTGACTGCTCAACTCAGGATAGTATGTCATCCTTACTTAGACCATCCACCCCACTGCTAATTTACATAGTTTTCATCCCCCTTTTTGAGAATCAGCTTAATAATATTTCTATGTATTTTTCAGAATGTTGTTGTTGTTGTTGTTTTTTAGTTCATTTTTAGCTGGAAACCCATGGTAATGAGGCATTGCGTGAAATAAATCTGTGCTGCATGAATTTACCTTGAAATGTTCTGCATGCATCATTGATATCTTAAGTAATGGATTTGTATACTCAGTTTATATAAAGTCAAAGAAACAAGGAAATCTGAACCTCTTCTTTTAGAAACAATTTAACAGACAAATTTCTATTTAGTGCTTTGTCCTATAAAAAATACACTTAATTTCATTTGGGAAAAAAAATAAACTTTGGGTGCTTCAGCATAATTAATACCAGAATCAATTCTTACCTTTCTTCATGTGACTTTCACACAATTAACATTATTTTACAACTAACTCTTTGATGATGAAAGTCTGAATGATATCTTCTTTTGAATTATATTTGAAAACTATTTTGATAATAGCTGATAATACAGTTCATAATCATATTTAATTGAATGATTTTAAAAATGTACTCTATATTATATGGAATATAAGCATATAAATATATCATATGTATATATAATATGATACATATATGTATATATAAATAAAACTTTATATATAAAACTTTAGCATGGATAGGAAGTGTTATACCAGAGTAGATGGACATAAGAAGCACTGTCCTGATGACTCATTTTCTCAATTTACTCAATATAAATAATAAACAGACAAATAATAAAACCAGAGGCCAGCTTATAATGAGTATCTATTAACATAGAAGAAACTTCCAAATAATTTCTAGTACTTTATACTAGCAATGCTCTTTGAATAAAGTTTCGTTACTCGTTAGAGTGTACAAAATATCATTATATAGACATAGAGAACTTTTATCCTTTAGAAAATCATCGGTATATTTGGTTATTAGTATAAAAATGCCTGTAGAGATTTCAATCCTTATGTTTTTGGAAAAATAAAAATTTAATGTAAAGATATAAACAGATCAATACTTTTACAAATAAGTATAGTAGCTAGAATCAGTATGCTGTATTTGGGGTATAAATATGTGTTTTTAAAATAAAGCAAAGGAACAAAAAATCCTGGGGCTCATTTTGAACATTGTTTTAAGAAATGGTCACCATTTGTATCGTAAAACCCACGATCAACTTCAGTTACATTTATCCCTTAAGTGATTTTTAATACCCTTTAGATATATTGCAAGCAATCGTAAAGCTTTGCAATTTAAATTTAAAAATTGAACCTTAATATAAGTTAAAGGACATGTAAAATGTGAAAGTGTAAAATATAGGTTGAAGTGCCTCAAAGGCATTCAAATTGTAAATTGACATTTTAAAAATGCCTGTTTGGATATATGAAATAGTAAGTAAACTTTTCTTAGTGTCTTTATTTCCCTTTTTCATCTGAGTTTCATCTGAGATTCTAGTGTGCACAGATTATTTAAAATATAACGGCTGATGGAAAGGGATATTTCCTGTCACTTAGTAGCTACAGAGGAATAAAACCGCTGAGAATCTATCAACTTTTACTGCTATTAGTAAGTAAATAAAACAATTGGTTTCTATGCCTACTCAAAGTAACGCTTTCAAAGGCATTAAAAGTCAAACAATGAGAATCATTCAAGAACGCTCTCTCAGTATTTTCCTTAGATTTATGATGCACCCTGGATATGTTTCCTGAATAGCAGGCATACTCTTAGTGTTGAAGGCTCCTCCTTTGTGGTACCTTTTTTTCTTAATTAAATTTTTTATTGAGATATAATTGACAAGTAAAATTGTGTATATTTAAGGTATACAATGTGATGATTTCATATATATGTTACATATACTAGGGGTGCCAAAACAATGTACACATTTTAAGAGATGTTATCTATGCACTACTTTTCAAAGTTGAATTACCGTAGCGGTGTGTAGTATGGTTTGCGCAAAAGATGGTGTTGATCAAATGAATGCTAGCATCATTCATTGCATTACAATTTTAATACAGTTTTTCCCTTTCTTAAAATGTGTACACATTTTTTTGGCACTCTTTTTATAAGTGATTCTTTGTGGTACATTAATAATAGGCAAGAAAGTTTTACTAGTTTACTTTTTAACAATATGTACTAAACATAAAATTAAATAATTATTAACACTTTAGAGACATTTGACAAATTAAACCACTATTCTGTGTGTTCAGGAATACTTTCTCAATAATAGATAACCAATTCTGATGAAAAACATGTTTTTAGTGTTTCTCATTATGAAACAGTCTTTTTTCACTGTGGTCATTACCTACATTTTATAGTAGTTGAGAACACAGACTCTCCATGGGTATTCTTCACAGTTAATTTCTTCATTCTCATAGGGTTTATTTCTCTGAATGTTGATCTTTTGATAACTGTGGGCTACACTGTGTTTAAAAATTCCTAAAAACCTTTGTTTACTGGTCTTTTGGCTGCCTACTAAGTAACAAATATGTATACATATTTGCAAATCAGAGCTTGTAGAGACTATAGCATGCAATGTTTTTGATATTAAACTATTCATATTTTTTTTAACTTTTTTTTTTTTTTTTAAAGATTTTATTGGAGAAGGGAAACAGGACTTTATTGAGGAACAGTGTGTACTTCCAGGCCTGTTTTCCAAGTCAAGTTGTTGTCCTTTCAATCTTAGTTGTGGAGGGTGCCGTTCAGCTTCAAGTTGTTGTCCTTTCAGTCTTAGTTGTGTCGGGCGCAGCTCAGCTCCAGGTCCAGTTGCTGTTGCTAGTTGCAGGGGGCACAGCCCACCATCCCTTGCGGGAGTTGAACCGGCAACCTTGTGGTTGAGAGGATGCACTCCAACCAACTGAGCCATCCGGGAGCTCAGCAGCAGGTCAGCTCAAGGTGCCGTGTTCAATCTTAGTTGCAGGGGACGGAGCCCACCATCCCTTGCGGGACTCGAGGAGTTGAACTGGCAACCTTGTGGTTGAGAGCCCACTGGCCCACATGGGAATCGAACCGGCAGCCTTCGGAGTTAGGAGCATGGAGCTCTAACCGCCTGAGCCACCGGGCCGGCCCTAACTTTTATTTTTTTAATTTATTTTTTAAGTGTGTTTTTCTAGGACCCATCCGCTCCAAGTCAAGTAGTTGTTTCAATCTAGTTGTGGAGGGCGCAGCTCACAGTGGCCCATGCGGGGATCAAACTGGCAATGTTGTTGTTAAGAGCACCGCGCACTAACCAACTGAGCTAGCCGGCCGCCTGTATTCATATTTTTTTAATCGTTCAGGGATGTCATCAAGAAAGAGGCAGTGGACTACCTGAGAGAAGCAGTAGTCCGTCTTTGAAGGTTCTGGGGCCAGTGAGTTAGTTTAACAGCAAAGACCTAGCCCCATGCAGCATCCTAAGCCCTGTCTTTGTCTCGGGATCCTAGTTCAGCAATGGTTGTGGTACAACCTCCACATCCCTATTTCTTAACCCCAGCCACCTACCGCCATCACCACTACCATACTCACCAGTCAGGTTTTAAGATTGGTTTTGTCAAGTCAGATGTCACATGAAGAAGGCAAGTCAGAGAATACCCACTGCTCTTCTAGTTTCTAGAAAGAGAATTCTAAGGTAGAGCTGGTATCATCTCATCAGACCCCAATAAGAAGTGTGAATTGAGAACAAAATTTAGTCACTTTGCCGTAGGTTCATTCTAACAAAAATTAAAGAGAAGTACGTGACACATTGAAGTCACCAGCTCTCCTACCTTTTAGTGAATTATTAGAAAGTGTAATTGAGTGGATAGAGAAATAAATTTTTGCGTGTGTGTATGCTATATATGTTTATAAGATGTGTTGGTAGCTCTTTGCATAAATGTACATGTATTGTATATATACTTTATGTGTGTATATGTGGGTCTTCAAATAGGGAACAGATGAAATAATTAGAAAACCAAGGTGATTATGTTATTGTGTTAATGATTTTTTATACGCTAATTAGAAAGCAGGCACTCCTACTTACATGTTGTTATGACATGTGTTAGCTTTTTTTTTCCTGGGGAAGTTTTTGCATCTCAAAAATTCAGAACAAACACACACACACACACACACACACACACGCAGAAAAATGATGAAGTACAAAAAAAAATTCAGAACACAATTTCATTTGCTGTTGTATGTGGTCACTGTGTGCCTTCCTAGTTCTTATGGGAAGTCAACTTGTTTGAGATTATACGAGTATGCCTAAACTTTTTAGCTAGATATACAAAAGGAACATCAGATACTGCTATAAATGCATTTATTTTCCTACTCTTACAATAAGACTGTTTTTAGATCTCATGATTCTGACTTTGAGTAACATTTTAGGTTCCTATACAACTTTAATTTTCATGATCTGGGCCAGAATTATTTTATGTGTGTATTTTTAAAGGCTGATCTGTGAATCGTCTACACATACCATCCGACTCCTATAATAAGCTGCTGGAGTAGTCACATGCATTTTTCCCATTTATGAAATTTCTTTCATCTTTTCTACTTTTCTATCTCTCCTAGTTTACAGATTTGGTTACCCTATTAGACTTGGAACTCTCTACAGCTGTAGATTGTAGTCGTCTGCCATCAAAATCCAACTGTTCACAGAGCATGACCACAAAGATGGGGTCAGTGTTAGCCTTAGAAAAATATTTAATAAATGAAGGAATATTGTATTAAATGTACATTGCCAATTGAACAGTCTTTAAGGAAAGGCTTTTAGAACACTTTTGCGTTTCATTAACCATTTCTATTTCTGACCACCTTCAGTGCAGTTTTGTAATTTGAATGAAATTTTAATTTTCATAAAATACGAGGTTTCAAGTACGAAACTGACTTAGTCTGTAAGTTCCAAAATGCACCAAAATGGATATGCTATGCCAAAACTGTCATGTTCAATTTTAGAGTGGTAATTGTAGATGATTATTTTATTCATTGTTCTCTGCCTGTACATCCAATTCTTTTCCTATAGTTTCTCTTTGGCCACTTAATTTTGTTGCTCTAAACTTTGATTTTTTTTTTTCCTGCTTACTAAGTAATATCAAAGACCCATAACTTCCCCATCTTCTTCAACTACTGGACTGCAATGAAAGTTTATATGGCTAAATCCAGAGGTCATAGGCAGTCCAGATTTCTTTCTTTTGCGTCTGTCTGCCTCACTTACAATTGCCAATGTATTATTTAGGAATAGGTTAAGTTCCTACAATTAGGAGCCCCTGAATCTGAGTACCTGAATTAAGAGATAATTTTATTTCCCAACCAGGTAATCATCAGGAAGCGGGCTGTCCAGGCCTAGACTTTCAGAGTTTTTCTCTCAGGGTTCTCTATAAATTGCCATTTCCTAGCCGGCAGGAAGTATTTAAGAGAAAGTCTGGGAGACGCAACTTATCCTACCAGTGACGGGAAAGTTGTCACACATGACTTCTATGTGTATGTATCCCTAAGGCCTGAACCTAGTCACGTGGCTATAGCTAGCTACAAGTGAGGCTGGAAAATGTCATCTCTAATAGGAAAGGATTAACACTAAAAGAAACAAGGCGAATCTGGTAATCTAGGAGGGAAATATTAGTAACTGCTGTGTCTGTTTCAATATCTAAATAGCTCTTGAAAATATTCTCAGTGCCCACTAATAGGAATTTTTATCATTTCCTGTTAATTGTTTGCCTTGCATTCAGTCTCTTCTCCCTGATTTCCTGTCGTTCCTGTATCCTCTATTCAGTAGAACTGGTATCCAAGGTTGTGGGTGTAGGAGCTGGAGGGCAAGAAGTAGGGTGCTCCTGTCTGAGAGGAAACATTGCAGGTCAGAACCAAAGAAACGCATCCACATAGGGTATTAAGGAGAGCCTGCGTCTGATGATAATGAGTCCTATTTTCTAGTGAAATTGTTTAGCATTACCTTTTGTAGCTATCTTTGGTCATAGGTCTAGAATGCTCTGTGTGAGGTAGATAATGGTGAGCAGTGGGAAGGAATTAGAATTTACTTGTCATTCCCCATCGTTGAAGGACAAAATACTCTGTATTGCCAAGGTTGTGTTTCCTCTGATACAGGAAAAAGAGAAGTATCGTTAATGTAAGGTAGCTTTCCCTTGAATAATTCTAGAAACGATGCCATGGCTGGATTCATGCTGCTCTTAATCCTGGAAGCAAAGAAAACAATATTTTCACCATTAGTAGAGCAGATCCTCAAATAATGTCATTTCATTCAACATTATTTTTGTTATAACATTGATGAGGGAAAAAAAAAATCAATTCTCGGCCGGGAGCTGCATTTTGTGTGGAGTTTACACGTTCTCTCATGTCTGCCTGGGTTTTCTTGGGGGACTCTGGTTTCCTCCCACATCCTAAAGGTGTGCACATTAGGTGATTGACTTGTCTGAATCATCCCTGTCTGAGTGAGTGTGGGTGTGTGTGAGTGTACCCTGTGATGGAAGGGCATCTGTCCAGAGTGGGGTCCTGCCTTGTGTCCTAAGCTACAAGGAGAGGCTCTGGCCACCTACAACCCTGAATTGGAATTAGTGGGTTGAAAAATAATGATCTTACTTGTTTTTATTCATCTTTCTTAAATGTATGCATAGCTAACTTTTATTTCAGTGTTTAATACTGTGTTTCCCCAAAAAGAAGACTGGGTCTTCTATGAATTTTTGCTCCAAAAGACGCATTAGGGCTTATGTTTAGGGGATGTCATCCTGAAAAATCATGCCAGAGCTTATTTTCTGGTTAGGTCTTATTTTCGGGGAAACATAGTATTAAAAGTGTTTGGGTCTTTATTTAGAAGTTTGGTGATGTTTTTGTGACCAGAAATATGTTGTAGGAACTTATCTCTTGTTTATATCCATTAGTCTATGGTAAAATTGGTTTATATGTTCATATATCATTTTGCTTAAAGTCACAGTTTCTAAGAACCTATGGCTGGGATTCAGTGAGGACTTACTATATATCTGGGATAGTTGACTAGATTGAAACTGTACCAGGTCAGATGTGCCATAGAGGCTTTATGCTTTCAGTTTTCTTTCTTGACATCAGAGATGGCTGACAGCTAGGATGGCTGAGCTCTTTGCCTGGATCATAAGCATAGATGGTGAAGTGCTTTATTTGACCATCAGTTTCTTTGTTTTTCGCTTTTTTTTTTAATCCTTTACTCCTACCTTCTTCATACCTGCAAAATGAAAACTTTGGTATTATTTATCCTTTTTCATGTATCTATATTCACAGCACGATTATTTTACAAGTGATGATTATGTACTTTTTGCTTAATATTTTATTCACACTTAGAATATCTTATAATTAAATTTATAATAGCAATACTATGGTATATATACATATACATATATATGTATATATATGTATATATACATATATATGTATATATACAAGGTAGAAAGGTAGGTAAAAAAGTCTCTATAAAACCATGTCATTGCAAGCATGTATTTCTCCCAAAGGATTGATGCTTTCCCCAATATCCTTCCACAGGAAGTCATCTGGCTTTCCATATTCTACTCAGAAGCGCCTCCTTTAACAAAGAAATAATGGCCTCAGCCAGAAATGTCTCCCACTCCTGAACATGGATAGCAGATTTTTCTATTCAGAATCTAGGGATAATGGCCTAATATAAATTTTTAGTTCTTCCTTCACAAATAGCACCATGATATTTTATTATGTCATTTAATGATTTCAAAAGTATCACATTTAATTAAAAAAATAATCTTTAGAATTTTAGTGAGATAGACTCCTTTTTTATATGTAGTTCGTGTGCTTTGGATATTTTTAAATCAGTATTATCCCTCTTTTAAAATAGGGATAATTAAAGGAAATTCAGTATTCTGTTTTCATGACTGTTTCATTAGAAATGATGTTATTGATTTTTTAAAATTATTTAACTATGGAAAAGAAAGGTTTAACTACTTTTCTCTGACAGCAATCTATAATTTTATTATTTTGTTATGTTTTATAGTTTGATAGTTTGGTTTAGTAATGATATAAATTAGAAAAGGAACTTAAACTTAGTATATATTTTTATTCTTTCTACACAGAAATGCAAATATGCAATTTTTTTCGCTCTTAGCCTTCTTTTATGCTCTTCATATTAATTTAGGAATTAACTATATGCTGATGTGCCTATTTTCAGATGACTCTTTTAGTATTTTGTCAATAAAATCGTTTATGTTTTTTCACACACAAGGTAAAATAAACTTTTTAAACTTTGCTAGATTATTTTTTATAATGGAGATCATCCATTTCATTCTCTGAAAACTCTAACCTTTTGTGCTAATTACATTGAAATTAAAAAAAAAACACTCTACTTATATAATATATACATATATAACATATATATATCTATGTATGTATATATATATCAATCAAAATATGGAATATAATATAAATCGGAAAAATAGTGGTAGCGATATTATAGGCTCAAATTTATAAAAGTAAATACAACTTTATTAGGCACTTTATTGGAAATAACTTGATTAATTAAGTTAATAGTTGTTACTCTAATCAAATGACTTTTAAAATAAGTAAAATGGATAAATTTTATATTTCATATGCATAGGATACTCTTAAAGTTGGACTCATTATAGCTAGATTGGGTGATAATGGAAAAAAAATTCTCTTCAGACTATCATATGAGTCAAATATTAAATATAAAATAAAATATAAAATGTATAATATTAAGTAATGATAGTTTTTCTTTGTCTAGATATTAATAATAATATAAGCACTTTTATAGAGCTTATTACATACCAGTTGTAGTATAAGTTGTATGCGTAAGTTATGTATTAATTAGTAACATCCCTGCAAGGAAGGTACAATTGTTATCCCATTATGTAGGTGAGGAAACTGAGGTCCAAGGTCACACAGCCAGTAAGTACTGGCATTTTGATCCATAGTCTTGTCTGTACATTGCTGTATAATGCTTCTTGGTCTATAAACACGGTTTTGGAGTGTTGATTGTATGTCAGGCACTTTTGCTATATTATCCCACTTAGTATAATCTTTTACAAATATTTTTAATTGTAGTAAAAACAACATAACATTTATATCATATTATCCATTTTTAAGTGTATAGTTCAGTTGTGTTACAAATGACCATGTTGTGTAATCACTCTCCAGAACTTTTTCATCTTGCAACTGAAACTCTGTACTCATTAAACAACTCCCTCCCCCTCCGTGCCCCTGGCAACCACCATTTTACTTTCAGTTTCTATTAATTTGACTACTTTAACTAGCTCATATAAGACAGTATTTGACTTTTTGTGACTGGCTTGTTTTCACTTAGCATACTGCCCTCCAGGTTCATCCCTGTTGTTGCAAAAGACAGGATGTCCTTTCTTTTAAAGGCTGAATAATATTCCATTGTGTGTATATACCATATTTATTTATCCATTCATCCATTGATGAGTTGTTGGATTGCTTCCACGTCTTGGTTATTATAAAAGAGGCTGCTGTGAACATAGGTGTGCAAATATCTCTTCAAGATCTGCTTTCGATTATTTAGATTTTCAATTTACTCTGAATTGGTAATGCTGAATTCATATGATAATTCTATTTTACATTTTTTAAGGAACCTCCACACTGTTTATCAAGTGGCTGCGCCATTTCACATTCCCACCGGTAGTGCACAAGGGTTCCAATTTCTTCACATCCTTGCCAACTCTTGTTATTTTCCATTTTTTATACAGTAGCCATTCTAATAGGCTTGAGGTAATATCTCTGTTTTTGGTTTGTATTTCCCTAATGACTAGTGATGTTGAGCATCTTTTCATAAGCTTGTTGGCCATTTGTTTATCATCTCTGGAGAAATGTCTGTTCATGTCTTTGCCCCTTTTTTAATGGAGGTGGTTTTCTTTTTTAAGTATAATCCTTTAGCAACCTAAAAGGTATACATTATTAATCTGCTTTTACTAATGGGGAAACTTCAATGAGCTTACTTAACCTGCTCAAAATTAGTAAGATTTGAATCTATTCTCCTAGCTCTAAAGCTCATGTTTATTTATTTATTTCCTTATTAACAGTTGGCCACTTTTTAAATGACTCATTATAAGCAACTTACTGGTTTTCTGTCTTTTGAAATGTTATGTTTGGTCCTTTTAAGTGATCATAATAACTGTATTTTCTTTTCTGCGATACCAATCAACTGATAAAGACTTTGAATTTTTATGACAATTAATTGAAGGAATGTCTCATACAAAGTTAAAATGATCTTACCGTAATTAGATCATTTCATCTTGAAGCTGCAATAGAAGACTTTTTAACCTGCCCTTTATTAATCTTAAAGTAACATTAGTGAATCAAAAGCCAGTAGTTGCATAGCATATTATTGTTCAAAGAATGATTATCCCTATCGGTGTACTACATATGACAATTGCATATTGCTGACCTTTTTATTATTGAATTTTTTTTGATGTCACATTGCAATTTTCAATATCTTAGGTGGGCAGGAGTGGCTGTTAAAATGAATACTAATATTTTCTAACAATAGCTGTTGTTCATCTTATAAGTAAAACTACAAGATCTTTGGAGACTGCTAGGCATCATTGTGCTTAACTTTTACCCACTACAGTTGTGAATTTATCATCAAAGTAGATCAAAGTGCAAAATAAAAAAGAAATCTTTCTTATAATTTAAGATTTCACAAATTATTAGCGTATATAATTAACACCTATAAATGTAATACAAGTGTAATCAGTGTTCAATGGGTTCTGAAACAGCCTACCAATTTCTATCCATAGTAAATCACTTGTTTTCCTGTTTTCTTTGTTGACTATCAAAGATCGATGAAATGCATTTGACTTTTTAAAAATAAATCTCATATATAAGATAGGTTAGAATATACCTAGCTTTTAAAATAATTTTGTTATCTACTTATATTTTGGAGAATTCTCCATGTAGAATCTCATTGGAGTTATTAAATATGAGCTATTTCATTGAACATGGATTCTGTTTTTAGAGTTTTGTAGCAAAAGAGCAAAATTCATTAGCTGCCACATTGAAGAAAGTATGAATTAAAATTCAATGATTTCTATATTTTGTACTTCGGAAGTTAAGTAATAATGAATTTATTTGATGCTAAATTTTGTATAAGTATTTATATGAAATAAGTGGTCATATGAAACATTCTCTGATAAAAATTTAAAGTAAATTTATATGGTCAATTTTGGAATATGTCACGTATTCCAGATAATTCTGTGGGTTTTTTATTCTTAGCATAAGGAAAAGCCCATTATTTAATAGGAATGAAAGAAGGAGAGGGATCAAAACTGCAACAACTTAATCGAGTTGTGTCTCCAAATATATAAACCATTACAGGGCATTAGCTTCCTCAATATGGTAAAATGCTTACTAGGTATAGCTCCTAAATATAGAATTTGGTATTTCCTTAATCACAGCTTACTTTTTTCTATCACCAGCCTACTTGTGACTTTCAAAATATTTACATAGGGTACTTTAGGCAGGATACTCTGAAATATGAGCTTGCTAATTGCCTTGGCACAAGCTATTAGCATCTGCTGAAGAATCAGTTTTAGAATATCAGGAGAATATTTATAGGCCTTTCACGGCATACAGTGTAGTATGAAAGCATAGGCAAGCTCCTAGTCTTTCAGTAAGACTGTCTAACGTGCCCTTGGCAACAGCTGATATTCTCCCCAAATGTCCCTGAGGCAGTTGGATTCATCTCAAATGAACATTCCCTGAGGCAAAACTTTTCTAGAACATTGTATCAATAAGCATTAGCCTAGAATTACCTGAGACATTTTTCTGTGACATGGAATATAATTTTTTGGAGTTGAGATGTTATACACTTTATAGTTTTACAGAACTATTATACTACTGAAACTAAACTTTGTGAATTAATGGCATACTCCACGCTGGTAACTGAAGAAGTCTCTTTAATAGGCTGGGAAATTTGAAAGTAATCCTAGGCAAAGTGATATTTTTATGTAGATCAACACATTTAGCATGGTATTCCCAGAATTTCTTGTTGATTAAATATGCTAACTTTGCAGGCTGATGTATTGTCATTTAACATCAGTTAGAATAGAAAGTTTTCTGTTAGTTTTTACTTTTCCACATGTTTTCCTAAATAGATTTTCAAAAACATGGTAAAATTGCCAGTGGGGAATGACATGTTTAATTCAGATGGTAAATTCATAGTAGAGATAGGACTTCTCCTTCATCCCACATCATTTCTGAAGAATAGATGTCTTTGAAAGAAATTTTAGTTTGAATGTATGCCATGCTGAATCTCACTGAGAACCACAGCAGTTTATAGGTCAGTAAATGAGATCTGGAAATCTAATTTCAGAATGGCTTTGTTTGCTCTGAGTGGCTGAAAACCACCTGGCCTTTGCGGCCAAAAGTCTTCTGTTTATTTTCAGAATGAGTGCCTCCTGTGTACATGTGCTGTTTGCTCAGTGGTGGGGATTTGGGAGAGGAGCAGAGGAAGCTTGCCATCAGTCTCAAAGGTCTCAAAGGTGACAAATGTTATCTCTGGTGTTAGCCTAACGCGTGGTTGCTACCACTGGTACTGTGATCAGAAGTGAAACATCAAACATCGGCTAAGGCCGAGATGAGGTCTATAGGGACCAGGGACAGTTATCTTGCTGTTCACACACAATCGTTTTTAGTTAAAAGCAATTCACTGACTTCTGATTAGTCTGTGTCCATGTTCCTGAATAGCTTTCAAGTTTTCTTATTTCATAGCCTGACATCTTGGACTCCAAAAGAAGTTCCTTGTAAACAGTTACCCTTGTAAGTAGTAGGCAGTTTTAGGTGTAGGTAGTCTTAGGTGTAATTACAGCCCGTTTATACTTAATTCTCCTTGAATGAGTAGTTTAATTTTCACTTTTCATTGCTGGACTAGACTGAGATGTTTCTGGTTTGTTTTCATAGTGGAACAAACCCATCTTTATCGTGGTTGGTGGGTTTAACTTTTAATTTTACTTGAATGAGCCTATACGTTTAAATAACTTTCCCCTGGATGGAATGATAAAAATTCCACGATTTAAATTTTATGGAGATATAGCAATATTGATATCACGTATAACTATTTGATTGTGAAAACATTTGAGATTGATTTTTGAAATGGACATAAATTATATATTCATCACTAAGTTTCTTAAGTAAATATTGGATAAATCACATAGAAAGCAAATTAAGCTGTGTAAAGAACATATGATGATAGAAATATGTGTTATACGAATTTGAATTAGCATATTTTTTTAACTTTTTGTAATATTTTAAACCGAAATAACTTTGTAAATACAATTGACCAGTTAATTAAGGAGACTCAATTTATTTTTAACAAGCTTTTTTTTTCAAATACAAATTTATTAATAAAAGGCAAATACAATAGCACCGTAAATCTCATGTCTGTTTAACAACTAGAATGTTGTGTTTTTATTGTTGTTAACAAAACCATTGGAATAGGTGGCGATTTCTGTGTGTGTATTTAGTTTGGCATAAAAGTTTGTTTTTATGCTCATCTTTTTTTGTATTTATTTTACGAGTTCCCTGTAATGCCCAATTATGAGTGTTTATTTCTGCAGCATAATTAATCAAATGTTTGTACATTTATTAAACTGATGTTTTTCCAAAGCTAATCCTCTGTGCCCAAAATCCTTAAAAAGTAACTCAGAATTTGTGGACAGCTATAGCCAGTTCTCCCAGAGCATGTTCAGATAGACAGATGCATATCTGCATACAATATTCAAGGAACTCGTAATTCTCTGATTATTTACAACATGAGTGTAGATGAGTTGTGCAACAGAGTCATTTCTAGAAAGCTTATGACAATCTTTAAGTTAAAGCTGTACAAATATTTTTTGAATGCCCCGGTGATTACAGGAAATGTCTTATTGAAGTTGTCTTGAACTTCTGTGTTGCTCCCAACTGTTTCCAATCAAATCACTTGCAAGTCCTGTCCAAGTCTTCTCTGCAGTACTTCTCAGATGCACAACTATTCCCTCTTCCTTGGCTCAAATCCTCATTATCTTGCCCTTAGACTAGTCTTGTAGGTGGCCTTCACGTTTTTAGGCTTTTCCTTGCCTACAGTTTCTAATGCTTTATTGATAAATGAATTTCCCCCAAGTTATAGTTGTAGTCTTTTTGCTCCTCTGTTCAAAAACTTCCATTCCTCCTTTCATTTACTACCGAGTAGAACTGCATATAGCTGCAACTGTAAATTAAAACTTTGTGAATAAGATTCTCCTCCGTGAGATAAACTGATATCTCCACAAAATGGATCAGTTTATGTATATTTATAGCCATTTTAGAGGGAGATTATGTGATTCTGAAGTCTGTGAGAGTCAGTGTAAGCTGTTTGAATAGCATAAAATATACTTGGAGCAACATTGTTCCTCAGAAGGAGTCTGAAATGAGAGAGAGAAAAATAATTCACCCAGGCAAACTTTGGTGCAGTGCTCAGGACAGAGAGACAGCAGCCACTTCAAAGGTGGGTCTAATGTTCTATAGCATGTGGATGACAAAAAAAAAATTCCTTCTCCGATTTCATGCTCACCCAGAAAACTTCTGATTTTAATGTAGCTCAGCCTCAGGGGAAGAATGTATTAGTCATGCTGATGTGTGTTTTCTTCTGACAGAACCAGGTTTCTGAGTCTTCGGGCCCAAATGGATGGATGGTAGTAAATTAATCAAGGTAATATCACAGCGTGAGGTCTTTAGTAGGTAGCCAGGATTTTCCTGGTGACACACAGGTCTCACCAGGAGCTTTGTACTTAAATGTCAGCACCAAATAAAAGTTTCCTACTCTCAAATCCAAAAACCCTTTACTACCTACCTCTAAACCATATTTACTTTCTTATCCTGATTTTCTCTTTCATGCAATCTTCACACCAATCAACTTATCATCTATCTTCCTGCTATACTTCGTCTTTCTTGTTTTGTGTGGCTTTCTCGCAAAGATTTGTTCATCTGGAATGGAAGTCCTTTGCCCGATTGTTTATGTCTTTTCTAATTCTCATTGTTCATGGTCTAGTCTATATACTTTTCCCTAATCCCTTTCATACTTTTCACAGTCAAATGCAATCTTACCCTTTCCTGAACTCCCAAAGCCCTTTCTGTGAGGCAGTGTTAGTAGTGGAAAGAGCCATGCTTCCTAAGATGTCAGTGCCTTGCATTCAGGAATACAGATGGGATACTCACAGTAATACAAATTAGTAAAGGGATGAGTGAATGAGGATGTAACTGGTCTCTTCAGATCAAGCATAGGAGTTAATAGTTAATATAAGTGTCAAAACGCAAGTTAATACTAGTAGTTGATAACACATATTATCTTTTATTTCCTAGAGGTTTTATTGATCTGTCGTTTATGGAACCAGTGTTCATTCCCAATTTTTAGAAAGTCTTTCTTAAATACCTGATTTCTGCATTTAAGCTCTCATTTATTTTACAAGAACATCATTGCCTTTTTACCACCAATGTTGAACTATAGTAGAAAAAAAAAAAGATTATTAAGGGTTGGCTCTTTCATATGCTACACATTTCTGTTCTTCCAATCAGCCAACAGCTCTTGATCTATAATTACTATGAAAATGTCAACAGTAGGCTGCTGGATTTTTGCCATAATTCATCACAGAAATTAGCCACCCTAAGACAGGCTTCCAAAGCTAGGAAAAAGTTTTTCCTTGCCTCTTTTTGTCTAAACCCAAATTTTCTAAAAATAAGAGTCCTAAGGAAGATCAGTAGTAAACTACCAATAAGACTCAAATGATTAATTTATTCACTATAAGTAACATTAAAAGGGGAAACTTACAGAGATTTCTTTTTATTTTCTGGAAGAACATCTGTTGAAAAGGAACTTCTTAACCTGATTTTATAATAAAAATAGAATGTTAAGAACAATCTTCTGGAAAATACCTATTGAAAAGACACATGCTTTAAGATATATTATGTAGCCTGAGTTTTTATTTTGTGAATTAAAAAATAATAATTTTTTTTTACTATCCCAAATGAAATTGAAATTACAATTTCTAACAAACTTGTTTTCTTTTTTATTTATAATCCTATAGTGTTATGCATTTAATTTGAGAGAATCTAAAATACCAATGAAAGAGCAGATTTATAATCTATAATAGATAAAAGTTACGTAAGAAAGATAAAGACAACTACTGTTTGTGGCTATTTTCTTCTTTAAACTATATAAAAACAGTAATAACAACAAAAAGAAGACCAAAACCAAGAATTATAACCATTGTCTGTTGAGTGGTTTCACTCTGTTATTTGCTATTTTCTTAAAATAACATCTAAACTTACATCTTGAAAGACATGCCCAACCGTCTGTCGTGGAAGCAGTATCTACACCCATAAAATCAAAAGCAGAAATGAGGTTTTTGAGAAACTAGTTTGAAATCAAATCATGTGCTCCAATTGCTGGGATATTACCATAGCATTTTATAGTATAGCAGTATAGGATTAAAGTATTTTGATTGTCATTATAATAAAAATTGAATGTATTTGAATCGTGCAATCTGGTAATGGAATAGATGAGTGAATTTGTGGTGAAATGTCATCTTAAAGTTGACAATTTTTTATGATGACTGCTTATTAACATTATAGTATGATATTTTGTCTTTAGTATTCTTTTGTAAAATTTTTAACGATCCAAGAATTAAATGCTTGATTTCTTATGATTTCAGGATCTGAGGTTTATAATACAAGGTAGTTGACTTTAGCTATATTAGAACTATGATGTTTTGGTTTATAATTGTATTAGTTCACAACCATACGAGTTCCCCCTGGTGAAATTGAAAACTGGCTCCCATACACGGAGAGCAAGTAGGCACTAAAGAAAGATGCAGACCACTCCAGATTGGTAGGTAGCAGGTTTAACAAGGAAGAGGGAACTCACATACCTATGAAGCTTGTCTTGTGCATCAGGAAGATGAATAGATCTCTATACTTACCCAACTAGAATCTTAAAGTTATGTAGAGGCCCTAATAGGGTTCAGTGATGTACACAGTCTAGGTGGTCTCAACAATACATTACTTAAAAGACCTTGAAACTGCTCCTAGTGGGGGAACATGGATGAGCAGAAGGGAGGTCCATTCCAAGGAATGGGGGAAGGGATGAGAAACCTCAGATTGCCATGGTCTAGCACCCAGGTCAACTGGCTGTTACCTCCGACACTACAATGATCATGAGGGAAAGGAGATTTCTATTGTATTCATTATATTTAAATGAATAGCTCTGGCTATAGTGTCTGTGTTTCTAACTAGAGCTCCAGTTTCTTGTTTGACATTAAACAGCAGATGACACTAGTGAAAAACAAAACAAAACAAAACAAAGATGGCAATAAAATAAAAATGTTTTTGCTAAATATTTAAGTTTTCTAAAATTTTTGGAAAGTTACTTTTACAATATCACTCAGAACATGACTTTTTTTAAAGGTTATCATCAATGCAGTTAAATGACATGCAGAAAATAGAATTAATACTTAAAGAATATCTTCATGAAAACAGCAGAAAAGATTGAAAAATGATTCCAATTTCTGAGTACATTATTATATGCCTATAATGGCAATATCTATGCATAGTCATTTCAAATTCTGTTTAATGAAATTTTGTGGCATAAAAATAATCAAATTATATTCATAAAAGAAGAAGCAAATTTAAAAGTTTAAGATCTGAGCATGGTTCAGAAAAAAAAATCAGTCGTGAAAAAAGATAGTGTTAGGTACCATTTTACAGGTATCAGACAAAATGGCAAAATAATAGAAAAGTGATTATTTTCTTAGGTACAATTTATTTTTCTATATGAAAACACTCACTGACTTCTTCTTTTCCCATTCACCCTTAAACTTCATTAAATACAATGATAAGTATTGTACAAAGGTAGGTGTTTATTATTACTATTGTTACACTGTTAATTCATGCAACCATGGCATTAATGGTTAGAATAGCTATAAATGAATTGACTGTTTATTTTCAATTGGAGTTATTTTGGAATTGTACTGGTGGTGCTGCCTTTCCCTTTCTGCACGTCATATGATTTCATGTGACACAGTATGACATTAGTTTTGCACAAACACAGGAAGACATTAACACATGTGAACAGTTCATTTTATGCCAAGAAGAAAAATTAAAAATAAATCATTCTCACATATTAGTGGCTGAGTCTATTTCAGATAGCTACAGGAGAAGGACAGAGCTATTTCCCAAGCATAGAACTGCGATCCACAAGAGCAACATTGGGTTTTCTATGTCAGCATTGATCACAGATGACACTATGCCATCTATGCGAAACCTACATGATTCAAGAACATGCTGCTGAAAGCATTAACATGACTGTAAATGAACATCTGGAAAATGCCTAGATGTACGTTATGCTCCAGCACTTTCATTACAGGCAGTGGCAGTAGCTAAACCAAACATTCTAAAGTAGTGCTTCAATTCATTTAGACTAATACTCTGTCATATTTGTTTTATATTTTGTCATGTGTCTGGAAAAAATACAAATATTACTGCAATTTTCTATCATACCTTCACCTTGTTACAAGATTTCTAGGACCTTAGAATATAAGATTTCTAGTGGCATTATGTAAGCAAGTTGAAAAACAAAAAAACTTGCGTAGTTTTGGAATTATTTTAAATGGATTTCGGCTTGAATGATGTTTCTGTTCTATACTATGATCTGGCTGAAAAAAAATGGGCCTTGGTTGATGATTCTCTGATCTACATCAAATAGTTTACCAGTATAGATAATAACTTTTGCTCTTATCAAAACAATAGGAATAGAATAAAATATGATTTTAAGTTAAAAATGTCAAATTGTTTTTGAATACAGATCTTTGTCTATAGTTGAGGTAAAACAATAAATCTTAAAAAAAGTCAAATAGACAGAAATAGCAGCTTTAGTGAAGATTCAAAATGTATGGTACCTAGGAGCAAAACGGCATTTATTGAACTGATTTTATTGTGCATTATTTGTTTATAACAACAACCCCATAATGTGTTACCATCTATATTTGAGAGCCTGAGTAATCAGATGAGTAGAAAATAGTAATCAGAGAATTTTTTTTTTTAAGTAGAAAAATCATGTCTCATGATGCTCAGATCAGTGTGCTATACTATCTAGTATGTAGCAGCTTAAACAACTTGGTAAAAAGTAATGTGATTAGATCTTGAAGTCAGTGTTTTCTACAGTTACATGCCGAACCTGATACTGGAGAATTGCTTTGTAAGATCACTGATTACAATTATGCTACTGTCTGTTTTTAAAATCAAGTTACCATGCTTATTGTATTCTGATATGCATATTTTGTAACTTTTAAAAGATATTCCTGAAAGTAAAATAAATTTTTCAATGTGTATTTAGGTTTAATAGGGCAAATTTTTTTGTTCTGTTTCTAAAAACTTATTAAATAAACAGTAGCATAGGGACAATCCTAATATGACTTAAGGAATGAGACACTAACCTATCCTGAGTACAAAACTGATTTGGTTGATTGTAGTAAGGTGCTTGTTAAGATTAATAGTTAAACCTTCATTCCTTAGTGGTCCATTAAAAGCCCATTCAAAGAAGTCAAAAAACAGTGCATGTACTTGATCTTGGACATAATCGAAGGCACTATGTATTAACAATTGGCTCATTAGATTATGTGAATGATATTTGCATTTTATTTGGAAAATGATAATCTGAAATTAGCCATCTCACCTAGGAAAAACCGTTGTCCTCATTTCCTAAGATTGTTACCCATTTTAAATGAAGAGGTGATCATCAACGGCAGAAACTGTTAGCGTTTACCTTATTGGGGGTGTTATGCATGATAGCTAGCATGATTCTTAACCCCTTGGAATACCCATAATACTGTATTTAGGGAAAACTTTTTTTTTGGTTAATTTTTAGAAAATTATGAAATTATTAAAAAGATTTACTACCGTATTTTCCTGAAAATAAGACCTAGCCGGACAATCAGCTCTAATGCATCTTTTGGAGCAAAAATTAACATAAGACCCGGTCTTATTTTACTATAATATAAGACCGGGTCTTATATAATATATAACATTAACAAAACATTATGTTAATGTTTTGCTCCAAAAGATGCATTAGAGCTGATTGTCCGGCT
Source organism: Rhinolophus ferrumequinum (assembly GCF_004115265.2). Lineage (NCBI taxonomy): Eukaryota > Metazoa > Chordata > Mammalia > Chiroptera > Rhinolophidae > Rhinolophus > Rhinolophus ferrumequinum. The sequence continues at coordinate 37,378,813 of NC_046301.1, forward strand.
AGGTCTTATTTTCGGGGAAACAGGGTATGTGCAGTTTTCTGAGATACTGATTAAATACGAATGAGTCTATTCAGATATTCTTAGATTTTATTATTCAGTGATTCCTAGAGTTTATAGGCACCTGTCCTGAAAGTTCTTAAATTCTGTATTATTAACATCTTAGGAAAATCAAAACCTGATATTATTGATCTGATTGACTCCTTGGCTAGATACATTCAACCAAAGTAAAGCGAGAGAGTGCTTCAGTACACAGCAATAGCAAGGGGCTTTACCATAAGTACAACATAATCTTGCTGTTGAGTATTATGAGGTTAGGTCTAGCTGCTGTAATGCTTGATTATAGGATTACTGTCATCTTGCAGCCAGACTCCTTGAGTTTGAACCCTAACACTTACTACTAGATTAGTTTGAATTCTGACCCTACCATTTACTGCTACTAAGTGACCTTAGGCAAGTTTTCTTCTATCCACATTTTCTGACTCTGTAAACAGGTTGATGTTATTAGCACCTACTGCATAATGTTGTGTGAGACAGTTTTGTGTTGATACATGGGACGTTTTTAGTGTACGTTACCATAAATGCATAATACATGTTAATCATCATTATTCCTATTGACAGCTATCATTGTTTAAATTTAAGTTGAGCTTTTAAAAAATCATTGTTTGGCAACTGAACACATTTAGATTAAGCATATTGTCTAAAATATGTAGATCTAGCATTTTCCAATAAATTACACATATTAATTCAATAACAACTATTATCAGGTGTTAAGAAAATGTATATATAGATTGAGAGCATGTTGCACTTGCCTACCTATGTGCTGTAGAGCTAACCACATAAAATTGTAAGACTCAGTTACTTAGCTTGTAAAATGAGGACAGTATTTGCTCTTTCCAAACATCAGAGGAGTGTTGTAAATATCAAATGATCAAATGTACGTGAAAACACTTTAGAAAAGTAATAAATTGCTAACTTATGGTATCATTTCAGAATATTTCTCATCTGTTTATAAATCTAAGTCTCTTAGGCAAATATACACATTTATATTTTCATATTTATAAAATTTATCATATTCATTGAGACTAAGAATATATCAAAACAATGAGGAAAAGGCTACTTTATTTTTAAATAATATTGTGTGTTCTCTTAAGCCCTCTACCCAAAGCATACCATCTCCTTTCTGAAGAATCCTTGGAATAACTGAAGGAATTGACATGTTAAGGAATGATTAGAATATATTGTGACAAGGAAAGTAAGATAAGTACATGTAAATTACATCTTAGGGGGCGGTGATTCAATGAAGGCCTCACAGAGTCCATGACACTTACTCTGATTTTGATGGATGAATAGAGTTTAGCGTTTGGACAAGGGGAAGAAAGCATACCTGACAGATCTGCATGCTCAAGGTATGGAGGTGTGAAAGGACACGAGGTATGTCATAACTACAAAAAATTACATGTGGTATAAATAAAGAATGAATGATAGGGAATCATTGCAGATGAGACAAAAAAGTCTCATTTTTTAATTAGGACTAGAATTAAAAGTATTTGTAAAACTTGCTAAGTAGATTGTCCTTTACAGACAATGGAGGGTTCTTACAATTACCACTAGCGTTGGCCACCTGACTAATTTTGATGGAAGTCCACAGAGTCAGAGTAAGTAAGACCTGTGCCGATCCTAGTCCCTGGATGGCCCCTTCCCTGCCCCAAATGTATATTCAAAATAAAAACGAGTATGAAATTAGTGTAAGGAATTTCGATGAAGTTCTGCCTTTTTTCCCTTATGATGTCTACTTTGATTTGATTGTTTTAGGGAAAAAATGAGGATTATCCAGCGTAAAGCACCTAAGAGCAGAACAGCATTTATTGAACCTGGTTTTATTATGCATTATTTATTTGTAACAGCAACCCACTTACATTTATTTGTAATGTAAGTGTTATCATCGATATTTAACAGAGCCTAAGTAACCAGATAAATGGTAAATAGTGGTCTCTTGTAATTTTGCACTAAGTTATTAATCTTCTATATAATGGCCGGTGCATACATTCACATTTTATGGTCTGCCTATTTAAGTGAGAATGAAGACTGATATAATTTTGTATTACAAACTGGGCAACAAGAAATCCCTAAGAAATATAAGGTTGTTTTGAACATAAGGGCTTATGAAGGTATGTTTCTTCTAGACTTCAAACACAGAAAATGTAATTTAATATCCATACTCTAACAGATTGCAATACTTTTCAAAGTTTTCATTAAGTTTCTTTGCAATAACATTTTTCTTTAAAATTCATAGACGTTTGTGTTCCATTCTGGTACAAATAATGAAATCTACTCATCCATAAAAATCCAGATTAAGCATCATAAAACCATATTTGCTTCAATTTAAAAATAATATTTTCCAACACTACTTGGAAAACTTACGTGTTGGGAATTTAGAAAGAAATCACAACGTCCCCAGTGGCATTGCGCATCCCCCAGCATGCTGCGCAATACATGTATCCCAGTCTGAGAAGCACAGTGTTGACAAAAACTAATTCACCTTTCTCTTGACATCGATACTAAACCGCTGACGACCTTCTGGCTGTGGTAGTTGTGGGGTTTTTTTGCATCTTATGAGAGAATGATCTGAATCTAATACTTTTGTTCATTCAGTTATTTGTATATTACAATGTGAGAGGAGAAATTAAACTGTTAGTGATCCATATGCAGAATACAAATACATAATTATTAACTAGCATATGCAATTTTTGAAAAGCGTGACTGCAAACCTATATAATGTATAGGCTGTTGTATTTAATGTTTACAAGATTTTAATACATTTCCTTGTTAGAATACTGCTTTAGATTTTTCTCACCTGTAACTACTATACAAAAGACAAGTTTCCTGTCAAAATATTAATACTCCCTTCATTTTAACAGATAAAATAATGCTAAATTTATAGAAATATTTTCTCATAATTTCAACAAGATCTACTTGTATGGATAAAGAAAAATCTAAATTGAATGTCATTCAATTGACTACCGTCAAGTAGTAAATGTTTGTTTCTGTTTCCAAAAATGTGCTCAGTTCAAAAAGGTATAAAGATAAAAAGACAAAATACAATTTTCAGTTAAATTTGGAAAGTACAGTTGAGAATTTAAGGCACCTGTCCAAGGTAACTTAGCTAGTACGTCTTAGAGGTGACCTGTTTGATGCAGAAGCCCAGGAGCTTAGTGTTTGTTCTCTACTGACTTCCCAAATTAGGTTGCATTTTTCTAAAAGTAAATGACTTGAGTCTCTAACCATTTGGAGTGAAATAGTTGCTCCAAAATAAAACACCTACATTTCCTATATCCCTGCTCAGAGAGAGGAACACCTATACATATAATGGCAAACTGCAAATAATTTAAAACAAGTTACAGGTCTTGCTATATAATAACACTTTAATATCACTTATTCAATAAATCTCTATGAAATTGCCTCTCACAGTTTTCCCCCTACTATGTTAGGCAACTGTGATTCAGAAGCAAATATTTAAAGGCCTCCATGTAACAGCTGAAACATCATCTACCAAGGACAGTATGGGGCCTCACAGTGTAAGCAAAACACATGCTTCTTTCTTTTGTTCTACCCTTCTCTGGAAAGAGTTTCTATCTGGTGGTTTATGAGAGCTACTCTAGTTTTGCTGGAACATCCATCCAAGCTCCTGGGAAGGGTATAAAAGGAGAAAGGGAGGGTAGGGTACTTTCTAGGGCTCAACCTAGGAAGTTGTACACAACAATTTTCACTCATACCATTTGGCCAGGACTTAGTGACATGAGTTCACATAGCTACAAAGAGGTTGGGAAATCTTTAGCTGTGCGTACATCTAAAAGTGGAGGTTCTATCACTAACACAAGGTGAAATATAACAACATTACTCTTTTACCATATTTATAGAGAAAAAGGCCAAATACTAGAAGCTTAAAAATCTCAAGGATGTTTAAGAGGAGAGAAAACAATTTATAATATTAAAAAAAACACAAAACTTTAAATATAGGCCAAGAGGTTTGGTATTTCTGTTTATATCTTAATATTGCTGACCTCTCATTTTGAGCTCAGAATGCTTGAATGGGGAAAAAAAATGTAAAAAGGCAGTCTTCCTACTTTTGTTCATTAAATCCTTGTAAGACTACTTTGGCGATTGTTTCTCTATCAAAAGTGTAAAAAGAGCCTTATTTCATAGGGGAAAGGAGATATGCACATCTCTACCTTTCACAGTTGAAATTGAAACTATGCTTTTTAAGATAAGAAATAGAAGAGAGAATTACAAAAATTGATCCCATTGCAAATAATGACAGACTATTTGAACTGGTTTGTGGCATAAATTCTAGGATTCATGTGGTATTCCCAAATTCCCCAGTTCACTGGTTGGAAAAAAATCTCACATATTTTAAGTGTGCTTTTAGGTTACCTGCCAACTAATGAAAATGGTCACCTTCATGAATCTGACTACATTTTATGTGTTTTGTATAAATTGTCTTGTGCACAGTGTATTTTTCTTCTCTTGTATATGTCTACATCTATGTCTATATCTGCTGGTTAAAAGTGGACCAAAACTAAAACACGATTCTATTCATATCACTTTAGTCAGAATTGTATTTGAATAGAATAACTAATGGATTGCAGTTGCTGTTACAGAACTGCACAATTGATACACGTATTTGATGAAAATTACATTGCCTCAAGTGTACAGGAAGGATATGGCATCTAACATTTAATGCCATAATAAATTGACATTTTGGCTTAGGCCAACAAGCTAGTTCTAATGGTCATACAATTATAAAGTATCATTTACTTCCCTATGATTCAATAAAGTGCATTCATTTCTTTGAAGCCAAAATATACTGAGTTGACCAAAAGATCAATAAATTTTGGCCTATACATTAAATAAAGTTTATAAAGTTGAACAAAGGTGAAGAAAAGTAATTATACCCCTTGATGTTATGATCATGATATATGGTACTGAGAAGTTGCTTTGTAGAAGTCATACCTAAATCATATCATTAATTGGTTTATTCTGGGAATGTCTGCAGGTACAACTCTAAATTTCTTTAGTCGGGATCATTAGAAGCTATTCTAGTTCAAATTTAGTTCTTCTGCTATATACAGCTGAGTGTGTTACAAAGCTACTGGTTGAAATGTTTGGTTTCAGTTTCCAAAATGGGAGAAATAGCCCCACATTAGTAGTCATTTAAAAGAAAAAAAAATAAATGTGGATTCTTCTAAGTCAGAAAATGTGTTTTTAATATGCACATCTATGCAAGAATACATTTTTATATTTGATTCATTACATACATTTATACAAATATGTCTAATTAGATAGTATTACTCTTGCAAAATCAAATTGGCATTTATTTTGAGCTCTTTATTTCCAGTAATGGTTTGTATTTCAATTTAAGAAGTACATCAGATAAGTTAAAGAAAATATGAGAAGCTTAGTGATCAGTCTTTATATTTTTCTCCTCAACTCCCATATGTTTTGTGGACTTTTTGGATGCAGATTGTTTGCCATACATTGTTATTTTAAAGGACCTAAAAAATATTCTGGTGGTTGTCATCATCATCATAATCATATGAAATAACTGTTTTAAAAAAATAACATTTATTCTACTAAAATGCTATAAAAGTGTAATTATTAATTTGTTATTGCTCTTAGAAAAGCAATAATTCATACAACGTAATTTTGATTTTCAAACCTTGTATGTTCTTACCTAATTCTTAAAGAATGCATTTTTATTTTTCCTCCCCTGAACTTTTTTTTTTTCCTTTACCTTTCTCCTCAATGTGCTTACATTCTCTCTCTTGTTCCCTGCTTTTCTCTCTATTGTGTCTCCAAGGAGAAATTGCCAGTATCCCAAGGAAGAAATTTTATTCGTCTCAGTTGTCTCAATGTTTGATAAGAAGCTTTAATAAACTATGCAGCAAGAGTTAAAATTAAGTCATTTAATTATAGCCGATGTGTCTGTGTGGAGCCACAGTGGGGTGGCTTCTGCAAAAGCACTGTATTTCAGATGAAATACCGAGCACTGTTCCAAGAGGGTATATTTTGCTTTTTGTCAATTACAACTTCCAGGTATTTTGCTTTTAATACATAAATAATTTTTATGTGTTATATCTAACATGAAGTGAGTTATAACTCAACAGAATTTCCAACTTGTTTTCTCATCTTCTAAATTCAAAGAAATTTGAATTCAAAGAGAGAGAAATTCAAAGTTGCTATTGTGGGATCCTGGGTGATGGTGAAATCAACAGCTTCAGGGGGCAGTTTGCATCTTTGGACTTTTTCTTACTCCTTCATATCTACTCATAATCTGATGACTTTGCTATTTATAGCTATTATTAGTTGTAATATCATGTGTGTTATTAAAGTAAAATAAGTATGAAATGTATGTAAAATATTTATTGAGAGTATTCTATGGTGGACCTAAATGACGGATGGAGTCCATTGCCTTTTCAATATCGCATGCCCTGCTGTATTTTGTAGTTAGTAATTTCAATCTATAGATTTAGTTGTTAATGAAATCAATGTGATGTCTTTAAACAACGTAAAGTGCGTGTTTCATAAATAATTGCATTGTACCTGTTTCAGTGAAATTGACTAGATTGGTCCTTTGTATTTTTGCTATGTATTTAGGCAAGGAGTAGATAACATTGTATTTATTTGAATACATAGAAATTTCTAAGCAGGATCATCCACTTAAGCAGGATTTCAATCCATCAAGTAGATCAATCCCCTTTATACGTCTTCCTTTGCATCCTGAATTTTCAGACAGGCAGTGATTATTGGAAAAGGCTTCACTGTATTTAACTGATATCTACCGAACAGATTCCATGTTTTGGTGCTGATTTTACCTTTTGGAGAAATAGAGAAATATACTTCCTTGTCCATATAATAATCACACAAACAGTCGAAGGCATTTGTTATACCTTCTGTTTTCTAAGTCATTCACTGTTAAACATACACCATCCATACACCACACCAGTTTGAATAATATGCATAGATTTTTTTTTTGTACTTTTAGTAATTATAGTTTCCCTTATTTGTAAGATTTTTCTAAAGGCAGATGATTTCTCTTTAAAGTAAAACTATAAAAATACTCAGAGTTTAGAAGTGAATATACATATAGTAACTATAGAAAAGCACAGAGGAAAAAAAAAAACAAGAAAAAAAGAGAACCACAGAGAAGAAGAGATATTGCCTATGGTTTCATCATCCAGTGATATCCACAGTTATTCGTATTTGCTCTTAAAGTTATTATTTTTAATTTCATACATATTATTACAGGTTGGGTTCCCCAGAAGCAGTCTCTGAAATTTGAGTGCGGGAGGTTTATTGGGGAGTGTTCTTAAGAACAACACCTGTCAAGAGTGAAGGGAGCACGACTGGGCATAGGGAGAAGCTGCCCTGGAATTAATTTGCAACAGAAGCCTCAGCCAATCATTTGCGGAACTGTGGAGCTAAAATGGCAGATGGTTCACTTAAGCACTGAACCGTATGAGGCAAGGGGTTAGGTCTTTGACTAATTTTTGGATATGGGCTGGCACCAGGGATGGGGTATAGCCATGGGTAAGACCGCCTTCGGCAGAAGGCAGTATCTGCAGCGGGACTCACCTGTATGCCATCAGCAGCAGCACACCTCTTAGCTGGGGACTGAGTGTCCTGTCCTGAAGAGGTGTCTGGGAAGCACTACACCTACTACACTTATGCACAAATGCATTTAGCATTTCGTGGATCATTATTCATGCCCTTCTTTGAAATTTTTTACACTTTATTTCTGTGACTTTATGAATTAGAAATATCTGATAGCTTTAATGGTTTTGAATGGGTTTTCTGAGGATGCTACATAAATAATGATTATTTCATGTATTCAAAAATATACCAATGGGCAACATGGTATAAATTATGAGATTTTTTCCGTAAAAAGTGAAGCATGTTTTTAGTTACTACGTAATATGTTCTCTGCACCTTCTTAAATCAAGGTACACAATTTAAGGCTATATTCTGTAGGTCTGAATGAATAGGATTGAAATATATTACTTTTATTCCAACCTTTTACATTAGAGTCACTATTGATTGAGTTTTGTAACCTATGTTTGTGACTGTACAAAGTCAGCTCTCGAGTGGGCTGCAATCTCAACTGTCAGATTCAAACTATGATTCTTGAGATTGAGATGGGATTCGTCTATAAGATTCAGAGCACAGACCCTTAAGAGACTAAAAGGGTGTTCAAAAAAAAAAAAAAGAAAAATACAAGTAAAAGCAAACGCAAAAGCTACTGTCTTAGTTTTTGACTTTCTTATGTAAATATTATATGCAAGATTCTAACAGTAGATTATAGTCTGCTATTATATCAACTAAATGCAGATTTTGATACTTTTGCATCTGTTTGGAAATTTGGTCATTTTAAAGATGGATATGGACTAATTTGCTTAGCAACATCCATAAATCCGCCTTTTTAAAGGAAGCTCGAGGTTCAACATGGTGTGAGTTCATGTATTCTTCCAGAAACCTGAAACATTTATAACCAAATTTCTGGACAGGGCTGTCAGGATCACAAGCTGACGCATGTTAGTCTGACTTTAGGATTGTGACATAGATTTCCAAGAAATATGTTTTTTGTTATTTTTTTTAAATGCTAAGTAATGAGGTGTTTATGATGGTGTTACTAAGGGCAAATGGATCTCATCTTTGCCTCATTTTGACATTTCTTATTTTTAAGAGTAAAATATATTTTCTAGACCCCTATTTCTATAGCTGGCTATAAATATTCATGATCTGATTCCAGACACATTAGAAGGGATTAAGAAAAGACATGCACATAAATTTAAAAAAAATGCATAGTGTAAAATCACAATGAGCCAAACACAAATGAATATAAGACATATTCTTTCTTGAGACAAGCTGTTTCAGCAACTTAGTGGAAGCATTGGCCGAATCTTGCAAAGCCATTCACAGAAATTCCTGCAGCTGAAAGAGTAACGTGTCAGTGATAGATTCAGGTCTTTTGCAGTTTGAATCAGCCCCTTGTGGATGGATGTTCATGAGGAAAGTAATATTTGTTTTAAGGATCAGGATGCTCCTTTGCAAAGGTCTTTAGGGAGCCCCTTTCATTTAGCATGCTTATTTTTCAAGCATACCCTTGAAACATAACATGTGCATTAGGTAAACTTGAAAATCAAAATAGCTAATTTGTGATGAAAACTCGTGTTCTTCCCGTTTCTTACCTATTTTATTTAAATGATTTATAAAAATGTATTGCCACTTTGACTTCATGTTTCTTTCTTTCTGAATAAAAGCAATTAAGACATTATAGTACAACCTTCAAATACTTTTAAGGAGATTTAACTTTCATTAAATTTAAAATTAATGAACTATAGATTTCTCACTTTCAATTTTCAGCAGTAGTTTATTTTCCCTTTTATTATAATTTCACTTACCTGACAAATACTAGCCTAAGATTTCACACATCAGACACTAAAGTATATACATTTAAATTAAACTCTAAATGTCCTAAGTGCTAATTATGCCTGTTTTGCCTTTGTTATAATGTTTTAATAGCTTTAAGTGTATCTGTAAATCTGTGACATAGAAATCAGTGAATTTATAAAACTGTACACAATTCTGCCCTTCAGGTAGACTTGTAACTTAAATTGCTATTTCTTAAAGTAAATTAGCAGCAGGTATGAAAGCCTTTAAAGAATGTGTAAAACGCTTCATCCCAAGATTGGAGATTCTAGATTAGGTACCTTTTCACGGTCGTACACACTTTACCCAAGAGTGGCAGACATACCCTAAGGTACTCCCCAATGAGTCACACTCTGTATAATCCCTTACACTCTTGAGTGCAGGTGGAAACTGTGATGTGCTTCTCACCACTAACATGTGGGAAAGGTGGTGGAGTGTCACTCCTGTGGTTAGGTTAAGTCATGTGGCAACAGTGATAGGATAGTCACTCCTGTGAATATCTTACATCAGATAAGACTCCATCTTAAATGACTGTAGGGGGAGACTCTCCTGCTGGCCGTGAGGAAGTAAGCTGCCAGGGTGAGAGAGGGCCTCCAAGAGGTTGATTCAGCAAGGGACTGCGAGTGGCCTCTGAGAGTCAAGAGTGGACCCTGTGGACAGCCAGTGAGAAAACAAGGACTTCAGTTCTACAACAGCAAGGAACTGAATTCTGCCACATGTAAGCTTGGAAAAGGACCCCGTGCACCAGAAACATTACAGCTAGCTCTTGATTGCAGGCTTTGGTAACCTTGGCTTAAGAACTCAGTGAAGCTGAGATTTCTAACACATAGATACTGTGAGATTAATAGATATATGTTGTTTTAAGCTGCTAAATTTATAGGTAACATGTTACACAGTGATAAATAACTGATATACCAAGGATGTTATTAATTATAGCAGTGTTCTCTAGTTCAAAAAGGAAACACAAGCAACTGAAAAGTAAAATGATAGGAGTATTTATAGCCTGGTATGTACCCATATACCAGAGTGCTTAGCTATTAAAAATTATATTGTGTTGGTAGATTTTAAGTGATTAAAAAGAGGTTGCAAACAGTATGTTCAATAAGATGCATCTTTCTTAGGAAAAATAGTGGATTATATGTGCATTAAAAAAGAATGGATAGAATATACACTAAATGTGGAGAATAGGTTTATCATTTACAATTGTTTTGACTTATGGATATCTTTAAAAGTTTATATAATAATCTTGTCACCTTCATAAATACCTGGGAGTAGGATTGCTGGATCATATTGTAAGTGTATTAACTTTGTAAGATACTAGCAAACCATTTCCAGAGCAGCTTATGTATGTCGTTTTTGAATTTTCATTTAGTTCAAAACATTTTCTCATTTCTCTTACGATTTTCTTTTTGAATCATGGATTAATTAGACATGGATTTATTAAACATGCACTATTTATCTTTGGATATTGGGATATTTTTATAGGTCTTCTGTTATTGATTTCTAACTTAATCCCTTTATGTTCAGAGAAAATACTTATAGGATTTCAGTCCTCTTAAATTTATTGAAATGAGGGTGCCATATCTTGGTGTAGAATATGGTGTATCTTGGTGAATCTTCTCTTCGCACTGGAAGAGTATCTTCTCTTTGCTCTTTGGAGGTAGAGTTTTCTAATAATATGTTAAGCTGATTGATAGTATTTCAGCCCCATTGATTTTCTATTTTGTTCTATCAATAACCAAGCTAACAGTGTTGAAATTTCCATTGATTATGATTTTTTTTCTGTTTTTCTCTTCAGTTCTAATAATTTTTCTCTATGTATATGAAGGTTTGTTGACCATTTATCATTATGAAGTTTCCTTCTTAATCTTTGAGATATACTTCGTATGATATAGAAACTCAGCTTTATTTTGAATAATGTTTATATGATATATCTGTTTTCATCATTGTACTTTAAACCTATCTGTGTCTCTATATTTATAATGAATTTACTGTAGATAACATGGAATTGGAAAGAGCTATTTTATCCAATCTGGCAATCTCATTAGAGTCTTTAGGCCATTTACATTTAATGCGATTATCCATATATTAGGATTATTCTTCTTTCTGTCTTACCTGTTTTCCCCCCATTTTTCTCTTTCATTACTTTCTTTTGGATTAACTATTAATTTATGATTTTACTGTATTCTTTTTATTGTTTTATAATCTTAGCTTTCTGTTACATATGTTTATTTGACTGCACTTTTTTCAATATATGTCTTATTATTTAATTTCCAAGAATATTATATTACTCCACCTAGAATGGAACTATTGCACTGTACTGTAATTATATTCTTGTCCTTCAATCCTTTTGTACTATATTCATCCTTTTACCTTCTCTATATATTTAAACTGCACACTATTTTTTCCTGTAAATAATTATTATTCACAGAGATTTAAAAATGTGAATAAATGACTTTTACATTTACAACCATATTTATAATTTCTATTTTTATTCATTGTTTCTAAATACAAATTTACATGTGGTATTTATTATCCTCTCTGAATAAGTTCCTTCATCATTTTTGTTCAGATGTGATGGCTATGAAGTCTATCTGCTTTTGTTAAAAAAGTCTTTATTTTACTTTGTTTTTGAAAGATATTTTCTCTAAGCATAGATTCTACATTATCATTTGTTTTACCTTCTAAAGATAACACTCAATTGTTTTCTGGCTTGCATAATTTGGATGAAAAGCTAGTAGTCATTATTATCTTTGCTCTTTGGATGTAATGTATCTTTTTTCTTTGGATGCTTTTAAGGTTTCTCATTTTTTTTTTTTTCCTAGCAGTTTGTGACACGCTTTGATGTGGCTTTCTTTATGTTTATTCTTAGGTTTGCTGAAGTTCTTAGATTTGGAATTTACAGCTTTCATTATTTGGGGAATTTTTCTGACATTAAAGTATTTCTTCAATACTCTCTTCCTCCTCTCCCACCTCTTACTCTGAAAAGCCAATTATACATATGTTAAACTTTTCAGTCATGTCCCAGATCTCTTTGTTGCTTGCCTCCCTCCACCCCCCAACATACATACTTTTTGTCTTTCTTTTTTTGTTTGTTTGTTTATTTTTAGTTTCAGGTGGACAAAGCAACATAATAGTTAGACGCTTAAACCCCTCACAAAGTGAAAACCTCTCCAATCTACTACCCCTCTAACATCGTATATAGCTGTTACAATTCCATTGACTCTATTCCCTATGCTGTACTCCACATCCTATGACGACGTATATAGAGGGTGCTAAAAAAAGATGTATGCACATTTTAAGAAAGGAAGAAACTATTAAAATTGTAATAATGTATACTGAAACAAAAAGATGAATGCAAGTCACATTTGACTTCTGCAATTACAAGAAGTGCTCAAAGTGGTTACCATCAGCATAATTTTAATAGTTTTTTTTCTTTTCTTAAAATGTGCATACATTTTTTGTTGGCACTGTGTGTGTGTGTGTGTGTGTGTGTGTGTGTGTGTGTGTATTGACTGACAGGTTTTATGTATAACTGTATAAATGAACATTAGAGAATGAGTTAAATAATATTTACACCTAAACTGGCTTCTACCTCTTTCTCTGTCAAGTCTTCGTAGTGTGGATTTGAATCAATATAGTGGACTGTTGAGCAGAGTTTGGGATTTGTTGTTGCACTAGGTACCTTTAGTGCATCAGTATCTTCAGATGCCGTTGGTGGTGGACCTCCATTACTTTAACTGCATGTGATGCCTGCACTACTGCAGAGTTTTCCTTAATATTCCTTCTCAGCTTTCAGCCAAGCCTCTTTCTGAACCCCAGGACTGCAGATTTCTCTGTTCCTTTCCTTCATATAGTAGCAAATAACCTCTCTCTTCTGGTCGGTGAAGAGTCTAGAGCACAGAAGCCCAAATCTATCCGCCTTGTATCTGTGCATTGCCTGCGGCATAATAAAGGGTCCTGTGTGGCCTTGCATGGTAACAGTACTATGCATTGAATCTGTGCAGGACCCAGGGTGCAAGGAGTTTTCTTGCTCCTCTGTCAGTGGCAAATAGGGTTTGCTTTCTGTCCATTTACAGCGGGTAGGCTGGTTCTATTCTCCTCTCCCAGTCATTGGTCCTTACTCTGGTGTCTGGTCAGGGGCGGGCTGGAGGGGGTGGAATTCATTGCCCCTCCTTCAGTAGGGGTTATTTTTCATCCTTGTTCAGAACAGGATCTCATCTGACACATAAGTATGTTCCGCAATCCTCCCTCTTCTAGCATCAGACAGCTCTTTTGTTGTATGAGCACAGGATCTGGAGCATGAGCAGCTATCATGGCTGTCCCGGAGTGGTAGTGTCTTGACACCTTGTACTCATGCAGGGTCTGGAGCTCACACGTGCTTCCCCAGGTATTTTTCCTTCATCATCAAACCTTATCAGGCCTTTCATGAGGCATCAAGCAAAGGTTCTCTCACGTCTCCCTCTTCACCCTCAATCTAAAATGGGGAGGCCATCTGACAAATTGTTGTTGGGTGGGGAAAAACCCTGGAACCCTAAGATTGCTTTCTAGAAAAAGTAGCAAAGTTTTGCGCCAGTGAGCCATGGCAGATAAAGCAGGAGTTGGAGCATGACGTCCTGGGTGAATAGTAGGGTTACTGTCATAACTCAGGTGGCGTCCGTTGGGTGCTTTAGAAGAATGGGATGATCTCTGCATCTTTATTAACTATATATTTTTTCTTCATCAATATAAACTTATAATTTCTTACCTATTTTATAAATTGTATATTTTATACTCTACAACTGGACTCTTGTCTTAATAGAGATGTGCCTTAATTATGAACTAATATTGATGAACCATGAAAAGAAATAAATCTGGAATATATAATTTTAAATCTAAAATAAACATTTGAATTTTTTTGTATTTTATATTTTATTTTTGTTTTGCATTCATGTTTCCATATGAATGTAAGTTTAGTTGTAATACCCAGGTCCAAAATTTTATGATTGTGCCATGTGATTTTCGTTTTACTGAAAGATGTTAACTTTAACGAAGAGCTGTACATGCTATGGGAATCTTCTAAATTATTCTCCAATCTATGTCCTTTTTTCAATATCAATATCATATATTTTTATATTTTTAGAGCATTATTATAAAGTAAATCTGAACGAGTGGAAAGAATATGAGGCATGTTGTTTTTGAGTATGTACATACGTAGTTTGGAAATAGTGAAAATCACTTAACTGTCTCCTTATTCTAATTAATATAACAGTGTTTGTCAAAGTGTGTAGGCACCAGAATCTGGGAGAAAGGTGAGGGAAAAGAAAAATGTAACGTTTTCATTTTTATTTCAAACAGACATTTAATTAAAAAATGGGTGAAAACACTTTTAAAATAATTGACTTATCCCTCACCGAACTCAGTGTTAGTTAATTATATTTAGATTTACCTCCAGTCAGCACTTACATGTGTTTTCCTACTGTTGTGTTGTTGGGCTCTAAAGTCCAATTTGTGTGAAGGGACCGCTGTTACTAGGGAGGGCTGCGCCTCCCACACTTTTGGTTTACGCTGTAATACGGAGAGCTCCAGTCTGTCCAGTTTTTTCGTGTTTCTTGTCAGAGGTTAACTTCACTGAACACTCTGTTTTCCTAATCATCTCAATTATTTGTGAGAACAGAACCCTTACAGCAGATCGTTTACACAGGAAATTTTGACTCATGGCCATGGCAGAGCTGTGGATAATTTAGAGTTGGTTCAGCGTTGAAGAAAGAGAAAGGAAAGAGAGGGAGTTCTGAGGAAGGGAAAGTGAATTAAAGGAGAGGACCGGGAAGAGCCACTGCTGTCAAATGTCTGGGTACCTGGGGTAGGGGCGCTGGTGGGGGTGCCAGTTCCCAGTAGTGTGAGTGCTCTTGGAGGCTGGGATAAGATTGCCGATTTCTTAATTATGAGGACACTTCAGTAAAAAAAAATTAATGTATGATACACTTGCCAGCTGAGTTTAGCCACTCTGTTACTATTTCATGGAAAATATTTCCCATTTCTCCTCCCACATTTCATGTCCTAATTCAAGTCCAATACAAGGGCGTTCTTAACGATTGCTGTGGGTTTCCAAAAACCCAGCATTGTCATAACTACTGCCACATTTTAGTTTCTGTTTCACAGAAGTCACTTAGCATATTTACCTAGAGGCAGAACCCAGACCTTTGATGTCCCACTAACAACATATAAAGTAAATAAAATATCACACAAAGGCTGGTGAAAAGACCCAACTTGATGACAATGTGGAGGTGGAGGGGGTTTTGTAATACAAATTCAAACAGCTTAGAATTGAATATCAGACATCTCTGTTTTAAAAAATAATTTCTACTTTCTTTTCTGCTAGTGTCCAGACTCAACTTGGCTCTTGCTCAACACCAAATTGCCATGTATTGCATATTTAAATGAGTTCATGATAGATTATATTTTCTTTGTTAGAAAAACTAATTCTACACTAATTCCGCTTCCAAGTGAAGAAATTTTTCAAACTATTTTCCAAATCAAACTGTTCTCTCTGTAAGATGAAATCTGGTGACAGCTGTTTTATTTCTCAATTTTTTAGAGTTGTGATATAATGGCTAAGAGAGTCAGCCTGGTATATTATCCTGGTTCTATCTTGGCTTAGCAAAGGAATCCTTATTTCTGTAATCTGTAAAATGAAGATAATAATAAAATCTGTTTTCTAGGGCGAGTATGGAGCTTAAAGGATTTAATTCTGGCGAAGTGCTTATGGTGATGCCTGGCTTAGTGTGAACGCTCAGTAAAAATCACCTGTTACTAAATCCTGTATGAATAAGTTTTTGCTGGGAACTGAGGGTTGCCAGTTATGATAGGAGAGAAAGCTGTGTAGTGAATTAGGAACACTTTGCATACAAATAACCAGAAGCATTTTTCTCAGTCTGTTGAGATTTTTGCTTCTTGGTGTACCCTCTGTTTGGCCCAAATAAATGCTAATAAACTCTTGTAAAGTTAAAAAGTGTAATAACCAATATCCATGCTATTGGCTTTCTGAATTCCTGAGTTGAAATATGTCACCTAAAACTGAATTGGCTTTCCGAATTAAGTTTAGTGATATATTCTCTTGTAAGACTAAAGGAAGAGATAATGGCCAGATATATGTTTGAGGATTCTTTCGGGAAAACAGGTATGAGTGGAAAGGGACAAATTTCCAAGTTCTGCAAATTGAAGGCTCTCTGTAAGAGATATGTTCAATGTGCACATAAAAAGGCTAATTTCTTGCAGTGTATATATACTTAAGAAGAACAAAGGGGAACTTAGGCAAATTACCTTCACAAGCTTTTTGATTTATTAGTGTCTTGGTAGCTCATGAGCCATCGGGCCTCAAATAAATGATCCTGGTATGATACTCAAAAAGGTTTTTTAATCAGTGTTTTATGACAAACTCGAATAAAAGTTTCTGTGTCTGGATATTCCTTTTATATCCTCTTTTAATGTGCCTTGAGGGTAATGCTAGGTTGATTCTGGTGAGCTCTCTTGGCTGAAGACTATTTTTTTGGCATTGTTCTCATCGGCTTTCAGGCAATCTCTTATTTAGAGTCTGATAAATTATATGCTCCTCTTCATTCCTTTTTTCAAAGATATCTTTTATTATTCTGAGAATTCATTTCTTTTAGGCAAACTATAGTTTTACATGGCTATTGTACACTAAAATTCTTTTGGAATACTAAAATGCTAACATCAGTGAATACCGCCAGTCTTCTATTCCCTTTATTCCTATTTGTTTTGTTCAGACTTCTTTATCATGAAAGCATTTCAGTATCACATTTTATTCATATTTCTTCTAAGAAGAAAATTCATTAGAAATTCTCTCTATGCTTTTTTTAAAAGTGTCATTTTTTTCATGCTGACTGTTTTGACCTAAATTTTGGTTGGAAGTCATTTCCTATTTCTGTACTTGGTTGACTTTTCTCTGACTTATTATGAAGAAATCTTTTTTAGGAAGTTTAAAGGAATATTTAAAAAGAAGATTATATAGCCTTGCTATTAATGCAAAACAAACCACCTCAGAACTCAGTGGCCTAAAGCAATGATCATTTATGATCCTTCAAATGTCTGTGGCTTTGCTTGACTGGGCTTTTCTTCAAGACGTGGCTGGAAGACTGCTTGTCACTGCAGTTCTGTGGGCTGGTTGGAGTTGCGCTGTTCCACATTATCTTTTCTGTTCTTGGACCACCACGGTAGCCAAGGCCTGCTCTAATCATCGAGATGACCAAGGAACAGAAGGACAAGCAAAGCGCTATCCAGCCTCTTCTAGTCTATAGTCTGAAGTGGCACACACCGTCTCTTCTGCTAGTTGTCAAAGCAAGTCACGTGGCCGAGTCTGCTGTTAAGGGAGGGCATATGTTCTTTGTCAATAATGAAGCTACAGAAAGGATGTGCACACAAGGACATAT
The DNA here is from genome assembly GCF_004115265.2 of Rhinolophus ferrumequinum. NCBI lineage: Eukaryota > Metazoa > Chordata > Mammalia > Chiroptera > Rhinolophidae > Rhinolophus > Rhinolophus ferrumequinum. The sequence goes on from NC_046301.1 coordinate 37,396,728, forward strand.
AAAGAAGTGAGGTTAATGATACTAAGAATAAGTAAGAAAAGAAACGAGAATATTGTTTTATGAGTACTTGTCTGTGTAGTTTTTTAAATTGTGGATTTTTACCATTTCTAACCTCTTTTAAATATTCTTTTTCAATTATCAGGAGTGGATCTTTTGTTTTTGTCTTTCTTTGGGCTTCAGAATACCCCTTCTATTCTTTTTTTGCTCATATATAAATGCGGGAGTGTTGGGTGGAGGTAAGTGGGGGGTGATGTTAGTTCTGGCTTCATATTATATTTAAGTGTGCATCATTCCTTTTTGTTGGAAATATAGTACAGATAGTACAGTCAGTGGTTGTACTTTGAGAGTTTGAAAATCCACCATGAATTCAAAATTGATAACCAAGGGGGAAAAAAAAAAAAGGTTTGCCAGACTGCGTGTAATGTGTTCTCTAATAATTTGTTAAAGTCATAAAAAAATGCTAGAATTTTATGGTTTGTCACTTTGTACAGTGAACTATTCAGGGAGTTATGAAATGATAGATTAAAACAGGGTTGATTATTTTTAAATGTTGCCATTGTTGTCTTAATTTAATAGATCTTTATTGAGCATTTAATATAAAGGATCTAAGGATACCAAAGTGGACACAATGAACAGTGTCATGACCTCATGTTACTTACATTCTGATGGAGAAAGACAAATATAAGCAACAATGAGTATAACTTGGGTAGAGTATTACAATGAAGAAAAATGAAAGATGGAGGTAATGAGAGGAAGAAGGTATGCCATGTTGTATTGGGTGATCAAAAAACAGGCCCTCTAAAAAATGCAACTTTTGAGTATAGCTTGGAAATAATGGAGGGAAGGAGGCTTATGTATACCTCATCGAACAGGTTTTTAGTTACAGGAGAAAGCACATGAAAAAGCGTTAAGTTGTGAGTCTGGGAATTTGAGTTATACCAAGGAGGCCTCTATCACTGGAACCAAGGAATCTGAAGGCGAAAATTCAGGAGATAAAGTCAGAGTGCTTTGCACTTAACAGCTGTATGAGTTTTGATGAGTTTCTGAAACAGCCCGTGCCTCTGTTTCTTTGTCTGGAATATGGGGACTGAGATGTAGGCAAGTAGCCCTGATATTTGGGAACTGGCTTGGCACTCACTGGTAGGCCTCGGTGTTCTCCTGGAAATTTTAAAATCTCAGAGAACATCAACATCAGACAAGGTTATTCTGTGACCATCATGAGGTGAGGGAAAACAAGATCAGTTGATAATTTTGTCTGCAGACAAAAGACAATGTCATTTTGTAAAACACGAAATGCCTGCAGACATGAGTGATGGCTGCTTCATTTTTAAAAGAGACTTAGTAGTATATCCAATCATAGAATTATCCCTGCTTTCTGATAGCACCCCATCCAGAGTGAACCCGCTTTCAAAATCCCCTTCCCAAAGTCCAAATCCACTGCTAAGTCCTTTCTGTTGCTCTTTGAGATGCCCCACTGATCTCCATGGTGCAACATGAATTAAACTCAACTTGTGTAACTACAGGTGTTTCCCTTGTGGTCTTTGACTACAGGGCATTGGCAAGAGACAATAATAACAACAACAACAATAATAGAGTTTTTATGAGGATGAACTCAGTTAGATATGAAAAGCCCTCAACATGGTTGGTATGTTAAAAAACAAAAAGTGCCATTAACTACCAGTGTCCCATGTCCCTGTTTCCTGGGAATTTGGAACTGTGCCCTTCTAGGGGCTTCACCTGAAGACTCTTCATCTTCTCTTTTGCCTCTTGTCTCAAACTGCTCAGGCTACAGATCAATCGTTTCCTTGTCCCTCAGAGTCATGGAGAACCCATGAAAACTAGTGATTTGTTAGATAATTGCCCCTCTAGTTTCTTAAAAATAGCAAACTGTTTCACCCATTCAGTAGAGTTTAGTTGAAAATCGCCTTGTTAATGCCACTATGTGGGACACCTTAAAAAAATGCCACTGTCTCTCATCTGCCTCACAAATTCTTTCAGCAATTTGCAACACTGGGGACATGGTAGTGAGCATATATAGTCCCTCCACTCAGTGCTGCTACGAGCTTGTGTACAGCCTTTGTCGGCAGGGCTTGACAGGGCTCTGTCCCCATGAACCCCTTGGCTGGGTGCCCGAGTGCAGTAGCCCTAATGACACTTTGGTAGGGGCTGAGGATGGCTCTGCCTTGTACAGTTTTTTTTTTCTACCCCATCCAATTTCAGTCCAGTTCTGTATGTCACTTGTTGCCCAGGTTCTGCTGGTCCATCGTTAGGAAACATGACTGAATATAAGATAACATTGATATCCAAGAATTAAAAGGATTGGAGGCATTATTTTTACGTAAAAAAAAGTTATATATGTGGAACATAGAGACATATTGACAACAAAAAATGACATTTAATTATATAATTTAGGAAGGTTTAGAGCAGAATAATGGATTGAATGCACATACAAAACAAATCCTTAGAAATAATGGGAATACTAATGGTATCACTTAATAAAATGACGGGGAAGATTAAATGAGAATAAAAATGTTTATCTGAATGCTTTTGCGTGGTAATCACTGGTCTATGATGAGCAGAAGAATGGCTTCCGGAGTTGTTCAGATTCTAATTCCTGGAACTTGTGCATATGTTACTTTACATGGCAAAAGAGATTTGGCAGATGAGATTAAGTATCTTGTTACAGAGTGATTATCCTGAATTATCTTGTGGACACAATGTAAGCATGAGGGATATTAAAAGAAGGAGGGGGTGGGTCAGAGTCAGAATGAGAGGTGGTGATGGAAGCAGAGGTCAGAGTGATGAGGCCGTGAACCGAGGGATGTGGCCCTGCTGACATCGTGACGTTAGTCCAGTGAGACTTCTGGAACTTCTGGAATTGTCAGATATGAATTTGTATTGTTTAAGCCATTGAATTTGTGGTAATTGGTTACAGCAGGGATAAGACATTAGTACAACTTGATAGCTTTATTATGATTAATATTATTGAATTAATTTGGTAGGTCTGCCATAACAAAGTACCACAAACCAAATGACTCAAACACATATTTATTTTCTCACAGTTCTGGAGGCTAGAAGTCCAGGATCAAGGTGTCAGCAGGGCTGGTTCCTTCTGAGGACTGTGTAGGAAGGATCTGTTTCAGTATGTTTCCTTGCCATCCAGATAGCTATTTTCTGTCCTTCTTTCACGTTGTCTTCCTTCTTTGTGTTTCAGTCTGCAAATGTCCCCTTTTTAAGAGGATACTGGTACCAGTCAGATTGGATTATGATCCACCCTAAACACCTCAAGTTAAGCAGACTATTTCTGTAAAGATCCTATCTTCAGATAAGTTCACACTCTGAGGTACTGGGGGTTTGGACGTCAACATATGAATTTGGCAGGGTGTGTGTTGCGGGCACAAACTATCCATAACAATCATGTGTATTTAAAATCCTAAAATGTGAAATCTGTGTACTTAGAAATAGGAAGTATCTCAGAATTATTTTAACCATAACTTTCCTCTGGCTGAGGTGGTTCTTCGAAAGGACAGCATGTTTGGGGATTCACCATGTTGTAGAGGTGCTGTGACTTATTGGTTTAATAAGAAGAGGAACCATTGATAACTACCACTGGGATACAGCCAGAATTACGGGAGATGGCAATTTAATGGTTCTCAACACAACTCCCTTTTATAATTAGAGAGAATTTCCTTAGTGGTTCAAAAGTTAAGTTACTTATGTTATCTCATGAGGTCTGCCTAAGTATGCTGTTACTACCTCATTTTGAGTATCCCCAATGATTCTGCAGGTGGCAAACAAAAAAACACATTTAATACAGCATCTGGCAGCTGCATTCTCCTAGAAAAGAAGCAAATCAGATTATATTTTCCAGTGAAATTCGATGTTCATTAGATTTGTCCTAGATCAGTAGGGCTTAAAACTTCAAAGACTCCTTTGAGAATATCTATTTTTAAAAATGTGGTTTCTCACCAGAAAAGTGCATACATGTGTGTGTGTGAAAACAAAAAGTTTGCATAAATATTATACCAGTTGAAGGAGCTTTAAAGCTTGTTTACAAGCCCTCTAGGGCCCTACCCTATAACCATTTTTTCTGAGGCAATTTCTCCTGAAGGTCTCTCGTTTGCTTTAGTTTCATCTCCAAATTGTGCATCTTTATCATCTCCTCAAGCCCCAGTTCCCATCCTGTATGCTCAAGGCTCATCTCCCTCCTGTGGGTTCCTAGTCAGCATTCACTACCTCGTATTTGACCTCAGTGGTTCTTGGAACTTCTCTAACTGCTACACTTCATAAGCTGTCCTCCCCCTCCTTTCATGGTAGAATATCAGTAATTGTAAATTCCTCTACATGTCGGTCAACTGTTGCCTAAGTTATCTGTTGCTTTAGGAGACTTATTTGATTTTGTTTCAAAAATTTAGGGTACATTTTGTAGTACATTTACAATAAGTAGTTTTGCTCATACTTGGTGCCCCGAAACAGAATGCATCTTTAAAATGCATTTTTTTTCAGATGTAGGATCGCATATATTATAAAACCTACACTTTCTGTTAACCTTTAAAAATATGATTTTTAAAGAAAAATTTGCAATAAAATTACTATTTGCTGTATGATTAAAATCATTCATGAGTAATAGGAATGCCATGTTGGAAAAATCATACACAAATACAGCATCAGGTATCATATAATTGTATGTTTTATTTGAATAGACTATTCCATTGTGTTCTTTCATAAAGAAGTCATAAATAAAGTGCTATTGTTTTTATCGCCAAAGCTATTAGAAGCAGCAACAAATGTTAAAAACCAGGAGGAAAGTCTTCCATAGAAAAACTTAACTAGAAATGACTTATATTGCATACTGCCTTTGCTCCAGCTGTTACTGCTGCCTGGAATGTCTGGTTTATCTCCTCTCTTCAAGATGTAGTTCTATCCATGAAGTATTTCCTGAACCCCTCCATCCAGAGTGGTTCTGTGACTTTAAGAGAAGTTCTGTCTGAGCAATTATCATATTAGGTTATAATCACTGATTGCCTGTCTCTCTCTGTCTCTCTCTTTTCCCTGCTTTTTATCAGCCTCTCTCACTGTAATCAGATTCTTGAAGTCAAATATGGTTATTGTTTGTATCCCCAGCACCTAGCATAGTGCCCTGTATGTAATAGGCATTCCATAAATGACTGTTGAGTTAACAAAAGGAAGCTTAAGTCAATAAAGAAATAATTGGGACAGGGGTTGGCGTACTCTTCATATTAAAACAGATTTTTCTTTTTGACATTGTCACTGTTGAATCATTTTAGAGGGCTATATGAAGAAATTCAGTAAGTATCTAATTATCTTTAGAGTCCAAGCACTGGCTAGATGTGTGTGTGTGTGTGTGTGTAAAACCCTTCTTTCAGAAAATTTACAGAGTATTACGAAACATAAGCTTAAAATACCAGAAAGTTGCAAAATGCAAAGGAACTTAAAAATATGTTAGGTGATACTGTGCAGGCTATTTACATATATATTGAGAAGCTGTAATATCAATGATTGGACCCACTGTAACAGGAAAAGCAGAAAATAATAAAAAGTAAAACTTCAGATATATTTCAGTTTTTGTAGCAAGATCAAAGGGAGTGTCACTTCTGCCTAGACAAAGTAGTTAAGGACATCCATACCCCATCTTTCATCCTTGTAAATGAAAACAGGAAGTCACAAAAATGTAACTCAAGGCAAGTAAAACTTAAACATGGACTACACTGGATTGTAAATACCTGGTGCTAATGAATTATAGAGATGAAAGGACAACATTCTATTTGCATATGGGTCTATAAATTTCCAGCCAAATTCATGTAAAGAATATGGAAAAAAAATAGACAAGGACTAATTTCTGTGATAAATTTTGTCATATTTTTCATTTTTAGTACATGAAAACTCATTTAAGATAAGTTACTTTTGAAAAAGTGTGACCTCTGAAATCTTGCAAAATTCCCTGAAATCATTCAAGTTATTAATCAGAGATGTTTTTCCAAAATGAATTGCCTGTATGGGCCTAGATTTACTGGGGGTGCCAAAAAAAGATATACACATTTTAAGAAAGGAAAAGCTGTATTAAAATTGTAATATTCAATATATACTGATAACAAAAGATGAATATAAGTCATTTGTATACATTTTTTTGGCATCATCTATACGCACACGTTTACATATATGTATGTATAGATATGTGTATGTATACGTATATACATATGCACATATGTATTATATATGTATATATGTATATATAATACATATTGTGCATATGTATGTGTGTGTGTGTGTATCTTTATTTAAAATCTCTAGTCTAAACTATAACTTTATTTATTTATTTTTTTTCATCCATTCCCCTACCCCTCTCCCATCTGGCAACCATGTTTGTTCTCTTTGTCTATGGCACAGTTTCCGTTTTTTTCATTCATTTTTTTTGTTTTTTTGGATTTGATAAATAAGTGAAATCATGTGGTATTTGTCTTTTTCCGTCTGATTTATTTAGTATAATACCTTCAAGATCCATCCATGTTGTTTCAAATGGCATGATTTCTTTTTTTTTTTTTTATGGCTGAGTAATATTCCGTTAAACACACCCCTCCCACCCACCCACCTACCCATCAACCTACCCTCCACATCGACTTTATCTATTAATCCATCACTGGACACCTTGCTTGCTTCCATATCTTGGCTATTATAGATAATGCTGCAGTGAACATAGGGGTGCATATGTCTTTTTGAATTAGTGCTTTGAATTTCTTCGTGTAAATACCTAGATGTAGAATTGCTAGCATGTAGGGTAGTTCTATTTTTTAGTTTTTTGAGGAATCTCCACAGTGTTTTCCATAGTTACCGAACCAATTTACAATCTTGACAATAGTGCAAGAGGGTTCTTTTTTCTTCACATCCCCACCAACACCTGTAATTTTTGACTTTTTGATAATAGTCATTCTAACTGGTGTGAGGTAGTTGTGGTTTGGATTTGCATTTCTCTGATGATTCGTGTGTTGAGCATCTTTTCGTTTGTCTGTTGGCCATCTACATGCCTGTTTTGTTTATTTATATTTTTGATAAATGTCCATTTAGTTCCTCTGTCCATTTTTAAATTGGATTGTTTATTTTTGTGATGTTGAGTTATGTGAATTCCTTGTATATTTTGGATATTAAACCCCTTATTAGATATATCATTTGTGAATATCTTCTCCATTCAGTAGGTTGTCTTTCATTTTGTTGATGGTTTCCTTCACTGCAGACATTTTTTAGTTTGATATAGTACCATTTGTTTTTGCTTTGTCTTGTCAAGGAGACATTCTGAGAAGATATTGCTGAGACCAATTTTGAAAGTTTACTGCCTATGTTTTCTTCTAGTTTTATGGTTTCAGGTCTTACATTAAAGTCTTTAATCCATTCTGAGTTTTTTTCTATGTATGAGTATGGTGTCAGAAAGTGGTCCAGTTTGATTTTCTTGCATGCATCTGTCCAGTTTTCCCAATGCTACTTATTGAACAGACTGCCATTTCCACATTTTATATTCTTGCCTCCTTTGTCATATATTAATTAACCATATAAGTGTGAGTTTATTTCTGGGCTCTCTATTTCTGTTCCAATGATCTGTGTGAATGCTTTTGTGCCAGTAATTTGTAACCAATTTTTAACAAAGTCTCCCTAAGGGTATGATATAAATTAACTGATATGGTAACCCATTTAGACAAATTGGAGAAAGCTAGTTTGAAATTTCTTGTGTGTTTTAGGAAATATGGTGTCTTTTATCTTTATGTATAGTGATTTGAACTATACTAAAGGAAGAAATAATTATTAGGAATCCTATTTCAGTAAATCTGTATGAATGGTGAGTTGTCATGCACATAAACACCAGATTGATGAGCTTCTGCTTCCACTAAAGATGCATTATTTTAGGAAGTGGATATCTCTTAACTGGGTAAGCATTACCCTGAAAAAATGATGTTTGATAATTACTTGCAAATCACCAAACTAAAATTCAATGTAGTCTCTGTCAGAATAATGACATATATTGAATTATTGAAATTTATAAAAATTGCCTGGTGAGGACTTGCTGATTATAAACTTTGGTTATAATTTTGGGTAACAAATACTGGATTTGTAAACACAGCCTATGTAACCTGCCTCCTCCTTTGTTTTGCTGTGACTGTAAATCTCTTGGTGCTTCTCTCCACTAACCACTGTTTTAGAGATTCCAGACTGGACTGCACAGACTTCCCTGCTTTGGAGACTTGCCACAGGAGTGAATTAATGCTGTGCTTTTCATTAGCTTTTCCCTTTCTTCTCCTAATCCACTTGAATTTACTTCATTTTGATACCTTCTTAAATCTACAGCAGCCTCTGTAGTTCCCTTCCGTCACCTCAGTCCAGTCTATTGCTTTTTAAATTATCAGGGGGAAAATATCCTTCTCTTCTACTTCTTGTTTTTCTTTCTTTAAACATTATTTTTTGATTTTTCTATTTATCCCTTATCTTGTTTCATATACAAGAGAACAGAAATCGACTAGATAATGAAAGGAATACCTAATAAGATAGAGAGATACTGTCATCTTAAATAAAAATGCCAGACATTTTAATGCAAAATTAGATATAAACCCAAAATAGTATCATTGACTTTTAAAATATTCTTAAATTCTTAGAATCTGCTTTTGAGTTGTCTTCTTCTCTCTCTAATTAAATCTATGTTGTTTTCTCAAGCTCATAAACATTTAAGAGAAAATATGAATTGTTGTCATTTGGGTAATGACTACATTACTATATTATTAGTTATTTTATTGTAACTATTAATATTTCCACTGAATTAAAGGTCTGATGAAGCCATTGATAATTTGCTAAAATAAAGACCTCATTAAGCCATTGGTGATTAACCTAAGCACCTTTTATATACATTTTTTGTCTCATTGGAAAGTGGGCTATAAGCTTTACGTGAGTACTTTAAAAACACTTTTGGGAACCAACCTGCTTTCTATTTGGAGAAATCTTTATTATCTTAGTCTTTTAACGATGAACAGGGTACTTCATGCTTTTTAATAGATGCAGTTTTATAAAATGGTATATTTTCAGTTTTTATTAACTTACATACATTCTACAGGCTTTTAATCTATTTGAATCAAAATAATTGTCAAAAAATGAGCCCTTCCCAACTTACCTATTTAATAAGTCAGAGTTTTATGTATACCAAAAGTATTTTAACTGAGCAACTTGGAAATTGGGTTAGTTGGCCTATCAAATCATCTGTAGTCAATATAGTTAAAAGAATACTTGGAAGTTACTTGCTCATTGATAATTTCTGCTTCTTTGTTCCTTGCAAGGACTCTTTTTTGTCCTCTTCTCCTTGCCCCACTTGCCTTTCTTTTGAAACCATAACCCTTAAAGCTGACTTGATTTTTTTCATCTCTGAGTCAGGCCCCCTGTACTGTCTTTGGTTTTCTAAATCAAGCTCATAAACATTTCTAAATCAGTGAGTACAATCACCCAAAGCTGAAACTTAGAACAGTTTCAACGGTTGGCATGTGACCCTTCTCCACCTTTGGGCTTTCAGCTACTCCACATTGTGAAACGTGATGTCCTTTCTGGTTTCAGATAACTAATTATTTTTTATCAAGTTTACTTATAAGAGGATAAACTTATAAAATCAATAGAATCCAGTGTTTTAAATCTGCTCAAAGCTAAAGTGCCAAGATTCAAAGATAAGCTTTGCCACTTTTTAGCTGTGTGACACTAGCGAGATATTAGTGGCGTGTACGTCAGTCTTCTCATCAGCAAAATTGGAATAATAGGAGAATCATAGTGAGAATTTAATGAGTTAACAGATGTCAAGTGCTTAGATCACTCTTTTTCATTGACATCTCTCAGTAAATGTTAGCTCTCGCATTATCTCGACTTGGAAATGTATGGGCATAGAGTAATATTTGTTCAATGAATGAATGACTGAATGAGTCAAGTATCATCTCTGTATGTCCCAAAACATCTGGTGCATTTTGAAGTTTTCTCTTTGAGTTACTTAAAGATATCAGACATTCAAAAACTTTTAAAGCTTGTGAAATTCAGGTTAATTTTTTCTGGCATTTTAAATTAGATAGTCTCCCTTGTTTATATTTACAATAGTGAAATGGTAGCTTTCACAAATGGTATAAACATTAGAAATGACTAGGCTTTTGAATTGAATTTCAGCAATTTTAGTAGTATTTTACTACTATTATATATACTACCACTTAAAATTATTTATACACGTACCAAAAGGACCAAAGTGGGGCAGTCTCCTGAACTTCCAGTGCCAACAATATTATATTTATGGACATTTGCACAAAGCTAAAACTGTTTATTAGCAAATTAAATATATTATCTTTCACTTGATACAGGAATAAATGTGTCCGGTATACAGTCATTTCCTTCACTGAATTGTTCAAATTAAATCAAATGATCTTATGTTTATTAATTAGACTCAACTTAATTCTATTGCAACTTTTCACTATACATATCCTCTATAATAGAAACTGGGCTTTCATATTTGTGTAGCCCAAATTCTTTCCCAAAAAAGAAACTAATTATTTTGATTCCATACTCTCCTCCCCATAATAGTGGGATATACCATACCCTCTAAGTTGATGATTTATTAGTTTTCCAAAACTATTTTTAGAGGCAGATGAAGTTTCACTCAAGATAATGATATTGAATTGCAAGGCATGTGCAGAAATAAGTCCCTGCTTTCAAATCATATCTACTAATAAGGAATTGCTCATGGCAGTTGATGAAGGAGGAATATTGCTTAGAAAAAGAAAAAAATCACCTCTATTCTTACTACAGAACTCAGTCAGCTCTCACAAGGGCAAAGAGACTACAACCATGAAATCCCCACCCAATTCAAAATCATTTATAAAAAAAAATCAAGTTTCAATACTGTGAATATTATTTTTTGTATACTTATCCTGAATTTATTGTTCACCCATTATATTTCTTTTGAATTTAACTGTATCATCCTTTAAAAAGTAAGATAGAAAAGACTACTGAATCTCAAAGTGGCATTTGTGGTGTAGGGGGAAACAGGAATGTTAAAGAGTTCATATTGGTCCAGAATGAAGAATGAATGAATGAATGAATGAATGAATAAATAAGTAAAATGAGATGTTATGTGAGGGTATTCAACTTAGGAATGTCTCATAAAGTCATAGAGTTTTATTCCTGGTTCTTCAAAAACATTTACATAGAACTCCATCACATGTTCATTTCACCATGAAAAATTTTAATCTGTTTCTTGTGGTTGAAATTTTTGGAAAATACTCAGAACAGATTTGCTTTATACTTTATTCCACAATAGAGCCATGGTATAAAACATTGCCATTTTCAAAATCCCATGCATACATTTTTACAGTTTTCAAAAGAAATATGTAAACTGCTGTTCTCCTGCTGAGGAGTGAAATTAGTGAGTAGTGGGCTGCATTTCAACAGACCATTTACCTTCCATTGTCATAAATATTAGCTGTCTGACAGGACACTATTAACTAGTCCACAGGAAACTAATTGCTGAAAAGGCTTACAGGTGCTTTTATAACTAGAGTTATAAAAATGCAGAAAACTGACAGGAAGAGCACATGAACTCTTGACAGCCTAGTAAGAAATTTAACGTTTTTCTGCTCTTGAGAGATGAATTGTAGTACCAGTGTCACTGACAGATCAGTTTACCTTTTAGTGCGGAACAAAGAGAGGGTTGTAGGCTGTCACACACTTCAGCAAGTAAGAAAAATGGTTTAACCTTGAGGTACAGTTGAAAAGAATTGTGCCAGTTCGATTCTGTGGAACACTCAGTATGTTTTAATTTCTCAGAATTTAATAGGCATTGACTTCTTAATATAAAAAGGCATTTCGTCTGAAATATCCTATTTTTGTTGAGGCAACATTAAAATATTGGAAACATTGAGTTCTCTAAAACATCAAAGAAAATAGCCATTTTGGAGCTGTTAAAATTCAAGTTTTGTAACAGTATTTCCCTTCTCCTCCAAATTTTCTTTTTTCCTTAAATTCCTATTGAGTGAGGGTTATGAATTACTCTGTTTTCTATGGCTATCTCTGTTGAATATTAATTTGCCTTCTCTCTTAGAATTCATTGCCTTTTTAGTAAGTTGGCAATTAAACCATGAATTTTTTCATAAATCAGTTTCTGGAATTCATTGTTTTTACTCTTTCCCTTTCATTGGTTTTTGCTACTGATGCCAATTATTGGATGAATATAACAACAGAAAATTTAATCTTCCTGCATGCCCCTCAGTGCTGTGAATCTCAATGAATGGAGATTTTCCTGATGTGTCCCAAATAGATCTTATCCCTTTTATCCACATGTGTCCTTTCAACATGATATAATCTCTATCCACTGCCATTTGTTTGGATTCTTCTTGAGTCTCTGGTAATTCCCACTTGTGTGCATTGCAGTTATTTTTTTGATCTGTAATATTTTGCTGTGCTCAACATGCCTCCCTCACACTACATATTTCATTAGATAGTCTTTTCTGATTGATCTTTATATATCGTCTTAAAGTAAATATTATATTGCATGTTTATTCATTTTATCCTTCAATTTATATATCTAATTTCTAGAAATTAAACTTAGCATGGGAAGAGTATTAACTTTTACCTTGTTTCAAATTTGTGTTCCTGATAAATCCCAGTTAACCTCATTAGTTTCTGGAATTCACATTTTTTTTTCCTAATCCATGTTATATAGACTTAGGATAAATCAATACTTTTAAAAGTTAGAGTAATATAATTAAATTACTTATAAAAAACCATGCGGTTTTTGTATATATGTGAATATGCTGCAATATTCTGTTGGTTAGAATGTCAATTGTTCCCAATGAGGCAAAAATGAGTCTCTTGTTTGTGTATAGAATAGTTCATTATCACAGTGCAGCATGTTGCTATTCCCCATTCCCAGTGGAGTATTGAGCTGTTCTTGTTTGGACAAGACTGAATCATCCTGTTATTTCTGGGATTAATATTCTGAAGAAACTGAGATCTACAAAATTTAACTTAAAATCCAATGATCTTATTTTTATTCTAAGACCTCAAATAAAACTTGTAAAATTTCTTCATATATCTAGGTTTTTAATAGAATAATTGATAACTCCTTTTCTTATAGTCTCTTGAAGCTGTAAAATCATTTGCGTCATGTAAAAATTATCATTAACTCTTGTTCCAAGACCTAGTTTATCTTCCTGTTTAAGGCTTAGATTCTTTATGGATCATACTGACTCGAATCTCACACATGGTCCACTTGAGTGATTGTCAGCTAATTTGTTGATCAAGATAATCTGGTCTAAGGGATATGTGGTTATGTAGTAACATTTTCTCATGTTTAGCATGATATTACCTAAAATTTAGGTTTGTCAAAAAAAGTCTACTTTTTAATTGCAAGATTCAGCTCACACTAGTACAAAAACAGTATTTAAATGAAAAATATAAATTAAAAAATCTAAGAAAACTTAAATAATTACTCAATATAACTCAAATAGTTTTTAGCATTTCCTATGACACATAACAAACCAAAATATGGAAATAGTATGACAGATATTTACATTTTATTTACTAATTATATATAAAAAAAGCACGTAAGAGCAATAAATAAATGTAGATATTACCAGCACTGCAGAGGCCAACTCTCGATCCTTTCCTGCAGTTTATTTTGTCTGTTATAATTTTGTATACACTTCTTGAGAACTTAATGCATCATGATTCTTGTATGAAGATTGTACATATTCATATTGGATTTAAAAAATTACCCTTATGTTTAAAGACTTTAAAAAAAAATTGAGAGTCAATGCCATCGGCATTTATTGAACATTTGCTATAATGCAATGGGATCAGAATGCTCTGGTTGTATCCCAGCTCTAGCCCCGTCTTCTAGCATGTGGCCGTGAGCAAGTTCCTTCATCTTTCTCTAACTCTCTTTCCTCTTGTTTAAAAATAGAGGTGTGTAATGATATATAAATACTTCAGAGCAGTACTGTGCCATAGACTCACAGTGGTGATATTCTTTATTTTGTGCTGTTGAATACGGTAGCTGCTTGAGCACTTGAAATCAGTATGATCAGAGTGACAGAGAAGCTAATCTCTAATTTAAAAAGTTTTAAATTTACATAGCCACATGGAGGTAGCGACTACCATATTGGTTTCCCTGCCTTGGAAGGTGGTTGTTTAGTTGTTAAGTGAGATAATACATGAATACATGGGTAGTGCTTAACATAATGCCAAGCATATATTATTATTTTAATAATTATCATAGTACACACAGGATGAAATATGTTTAGCAAACATTATTTCTTTTAATAAAGCAATCCTGTGAACTAGCCATTACTTTTTCTATGAGAAAACCAACGTTTGGTTGGGTTAAATAACTTATCTCAGGTTGTAAAGGATCTAGGGTTCAGAGCAAGCATTGACGGCTGATGTGACCGCTATTCCTCCTAGCTCCCATACTTTTGCTAACAAATATCATCTTTGTGTATGTTTAATATTCAAGTACAACTAACCTATTCACTTTTTAAAAATTTTGTCTTTAGCCATGTATGTATTAGCATTTTTCTGGTTGATGAGCCCTTCCTTCCAATATGCATAAGTGGATGTTTTATCTTTACTGAGCTCCTCCCAGTGTGGGGGGAAAACGACAATAAACAAGAATATTTTGATGACCTTTACCTTAATTTTATTTTTTCAAAGGTCCTAGGTAATATCTATCTTTATTAAATATTTGGAAAATAAACTCAGGGACAAATAATTGATAATATCTGTAGATACAATTTTACTATCCATTTTGTTTCTCCTACACATTTTCAAGGAAATGGAGTTTATTTGAATTGAATTATGTAAGTAGAACATTCTTAGGTTTTTGTTAATAACTGCCATGTTTCCCCGAAAATAAGACCTACCCTGAAAATAACCCCAGTTAGGATCTCAGCCACACGGGCACAGTTAGTACATTATGACGATGTTCCAGAAGAAGATGACAGGACTGTAATTGAATAAATGTAGATTGTTGTACATGAAAAAATGAGACATACCCTGAAAATAAGCCCTAATACAGCAAAATTAAAATAAGACCTGGTCTTATTTTCGGGGAAATACGGTATTACACATCACATTCTGAAAGAAAATCACCCTAAAGTTGTTTCATATTTTAGAAACTCTCAAAGGTTATTGGCTCAAGCTAGACTAGTAGCCTGGAAAGGAGAGTGATTTCCTTGTGATTATTTAAGAACACATCTTGACAAAACTCTACTATACATCCGAATGAAAGCAAAATGTGTGATAGCTTGTTGCTGCCAAGTCGGTGACGACACCCACTGCATTTCTTACAAATGTTTATGTGCATTCTCATTTGTTGGCCTTGCTTAATATTTTATTTTAACATCTTTTCAGTTATCAAGAAGTATTTTTAAACATGACAGTGTTTAAAAACATGACAGAGACCAGTCTTAGAGGTGTTGACATGATAGGGGCTCTCTATCTCTGTAAACTGATGCCAAAGACTGGAATGGGCTCCCTTTCTCTGTATTTATAAAAGCAAAACCAAAACAATTCATCTTCGATAGAGCTAAAAAATGTGGTAAGCTACAAGTGAGTAATCCTAGATTTTTGTGTGTGTCTTTATCGTTCTCTGCCTATAAGCAATTATTTTTAGCCTCAAATACCTATGTTACTATTAGGACACAAAATGCTGTAAGGATATAGTGATTTTGTACTTGATTATACAGCACTCCAAAATATTTGCCTTTTTAAATGAATAGACAGGACCTTTGGATTCTTAAGTGTCAGAATATAAATATACAATTACTTGCACATATGGCTTATTGCAAAATCTGTTACTTCCATAAAACTTTTCCGTGCATTGGAATTTAGGTGACACAGAAGAATAAAGGCAGAATGAATTATAGATGGCCATGGATTCGAAGAAATATCAGGGATAGCAAAACTAAACTTTTACATGTGTATATATTTTTTCCAAGATAGTTACATTAGGGAAACTTTCTCAAAGTGTGCTTTTCAGAACTCTAGATCAATAGTATGTGTACTGATGTTGTATAAAATGGGTTAAGAAAAATCTATTACATAGCTGTTTATTGTGGAATTTTTAAATACCTTCACTACGTGAAAGTGCTTGGCAAATGTCCAGGAAGAGTGCTATAATATTATGAGACATATCTCAAGTGTTAATACCAGAAACACCACCCTTCCATTTTTTTTCTGCTAAATCTATTCTTATTAAAAATTTAGAATTTTATTATTGGCCAGAGATAGTTCAAAACCTTTTTTCAAGTTTTATTCCTTTGCATGGGTACAATTTAACAACAACAAAAATCTGAAATTGCTGTAGATTTTTATTTTAATTTCCCATCTCCCCAAATCATGATAAGACATGGTGCTTAACATTTATCAACTGTGGGAAATCTCATGTTGATATAGCTGTCATTCTTAAAGATATAGCTAACTAAGCTGTAAAGACATAGCTAGCTTAGCTAACTAAGCTTTGTAATTTTGGGTTTCCCCCCCTCTTTCTACCTCTATCACTCTGTTTCATGTTGTATTTTATAAGTTATTACAGCAGAACTTGAAGCAAGCCACAAATGAATTTTGAAGGAATGGTTCTAGAAATTATATTCTGTCTACCACCAATACCAACCCAGACAAATGCAGTGACAAATCTTCGTAAATAATTCTTATGTTAGAGATTCTGATTTTACTCTTACGATCTGAGAATAAGGTATAGTACCATAATGTTTGTTAAAAACTGCAAAACATTTTCAATGAGCATGAAACCAGTGTTTGGTCAAATTCCAGTCCAAGTAATGATATTCTCCTTCCCTAAATCTCACCTTATAATTTTCATTCTTGAATTGTGGAAGAGTCCTAACATTTGTGATCATTTAAGTCTGTGTTTCAGTTTAAGCTCTTTAAATGGTTTAGATGGGAAACTCTTGGTGCTGTAAATGCATAAATAGATATTGGCTCCTTATATATTTTGGATATTAGCCCCTTATCGGGGGCATTGTTTGCAAAAATCTCCTATTCGGTTGGTTGCCTCTTTATTTTGTCGATGGTTTGTTTTTTTCACTGTGTGGAAGATTTTTAGTTGGATATAGTCCCATTCATTTATTTCAGCTTTTACTTCCCTTGCCTTTGAAGTCAAATTCCTAAAATCCCCTTTGAACCCAAGGTCCATAAGTTTAGTACCTATGCTTTCTTGTATGCAGTTTATTGTTTCAGGTCTCATGTTTAGAAAAATAAACAATCCAATTAAAAAATGGACAGAGGACCTGAGTAGATGTTTCTGCAAAGAGGACATATAGATGGCCAATAGACATATGAAAAGATGCTCAACATCACTGATCATCAGAGAAATGCAAATAAAAACCACAATGAGATATCACCTCACCCCAGTCAGAATGGCTATCATCAACAAGACAAATAGTAACACGTGTTGGAGAGGCTGTGGAGAAAAAGGAACCCTCATACACTGTTGGTGGGAGTGCAGCCTGGTGCAGCCGTTATGGAAGGCAGTGTGGAGGTTCCTCAAAAAATTAAAAATAGAATTACCATATGATCTAGCAATCCGTCTCCTGGGTATCTACCCAAAAAATCTGAAAACATTTATACATAAAGACAAGTACACTCCAGTGTTCATTGCAGCTTTATTTATGGTGGCTAAGACATGGAAACAACAAAAGCGTTCTTCGACAGATGATTGGATAAAGAAGTTGTGGTATATATACACAATGGAATACTATTCTGCCGTAAGAAAAGATGAAATAGTGCCATTTGCAACAACATGGATGGATCTTGAGATTTTTATGCTGAGCGAAATAAGTCAGACAGAAAAAGTTGAGAACCATATGATTTCACTGATATGTGGTATGTAAAACTGAAAACAACAGACCAAGACGAACAAATAAAGAAACAAAAACTCATAGACACAGACAATAGTTTAGTGGTTACCAGAGGGTAATGGGGGAGAGGGTTGGTAGATGAGGATAAAAGGGATCAAATATGTGGTGATGGAAAAAGAACTGTCTCTCGGTGGTGAACACACAATGTGATATATAGACGATGTATTACAGAATTGTACACCTGAAACCTATGTAACCTTACTAACAATTGTCACACCAAAATCTTTAATTAAAAAAAAAGATACTGTCTTCGTTGGTCATGTGTTAAGGCATATGTCTCAATTCCTTTAAATGGAATAGAAAAATTATGCAGGTTTAGTTATATTATTTTTCAGGTTCATTGCGTTTTGCTTATAACTAAACATTATATTTTAAATTATTTACAATTAAAAGAACACTATGTCTCATATTTTTTTCTGTATCAACTTGCTGTTGCTTGTGTTCTCACTTGCCTGAACTATAAAAAGGGGCTTAAGCACTGTATGATTAACAACACCCATCTTGGAAGCATCTGTTCATGATGCAGAGGAAGTAAAGTTGCATATGTGTATGTATAAGTGCAGATATTTCTTAAGTTAATATAAATGGGGGGTGATTTGGAAGAAGAGAGTTCTAAGTTACTAACTTCATGTGTTTTTATGGATTGAAATTGGGAATGAGCCAGGGTCATTGTGATTGCCTTCTGATACTCATTAACCATCTTTCTTTATTTGCACTGTCCAGTATGGAGGCGACTGAGAACTTGAAATGTGTTCTAGAGACTGAGCTTATGCTGTAAATATAAAATAGAAAATGAATTTTAAAGACTTAGTGCTAAAATTAATATAAAATATATAAATTCTTATATTGATTAAATGCTAACGATATTTCAAATATATTGGACTAAGTATTAAAATATATTATTAAAATTCATTTCACCTGTTTTACTTTTTATATATGGCTACTGGAAAATACAAAATTGCATATGTGGCTCATAAAATATTTCTATTAGACAGAGATACTGGCTATCTTCAAATATTGTAGTCAATAGTCTTCTCTCTGCCATTTTAGCTTAATTTTTTGATGTTTTCAAGCCTCTTAATATTTGTTTATTAACAAAGTCCCCTGCTCAATGATTTTAAATTTATTTTGTGAAAGTAGTGAAATGCAAGTGAATTAAAGTATGTGTTAGGAGTTTTGGACTTCCGTGAGTTGAGACATGATAGATTTTTGGTTGTTTTACATGGCCGTTTTTGTTGTGTCTCATGTGTTATGTTTTATTGCAAGTTAGAACTTCAGTTAATACACTTGGAAACATTGCTGTGTTTTATGTTCTTCATTTTAAAGGACTAGACACGCGATGAAATCATAGAATAAAGTCCATAATATTACTAGACATACCATGTAATTTTCTGTTATGCGGGCAATAGGCATATATGGATGGACAGTTTAACACAGGTATTAGGTTAAAATAATTTCAAGGCAAAACATTAGGATAATTAAATACTGTTTTTCCTCCCATCACGGCATCTACCAAGCACAAAGAAAGTAAGGGAGATTGGGAAACACAACATTATTGTCTCTACTTTGGTAGATGCTAGTAATTTCATGGAAGGTTCATGCCTTCATGTGATCAAATTTCGGAGCTGCTGTTCTGCAGGGTTTGTTTCTCAGTCATTGATTCCAGTAAAAAATGGTGTCCTATAGTATAGCAACCTGATGAGGGATGTATGGCAAAGACACAGAAATGATAGAAATTTTCAATTTTTGTTGAATCCCAAGTAATCGTAGGCAAGGAAGAATTTTTGAAGAAGTCACGGCAGGATTGTAGTAAAACAGACTTAATTTTTCGATTCTACTGAAGTAATTTGTTTCTGTTGCTCAGTTATGATAGCTGCACAGAAACTAAGAACTCAAATCATGTTTTCCATGGCAGATAGCTATTATTTTTTCCTTTCTCCTATCGCATATTGGAACAATAACCTCCATATTCATTCTACATAAATGATTTCTCCTGGGACCTTTGTGTGTTCATAGGGCTTGGGTTCTGATCTCGAGATAGGCACCTGACCCAATTGGGCCGTTCAAACTTTTTCCTGGGAATTATGGAGTTGAAGCCAGAGAGAATATAATTTTAGTCTTTTCTCTAAAAGCAGATGTTCATAAACATTGCTTTTCTCACAAGGGTCACTTTGATGAAGTCCATGGACCCCTTCTCGGAATAATGTTTTCAAATGCATTTTATAAAATATTTGGGATTATAACGAAAATGATTTGTATTAGACTAAGAGTTATCCAAATATAAAAGAATAACCAAAATTAGATGTACTGTTATATATGATTCTTAACAGAGAAAAGAGCTGGCTTCAAGGAGACTGGGGAAGAAAATGAGAATGAAACGTGTAGGTAGAGAAAGCAGAGATGAGAAATGGAGGGACAGAGTTCTGACAGTTATTAAAACACTGGTTCTAGTTTTCCCCTGAAACACAGTCTTATTGCTATTGTTTTTTTTCCCCCCACATGAATTTTATTTGTTAGTTGATGACTTTGGGGATGAGGGGAAAACTCCTCTTTGTGCTTTGATACTAAGTGTAATTTGAATGCTAATGTTATACAAACTGTGTTATATTATAGACATTAAACATGTTAAGGAAATATTGCTAAAATTGAGAGTCACAAACTCAATGATCATACTACACTTTCTGACTCTAACATTATTAAAGTAGTAGTATGCAGTGCTATCCCGCAGAACTTTCTGCAATGATGAAGTTCTTTTATATCAGCACTGTCCAAGACTGCAGCTGCTAGCCAGGTGTGCTTATTGAGCACTGGGAATGTTGCTAACGTAGCTGAGGAACTGAATTTTTAAAATTTTTATTTCATTTTAATTAATTTGAATTTGACTTCACATAGTCACCTATGAGGAAGCGATTCTCTTTGATTTATATAATCTAACAATTTCCTAAGCGGGAATGTCTCTGATTGATGCCCAAGGTTGCTCTGGTTATGTCCTATGGACACCCCATTTATTCCCATTTTTTACGGTGTTCCAAAGTACATAGTAGGATGCTTCATGTCGTGGGCAGACCCTTGCTTAGAAGTTAGACAGGTGCTCTGCCATTTATTCTAAGCCTGGTCACTCGCTGACTGTGTGAGTTAGTAACCTTTGCGAACTTATCAAACTTAATTGAAACTCAGTTTTATTATCTGTAGGATGGGGATAATCATATCCTTCTCATGGTGTTATTGTGAGAATAAAATTAAATATATCGAGAATAAAGTTACATGCATTTAAAGAGCTTAACATAGTGCCTAACGCGGTTGTTAATCAGTAAATATTTGATATTATTCGATTTTTTTAGTTTGTGTAATTGTTAAAATATCCAGATGGAAGAGTTGACTTGAGTTTATGCTAGAGAAGTGATATTAAACCGTCTACCTTTAGCAGAATATTCAACTTTTGTCTCAATATACTTGAAACATATTTTGAAAAGTATACCTTGGGCAATATATTAAGGTAGATATTTGAATAGATTACTGTTATGGAAGCAAGTGAAGCTTCATTTAATTGTTGAAATTTTCCTACAATTTTGAAATAGGATTTATTGTCTCAAAGTAGGAAATTATGTTCTCAGCTATCAATGACTGCTCAAAATTATATTCTATTTGAATTTAAGTGTGTGGTGATTATTAAAGGAGTTTGAATTTCAGTTTAGTCCGAGTTTAGATGAGTTTAAAGTGTTCAGGCGTTTTTTTTATCACAGATTTGTCAGATGTCTGTTACTGAACTGTCAGGGAAATAAGCCTGTAATAATTCAACAGTCCTGATTAGTTATACCTTCGGTACCCAGTAAGTTGAGAAGCTACCCCACGAATCGCTGTTATATCAGCATTGGCCATAATCTCCGATATGTTACTACCCGTTATCATTGTGATACTCTATTTATGGGTAATCGGACGTATATACACTGAAATTTATATATCTGGCAACTGCTCCACAAAGAGTTTGCTGAAACATTTATATTAACAGCATTCTTTACCTTGATATCTTCAGTTGTGAAATTACTCATGGCTGTCCCCATAACTAATAGCTACTTTAGGATGCACAGAGCTGCATTTTACAATGATGTAAGGTATTCATAGTGTTTTCTCAAAATCCCTAATCTCTCTTTTTAAAAAATGTATGGCTCCTCTTTATGAATTTGTAGTTGTAGGTATTGTATTTTAAATTCTAAGTAAAAATTTCAGAAAGCAATTTTTGTGTTTTCTATAATAAAAAAGGGAATTGTTAATAGGACCCCTCTCTAGTGTCAAAGCTGAACGCCATTCTGCTACTAAGTTTAATTAAAGTCATTAGCTGTGGATAGCTTACTCAGCATAGCACAGCACTGGAACCATACTGCTTCTCAATATGACAATATTTTCAGTCAGAGGAAAGATATTTAAGGCTAATTTTACCCTCTTTAATTCCCTTCCATATTTTTTCTCTTTATTCATCTATAGCATCAAAACTGAGAATGGAAAGTGGGAATCCTCTGTGAACAAAAGCTAGCTAAGGGTGCTTGTGGCATGGCAGGCGTGCACTCTATTGCTTTGTGCTCTTCACTTTAGCTCTTTCTGTCCTACATAGTTCTGTCCAAAGTGAGAAGAACATGCAAAATCTTAGCATCTGATTTTCTCAACTTGGAGGAGAGCACTGAATCTCAAACTTGGCTATACATTGTAATCACCAGGAAGGCCTAAAAAATGTTGATGCCTGGGACCCACCCCAGAGATTCCCGTTTAATTCATGGGGGTGTGACCTGTACATTGAGATTAAAATAAAATTAAAAAGCCTCCAGATGATTCTAATGTGTAGCATATTTGAGAACAACTACAGTAAGACCCCCTATTCTAGTAGAGCATTCTTTATGAAGTGACAAGCTCAGTAGTGTGTTATGTTCAGTTACTTCAGTTAAAAAGGTAAAATGAGGCAATTGGTTCTCTTTTTTATTTTATTTATTTTTTGCTTTCATCATAAAAGTGACGTATTTATCACCTTAGTAATTTGAGTATCTATGAGTATATATTTTAACCCAGAGCTGAAAAAGGATTTGTAACCTTTAACAAAAATTACTAGGCTGAGAAGATGTTTAATCTTAAGATCTAACAACATAAAAATAAAAAGCACGGATTGACTTATGTAATAGTGATAATGAAAGCAAACCCAGTTAACACTTAGGCATATGTGTTATGGATCAAATGCACTTCCGTAGTTTATCCTGTTTCAACCTCAGAACATCATTTAAAGATAAATGCTATGAATAGCCCATTAAAAAAAAATAGGAAGCTGAAACACAGAGTGTTTAGCCAATTTGTCCCACTTCATAGACCTGGTATATGGTGGGACTCAAATTCAAACCCAAAAGTCTGGTTCCAGATTCTCCACTATTTATCCCTATGCCATACAATCTCACCATACCATCATACTGAAGGGAAATAACTGAGTCACCTCGTGGGACCCTAGACATTTGGATTCTATAGCTGCTGTGAGGGATTTTGATTCTGAATAATGGGGGCATCATAACTAGTAATGTAGAAGGGGAGCAGATTATTATAAATATGTAAAATCAACCTATATAATCAATGTAGTACTTAATATTTCTTAATTTTATATTATAGTTTAGTGTAGAATATTGTGCCATTTGCGACAACATGAAAGGATCTTGAGATTATTCTAAGCGAAGTAAGTCAGAAAAAGTCGAGAACCATATGACTTCCCTGATAAGTGGGATATAAAACTGAAAGCAACAAAGGAACAAGACAGACAAATAAACAAAAACTCACAGACACAGACAACAGTTTAGTGGTTACCAGAAGGTAAGGGGGTAGGACGGATAGCAGAAAAGGGTAAAGGGGATCAAATACATGGTGATAGAAGGAGAGCTGACTCTGGGTGGGAACACATAACGCAATATTTAGATGATGCATTATAGAATTGTATACTTGAAATCTATGTACCGTGTTTCCCTGAAAATAAGACCTACCCCGAAAATAAGCCCTAGTTAAGACTGTCAGCCAGACGGACACATTTGGTATGTTATGACGATATTCTAGAAGAAGATGACATGACTGTATTTGAATAAATGTAGATTGTTGTACATAAAAAATAAGACAACCCCTGAAAATACGCCCTAATATGTATTTTGGAGCAAAAATTAATATGAGACCTGGTCTTATTTTCAGGGAAACATGGTAGCTTTCTTGACCATTGTCACCCTGATAAATTTTAATTAAAAAAATAAATAAATGTGTATAACATTTTGCAGTAAAGTTAATCATCCAGAATATCTACCCTGTTACCAACAATATGTTCCGGAAGATTTATTGTCTTTAATGCATTTGTTGGAGCAGCTACACTCATTCAGTATGATCCAGGGTGCTTTGTGTTGCAAATAACCAAAACCAAACTCAAATTTAAAGTAAATTGATTTTTCATCTCATGTAAAGAAATCAATGGTAAAATAGCTCTGATTAATTTAGCTATTAATTATGTGACTGAACACCCAGATTCTTTCTACCTCTACACTCTGCCATTCTCCGTGTGACAATTTTGCAGACTTGAATGCAAACAAGTCCAGGAAACATACCCGTGACAATGTCCAGGGCATTAAGAAGGTCTGTCTCTTGGTAACAATGAGAAAATTGTCCCAGAAAACCCTAGCACAGAATTGGATCACATAGCTACAACTGGGTCACATGGAGTTTTTGAAAAGAAAAATTGGCTATGGTAATATAATTATCATGACTAACTTAGAATAGCTATCTGAAATATGAAGGAAGTAAGCAATAATGGAAATGTTATTTGTATTGCCTTTTAATATTTAATGGAAATGATTTTATGCAATTAACTTTTATGGAATTACTTAATTTTACAAATAAAATGCCTGTGAGAATATGAATCATTGCTGATTGTGTTAGAAAACCTTTAATATGATCATTTTATTTTGAAAATCCTTATGACCATATTCTCTAATTGTACATTTAAAGAGAAATGAAGACATTTTGTACATTAGAAATACATCAAGAAATTGACAATTAAGTACTACCTAGCATGTTTGCTCTATTGGTTTAGATGCCTCTATTCCATACTAATGTAACCTGCAGAGTGGCCATAATTTCAAATCTGTGGATTTTCTGGAATTACTTTCTGTGCTTTCCACCAGAGATACAGACATTTGAGCCTTATTTAGGAATACATTTCAAATGTATCTTTTTTCATTTCTTTCAGTGTAGTTCACTTATACATATATATCACTTGAGTGAATAACATTCTAGGATGGACAAATAAATTCTTTTGTAAGTACCTTCTGCAAAATTGCTTAATAATATAATGTCTTTGGATTTACATACTCAGCTTTCTATCTGATTTCTTACGGTTCTAATGAATTATTGGAAAAAATGAGGCTATTATCTAGGCTTACAAATGAAGCATGGATTTATAATTTAAGGACTTTTGCTAGAATCCCTTCATAGTACAGAAAAATAACTTCGTAGTAAAGTCTTTTTAAGTGACCCTATTAAGTACATTTTTCACCATC
Organism: Rhinolophus ferrumequinum; assembly: GCF_004115265.2. Taxonomy (NCBI): domain Eukaryota; kingdom Metazoa; phylum Chordata; class Mammalia; order Chiroptera; family Rhinolophidae; genus Rhinolophus; species Rhinolophus ferrumequinum. The sequence continues at coordinate 37,422,238 of NC_046301.1, forward strand.
CTTACTCTCCAACATATTATTTCATACTACAGTGTTTAATATTTTTTGTTGCTAAAAATTTACTGAAATTATAAGTACTTCAATTATAAGTCACATCAATTGAAGATCATAGATCTGCATTAATTTATGCCAGTTTTATGATTTTATTTTTACTTGTTTTCCTTGCATGACTTACTCCTGCAAATGTTTGGAGGAGAAAATATATGTGATAAAAATCTCCTCCTAGTGTGTTTCTTCTTCTCCATTTTTGCAATTGTTTTTGTCTTTTTTGAAAAAGCAATAACTAAGGCAACTCTTTTTATTATCGGTGAGGATGCAGCACGAAGCAAGCACTAATTCCTCTACTTCCTGCCAACTTTATGCTTTTGTGATCTGATCCTCTTTATGTTTTTATTTACTGGATGCACAACACTGCTTTTGTCACTAGACTCTTAACGGTCTGTGGGAAAATAAACAGAGTAACCCTGGGCAACCCTATGGCAATGTAAGGCAATGTTATTCCTTCTTCCACTGAAACAATGTTATTAATAATCTTTGATATAATGCATTTCACTTTCTCTGTGGACCACCTTATCTTAGTGCTTTTAGTGCCACAATTATTTTATATTTTTATAGAAATACATACATATATATACATATATATGTGTGTGTATATATATATAAATATATATATATATATACACACACATATATATAGTACAAAGTCCACAAAAAAGTCTTCTTAAGAAATGTAAAAGCATTCATAATCTTAACACTAGGAAATGGCTTATAGCTTAGTGTCATATCTTCATTTATGTAGGGTGTATTTATCATCTACAGATTGTTCTCAGCACATTGAGTATTTTTAGGCAACAGTGCAGTTTAATTTTTTATTAATATAACCAACATTATACTCATTTATATATATTTTAGTTATTTTAAAATCTTACTAATATTAACATAGAATGATTAATTAAATATAATTCCATATGCACAAAACTTTAAATTATGAACTTATAATTATGAAATTTATATATAGAAATAGAAAATTTATAATAGAAAACTTATAAATATCCAACTTTAAAATCCAAACTTTATAAATTCAATATATTAAAATTTCCATTTATTGACATTGTCTAGTTAACTTTACAATGAGCAGGTATCATTAAAAGAGCAAAGTTTAATCTGTATTAATGTAATTTCATGTGTAGCTTTTACCAATATTTTGGTAAATATGTCATGGGATAAAATCAGGAAAGTATTAGCATTTTATACTTTTCTTCTCAAAGATTAGCAGAAGAGTAAAACGGGCCTGTAGAAGTTGAATCTATTCATCATTGACACATACTCACATGAAAAATTGATGATACAATAAGGAAAAATATGAAAAATCAGCTTCCTCTAAATAACTTGGGAATGAAAGGAATTAGTATTGCTCACTGCATCCATATAAATGCCCTGAAATATAGGCACCTCAGAAACCTTTAGTGGTCTACAACACCATGGGATCTTTCTAACTTTGAAAACTAGATCTACTATAAAATATGAAAAAAATATTTATATACATATAAAATACGAATTATACTCTGCCAGCTTACTACTGTTAAACTGTTTACCTCTATGAAGACAGGGAATTGATTGATACCTCTCTTCCAAACAACTTGCTAGCCTAATTCTTCCCAATGGGAAGATGTGGTTCCTCAGTAAATACTAGCATTACCACAGTACACTTAGCTCTTTTGTTGACCTGATATTTTTACATTGTCAGTTTTACAGTAGCATTTCTATTATTAAGTGATAGTTAGGAAGTCATGCAGTGAATACGTATATACTACTTGAGTTGGCAATACTAGGAGTCTGTGAGACAGAACACACACGTACACTCTCATTCATTTCTTCCCTTCACAGATGGGCACAAAACAGTGGTTCTCAACCTTTAGTTTGCCTGAGTATCACATGGAGGTCCCACCACCAGTGTTTCTGAACCTCCTGGTTCAGGGTGGGGCTAAAGATTTGCTTTTTAAGAAAATATTCCTGGTGATGCTTATGCTGATAGTCTTGCAGCCCACTCTTTGAGAAACACTGCTTTGGAGGAAGACATTGGACATAAGCACATTGGGACACTGTGTAAACAGTGGGACAGTCCTTTCATTCTGTCTCTATTTGTTAATGCAGGAGGGTTCTTTTTTAATTTACATTAAAAAAGGTAATCATTCATAGTAGAATATTGAAAAAATATGTTTGCTCTTTTTAGCTTATTGCTGGAACAAATCAGAGGTGAGATGATATCTAGAGCAGCATTATGCATACTGGAAAGTGAATTTTTTTTCTTACAGTCATTCACTTGACAAGTATTTATCAGCCGTAAATCATTAAAATTTGTGTTAATCTCTGGTTGAGTAAAACAGTGTAACCAGTTCACACTGCACACATACACACGCATTTTGTGTATGACAATTAATGTGTCCCGTTTGGAAAAATTATGAAATCTTGCCTATTTGTCTGGCTTTTGAAATGCTGTGAATTTCTGGTACATTCTCAGTGATCTATCTCATAGTATCTTGATAGAATGTTATTCAGTGGCTAAGACAAGTGACCTCTCTCCAGTAAGATTGCTGGAAAATGAGGAAGATTACAACCACTTGTGATTGAAACTGATTGAAAATTATTACCTTCCATTGAGGAAAATCCCAAACTATTTTTTTTGAACTGTGCACTTTCTATGAAAAGAAAAAAAAAAGGTAAGAACAGGATTTTCCCCCTTTTCATTGTGCACTAAATGTTGAAATTGAATCATTTCATGTTTTAAAAATTTCCAAAGCTTTAGTATGTTTTCAATACTAGTGGATATCAAGGCTTAAAACAAGACATTTTCTATATATGCCCCTTTAGCCCTTGTAGATAAAATGATAGAATGAATGGCCTTTTCACTTTTCATCTAGACGTTATTATATTTTATGGAGGAAAATTCAAATCACTCATGAAGAATTAAATATTACATATTTATAGCATACTTGAGGCATAGAAGGCTTCTTAAAAGTATTCTCTTTTGCTCTACTCACAAGTAGAAAGTCTACATCAGTGTTGGGATCAATCCTTTTCATTTTATGGATCTGTAAACTCTAAATAGAACTAGGAATAAGGTACTAAATAATGCTGACCAAAGCATGAAGGAAAAGTCAATAAAATGAAATGGAGAAATAATCCAAGTTACTAAGGTAAACTTGCTTTATAGCTATATCCTTTTGTTTTATGTTTAAGGAAATCTAATATAAGGGAGCCAAGTGGACAATATAATCAAAGCTGAAAGAATATATGCAACAACATAGAATGTTCTATTAATGGTAAATATGCCTTTTGAGTATCTTTGAATACTTGATAATCTTTGAAACAGATTTTTTAATTTTAAAAAGGAAATAAAAGTTTCTAATGCATAAATTAAATCAGGAATTTTTATTATGACAATCATGTATAAATGCTGTAATATGAATAACTTATTTTTTATGCTATTGAAGTAACGGAGTTAGGAAAATAATGGCAAACAAATTAAACTGAGAGACCAGGTCATTAAGATCAGTACTCCTGTCCATCCCCCCCGATATCTTAGTTTCTTTCTTTAAGAAAATTTGAATACAAAGTATGCAACTCATCAAAGTCATATGGCAAAGTGTAATAAATGTAGCATATACCGGCATCTTGATTATTTAATGTTAATGGATATCTCTTATTTTGACATAAGAGATCTAGAACAATAGATTATTTTTGAAGTTTATTAGCTATCTAGTCATTTTCACATTATTTTCAAGTAAATAGACCTATTTATCTTACAGCTTTGAACAGGGATAATAAATTTAGACACTGTCTTACTGAAAGAGAAAGGACTGGTAAAAATGGCCCCATACAAGTGCTGTGCCCATCCATCTATGTATCCTTTTACAGCATCCACAGGTATTATTTGGAAGCCAAACGAAAACAAAACAAAACAAAATTCAAATTCTTGATTATGTTACCATTGAACCCAATTTAAGTAAAATAATTACTGTGATTAACAATAAAATAGAATTTACTTTGCTTTTCCCAAATCGGGCAGCTCCCACAGTAAGCTAAGGCCATGAAAGCTGAGGCTCTGTTCTTGAAGTCATACACACAAGTGTTAATCTGCTATTAAAAAAAAAAATAGATAGTGTATTGTTTCCTATTGCTCTGTAACAACTTAATGGTTTAAAAGTACACAAATTTATTTTGTTGTAGTTCTGGAAGTAGAATTCTGAAATGGTTTTATGAGGTTAAAATCGAGGGCTATGTTCTATCTTGATTCCCTAGGGCAGAATCCATTCCTTGCCTTTTCCAGTTTCTAGAGGGTGCCTTCATTCCTTGATTCCTGTCCCCCTCACTCTGACCTCTGCCTGCGTGGCCATGTCTTTCTTCTGATCCTCCTGCATTCCTCTTATAAGGACCCTTATGATTATGTTGGTCCCATCTGGATAATCCAGGACAGTCATCTCATCTCAAAATCCTTAATCACTTCTGTAAAATCCAGTTATCATTATAATGTAACAGTTTCAGGGGTTGGAATGTGGACATGGTGGAAAGTCCATTATTTTTCCTACCACACACAGAAACAAAAAATTTGATGTAATAATTATACTTAATTTCTGTGCTCAAATAGTGGTGACCAAAAAGGTATATCCATGTCAAATGGAAACTGGGACTGTTATTTTATGTGAAAGAAAGGATCTTTGCAAATGTTAAATCAAGGATCTTGAGAAGAGGAGATCATCCTGGATTATCTGAATTGTGCCTAAATCCAATGGATGTGTACTTATAAGAGGCATACAGAGGAGAGACCCACGGACAGAAGAGGAAGAAAAAAAACAAAGATGAAGATGAAGGAAAAAAGTGAGATTGGAGCAAAGTGACTACAAGCCAAGGAATGCCAAAGATTGCTAGCAGTTACCTGAGGCTAGGAGAGAGGCATGGAACAGATTTTTCCTTCAGAGCCTATGCCAACACCTTGATTTCCGATTTCTGGTCTCCAGTGCTGTAAAAGAACATATTTTTATTGTTTTAAGACACCAAGTTTGTGGTAATTTGTTGTATGTTTGAGGAGATTATCATGAAGATGTAACCACCTGTTGGACCCGCAAGCTGGACCTGGGCAGTCAGAGGCTTCTCACCCCCACCCCACTGTCCTTGGAATGTACATTCTGCCTTCATTATAATTTGTCCATGCTAGCAGCCATTTCAAGGACATATCCTTAAGAGAATAATGTGGTGTTGAGACCATCTGAACTGAATAAGTAACTGAACTCGCTTAAGGCCTCTATATAAAATTTTAAGAATCTGACAGAGGGGTTGTAGAAATCTACTCATCTTGTATCCACCCAAGACAAGCCTCATATGTAAATTCCCTTGCTTATTAAGCTTGCTACCTACCAGTCTGGAAAGGTCTGCCTCTTTCTTTGGTCTCTCCTTGCCCTTGACTATGGGGACCAGTTTCAGATTTCATCTAGGAAACTCCTGAGGTTGTGAACCAACTTTATATCAAGTCATAGGAAAGTCATATATTTTCTAAATGTAAAAGAGGTTCACAGACATACTTCGGATGGTAGGCATTTTTCAAAAGAAGATTAACAAAAATTTAATAGTCATAAATTTCATTGACTGTAAATTTATAATCTCAAAGACATTCAAATGTTAAGACACAAGACTTCAAAAGACTATATGGAAATATCATATCTGGAGATACACCCAAAGGGATTTTTCATTAGTGGTAATTAAAAGATAAATGCTTGATTGATCTCTGATATGAAATGTTGTTTTAGCAGCTGAATAGAATTTTACAGCATTAAAAGAGGTTTACTGTGTAGTTCTTCTGTCGTTGATGAATTAAGCAAAGTAAATTAATAAATCCCTTGCATTCATATTGGCTGAGTAAAAATAATTTGTAAGAAAATAGATAGATTTGATATGATATTGTTACTCTGGGTATCAAATAGAAAAACTTTTAAATAAGTTTGAATTACAATGACTCCTAAAAGAATGCTTGATAATAGAGAGCATGACTTTTTTATTGGTGTCATTATTTGTTTCTCTCTTTTGACTTTTTTTTTCTTTTTGGAGAGATGCTAGATGGAAAAATAAAATTCAATTGTTAAGAGCTGGGTTTCATTATAATTTTCCAAGGAGACAAGATGTACTTACAAATATACTAAATATCATAGGAATAAAAGTACACAGAAGATTTTTCTTAGTTTTTTGAGATTAAATGTACTTATACTTTGAGGGTGTTTTTTTTGTTGTTGTTATGTTTCTCATCATTTCTTTTAAACATAGTTTTTATTTTGACCCCAGCTTAAATACTGTCTAAATTTCCTTCAACTCAGAATACCGTGTTCCCCTGAAAATAAGACCTAGCCGGACCATCAGCTCTAATGCATCTTTTGGAGCAAAAATTAACATAAGATCTGGTCTTATTTTCTGTAATATATGACTGGGTCTTATATAGTATAATATAATATAACAATATAATATAATATAATGTTATATAATGTAATATAATAAATATAATATAATACCGGGTCTTATATTAAGTTTTGCTCCAAAAGATGCATTAGAGCTGATGGTCCAGCTAGGTCTTATTTTCAGGGAAACACGGTACTCATATGGTATGAATGACTGTCAGAACCACATACAAAGTGTTTAAAGCAAAATGGCCTGTAGTTATCAGGAGTGAATATATTAGAACTTTTATCTGAACTACTCCTGGTTTGTATGCCACCATTTAGCACATGTTTTTAACTTTGGTTTGTTTCATTTATTTTTACTTGTTTTTAATAATTTAATTTCAGTGTGCTGGAGGAAAAACAAACAAAACTGTTGCCACAGACAATGAAGATAAATGGCTCTGTCACCTACCATGAGATCTTGTGCAAGTCTCTGTTTGTGTGTGCATGCGTGTGTAACTGACATAGCAACATTTGCAAAATACTGTGAGCCTTAGACATTAAAATAATATTAATTTAGAATATATGCTCCATTTGAGGTTTGTCAATATTTGTTCACCATTAGTTCCATAGCTTCAAATTGTGTATGGCATCAATACATTTGCTTAATGAACAGAGATATGAATTACATCTATAGCCTGCGTATTAGTGATATTTCCATGTGGAAATAAAACATCTTTTAAATAAAGATCTAATCTTATCATCTTAAAGCGTATTGGAATCAAAAAATTTTAATGACATGTTTTTAACTCAATATTCTATAATTCAATTGTTTTCTTTTAAACTATTTTTATTGAGTACAAGACAACACTGATTTTATTTAGCTTTTTAGTAGAGGAATGATTTTCCTGGACTCATGTGCTTTTTGTAGACACTGACTTTATTTTCATATGTCAGATTATTGATTTTACACAGTTTAATGTGATATTCAGTTGCAAATTTCTGGTGGAAAGATGTTTAGTTTAAGTATGAAAACATGTAAATTAAATACCTGGTTTTTTTTGAAGTTTCACAAAAGTCATGCTAGGTTAAAATATTGATAATGAGTGTGAGCCATCAGTTTATAGATATTATATCTAATGGTTTGACATCTTCATTTTCTCTATATTGACTTTGCCTCTTTTTCCCCCTCATATTTTGTATGCTATTTAGTAGTTATATGCATTTTCCAGTTAAAAAAAAAAAAGCTCCCAAATTTTGATGTCTAATTTAAATAAATTTTACTTTAATATATCTAGTAAAGTGAAAGTCTGAAGAAACAGGGGGAAAGCAGTAATTATTTAATTGATTTTGTAAGTTTGTTTTTAAAGTGGGAGGCATCCATTGTTCAGAGCATTGGAAGAATTAAATGTCAGATGCTGTTTCAAAGGTCTTTCTTAGGATTATTGTGACAATTATGTGATAATTTATTTTGATAATTTCATTTTATCTCAGCTATAATGAGAACTTGAAGTTTGGAGGAATTCAAGTGAAATTTTTAATTTCTTACTGAAGGCATTTCTATTCCTCATACTGTTTTTGTACGTATCTATTAACTGAATAATTCGTCACCAACTAAGAAATTCCCCAACACTGTTTCCTTGCCTTTTAAGTGGCTTACTTGATTTATTTTTTCTATTATATAAAATGCAGTTTTGGAAATACCACACGGCACAGAGCAGATCAGTTTGACTCAATTAACTGTATATGTGTTTGTGTTTTTGTTTTTCAAACTTTTGTTTTTTGTTTTGGTAATGTATATTTAAGTAAGGACACCAAGCGTTTTTTAAAAATTAGTATCTGCTAACACATCTGATGTGAAAGAATGCTGAGACTTGATTTTGGATCAAGTTTTAATACCACCTTTCAGGAATACATTATTGGAAAGCTTTTATATCATGTCCTTTTAAGATATATATATATAGATAGATAGATAGATAGATAGATAGATAGATAGATAGATACATTTTTTCTAGAACATAAGTAATAAAAGAAATCTCTTCAACCACTTGACCATTCTATAATGGTTCATAGTTTTCTGAACCATCTATCAGTGGGGCACCTATTGGGTGTACTTCTCAGGACAAATGTTGAGTTGCCAGATAAAGAGAGCAGGAGATACATGGGCCCAGCCACAAGGCTGTGTGTGTGTGTATGTGTGTTTTCCGACCACAAACAGTGTGAGATTCTGTGAGGAGGGAAGAGTCAGGGGTGAAAGAACAACCAGAGGCTAACACTGAAGGCCGGAGTAAAATTCAAATGCTTGGAACAAGAAAAAAACAAGAAGACTTTGTTGATTTTATTGTTTATGTGGCTTCTTATTATAGCTCACTTAGATGAGGTATAAGGGTCTTAAAAAGGAGTTTGTTGACCAGGTGGAGGATGTATTTTTGAGTATCGTATGAGTTGGAAACTCAGGGAAATGTTAGACTTGCCAATGTGTCAGCAGTAAAGTTTTCTTACAAGCAGGCCTGCAGTCAGATGGCATTGACTGACTTTGTCTTAAGTGTCAATCATTGTGCTTGAAATGGTGTTGGAAGATAGAAGTTAGGGCAAAATATTGTTTTCTGTTCTTATCTACTACCCGTTTTTATCTTTTTTGTTTGTTTCAATCAAGCTATGGATGAATCTCATCCATGTATCTGCTCACTATATTTATTTTATCCTTCAAATGCTAGCTGTAAGAGATGAAGGAAGAATGATTAATATGTATGAATATTATGTCGGTGGTATATTACATTTGTCTGAATGAGTGATAACTTCACCAGTCCAATATGACAATGCACTCACCCTACACTGTAGTTTGATTGTGTTCACTGAGGTCTTCTATCACTAAGGAAGCAATAGTGAACTTTCCCTCAATCTGCACACCGGGAAAAGTTAATGGTGTGCCTTTACATTTTTATTAATAGCCAATCTATTGGCAAAACAAATGTACTCTTGAAAATTATTAATGGAGAACTCAGAATAACAGTTTTCCATGGTTAAGTTCACAGGTTTCTTTTTATATTATTTTACAATTATTTATGTGAGTGATTTTGCTTTTTAGTCACACTGTTATAATAGTCATAATATTTTTGTTAAGGATATTATGAAATAGTATGGTAAACTTGCCTATGTTAATATCGCCCAGGGTATGACTCTTTTGTGACCTCAATTTGTGAGAAATTTCAAAGCAGCAGAATTGCCATTACAAATCATTCTGTGGCTCTCCAAAATCTAAGTGAAATGGTTCCTTTGGCACAGCAAACTATCAAGCTGTCTCTGTTCTCTACGAATGAGAAAATGTGGAGTTGGTGGGTGAACATGAATCCTAGTGATAACATTTACCCAAGACTAGAGATAAATAATATAAAATTTTGTTAGGCAATCACATAAAACAAGTAATCCTGTCAGATAAAACTTGGCCCTCCACTATCTCTTTCAATATTCTCTTATCACTTACTGTTGCTTCTTATCATTTGATTGAGCTCTAAGGTAGGAAAATTAATCTTATCCACATTCACTTTTCTTAGCTGAAACCTGAGAAGAAATTTCTATGAGGCACTAACAGATTCTGGCCTCTCTTAACACTGTAACAAAAAAACTCAGGAGAATATACAATGGGGTTACTGACAGGAAGAAGGATGAGAACTGGCTAAAAGAGACGTTTTTATGAGGAAGTAATTATTGTTGTCCATCCTGTGATCTGATGGGAGAATGATAAGCCATTTGTATTTTTTTTTTTTAAAGTTTCTTTGACCTGAAAATTTTCATGTGCTAAATGTCAATATTCCAGAATCCATTTTGGGTGTTCACACGTTCCTATAAATTCTATATGTTCTAAGATATATTCTAAGATTTGGATATGAGTATCTTTTGTTCATTAACTTTAATTAAATATATTAAAAATAAAAACTGATTGTTGCACTACTCAATGCGATCGTATGGATGTTGGATCTGCAGAATGACTGTCTAAACACACCAGTTTTGCAGAGTCCCATTAATTCTGTGGAGTGAGGCATTCTAATATTTTGAAAAAATTGAGATTTGTTAGAGAATTATATATTTATTAGAGAAGTCATCTTTATATGAACTGAGACAGGCTGAAATTAATTAAAATGGTAACACTGCGGATAATTATTTACTCTGTAGGGCATGAATTTTAAAATAACACGAATTACCCTTTCTCCATGTGAGGATAATCATTTTTGGCATTAAAATGTTTTTAAAAATCCACTGATGTTAAAATGAATGCAGCTGTAACCATTGCACACGATGTTGCCCATTACATCATAGGCTAACACACATTACAATGTGTAGTTAATAATGAATTCAGCCACAAATCCTAAATACAAGGGGAGATAGAATCTTGTCCCTTATTTCTTGACTGAATATGCTAATCGAAATTACTGTATAATACTAAGAACAAGCATTCAGCGTGATTTAATTATTTGTTTTTAAAAATAATTTCAAAAATTCAGTGTCACATTGTCAAGTGGTTATTACTTTGATAGCCAAGAGTATCAGTGTGGTTCTCTTTATTTTCACAAATAGCCTTTGGATATAGGAATTTATAATACTGAAGATTTATATAACCTTACTATGTATCAAATATTGTGCCGCGTTCTTTATAAATAGTAGCTCATTTAATCCCAAGAGAAACCTCTAGGATAGAATATTATTATCATCACAATTCTATAACTAAGAAAAAAAAGGCATGATGGTAACTTGTCAAAAGTCACTTGTAGCTGGAAAGTGACAGAGGAGGACTCTGACCTGAGGTTGCCGGCTCCGGAGTCAGTCTTCTTCATCACAATACCCTTGTGCCTCTAAAAATGAGGTGTCATTTTGAAACTTGCATTTCAATGTACAAAGAAATCTATATACACATGTTTGTGACCCTAATTTACAGAAATATAAAACCCACAATGTATATAGTTTGAGTGGCACGGCTTTTTAACTTAATAAGATATGCCAGTAGAAATCATTTTACTTTAAATTTATATAGGTATGTTCCTTAGAAAGTACCTATATAAAAAACAAGATTTCTCTTGTTTCTTTTTTGTTTTTGTTCACACCTTTGGGTCACTGGTAAGAAGAAATAGGTTTGTTAACAGTAGTGGTGATTATAGAGGATCATGATCCACTTGCCTTCAGGGCTCAGGCAAGAAATGAAAACAAATATATGAGACAATAGGAAATAAAGGGTATGCTGGTAAATTACAAACATGACATTTCCTGTCTAAGCACTTTAAGTGTACTGTTTATACAGTATGCATCAAACAAACGAGTCTCTGACTGATGTCAGACTCAGGTCTTTACTTTTGGTTTCTTATTTCTGCTGTATAATTACGTAAGTATTCCTCATGATGATTCAAATGACTTTGATGGAAATTGTTTTGGAGATGACTATTTCGTTAAATCACAAGGTAGAATATCAACAGGCACTTCCTTTGTTACTCTTTTCAATAAATTTTAGTAATCTTTTATTTACAGATGATAAAACTAATTTTCAAGAAATATTAGAATGAAAACCTTTCAAAAGACTTTTCTTTATAAAACCCAGGAATATTCTATCCTAAAACATCTGCTCTACCATACATTTATTATGGATTCTTTTATATGCTCTATTTTGCCACCGAAATCCTCTGTTGTACATACAATAATTCTTGGATCATGTTGTTTATGTGTGAGAGTTGGTTGCACTGTTCTCCACCCATCTTGGAGCCTGCATGCCTGCAAAGCCAATACAAGTTTTGCTTCTAGTTAATACCAAGATTGCATTATAAATCATTCTTGTGGCTCTCTGCAACTGAAATGATACCTTGCTTTTTTTTTTCTCTTCTAGTTTAGATTATATTAAATTGCAGTGAACTAGCTTTTGTATATTATAGTTATGTGTGCACATCTTATCTGTTTGGTAGCTGTGGTGAACTTCTCTATTCGATCTTGACTACTAGGCATGTGGACAAATAAAAAGGGCTGAGATTGACGACAGAGAGAGACTAGTTACAGCCTAGAAATAACTTAAGTAAATGTAAGAAGGGATGGGACCAGAGGAGATGATAACAAAGAAGTGACAAAAATTGGAACGTTGGTGTAGGTTATATTAAATCTCTTCTCATAGGTTTGCTATTGAGATTTTGAATATTTAGGAAGAAAGTAACAGAACAGCCCCAAGAAACCAGCATTTCTGTTTCTTAAGCGATGAATGCCAAGTTGTCCTTTTTTTCTGATGGGAAAAGCATTTAACATACTTGTAAAACAGGGCATAATGCCACTTTGATGAAGCTTTTTCAAGAATAACTAGCACATGAAATATGAGCAATTTGTCTATTTAAGTTTTAACTAGGATGGCAGCTGGTGTTCAGAAGGATTCATTGACATGAATTTTAAAGTTAAAAATGCTACATAAGCAATTATAAAATATAGACAGACTCATAAAAAGGAGACTCTTTTAAGGTATAAACTGTTCACAGGAACATTTCAACTCTAAAATTACACAACCTTTTAAAGGGCATAAAGTGGGTGTTTTTAGCTATCATTAGAATGAATTTATTTAATTAAGTGTGAACTTTAGAGATAGACATTCTTTGAAATCTAATGGAGCAGTAACCAAAAAAAAAGGAAGGGAATAATTAAGTTGGATTTACAAGTGATTATGAAGATCCTCTGATAAGAGAGCTTTTAAACAAGATGTGTGATTATCATTATGTCATGTAAGCTTTAAAATCCCTTTTAGCATCTGGATCTAGGCAGTTTATATTTTGGATTAATTATCATATACACACCAAAAGAAACATCACATCCAATACATTAATGCTCAGCAGAATTCAGAGGTGGAAAATAGGAGATGACGTTGTATGTTGAAAGAACTTTTTGATTAGTAGATTGGGGCAGAAATACTGGTCTGACCACAAGGTGTCTCTTGCTTCTAATTATGGGTCATATTACCCAGCATGCCAAACATTTTATGTAAAAGAATAGTAAAAATGAAGTAGGTGCTATTTTCTCCCACTCTTTCTCTGTCATGCCACCAAGGTGGTGACTGAGTCTTCTTTGTATCTGGGCTGGGTCTGGGTTTTGTTGCATTTTACTCACACTTGGTTCTTTACAGATTTCAAATGTTTATAGAGTTAGACTAGGAATTTCCCTGAAATTTCTGCATTGGCAGCTCCAGAAATCTCGTGCTTTTCAACCTGATTTTTTGGGGCACTGGGAATTGCACTTTGTTTTCCAGGCTTCCCTGGGATTTCCACCTTTTCAGAGAGCCCTTTCCACCCTGCTGCTCTGCCCCAAGACTTCAGTTGGCAGCTGCTTTGCCCTGGATGACTGCCCTGGTCACCTTCAGTGGGTTTTCTGTCCATGTTTCTACCATGACCCTAGCTTTTGGCTAGGTCTAACGTTCTATCCCTCTGGGAGGATCCTGTGTACCTCAGGGGTGTTTCTCTCAGCTTGGCCACTCTGTCTGATCCAGCCTTTTGCCTCTTGTGCTCTTTTCAGTACTCTGCCCAGCTCTTGGCCTTCTCCTTACTGCCGGTGTGTACTCAGTAAAGGGGCCAAGGAAAAATAATAGGAAGGCAGGTGAGGACACACTTTGTAACTCGGGCTTTTCAGAATTCTACTGGTTTATTCCAGCCCACATGTGGCAGTTTAAAATGTTACATATTCTGCTATGCCTCTTTTTTTTATGCTAGGTTTTGCTCTTGCATTCATCATGGCCCCAGGGTTCAAGGTACACATGGATTACTTCTTTCCTAGGAGGCATTTGTCCAGAGCTGGAATGTAGTAACTTGAAGGTTTCTTTAAATCCTTCACTTCATAATGGGCTTTAAAAAACACATATACTTTTATAGTTTATCTGAATTGTTCTCATTTTTAAAGTGGGGGCAACAGTCTTTTGCTATTCTCTTATTTTAGCTGGAATTATAAGTGGCTCTGTGGAGGCACATTTACACTGTTTCCAATTTTTAGAAATTAAAATTAATATTGCAATGAATTTTCTGATCTATGTCTTTTTTATATATATTTTATATATATTTTATATATATTTTTTATATATATTTGTGTGTGTGTGTGTGTGTGTGTGTACCTCTTGGGTATATTTATAGGACTGAAATTTCTGGATCGTAGACTATGAATAGGTCATACATTTTAATTTTACTTATTTTGTACTCTGTGAGATACTGTTATTGCTCATACAGTTATGATTTATTTAGATTTACCCCCACATATTTTGTTTTCCATTATTCTATTCCATACTGATTTTTCATATTTTTCTGTTACCATATCCTTGTACCTGAAGGACTACTTTTAGTAATTCTTTCAATTGAGAGTCTACTGCTGATGAATTTACTCAGTTTTGTTGGAGATACTTATTTTTACTCCTCATCTAAAGATATGGGTATATAATTCCGTTTAGCAGTCATGTGTTCCTTTATGGATTTAAAGAGGCTACTTTATTGTCTTCTGGCTTTCATCATTTCAGTTCATAATAGTTAATTAACTGTCAATTTTATTGTTACCCCATGAAGGTTAATTCTCCCAACACACTGCCTTAGCAGAATTTTACTTTTTAAGGCTTTTTCTTTGCCTTATATTTCAATATGCTTAGGTGTCTTATGCTTATTTGTATGTTTGTTTGTATTTCCCTGCCTGGAATCCATAATGATTCTTGAATTTATAGCATGATCTAGTTCACATTTTTAGAAAGTCTCAGCCATTATTTCTTCAATACTATATCGATAACAACTACTCTGTTCTCTCTTTCTTCAATTACAATTACATAAATTAGACCTTTTTATATGGACACATTTTATGGTGTGCTTTTTTCTTTATTTTTACCTTTTTTTAAAAAAAAAAAAATTGTGGTTATTTTATTCCAATCACCTATTCTTCTTTACCTAATCCATGGGTCAGCAATCTTTTTCTGTAACAGGCCAGACAGTAAATATCTTATGCTTTTCAGGACATACAGACTTGGTTACAATTAGCAAACTCTGCATTGGAACACAACAAGTGTCATAGACAATATGTAACCCCATGGATATAGTTGTGTTCTAACAAAAAATTATGAAAAGAAAGAGTGTGCTAGATTTGGCCCACACGCTGTAGTTTGCCAAGACTTTGTCTAATACAACCTATTGAGTTTATGATTTCAATTCCTGTATTTTTCATGTCTACAGTTTATTGGGCTCTTTTTTGTAGACTCTGGAGAAATTTAACATAATGCCAACTATTTTATGAACACCTCAATTATAATTACTTTAACATTTGTGTCCGTCAATTCCAACGTCCATATCAACTCAGTCTAATTCTATGACATGATTTTTTCTGTTAGTAATGTCTCCTGCTCTGTCTGTTAACTTTTTATGAAGCTGAAATCTTAGTATGAAAAACTGTACAGGCTCTGGATGAGACATTATCGTCAGCAAGTAGGTAGCACTGGAATGTATCACCTTAGTACTACTCAGAGTTGAGCTTTATAAAGACTGAGTTTTAGTACTTATAAGACCTGGTGTATTTCTGCGTCTCCCTTATTCGAAGGGTTATGTATTTTCAGGTATCCCAAGTGAAAGTCTTTGGAATTTATTAGGAACACCATTCATTGGCAAGCCCTGTATGCCACATTTCATCTCCCCAGCAATCTGTGGCTGTTGAAAATAACATTTAAATCTTTACCTCTTCACTACTAGATTCTATACAGCTTTTCTGTACCTGCACTGCTTATGAATTGCTGAGAACCTAGAGGAGATATGTGAAGAGCTTACTTATTTGATCTTCCTTTCCTTTAGGGATAGTTTATATTCAGTCTAGGCTGTCTTAGAAACCCTGGATTTCTGAATTTCCCCTACTAGCCTTAACAAATGGGAAGAAACTCTCTTCGGATTCTCTGTGTCAGGATCCATTCAACTCCACTTCTCAGCATCTCTATGTCAGTATAGAAGCTGATCCATGCCTTGCAGGGGAGAGTGGCATCTTCTGTCAGGCTCTCCTCAGTGAGTTTCTCATGTACGGGCTCACCTGGTAGTTCTTCACTGCCTTCATGCAGATGTATGCTTTTTGTTTGTTTGCTTGCTTGATGAATTTCTAGCTTTCCTAGTTCATTTTTAGAGGACAGCTAGAGGCTGGTCTGTATTCACTTGTTACTTTTTAATATCTGAAATACAATTCAAAATGGTCTTTTTTCCCTGTATATTACTCTGTGTAGTTTGCTATGTCAAATTCCTTCTCTGCTCTGTGTCCCAGGAGGTCCTATAAACCATATTACCCACACTCCTTTGTTGTCTGGCTTCCTACCAGAGAGTGGGAAGCACCAACAGGGGAAGTAGTACTTTAGGCCACTGCTGCTGTGGAGTGCATGCTGTTCCACAGGTCCCTTCCATTGGTTCTAGTGTCATCATGCTCTGCCCCTTTCATATACCTTAGGCCTAAGGATAGGTGATAGGGCTTCCTGCTGCTGCTTGAACCACTCTTATGCTCTAACCACTCTTGGTTATTCCTTTCATCCTGTCAATTACTCTCTTAATAGCTCCTCAGTTAAGGTTTTATCATTTAAAGCTTTGAAGGTGCCATCTGCTGAGATCCGGAGGGATACACACTCCCATTCCTACTCTGGGTAATTAGAGAGTCTATGGAAGCTGTATGATTAGGATGGTTAAGTTTTTGCCTAAAACAATGGGCTTTTAACTTGTGCAGCCTTGTATTCGATTGAGAGTAAAACCTAATAGTAAAAATTTTATAAGGAGAAGTCCCACAATGCAAGTATACATTAATGTAAATTGTATAGCTACATGACACAGGATTAAAAAAAAAAAACACCCAAAAAAGTTTGTTTATTATGTAGAACAAGATATATACAGTTGTTAAATGAGACAAAGTGGCAATGTACTACAAAGATTACTCAGTAATTAAAATGTAGTGGCCTGGACTAACGTGAGGTGGAGAAAGCTCTTCTGGCTTTAGTTTGTCAGTGCCATTGACTGAGTATTTTTCATTACTACAACAATTGGTCTAAGATTTGCAGTCCTTCCCTTGACATACTGACCTTTTCACATTGATTCTTTCTACCTGCTGCTAAGATACAAAATCAATATAATCAAGCAGGCAAATCACTTGATACTGAAATAGCCTGATGATAGAGGAGAAAAGCAAGTTATCTAGTGTCTTTGGATGTACTTGTACTGTGTAAAGGCAGGCACACAGGGCCAATTCAAAGCAGTTCTTGATTTAGACTCATCTACTAACATACACATTTTATTTTAAAAAAGAACATGGTGGTCACTTCTTTAAGTACATGAATGTTGAATAACTATGGTGCACACCTGAAACGCATGTGATATTGCATGTTAGCTATATTTTAATTAAAATAAAACTTAAAACAAATAAAAAGAACATGATTGAAAAGAATCCAGGGAGCAGATATGTTAGGCTAATTTATGGTGGCGTTTCTCCTTGATGACACCTCATGGTATTTCTTTCTCTTTTCCTTCTAAAGCAGGTTTGTGAAACTTCCTCCAATCCCCATTTCTCTATTTCTGCGTTCCACCTGACATACAGTTAGTCAAAATCAGGTCTGTAATGCAACAGTTTTAATGAGGTGATAGAATGGGGTTGTGAACCTTTGACATTTTCCTTCCCTTTCCATCTTTCCTTCTCCTGTTGGAGACATACCAGTCATCTGAAGTATTAACAATAACCCACGCAAACCCTATGTTTTTCCTACCAGAGTTCTGGATCTTATTCATGAAAACCCAAAACAAGTTGTTTCTTTCACATGGGAATAAATTTGGTAGAGGGACCCTGACAGAATCCCTTAAATGATTAAATGATAGCAAGCCAACAGTCATCAATTTATCAGTTAGCTTTAATATACTACACGATTTGTATTAAAAAAAAATGACTGGAGCACTTGTAATATTTTTGATAAGTGATTTATAACACTGTGCTCTGTTACTTACTGTATTTACTGTTACTGTTACTTACTGTATTTACTGTTACTTACTGTTTTACCTGGAGGAGGAGAAAATACTCTGGGGGATTCATATGACTTAGATATTTGCTGGAAATCTTTTAATCATGTCTGTTATATGTTAATAATTTTTAATAGTTGTAAAGTGTATACTCGTATACAGATTTAAGATACTAGCACATTTCCTTTTAAATATTTCACTGAAGTAAAAGTTTTGAAAAAGTTACTTTAAACAATAGTGACAATATATTTTCTAATCTACTGTAATGAATCCAAAAATCAGCCCTGGCAACAGGATAATTTTACAAATTTACAACACACTTTTTCCTTTGGCAGCACTCTTCATGTAACTCATCTGTGCTGATGATATTCCATATTCTCAAAATGTGATGTATTAAAGTTAACTGATGATAAGTTCAGATACGCATTTTCAGTGTCTGGTTGGAAACTAGTCTCAAATTTTAAAAGTTGCTTTTTAAAGAATTAAGCAGGTCTTATATCGTACAACGTGTTTTTATAGCTTATTTGGAAATTATTCCACGAATAGGGCAGATGAGGCGAGTTAGAATCATTATTTCAGCTAGTGCCTCATAATGTTCACTGAGATTGGGTTTCATGACTCTTAATATAAAAATTCATTCGGACTAAAGACTGTTCATTTATCTCTACTTTTAGCGGGAAAAATAGTGGTGTTTAAATTATGAAAATATTTGAGAATTGAACTGGAAAATGTGTTCCTTTTTTAACTTTATTTCTTTGAGCAGTGTAGGGTACGTGACATTATTGCGAGGAGTATGCAGAGATTTCCCCAAACACCCCCTGCTACCACACGTGCTTAGCCTCCCCCATTCATTATTAACGTCACTCACCAGAAGGGCATATTTGTTACCAACGATGAACCTAAATTGATACATCATTGTTACCCAAAGTCCACAGTTTGCCTTATGGTTCACTGTTGATGTTGTACATTCTATGAATTTGAATAAACGTATAATGACATATATCCATCAATATAATATCATACAGAGTGGTTTAACTGCCCTAAAAATTCTCTGTGCTCTACCTATTCATTCCTTATTTTCCCCCCAAAACCCATGACAAACACTGATGTTTTTACTGTCTCTGTAGTTTTGCCCTTTCCAAAATGTCATACAGTTGGGATCATACAGTATGTAGAATTTTCATACTGGAATCTTTAACTTAATAATATGCCTTTAAGATTTCTTCTTGTCTTTACATGGCTTGATAACTCATTTCTCTTCAGTGCTGAACACTATTCTATTGTATGCATGTGACACAGTTTATTTACACATTTACCTACTGAAGGGCATCTTCATTGTTTCTGAATTTTAGCAATTATAAAGTTTCTATAAACATCGTGTGTAGTTTTTTGTGTGGACCTAAATTTTCAATACTTTTCAGTAAATACCAAGTAGAGTGATTAGTGGATCATAGGTAAGAGTATGCTTATCATTGCAAGAAACTGCCCATTTGTGTCCTAAGTGGCTGTAACATTTTGCTTTCTCATCAGCAGTGCATGAGAGTTCCTATTATTTCACTTCCTCACCAGGAATTGGTGTTGTCAGGCTTCCAGAGTTTGCAGATTCTAATAGTTGTGTAGTGGTATCTCCTGTTTTAATTTGCATTTACTTGATGATATGTGATGTGGAACATTCTTTCACATGATTATTTGCCATCTATATAGCTTCTTTGGCAAGATGTCTTATAAGGTGTTTGCTGCATTTTTTAATCAGATTGTTTGTTTTCTTATTTTTGAGTTTTAAGAATTTTCTGTATATTTTGGATACCAGTCCTTTATCAGATGTATCTTTTGCAAATGTTTTTCTCCCAGTCTTGTCTTCTCATTCTCTTGACATTGTCTTTCACTGAACAGAAATTGTTAATTTTAATCAAGTCCAGTTTATCAATTATATTTCTTCATGGATTATGTCTTTGGAGTTGTATTTAAAAAGGTATCACTATATATAGGATCACCTAGGTTTTTTTCTGTTACTTTGTAGAAGTTTCATGATCCATCTGAGTTAATGTTTGTGAAGAGTGTAAGGTCTGTGTTTAGATTCTTCTTCTTCTTCTTCTTTTTTATTTTTTTGCAGTACAAAGAGTTATTTTTATCTATCTTAATGATTTTATTTGTTTCAGTAATGACATTTTTACCAATTTTTAGTTATGAAATGTTTTTCTTTAAGTATTATTCTAAGAACATGTTCTATATAACTATTTTGGTTGTTATTGTTTTTGTATTAAATTATATTTAGTTTTTTTGACCTTGTAAGTGGCCTGTGGCTTATTATACAATAAAATGTATTTGCATGTTATTCTGAAACCTGGTTAGTATAACTGTTTGACATATATACACTTGATAATTAATTTTTTATATTGGAAATAATTTTCACATGCAGTATAATAGATTATAAAGTACAATTAATAACACTGACAGATTCATCTTCATTTGGGGGGTATTTATTAGTGGTTGATAATCTCATGCTGGAGAAAGTGTTTTAGATTATTTAACTATGTTATTTAAAGTTCCCTGGAATGTTGTACTGTACTTTAGAATTTCCTCCTCCTTTCTGCCCATCAAGCATGTATTCAGTCATCCAGCAAATATTTATTGACTACTTGCTTACTCATAATAAGGGTTCAATGGATATTTGTATCATGAATAACAATTAAATACAACACAAATGAAGGTGACACACCATGCATTCTTTCTTTGAACACTGACCTATTATCGTTTTATTCTTTGGCTCACTGATCACCCATTCTTTAAGAGTCTTTCATTTATTGGCCCTTACACTGGATTCCTTACCCATAAGTTCAGACACTGGAATCCTATAAATGAGAGATAAGTATCCTCTCTATATATGTGTATTTCTTAATGTAATATTTTAAATGACGTTTTGCACCCAGATCCCTTCCTAGTGTAAAAGAGAGTGCAAATGTGATGAGAGTTTGTGGAACATGTCTTATTTCTTTTCTTTTTTTTTTTTTTTTGTTGTTGTTTATTTATTTTTGAGAAGCAGGGAAAAAGAAGTCATAAACTAAGTAAGGATGTGGAGGCAATATTGCCAATTTGAGGAGTCTTGTGTTTGGGTGCCTTTCAGAAATTAAGGAGAGTGAGTGGACTGTGGAAAAGGACATTGAGTACCATTAATTCACCACTTGATGTGAGAGATCACAGATTGTGACAGAGCTTGCATGGTTGTGTGCTTTTCTCCAGTTACATGTAGCTCAGTAGATTCAGACACCAAGGAGGAGGAAATTTGGCTTGTGATTTTTCCAAGCAGACTTTTTCAAGGGAAAGCGGCATAAGGGAGTTGCAGGTATATTCCTGAAATAAATTAAAGTAATTTACCATGGAATTTAAGTTAGTAAAACTAGAAAGGAAGACATAGGGGCAGGGTGATTAGGAACACTAAAAATGCAGTTGGACTAAAGGTACTGGTGAGTCTAACGCATTTTTGGAATTAGAATACTGGAGGAAGCAAACTAAAGAGATAGGAGATGGTGGTTGGTGAGTCGGATGTTTCAGTTGAGTTTTTAAAGCAGTGGTGGTTATTGCTAATTATAAAGTATGGGCTAGATCATGTGAATGGCTCAGGTATGTGGAGAGCAAACCCATTGGAGAAGAACAGAAAAGGAGCTGAGAGTCCAGGATTGAAAGCCATCAGTGTGGATAATGAAACCATCAAAGATTTTGATGAGAGTATGTAGTTGTGGAGAAATAATTATTAAAAGTTTTCAAAGAATAAGAGGAAAGATGAAGGTGTCAAAGAAAAGAGATTATGGGACAGCCGGTTACTCGGTTAGAGTGCGGTGCTCTTAACAACAAGGCTGCCGGTTCGATCCCCACATGGGCCACTGTGAGCTGCGCCCTCCACAACTAGATTGAAACAACTACTTGACTTGGAGCTGATGGGTCCTGGAAAAACACATTTTAAAACAAATAAAAGTTAAAAAAAATGATTATAATTAAGGAGGAAGATAGTGATTGCAACAAGGAAGGGTAATTGCTAAAGATGTAAAATCAAAGCCAACAAATTTTAGGAAGGAGGGAGCGAGAAAGAGCATGGTCTTAGAAATGATTAGCAGGCCCTTGGAAAAATTCCTGAAACACCAGAAGGACACCAGTAGAAAGAGTTTAATGGACAAAACAGACACACTTGAGAGGGCTTTAGGAAAAGCCGTATCCTCAGTGGAAAGCCTGTTTCAATTAAGGAAACGTATTGACGAGGATGTTGGCACCTAGGGGTTAAAATATAAGGAATTTTACCAAAGCCTGATCATGTGTTTTAAACATCACCATGCAACAGTTTCAAGAGATTTATGTGGGGGAATTACATCAGTGAATGGGAATTTGAGATTGATGATAATGCTTTTAGGGATTAAATTCTAGGGAGTCATTTATGCGAATGTAAGAAACTATAAAGATTTCACTAATGTTGCACTGTACTCTGTTTCTTAGAAATAGAATTTAGATATAGATTTTATTGGTTACTAGTTTGTCAATCATTTTATTTGGGAATAAAATGATCTGATTAATGGGTATCATGCTTAACTGAGATTATCTCATAAATTCACCAAGATTTAAATAATTAGTATGTAAAATAAAATAGAAACATTGACATTCTTGAGAATATTTTAATTATTTTTGTTAGAGGTAAATTCATTGCTTTTGAGTTGATATTTTATATCCTAATTATTTCTGCTGACTATTGATGCAGAAGGATCAGGATTGGGGTGAATGGGAGGGGTGATGAGATTGACTTTACATTAATTCTAATAAATCTGAGAAATGATTTTCAGATTTGTGTTTGTGTGTGTGTGTGTGTGTGTGTGTGTGTGTGTGTGTGTGAATACCTTTGGATATTTTTTTCATCACTGAGCTAAATAAGCAAACAATGAAAATTGCTATTAGCATTAGAGAAAAGATGGTTGGCAACTACTGAATAGAGGTTGGTTAGAAGAGGTCAGTCAGCCAGTCAGAGAGAGAAAGAGAGGAAGCATCTAACAATAACTGCCTAAGTTAAATGGCATTTGAAATTACCAAGGTAAGAGACCTTGGGAAAAACACACCTTGGATCACATAATTTATTAATGGAAATAAAATACCTAGTAAGTAATTTGATCGTGGGAATTTAGTGTTCACTACTTTTGAAACAGATAGAGTTATATTTCAGTAGCACAAGCATAAATTGATACAGAATATGAGAATAAGTAAAGTTCTAACACATTATAAGACAAATAATAAGGATTGGGTGTTATTAGGTTATACTTATTATGATAGCTCAGACCAAACTACAGAATTGAGTGTCGTGTAGAAAGAAATTAATATATCAAACTGTACTTAAATTTTGATGAGATCTTTAAACTCTTCTCCAAAGTGATCTCAGATACAGTCTCTAATATCATTTTCTCTGTGAAGTAATAGGAGAATCATTCAAACGGGGACAATTTAAGCAGTGAGAAGAAAAAATTACAGTCACTGGCAGACATGATTTGAATTGAAGTCCATTAGATGCCCACCCAACATGCTTTCTAAATTAAAAGAAAAACAGTACAAAGGTATAACAACTTTTCATGACCGCTGTTCGTCCAACAGTCTGTTGGTTTCAGAGACTGAAGAAAATATTAAACTCTGATCAAGAGAAGCTTTAAACTTGTGTAAATGAGTAAGATAAGCATAATGTATAACTTTTTTGTGTGTACTACCAATTCCTGAACCTTTAAAAAGTCCTGTGAGTCAAATATGCTTGCTTTACATTAACTCTAACCTCTGCAGGATTAAGGTTCCATATGTTCCCGATCCAGTGAGAAATATATCACATATGCATCTAATTTCCAATAATGCAAATTATTTGATATTTCATTTCTGTTCGATCTACATTATATGTGCCCTTGTAAGTTTATATTTTTGTGCCTTTAGTAGGAAATCAAGAAGCATATGCTGTATTCATATGCTATATTTACTGTCAAGGATTTCTAAAATGTAAAAGTGAACTAAAAATCATAAAATTATTTACTAACAGAAAGGAAATATTGAAATATTTCTATTTGTCTTAGTTTCAATACATTAACCTTGATTCACAATTATAATTTTGTATATTAACTATGGGAGGTAGAATAAAAATGAATGGGAGAGTAACTAAAAAGAGTCAAAAGCAATTATATATATATAGTTTTTCATTCAGAACATAATTATTGTAGATAATTCTATGTGAAGAACATTACTTGGTGATTTAGAGAGTATGAAGATGAATTAGACACTGATCCTTGCATTCCAGTACATAAAATCTAGTAAGAGACATAATCTATGAAATAATAACCTTAAGATTTAAAAGAAAAAGAGCTATGTATCAGAAAGTGATGGATAAAATGTCCTGAATGTTTAAAACAAAGGAAAATAGTTTATTCTGGGAGATCAGGAAAAGGTTTATGGAAACATTGGCATTAGGTTGATCTTCGAAGGTTAGATGCAGTTTGGAGTTGGGGACAGTAGCAAAGGGTAAGAATGGAGCAACCAAGTAAGAGACAAGAAACTGAGTAAATCAAAATGCTCAAAATGGGAAGTCAGAGCGTAAGAGACGTGAAACAGTAAAAAACAGTGTTGGAAATTGGTTAGACTTGGTTATTTGTGTTTGTAAGCACTGAGGAACGTTAAGGATTTTAAGCATGGCTGTGAAATGATAAAAGCTGTGTATCCAGATTAGTCCTGCAACTGTTGAATATTTTACGAAGTGGAGAATTAGTTTTGAAAAATGTAAAAGTCAAAAAGGTGGAGCATACATCCATCCGTAAATACACATACATACTCGTACATACATACACACATACACACACATCCATACATATTGTTTAAATCTCCTTACCTGATGTTTTATTTATACACCCAGATGCATTCTCCATAACAAAGACATTAGTCTCCAGGGGAAAAGACTTTACAAAAGCCTTGCCCCTATAGCCCTGGGATAAGGACATAATCTCTCACTAGGGGATACTCTAGCTTTCCTATTATTCCTAAGGGGACCAAAGCTCTACCACTGGAGAAACATTGTGAAGATCACAGCCCAGAGACACAGGCACTCTAAAAGACTAAGATTTAATCATAAATTAATAGAATGCCTCTCATCCGCCATACCCTTCCACCACACCAATGGTACAATAATCATAATCTCTCAAAATAGAAAGAGATGCACAACATAGACTCTTTCTGAGGAGAACTATTAAGGGGAGTCCCCAGTCAAGAGGGTAGACAACAAGGACTAGAAAAGAAGTATTACTGATATACTGAAAGAGAATATCAAGTAGAAGCACTTAAATGCTCCAATAAAACTAGCCAGGGCAGAAAAAGAGGGGTTAAAAATAACAAATGCAGCAATTAGAAAACCATTGCAAAATGGTAGATATTGACCTAAACCCAAACACGTGTTGTTATAAGAAACTCATTAAAATATAAACACTCAGATAGGTTACAAGTAAAAAAGGAGAAATATGTCAGGCTAACCTTAAGCAAATGAAAGCTGGAGTACCTATATTAATTTTGGAAAGCCAACTTGTGAATAAAGAAGATTATCAGGGATAAAGAAGGACATTGCATCATGGTTAAAGGGATCAATTTTCCACGAAGCCCCCTTCCTATGGCAAGTCCTTTGTATTTTTTAGGCAGTTGGGGGAAGGTCAAAGGTTTTTATTGAATCTTCTCTTTCTGAAAAATAACCAGCTTAAAATAATCAGTATCCCAAAGATGGCATATTTGGGCGTGGCCAAACTCTGTTCCCCCTCAAGGCTATCTCAGTATAATCTTGAGTAGAATCATGAGTTAGAACTAATTATAGAAATTTCATGATGAGTTGTCCTCTTTTTCCTCTCAAAATTGAAATACAAGGAAGAAAGTGAAAACAGAAATTTAAGTAATTTCCAGATTCCTGGAATCATCATGATGTTGAGGACCTGTTTATGATACTAAGGGGGGCACCTTTAGATTAAAAATTACAGTTTCCTTAGTATCACAAACAGGTCCTCTTTGACTTGACTTCTGGCATCTCCTAGTTTCTTTTGTAATCGTCCCAGCCTTCTTCCTGATCCTCTGACATACTCCGGGCAAGTATTCTCTTTTTATCTTAGCGCCTTTCTTTGCGTTCTCTCTCCTCAACTTACTGCATTGATTTGATTTGATAAAATGCATTTGGAACTTGCAGTGATTTGGTTTTGATCTTCTGTATACATTAGGTAATTCTTAGTTCTTTATAGTAATTGAAAACAGTGATTATTTGGAGAATATAAATTACTAGAATATCCTAAAGATATTCTGGTCCCCATTTTTGTAAACTTTCTATTCTGTTCTACATTGTGGGAAAGTTCTGCATCTTTTTTACTTCATTTCTTTACACCCTGAGGAAGACGTTGCTAAGCAGAAAAATGTCCAACAGTAAAGAATAGTGGAGATAATTTTTCATTCAAAAACTTTACGACTCCATAAACTTAATAGCCAGCTCCTAAAATTATTCCCTTTACTAAACCTGAAAATTTGTCCTGTCCACATGTGGTTTCTTTTTCAATTTTCTTAATTAATTCCCATAATTTCACGTAAGCAATAAGTGTTTTTCTTGTTTGTCTGAATTCCATTTTTCCTCTTGCCAAATCATTTGTTAAGTTTTATTTAATCTTACATTAATATAATAAAAAGGGTAGAGACATTCTAAAGATTACTGACCAGGTAGTTAATTTTTGTTCTTAATTATTTCAATTTTTGTACTATCAACATCATCCATCTTAATAAAGCATTATAACTTGGAGATATTGACTTATTACAATGGAAAGACATAATTCCTTTGATTTATTACACATGTCATACTATATTATAATCATATTAAAAATCTTAGACGGAATACTTTTTTTGTTTCGGTGACTGAATCCAGTTTCTACTGTGAATAATCAATGCATATTGGTAAGCAATTAAGATAATATATCTCTTATTTTTATGTCTGTTATCTTACATCCTAAAGGCCAAGTAAATAAATAGGTAATATAATTTCAGGTATGATAAATGCTATCTGGAAAGTAAAACCAGTCTAAATGGATAGAGAGTGATTTTAGTAAGAATAGCAACAAGATCTGTGTCCCTAGTGAGGATGAAGAGGAGAATGAATGACGATGAGCTCAAAAAGGAAGCCAGGGTTCAGACTACTTAGGACCTTGTGCAATAGAATGAAGTCTTCTAATGAACAATTTTTATTTTCATTTATATTGCATATATATATCTGTATTTTGCGTATATATATGTGTGTGTATATATATATATATGTATATATATATATATTCTAAGCATGTATGTCTTCAGATTTGTCTACTATCCAAGCTTCCAAGGCACTGAATTTCAATTATCTATTTTAAACATATTTTGTGGAGGTTTGAGTGGTTAAATAAAATAAGAAGCTTGAAACTTAGGTACTTACACTTTTTGTGTGTTTGGTCTCTGAGGACTTTGTCTTAATCTGTATAACAATGCACTGTTAAAGAAAATAAATAAATTGATTGAAAATTGAAGAGATGTTCTCAAGCAGTGATTATGTATCTTGTAGGTACATACAGGATTCTGTTGCCATTATACAAGGACAGTCTTAGCATTTCCAATCCCCCATGCTCTGCTCTAATTTTTGTGTGCTACATATCACATTCTAATATATACCTGATATGATACTGTAATTAATCTGTTGGTAAAAAAATGTAGTCCGTCTCAATCCTACTATAATACAATCTCCACAAAAGTAAAGACTTTTGTCTGTATTGTTCCATGGTGTATACACATTGACAGAAAAAGGTCTGGCACATAGTAGTTAATAGATACATGGGTAAATGAAGAAGTGAACATATACATGAAATTATTGCTTTGGTTTTTTAATAAAGATGAAAATGGAGGAAATCTTTTCAGACTAATAGGTTGATAAATTAAACTATCAATTCTAAATCACATAGATTTTATCTCTATACTGGGCAATTGATATTGAATTCAACATCATGGGTATCAAACTGTTAAATTTCATCAATAAACATGTTGGGGCTTTCATTAGAATTTGCTTGACCTGTCAATTTGGATAGAAAATACATCTTTCTCAAAGTTGTTGCATCTTCTCCTCCATAAATATGATACAGTTATCCGTCTATTAAAGTTTTCTCAGTGTCTTCTAGTTGAGTAATTCTCTCTTGAAGCATGACTAATCAGTTATTTAACATATCCATTAGATTTTAATGTTTATGGTTATTTATTTTAAGAAATTCTATTGATTCTTTTCAAATCTATCTATATCCACAACCCTTTGTTACTTAAATAAATAAATATATATATATATATATATATATATATATATACACACACACACACACACACACACACACACACACACAGTGCTTTCATCCTTGTATCTTTAATATATAAACACTTTATATTAATCTCATAATCCAATATATGAAATTGGGGTCCTGAAGACTTACACTTTCTTAGTTATTAATTGTGTTTTCTTCTTACACTTGTTAATGTTGGCTTGTTTCTTCATGTTTGGTAATTCAAATATAAATTTGTTAAACTTAGTCTTTGGGCATGCATCCTGAGGAACCTTTATTTGTCATTCTTTTATCTTAAAGAAGATTGGAGTTTACTACAGGTTCACTAACTGAGTCTACTTTAATTGATTATCTCAGTTTAGAGATTCCTAGAAAGTGAGAGTTATGCATATTAATGCATGAAACTCCTGAGAAAGGAAGTCTATGTATGACTATAAATTCCAGAAAACAACATTATTTTTTATCGTGAATTTTTTCACGAGTAGTATTTCTTATTGGTTATTTTTTACTATAAGTGGATTTTTCACAGATCAATCTTTCATTATATGTGCTTATCCATTTTAAGTATCCAAGCTTTTTGTAGGGCCTCTGCTCAAGTAATACAAACACATGGCTTAGGCTAATATCCCCCTTATATTATTAAAAATCCTGAAATCCTAGGTTTCAGATGCTTGTCATTAATTCCAAAGTAGCCCAAATTATGTATTTCCTTAAGTGTATTAATTTAACATCGTGTGTGTGTGTGTGTGTGTGTGTGTGTTTCTTATAATTTATCCATCAACTACAGATTTTATGGAAGCAAGCCTCTCAAATATCTAGTGTTTTCAAATATATGTGTATATATATATATATATATATATATATGAAAATAAAGAAAGTGAAATATATATATATATATATATATATATCTCCAGGTTTTATGATGTTAATTTGTATTCTCTATAAAAGTTCATGGCTCATAGTTGGTGTTTAATAAATGTTTAATGTAACAGGTTAAGATTTCTAAACACTCTCACTAACTTTTTGTAGGAAAAATTTTTTTTTTTAATTCTTCCTTTCCTCTCTTGCTCTCTATTCTTTCATTCTTCTAATCTATCCACCTTGTACTGTCTTACAATTCTTATAAAATGGAAAACTTAAATTATTTCATTTTGAATATTCAGCAAAATATGAGGTTAGACATGGTTGCTCATAAAAAAAAAGAATTAGAAATTGGGTAGGGAGAAATGGCTACATGGAAGATTTTCACTTTATTTTTTAATTAATTTTAATTTTTTTGGGGGGGGAACAGTGTCTGTTTCTACTGGTCCATCAGCTCCAAGTTGTTGTCCTTCAGTCTAGTTATGGAGGGCTCAGGAATAGAACTGGCAATCCTGTTGTTCAGAGCTCGCGCTCTGACCAACTGAGCCATCCGGTGCCCCACTTTCTTTATTCTTTAGGAATTCATTGTTACTTGTCCACAGCATTATAAAAATTAGAGCTTTTATATTCTATATGATTCATGAGAATATGCATTTGTTCCTGACAGCAACTCCGAATATAACTCACAAAAATTTTGTGTCCAGTACTATATTTAACACAATTACATCTTAGTGAGCTATGTGAATCTCATGTTTTAATAATATATGAATAGATATGATATTAATATTTAAGTATCAATGTTTAGTCTAGAGAGTGATTTTATATTTTACATAAACTGTGAGGTAGATATTGATAATCATCATTTTGCAAATTAGGAAGTCAAGCTCTGAGAGTCATTATAATCTTGTCACATAATTAATAATTCACAGTGATAATTCTGTACCAGTCTTCAAAATTTCTGATCCTACAGACCTTTAGTATTTGTTATGAAATTTATTTGATTAGTACTGTAATAAGTTTATTGTCAAAATATACTTTTTTGATATTATGCAGATATTTAAACATTTCAAAGCCATTTAGTATAAGTGGAATGCAATTTTTCATTGGTGCCTGAGACAAAAGAGGGTCAAAGAGGTTTCCTGGGTGAGTCCTTAGGGGACACTTTGTAGCAGTTTGGTGTAAACCTTGGAAAACATGGTGTTTTTAACTGTCATACTTAATTCTTGTTTTTGGTTAAGTATTTAGTAATGGGAACTAAAAGCATTTTTTATGTGATTATAACTGGCTGGTTTTGATTAAGTTGTTAAATTTTAAAGGGTGTATTTCCTGATCTCTGATATATATCTTCATTTCAACTTTGTATCTTCACTTTAACGTCTTTTATTATTTAGATCTGAATTATTTGTCAGAACAATATAATGTTAATTATCATATTATTTTTTTATTTAAAAACACTTTATTATAATTGTAACAAAAGATATCAGTTAGTAAAATGCTTTCTAAAATACCCATATCTATTTATAATGATTCAGAAGTTAAAAATATTACATGATAAAAATATTTACAGAGACTTCATCCAAGGAGATATGGATGGCAAGTAAGCACATGAAAAATAGATCAGCATTATGAGTCATTATGGAAATGCAAATTGAAACTAAAATGAAATACCATTACACATTATTAGAATAGCAAAAAAAAAACAAATGATAATGCCAAGTGCTGATGAGGATGCTAAACAACTATGACTCTTCATATGTTGCAAGTGTGAATGCAAAATGGTACAGCGAATATGGAAAACAATTTGGCAGTGTCTTATCTAGTTAAACCTACACTTCCCATATGACTTAGCAAGCTGACTCTTAGGTATTTATCCTAGAGAAATGAAGACATCTGTCCACACAAAAACCTGTTGTGAATATGCATAGCAGTTTTATTCATAATTATTCCATATTAAAAACTAACCAAATGTCTTTCACCTGCTGAATGGATACATAAGTGTGATGCATACATGCGGTGGAATATTACTCATAAAAAAAAAAAAGACTACTGACACGTACAACAACATGAATGAACCCTAAAAATGTTATGCTAAGGAAAAGAGGCAAGAATTGGAAGTCTGCCTGCTTTATGATTCCATTTAAATAACATTCTAGAAAAGAAAAAGAAAAAAGGACTGTAGGGGCAGAAAGGAGGCCAGTGATCCCTAAGACCTGGGGTAGCAGCATAAAAGGACATAGAGAACTTTTTCGGGTGATGGAATTGTTCTATAGCTTAATTGGTGTGGTATTGACGTGACTGTATATACGTGACAAAACTCATTGATCTATACACTTAAAAGAATGAATATTGTTCATTTAAATTATACCTCAATAAAACTGACAAACATTAAGACATACACAATTTTATGGTTTAAAAATCCTAATTTTTACGGTTAAAAATTCCCAAATATTCTAGATGGATGTAATTAAATATTTTGGGCTGAAGATGCTGAGACCTCAACTTTAGACTTTGTTTTAAAAGGCATGTAAACTTTCCAAGGTAACCAATGAAAGAATGAAGTATTTATATTCTATGTTAGTACAAGGGTTAAATTAGAAAACAAACCAAACCAAACCAAAATCTAAACTTAAAAAAAAAACAAAACAAAACAAAAAAACTAAATTGTGTTTTTTAAAAATCAGGAAAAATAAATATCAATAAATATCAGAAAACTGATTGAAAAAAGTAACATGGAAGTCATGGGACCTTAACTTATGACACTTTCTCTGGAAAGTTGTTCCTCGACATTCTATCTGAAATTGCAACATTCCAGACATTTTTTTATTCTTTCTCTGTTGATTGTTTGTTTCTCTTAATCAATTATACTGTCTCAAATACTATATTTTCAACTTACTTTAATCTTTATTCAAGTTATATGTGAGAAGGTTTGTTTATTACTTTTTCTGCTCATGTAACACCAACATTGAATAACTAAGTAAAGGTTCAATATGTATTTGTTGAATGAATTAATAAATTATTGAACACAATTAATACACTGGGTTTTTGACATACATTTGATAACTACAAAAAGGAGCGATTATCCTTTAGTGTACAGGAACATATTTTAATGAACGAAAATAAACCAAATATTTACAATCTATTTAATATAATTATAGGAGCTGTGTAGATCTGATACATGAAGTGTAATTTATAGCTACTATAAAATGCATTTTAAAAATGTATGAAAAATTATAATGCCTGAATAGACCTTAATAATGCAAATTATTCATTCAGAGACTATAAATATTTCATAGGTCTTACTTACAAGACAGCCTACATTCTCTCCATGTTTGGAAAGAGAAAGTCATTAATGTGTGTGGCCTTTCCCAGCCAAAGTTCCAAGATAAGATTAAGCACTAAAATTGTAAAGCAGTGATTTTCAAAGTGGTGTCCTAGACCAACAGCAGTAGTGTTACCTGAAAATTATAAGAAATGCAAATTCTCAGGTCCCACTTAAGAACAACCTAATCTGAAATACTGAGGGTGGGTCCCAGTTTATGTGATAACAAGTCTTCCAGGTGATTCCATCCTGAGCTTAAATTTACAGATGCCTTAAGGCATCCATTACATGTTAATTTTCCTTTTTCACATCTGGAATGGTACTAGATATATGTCATCCTTCGGGTAAATTAAGAAAACAGTCATCTTTCCTTTGATACTGTACATGAATTCCCTTAGTGTCAGTGGTACATGATATCAGGTTTTGTTTAATACCATCTTTTCTCTTGTTTCATAAACAGCAAAAAAATAAAATAAAATCTGTATTTACCTCACTGATTTTATTAAACACAGTTGTGATAGCTAAAAACATATGGCTTTTATTTGGATTGTAAATAAGCACTATTCTGAAGCAATGTGTTCTTTGAATTTTATCATGAAAGATCATTTTAGCTCTCTCATATATTTCATACCTTGAAATAAAGTCAGTGACTTTGGGCAATTTACTACAGGAGCAACCTCAGCTTGTATGTACTCACCAGTGTTCTCTTCTAAGTGAGATTCGATGGTTCCCAACATTTATTCTGTGATGGAATGTTATAAGATTTGTTTAAGCACTTTTGGGAAAAGAAACAGACATGTTCTTAGATAAGATTTGTGGGTAAAGTATGTTCTGTGGCCACTAGTACTAAAAAAAGTAAATTTCCTATCCATGGTTCTTACTATAGCCTGAATGTATTTATTACAAATGTCAAAAGAATTATGCTCTGTATTTAAGAGGGTAATGATTACACATTTTTTGAAATATTACATCGCAATATAATGGTTAGGAAAGCAGAAACTGAAGATCCTCTACCTGAGGATCCAGAATTTTGGTTCTGGTATTTACACACTCTGTGATCTGGGACACGTTACTTGTTTAATCTCCGTGTTGTAATTTTATC
This sequence comes from Rhinolophus ferrumequinum, assembly GCF_004115265.2. NCBI lineage: Eukaryota > Metazoa > Chordata > Mammalia > Chiroptera > Rhinolophidae > Rhinolophus > Rhinolophus ferrumequinum. Next base: position 37,456,299 of record NC_046301.1, read on the forward strand.
ATCCATAAAAAAAGGAAATTATAGTTAACCCCTATACCCCATAGATTTGTTATGATTTTTAAATGAGTTAAAAATTTTAAGTTATTTCAAACAACACCTGGCACAGATTGTTACGTAAGTTATAAATAAAACAAAGTGCAAATTATCTAGACCATTTTGTTTAAAGAAATATTTTGTATTTATATACCTATATATACAAGTAGGTCAAATATATTCTGTTCTTTCTGCCTCATCATTGCAATCGGGTAGGCTATCTTAACAATGAATCTTTATTACTAAGTACCCACAATAACTACATTCATCATTTGATTGGTAAAAAAAAAAGGAAAAAATGTCATACCTAAAATAGTCCAGATTTCTTATCTCATTCATTGATTCTACGATCAATCATTTCTGTAGCAACTGTATTGTGTGTGACATTGTGCTAGGGAATGTAGAAGATACAAAAAGAATAAGACCTTGTTGTTGATCTTAAGGAGCTTTTTATTTTTTATTTATTTATTTTTTTAAATTTTATTGGGTAATATTGGGAAACAGTGTGTTTCTCCAGGGCCCATCAGCTCCAGGTCATTGTCTTTCAATCTAGTTGTGGAGGGCGCAGCTCAGCTCCAAGTCCAGTCGCCGTTTTCAATCTTAGTTGCAGGGCCGCAGGCCACCATCCCATGTGGGAGTCGAACCAGCAACTTTGTTGTTGAGAGTTCGTACTCTAACCAACTGAGCCATCTGGCCGCCCCAAGCTTTTTATTTAGGAGAGTAAAATAGTGACAGTGTTAATTACATTTCCTCAGTGTGTGGCAGAATAAGACATTTGGTTCTCATAAAAATCCTGTAAAATAAAAATTGTTATTCCCATTTAACACTTGTAAGCATAACAAATCAGAAATTTTAAGGTAACTTTCTAAGTTACAGAGCCTGTAACAGTTTGCAGAACCCAGAACTAGAGTCAGACTGATCTGATTCAAAAGCTAGCTCTTTTTGTTTATTTCATACATAAAAGGATGAGAGAAATAAAATCATTTTTAACCTCCACTGCTGACATCCTTTTTGTTTTAACCTTTGTATGTCTGATCTTTTGATCTTTTGTGATTGTAAAGTACTTAATCCTCACTTTAGTATATAAAAAAAATAATGAATTTTCCTATATGAAACTATGATGGAATCAATATGTGACTCATTTTGCAATAACAAAAAAAGAACTGAAATTAATTTCCTCTAATGCACTATTATGGTAAAGGATCTTATTTCCCATAGTCATTGAGAAAATATTAAAATCAATGAGCTCAGACTAATTGTACCATTTTGTTATGTTTGTGGAAGAATGTATAAAATAAGATAAAGAAAATAATCACTTAAATACATTAGCGAAGAAATGTAAAAATAAAGTCTCCAATGAGAATTTAAATCCATCCTAATATCCAGGTAGACCAAACATCCTATTTTGTCCTTTCTTTCTGCGCCATGATTGGAATCTAGGTAGTTTGTTTATCCCAACGTGGGATGTTTATTTTAAACACCTGCAATGTCTAACATGTTATAATATGCTTGACATGAATATCTGCATCATAATGAAATACGGTTTGTGTTCTGGGAGTGTAATGAAAAAAATGTATTAGTTTTATTAATACTTTGAGGTAGTATGGACTTACAACGATGCCAAAGGAGTTGATATTTGTATGAGTTCTTTAAAAAATGGAGAGTATCGCCCCAAGTACAGATGGTAAGGAAGGGCATTGCAGGAGCCCAGTGTAGCACAAAATGACAATCCGTGCTATGTCCCAGAATTGCGTATAGAATCAATTCTCACTTTTTTGCTTATGACCCATCCACTACCATATCACTAGATCTCTCTTTGTGAAACATAAATTTCACCATATTTTTCTCGTCCTTTCAGAGAAAAAGATTCTCCCGTTGAATATAGAATAAAATCCACAGTTTCAAGATTGCAACCTAGATAATGTGATTATCTGTGACAGTTTAGAAAACTCTTCTGTATATTAAACAAAAGTTTGCTTTAGTAATTTCGGAGAGGTTCTAGTTATACCTTCTATACTGAAGTGATGGCTAATGTCATCGTCATGACGATAACCATCATCATGACTGTCAGTGATTACTAATGGAAGCTTTATCCTGTGTCAGGCATAACAATTGGAATTTTACATAATTTAACCCATTTAATCTTCACCCCAATCTTCCAAGTTGGCTGTTATACCTTTTGGCAAATGAGAAAATTTACACACGTAGGGATTGAATAGTTGACCTGTCAAATTACTCTTAAGTTCATAGGAAGCAGACATTTTAATTTACAATTTTTAGGTTCTAAGAACACCATACCATGACCCCTTGGAAATGATCATGACACTGAAACTGGATACAGAAATCCAGGGCTAAAGTTAACTCTTGTCTTTTAACAGCCACATGACCTTTCTTCTGGGGGCTTGCCAGAGTTTGGTCCAATTTGATAAGCAATTTAATAATAAATGAAAATGTCCTTTGGGGCTTTTTTCCCTCTCCTTCTCGTTTTTTTCTTGCTCTTTGAAGTCTTTTCCATTCCATGATAAGCATCCCAAATTCCTATAATCATTTTTGAGAGGACTTCTTTTGTAGATTCTATCAGATCAGAGAAGAAGGACTGTACCTACAACTTCCTTTGATTCTGACATTTTGCTTGCTTGCATTAGATGGCATTGAAGTTTTTATTGAGTGAGGCCATTGTTAACCATATCTCATAGGTGTCTCACATCAGCTTGTGGTCAGGTGAGCTCATCACCCTGGATACCCCTGGAAAAAAGCAGAGAGAGGGAAACAAAAATTGATTATTCAACTAATAAGGCCCTCACAGCCAAACTAATTTTTCCAAGGCCTTTGGTACCTACGAGATATTTGTTATGCAGTAGGCTTCTATTTATAATTACCCTCATCTCTGATATAGTTAAAACTCACACTCTCACCTACTTTAACATTTTAGTATGGAACTTTTAAAAATTGTAATTTATTAATGAGTATAATACATTTATAGTTTTATTCTAATTTTCACTAAGGACACCAAGATGTAGAGAGAAGTATTTGGAGGGTAGATATTTCAAAGCAATGCCTATGTGCCTTTATTATGAATCACCTCAAGACTTATTTCTTCCTGTGAAAGGGAATTTAGGACAATTTTAAAGACCAAAGTAATCATGATGACATTTTTGGCTACACAGTCCACATAGGTAAGGGTGATTGTTAAAGCAACTGTCAAGATAATATTTCTGGACTATGCAAGTTCTGTCCAGATTTGACATCGGTGCACTTGCCTCAGGGATGTGCAGTGACATTGAGTATCTAAACAGTGGACTTATTCTCAGGGAAAAATATAAAAGAGAGAAAAACTATAAAGAAGAAAGCATTCCAGGGAAACTGAAAATTAAAGGAAAAGTGATAAGGGAAGGAAAATACACAATAATTTCTTATGGCAGAAACAAGGTTGTTGTCTTTCCCATTTTGAGGCTGATAGAGATCGTAATTTCCAGCGTATTCAGACAATTCTTAAACCTGTATCTTTTAACAACTTTTTATATATACCCGGACATTGAGAAACCTAATATGAAGAGTTTTTATCCAAGTGATTAGCAACACATATATTCCCATAAACCATGAAATCTGATCCCAAAGATTACACTATGATAATCTTCATAAATTCCACATATCATAAGCAAGAGTTTCGTTTCACATACTTGGAGTGACCTTGAAAAACACCTGACTCTGTTAAATAGTCACCCAAGTTACCAACTTTGCATAGCAGTAGAAAAGTGCCAGTTAGTCTATTCAGGTGATGTGTCATTATTTAATAGTTAGTGATTTTAACTGAAAAATATAATGTAGCAATTAGGTTTAAAATGACCTGCAGCTAAAAAAATAATAATAATAAGTTCTAGCATCTCAGAATAATTGATATACAGGATATATGAACAAAGAAAACCAAGAATTTCTGTAACTCTTTATTACCCTCTTCTGTTATCACTAGACTTCAGAAATTAATAAAAATTTTATTAATGGCTTTTCACATCATTCATACAGATTCATTGATACTCTGCTGAGTTATATAACCCAGTTTGACGAGGGCATTTTAAGTAGACAGTTGCACTACTGGAAGTCCTAAGGTAGGTCTGCCTTGATTGTAAGTATACAATGAACCTGAGATGAAGGGCTGTTTTGTTACCTAAACTAAATGGTAATACAGTACTTCCCAAAGTTTAACATTTTCTTTATACAGAGACCAGGTTGTATATTTGGCTATGTTGTACATGGTATACTGGGAAAGGAATTGCCAAATACCACCAGGAACACTGATAGTTGAATAAGTTGGGTTTATCAACCAAGGTAGAGCACACACCATGGGGAACTGTGTGATGTCTCAGTATGAGGGTGTGATAAACACACTGATACAGGTTTTGGGCTTTGGTTGGGTAATTTTAGGGAGGGTCGAAGGAAGTATAGGCTTGTTTTGGATCGGTGTTATGAAGAAGTGGGGGAAATTCTATTGTTGTCCATCTCAATATATCCTATTTATATGGAGAGCAGTCTAGGGCAAGGGGGGAGTTGTAATTAGTAAAGAAGTAGCAGTCATTTATTTAGCAGTAGTGGAGGATGTTTGTAGTTGGTACAGTGACTGAAGTGGATGTTCTATGAGATTGTTAATATCCAACAGAAAAATATGGCTTCAGTGTAGGTCAGGGAAGTCTGCAATAATGTGGAAACCAAGCTGAGGAGTCAGATAAGTTCTGGCTTTCCTTCCTCTTGTTCCCTCCTTCCCTCCTCGCCTCCTCCCCTCCTCCTCCTCCATCTTCTTTTCTCCTTTTTTGGAAAAGAAACCCTCTAGGCTGGTACTTTTTGGGGATTGGTGTTACTAACTGTTAAAAACTCATTACGGGGCAGTGGAGTCTGTTGTCCATGCTCCCCCAATTTCACCAAGAGGAGAGAACAAAAGAAATCTTAGACCGAATTCTGCCAAATTTACCAAATTCATTTTAGTGAACAGGCACCAAAGCAGTCATGCCACCTGATCTGTGCTTGAAAACCTTCGCATTCTCAGTCCTCAGAAAGTGACCAAGCTCCCAGCAGGAGTGGTTCCTACCTAGGAGAACACAGCTAAGAAAACCCTTTTCTGTAAAGGGACAGATAGTAAAAATATTAGGTTTTCTGATTTCTTTCACAGCTACTAAACTCTGCCGTCATAGTCCCCAAAGCAGCCATAAGATAAAAAACAAACAAACAAACAAAAAACAATAAACAAAAACACACACACACAAATGTGCTGTGTTACAATACAACTTGATTTACAAATCAGGCAGTGGGCCTTTTTTGGCCTGTGGGCTGTAGTTTTCCAGAATTCTGATGAAAAGGCAAGATTAACCATTCTTCTTGTCATATGGGGCAGTGTTCTCTGTGAAAGGAGTGACACAAAACGAGATTTCACAAGGGCTTTGGGGCTCATGTTCTTTGTATCTAATCATATGAATATCTTATGCTAATTCATGAACTATCTTGTGTAGATTTTCAGCACAAACTCTGCCATGACTTCATAGCTGTCTCTACAGTGTTGATTCCTGTTTAGGGTAATTCAAATGCTACCTAATCACCCCCAGGCTTTACAGGAAAGTTCAATTATGCACCTGTGCTTCAAACTGTTCATACCAAAGTATTTCAAAATGCATTACTACTCAGATAATGTATGTATTAGATTTGTGTTTGTTAGAACTTTCCTCTGATATTTTAGATCGCAGATATTAAACGTGAGGATATGCATATTGATGAGGCACATGCGGAGTTCATGGGACGAACAAGGATTATACTATGTTTTGTCATTAGGGAGGTTGTACCAGGAATGTCATTCAGGATTTGAGACATATGCTGCTCAGTTTCTTTGTTTTCCTCTTTTAATCAGACAGTTCTGCTCTTTCTCTCATCCCACTGCTTTATCCATTCTGTATACGAAAGTGCTACATACCTCATTGCTGAGTATCACTGTGGTCACCTTAGAAATACTCCCCTTGATAATCTGTACCAACACCAGTGCTTAGCCCACCCTTCAAAGCAATTTTGGAACTCTTTTTCTGGAACGGCCATCAGAGCCATCATCATATTACCCTTGATGTCCTGAATGTCATCAAAATGTCTTCCTTTCAATGTTTCCTTTATCTTCGGGTAATGAAAGAAGTCATTGGGGGCCAGATCAGGTGAGGAGGGAGGGTGTTCCAATACAGTCATTTGTTTACTGGCTAAAAATTCCCACAATGACAGTGCTATGTGAGCTGGTGCATTGTCATGATGCAAGAGCCATGAATTGCCTAAAAGTTCAGATCATCTAACTTCTTCATGCAGCCTTTTCAGCACTTCCAAACAGTAAAGTTAGTTAACTGTTTGCCTTGTTGGTACAAATTCATAATGAATAATCCCTCTGATATCAGAAAAGGTTAGCAATATCATTGCAACAAGTTCGCGAACTTAATTGTCACATCTGGTATATCGTTTTTTCTTTATAACTTTATATTAGTTGTAGATTTTGCTGACTCATCCCGTTCGTTGGCTTTCTCCTAATCTTGGCTCTGTTATAGCCTCTTTCTTTCCAAGGTGTTCCAAGTGTTTAGTATTCTACATAGTTCCCATTTAAATTTTTCAGAGGGAGATTTAAATGACAGAACATGGACTTCTTATGCAATAACATTTCCAACCTTTTAAAAAACTTTGTTTAAGGGGCCTAAAGCATATATTAATGTTGTTTCTTTCCATATTAAGTGTCGCATCCAGTGCAACAAGAGCTGTGGGAAGCGAGAAGGGCAGCGCAGGGTTAAGAAAGATAGTAGCCAAGAATAGAGTGCAAGTGGGGCCAAGGGACTCCAGCCTCAAAGGACTGAGCCCTGAATCAGGCCAACACATAGCTTTTATTGATTAACAAATGAAGAAGTAAAGCTTGTTAATCTCAAGATCTGTGAGTTTCATACATTATAATGGGAAACTGATTCAAACCAATCATCCTTGCCAGCAGAAGGCAGAACCGTAAGTCTCAGGATGTATGTACCTCCCCAAGGGACAAAACCTTTATGCATATGAAGAGATGGAGAGCTGATGTTATCACATCATTGAATCTCTTCCCAAGCAGGATGTGGGAAGGAATGTAGCCACAGAGGCAGAAGTTCTCCTTAGCCTGGGGAAAATGGAGGTCTGTGCCCATCTCTGTCAATCCCCTGAGTTTCCCAGATGGCCCCCACGTGACTGTGCCTGGCTTAGGTTGCCCCTTCCTTGAGGAATCTTACCCGTCATTGACTAACCAGCCATCTTTGGGGCCAAACAGGGAGACATAAGGTGTAAGCACAAAGGTGAAGCGAAGTCCATGAAAGGATCCGTCTCACAGACTCTCCTTTCTTTAGGGGCTGGTATGAGGAGACAGACGGGTAGGCTGCTGCGTGGCAACAATTAAGTATACATTACCATCATCTGCATTAACATACCAAACTGTAATTATATGGATGAGTGAGGGAATGAATGGATGAAGAATTGAAGCTATGAAAATATTAACAGGAGAGAGCTGACAGTTTTTAATTTAATACTATTTGGGAGTGAAAAACAAGGTAGCAAAGATTTCTTTATTTGAGAGCTCAGTAAATGCCAGAAATTGTGCTTGGTATATTTTCATGTTCTATTATTAAAGGCCCATAAAGCTTTGTAAAGGTGATAGCCAGAGTTTTGCAGTTGAAGAAATTGAAGCTCTGTTGAAGTAATTGTATAGCTCTGTTAACTGTCCTTCATAGCTTATCGTAGAGCTTGAACTTTTACCCATGTTTGCATTATTCCTAAACTTTCTGCTACACCATGTTACCTCAGAAGCCAGCATTGTAGCAGAAACGGATTTATGGGGTGAGCTTTGAAGATGTATTGCCCTGGAATATTGAGCATCATCATCAATACAAGAAGTTGGCATAGTGTCCGACAATCAGAGTGTCTTGTTTTGACTTTCCATGTGGGTTTCCATGTGTCCTCCCTGACATAAGGTAATTACAGTTTGTTTCTTAGTGTCAGAGAGGTGAGGTAGATGGTATGGTCTTACTCCCAAATCCTGAGGCAAAATTGCATGGCAAATGATAGGTTTATGTCATTTGACTTACTTTTACAAGTCTCACTCTTAAACCAATCCCCTCAAATTACCCTGTGGATTTCCAAACATTCCACCTTGGCGTCTCTCTAGGGCTGTGTTTTCCTAAACTGACGGGAAATTCCCCTTTGTCCTTTATATTTCCTTTTGGAGCAGGGATAAAAGGCTCATTCTCATTACTGACAATCTGTACTACTCAACAGTACTTTAATTGCTTCTTAGGAAAGACTGATTGCATGTGCTCAGGAGGCATTTGCCATATAAAAAGAGAGGGTTGATTAATCTAAAGAATCAATTGCTAGGAACATGGGAAACTTGTTTGAGGGTGACATTCCCTATGTCAACTGACCTTAAGCTATCTCAGCTCCTATTGCAACTGAACACAGATCACCAGATCGGGACTATATTGGTGGGGAATCTCCCTTTCCCCTGTTTCAGAATGAGAAATATGTTAAAGAGTAGGAAGTGGACTGTTGGGGATATAGTTATATCTAAGTGTGAAAACCATGACTAATAGCCAGGTTTGGAAAATGGAGCGGAGAACATTTGTAAAAGGAGAATTTGCCATCTGTGCACTTTGAAAGACCCCTGGTGAAGGATTACTTACTCCCCCTAGATAACAGGTTCTCTTGCATTCTTTATTACAGGGATTTTTAACTCTACTCCCTGCTTTTTCAACTGTCAAATCCTTTTATCTTTAGAGCACATATGGCCTCCTACCCTGTAACTGGTAACCACCGTTCTGATCCAATTTAATACCTACATTAGACTATGTTTTAAATATCATACCACTGAGACCATAAACAACTACGCTAATATGTGAAGTAGCTCAGTACTGCTCAAACAAAATACAGTTGCCAACACCATAAAACGTCTTTTACTTTTGCGAAAAAGTATTTTATACTGAATTTACTTTCTCCTGGATTGTAATTAACATTCTGAACTGCTTACAAGATTCAATTGACTGGCAATATTAATCACACATTCACACAGAAATTGCCTATTTCATTTGGTTTTTCTTTTTTGTTTTTTTCTTGTGCATTCTTGGCATCTAATCACTGATTCAAACTAAGGAAATGGCTCTTTTCACATGTGCCTTGGACATTTATTTTCTTGGTTTGTTTAGTCTGTAAAGATTCTCCCCGCCCTTCCCCCCCCACACCCCCCTTTTTATTGGCTCTTGCTTCTGAATTTCTATAGACGTGGAATACAACCAAGAAACAGTATTTCTTGTCAGGAGGAACAGTTTATTCCAGATAATTAAATCCAAGAATGCTCAAAGAAAACACAGTGAGGAGCATAAATTAGATTCTATCAAGGGATATAGTTTGTTCCCCATGAATGGATACTGACAGAACAATATTTGTGGTAAGCTTTGAAAGGTTATTAATAGTTTTGAAATTTTTGAAAACTAGCATGTTTTGTGGAAGAAAGCAATAAGGTATAGTTCTGTGTTGTAAGATGTACTTCAGACATTCACAGAAGTTTCATTTTTATATTTGACAATGTTTTGGAGCTTGTGTCTAAGATTTCTGCACATATACTCTTGTAAATGCTAGGGTTGATTTTTTTTTTTTTTCCATCTGCCCCAGTGCCATTTGGAGAAGCAAAGAATAAAATGTAAATATAAAAATAGAATAAATTTAGAAAAACAAAATAAATATTCCCAATGATTGTAGAACCTCTCTATTACCCATAAATATTATATAGAATTGTATTGTGACTTAACCCAGCGTCAGACTTTATGTTCCCAGAAGGCAGGGAGACCGTTTTATTCACTGAGTTTATGTTCTTGTTTAGAACTGAAACATAACAGGTAAAATCTAAGTATTTGCTAAATAAATCAATGTGCAAAAATAATTTAGGTTGGGTTTCCAAAATTGTTTGCATAATAAGAGTGCCACTTGCCTTGGAAATTAACTAATACAATTAAAAATTAGGAAATTGAAGCATAATAAAAATGAATAAGATAATGGACTGCAGAAGCAGGTGGATTAGATTTGGGTCTTGTGTCTAATAGTCCCTGGACATGAGACCTTGTTACAAAACCTTCCCTTATCTGTACATTGAGGTAAAGAATGATAACTTATTACAGGGTGATTATGATATTTTAAAAAATAACTGGTATACAGGAAGTACTATATTAGAGGGTGCAGTTATTATTGTTATTAGTCCGTAATTCTGGACTCTGTGTAGATATTAAATGATCATGCAAATATACGAGTACCAACATCTTGATTTTTCTAGAAGCCATAAGGCAACCTTAAAACATTAAGACTAGCTTTGAATCTGGAAGTAAAGGAGAGAATGTATCTTGCAGCCGCAAATCTGGTTAGGATGAGCTTGCCTATCTGTCTCTGCCTAGCCACCTTGCCTGCCACTATACCACCCACCCCATCCCCATTCCTTCCCAACATACCTGATCCTCCTCCTACACACACACACACACACACACACACACACACAGTGATGACCCAGTGATCTGGCCCACATAGATACACGCTTACATTATGATCTCATATACTGAATTACTTGTAGTTTTCAGACTTCTCTGTGCTTTCTTGTGTCTACATGTGTTTTTATTTGTTACTGCTTTTGCATGAAACATCAGTGCTTGTATGTTTTCACGCTATAGCCCTTATGCTGTGTACTCTGTCCCTGATCACATGAGGCTAATGTGGATTTTACACTTTGTACGTGACTACACTATGTTGCTATCATGATTATCTTTTTAGAGATAGTAAAATACATAAGAACAGAGATATGTTTATATATTTTCATCTTCTAGTGGCCAGAGCCTATGATACCTGCATATAAAAGGTGTCAAATGAACACTTGTTAAAGACACACCTCTCTCCCTCCCTCTTTTCCTCCCTCCCTCCTTTCCTTCCTCCTATAAATGGACTCACCTACAATAAATAAGTGCAATTAAAAAATGAAACCAAATATATGAACTGTATTGTAATGATTACTAATATTAATCTTTTCTTCCATAATAGTCAGAAATTCCTTAACTTACGGCATCATTAAAGTACAAATGAGCATGGGACACCACTAAAACCAAATATTATATGTTGAACATGACCATTGAGTCACATTTTTAAAAATCGTGTTTTTTTTTGTTTTTGTATATTCAGAACAAAGAACAAAGAAGCATAATTTCTGTGTTCCATAAACTAGTGTGAAACTACTTTCTTTTTTCAACTTAAAACACATGCAATATAGATGTTATGCTTTACACCAGATTATTCTAAAGGGAATCTTGTTCTCTTAAAAATGTTCTGGTAATTGAGCTACAAGATTCAATTAGATAAGAACATCTTGTTCATTTCCTTATGAATTTCAATTCTGTACTCTTTATTTGAGGTATAGCTTTTTGTCTTTCTTTTTATAAGGATGAGATAATAGTGAAAAATAGTAGGGAATGCTGGATTATTTGCAAATCTGAAGAACTGGAGAGAGAGAGAGAGAGAGAGAGAGAGAGAGAGAGAGAGAGAGAGAGAGAGAGAGTATATGTGTGTGTGTGCACAAAAACATGTGCATATGTACTTCTAAAGAACAATTATTCTTTCAAAATTGATCTTTTCAAATCATAAATTAAATACTGGAGGAATATCATGTTATGTTATATGTGGTAGATATGTTATTTATTGTCTTGCTTAATATAAAATAAAATGGGTGAGTTTCAACCATACAACTTTTTTCTTTTGATTTTTATTGATATGTTTTAACACAATTTTTAAAATATCAGCTCAATTACATGAATTCTTTTACACATAAGTGTTAGATTTTAACTTCAATCTCTTGGGTATGAACTTGATATAAATATGGAGAGTATTTTTATTAGTATCATTCTAAAAAGGATGTAAAAATAGCAAGCAAGTTATTAAATGGACTACACAAATTTTAAAATGTTTCTAATTTTAGGTTGCTAGCATCTAAAGTCACACTTTTCTGACTTCATAATTACATATTTTGGTGATTATATTGCGTAAGGCAAAAAATAAAGTCTCACAGTGGAACATAAGCCAAATTAATTAATGAACACCTAAAAAAATAAGCAGGTTATACTGTTTTAAAAATTTGTTTATTCATTAGTGTCTTATTGTGAAAGAGGCTATTATCAAGCATACAGATTAAAGTTTTTATATTGGTTTCTATTGTGTATAGTTTAAAGGTTAAAGATTTCTATTGTCTGTAGTTTATTACAATTAAAGCTGTAAAATGCACATTTCTACGTAAATGTAAGATTACTTATGTTGTAAATATTTATTGTGATTCATTTTTATGTAAATTTTAAAATGGATAAATACATTTACATCCCATGACTACATTTATTGAAGCTGCTTACTTTTTTTTTTTTTTAAACTGCTTACTTTTTGATGATTTTAGACTAATGGGAGAGAGAATGAACTGATATGTGTCTTAACTCACATGCAAATTAGAAGCAAAATATTGTTACTGATTTTTATCTCACTTCTACATCATAAGGTAAATATTATTTTAATGTAATTTTTCCAACTGTGAGTTAGTTAAAATATCCTCACTCTTTTGGAGATGGGATGTTTTATTATTCTTTGGACTCATATTATTTTATCAGAAAACCTTGCAAACTTAGGTTAATTTTGGGGAACACATCTCTCACTGCATCTTTATCACAACAGTCATTATTGCTCCAAATCTGGTCCACAGAATGGTGCTGATCTGCAATCTGTATAGGTACAGCAATTGAGAGCAGGAGTTGAAAAAAATTTCATAGCGATTTGACAGGAAAAAACTGTAATTACATTGACTAACTCTAATAGTAATGAATTTAAGTTTGAATTTTAATGCCTATTTTAATTTTATTTTTAAATAATTTATTTTATTGCCTTTAAACAAGGTTTGTTCTACAATGGTTGGAAAAAATAAAACTGATTCTTCACTACAAATAGGTTTTGAAGCACTGCTACGTATTATAGACATACACAGTGAAGTTAACTGAATCCTGAAATTAAAGAAATGGGTGAAATTTGAAATTCCTTTTCTTGAAACTCTTGACAATAGAAACCATGAAGTATTCTGGTGTGAAATGAGGAAAGGAGTTTCCAGCACACCCTGGAGGTGACAAATCTCTAGGAGGGACCCTGGATAATCACCATTTCCTGCTTTTGTGCTTGAATTTGGGCAGGATCTAGGTAGTGACTCACTTCTAACAAATAAAAAAATGCAGTAGTTATGGGATATCATTCTGAAATTAGCTTTACAAAGACTGTATTCTTATACATCCTCTCTCACTGTATACATTATACATCCTCTCTCACTCTCTGTTAGAGGTCTTATACTAATAATGACAGCCATGCTGTGAGCTGCCCTGTATGGAGGCCCAGGTGGCAAGAAACTGAAACAGAGCCAGTGAGGAACTGAAACCCTGAGTCCAAAAGTCAGCAAGGAGCAAAATCTTGCCAAAAACATAAGTTGAAAATTGGGAGATGGTCCTTCCTTGATCAAGCCTTCAGAAGGGAATGCAGCCTGGATGGCACCTTGATGGCAGCCTGTGGGAGTCTCTGGCCCTGGCACTCATCTTAGCCATGGCCAGAATTGACTTTCGGACACTGTAAGATAAGTGTTGTTCTAAGCCACTAAATTTTGGCCCAATTTAGTATGGAACCATGGACAACTAATGCACCCGTCCTAAAAAAGAGTATAGGGTACCTCATCTACTACCAGTGCACAGAAAATCAAGTAGATTCCTGGGCACTATTTTTTAGCCACTATCCTCCATATAATATTTTACTACCCATTATAACTCTCAATTTTGGCTTTTTGGTATATTGGGCTATTTTTTAAAACTACTGTGTTGGTGATTTGTAGGTAATATTATTTCAGTGTTTCAAGGAATTTAAGATACAAAACTTAAATATTGGGATGAACTTCAAGATATATATATTACACTGAGTTTTTGAATTGAGTGAAGGATCATTCTTTTAAAAAGTCTTCTATTGCTAATGCTGAAGATTAAAGAGAAGATACTAGTCACAAAGCAAAGCTTTGAGGGCAAGAATAAATCATACTTTAGTTTAAAGATTTTTTTTTAGAAATCAGTGACTATGAATGTAACACTATAACTATAGATAATAGCAACTGTGCATTGGAATTTCAATTTATACATAATGAAATCAAATGACAACAATGGAAACAAATCGAAAATTGTCTTACAAACAAAAATGAAAGTTCAACGTGAGCAAAACAGCTTTCAATTTGTATCTACAAATAGATAGATATGTTCATAAAAAGTATTTACAGATATCAATCATGAAAAAGGACCCAGTTGGAAGTAATTGGTATTTGCTTATAAACATTCTTCCCACCTATCCAATCAGTATAAAATCTGAAAAGGCTTATTTTTGATGCTGGAGGAAAAAAAAAACAACAAAAAACTTGTACTACATTTTTGATTCAATAATGAAACAAGTATCACACCCTGTCTCTTAAGGAAGCACATTCTAAAAAAGATAAATATTAGTTTGCTTTCGTTTATGATGATTAAATTTTCTGTTTTACACAGTATTTAGTTCATATTTTGAATGGCACTATATTTTCATTGTCTGTACATGCTAGATTTATATCAGACTGGTAACATGTTTTTAACATTTATATAATATACAGTTTTTTTAAATTTACATTTGACATTATAAATATACTTATATTTGAACTATATTCAATAATTAGCTTCATAGAGTTTTTAAAAATTGTGAATTATGAACACTAAGAAAATGATGTTATCAATATCAAAAGAATATATGAAATAAATATGGAAATATTCATATTGATTTTTTGCACCAATAGCTAAACAGTAACTAAAATTTCGATTTACTAATCTGAGAAGTGTTCTAGGATTAGAAGCACTTTTTGGTGTAATATATCACAAAAATTTTTAGGATCATATTTTTCCTTGGTTTCAGATTATTCATCTTGATTTCCGGTGCTGAAAATATAATAGGCTCATCTGTAGATTATATCCCAGCTAGATGATGTATTTATTGTCAGAAAGGGAAAATGAAGTATTTGGAAATTTATAAGTCTTAAGATTTAGAAATGAATCACACAGATTCAGATCATTAACTATCTGCAACACCTTTTTTTCCCCTCTAAAAAAATATGTTTTCTTACGTGGAAATAGAGAGGAATTCCATTAAATGTTGTTTTTTCCTTCTTCTACTTCTCTTTCTCCTTTCCTTCTCCTCCTCCTTCTTTTTCTTCTCCTCCTCCTGCCTTTCTTCCCTTCTTCTCCTCCTCCTCCTCTTCATTCTCCTTCTCCTCTTTTTGTGTGCTTTCTTTTTGGGGGTAGTATAGTATAGGATAGTAGCACGTGGTCTTTTGCAGTGGATGACCAGCGTTGCAGGCTTTCATGCTTCGCAGGCCTTATGGTCTCAGTCATAACTACTCCATTCTGCTGTAGTAAATGCCAAACAGACATAGACAGTATCTAAAAGGATGAGTGTGGCTGTGTTCCAACAAAACTTAATGTAGAAAAACAGGTGGTGGAACTGGCCCATGGGTCATGGATACTGATTTGTGGTCGAGTGGAATGTTTAAGCATGCAGGCTCTTAGCCACTTATGGAGTTCATATCCCACCTGTACTTCTAACTTTAGCTCCTTTTTAAGAGATTGCTTCATATCTCTCTGTTTCATTTTCCTTGTGTGTAACATAGGCGTGATATTTAAAGCACTTACCTCTTATAAATGCTGAGAGTAAAGAGCTTAGTACAGTTCCTGGTACAGTGCAGGTGAGCAGGACCTTCAAGCCACGATTTTTTTTCCTTCTTATATTACAATGAAGATTCCCAATATTTATGTCCTTATTTTATTAAGGCAAAGTATTTTGTGCCTTTCCCACTCCTATGAATGAATCATATTTTATGTATCATTGTAAAAGTAACCAGTACACATTCCATATATTTTCAGAGCCATTTGAACCTCTGTTTGCAGAGATTTTCAGAGACAATCAAGGGATTATCCCAATGGCACTATCCTTTTTGCACCATTTATTTTATGTATGTGTCTAATCTGTGGTGAATCAGGGACATGAAATGCTCTTAAAAAAATAAAGGTCTCACCAAAGTATTATAAATGCATTCTTTCAGGGTCCTAGGACATCACATGGAAAAAATGAGTGCTACTTGGGGAATAAATGTGCCACTTGGGGGCTTGAAAGAGATAGTTTTTTTTTTCAATATAGATAATTCCTTTACACCCAGATAATGTTTACTTTATCTTATGATCAAATCATATGTTAAGTTTTTCTATACAGGAGAGTTT
Organism: Rhinolophus ferrumequinum; assembly: GCF_004115265.2. Classification (NCBI taxonomy): domain Eukaryota; kingdom Metazoa; phylum Chordata; class Mammalia; order Chiroptera; family Rhinolophidae; genus Rhinolophus; species Rhinolophus ferrumequinum. The sequence continues at coordinate 37,472,729 of NC_046301.1, forward strand.
CCACTTTTGTGAAAATTACTGGCTTGATGATACCAGCCATTCTTCCCATGATAAGATAAGATATATAATATGAGACTCATAATATATAGCGTGTTTCAACATTATTTCCACTGCTAATTTTTAGCTGATAGAAGTAGCTGACAGAGCTATTGAAACAGAGTAAGCAATAAGTTAATTTTTGTATAAGAAGGTTTGGAGACATAATCACAAAATACAGAAATCCTGGGAACTTACCTTCCCACCCTTTAACATGGATTCACATAGTCTTCATCACATTATTTTTCATTTCTGTATACTTATAAAACAAATAACAAAGTTTTTGTCAGTAAGTGGAGAAATAGCTTATTATACTTATCTTTGCCATGATTCTGGAGCTTTAAATAAAAAATAGAACTGTTGTGGCTTAAAAATCAGGTGTCTGCCTGTCTTTTTATTTCCCCAAATACTAACATCTTGCTAATTGACTTACTTCTTGGGAATAAGTATGATCTTTCAGTGTGGGATGTTTGGCCCAATTTCTCCTTTCCTGAAGAGGATTAGGGGCCAAAAACACTCTCCCTGATTCTGGATGTGTTTGTGACTATCCTACTTGGGTGAAATTTGAGACCAGAAACATTTTGTCTCTTACTGGCTTGTGGGGATTGTTTGGAAGCAAGACTTAGAGAACAGTCAGTCAAGGTTGGCAAATCAGGTAAGTAGGTTTAGGTGCAGGGTAATTGGTGGAAGGTAGGGGTGAATGAAAAGTCCAGGAAGAGAAAACATCATCAATAGATAAGGAGGAGAATCCCAGAGAAAAATGATTAGAGTGCAGATTGACATCCATATAACGAGAGAAGATACTGATGACTCCTCAGGATTTGCTCTTGAGAGTCCTCTTCAAGGTCAAGGAGCCATGGTCAAAGGCTAAAGCCATCTTTCAGCATCACATACCCAGTAGGACTGACATTGTAAGGATTTACCCGATGGATCACAGATTAAATCCTGCAAACAAAGGGCAGTTTGGGGGTTCTGTATCTGTGTATCCAAAGACATGCTGTTATGAAAGACAGACTAGACAAGATATGGAATGTGTGTGTGTGTGTGTGTGTGTGTGCATATTTTTCATATTTACAATTGAATAATTGTATAACTTGGGGACTTTTCAGCTATTCATTTCTCTGTAACAAATCAGCCCAAAACTTGGTGGCTTAAAACCACTGTTTATTATTATTTCTCGTAGTTCTGTGCTCTGCCCATGATCAGTTCTGTATTTATTACTTTGAGTCTCTAAAAGGAGATTGTAGTGAAATGGGTACTGGGTTTGAAGTCATTTGAAAGTTCAAAATGGCTCTCTTACATGACTGGCAATGATTTTAGATGCCATCTGGGAACTCAGCAGAGGATATAGACCAGTGGCTTCTCCATGTATCATGGGTTCTCTCATAGTGGCTACATGAAAGGCTTCTTATGCACTAGCCTTACAACTTCCTGGTATCCACTCCGCCATATTCTATTGGTCAAGCAAATCATGAAAGCCAGACTGTTTCCAAAGGGAAGAGGATGAGAATTCATCTATTGCTATGAGTAGCAGGATCAATTTATAGTGAGGAAAGCAATTGATAGAGGCTATCTTGGGAGATTATCTACTCCTGTAGTACAGGAACTTTCGATTCTTCATCTTCTAAAGTTAGGGACGACTAGATAATATCTCAAAGACCTTGGAAAATTAACTTTCTGGGTTTCTATATCCTATAAGAAGATTCTTACTAGTTGCCTTCCCTGTGAAGACTTCTCACATACACTATTACAGATTTATTTGCTTGCTTTCTTTGCTCCCATCATACTCTGCATAGATTTCTCTTCAAATCATCCATTATGGAGTGTTTCTGGCTTTCACATTAGATTCTGAGCTCCTTCAAATCACAGGCCATGTATTGCTCGATTTTCTTTTTCCTAAGCATCTATTTAAAGCACAACAAATACTTAATAATAATTGAAAAAAAAAGTCCTAAGTCTCTGTTATATCATTTCCTAAGCATCTATTTAAAGCACAACAAATACTTAATAATAATTGAAAAAAAAAAAGTCCTAAGTCTCTGATATATCATTGGAAGGTGAATAGGTCATACTTTATGTACATTTATTTGGCTTCAGAAGTCAGAGTCCAAAATAAGATACTAAAAGGTTGCTTTCCCAGTGGCTATTTCATGTGTTAATAATCTTCCTTCTAGCATATAATTGTTATATTCAACAATTCTATTTTCATATAGCAATTTAAGAAAGATGTTCACTTATAACATTATAGTGAGGGGTGACAGTCACTAGAATGTTTTCCTGGTTATAATAAAAATAGGAACCAATTTTTAAGTGTTTACTGTGAACTAGAAACTATAGTAATGCTTTACACATGTTATCTAATTTACTCTTTTCACAACTTAAAGACATTATAACTAATTTCAGTTTCCATAAAAGACAATTTAAGGCCAGTTGAAATATCAGAGTAAGTGGTAGATAAAGGGTTCTAACCTATAGTTTCTTTGTTCAGAAACTTTACTCTTAGCCTTGATGTCCTGTTATATCTTCCTTTTTATTTTTTTCTTGTTTTATTTCTAACTCATTAATTAAAATTATTAAGCTAGCATTTGAAAATGTATACCAAGATCAGTTTATGTTTAAATCTTCTTAATTATAATTTCTGGCATTTTTTTTCCAAATTTTTATTTTTTATCATAATTTATTCAAAATTTAAAACGTAATTGTTATATAAGTGGTATCACTGACAAAGCACTTGCTTTTGGAGGTATCCATTTTCAGAAAAAGTTTTAAAACTGATAGTTTAAATAATATATCAGTAATTAAATACAATTTGTAAGTACTTATTATAATTAAATATGGTTATAAACGCCTTAGACTAAAACATGTAATATCAAGTGGGACTCTGTCAATTATAAGGAAGACTAAGAGAGAACTGCTATGAGGGGCTTTCTTCTTATTAAGTATAGTGTGAAACTGATGTCATAACTTTATTGGAGAATTCATTGCAAAGGCACTTACTGTAACGATAAAGTGTCAGTACATAGAGTTGGCAATACCATAGCTGAAAATATATTAATTAATTTATTTACTTTGTTTGTGGGAGTAAGGTTTCTAGGTTTCCATAGTCATATATAAGGTAGTTCTGCAAAATTTTAAAGAAGTCTTATCAACTCCATACCACATGGATTTTGTCTTTGCAAAGCTATTATTAGTTAAAATATAACTGACTTGTGAGATGTCTCATATGACTAAAATATTTAAATGTCATTTAAATGTTATAGACACTAATTAAATATATCTCTGAAAGACACACATCTATTGAAATATATTTCAGTGTATGTACATGAATATATATAACGTGTGTGTGCATGTTTGTGTGCGTATTCCAAGTGAATGACTACATACAAAGGTCTTGTACGAAATCCCAGATATTCTAATATCAGATTTCAGATAAAGAAGAGAAGTACTGTGGAAATATTATCACCTAAACTATTTTAATGTAGATTGGTCATAAAATTGTATACCCCACCTAGAACTGGACTGCCATATTTTTAGGATATTGGTATGCTGTATCAGAAATATCCACCATTGATAATCATCACCTTAATACTCATTTTATTTTTGCTATGTGTCTCCAAAAATATAATCTTTTGCGTCTCATTTGATAATTGTGGAATACTTTTTCTTCAGCTTAAAAATACTTTATAGTAGTTGTGTAATATAAATTACGGAGTGCTTAGGGGAATATAGGACAAAATTGTGTTCAGTAGGTGTCAATAGTATCTTTGTTCATTGTTATTTAAAAGGGACATGCTTAGTTAGCAATGTCTTTTCAAATATATTTTTTGGTAAGGTTTTATTGCCTATACATCTCTTCATAGCCATTGGACAGGCTGAATGGCTTAATAATAGCTAACATAATGCCTAAGCATTAGCCTTTTTATGTTCATTTCTAGGCGTTGTGGAGTTCTTGGGTGTCAAGACTCCTATTCCCAGTTAATGACATAAAAATCTATGAGGATGCTTAAGTAATCCTTGACCTAGTTTGCTGTTCCATATTATTCCTTCAGGCAACGGCAGAATGTATTAGTACAGGTGTAACAATGAATGCATGAGCCAAACAGTTGATCTTTGGATAACTTGTCCTCCCTATCTACTTTGTCTGGACAAAGCCTAGTTATAATCAGCTTTGTCCCAGGAAACTAGTTTCTCTACCTGGGCACAGTGTTTGTTCCCAGTGATCACTTTCCTAAACTTATATTCTGTATTTATTAAAATATATATACTTAGACATTTATGTATGAGTTACTTATAGTAGAATATAAACAATATGAAAGCAGACACATGAAGGGATAACTAAATGATGGTAAGTCTACACAGAATGATATTAGATAGCCACTAAATATTTTGACAAACCATATTAATACAATTGTGAAATGCTCTTAATAAAATATTACAAATAAAGCTGGATATAAAACTAAAAGTATAATGTTATTGCAATATAATAAACCACCTGTGAAGAAAAATCAGTTATTGTTAGCAACCCATTATTGTAGGATATTTTGATTTATTCTTCTTTTTGTATTTCCCAATAACTCTGTATCAGAAGTCCTCAAATAGGTGAGTTTTTCCCCCTGAATAGACAGTGGGCAATATTTGGTGCTGTTTCTGTTTGTAGTAGTAACACCTTGTAGTAGTAACACCTTGAGGGAGGTTACTACTGGTATCTCATGGGTTGGGGGGTATGGATGTTGCTGAACAGCCTGCAATGAACAGGACAGCCCCACTCCCCCAGTATAACAAAGAATTACCTGGCCCAAATATCAGTAATGACAAGGTTGAGAAACTGTGCACTACATTATGTATGGATTTTATTTAATTTAGGAAAAATAGAGCATTAAAACCATAAGGAAAAAGTTTAAATAGTAGCATACATAAAATTATCTTGTGCGGATTACTTTTTAAAAATTAACAAGTATCATTTCTTTAAATACAAGAAACTGGCAAAGGCATAATGCTAAATTCTTGTTGCTGCTGCAGTTTACTGTTGTAAGCTTTGGAACATAAGTGACAAGAATTCAACTTTGCCTGTTGGAGCACTCAGGCTTAGTTTCATTCATGTGAACCTGCGTTTCTGCAACTGGGGACATTTTTTTTTTTTTGCAGTTGTTTTTTAAATCCCTGGTTGGCTTATTTTGGATCTAAATTAAAGCCTGAGAACAACCAATATCCACATAAAGCTTTCTGAGACAAAAGAAATTGCGCCTGAATGAACACTTGTGTGGAAATACTTTTATTTCCCATCCTGGCATAATTCCTAAGATTTAATGAGGTGAAACCATTTTCAGAAGGAAATAAAATAAAAAGGTGTAGTGATGTGAGAAAACAATGAAAAATAGCTAAAAATAGCCGATAGGCTAACTATTTTTTTTTCATACTGTATCAGATCCCCACAAGGGGTGTAGACTTTGAGAATGCCCTTGATATTACCAAAAGAACCTGGCTCATGTTTATATTCTGATTATAAATTTTTATATAACTATGGTCCCAAACGAACGCAACATGATCATGTTATTCTGAAGGAATCTAAATTAAAAGTGGTTGAGATCAGATTTTTACCATAATGTGTACACACACACACACACACACAGATTCCTGCTAATCTGTCAAGATGTTGATTATTTCAAACACCACGCGTATGTGTTCTAGCAAACGTGTTGCTTACATAGTATCAGGCATCACTCCTATCAATGTTAGTTCCACACTTATTCCACCTTCTAGATTTGTTATACGGATGGGGTCACTATTGCAATAAAAACTTACCCATATTTTCTTGGGTGATGTCACTGGTAGCTGTACCACTTCGAGAAATACTCGTTGCATTAACTATTATAATCATAAATGTAGGATCTTAAAAAAATTCTCTGCATCAAATATTTGATATTTGGTGGGGGCGGGGAGTGCTGTTTGGACATCACTTCCACCAATGTTATGAGGGGTCTATGGCTTTCTATAAAAAAACTAAAGGACTTTGTCAGCAGTGATGACAATTTGTCCAATGGTGATTTTGCCCAAACATATTGACATAGGTGAACCTGGCTCCTTTGTGACAGATATTTTGCTGGTATTTTATATTTTTTATAACTGATTCCCACAGAACCCTTACCAGATAGGTAGGTATTATTTTTGAACTTTATTCACAGGTTCTGAGATTTAGATAAGCACCTTTTTAAAGTTATGCAGTTAATAAATGGTAAAGCCAGCCTTAAAATTCGAGTTTGCCTGTCTCCAAATCCATCATGCATGTGCTCATTGTCTAGTTTTTAGTTATTCTTCAGGAGAAACACCAATCCCTCTCCATGCTTGGAATGAATAAATAGTTGTCATCCCCAAGCAGTAAGAAAATACAATCTAAAAAGTAAAGTATATGAGTGTGTTATGATCCTCTGCTAAAATTTACAGATTTTGAGTGGAGAAATTTAATTTGAAAACTCAGTTTTTCAAGAATTCTATTATGGAGAAATTTAATTTGAAAACTCAGTTTTTCAAGAATTCTATCATGCTGAAAGATTATTTTTTAAAAAGAGGTTTTAAAAAGAGACTAAACAGTCAGTAATTTTTTACCCAGTGGTATTGTCCTCCCCTAATCTTATCCTAGATAATTCTGCAAAACCCGTCAAGGTGATTGTCCTAACATGCTCCTCTCTTAATATAACCCTAGCTCAAAATAAATAGGAGACAGAAGTGCCTTCTGTGGCTTTTCTTGTTTTCCTTCTCTTTCTTTCATTTGATGTTGGTGAGGTGATGATGAAAGATTAGTCACAATAAGGGAAAGCTTTTATGACAATTTAAAATTTTTGAATAATTAGAGACATGTATTTATTTGCATAATGAAAGTATGTACTGCATTTGTAGGGTGTCAGCAAAGAGATTGGGAAGAAGATTCAAAGAATCTCTGCTTGGCCTTTTTCGATTTCCTGTGTTCCTTGGCTTTCCAGGGTGCTGACTTTGTGGGTCTAAGAGTATTGAGCTAGGCAGTGGTTCACAAGGAGCTTCCCCACAACGTGCTACCCTTTCTTACTGCAGTGAAAATAGTGTGTTCATGAAACAGGTGAATAGTGGTTCATCTGTTCTATTTACCATAAAAGATGATGTGTATGAGGTACTTTTACAAGGCCTTTCGAGTGTAAAAAGCCAATAAAGTAGAGTTAGTCAATTTGGCTTTGCTCTTTTTAAATTCTTTTCAGTATATACTGCCCCGCTTTTGTGTTCTCATATTTACTAACTATATAGTAAATATATTGCACTGATTCTTTTCCATTTCAAAGATTCAAGACTTTGAGTAAGATGGAATTAGATTTGCATTTATTTTCAAGCTTCCAATTGCATTTTGATGAACTCCTTAGTCATCAAACAATAGTCAATTAACAAGTGACTGATTTGCATAAAGTATATGTATACTGTATGGCTAGTGCAGAGTCATTTGGTACTTTCCCTGCTGTATTTATTGTTCCATTTAATATTGTAACAGTAGAAAATGAAGTTGTATATTTGGAAACTGATGCAATACTTTTATAGCTTATTAGCTTAGGGTGGTTATCTGCATGTTATATTGCACATTGAATTGCAACAAAATTTATGGCATAATATTGAAATACAGTGGCAACTAAAAACAGTTAAATTATTATTGTAAACATTGACTCACAATGAAAATGAACACATTTATTGACATTTTTGTAACATGTAAACAATGTGTTCCCTTTTGATAACTGTTGTTTTTCTCTTGTTCTTTTTTTTATTTTTTATTTATGTTTTTTTTTTATAATTTGCTGCTTGCCATTGCAGGAAGTAGAGGTTTGTATTCAGCTTCTGTATTTCATATTTTATTTTTGATTTTGTATGAATCTTTACATTTTAATTACTCATATACACTCAATTCACATTATTTTCCCCCTTAGGATGATTATTTCCGCACTTGGAGTCCAGGAAAGACCTTCGATCAGGGTAAGAATCTCATATAATTTTAAAGTAAACATCTTTACATGTTTACAATCACTGTATGTTAAGCATGATATTAATTGTTTAGATTTAAACATACAAAATAGGAGAGCTTAGGTGAATGGCAAAGTTCATGCAATAATGACTTTCATTTCAGAATAACATAGTTAGAAAGAAGTTAATTAGGTGTCACGATTATGTCAGGGTGAGTCTTATTTTTAGATACATATTTTAGATTACTGATTTGGGCTTCTGAACTGTACTGTGCCCTTTTTCTTAGTTGATACAAGTCACTTCATCCAGTTTTCCAACATACTCAAATGCATTCACTAGGAAATATAATTATTTGTATAAAATTTCAAAACAAATGGCTTCGTTGTCTCTTTTTAAATAAAAGCTTTCATTTAAAACAGAGCTGACTGGTAATTAGACTCGGCTGGAGTCTTAGTAAGACCCAAAAGAAAAAGTCGTACAATAATTAGGGGTACCTCCGCCTCTGTACACACATTTTGTAGTTTTGGTTTCTTTACTTGCGAAGACAAAGGAGAAAATATGAAAGGGAAAGGAAGTACTTCCATATCTGCAGTGGAAATGAAAACATCACACTCAATGCAATCATAATTTCATACATAATTAAAAGATGTGTTTACTAAAGTGTACAATATTAGAATCAGAGCCTCTTCCTCTTAAAACTTGAAGCAAAAGAAATTTCTACTATACAAGGACTATAATAACCTTACAGAAGATGTTAATCTATGAAGTACTATCACTTAAAAATAGAAATCACTATTGAGAATAAGGCATATTATGTTATTAAATGAAGCCTTGGGTATTTTGCTATGTCTCCAGACTTTGGACTTAGTATTTAGAATGAATGCTGCAACAGCCAGGTAACCTCTCTGAGTGGGAAGCAACCTAAGGAAACCTAGATAGGGCTGTCGTCCACACTGATCTTAACCTGTAACCTATAATCTGTAACAGTCATTTACATCCAATGCCCGCTTTCATATTATTTTATTTCTTCGTGTGATTTCACTGATTTTTAGTGTGTTTGTGAAATCTGCATTTTATAATTTAAAAAAAAATGATTTTGATTTGGCTACTAATAAGTCAAGCCAAATGTACTAAAAGATAGGCAATGAAAAAATAATGATATTCAGACTAAGATACATTTGCAACCTTTCTTGGGAAATGAATTTTTATGATGGAATCATAAACCTTGAAAAATCGGTGTTATGTACAAAATGGATGTTAACACTTAAATTTGCCATACTTGGTGCATCCAATTACAATAAAGATGCTTTTATTTTTCTGACTGTGTGTGTGTGTTGATGTGTCAAACTTAGATTTTCTTTTCCTAAAAAATAAAACATGAAAATAAAAAAGTTTGTTATAGGGAGGCTTCCAAACGCCAGTATGCTATAAGACTGCTTTACTTTAATTTTCAAAGAAGTTTTAACCTACTAACTTGTAAAAAAACACCATATTTATCAGACAGAGAAAAAGTTCATGACATGAAAATAGCTAATATTTATAAAGAGTGCCCTCAATCCAGTCACTATTCTAAGATTTCAATATTTATGTTTATTTAATCTTTCAAGCAACCCTGGCAGGTATTTGCGAAAGGTGAGGCAGTAAAGGAGGTTAAGCTCCTGCCCAGGATAATAGCACTGCAAAGTGGGGGAGTCAGGATTTGGGTCCAGTCTGAACCCTGAACCCCATTTCCTAACTACTACATGGTACTGTTGCTCTCACATGATTACTCTAAAATGAAATAATGGCATACTAATGAAATTTTAAAGTTTATGCTTTAAAAATAAATATTTACTTGAAGAAACATTAGAAGTAGAGCTGGTAGATTTGTTTCTATACTTTAGAAAAATATTTTGCAGACTATCAGACCCTGGGTTTTGATTGATGGAACATGTATAGTTGGAAAACATATGTAAGAAAGTTTTATATACTAAAAAAATTAGGTTGAGACACATGTATTTGTTTTCTATTTGTTTTTGGTTTTGAGTGAAATTAACCAACTCCTTTGTAGATCACACTGAGTAAGAAAAATTATTCTTTTCCCATGTAGCTCTGAATAAGATAGTGTGCACCATTTGGATAAACAGACTTGAGATATGTTCATTTCTAATGTTTCTTGTTCCTTCTGATGACAGAAGCTTCTGTTAACTATTCTCAAAATGTGATTGAACTGTTGAATATAAAATAACTTAGAAGATTTTTTAATGAATGTTTATAGTTTTTAATATATTATACTTTTCATTGGTTTATTAACAGCCATAGTGCATCAATATAAGTTGATTTTTCACACTTTCTTTTTTGGATGGTTTGCATATTTCCTGAAAAGAGTGATGAAAAACATGCCGTGGAATTACATATTTTTACGTTGATATTTATATCATTTTTACCATATTCATTATAATATTTTACTTCCATTTTTATATAATGCTCCATAAAATATGTAGAAATTAATTGGCACTAATGAGAATGTTAATTAATCTTTCATAATACAAATGACATAATTTCTTAGCCCAAAACTCCTCTGTGCATATGTGCATAAATAGGACACACAGTCACACATATATATGTAATATATATGTATATAATATATGTTATGTATCTATATTTGCATACCCGCAATCACACCCACATTTGCACCTGCAAACTTGCTTCTAAGTGAAAATCAACTGATTGTTCATATATATCTTCCTTCTGGCTTAACTATAACAGATTATTCCATCTCATATATGTAATTTTCATTAATCAGAATATTTCTACTTTATCACAAAAAGGTAAGAGTTTGGAGAAAATATAGTGGTTTTAAGTGAATTTAAGTGAAACGATTTTGGTGATGGTAAATCTAAAATAAAATAAAGCATACTGTTGCCAAAAATAAATTGCCTAGGATTATCTCCATGTGGAATATTCTGTACCATTACTTCTCTTCATTAGTGGGGTTAATCATGAGTTAACATGGAAGCAATTTGCTGAAAAAATAGTTTTAATGAGGACACGCATCTTCTTGAATATGACATAAAAATTCTGTGTTTACTACAGCAAATAAAACAAGAGATGCATAGAAGAAGCTAATGTGGTACTATGATAAATATTTTAAATAACTTAATGAATGCCTTGGATATACTGTAGCTTTAAAAAAAATACTGACTTCTTTCCTCTTCATGACTGTAATCCTATCTTTTTTTGTGTCACAGATTAATTTGGGTGTATAAACTGACAAATCTGTGGCATTTTTAGCAGTAATTCCTGACAGGTGTTTAGACAATCTACTTGTACGAAGTGCTATTTCTACAAGGATAACCATTTATTCAAAAGTTGTTTTCTGTAGGATATGTTATCTGTTAGGTGTCCTGAGATGAAAGAGTTGGAAGTAATATGTGCTTTCTATAGTTCCCTAATTTTTCTCTCCAAACCGGTTTGGAGTTTCTCCACTTGGTCTCTACTGTGGCCATGAATTATAATCAATAGACTAATAATAAAAAACTGAAATTTAAATAGGTCCAGAGATTTCAGGAAACATCAGTTTTATGTTATTGATGTGTTTTGTCTGTTTCTGCAGATTTCTGTCCATATGGAATTAGGGGCAAGTTGTTTAACTGTGACTTAGATCAGCACCTTTCTGTCATTTCACAGAAGTTTCTTCATGTGCTCTCTTCCTAAATCTGGACATCTCTGGGATGGGTAGCCTGACTACTACTGGCTCAATAGGTTGCATTTAATTCAACAAAAGTTCCTAAAAAGGTGGTGTATTTGGGAACCATTGCTGTACTCACGCTACTTGAAATCTATCCAGGAGAGATAGACATGCGAACAGCTAACCTCGTATCTAGATGAGCCATTCTTGCAAGTATTGGAGGGGGTGAGGAAAAAAGACTCATTTCTTTGAAAGGGCAGCCATATACTTAGCCATATATATATCTATTGTTTCTGTCATTTCAGAATCAGTTTTTAGAGCGTTATCTGTTTCTCCTAGTGTTTCGCGTCCATTTGCAAAATTTGTCATATATACCAACAGTCTCAGCTTGACATGTCTGTTTGCGGTAAGTCTCTGGCTACAAAGGAAAAGCTGTTGAAATTTCATCGGGAGCTTTTATTCCCTTCAATAAACAGAGCTCTTATACTCTTATGATTGTAATTATTTCTGAAATTGAAAAAGACTAGGATTTGAGAAAATGCACCCCTCCACCTATCTTTTTCTTCTTAAAATACATTGCTATGCTTCTTCAGGCACGGTACCAGTGGATTCTAGATTATTGTGGGTATTGCTACTCTCCCAGGTGACTTTAATTTTCACTTGTTTACATGAGGATTATTATTTTCTTTTTTCATGTGGGTAGATAGTAGTTATTGCTAGTAGTCAGAAACAATAGATTGGTCTCATCCATGCTTCACAATAGAGGCATGATGATACCACAATGCTGCTTTGTGGAAGAGCTTGGAGTCTTTTGATGTTTTTCTAGTGGAGAAATTTTGTGTTCCCAGAATTGAAATTCAGTGGAGTCAGTACATGATGATGGTTATATGATTACAATGTTTTCTAAAAATGCTTTCAATCATTGAAAAGTGCAAATTCTGAGCCATTATTTGATCTGAACCATTACTTGATCAATTCAGAAGAATTGATTTAGAATTTTTGTATCATTTTGGAAAAAATATTTTTCAGGGTACTCAAGTGCTGATAGCCATGCCAATTTACATCACATATTAGTCATGTAATCCATGTTGGTAACCTTAGCTTACAGAAAACCTCTGGAATACATCCAAATAAATTATATTCAACCTGGAAACCAAAAGTGTATATTCATTTACTCTATGTCAGATTTAGTACCGAAGAAGTACACAGGGCTTCCAGATGAGAAAGGTGTTCCCTCTCCCTCTTCAATTCTGATTTCTTTATACAGGAGTGGTATTTAATTTGTTTTATACCGTGATCTAGAAAATATAGAAATCACGAATCTTAGATTATTTTCTTATGTATCAAATAATACTTTTTGCCCCGTAGATAATAAAGATTGTATAAAGGTCTGTGTTTTAAGAAGATGAAATTGGGATTAGTAATGCTTCATTTGGATCATTTCACAGTAGTCTACATAGGTGTGCAAGGAGGCAAATTATGTTTATGTATTTTTAATGACCTTATGTGTTACTAAATTATGAATCAAATTTATAGAGCAAGGGGTTGATCAAATATACTTTAAAGGTGTTCAGATATTTAAGAAACAATTTTGTCATCTCAAACCTTGTTAAGCTAACAGTAATACATATTGCGAAGATGTAAAAATGGTATATGAACACACACACAAAGACATATATGTGTGTGTGTGTGTATATATGTATATGTATATGTATACACACATACATATGCATATATATGAAGTCATATGTTTAGCAGGAATCCTCCACTGGCCAAAGGAATGATTTTCAGTCCTGCTTGCACATGAGAATTATTAAGCATTCACTTAAAAATACAGTTGCCTAGCCTTAGTCTCTGAACATTTTGATTTATCTGGGGTAGATTCTGGGCACTGTGTGTGTGTGTGTGTGTGTGTGTGTGTGTGTGTGTGTGTTTTATGTAAACATCATGATAAAATATATATAACATAAAATTGACTGTTTGAACCATTTTTAAATATACAGTCCAGGACTATAGAATACATTCATATTATTGTGTAATAACCACTGCCATCGATCTCCAGAACTCTTCCATCTTCCCAAAGTGAAGCTTTGTACCCACTAAACTATAATTCTCCAACTCTCCATGACCATCTCCTGTCAGCTCTGGCAACCACCATTGTGTTCTTTCTCTATGAATTGTACTACTCTAGGTATTTCATAAAATGGAATAATACAATATTTGTCCTTTTGTGACTGGTTTGTTTCACTTAGCATTATGTTCTCAAGGTTCATTCATATTGTAGAATGTGCCAGAATGTCCTTCCTTTTTAAGGCTGAATAGTATTCTATTGTATGTATATACCACATTTCATTTGTCCATTCATCCATGATGAACATTTGGGTTGCTTCCATATTTGGCTTTTTTGTTAAAACAGCTGTTCTTTTGAGAGTGACAAAAAGTTTCAGGGAAAAAACTTATTCACCTTTTTGCATTTGGTGCCAGAAGTAGGTGTGGAAGGGGTTTGAAAATGGATTGTAGGGATCAAGAAAACCCCCACATAAAATCATCGTTTGCATTGAACAAGCACTTCCTATGGATCAAGTGGTATATATAAGACAATCATTGTACTAACCTTAAAAAGTAGATACAGTATTTAATTTACAAAGGGAACTGAAGCTGATTGAGGTTGATAAAGGTAACAAAGGTAGTACAGGTCATAGCTAGACATGAAATCATGGAGTAGTGAATTTTGAAATTCATTTTCTCTTTGATTATGCAATGCTGATTTAGATTTAGCTCATATATGCATATTTGCGGTCTGTTTCTCAACTCAGATATAACATCTTTTCAGAAAAGATGTGATAAGAATGACATGGGAATATAGGTAACAAAAGAGTCAATCAGCAGATACTCGTTGGATCACATTTAGAATTGCTCTAATACTGAGGAAGGAGGTGTTTGTAACTTGTATTCTAATTTTCAGAACATAGAAACTAGATTTTAAACTCACTTATGTAATTTTTATGTAATGCGTGCAAGGGTTGTTGCATTGGGTTGTATTTTCATGCTTGTGAATAACTTATAGCATATCTGTAAGACAAAAAACTGTTTCAAAGATGTATGACAGCTTCTGTGGAATATTTTCTTGGAAGTTACTTTTTGTTGAAGTATCCTGACCACAATTCTCACCCCACTTCCTTATATGCGATGTAGAAAAGAAATAAATGTGTTTCTGGAATATCAGCATTGAAACTTAAATATGACTATGTCTGATCACTAATTAAGGAGCTTCCACCTCTTTACTATCTCTGATGTCCGGCTTTGAATTAAACTTTCTACTTGGATATGCCATTCCATCCTCATATAACACTTATTATTTGAAAACTACTTCTTAAGCTATAATCTGTTTCATTCTTTCCAGTTTTTTGCCCTATGTACTTGATCAAGAATGAGTAAATTCAGTAAACATAGGGGTGCACATGTTTTTTTGAATTAGTGTTTTGGATTTCTTTGGATAAATACCAAGGAGTAGAATTGCTGGGTCATAAGATAGTTCTATTTTTAAATTTTGAGGAGCCTCCATTCTGTTTTCTATAGTGGCTGCACCAATTTGCAATCCCACCAGCAGTGCACATGGGTTCCTTTTCTCCACATCCTTGCTAACACTTGTTGTCTATATACACCCCTGTTTGCTGAGGTGCTATTCACAATAGCCAAAATATGGACACAACTGAAATGCCTTTTGATAGACGATTGGATAAAGAAATTGTGGTATATTTATACAATGGAGTATTACTCTGCCATAAAAAAGAATGAAATCTTATCATTTGCAACACAGATGGACCTAGAGGATATTATGCTAAGTGGAAAAAATCAGACTGAGAAAGACAAAGACCATATGATCTCACTTATATATGGAATCTAAAGAACAGAATAAACAAACATACAAATCAGAAATAGATTCATAGACGCAGAGAACAAAATGATGGTTGCTAGATAAAAGGGGAGTTGGGAGTATAGGTGAGAATAGTGAAGGGATTAAGAAGCACATATGAACATTTTAATAGCCAGAGTGGAATAATAGGTCATGGAAAGTATCTGGAACAATAATTATTTTGAGAGCTTATATGAAAACTATCTCCCTTGACAAATTTAGAGGACTACATGATTTTCAAAACATTGGGTTACAACAAACTGTTACTTTATTATATTAAACAGGATACATTGCAGTTTTATAATTAACACAATGTAATCTATTAGTCTTCTAAAGAGCACAGTATGTTAATGCTAACACAGAATACTGTTTCCCCGAAAATAAGATCTAGCTGGACCATCAGCTCTAATGCGTCTTTTGGAGCAAAAATTAATATAAGACCTGGTCTTATTTTAATATAATATAAGACCATGTCTAATGTAATATAGTATAATATAATATAGTTATATAAAATATAATATAACACCAGGTCTTATATTAATTTTTGCTCCAAAAGACACATTAGAGCTGATGGTCCGGCTAGGTCTTCTTTACAGGGAAACACAGTACCATTCTTGGAGCCAATAAACCAGGCTTCCTTCTCCTGCTTTTCCAACAATTAAGATGAAACTCAATTTTCTACAATTTAAAAGACAGACTTTTTAAAAGAATGTGTCAGGACTCCCCCGCCCTGTTATAATTACTTTTCTTTTTTTAATTCAAAATAATCTGATAGAAAAAGTCTCTTTTGAGTGAGGTGTTAAAAGATTTATCAGTGTTTTACCTCTAAAGCCTGGGAATTGTTTCTGTTACTTTTAAGTGAGATAAGAAAACCTAAATGTAAAGGTATTTCTTCAAACAATGTTCTGTACATTTTTTTCTTTTCCTTTTATTTCTCTTCTTTGTCTTTCTTTATTTTATTATTTATTTATTTATTTATTTATTTATTTATTTATTTATTTATTTACTTTTTGCACATAGACTTTTTGTTTTTAGGGCAATTTTAGATTTAAAGCAAAATTGAGTGGAATTTAGTTTCCATGTGTCCCCTGCCCCCATACATGCATAGCCTCCCCCATTACCAACACCCCAACACACACACACCAAAATGGTACATTTGTTACAATTGATGAACCTACATTGATACATCATAATCACCTAAAGTCCACAGTTTACATTATTGTTCATTGGTGGTGAACAATCTATAAGTTTAGGCAAATGACACATCTCCATCATTATGGTGTACGGAGTATATTTACTACCCCAAAAATCTTCTGTGCTCTGCCTATGTTTCCCTCCCTTCTCATAATCCATGGCAACCAATGATATTTTTATTGTCTTCATAGTTTTGCCTTTTCCTGAATGTCATGCAGTTGGCATCATACAGTATATATAGCCTTTTCAGACTGGCTCCTTTCACTTCACAGTGTGCATTTAAGGCTCTTTTAGGTCTTTTCACAACTTAATAGCTCATTTCTTTTTAGCACTGATGTCCCACAGTTTATTTATGCATTCTCCCACTGAAGGACTTATTGGTTGCTCCCAGGTTTGGGGGATTATGAGGAAAGCTGCCGTAAACATTCATGGGCAAGGTTTTGTGTGGGCACAGTTTTCAACTCCTTTGGGTAAATAGCCAGGAGTGTGATTGCTGGATCATATGGAAAGAGTATGTTTAGTTTTGTAAGGAAACACCAAACTGTCTTCCAAAGTGGCTGTATCATTTTGCATTCCCACCGGTAATGCATGAGAGCTTCTTTTGCTCCAAAGCCTCACATCTCTTATTTGCATAACTGATTTTCCCCTTAGATATTTAGACCTGTAACCCTTATAAAGAATCTGGAAATAAACTTGATCTATTATTCTTTCTATTTTATCTAGAAATCTGTGAGCATGTTCAGAACCCAATGATTATTTTTGATGATATAATGATGCAAGTTTTTTTAACATTCAGAAGAATTTATTATTTTGCTTTATCTTGAAGGGGTGGATTAAGTATTAAATGCTCTTAAATATGGATTACTTTTCTTCCCACATACTAACTTGATACATATTGGTAAATTAGGGATATTTCAATAAGGCCACTCATCAAACTTACTTAGGGAGTGTTTTATACACAAATATGGGAGCCCATACCCTACCCGCTGCATCATTAGCTCCATGTCTGGATCCCTGGACTTTCTACTTTTCAGAGTCTCCAACAGATGCATCTCACCCAGACCTGTTCCTTAGGTTAAAAAAATGGTAACGTGACTCTGTACTGTAGTCCTCGTTTTTGTTCTTTTAACTCAGCATTCTATAAGCAGCAATTTCATTGCATTATCTGTTATTTTGGGAACATTTTTACTACATTTGACATCTAATTAAAGCACTGCCTAAAAGTCTAATTAGTGGAAGAATGGAATTTTGAGTATGCTTTTTCTCATTCCAAGACAAGCAGGTGATCTTGTCTGTTTCATGCAGTGCTTATTAATGAAGCTATGTTTAACTATATTACAATTATAATTTAGGTGTACCATTTATTGACAGTAATTTGGTTTCTTTATAGAGCATTTTCCTAACATTTTCACGTGAATTGTTTCATTTGACACTTACACACAGAAAAATCTTTCAAGGTTTGTAAGTGGAATAAGATTATTGCTAATTCTAACCATGAATAAACTGGGAATTCGGGATTTTGATTTGCTCAGTCACACAAATATTGATGAAATGCAATTGAGATTACCACTTAGATCTTTTACATACTAGTCCTGTGATTTTCCAAGAAATCACGTAGCTGTTAATTTATTAGTGGTGTTATAATAATGGTTTCAGAGCATAATAGCCTGTTTACTTAGCTTATTTCATTAGAGCATAATTTTCATGAGCCCAAAAAAATTAGTAATAATAGTTGTAACTTCTGGAAGTCCTACCACATACCATGAGCATTTAGTTATTAGCTCACTCAATTCTCTCATCAACTCTTTTTATTGCTCTTACTTTGTTCCCATGTTTTGTTTTGTTTTAACATTATTATTGCTCCTATTACAGAGGAGTAAAACTGATATTCAGTGAGGAAAAATAATTTTCCCCTAATCATACAGGTATTCTGAATAAGAACCAGAATTTGTATCT
Source organism: Rhinolophus ferrumequinum (assembly GCF_004115265.2). Classification (NCBI taxonomy): domain Eukaryota; kingdom Metazoa; phylum Chordata; class Mammalia; order Chiroptera; family Rhinolophidae; genus Rhinolophus; species Rhinolophus ferrumequinum. The sequence continues at coordinate 37,491,472 of NC_046301.1, forward strand.
ATCTTACTTGATTCCAAATTCTGAGCCTTCTCTCCTCACGCACACTACCTGTGGACCATGACCTGGGCCACCATTTATGCCAGGGGACCTGGCTGCATTCATGAGCAATCACTGCAACTTCAAGTTAGACCTCATGAGGAATCGGCCATTGCCTTTAGAGAAAGGACTGAATCCTTGCCACTCACTGTAACTTTGTACAAGTCATTTAATCAAACTCTTTGGGCTTCTAATTTTTGATCTTAAAATTAGGAGGTTGCAAAAATGATTTCTAAGTTCTAGCTCCAAAGTTTTATCTTTCCAGTGTTATATAAGTCCTGTGAATGGCATGTTAATGATAAAGTCTTTGAATGTAAATGCTGACATTATAACAATTCCACTTAATTTTCATTCACATTGGTGTTAAAAAAGCAGTACTTTTTCATTGGAAGGATGAATTTAATTTTCAAGAGAAAGTTGCAAAAGTAATATTTCAGAATAATATTTGTAGAAATGATTGTTATTATCAAACTTATTTTAAAGCACTTTATCATCATACACATTGCTGGTTAAGTAACACTTAATAAATATTATGTCTGTAATGTGTAGTTTTCTTATACATTCTAATCTGAGGCTAAATTTTTTTTATATGATTAAAAGAATGAGACTTGCTATCCATCCATAACTTTACAGCTATTTAATGAGTTAGTTTGGGACATATGCAAAGTTGTAGTAAATAATTATTAATATAATGCTAACCATTTATAGTAAGTGCCACATCTAGAATTAGAGCTCATGCCATTAATTATCTAGTCTGGGGCTTCTCTACTATGCTCTGTTCCAAAATTATTAGCTACAACTTTTAATCATCATTGTAAAAATGAACTAATTATCGCTGTATTGCAATGCGGTTGGTTTCCAGTTAAGGTCAGAGCATTTAGAAATTAAAATACATCTTAAAGCAGGATAAGAGTCATGTTTAAAATTTCAAAGGGACCTCTCATGCAAGCTAGGAGGCAACATGACTTTAGGAAAATTATGTGGGCTTGGAAATCAGATAGTACTAAGTTTGAGTCTACGCTCTGTTAATGATTAGAGTCTAATTATTAGATTATAAGTCTTTTATAAAGTAAGAATCAGTGTTATGTGTTGAATTGTGTCCCCCCCAAAAAAAGATATGTTGAAGTCCTAACCCCCAATACTTCAGTTTGTGACCCTATTTGGAAATAGGGTCTTTGACAATAAAATCAAGTTAAGATGAGGCCATACTGGTTTAGAATAAGCCCTAATACAATATGACTGGTGTCCTTATAAAAAGACAAGGAAGGAGATGGATATACACCTAGGGAACACCCAGATTGCCGACAGTCACCAGAAGCTAGAAGAGATACGGGGAATAGATTCTTCCCCTGAGCACCCAAGAATGAACCAATACTACCAATGCTTTCAAGCATCCAGAAATGTGAGAGAATACATTTCTGTTTTTTTTAAGCCACTTGGTTTGTGGCACTTAGTTATGGCCGTCCTAGGAAACTAGTACAGTTAGTCATATTAAAATCATGTTTAAATAATTTCTATACATAGTCCCTTGCATAAGCATAGGAGCTGCTATATAAACAAATATCTTCCTTTGATATAAACGTCAAACATACTGTATATGAATTAGAACTTTTAATACATGCATTTTTCATTTTATAACATTTTATATGAAGAGTATATATGTGTTGGATGAATGTTCTTGCTTAAGCAACATCTATTTTTCTGTCACCAGCACCCTGATTTTCTGTTGGGAAAACATGCCTCACTCCTGCTCTTAGACCACACGTTCTCCGCGTAAGTTGATGTCACTCACTCCCAGATCAGGGAGTGGTTAAGTGACCCCGATCTGACCCAGTGGAGCCTCCTTGCTCCTTGTTCTCAGCAACTATTTTAAAGATGAGAACACGACCCAAATCAGGCCATTGCGATTCTGGGATGAGCGGGGAAGAAATTAGAGGAAAGAGAAGCTATTAGGTTGGTGTTAAAGGAATTGCGGTTTCTGCAGTTATTTTTAACCTTTTAAACTGAAATTACTTTTGCAGCAACCTAATATCTTTTTGCAGGTGTAGCTATATAATGTGACGGAATTTGGAGATAACCAGGGCCACCTCAGCAAGACTACCAAATATTGGAGTGCACTGTTACAGGATGAAACAAGTGAAGCTAATCCTGAACATACGTACGCTTTGGGCCCTACGTCCAGCCTCATCTGAAATGAGTTGCAATCATAGATTTTTCTAACTGAGAGTATCCTAACTATATAGAAACTAATACCTGGACATGAGTTGTAAGAAATCCTGAAGTGTTTGTAGTTAGTTGGCTGAGCTGAGGTAGAGGCCACTGCATGGAGGTTTCCCAGTTCTTGTGTAGGAAGTTGTCATTTCATGCTTCATTATAGGAATGCTTATTCTGTGGCCTGTTGTCTCTCTGTGGAGTTTCATATTATGTGCCTGTTGAAACTGATCCTTTTGGGGACCTGCTAGATAAATACTTCTTTTGAAAATTCCATATATTGGTAACGTACAATTGCATTTTCCCCAAAGCTTTACTTCATATTTCCGTGGCTGATCTTGTCATTGTATCAGTAGCTTAAAAACAAAAACAAAAGTTTAAAAAAAAAAAAAAAAGGATCTGAAAAGTCTTTGACCTTATAAACTAAAAATTCACTTTATGTAATTCAATTTGGAGAGACATTCGGGAAAATACTGAATTTAACTAAGTTAAGTCAAATTAAATAGTTGGCATGAACCTGATTTTCTTCCAAGGTCAAAGCCACTTCCTCTTATTAAGTTAGTTGTTCTAGGTGACACAGCAGGTTCTTTGTTTCTCTTCCAGTTGGCCCTTAACAGTGGAGAGTTGAGTATCTCCTGGCCTCTGTTGCTTGAGCAAGTTGCATATGGAACCTGAACTGTGAACATAATGAACTAATCGGGGTAGTCATGTTGATGGTGCTTTGGGATACTGCAAAAAATTCTTGAAGGTTGGGGGATGTTGCTGTAAAAGTTTAGATCTGGGTAGTTTAGATAACCCACAGCAAATGTCGCCCTACTTTGCCCTTTGCTTTTAGGATGGTAATGAGTTGCCTGGGGGAAGAGAGCTAAGCAGAAAGTGCCTCAAATTCCCAATCCAGCAGTCTCTTCTCTACGGAACGCGTAATTTATGAACCCAAGTCTTCAGCCTATGTTACCATTTGATAATGGTCATGTTCTTTTACGCAGTAAGAAAAAAATATCAGAAACGAGTTCCAGAAATCTCACCCAGGGAGAAACAAAACATCAATGTAATATCTGAGACTAAACTTACAAAATACCGAAACAGTAAGGATGTCTATCAATGCTGTGCTTATTGTCATCACAGAATAAAAGGGCATCCATCCCTCTGGTCCACCTAATTTTTTTTTTAAACGATAAAAGTCTAGAAAGTCACAGGAATTTTTATTAGAATATAGAATAATGTAAACGATATGTGACTATACCTTTGCATAGCTGTCAGTCATATTTTCAGTGTAATGGATTGTAATTGGCAGAGGATAAAAAAGCAAATACAATTTAAGAGTAGATCATTCTATTTAAAACGTTTTATATGTCAAAGGACACATTTTAAAGGCATTTAGCTACTTTACCACAAGTCTTTTATTTGAGAAATCACTGAATAACACTCTAAAATCATCCCAAATAACTCTCAGCGGGAGTATTTTAAAGTGGATTTTTGCGTTTTCTTGTGTGCCTTGCTTACCATGGGACTGAAAGGCATTTCTGGTTGGAGCTGTGACTCTGCATAGGACTGAAGTATGGATTTAAATAAAGAAATGAGGTCAAGGAAGGCAAATGACATGCTTGAAGGAGAAGAAACTTAAACTTTGGGTGTTTTCTCCTTAATGTAGAAAAGAGAAGAAAAGTGGATAAAGGCGACTGTGAAGCCAGACCATCAGACCTACATACCCAGGGAATACATTTTGACATATCATAAGGTATACTAAATAAAACTCAAATAGTCGAGGTAATTTCTGTGTCTTATTAGAATTGTCATCTTCTGGCAACGGATAACTGCAATCAGTATGAAGATTCCGATGGAATTTTTTGACAAGGTGTGTTAAATGGTCTTTCATAAACATTTAAAATGTGAAGGTGAAAAACAGAATTTTCTTAATGAGTGTTGCATTCAACAGAAGCTCAATATCAGCTTTGTGTTTAATAATATTATTTAAGCTGGGATAAAGAATTTAATTCAGGTCTAGCCTCTAAGGGGTGGAAAAGTGGAGGTTATTGAGGTAGATGGCTTGGAACTGAGTTGCCTGCATTGGATGATATGAGATTGCGGAAATCAGGTAAAAGTAATATTTGCAGAACTCCTGGTGGTAGCCACATGAGTTAGCAGGTCTTAGCTGGTAATTGTATTAATGTTCCAAGACAACCCTTTGGGATGAGAATGAAGCTTTGGCTAATCCAGGGCAGGTCTAGTTCTAAAGGCAGGGAATTAGGCAAAGTCTCATAGCCAGGATTCTGGCAGGGAAAGAAGATGGAGAAATAATTACCAGGGCCAAAGAAATTACAGACCAGGTTTCAGGCTCATAGAGCAGCCTGGTATCACACGAGAGACACACGATCAGAGGTGGGCTTGCAGGAGTTGTATATGAGGATGGTTAATCTACCTGAGCATGTTAACCTGGAGTTCTTCACTTTGCTGCTGCCTAAGGAAAGTACAACCTATAGGGACGTATGCTGAGTTGGCAGGTGAGATTTCTGTTTCATACCATGGGAGAGATAGATGTTTTTCATCATCTCTTACATTGTTTCATCTGCTTATCATGATACTTCATTCTGCCCTGCTCAAACATTGCCCTTCAGCCCAAATGTCAGGTCACACTTAGGTGTCATGATAACCACATAGAAATAACGAAAGGCATGATGCAAAAATAAATGAATACACACATACATACACACACACATACAACAAAAACAAAGGAAAAAAAAACACACTGATACATCAGGTATTTGAGGTAATCACAGCCTATAGAAAAAATGGCTTTTTTTTTTTGTCTTTTTGACCTGTACCCCTAAGACTTTATCCCTGTTTGTGTTTTCCTTCTATTTGGACATGATCTGCGTGTTGGAGTTGACAGTGTTGACTCTCTCTTACTTATTAACCACTAATCTAGTTTGTTTTTTATTGTTTTGTTTTGTTAATCGACACTGAATAGGTTCCTGTAAAGTTTTAAACTAATTTATGAAAATGGCCTATTTTATCAATGGATTGATCTTAATTTGGGAACTAACATATTACTCAAAATATACTGAAGTACAAATGTATTGTTGGCAAAATTATTGCTTAATATATGAAGAGTCTCAAGATTTAAAAATTCTATGTGGACATAACTAACCTTTCAAGCGCTCTGACATTTTTTTCCACCTTGAAAATTACATCATCGTGGATTAGTTTAAAAATATCTGCCCTTTAAAATAAGTTTAGTATTGCTTTATATGCAGATATATTAGACTTCAGCAATTTTTTCTAATCAGAGCATTTTTAGTTTAAGATAAATTTAAATTCTTACCAGATATATATCTCAAAAGACATACTTTATCTTTATTAAAATATCTGATATTGACAGTGCATGTAAGAGCTATAATTTTGATCATAGAACATGACTTAAGTCATGCTGAGCTGATAAAAACTGAAGCATCACCATGCTGCCAAGTTAGGATCCATATTGCAGCCCTGTTTTTAATTAGATGGTTAAATTGCCATCAGCTTGTGCTTTCAGACCTCATCTCTATCTTTCCATTAAGCAAATGGCATTCAGTTTCTCCTACTGAGAAATACAGGGATGACTTTTTTTTTTTTAAATCAGTCTTGCCTTTTTCCATGCCTACTTTCTTGGATTCTCAGCAGTTTTTTGTTAGTTTGTTTTTGTTTTGTTTTGTTTGTTTGTTTATAAACCTTGGGTATTTGGATTTAAATTCCATCTCTACTTTTTCAGTGTATTATCTTGTTCAAGAATGGCTTTTTGGACATGAAAAATCAATAACTATTATTTTATCTATATAATAAATTATTTTGTCCCCTATTCCTAGGTTGGCTACACTTAAATAGCTTTCGGGAAGTCAAGAGAATTCAGAGGGTTTTGAGAATCTGGAAATCTTTTAGTTCCAATATTCAGATTTTTCCTGAAAGTTAATTCTTATTATAAGACAGTTGAGATAAAACATGGTGGCTACTTCTTATTTTTTTTTTTTATATTACATGTAATTTTTTGTTGGCTAGAAGGGCATTTCAAGGTCCAGTAGTACATAATAAACTTCATAATTTATTATTTAGTAAGACACGTTTATTGAGGTAAAATAACTGATGAATTTGAAATGCAATTATTGGAAGAAAACAAAAAAATGATTGTAATTTTGTAGAGGACAGTCTTCATCTAATAAATTCAAGTGGAGATTAAGAGTTTTCTAAGAGCAACCTTAAATTCATATAACTGTTATCGGTAACGCTGGGGCAGAAGCTGGCAAGGAAGATTCCCTTAGCATCCTTAATAACACTACACTGTTGTCTTGAGAATCACTCTGACTCATCATGGGTGGGGCATGAGGACCTACATTCCATGTAGTTATGGACTCAGCATGATTCTTTGGTTATTTGTTTCTGACTACTTAATCTTCCACTTTCCTATGTGCAAACAAGGAGTGATTCTTCCTTCATAGTTGTGAGGATTAAAAAGCTTTGAGAATTATACTTAACCACTAGTAGACACTTAATTATAGTAATAAAAACAATAATAACGATGACTCATGGCATATTGTTTCTTGATTTACATTTTTTAAAGAAATATACGTCAATTTTTTCTCAATTGTGATGTTAACGTACACATTTAGTTAAAAATATAAACCCTTAAAAATACCAAACAAACATTTTGTACTAGGTAAGTGTTCATTTCAGTTTTAAAATGTCATATATTGATGCTTGGCACTCTTGATTTCCTACTGCTAAATTAGTAGTGATGTTTATGATGATGTCATGATGCCGTGAAATGACTCATATAACATGCCAGTAGTGCCGAACTAAATTAAATCACAGTGGTAATAATGGGAAACCCTGCTGAGCATCTCTGCTAAGCATGAGCAATTAAGGAATAAAACCATTAGTTAGTTGTAACTGAAGAATTCATGTTTGTACGTAGTAGTTTTTCACCAAAAATTGAAGGGGATGAATCCATATCAGCTCAAAATAATGAAATAATCAGTTATCATTGCCTCATTAGCATCTTAAGAGATAATGCCTATTGAGCCCTTTAGTATGTTTCCCAGAACCTAATTAGAAATACAAGTGACAATTTTTAGAATTGGATACAGGGCAAATATTCGTCAAATGTCATTCAAGTTGAGCTCTTTTCTTCTGTTTCTTTTTTTTTTTTTTTTTTTGCTTTTTCTTATAATAATAAAATTGAAATGAAATAAACATATATCTCTTAGTAGAATACTAAAGTCGTCTCACCTCTCACATACGGTGGATGATGTGATGTCCTGCTCTACACTCTGCCTGATGGAATTGACTTTCATCGCTATATTTCAAGGTTATCCCTGAATAGGACCATAATGCATTGGAATTCACTTCTGACCTCTGATAAACCTGGGCCATACTTCTGATCTTTATCACCACATGAGGCTACAGTTGTGAGTTGAAGGCTTTGGCACAGCAATAAGACCAAGTACCATGAGTAGCTTCATAAGGTATCCCCTCGGTTTACTTGCCTTAGTCAGACCAACTAGGACACACTTTTATATGTACAATTTTTATTTAGTAATGGGATTTTGCTACACATTACAAATTGCCTAGTTTATAATGGACCAGTTGGGCTACTTGTTTACTTGGTTTCCCCTGGTCACACCTTGGAGATAAGCTAGTGATTCTTTTTCAGGTAAGTAATATTTGACAACAAAACAGAATTTGCCTCAAATGAAAATCCTAGGGTTCAGTACTGTGATTCTCCTATTTGGTCTTGTGTCATAAGGCTCAGGTAGCCAGGAGGCTTGCAATCTTAACCCGGACCTGGAACAGATCCTTCCTTTGCTCCAGGTCCTACCTAGGCAGGCAGCTTCCTGGGTTATTCAGTACATGGATAGGAGCAGCACATTCAAATGATGTGGGGATTTCACTATGTTCCAAACTAATGGAACTTCTATAAATTTTACCAAATGTGAGAAGTTCCTGAATTTTTCCAGCATTTATCCCTTATTCTCTGGCAAGTAAATGAATGAATAACTAACATACAGAGGTCATATTATAGTATCCAGATATTATTTTGTTTATATATGGTAAAACCCCCCTGTCAGATAAGCGGGGTCCAAAGGACTTAAGTAATTAAAGTGTTCATTTTTGTATTATTGTGAGATTAAGAAACAATCTAGGCATGCTTGTGTGTCTGTCTGGCAGCTCCATGGGTTCATTTGTGATCCGAAATTATCATTTGGATTGCTGTTTGGCGCCACCTGGTGGTGGCTGTTTGAGCTGTCTCTGTAGAGTTATGGACAATTCTGGATCATGTGGCTTGCAACTACTGTAGGACAATGGCTGTAATTTTAGGAATCTCCCAGTTAGTTGGTTCAAATTATATCTTCATTATCTGGGGGAATTTAGCTGGGAGAGTAATGAGGATGTTGGACTCATCTGCTTTCTGGCGTTTCCCTGCTTTGGCTCCCTTGCCTAAGTTGCCATCTAAGGACTTTGGGCACCCACTTTTGAGAACTTGACTGGAGAGAAGTAAGACCATGTTGCCCATCAATGTTAATATATCTACACATAGAGGATGGATGGATAGGCTATCACAGATTTTACTGTAGTTGTTTTTCCTAATATTTTTCTCCCATCAGAACCAACTGATAAGAAAATGGCAGCAGTGGAATTAGGCAACTTTCTTTTTATGTAAATTATTTATGATGATTTAAATAAAAATTCAGTGGATCAGTATATATTAATTTTTTCTATGTTTTGTTTTTCATAGTAGTAAATATTTGCTCTAACATTTGGTTTATTATTTCAAAATCTAATTTTTTTCTGAACATTTTGTTTCAAGATGGATTTTTTTTGGCTCTGAAATTCTTATAATCTATACTTCACGGGTTGCATAAGGTTATGTTTTATTAATCTGGTTTCAATATATAACCCAACTAAACAAATGCTTCTTCGATGACATGATCAGGAAACCTAGTTTAATGAATCTAAGAGATTGTGAGATATTTTCAGTTAGGGTTTGGAACTGAAAAAAAAAAAAAACACAGAAAGCATAAGTTTGCATTATTTTATCACAACCCTGAACATTTTTCTGAAAATGTATAGTTTCTGTGATTTTTCTTCCCTTGTTTCACAACTTCTCTCTGTTACATGGTTAATATAAAAGAGATCCATTCCATACCATAGAATAATCCTATGATCTCAGTCTTTCAGACTCATTGTTAGTATGCTTTAGTAGGGCCAGCGATGATGTAATTAGAATCTGGAAAACACTTTTCCCCAGCTGTTTTCTCGTAACATATTTAAATTTGTAAATTTAAACTGAGTTTTTTCGAGCTCCTTCTTGCATCTTACAGTGACGTATCCAGCTTCAGAGGAAAATTATGTACAGTGGAGTGAAGATTTTGTATCTCAAAAGGCAATAGTGCAACATAAATTAACAACTTTTGAAATAATTTATCCATTATATAAGTTTTAAAGTTGAACAATAATATACGCAACATTATATCCTCTTCAGCCTCATTTCTTCCTTCATCAATCATGAATTACTTTAGAATCTACCAAGTGTCTGTTCCCTTGTCGTTGTTGTTATATGGTGTTGTTCTAATGAGTATGTTCTTTTTATTTTCTAATAACTTAGAAAAACACATTTCTAATATTTTATATCAAAAGCTACTTATAACGTTAACATCATAGCCATGCATCTCTGCTGCTTCCTTCATGTTTGGAACGTGATATGGTGCCACATTTTGTAATTCTATAGGCTTTTATGTCAGTAACTAGAGTTGGATTCTGCTGTAATGATTTAGTCCGGCCTGATTGTACCCTATTGCATTGTCAGTTTACTACCCCAGGAAAGTGACTACGAATACATTTTGAATGTTTTGCAGATTTGAATAAATACCTTAGTCAAGAAACCTTTCCAGTGTTTCTGCATTTCTAAATTAGGCCTTTTGTGATATCAACTTGCCAGATATGGCAACCTAGTGCTTTGATAGATCAATGCTAACGTTGCAGTCCTATAGTACATAGCAATTAGAAATTTTCATTGGCACCTGGGTAAAATGCAGACTAAGCTGTCTAACAAAAGAAGCTGACTGACAGGGCTCTGAGCATCAGAAAGTGCACTATCATTTGATTTAGTTATCCAGGCAACTTAGAGGTTTTAATCTAATTACAGCTAAGGAGGTGGCCGTCAGTGAAAGCTTCATTTAACAATAGTCAGAGCAGTACTTAGCAAAGGATTGCCTGTTTTTGTAACCAGTGATATTAATTGGAAATGACAAACTGAGGCCAAGAGAGATTCATAGGCCTCACTTACCTGCTGGGGTGATCATCATTGTTTCGCTAAGATAGTCTGTTATTGTTGCCCTTGCAGTTCTGTTGAAAACACAATATTAATCTCCTGAAAGAAGGACTATTTGAAGAATATTTTAAAAAGCTTTAATTCGTAAAATATATTCTGAAGATTACTATTTGCATTAAAAAAGTATGCTGAGTTGTAAATTATCTTAACTTGTTACTTCAGCCAATATTATCATTGGTTCTGTAAAACAGTCTTCGTATATGTAAAACCTCTTTCCACTTATAGGATATTCAGATTCCGATAGTTTCATCCAATGTCTTTTTTTGCTATCGCCAACAATATCTGAATACAGATTTGAGAAAGTGAGATCCAGTTTTGCCTTCTCTTGACTGTCATTACTTGTTTTTCATTAATTTTACCTATCTGCAGCTGTGCAGGATTTACCTTATAAAAGAACACACTCCATTGATGGGGAACATCTGATTTATAGTATCTAAATTTTGAGGCTGAAATTTGTCATTTATGTATGCTCTGCTATTCGGAGATAGTTGATTGAGAAGGCCTTAAATATTCTCAAGGAGAATGGAGATTGAAAAGAAAAAATGCTTCAGAAAGAGAGGAAGTTGTCTTTTTACTGACTTATAATTTCCATACAATAAAATACAATAATTGAAATGCACACTTTGATATATGTTAGTGGATGCATATAATTGAATTAACACTACCTTAATCAAGATAAAGAACCTTTTATCACTTCAGGAATTCCTCCAACAGCCTCTGCCTCACTCTCCTAACTCCCAATTCCCTACTCCCAACCCAGGCAACCTCAGCTTTGATTTCTTTCACTTTAATTTAGCTTGTTCGAGAACTTGATATAAATGGAACTACACAATTTCTGTGCTCTTATATCTGCTGTTTTTTGTTTGATATAACATTTTTTTGAGATTTACCTAATGTTACTGTGTGTTAAAATGTTTCAGGGTTTTTGTTTGTTTTGTTTGTTTTTGGTCTGTTTTATGGCCGAGTAGTAAAATGTTTGTGTAACATTTGTCTGTCCATCTGTTGATGGATATTTGGGTTAGTTCTTATAACTAAAGATCTCCTAAACATTTCTGTAATAGTCAAATGTTTTGTAAACATTCAAAACATTATCTTGGATAAATTCATAATGTGGTATTGCTTCATTATCTAAAAAAATACCAAGCCATTTTCCAAAGAGACTGCACAAGGTATCGTTGTATTGCTTCTCATTTCTCAGTCTACCTTTCGTTGCCTGGGCTACAGTCATGGAGCTGGATCCTATAAGCTTGTCACCTTTGTAGCAAACAGAATTAAGCTTTGTCAGTAGAAGGGACTGCAGGGGCATTGTAGAATGAAGGGTTTCTCTTTCTGGATCTGGATTATTTCCTTCTACTGAAATGGTGTATGAAGGGGAGACATGCGGGGTGCCCCATCCCATCTTCATGGCCGGTGTGTGCAGCCCCAAGGTGAGCTTACCTACTCAGTCTTGGTGGGCACTGGGCACTCCAGGTATTGCTCTTGCAAATGAGGTCCCGATGCTGCAGCTCTCTCCAAGCACCTACCTGCCAGCTTCAGCCCAACTGTATATTGGATGAGTGTTTCCGGCTTGCCAGGTCAGTTGTGGTTCCCTATATGCCAGCTTTGGTGCACCTATACTGAATGGGTGGGGAGAGTAGGTGTGGTGTTGCCTGCTTTCTCAGTGACTATTTAGCCATCCAGTGGGCTACAAGCTTCTCCCATGAGCTCTGAATCCCAGATCTGGGGAGGAAGCCTGTCCTTCTGGTTTGGTTCTTCCTTCAATGCTCTATCTCATCACTGAAGTATTCTTCGAGCTCTCTTTACCCCTTTATATTTATTCCTCAGCTGTAATTAGTAATTCCTTATTTTAACCCTCTCTATTTGAGTTACTGTCTTTTGTCTCCTAAATGGACCTGGACTCATAATAGCGATGGTACCATTTTATATTCCCACCAACCATATATGAGGATTAGCTGATCTACATTCTTGTCAACACTTGGGGTGGTCACTTTTCCTTTTTTATTTTGAATTTTAGTATTATTCTAGTGGTGAAGAAGAAATGTGCTTTTAATTTTATATCAGATTGAACAGATACTGTCAGGGGATTATCTCTTATTTCACAATTAAGATTAAATTAAATGATCATAGTACAATATTTTTATATAGCTACATTTGTGTGTGGGGTGTGTGTGTTGTGTGTGTGTGTGTGTGTGTGTGTGTGTACTATCTAATGGTAGTAGTGTTTGACACAGCTTTCAGAGGAAATATGTCTATGCTTAGAAGGCTTGTTTTGGTCTTTTGAAGATTAGCTTCATTGCTCTTTTAGAAAGAATTCAAGTGGAAATTATTGCCTTTACTAGTAAATAGGCAAATAAAAACAAAAAAATATTTTATTGAGGAAAGTGGTTAGTCAGTGGATTTTGTTTCATGGAGATAGTTCTCTGCCCTGAGAGAAGGCTGAGAAAGGCTGAGTGTCACTCAAAGTGATCCAGAGGTCTTCCAGTAAGGTGGTTAGAAGAGCTGTGTGGCAAGTTACAAGAGTTTGTAAGACCTTAATAGCTATCAATAAAAATTCAAATGATAATGGCCAAATATAATGCCATATTAGTTGGGGCTTTTCTTTATGATTCTGTTTCAGGCAGCCTTTTAACAAGTGGTAATGATAAGTACATTTAGCTCTAGCATTGGACAGAAAATCCCAAATATAAATCTTCATGATGGGGATTCAGTATCATCATTGTTATATATCAAACAATAGATTAGAAAATAGAAACCAGTAATAATATAAGATTTTGCACCTAATTTTGCTAGAATGCATGCATTTTATAAAAGAAACACTTTGCAATGATCAATTTAAGACATTTGGGTGAGAACATGATGTACTGACAAAGAAGATGCATGCTCAAGAATGGAAGAGAACGATATTTTAAAATCTTCATTAATACTTTAAAGTAGAACAACTGTAAGATGAAATTCTGCATGGTAATAACATCTAGAGTTTTTGTTAATTTTGATTTATAGATGCAGTTGTTAGATATATTTAACACACGTTTATAAGATAAGACAATATTAAAATAAACACCGATATTTTGATTCATATTTATTATCAACCAAATTAATCCATCAAATTGCGTGTGAATTTTCTAATTTTGTAGACCTCCATGTTTAATGTTTGTAATGGGGAGGCCAGAGTTTGAGTGGATGGATTTTATATAATTGAAGTAATATTAAGTTCTGAAACTAAGAAAGTCACTCCAAAGACTTACAGCCACATTTAATCACATTTAGCACCACAAAATTGGCTGTCAAAAGTCTAATTAACTATCAGGCATTAGCTCTATTTTCCATGCTGCTCACCCGCACAGCCTTTCATTATAACATCTGGCAAGTTTTCAAAAATTCCCTAGAAAACCTCTTTTTCCTATAGTTTTACAGCCTAAAGTTATAGTGAAATAAACTGTTGTTAGAACTACAACAAAAGTATATTTGATGCTTCATTGTTGAACCATTAAGAAAATTTTTATAATTCTCTTGAGTTCCTGGTCACTTCATTTTATATGCGAGCATACAATTAAGCTTAAAGAGACATTTCACTAACTGAATGCTGGTATGTAGTTTGCTTTCATTATTTAGTGATGTTGCAATTTTTACAATTTTTTCCCCCCAAAATTGAAACCCAACTCACAGTAGCACAGTTCAGCTGGTCTAAAATGATGATGGTTATCCAACTTAATCTTGGTTTTCTTGATTTTTTTTTTCCAACTTCTAAATAGTTTTCTCATCACCTAAATATACTTGATGTTATCAATTGAAATTCAAAGAGAAGGGCATATTTGCTTATATGATTACTATCACAGTTGAAGATAAACATTCCACAACACAAAATCTTGATAATAACAAAATATAATATCCAGAAGATAAAGGCTGATTGGTTACAGAGAGCTCTGATGACAGACTTACTAATTAGTGACATCTGATGCCAAAAGGACATGAAATAATATCCTCATTGTAGTTAGGAAAACAATAATTTTCAAATAAGAATTCAGACACAGCTAAATTATCCTTTAGGAATGATTGGAAAATAAAGATACATGCAGAAAAAAAAATGTATTGAAAGTATGTGACAAATTGCACATGTCGAAAGAACTACAAAAGGAAATGTTTCAACAAATAGAAGGAAATTATACAAGAGAACCCAAAGGGAAGAATGAATCACAAACAGAAATGATGAGCAAAGAAATTGGTAGATTTGATTATTTTAAATTAGCTATGTCAGAAAAATGGTAAAAATAATGACTAATTTGCAGTGGGGGTGGTAAAGTCAGGTGCAACTCATGGAAAATGGTGAGGAAGTTGAATGTCAAAGATTTGATATAACTGTGTTCTAAGGTCCTAATCTTCTTCAGAAGGGTAATAAACTACATATATATATATATATATATATATATATATATATATATATATATATATAGTTAATCAATACACTGTAAGGCAGGGAAAGGGAAAGAAAAGCAAAGAAAAAGAGAAATATTGCAAAATAGAAGTCACAAAATAAAGTGATAGAAAAGAGTCCAATTATATTTTCAAAATCACAAAAGATGAAACAGAAAAAGAGATATATAATCTTAGATTGGACTTATAAATCCACCTAAGAGTTCTTGAGGGCCATCCATAAAACATAAAAATTAAGAATTAAAAAAAGAATTAAAAATGAATGAATTGGACGAGAGTTTTCCCAGTTAATACTAATGAAAAGAAAATCAGTTACAGCAATATTAATATCAGAAAAAATCAACAAATGGTGCAAGTAAGGAGATGGAAGTTAATTCATTTGACTCATGTGTTGTTGCCTCATTGTACCTATGGAAAGAGACCAGTGCTTGATTCTCAAAATCATCTTTCTTTTCTCCTCCATAGTCATCATTGTTCCCATGCCAGCCTTCATACTGAATTTCCTTAGAACAGGAAATTCTTATCCTTTCACTTCTGGACATTTGATGTCCCTGTCTTGATCATTTATTCTTTAGAGCGTCTCCAAATTCTTGTGCAAACCTAATTATGCCAGTTTCCAACTTAAAATCATTCAATGGCATGGCATTACCTATGAGGTAAAACTTCAAAAAGTAGGAAGTTTCAATCCGTCTCTTCAGTGTTTTTTTTCCCTCAGCACTTGCAGGCAGCATGCACATTTTATATTATTTTATTGATTTTGAACTATCTGACAGTCCAGGAATAGGGCATCCTTTTAATACTTCTCTGCTTCTCATACTGTGTCCTTATACTGGAGTTTCCTTTCATTTTGTTAACTATATATGCTCCAAAACCTACCTAAGCTTTTACTCATTCTAATTCTCCCCCATTCACCATTATATGGTCCCTTCATCAGTGTGTGTTATTTCCACATAGCTGCACACACACACACACACTCCTCACACTCGTGTGCACACACACGTATATAATTGCCACTTAACAATATGTTCTAATTGCCTATTTATATATCTCTCTTCCAAAAAAAAAAAAAAGTTGAGTCTGTCGAGGGCTAGGTCCATTCTATGTAGGGTATCTGGTGCCAAAAATGTATACTAAAATGCATAACCACTTTGAGAGTAGAATGTGAATTTGAAAATCACCTAGTCCAAATTCTTTATTTTATAGATGAACCTAACAGGCTACTTAGAGATAACTATTCTGTAAGGCATTGGTCTATGAAAAAACTGAACCAATATTGGGAAGTTTAAGGTTCCATTATACTATTTGTCAAGTTACTAAGGAATTTTTTCTCTCATATTGGCTGAACTAAGGTAAGTGGTTCGTTAACCCCACCCCAAATAATATATGTGATTAAAGGGTTTTTTAGCCTAGAATCATTGGGATTTAATGATTCTTCTAAAGTCTAGGCTTCTTTTGAAAAACACCGTTAAAATCCAGAAGTGAATTTGTACAAATTAGTGAGCTTCAAACCTTCCCTGTTAAACTTTCCTTCAGTTCTTGACACTAACAATACCTATTTTTACAGCTTCTACTGATGTCTGTTTTTGCCTTTCATGCTTTCAAGACACCCTGCACTAAATATGAATACTAATAACGATTCCTCTGCTCCAGTGAGAATTCAGCACCTTTTGCTGTCTATATTTGTTTTCCTGACCTGTCATCTAATTGTGTCCTTACTTTTCAGTTCCCCTTACATTGGGACTTCTCTTCAAGAATTAGGTCTTTCTTACTGACATACCTGGCCACTCTCATATTTGTTTCCTGCTCTCACTGGCTTGCTCAGTTACTTCCACCATCAGCAGCTGGATCAGTCTGGATACTTTCAAGCTTATACCTGGTCTGGCAGTAAGTGGGGAATTCTGGACTAAAAAAATAAGTATTCTTTTGAAAGAGTAAGGGAAAGCCTACATCACAGATGAAATGCAAAGGTTCACTTATAAGGCAGTTGAAATTCAGAATGCTTTTTCTGAAACAAAATAAAACAACAATAAAAAGTATTAGATCCCCAGTTTAGTTCACATCCATCAGAAAGATTATAAAAGATTAAGATGAAGGAAAGAACGTGGCAAAATTAATGAAAATGCACTAATTAATGAAATCTTCCTAGGGGTAGTTTTACTGGGTGTTGCAGACAAAGTTAAATACAATAATACAGGATAGAACAGGCGATGTTAATATCAAAAAGATGGAAAGAGGATAGCAACAGAGCGAGCTGATGAATTTGTGCCACGCCTCTTTAAGATACAGGATTGATTCTAATACACAGGTTTCAGCCAAGAGGAAGATGGTTGTGTTATTGTTGTGATTTCAAGAATAAAATCTCAGTCATCTGTATTTACAGTGTGTGATGTTTTCTAGTTTTTAAACTGCCAACAATGTGAGTTCTACTCAAAACTACAGATGGTTAAAATCACATGCACATAAAGCGATCTCTTCCTTATTGCACACCCAGTGTCTTTGATTTTCATGTTCACTTTCTATTCTCCATCTCCCGGTAAATACTACTACTGTTTTATTTTACCATTTATGTAGAATTTTACTCAGAACTTTCATTAAATTAATATTCATGTGCTACAATTGTTCTGAATAACTTCCTTGTTATATATCCATTTTTTTTACTTTCAAACATTTCAACTTTAGTCACATAAACAAAGTAAAATCATTCACATTTTTGATTATCTGATTTCTCTTAAGTCAATCTTGCCTAAGAAGTGTCATGGAACCTTTGAAAATTATTATTATTTTTTACGTTAAAGTTTATTGAAGTGACAATTGTTAATAAAGTTACATAGATTTCAGGTGTACAATTCTGTAGTACATGGTCTATATCTCACATTGTGTGTTCACCACCCGGAGTCAGTTCTCTTTCCATCACCATATATTAGACCCCGTTTACCCCCTTCCTGAGCCTCCTACTTTACCCTCTGATATCCCCTAAACTGTTGTCTATGTTTATGAGTTTTTGTTCCTTCATTTGTTTGTCTCTTTCTTTTGTTGTTTTCAGTTTTATATACCACATATCAGTGAAATCATATGGTTCTCTACTTTTTCTGGCTGACTTATTTTGCTTAGCATTATAATCTCAAGATCCATCCATGTTGTCACAAATGGTATTATTTCATCTTTTCTTACTGCTGAATAGTATTCCATTGTGTGTATATACCACAACTTCTTTATCCATTCATTTGTCGAATGACATTTTGGTTGTTTCCATGTCTTGGCCACTGTAAATAAAGCTGCAATGAACATTGTAGCCCACATGTCTTTATGGATAAACGTTCTCAGATTTTTTTGGGTAGATATCCAGGAAAGGGATTGCTGGGTCATATGGTAATTCTATTCGCAATTTTTTGAGGAACTTCTACACTGCCTTCCATAGCCACTGCACCTATCTGCATTCCCACCAACAGTGTAGAGGGTTCCTTTTTCTCCACAGCCTCTCCAACACTTGTTACTATTTGTCTTGTTGATGATAACCATTCTAACTGGGGTGAGGTGATATCTCATTGGGGTTTTCATTGGCATTTCTCTGATGATTAGTGATGTTGAGCATTTTTTCATATGTCTATTTGCCATTTGTATGTCCTCTTTGGAGAAATGTCTCTTCAGGTCCTCTGCCCATTTCAATTGGGTTGTTTGTTTTATTATTGTTGAGTTGCACGAGTTCCTTGTATATTTTTGATATTAGTCCCTTATCAGAGGCGCTGTTTGCAAAAATCATCTCCCATTCAGTTGGTTGCCTCTTTATTTTGTCAATGGTTTCTTTTGCTGTGCTTCTGCAAAAGAAACCATTTTTCAGTTCGATATAGTCCCATTCATTTATTTTAGCTTTTACTTCCCTTGTCTTTGCAATCAAATCCATAAAATGCTCTTTGAACCCAAGGTCCATAAGTTTAGTACCTGTGTTTTCGTCTATGCACTTTATTGTTTCAGGTCTTATGCTTGGGTCTTTCATTCATTTGGAATTAATTTTGGTACATGGTGACGGATAGCAGTCCAGTTTCATTCTTTCGCATGTGGCTTTCTATTTCTCCCAGCACCATTTATTGAAGAGGCTGTCTTTTCTCCATTGTATGTTTTTTGCTTCTTTGTCAAAAATTATCTGTCCATATTTATGTGGGTTTATTTCTGGGTTCTCAGTTCTATTCCGTTGGTCTGCGTATCTGCTTTTCTCCCAGTACCATGCTATTTTGATTATTGTTGCCCTGTAGTACAAGCTAAAGTCACAGAGTGGGTAGCTCCAGCAATGTTCTTTTTTCTTAGGATTGTTTTAGCTCTTCGGGGTCTTTTGTGGTTCCATACAAATCTGATGATATTTTGTTCTATTTCTTTAAAAAATGTCATTGAGATTTTGATGGGGATTGCATTAAATCTGTATATTGCTATGGGTAATATGGCCACTTTAACTATGTTGATTCTTCCAATCTATAAGCACAGAATGTCTTTCCATTTCTTTGTGTTTTCTTCAATTTCTTTACAAAATGTCTTATAGTTTTCAGCATATAGGTCTTTCACATCCTTGGTTAAGTTTATTCCTAGGTATTTCATTATTTTTATTGCAATTGAAAAAGAAAATTTTTCTAAATTTCTTTTTCTGAGATTTCATTGTTAGTATATAGGAATGCAATGGACTTTTGTATGTTGATTTTATAGTCCGCAACTTTACTGTACTCGTTTATTGTTTCTAATAGCTTTTTGGTGGAATCTTTAGGGTTTCCTATATATAGCATCATGTCATTTGCAAAGAATGACAGTTTAACTTCTTCATTCCCAATTTGGATGCTTTTTATTTATTTTTCTTGCCTGATTGCTCTGGTGAGGATTTCCAACACTGTGTTGAAAAGCAGAGGTGATAGGGGACAGCCCTGTAGTCTTCCTAAACATAGAGCAAAGTGTTTCAGTTTTTCATCGTTAATTATGAGATTAGTTGAGGTCTTGTCATAGATGGCCTTTATTATGTTAAGGTATTTTCCTTCTGTACCTATTTTATTAAGTGTTTTATTCATAAATGGGTGCTATATCTTGTCAAATGCTTTTTCTGCATCAATTAACAAAATCGTATGATTTTTGTCGTTTATTTTATGTGACGTTTCACATTGATGGATTTGCATATGTTGAACCATCTACCCCTGGGATGAGCCCCACTTGATCATGATGAATAATCTTTTTAATGTATTGTTGCATTTGATTTGCTAGAATTTTGTTTAGGATTTTTGCGTCTATATTTATCAGAGATATTGGTCTGTAGTTTTCTTTTTTGTATTATCCTTACCAGGTTTTGGCCTCATAAAATGAGTTTGGGAGTATTGTCTCTCTTCAATTTTTTGGAAGAGTTTGAGTAGGACAGATATTGGATCCTCTTTGAAGGTTTGGTAGAAGTCACTAGTGAAGCCACCTGGTCCCGCACTTTTGCTTTTGGGAAGATTTCGGGTGACTGACTCAATTTCCTTACTGTTGATCAGTCTATTTAGATCTTCCAGTTCTTCTTGATTCAGGCTCAGAAGGCTGTATGTTTCTAAGAACTTATCCATTTCTTCTAGGTTATTGAATTTGGTAGCATATAGTCCTTCATAGTATTCTTGGATGATCCTTTGTATTTCTGTGGCATCCGAGAGAACTTCCCCTCTTTCATTTCTGATTTTGTTTATTAGTGTTTTTTCTCTTTTTTATCTTAGTGAGTCTAGCCAAGGGTTTGTCAATTTTATTAATCTTTTCAAGGAACCAGCTCTTTGTCACATTAATATTTTCCATTGTCTTTTTGTTCTGTATTTCATTTAGTTCTGCTCTGATTTTTATTATT
This sequence comes from Rhinolophus ferrumequinum, assembly GCF_004115265.2. NCBI lineage: Eukaryota > Metazoa > Chordata > Mammalia > Chiroptera > Rhinolophidae > Rhinolophus > Rhinolophus ferrumequinum. The sequence goes on from NC_046301.1 coordinate 37,512,351, forward strand.
TCTTCTGCTGACATTGGGTTTCATTTGTTCTTCTTTTTCTAGTTCTTTAAGGTGTAACATGAGGTTATTTATTTGGGATTTTTCTTGTTCCTCGAGATCGGCCTGTAATGATATAAATTTCCCTCTTAAAACTGCTTTTGCTGCATCTCAAATATTTTGGTAGGATGTATTTTCATTCTCATTTGTTTCTATGTATCTTGATCTCTTATTTCCTCTTTGACCCGGTCGTTCTTTAATAGTATGTTGTTTAAGCTCCACATATTTATAGTTTTTCCTGCTTTGTTTTTGCAGTTGATACCCAATTTCAAAGCCTTATGATCAGAGAATATACTTGGTATGATTTCAATCTTCTTAAATTTGCTGAGGCTAGTTTTATGTCCCAATATATAGTCTATTCTTGAGAATGTTCCATGTACACTAGAAAAAAATTCATAGTCTGATTTTCTGTAATGAAATGCTCTATAAATGTCAATTATGTCCATTTCATCAAATGTGTCATTTAGGGCTGCTATTTCTTTATTTGTTTTCTTTTTTGATGATCTATCCATAGCTGTTAATGATGTAGTTAGGCCCCTTACTATAATTGTGTTTTGGTCAATTTCTCCCTTTATTTCTGTTAGTAGTTGCTTGGTATATTTAGGTGCTCCCCCATTGGGGCATAAATATTGATGACTATTATGTCTTCTTGTTGTATAGCCCCCTTTACCATTTGTTTCTTGTTGCCTTTTTTAACCTGAAGTCTGTTTAATCTGATATCAGTATGGCTACACCTGATTTTCTCTGGACACCATTTGCATGGAGTGTCAATTTCTTTTCACTTTGAGTCTATGTTTGTCCTTGTAGCTGAGATGTGTCTCTTGGAGGCAGCATATGGTTGGATTTAATTTTTTGATCCAATCTGCTACTCTGTGCCTTTTTATTGCTGAATTCAGTCCATTTACATTTGGAGTGATTATTGATATGTGAGGATTTCCTATCATTCTATCTTTAGTAAGATAGAATTGTGTCTCTATTGTTTCTTTGTCTTTTTGTTGTTGTTTATTATTTCTGTGTGGTGGTATTCTATGATTTTTTCCCTCTGTTTCTTCTTTTATTACATTATGTATTTCAGTTCTAGATTTTTTTGAGTGGTTCCATTAATTTTACATAAAAGAAAGTTTCATATTTAGAATATTCCATTTTGTTCAGCATGCTTACTTTCTCCATTTCCATATTCTGGTTCAGGCCTTTACTCTCCCCCTTTTATGTTTTGGTTGTCACAAATTATCCCTATTTATGCTCATCAAATAGCCTCCTTCAGTATTTCTTGTAGTGCAGGTCATGTGTTACAAAATTCCGTCAGCTTCTGTATGTCTGGAAAGGTCTTTATTTCTCCTTCATATCTAAAGGATATCTTTGCTGCATATATTATGCTTGACTCATAATTTCTCATTCAATAGTTTGAATATTTGATTCTACTCCCCCCTGGCTTGTAGCGTTTCTGCTGAAAAATCTGATGATAATCTAATGGGCTTTACTTTGAGATTACCGTCTTCTTTTCCCTGGCTGTCTTGAGGATTCTTTCTTTTTTGTTTTCTTTTGTTGTTGTTGTTTTTTGATTATGAAAATATTATTTTATTTTTTTATGTTTTATTTTTTTAATTAAAGTTAATGGGATTCTTTCTTTGTCATTAATTTTTGACAGCTTCAATACAATGTGCCTTGGAGAAGGCCTTTTGGGGTTGAGGTAATTAGGTGTTCTAATTGCTTCTTGGATTCAAGGATCCAGTTCTTTCCACAAGTTTGGGAAGTTCTCATCGATTATTTGTTTGAATATACTCTCTGTTCCCTTCTCTCTTTCTTCTCCTTCTGGTATGCCCATTATTCTTATATTGATCTTTCTGATGGAGACAGAAAGTTCTTGTAGAGTTCTTTCATTTCTTTTAAGTCTGAAGTCTCTTTCTTCTTTCATCCATGTCATTTCCAGATTTCTATCTTCGATGTCACTGATTCTTTTCTCCATCTCGTCAACTCTGCTACATAAGCTTGGTATTTTATTCTTCATTTCTTTTATTTGGTTCTTAATCTCCAAAAATTCTATTTGGTTCTTTTTAAAATTTCAATCTCTTTGGTAAAATATTCATTTTGTTCTTTGATTGTGTTTCTGAGCTCATTAAACTGCCTGTCTCTGTGTTCTTGTATCTCATTGAGTTTTTTAAGAACTGCAATCTTGAATTCTCTGTTATTTAAGTCACATATTTAAATGTCTTCAAGTTCATTTTTTGCAGACTTTTTATTTTTTTTCTGAGCTGTCTTATTACCTTGGTTATTCATGGCAATGAATAATTTATTATTTCTCTTCCTAGATATCTACTAGAGTGGATTCTGCAACAGGATGATAGAAAAAGGTCTTTCTTTTGTTTTCCATTAGGTGTTAGTAGAATGTTTTATTTTCTCTCCGACTGCACCCTTTTATTCTCTCTCTCACTGTAGTGTTATATTTTTTCTGTACTATTCCGTCTTCTCACACAATGGAGGGATTCCCTGGAAGGTGGGTTTCTCCTCTGTGAAAAGTTCACCTGGGTCGTATGGCGCTGCCTCCATGTGGGGATGTGGAGAGCTTCTGAGATTCCAAACGTCTTCCTGCACCTGATTCAGAGCCTTTGTGTTTCAGCAGCTCTGTTTACTCCTGCAGGAATCTGCCCAGATAAGTGGGGACAGGGGCGAGTGGGCTGTGAGATGTGGCTCAGAGCAATGGCGAGGACCGCCACCACAGCCAGTCCTGCTTCCATGGCTCCCTCCCCTTTGCCAGAACTAGTTGGGCTGTGAGTCCATGTCTGTGGACCACAGTTCTCAAAACTGCAAATATTCTGTTCTTTTGATCTGACGCTGCTACTGTTCCACTTCTAACACTGTGCAAGTGGGGTCGGGGCGAGCTCTGGGAGGGTAAAGCGGGGGCAGCTAGTTTCAGTACCTAAGGCTTCCGTTCTCTGCTCCGCAGTAAGGGCTTAAACCACTATTTTCACCCTTCTTGCCTCAGTGTTTGCTCTGAGGTCTGTGCCGTGAGCGTTGGGTTCAGCCATGTTATATGCTTTCTCCTCAGCCCTGTCAGCCATAAACGGAGCCCTAGTAGACCAAGTTCTTCCCTCTCCCGCAGCTGTGGTGGTTCCGGAATGCAGCAAGCTTGTGGCATCAAGCCAAGTCTGCTTCCTGCACTCACTCGGCCCTGTCTCTGCACTTCTCCCTTCTCTCCTCACCCGCTTGTGCAATTTGCCCACCTTTAGATGATTTCAGTAGTGTGCCTCTTAGTCTTGCCTGTCTGCTGTGTAGGGAGTCCTTTGTGGAGTTATAGTTGTTCAATTTGTTTTAAATTCCAGGGGAGATTTCAAGAGGCTCACCTCATGCTGCCATTTTTATGATGTCCCACTGAAAATTATTTAATGTAGCCTGTGCAATGTAAAGAAAACTGGAAGAAATAACTGAAAATAACTGTTAATAGTCTACACTCAAAGTGTGCAAATTAGATTAGATTAACCATGATAGTTTTACATATACTACAGTATTTTATTTCAAAATGAAAACATTCATTTTCAGAATAATATATCCTAGATTAATTATATTCACAATGACTGTATGACACATGAATATTAAAGTATAATGGTAGGTGCAATGGCATTGTTTAATTGTTAGGCAGAATTGTATAATTTTAATCAATATTTTTAAATGATATAATTAAAATTCAAAGCAGACTAAGAATTAGAAATAGCTCAAAACATTTTTAATGCCTTCTCAGTTATTGAATGTTTTTCTTTTATGTTATCCAACAAAGCCATATATTTCTAATATGTAATAACTCATGAGACAGTTTTTTAATTAGTGACAATTGAAACTGTGATAGTGTAATGAGAATATTCTAGCAATTTGCATTTGCATGGTGAATAAAGTATGTTCAACATTTTATAGAGAATAAAATAACTAATATTACTTATCTGAAATGTTGAAACTATTCAGCTATAATCAATCTAATTATTACGTGTCAAAAAGTGTTTTTCCTTCATATGGAGGGAACTGAAACATTTGTGTTTCAAACAGATATATCTAATGTATTGACCGTTTTATTACTGTACACTATATCCATTAGTTGATATTTTTACCTATATGTAGTCTTCATTTTAGATCACATGCTTATTTGAAACCTCAAATAAGAGTTTTGCAAAAATATGCTTCATATTTTTAAAGAAAGAATGTGTTTATATATACATCTGTCTATATAATTTATATATGTATTTTATTGAATTCATTGATTAACAAAGAGTATTCACTTGATTTAGGGTATTGACTATGCTTAAAACTTAACAGTTATTTTAAAGCTAAATTTGAATTGTACACCAAATATTAGTTCTGATTTACCCGAGGTTTAAGATCTAAAAAAGAAATCCTTGTTTTATGTCCAGTGAAAGCCCAGGGCCTTCCCAAATACTTCTGCATATTCCAAATGGTCACCCCAGCTCCATTTTTTTATGTGCACTAGAACTTTATTTTCAGTTTGCCATCTTTCATGGGTTCTTTCTCTCAATTTTGACATGTACCCAAACTGGACATTCAGTGCCTTTTTCTTATTTGTATCAACTCCCGCTCTGTTTTCTGTCCACAATAAATCACAGAAAAATAACACTAGCCATCGCCAATAGTGATTACCAATAGCAGCATCATTCATAATAAACAAAAGGAGGAAACAGCCAAAATTCCCATCAATTAGAATGAGTTATGAACATTAGAATGAATAAATAACATGTGGCGTATCTATACAATGGAATGATGTTCAGCAACTTAAAAGAATAAAATAATGATGCATGCTACAACATGCATCATTGGGAAGAACACATCCTTCCAAATGAAGCAACACAGTCACAAAAGACCACATATTGTATGATTCCATTTATATGAAATGTTCAGAATAGGCAAATCTATAGAGACATAAATTAGATTAGTGGCTGCCCTAGTATTGGTTGTTGTGAAGGAGTTGAAGGGAAATAGAGGCGATAAATGAAGAGGATGGTATTTTATTAAGTGATAAAAATGTTCTCAATTAATGATGATAATAGTTTCACAACAGTGAATATAGTGAAAACCAGTGAATTTTAAACATTAAAATAATGAATTTTATCATATGTGAATTATATCTCAACAAAACTTATTTAAAATGTCACACAGTCTTTGTGTTGGCAGCCACCAAGACAGAGGTGTTGTCTGGAGAAATGGTGGTTCAAATGTCAAGCATCGAAAATTTAACAATGAAAATGCAACATGTCAGTTCTTGCCATGATGCACTCAGCCAGCTCCCAACTGTAGCTATAGATTTTTCTTGGATATCTCAAAACTCGTAACTGCCCACTAACATCTTTTTGGGTTTGATCCTTTTTCTCTACCCAACCTGCATCCACCTAAGGAACGCAAAAGTATAAATTGTAATTCTCCACTGACAACTTTATTTGTCTATTTTTACTACTTAGGAGGCAGTAGTGACTATATGAAGTCTTGGTTTTAAACTTTCTGTTTCGATTATACATTGTTTGATCCTAAGGGTATGTACATTTTAGCTCCTGATAGAATGTGTGAGACTGAACTGCAACTATCTGTTAACTCTGAGTTACGTGGGTAGAAGGAGACATATCGCTTAATAGAGGAAGAATGTGAAGACAATTTACAGCTAAATGCTGTATAAATTACTGGATCAAATTGTGTTTGATTGGATTAGAGACCTCCATTTTACACAAACTTAATTCTCTCTCTCTCTCTTTCTCTCTCTCTTTCTCTTTAGATCCAGCTAAAGATCCCTGCTTAAAGATGAAATGCAGTCGCCATAAAGTGTGCATTGCTCAAGACTCTCAGACTGCGCTCTGCATTAGTCACCGGAGGCTTACACACAGGTAAACATTGTTACATTAAATCCCGCTGATGGAATGGTGCTCCTTATGCCATGAACAGCTTCAGAATATAAATATTTGGCAATGTCTGCAAAGCTTTTATCCAGAGGTTTATTGAAACGGCATCAGAACCCTGGTTAATACAATTATGATTCCCTTGGGTTAAACATTGTTATCACTCAGAATTACCATGGGGATTATAGCATGTAGGCACATGTTATTAAATAAGGAGGATTTTGTGAAGATTGGATTCAAGGGCTCTATCTGCATACTTACACTTTTTCAAGTTTAAGGAACAAGTATAGTTCCGGTACCTTTGAAATATTTTTGTTTATCCCACTCAAATATTTTATTTCCCTCAGGGGAGAGTAAGAAACAAAGTGAAAAAGCATAAATGAATGACTATCTTCATTTCAAAAGATGAAAAGTCAAAAAATAGAGACATGGGCCTGGAACACTTCAGGGCACCTTCCTTTATGGGACACTCATACTGATGGAGTCGCTGGTGGCCAACACAAAATTCAAAGAAGAGAAGAAAGGGTTAGATATATCATTTATCGTGATCATCACTGCTTCTGTAAGATAGGCTCTATTTTGACAAGGATCAGTGATTTAGAAATAGCCTGTGTATTTTGGTGCTGAGTCTTAAGAATTATGATAGGCCACAACCAAGGGTGAAAATACTGGGTAAGTGATGGAAGCAAGCAGGTGTATCCATTCTCTTTATTAATTTTAAAGGTTCCCCCCCCCCACTTTTTTTGAGAACATTCTTTTCTGTTATAGTGGACCGAATTTGTATTGTGCTTTTCATCAAATGAGCATGGGGGTTTCTCTATTTGGGTATTTTCAGAGACTAATTGGAGTTTGGTTTTAGTGTGCTTACATCTCAATTCTATTATTCAAACATACCAACAGACAGAGAAGAACATAAGTAGCATTTCTAGAAAACAGCAAATATTTAAGTTTCTTTAAATTTCCTTATTAATGTGAAAGTACATATATCTATAGAGACCTTTACTACATGCTAAGTAGATCAGAGGAAGTCTTTATTCCATAATGCCAAATAGATCATGGCAGATTTCAAGTACAAAAGCAGGCTAATGCAACCAAGACAGAGGGTTGGGGAATGAGTTAACTTGAAACTAAGAACCATGGAATATCCATGATGTACTTGGCACGCAACATGTTTGTTTCTCTGATTGCCATTTTCATGTAATGTCATTAAAAAGTAATTTTTCTTGAATAAATTCAGCAGCAACTGTCATAATTTATCCAAATAAGATGAATTGCATATTTAGTAATACATTTCTTGGCATTGCATATGATATGTGAGACTTTAGCTGATATCAAGGAAAGTTAGCAGTTTCGATTGAGGGAAAAAAATAAGACTATTCCACAGTATTATGAAGAGAATACTCTATGTGACAAACACAAATAATGCCCCCATGTGAACATTAATGTAATGGGTGTAAGATACTTTTTACATTTCTTGACACTTCCTGGCTGCTTGATAAATAGTAGTATTTATTGCAGTTCTTTTATTATCTTTGTGGTTATTATCACCTGCTGAAATATGCATATAATTTCATCCTTGGTTTGTTTTCAATATTAAATGAGGAAAAAAAGCTTTAAAATATTATGGAATACCAATAATGTACTTGCAAAAGTAAGAAAGAAAGAGGACGACAGTTTGGGCCTGTCAAATGTAAAATATCTCCTGGAAATAGCATTTCTATAAAGTCAACATACTTTGGAAAGACCCAGAAGGATGAAGCAGAGTTATCAATAATATATCCCTACTCCATCATGACCTCTATGTTGATTTTCAAAGAGATAACAAAACTTTGAGCCGGAATTTTATTTTTCCATTTATTTCCTGAGGGTTCCATAAAGCTTCTGAATTACTTGAACTTCTTATTAATTAATCATCAAATACTTACAATATAAGTATGTTTGGGGGTACTAGGGAAGAGAGTGGGTTTTTACTTGAGAAATGAATTCCAATATGCTCCCTCACCTAAGTTGTAGACACCTAGTCACTCATTTCATACAAAAACAAATAGTGTTTTCTCACAAGTTTCAGAGACCCTGGGGAAGGTTTCCATCTACTCAGAGTTATACCTTTGAAAAGGCTCATCTCCCATCTCACCCCTGGCCCCCTGAACCCAAGTCAAAGAGCGACTGAAGACCTTACATTTAGTATTATGCCTGGGGCAGAAACTCTCCATTAACTGTTTTACACCAAAGCCAGGAGAGGTTCAAGTTCCTGACTTAAGATCACAAAGCTGGGAATTTTCAGACCACTGATTCCAGCCTATATTTACTAATGCCCTAATCCAGGCTTTCTCATTGCATTTCAAACTCATTATTAAACAAAGACTTAACTACAGATAAAAAGAAACTTATGGTGAAAACTCTCAGAAACCAATAGCTAAATTGTTTCTTAATATAGACAGGTGAAGTGTCCTGAATTGAGAACTACTGCCAGCTTTGCCTTTGGTGGACAGGTGGGCTGGGGCTTTGGGATGACTGCTATGCTCTATGTAGGCGGACTTCAAAATGTTTTGTGTAAAATAGTATTTAGTCCTGTTCTATTTCGGATAGACACTGTTTTAAAATTTGGACTCAGTACGCACTAAATTCAATAAATAAATAACTAGTTTCCAAAATTTAATATTAAGATTGATATTTGATATGCTTTCTTTGCTTTGAGGATGGCAGTGCTAGTGAATGTTTATACAACACTTAGGGAAGGAGAGTTTTGCCAAGCAGTTTGATCGATAAAGGTGGCTAATATAAATAATGTAGATTGTAAATTTGGGGGTGGTGTGTGGATTTTGGGAAGGGGGATACAGAAAACAGAGAAAAGGGTTGCTTAATAAATGTTGGCCATTTAGATAGTTTAAATTAGAAATTCCAACTTTTTTTTCATTTAAAGATAGAGTTTTCTCCCCATCCCCCCTTTCCTTGATCTCATAGAACAGAAAAAGAAATGGAACTTGCTGTTTGCTTCTGCAGGGGGGATCCCGTTTTTCATAGAGGGCTTCCTAAGTCCATCCCACCGCCTCCAACTATATATCATACCCATTTCTCCATTACCTTAGAACCCTGAACTTCTCATCCTGTAATAATTATTTCATGTCTAATAAATTATGTAACATCAATGTCTTTCAATTGACTGGACTTTTTAATGAAGGCAGGGTCTGTCTTTTATTCACCACCTCTTACTCAGAAATTGACATGCTGGCTAGTCTATATTTTCTTTGAAGAGTGTTATTAAAGTAGCTGTTTGCAAACATCTAGAGAAAAGATTGAGTTGTTTAATCAATTGAGCTGGTCAGTCTATATAATGTAAGTCTAATAGTTGTTTTTTTGTGTGACTTGCCCTTATTTGTTGAGGATGGTCTGAAAAAAGCATAGGAGTCAATCAACAAATACTGTAAAATAAATGTATTGAATGAACACAAGAATTATTGCCAGAAAAAAAGAGGAGGGGGGATATGAAAATATCAGGGAGAGGTGAGTCAACTGGTTGAAAGAAACTGGTAGGGTAGATCCTTGCCTTAGATTTGTAAATAACTGAAATAATTACTAAATCGCTCTTTATTTAGTTCTTGAAATCACAATACTGCCGTGCAGTATTAAAGATGGAGACATGCTCCAAGAAATGCATCCTTAGGCAATTTAATCTTCAAGGGAGCATCCTAGAGTGCACTTACACAAAACTAGATGGCACAGCCTGCTACTATAATTGTGCACGTGATGCTTTTATAGGTCTTATAACACAGTAGGCTTGTTTCCACCGGCAGGACCACAAACAGGGGAGTGATTGTAGCGGAAGCCCTGACAGTTGGTTTTTCTATTTGTAATGTAAGTGTATGACTGAGCTTTGATTGCTGAGGCATCTTCTTCAGAGAAGCACCCATTTCAAAGACAGCATCCATTTCAGGGACCATTATCTTGAATGGACACATTGCCAGACACACAACTAGATTAAGAGCCAGGCCACCTTTGAGGCTCTTTGTGTTAGATCTTGAATTTGTTTAGATAACTGACCATTTGGGATACTTTTTTGGTTGTTGTTTGTTTGTAATTTTGTTTTGGTTTGTTTTCTCTTTCTGGATTTTAAATTCCCACCTTTCAGTTTTAAATTCACCAATAAAGAGTGAGCCATAAAACCCTAGACCCTCACCCTTGACCCCATTAAAAGCAGAATCCCAGACCAACTCCCTCATGGATATCACTGAAGGGCACGTTGCAATCCTAATAAGAATTATAAGGGTTGGTTCAGTGGTGACATTGGTTTAGAAACGGGACATGTCTGTGGCAAGCTCACAGGGGCCCACTTGAGTACCCCAGGCATTTCTAGCTGATAGCATTTATATGAATAGGCTGACTGCAAAAACTAGTAAATGCGTTGGTCTAGGACATTAGGGCAGCTACAGTGTCACTAGGTGATAGGAAAGATGAAACCTTTCTCATCTTTATAATCTCATCATTATAATCTTAGGAGATCACCATTGTATATCATTGACTGAAAAGTTGTTATGTGACACATATTAGTAATTGTCTTCTGAAATCAGAGACGTAGCCTGATTAGGGGGCTCATTATGTGTTTTACATTAGCTTTGACCCTTATGGCCAATGTAGAGGATTGTGTAAAGTATCCAAATATGTCGTGTTCAAGGTCCTATATTTGGATATTTGTCTCCGAGTGGCTTTTTCTGTGAAGAATTGGCCTCCAATAAGCATGATGCCTGTGTTCTTTTGCTAGCTTTCTTTTACCAGTATCATAGCCAGTTAAAACCAATACGTTTCATGAACAATGAAAAAGAACTTGAATGTAACACGTTTTCCAAAATGGTAACATATCCACTTATTTAGATGGTTTAATATAAATATCTATAATGGCTTTCCAGGCGTTGAATCTGACCCGCTTTTTTATATCGTTACCCTGGGGAAAATTTCTGGAGATGCTTGTAGTTGAGGGTATTTTGTCTCATTGTTTTTGTGTATTGTGAGCAAGAAGCCCCATGTTTAAAGCTCTTTTTGTGGCCTATGCAGCTGCAGGTAATTAACACTATTTCTAGATCAGTGTTTCAGGCACCAACCAATGCTGCTGATACTAAAAAAAAAAAAACAGAAACAAAAAACCCCCAAAAAAACAGGTTTGGAATAATAAGATAGATTAAGGTAGGACAAAGCTAGCCATGTTAATTTCTGCATCATTTGCACCAAATGTTGGGGGGTGGAGGGATCAATAAGGAAATGCTTTTGGCCTCGTAGGGAAGCATAAGAATAATAAACCTAAAATAATACTTATCAAAATAGACATCAAAAGATGAGTCCTAAAACTCCTCTATTTTAGCTATGCATTTTTTGAATTCATAATTGTAATGACCATATCAAAAAAAGGTTAGAATTTCTTTATATAATAATTAAGTGAATGACTGTGGTATCTATATTTCCATTGCTATAATGTTGAAATATTTATTATGGGAAAATTCAATCATAGGGACTGAGTTATAGGAGGGTCCCAAAAATATTGGTTAAATTAAGGAAAAGCGTGCCTTAAATTGATTTAGTTTTTACAACAACCCTAGTGCTTTATACTAAAGACTATTATGTCCATTTTATAGAATCAAAAGCTGAAGCTCAAAAGTGCTGGGTATTCTGCCTGAGATTAAATATAATAGATAGATATATAGACAGACAGACAGACATAAGAGGCAGATTTAGGATTTAAAATAATTTTTATATACACATTTTTCATAATTATAAATATATTTTAATCATGTTTATGAACATATGTTTATATAATTTTATAAGTACCTAGTCATCCATAACTCTCCTTTGGTTAGAACATAAAGGGTTTGGAACACTTTTTTTTTTTTAATTAAAGTTTATTGGGGTGACAATTGTTAGTACAGTTGCATAGGTTTCAGGTGTACAATTCTGTAATACATCATCTATATATCACATTTTGTGTTCACCACCCAGAGTCATTGGAACACTTTTTTTTTGATAGACTTTTTAAAAGAGCAATAGAAGGTTTACAGCAAAATTGAATAGAAGGTACCGAGAATTTCCCACATACCCTCTGTATAACCTCCAAGTGCATAACCTTCTTCATTATCAATGAACCCCACTCAGTGGTACTTTTGTTATAATTGTAAACCTACATTGACACATCATTATCACCCAAAGTCCATAGTTTATATTACTTTTTAATATTGCATTTAAAAATGGCTTGTAGTACTATACTTTGGATAGTGAGTTAGAATAACATCATTTGATTATTCTTTTTAAACACAGATAATAGCTGAACTTCATAGTGTTTCATTTATGTCTGGAACTTTTCTGAAGCTATATATATATTTGTGCATCTGTATTTGTATGTGTATATTTATATGTATATATATGTATATGTGTATATGTATATGTGTATATATATGTATGCGTATATACAAATATACACATACACATACATATGTATGCATAACTAATTTAATCTGACAACAATGATGTGAGGTAAAATAGGTTACAGTTATTGTACCCATTTACAATGATCAAATCTGAGACGGAATTTATGTCATTTGCTCAGGTGATAAACTTGGACATTGAAACTGGACACTGAGGTTCCAGAATTTGTTCTCTTAATTATTATGTGCTAATGTCATTTGAACCATATTATTTAACACTTATAAGACATGTTATGTAAATGAGACATTCTTCTAGGTATTTTAGAGATAACTCATTTTATCTTACAACAATCTTATGTTCCTTTTGAAAAACCTAGATAAAGATTGCCTAACTCATAGTTTCTCAGCATATTTTAACTCACATTCTTTCTTGCTGAACATGCAGTTCTTACATTTTTCTTTTATTCTGATATCACCCTCAAGTGGGTATAATTCTTAGCTACCTGAGAATTGCTTGTATGGAGAAAATTGAATTCATTCGACTCTAGATCAGCCAATATTGATTTGGTCAGGTTTTATTTTTGGTGATCCACTTACACAAACAAAAAACATGTTTCTCAAATATAAAAATAAGACAACATTGACTGTATATTTTTTTAAATACACATCTTATCATTTTTGTGATATTATTTGCACTGTTTTTAAAAATCAGACACTTGTTGATTAAAGTCCAATATCCTCAACATAGTCCCTTAGAACGTTAGCCAGGTAGCTTCCCACATGGCACATTGCAGCCTGTCACAGCAGGAAACTCATTCTGTGGCCTGACTGCCTAGCTTCATAGTCTAGTTCCACTTTCCTTAGCTGTGTGATCGTAGGCAGATTACTTAAACTCTCTGTGCCTCAGTTTCTTTCACTTAAAGTAGGAATGGTAAAAATGATATTTTCTAATGATGTTCTTTTAAGGATTAATGAGTTAATTCATAAAAACTATGAGAATAGTACCTGATCCATAATAGGCGTACCGTAAAGTTTAGTTACTACTATTTTTTTCCTGAAACGTGTTGTAAATTTTATAATCATAGACTTTTGCTTTGTCTGAGTATTTTTCCTAGTAAAATGTTCTGCCCATTTATTCCCTTGTTCTTCTGGCAAATACTCCGTTTCTGAAGAGGCTTTTAGCATAATGATTAATGGTATGTAATCTGATTCTAGTCTGGCTGGCTTTGAAGTCTGTCTCCATTTCTTGATAGCAAAATCACTTTGAGCATATTACCCTCACCAAGACTCGGTTTTCTTGTTTATACGATAAAGATAATTATACTATCTATCTCCCTCTTTTTTTTAAAATGAGAATTAAGGATGTAATTTGTGCAAAACACTTTTCACAATGTAAACACTCAATAAACATTAATTATTGAGACATCTCTATTCAGCTTTCTTCCACATGTCTCCTAGCCCAAGGTAGAATTAAATTCTCCTTTATCATTATGCCCGTGACCCATTAGCAACATTTTTCTATACCTGTATTATAGTTACTTATATATTTAGTAGCTACAGGTTGATTTGTTGAGTTGCAGTTGACACAGTATTTGAAAAAATTGGCTGAATCCTGTCATGATTATATGAGGTGGAATTTAAGATCACTCTATACTTCAAGTAAAAGAGTTATGTGATTTTTGCCAGTTGAAAATGGAGAGAAAGGGAACAATGTGTCATACGAGTTGGGGAAAAACATGAGAGACAGCTGCTTAAAGGGAACTAGCAAGGAAGTAGGAATACATTTGCTATATTGAAGGTTATTAGGGTGCTGCCATTTGAACAAATTTCCTGCCTTAAATGATTTTCTAGTTTATACCTTTGCCACTGCCCATATCCCCATGACTAGAGAAGAGGGTCTTCAGATCAAAAAGTCCGAAGTACATGAAAGGGATTTGCATGTACTAAATTCCTCCTGGTATACTGTCATTGTGATTGTCTACAGATAAGTCCTTTCATGTCCTTTCAGATAGCTTTTATTTACACAGTGGGCCCAAGGACTGAATAACTCCTCTGCCTAGCAGGAAACCAACTTGTATTTGGAGGAAGGAAATGCTAGGTCTGAGTGGAGATCTTTCCCAGCTCTGCTTGCCATACATACTGGCTTTGAAGTCTGTATAAAACAATTTAATGTATTTCTGTATATACTTCTAAATCTCCTGATAACCTAGATCAGCTGTGAGAGTTGAGCTTGAATTGTGATGGTCAGTAGAAGAGGGCAAGATGAGCCAGGAGAAGCCGATACAGTAATGACGCAAAGACCAGACGAAACCCAGTTGGATAAAATAGTATGAAGAGTGAGTGTAAGGAATGCATTCACTCGCAAGCCATTTTCTCTGCCGTCTAGTTCTTCCTTCATGAGTATCTCTTATATAAAGAAATAAAGTACAACAAAGGAAAACTCAAATATTGCTTGATCTGAAGTGTCATGTCCAAAATAGACAAGACAATAGTGGAAGTCTTTGAAGAGAAGAAAAACTGGGTAATTCATGAAGAAGTAATTTTTAAAGAGATACTTTAGATGAACCTTAGTATTTCCTACGTTTTGTGTTCATAACTGATCAAGATTATAGTATTCAGAGTTAAAGTCCAATTATGTTGCATAGATTTTGGAATTGCAGGAATAGAGATACTTACATAGGTTAAATCGATGTTTTTTTACATTATAAGAACATCCCATTCTTTTGTCTATAAGAAAGTTAAAACTGCCTAGTAAGAAACATGGTTTTCCTTGTTCTTCTAAATAGAAATCTATTTCTACATTTTTGTAATTTATTATATTAAAACAAATGAAAAAAATATGATTGTTTATTAGCTAAATGTAGAAAGGTAGGAAAATATACAAAGATGGTATAAATGATATCAATGTTTAACATTTTATTTTTAAAATATAAGCTCTTATGAAAATAACGTGGATAAGATAATAACATGAACAGATTCATATGCTAGAAAAGGGAGTACAGATTGTATCACATGCCCCTACCCCAGGCCACTCAATTCCATTCTCACTTTTTCAGAAATTTTCTACGTGCACACATACATACTATGTTTCCCTGAAAATAAGACTTAATGGGAAAATAAGCCCTAGCATGATTTTTCAGCATGACATCCCCTGAACACAAGCCATAATATGTCTTTTGGAGCAAAAAATTAATATAAGACCAGGTCTTATTTTTGGGGAAACATGGTACAAACACAATTAATTCCTAACAGAAATATTTTTTGCATGTTATTGTGCTTAGTTTTATTAACTTAATATAGTTTTTTACGTTCACAATTCAGCATATGCATTTCATCATACCTTTTAAATGGATGTAAAGAAATCTATCACTTGTGTAACATAATATATATCATATATGTGGTATATATATATGATATATAATATACCGAGGGTGTCAAAATAGCGTATACACATTTTAAGAAAGGAAAACTGTATTAAAATTGTAATACTCAATATATACGAATAAAAAAGATGAATACAAGTCACATTTGACCTCTGCAATTACAAGAGGTGCTCAAAGTGGTTACCATCAGCATCCAGACACTTGTGATTACAGCAAACTACTGCTTGAGCAGCATTGACCAAAGTGTCACTTGTATACATTTTTTTTGGCACCCCTGGTATAACACACACACACACACACACACACACACACAAAATTATTCAACCATAAAAAGAATGCAATCTTGCCGTTTGCAACAATATGGATGGACCTTGAGGGCACTATGCTAAGTATAATAAGTCAAACAGAAAAGACAGATACCATATGATCTCTTATATGTTAAATTTAAAAATCAAGAAACAAAAAACCAAACTCAGAGATACAGAAAGCAGATTGGTGATTGCCAGAGGTGGGGTTTGGGGTTGGAGTAGAGAAATGGCTGAAAAAGATTTAAATTTATTAAAAATTTAAAAAAAAATAGCAAAGTACAAGACAACATATATCTTACTCTACGCTTGTGTAAGAAAGATGCGAAAATAAGACAACAAACATCTAGTTGTGATGATGTGATTTATATTAAAAATATTAAACATTTCTGCTTTGCGAAAGATAATATCAAGAGAATGAGAAGCCATGCCAAAGCCTGGGAGCAAATATTTGCAAAATACATATCTGATACAGGATTGTTATTCAAAATATACAAAGAATTCTTTAAACTCAATAATAACAGCATGAACAACCTGATTTAAAAATGTACTATAGGCCCTAACAGAGATATCAAAGAAGATACATAGATGGCAAATAAGTATATGAAAAGATACTCCATATCATGTCATCAGGGAAATGCAAATTTAAACAAAGCACAATGTGATACCACTATACGCGTATTAGAATGGCCAAAATTCAGACCACTGGCAACATTAACTACTGATGAGGATGGTGAACATCAGGAACTCGCTCATGAATTGCTGGAGGAAATATTGCATGGCAAAGCCACTTTGGAAGACAGTTTGGCAGTTTCTTACATAAATAACCACACTTTTATTGGATGTTTCAGCTATCACATTCTTTGGTATTTACTCAATGGAATTGAAAAATGTATGTCCACAAAAACAACCTTCACATAGATGTTTATAGCAACTTTATTCATAACTGGCAAAGCTTGGAAGCAATCAAGGTGCCCTTCCTTGGGTGAATGGATAAATAAACTGGTACATGCAGACAATGGAATATTATAGAGCAGTAAAAAGAAACCTGCCATCAGGACATGAAGGAATCCTAAATGCATATTATGTATTAGGCAAAAGAAACCAGTCAAAAATGCCTACATACTATATGATTCCAACTACATAACGTTCTGGCAAAGGCCAAACTCTCGAGATAGTAAAAAGACCAGTGGATTCCAGGAACTGGGGGTGGGGAGGGAGGTCCGGGGAGGGAAATTAGGCAGAGCACAGAGGATTTTTAGGGCAGTGAAAGTTTTCCATATGTTGCCATATGATGGATACAAGTCATTACGTACATTTGTCCAAACCCATAGAATGAAGAGCACCAAGAATAAACTACTGTAAATGATGGACTTTGGGTGATTATTACGTGTCAATGTGGGCTCATCCAAAGAAACATTTACCATTCTGATGTGGGGGTGTTAATCATGGACGAGGCAATGCATGTTTGGGGCAGAGAGCATATGGGAAACCTGGGTACCATCTTCTCAATTTTTCTGTGAACCATAAACTGCTCCTAGAAAATAAAGGTTCAATTTAAACATTCAGATTGAAATCTTATAATCAGATTCCAATCTTGAAAATGCAGATTGGAGTTTTATAATCTCCAGTTTCAAGAATAAATATGTGAGTTTGTGTGCGTGTGTATGTAAGTGTGTGCACGTGTCTCTAATAATGAATGGATTGTGTAGATAGTGGTGGTGGTTTAATAGCAGTCATTCTTTCCCAGTTTTAACATGATGACAAATTGTGACAAATTAAAGAAATTTGGCTGCTCAATAACGTCTTTTATGGAGCTGAAGCGGTTTTTTTTTCCCAGATAAGAGCATAGTTTTATGACATGAAAAGGTGATTTAACAAAAAAGTCCCAACACTGGAAAACATATACTAGATATTTACACTGTAACAAAATGTGCATAATTTAGTTATTCTCACTATTACTTAGACCTATTGTTTTTTTAAAGTAGTTCGTTTCTGATGGACAGGTGCTGTAATATATCTAATTACTGTTTTACATATTTCAGTTTTTGGTAATTGCATCAAATAAATATTTTTCATTCTAAATACTTTCCTCTTCAGGTAATCACTTTTGTTCCATAGCATTTTAGAGAATTATTACTCTTAATATTGTAATTTGCAGTGATCAATCTCAATTCTGCTATTCATTTTAACTATGACATTTTAAATCCTAAACCCAAACTTTCTATTATTAAGTTTTTATTAAAGAATCCAATTTTTGATAAATTATAGTTGAACCTCCTGTTAGGTGTTGGCAAAGAGACAATAGTATTTCTGGATAATGGACTTTAAGGGCTGGAACATATTAATTTTTAAACTTTGTAGAAAACCTTCTTTGTCTAGCTAATGTAGGTAAATAATTAGGAAATTTAGAGTTCTGTGCTGCTATATTTCATTGAACATTCTTTCTTTTCCTTGATTCCTGCTTTATTTTATTTAGCTCCTTTAGATTTAAAAAAATGGTAATTTAAAAACATTTTTAATGTTGGGCCTATCTAGTGTCAAAATGTGGAACTCAGTGTTTACCATTTAATTCTCCATTTACAGTGTGATTTTGAATATGTAATTTATATTTATTGATATTCATCTATGGGCAGAGACCACTAGCCACACAAAAGCGGATCATGCTCCTCTTCGACAGGATGGATTTGTTGCTGGCAAGTGAGTACCAAGGTCTGTACTACAGTTTTCAGCAGCTCTTCGCAGTAGCCCTTACTTATTTGTGAGATCATGTGATTAGTTCTTGCACGTCAAACTAGAGTAGAAGTAATGTAATGCGTGTTACTTCAGAGTCTAGATGGTTAAGACTCTTTTTCTACCCATGGGCTATTTGCAAAAAATTTCGAGGCCTAAGACATGTAGAGCCACAGATAGAAGGAACACGGTTACTTGAATTACCATGTGAGAGGTCATCCAAAGAACAGCCACATTGTCGTATTATATGAAAGAAAAATAAACTTGTTATATTGAAAGTTGCAATGAAGAATACTTGAGAGTGGGATTAATGCTGAAAAATCAAAAGTATGTGATGGAGTCTAGTAACTATCTCATCAAGTTTTACATTGGTTAAAAATAACAGAGAACGGATAAGTGATTTAAAGAACTTCCTACTGGGGAGCTCATCTGGATACCATATAGTCTTTTCTGCCACATAGTCACCATATCTTCTCTATAAACAAAATATACTGTGGGAAATACGAGAAAAAAGAAATTCTTGAACAAGTGAACATGGTAAAAATTTGATTTTGAGGTAATTTGCTTCCTAGCATTTTACTTCTGCTTTAAACCAGTGAGAACAATAGGAATAATAGTTTTATAAATTTGGTATTTTTTTAATAGAATTAACTTTTTTTTTTTTTTAGTTGGGGAATATTGGGGAACGGTGTGTTTTTCCAGGGCCCATCAGCTCCACGTCGTTGTCCTTCAATCTAGTTGTGGAGGGCGCAGCTCAGCAACAAGTCCAATTGCCATTTTCAATCTTTAGTTGCAGGGGACACAGCCCACCATCCCATGTGGGAATTGAACTGGCAACCTTGTTGTTGAGAGCTCACACTCTAACCAACTGAGTCATCTGGTTGCCCCAAAATTTGTTTGAAAGAATTAATTTTGAAGAGAAATTATTTCATTTTCAGATGCTTTGGGATTCAACATTTCATATATTTTGATGTAGTATTTTAGCTAGAAAGAGAAAGATATGTTAAACTCTTAGAGGTTAGGGAAAGGAAATATAATGTCAACTTAACCTTTATCCACTTCTTTTGCATGAATGTACTAAACGCAGATAGAAATTTTTACATTTTGGCATTTGTGAGATTAAAATTTTCCATTGAAAGAGAAGAGGTATCTCCTTCCCCATTTAGCTTCGTAGAGTAAATAACTCTCACTCCAAGAGAGTTATATTTTTTACCATAAAAATATATTTTTTTATATATCTTTATATTTTTACCATAAAAATAAAATTGTCTACCTTTTTACCTAACTATGTAATTCTAGGGTTAATGTGAGTACCAGAAAATATGGTACAATATGATCTTTTTATATTCATGGACCATAATAAAACTTCTTAGCATTATAGAATAGTTTCCAAGGAATATGATCATTGTGAGTGTTTTGTTATTCATGAAATTCTAATATTGAGCACAACATTAAGTTCTAAATGTTTTCTAAAAACAGAAAAATGAGTACAAATTGATATATAAGCAGTTTTTCTTAAAGGACATGAACAATACAAAGTGTCATTCGATTTAATAAAAAGGTTTGATGCAGATGTAAGTTTCCACTGTAACCTTCCTGTGTTCAAAATTATGAGTCCAGAAGATTTGACTTGTTGACACTTCTCCTGGCCAGACTACATTACAACAAGCTGATGATCTTTGCAAACATTTGAAAGGGCGTTTCTATTTTGATGCTTGTTGCAATGTTGAATTCTCATCGTGAGGGATTTCTTAGGTTCTTGGTTTCAAACAATTCTAAGCTACCCAGTGAGAAAATAGACTGGAGTTTAAGTCTATTTCATTGCCAGTTTCAGTAGTGTCTCAAAAAGCTAATACATATAAAGAATAACAAAATTATAAAGAATAAGCCCCAGGCTTCTCTTCTAGAACCTAAAGTATGTCACTTTAGTCTAAAGAATTCTCAGTCTGTATCCTACATGACGCCTAGATAGCAATTACCTGTTTTCTTCTAAAGCAAATATTATCTATCCTGCTTTAGTTACAAAGACAAGAGGTAGATGTATCGATGCAATGAACTAAAACCTTTATCATGAAAGACAAGTCAAATAATTATTTTTATTAAAAAAGGATGAATTATTATAACGTTTCTTGTTATAATATATGAATAAGGTTGCAATCACATGTTTCAAGATCAAAATACACCAAATTATATACAGGGGAAAGTCTCCTTCCTAATTTGTCCCATACCATCTACTTCTCTTTCCTGGGTTGAATGATGTTTTCAATGTCTTTTGAATGTTTCCAGAAAGATTTTATTCACATTATAAACAAATACATTTTTATTAAATTACTTTTTCCCTTTAATTTCCCATTATCTTCACTGTGTGCTTACTTAGTAAGGTATTCTGAGATGGTTCCTACAGAATAAAGCTTCCTGCTTCTCTCTCTCTCTTTACTTTTTTGCAGCTACATTGCATACCTTCTTACTGATTTTAAATGGATTATACATGTGATTATATACTCATACTACACTGAGTACTCATATTACTCTGTGATTAGCATATGTTAGGTGTACTGCAAATGTTGGTCTCTTTCCTTTTCCCTTGTATTTTGGAGATACAATAAGAGTCTAGCCCAAAACCAGAGGTATGACATGAATTTAGCTGTCTTGTTTATCTAGCTTTGGCGTTGGTGCTTTGTTCCAATAACTGAGCTCATGTGCTAGTCTCAGCACTGAGTTTTGTCCCATTTCTCTTAACCCTTTTCCTGTTTGAGTCATGAGGACTTGTTTTGGTTGCTCTTAATTATCTTTTTTCCTTACTTGGACTGGACATCTGCAGGACTCATGGGTTGAGGTAGGTCCCAGAGATTCTTCCAACTAACATTGGGGGAAAAAAAAGTGAAAATGAGAAGACTTTTGGAGTAAAGTCTTAAGGGTTCAACTATCTTAATTTGAGAAATTGCTACTTCTGAGGTTACTGTTGTGGTCCTTGGTGCAGCATTAGTGAAAACATTCTTATGCTATACCTGATGGTACAGTACGTCAGAAACTCTGGATCAATATCTGCTTCCTCTACAACGGAAGTCTCGTCTTTCGTTTCAAAATAATCAATGGAGACTTTTAAGCAGATTTGTAGCAATAACTTTGAATCATGGCTAGACTTGAGTCAAAAGCTTGTGTTGCTAATAGGAATCTAAAATCTTTGTGTCTGTGCATTTGCAGTTTTGCCAAGAGAGAGAAAATTGATGTAATGCTATACTGATTCAAATCTTTTTCACATCCTTCTTCTTAAAAGAGGAGAGCTTTGGCAGCCCTCCCAACTAATGGAAGATTTCCAGAGGCTAAATAAATAAATAAATAAATAAAAAGAGTTTGTGACTATCAGATTCTGGCTTCGCTATCAATGGAACAATCATTTAAGCATTAGGTTTAACTGACTTACTCTATCTAGAATGTTCATTCACACTTATCTGATACCAAAACCATCCAAGTCTCCTGGAAAATATGTATTCTGAAATTAAAAACATGAGTATTCAGACTAAATCCATTACACGTCACTATGAGTGTAATAGACAAAAACAATATGGATTACATGTTCAAATACTGGAATTTCTGGAATTTAAAATGACAATCGTTTGAAAGATCGGCAAAAGAAAAATTGAAAAATCATCAGGGAATGCTATGCTTATGAATTTTTACAAGTAATCCTCTCTTCTTTATTTAATGGTTATAACAAATAGTTTATTCATGAGATTTACAACACTTTAGACATTTTTTTCTCTTCAGTCTATCTTAATTTTCATAATTGCGATTAGATATATATAAGCATGAATTAGTTGAGTCCACATAAAATAAGACCTTTACAAACAAATGAATCAACCCCAAATTTGCATACTGCTAAGAACAGCGTGATTAAAAGAGATAAAAAAAAACACCAAAAAACAAAAACCTAATAATGTTAAAAAAACATTTAATAATGTGTATTGTTCTGAGTAAAATGTCTGAAAACAACAAAGTCATCCACATTTAAGTGCAGTAAAGAAATAGGGGAGTATCATTGGACATCTTGTTTTATTGTGAAAATAAAATGAGTTCTGGCATAAGAAGAGTTTGCCTATATTCTTTGTCTCTTATTAACTCTGTGGACTTGTGTTTCATCTTTCTGACTCCCACTTTCTCCCATACAAAAATTGGCTAATTTTAATAGTAGCTTAAAATTAATTTTGTAAGACAAATGATATAATAAAATAATTAGATTACGTGTTCAATATCGGGGAGATCATCAATACATGTTAGTTTTCTAAAAATGTCAAGTGTAAAGATAGCAAAAAAAGTGGTATAAGTCAGACAGAGAAAGATAAGTACCATATGATCTCACTTATTTGCGGATTCTAAAGAAAAGAATAAGTGAATGAACTAATCAGAAACAGTTTGGGAGACAATGAGGAAAAACTGAGGGTTGCTAGATGGGCGGGAGGGGTGGGGGGGTGGGGGGGAGGGTGAGGGGATTGGAGGGCAATCGGTGACCATAGGATGGCCACGGGCTTGAAAATTAATCTGGGGAACGTAATTTGGTGGTTACCAGAAGGTAAAGGGGTTGGGGGGTGGGGGATGAGGGTGAGGGGGATCAAATGTATGGTGATGGAAGGGGAGCTGACTCTGGGTGGTGAACACACAGTGTGATTTATGGATGATGTGATACAGAATTGCACACCTGAAATCTATGTAATTTTACTAACAATTGTCACCCCAATAAATTAAAAATAAATTAAAAAAAAACATTTAGTATTTGATAGCTAGATTGAGATCTCAAAACTAGAAATAATGGTACCAGTCCATTTGTTTTTCCAGTAAAGATTTATTGATCAAGTTTTTGTTTCATGTGCTTTACTAGACACTAGAGGTACAGAAAGCTAATTTTTGGAGAAAAAGAAAGTAAATAAAAAAGACTGTGTTGGTAAAGCAGAGAGAGATGATAGCCGGGTATGGCTGCATTGAGAAAGTAAGTACCTAAAAAGGCAGTGAGAGGTTGAGTCATATGTATATGTAGGCCCTCATCTGAATATCAAATTCGAAGGCTGAGGCAGGAGTGAGTGTTCCAGGAGTGGTGAAATTTGCTATCATAGTTAGAATTAACTTTGCTTAAGCTCTTGAGCTATGCTGAGACTGGAGTGGAATGGACAATGCCAGGGGCATGAAGACCAATCGCAGTGATCCAGGTGCGATATGATGATGGTTTAGGCTGAGATTATAGCAGTGCAGGTGATAAAAAAAGGTTCTAAGCTCTGGAAATACTTTAAAGCCGATAGGAATTGCTAACAGGTCGGACATGAGGTGTGAGAGAAAGAGAAGAGTCAACGATGCTTCTAAAAATATGACCTGAATAACTGGAAGGATCATATTTCCATTAAGTGAGACTGAAAGAAAGTGGTAGAAACAAGTTGTTTTGTTTGTTAGTTGGCTATTTTTGGTGGGGGATGGTAGCGTTTTATATGGTTGTTGAACAAAAGCTCACTTTAGGACATTTAAAGATTGAGATATATATATGCAACTGAACACATAAATCTGGCATTTAGGGTAGAAGTTCATATTCCCATTTATGCTTATAGGCATGTAATTGGATTATAATAATATAGGGTGTATGGATAAGGGAAAAGTTACAAATTTATAGCACTGGGGAAGTCCAACATTAATAAGTAGGGACAAAGTTGAAGAAGAAATAAAGGATTTTGGGAAGGTGTGGCCATCAATGAATGGGGTGTACTGAATTCTATCATTTGCTTGGAAATGTCCAATCTAGAACTGAGAATTTACCATTTGAGCTATGTGATAATCGTTTGTAAACTTGACAAAAGTGGTTTTGGTCTGCAGAAGGTCCAGGAAAGATGGGAAGAGAGCGGTAAGAATGTAACTATTGTGAGAAATCTAGTTGTATAGAAAAAAGAGGAACAGTACATACACGGTTTATTATTAGCTGTTAAAACAGTCACGAAGATGAATTTGATAATATGTTTCTATTAGATCTAAATAAATAATATCAAAGTAGACATGGATGATTTGATTATAACTAAATTTTATATTCTTGCAAATTATCTGAAGTATTTTGTTATTTTAACATTAATCATTTTTAAAAGCTAAACATACAGCCCCACCATCTGCACCAAACTTCAATTCCCCAATTTAATATGCTAAAAGCACCTTCATAGCTAAAAGATAGACATTGGTGGATATTCAATTACTTTTGTCAGTGGGGTTTGCATGGTCCATGTAAGAATAATATTCTATTTATTCACAATAACCTTACCTGTTCTAAAATTGTGTCAAAAGATAGTTAAGGCTTTGATGAGATTCTTAAAAGTAATTTCATATTTATCTAGTGAAGAAGATAAGGTGGTGGACTCTGACACTTATTTTAGTTTTCAATTTACTATTTAACCCATGAATACGTCTTAGGTAGTAGTTTCATATTTTAAAGAACTGTTAAATTTGTATACAGAAATAAGCAATATGTGTTCATCAGATATATTTCTTAGCTATAGCTAAATTAATTTTATAATTAGAGTTTAAAATATGTTTATACATTTTATGCATTCCAAAGTCCTGTGTTATCATTTTCTTTAATAACCTTTGGGTTTTTTTTTACCCCAGAAACTTAAAAATTAGTTGCATTTCCATTGAAGTTATCCTTTTTCATTCTTGAATCCATCTTTTCCAGGGATGATTAAATCAAATGATGATCAAACCACTTTTGTTTTGCCTCATTGTTTTGTAAAAATTTATTAAAGGCAAATTTATTTTGCATGAGTTTTAATTCAAGAATAGTAGTCACATCTTTTACCTTATATTGCATACTAATTATATATATTTATTAAGTTATTCGATAATATTTTAGAATTTAATTGTGAAAGCTCAACTTCTTCCAGGAATAATCAAAAGTAAATCAGTTCTTTCTACCTAGCTAAGAGGTGTCCCCCTTTAAGTTCTTTATACTGTAGCAATGTTGAATATATTTTGGAGATATAGTAATAATTACGGATATTGTGTTATGGAAGTAATAACATGTATATCCGAAGATGTCTAAGCCACTGTTTGTAGTTTAAAATGAGAAAAGCATACCCTTGAAGGCAGAGTTTACCTAAGCTACTGAATTAATTATTTTTAATTGCTTGAGTGTGATTGACTTCAAGTGCAATTTGCTTCAGTTATTAATATGTCACATATTTAGTAGTTTTATATATTAAGGCTATTTTGCATATTTTTGTATATTTTGAAATATTTTATATAGTATATATTGCTAAGACTGTACTGTAATTGATTCCATTGTTGATCAACAATTGAAAAAAAAATAAAAGCCCACGTGTGCTCACTTTACAACAAACATCTTTGAAACAATGTGGAGGCATAATGGGCACAATTTGATATGTATTAAGTGAGTTAGTCATTGTTTGACATAAGATTACAGAGCTTTTCAAAGCTACTTTTGAGAATTTTAAGAACTGTCTGTATGGAAAATCATCATTTCTGCTTTTGTTTTTCTCTCTGAAAGTGGTAAAAAGTGTTTGATGTTCTTTTGATATGTGAGTTTTCCTTTATAATGTGCTTGTCAAAACAGGGAGCTAACTTGGGACAGAGTATTCTGAGGCCGCCAACAGTGCTATTCAGAATGTCATCATTTTACATTGTAACATAGCTGTGTGATGAAGGCCAGCTAGTGCATTTAAGTTTCTTATTGGAAATTTTCATCTGATCATTATTGTGATTTGTGTTTTGTACAGAAACACTTAATCATTCTTGTGCAGCAAGCACTTCTGATGCTGCTGAAGGCTTTCTCTTTTCCTGAGTAATTTGTGCTATCAATCTGCTAGTTTGGAAGAATTTCTAGCTTGCTGTATTATCATTTGTTTACTCAAGAAATAATGTACCACAGGACCTAAATTTATAGTGAAAGTTTGCAATGCGACTAATGAGCAGTAATGTGTTCTTCATGATAATATTATTATATAACTTGGATTAGCACAATTATCGTGCACCTATCTAGTCATAATTCTCTCTTGTAAAATATCAAGCCAGGAGGCAATCACTTGTTTTCTTGCAAAGTCAGAGTTAACTGTGTGTCATGTGCCTCAGTTATATTCCTTTATTCTGAAGATACTGGACCTTAATATTTTGGCATGTTTCTTTAATAGTAGTAACCCGCCACTAGTAATTTCACAGATTAATTCTGTATTCACCCATTATCAAAAATTGGTTCAACATTTGTGTTTGGTTGTAAACAAAAGTTACTGATGTCTAGTATGTTTCAGGAAAATACAGTCACATAAAATATATTTCTTTTATTGCCTCTATGGAACATGAGCTTACTTATAGGAGTCATATTCTAAACCATTGCATGTTTTGGGATGGACATCTATATATTAATTCAAATCTTTCACTTAGTTTTGTGCAAATAAAAGGTATTCACAGAAAATCAAGAGTGAAAAATACATTTTCATTAATAATTTAAAATATCTTTCATGATTATATAATGAGAGAAACTGCTTTTGTGAAAAGAGAAAACATATAACTCCATCTTTATTACTAATTGGAAGAAATAGAGATACTTCAAACATAGGAATGAAGTAAAGTACAAAATATCAGGTAATTCCCAAATGACCGTTATAGACATTTTTCCTCCCCTCTGTCCTCTGAAATAATCAAGGACTTTCAAAAGTGAGTGAGCCAAACACTACCAAAATGTCACTGAGTCATAAAGACATTGAAGGCAAAATAAAAACTGATGCTTGTAAAATTCTTGACATATTCATGAGAAATCTAGGGAAGCTTTCTACACAAATATTTATGTAACAGAAAACTGATGGATCTTTTACCCTTCTTCTCTGTCTCACATCTTGGAGATCCCTCTTGATCTTTCTTCTGAATTAAGTAAATTATTCATTGAAATTATTGGCCAGACAATGCCTATGCCCCTGATCTATTTCAGCATGTCTTTATTAGTTTAAGAAGTCACATGACCGGAGCTGGACTGTACCAAATACATTTGATATATGAGTATATTATGGGTTTAGGATTTTGTCATTGTTATGATATATTACAAGTTCTCAAGTACCATATTACTCTGTTTTCTGAAATCCTGTTTCTGGAATCTATGGTTATCTGTAGACGTTTGTGATTATGAAAGAAATGTAAGAGACTATGATTGTACATTGATATCGCAGTTCCACAGATGTTAAAAAAGAAGTATAGACATTCCATAATAAAGTCCCCAAACTCTGCAATCAAGTCCCAAACCTGAATATTAAAGGGAAAGAGCTAATGGATGCCAGCCTGATCATCTGTGTAACTGATAACTGACCAGAAAAGGAAAATGCCCGCGTATGGATGAATATGTCAATGAACTCCTCAAACCAGAATCCAATAAAATGATAAAGATATATGAGACAACTATTTTCAGCTAGTGGAAGACTGTACGGGACTCCAGTCCCTAAGATAGCTAACAGAAGGGGGACCATATTAGCTGGGCATCAGAAAACTATGCAGATAGAAGCCAGAGCACATTAGTCTGGCTGAGTTGGGAGGCAGAGCTCAGAATTTGGGACTTCTGAAGTGAGAAGAGTTTGAAGGTTAAGCTGATAGAGAAAAGGAAACTGCACAGAGTAAGGACTTCATAAATCTGCATAAGGACCGTCTTTCATCTTTGGACAAATACACAAGATTAACCAGTTTACAGCAAGATGTGTCTCATGGGGGAGCTGTGAGTTAAACGGAGATTCTGGAGGTTGCGACATGTTGGTAGGTATCTAATAAGGCAGAACACAGAGACCTCTCTGTGAATCTGTGTGGGCTCAGTTGACAATCTAGGTGAGTCAGGTTTTTGGAATTAGGCCTAAAGTAACAATTCTGCAGTATTCTTTTTTTAAATTAAATTTATTGGGGTGACATTGGTTAATAAAATTATATAGGTTTCAAGTGTACAATTCTATAATACATCATCTATATATCGCACTGTGTGTTCACCACCCAAAGTCAAATCACCTTCTGTGACCATATATTTGATGTTTTTATCTTTTTTTACCTCCCCCACTTTTCCCTTTCCCTCTGGTTACCATTATATAGGTCTGTGTCTGTGAGGTTTTATTTGTTGCTGTCAGTTTTATATCCCACATATGAGTAAAATCATGTGGTTCTTGACTTTTTCCATCTGACTTACTTCGCTTTGCATGACATTCTCAAGATCCATCCATTTTGTTGCAAATGGCAGTGTATCATCTTTTTTATGGCCAAGTAATATTCCATTGTATATATGTACCACAGCTTCTTTATCCAATTATCCATCAAAGAACACTTTGGTTGTTTTAATATCTTGGCCACCGTGAATAATGCACTGCAGTGTTCTTAAAGTGGCATCCATGATCCCTTGGGGATCTCTAAGACCCTTCTGGAGGGTCAGTGAAATTAAACTATTTTATAAACTATTTTATAAACTATTTTATTTTATAGTAATAATAATAATATCATCAATAGTAGTAATAATAATAATAATAATAATAATAATAATAGTAATAATAATGTTATTTGCCCTTTTGTTCACTTTGTTAACATTTGCAGTTATATCACCAAAGCATGGTGACTAAAACCCTGGTACGTTAGCACAAATTAATTCAGTAGCAACAAACTATGGTAATAGTCATTTTATTCTTTACTGTCAGGAAATTGCAGCAGAAAATAACAATTTCACATAAGTGGATCCTTGATAAGGTAGCAAAATATATTAATTTTATTAGCCTCAACCATGAGCATGCCTTTTAATAATCTATATGACGAAATCAGAAGACTGAATAAAAAAACTTTCTGCTGCAAAATGAAGTTAAAATGGTTGTGTCGAGGGAAAGCACTGATGTGATTGAATTGCAAACAAATTAGGTACCTTTTTTCACAGGATAACAATTTATATAAAATAATAACTAATGAAAGCTATGGTTTTTCTGTCTTGGGTATTTAAAAGACATATTCTCAATAATGAATCAAGTGGCTCTGTCACTTCAAAGGAGGCAACAGAGAAATAGCAGACAGAAAAATATTAAAATTAATGCTGGCAAACATTTTCCAAAATTGATGAAATGCAAAACTAATAGTTCCAAGAAGTCCAGCAAATATCCAGCAAGAGAAAAATTACACGTTCCTAAAGAAGAAAAATGATATGAATAGCGACTAACTTGTCATCAGAAACAATGGAGGCATGAAGACAATGAAATTACACATTTAAACTATTCAAAAGAAAAAAAAAGTCAAACCAGAAATATCCTACAAAATTAACCTTCAAAACTGAAGGTGAAATAAAGACATTTTCAGCAAAACAAGAACAGAAAATTCATTGCCTACAGACCTTTCCCTACAAAAAAACCCTAAAGGACGTTCTTCAAGTTGAAAGAAATGCAGTCATATTAAATCGGGTCTATAGGAAGGAATGGAACCCACTGGAAATACGACATATGTGGATAGATTCATGTATGTAAATGTGTATGTTTTCTATTTTTTTTTAAGACATGACTTTAAAATATAAATTACAATGTTCATTATGGGATTTATGCATGTGTGTATGTGTATGTTTGAAGTTTTATTATATGTTATCATCTCTATGTTTACGTACACCTTTAGATAGAGAATATTTGGAGATTGAAATTGTGCCTATTGAATACTATGTGATGGCATAGAATAAAATAATTGATGAGGACATTAATTGAGATCCCACATGCCCTAATTATTGTATATTATTATGATTTTTATGTGCATTCTGACTTGCCACTATTCTAAGGGCTCAGAGAGAACCTGATGTATAGCAACAGCTATATGCTTGAGACTTCAGAGGTCTGTTGCCTAAATAACTTTAAATCCTACAGCATTATAGGTTGATTTGCTGTGCTTTAACTTTTAGTCATGTTTTTACTTAGTTTTTTTTTTTTCTTTCCTTTGAAAATATTGAATAATGAATACTGATAGGAAGAAAGGACATATTTATGCACAGGCAAATTCTTAGGATAAATGTAAAGTATTTAAGAAATAATACGTTTAAGAAGGCTGGGCTGTGTTTATCCCTTAATTCATTTACTCATTCAAAATTTATTGACCACATAGTACATAATAAATACAACACGATGTGGTAGATATGCTCTCAAAGAATATACGATCTAATATAAGGCATAGAAAGTAAGGAGACATTGGATTCATTATTATCTAAAAGTGAGTACAGATGTTGTGGAAACTGAGGAATAGAACACATGGATATAATTTTCCATCCTGAGATTCTCATGGCAAGACCATTAATTCATATTTTAAATAATATTATATAACTAATCAAGGGATTTTATCCAATGAATCATGATATCTCATATCTAATATAATAATGATCTATCTCATTTATTTTTTTTTTAGAGTCAGGAGAAAATGAAATCTGATACTGGGATAAAAACAAGTTTGAAATTGTGCCACCAGTGTATTTGTATTCATGTCTTTCCGTTGAATTCTGGTGAATGTTAGCCAAGGGCTTTGTATAAAAAGGAAATCAACATTTCCTGTGCAGAATAGTCAATAGCACATTTTTGAGAAACTGAATAAACAATAAAGTGTCAATTTTACATGAATATTGGTTATTCAGGATTACCTCCTGAGGTTTAATCTAATGAATTTTATTACTGGAAATTTTGGGCTTCTTGACTGCCTTAAAAATTGTCTTAGTGTTATGATGCCAACACTAAATCTGTTTAATATATTTCATTACCAACAATGATGCATCAAGTATAAAATTCCAACTGATAGAAAATAATATTAAATTCTCATAATGAATATATTTATGTCATTCTGGTAATGGTAATGTTAACGTCTCAATTTCCAAATAACAAATTACATTAAATTAATATATATATATATATATATATATATTTTTTTTTTTTTTCCCTTCATATAAATGTATGTGTGTGTGTGTGTGTGTGTGTGTGTGTGTATTCAGACAGGTAAGTTTGCGAACTTGTTGCAATGATGTTGCTAACAATTTTTGATATCAGAGGGATTGTTCATTATGAATTTGTACCAACTGGACAAACAGTTAACCAAGTTTATTGTTTGGGAAGTGCTGAAAAGGCTGCATGAAAAAGATAGATAACCTGAACTTTTCGCCAAAAATTCATGGCTGTTGCATCACAGCAATGCACCAGCTCACATGGCACTGTTGTGAGGGAGTTTTTAGCCAGTAAACAAAGAACTGTATTGGAGCACCCTCTCTACTAACCTTATCTGGCCCCCAATGACTTATTTCTTTACCCGAAGATAAAGGAAATATTGAAAGGAAAACATTTTGATGACATTCAGGACATCAAAGGTAATACGATGACCACTCTGATGGCCATTCCAGAAAAAGAGTCCCAAAATTGCTTTGAAGCGTGGACTAGGTGCTGGTGTTGGTGCATAGCTTCCCGAGCAGAGTTCTTCGAAGTGACCGTAGTGATATTCAGCAGTGAGGTATGCAACACTTTTTCTAGGATGACTTCGCAAACCTAATTGTCATGACTAGCAAATTTTGAAGCTAGCTGTACTGAGGGGCTTACATGGTGGGATTCTCATGATTTTATGAGCTGATGACTTCTATTTTAAAATAACACTGTAGTCATTGGAGCCCTATGGAATTTTATCTGGTGATTCAACCTGATATTTCCCACAGTTGGATTCTGACAGTGATTTGTTCTTTGGTTGGAAATAGAGTATGTCTTTTCAAACAGCTAGTCTGTTTCGAACAGCTAGCCCTCTTGTTTCTGAGAGCTTCCAGGGTTTATGGAAGTCTTGAAAATACTTTCTTAAATAAATTTCTGACATTGGAGCATTATAAGGTACTCCATGATAATATCCTGTAATTTAGATACCAATTCAAAGAAAATAAGTTTGCACCATTAACACCTTTCTTCTTACCTTCTCTCTCCCACATCTATCCTCCCTAAAATATTTCTAGTTGGAAGTGACATTTCTGTTACCTGTAGAAGATTCTCTAATTCTGTTGGTAATCAGGATACAAGCATTGACCTGAAAAAAATCCCTAGTTTAACACTGAGTAGATGATGGCAAGAACTGTGAAATATCTGAGTTCACCCTAATTGCATGCTTCCAGGTTAGTCTGACACAGTATCATGGATGCTGGAAGAGTACACAAGACCTGGGTCAGAGACAGAGCATGGTTGAATACTCACAATGAAAGCACTAGCCAGAATA
The DNA here is from genome assembly GCF_004115265.2 of Rhinolophus ferrumequinum. Taxonomy (NCBI): domain Eukaryota; kingdom Metazoa; phylum Chordata; class Mammalia; order Chiroptera; family Rhinolophidae; genus Rhinolophus; species Rhinolophus ferrumequinum. The sequence goes on from NC_046301.1 coordinate 37,545,335, forward strand.
ATGTCATCTGCATAGGTTCCTTGAACCCCATTTCTCCAGGGTGATATAATACGGGCCATGAGACAACTGTGTATACACAGTGGTTTCAATTCCAGGAAAGAAACCTCAGTATCCTATAAGCAGTGAGATAGAAAGGATAATAGCTTCCCAATATATTTACATTTTAATCCCTGAATGCCTGAATGTGTTACATTACATGTGAGAGAGAAATTAAGGTAGGAGGTGGAATCAAAGTTGCTAATCCACTGACTTTATGTGAGGATGAATTTCCTGGATTATTCAGGTGAACGAGTGTAATCATAAGGACCCTTAAATATGGATGAGTGAGGCTGATAAATCAGATTGAGAGCGATGTCATGTCAGAAAGCCTGCCAGTCATTCTTTGAAGAGGGAAGGAGGCCACAAGCCAAGGAATATGCACCTCACTAGATGCTGGGAAGGACAAGGAAACGAATTTTCTCCTAGTGCCTCCAGAATGAAAATTCTGGCGACATGTTGATTTCAGCTAAGTGAGACCGGTTTCAGATTTCTGACATCCAGAAATGTAACCTAATAAATCTGTGTTGTTTTAAGCCATTTACATTTCTGATAATTTGTTACTGAAACAGAAAACTAACACGCGAAGACTGTTAGCAAACCTGCCCAACCTTTTCTTAGCGTGGAAGAAGACATTTACAAAGCCTTTAATTATTTCTTTCTTTTAAGCTACTTTTCAGTCTCTAATTGGGATAGCGTATTTCCTTACCATCTCTGGATTCGTCATAATGGGATTCCATTCTGCTAATATGGTCTGGGACACATGCATTGGGGAACATAAAATTGAGTTAAGAGCCAATGAATTTTGCTTAGATCAGTTTTGTCCTTGGATCCCAAGAGTATGACTCCACTGAGCCTATTTAGAAGTCTAAATTTGGGGTGTGCAAAGTCCACATAATTGTTCTGATCTGTTGTCTTTGTTTAGTTTTGTTTATTTTAAAGCTAAACCTTGTAACAATGATAGAAGCAACAACATTAGCAGAGTAATCTGATTTTCCAGTTGTCTTTACCTAGTGGTGTTAGGACTGAGCCCTTTTGATTAACTAAGATTCCAGTATTTGAAAGTTGAAGGATGGATGACTGAAGTGGGAAATATTGGACCCAACAAGATGACATACAGTACTTGAACCAACAATAAAATAAACAGATAAAGCCTTATTTGATAGTTCATTAAGCCATCCCTATTGGTAATGTTAGTGTACACATCCCATTCTTTCTACAGAACAGAAAAATCTGTAGTAAGTTTTGGATAACATTTCATGACAGAATGTAGATCAACGTCAAACTATAGGAGATGCCAAACAGTGAAGAAAGAATGATATTCCCAAAAACACTAAAGAATGCAAAATAATGTACTGCTCATCACCTTATGTGCTGAGGCATGCATGGATCTACCTTCAGATGTTTGCTGCCATATCAATAGCATGTTTCCCCGAAAATAAGACCTAGCCGGACAATCAGCTCTAATGCGTCTTTTGGAGCAAAAATTAATATAAGACCCGGTCTTATTTTGCTATAAGTAAATAAGTCTTATAAGTCTTATAGTAAAATAAGACCGGGTCTTATATAATAGAACATAAGACCGGGTCTTATATTAATTTTTGCTCCAAAAGACACATTAGAGCTGATTGTCTGGCTAGGTCATATTTTCGAGGAAATATGGCAGCTATTTTAGCAGATTGTGTGTTGAAAGAGTACAACATAATGTAAGTTTTGTAGTAGTTTGTGTTGTTTTATATAGGAAGCCGAATTCCATCTATTGTACAACTAGGAGTGATCCCATGTTCTTTGGAACATATAATAGTGTTAATTCCTGAGTATAGACAGACCACAGTTGGGGCAGCAAACAGTTCTTTAAGAGTACTGCAGTGCTGCAGAGCAATCATAGGATTGAGACAAAAACTGGAAACGAGACATTTGATGAAGAAAGACCTATATTGCTTAATTGCAATTGTTTTGTAATAATGGAACTAACCATTATGATGCACTGATATATACGTCTGAATTACCTTAGTGCTCAGAGAAACTGTAAGAAATAGGAACCATCATGGCTTCCATTTCTCTGAAGATACTGGGGTTCGGAGGAGTTAGCAAATGAGGATGTCTTCCTCCAGGGCTTATTTCCTTAACCATTATTTTGTACTTGTTAAAAACCATTGGTGTATTTTTCCTTGTTTGGTTTGTTGTTAAATTGCAAGTAGAGAAACTCCTTGAAAGCTTTTGGGCAGATTTTCTTTTATAAGAATTAAGGAGTAACTCAGAACTCAAAAAGAAAAATTGAGAGCCAGGCCTCAACAATAAATTTGAACCAGGAACTTGAAAACCATCAGAAATCTGTATCTGCACATCTATTTCAATTTTCTTTCTTAAAATACACTGAGATCTCAATTTCTATGCCAATGGTTACAAGGTTTACATATATATTTAGAATATCGAGGGACTTGCTGAATGGATCAAATGGAGTACAAATTTGTTCTTTCTTGCTTGCTTTCTTTTTTTCTTTTCTTTTTTCACTCCTGCTAAGTTATTCTATGAAAGTTTCTTCAGTAGCACTTCAATCATCAAATTGTGAGAATGTCCAATTCTGTACATCTTTATTTAGGTTATACATTTATGTTTAAAATTTTGGTATATTTCTATGGGTGCTAATATTTATGGATCCATGCTTAAATAGTTTGTGGGGTTTTTTTTTTATATTTCATAGGTGTAATTCACATATTTAGAAGTATTATTTTGAATTTAAAATACTCATGTTTTTAAATTTTGTGAATTTCATGAGTGCAAATGTTAATCAGTTCACCTTATGCTTCACTGAGGTTTAATTTATTTTCGTTTTTATCTTCCTTTTTTTATGGACTGTTTCAATTTTCTCCTTTATTGTCTGATTATATCATTTGCCTGTCTTTTCATTTTTGTCCATTTTTGAAATATATTCTGGGTACTCTATTCATTATTTGAACAAATATGAAACTCTAAATCTATAACTGCCAGATTAGTCATCCTGTGGAACAAGAATGGTCATTTCTATTGTAATTCTACAAACTTTGTTGGATCCAATTTCCTTTTATGAAAGTTTCTATGAAACTTTCCTTGAGTTGTTTTCTACAATATCATCTCCAGCTTCATACCAACTATTCTATCCTTGGACCGCTATAAGGCTGACCAGACTGGATTTCTTAAATCCTGATCACTCATGCACCTACCCACTGCGATCGTTTTTCTCTTGCTGTTCCTTACACAGAAATATTCACACAGCACTTGGCACTTATCAGTGTTTATTCTTTTAAGATTGCAAGCAGAATTTGTCACTCTGTGATCAAAGCATTGAGTTAGCTGACCTGGCTAACTGAATGGGACCTCTTGTTTTTACGATTCTAAATGCAATGGTCATACTCAGTAAAGAGGTTGACCAGATAGAGAAGTTCTTTTATTTCTGTGGCATTTTATGAGTAGCTGTCTTCCATTGTCAATGTCTCTGCCAAAGCTCTTAAGATTGATTATTTTTATACTCTGGGATAATGAATATTCTGAGAGCACAGACATATATATCCCTCCTTCTGAGTAACTTCCAAGTGCTTTATATTCAATGATTTTTTTATGATGTTTCCCACCTGAAGTTATTTCTCTCTCTTCTATATTTCATAGAAATTTATATCCCTCATTGTGGATTTTCACTATTACATGAGTGGTACCTACCACCTGCTAGTGTCCATAACTCTCCTTGTCTTTTTTTATTTTTCCTTTCTCCATATCAACCTGCACAAAGCCTTGCTTTGATGTTAACATTTTAAAAAATTTAATTTATATAAACAAAACTGTTAAAAGAGTAATTCTTGAGTTGTCAAGCGATTTCACTTCTCAAATCAAACATTTCTCTATTGTTTGATATTTTTACAATGAATATATACTACTTGCATATTCAGGAAAATAATTTCATATGAGTTATTAGGTTTGTTCCCTAGGAGTAGCTTTGTGAAAGAGTTTCCAAAATGATTCAATTTAATTAGACTAAAATGTTTCAATTTTTATTCTAGTATGTTTTTTATTGTGCTTCATTTTGAAAATAACCATAAAGGGGTAACAGAATTTTAAAAATAATTTTGTGCCTGCTCCCTAATTAAAGTTGTGTTTACTTCCTTACCATGACTATTTATTTTATTGTTATCATGTATTACATATGATATATTTATAAAATAGTGTTATAATTATAATATGTAACTAGCAGTTGATAAATAGTTTCTCTAGACCTCTCTGTATAAGGTCTAAAAACTATAGTAATATTTTAATGTAAAGCTGGTGCTTCACATTATTATCTAATTTTGTTTTCTCTTATTTTTCTATATTTTTTTGGTAATTCAGTCTCTTCACTCACTTCCCCACTTAACCTCTTTTTTAATTTCTCTCATAAGGGTTAATTAGTTAGAAAAAGTCATAAGCTCTATTTTCTAACTTATTCACGTCTTCCTTGATCACTCCTTATTTCCTTCTCTCTTTTTTTGCTTAATTAACTTAACAGGAACCAGGTAAACGATGTCAAATGAGCAAACCATATTTGCAGTGAGCACATTTCACGCATTCTAAATTTTTAAAAAGTAATTAATGTTATGCTTGAAGCATCCATTGGTTGCTTGTCAAATTTTATGAAAATTAATCTCTTTGTAGTTAGTGGTGATTGAACATAAATTGTTATCAAAGATGTAAATACCATTATTAAAGCTTGTCACTCTCCTCCCTTCCCCCAACTTATTTAATGACTTTAAATTCTGAAAGGGAGAGAGAGGACTTTTCTCTCTTGGCCATCCCTTTCATGTGTCTATGCAAGTGTTCTTCATAAACGTTTGTTCAAAGAATGTATCTCTCAATTCTAGGGATACAGCAATAAACAAAGAGGAAAATCCCAGTCTTCACAGACCTTACTTTATAGTAGAAAGAGAAATAAAATAAGCAAATTAAATAAATCGTCACTAAAATATTCCCTTCTCAATGTGGACTTCCATAATCACCTTATTTCCATTGCAACCTTTCCCATGTTGTACTCTACCCCATGGGACTCTGTACCTTCTATAATGTCATTAAGGCAATAGGGGAAAGCAGCACTGCACTTGCTTGTTTAAAACAAAACCACTGTGGAATCTGGGGAAAGAATTGAGGCATTGCGACTTGTTAGGAAGCTACTACAGTGATCCAGAGGAGAGATGACGATGGCTTGGTTCAGCTTAGTGGCGGGGGAAGTTATGAAAAGTGGTTGAATTTGCAATATATTTTGAATAAAGAGCCCACTACTTTTGCTTCAGGTTGTAAGAAATACAGAGGAGTCAGTGATGTCTCCAAGATTTTTGCTTGAGTGCTGAGAATGATGGATTTGAAATTAAGTGAGGTGGGGGAAGACTGAAGGAGAAACATATGTAGGGGTGAAGAAACCAGGAGTTCAGCGTGGGCTATGTATTTATGTATGATTTTTGTCCTTTAAGAGGGAGCAAAAGGTAACTGTTCTGGGAGAATAGTGTATGATTTCAGGGCCCACTCATATTTTGTAGTCCGTTAGTTTAAAGTGAGACCAAACATTGAGATTGTGTGCTTTCTTTCAATCATGTACATCTGCATGGGTGCAGGAACAGAGTTGGGATTTTGCTAACTGTGTATGATGAAGTGAAGGAGAGGGGAGTGATTTTAGTAATAGTTCATGGACTCTAAGCTGGAGAGAAGGGAGGACATCAGCAGGGTGAGGAAGACGGGGAAAATTGCTGGAGTTGGCATACAAGAGGGAGGGAGCTTGGATTTGAGATTCTGGAGTCCCTAGACAGTTACTGGTAAAACCACAACTAATGTATAACCAGAGAGATGAGATTGGGTAGAGGAAAAGGTCATTGTCATCAAGGGTATTGAAAATATCTCCGTGGATATTTACATCACCAAGAATTCTGTTGGCATGATTGAACAGAAACAAAAAGCATTTAGGAATAATGAGGACGCAGGGTTCATAGATGACTATATAACGGAAAGATGGAAAAGTCTGATGATGTGAGATTCAAATGGAGATGTTTTTAGTGGGAAGTGACAAAGGGTGAGAAGCAAGGGAGACGTCTGTCTTGCTCATGGTATGAGTCACCTGAAGGATAAAAACGCTTGAGAAGGCTGAAGAGGTAGTGTCTTTAGGAGACATGCAAGTTTGCTAAAAGAACATGACGGAAATGAAAAAACTTGTATAAATTGTATATTTGCAAAAGAAAATTTAATTCCTAATTTTTATTTGCATGCTTTCATAAATATTGGGAATTACGCTTTTGGGCTACTGAAATGTGCCGAAATGCGTACAGATCTGTCTATAAGGTGGCAGTTAAGGCTTTTGAATCCCTATTGGAACAGGAATAGTGTAGCAGGAAGGCTAAGATTCTTTGAATAAAAGAAATGTAAGGATTATGACAGTCCTATATATATATATATATATTTTTAATTCTTAGTGTTTTCCAGACAGGGAAGCTGGTATACAGACGTTTTTCTATTCAATGTATGCCAATATTTAAAAATATTTTTTCAGAATAAATTATGTGAATCATTCATTCACATATCAGTGATTTTACATAATAGTTGCCCAGACAAGGTTCTCTGTCCAAGAATTCTCAGCAAGAAATATTACTATGGACATGCACATGGAAAAATACAACCTTTTATTCTCAAGGAGTAGTAAAGACAACTAGGATGCATCTCAAAAATTGTGCTAAGTGAAGGAAGCTGGATTCAAAAGACCGCATATTTAATGATTCCATTTATGTGAACTGTCTAGAGGAAGTAAATCTACAGAGGGAGGAAGTATATGATTGATTGTCTGGATCTGGGATGGCGGGTAGAGAGTGACTGCAAATGGCTACTAGGAATCATTTGGGATAATACAAATGTTCTAAAATTGGGTTACAGTTCAGTTTCCTAATTCTGCCAAGTTCCTAAAAACCATTGAATTGTACAATTGAATGAATTTTAAGGTATATCTATTATACTTCAATAAAGCTTTTTTTTAAAAAAAAATAACATACAGAGAATGTTTGAAAAATGACATTTAAGTAACAGAACCAAGACCAACAATTTGATGTAGTGCTAGTGAGTTTTATCAGGAAAAGTTATTTTTTTGGCCAGTGACCTTGTAATTGGAGTAATACATCATTATAGCCTTTGATCCAATAATTTCACTTCTGAGCATGTTTCATAAGAAAAATAATTCAAGGAAGGCAAAGCAACATGCATAACTTTGCTTACAACAGCATTTCCCCTCCTAATGGTGGTAGTATAAGTGCATAAGAATGAACATCCAGTAAATAATGCAGTAGTTGTACTGTAGAATTTTGTGCAACATGATCACTCTAAGACTTTAGAAAACATGTGCAGTAATGGAAAAGGTACGCTCGGTATATTTAACTGCAAATATATTCATGGACACACAAATTGAAAAGTTAAAATAATCTCAGAAAATTATTCCCCAATAAATTAGTCTCCAATTGAAAATTAGTCCCCAATTGTGGGACTGTTGGTGACTCATTTATATAATTGGAACCCAGGTTCTGTTTTAAATGCAGAGTAATTGGAAATTAAAACACTTCCATTACGCAAATAATGATGATTTGTCATTTCAAAAGTGTAAATTAGTGAATATTAGGAAGTAAAAGAGTGAGTACTTCTAGCTTCTGAAGGAATTTGGTCTTTATGGTAGGATATCAGGTATAATATTCAGTGATATTTAAAAATATTCAGTGATATTTAAAAATATATTGTAAGGACACTTGGTATATTCATATAATCTTATTGATCACAGATTGAGAAAATTATTGTATACTTTAAATCAGAATATTTGGGGATTTTTCAATAGTAATGTTGGTTCTTTTGTATTAACCATTTTCACTTGTTTATTCTACCAACTGTCCATCCCTACATTCCCTGTACTGTTGCAGGTGTTTAAGAGATGTCTGAACATAACAGACACCATTCCTGACCATATGCCGCTTACATTATAGTGTACCGAGAAAAGCTGTAATCATTTTAGATAACAAAGTCAAGAGAATATTTTGAAAAGGGCTAAGTGCTATAAACAATGTAGAGTAGAGTAAGAGGGATCTGGCAGGAGAAAAATGGTCATACTGCAGCATTAAAGAGGATGATCAAGGAAGATCCATTGTGAAGATGATATTTGACCAAAGATTTGAAGTATTGAGGAAGCTGATCAGTTAGCTACTTATTGAAGAGTATTTCAGGCAGGCAGAAAAGCTAGAGCAAAGGACTTATGATAGATAGCGCCTGTTAGCAGGAACATGCTAGTGTGCTTGGACCATCAAACATGGGGGCTGAAGCAGAGTGAGCCTGAGGGATCAAAGTGAATAAGCCCAAAGTAAGAGACGGTCTGCTTATGTAAGACCTGGTCCACCTTTGTACTCTGAATGATATGGGGAAGTGAGATAGGGTCCTTAGCAGAGGAGTATATGGCCTGGGTTATTTTTGAGAAGATCATTCTGGGGACTGTGTCAAGAATATATAGACAGGTTTGGGAAAAGGAAGAAGGTAGGAGAATGGTAGAAGTGCTTTTAAGAAATTTTGCCACAATCCAGACAAAGGTCATATCGGCCTGATGGCAGTGTAAATTCAAGGAACTGGTTGAGTTTTGTGTGTTGAAGCACGTGCAGCAGGATTTACAAACAGATTGAATGTATGGTGTGAGAAGATGAAGCTGAGGGTTTTGGCTTAAGCATCTTGAGTTGTCCTCACCTGGGGCAAGAAGGTGGCAAGAGGAGCAATTTTTGGAGAAACGACAGGATTGAGTTTTGAACATGCCGAGTTTAAGTTCCCTATTTGTTATTTAGGTGAAAATGCCTAGTAATCATTTAGATATATGAATCTGGAGTTCAGGGTACAGGTCTAAGCTAAAGATAAATTGACAGGTCTCAGCAGATAAATGGTTCTTTAAAGCCACTGTGCTACTGAATGCAGTCACCTATGAGTGAGTGAAATACAGAAGAGTTCCAAGGAGAGAGTCCTGGGGCAAACTCAGCATTTGAATAGTATATGAGGGAGAGGAGGAGAAACTATTAAAGAAACCTGGATGGAGAACCAGTAAAGCAGAAGGATGAACAAGAGAGCTTAGCTTTCTGGAAGGCAAGAGAAGTGATTGTAGCCCGTTTGAAGGGACTGTGACAGCAAAGTCTGGGAAAATTTGAGCATCCTCATAATAACAGCACCAAATTATAACCTGTGTAATAAAACTGGAAATCATGAGAACCGAATAATATAAATGAATATAATAAGGTGAAATCTTTAAAGGAATGGGTTATTTATATAATCTCAAAGTACTTCCACCACAGATACTTACATAGAAATATTCAAATGACCAAGTTAGCATCACTATTAATAGATCAAATTGAAATCATTGGCCACATAATGTGACGCATGAGAAGAATACATCACTTCTGCATTATTCCTTCCAAAGTTGAATAAACTAAATCCAATCATGAAGTAACATCAGTCAAACCCATTCACAGCATACTTGGCCTACAGTGTTTGAAGGTGTAAAGGTTACGAAAGCCCAGAAAAGACCTAACATCTGTTCCAGATTGAAGGAGACATTTTTTTAAATGAAACATTTTACAGGAAACGTTTACATCTATATGAAACAAAATGGTGTTCTGGATTGCATGCATTTGCTAAAGGACTTTTTTGGGACAATTAGCAAAACTTGAATGGGGTTTGAGGTTAGATAGAGGTAATGTTTCAGTATTAATTTTCTCATTCAGATGGTTGCATTGTTGTTACAGAGAAGATATGTCTTTGTTACAAATACACACTACAGTATTGAGGGGGAGTGATCAGATATCATTGTCAGCAACTGATATTCACACCTTTGTACAATCCTCTCCTTTTGACTAGGAAAAATACTTTTCTCTCTTTTGAAGAATACTTTCTAGAACAGAGTGTTGAATCAAACTGCCTGTGTGATAACTGTTACACAGTTATTTATACCAATATCTAATAATGCCATATAGATAGTGTTAAGATGGACAGTAAAAATTTTAAAACTTTCAGGCCTTTTATTTTGTAATATTTTTATTTTAATTATACTCCACATAGATTTAAGTCGTAAAATTTGCAAACTATAAGGAAAAAGGCACTACTTGCATTTAGTGCTCAGACTACCTTTGTTTGTTAATCTGAAGATTAATGACTTAACCTTTTATTTTTAACTGATAATTTAAAAATAAGGAAGTGCAGTTTATATGCATAATATGACCACATTTGGCAATTGTCAAAATAAGACACAAGAAATAATATATGTTTGATTAATACTCTGAAATATTTCAAAATATCTAACACAAGGAAAAAAGAAACACTTGGTATACATTTTGACTTAACTTGGATAAGCATTTTTTCCCCCTAATTTAGTCTCTTTCTACCTAACTGTCAAAAATTGATCGACAAGTTGAGGTTGATTTTTGCCTAATGTTGCCGTGATTTCATGATGACTTCTTTTTGCCAAATTTTAACGTAGTCTTTCACTAAATAATATCATTGAGATCTAATATACCCTTACCTTTAATTATTATAAGTCTCTTTCTTGCTTGTTCTATATTTGGAGACTACCAAAAACATGTCTATGTGATCAGTGGATGTGACTGGCTATAAATGGATTCTTTATGTCAGATGTTAATACCATGGCATGCCCTTGACATGGCAAACTAAAGAAAATCAAGTAGCAGTTTTTTCAAAGTTTTGTGAAAATAACACAAACACACATAGACACAAACTATTTAAATGGAACGCAATCATTGTTTTCTTTCTTGATATGGAAAAAAAAAGTATTTTCTCCCAAACTGATATAAACAGCTACCAATGTGAAAATTTTACATAAAGAGGATTCTAAAATGGCTCAAAATCGCAACAAGTCACTTTCATTAAGCCATGAATATTGAATAGCAATTATTGCTTAATAGCTTTTTTTATAAGACACTATTTACAGTACAGCTGCTAAGTTGCTATAAATTCTACTTGAATGTATCATGCAAATATCAACACCTGTGATACTTTTGAAGTATTAAGCCCAATTCCATAGGGTATTCTTAGTCTAATCTGCACCATTGCTTTTGAGTTTTTTGCTTAATGACATTCTGTTTTATGTTTTGCCTCAATAGAATAGTATCCATTTATTCCATTAAAGTATATAGTTTTTCATGACTATTGAGGGTTGTTTCGAGGGAAAAGTTTCCTCAATATTTCTAGAGGTCATACCCCCTTGCCTTAACAGGCCAATTCATTAAAAAAAAAAAAAATCAAGAAATAAAAACACAAAATCATCTAAAGTTAAACTATAAATTTATTAACTACATTTTATGTGTGGTTATTATTTTAGAAAGCTGAAGGAGATGACATTTAAATATGTTTGTAAAATATATTTAAAGTGACAAAGGACATATTAGTTCTTTGTTTCTGTGTAGCAAATTATTTAAAACCTGAGTGGATAAAATCATAAACATTCTCTGATTTGTGGTTGCATACAAGCTGTTGCTCTGAGTTGGAATCATTTTAAGACTCACCCGGAGCTGAAAGATCCACTTCCAAGCTCACCTGTGTGTTTAAACTTTGGCAGGCTTTAGCAACTCACTGGCTGTTAGACTAAAACTCGCAGTTTGTTTCATGCCAGGGGAGCCTCACCATAGGACTTGCTCCCCCAGCATGAGTGATCCCAGAGAGAGCAAGAGAAAGTGAGCACCCAAGAAGGACAGCAAGCACGCTCTTCTTGTAACCCAATCTTAGAAGTGACATCTCTTTACTTTTCTTGTAGTCTATATATAAGAAGCAAGTCAGTGAGCTTAGTTTACATGAAGGGGAGACAATACACAAGGGAGTGAACCAGGAGGCAAGGATCATTGAGGACCAACTTAGAGACCTCCCCACCCACAGATACTGAACTGCTAAAAGGATAATATTGTTATCATTTTCCCTCCTCTTGGTAGTAGTTTATCTTTGAGACTATGGGAAGAAGAATGTTGCAACTGGCAAAAATGGAAAAAAGTTCCAACATATATGGAATCTACCTGCTTCAAATGTTTCTGTTTTGACCCGAAGTTAATAAATGATGTTTTTCTTAACTTCACTTTTGCTAATTCCAGTACAAAATCACAGCAAAAAGAGACCAGATTTTTCTGTTTCCGTTATTCACAGATTCTGATTTTATATTTCGCCTTGAAGTTTGATGTGTCTACATTCTCTAGAGGGATAAATTGGTTGGCCAACCTTCTGTCTGTTGTCCATGATGCATCCATTTTATCTCTGACCGAACATGTCTGTAGGACCTATTTGTATAGAACAGCCAGGTGGCTCTGTTTTGAGGGTAGTTTAGGGAGGTTGTGGTGGCTGAAACCAGCAAAGAACATCTGGTAGTTCTGAGAAAAAAGGGAATATTGTAATTTGGGCACACATCAAAGGTGATAGCTAGAGATCATTATATCATGATAGACAGAAGTAACTGAGTCGTCAGAAGGAATAATTCCTTTTTTCCTGAGAAATAATTCCTAGATTGTTTAAGCAATAGTAGGAAAGGTGGTATTGACCAATCTGACCACTGTGCCATGCATGACATGTGGAATTGGCCATTGTGTTGTCCCCCAATTATTTTTTTAATCTTATTTTCAATGTATTTCCTTTTGTACTACAGAAAATGTCGTGTTTTTTTTTTTTTTTTTTTTAACATCATTGAATCAATTACTTTGGTTGTCAAATAAAATCTGGATAAAGGTAAAATCAGCTAATGGATTTCACCTTAATGTATTTCTAGTTTACTGTAATTTCAATAATTGCTACCTTCCTAGTAGTAATGGCTTTTACAAGAGACAGTAAGCTAAATTGTAATCAAGTGTCCGTTTTTGAGCTATTATTTTAAACAGGATTGAGGGTATTGGGTAAGAGTAATTTAGAAATCAATCATCATTTATCGAGTTCCTACTATGTATCCTAGCGGCCCTCCTCTCCCCGCAACAAACAAAAGCACATGTCTATCTAGTAAATAACTCCTCTCCCTTCAGATCCCAGCTCAGGTATTATTTTCTGTTATAAAACTAAGTATTTCCTTCCTTGCACTGTCACAGTGACAATTTTATATTAATTTGGCTTTTTTTTTTAATTCACAATTGCTTCCCACTCTACTGTTATCTTCATAAGAAGAAAGTTCTTGTGGTATTTGTTTTTATTGCTGTCTTGTTGTTACTGTGTTTATGTTGACCTTTCTTATTCCTCCTCATCGTGCATAGTTCACTTTTCACAATAGATATTTATTGAAAGAATGAATGACAAAAGAATGAATCCATATTATGGGTATGCCATCAACTCTAAAATACATTCTCCAAGTAAGTTTTTGAAATCTTTTTTCCTACATCTCATGTCTAGCAAACTGTATTTTTCAACTATCTTACATTACTCAAATCTGTCCTGTCATTATGAGGGTAGATTTGGAATCAGAAAAAAATTCAGTGTCCAGCGTTTACTAGGATTTGATAGGACCTGCCATTTAACTATATAGAGGATTTATCCTTACTTTATAAAGATTGTAATACTCATACTATATAGTTCATAGAATTTAATGAAAATCTCTCTCTCTCTCTCTCTCTCTCTCTCTCTCTCTCTCTCTCTCTCTCTCTCTCTCTCTCTCATTCTCTCTCTCTCCCCATAATGAAACATATAGTAGACACTTAATAAATGTCAGTGCCCTTTGTCTTGACCAGAACTATTTGTTACTGCACATTAGTACATCCTTTCTTGGAACTCTTTCCTTCCTAGAGATTTGCAATGTTACACTATATGATCGCTCTGTTTAACTAGTGAGTTACTAGTATCATATTGCATTTGTTGACTGACTAAATGTTGATTACCTCTTTTCTATTCACTTCATTCCCTTCTCTTTTTCTCCGTCTCCTAAATATATGTGCACCCCACAATATCTCCTTTCATTCTTTTTTATCTCCATTCTCCTTTTATTTGTCCACAATTGAAACTATTGGCTTCATATTTCTTACCTTAATTTTTAAAAGTTCTTACTTAGCTTCACTTAGGGGTTCACGCTATGAGCTTGCAGCTACATGGTGAAAATATTTTACCAGACTGACCACCAGCAACTGAAATTCAAAATGTGTATAAACCAAAATAAATATCAACATGTACTTACTATATACATATTTAATTTTATACAAATACAATTTTACCAAAATTATTTGATATTACCAAAATCAAAATCAGAGGATTCTGGTTCATTCCTGCACCTAATCCATGTTTAAGTATTGTTGATTTTATTTTCAAAGGTGTCTTTCTATTCTGTCCCTTATCTTTTGTCTGATTTCATTTTTTTTTTTTTTTGGTATCTTTATTTATTTGTGGTTTGGCTATTTTTTAACTACCTACAAGGCCTTTCCTCTGTTATTCTTCAGATGACACTATACTGATCTTTCAAAGTCACTTCTTCTAGCCATCTGTTAAAATAGTTCTGTTCCAATATAGGAACTCAAATTACCTAGCGGATAAACTTAAAATATCTTTACCTAACAATCGCATTAATCAAAACCCAATTATCCCTCCATTTGTGGTTCGTTATAATTTTCCAGCTTTTACAAACTTTGTATCAACCAAATTAGAACAACTACAATTACTGAAAATGATTTGCACTGTAAATATATTCTCTCTCTCTCTCTCTCTCTCTCTCTCTCTCTCTCTCTCTCTCTCTTTCATCTTTTAATTTATAACTTGCATGTTACTTTGTAACTCACACATTATTCACAGCGTTGACCAAATCCCACATTTTCTAAGCTTCTCTCTGGTAACTCTGGAAAAAAGTTATTTCTGTAGTTTCTAATTTTCCAGAAATGTATTATCTTTTATACTTATTTGCTACTTACCATCTGATACTTATTGCAGTTACTTTCCATGCACATATGCTGTGGGATAATCTCCATAGCTTTGACTTTGTTAACCACTTTTGCCTATCAAGTTCTCATCATAGCTTATACTAAAATGAATTAATTTTCTATAGTGAGCTGGGCAAAGCAATTATCAACTAGTTATTCAGAGTATGTTCTTTAACCACGTAGAATGCAGCCCAAAATAATTAATATAAAAAAGTAGCTGAAAAGCCCTAAATGTTTGGATATCAAACAGTATTTTTATAAATAACCCATTATGAAAGAAAAAAATCACGAAGTTAGAAAATATTTTGAACTGAATTACGATAGAATATCAAATATCACACTATGAAGACTTTTGGGATCTAGCTAAATCTGTTACTGGGAAATATATAACCTTATAAATTGATACATTAGAAAGGAAAAAAGGTTGAAATTCAACATTCTAAATATTCAGCTCAAGAAGTTAAAAGAATAATTGAAAGTTACAATTAAGTAGAGATAAGGAGTTAATAAATATAAGGCAGATCATTATTAATATAAAATATAAATATAAAATATAAATATAAAATATTAATATTTATATTAATAATATATTAATATATTATATTAATATATTATTATTATATATTTTAATAATATTTAATAAAAATAAATTAAATTTTATTTAATAAAAATAAAAATTATTATTATTATAATATATATTATTATAATATAATATAATATATTAATATATTATATTAATATATTAATATTTATATAAATATTAATATTAATATAAAATATAAATCAGATATATGGTACAGCTTGTTGGGTACTGTAAAGCTTGTTGGGTTTTTTTATGAGGGGGTTGACTAATAAAAAAGATTGACCCCCTAGCAAGAATGATCAAGACAAAAGAAAGAAGACGTATTTCCAATATCAAACATGGAAAAAAGTGGTATATCATTAGAGATCCTATAGACATTAGAAAAATGGTAAGAGCTTATTAGTAACTATTTTATTAATGAATATGGCACTTTTAATCTAATATAAAGATTTCTACAAAATGCCATTTTATCTAAACTGATTCAGCATAAAATAGAAAAGCTGAAATATTTAGCAATTGAAGAAATCAAATCTATTTTCTTTTCCATCTTTAGGCTGAGGTATTTTCATCATGAATTATTTAGGTATTTATAGAAGAAAAACACAAACATTGTACAAATACTTCTGGATAATAGAATTTGAATTTGTTCAAATTAATTGTGATTAATTGCAATATCAAAAGCTGACAAGCACTAAAAAAAAACACAGGATGATATTTCTCATGAATATAGATGCAAAATTCTTAGCAAATATTAGCATATTCAATCCGATACAAAAGGATAATTCATCTCAACTTGTTTATTCTAGAAAAGCAAACAAGATCAGTTTAATTAATAGAACTAAAGAGATCAACCTTATGATCCTCTCATTAGATGAAGAAAAATATTTTGTTTTTAAAATTCAGTACTCATCAATACCTATTCATGATAAAAACTCATAACCAAAGTGGGAATAGAAGGAAACTCCCTGAATTTGAATTTTCCATCCTGGTCTTATATAAATTCAATTAATACCAGTTCCATCCTTTTAGTAATTCATCATTATCTTTTATTTTATTATACAGCACATCTAACCTGTCAGAAAAACCTGTTAGCTCTACCTTCAGAATATATTAGAAGGCAACTACTTCTCATCATATCCCCTGCTAGAACTTTCATTCAAGCCACCATCATATCATGCCTTCATTAATGGAATTGCTTCCTTAACTATGTGTGTTCCTGTTTCACCCTAGTGTTTCCATGCATTCTCCACGGCGGAAAGAATGACCCCTTTTAACTGCTTACATTAATTCTTGTGCTCAAATGCACTGATAAAACTCCTTATTACTCATGGTAAAAGTCAAAATCATTGCAATAGTTGGTATGACCTTGTCAAGAGCTATGCACGCAGGGTCTGGGATTTTACTCTACTTGCAAGCTGCGGGTTAGCCTGCCTCTGTTTCACGGATGCTGGCAGAAGACATGAGACTCCTGAGTCAGTGACAAAGTACTTATTACTCACAGCAAAACAGTAGCCAGAGTTTCATATTTGTGTTGGGTTCTCCATGTGCCTGAGTTCCATGATCCTGTGATGCATACCAGCTCATGCAGTGGGTTACAATGGAGAAGAACATTAGGCTTGGGGTCTCATCACTTTTAGGATGGAAGAAAACCGGGGGAGACATCACCTCACATCTCAAGGTTACTTGCTGGAAATTCAGTCTTATGAAATAGGGCAATGAGCAGTCAGGACCTATTTTTGGCACATCCATCAAGAACATGTGGTAAGGGGGTTGGGGGGTGGGAGATGAGGGTAAGGGGATCAAATATATGGTGATGGAAGGAGAGCTGACTCTGGGTGGTGAACACACAATGTAATTTATAGATGATGTGATGCAGAATTGCACACCTGAAATCTATGTAATTTTACTGACAATTGTCACCCCAATAAATTTAAAAAAAAAAAAAAAGAACATGTGGTCAATATTCACAGTGGATTGCCTCTTCCAAGAGGCCTACAAATCTGGACTCCCATTACAATTCTGCTTTTCTTGTGCTCTTGGTATTTCTTGCTTATATGGATTTCTATTGTCGTATTTGCTTTGCTTCAAATAGGTCAAGCTCCCCACCTTCCCTGCCATCATTTTTTTTTTTTTTTAAAAAACTCAGAGTGACTTTACTTGCAGTTTTCTCCACTTGGAATCTTCACAGATATTCCTTCACCTCCTTCAGGTTCTTTTTTTATCAAATATTAACATTTCAGCTCTTAGCTTCCTATTTAAAATTGCAGTACACAATCACCTTTCCCTCTTTTTCTTCGGAGTACTCATTACCATTTAAACTGCCTTTCTGGAGGGCATTGAAGTGAGGCAGTAAGCATTTTGTCTTGGATTAAGTAATTGGAATTCTAGGAATTTATGCTATAGAAATAATCAGAACAGACCTCATAGAGGCACATAAAGTAATATTTATCACAATACTGTTTTATGTAGTAATGAATTATTATAACAAATACACGCAAATAGAGAATATTTTTTGAATAAAAGTACATCGCGCTGCTGACACTAAGTATCTTTGGGTGGTGTAATTATATGTGATTTTTTATTTATGTGGTTCCTTAATTTATGTGTATTTCATATTGTCTTATGCTTATTTCCTTTTCTTCCAAGTTTTCCCTCATTTTATTTTTATATTGTTCACACTTTTTCTTCCTTTATGCATTATTAGGAACTGCGAAGAGTCTGAGATTTTACCCTAGTTGTAAGCTGACAAATTAGCCTGTCTCAGTTCCATGGATGCTAGTCAAAGACACCAGACCCCTGTGTCAGAGATAAAGAACTTGCATAGAAAGCAACATGGGGCATCCACATATTTATCAATTTCTCTAGATCCCTGTCCCCTGGGGGAAACATGGGTGAGCCCACCTGTATACTGGTACACACTGTGGGTTATATTACAGGAGATGAATTTTGAGCTTAGGTAACCCAAGATTTTTTTATAATGAGTAATAAGATTTTCTACATTTAACTCATTATATTTGTTATTCTGGACAGTGAATAAATTTGCTCTTTCATTTATAGGGAGACATATCTCTATGTTTCAAGGTGGTTTATAGTCTACCCGTTCTTGAAAAGATTGTTTAGAACAATGGGCATTTGGTGGCAACTGTGGCTCCAGTAGCAAATTCAGCATCAGAAAGTATACCACAAGTAATTAACATAAGATAAATAAAGAGAAAGTACTTATTCAATGCTCTAAACAATGAAACTAGCAGTATATAGTGAACAGATACTAATTATTGCCAATTATTCGTGTTTTTTAAAAAAATATTTCTCGAGCACTTACGTATTAGGGAGTAGTCTAATCATAAGGGATACAGAATTGAATAAATATGTAGAAATCTGCTTTAAAGGAGCTTATATTCCATTGGGGGTAAACTGATGATAAACAATGAAAATCTAGAGGATGGATATTGAATGTCACGTAAGTTAATGCAATATAAGTTTTTATTTTTATTTTTTTATTTACACCAGTGGATTATTTTGAAATGATATTCCAGTTACAGAGCTAAAAGAGATACAAAAGTTTTCTGTCTACTACAATGACTAAGCTAAAGTAGTACAAGTACTCACAGCACACGTGAACATAAGAAGTCCTCTGTGTGTGTGTGTGTGTGTGTGTGTGTGTGTGTGTATGTATCTGTCTACAAAAAAGGTAGAGGACGACATTAATGGAATCCCCAAACAGCCCATTTATTCTCTTTGGCAAGAGACAAGTTGATGTTTGTGTGTGTGTCTGTATGTGTGTACGTTTCAGTGGCTTATTAGAATTTGTGTTTTATATTTAAAGCAATTTTTAAAAGAAATCTTTTCAAACATATGATATTTGGGGGCAAAAATAAATTGTCGTCATGCTAGCATGTCTTATAGGATAATGCATGTTAACTTTCTTGTCTATACTTCGTCTTATGATCACTTGACAGGAAATGCAAATGTTTTCCATAAGTGCCTTCTATGTTAATCTAAGTGTCTGACCTTTTCACAATGCCGTTAATTTTTTTTCAGTCCTTTCTTTTTGATTTATCTTCTCTAATGAAAGGCTGCCTTTTTTTTTTTTTCATTTTTATGGTGCCAGCAGAATTATTAAAGAGCTGTCAATTGAACTATGGTTGTCATCGTCCCTTTTTACAAGGAGAGAATATTAAACAGGATTTATGTCAGTTTTGTAGGAATAGCTCCTTTGTACATACAATACACTTGTTGCTTATAATGATAGAGTAAAACATTGTAATGGATGATAAGAAAACCTACACAAATATAGCATAAACAGTAAATTAAGTATGTTAACAACTTTTATTTATGTAAACATTTATTGCCTTGTGATTTTTGGTTCAGTCTGTACTGCCCTTCTCCCTCCCTTCCGCCCGCCAGTGTTTTGAGGGAAAAAATCATGTTTTTTCTTCATAATTGTATTGTAACTATTTAACTTTTGAATAGGCAATGGTGTTTCTAGCAAAAATATTTTTTCTAAAGACTGTCACTCAACTTTATCTAACAGTAAGATGATTAAATCCAAAATACTGTATAGAATTAAGGAATAAGAGCGCTAGCAATTTATTAGAAAATGCCCCCAAACAGCATAACCATAAGTTTGTATCATGGTCCATAGTCCTCATTGAAATCTTTTAGTTTGCCATTGTTTTGAAATGAGAAGTTCCTTAATCACTAAGTAAAGACCACTATATTTTGTTATGATTATTTTTCTCACTCTGTTCATTGATCCACACCTTATGCATTAAACATTTTCAAATAGTAATATTTTGAAAATTATGGTCTTATGTATGCTAAGACTAATAATTCAAGCTGGGTGTAGTGTGGGAATTAGTTTGGAGTAGAAAACGTATTGCTATGGAATCTCATATTTTCCAGTTAAGCAAGGAAAGTCGTATAAACCTAGCTATTGCCTTGAAATGAAGCAACACACACTAAGAGCACTCAAGAACTAAACAGATATTTGAAAAGAAGGGGTTTTTGATTTTATGAAAAAACTGCATAGAACTGGGAAAATTTCTAATGAAAACTTTACCAGGAGTCTTAGCCTCGATGTAAGGATAATTAAATTACTGAAATATTTTTTTGCTTATCAGTTCATCTCATTGAAAACTTCTAGGGAAGATCTCTGATACCAGCTCAGGGGGAGAAACAAAAACAAAAACTATTAGGAGTGATTTAATGATATTGGTTAGCAGTCTCTGAGCATCTGAAGTGTGGACACATTAGGAAAGAAAAGATTCACAACGCTCAACTCCTGAAACACTTTGACATCGCTGGAAATAAAGTGAAGATTTAGAACATGAATGGAAATCTAGCACATTGCTCACATATGCACTGGGAAGGATTGAGAAATTACTTCTACGTTAGTGCTCTAGGAGCCCCAACCCATCCATTCAAACCACAATAACCCGGCCTATGTTTCGAACATAAAACTAACAGTCATTAATTTAATAAAAATATTCATGAGGATAAAGAAAAACATTATTGGCATAAATGAATCTTTAACAGAAGTTTGTAAATTCTATTCTTCTATGGCATATAAACCTTAAACCGAATGTTCCTTAGAGTTTGTTTCTTTATCCTTGCTTATCCATGACTCTTTAAAATATTGATTTTGGAATTATTTTTTTTTTTTAGAGTTGTGTTCATCACAAATAGGAAAATAGTAACAGACAAAATAGAAATTAACAATAGAGGAAAATAAAACCAAACTATAAAGAAAAATATATTTATTTTTATTGGTAATTACAGCAATGTATGTACGGCACAATGACACTAGCACTTTTGTCAATGAATTGACAAAATTGTAAACAACAGAAAATGTCATTTACTATTCAAATGCTGCTAGCGAAAATGTTCCATTAAAACTTGAAGTAGTGAAATATTTATTGGACATAAATGAGACCTTGTCTGTACAAAGAATTTCAGTTCACCGACACCAATTTATTTTATGACGTAAGGATCTCCTCCTTCAGAATTTTTCAATCTGTTGGCTGTGAAATTGAGGCTATGGTATTATTACAATGCTTATACATATTGCATATACACCATGGAATATTTGAATCATTTTTCAAAATTGAGTAACAAAATAAATGGTTGCTTTCTATCATGATATCATCTCTTCATGAATAAAGTATGACTCCTGTTAAATGGGAGACAAAGGAGAGTTTCTAGTCTTTGTTTTTGTTTTAACTTTATGGGATATTTTGACTAGTCATGGTTGCAAAGTACTATTATAGAAGAAAATCTTTGTTATCTTCTCATACTACATCTCTACATAATGTCTATCTGAATTTTTTCTTAAAACCTTTTCTCACATGACTTGAAGCTGTAAAATATATATTGCATGTTTCTTTAGGGAACTTACTACCCACAGTCTTACTACCCACAGCCTTACTGCCCACAGTCTACTTTACCTCTTTTAAGGGTAGTAAGACTGTGGGTAGTAAGTTCCCTAATGAGGTAAGTACCTTACCTCTAAACTTACGACTACCCATAGTCTACCTTACACCTCTTTTTGAGGGATTTAAGCACTATAAAGTTTGAAATCAAATCATTCGAAAATTTTCTCCTTTTACATCTGATCAAAATGTTGACTGTAGAGATGGACTGAAAACATCAAGGTAAAATCAACAAACAGGACAAAGAGAAGATTCTTGACAACTGTAATGAAATCGTCAATTGGCTTGATAAAAACTAGACTGCAGAAAAGGAAGAATTTGAACATTAGTCAGTAGAAAGAACTGGATAAACCGAAACTCCCATCGTTACCAAGCTATACCAGAGTTTAGAAGCGTGATGGGAGGAGTGCCTGGGAACTTTCTGATAGTGGAGCTCCTCTATCTGGTGGTACTTCCTCTGGACCCCACATTGAAGAGGTCAGTTAGGGTCACCTGAGCATAGGTTTAGCTGTGTTCCACCAAAAAACAAGCAAAACAGCAAAAACAAACAAACAAAAAAAACCCAAAAAACAAAAGGATCCAAATTTGTAACAAGTTCCAAGACATTTTTAACATTGAGCTGCTATAGTAAATAACTGGGCATTTTTGATACTCGAATATGGTATCTATGCACAGGGCAAGGAAAGAACATTGCATTTGTATAAGTACAATGTTGTAAGTGAAAAATGCAGTGTCTTAATAAAACTGTATTTAAAACTGGGAAAAAGTTTGTATTTATGTTCAGCAGCGCTATTGCCCTGCTAAGTATAATTCAGAGAGTATTTTTTCCAGAGTTTGAGGTAACAGTTCATTAGTTACTAAATTGCTAAAATAGAACTGGAAGATTTTTTTTTTGGTATGGAAATAATTATGACATACATACATTTTATTATTTTCTTCTGATCCCACTTAGTTGGGGGAAGAAGTCAGGGATCGTAGGGAAAGGACAAAACGTAAAATATTTCTTACCAGCAGTTGGGTTGCATTGGAGATGAAGGCAACATTTTAAGAATCTGTCAAAGTCTGAAAACTAGGTCATCAAAGAAAACAGATCTCAAACCTTTGCATAAAGTTATTTGAAATGAGATCCGGAAGACGTAGCCTGAAGCAAATGCCAAAGGTGACAATTTTTTGTTAAAAGATGTATAATTTTCCTTAGATCTTTGAGAAAACTGAAGTTCTGCAGGTGTGGTCATGCATGCTGTGTGTCTTAAGTACGCTGACATGATCCTAAGAACCCACAGGGTTCTCATAGTTATTCAATATGAAACTCAATGAATAATTCATGAACTTCATTTTAATGTCTTCTCATGTTCTGTATTTAATAAAGCTTCACAATTACTCAACATCTGCATTTCATTCCAATCTAAGGGTTTGTAAAATTTAGCTTCACCAAAGGATTATTATATCACAATTCAGTTTCTCTTGATGACAATAATAGAGATGCTATTCAAACAATAATCTTTCTTCCTAAATTTCCTAAGCTTTGAAAAATAATCTGTCTACTCATCATTCACTCAAGTGGTTATATAAATTTAATGTGTGTAACTTCTAATAGAAAAAAATTGATTTCTCAGTAAAATGTAGACATATCTATATACTTGTATAAAGTGAGTTGTTAAAAAATGAGTTCATATGATTCCTATTAGTTATCTTAAATAGAACAAATTCTGGAACTCATATATCTTGCCTATTTAGAAATTCACAAGAACGTTAACTTCAATGTATACTTTGTTAAGAGTTATGTTTCTGCTTTCTTTATTTCTTCACACGGCTAAGTCAAAGACTGAGGTTCTATGCTTGCAGAACAGGTAACTTAGTATTTTTAAAATATAAATTTTACTTGGAGAGTGGTTGAACAGATGTTTGACTTAAAACCAAGATGATTAGTAATTACTTTCTATCATATCAGTTTTTGATGAAGTTAAAACCAGATGTATTTTACTTAATATGTCTAGATTGCTTCAAATATCTGTGTCATTTATGGCAATATAATGTTATAGTAAATTTGCCCCCAAATTTCAGTGGTGTGACACAATCAAAATGAATTTATTATACACATTTTAAACCAAGAAGGATACTCCTGGGTAAGGGGAGGCTCTATTCCTTCTGTTGATTTAGGAGTAAGACTTTTATTATAAGCATGTTTACAGAACTCCTTTCTCTATAAATGCCATAGTAGTGCCTAAACATAGATCTTGTATCTATATCCACTAAAGTTTGTGGGACAGAATTACCATAAGGGTATATTTGGTTTATTGTTGGGAAGTGATTAAAGGAACTCAGGAAAACCCCAGTGTTTCAACAAAAGACATATATGCAAAGAAAATAAAAAGTAAATCAATTAATACTCATCCCATGCTGAAGCTTCAGCATAAACCCCAATGCATGCCAATCTTCTGTGCTGTACCCCATGGAACACTCTTTATTTAAACTTAGATGTGTAGATAATGGATCAATAAGATCAAAATAAGCTAAAGGCTCCCGTTGCCTACTTACAGCCCAAATCTTAAGTAATCCAAGCTTAAATTTTATCACACTAGTGTAAACAAAACAAACGAACAAAAAACAAGCAAGCAAATCTGCCAAGAAGAAACACAAAATGAGTGCACCAGCATTATTATATGATCTAACGTCTACAGAAGAGTGGTGATAGATTAGGTTACCCATTGGATCTTCCCTTTCAATATACAAAAAAGTGGCCAACTCCAAGGAGAGACTCTTCCGTGTCAGTGTAACTTCCCTTGTGAGTCCGCACCTAGTAATTCACTACCCTTACATTCATCCCAGCAG
This sequence comes from Rhinolophus ferrumequinum, assembly GCF_004115265.2. Classification (NCBI taxonomy): domain Eukaryota; kingdom Metazoa; phylum Chordata; class Mammalia; order Chiroptera; family Rhinolophidae; genus Rhinolophus; species Rhinolophus ferrumequinum. The sequence goes on from NC_046301.1 coordinate 37,570,138, forward strand.
TTCCACTTAGCAGCCTGTGGTTGGTAAAATAACAGTAACCACGACAAATCATTAGCTATCTTTTTACCTCTTGTAGACAGGCAGTGCTAGTGGGAGAACTGGGAAATGCTCTTCATTTACTGTGCTTTCTCCTTGCCTATGTTCAGGAAAAAAGACTGTCAGAAGGACAAGAGAGACTGTGGCAGAGTATTTTTCAAAGGAAATTAACACGGGGCTGTAGATTAAATGGATTTCATTGTTCTAAAAAGTCAGGTGAGGAACAACAAAAATGTATTAAATTAGCAATGTTTTTAAAAGAGTTAAGGTATCCTTGGATTGAAGAAGCCTGCATAAATCACTCTCTCCCATATAGCTGTGAAGAGCCAAATTGTTCATTTCCTGATGCTTGCTTCCTAGATGAGTAATGGAGACCAAGAGCATGTTACAAATTCTAAAATACGAGGCTGAAAGAGTCTTTGATAAACTGAAGCTACTGAAAGAAATAATGTAAAATGTTTTGACATTTTCCTTTATTCTATGGCATAAGATAACTGTTAGGAAAAATAAGACTGTTGTTTAAATTCAGAGACAATTTTATTCTGTTCTATCTGACTGGCTTTTATATGGCAAGCCATAATGACTTTTAAGAAGGACTTAATTTATAAATTATTTATAAAAAGTTTATTCAGTAAGAAAATAATGCTATAGAATCTGTAGTTCTTAAGTGGGCATAAAAGCTAAAATAAGAAAATAGGAACCATCTTTAGTACTTTAACCAGGAAGCCTCTCTCTCTCTCTCTCTCTCTCTCTCTCTCTCTCTCTCTCTCTCTCTCCCCCCCCCCCTCCCCCTCTCCCTCTCCCTCCCTCCCTCCACCCCCCCCCTCTCTCTTTCTTTCAATTCAGTGATATTTCTTGACTCCTTACTTTGTTCCAGGCTCAGGGTAACATACTGGAGAAAAACTGTGAGTTGTGATTAAAATGTGAAAATGTATTAGTGGAGAGGAAAATGAGCATGCATAAAGTTCTTTTTTGGTCTGGCGCGGCTTTGGCCCGGCCTGGGAGAGCGCGACGTCACCACATCGATCGAAAGATCACTTTTTTTTAATTTAAAGTTTATTGGGGTGACAGTTGTTAGCAAAGTTACATACAACTCTAGCACTCAGATTCTCTAAAAATAAGTAAAGTAAAAAAGTAAAAGTAGTGCTGTGATTCACGTGGACATAATGGGAATTGAAAGTGCATTGGTTGGAAAGCCCCACATGGTTCTATACTGACAGAAGAATTAGGTCTGGTCATGGTTCCACGGTTAAAATGAAGCACGCATTTGCAGAGGAGCACAACCTTACTGTAGCTGAAGGAGAAAACCTCAGTCCCAACCTACGGCCATGGACCATACATCTGTCCTTTAGTGGTAAAGGGGTTGATTAGAGTAATCCTAGGATAAAATACACTAAACGTGAACTTACTCAGAGGATTCATTAAGGTATCCCTCCAAACCAGGGACTCTATTACTGAAACTCCTTGTGTCTAAGCAGCCTCCCTGTGGTAGGCTGAATGGTGGTCCTAAAGATATTTCCTCACCTTAGTTGCTAGAAACTGTCCATGATATCTTATATGGCAAAAGAGAGAATATGACCTCAGGTGGTGAAAGATGTGATTTAGTTGAAGATCTTGAGAAGGAGAAATTATTCTGAATTATCAGAGTTGACCCTACATGCAATCACAATGTATCCCTATAAGAGAGAAGCAGGGTGAGTTTGGACACAGACACAAAGAGGGGAAAGTAATGTAAAAATGGAGAAGAGAGAAATGCTGCCACGAGCCAAAGGATGCTGACAGCCACCAGATGATGGAGGAGGCAAACAACAGATTATCACTTAGAGCTCCCCAAGACAGTGTGGTCCTGCCAACACCTTGATTTCAGCCCAGTGAAACTGATTTTAGAGTTTTGACCTCCATAACCCAGAAATTAAACTTTTGTTGTTTTAAGCCAAAACATTTCAGGTAATGTTTATAGCATACTTTGGAAATAAATACATCCCCCAATTTCAGAAACTCTTCTTTTCTAAAAGTGTGATCTAACCAAAGGAAAATCAGGAATGTGTCAGAATGTTTGGTATAGTGACTGTACAGGATGCTGTGGTTACATTTCATTTGCATGTGATTGAAATGACCTCTGTTGCTGCCCACCTGCTTTCTATTAGCCTGTGAGTGGAGGGACTCAAAAGAGGTTAGATGTGTTTTTTTTTTTTTTTTGGCCACAGAATGTAGGACTTTGTTTTAAGTGGCGCCATCATCTCCCAAATTTCAAAGCTAGAAGACATAGCAGAGGTGAGGAAGGAATGGGAATTGGGTGCAATCATGTCTCCTAATGGTTCAGCAAATGTCATAGGGCAAGAAAGAGACTCAGAATTTTAATGCAAAGATAACCACATGCGTGGCTGTTAGAATATAATTGGTTAAGAAATATAAAAGGGTATAAGTTATAATGGGAGTATGTGGGACACCAGACTGGTGGGAAAATTGTGCTTGGGGAGGCAGAAAATATTTTAGAACAGAAATGACATAAAAGGTGGGACCTCAAAGGTGAGTAAAAGTTGGACAGATAAGCTCTAGATTATCCTGATTACTTTCTGAACCATAGGAAAACTTCACTCCAATCCAGGCTTATCTTTTCTGCCCACAAACATATTCTGAGCTCCATGAATTTAATGATTCTATCCATCTGATAGCTCCAGATTGTAAAATAGTTCCCGGACATACTGTTGGGAATATTCATGAATAAATAAATAAACAGTATTTAGAAGGGAACATAGGTACTTAGAGGTTAGAAGATGAAGAGTTATTTGACAAGCTAAGTGATAGGGTTTTAACAATGCCTCATTCATTTCCTAGAATATGGTAGGTAACTGTAACTATAAGTAACAATATATTATAAATAAAAACAATACAACTGCTTTAAAAGGCCTTTCTGATAACTTTTTAGATATGGTACAAGTTATTGAAATAGTGTTTCGTGAAGAACATTTCCTTGTCTAGAGAATCTGACTCTTGATTTCACCAGCTGTCAACACATGATTAGAAGTATACACTCTCAGGAAAGGAATTAAATACAATCTGGTAAAGAGAAAAATACTTGGAGTCAAAAATTTAGACTTTCTCTTTAATTTTATTAATTAGCAAACTTGAAAAATGCTATAAGAGCTAATGCAGTGTAAAAATTTGTATTCTCGATCCTTTCTCTCAGCCTATAAATCAGTCTCAAACAAAACATGGTAGCTCTTTTCTCCTTTTTTAGTTTCTATAACTTTCCTTTTTCAAGGAACAGTAAGCAAGGAGGAGGCCCAAAATGACTTCCATGAAGATAACACATGGAGGAAAATCTCTTTTCCTTTCCTGAACTTTGGATGACCTTTAATGATTATTTTCTTAAATAAAATTCAGACTTTAATTGTTAAATGCTCTGATAAAGCTTTCCAGTCTATTTTTGAGCAGTAGTTAAAAATATTTCCTTTCTGTTTAGAAAAAAACAAAAATCAAAATTTTTCTAATCAAGACATATTTTGATATATAAAATATATTCTGAATGATCCTTTGAATGATCTTGTCCCAGGTCTTTTGGTAAATGTTGCATTCTTTCATTGTCATTTTCTTCTAATGTAGGTTATTTTTTCCTCTTTTAAGCTGCATATCCATTACTGTTATTTTAAAAATGTGAATACAGTTTTCCAAATGTAGAATCTCCTTGACCTTTAAGAATCACACGTTTCTTTAATCTCAGATCTTAGTTCGTACTGTGTTCAGTAGCTGACGTTATAGAACTATTTAAGTTTAAAGTAATATCACAGTTAAAAGCTTGCTTTATAAACATTAATAATTGAAAAAAAATGAAGAATCTCCGAATTTTTATTTCAAATATTGGAAATAGACTTAGCAAACATACTCATATGCTCATATCTAGAATGAATTATACCTGTCAACACAAATTAGATAGAAACAATTCACATATTAGTTCATTAATCTCTGTACTGATTCCCTAAATCAAAATCACATAAATGGTGGTGTATTATTTATTCCAGTATATATAAATTTCAGGTTTAATTATCCAGATATACTCTGTAGACAACATTTAATGGTAGTGGCAGATATTTCTTTAAATAAAATTTGAGGCAGCTATGCTGTCAGTTTTTCACTTGTTAATTCAATTTATGTTAGGAATAGTTTCTAAAGATATGTTTTAGTAATTACTCCTATCACTGTATTTTGAAATAAGCCTACAAGTGAGCTTTTGTAGTGAGTCTTAATTTATGTAAAATATATGGAGCAAGTAGATTTCTTCTTCATATTGTAGAATAAGTGATGCCAACTTGTTTTAACATAATATTTATTGTTTAGTAGCCACAGTTAATAATGTTTTCCAGTATGGATAAAAGTTTATTTTTAGAGTATGTCTTTTACTTAAAGTTAAAATTGATTGCTCATGCTATTTTGCTTCATTGCTCAACTTACTGTCATGTAAAGAAATCATATGGAGCAAATAGTGGCCACTATAGTTTTAATAAGTTCTATATAAAGCTTTCTAACTTTCATATAACTGTTTTGCCCCAAAAGATAATTTGCTGCACCTTGCTATACCACCTGTTTTTTCCTAAGGCCCATGATGAAAAAGTAAGAGCGGCATTGTTTTTTGAAGAGTTATGGCCAGTAGGAAGAAATCATGACTGGACAGTCATGTCTTAAGGAAGAATTCCTTCCTGACTCTGGTAGAACTTTGAAAAAAAAAAAAAAAAAAAAGATTGCCTGAAGGAATTAAAATGTTAGGTGTATTTACTAGACAAAGAAATATATCAAGTTGCCCTCAGTTGAGGTATTCAATATTATCTCTGTTCCTTCCAGTGCTGTTTTATCAAATTGTAATCAAATTCTTCTGTTGAAGCAGTCATTAAGAGTTGAGTTAATATAGCTGAATAGAAAAAGAAGCAAGTACACATAAAAAATTAAGACTTAGGTACAGATGGTTTCCTTCTAAGGTCAGGATGCAATAAATAAATTGGCATTTTATTTGGTGTGCATATTTCTGGCCTAAAGAATGAAAGTTTATAATATGTGGTATTGGATTCTGGAACTACAAGTCTTTAGAAAAATATACAATTATTTATAATATAAATATTAAATATATGTTTTTATAATTTATTAACATTGTTCTTTGATATTGTAATAGAAGTAGTATTTGATTCTTTGGTATGCTTTCATGGAAATCATGCCTCTTTAAAGATGACCGTGTTTCATCTTCCCTTTTTCATTATAACAAGGCAGAGTTCCCTCCATATCTTTCATTTGCTACCTTGAGATAGCCGACTTTTGCAACTTCAGCATTCCTGGCAATTTCTTGCCCCACTCAGCATCATCCTTCACCCCATAATGATATATTTGTTTCGCTTGGATACACTAAGTCAGGTTCTAAAATTATAACATATGGCCAGTGTTCTAATTTTTGTTGAGTGCCTTCATATAAGTAATTTTATTAAAGATTTATAGACTCATGCAATGTCCAAGATCAAATGAGCCATACTGATGAAGCTTAGCATTATATAAGTGAAGAAATTAAGACCCAGGAAGATTACTGACTTGCCAAGACTGATTAACGACATGGTCATGTATGAAACGTAAATCAAATTGGAATGAGATTTTTTTTCTGTTAACCATTTTGGTAACATCATTTATCCTCATTTCAAAATCAGTGCAAATCCGAAAACATGGAAGATGTGTTCAAATTATATTGTTAAAATGCACAACATGGTTAACTAAACATAAAACCAAGTACCATAATTCATTAACCAGATGTAGCAGTAATTAACATTGTAGTTATTAGAAAAATAAGAGATTGTTGTGCTTTCATGTATAACTGATGAAGGAGACTCATACTGAAGACTAGAGTAAAAGGTAAATCAGGAACACAAGAAGATAGCTCAGGTAACAAGATAATATGGCTCAACTGCCTCAGCATAAGTCCTATAAGGAAACACTGACAATGGTATAAATTCTTCTTTGTTTAATTTTCCATCTATTAGAAACATAATAACAGGTATATTGGTATGAAACTATTTAATGCCTTGAATGGTGGAATATAGTATATTTATGTATAATACATATCATAGCATATAATATATATCATAGTGTATAATATATACATATTTTATACATATATACATATATGTGTGTGCGTGTATATATATACACATATATGTATATATATACCAAAGCAAATATATATATATATACACACACATATATATATATATATATATATACACACACACACATCTGTGCTGACAAAATACCTTTTTATTGCCTAGAAGCCTGAACTTGGTAATAATTTTTCCTAACATATCTGAAGAGCAAATAATTTGCATAATTCTATACCTTGTTTTGAGTACACAAAGTGAAAGAACAATGGAAGTCAACTATTTTATTTCTTTTTATTTCTCTCTGCTCTATTTCTGTAATTTGTAAGTTTTGAGGAGGTATAGAATAATGTTTCAGGTTTTCCAGTCATTGTTTTAATTTCTATTGCAATTTTGTACCAATTAATTAATGAGTAGCAACAACATGGTTATTTTCTCCATTGTAATTCTTATGAGATGAACTCTGTGGCCAGGCAAGATTTTTAAGTAGTCTTTGGCAGAAATTACAAAATTAAAATACAGAAAATGTGTTTAAAATAATAGGTTTCAAGAGTTTTTGAGAGAGAAACAGTAGGAGGTGGGGCGGAGGAGGAAGAGAAAAATAATAAACATTTTCTTAATTCCCACCTACATTTTATCAAAATTTGAAATATACAGCAAACTGCTTTCCCTACAATGAAGATGATTAGTACATTTCTTAGTAGACTTTGGGATGGGATCTCTTTCTTGTACATTTGACTTATTCATGAAATGAAAATGAAAAGCAAAAAGATGCAAATGTTTCTAGTAAATCATCTTTTCTCATCCTGATGTGTAGATATCAGATTACTCTCTCCATAAACAATTTTAATGAATAGGAAGTACTGATTTACTAAACTACTTCTTAATATTCATTTTGTATAGATGGCCTATTGCTTCGCTTATTTTTAAGCCCTTTACCCCTCTCTATGTAAATTGTTCACACAAATAGGCAAAGCAATAAAGCAGTTTAATCAAAGTTGAAAACCACTGTGAAGTGTTGGTAGCAGAAGAAAAGTAATTCTAGATTAAAGCCTACTGAATCTATTTTGAAATGTTTCTGTAACAATAAAATGAGGACTGGCTATCACGAAACTTACTAAGTTGGCTCTCTACCGGTTGTTGCTGGAAAAGTGTAGTTCTTTATGGCACTTTCCTCTGAAAGCAAGCTACTCTTATTTTCAGGCACATTGGGTACACCGGGTGAATTAGGTGTCTGTTTTCTGAAACTGTTCCCAATGGAATAGAAGGGTGGATCTTTAGAAGGTCCTCGTTGTGTGAGTCCTTTATTGCTGAGTAATTATTGCTCCTGTTCTTTTGGGCTATCAAAAATACATCACAACTATAAATTAAAACAACAACAACAACAACAACAACAAACCCTCATGTGATGAAATATAACTAGTCTATATGTGCGCAGCAGAATATTTTTAAGGAATATTTTCTCATTTTTTTTTATAGGGAAACCTTGATACATAAAACAAAGATCATCATGAAGGATGCTGTGTAGATTAATACATTGAAAATAAGAATACTTTTTCTGATTCTAATTTATCTTCAACAGTTGCAGTGACAGTGGAAAAGCGATATGGTGCTAACATAAATGTATTTGTTTTTTTAAATAAGTGCACTAAGTGTGGTTGTTTTATTTATTTTTCAACAGCATGAAAGATGCAGGAATAGGCTATAGGCAATGGAGGGGTCCCATATCATCGACCTGCAAGGAGTGCCCAGTGGTCAATACCAGCCCCGTTTGTGGTTCAGATGGTCATACCTACTCTTCTCAGGTAAAGAAAATGACAGTCTTTTCGTATGAAATACAAAAATGCATATCTCTTAGTAAGTGATTAAAACTTTTGGTTTTCTAATGTGGTCATCCAGATAATTTATTTAACTTTTAAAATAATGAGAATAATCTCATAGTTTTGAAATATGATTCAATGTACATTTGTTTCTGCTATATCAGAATTTTTAAAGTCTTAAACACTGAAGTTGTCAATGCTCTGAACCCCAAGTAGTAAAGCTGGAATTTTCTTTGCTGCTATTACGCAAAAGGTCAGAAATATTACCATGCATATAATAATGTTAGTTGCTATTATTACAGCAGCAGCTACAATCTTTCAGTATCATTACTTCCTTTATCTCAAGTTACTTCCCCTATTATTTCATTGAAACCTCTCAAAATTCCTTTTAACCAATGAGAAATACTATGCATCAGAAAGATATAGAAAGTTTCACATATTTGCCTGACATTACAGACAAGATTTGATGTCTTTTCTGATTCAGTGTCTCTGTTCTCTCCTCTACATTGATTAGCTTCCTTATTTGGTGTCCCATATTGTTCAAATATTTAGGTGTTTTTAAAACCTTTACCTAATACGACGTCGATGAGTTTTCTCTGATTATGTGACAGAATGAATATATCTCACATTATCACATCCCCAAGGATAGTAATGTAGAAACCATTATACTGCTTTATTGAATTACAACAAAGGATGCAGCTTATAATATTCGAACTGGTAGGTAGAGCTACATGGGAAACAAATTTTAGTCTTAATTTTACTTGATGAACATGGATGGTAGAACACATTGAATTAAGAGAGAGATTGGAATTTTTACTGGCATCCAGTTAAGATAGAACCTTGTCTTTCTCAACATTAGAAATATCCATGCTAGAGATACTAATATGTTTGTATCCAGAATGTCATTGTCCCTGGAGAGAGAAGCATTAGTCCACTACCTACTTGTTTGGGCCTTTCTTTAGGATGTTTCTAGTATATCAGTCTTTTCACAATTTAGTTACATAGGACACAAAGTCACAATTACAAGTGATCTCTACCTGTAGGGAGGCCTTGTTTGATGGTTTTAGAGAAGCACAATTGTGATACTCCCACTTCAGACTAAATAAACCTACCATACACAGATTAATTCACATATATTTCCACTTCCCTGGCGTTTCCCCATTGTTCTTCTTTGTATCGGGCACACTGTGAAGCCCCAGCTTACAGATCATGTGGTCTATTTATATTGTCAGTAAAACCATGCTAAATAATCCACACTTGAATTATTAATTTGATATTTTTTCATACATGTTGCTTTCAATAAATGCCTTCTTTACATAGAAAGATGTAAAAAGAACATGGTTGAAATGAATATGAGTTTTTAGCAACCCCAAGTCACCATCCTCATTTCTGTTGATTCTAACTTAACTTAATGATTTTCTCACTTTGGATCGCCAATCCTAGTCTTAAATGTATGCACTGACACAGTGAGGCTGAGCTGTATATAATAATGAAAACAAAATAGAGATCTTAGACCAGTAAGAGCTTATATCAGACTCTCCTTTTCAGAGTTTATTGGAAGTTTAGTTTTCAGATATTTATTGGATTTAAATTCAAATTGAGGCTCTTAACTTCTTTGTGTGTGAGTAAAGTAGTACCCTAGACTGTTTAAGTACTGGAGCATGAACAAAGACCACAGAGTCAAGTGTCTCCTTGAGAAGGTCATTTATTATTTCCCCAACATCTCCTTCAGAGCACATGACGATAGAAGATAGGTGCAGGGGTCACAGGATTTGGCTTTGGCTCATTCAGCTTTGTCAACAGATTAAGCAAACTCTGACAGGGCAAATTTAAACACCTTTTGGGGGCTTGGAGGCTTTGAGTGCACAATAATGGTGAGGTCCAAATTCTAAGCCCTGTGTGGTCCTTGAAGCACCTTGCTTGAAGTTTCTAATCATCCAGTTGAGTAATCCTTATATGGTAAAGATTAGCCAGAAGCCAGGTCCTATTAGTCCAGAGTGTGGATCCCACATACAGGATGGAAGGCCAGTCCTGCTCTCTAGGTCTTCTTATCGTGATTTTGTATTTTGGACGCTCTGCATTGATATACTCATGTTTTTTGAGGGAAGGGCTTATTTTACTACTACAAATAATATTCCTATAGATTCTGTTTTAGACCCACAATGATTCCTCCTTTACTTCAGCTCCATTTATAGAGATGAGATGATAAATTATCCTTACACTCTACAACGTTAGTGGTGGTGAGGTCATTACAAAGTGTAACAGATGGAGTTGCTGGATGATGGAGTGAGAAAGAGGGTTATCAGAAGGTATCCAAAGGAAGGTTTTAGTCAAATGACATACCTAGGATATAATTCTGGAAGGCATACTTCATTTCAGAATGTGACCAATTTTCAATAATTATTTTATTAGAGTTCAAGTTCTGAATTGGTCAGCTTGTCTAGAAATCCTAAGCAGAGTATTTTAAAATGCATTCACAAAAAGACGAAGGAACAGATGAAGAGCTATGGAAACACAGATTTAGTTGAAAAAATATTGGTATTGTGATTTTCATGATAAGTATTTTTGTAATGTTATCTGATTTTTTTTCTGTTAAGAAAAACAATTGACTTTTCTAAAGAAGTTGACTGAATCTTTTTTTTAAAAGAACCAGTCTTTTTTGAATTCTTTCCAATTCAGCAATGCCAGAAAAATCAAAATATAAGTCTGTTCAAGGTTATTTGAGAGGCAATCATTCCTGAAATTGACACAAAAGATGAAGGTCTTTGTTTCTTTACTTCAGGCAGTCTATTTTGATTGTATTGTCAAGCTTCAGTAGGAATTAGGAATTGTTCTCCACTACAGCATCTATATTAGACCATGCATATATTTGTCACTCACTTGTGTAAATTGCATACTACATTTGCTGAGCAAAAGTCAATAAATAATATTAATGTTTTAGAACTCAACAGGGCATCTATAATATAAATTTTCTGGGGACAACACATTGGATGATTTTGAACTCTTTTCTATCATATTTAGTCATGCAGTGTTGCAAATTGAATTAAATAATGGTGAATTCCTGAGTAACATTGTTTATAAGATCTATCTCTCTCTCTCTCTCTCTCTCTCTCTCTCTCTCTCTCTCTCTCTCTCTCTCTCTCTCTCTCTCTCTCTCTCTCTCTCTCTTCAAGGAAGGCAAATAGAAAGAATATCCATTTTATACTGGAGTCCCCAACTCTGACTGCAGAGATAATACTTAAATTGATTTGGAATGGGCTCTATGAATCTGAATTTTCAAAGCTCCCCAGGTGGTTTTTATGCTGTAGGCATGGTTGAAAAACACTGTTGCATCCCTCCAATTTATTGCCTTTGAAATCTTAAATATAAGCGTTTTTAAAAATTTTAAATAGGACAATAACAACATGAAAGGTGAAGTGTTGACCTTTTGTTACAATTTGAGAAAATGCCATTTTAAGTTCCAACGTTCTACTATTCTCTGTTAGTCTTTAATTTGTTTTTCCATATTTGAGGCATTCATTTACTTCCTCTTAATAACAGTTACTAATTGTAGTAGTTTTATGTACATTTTTGAAGTTTGAAAATTTATTACACATCTTCATTTTGATGTGTTGCATCTGTTAGTATTTAGCATTTAACTGTCCTATCAACAGTTGTCTGAGCTGAGAATTTTATGTTAGAAGATCAACAGTCAGAAATAGATGTGCCCTGTTCTATATTCTATTTAACTGCTTTTCAACATAGGCTAGGTTTTGCTTTTGACTTGGGTATGATAACTTGATCAAGATTACTACTCCAGCATATTATCAGAATCATTGACAGGGATAAGTTCTTATTAAATCACTGAGCATTAAAGGAAATAATATGTTAACTTTATTGTAAAAATATCAAATTTAAAAAGAATTCAATAGGACATCTAGGACAAACTTCCATCTGGGACAAACGTCCACACAATTTGCAAGTTCCTGATAAGATACCATGTTTTGTGAGATAAATGTCTATGTATGAGCAGAGTTCTAATTGTCAGAAAAGCTTTCCTCTCCTTACATTTATTTGGCTTCCAACACTCCCTATTCTTTCCCCCTTCGGCATGTATTGATGAACAAAATATGTAATCTGTTTTCTTCAGTTATTGGGGAAAATGTCAATTCCTAAATGTTCCATTTAAAATGTAACAGGAAGCTAAAAGACATTTTTAAAGCAGCCTAATGGATAGAATATTATTTATATTTTTATAAAACTCTATTCCCAATCCTTTAGAATCATTTCACACACATTTATTTAGATACATTTATTTATCTTTATCTATCTATCTATCTATCTATCTATCTATCTATCTATCTATCATCTGTCTATCTATTATCCATCTTACATTCATTTCATCTAGGATATTCAACATTGTTTTCGTAGAAACCCAACCCTCTATTTTGACCTAACATTTAATCATATTAAGTCATATTAAATTATATTGTTATTATATTAATTTATTTGAACAGATTTTAAGAAACCAAAAAAGGGGGGTGGTGATAAGCATAAAACTCAGCTGACAGAAATGAGAAAGTTTGGAATCATTTATTAGTATTAAGTGTTCATTTAGCATACTGTGGCATTATTTATTTCCTTGGAGATTGACTGGGAGACAACTTCCAGTGTAATATTTTGTTGTCAACCAGAAATTATTCATTTAGGAGGGACTAATTAATATGTTCCTTTTCTGTAAATACTACATTTTTGGGTGAATATCATTACCCAGTAAACATGAAGTATGATTTTTTTTCAATTGAATTAGAAAAATTAGAAATAATCACTGAGTTATCATAATGTTTACATATTTTCTAGGAAAATATTGAGTGAAAATAAATTCTAATTATTTTGCTCTTCAATCCTAGATGTATTTTCTCCTTAGAATATTTGATATGTATAGAATATAATATGTTGAACAATTTAGTGTTTTATTTAATTCATTATTAGTGTATGTAAATATACTATATTTTTGTATATACTATACAAATAATTTAGGTGATGGATGATTTTTGTTTTGCAAAAAGGAAAAGGAGAAATGAGAAACTTAAGTTTGGGCATGAAACCTGTGTGTGCCATTTTTATGAAAGGATTCTTATAGCAAACTAACTATAAAAGTTAGAGAGACTTATTATGTTCCCAACTTTGGCCTACATGGACGACAGTCAGGAAACTTAGTGAGCAGTGTGATAGAAGTCTATGTTAATTTAACAAGAGAATACAGGTAGCTGAACCAGAATTGATTTTGAATCCCCATGCTCCCTTTGGGTAGATTGTCACTCGGAGAGTACAGCAACCAGGCCAGCCTGCAATTACTGTTAGGGGATGGAGAGAAAAAATCCTGAATATTTAAAATAGTTACCTACAACCTCTTTTCATCTTGTCAATTACCCAGGAGCCAGCTGAGAGGGTATGTTACCTTTCCGGATATAGAGAAATTCAATGCACAAATTGCCTTACTAAGGTGAGGGAGGTAGAGTCAGAAATATTTTTGAGTAGATTTTTGAAGAGACCATCCCAATGCTTACAGAATCAGATGCTTGTGGATAGTAAGGAAATTGGAAGGTCCATTAAGTAAGTATCTTGCCTGTTAGCCCATTGTTGAATAGATTTTGTGATAAAAATCACACCGTTATCAGACTGCAAGTAATCCAAAAAGTCAAACACATTACACTGATTAGTTTTAAAGGACACAATGATGTGGCCGGAGTCAGCTGATGGAACTGGAATGGCAACAACATCACCTGAAAAATTGGCGAGAGAAACTTGCTTGCTGGATGGCTTCCATATCAGCCTATTGATTTAACTGTTATAAAGAACCAAGAAGAATGTCCAAGGGAAGAAAACAGTCTTTTCAATACCCAAGGAATCCAGTTAGGTGCTAGGACTACTTTTTGATGATGGTGACCAAAGAGATTGCAGTTTTCCTTCACTGTTGGAGAGACTGAGCATTGTGAATCCATTCAGATAGTCCTAAGAAACTTAGGAGCAGGCGCCTGGATTTTGTCAGGAGTTTATTAGCCATTTCTGCTGGCAGAGGTGTAATAATACTGCAGTCAGAGTCATTGAGACCCAGGCTTCTGATTTTCCAACCAATAGGGCATCATCTGTATAGACAAGACTTTCAACATTATAGGTTATAAGCACCTGGTGGTGGCAAATGACAGAGAAATTTTTCCCACTAAATAAATGAATATGTAACTCTTGGATCTTCCTTGATGAGGAAGATGCCACTCTGGCACTTACCAGACAGCAACGTACAAACACATAGTACATCGATGCCTACTATACATTCAGATGTAGAAGCAAAAACATGCATTGAGTTGGTCCAAAACACCCTCCAAGAAAGGTTATGTTGGCTTACCTTCCATGTCGTAAATCCTGCGAATTCAATCCTGTGTCACCTTCCTAACAGAACCTGACACAATGTTTACTTGGGTGCCTCCAATCAACACAGCCATAAAAGTGTGAATCTCTCCCCTACAACAGAGTTTTTCAGTACTTTTGAATGGGTGTATATGGCCTCTGTCTCATTTGGAAATATGGAAATTTGTACTCACTGTCAAGATAACACCACTTCCTCCTCCTCCCCCGAGGCTAGTGAGCAATGACCAAAGTACTATTTGGATAGTTTCAGTCAGTCCTATCTCTTGCTGTTCATGCTTGAAAATTTTAATAACAGGTAGAAGAGTGGATGAGTTTTTCACCACCTCTGCCTCATGACTTAGGTGACAGCATTCACTACTGTACCAGGGGCAATCTTCTTATATCTTCTAATCTGGCCCATGGGGCTTGGTATCCTTTCACTTCCAGAAATCCCTATCTCGGACAACATCCCAACCTTGTTTCCCAGAACTGTCAAGATTGAAAGGTCGGAGATTTTTACCCCACTTCCAAAATGCCACAGTTTCATGAATGCTGGCAAAAGACATGAGACTCCTGGGTCAGAAACAAGGAATTTACTTATGACACAAGCAGCATAATCTTCATATTTGTGTCAATTCTCCTTTCCCCATAAGTCCCACAGGGGCAGTGTATAGTGGCCCAGTTGGATGCGCCATTCGCTTTGGGTTTGTGTCACATGTAAGGAAACCTTGGTATTTTTATAATAGGCTGCAAACATATCTGCCCAAATTTTGCCTCATGGGGAGATAGTATCTTTATTGGGAAGCAAACAAATCTGTCCTGTCCCTTAAAGGATGAATTAGCTCTACCTTGCAAGGGTATTTGCTATACAAACTAATTTGAATAGATAATAGTAATAATAGATATAATAGTAATAATAGATAATAGATAATAGTACATCTTGCTCCCAAGATGTAGAGAAACACAGGAGATCTACAGGAACCTATATCTCAACACTAAAAAATAGTAGGCTAGCTCTATTAATGTCAGACAAACTCTATTTTCAGTAGAAAATGAAGATGATTACTACATAATGATTAATATGTTATTTCTCCTGGAAAATCTAAAATATAATTCTAATCTCCATTGTATATAATAAAATAATTCCAAGATATATAAAACAATTTCTACAGGGAGAAAATGTCAAATCTCGTTAACACATTGTGAGATTTTAGAATTCCTCTCTTAGTAAACGATGGAACTGCAGGGAAAAAAAAAAAAAAGTTAGGCTCCGCTCCTCACCTCTCTGGCTCAAAGTAAGTTAATGGAACCCACTGCAAACTGATGAAGGGAGAGGATTGAACCCTGCAATATAACCCTGGGGAGGTGCGCCTAACTGTGTCTAAGGACATGGGGTATTTAGTGGGGAATGTTCCTGGAATTTCTATGCTGAAGAGATGACCAGAAAGATTCTGAGAGTGTTTCTGTTGAGCAACTAAGAAGATAGATTGAGCATATAAGTAAATCTATGTTTCTCATTGTTGGAAAAAGTAGTTACAAACATGGGAATGGAAAGCTGCAAAGAATCCTCAGATGTTAGATCAGAATTGGAGAGATCAACATGTACTCACGTTGAGTATTTTTTGGTACACACACACACACACACACACACACACACACACACACGTGGTGCCAAAAAAGAGTATATATGTATACACATTTTAGGAAAGGAAAAAACTGTTAAAATTGTAATAATATATACCGATAACAAAATATGAATACAAGTTATGTTTGACTTCTGCAATTATAAGAGGTGCTCAAAGTGGTTACCATCAGCATCCAGACACTTCTGATTATGGCAAACTACTGCTTGAGCAACATTGACCAAAACATCCACTTGTATATATTTTTTTGACACCCCAGTGTGTGTGTGTGTGTGTGTGTGTGTGTATGTATGTATTTAGAATACTTAATGAATTATTAACCTCTGAAAGGTTAACTAGTTTGATTCTGCTATCTCTGTTTTGCTATACCTTGTTATTTCATTTTTATATTGGCCTTTCCTATATAAACTCATCTTTAATAATATGTTTTGACCACTCAAATTAGCAGGGCTTCACTCTTGACTACAGCCAGTCTTGCCAGGAGTCTTCCTTTCCAAATGTATATGAGCTGTGGTCTTATGCACTTGTATTTCTTGAGTGAATCAACAGAGGGCACTTTAATTCTAGAGTCAATGGCTTCTCAGCTTACGCCCTAAGGTTTATACAGTGGAAACCTAAGTTCTATGTGTTTGTATCTTTGTTTCAAAGCTAATTGTATCCACTCTTCCATATCTTTTATCTTTTAGCACATCCCAAAGTATATGGTTGCTACCAGTGCATAAAATTGTGTAGGAGCTATGGACCGTTAAGTATACATTTTAGCTATAAGAATAGTATATTTTTAAATAGGCTCTTGGTATTTCTTAAGCATAATAAGCAAGGAATTCCCTCCAACTTTAGTTTATTAAACAGTTAATATGTTAACTTTAAGCATGAGACCCCATAGACAATGAAATGTATACACAAGCTATCACACTTTAGTATTTTGATGTTTGTAGTGTAATTGTTGAAGTCCTTTACTATACTGAGGTCTTTAGAGTCTTTTCTCTTGTTAGCTAAATTTAACCTCTGTCCTGAATCTTTCAACTCCTTGTATGTTCTTTTATTTTACAATGCATCCCTATTTTCTTACTCCCTTTCCTTTTTAAAAATTCACTCCCATTTATATCTGTAAGACTAATTTCTTCTTAAATGCCATCCTCATTTTTAGGAGTACTTGGTGTCATTACCTTCTATTTTCATCCTTTTTAAAATTATTTTTAATCATTACTGCTCATTCTTATGTAAAATTCTATGGGAAATTACATGAGTTATCTGGTAAAACCCATATGATAAGATAAATAATGAAAATATAAACTAATAGTAAGTTAAATTAATTTCATTAATTTTATGTATGTATTCTATCAATCATCAAACAACATGTTTTTATGGGTTATATTTTAATTGAAGCTATTACTGATAATTGAAGCAACATTGGTCTAAAATAATTTAAACAAGAATTTTGGTTTAATAACAAAATTCATTAAAACGTATAAGAATGAAGTGACAGTCAAATAAGTATACTATCCCATTGACCTTTAAAGTGTTAAAATTTATTACCAGATTTTGAATTCTAGAATACCTGTTTAGAACAACAGCTAACAAAGAGGAAAACATCTACATAAATGCTACATTATGCACAGAAATCACAAAGTAAGAGATATTTGACTAGAGATGATCTAATAACAACTGAATAATTAAGTAATAGGAAAATCAAGAAGGTCTTTTATAGTCATACACTCACAATCTCAACTGAGGTGAAAAAATGTACAATCCTGACATTCTAGTGCGACTGTGGATTAAATTGAGTTTAAGACAGAATGTAATGCAGCAACCCCATGTACAGCTGTGAACATACCTAGATACTCCTCAAAAGGAAACCATCCAAAATCCTCTACTGTATCCACTTCTGCGTCCATAATCTGTGGTTCAAATTGTTTTCTTCTTCGTACATTCTGACGTTGCACTATGAGATAGTGTAAACTCTGTGCCAAACGAGATGTTTAGCTTGGGTGTTTTGAGATGTGTTTAATTTTGAAAGAAAAAAATACTTTTTTTGTAATGATTCATGTTTGCAAAATTGGAGATTAACTGAACCAGAGATTATACTACATCTAAAACAATGTGTTCAGTAAGATAATGGTTAAGTATGTTTTGTACTTTTGTTCCTGGCACTTTTCCTTGGTCAGGTAATCCAGTTGCCAACTGGAGCAATATTTTCACTGGTACATGACTACATGACAAGGATTGTAAACTTATTGCAAGTTCACGGTGGGCTGACGTGTCCTCACTGCCCTCACCTCCAGTTAAATTCAACGAGTCCTTTACAATACCCAATTTCTAGATGCTGACTTGAATGTCTGATAGAAAGGGGTTAAATATATAAGGAATAAGGGGAAATTGATTCGCATGTCAGTGCTCCTTTGTAGTTGCTTAAATTAAGGACTTTAATATTCTCAGACTCCCTTGATCCTTTTCTCATTTTGAATTTGCTTAGTAACGTCTATGCTCACATCTCTAGCATTATACCTGAAAAGGGTCTGCCTCTGTCCCCTCAGATATAATGAAGAATGTAGGAAAGTGACTCTGACCTGCCTCGTGTCACATGACTTTTCACCTATGGTGAGGGTAGTATGATATAAAATGTTGTACTGTAAATAGAGTTTCCCAAAATAAAGTTTCTGGTGAGAAGAGAGGTTAGCCAAAATAAGTAGGGTATTATTCCTTAATGGAAAGTAGAGTGTTAAATAGAGAAAACAATGGTATAGTGTCCCCTTTGGTGCTAAATCTGCTGCTCTGTTTAACTTCCTGCTTGTGTATGTACATTACAATTATTATAGGTGTGCAATGGCAAATCCCAATTGAATGAATGAATGGATTTAAGATCAAATCAAGTTGTTTTCCTCCTCTGGTTGTCTACTCTTGATAAAATACCAGAGTAGGGAACAGTAAGTGGACGTGATTTGCTAGGCAAAAGGTTAGCTTATAGCTGTGTATGAGGAATCCTCTGCATGAGCTCTCAGCTCGTGTCTAAGATATTGGTTGTATAAGGTGTTAAAGAGATGATACAATGCAATATATTAGTCCACAAAAAAGGTGATCAGTGATATTCCATACTTGCCAATTTGTGTTTTTCTTTTTCACTTGCACAAAAATTTTTATCACAACAGAAAGAAATAGAACATTGTTGCTCTTTTTGCCTACTTCTGATTATATATTCGTTCTACATTAGAAACATTATAGAATAGTATTTGAATCTCAATTTAGCTCTTTATTATTGCTTGGTTGCCTAAGCTCTCTAAGCTTCACTTGTAAAAATTCATTTAAGAAATATATCTTATTTTGATGATAGAGTAATACAGCAAAATTGCTTAATACCATATGTGACATATAGTGATGACCCAAGGAAAGTGGTTGCTATCAACTGTTTTTTGTTGTTTTAGCTGATTTGTATTTTCAGTTTTTCTCGATAATTAAAGTACTTACAAATACTTTATTTATACCATTGCTTTATTTTAAAGGCATTAGTGAGTACCCAAGAAAAAATTCCTAAGGAAATAGGGAAGAGATCTGGAGAATTTAGTTAATCCATTTCTTTTGGCTTTCAGTAGACCAGTGCCTAAATCAGGATTTCTCAATCTATTTAGACACTAGTCACATCTGAAATCAGATAACACTTTATATAGGGGAGCTGACCTGTGCATTGTAAGATCATTAGCAGCATTTCTGGCCTGCAACTAGTAGATGTCAGCCGCAATCCCTCCATTCCTTAATCCTAACAATGAGAAAATACCTCCAGATGTTCCCCCAGGAGAGACAAAATTACCCTAGATTAGCCCGTCTGTTTTAAGCCATCTGCCATGATCATGGTGCTTGCATAGTGAAAACCTGTAACCATAGCCTTTTCTAGTGTTTGCTGATCCCTGCTTGTGGGGGTCTTTCCTGTGGGCAGCCCGATCTCACCTACAGTAAATCATACTTTCTTCTTTGATCTTGTTATTAAGCAAATGACTTCAACTTAATTTTGCTGACAAGCATCAAGTTTGACCACTGAAAAATCATTCTGTGGGCTCCCTTTTCACCATAACTCATAACTTCAATTTTCTCAATACTCAGGTTCTGAATCAGGAATACATTAATCATGTCTTTCCCTACAGTATTTGCATTTTTGGCAATTACGTACTAACGAACATGCCCTTTATGTGATATTTTAGTTCACTATACCTTTATAAATATTTCAGCTTTGTGATAATTAAGTAAATTGAACATGATTAATTAGAAATGCAATCAGTAGATGTACCTGTTTTTTTACAAAATACTACTGTTAATATCCTAATATTCTTTGATTAATATTCTCCATGAAGATTTTTTTAAATAATCTCTAAGTAAATTAAACTAAATGTTTTTTATTACAGGAAGCTAGAATTCATATAATTATACACATGGGGTAGACATTTTTGCTGTACATCTGAGTCTATTGCTCTTTATGGAAAGGCATAGAGAAAAAAGTGTTCGGTAGAATCATTCTGAAGAAAAATTGTTTCATTTGTGAAGTAATTATTTTGCAAAGCTATAACTACATCATATCATGCAGCTCTTAAAGGTGGCTTTTTAATTTTTAGCTTATAATCACGTCAAAGAAAGTTAGCTAAAAAGTAAAATTTGGTAAAAAGAAAATCAAATTTTTGCAGAGGTTGTGCTCCTTTTTTATACATTGTCTGCTGAATAGCATTATAATTAATCTACAACTTTTGAGTGGAAAACAGGTGATTAGTCTTTTTAATAAACTAAACACTCATGTATTTTTGTGAAAATATTTTTTGAACTTTCATTTTCTTTGAATAAAAATTTCACTGTTAAAATAAACACATTTAAAATGTAAATGAGTATGGCATAACACCTTTGAAGGGAACTAACCTATTTTCAAATTTGAAAATTAAATATATAGCTATAACATATTGACTTTTAGCTTTCTCTGCTCGTATTCCACATATAATTGCTCCCGAACTTTTCTTAAATTGTGTCATGAATCAGAATTTCCTTATGACCAGATTCAGGGTTCTAAAATATTAAGTTAGAAGAAGTTACGGGAAAGAATATTGAATGTGAAGTCTCAAAGTTTTATATAACTTATTTGACGTTCATTACAGCATTCAGAATTTGTTAACTAGTGACTTCTACTTTAGATTAGCTATTGGGAATTTTTAATTACGTTTAAAATTTATTGTGATTTTTACATAACAAGATCATTTTTTTGATTATTGAAATATTGAATAATAAAAAATAATGATACCTTTGAAATAGCTTATTTCTCCAAAAAGGCCCACTAAGCCACTACAAGTGTATTCCAAGTATAATAATTTTTAATCAGATGTTGCAGGGCTAGTTAAGAATTTTGCCCATCCATTAGAGAGTTATTTGACAAGAAAAAGAAAATGTAATCTGATTAGTCATTGGGTGTATTCCGTGCTTCTTGGTATCAGCTGAAGCTGAATTAAATTAGTCACTGGTGCATTTGTCGATTGGAGCCAGAAAGTCTGTCCTATTTAATCTTAAAATAATTTGTACTGAGTAAATTATGGAGGTAGCCACTAAAGAAATCACATTACTTCAGAATTAGCAAGATCAATTTCTTTTAGGGTAGGAAGATAATTATTGCCTCTTAAAAGATGGAGTAGATTTACGATTTTTAAAATCATGTCAGTGTGCACTTTTAAAATATTATCTTATGAATGAGTTACAAACATTTAGGCTTAAAATTCTAACAGAGGAATATTTGCAAAGGAAATCAAACCAAACCAGAACTAAACTAAATAAAACTTTATGTGCCATAATAGTTTGATTATTTATTTGCCTTTAATTTTATTCGGTTTTATACTGCTGTTTGATTCTTAAAACTCTGTAGATGTTATCCCAGGTGTTATCCCAGTTAGGTGTTCTCCCAGTTACTCATATGGGAAAATTGAGGAGGCTGAAAATATTTCTGTAACTAGCCCAGATGTCACATTTAAGAAGTGGTACTCTGAAGATTTGAATTCAGGTGTAATGCTTTTTGTTCTATTCCTTTCATTTATCTTTTCCATGTCATACCCAGTAGAATCACAAGTATACTATTCTTTACTTTCTATTTTTATATTCTTTACTTTTCTATTGAATTACTACTTTTTTCTCTCTTCATACAGTGCAAACTAGAATATCAAGCATGTCTCTTAGGAAAACAGATCTCAGTCAGATGCGAAGGACGTTGCCCGTGTCCTTCAGATAAGTCCACAAGTACAAGCAGAAATGTTAAGAGAGGTAAGTGATGAGCACTTATTCATAGTTTTATATTTGTTCTCGCTATTGAAATGTTGTGCAGTAAGTGTTGTCATATGTACATAGTGAAGTTTACTTTTGTACATATACCTATTTAGTAATTATTTTGTAAATGAGTTTTGTTTTTTTTCCTTTAGCCTCAATTATTATAGCAAGTAACGTTTTTCTATAGATTTCCATTTATCTTAATTGTAATAGCTGGATACTTCTTTCCTACATGCTCACCATACTTGCATATAAGAAATCTAAAGCAATGCCTTCTGTAAATTATCGTGTCTAAAATGTTTTAGATCCTTTTTCCCCCTTTTTGGTACAAGCAACTCATCAGTGATAGTATAAAAAGTGATAAAGTAGTTTGGTTTAGAGTAGAACTGGTTAGTCAATTAGAGCTGATCTTTTTAAATAAAGATGTCTACCCCATATAGTGTGTGTGAGTGTGTGTGTGTGTGTGTGTGTATAAGTAAAATTTCCTAATGAATAATTTTATAAATTAAACTAAACTCTCTTTTGGTTAGATCTAGAGTTTTTAAATTTTATTTTTGTAGGTTTGATGACAAATAATAAAATTATTGAAACTGATGTTTATTGTATTATATAACTTGACTTTTCATAGAGATTTTACCATGGTTTGCATGGTATTATTATTATTATTTTTACTTAAGGTATTCCTTATTCCTTTAAAAAAAATCTACATGGCTTGTAGTTTCAGTTCTTCATAGCTATAGACAAAGAAGGAAATATAAGGCATAGATGTTTTATTAAGTCCGAAACTATTTTATAGAACATTAACATAAACATTTATCATACATTTTATAACCATCTGAATTTTATTATTTAACAGTTATTATCATGGGTTCTGAATGTAAATAAGTTATTTTTGCCTTTTTTCTAAAAAAAAAATATGAATAACATATTCCTATAAGAAGATATGAAGTTTGTTTAATATAAATTATGTATTTTCTTAAACATGATATTCTTAAACTTGATATTCTATATTACAGTCCCATGATGAAAATGTTATTAAAGACAAAACTTTGAACTTCAATTATGCCATTTATATCTGTCTTTACTAATTAAGTAAAATTTAAAATAATTTAGAATTTAAAAGCTGTGTTTTAACATCACTTTTAGTACAGCAACTAACAGTTGATTTTACTATTCAAGAGTAAATTAATTAATTTGCAAATTAATGGAAAGCTAGTGTTCAAATATTAGGCAATCTGCAGAGACACACACACTGGTAGAAGAAAGGTTCTAAGCTATCTTCCAGGAGACTTGTTCTTTCAGCCTCACTCTTGCTGCCTCACCCCAGCATAGAGTCAATTTTAGAGCTCGATTCCTTCTGGATTCCTCAGGTCCCTATCTTCCAATCCACTTTCGGTAGCATAGCTCAAATGAGGATGTTCAGACATGACCTTGAATATATTAATCAACACCCATATAATTAAGAGTGATTACAGTTTTCATTGCTTCAGTATATCTTGCCTTCCTCATCCCCACTCTCTATTTATGTAATTGAATACATTTTCGTCTGAAAATCACTGGAGGTTTGAAGTAAATCCACCTGTAAGTTCAATATCGGTGTTTTATTATTTTTATTGGAAACTATTAAAAATATTTGAGAAGGGGTAGTTATAATATATATATATATATATATATATATCATATATAGCTATATATATATATATATATATATATATATATATATATATATGGCTCTAGTACATCGCAGCACTTCACTAAGATCTCCCTTCAATAAGAATCCTTGCTTTTGAAATCATTTTTGAATGAGAAAATATGTTTGATGTGGTATCAATTTATCATAAGTTCCCACAAACTACAGAAGGAACTCAGTATGCATTACATATGGAAGGTAACACATCTGAGGATTCCCATGCGAATAAACAATAATTATGTTTCATGTTGCTCAAAGTCTCTGTACAATGTTTATATTAACATGTCAAGAAGGAAACTTCTCTTAAAGTCTTATCGCGAGGGGGCAAAGATCATTTGTGTTCAATTGTGCGTAGAAAAAGAGGCAAGAATAATTTAAACTTATCCTGCTCTGATGGATTGTCAGGGCAAAACAAGTACAGGATTTTGCTAGCTACTGTGGAAAAGCAGTACAGAAAACTGAGAATGTCATTTACACACAGTGCTGAAGGCCAAGAGACATGGGTAATGTAAAACTTAGTTCGGTATCACTTCTAATCTTTCAACTGTCATTTACATGAGAAGCAGCTTGTCTTCAGTAGACAGTGTAGTGCAGGAAATTCAATTTAATAGTATCTCTGTTCTAGAAAAAGTGAGAAAGAAACTACCAACAATGAAATAGTTCTTAAATCTTTCTGACTTCCTACATTTAATGTCAAATTGACACCATAGTAAGTTTTCACTATGTTAAGAGCAGAATGTATTCTTCAAAGTGACTTGAAGTGTATTAAAACTAATAAAAATGCATTTCCTTTAGTAGGAAAAAACATAGTTCTCCTCTGTTCTCGTAATGTATTCAGTAATACCTATACATAAATTGGTCCAAATATATACATTCAAGTAACCCACATACTTGTTTTTTAAAAACCCACTAGTTTTTAAAAAAGTATTAGAGTTTATATTTTTTCATATCTCAGACCCAGCATAGTGCCTTGCATAAAATAAGCACAAAAATGATGTCAAATTAATGAATAATTTTAATAAACTATTAACAAGTGAAAGATATAAAAAACGAAAAATAGGTAGTTTACATTCTTTGAATTCTAGATTTTGGCTTTATATAAGTAGATAAGCATAGCCCTCTTAAATCAGTAACTTAACTATTCTTTTTTTTTCTTTTTTTTTTTTTTGCCGTTCTTACTCAAGATTACATTGTACATTGTACATCAAGATTAAGATGTACTTAATCAAGATTACAAAGTCCAGTGCTTCTAGGTCCCTCTACTGTATTACTTCCTTCTATTAAAAAAAAAAATGTTGTTTGATTACTAATACAGAATGGTTATTTGGAAGGTTAATCCTCTTCATTCAAAGACTACACATTTTAGCTGATTTTTAAAGCTTCCTAATGTATTTTATATACCTGGATTATTATGAGATTCATAGTTGTGAAAATGGACTACAAACAGACCATTTTCCACAGATTTTTGTATGTTGTTTTGTTTTGTTTTCAGTGGCAAAGTTATGCTCAAGGAATGATTCTGTCTTTGCCAGCAATTTATTTAGCACACATTCACCGTTGGAATTAGCATGATTTCACAAGCCAGTAGCATACAGGATGCTATCTCTTAATAATCCAAATAAGAAATCACATACTCCAAACAAATGAAAGACTTAATCACAAATCATTCCAGGCACACTTAGGTAAAGAAATGAAGTGCAAATTTAACAAAGGTGTATCTGTTTATACACGTTTGGTTTCTGGGGAGAGATGGCTTGCCCAACCATGAGCTGACTTGCACCTGCCAGTGCAAAAAACGGAAGTTCCCTGTTGCTAGATCACGTTGCTAGGGAAAGCAAGGCAAGGTTGTCGGTGGACAGTCTAGGCTGCTCTGAAGTCATCACTTCAGGGACTGTTACCTGGTTTAGCACCATTGCGGACCAAAGGGTTGCCTTGGCCATGGCAGGAGCAAGTGTCTCAAGGTCTTCAAAGAGCTGTTTAGTCAGCAAAGTGTGCCTCGCCCAAACCAGCACTACTGAATAGTCTCACAAACTCTCAGCATTTACAGTCTAACGGTCCCCTTGCCGTATTTGCTTTTCCACATGTTCGTATCGTTAAGCCCCCAGTGGGGTCCTTCAGCAGCTGGACTTCTGGGTGCTTCTAAATGTTAACAGATGAGATGATGATGTTCTGACACGACTTACTTTATTCTTATATCAAAACAACTTTACTTCTAAAAAAACTTATATTTTTGTCTCTGTCATAAACAAGTGGATTAAAACAGCTTCATTTAAGTCATAAACAAGTGGATTTGAAATCATATTAATCATATACACAACATATACACGTGTAAAATGCAATCCTAAATCCTTCAAGGGACCAGCAGGACCAAAGATCAAGAGCATCGGAAAGGGCCTTAGAAAGATTTTTGTTTGTTTGCTTTTGCAGCTAGTAAATCCAAGTCAAAGGAATCTACCCTAGACATATTTAAATGATTGCCACAGAAGTGGTTCATAAGCACAGTAAACTTTAGACCTGTGATATATCATAAGTGCTCCATTAAGTTATTTATTTGATTGGATAGATTCAGAAGATTCTTTTTAATTGACCTGTTGTTTCAAATTTGAGTATTTTAAGGTCCAAAATACTTTTCCTATTATTATGGGTTTTCTGTAGCTATTATGGTTTTGTATATCTAATATTTTAATTTTTAAATTAATTTTAACTATCACTTTAATATTTTACCCTCACCCCAGCATGTATCTAAACACGTTCACACACCTTCATAATTTGAAATGTTAAGTTTGAGTGGACATATCCATAGAAATGGAAGAAAACCTATAAAAGATTTTATCATTATCAAAAAGATTTAAAAAAAAAAACTTTTGTTGAGGTTGTCGAGAAAATGGAACTCTTGTACCTTGTTGGTGGGAATGTAAATTGGGACAGCATTTATGGAAAACCACAAAATTTCCTCAAAAAACTAAAAATAGAACTACTATATGATCCAGCAATCCCTCTTCTAGATATATACCCAAAGGAAGAGAAATCAATATCTCAGTGAGATATCTAGGCTCCTTGCTGCATTATTTATACTAACCAAGATATGAGAACAACCTAAGTGTCTGTTGACAGAAGAATGGATAAAGAAATTGTAGTATATATACTTACAGTGGGATATTATTCAGCATTAAAAGAGGAGATTCTTCCATTTGTAACAAAATGGATGAATCTGAAACACATTATGCTAAGTGAATTAGCCAGACAAAGAAAGAAAAATAATGCATGATCTCTGTTATATGTGAAATGTTAAAAATGTGAATACAAAGAAGCAGAGAGTAGAACAGTGGTTACCATGGATGTGGAAGTAGAGGGTATGTGGATATGTTGGTCAATGGGTGGAAACCTGCAGTTATGTAGGGTTAATAAGTTTAGAGATCTAATGTACAGCATGATGAATACTGTATGAATAGTAAATATTTGCTAAGGGACTGGATTTCAGATATTATCACACATCAAAAAAAAGGTAACTATGCAAAGAGATGTTAATTAGCTTGACTGTAATCACTTCATTATGTATATATATATATATCAAATCATCATGTTGTACATCTTAATAATATACAATTTTTATTAAAAAAATAAAGGAAATAAAGATTTCAGTAGATAAGCCTAGGTGAGAGAGGACAGAAGAGATAAAGATGAAAGCCTGAAGGGATTAAAGGCATGGGGCACATTCGAGAAAAGAACATATGCCATTTTTACTGGTACTCAGGGTACTATTAAAAGGATACAGTGCAAATCAGTCACTACCAAAGATGAAATCTTTAGATATAGTTCATTAGAGCCAGACACATAAAGAAGTTGAAGTTCTTGACCATACAGATAGCATTCCCTAAACAATTTTCCTAAATTTAATCTATGTTATTGTGCTACAGATGTCATGCTTTTTGGTTTGAGTGGGGTGGGTTAGATGCATTTATTTAGAAGGCAGTTGTAATACTTCAGAAAGAAGGCAATCATATGGTATTTGTCTTTCACATGGTACTAGACTAATCGGGGTGATCATTTCATAAATTATATAAATGGCTAACCACTATGCTATGCACCTGAAAATAATACAAAATAATGTAGAATGTGAACTATAATAAAAAAAAATTAGTCATTGGGGATATAAAGTACATCATAGTGAATATGGTCAATCATATTATAATAAGTACAGTGTCAGACGGGTAATAGACATTTTGGGGTTATCACCTTGTGAGGTATATAAATATATAATCACTGTGTTGTTTTGTACACCTGAAACTAATGAAAAAGAGAGAGAGAGAGAGAGAGAGAGAGAGAGAGAGAGAGAGAGAAAGGAAGAAAGTAATCAGGTTCCAGCAAAGATGGTAAATGTAGAAATAAGAGGAGAAATTGAATTTCAATAATATTGCTGAGGTGGAATTTCACAAAACTTGAAATTCAATTGGATATGACAGAAGGAAAAGGAATGTGTGAAACATAATTTTGAGTGTAGTAATCAGGGTGATTTATAGAATGTTAACAAAAAGTAATGGCTTCTGGGCCTGTTCATGGTTTCCACTATATTCTCACTTGCATTTTTTTGTACAACTCTAGGTTCCTTTTATCAAAAACTAAGAATCATATAACTCATCATATTTCCCTTTATGTTTTATTCTTCATGAGTGTCAGAATTAAATAAATACTCAATCACAGTAACTCCATTAGCATGCGTACTAGACATGCTTGTTCCTAATTTTGCTTGTGTGTTTGTGTGTTTTAACTATTTTACAGAATTTTGTTTTATGTGTTGCTATCCTGTGGGGTAGCATAATTTATTGGCTATAGATTTTAGAATCCCAGTTCTGCACTTGCTGTGTGGCCTTTGGCAATATATTTAAATTTATGAGTATCAGGTTCTTCATCTGTGCAATATGAAATATATGTCTTAAAGATTTATGAATGCATTTCCTGAAATTAAACCATCTTTGCATTTCTATTTCATTTTAATTAATGATACTTGTAAAATACTGTTGAGTGCTAATAAATTATAGAATGTTTTCACATATTAAACATACTTGTAACATTATTTTTATGCTTTTGTTTATCATGATGGGTTACAAAAAAGTTGGAAAGTTTTCGTCTTTTCTTATAGTCAATATTATTTATACAGAGGGTGCCCAAAAAAATGTATACACATTTTAAGAAAGGAATAAACTGTTTTAAAATTACATTGATGGGAACCACTTTGAGTGCCTCTTGTACTTGCAGAAGTCAAACGTGACTTGTGTTCATCTTTTGTTGTTGGTATATATCGGGGGTGTCCAAACTGCAGCCCGCGGGCCAACTGCGGCCCGCAATCCATTTTTTATTGGCCCGCAGCAAATTCCAAAAATATATTTAGTTTACTTAAATAAACCAGGTGAGGCAATTCACCTGGTGAATTCACCTAGGTCCTTTCAATTCACCAGGTACTTCACCTAGAGTGAGTGGCCCAGCTGTTTGTGTATTTTATTGCATATGGTCCTTGGTGAAAAATGTTGAAAAAAGTTTGGACACCCCTGGTATATATTGAATATTTGAGAGTTTGAAATAACTCAGCAGTAGAATCCTAGAATGTCCTAGGCGCTATAGTTATTGGTTATTTTCTTGATAAATTGTCCACGTTCGTTCATAGCTTTGGCCTTTACAGTGTGTGTGTGTGTGTGTGTGTGTGTGTGTGTGTGTGTGTGTGTCTAGATTCTTGATACAATTATGTTAATTTATGCTTTCTCAAATAAAAGTCTGCTTATTTAGATTTTAGATCTCTCAATCTACGTTGTACATTATATTTTTGTAATTGAAAAATACCCTTTTTAGGTCATTTAAGATCTTCTGGAAAGATCTTAATAACAACTCTGACACATTTGTTAAAGCCTATACCTTCATGGTTTTAGCAATTACAATTCTGTGGAGTTTATTTGTTTCTTAAATTCTTCAGTACTTAGTTTGCTAATTAGTTTAGAATGTGTTTTTATTAAAAGGCAAAGTTGTCACTATGGGACAAGAAAGAAGGTTAGGAAAAAACAATTTCAACGGGTATGCTGTTGCCAAGAGTGACTAAAAAACATTTTTTTCAAATATTGTGCCTTGTGTTAAGAATACTAAAGCCACACATTTATAATATAAGCACAGTGGGTTTATCAAACACAGCAAATTGTGTTGGCTTTTGTTATTCCTTGGGACCCACATCAGACATAAGGTAGAGAAGGAATCTTTCTGAGTCCCTCTCTTATCAAAATCACTGGAGCCCATATAATTTGGGTGTGGGGTCAGAGATAATTTAACGACAACATAAAAGAAAAGATAGCTATCTTTTAACAGGAGATCCCCCATCTAAGACTATTTTAAATGTTTTTAAGTAGATGTGGGAAGCTATACATTTGTAGAATATTCAGCTGTCTTCCAACATACTAAACTGAGAAAATCTTATAGTTTTTATCCACAAAATACAAGATACAGGGATGAGTTCTGTGATCTGACAGTCATTTTTTTCCCTACTCGTATATTGCTCTGAATCCTATAGATCCCTATTAGGAAACAGTACTTATTTAATTATTGTGCTCGGGTTATAAATTTATTTCTTAAAAGAAAAAACATTAAGTAATAAGTTACGTATACCTTTTCCAATGTCAAAAATTGACTTTTAATATTACATTTCTATACTGGACTTTTAAAAATAGCCCCTTTGTTTTTTGTTTTGTTTTGTTTTATTCTGTTATTAACATATCTGTTTATTGAAAAGTTTGACCTTCAGGAAACTAACCTATGATGCAATACAGATTATTTCCATCTACTACTATTCACCCTACCTGTTTCATGCATTTTATTTATTCCCTTAAAACCATTGTTGCTATTTGTGGCCCTACATTTTTGGGGGTTTTAAATCATTTCCATCTTTCTTGTTTATTTTACATCAAAAAGTTTTTTGTTTTTGTTCTTGTTTTTTCCAAATTTGAGAAAGACATACTGGCTTGAGTCACTGTCAAGAATACTAAAGCTATGACTAAGAAAGACTGCATTACTGAGAAGAATAATAGGAAATTAGTAAATATAAAAATAGAATGGAAAACGGAACATAGTTACTGATAGTAATGAAAAGAACAACAAAAAATATCCCCTTATGATGGGATGAATTTTCAGTAAGAAACAGTTTAATACTGGTGTATCAATATACTCTTGGAACATGTATACTTCTTCATGAAAAATAACATTCATAAAAGATAAGTTCTTCCATAATTTTATTTTAATAAATTCATAAAAAATAAAATTATAGGGAACTGATGATTTATAATAACAATCATTTATTGTTTTAAAAGATCCTCCTAGATTAAAAGTTAATATTTGTTCAAAAATAGAACATAACCTGCAAAAATATGGTTTTAAATGTGGAGATTGTGAGAGCTCTTCTCTGCAGAACATTTTTTTGGGGGTTAATGCTGCTTAATTGATTGATTTTAAATTTTACACAAATATTTTATTTTCTACATAAAATTATTGTGGGATTAATTTTTATCTTTCCTATAAATTCTAGGCAGAAATTTGTATTTTGAATATATGCTGTTGTATGTTATCAGGTATAAAAGTAGAGATAGCCCTGTTTTTACTCTTACTACATAATAGTATATTTAATTTTTGTACTATTTATACATAGTCCTTATATAACTCCTTTCCAGCATATAATCTAATGTGTTCTTTGAAAATAAATCTTTAAAATATGCAATCTAAGCATTATTTTAATAACAACAGTGACAGTCGCAACATTTAACAACAGGTATGCAATGGACTCCAACAAATCAGAATTGATACAAGCCCCATTAGAAGCATTCCCTATGCTATTGCCTATAAGTACTTACAAGTTAAACATTAGATTTAAAGACAACCAAAGATCACGTCAGAAACTGAACATTTCTAAGCTTAAAATGGATTCATTGAGATTTATTAAGGGGTTGATATCTGTCAACTCTTTTCCTGAGATTCATATGGTAAAACATTTCCTGAAAAAATAAATAAAATTACACTGGACAGAGAGATGCTGTTATCCAGTCTCTGCACTCAAACATATCAGATTTGTCTTGCCTTCTATGTACTTTAAAAATTTTAATCCAACCCAGAAACCACATTCCATTCAAGATTAGTACAAGGAAGAAAATAAATGATAAGTTACATAATCACAAATAAAGTTTAAAAATCACATTATTTTCAATAAACATGCTTGCTCACTGTCCCCATTTTCACATGATACTTCTCTAAAAAGATATAATCTACCCCATACTAAACAGTTTTGACATCCACCAATATTAAATATGAGATAATAAGGAAATGTTTGCTATTCTATTTCTAATACTGAATTGCTATCTTTCCAAATGTAGAAGTGAGAGCAATTGATTTGTATTGAAAAGATCTTGTGAGAAATTCTTTTGAAAGTAAAAGAATCATAAAATATATTTGAAGTTTAGCATCACACAGTCTTTTGGAATAACAATTCAGAATTTAAATTACAGTTTCTTGATAGAGCTTACTAGTTTTCTTCAAAACTCTCAATGAGTTCCTACTATTCCCGTGATCATTTTCAGTCTCCAAATATGAAAGGAAAGCAAAGTCAATGAAGTATTTATATAGTCTCATAAAAAAAAAGACATGTTGGTTTGATATCTCAAAAAATAGAAAAACATGGATTGTCAATTTTACATGCAGAAGAAATGTCATCTGTATTTTGTAGAAGAAAGCATAAAGACAGACTGAATTAAAAGCAAAAATAAATGAGAATATATTCTTTTTCTGTAAAATGTATTTGGAGCAAATAATTTAGTTGAACTAAAGACACTGTGTACTATTCTATACTTCTTTATTTTATAATACTTTTAAATCATTTGATGAATTACTAGTAATGAACTTTCAGGATTAATTATTTTATCTTAAATAAAATAGGTCTGTTAATTATGTATCGAATATCTGTTACTTTTCAAATGTCTAAAATAAGAAAAGAAAAAATATACTGCAATTATGTTATTAGTGTTTGTTTACAGGTTAAAGAATGGAAACCATGCCTGTGAATTTTTTCCAATTTGAAATGCTTAAAAAATAAATTTATATTTTGTTGCATTCTATATGGCTTAAAATCTAATTTTAAAAGTGTATTTGAAGCTCTCCATGCTTTTTGTTACAATTATCATCTCACTATTAGTTTGATTCATTTACTTGGAAGTTATATTTTAAAAGTCTATGAATAATGAATAATATAAGAAGGGAGTAATATTTTGAGTTAATACTTTAACAAACCAGTTCACAAAGATTTTCATTGAATTCAGCATGTAAAAGAAAGGTTATATTTGGTATTTTAAATACTTAATTTAGGATATATGAAGGTTAAATATCATGGTGGAAAAATGAAGAAGCAAGAGCAGTTAGAAGGTTGGTAATAATTTAAGCTTGAGATGATAGTAATTTAGGTATTGAGGATTAAAAGTAGATAATGGATTTAAGGAATATTTTGGGAGCTAAATGGTTGGGACTTATTGAGTGATAGAATTTAGCAAAGGAGAGGTCTTCAGGACTCAGTGACAACTCCTGAGAAGATTTCGATGACACAACAAATATGGAAACATTGTTAAAATATCTAGTTTAGATGGGGAATTTTTTAGGTTCAATATTGAACACAGTGTAATTAAGGTGTCTATGGCCCAACTGTAGACTTGTCTGTGCTTACATATCTGGGAGAAGAGGTTTGGGTTGGAGATCCACAGAGTTGTGAAATGTGACAAAAGTAGGGCGAGAAGTCTGGAAAAGACTAATAATCACAGACTCAGAAGAGAAAGAAGAATCTTTGGAGGACTTAATGAGGTTAAAATGAGAAACGAGGGAGAACAATGTCCAGAAGCTGAGGAATAAATTCTGCCTTAAAAGAGATAGTCAGCTTGATTCTTGAATACAGGAGGAATGTTCTGTAATGTGAATCTGAGAGATGGATACAGACTTGGGCAATTAGAATGGCAGTACGTGGTGATTATAGAAAGAGCAACTTCAATCTCATGAAAGTTAAATGAAATAATGAAGACAAATTACTTCCCATATATAATAGGTATTAAATAATAGTTTGTTTCTTCTTCCACCTCTGCTCATTTCCCATTCCCAACATGTAATTTATTTCAGTCAATACAGTGAGGTTGAGAGACTATAATACATATGTAGAATGTGAGGGAAAATGGTGAATATATATATGATATCTATTATGTGCAAGGTACTTTGCCTCTCTTATTTAAGTTACTCTTTAAAACATGTAGGTATTATTGGTATACCAGTTGGACACTGAGGAAACTGAAGGTTATAGAGCTCAGGTATATTTCTAACTTAAGGTAGTTACCAGGTATTCTTTCTGTTTCTTAAGCCCGCATTCTACATATTTTTTTCTAAGAATAATGAGATCTATTTTAACCCGGGTTTGCCACCTTGGTAAACTTTGAATAAATCCTTTAAATTTGTTGGGTTTGAACTTTCAGTAATTTAGAAGAAAAAGGGCTGGACTAATATAATTTAGCTCCCATTTGTATCTGCGTGACATCCTCTTGGTGCTTTACCTGTATTATTTCGTTGAATTCCTAACAAAACTCTCTGAAGTGGATTCTGTTTGCATTCTCACTTTACGGATGATTAATCGGAATCACAGAGAAGTTAAGTAGCCAGTTTACAGTCACAAAGGTACTAAATGTCAGAGTGAGGCTTTGAAGCTGTGCTTGCCGTCCCTTAACTATCCTGTCATTAGTGTAGGCTCTTTAGGATTATGGTCCTGCATCGTATGCTCTTTCAATATCCATCTCTATTGTGAGATGTATATGTGAAATAAATTATATTATTTGTATTATATTACTATTACCCATAAGAGATAATATAAGGAATAACATTAGATTTCCAAAATGAATTGAATACAAGCAAACATTTTCTATACAGTCACAAGAAGCAATGTGAAATCATTCTAGTTTTCTTGTTAAAAAGTCTAAAAATTGGCTAACTTCACCTACAGTCTTGGCCAACTTCTGCTAGTGGAGCCAAAGTTTCATAAAACATTATATAACAAACATTCTTAGATGCCAACAAGGACACATACATCATTTACTTTTCTCTCCTTAGATTATTTTGTTGGTACTTCCCCTGGTAGCATTTTCATGTTTCCAGGGAGACACAGAAAGATAGTTATTTTAACAAAACACAACTTGCTTAATGTAATACTAATTACTCGCTTTTGTGCCTTTTCTTCTACAGTATATTCATACCAATTTTCTACGTATTGGCAAAATGATTACTGTTTTGATTATTTTTACAGAATTACTAATGTTAGGCAAATATAAAAACACTGGTAATGAAGACATTACCAGAAATAAAAACTTTGTTCAAAAATTTTAATGTGTAATTTTTGCCAAATCAATTCTAATTGTGAAAGTATGATTTACCTCTGAACAAAGTGACCTGATGTTGAGGACTTTTACGTTATAATGTGCTCTTAAGTGGACTTTGGAAGCATTTTATTTTCTATTAACTGTTCATTTCAGTTTTTCACATTTTTTCCTCTGTCTTCACCAAAGATCTGATATGAGATAGCAGTTAATTGGTTTATGTTTATATCACATTTACTTTAAAGTATATTTATATCTATTTGTTCTTAGCTTACATGTTCTGAAGGAGAGACTTCTGATTATTTTTTTTTAATGAAAATGTGACAGTTCTGTCACCATAAAGGAAATATTTTAAATTTAGTGGTAGAACTCTAATAGTAGAACCAAAACTAATAAATATCAAAGAATGTTTATTAGTATCAGAGAAAATAGCCACAGATAAATATATTTTTGAATCACACAAATAAGCTTAAAATATTTCTGGAAGGTTTAGAAATTCAATTTTTGTAATTTATTTTGACACCTCCAAATAACTCATGCACAAATCAAAGTATAATGAGAACAAATGTACCCTGCTCCAGACATATCCTAAACTAATACCTATATATTATTAAAATCCTGTTCTACTGATTGGAGGTAACTACTTTTAACCGTTTTTTTTTTTTTTTTTATTTAGCATTTTAGTTCTTCTTATCATTATTCTGATGTATACATTCCTTCACTGATGATGTATCAGTTATAGACAATATTTACTAGCTATTTTGAAAGGTAACATTTTGGCTTATTTCACAACCCTAACTGCCACCTGCCAATGGTGACAGTCAACTATTATTGCAGTTAATCTATTGGTGATTTTTGTAACTTTTAAATATGTGTTTGGAAGCAATTCTCCATAGTGTTTCTACAAGTCTTAATCTTTTCAAGCAATTATCTTTGGACCCTAGATAAAGTGTTTACCTTGAGGTGAGTGGGAAAATGTATTTAATTTCAGGATAGTGAAGCCCCCTGTTTCTCCTAGGAGATTAGCTTGTATCCCACAGATCCACTGTGGGCAGTATCCCGCTAAGCTGGTTCCACATGGTCTCCATGGGACTTGAGGGACAATGAGAACCCACGGGAACAAGGCACTCTTGCTTCCTGCTGTTCCATGAGTAAGACACTGTCTAAATTTTTCAAAATTGTTTCAGTTACTTACTGAATTTATGGAAATATGGCAAGCAATATGCCAATTTCCTGCAACCTCTTGCCCTCCACTCGGTAGGAGTCTATTCTCCACCTTTCTACCAGTGGAGACCTGTTGTTAAGTCTGCAGTAAACTTTCATGTGTAACTCACGTAACTTGTACTCATACTCAGTATCCAGTTTTTTGGATTCAATATCTTTCTTTTTCTCATGTCTCCTTTGGTTTTCTTGAATATATCCTAGAATGTGTTCTTAAAAGAGTTGTATGGATGGTGGACTTTTTGAGAACTTCAACATCAGAAAAATCTTTATTTGATTTTAGGGTCAGTAAGTATAGCTGAAAAAAATATAAAATAAAATATCATATTCTCTCAGAAATTGATAGCATTGATCTTTTGTCTTCTAACTTCCAATGTTGTTGATAAGAAAAATATACATTACATCAACTGCTATAATAACTTAAAAATATGTAATAATTAAAGCATTATACTGATATTAACGGTATATTTACAGAACAAAAAAGTGTACCTACCAGAAAATCCAAAGTTATATATTAGACTAAATATGGATTTACCTTCTTCCAAATGTAAATATTTTAATAAATTATATTTTCACTTCTTATTTTTTTAAAGATGCAAGAACAGTACAGAAAAGGGGTGTTATCAAAAACAATGGACAACATATCCTAAAATAATACCTATATATTGTTAATGATTCACATACTATAAGTATGACAAATGTCTCTATACATTTTTAAAATAAACTCTGTATATTAGTTACTTCTGTCAGATAAATTTTTAATGGATTTTAGCTACATTTAAATATAACAAATATGAAGTATACATTTATTTGTTTAAAAAAATGCTTTACCTTTAGACATATTATCAAAACATTTTGATGTTCTAGTCTATTCATATACTAAATATAAAGTATTGGTACAGTTACTTAACTAGGTCAGCAAAATAATTTTTATTGAAATTCTACAACTTCAGGCATTATTTCTTTTAATAAGGTATTAAATTTGCATCTGGCCTAATTTTTTGTCTGTCGTTTTGCATATATCTCATGTACTAGATCAAGTTCTACAAATTACATTTCTAAAAATTGTGATCATAATAAAAAGTCTTCTATTTAAACCTAAGTATCCAGGGAGTCAGTGAATCCTAGTGCTTCAACTCACAGATGTTATGGTCAGACATCTATGTGCTTACGTTAGTAATCCTGCCAGTGAGTTGCAGTTTGACCTTGAAAAAAATAGTAAAGCACTCTAATTTTCAGTCTCCTAAAATTCACTGTGTTTGAAGATTACGTGTGTAAAATGTTCTTAGCACAGTTCCTAAATTATAACTTTTATTTATTCCTCAAGGATCACTATTTTTCAAAGATCTGGGATTTCCCCCACTTGGAAGCCAACAAATGAGCCTACGTAGTTTCATAGATGCTGGCAGCAGACAGGAGACTCCTATATCAGAGACAAAGGATGATTGCTCACAACACAAGGTTCATGTTCACAGTCACACATGTGCTGCGGAGCAGCTCAGGGTGGTGCTGTGCACACAGTGGGTTTCAGTCCCAGCTGAGAAACCCCATCCTCAGGAAACCCCCCGTCAGGAGGAGGCTGATAGCAAACATGTACAATTTCTTCCCCAGAGGAAGGCCTCATCTTGATTTTTCTGCACAGCATAATATTTGCGCTCTGCTCTGTAGGTAGACAGTACCTCAAATCTCCCAAGACCATTTGTTCTACACACATCATTGAAAAGATAGTACAAGAACAAAACCTCTTACAATATGTGTTGACACGAGAGACACATGGAAAATTGTCTCTCAACAATATTACTAACAAATTCTTTCCTGCTTCCTAGTGAATATCTACTTTCTGTTGAGCTCTTTGATTCTGCTTTGCCTTCCTTTTCTTTTCTTGTGAATCTGTCCCTCTTAACTCTCCTTTTGAATTTGCACCTCTTGCCTCTTATGACTGCTACACTCTTCCCCACCTACCCATCCTGCTCGTTACTTCTTCTTTAGTGCCTTGTTTATACATGGCGGTCAGAAAATAATTATTGAAATTAAATGAATGTATTGAATTTATTGATCAGGAATTTATATAATGTGTAGTAACAGTGAATCTTAGAGAAGGAACATTAGAGTTTTCTGTACTGTAATTCTCAAAGTACAATCCATGTCTGCTATAGATACTTGAATTAAAGACTTTCATTTCACTGAAGGTTTATTGGGAAAATATTAGTGCAGCAAGCTCTTTATTTTAAGGTAATTATGAGTAATTGCTGGGTTTGAAGCTAATTTTAAAAACTGAGATGACTTTAAGTCAATTTAGTGAATGAATAGTATAAGAACAAGAACTTAGAATCCTACAATCTTGGTTTGACTCCTATTCTATTATTTATAGTCATATGCTATGAACACCCAATAAAGTGTTACTATTATTGCTTTAAACAGACGACTATTTACTGGAAATAAATTGTTTCAATTTTTATTTTTCAGAGAGGCGCTTTATTTCTTTACTTTTGAAGAATAATTTCACTAGTTATAGAATTTAAATTTGGCAGGGTTTTTTTTTCTTTAAATATTTTAAAGATTTTACTTCAATCTTCTTTTACTTATATTGTTTCTGGTTAAAATTGGCTACAATTCTTGCCTTTGTTTCCCTGTAGGTGAGCACTCCCCATTCAAGTTTTCTTTAACATTCTTTGTTTTTTACGGTTTGAATGTGATATATGTAGTTTTCCTGTTTTTCTTTTGCTTTGTGTGTTTGTTTTGCTTGATATTTTCTGAACTTTTTGAATCTGTGGTTTGGGGTCTGTCATAAATTTTGGAAAAAGTCTTGTCTATTATTTCTTTAAATATTTTGCTATCCTGATCTCTCTTCTTTTGCTTTTCTCATTAAGCAAATATTGCATCTTTCGATATTGTCCCAATGTTCTGGGTGTTCTGTTTTGTTTTTATTTTTTGGCTTCAATTATTTTTTTCTTTCTGTTTTTCTTTTTTCTCTTTGTATTTTAGTTTAGGAAGTTTCTGTTGATCTGTTTTCAAACTCATTATTTTTCCCTTGACTGTCAAGTTTACTGATTATGTATTGAAGGCAGTCGTCATTCCTATTACTGTGATTTTTTTTTTTTAATTTCTATTGCTTTCTTTTGATTCTTCTATTTTATCTCTATGCTTATATTAATTATTTGGGTTTTCATTGTTTCCTCATCTCTATAATAGTCTAACATGCTAATCATAGTTATTTTAAATTCATTCTCTGATTATTTCATTATCCAGTCAAGTGACACTAGCTCTGATGATGGGTTGCTCTGTCTCTTGCAATTGCTTTTTAATTTTTTTTAAAAACTTTTCCATGACTTGTAATTTATTGTTTTTGTTGTTGAAAGTTGGAGAGAATGTGTAGGGGAGTAAGCACTGAGGTAAATAAGCCATTAGTGTAGGATTCTGTTACTATGGCTGGGATTTGAGCTGTGTCCCATGATTACTGTAGCTCTAGGACTCAGAGGTTTCAAGTTCCTCTTATATCATTCTTTTGCCTTTCATCTCGTAGGGAGCTCCCCTTTGTACTACTCAGAAACACTGAGCATTTGGCAGCTCTTTCAGTTGTTATTTACTATTATTATTATTATTATTAGAAACATGTTAGAGTGTTTGTAAGGTGGTTTGTAGTTTGCTAATTTTCTGATTGTCTTAGACTTTTAGTGGACCTGTGTCTTAAGGAAGTGATTCTGTCCCACTTCCGGGCATAGAGGCCTTTTCTATTCCTGACCCCTCTTTCCTTCTCCAACTACAGAGTTCAAAATCTACTTCTCTTAAGTTCTATACCCTATCAGTTACGGCATTTATTTATTTGTTGGTCGGTTTGTGTGCTCACTTAGGTAAACTAGGAAGGTTAGAGTTGGGGAATTTCCTTCATGTGGCTGGAAAAAGGGCTCTGGCAAAGTGTTTTCCCTTGGAAAGTAGGTCTCTGTTATGGAGAAAACTCTGGGCTTATTTCAAATCTCTTTGTCTCTCCTACCAGAGCCACAAAGTGGTATTCCCTCGGTTTTCTAGAAGGCAAACCCATACTATATGGAGGCTCCATAAGACCAAGTCCCCCAGGAGTTTCTCATCATCATGCTAGTCCACACTCAGCCTTTAGCATTTTGTCAAAATTACCATTTATGTGTCCCTATCAGTTTATGCCTCCAGTAGCTTCTCCAATTCAGCACATCCTGGCTGTGTCTGTCTTGCTAGAGTAGAGCAGAGTTCCTTCCCCTGAGCTTGCAGAGTATCAGCATTGCCCTCAGGTGAAGTTCATATCTCTGGTCCCCAGAGATTAGGAGTTTGTCAGGGAAAAGTGGCTGAGAAAATGTCATAAAATGGCCACTCTTCCATTCCAGGTGCCAAGGCCATGTAGAGAGTTGTTTTTTTTTTCCTTCCTTCCTCCCTTCCTCCCTCTCTCGCTCTCGCTCTCTCTCTTTTTAAATCCTCTCCATGAGAACACTCAGGGGTTCCTGGAAGAATAGCATACAAAAGTGGAGCCCTTCCCCTTTGACTTCAGCTTCAGGAATTTCTCACTCTCAAGCTAGTCCATGCTCAGCCTTCAGCAATGTATCAAAACCTCTATATCCGTGTTTCTACCTTTTTATGGAATCCATCAGTTTACCTGTGAAGTAATAAATCTCAGGTGATATATCTCTAGATGTGCCCAACTCAGATTTCAGGGTGGTGGTTTGCCATGTAAC
The DNA here is from genome assembly GCF_004115265.2 of Rhinolophus ferrumequinum. Lineage (NCBI taxonomy): Eukaryota > Metazoa > Chordata > Mammalia > Chiroptera > Rhinolophidae > Rhinolophus > Rhinolophus ferrumequinum. The sequence continues at coordinate 37,611,456 of NC_046301.1, forward strand.
CACAGGTCTCTGAAGGGTCCAGGAAAAGTGAAAAGTAAATAATTTTTAGTTTCTTCTGGTTTTTCTTGGTATAAAAACAGAAAAAATGACTTTCAAGCTCTGCACATGTTGTATCTGAAACTTGAAGTCTAAAAATACTTTTAAAATATAGATCACCACACAATTGTTAATGAATCATTATTTATTACCATATGATTTATTGGAGTATAATGCTCATCAGTTGTCTTTTGAATAAAGGATGACACTGTGACTCAATAGTAAAAAAAAAAAGATGCAGTGATATTTCCTTCCTATAAATAATATAAATGTTTGAATGTATTCGTCTTCTGACCTAGATATTCTAGAAACCAATAGTACGAATGTGCCAAACAGCAACTGCACTTTAAAGTTTAGTTAGTCCTCTGAAAAAGAGGAAGGAAACCCAAAGATCTTAATTTTGCTGGTTTATTAAATGGCCTTATACTTACTACTATCAGTTTTGACTGTGATTCAGTTTTGACTGTAACTCTGATTGCTTTAACTCAAAAGACAAAAGTATCACCATTTTGCATTCTGTAAAATGAACAGCACTGTTCTTTTAACTATTTCTGCTGATCCTGCAAGATCAAGCACCAGAGAGGACTCCCAAGCATTTCTCAGCAGTTGTTCAGTTGAGTCAAATTGAGAGCTCTGCTCCATTAGCATGGGAGTAGCTTTGTAATTTTCTGAATAATTAATGAAAACACTGACTCAGAGTTCTTCCCTCTAACTGAAACTTTGTTTTAATTGATTTTCTTAGCATACAGTTGTTCTTAAAAACTTTATTAAAAAATTAAGGCTTAATTATCAAAAGTATAAAATTCACTAAAGCCATTAATAAGTAAGCATAACATCATGTCAGAGCATCATAGCCTAGTAAAGATAATGATGGAGATATTTTGTATGATTTGGGGTCAGAGACCATTTTATTTGGTTTAGATAGGTCCTGATTCCAAATAGTATGGGGAATTTACACTTAGAATAGTGCCATTGTTTTGCTTCACTTTGTAGGATTAAAGGAATTAACCTATATTGATAGAGTTTGACTTTTTCAGAAAGGTAATCTTTTGTTATGATTAATAAATAAATGGAAGGATGAAAACTCTTATGACCTAGATTACTGTTTCCCAGAGGAATTTGAGTTTTCCAGGTTTATTTTATGATCTATATTTGAATATTATGATCATCCCCCTGAGAGTATGTGGTATACATTTTGCAAAAATTAAACTTTATAAACCCAGGTTATTCCATATGCTACTCAGTGTGATTTATTTCAGAAATTTTGTTTACATATTGTGTAATTTCAGAATTAAGAAAAAACAACAAAAATAGTCAGAATTATGTAGAAGTTTGTAGTTAATTCTTTTTTAAAATTACAACTGAAATGCAAATAATAATTTCCCAAAAATAGTGTCATTTGTTTCTTATCAAACAAATTGCCTTATGCATATAAGCATATAAAAATAATAACATTTAAAACAGACATTTTTATATAATATATTAATATATTATGTATATATCAATGTGTATCACTATATGTATCTTATATGTATGCAGTTACGAAAATGCTTTAACATGAAGCTCATCTCAATTTTAGTTATTCAATTATTTCTTCCACAAATTAGTCTGTGGTACTTAAGATAGTTGATATTACCTTTAAAAGCATTGTAAATACTTATATGCTGTACTATATTTTTTTAATATACCTACTATTGATATTTTGGAACTATGCCTAAATATAATTATTTTACTTTTGTTTACCTTTAATATTAGCGTATACTGTTCTTTTTTCTTAATCTATAAAACTAATGAGCAGTTTTTTTACCTTTAATTAATGACTTAAACTTTAATATAGTTCATTAATCAGTAATCACTGTGAGCCAAATGCCTTTTCAAAAATCATGACATCTGATTCCCAACATACAAAACTTATAAACCATTCATCTTAAAGTGTGGCTATTTATTAAACAAATAATAGTGCCTTTTTTATAATAATTACCGTAGCTTAAACATTGCCACTCAGACTTCCTTTTGTACTCTTTTGGAACATACCTCTGAATTATATCCTGCTAATTTAAATCACATTTACTTTTCAACTCTCTTCTCTGCCTCCTTCTCATGCATACTACAGCCATATGGACTAGAGACAGGGAAATTTCATTTTCCTTTTAGTTATTTTGTGATTTTCATTTTGTGAATATCAGAGGACAGGGTCATTTAAAATAGGAGGGAAGGCTATGCTATTTGGCAAAATCTCTAGTGAGATTTAATCATAATTTCTTTATTTAATTAATTAATAATTTCACTCCAGATTCTGCAAACTGTCAATTAAAGTACCTTCAGCAAGTGTCTCCTTTATAGTTCTCAAAAGGGGCTTTTAACTAACGTTAAAGTTGCAGAGAGAAAGGTTTAAACTCGTTCACTCTTAAAGTTCCATAGTCATGATCCAAATTACATAGAACTGCAGTGTTCATTGTTATATTTATTTAAAAGCTCCGTTTTGTATGTGGTGAATATACCTGTTTTTATTGTAGAATCATGTATTTAATGATAATTATCTTTAAGTATTATCAATCTAGAAATAATGTATCCATGCAATATGGAGTTGCTAATGTAATAAGGATTAATGAGGATTAAAACCCCATTTTATAGAGAAACATTTGAATATGTAGGTATTCCATTAGCTGTATCTGATTGAATAGAAAATATTTTTTCAGAAGTGTATTCTTCTAAAATTTATCAATTTTCATAAAAATTTCAACTATACTCTTTGTTTGACTATAGCTAATACAATTTTCCTTCCTATGAGAGATCAAGAGTACTAATTTTGCCAGGGAATTAGCAAAGGATAAACTCTAAATTAAAATTGATGACTAATAGCTATACAAAGCCCAGTTGAAAAACCAAATGATGTTGACGATAGTATTAATAATAGTAATAAATACCAGGGATGCCAAAAAAATGTAGGCACATGACTTGTGTTCCTCTTTGGTTATCGGTATACTCATATATTGAGTATTACAATTTTAATACAGTATTTTCCTTTCTTAAAATGGGTATATATATATATTTTTTGGCACCCTCTGTATAAAGATAAGAAAAAGAAATAATTTAATGTTATATAATTGGATTTCTTTCTTTCTTTCTTTCTTTTCCTGGATTATGCTAGAAGGATTAGATGATAATCTGTTTTCCATACTGGAATTGTTGCACTGCTTCTGATGTGATGTTGTAGCTTATATTAATAGATTTGAGGAGAACTTTTTTTGTGAACTTATTGACATGCTGATTGTTTTATATTATGACCTCTTTATGAGGACTCACTGGAAATTTTTCTTCCTGGATTTGTTTGTGATTTCCTGAATTAAAAAAATAAGCTAAATTAGAATAAATACCATACTTCAGATAAGTTCTCTTTGAGATTAGGAAAAATGTAAGAATATCTTTTGTTATCTCAAAGTATTATTACAAATGTGGGCCAGTTATTTAAGAAATTGTAATAAATATGAAGATTGCAAGGAAAGAACAAACCCATTGCTATTAGCAAATAACACAATTATTTCTATAAACTCCAACAAAATATGAAAGTTTAAGAAAAGAAATAAAAATTCAGAAATATCCAGAGAGATTAACTTATGAAATAAATAGTATTCCTGTATACCAAAAATAATAAACATGCTAATATAAGCAAATTCAAGTTTAAGGTCCCAGTAGAAAGAAAATCTCTATAGAACGGAATGCAGAAGAACTTTAAAGAAAATAATATATCATATATATTATAGAATATGAAAAACTATCTGAAAACTTGAATATAAATATATCGCAATTTTCAATAAAAATATTTAACATTGTAAACGTATTTATTTGTCCCAAATTAATCTGTAAATGTAATGCATATATAATCAAAATTGTAATATGTATTTTTGAAATTATGATTAGAAAAATCGTATTCTAAATTTTATACACAGTCAAGTTTAATAAAGAATAACATAGAGAAGAGGCTATAACAGCTACGAAGACATAATAAAAAGTGTAGTTATAAAAGCAGAAGCAGAATGGATAAATGAATCAATATACTAGAATATAATGATAATTCAGAAACAAACAATGTGAATATGAGACCTTGATATACATATGGAGAAATATAGTTAACTTATAATTTGTATTTTGAACTCTAGTTGTATTAAAGTCCTAAATTTGAAAAGCAAAACTATAAAGCTAAGAAAAGGACATAGAGGAAACATCTTTAACTCTAGAATATGGAAGGATTTTATAACAAGATCCTAAAAATGAAGACTGAAGGTGAAAAATCAGTAACCTTATGACATCATACCGTGTTTCCCCGAAAATAAGACTTAGCCAGACAATCAGCTCTAATGCGTTTTTTTGAGCAAAAATTAATATAAGACCCAGTCTTATTTTACTATAAGACTGGGCATAATATAATATAATATAATGTAATATAATATTATGTAATGTAATATAATATAATATAATATAATACCGAGTTCAGTAATTTTTGCTCCAAAAAAAAACGCATTAGAGCTGATTGTCCAGCTAGGTCTTATTTTAGGGGAAACACAGTATATAAAGATTTCCATTCAAAACACGACATCTAGTATACATATGTGTGACAAATGCTCAAATTTGATAAGACAATAATTATATAAAAATTCAATAAACCAACGAAGAAAAAGACATTCCAGCCACTAGAAAATGTGATGTCATATATATATATATATATATGAATCTGTGTATATAATGTGATGACTGACTACATTTTAAAAAGTATTGAATAGGAAAAAAACAGGATGATTCTAAAACAAGAACATTAATATGAATTACAACAAGCAAAATCAATATTATATATCTCAGAAGTATATGAAAACATTGAAATGCGTATCTATGCGAAAAGGGAAAGGCGTTATAGGGATCTTCTCTGAAGGGGGAACCATACTGGGGTGCCAAAACAATAGTTTTAAACAACATTAATGATGGATTAGATAAACATATAAACAAGTGAACATTTTAAAGTAGAAGAAAATGTCAGTGGATTTTCTTTCCTTAGCTGCTAGATGAGAATATTTTTGAGCTATAAGAACCATTAAAGAAAAGACAACTTGGACATGGTTTGCATTTTACCAGATAATTGCACCAGGTCAAATTATCCAAACATATTCAGGCAAAAATATAAACTGTAGGGGATATCCACTACAAATATTGTGTCCTAATGTTTAATAATTTTAATATATTAAGGATCTGTCTTTAATATATTAAGACAGTAACAGAAAACTGTTGAATTTTAATAAAAAGATAAACAAAAAGATTTATCTAGAAATTTTATAGACATGAGGGATGTTTACCATTGCAAATGGTAATACATTTATGGAAAACCTGTTTAATTTCACCAACATTTAAACAATTCAAATTAAAGTGAACATGATATGAATTTTGAACTTTAAAAATTACAAAATGATAATTATAAAATAATAATGTTGGGACTTGGAAAGTTTTGGTGAAATGAGGACCAAGAAAGAGAGGGTACCATAAAAATATGTAACTTCTGAAACCAACATGCCTCAGAAGCCTTAAAGAAATCTTACTCTTTTACCTAGTATTACCACTTCTGGGCATATACTTAATAATTATAAAATCACCAAATTATTGAACACAGGTTCTCATTGAAGAAAAGAAAATATGACATAAGAAATTGGAGAAAATCTAAATGTTCAGTAACATGGATAGGTAAATGGAGCATGTGTAGTTCTTAATAAAGCCATTAGATTGTTATAGGAATATTGCTATGTAAAAAAAAAAAAAAAAAAGTATAGACCCGAATTATGTTACTGCTTTCATATCAATATTTGTCTCTCCAGAAAAAAGTAACTGTCCAGAATACATGTCAATCAAGATAGATTTTCTTCTCTAAGAAAAGAGAATATTTTTCTTCTTTATGTATTTATACTTTGTCTAAATTTTCTGAATCACTATGTATTAATAATTTCATTTGGAACAAAGGAATAAAAATTATGAACAAGTTAAAATTATTTTTAATGACTTAATAAACTCAGTAGTAGCTTTCTAATTAACTTATAGAAAGTCCTATTAAAGTCCTATTTTCAGAGTAGACATGCATTTATGATCAAATGAAGAGGAATTAATTACAAATATTCCTGTTTTTTTAAGTAAAAGAATCAAAAGTAGGTGTGCTTTACTCTAATTATATAATCCTGTATAACTGGCACGTTTTGATTTAAATTATTCATCACACTCTTTAAAGAACACTACACATACGGCTATAATATTTGAAATTGTTTTTTCAATACACTGATTTTTTCCTGTCTTATATTTATGAATACTCTAGCTTGGTATTAATAATTTAGATATAGTTATTGATTTGATTAGTTAATAAAGGAATATCTTGAGGATTTTAATAATTAAAAATTGTTTTATAGTTATTTATTGATAACACTTTGCTGCATTTTACAATTTGCTACTTTACAATCGTATAAGATACGATATAAAATATGACACCTCAGTTTTTTTTTTTTAATTAAAGGAACAAAAGCTCAAATAATTTATATAAATTGATTAATACTACATGACTAAGTAGTTGTAAAACAAATTTAAGCTGGGTATACAATTCCTAGCCACAGAAACATGCTAAAATGGAATAGTAGTAATTATGTAAAAATTATATTATTTGTAGCCACAAATTGTAAATGACAATATAAATGAAACTAGTGGGTAGATGGGAGATGGCTATTGAAAGTTTTTAAAAGAAAAGTAAAGAAATGATAAAGGTCTAGTTCAATGCTCACATTCACTTTCTTTGCCTGCTAGATGTGAGGAGATAAGCATTACGCACAATCAGGAACAAAAATAATTCAGGTACTAATAATATAAACATTTTACAGACTCATAATGGCTACTCAGGAAGATTAAGGGATTTGTCCAATTTTTATGTACCGAATGGATATAACATATAACTTTAAAAGATAATTTTTAAATGTTTAAAGTTATTATTTTGGAATGTGAGAGTTAAAGTTGTACCTCAACTAATTATAACAAAATTGTCTATTTTCTATTACCTCTCCAAATATCATATCACTCACATACCATCCCATGAACTTGACAGGTGTATCCTCTTTTTGTTATTTTCCAATTGAATTTGCTACATTCAGGTATTTTCCAGAGTTTACTGCATTCCTGTTTTTTTTTTCTTCTCCTTTTTAAGACTCCTAACTTTGTTACCTTCAAATATCACAAGCCACAAAAGACATTGTATCATGTGCATGAAGTAGGAAGTCTACCTCCCACCTACCTTTTCTAAATTTAATCACTGTACTCATTTTCTAAGCTTCTATTTCTGGGTTTTGAGGGAGACTGACCCAATTTCAACCTACTTGCTGCATGCACTCCTGAAGTTATACACATTTTCAGAGTTTAAGTTGCTGCGCTAAAAATAAAACAAAACAAAAAACACAGCTGACTTTCAGAACCAAGGAGAAAACTTAATTTGATTAAGTACAATATGTTAAACAAGTACCATCATTCTGCCTAGCTGTGGCTTACAGTGTAACTGTCTAGAGGGCCAAAAGAGAAGAGGATATCATCTGGGAATTACTAAGGTGGATCTAATGAATCCACAGATGTACAAGAAAATTCTTATAATCTGGAGAAACAAAAGGCAGAGTGTCAAGGGGAATCCTACATATGCCAGAGTGTAGGAGTTTATCCTGTAGAAAGAGATTTACAGCAGCTTCTCAGAATCTCCAGTATATTGTAGATGAGAAGCGTCGGGTCAGAGGGCAGTGCTGTTAGGTCGTGCCACATCTCCAGGCTGGAGAGAGCCACGGCATAAATACGTAGCCCAGGGAAGGCTATGGGGATCCCACATTACAAAGAAAATTTATTTAACTTTATTTAACCTTGAGCAAACTTGTTCCTCAGGCTACTTTATTTAACCTTCAACAAACTTATTCGTATCGTTTTTAAACTTCTATTGAAGTGGGGTTTTGCCATTTCAAAAGTGCTGACCTAGAATTTTAAAGTTAAATTCAGTGAAGTAGGATTTGCTTTTATTGAAGTATATCTAGGTGTAAATGTTTTTAGTGTTGCTAGTAAAGAATATTGAGAAAGGTGTGGAGACGAAGACGTGGGGGTGTGGGGGAGGGAAGAGAGAGAGAGACCAAATTCATTGCCTAGTGATTTTCTCAGAAAGTCTGTATGTAGACAGATTCCTAGCGGACTTTGAATCAGATCCATGACCTTTGGATGATTCTAATGGTTATTCCATTCTCAAGGTAAGGAGGACTGATTGATTGTTCCAGCTACTTGCCCTAGGAACTAAACCCCATGACTGCCGATTGAGACCCTCCCCGTTAACATTTTTATCTGTAATGATATTCAAAACAATAATTTTATTTCACTTTATTGTCCCTAAAAGGATTGAGAATCACCAAACCCCCATTATACAAGAATGTTCAGTTCTATGATATGATTCATTTAAATGTGGAGCTCTATTTTCTGAATTTGTATGAGTGTGTGTGTGCATGTGCCTGAGCATTGAGAATAAGGGATGTAATGGGAGTCTCTGACAAGCTCCGGCTGTTCCCAATGTGTGCTTCCTGGAACCCTTAGTAATATGTGGTGTTGTGGGAAGTGCCTCTGTGCTGCTCCTCGTCTTCTGTCTTCCCGGTTCTGAATTATTGGATGACCTTCCCCGCTCGGTCATAGATCACTGCACAGTCTTCTATCAGGGATTTTGTACAATTGAAGGAGATTTAGCAGTCTTTCTGTTTATAGCATTTAGGCTTTAATAATAGTTTTGTTAATTATTTACGGTCTGTTTTTCTCATTGCTACAAGTAATTTCTACATGGTGAATGTGGCTGCTCTCCGGTAATAGCCCCCCAAATAGTGTCTCTCTCATTCTCTCTTTCTCTCCAAACCCCCTCTTTCTCTTCCTTCTTCCCTCTCTCCCTCCTTTTTTTTTTTTTTTCCTTTCAACCTGTGTTCCGTGTTTTTCTCTAGTGGTAGTTTTTTTGGGGGGTGGGGCATATATATATTATTTATTGTTATTTATTATTATTATTATTATTGCTAAATTTCTTCAGCCATAGAAACTTTGTCTGGCAGGTTGTACTTGAAAATGCCTTCACCATAGGGAAGACGTGATTGGCATTAACGGAATATTGTAATGTGAGCAACACCACCCTAGCCAAGTGGGCATCCGTGCTGGTGTGAGCCATTCAAAGCGTAATCTTCCCTGGAGGGTCCTAGACATTCACTGCCAGTAGGTTTTCTCTATTTCACCACTTCTTCGGTGATATGCCACCTACTATACCTGACTTATTAGGACAGGAAAAGTCTGTCACACATTGTTTCCCAGTTGAATGGGTTGCAGTTTTATTAGAGTCTCTACTATTCCATTGGCATCTTTATACGATAAATTCTAGCCACTTTGCTTAGTCTAAATAAACTGTGCTTTTTCTTCTTGAGAGATACTAGTAAGCACTTTGTTCTTGACACTAATACATTTGTAATGCTCTTTGTTGGCAGGCTACTTATTAAAAAAAAAAAAAATGAAATACTCCTGGTATCGGCTGTGTAGATTTTTACTAGAGTGTTTTTCGAAAGTGACATTCTTAAATTTTGTACCTTTTTTGAAGATGTGTCCTACTTAGTACCAGAAACCTCCTGGGTGCTAATTACACATACAACTTTCACCTTCTGATCTTTCTTTACAAAGAAAAATTATAGTTTTGCCGTGTTCCCAAGGCACAATGAGTAAATTACCCAGTTCAAAGCAACAAGTGCATTTCAGTTTGTTCTAAAAGGCATGAATTTTGTTTTAAAAAGCTCGTATTACTAGCATATATGTGTGATTAAGTGTATAAAATTGTTACAGCACTAAAAATAGTCACTATTTATCATATGTTATATGTATTATTTGTCAAATATTAGATGAATTCTCCCGGACCAGTCTGTTTTTTGTTTTGTTTTGTAATCGTTGACTAAAAAAGGGTAAAGACATTTTTCCAATTTTAAGCTCAGATTGATTTGATAGAAAGTAATTGCTTCCACAGGGTAGATGTGGTTAAGATATAAATCTGTTAGAAGTAATATGGGTGGTTATTTTTCATATCTGTGTCTATGTAATATACATAGATACACATATAACATGTATACAGAGGATGCCAAAAAATGTATACACATTTTAAGAAAGGAAAACTGTATTAAAATTGTAATATTCAATATATACTGAAAACAAAAGATAAATACAAGTCACATTTGACTTCTGCAATTACAAGAGGTGCTCCAAGTGGTTACCATCAGAGTCCAGATACTTCCAATTATGGCGAACTACTGCTTGAGTAACGTTAACCAAAGTGTCCACTTGTATACATTTTTTTTGGCACCCGTGGTGTATTCCATATGCTACATAATTATGTCATGAAGCCAGCATTGTGAATGCTAGAATCAAAAAACATGCTGGCTAAAAGAATTGTAGTTCCTGTTAGAACAATGAATGGTTATATTTATGGACTATAGATTGAGAGAATATATTCTGTTGTACTATCATTCCCAAGATATATGTACAAGGAGAATATAGATCAAACAAAATGGATTATAGAGATCACTCCTACTGGGTAAAATGAGCTGAAGCCTAACCATATACAACACATCCCTGAACGACTGTGGTTAGCATGTCTGGCAGACAACTCCTACACTGCTTTCCCTACATATGAAGAGATCACTTGAAAGACTATTTTCAGAACTACTAACCGTAAAAGGAAAGATAGTAATTTTAGCTGTGACACTTCTCCAGAAGTTATTTTTTTCTTAGTCTAGTCAAACTAGTTTTCAAATCCAACTTTTCAGTTTTCTCTCAAGGTTTACCTCAGCTGCAGGGAAGAGGATTCCTGTGAGACTCCTATGTATGGTTATTTCTTGGACAAGTTTGCATCCAAGGCATACTGGGACCTCAGTAATGAAAGGAGAGAAAGCCTAGGTTCACCCCAGACACATGAGACATTAAACGGGGAGCTGCAGGAGATTCCAGCTGGTTCATGTGGAGTCTCTAAAGGCCTCTGTCCACAAGCTTCCCCCTCCTCTCCAGCTACGCCACTCATTATGTAGAGGCTTCTGCTTCCACCCGTGGGAATGCAGCTCAGCTCCCTGGTCTCAGCCTGGGGAACAGTACTATGGAAGCGGTGTCCCCTGGTGAGCCCAGTTCAGTTCTCACTGACCTCTGAGTGGAGGACCTGCCATCTGCATGGGTGAACGGCAAAACCAGACAGAAGAGAAACTGAATTCTTAAAACTTAAAAAGGAGTCTTTTGTATGATATCATGTACCCATTTTAGGGTCAGAAAAAGAAATCACTGCATCTGATTGATTTGCTTTACCCTTGAAATCTGCCCAGATGTGGCCTCCAGATGATTTAGTGCTTTATATTTGGTTAGCATAGCAGGTATAGGAATCTGCCCATGTACATGTAGAATTGGAGAAATCAACCTGCCCAAGAGCAATGCTGCTTTAGTGCGTATGTGAATTCAATTCTGTTCATTGTCATTAACAATCATGGCCACGATACTCTTTAATATACTCATGAGTCTTTTCCACTAGAATATAAAATGGATGAGGAAAGGTGCTTTGTCCCCTTTGCCTCTGAAACTCCTAATTCTAGAAGTGTCTCTAGACCAGAGCAATCAGCATTACCTGGGAAACTATTAGGAACTTGTTAGAAATGCAAATTTTCAGCCCCACCCCACCCACCACATACTCTACCAGAAATTCTGGGAGTAGGGATACAACATCTGTTTTAATAAGCCCATCAGGTGATTTTAATGCAAGATATTTCTCGCACATAGTAGATGCATTAGCGAAGCCTTCTTAAGTCATGAAAGAAGGTTAAATAAGAGTAGTAATAGTGACTTGAGAGATTAAGGATCACATTTCTGTATTTTCCAGTGTATACAAAATACTGAGAAAGATATTTCTCTTATGGCAAAATATTTAGAAAGCATATAAGGAGTAACTAACCTGATTTATTAAGAAATAGTATGCACTACATGGAAAAATAATTGGTTAAAATGTCAGAGCCATCAGGAGCTAACTCTAACTTGTATTATCAATAAAGATCTGCCATTCCGGGCAAGAATACTGTTGTTTTATAGCTAGAGGGGGCCATTTAGCCCTTGTCTCATTTTTTGTATACTTTTGATTATTGTAAACTCAGTTGCAATTTATTTTGATTTTGTGAATGTGTGTTTTCAACTTTTAAAAAAATTATACTATATTTTTCAAACAATGGATGATGACGTTTATAAAGATGTGTAAGAAGCACAAGTAAGAGCTGGTGAGAGCAGAAAGAACTGTCCTATAATTTGATCATCAACAGTAACCTTGCCCAATCTTTCAAAGCTACTCAACGATCATCTCTGTATTTCTGACAGTTCTGTCAATGACTTATTGGCCATCTTCAGTTCATACTATCTTCTTTACTAATGAAATTGCAACTGGGCAATGAATTTGCTGTGTTTGAAACTCTCCATCCCCTCTCTACCTTCACCACTCCCGTTCCCATTTAAGCAATTCTGTCACACATAATTTGATGACATCATTTTTTAGGAATTAAATTGTTAAGTTATACCAAAATAGCATATAATATCCTAAATAGAATGGACATCCTAGAAACATTATTGACAGAAATCTTGAAATGAATTATAGCTAATAGTGAGGCTATGCATCTTTTATAACTTTTCCTAATAGAGTCAGAAAATCCAATTTGTTGAAACTATTTAAGTATTTCTTAAATCTTCTGCTCAGTGAACAGAGCTGAGCAAATAGTACCAAACATAATCTGTTGGTTAAATCAGGACTTAGACAATAGAAAATCGATTATATTTGTATTCGAAATCAAATCACATCTTTATCCTGAGCATAACTGTACAGATTACCACAGTAAAGTGCTGTTGGGAAACATAATGAGTATTAGAAACCTCTTCTGACCCCAAGAATCTGCACAAGACGTGAACTCAAATATATTGAGAATTTAGCATTCTGTGCTTTGCTAATGTAGTACAGTTCTATGTTTGTTTATGGAGGGAGGATTATTTATGTATAAATTCAGTGTATTCCCATTGGTTAGAATGCCAGTAAGGAATACAAAATATATTGAGTTGAGCTATAGGAAATTATCTTTATGTAGGTCAAAATCACACAATAAAAGCAATTTTATATATCTCAACCTAATATGGTTTTAAAAGGTCACTTTACATTTTGTGAAACATTGTTTATTTTATGCTAATTTTGCTCTTAATTCTCTTGTTGAATAACTGTGGGAGTCTACATAATTTCTATTTAATTGCATCCCCCACCCTGTAAAATACTTTGGAAACTTCTTAGGGAAAATTTAAAGGAGATTTCTTAGTGCCTTGTTGCATTGCAAATGAGTGTTGGGTTGCTTTGAAGTGTTGTTTCAGCTTTGAAAAATATATAGTTGTCTAAGAGAATATTTTATTAAATATGAGGAGCACAACACAGAGGAAACCTTTTACACTGCTTAATGTTTAAATTTTGTCTATATGTTATAAAATTGATGTAAACAATTTAGAAAATGGCCTTATACTCATTCTTACAGTAAAGTGATTAATTATACGTTTGACCTTGAATTTCACATATCACCAATTTTATTTTAGTGCCTCTTCTGTCATATCTTGTGTGTTGAATAAATAATATATGCAATTTAATTTGTAGAAATACTAGCAACCTATTTCAATATTCAATTGGATAAAAAATTAAATACATCATAGAATTTGGAACTTTTATTTTTGAGAATTTGTGACTTTGTAGATGATTTCAGCTCTTTATGTTGTAATATATATATAATTATATGTATATGTAATATACATATATATACTAGTTAATATATATATATAACTACAAAGTAAATAACCATCCCAGATATTGAGGTTAGAACTGAAACTTCCCTACATCTAGTCCACAGGTAGTTCTGATAATTCAGATATTTAGAAGCAAACCATATACTTTTTAAAAATAATTATGTTATATTTTAAAATCCATCATGAAATGTAATGATTACAATTTTAACAATATGTTTTGAGTCTTTCCTTTATTCAATCTCACAAGTGATTCCATGCATTATATACCTCTTTCCTTTAAAATAAATTCCAAATTGTTTAGCTTCACATTCAAGGTCTTTCAAAGTCCAGGAGCAAATATATTGCAACATGATTGCATAGAACTTTCATTCCATTGAAATCTGTTTATTATCATTAAACATAGCTAATAAACCACAAGGAGGTGCCACCTCACACCCATTAGGATGGCTTCAGTCAAAAAATAAATTCAAACACACACACACACACACACACACACACACACACACACACAGAAAATAACAAGCATTGATAATGATGTGAAGAAATTGGAATTTTTAATAGGTATGAAAACTGGTGCAGCTGCTATAGAAAACAGTATGGTAGCTCCTCAAAAAACATAAAATAGAATTACCACATGATCCAGCAGTTTCACTTATGGTTATTTACCCAAAGGAATTGCAAACAGAGTCTCAAAGAGATATTTGTATACCTATGTTTATAGTAGCATTATTTACAATAGCCAAAAGGTGGAAGCAACCCCAGTGTTCTCTGACAGATGAATGAATAAACATAATGGGTTCATACAAATAATGGAATATTATTCATCCTTAAGAAAGAAGGGGATTCTGAGACATGCTACGACATAGATGAGCCTTGAACATTATGCTAAGTGATGAACATTATGCTCAGTGAAATAAGCCAGTCAAAAAAAGACAAATATTATATAAATCCATTTACACGAAGTGCCTAGAGTAGTCAGATTCATAGAGACAAAAAATAGAATGGTGGTTGCCAGGGGCTGAAGGAAGAGGGGGATGGGAGTTGTTTCATGGGTATAGTGTTTTAGTTCTGCATATAACAAGCTCTGGAGATCTGTTTCACAACAGTGTGAAAGTACTTAACACTACTATACACTTAAAAACAGTTAAGATAGTAAATTATATGTTATGTTTATTTTACCACAATTAAAAAAATATGTAGCAAATGAATATTCACATTTTTGATGTTCTTTCTGTGTCTATAGTAAGACTTGTTTAAATTTCCTACTCTTTCCCTGAAGCTTTCCCTGACAAAAACAAGTGTTGGATGTCTTTCCTATAATTGTGTATATTATTAGTGGTCTCTCCATGGGGTACACCTAGCCCATAGTGGATAAAACAATCCACGGTAATACTTAACAAACAGATTTAAAATTTCCTTTCCTTTGGGTTTTTACTAAAGGAAGCAATTTATATCTTCTTAATGTGTATATACTAGTTGACAGAAGTGCATACACATATGTATGTGTAATTTATCAATAGATACATAGAAACAGGCAGAATGGATACAAAATTTTTACTGATGAGGATGCTAGATAAATAAAAGTCCTATAAAACCAATTGTTTATACGGTCTCTCTGGCTTACTTCAAAAAGTACATGTCTTACTTCCACAATCAAATTCTAGTCTGCTCCATGGCAAAGACTGTGTTTTAGATTCTTAAATACTCTAATTCTATAACTCGTGTTTGTTTGAATTAAAAAATAAAAATCATGATAACATGTTGGCCTCTTAACTTATAGCATTTCTTGAGTCCTCAAAAAATGAAATCTAATCATAACCCATGCTTTTGGTAAATGTACAAGAGCAAGAAATGACATATTTTAGTTTATCTTTTAGAAGAGAATGGCTAACAAGAAATAAAGGCAACATGATCCGTATAATAGTAAAGAAAGAGTAAGACACTGGACTTGGAACCAAGAAAGTGACAAAAAGGGGAAGTAATAGCATGCAGGGAAGGATTACACCATGAACTAGGCACCTGCCCTCCTCAAACACTGGCTGGCTTGTTGGCTCCCAGAATCCCTTTTGTGCTCACCGGCACAACCATCTCCTATTTCAACTCCTATTTCAACAAGGGGCAGCAAGTGCAGCCGTATTCAACTAGACATACACAGAGTTCAAATGTTGGGTTGCTTTTGATCATCTGGCTGTTTTTGAAGTCAAGTACTTGTTTTAGGAAGTATCCAGCCTGGAACTCTCAAAGCACATGGCCGCTCACCAAACAGTTCAAGTACGAGTACTTTCCTAGTACATGCAGCAAAGTATTTTTATTGACTGTTCTATGTTGTATTTCATGTCTGAGATCATTTTAAAACATTATTCTATAACAAAAAGCATTGCCTCTGCCTTAAGGCCAACTAATTGAGGATGCTGCAAACCCTGACAGAAAGGAAATGGTATACCAATGTTTCCGTGTGTTTGTTCTGTTGTTGTATTTTTCCCCCTTTTCCTTAAGTGTTAGATAAAAATTCTCTAACTCCTTTCCTGCCTCAGTCAGTACTAGTACATCTGTGCTGCAGTTATTTGAATAGTCAATTAATCAAAACTCTACTCTGTGTTCCAGCAGTTTATAATTTGCAATTTTAAATTGTAAGCCAAATAAACAACTGAAGTACATATATGTCAATATATGTAATTAGATGTCAATAATCAAAGGGAGGGCTACTGAAATTAGTGCGCGCATCACAATGAATTGCTAGAGCATTGAAGTTTTGGTTTCTTTCCACAATATTAAATGGTTCCATAACAACGCTACTATCCAATAGTCTGAATTAATTTTAAGAACTATTGTGTGTAATTCATAGGAAAATTGATTGTTATTTGATTCTGAGTTACACACCAGATGGCTCCCAGATTTGATTTTAGTAGTTTCATGAAAATGTTCACAGAATACAGATGATACAAATATTCCCAAGTTTGGCTGCATAACTAGAAATCATCAAATCACTATGTGTATGACATATGAATCCAAAACTTTATTGATATTGCTTTTGTTTTTTTCTGCTTGTTGCCTGTAGAGGAATTTCTGCTTATTAGTCTTAAAGCTGAGCTATACAGGATTGTCTAGTCCTTAATTATTAACATAATCCTAAGAATTATAATTTCAAAGTGTAAAACAATAGTAAACATGATTCATAATCAAAAACTCTAGGAGATTTTCTCTTACATTTTGACTTAATTTCGTCTAGATTTGTTCTAGTTTCTCCAAAATCCAAGACATTGTAAGAGTAGTTAACCAATGGGTAATAAGCATAATCTCAGTTTCTGTTTCTTCCTTCACAGCACCCTTTCAAGTATAAATGTCTGCATATTCTTGAAGAGAACAGCACTGCTGTTTTCCCTCAGAATTTCAAAGTTAGTGTGTTCAAATATCATATTAAACCATAATTTTTTAAGATGCCGGAGACTCTGAAACATTGAATTCCTCAAAAAAATTTTAATTTGTATATGTCATTGGTCTGAAGAAGGAAATTTAGTCAATTTTTCAACAAGTTCAAATATTCTAGATATCTGACTGAATAAAAATAAACAAACTCGTGTTTCAGCTCCTCCCAAATGGTCTGTGAACTGGTAAATGAAAGTGCCTTGCTTGAAAAAGAAACACATCTTTCTCACTTTCTCCACCATATGACAAAGAATTTTGCAGTACAAAATGACATATCAGTCTTTCTTTTTGATGTAAGTAAATGCTTGATATTTTTCCTTCTTGCTGTTTTTTTTTTTTTTAATGTGGTTCATTTATGTCTGGTGAGATTAGCTTTTATGTATAACCCAACCCTCTAAAATTGCTTACTCAGAATGTGCCACTTGCCTATTGTTAAAGGATTAATTTAATTTACTATATTTTTCAATTTAACCAAATTTTGTGAGCATTTACCTATGTTGACATTTTTTAGTATGTATTTAGCAGAAAATTCATGTTACAATCAGTTTTCTCTTTAAATCATCCATCGTTATATTTCAGGTCTACATAGTCTATATTATAAAGACTAGAATTCTGTTAAGTTATTGATAATCTAAAAGTTCCCTTGCAATTTATCATACACTCAAGAAATTACAACAAAGTGATTAAAATATAAATTTAAAAATATAACTAGCACTCTATAGCATTAAGCTACTATGATTTACTTACAGCATGACAATATACCAATTTCAGTTATGTGAAGGAAAGTGAGCTAATGAGGAAAAAAAATTAGGCTTTAAACTACGTTATACCAATTATCTGGAAAAAAAAATATTATCTATGATGTTCTGGTCTGTGCCCAAAATATTTATCACAATTTTCATACTTTTTTTCATGTAGCTTGGATGAATTATGAATTCTTTCCCAACCGTTTTTTTTTTCTTTTCACTTTTAGGATGTTGTATGATGTTATTCAAAATTAAAAGTATGATCTATTATATTTCAAAGAAAGCTGAAAAAAAAGACAAAATGCTGTTAGTGGTGAGATTTGAATACATGAGTGATTATTATATTTGTCTTACACTGTGTTTTAAACTTTCAGAATAAAGCAAAGCTCAGAAATCTGAGGAGTACGATTATTAGTTAGGGTTCCTACTTTAGGATATAATGAATCATCTCTTTATCTATTTCTCTTTATTAGATACAATCAACACAAGGGCAGGAGAACCAAGAATACAACTTACAATAAAATGTCACTATGTTCAAGTTGGTAGAGTTAACACAACAATACACTTTTGGGGAAGATATCTCAAAGTTTTCAGAAATGAAGGAGTCTTCTTTGCAAGAATATATATGTTGTATGAAATTCCTCTGATGATGAAGAAAAAGGGCCTATAATGTTTAAAACCCACAAAAAGCATAGCTCACTAAAGCTGAAATATAGAACAATGTACAAGAAAACTAATGGATTATTTAAGATATAATTTGACAGGAAGGGAAGAGTGAAAGTTTCTGTATAGAGATAAATGAAAAACGAAGGCATTGTTTCACATTGGCTATTCCCTTTTGGCCCTTTTTGAATAGTTGAAGATGAAAAAAGTAACCTCAGATGTTTAAAAAAATCTAAAGGATATTTTTGTTTTGTTTCCTTAGGTAACTTCTATTTAAATATCGTCCTTGAATCTTTCCAACAAAATGCTGATGTCATTGTTAACATTTATAAGAGTTCTTGGTGTCGTGAGTTCTTAAAATAGAATAGGCCAGTGTTTTTTTGGACATTAAAAGTAGTATTCAATAGAAATTTAAACTGTAGGTAGAAAGAATCTCAATATCTAGAATTTTAGTTCCTTATGTGCTAAGATACAAATTAGTGTAGCCAATTAGTTAAAAAAATAACCTTTACTATGGTGACAATACTTACATAAATATAATAGCAAATTAACAGAAAAACACTTTTATTATCATATTAATACTATTAATATTAATAGTAAATTTTCACAGAACTATTTCAGCAAGAATTAAGCTGTCCAAATCTACTCAGAAAGAAATTGAGATATTAATGAAAATAAAAATATCTTTATAAAACTATTTTCAAGAAATCAAATAGCATTGTAGAGTCAATAGAGTGAGTGATAGAAGCATACCTAATTTTTTCTAATTAACAGAATAATAAAGAGGAAAAGGGGAGAAAGAGTGAGAGAATACTGAAAATCTCTCATCAGAGATGTTCTCAGGATGACTATAGAATTCTATGGTCACATACGTTTGTTTGGAAACAAGTGATTCATTTCCTAGTCCACTTTTTGTTGTTATTGTTTGCTCGTGTGTTTGTTTTTTCTTGTCTAATTTCTAATACTTTCTAGCAGAGCAGGTACCTTTTGAAATACACTTGGATAAAAGATGCCAAAGAAGATAGCCGTTAGACTCACATGAGAAAATAGGACTTAGGCTTCTGCTTAGAATGTAGAAAGTCCCAAGATAAAGTCGATCCCACCTGAGTCTTGCCACTTGAATATAGAGAAAAAGCCAGATAATCTAAATATTTATAATTTTTCTTGAGCTCATCAGAGTGCTATGGTAGCAAGGCCATCAAATAAACTAACTTTCAAAGAGAAACAAGACCTCTGCACTGCAGAAAGGCCACGGAAACCGTTTTGGAGCATGTGAGGTAGAGACGACTGCCTTGTGGTCAATAAGAAAATCTTTCGGTATGGAGAATAATATATAGGTTAGGGGGTTGTTCTAGAGTGTCGTGGTTTGAAAATGGTCTTTATTCTTTTTACAAAATGACTACATGATTAAATGTAATCATACTTCCTTTACTCAATTTAAAATATAGAAAAGAAATTCCAAAGTGAGAAAGTTAGAAAACAATCAAAGAACACTTAAAATAGTCCTTTTGCCCTAAACACATAACAAAATCAATCCAATTTACAAAAAGACACATAATGTTAGTGAGTACAAATGTAGTCTTCTATCTGGCTAGTTATAAATGCTTTAATTCTTTTTTTTAAACCTAAGGGACTAAGTTTATTATTTAGCACATTTATTTGTTAACTTCCATAGCCTTAATAAATTTAGGTAAACATTTTTTAGTGAAGGATAACATATTTATAAAAAGTGTACAAATCATAAGTGTACACTTCAACAAATTTTCACATTATTGTAACTATCAACTAAATCAGTAAATAAAACATTACTAGCCTTCCAGAAATGCCCCCTTTTGCCTTGCCCCACTCTGGTAACCCCTTTCCCTAAATATAACCACTATCCTAATTTCTAACACTGTTAGAAGTTCTACATCAATTTGTCTATTTTTGGACTTTATATAAATTGAATCATACAATAACTACTACTTTTTTGAGTGTGTCTTATTTCATTCAATTTTTTTTTATTTTGTTTTGTTTTAGATTTCTCTCTGCTACTGTGTATAACAATAATTTGTTCATTTTTGTTGCTGTGTAGTATTTCATGGTAGGACTATCATAATTTAGCATAATTCACTGTACTGTTGGAATTCGTGTTGTTTCTAGTTTGGAGCTATTAATAATACTGATATGAACATTCTTACACATCTACTTTGAGACATATACCTGTTAAATAAAAATCTAGAAGTGAAATTGATTGCTGTGACACATGTGACTAAAGCAGATTCAGCTTTAGTAGATACTGCTGAATAGTATTTCAAAATGATTGTTGCCATGTATGTACACTCCCACCAGAATGCTTTAATTTTTTACAAAGGTGGTTTTTAGAATTATTTACTAACCTCTAAATAGGATAAACATCATGGGGATGTGAAATACAGTAAGGGGTATATAATCAATAATGTATAGACTATATAGGTTGTCAGATAGGTACTAGAATTATCGGGGGTATCACTTCATAGATTATATAAATGCTTAACCACTGAACTGTACACCTGAAACTAATATAAAATAATATTGAATGTAAAAATAAATAAATACATAAATAAATAAATAGAATAAACAACATTACAACAGTCGATTATATTGAGCCATATTAGTCTGATATATACTATGTAATCTAAATCAACAGTATTAATTCATGTTTTTTGTGTTTGTGTGTGCTTGTCTCTGTGTGTGTGGGGTAAGAGTACACCATTTCTTTAAAATTCTTTTTTTTTTTAAACTGGCTACATTAAAAAACAAGATAATTAGACCTTATGCCACTTAAAAATTGTTTAAATTTACTCATTAAAATTGTGTTAAGTAAACACCTTCACAACATTTCCAATATTTCAGATAAAAATATTATTTAATAGGGAAACATGTTAGATGTATGATCAGATTTCCCAGTAAAAGCATTGCATTTCAGGATGCTTCCCCTATTATTAAAAGTAAAATGCATTTCTCTTGAGGGAATTCCAGCTTTTTAGGAAAAGTCTGACTAGTGAAGATCAATGGTCAAAAGAAATACTTGTTTCACTGAAATGTGTTATTTGTAAATCCATCAATAGGAGTCACTGTATATGTGATATCCCATATTCTGTAGGTATTTATGGTCTTAGGGTATTAAAATGAAAATGAAAAAGTATTCTACCTATATAAATTCTTATTTTGCACTGCCTCAATGCAAAACAATCATTTTTCCATTATCACAAGGTCAGGGATGAAGCATTTTATCCTAGAAATGATTAAACCCCATGATAAAAATAATCTGTGTGCCTTGAGAGATAAGTAATATGATACTATTAGAGAATCCCTGATGTAAAGCTATAACTGAGAAAAATCTTTGTCCACATAACATGTTACACAATATTATCTAATGGCTACATATTGCTGATAATAGATATTGCTCGCTCCTCTGGAAATAGTCAAACAAAAAGTGTAAATCCAAGATAAATTACATTTTGAAATACATGTGATTTACTAATTGAATACAAAGAAAATTTGGAAAAATTTGACAAATCAAAATTAATTATTTACATATGAAACTATTTTTCTAGAAAAAAGATATATCATGGAACTAAATTCGTAAACTATGACTAATCATTCTCTGTACTTTTTAGTTTATAAGGAACCAAACAATATCCATTTCATTTCTGCAGTATTTAAAATATGGGACAAAAATAGTAGGGCATATCAATAAATAATTTTTGAAAAACTAAAGATATTATACTAAATTTTATGCTAAAATTGATTATTCAAAAATAAGGAAAATAATTAAGAGTATTGAGAATTATACTATGTATGTATTTTTCTAAAGTGCCATTTGTCGTAAATAACAATAATTCAGATTCAATTAATTTGGGGAAATTTAAATCTTACATTTATGGACTACTAAAACTTATTTCTCAAAAAAGAGATGCTCTGTAATAGATGAAAAGTGTTTAGCAATGTGTTCTTAGAATTATTTACATTTTGTCGTAGAATTTCTTCTCCATTAGAAATGAAGTACATATAAGGGCCATTATTTCCTCTCTCAGATTTGAAGTGGATGTCAGGCACAAAATATAATAAATTGGTAACATAGTCGTTTCAACAAACTCCACGGATTTTTTGCTATTCAAAGCAAGTAATATATCCCAGAGACAAGCTGACCATGATGTACAGACAGCATATTCTTCTGATTCAAAAATGATGCTGTTTTTATTTTGTTTTATGTTGTTTTGTCCAAATACTGACCAGAAACCGTTTATTTTTCCTAAGGTAAAGTTTAGTAGTAATTGAAGGCAGCTGTGTTTTACAAAATGTAATTGGAATATATAGTGGTTTATGTAAAGTATAACTGTCTATGAGAGAATCCAAGAACATAGCACAATATAAGTGCTGTAAGTACAATATTAACTTCTTTGACAATAGATAGTTAATTTGACTATTCAGGAAATATGCTCCAGAAAAACTCCTATGTTGGTAAAATAAAAACTAAATTGAAAACACCATGAAAAAGATAAAGTTTGATTGAATACAGGGATTGCTGACTATGTCAAGTGTGCATTTTTCTTTAAGCTCTAGATAAACAAATAACAAACAAAACAAATTAAAGTCATGCTTTATATTCTTGAGCCTAGAAAAATTTTTAAGAAGGTTCAGTTTTGGTCTTAGCCTCATCCTTTGTCCAATCTCTGGAGGCAAGTAAGACCAGACATTTTGATTTTCTGGCCAGGCCATTTCTTTTCCTCAAGACCTACCTCTAATTAAAACAGGGAGTTTGCCATAAATGGAGGAAAATATAAATTTAAACTAGCAAACAAACAAAAAAGCTGTGAAGACAAAAATCATATTCCTATTAAGGTGTTGTGCTCCCAGAGATAGGGACTTTCCCATATAATCCAGGTTCAAATATAACTAGAAAAAACATGTTATTTATTAAGTCTAAAAGAGGTCATACCTTTTGACCCTATTAGTCCATTGCTTGAAGTTATCTTCAATATATATTAAGAGAGTTCTGCACAAAAATTTCATTCAAAGACAAAATAATGGGAGCATAATAATTGTTCTTTCCTGTTATTTGCATGAATGAATGAATAAATGAATTATAATTTTGACTTGACAGTTCAACATATTATCATATTTCATTGAATCAAAGATGCACAAATGCTATACCATTATTTTTTTATGATACTAAGAAGTTACTCATTTTACTTTTTGAAACACCTCACTAGCCGATTTTTGAAACATTTGCATGAGAAAATATGTGCATCTTATAATTGATTGCATATAAATAAAGTACAAAATATAGCTCAGTAAAAATATCTGTTTCATAGACTTTTCTTATAGGGAAACAGGTCACTTTTTGCAAGTTGTGAAAAATTATTTTTGATAAGTTATTATATTAAAGATAAATAAAGACATGATTTGTATTTAACAAATTTAACAATAATAGAATACCAATATCTTCACTTTGTATGTCAGAAAACCTAACAGAAAAATACTGGAAGCCATGCTAAGATAGGGCAAAGTCAAATTTAATATTCCTTGAGACTTTTATTAAATGGATTATTTGCTTAGGTACTTTTTTAGTCAGATAATACTGACCATTTTTATTTCCACAGGTCATATATATTCAAAAACCTTAGCTTTCTTATAAGCAAATAATATATAAGGCAAATTACAGTGTCCGAATAAATGACATTCCAAGGCTGAATGATTATTCCATAGTTCGATCTAATTAAATCTGATTACATTCTCATAGGGAGACTAATGTTCCTAATTTGGTGTTTTCTTCTTCATCGATTAGGTTTAAATGCTTTGATTCCCATTGGCAATGCATCTTTAGGAAGCTGTATCAATGCGGGTAATTTCCCCTACAAGGATATTAAATGTCCAATCAAACTACATATAAAATAATGGTATTTATGATCTCCCATGATATATATAGAGGTAGGTGCTTCTGAATTGTTGAATTCAGTAAACATTGTCAATAAAGGTCCATCTTTCTACTTCTGCATCTTTAGTACAACAAACTATAAACACACCATAGTTCCACACACAATGGGAAGAAACAGCAATGCCTAGTAGAACAAAAGGCCTGCTTTTTCCTTGTTTATATTTTATTGTATTTTCCTTTTTTGGCAAGTAAACCCATCACATAAACTCCCTAGGAGACCTATCATGTGTCTTTGGTCAGAACAGGGCCACATGCTCATTTAGAAGCATGTCACAACAAATTAACTGAGACCTGTCAGATATTACCATATTGGAGAGAGAAGGTAAACTTTGGAATTAGATCCAGCCTCTGCAAGTATGGAAGAAAGAGAAAACAGCTGTTGACCTGGCAGCCATTCAGAGTTTACTTCAGCAACTCAGTTAATGTTTAAGGACTCTGTTTCTTTAGTTATAAATGGGGATACATCTACTTCAGCTATTGTAGACAGATCGAGGGATTTTAGGCTGATCATGGAAAAATGTAGGACCATGAGAGGCAGTTACAAACAAATGTTATGGGGCGGTACTTGGACAGAGTTGCGTGAGAGGGCAAATCCCTTAGAGCATGTGACTGTTAAAAGGGTTTAAGGCCCAATGGCCTCCATCTAGAAGAGGAGAGGGGCAAGGGAACTTCTGAGGAGTACCAGCTTGGGGAGGTGGTTTATGTGTCTAGGTTGGATTATTTGTCATCCTATTATTGAGTTGTAAGCTTTCTTTATATGTTCTGGTTACCAGTCCTTTGTAAGATATATAGCTTGCAAACATTTCCTCTCAGTTTGTGACTATCTTTTCAAATTCTTGATGGTATCTTTTGAAGTCCAACAGATTTTAACTTTTTAAGATTTAACTTTTCATTGTTTCTTTTACTGCTAGTGCTTTTCTTTCTGTAGCTAAGAAGTTATCACCTAACCCAAGATCACAGAGATTTACTCCTATTTAGTTTTTCTTTCTGTTTTTGAAGAGCTTTATAGCATTAGTTCTTAAATTTAGGTAAGAAACTTGGTATCTTTGTCAAAAATGTATTGACCTCAAATATATGAGTTTATATGACCATAAATATATGAGTTTATATCTGGACTCTTAATTTGGAACCATTGATCTAAAGTGTCTATTTTCATACCAGTACAATTTTGATTACTGTAGCTTCGTAGTAAACTTTGAAATCAATTAATGTAAGGCCTCCAACATAGTTTTCTTTAGACATTGTTTTGGCCATTCTAGGTCCTTTGTATTTGCATATAAATTTGCACAAGAGTCAGCTTGCCTGTTTCTGAGAAAAGGGCCTGCTGGGATTTTGATAGGTATTTCATGAGATTTGTACATAAATTTGGAGATAATTGCTATCTTTATAATGTCTTCCAATCCATGACATAGAATATCTCTCAATTTATTTAAACTTTAATTTCTTTTAGCAATATTTCGTAATTTCAGTGTGTAGTTGTTTTGTTAAATTTATTTGTAAAGATTTCATTCGTTTTAATACTGTTATAATTGGAATTGTTTCCTTATTACATTTTGGATTGTTCATTGCTAGTAATATAGAATTATAATGAATTTTCACAGATTGATCTTGTATCCTTATGACTTTGCCAACTCTTTTGTTAGTTCTAGGTGTGTGTGCATGTGTGTGTGCGTGTATTTCTTAGGGTTTTCTATATACATGATTTTGTTTTCTGCAAATAAAGATAGCTTACCTTGTCTCTTTCCGGTTCTGATACATTTTCTTTCTTTTTCTTGCCTCATTTCTCTGGCTACAATTGCTCAATGTTAACTGGAAATGCTTAAAGCGGCAATCTTTACATTCATTGTTCCTTATCTTAGCGGAAAGCATTCAGACTTTCACCTTCAGTTATGGTTTTAATTGTAGGATTTTTGTAGATGTCTGTTATCAGGATGAAGTTCCCTCTTATTCTTAGTTTGTTGAGAGATTTTATCATGAATGAATATATATATATATATATATATTGGATTTTTTATTTTGTCAAGTGATTTTTTTGCATTTATTGACATTATTTTGTCCTTAATAGACATAATTTTAAATTAGTGTTACTATAAACAAGGGTTTGGCTTTTCTTTCTTTCCCCCCCCCCCCAAGTACTAATATTACCATGGTGTGTTAAGAGTCAATGGGAAATTCACAATTAAGTATACAATGCCAAGAAATGGACTTTTATTTCTAAAAATATAATAAGTCCTAGAGACTTTTGAAAAGGAACTCATGTCCTGGTTAAATAATTTTAATTTATAGTTCTCTTTCAGTTATAAAAATAGGAAATTCACAAGGTTCTATTTTAAATTCCATTGATTGAAAACCTTTTTAAGAGTCCTGTCTGTAGTTACAATAAGAAACTAAGCTGGCATGTTCTAAATTTAATTTTAGTATGAATATAAGACTATGTGTTCACAGAAGAGGTTTTAAAGGAAGTATAAGTTTTAGGTGCAGTTTTTAACAGCAGCTTTTAACATTAGGTGTGATAAGTGAAGTATGTGTCTATTTTAATTGGTAACAAGAAAGAGGGAAAGAAGAATTTAATATATATTCAAGTTAATATAATGATTCAAGTTTACATTATATAAAACAGCAGTACAACCAGTAACTTATAACCAAAATAATATTCTACATAAATCAAAAAAATATGTTAAATCTAATTCTTTTAAGAGAAAATCATGAAGTTGTTTTCTTTCCAGAAATACAATTATTTTATACCTCCCATCTCAGTATCTTCACTGTAGTGCTAGTTATTATTTTGAGGCATTGGTTATACTACATAAAGCAGGTATTGTATTATACAATAAAAGCTAACACTTGTTGAACACATTTATAATTATACGTTCTTTACCGAAAGATTTCAAAAGTTTGACCTCGTCAGTTTTCAAAGCAGTTACTGGCAGAAGTACTTATTAACTGTGTAGTCTTGCACAGACTACATAACTCCTTGTACTTTGATTTCATATTTTTTTAAATGAAGATAATAATAGTCACCTACATTATAGAATTGGTGAAATTATTAAGAGTCAAAAATTGTAAAGAGATTATAACAAGACCAGACACATTACATGTACTAATTCACTAAATAACCTTTTTTTTTAATTTTAGGATTCTGTTGCTATGTGTGTATTTGTTAATTATTGTTCTATTTTCTTAATCTACTCCTCTTAAAATTCCTATCTTTCCTTTAAGCTGTTTTTATTGTTGTATTTCATTTTGTTTGATATTAATATTGATACTCTGATTTACCTTTGATATGAATTGCCTGCTTTTCTTGTGGGTATTTTTTGTAGTCCTTAATTTTTAATATTTCTTGAAGCTCCTCTTTCCAGATTTAATGGCTCCAACCTCATTGTGGATGGGGAGATGTTGACAAGGGATGACTAGGAGTGGACGATGTATTTATATTAATTATAATCTGCTTTTCACGCATGGTAGACTGTTTCCACTCTGATATTACCACATGTCCTGAACTTCTGCTGTTACCAGTCAAGGTACAATTCTGCAGGGGTTCCTCACATTTCTAACATCTCGGGAGCAGAGGCAGTGACTGGCTTTGTTTTAGGCTGCCTTTTCAAGGATAGACGGAGGGTCGACAGCCTTCAGAGAGGGAGAGCATGTGTCCCTTCAGAGCAAAGGGAGGTTTGCTTATATCTTGAAAGATAGGAGTTAATGTCCCCATCCTGGCAAAAAGTAGGTCATGCTTATGGCCCAGTATAAAAGATGCATGTTTCCTCAGGTCAGAATCCCTCTCCTGTAACGCAACACACTGCATAGACAGGCATCACCTGCCCTGTGGTGTCACGGAGTTTTTGTCCCATTGCCCTGTGTGAATCAGGGCTTGGGGGAAAAGCAAGAAATGATTATGCTCTGGCTACTGCTATGGCTGTGTAATAAACTGGCCTTTGGTGTTGGCCCAGAGTCTAGCTCTTCTGCATATCCATAAAACTATACCAGGCTACTGTGTAAGTAGGTTAAAATCCAGACCCTTAACAGTTCTTAACACTGTCCTTCTGTCCTAAGGTGATGAAAGGATAGGAAATGATTCACCCAGTGCCCTATTGAGGTAAAAGGGCATCAGACCTGTGTGCTAACACTGGAACCCAGTCCTCTGAGCTAAAGTTTTCTGCTTACAACACAGAGATCTTCTGTCTTCTACAAGATCTTGAATAAAGTTTTTCTTAATCATTTTCAACCAAATATATTTCTTTGATGATTTCTCCAGGTTTGGATTGGGGAAAGGAATAAGGATTATGTGCTTTTTTAACATCTTGTCAGACCACATCGACTTTCTGTGATTTAAAATTAGTTATGCATTCATCTTAACATAAAGTATTTGATTTGTATATCATTTCCTTTCCATTCAACACAGTGATATTATGTGGCTCCAGAGGAAGTCTGCCCTCTCAGAGAGAGAGAGAGAAAAATAATAACACATTTGGCAGACTGGAAAATTGCAGCCTTACAAAGCATACAGGATGCTTTATAAAAATGCTACTTGATGGCAAAGAAATTAATTAAAAATCTGCAGGGCCAAAATGTACACACACATAAGAATCATTTTGGCATGAATTAACAGAATGAATAATGAAGTTTATAGTGCCAATTACCCAGGATATATAAAGAAATTTGAGACAGCCTAGAGGAAAAACACACATTAAAAATTGCATACACATACACAGTTGAAATCACATTTATGAACAAAGGCAAGACATATTTTAAAGCTAGAAAAGATTTAAGGATACTGTAATTTATAGAAAAATATGAGCTATTTATATGAAAATGACATTAAATTGATTTTGGAATGAATTATTTTCACTACCACAAAGAACATTATGAGCTGCAATTAAAGCAGAAATTACTTAAGTTCATTTTCTAGATAATTACTTTATCTTAATAAAGGAATTATTAAATAGTTCCTACCAGATTATGCAAGGCATTTTTTAATCTTCTACAGTTGTAGAGATGCTGCGGCACAATAGGAAGAAGAACATGACTTGTAAAGCATCAGATAACTGGATTGGATACATAGTTATGGAATTTAATTGTGGATGTGGGTTAACTATATAAATACGCTGAACCTCAGTTTCCTAATTCTTAAAATGGGGATAATGTGTCTCATGGTTAATTAGATGAGATAATTATATTGAAGGCCAATCATAAGGTTTAACTTGTGTTAGAAACTTAAAAATGGGAATATGCATTTATTAGGTCATATTCTACATATGTAAATATTTCATGGAAGACTAGATAATATATTGAGAATTTTGTAACCATACCAAATGCACAGTTTCTCATTACTAATAAAGTCAGTATGTACACTATAGCCAGTATCATGATACATTAAGTTTTTTCAATTGTTTTTTGGGGATTGAACAGCTCTGTAGTCATAGGTCTGTTTTTCCCCTATTAGGCATATTATCTGTTTAGTGATGATCTGACAATATAGCAAAAGAAATCCCTAACTACAGGAAGTATGTCCTCTGCATCAGCTATATTTTAGGAGTTCTGAAGGGGAAAAACAAAACTATCTATGAAGCCTTTAAAATGTAGTTTTTCCATACATTTCCTAACAACCATTGTTGCATCGATACATATGTGTGCAATCAAAAATATATAAATATTTTATTTTCCTCAAAATATAATTAACATATAATTATATTTTATACTATTCTAATTATATATGCATAATATCATACAATAAAATATATGATACATAAATAAGGTAATACATATAATGACATATATTACTCTCATTTATCCCAATCATATTTTTGAATATGCTGTCTACCCATAGTTCCTCACTTGAATGAATTATTATTTCAAAGAATGACTATTTGAGCATAAACTTCTAATTGCTATGTAATATTAATTTTCAGAGTTATTATTCTTCAATTTGAAGTAAGCAGAGCATTAATGTCATTTCATACACATCCCTCAGTGCCTACCTTTTCGTTGCATCTTCCATTTGCTGGCTGTTCTATTTCCATCTTCAGATTAGAATCTCAGGTAACTATGATATTTTATGTATGGATATGCTACAGACGCTTTCTAAACCTTCCCTGAGTATATATTGCTTATTCTGCCTATACAGTCATGTTGCCTTTGTCCCGTACACTATTAGCGGTCTTACCAGTTGTGAAGAGACATTGAGATCAGATTTACTTTATGAAAATGTAATTTAATATAAATCATCTGAAGGTTTATAATACATTAATCACGGACAGAATGTGTGTATGGAACATTAGTCTGAAGCAGTGAGAATAAGCAGCTGTGTTTTCCTGGTTTGATAACTATAGTATTTATATTAATTATCTCATGAAATAGAATCACTAGAATAGAAAATTCATTATGTTTTATTAAAGAAAGAAGAAACCAAAATGCTCATATTTATGAATTTTAAGTATACTACATTCCATTCCCACATCTTCTCAAACCGGTAATACTTTTAATGAAAGCATATGAAAAATGAAATTAAAGAAAATATAATTGTATTACTATAAATGTATTTGTGTATGGGTATATATGTATAAATTTTGAAAATATAAAGGCTTTAATATTTTTTAATAAAAATTGTAAATTGTTTCACTGAAGAATTATGATCCAATGGGAGCATAACTCAAAATTTTAAAAATTCATTTCAATATCATACTATTGATATATTTTGAATATTTTAATTGAACTAATACAAATAAAAATACCTGTAAATACAAACATTATTTCTAAAAATAGAACATATCACCAAAATCCTTCGAGATCATTCAGTTGGAATATCTTCCTACATTTAAAGTGAAAATATTTATGTTATAACTCCAGGCATGACTTCTGCTACAGTCACTATGTACTTGGAACATGCAAGAAACTCAAGCAATGAAGATGAGAGGGTATCATCCATCTTACCTCAAGAATCCATTAGTTGTGGTTTCCTTTCAGTTTTTATACATAATCACTTGCCCCATAGCTAGTGATGCAGCCCATTGAGCGTTTTGTGACTGGCTTCCATTGCCAGGCCATTGATGTCACCTAAACAGGTTACTTATGATTGAAGCACTCAACAATTAAGTACAGATGATGGGTTCTGTACACAGTCTTTGGCTGGATTCTCATTATTTATTTTATCTGATGTAGATATTACAATGAAATCTTTCTTAAATTAGTGCTGCAAATATGTCAACCTTGATCATTGTAATGTATACTTTAAACAAATCCATTATAATTAGAAACACTACTAATCCAAATAATTAATATTTCTAAAAATTTTAATATTTTTTAAATATCCAATATAACATATTCACATATTTGATACATTTGGGAACACTAGTGCTTAAGATTTTTAAAATAACATTTCATTTATAAGAAATATTTTCATGAAAAGTCATGTGAATAGCCTTTTAACTTCACTATTGTATACCTTAGATCATTTATATGCAAAATAGAAGCATCATCCCCCATCTGGTGGCAACTCCTCTTGCTTGTAGGTAAATTGCCTAAGAAATAAACAATCTCCAAGGAGATGACCTTGCTAAAACAAAATTATTCACAACGGCAAACTGCAAAATAGAAGCTATAAAACATGTAGCATTACATCTTGCTGATAGACAAAAGACTTAAATTATTTATTATTGAGATCAGAATAAAAACTGGAGCCTTATGAAGACTTTAAGACACTAATATAAGGATGTTTTCTAATTTGTAGATTCAAATTAAAATTTGATATGCATTTAATTGTTTCTGTATTGTTTATGTACATAATATTTACATAGTAGTAAAGTAGTAATTAAAAATATACCTATAGGTTAACAATACTGCATAATTTAACTATTTTTTTCATTAACATTATTTGTAAATAACACTACATCTCTCAATCACTTTTGAATTCAATGTAGGGGGTATAAATTTATTAACATTTTATTATGTTTCTACAAACAACTATTATATTCTAATGCATATTAAATTATATCTTTTACTATAGGTGGAATAAAATTGGTTACACTATTTAAATAGTATTTATTGTAGGGGATTTTTGGAAACATGTACTTGTATTGTTTCATGGACTTAAAATTCTTGCACTTGTTTCAAACTTAAATACGTTGCTCTTACAAAGGGCAGTCAGTTTTTATTATTTCAGATGATTACCAAATGTACCAACCTTTGTGCTTATGACTTCATTTTTACCCTACAGTAATTCTCTTAATGCCTACTAGAATTGATTGTAATGGCAAGTATGCCTTCTATTAATAGTATGCAAGAGTGAAAGCAGTTCTTGGCAGGTTTCTGAATGGAATTCATCTGATTAAATATGCATTTTTTTGATTACTGTCTAACCTTCTATGATCTTTAATGTCTTCCTTTTGCCATTAAAGATTATTCTGTCAGTCTGTAAGATACAATAATAATCTGAATGGCTCTGTACTACTTTACCTCATTTGTCAAAAGAGATAAGACTATTATTTTTACTGTTTGTAGATATATATGTAATCATAAAATTACCATGAAGTAAGAAAGAAAACTTACAGAATACAATGCTACGTTTGCAAGATATATGTATTGTCAGATATATTTCCTGGATATCCAAAATTTACCAGACCTACAAAAGAAGACTCTCAAAGAAAATAGTAAGATTTGCACTATAGTTTCCATTGATTTACCCCTCTATCCATCCATCCAGTCAATAATTTTTGAAGTCCTATTTATTATCAATGTAATTGCGCTATGTAAAAGATTAGGCATCCATGAAAAAGATATAAATGTAGTTCTATGTCCCTTTTGTCAAATGAGTGAATGTGTGAGTGTGTGTGTGTGTGTATGTGTATCTGTAGATAGATCCATAGAACATTATTGCCCAGAGGAAAATATGGTTCTGTGGTAACAAAAATAAATACATAAATAAAGACTTGATAATGCTATATATTGAATCATTTTTAGAGGTGTATATTAGTTGAAACACATATTAAAATTCTCAATCAATTATGCTGAAAATAAATCTGTTTAATATTTGTTCAGCTCGATTTTATTAGTCTTCACTGGAACCCTTCTTAAAACAAAATGTAACACTTCACAGAATTGTGATCTGTGAGGCATGTTGTGGAAAATGCTGCGGTAAAATTGACTGTTTAATCAGTGCTGGCAGTGACTAGAAACCAACTTGAAAACAAATGAATGTTCTGTTTTTTATCACTTTCTTCGATATACAATTATGAGTGGCATGGTCAAGGATATTTAATGTTTGAAATGCAGAAATATATAAAGATTTTGAAAATTCCTGACAACATATATTTGAGGTGAAGAGCTAGCTTTTTAACATGCACAATAGTGATTTGAATTGCATTCTGTGACACTGTGGTAATGTGCCATAAGCGCAATACATGCCTACCGTTATTGTCTGAATGGTGCCCCTCAAACTTCATGAATATGAAGTCGTAACCCCTGGTACCTCAAAATGTGATTATATTTGGAGATAGGGCCTCTAAAGAGCCAATTAAGGTAAAATAAGGTCGTATTGGTGGTCCCTTGGCATGCATGATTGATGTCCTTATAAGAAGAGAAGATTGGGACACCCTCACTACCAACTGAGGGACAACCACGTGAGGGCACAACTAGAAGGTAGTGTGAATCACAAGCCAGGGAGAGAGGCCTAAGAAAGAATAACCCTGCTGACACCTTGATCTTGGAACCTATCCACCAGAACTGTGAGAAAATAAATTTCTATTGTTTAAGCCACCCAGTCTATAGTATTATGCTATAGCAACCCTAGAAAACTAATATACTTCATTAGCATTTTCTTGTGATCAGATGGTCCAGTGCCATCCTCAAACTCAACAGAAGGTCACAGTGCAGTATTGCACTCCACCCTCACCAATGAGAGCAATCTGAAAGCCCCTCATCCAAGCTGCCAGTGAAATCCTCCACCTTTCCATTTCATAAAGTACTTCATGGTTTTCGGCTCCCTACTTAATAGAGTGTAGCTATCAAAGTTAGTGAAGGTTTTTTCCTCTGATTAACTCTATAGGTAATCTACATTTAATAAAAGACTAGGAACAAATGTTTATACATTCAGATGAGTGAGATAAACATATCTCATCACTCTTTCCAGAAATATAAATTAAAAACGTCAGCACAGAATAATAATAGCCTTTTTGGTTATATTATTAAATGTCATAGGTAAGTTAAAGCTTTAGTGTCATATTCCATTAGTAGAAAAGATCATCAGGTACTTGAAGTCTCAAAAACACTAATTCAAAGGCTTTCGTGTAAAAAGTATTGACACAACCTGCTATTTATCCTTCCCTTTGCCTAACGACAGAAATAGATTTATGTATGTTTTGTAGGATATTAAATATTTTAACAAAGTCTGTCATCTTTAAGATGTTTGCCTAGAATGCTACTGTGTCACTTGATCCCGTCCCTAGTTGCTCTTGCTTTTCACAGAGACCTTTTTATAACCCAAAATGTCACTGACTGACAGCAGGTAATGAATCATGTATTACTACTGTCCAGACGCCTGATTGGAGACTCACCTATTCAATGCCTGCTCTCTACTGTCTGAACAAAATGCCTCTCAGAGTAAAGCACCTCCATCCCGAGGCTGGTCCCCTAAAAACAAATGATTTATAAATCAAAAAGTTTTGCATACACTTGTGAACATCAATACTTTGAATGGCTATAGAAATTGTAGCCCATGGTTTAATAAAATTGTATGATTTATAGCAATGTTGAAGACGCATGGTTTCACTTCCATAGTTTATCTGTTAAAAATTTTAAATATGACTTTAACTCACAGCACACTCAGACTGAAATAATCTTTGATAAGGAATCATTCTCTAAAATGTACTCGTATGTGTGCTTCTGTGCTTGTTTGTCAGAGAGGATTTGGAAGGCAAATCAGGTACTTTTTGTACCTGAGTCTGTACTACATGCAGCAAAGACCTGACTGCTATAGTATAATAAGATATACCCACATCCTTCTCTGTCTCTGTGACAAATACTGGAGGAATTTTTAACTGAGATTTTCAAGAAAGACATAGTATAAAATTGCTCAGCTTTTCTCTGGAATGACAGTTACCTGTAGTCAGGCAATTGTGTGTGAGTACATGCATTGAATTCACGTATATGTTCTGCTCTGGATTTCCAGTTCCTCTTCATTTACCAGGCAAAGCTTCTAAGAGTGTCTTTGATCAGGCATCGTCCTTTTTTGTTTTTTTTTCAAAATGTCAAAGACATCCTGGTCTTTTTCTGAGTCCAGGATGTTCTTGTCCCTTCTGTCTTTCTCTAACTTTCAGTCTCTGCTTACAAATTGTCTCATATAGCCTTGAACTACTGATTCTTAGAGAAGAAAACACTCTCAAAAAGACCTGGAAAATGTCCAGCATTATTTACTTATTAGCCAGGAAATGTTCTTGTTTTTTCTAGTTTACATTTTCTCTAATGTATGTGTTCTTTGTATTTCATGTATCTCCCTCAAGGCAGTGTTGAAAATATTTTTACATTTTGTCTTGGGAATAACTTTCTGACTAGGTTCCATGTTAAAAACCTCATTCACAATTGAAAGGAATGTAGAAACTGTCATTTACTTTGAAGCCTCATGAACATACTCGTGGGAAGCATTCAGGGATCTTTTTTCACTGTCTGATGGTGATTATTCTGTGGACTACACATACTGTATGCATTTTACGCTAGATTGTCCTAAGTAAATATGTAATTCATGCCATTTTTATACTGGAGAACTTTTTTTAACCTTTATTAAGTTTGATTAAATCACTACTATACTACTTAACTTCTCAATAATAAAAATATAAATAAATTATATATAAAACAATGCATATTTTAAATATGTTTAAAATATTTTGTAATGTTAAAAGTTTGTGTTTTACAGAAACAAGTTATCTTTACGTACCAAGAGCTTTTAAATTTTTATATTCTGTGACCCAGTAACTCCATTTCTAAAATTTCTAAAGGAAATAAGGAGAGATATCAATGATTTCTTTTTTTTTTTTTTCTAGTTTCTTGAAGAAAGGTTTCCCTTAGTTCTTCTTATATGCACACAAATTGAAAATATATTCTTTATATATAGTATTCATTGAGGGAATTTTAATAAGTTATATGTTGATATAATGGTAGAAGTTTTGCTTCTACCATACACTTTATTGTCGGATATTTTAACAACCTGAGAAAACTATTATTTTATAATGTAATACCAAGGAATAATATTAAAAATTGTTTGACATGTTCAAAACTATGTAAAAATCTAATCTAATAGATATGCAAAGTAAAATATTTTAACTGTGGTTACCCGTTAGTAGTAGTGTTAAATATATTGCTTTATGTTTATTCTTGATAATATACATTATAATATGTATATATTTACAGAATGTAATCAGAAAAACAAGAATTTTTAATACTATTGTAAAAATATCTTTATAAGAAAGAAGTAAATACTTATCATCAGCATGTAATGTGAACTAGAGTTTAAATTCTCTAACTACTAATTGTTCATAAATGATTTTTCAAATTATAGCATGAAACAATATGAACAATTAGAGCCTAGAAAGAGAAGATGGGATTCTTAGAAAGCATGATAAGCTAAAAGTCAGACACACACAAAAAAGCTGAAAGATTATGCAATTTTATATTGTTATTTGCATATTAGAAGCCAACTTTGACAGTGGATTGAAAAAAGAGATATCAAATAAAGCTTTTTACACAAAGTTTTGTGCTAAAGTCATTCAGAAATGTGATCTGCCCCATTTATTCATCAGATATTTACTAATCACCTCTTTAATGTTTTGGCACAGCGAGGTATAAGGAATAGGTATGGTTCAAGAACAGATGGTTTTTCCATATCTAAATAATTAAGAGTTAAGTGCAATAAGAAGAAAACTCTCCCTACTTCTCTTTAACCTAAACTAAGGACTGTGCTCTTGGGAGCCTTTTCTCTTGCGTTGTTGTTTTTATGTCTCTGGAATATCGTGGCCTGTGTAATGTGTGTACAGTAGTTGATGTGGAGTGACAAGTTGCTTGGACTTTTCGTAATAGACTTGATCTTGAAAGAAACTATTTATATCAAGGCAAACATGAGCCCTTTTACCTTTAGAGTAGTTGTTTTCTTCAGGATTTTCATTGTATCACATTCACGCTTCAATCTAGTGCCATCAAGGAGACTGTCAGAATCTCTATGCTTTAAATTATTGGAAGGGGTTGTGGCAAATATTTTATTTACCAGGACTGAGGTGTGGTGATGTTTCATTTCTTCACTTCATAGAAAACAGAGACTTCTAAAAAAGTCTCTTTTTTACCAAAAGCTCATGAGGTAAACACACCCAAATACGTTTGAGTACATTATACAACTACTTTCTAACATTTAGCAAGAATGAATGATGATTTGAGAAATGTTGTTTAAAACCTTCTGAATCAAGCCTATAGATAGTAACCAGTTTGCTAAACCTACTACATATTGGAGCAGAACGTATAACGTTCTTTCAAAGTTAGTGCACAATTACAGTGTGGACACCATCACCAATTTAAACCTTCCCAAAGCATCCTCTCTGCCTATAAGATATATTTAAGTCTGAGCTTCTTATTACAGATCATTGATTCAATGAACAACTCATAGTGATATACATTCTTTCTTTAATAAATGATAATTTTAATAATTACATTTAAGTTTATTACAGTATAAGCATATCAGGAGCATTTCAACAAATTTGGGTAAGATATAAGAGTCTGTGAAAGTGTTTGAGACTTGAGGAAACATTTATCGTCCCTAAAATACAAAATGAAAAGAGAAGTGAATAACTAAAACTAGTAAGTGCTAAATTTAATAGTTATAAAATATGTCAACTTCATTAATTTTAAAAATTTATGTTTATAACAATTAAATTTCAGGAAGTTTCATTATACAATTGAAATACAGTGCGGTTTAAAGTTTCTGATTTGGCAAGAATACCTACTTTGCCCAATGCTTTCAGATAAATCATTGCCAATTTTAAATTAAAGGAGTTCATTGCTGGCTAAAGAAAATTAGCTTTCAAAACTATAAAAAATGTCTTCAAAGATGTGATACCTAAAATATTATTTTTAATGTATGCTTCAGGTTGGGGCCTCTGAAACTACAATGTCTTGGGCTTCTAGAAGGCACTCTGATGTTCCCCAAATCTCTCCGTCAATTCTTACTACATATGATCCTCTCATAGCAATGTCAAGAATGTGAATACACAGTATCCTTTTGTAGACCTGCCACTGATATCTTACATTATTTAATAGTAGGGAAAAGATGCAAGTTTAGCATAATAGAAATTGTTCTGAATTGGGAGTACCAGATTTGCCACCAAATAACTCTGATTTGAAATGAGGTAACAAATTCTCTACACTGATAAGTGTTATAAAGGAAGCTAATACCTCAATGTTTGATTTAATGAATATGATCAATAAATGTCAGTTGTCCTCCCTCAGCTCTTATCCCCACAATGAACATTTAGTATTGCCCAGAAATTTCAATGGAGAGAGAGATAGTGCAAGGTAGGCAGTGACCCTCTACAACAAATTTTCAATAGAGAGGTTAAAAAGTCAAAAGGTATGAAAGAGTATAATGAAAATCAACAGTCTCCTGCCCCAGATCTCCTCATCCCCAGCGCTAGGTCACAGAGCTGATCATTTTTAAGCCCTACTGATTTTTCACTTCTGGTGATGAGCTCGTTTATGAATATCTATTTATCAACCTCAAACTGTACCAAAAAAAAAAATAATAAAATCGAAAAAACAGCCATCTTTTTCCAGTTCTGTAGACATCTCTTGCCTTCTCTTTTTGTAAAATGGCCATGTTTCACATGTCTTTATTCCCACTTCCCTATATCTAGTGACTATAGTTGGACCATTCATTGCCAAAAGTAATACGTAACACTTAAATTATACTCTATAACCATTGTTAAGTCTTCTGTGAATTCTTTATAAAGTGAGTCAATTTGTAGATCAAGAATGTTTACAACATCATGATGATGTAAATATTGTTTACTGAAGAGTGAGAATTTATGCTATACTAATATCTGTACAAATGCATTTCTTTCTGTGTCAATGAAGAATATTGCTAACATCATTTTTAAATGCATCTACCATTTCATATCCCACCTGACTATGTTAAGTTTTTACACGTTGTCAATCAGAGACTATTCTATTAAATCACACTGTCCCCATCATTCAGATTTGTCACTCCCTGAGCTGTCCATGTGCTTGCTCCATCTTCAGATACACTACACAGGTAGTTTTAGTACTGTGCTTCTCAGGTTTTCTTGAGTGGAATTTCTTTTTAGTAAATTCCATGTCTTTGTGTGTGTGTGTGTGTGTGTGTGTATGTATGTTTGTGTCTTGTTTGTTTTTTATTTCCCCTCTCATTTTGTTGCAGCTCATTCTCATGGAGGCAAGGAATGGAAAAGTCTTTCTCACAAACCTAAAAATGACTTTATTCTGCCCTATTTGATTGATAACTGAATAGATATGGGTCACTAGATTAAAATTAATTTTCCTTATTATTTTGAATGCTTGCTTCATATGCTTCTCTAATCCATTATTGGTAATAATTATTGAGAGACCAAGCTGACTCTTTGCCTTTAGTAGTGATCTTTTATTTATTTATTTAGTTAGTTAGTTTGATAGTTTGTTTATTTTTATCTTCTTCCTGAAAGCTCTTATAATCTTTGTATATTTTATATTTGAAAATTTTAAATATGCTTTGATATGTGTATATCTTTATGTTTCATTCATTCAACTAAGATCTCAGTGTTTTCTATTTCTGAAAACTTTTCTCTTTTGCTGTTACAAGAATTACTTTCTGTATTTTAAAATAATTTCATTCATTTTAAATTCTTCTTTCTCTCTTACTAACTTCTATAAGTCAGATATTGGACTTCTTAGACTGATCCTCCATGTCTCCTATCTTTTCTTTTATGTTCTTCCACTCTAGGCTCCTTCTATTGTTTTTGTATTAGATTCTAGAAATTTCTCTGGCATTATCCACACCCATTCTATTGTACGTTTTGTCTTATCAAATATGTGAGCATGTGTGTGTATTTGTATATAAATATAACTACACATGTAACCTTTTAAATTTCCAAGACCTGTTCCCTTTTCTTCATTTACTTTACACTAACACCACGCTCTAATTAATAATTTGACACAGTTGAAGAACCTTGGCTTGAAACTTGTCTTTTCTTCAAATTTAATGTAAAATCATATTTATTATGTTGTTATGATTTATTATTATGTTATTTATTCCTAACTACAGGTACAATTAAATCAAAAAGTACCAAGTCCTGTTCTAGTTCACTACTGGCCATAAAATTTAGGGCAGTCATTTAAATTCAGTGTCCTAGTTTTCATAACTATAAAAGAACTATAAAAGATTTTACCTAATCTTCAGCCTTGATATTAAAATCAAATGTGAAACCTCATTAATAGCATTTCATTCTGTATAAATGCAGGGTATTATTTCTAGAAAAAATAGCCATGTTGGAAAGTATGAAGAATAGACGTTAATTGACTTCATCTAGAAAAGAACAGTAGTAAATCACTGATGACTATCAGACACTTGAGAGGGTGAGATCTGACCGGTCATATTGCAGTTGGAACATATCTGTAACAAAGCATTTGGTAGCAAGTGAAATAGAAATGTCATCCCATAAATAATGCTATATTTCAATATTGTATAAGCTAGGTATTTTATTTTGTGTGTGTGACAAGGAAAGTTTGACTCATAATTTATAAACAACAAAAAAAAATGGCACCATTTTAACCTCTTTTAAAAAAAAGAAAAGAAAAACAAGGAAAGGTGACTCTTATTAAGTAGTTTCCATCATGGGTCCCTGTTACTGCTTTGGAATGTTTAGCAGCATATACTGTAGCTTAAAAATTGGGCTTGAACATACACGGTTCTTTTAAAGTCAAGAAGATATATTTATATTGTTTTTGTGTTATTATCTCCTAAAAATGAGTTTTGCTAAAATCATACATCTCTGCAATGACGATCATTTCATATCACTATAGTAATAACTTACTGAAATGGAAATTTATAAGCTTTGAGTGAAGCAATGCCTGACTTGTTTGTTCTAAGCGGCAGCATGTTACTTTGTTGCTGTTCGGACTGCTAAGGTGGTTTGTTATAAAAATTAAGATCTCGGACTCTGTATTCTATCTTTTTGGATTTAGAATTTGGCTCTGCCACTTGTCAAGTGGCAAATTCTATAGCTGTTTTTTCTTTTTTTTTTAAATTAAATTTATTGTGGTGACAATGGTTCATAAAATTACATAGGTTTCAAGTGTACAGTTCTCTACTACATCATTTATATATCACATGTGTGCTCACCAACCAGAGTCAGTTCTCCTTCTATCACAGTATATTTGACCCCCTTTACCAGGGTAACTCTGGTAACCACTAAGCTATTGTCTGTGTCTATGAAATTTTGTTTCTTTATTTGACTTGTTCCTGTGTTGCTGTCAGTTTAATAATCCTCATGTCAGTGAAGTCATATGGTTCTCAACTTTTTCTGTCTGATTTATTTCACTTAGAATAATAATCTCAGGATCCATCCTTGTTGCCACGAATGGCAGTATTTCATCTTTTCTCATGGCAGAATAGTATTCCATTGTGTATATACACCACATCTTCTTTATCCAATCATCTACAGAAGGACACTTGGTTGTTTCCATGTCTTGGCCACCGTAAATAATGCTGCAGTGAACATCAGAATACATATATCTTTATGGGTAAAAGTTTTCAGATTTTTTGGGGGTATATGCCCAAGAGAGGGATTTCTGGGTCATATGGTAATTCTATTCTTAATTTTTTGAGGAACCTCCATACTGTTTTCCATAGTAGCAATTCTGTAGCTCTTAATGCATCATTTTCCTAACCCTTAGGCAAGGGTTAGGAATATTAGCAATACTAGCATAGACTTTATAAAGTTTTTATAAGGGTTAAGATAATGTTGTCTGTAAAGAAATTATAACAATTAGTATGCAGTGTTAGCTGCTATTTTATTATCAGTATTATGGCAGGATTCTTAATTCCTAACGTATTCCATTCAGTACATGAATAATGTTATATCAAAACTGAAGCTAAGATATGTGTGGCACATAAAAAAGGCATATAATGTCTCATATTTGGGTAAATTTTTTTAAATGCTATTTAAATATAAATTAGTTAATCTAAAAAATCATACAAATTTACAAGTATTTTATTAGATATACATAACCATCACTAAAATTTACTAACACAAGACAAAAGTTGTGTCAATTTGTTCAACAAACTTTTTATAATTTTTCGAGCAGATATTTTATTGCATAGTACTTTGCTTTGTGCTGGGTATATTTTAGGGGAAAAAACATAAGAAGGATATAGGAAATAGAGATCTAAAATTATTTTTAAATATTAATTTGTTTAAAATAGGAAATATATTAACATGCTTTAATTTTTAAAAGTATAAATGTATATATATTGAAGTATCTCTCCAATCCTTATTCTCCCTACTCAATTTCCTTTGCAAAGGTGATAATCTTTCAATCTCTTCAATGTGTATTTCCAAAGATATTTTAAGCATATATAAACCAACACATTTTTCCTCCCTTTTTATACATTTGGATGTATACTAAACACTTTTCTGCTCATTGTGGGGTTTTTTTGTTTTTTGCTTTTTTTAAGCAAAAACTATGTTTTGGTTCTAGCTCCATATCAGTACACAATGAGCTTCTTAACTATGACTCATAGTGCTTCATGGATGCCTGTACCTGATTAATCTTACCAGGCCACTGCTGATGGACAGTTATTGTTAACACACTTGATGTTATGAAAGTGCTAAATAAATAGTATTGCACAATTTAAATGAGTTTGTATATGGGTACTGTATACCTGTATGATAATTTTGAAGAAACAGAATTTCTTCATCCAGGGTTATATGCAGTGTAATGTTTTTTAAAGACATTTTAAATTTAAATTTATTTTTGAATATTAATACAGGTATATGGCACAAAATCCAAAAGAAAAAAAACACGACATAACTGTTAAAATAAAACTCCTTCACACCACTTTGCTTCATTCATCCAGTTCCCCTAACTGGAGATAATTAGTGTTATCAGAATATATATATTCTTCAAGAGATACAAAATGCATATATAAATGTGTAGAAGAATTCCTCTTTTTCAAGTGAGATTTTGTTTTCTTCTGCACCGCAGTTTACTGATCAGAAGACTCTTTTGCCTAGGTATTGAGTACACAGAGATACCAGGTGAGAGTGTAAATATTCATGTTAGGAGCATACAAATTTTTTGACTTATCACTCAATCTCAGCCATTGTGGATCTTATCAGTAAAAGTTTTGTTTTCTTTTACTTTCACTATAGTTCATTGCTTTACAGTGAATTCTGTACATTGCACTGTCTTTGACCAAGTATTTTTTAACCTACTGTTATCTGCCTCTCCACTTGACACACAAGGTGGTATTCTAAGATTCCTCTTTACCATCTTCTTAGAAATTTCTTTTGCTTCTCTCTTAAACCTTTATTTTCTGTGCCTCAGCCATGTTCTTTCTTGGCTCTCTCTGGTGAATCACATCCTCCAGTGGCTTCCTGAAGAGGTAAGTTTTTTAGGTCTTGTATATTTAAAAATCTCTTTAGCTTACTTTCCCA
Organism: Rhinolophus ferrumequinum; assembly: GCF_004115265.2. NCBI lineage: Eukaryota > Metazoa > Chordata > Mammalia > Chiroptera > Rhinolophidae > Rhinolophus > Rhinolophus ferrumequinum. The sequence goes on from NC_046301.1 coordinate 37,655,876, forward strand.
CATGATGTTTTTCTGGATATAAGATTCTCAGTTTAAAATACAAAGCAATTTTTAATTACTTTCTTCCTATCAATGTTGCTATTGAAAAGTCTGATAGCCTTTTGGTGGAGTCTTGGGTTATCTGTATACAGCATCATGTCATCTGCAAAAAGTGACAATTTAACTTCTTCATTCCCAATGCAAATGCCTTTTTATTCCTTACTCCTGCCTTATTGCTCTGGCTAGGACTTCCAATACTATGTTGAAAAGCAGTGGTGGGAGGGGACAGCTCTGTCTTGTTCCTGAATGTAGAGTTGAAGGGCTTTAGTTTTTCACTGTTAATTATGATATTAGCTGAGGGTTTATCATATATGGCCTTTATTATGTTCAGGTATTTTCCTTCTATGCCTATTTTATTAAGTGTTTTAATCATAAATGGATGCTGTATCTTGTCAAACGCTTTTTCTGCAGCAATTGATATAATCATATAATTTTTGTCCTTTATTTTGTTTATGTGGTGTACCACATTGATCTATTTGTGTATGTTGAACCATCCTTACACCCCTGAAATGAACCCTACTTGGTCGTGATGTATAATCATTTTTTTTTTACTTTATTAAAATACTGAGTTTATTTCACATGTATAGTTTTGTCTCGCCACCATTTCCATTTGTCTGACCACCACTACTACTATGTCCTATCATAACATTCCATACATACTTAAAACCAAGCAAAGGGTGGAGTTCCATCTTTAAAAACTAAACAGGCATTTTGGACAACACATTCTTGGCAATGGAACCTGGACAACGTTTATCAGACACGGTAGGACAAGTTCTCACTCTGCATTATAAAAAGGACAGCCAGATAGCAATTGTTACAGAAATGAAATAAGACGGAAAATTTTAACAAACTGTTTAAACTATTTTCTTAAAGAGACTTCCTCCACTGCCAGAGATCTTGAATAGCCTCCTGGTCAGTCATCCGGAAGCAATTCTTCACATAATTGATGAACTTGGCTTCCACTTTGGGAAGAGAACCACTTTTTTCTATACTTGCTTGCATTTTTGCTTTAATGTCTTCTACAGAACTAGGCCCTTTCGGTGTTTTAGGAGTTTTTTTCCTGTTTTTTGAAGGATTCTTAACCTTTTGATCTTGGTGTTGATGGTTTTGAGTCTTTTCCATTCTGGTTTGATTTTTGTGCATTTTTGGCTGGAGTATCTCGAACAGATTTCTTTATAGGAGCTTTTTCTTCAGCTTCCTCATCATCAAACTCATCATCCACTTCGTCATCATCAACTTCATCGTCTTCATCATCATCCTCGTCATCGTCATCATCTTCATCAGCAGAAAGTTTTACTTTTTTCTGTGGAAACTTGCTACCACTTCCAGGGGCAGAGCGCTTTCCAGATATACTTAGGAGTTTCACATCCTCCTCCTCGTCATCATCTGACTCTGCATCTTCCTCTACAGCTACTAAGTGTTGTCCACTAATATGCACAGGCCCTGAACCACACTTCAACCTTAAGACCACAGGTGGTGTTATTTCAAAGCCCCCAAGGGAAACCATTGGCTGTACAGACATTTTCAAAGTTGCCAGTGTTACTTTAATTGGACTGCCTTCATAATTCATTGCCTCTGCTTCAAAAATGTGCAATTCATCCTTTGCACCAGCCCCTAAACTGTCCGTTCTTAAAGATAATTGGTGCTCATTTTCATCATTATCCACTTTAAAGTGATAATCTTTGTCGGCCTTTAATTCACAACCGAAAAGATAGTTCTGGGGCCTCAGGGGGCTCATGTCCATGTCCATCGAATCTTCCATGGGGTGGTGGCACGCACTTAGGTAGGAGAGAAGACGTACGGAGATAAACGACTACTGCTCGGCAGCATAGACGAGCAAGACAGAATCGCACCAGGGACTATAATCTTTTTAATGCATTGTTGTATTTGATTTGCTGATATTACGTTTAGGATTTTTGCCACTGTATTCATCAGAGATATTGGTCTGTAATTTTCTTTTTTTGTGTTATCCTTACCAGATTTTGATATCAGGGTATTGTTGGCCTCATAAAATGAGTTAGGGAGTATTGTCTCTTCTTCAGTTTTTTGGAAGAGTTTGAGTAGGACAGGTATTAGATACTCTTTGAATGTTTGATTTCACTGATATGTGGGATATAAAACTGAAAACAACAAAGGAACAGGACAAGCAAATAAAGAACAAAAACTCATAGACTCAGACAATAGTTTAATGGTTACCAGAGGGTAAGCAGGGAGTGGGTCATAGATGAGGGTGAGATCAAATATATGGTGATGGAAGGAGAACAGACTCTGAGTGGTGAACACATGATGTGTTTTATAGATGATGTAACACAGAATTGTACACCTGAAATCTATGTAACTTTACTAACAATTGCCACCCCAGTAAACTTTAATTTAAAAAAAAAACAACAACAAACTGCAGGCACGTAATTAAATAAACATTGAAAACCTTAAAAAAAAAAGAAAGAAAAAGAAAAATCTGAAGATATTCTGATTCATTATTCTTTGTATGGGACAATTTTTATTACTCCCCCACATGGCAGCTTGCAGATTTTTTCGTTTTTGTTGTTGTTTTTTTTTTTTTTTTTTTGCCTCCAGTGTTCTGAAATGTCTCAGTAATTTACTAGTATGAGTCAACCACCTTAGTAGTTACTGGGAGGGTCCTATTAATCGGGAAGGCTATCCCTTTAATACTAGGAAATGGTATTATATTATATTATACTATATTTGTTATGTTATACATGTTAGGTTAGATATAACACCTATTGTTAAAATGTGTATAGTATATATCAACTATAATGTAATGAAAATATTATGTAAAGTACTATTTTTAAGAAAATGGACAAGCAGAGTACTATTAAAGAGCAGTTGTCAGTCCGGGAAATTGCACATTTGCTCCTTGCAGAGGAGTTAAGCCTACAGTAACAATATCCTCTAAATAATGTATTAAGTATTTCTTATTTTTTCAAACTAATTTTTTCAAACTAATATGGTGACAAATTACTGAATTTGAAATACCATATTCTAGCATTAGTCTCATACATACATACACAAATATGGGTGGTGAGAATGCAATGAAATATATAAATAATGTATTATAGAATTGTACACTTAAAATGTAATTTTATTAACCAATGTCACCCCAGTAAAGTTAATTAGAAATTATATGTGATGTATACTCTGCAACTCTTTATTATATGGGCTATTTTAAAAACTATAATTGTTGATAAATAACAATGTATTGTTATTTATCAATACAGAGGAATTATTTTAAGTTTCATATGTGAAAGTTTTCTAACACCTTATTTTTATAAAAGTACGTGATATCATTTTTTTAAAAATATTGTGCTATTTCTCCTAATGTCAAATGAGATAGCTCCTCCTTTTCTGTGCTTAAAAAGTAAATGTAAGATGGAGCCAAATATAAACAGCATATATTTAAAGTTGATAATTTATATGTGTTTGTGTGTGTGTGTGTGTGTGTGTGTGTGTGTGTATAGAGAGAGAATATGCTGATGCAAATTTATCAATTGTAACATACTAAGTACGGCTAATAAAAACATATAAGTATTCATTTTTGGATATTCAACCCATTATTTTCCCAGATGATCCACCACCTTACTGTGACACAGTGTTCAGCACTTAAGTATTTGACTCAATTTATGTGATGTTAACAATGAGAACCTCAATCCCTGTTATATTCTAGTGAAGAGTGGAAGAAGAATTCTATAATAATATTCCTTTATTAAATAAAATGTTATATCACATCTTGTTGTGTTTGAAACACATATTTATTTTTTTGTTTTTGAAAAGCTGAAACACAATTAGTAATTGTATCACGTTTGTTTCTTTTAGTCCTGGTCATCTTTCAGTTATTGGAATAATTTGAGAAGTAGCATTGACCTTATGCTAAGTTATTATTCAAGATTGGTGTCATTTTTCTTTGTTTTTAGCATGTAGTGACCTGGAGTTCAGAGAGGTGGCAAACAGACTGCGGGATTGGTTCAAGGCCCTTCATGAAAGTGGAAGTCAAAACAAGAAGACAAAAACGTTACTGAGGCCTGAGAGAAGCAGTAAGATTTCTAAATTTGATTTGTGCCATTGTCTTTGATGTGGGATTTTATTTCCAATGAATCACTTAGATCAAACCACATATTTCAACATTTATCCTTCACTTAGATGCTGAACGAAAATCAGAACATAGTCATTATGTCCAAGCATACCCATAATATTTTCCAAGGAAATAAAGCATTTGTAATAACCCCCATTGGTAGAAAAAGGAATATCCCTCAGAGGCAGCATTTAGTTTCCAGTTGAATTGAAAGAGTAATAATATTTTTTTTTTCAGCGTTTTGATAGAAATGGTAAAAAATAGAACACAAGAAATAAAGGTAAGAATTTTGGAGTATTTAGATTTCTAGAGAACACAATTAGCACCCCCTCTGTCACCCAGATTAGCCTTTTCATGATTGCTTTGCAGACATTTCTAATTTGACTCAATTGTGACATTAGACTAAAAGGATATTTTCAATGACACATTGCAAATCACATTAATAAAAGAAAGAAGACATAATAGGAGCCATATGAATCTTGTATGAGTCTTTCATCATCTGTATAAGCCCCCTAAATTTCTTTTTAATTCTTCTGAAATAGGAAATTGAAATTAAAATAGGGCCATTGTTATGAACTTTTCATTTTATATGTTTCCATTTACGTGAAAACATTTATTACATATTTAATGCATGTAAAAGAAAGACTGAAACATGAGCTTAATTTTAGGGAGTTTTCAAACATAAAAGCATTTGCCCTAAAATAGAAGAGAAGGTAGGGCAGGAATCATGGAAGCATCTTATCACTGACAAACTCCTAAGTGCCCTTCTTTGCTCATTATGACATGAGCCATCCACTCTCACTTGCAATCCTTACATATTAGTTTCAAACAAAATCATTCATAAAATGGTGCAGTCGTCCATAATCTGTATTTCCTAATGTGCCTTATTTGTTTTCTTCTCATCAAAGAATTTGCTACAGTTTCAACCTTTTGTGTTTATGAATCTTACTTACGTTCTTAAAAAATGTAATCGTTCTTAATTAAGCTCTCACCGATAGACATGATCATTATCTTCGTATGTGTGATAACTATGTACATATCTTTTGTCTTGTGAAATTCAGAAAGAAACTATAGTATTTTCCCTCCCCTAAAGGAGTGTTTCTCCGGTTTGTCTTTGGAACGTATCGATTAAATTTTTGGCAGGTGTTAAATTTCTTGATGGCTTTGAGAGTAAGTAAGATGTCTTATCTTACGTAGCAGAAACAATAAAGTCTATTTGCTCTTTTATTCATGAAACAAACATATCTAGGGTGGAATAAAAGTTGTGTTCCAGACTTTGACATATTGATTTTGTTTTCAATTCGTATCTATACCTGTCCTGTTGTACTTGAATATTTTTATTGCTTGTTCTCAAATTTCTCCTTTGAACTTGAGTTCAGACTAATGATCCTTCTCATATTTGGAGATGGATAAAAGGAGAGCTTATACAACACTCAGCACAATGCCTGGTTAATTGTACACATTCATAATTGTTATTTCTGTTGCTATCAAGAAATTAGACAGTCTTGATATAGTGAGTTAATTACAAGAAGTTCCTGGGGAATTGAATGTTTTTGGAGAGTAAATAAGAAAGTAGGTACAGGATTATTTATACTGCTTGAAGGGATCAAAGGCAATGAGGGGTACATTTCCACAATAAAGTTATCTATCCAAACAGATATCACAAATCCCTAGAAGAGAAATGTCTGACTCCCTCAGCTCCTCAGATCTGTGCACTCTCTAAGTGAGCCAGCCCTCTCCTCACTCTGTTATATTGAATTTGTGAAGTAACACTCCAAAGTATCCTCCCCACTTCCTTTCTATTCTTTTTTCTTTATACCTTTGTCACTGTCTATCATAGGGATAATCTATGTGTTTAATTCATTTATTTTTTGCTCTCGTTCTCGCTCTCACTGTCTCCCCATTAGACTACTCTGAAATAACTGAAGGCAGAGATTTTTATTTACCACTGTATCATGAGAACATAGAATAATTTGATATATAGTGTTCACTAAATAAAAATGAGTACAATGAATAAATAGAAGAAGCAAAGAAGCAACCAAAATGCTACATTGTGTGCATATAACATAATTTAATCTAAATCAGTTATCCCCCTAGGAATGATTACTTATTATGTTCTCCATGGCAGTCAATTCTGCAGTTAATTGGTGTGCTTATATATCTATAAGAAAGATTCCAAGTTTTGGAAGTCATGGGTCAAAATGGGCATGCATTTCAAATGATAAATGATAACAAAGGTGGTGAGACTGCTTTGCAAAAAGCTTAGGGCATTTCTAAGTTCTAATAGGAAAGCATGAGAGTTAAAGTTAGCCTTCATCCCTGCCAGCAAAAAAATATTCCCATTATTTTTAACTTTTCCAATCTTGTGAGCATGCTATTATTATATGTCATTATAAATCTAATTTGTTTCAATTTATTAGTGGTGAATTTGAACATAAAATATCAGTGGAAGGAACTTATGCACAGCAACATGAAAAAAAATGACTTAGCTCAGGCTACTGTAATAAAATACACAGACTAGGTGTCTTAAACACTAGACATGTATTTCTCAAATTCTGTAGGTTGTGATGTCCTAGATCAAGGTGCTGTCAGATTAGGATGTCAGTGAGGACCTTCTTCTCGTCTTGTAGACAGCCATCTTTTCACATGGCAGACACAGAAAAAGATCTCTCTAGTGTCTCTTCTTATAACCTGATTTCCTCCAAAAGGCCCTGTCTCCTAATGCCATCACTTTGGATGGAGGTGGCAGAAGTGGACAGGGCTTCATCCTGTGAATTGTCGGGGACATGAGTCCATAGCACACAAGGAAACAAATAAAGCACCATATGTTATGTCAAATTATATGGTTAATTCTGAGAAAAGTATATTGATGAATTCCATGGTATTTAATCAGCACCTTCTAGTATTATTATTAATTTTTGTTATACGTGTTGCTGACCTATTTTTTAGAATATGGATTTATTTCTGTTGTATGCATTAATAAATTATGCTCATTGCTTTATCTTATACCATTATATGTTACTTACTGCTTTTTAGCACAGATTTCACCTTACCTGGTAGGGAGAGTACCATTACTACATTCATTTTTGTTACATTCGCCTGATATACTTGCTGACATTTTATTGTCAATCTTTCTTTATTACTTAGACTTAGGTGACTTTCCTATAAATAAACATTCATAGTTGGGTTTTGAGTTTTCATTATGACGATGAGCAGACTCTGTGCTTTTTAAAATAAAGATATAATGAAGTCAACATAAAGCACAGGGAAATATTCTGATAAGACACAGAATGTTTGTCATTTAAACAGATTACACAGAAGATAAAGAAAAACAGATTACCCAGAAGAAAATAATCTGTTATTAAAAGTAGACCAATACTCCAAGAAAATGTTGTCATTTTAACAGAGACAATCAAATTTTAGTTTTGCATCAGTATATTATTTGGTACTAATTTTAGAACATATCTTATCTGAAAAAACCCTTTAAATATTAGCCAGCATTGACTATGATATAATATTAATATTTGGGGGAAACCTTTTAATATATTTTTTGGATTTATATAGGTTTTGTCATATATTTTTGGAACAATTAGTCATTTTATTTTAAAATAAAATTATATTTTCTAACAAAAGCATATTTTACATACCTTGCAATCCAGGTTGCCTGCCTAATGTCATTATATCTCCTACTAGAGTCCTATATAGAGAGAGAAATTATAATTTTTAAATTTAGTATTGTTTATTTTATATTGAAAATTATAAGATAGATAATTTTAAACTATTATGCATTTCATTTTGTAGATTATCATAATTTGTGCATTTTATACATTTTTATACTTACAGCCATATAATTTTTTAAAACTTTTTAATGTGGCAAAAATAAACATGTTTATTAATAAACCCAAATATATACAACTTAAACTACAAACTATAAAATTAGTTTGAACTATGAAAATTAGAGGTACCGAGATATACAAATTTGAAATCATATTTTACCGTTTTATCTTTTTAAGAAAATATCTAGATATTTAATGAATACACATTAATTAATTTAGCATAAATCTAAGATTTTAAATTACCTAAAGATGTGGAAACTCTTTAAATTTCAAGTCAGCTTATTATAAAACATACTTCTGTTGAAATAAAGTTTATCTTAGTGATTTAATTCATCAGAAACTAATGTATACTTTTTATAATCTCAAATATCATAAATGCAATGTGAACTTCTTCAGTCAGTATATTTTTATAAGTTTAGGAAAAACACAGCTAAATAGAATTAAAATGTATACCTGTATTATGCTTAATGCTGAAACTGAATGTATAGCTATTTTATTAAATAAATAGTAAAGTCGTCTATTTTGCCTATTTTTATTTAAATCATATGAATTGATTTTTTAAAACGTTTGGGTTATTCTTGATAAAAAACGTTTGAAAACATTATTTTTTTTGTAAATTTTAGAAATATATAATTTATATCAACATTTATTCCTAAACCAATCAAAGTAGAGCTTTCTTAAAGAGATTTTTAATCTAGCTTGTCAATACCAGCTGGAGATAGAAAAATATGTATATATTATATATCCAGTCACACTTGCATGCACACACACGCACACACACTCAAGTAGAGAGTTTATAGATTAAATTTTAAAATTTTAGCCTTGAGTCTTATGCAAGCATAGAAATGTAAAACACACTGGTTTACATGGAGAACTGTCTCTCATCCTTACCTTACCTTTACATTTTTACCAAGATTGTGTTTATGGAGGATGGGATAAGTTGTCCCAGACTGTAGTTTCCTGTGAGTCAGGCTCTTTTCAGGTTCTATCACTTCTTGTTGTCCATGCTGGGGAATCTCCATTTTGTTCTCCATCATCCATCTAGCCCATGGGAAAAGAAATCTCTCTACCAATTTGTACTTTTGTCTTTAGACATTCATTTGACTAAAGTGTGATGGTAGATGGGAGTTGATCATGGAAGTGAGAGGGGAGCTTGCTGCCTTTTGATTGTTCAGAATACATTCCTTATGCTTAATCGACCAACTTCAAGTTTAATATAAAGTGACAGATCTGAGGAACAATTCAGAGAAAAATTTCGTATTTATATTTAAATATTGAAATAGTAATAATAGTGGCAAATATGTAAGGGAAGGCCAAAACATGTATATTTTTTCTGGTTGTACCAAGGAGAATGCTTAAAATGCCAATATCTCTTGTTTAATATGTACGATATTGCCTTTGAGGTAGATATTTATCCTTTGATGGATCTGTATCTGTATCATATAAACTAGTGTAATTTACATAAAAATGGTCAGTTCTTACTTTACTCTCAAGAAATAGCAGGGTTTACTTTCTATGTCATTAGAATATCTGTTAATAGAACATATAGTTTCTTTTTTTGTTTGTTTTTTGTTTGTTTGTTTGTTTTTTTAAGATTTTTTATTGGGGAAGGGGAACAGGACTTTATTGGGGAACAGTGTGTACTTCCAGGAATTTTTTTCCAAGTCAAGTTGTTGTCTTTTCAATCTTAGTTGTGGAGTGTGCTGTTCAGCTTCAAGTTATTGTCCTTTCAGTCTTAGTTGTGGAGGGCGCAGCTCAGCTCCAGGTCCAGTTGCCGTTGCTGGTTGCAGGGGGCAGAGCCCACCATCCCTTGCGGGACTGGAGGGATTGAACATGCAACCTTGTGGTTGAGAGCCCACTGGCCCATGTGGGAATCGAACCGGCAGCCTTCGGAGTTAGGAGCACAGAGCTCCAACCACCTGAGCCACCAGGCCGGCCCTATAGTTTCTTACATAATAATTCAAAACTTAAATTTATTTGTTCTAACCTTATAGAGGAAAACAGAGTGAAAAGTTAATGAATGAGTTCGAGGCGAATGTGGGCTGGCACTGAACTTGTTGGCATTCAGGAGGGGGATGAAGATGGGACGTCAGCCCATGTCTTCTCTATCAATACTTTCTATCTTTAAATAATCTGTCAAATTCAGCTCTCTTCTACATTTCATACAACACGGTAGATCTTTGCTGTTTCCCAAGCAAATATATGTAGCAAAAAAGGCACATATATAATCCAGAACAGCTTTTTCTAATTATTGGCTAAAAGGAGAGCCAGTGCCTTGTTAAGCACTCCAGGACATAAATGTGTAGGCTGAAACGTGAAATTACCAATTTTGGAAATACAAAACAACAGTAGTTTTTAAAGGGTAAACTTCATAAAAAAATCGTCTGAAAATTCACTATTCATATGTAAGTTAATTGGTATACTTTAATAGTCCAAATTATTATCTTGAGTAATGCGTAACTTTTATCTGTTTAATTTTTCTGTGGTTTATGAGTAAAAATACAAATTAAGGCATGACATCTTTTGTTTTCCTTTATCCTAGTCTGATAATCCAGCCTCATTATATAATAACTAATAGCTACTAACAGTCCTTAAACTGCATGCATTTATGTTCTCTAACTTCATGTTTTTCCTACTCATAAGTCAGATTGCTAAAACTATTAGAACAAAGACTTTTGTGGTTTAATCATTGCCTGCTGACCTCTCTCTGTAGGTTCTAGAATGTATTACTGGATCTTTTGAATAATATAATTCCTCATGGTAGAGAAACTTGCTTCATATTTGCTTTGTGTGTGGGGGGGTAGGGGCGTGAAGCGAGGGGGTCCTAGAACACTCCCCACCCAGGTATCTGTATTCTCTCACTTCGTTCAGCTTCCTCCTCAGATTCCAGCCTCAGGTACTTTCCCTTCCACCGCATATAAATGACCCCACCAAAGAGCGTTCACCTCTTTATACTGCTTTTCTTTTCTTTATAGCATATGTCAGTATCTGGTATAAAAAAGTTTACTAGTTTGTCTCATTTCCAAATAAAATTTAAGCTCTGTCAGGCCAAGGGTTTTCCACTGTAGAATCCCCAACTACTAGAAATGGCCATGGCACATAAGAGAGACTCAGTAACAATTTGTTTAATAAGTAAGTTAATAAATCTAGTTATAAGTTTTTATCTAAAGATCGATAAACTAGCTTGTAGCTGCTTTCCCATGGTTGCTGAATGGCATGAAGGTTTCAGGAGGGCAAATCTCTGACAGTAGCAGAATTGGAATACAAGAGTCAGGACTTGATGAAACTTAAATGGAAAGTTACTCGACTTCTTTTTATAAGGCAGTAGACCCTAAATGTGGACTGTGGCCTAACAAAAACAGGGTAAGTTGCTAGCCTCATATACTGGATATCAAATTAACACTGCTATATATTTTACATTAGTTAAATATCTCATTACATTGTCAAAAATACCAAATGGTATGGTGAAAATAGCTTTTTTTCCATAGTACTTATTTTAGTGCACAATGGGATACTAACATGAGTTTTTTATTGACCAAATTGTATTAAAGCCATTCATAAAGAATTGTATAGCCATCACCAGAGAAGAATTGATTCTTTATCTGAATGTTGGATATTGTAAACATTTCATAGTTAAATGGTTTCTGTTGACAAGAAAGATCAATAATGTTATAGCTTTTTTAAGAAATTAAGCAAGTGGGTTAAGTTTGCCATTTATTTTAAACAACTTAAATTTTCTTTATATTAAAAAATCAGGCTTCTCGGCTATGTTTTGGGTGAAAATATTTTAGAGCTATCACTGGCAAAGGAATGACCATTGAAAAGCAACTAAGATGGCAAAAAACTTTAAATGTGTTTTATGATAAGAAGGTGAACAAAATAGAGCTGTTTAGCCTCTGATTCTCTTTTCATTATACCATGAAAATACTTGTTCTAGGCTTTTTCAATAAGTATATGTTGTACCATTATAATCTGTATACCTTGATTTATTTTATTATGTTACTTAAATCTCCAAAATTTACAGAACAGAAATACTATACCCAGGTTGCTTTTTTAATTATGGCTGTGATTGAGAGAGAGAGAGAGAGTGTGTGTGTGTGTGTGTGTGTGTGTGTGTGTGTGTGTGTGCATCCTTTGAAAGAAACAGCGCATTATTTTTTTTTGTCCATTTGGAAAACATCAGGCTATCACAATCATATGCAAAATCCTGAGATTAGCAGTCTGACTCAGATTAAAATGTCTTTTTTTTTTCTTTCCTACACACCACATGTTCTCCTCAGTCAGAGAAAATGATAGTTGCTTGCACCCTCAGGGTAAATGAATACATTCTAATTTCTTCACAAGATATTGCTCACTTAATGTCATGCTGTCTTCACATTGAGAGGGAGATTGAATTTCGAATCAGAAGGCTTAAAAACAATGCCCTATCTTAATGCAGTTAGGAGCCTTCTAGTTATAGCAGGGAACTTCATCTTTCGAAAACAAAGATTTGAAAAGTTAAAAGATAAATGTTCTTATTTCAAGTAAAATAATGAAAGCTATAAATCAACGCTTATTTTCTAATTATCGAGACATCTCTTGTTAGGTAAACACAATAACTCGAATACAATTGAATTATACACTTTAGTATTACTAAGGTAATATCTTACTATTTGGATATCATAATTTTCTAGAAACTATATACTTCATATTTAGATAATTAATGTAATCATATATAAATTAAAACTATAATTATAGATAAAGGTATAAGTAAAGAATATATTATAATAAAATTGTTTTGTTACATTATTGTGTCCTGGGAAATTATCCGATGGATTTGCTAGGCACCAGACTTTTGGGGAGCCTCTAGTCTTTAGGAACTATATTATTCCAAATAGAGGATTACTATTAACATTGGCAATTTTGGAATCATTAACAAGTACACAGGGTACATGAAATATTGTCAATTTTATTATATTCTGTTTTCAACAAAATGAATAACTTAATTTCAAATTATAATCACGTAGGATGTTCAGAGCACACTTAACAGTAATGTGAACTAAAAATCTGTACAGAAAAATAAAACATGACAAAATTTACATTATATTCATATATTTATATGCATTCAGTCATTTATAGTATTGGCATTATTTCTATTGACTTCCACACCAGTGCCAGTTGAGTAATACACAACCTGGAATGTTTGTATTATAGGTATTTTAAAAGCATCAAGAAGTGATAGCTAAAATAAAGGAGAAAATATAAATAAAAGGATATAAAATAGCTCAAAAACATTATATAATATAAAGCAAAAAATTATTAGCAGCCTGATAGATGGTTTTCCAATCTAATTTCATTTTCATACATATATTCACATAAACATTTATTTTCACTTTTAGGCATTTATTGTATTGCAAATATTTCCACACTATATCTTTTCTATTTTGATTTCAGAGTTCTTTGTTTGTGTTCCTTAAGAAAAATATCTGTCACAAAATATTGACCTGGATATTCTTCTAATGTACATTTTTTTTCATTTAAATCTTTAAACCATCCACAATTTATTAGTGTGATAAATTTTATTTCTACTGTAATTCTATCATGTTCTGATATTGTACTTTTTATGTTTTCAATTTTCCAAATCTGTTAATGTCTGTTTTATGGCTCAGAATGTGTTATATACAGTATGCACTTGATATGAACTTGTATTCTGTTATTATTTGTTGGAGTGTTCTATCACTATCATTTCAAGTTTATTGATAATTTTGTTCCAATGTTCTATACCCTCACTGCTTTTTGTCTACTTGTTCTATTAATTATTTATAGAGTAATATTGAAGTCTCCAGATATAATTGGGAATTTTTCTTTACCTCTGTTTAGTTCTATTTCTTTTCTCTCATATGTTTTGAAGCTTCATGTTATATACATACAATTTCAGGGTTGTTATGTCTTCCCTTTGAACTATTTATCATTATGTAATGTCCCTTTCTATCTTGGTAACATTCCTTATTTTGAAATTAAATATATAATTAGTATAGTCAATCTGGCTTTCCAGTAGTGTTTGCATGGTTTATTTTTTCCCACTTGTTCATTTCAACCTACTGTGCGATTTTATTTAAAATGATTTTCTATAGGATAACATATAGTTCAGTCTTGCTTTTTTATCCTACCTGTCATTTTTTTTGTATTTTAATTGATATGCTTAGGTCATTTACATTTAATTAATTATTGATGTAATCTAAGTATAATCTACCTCCTTCCTAGTTATTTTCTATTTTTTCCATCACTACCTTGCTCATTTTTTCACTCTTATAATGCCTTATTTTGGACAAATGAAGTACTTTTATGATTTTACTTTATCTCTACTCCCTGTTTTAATTTTTACCTCCTTTTAAAAATTTTAATGGTTCTAGGTTTTACAAGACACAAAGTTAATTTGTTGCAATCTACCTTCAAAATGCATTTTGCCATTTCATGTTTATTAGAAGGAAACAACTGTCAATTTATCCCACCTACAGACACACAATACATTGCTAATACATTTAGATTAGACATTATCAGTTATCTTTTGAAACAAGTTTAAATAAAAATATACATTTCATATGCATCTTTACTTATGCTACTTCCAGAATTCCTCAGGGGTTTTTTATTTGTTTATTTTCTTTGGTAGCAATCAAGGTTTCTGTCTAGTATCATATTTATTCTTTATGAAGAATGCATGTTTTAACTTTCCTCATAGTTCACATCTGCTTTAAATAAATTATGTCATTTTTGTTTGTTTAAAATGTATTGCTTTTTCCTTTTACAAAGATATTTTCTCTGGGTAAAGAATTTTGAATCAAGAGCTTTATTTATTTAGTTTTCTTCAGCATGTTACAGATGTTCCTCCATTGCATTCTAGGTTGTACTGTTTCAGCTGAGAAGTCAGCAGCTTCTCTCTCTCTCTCTCTCTCTCTCTCTCTCTCTCTCTCTCTCTCTCTCTGTCTTCCCCCTGCTATTTGGAACATGTATTTGCTTCTAGCTGCTTGAAATATTGTTCTCCTTATAATTGGTTTTGAGCGTCTTGACTATGATGTTCCTGGGTCTTTCCTCCCTCCCTTCCTTCCTTCCTCCTTCACTTCCTTTCCCTTCCCTCCATCTCCCTCCCCTCCCTTCCTCTTTTCTCCTCTCCTTGGTTGGCATTCCTGTTTAGTGTTCTTTAAGATTTCTATCACTGTGGTTTGCAATATTTCATTAATTTTGAAGAATTCTCCATTAACTCTTGAAATATTTCTTACTTAGGGGACAGCTGTTTTAGTTTAGCTTTGTTTCGGGGTTTTGTTTTGTGTTTGCTTGTTGGTTTGTTTTTGTTTTGTTTTGTTTTGTATTGTTTTTGTTTTGTTTTGTTTGCCATCTCTCTCTCTCTTTGTTTTTTCCCTTTCCTCTGGATGTAGTGTATCGTCACTGATGTCCACAGAGTGACAGAGCATTATGCTTTCCCCAGTAACCTAAGGCATTGTTCCATAAGGAATACAGGAAAGAAAGAGGTACCTGGGCTTCCATACCTTTCCCACAGCAGCTTCTGCTTCTCAGGAGCCTGTCCTCGGTCTCTTACCCTGCCCAAATCTTCTTGAGAGCACTTGCTGAGATATGTGGATTAAAACCCTCTGCTTTTGTGGCTTCCAGAGGCTATTTATTGCCATGCTAGCCCACACACAGCTTTATAAATTCTTTGAAGATTTTAGCTGAATTCTCCCTCTTAGCTAATATAGTGTTCAACAGCTATATTAGGAAAGGAAGTTGCTCACATTCCATCTCTTCTTAGAAGCACTCATCTGTTTTTAGATTCTGGGTTATTGCATTGCCCTAGGACACAAAGTACCTGGCAGGTTCAAAAAGAGATGTGGTTTTGTAGATTTTCATATTTTTCTTATTCTCAGTGTGGGAACAATACTTGTTTCAACTTTCTACTCCTTAAATGAAAGCAGGGTATCCTTGCCTTCATTCCTGAAGAATATATTTGTATGTAGATTTTGGAAAGTGTTTTTAAGAATGTTTTTCTTTCATTATTTAGAGATATTATTAAAGCCTTCCTGACCTCTAAAATTTCTGATGAGATGCCAGACTGTAGCTGAATCATTGGTTAGTTGTAATGTGTCATTATCCTCCTGCTGATTTGGTGTTTATCATTAGTTCTTAAGAGTTTGACTAGGGATGCATTTCTTTGTGTATATTTTGCTTGAAGACTGTTACATATTTAAGCAAAATTTCTACCATTATTTTTCTCAAATTATTTTTCCTGCACCATCTTTCTCTTCTCTTCTGAGGCTTTAATTACCTACATGTTGTACTCCTTGATATTATCTAGCAGTTCCCTGAGGCTCTATTCATTTCTTTCCTTGCTTTCCTTCCTATTAAATCATTGCTGTTAATCTATATTCAAGTTTAATTTTTCCTCTGTAAACTCATTTTAGCTGTTGGATCCATCTAGTCATTAAAAATAGGTATAGGCTGCTTTGTTATTTTGTTCTTGAGTTTTCATCTAGTTCTTTCATATAATTTTCTATTTCTCTGCTTATAGTTCCTGTCATTGAAATTGTTACAAGCACATTTTTTTTCTTCATTAAAGGTATCTATTTTTGTTGTATTAAAATTTTGTCTGCATATTCCAAAAATTGAGTAATCTCGGATTTGTTCTCAGTTGATTGTCTTTTAAGGGCATGTGCCATTTTCCTGGTGCTTCATATGTCTTGTGATGATAGATGGTGTCCCAGATATTATAGATATTAAATTGTGTGATGCTTTATTATGTTGCTTTTGATTCTTTTTTTTTCTTTTTTTTAGCACATGAGTAATTTCGTTGGGCTCAGAAAAACAGTATTTCTTGGGTGCCAGTTTTAATCTTAGTTCAGATTTGTAGTCTCTAGTGGAGGTGATTTGAGTCTACAGTGTGTATGTGTGGTTGATGAGACATCAAAGTCTAGGGCAGATAATATTTGGTTTTCTGGCCCCTTTCCTTCTTGGATTTCTCCCTCGTTTTTCAAGTTATACACAATTTCCTGACTCTCCAGTCTAGAATGTCTGCATTCTTTCTTCACCAGTGTCCCTATTGCCTTTTGCTATGCCAACTCTGCCCTTAGGCTAACAATAAAAAATGGGAATTCACTCCATATAACTCCCCTCCTCAAAATATGGACTTTCCACCAGAATCTCTCCGCTTCTTATTCACTCTTCTCTTTTCTTTCTCTCTTTCTTTCTTTCTTTCTTTCTTTCTTTCTTTCTTTCTTTCTTTCTTTCTTTCTTTCTTTCTTTCTTTCTTTCTTTTTCTTTTTCTTTCTCTCTCTCTCTCTCTCTCTCTCTCTCTTTCTTTCTTCCTCTCTCGCTCCCTCCCTCGCTCCCTCCCTCGCTCCCTCCCTCCCTTCCTTCTTTCCTTCTTTCTTTAATTATATGCAGAGTTTAAAGACTTACAGGTAGTTGAAGAGGGAATTTTTGTGTTGTCTGTCTTTGAATCTACAAGGCCTAGGAGCATGTGTTGAACCCAGTATGGACTAGAATGGTATTTCACTTTTCATTACCTACTCCTGTATACATACCCCTCTCCCTCACCAAATCAAACTAAATTTTTTTGGAGAAAGAGGGAATTACAGTAATTGTTAAAATACTAAAACTTCATGGTTGAGGACAATTCTTCAGCCATTTTGAATATGTTTTGCAATCTACATTTTCTGAGTTGTTTTTTTTTTTTCATTTGAATGATTTTACATCAATTTATATTAATCTCAGTTATCCTAATAATATATTTGCTGACTAAAAACAACAATTGGTAAAATAGGCTTGCTATTTCATATGAGGAGGAAGTAAAGTGCTTTGCATCTGCATTCTGGAAGTGAATAAACTTATTTTCTGCAATAGCATAAATACTCAGGGAATGTTCAGAGATGTTTTTTCAATTATAAAGACTGTTTGTTTTATACCTTCTGCCCCAGTCTTATCCTTTGTACTTGCTACTTATTTTACTTGGAAATATGTCCCATATTCCCTGATTACTCATATTCGCACTTTTATATTTCTGCCCAAATATCCTGATTTTAGAGACAGTATGGTAGGCAGAATTCTAATGATGGTCCTTCAAGATTCCTTGCCCTGGTTATTCAAACAAACACTGTTCTAGGTACTCCATAAAGGAATTTTGCAGATGTTAGTCAATTGCTTTTAAAATATGGGTAAAGGGGTATCTAAAAGAATAAAGATAGCAAAGATGCCAGCGGCATTTATGAAGAGGATTTCATTAGAAAGAGCTCCACTCTGATTTCATGACTTCTCTAAGAGGAGATAAGGGTGCTTCTCTTCACTTCAAATCGAGGGAGTTCAACAGAACCATTCAGAGTTTTGTATGTGCTGCCAGACCAGTGGATGATGCTCTGAATCTCACCAGGAAAATCTAAAAGGCAGAGATAGCCATGAACTGCTTACTTGTTAGGTGTCAAAGAAGAGGGAAGGTATGGCTCCTTAGGCAAGAAATACCAGTATAGTAACCATGGACAATTATTTGAGCCATATGAATGATAACCAATGTAAATTCTGCCCAAGAGGGCCATTTGGAATAGTGAGTAAAATTGGATTACCAGATAACCAGGGACTAAGAGGCGGTGGCCAACCAGAGGGAAATATCACATGTCAAAGGAAATAGTTGAATTGTGGGTGCTCTGAGGGCTTACTGTTTGCAGTTGGTGTCTGAAGTGGTGGGGGTGGTAGCTGCACTAACTCGGTAGGTAGGGTCAGAAGTGAATTAAATTGTAGGACACTCCATTTTCGTCCACAGAGAATTAGAGAATTGTTTGGTGAGGAAAACCACACATTTGGTGTCAGAAGTATTATGTGTCAGCAAATAATTTTCTTTTAAAATAAGAGAATTTTTTTCTTATTTTTAATCACTTCAAAAACTAATAAGCTATTTAGAACAAACATAACACAATACTGTAAGGTTTAAACCATCTGAGAAATTAAAATGGACGACACTAATTGCAGAAAATTTGGGAGAATTTAAGTAATTTTGGTAAGTTTCTTATCGCATATGTGAAGTCGTATGCTATTATTGGATGGTAGCTTGTGATAAATTAAGGATGTATACTGTAAACCCTAGGGCAACCACAAAAAATAAAATAAATACAAGTAAAAAACTATATTAGTTTACTAATGCTGATGTGACAGATTACCACAAAGTTTAGTAGCTGAAGCAATTCAAATTTATCATTTTACATTTCTGTAGGTCAAAACCACAGATCTTGCCACACTAAAAGCAAGGCATCTGTCGGACTACAAGCCTTTCTGGAGGCTCTAGGAGAGGATCCATTACTTTGATCAGTTGGATCCTTGACAAAATTCAGGTCCTTGCAGTTACAGAACTGAGTTCCCTATTTCTCTGCTGGTATCTGTAACCTGAGGGCTAGTCCCAGCTTAGATACCACCCACATCCCTAGGTTTATGGTGCCTTTGTTCGTCTTCAAAGCCGTGTGTGTGTGTGTCTGTGTGTGTGTGTGTCTGTGTGTGTGTCTGTGTGTGTGTGTGTGTGATTTCTGTCTGACTACAGCTGGATAAAGTTGTTCATTTTTAAGATTTTATGTGACTAGATTGGACCTATCTAGATAATCCACAATAATCTCCCAATTTTAAGGCCAGCTGACTAACAACTTTAATTCCATCTGCAATCTTAATTCTATTTATATATGTATTGAATTGTATATAGTGACTATATAATAGCATTATCCAAGAACTCTTAAACTCACCAAATAGTAATTATTGTTCTAAAAGTTCAAGATAGGACAGGAAAAACATTTTCTTTCCAAAATAATTTTATATTTATAGCATCAATAGGATCATATTGAAAAGTATGCATTTAATGTAGATAATCAACCTAATTTTATTTATAGTTCTTTTCTGTTACTTATCATTCTAATGACCCTTGTAACACTATTTTATATATAAATACATCCTTCAAATAACATGAACTCACTGTACTTTTTTTTAATCTCCAAGGCAACATAGATCATTTTTGAAAAATCCCCACATTATGTAGATAGGAACATTAAAACCTGAGTATATTCAACAACTTAACCAAGCAATGTAATGGCAGAACACAGACGAGTAACTGAATCCAAATCAGATGCCTTGACATTCTCGATCTAAAACATTATAACATTTCATCAAATTGATCATTCGCCAAACATGTACTCTATAAGAGTTTAATTTCCTTTTAACATAAAGGGTAAACTCTTAGTTCTAATGTGTCAAAAATGTATTAAATATCTGTGTATGTCATATTTTCAGAAATATTCTTTTATGTCTTAATTTCTGGGTTATAGAGGTAAATTCTCCAAATAGAGCTACAAAAGTTTTTGAAAGGTCAAGGATAGTTTTCTTTCATTCAATATTGACCAAAATAGGAAGGAAGAATATGATCAAACTGGCAAGGGGGATGTTTACATGTGCATCATAAAAACTGGGCAAAAGATAATTTTTAAATTTGTTTTAAAGACTGATGACCAGTCATAGGAGACTCAAACACTTGTGAAGATGTGATATAAACAGTCTCCAAAACTCTCTCACCTGAGCTATTCCAGTTACCTCTGTGGTTTTCCAGCTTCCACACTTGCCCCAATATAATCTGCATGGCAGATGGTGTTTTCCGTTTAAAGCAAAAATCAGATAATGTCACTCCATGCTTTTAACCTTTCAGTCATTCATTGTTCTGATAAGATAGTCCATGAGTATTTGCTTGAATCCATTACCCCTCCACTGATTCTCCACCGCTTGTCTCTAAACACAACACACTGGTTGGTGAATTCCTAACTGCTGGCCTTCTGCTCACTATCTCGGAGCATTCTTTTATACCCCATCTACATCTGCACCCCTAACACTGAGAGGGAGCCTTCAGGCTTTGGTTGAATCCTAGAGAAGTCTTTACCTCTGATCTACATGGCTGCACTGTGATTATCTTTCCCACTTTGGCAATAACAGGACTAGTTAAAAAGTAGATAAGCAGACATTCACTTGGAAACCAGATGTCCATCTCTCCTTCTTGCAGACACTTGTAGACTTTACGAGGATTTTCTTAAGAGTCCTCCATGCTAAGCTTTAGGAGACAAACCAGTGGAGTCCTTCATTTTCAATAAGTAGGTGAAAGGAGAAGATAGCTTCTCTTCAGTAACACTTAATGCTAACCAAAAGGTAATAATAGCTCCTATCTCTTTCTCCCATAGCTTCTGTTCACAAAAGCAGGTATATCACTGTTAGGCTTCTCCATGGCCCAGAAAACGAGATTGGGAGGAAGGGTGTGGTTTAAAGGCATACCTGAAATTTCATACCAAGAACTCAGTTTCTTTGAATGGTTTTACAGAATTTAGTGTATTTATTTTCTTCAGAATATAAAGTGTATTTATTTTTTTACAGAATTTAGTGTATTCATTTTCTTCAAATTTAGTGTATTTGCTTTCTTCGTGTACTACCTGAGCATATGACAACTTCTGGTAGTAGTAAACAGTTTCAAACAATATTTTAACCCATGCTGTTTTCAAAGTGAGTGCCAAGAAATAGGGGCCGTATCTACAAATATATACCCTGTATCCCCAGAAACAAGGTCAGGACCTGGAAAGTAAATAGGAAATGAGCAATTTATGTTTTCCATTTCTGTGTTTGAGTGGGAAAATTCTGTTTTGATTCTACAAACATTTTTTACAAAGAAAATGTAAACAATGAGAAAAATCACTAAATTTATTTCTCAACTCTTTTATGAAAGTGTCACAAGTGCCTTTTACCTTATCCCCATTGCCTAGCCTCACAATTCACAGATAGAAAGCATTAAATATGTTCTGAATACATTAATACATTCTAAAAGGTGGTGAAATTTTAAATTTGTCAAGTTCACAAATCTCCTAGAGTCAATATCCGTTTAACTTTTAATCCTAAGTATCCTAAAAATGCTAAATAGGATTCAACAATTAAATCCTAAATAACCATATTTGCAATTATTTTTACATCATGCCCTGCACAAACCAACATTATGTTGCTTTATTTTATACCCTGCTGATGGCAAATTTCAGATTTAACTAATCATTTTCTGTGCTTGCTTTTAGGATTTGATACCAGTATTTTGCCAATTTGCAAGGATTCACTTGGCTGGATGTTTAACAGACTTGATACAAACTATGACCTGCTACTGGACCAGTCAGAGCTTGGAAGCATTTACCTTGATAAGAATGAACAGTGTACGAAAGCATTCTTTAATTCCTGTGACACATACAAGGACAGTTTGATATCTAACAATGAATGGTGCTACTGCTTCCAGCGACAGCAAGGTAAAAGATGAGACACATACTGATGCAGATAGCTGACCTGCATGTCAAATTTTATCTATTCCGTCATGATAAAGAAAAACTAAACATTATACCCCATTCATTTTGGTAGATACTTTTCTAATTAGAGTACTCAATAAAAGAGTAAATAAGCAGTGTGTTGAACAATGTAATTCTGCTAGGGATGCAAAACACGCTAAATGAGATGAAAAATAGTAATTAATAATTTATATTGATGTTTTATTATAGTTTCCATTATGAACCACCCAGACACACACAGAAATATGAGAACATCGATATTAAAAGTAATCATTAAAATTAATTTGTTCTCTGCTTTGCCCACAGTGTAAAATAAATGTTGTTTTATCACTGTACTATAAAGTTTTAATGTTCTATTTTGTGATCTTATTAAATGAGCCGAATGGACCACAGCATTCACCATAAAGTCATTTTTACTCCGCTGGTTTTAAAATGACTTAGTCTTTCAAACTTTTCAACATCACTTAGCTTTCTAAAAATTCACTAGGAAAGAAAGTGTCTTGCTTCTCTGGAAGATGCAAGGTAACCTGAAGGGTTGAAATGATGCTAGTGCTTTATGCACTTTTTTCTTCATTAGAAAATGTTAATGTAATGTAAAATTGGAGTCATGCTTTCATCATCGATCAAATGATAATTAAAATTAAGTATGTAAGGAAATGATCTAAAAAACATGATAAAGTTTGGGGAAAACTAAGGAAACACTGATGTGTCATTCTGATGCTAACAAACCAAACAAACTGGGAATTAGTCTAATGTGACATACTGGCTATTGTCACTCCATTTTAAAATTCTTGACGGCTAGGTGAATAAATAAGTTCTTTAAACTTTATTAATGATTCTCAATTTTTCATATGGAAAACTAACACATTAAATAGGGTGTTTTACTATCTCAATTACTTTTTCATATATTAATAATAGTTTACTAATCAGGGACAAAACAATTATTGATACATGGATTAATAGTGAGTCAACAGTAGGGTTTGTAGAATAGCTAAACTATAAACCACTTTAAACAAGTTTAAAAGTTAGATTTGCTTTATTAAAATATTCTAAATCATACAGACACACACACACATTGTTGACTTTGTTATTACGTAACGTGCTTTTGAGTGATTGAAAACTACATCGTAGTTTTAATAACTACACTTACGTCATTTATCACTTATAGTGTAGTCATTAAAATGAAATAAGTGTATCATTTTAACAGTACACATATAATTTAAATAATAAAAAATGTAAATCCAGGTAAATTGCCATAAAAAGACATGGTCTTTTATTATAATGACGAATGTTATTTTAGTTTTTCATTGAGCATTATAGCATGTTTAAGCATTTATAAATGAACACTTAAGAATATTCTGAATAACTCTGAATGTTTCTTCTACAGTAATAAATAATTTCATATTAAAATATTCCTGTTTTTCAGTAATATTTTTAGAACTGATTAAAGGTCCCCAATGAAAAATTTTGCTTTATATACTTTTCATTCGTTAAGCAGCATTCTTCTAAAGTGTTAAAATTTTATAGTCACTTGAAGACATTCTCTGAGATCATTTCATACATGGTAAAAATAATTTAATAAATGGAACCCAAGCTGGGTGAAGGGTTTATACAACTTTCCAACAGCTTAAGAGATGTTGGCTAATTATGTTCATTACTTTAATATGCTAGAAAATATGACAAAAGCTCTGCCAGGGTAACTGACTTATTGAATTAGTCCATTAAGTAATTTCATAAAAAAGAATAACCATTAATTGAAAAACATTTTTCAAATGTTTTACCTTATAAAAAATATATTTCCTGTTTATTCACTAAAGAACAAGTTCTTAAGTTTACTACAATGCACTTAATATAAAAGTTAAGTTTTACTAAGAATTTGTTTATTGAGTGAACAGGAAATTATTATATCTTATATATAGGAATAATTATATCTATAATTCTTATAACTTTCTGTATATATAGATATATAGATATAGACATATGTCTAGATAGATATAGACATATATGGATACACTTTCTCTTTCAACCTGTGATTAATCCAGGTTGACCTAAAACTGCAATCAAGACTATAGTTGTATAGTGTTAGAAAATATCTGGAAAATAAAGTAAACGTGTTTTTTAAAAAATGCCTTTCCAAACCACAAAATTAAGGTTAATCTCAAAAGTGTAACAAATGAGGTTGATGATATACAGTTTCAAGCCAGTGAAACACTTGTAGGTTTCCAAAGAGGGAAAAAAGGTTTAATTTTAATTAAAATACAAATTTGTTTCTATGGCTAATTTTCTGAAATCATGACAATTAAACAATAAAAAATGGATATAATTCTGGTTTGCATAATTTTTTCTATTATAAGTAATCATGAAAGAATTAGTAGGAGGCATATTAATTGAGGATTTTGGTTACCTTATGAGTTAATAACTTACTTTATAAAAGTACATTCTAAGCCTATACTCTAAAAAAGTAAATCAATTATTAGTTGCTATTTCATTTAAAGTTCTGTTGTGTAAGATCCAGGAAATAGAACAACAACAACAAAAAAGCATTAACTTTCATTCAGGTCCATCTAGTCTTTTATTTACACATATATAGTAATATAAATATATATATATATATATAATTTTACTATATATATGTTACCATATATATATATATATATATATATATATATATATAAAATAAAATTATTTATTACTCAAATGGCCCTGTGAAAATATTATTCCCATTTTATGGTTAAGCACTGATGTTTACTGATCTTAAATAACTTCACATTACAGAATGAGTTCAGGAACTGGGATTTGAAACTAGAATCTTTAACTCTGTCTCTAAGTAGTTTTAATTCTACATTCAGAATTTGCAATGTAGTTATATACAAAATGCCATAGAGACATCACTCTGCAACTTGTTGGAAAATTGTATTCAGTACAGGTAACATAAGCAAGTCATTATTTCAGTCAAAAATATATCTAGTATTTGTTTTTCTCAGGATTACTAAGAACATAGATATTTTTAGAGGTTATTTCTACATTTAATCTACAGGAAAAGATGTCAAAATATGGGTCATGTGTATTAATTTTACAAAAGATGTTTTTTCCTATTTAACGAAAGACATTAAATAGGGAGAGTTTTGTTTTTTGGTATTATGACTATTTAAATTTTTCACTGATGAAATAAACCTACTAAATTTATTCAAGTCTATTCATTCTGTGAGAACTATATGACTAATAAAATATTGAGAAGAAAGAGAATAAGGGCAGTGGCTTACTGAGAAGGAAGTTAGAGAGCCGCCTTGCTGTGCAACTTCAGGGCACCTTTTATAATGCAATGGAAGTGGATGGTGTCCCTTTGGAGTTGTGCATTGCAACCCCTGAGCAGCTGTATGCTGCCTTCTTAGACAGTCAAATCTCTATAATGTCTACTTTTCAGTTTTGTCTCTGAATTGTCCATGTATATTTGACAACTAATGAAAACATAGTCCTCAGAAATGACTAGTTATAAGTATCGAAAAAACATATTTGTGTATTAGTAACTGTTGTATACATATAGATATTTCCTATTTATCTTCCCAGTTCAAAATTGTGTGGGAAAGTAAAAATACATTGTTTTTGTTGTGTTGGAAATTATCAATTCCTAATATAGATAATGTGTGAATGGCCCCAATATAGGGGTCTAAGTTTGTAAATTCAGAATGTAAAACAATGAACAATGTTACTTTCAAAAACAACATTTCAAAATGTAACAAGTAAAACATTTTCATTTTTTGTGTGTGTTTTTCTAAAGTAGTGTTTGGAGTGTTTACTTACAAGTTCATTGATTAAATTAAAACATTCATGATTGTCATACAATTTTAAGCATATAAAATCAGAATTTTCCATAACATTAAAACACTATTAGGCAGTAAACATAGTGGGGGAAGTAAATCTTGTGATATAAATCTGTGCATATACCCAAAGCTGAAAATTAATAGTCTAGTCATGTCCAAACCTTCATGCAATTATTTGGGTTACTATCCTTCCTCTAGATCTGTTCTTTGCAAGTGAGTTTAAATGTCAGGTGAAATCTCAGTTGAGCACTCCAAGTATGCATAAGTTAAAAGCCAAACAGAGTTGCCTTTAAATAATAGAAAAAATATTTCAAAATCAAAAAGTTTATATATAGTTGAACAGCCTAATTTGTTGTGATTTCTCTTGCAATCTTAAATTGTTCCCATATAAAAAGCTTATAGGACAAGTAATCAGGTTTTTTCAGTTTGCTAATCAAGTTAAGACTCAAATATATCTGGATTTTCAGGCAATCCAGTACCTAACATAAAGAAATATTACTTCTACTTTACAATATGTGGCTATTCGCAATTGGAAGAATTGCTTTTAATATAATATTGAAACTTCCGCTAAAATCTTCCCTCTTGGTTCTAAATTACATATTTGGAGAGCAATTTTAAAATATGTATTCTACAAGCCCATACATACTATGCAATTGATTCCTATTCCTTTAATACTTAGTATAAGAGACTCACAAGATTATTAGGAAAAGCAGAGCGGTCAATTGAGCAATTTAAAAATGAAGGAGAACAATAGTAATCACTTAGACTTAGGCTTCTCAAACAAATTACTGTTTCTTCACATTTTAGATTCTCCAAGGAAAAACATTTTTGGCCTTACATATTAAACTATAAAACACATATTAAGCACGTTGTCTCATTGCCTTATCCCACTTTACTTACATGCAAATTTAATCATCGAATGTTATGACATTGGTATACTAAAGATTTTTTAAATTATTTGAATTAATTATACCTGACCATTTCCCTAAAAAGTTGTAGCATAGGAAAATAGGTACTAGTTTATCGTTTTGCTGTTTCTTTAGTTTATGATGCAATTTTTATATACAAGTATTAAAGGCAAGTTTTTAGAATATGAGCATAAAACACAATAAACTGTTTTCAGAGAAGAATATATATTATATATAAGAATATTTATAATTATATATAACTCTAACTTCATTGTGTCTATTTAGAATTTTGCATTCCTGAAAAATGTTCTCCTTTAAGTGGTTGAGTTCCAAAAATAGGCAAATACTTATTTCCAAATTGGTTTAATGTTTTAAGTTTATTTCTTTAAAAGATGTTTTATAAGAGTGTATTATCTATTAAGTCCTTTTTTCAAATTGCATATGTACTTGAATCATCTGGGTAAAATAAAAGAACCAAAGACTGTCAACATTATTCAGGATCAAAATTTATAAAGGTATCCCTGATATAGAACTTAAAAGAAGCATTAATTTTTTCATAGATCACTTTTCTTAATGCACAGCTGTTTCTCTATATCACTGACACTTTTAAATGCGGGGAAAACATAATTAATTGTTTGGGTGGCATTCCAGAATCAGATTTACATTGCTGAGTTTATTGACCTTTTAAAAAGTAAGTGATAATCATTTTCCATCATCGAATAAGTATTTTATACCATTCTTTTTTTTCATCCAATTCTGTCATTCTGAGGAAAATTAAGATAATCTAATATCGATAATTAGGAAAATGTATGTGTGTGTGTGTGTGTGTGTGTGTGTGTGTGTGTGTGTACACATATCTATATACATATACCCCCATAAGTAGAATAACTAATATGTAGTGTGTGTCCTCTGAAGGGATGTGAAGACTAACTGAAGTTTGATAACATAGAAATTATACTTTCTTTGTTTAACTATATTCCTTGAAGTAACATTTTTAATGTCATTGCAGACCCACCTTGTCAGACGGAGCTCAGCAATATTCAGAAGTGGCAAGGGATAAAGAAGCTCCTAGGTGAGTAATAGATCATTCTTTTGAAGCCTTTATTGCTTACATAAATAACCCCAGGGAAACAGCAACATAAAATCAATATTAATCCAACAAAGATAGACTGTACTGAATTTCAGTAACAACATTTATGACGTTTTTGAAAGCCATTAAACTTATTTTTATTATCTTACCTGTTGAAGGATATTATGTCTGTTTTATTACCCTAATATAATATTCAATTTGAGAGTGATCAAGTAAAAAAGAGACTTAAACAATGGTAAAGTTAAAGCATCAGCAGAAACATCCATTCTAATTCTATGGTGAACAACTCAAGAATTGACTATATATATATAGTCAATATATATATATGACTTGCTCAAGGTTTACTAGTGACAAAAATATAATATATTAAAATTCAGGCTTTGATTATTTGAAGTTACAAAAAATTAAAAACACATTTAGCACCCATTTGGAAGGAGTCAACTTTATTCTTACATAATAAAAAACAAAAATAATGAAAACCATTATTACAGAGTACTGAATGTCTTAAATATTCCTTCTGACTTGGATAGGGTAATGGTACTTGTCCGAAAATTGATCATTATTATATAGGAGTAGGTTGCCGTATGTTCCACTGTAAAAGTTCAGTCTTGCTGATGTCTGAAGTTTGAGCATAATTCTTAATGCTCTCTTTCATTTTCAAAGTGTACTGGCATAAAAGACCATGGTCTTTTATGGTCACAGTAACTATACATCATCACGTTTTTATGTCAAATATGTCAAACCAGGGAAGTATTTTAAGAGGTAGAGTTAGAATGTTGAAAATTTTTCTTATTTTTGGTGGCCTTAAATCTATAGAAGTTGTTTTCAAGTATTCTACATTGGTGATAGTTTGTGTACCTCTGAAAGACTAGTAATTCAAATCTTTCAAATTAATTATAATGTTTAAATTCAAGTATTTATATATCATAATTTTGAAACTTGTTAAAAGGGGAAATGAATGATTCCATGTGGTTGTAAGACTAAATGAAAGAGTTGCATGTTTTGTCAATTTATTTTGTTTTTTCATTGTTGTTCGCTTACCAAATAACTATAGTGTGTCTAGTCACTGAGAAAAAATAATGGTTAGGAAAGACAAGAAAATTTTCTAATCTCCTAAAGCTTACAATTTAGTCTGAGTTGATTGTTTAATGAAGAATGCGCATTCACTTCTAAGTTATTAATTATGCATTTATAATTAGCAATATGCCAAGTACTATATTAGATATTATAGATAGGAAAATAAACGTCTTTCTCACTAAACTGACTTTAAGGGTTGTTAATATAACAATGAGAACCAAGAGAACCTAAAATTCCCAATATGGAAGATATCAGGCTATAGCAGTGATAGACCACACACACACACACACACACACACACACACACACACACACACACACACACGATGGAAGAAGTATATCAGAAATCTTCCAGCTTAAAAGAAGTCTTCACATTGGAAGGGTCACAGTAAGTCAAGTCTTAAGTTGGAAGAGGAACGGAAGGATAGGAATTCCAAATTAAAAAATATATATATATATATATTTATATGTATATATATATACAGAGATGAAGCAGTACTGAAAACAGCATGATGTAGGAAGAGCTTAGTAGAATGTATGAATGAAAATTCTGGAAAATGACAACAGAAATTTGGGAGTGAGGAGATGGTGAAGGGTCTGGTATGCCATTCTAAGAGGTCTGGATGACTTAATATGTATGCCATTAATCAGATTCTAATACTGTATTATAACTCTCACAACAGTAAACTTTGCAGTGAGAAATAGAAAAATAACAAGTTTGCTTTATAAAGGAAATGTAAGCAATTCATTATAACAACGTCCAGCTTTGTATCCTGGAGTGGAAACCCTATATGTATGAATTCATGCATACTTTATGACTATCAAAACAAAACACAACTTATAGTGTGTGTGTGTGTGTGTGTGTGTGTGTGTGTGTGTGTTTCACAGGACAGTACATCCCCCTGTGCGATGAAGATGGTTACTACAAGCCAACACAATGCCACGGCAGTGTTGGGCAGTGCTGGTGTGTTGACAGATATGGAAATGAAGTCATGGGATCCAGAACAAATGGTGTTGCAGGTTGTGGTAAGGAAAATTGTATTTAATATCTCAGCACAGGATGAGTAGTTAAGAATCTCATTCATTTGTTCAAGGGTTTGCTGAGGGGTACTCTTTGCAAAGACTATAGAATATGTTGTTACGTACTAAGATCCCGGTTGCCTGCTGCTTGAAAAAGTTAAAAGTCGAGAGACAAGGTTGATGGAATGAAAAGCAGGTTTATTCAGAAAGCTGGCAGGATTGCAGGGAGGATGGCAGACTCCACTCCACAGGCTATCTCGCCATTCCTAGACTGGTCAGAAGGTTTCATAGGCGCACAAGCAGAAGGAAAGGGGGAGTCGATCAGGCAGGTCCTGGGGCTGACATCCTTCCTGGGGTCTGGTCTGTTTTAAGATATTGGTATCTTAGGACTTGGCCCCTGTGGCCTGGGGCTTTGTGCATCACCAATAAAAATTGCAAGGGAGTTGCAAAATGGATTCAGGGTTCTGGGTGCCTGAGGATTAAGAAGTTGCTGTTTTCAAGTTAGGATTCTGCTGATTTAATAGATTAATGAAGTATGTGTAGCCTTAAGAAAGGGAACAAAACATAGTTCTTAAATCCCCCCCACTGATGCCAGTGAGGGGAGAAACAAAGAGAAAACAGCTAAATATCAGGGTGAATCAAATGGCGAACTAGATAAGTCTAACTATGTTATTGATTCCCCGAGTTTCACCCTTATATGTGAGGGAGTGACAAAAGATTCACTCTTAGCATACTAAAAACTTGTATGAATAATGAAAGGAATTGCATAATTTAGATATTTTAATGGTTAATAATTAAAAGGTGGATACCTTTTACTACTTCAAACACAGAAATGAAGTTAGATACCTCCTGTTTTTCTCTGAGGTAAGGAAAACCTCTGCCACCCATTCTATTCCAAATCAGTTAAACCTAGTGTGCGCCATGTATGCATATGTTCCCCTTCTTTCTGTACACCTTTGAAGACTTAGGGGTATTATGTAGGCTTATTAATGGGGGGGAACTAACCTTATTAAAGTAAATGTCAATAAATTCCAGCTATAGGAGCTTGTTTCCTTATGTTTGGGTGAGAAAAATACAATTTAATTTTTGAAGGATCATTATGATTGATATTCTAATTATTTTTATGAGCATGCATTTTTTATGTATCAACCTAAAAATTAATATTACAGTTAAGTTGAGCATCACATGCATTTTAAAATTTTAAATGTGTCATCTTTTTTGTTTCATAAAGTATTTTTCCAGAAAGCAAGTTTCAAATGAGTATTTTTGTTTATACTATGGGGAGTTTTCACTACACACACACAGAAACATGTGCACACTCACATGCATATGCACGTGCACATACACTAGGAATTAATGGATTGTGTTTCAAGTCATACGAGTGACCAAGAAGGAAAAAAGTAAAAAAGAAACACTTGGTCAGTCTTATATTTTAGAAAATGTTTAGTTGTCTCCTTCATGCAATTTTTAAACTGATAGGCTGTGGTTTTTTAGAAATACATAAGTGGTAAACAATATAAAAGTAATCTAATTTAATGCTTACATGCCTATTCTGCATGTATTTACTCCATCAAATTTTTAATCGCTTGGTTTTGTTTTCCTAGCCAGGGTTATTAGATTTAAGTATGATGAAATAGTACTTAAAAGCTACCTAACCTAATTTTAACATGTACAGAACATGTCTTTGTAATATGTAGCTTAAACTAATTGCACTATTAATTACTTCAATTATCAGTGATACAAGTGATGGATAAATAATTTAGTTTTTTATGTTGTAAATAAAAATTATGTAGAGATAAATTCAGTAAAAAAACAGAAAAATTGTTTTGAGAATATTACTTCTTAGTGTTCTTAGCATATCAAAATTATTAAGAAAATACATGAAGTAGAAGACTAAAGATCATGTTTTATTCACATAATATGAATTTCAGTGTGTTGTATTATGAAATCAATCAATTTATAAGTAATGGATTACATTAATAGGATATATTATAATTAGCTACCAAAGAATTACAAGACTAAAATATGAGAAAGGGTGGAAAATAAATATACTAACAGTAGAGGAGTTAAAAAATAAATACATACTAAATAATATGTGTATTACTATCTCCATAAACAGTAATGTGTATATTTCTAAATATATATATATTTTTAAATACTGGCTACCTGTGTTGTTTTTCTACTGCTATTGTAACAAATTCCCATAACCTTAGTGACTTAAACTACACAAATTAATGTCAGAAGTCCAATATTAGTCTCCTTGCAATAAACATCACGATATCTTCAAGGCTGCGTTTCTACTGGAGGCTTTAGAGAGAATGTTTCCTTGACTTTTCCACCTTCTAGAGGCTGCTCATATTCCTTAGCCAATAGACCCTTTCCTTCAAAGCTAGCAACACTACATCAAAGCTAGCAACACTCCATCTCTCAGACCATTCTTCTGTAATCACATCTCCTTGTAACTCTATCTGGGAAAGATTCTTTGATTTTTAAAGACGCCAAGTGATCATCTGGGCCCAATCACATAATCCAGGATAATCTCCCCATTTTAAGGTCCTCAATTTAACCACATCTGCAAAGTCCTTTGTACCGTGTAAAGTCACAGATTTGCAGGTTGCAGTGATTAGGAAGTGAAGATATTTGGGGGGCAATTATTTTGCTTACCATAGTAACAGAAGAAAATTTTAACTCTTTGTAAGATTCAAAGTTTGAGATGGACTCTATAAAAACCGGGCTGAGGTCCATATTACTGAACTGGAATTTTTACATATTAAACCTCACTAATGCTGCTGCTTTGTAGCATATAAATTTTAATAGAAATGGATAGAAAATGGATTTATCCTTTCTTTGCTAAGTAAGCTAAAGAACAAATTAAAATTTTATTAATTTTTCAATTTTCATCAGAATTTTCCATCTCTCCGAAATTATCCCATGGCACAGTCAGATAACGTTAATGTTCACTTTTTCTCCTAAGCTATTGATTTTGAGATCTCTGGAGATTTTGCGAGTGGCGATTTTCATGAATGGACTGATGATGAGGATGATGAAGATGATATTATGAATGATGAAGATGAAATTGAAGATGATGATGAAGATGAAGGGGATGATGACGATGAAGATGGTGATGATCATGATGGGTACATTTGATTAATGAGAGAGGAGATCAGTACATTTTACATTTCTATTATTTACAAAGTAATAGCCTATTGAGAATTACCTTCTTGCCCCCAATCAAAATGATTCTAAAACCCATGTATATTTTGTATAATTATTTCAAATATTGTAGCTAAAGTCATAGAACTTTACGTTTAAATAAGAATAATGTACTTTGAGTTTTTATATGCCTTAGAGAAAAAGAAAACACATATGGAGTCTAGCCAGATCAAAGAAAGTTATGAAGAGCTACTGGTAATAAACAAATATTCATAAAAATGAATTGTAAATCTCCCACAAACAAAACAGCATCCAGTTGCTTGAGGTCATGTGTGTTATTTTTCTGAGAGATATTCTAAGTTAATGTATAATAATTTATTGGTGACCTTTGTCCCAAGGATTTTATGAAATTATGCATGACCTTAATTGCAATTCCAAAGTAGCATTTTACCAAACCAAGAGTGTGTTAGAGATGAGTGAGAAAATACCACACAGGGTAAGAAAAAGAAAGTTATGATTGTAGAGTCCTCCATCGTATTTACATTAATAATGATGTTTTTAACTATGGAATTATTATGGATATGATGAGATATTTTATGAAATGGCAAGTAAGGAAAACCATGGATTCTGAAAGTTAAAAACTTATTTGTCCTTTCTAATGGTTATTTTAATTTGGAAGCAGTCCCATGTAGATATTTTTATATTCTTATAAAGCATGATTTCTTTACCGTTCCTGGTTTCTTTATCTTTC
The DNA here is from genome assembly GCF_004115265.2 of Rhinolophus ferrumequinum. Classification (NCBI taxonomy): domain Eukaryota; kingdom Metazoa; phylum Chordata; class Mammalia; order Chiroptera; family Rhinolophidae; genus Rhinolophus; species Rhinolophus ferrumequinum. The sequence continues at coordinate 37,690,008 of NC_046301.1, forward strand.
TGACCAGCAACTTCAGGTGCAGAATTTAAAGTAGGAAGACAAAGGGAAAGATTCATTTTAAGCATATTTTCACATACAGTTTATCATTTTCCCCAATGTCAAATTTAAAAATCTTAGTTTTTTATTTTATTTCCTATTTTAGGTAAAAATTTGCATTTAATCTAAGAATTATGCCATTTTTGTTACTAGTGTCAAAACTTAGAGAACGTATTGTATGGTGCCTTGCAAAATAGAAATAGAAAGGTTTTAGCATGCACACCAATATAGGATATTAGGCAATATATAAGCACACCTATTAACAAATTAATACAAGTAAAGGTACTGCTGCTGGAATGAAGAAAATGGAATATGTTTCTTTCTTTTTTTCTATTGTTACATAATTGCCATGTGGACTTGTTTATGATTATTGTGTAGAGTAGCATTTAAGATTTAACTGTAACAAAAATTAATTGCTATATTTAAGTTAGCATGTTAATTAATTGTGTAGACATTTTGGCACATCTTCACTCTTAAGTATATCAGACCTATGGTTTTGGGCCCATAATAAAAATGGGGAAAAAACCTGTTGAATATTTCATCTTGGTATTATAATTTAAACAGTGGGTCAACTGGTTTTCCGATATACAATTCATTGAAAGTAAAATTGGTGGATTATTTCCATTTGATTAATACACACTAAAAAGAAAGTTTAATGTTGACTTTATGTAACATTTAAAGTATAATGCGTTTTCTTTTTTACTGTTTATGTATAATTTACAAAATAAAGACTCTTATAACCAAATTAAACTGTTCCTTAATGATGTTCTGTAGTATGAAGAGTAACATGAAAGGTTTTTAATCTATTCCTTGATTTGAAAAATGAATATGTCATAAACTAGTTAGGAAAGCTTTTGAAAGTTTTGAATTTCAAATTCAGAGTTCTTGGTATCTTGGATATTTTTTCTACCCATGTTAAAAATGATTTTTGTCTGTTTTGTTTTAATTTTTTTCATTTGTCATAGTGTTGCAAAGTGGATCATTTTCTTTAAGGTATTTTTAAACCCATTTTTCTGGTATTATATTTAACATGTTTAGGTACATTTCTACAGTAACACCATTTTTGAAGAGTAATAGGATAACCTTATCTATTTAACAAATGCATAGCTATCACAAAATATAACTTGTACTAGATTGATTGAAAAAAGACAAATAATCAAATTCTACATAGAGGTTTAGCAAATTAATTTAAAGTAACAAATATAGTGATCTTCAAATTAAGCTGTTTTTTAAAGAATCTTTCAGGCTCTAAAGAAAGCAACCAATTCAACAGTAAGTATAAAAATTGAAAATATTTACATTATTAAACTTTATATAAAAATATATTATGTGTACAATTTATATTCCTATATGTGTATAAAAATTTTATCTGTAACGTATATTAGGTCTCTTGATCATTATTTACTTATTTTGTAGATTTTTATTCAATACAATTTTTCTTATTTATTTCAAAAATGTCAATATTGAGCACCTACCCAGGAACAATGGATTCTAGGCACTATAGATTCATTGGTGAACAAAATAATTATGAAGTTACTATTCTAGTGTGGAAGATAGACAATACATTTATCCCTAGCCCATAACATAATGTAATTGCATTACCATTGGAAAAAAATCAAACAAAGTTATATCTTATTTTAATTTGAATTAAAAAGAAAAATAAAAACTATGTATTTTGAACCCTTAATAAGAGTTCTTGACACAAACTCAAAATTTTAAAGAGCTTTTTTGATTAAAAAGGCTCAGACTACCCTAACAATTTGTTCTTTCTTAAGTTGAATTCTGACTCTTGGCATGAAATCACACCATGTATTTATACTTCAAGCCTTGTTTCTCTAATGTCATTGTAGATACTACACAAGCACGTCAAAAACAAGAAAGTCTGAATCACAACAAATTAACATTTAAACTCATAGAGGAAAAGACTAGAAACACACAAATAAAATATCAAGTGTTCTTGGAAATTCAAAAACGTAATGTGGATATTTATGAATTATTTTTTGTTGTGCATATCTTACATGGCAATTTAGATATGTTACATAGTGCTAGTGCGGAAACAAGCTAAATTAAAAACAAGCATACAACATTTTGATATTGATTGAAAGGACCCATGACCTAAGGCACATATTGTATTTCTGCCAATCTTTTAATGGAATAAAGTCAATCGAACCAAAATATCCAAATCATTATAATTTTCTAATTAATTAGTAAAACAGATACTGAGTGTGTATTTCTCTGTATAAATATTTACATATTTTCATTTTATATAAAGATAAAGGTGTGAAAAGTAACTCACAAAATAAACATTGATCCATATGGTCTGCTCATAATTTATTTAGAGTGGGTTTACAGTTTCATAGTCATTTCCTTTCACACAGACATTTGCAGATATTATATATTTTGTATAAAATGAATGACCATATGTAAGTCATTCAGAGTCCCATGTTTAGTCTACTTTGCAAGATCTCTAATAGCTGAGGGAAAAAATAGAGAAAGCAAATCAAACCAAACAGAATTATTATCATTAATGAGGTTGTTTATTTGATAAATAAAAGCATGCCCACACACACACACACACACACACAGACTTCAATTTTTGTTTTTTATTTAAAAAAATCCCTAGATCAATTCACATTTTTATTTCTCTTTTGTTCATGATGAATGAAATGTACTGGATCATATCATAGATTTCTTAGATGAAGTAAGAAAACAAAAATTCAGAACATTTACAGTGGTACAAATATGTAAATAAATGATAATATGATCTCCCTGTAGTTTGTTCTTTTCAACATTATTTTAAACCTACTAGCTGATATTGACATTAATATAATGAAAATAAAGGCATTTTCATTCATCTTGGTACATATTTTAATATGAAATAACATTAGCTTTTCACTTCCATGTCTTAAAAGTATTTCATGAACTATAACAGCTTCATGAAATTTAGTCAGTGACTAAATCAATAAATAAAGAGAACATCTTAAGCATTAACTGTATATAATACATATGCAATCTCTCCTTGGGTAAGGCAATTTTTAATAGTCTTTTTTTTAATTTTTATTGGAGAATATTGGGGAACAGTGTGTTTTTCCAGGACCCATCAGCTCCAAGTCAAGTCATTGTTTTCAATCTCGTTGTGTAGTGTGCAGCTCATTGGCCCATCTGGGAATCAAACCGGCGACCTTGGCATTAGGAGCACTGTACTCTAACCAACTGAGCCAACTGGTTGAATAACCAGTTGAATAATAGTCTTTTTTAATAACCACTATATTCTCTCCTCAGTTATATATGAATTTCTGCCATTTCTGTACTATCTAATATCTCTTTTACTTATTTGCTACATGCATCAACAAAACTCTTAGCAAGTAAAATTAACATAAATTAGTACATCATGAAACATGACTTCAAATGATAAAATAAAAAATTATAGATGAAAAAGATGAAAATTTCATCAACCTGTACACCCAATCATACTCATATTCAGCTCTTTCAAAGACAGCCTTGGGAAATTTAATGTATTTTTAATGATAAATCACCCTCTTTATCTTTAAACACATACATACATGTATATACCTGGGTTTGAAGTCTATATGTCTCACCTTTCTTGTCAGTCAAATGTACCTTAATGTACTTATCTTAGAGGATTGGTGTAAATGTTATATGAAAACACATTTAAAATAGGAGCATCATATCTGTCAAATATAAAGTGCACATTAAATGCTAATTTTTTCTTCCAAGTCTTCAAAATGTGTTAGCAATCAACATTGCACTTGAGATTTCAAGATATACTGGAAAAAAATTAGCTTCTCCTTTTTTAAAGCTTTGTATACATCTAAAAAATTGAATCAATTTATAATATCTTTATATACTACATGGGGTAATAAATAGTGCTTATATCACAAGGTCATTGTGAGAACACAAATCAATTAATGCATGATGTTCTGCAACATAAGTCACATTAAGCAATTAAAAAATAAAATTCCAAACCCAAATGTCCTAGCTAGTTGGCTGCTGCCTAAGTATTTCTTCATGTTTGAATTGGCCTTTTACAAGAGTAATGTTGACAAGTATTTGTGTACATTTACTATATGTTCCATATAGTAAATGTGAAATACATTAAGACCGTACAGTAAGCTAGGAGAAGGGTAGTGTTATGTTTCTTATATTAGAGGTGAAGTATCATCGAAATCACTAGTACTCACCATACCCAGTTCTCCTCTTCTTCATGTGCACGAGACATCTTTTTTTTTTCCCCACAGTCAAGTTGGGCTCATATGACCAGTTCTGACCAATAGACAGTGAGCTGAAGTAACCCATATGGTATTTGACAGGGCAGGTGCCATCTACTTTACAAGCAGTGATAGAGCTAAGACTTTAGCCTGTATTTCCCATTTGCACTGGTCATTTCACTGTCATGCTACGTCCACATTTCAATCTGCAACAATTATAAAAACTAATGCCTTATTCTTATACAACATACAACATATTTTGAAAACATGTCATATCCCTCTAAGGTGAAGCAAAGCGTTAATAAATTCATTCAATCGATTCATGAAATATCTTTCTGTAGCGGTACAGGAAATGCAGCTTTTGGAGTCGGAATTCCTGAGCTCAGCCTGGTACTGCTTTGTGGCATTGGGCCAACCATTAACTTTGCTGTAGTTCATTTTCTTCACTTGTGAAATAATTAACACTGGGATTTACTTCTTAAAGCTATTAGGCAGCTTCAGTGAGAACCCTAGTAAATTAACCTAGCTCAAAAAAAGTTAGATACTAACAGAGAGTATGCAGGGTGGTAAAAATAATGGATGCTGTGGCCTGACTACTAGATCTCAAATCCAGGCTCTGCCTCACTGACTGTGTGACTTTAGCCAAGTTACTTATCATCTCTGGCTCCATTTTCTTCATCAGTGAAATAGGTGTGGTGTTATCTCTCACCTTATAGGTGGTGAGGGAGGATTTCAAGTTTTAATACTTTTAAAAGTACTTAAAACAGTCTTTGGCACTTAGTAAATAAGCACTAAATAATATTAAGAAGAGGGAAAGGAAGAAAAGTAAAATCAGTATACTACTATTTTTAGATGCATCACATTTTTGTTTTAGGATGGGAATATAGAAATTGTTATTCTTGTTTCCTCTAGTTCACAAAAATGTGGTGAACTATATATAAAGGTCACCAGAACATCAATATAGAAACTAAATCCCAAATTTGGGTAGCATCAACTCCACACAATCCAATTTTAACTTGCTTTTGATAGTTCATGATAGTTCATAAATGTCCTCTCTTAAAACGTACTTTCTATTTAAGAACTAACCTTTCAAAGCATTGATTACCCAGAGTTTAAGATGTCCTATCCAAAAGAGTGGTTATTTACAGAAATTTCCCAGTATGGGTTTCCCTTCATTGTCACTCTAAACGAGTCTTTTTAATTGAGATGTTAAATATTGCCATTTCATTGTTTTTTAGTCCCTTTGGGGTAAGATTTATAAGTTCCAGTGTTGAAAGAGAAGCAACAACTAGGTGCTATAAATCTGTTTCAGGACTTAACAGAGGTTGTGGTATTGAGTCATTTTGAATTTATTAGCTAAAAAACCAAATTTGTGAACAGCAATACATATACTTTAAAAATAATTTATCTTTTGTCTGGGAAAACAAGTAAAGATGGAAAAATGACAAGTTTGGATAGGGCAAATTGACATTCTCAAAAAGCTTCAAAAGAGTATGAATCTGTGATTCATTTTACATTTGTCTAAAATTTGAAACGTTCTTATTTTCATATGGATATTAGTATGAAAATAGGACATTATTGGTAAACTACTTCTTAGTTTACTTTAGTCAGATACACTTTTTTCCTGATATGACATGTAAAAATTTAACGTTTTTCTCTTTTAGGATAATTTGATCCAGTTGGTCCTCATTTCACACCAAACAACAGGTACTTTTTCCTGAACTAATTTGACCATCTGGAAAAAGACAAATAAAAGATAGTAGGAAAATGCCCTTTACTGTAAGATATCTTTGTAGTGACATGAACAGTTTAAAGAATCTAATACGGTCCTCATATTCCTCTTATACAATAAAATGACAGCAAAATAAGTTGTATACGAGGTCTGACAATTAAGTTCGCAAAACTTGTTGCAATAATATTGCTAGCCTTTTTTGATATCAGAGGGATTATTCATTATGAATTGGTACTAACTGGACAGTTAACCAAGTTTACTATTTGGAAGTGCTGAAAAGGCTGTGTGAAAAAGTTAAGACGACCTGAACAATTCATGTCTCTTTCATCACCATAATGCACCAGCTCATGTGGCACTGTCTGTGAGGGAGTTTTCAGCTAGTAAACAAATAAGTGTACTGGAACACCCTCCCTACTCACCTGATCTGGCCCCCAATGACTTCTTTCTTTACCCGAAGATAAAGGAAATATTGAAAGGACGACATTTTGATGACATTCAGGACATCAAGGGTAATACGACGACAGTGCTGATGGCCATTCCAGAGGAAGGGTTCCAAAATTGCAAGGCACTGACGTTGATGCATAGCTTCCTAAGGGGAGGACTTTGAAGGTGACCATAGTGATGTTCAGTAATGAGGTGTGTAGCACTTTTTCTAGGATGAGTTCGCAACCTTAATTGTCAGACCTCGTAGATGTTGTATTTGGCCACAAAGTTAAATAGTTTTCTCTCATGGTTGATCCAGTCAGTCACATGATTCATGAACTATTGATCTATTAATTAAAATGTATATTTTATTACCGTCATAGTTACAGGAGCAATGGGTGCCTACATCAATCTCAGTTTAGTTTCTAAAATTTATGATCATTTGAATGATTGTTTATTTCCAGGTCAGTGTATGTGTGTCCCCTGGTCTTATTTTTTATAGGGGCTTCCTGAAAGGATCACTAGTTAAAATAAATCTGCTTCCTGGCAATTTAAATCTAAGAGGAACTGAAGAGAGTTAATGAGGTTAATCAGGTTCTACATTAATTACTACATACACTTGGCGTTTTTGCATTTAGCATTCAACATGTGAAGTCTTTCATGGCCATGCTGGTATTTTTAGCTTGAGTCCCTCATGCTTCCAGGCAGGTGAGAATAAACAGCTCTTGACTGATCAGGGAGCCTAGCCATTCAACCACCATCCATAGAAGCTTTGCAAGATCTATCTCTTACGTTTGGAAGAATTCTCATTCATGTTTTAATCCCATTTTATGAAGAAAATTGTGAACCATAGGGTGTCAAGGAAACTTTGGCAAATATCCGTGAAGAATGTTGAGTGGGTACCAAACTACGGCCGATAGTTGCTAGTTGTGTTTATAATTATCCATAATCGGGAGTGACCTCGATTATCTGGATGACCAGCATTATCTGGATAACTACTTATTCTCTAGTGTGGGACAATTGTGCCAGAATCTGGTCTAGATTCTTGCAAGATGAAAACACCACTGGCATAGCTGCTCCGTTGCGTTCTTCCTCAGGTGGCTGCAACTTGAGCCTTTTTAGTGCCAAGAAAGACACTGTCATATCTTATCAGGAAAAACATTCTCACTCTGCCCGTGTAGTGCCTCGGGCAGGCTAATTTTAGCTATGAACTTTGATGGGGCTCCATTCAAAGTGCTGTTCATTTACAACATGGTTTAGGATATACTGTAAGGGAAAGCTGTGCAATATTTAGTCTCTATTTTAATTCTTTATGCCGAAGGGGGAAAATAAGACACTGAGGTCCGAAATGAAAATTAAATCTCTAGAATAGATTGTGTATGCTATTTCAGTCGCCCCTTGTTAAAAAGCATCACTATTAATCCCTTCCGAAGATCACTCCTAGCAATGTTTATGCACTACTCCTAGCTTTATAATGCAAAGCTTTTGTGTCTCCCGTTTCATTGACGACTCTTTCTGACTTCTGGAAATGAAAATTAGACATTAAAAGAGAGAAAACACAAGTCACTCCATTTTCTACTTGCCAGTACCCAGGCAAGAAGAGGTTAATATTAATAGATTCAATTAATCTGGGGAAATTGTATTGGATAGTCATGATTCTTGTAGTCACTGTACCCTAATCGCATATGTTAAACAAAAATCAACCAAGTAAAATAAAGATCTCATTGGCTTTATTAAGAAATTCATGAATCCAGAGTGCCACATCTAGCAACTAGAAGGGTATTTCGAGGGGTTGTACTAAATGGAAGGTTTTTATAGAAAGCAGGGTGGGTCAAGGGAACTATTAACAGAAGAAAAGCAAGGATTATTTTTAGACCAGGACATCTTTTGGGGGTAAGGGAGTGGCAAGATTTCAACATGCAGATTGCTTCTTCGTTCTATGGGTGGGGGATGGAGAGAGCGCATGTGACAGATTACTTTACCAGGGCTTGATCAGAAAATTCCAAACTGGTTGATTCAGGTTGTATTTCTAGGAAAGGTTGAAAGAGCAATTAGGTCAGAAATTAAGTCTAGGTTGGCTATCATGGACTCAGCACAAGTGATGCCGTATTGGGCCTTTGGTTTTCTCTTTATCTTAAAACAAATGGAACTCTATGTGCAGAATGCATGCCGTTAACAGCAGGTCTTCCTGGAAAGAGAAAGTAGAAGGGATTCAATGAATAGTGACATCCCTTAAAGAGAAAGTAGCTGAGTTTGGGGCGGGGGGCTGGCGGGGGGGCGGGGCAGAGAGGAACAACAAAGGGAAGTATAGGTTGTGGCTTGAGTTGGCAGAAGCACCTGTGCAATACTCAACAATTAGCAAAATAAAGTCAGTCATGTGATTAACATGTTGGCAGGCCTTCTTGTCTTGTTTTTAATTTTAACCAAAATATCACCCTAGGTATTCCATGAAGGGAAAAAAAAAATCACCTTTTTCCAGCATAATACATGTCAATAACGCATCTTTTTAGCTTTTTGGTTATTCAGGGCACATAAAATTATGAAATTTGTTAATTGGCCACCATCCATTTCTTGCCAACACCACATAGCAGCACGAAGGCTAGTTCAGGTTTATTGGTCAGGTGAGGCCTTGATTTTAGAAGCTTCAGTAACTTTCACAATCCCTTTGCTTTGCTTTTCCTCAGCAGATAGACAAAATAACTAAAGATTATCCTGTTTCATGGTAGTGTACAATGTTAAAGTTTCCAATTGGATATTTATATTAAAAGCTGGCAGCTAAATAATCTACTGTTCTTTGTCACATTCTCCCATACAACTATTAAACATACTGACTCATTACTGTCCAAGTTCCAGCTCTGTCAAAAATGGATGAAGGTTGACATACATCTCTCTCATTTACATATATTCTCTTTTCCACTTCTCTCATTTTGCAAAGCATTAGAAAATGTGAGTCAGTTTCCAGAACATGCATGCACCCTGTTTCTTATACCCACAAACACTAAAGAGAAAGAAAATGCCCAAACGTTCACTTTTATTTAACCAGAGAACTTACTTGGAAACATTTTCGGGTTCCCATTCCTTCTTGCACAGCATGCATAATGAGCAAACTTATAGAATATAATTACACTTGGAAAGTTGTTTATCAGTTTTAACGTGTTAAAAACGAATTACACTGTAGGTTCTATCAAAGTTGTGCCGATGCTGATGGATTCTTCAATGATGGCTTCCGTGCATGAACAGACCATGGACAAATTGCTGCTGCCTTACAAGTACATTAATTTGTTTTTTTTTAATTATTATTATTTTTAAATCTTTTTTTTCTTTTTTTTATTAGTTTCAGGTGCACAAAACAATGTAATAGTTAGACATTTATCCTTTATCATTTATACCCCTCACACAGTGACAACCCCCCTCCCCCCATCCACTATCCCTCTGACATCGCACAGAGCTTTTACATTTCCATTGTCTTTGTTCCTAATGCTGTACTCCGCTTCTTCTAACTGTATGTGTGTGTGTGTGTGTGTGTGTGTGTGTGTGTGTGTGTATAAAATTGTAGTTGGCATTCAATATTGTTCAGCTTCAGCTTCAGGTGTACAGTGCAGTGATCAGGTATCTACATCATCCCTGAGGTGGTTTCCCCAATAAGACAAGTGTCCATTGGATACCCTACAAAATCTTTACAACATTATTAATTACATTCCCTAAATTCACTTTCGTACTCCATGGCAATCTTGTGCTTTCTAATCCCCTCACCTTCCCCCTTATCCCCACCCCACCTCCCATCTAGCAACCCTCAGTTTTTCCTCTATGTCTCTGAGACTGTTTCTGATTAGTTCATTCATGTATTCTTTTCTTTAGATTCCACATATAAGTAAGACCATATGGTATTTTTCTTTCTCTGTCTGACTTATTTCACTTAACATAATGTTCTCTAGGTCCATCCATGTTGCAAATGATAAGATTTCTATCTTCTTTATGGCTGTGTAATACTCCATTGTATAAATATACCACAGTTTCTTAATCCAGTCGTCTACTGATGGGCATTTTGGTTGTTTCCATGTCTTAGCTATTGTGTATAGTGCTGCAATAAACATAGGGGTGCATAAATTTTTTGAATTAGTGTTTTGGATTTCTCCGGATACCTAAGGAGTGGAATTGTTGAATCATAAGGTAGTTCCATTTTCAGTTTTTTGAGATATCTCCATACTGTTTTTCATAATGGCTGCACCAGTCTGCAATCCCACCAACAGAAGCACATTAATTTGTAAAACAGGAGGAAGTTTCTTGACAGAATTGAGCATATAGGCCAAGCTTTACCACCTGCTGCATCATAAAAGCATATGATGTGATGTAATTGACTTCTAATTAACTCCTTTATAAAAGGAAGTGATTGGGTAGTAAAGTAAAACACTGAGAGGTTTTTGTGTATGTGTTTTTTTGTTGTTCTTGTTGTTGTTTTTTCTATACCTACATAAATGCCTGTGAAGTAAAACTATTGGTAAATTACCCTTTCTGGAGTTGTTCTATAAGCAGAATAATTTATTCTTCTCAAATGTGTCTTCTGAAGAACAGCCAGAATTTTCATTTTATCATAGTCCCTCTTGAACATTTTAATGAACCGAGTTTCCACTCACATATAGTAGACAACCAGTCACGTGGATGATAAGGGATTCCTTGTAATCCTCATGCCTGAACCCCTCTAAATTCATTTCTCATCATGCGGAGTAATGCACATGCTTCTAGTCCCATGCCTCAATCAGAATATAGTATTTTGGCATGTCATTTAGCTCTCTGCTTCCTTTGGCTTTCAGTTTGCTTATTCCTTTCATGCTATTCTCTCTTTCTTTCCACCTTGGTCATAAGTTCTACTGGCCAAACCAAGCTACCGTTGGCTTTTTACTAGGGATAGTCTACCCAGATCTTTTAAAAAATGGAAAATATATTTTAAATACTCTCTTTAATAACTACCAAAAAATAGAAAATAAAAATTACTTCATTACCTCCATTTGGTTGTATGAGTTATGCTATAAAAATATCAAAAAGTTATTTAAATTAGTTAAAATAACATGTCTTGTTGAAAAGATGATTCCCATGACTTCTGATCCATTTTTTATGACTCTGGTTTGATGCTGATTTCACCGGAGATTTTATAAAGCATTATGATCATAAGAAAACACAACCTCTTAAAGTAGATTTTACACAGGCGTTTTTTTTTCAGTGTATCGGGGTGGAAACGAGAACATCTTGGGTAGTTATTACCTAATTTACCAAGACTTCTAACACAGGGGCCACATTCCAGCTTCCTGCAAACTCTGGACTTAAATGTAGAAGTTCATGTATTTAAATACATAAAACTGCCTTATCCCTACAAGATGTGGATGCCATTGATGGAAACTCCCATTTTTTAAATTTATTTTGAATAATCAAAGTACCTAAATGTGCTAAAGTTATGAGAGCTAGAACATTGGAAGAAGAACAAGAACAGAAATGACAACACTATTTTTTTTTTATTTAAAAACTTTCCATGATTAGGTGCTACGTAAATGTTGTTGGAGTTTCTTAGGGTCACTCCTATTTGATTTTGTGAAAATCACTTTCAAACATATAGAGTTGACAATTCTGTAACCATACTACTCAAGATCCAGGAGAAAGAATATGATTCCTTTAGCAACCTCTCTTCTTGTCATCTTTTAGGATTAAAGCCTCTGATTTTTCATCATAGATTAAAATGATGCAATGATTGTTTAGGACAATTAATAATAATAATAAATAATAATGATAATAATAATAATGTCACAGAAATGGGAATGATATAACAAAAGTCACAATGACCTTTTTTTCCAAAGTCTTAGTTTGGCACAGCTCAATAATTTCCTTTACATCCAGAAATAGGAAACTTATAATTTCATAAAAAGTAAATTACTTGAACCTACTCATAAGGCGATGAGTGAAAATCGAAGTAGCATTAAGAAAATAAGACCTTTGTGGTAGCGCTTCTTTCCTGTGTTCACACAGTATCTTCCAGGGCTCTATCCTTCAACACCTTTTACCAAGATTGCTGTAATTTTTTTTCCTAACAGACCACTGTTCTTCCAGACTCTCCTACTCCCAGCTTTCACCAAAGGCTTTTTCAAACAGCTGCAGCATACTCTTACAGAATGTATATCCGATTGTCCTCTCAGCGTGGAATCATTTAATGATTTCAAATCATTTCCAAACCCTTTGAAAAGGCACCTCCAGTTACTTCAACACCCTTTGGGATGGCTCCTGCAATCTACCCAGCCATATGTCTGTCCACACGCTCTATAAACAAGTTAACTAGAAGAAAATGCATGCTCTTATTTGCCTCTGTTCCCTGGCATAATATGTGAAATAGTCCCTTCGTTCTCCACCTATAAAATCCCAACTCATTCTTTTTTTTTTTTTTTTAAAGGAGGGTGCAGCTCACAGTGGCCCTTGTGGGGATTGAACCGGCAACCTTGGTGTTATTAGCACCATGCTCTAACCAACTGAGCTAACCAGCCACCTCTCCGACTCATTCTTTAAGTTTCTGTATAAGTCAGGGTTGAAATCAATATTCAATGTCCCTTCGTGGAGAGACTGTCTCTGTGGGAGGATGATGCATGCTCAGCTGGCTTAGCTCAAATGAAGCTTCCTGACTTGCTTTGCCTAATGAGATGTATGCACAAGTGGCATGAAGCTTAAGAGTCAGCATGTGTACTCCATGTTTGTTTGTTTCCTATACAAGAGGCCATAATAATCCAGATAAAGACTGCTGCATCAGCTTGTGTATCTGAACGGGGATGAAGTGGCCTGTGATAGACAGGTAGTGCTGAAGCCACTAGCATGTTACAGACCTTCATTATCACAGCATAAACGTGTCATACCTGATGCATTCTCTATTTCTACATTATAATTGTCAGCTTTATTATTGTTCTTGATTATTTCTCTTTGAAGTCTTTGAAGAAAGGAACTGCAATTTTCAACATATTTTCCTTTAGCAAATAGTAAAATGCACTGCACATAAAAAGAAGGAGATAACTGTTCATTGATAGAAGAAATGAGAATAAAAATATAAAAATATAGGTGAACTATCCCACACTAGCTCTAAGATGCAGATATATAAAAGTATGAACAATTATACAGTTAAGCAATGAATCAACAGTTTGATCCTCTGCAACTAGTTTATTTGAATTTGACAGAAACTAAGTAGATAGACAAGTATACACATTTGTTTCCATTTCTTCAGCCACGAGTTATTGTTTCAGTACTGAGAAAGAAGCCTGGCCTCAAGAAGTGGAGAAATCTAGAGATTCATGCCATATGGCATAGTAACAAAACACTCAAGAATAGGTAAGATTGAATCAAGTACAAAGATCAGGGCAAACATTTTAGGTGGAAGAAGGTGGAAGCATGAAGACTCAGAATCAAAAGAAAACCTGGAGAATGAGCTAGAACAGTGTAGTAGATGAGTAGAACATGAGGTGGTAAGTGGTAAGAACAGGACTGGTGAAGCCATAAGGCACTGACATGCCACATTAAGCACTTTGGACTTTATCACAAAACCTCTGGGGAAAGCATTGAAAACAATGTATTAAAGAAGTGACCAGACCAAATTTCTGACATTGAAATCACAATTGATGGGTAAGTGGAGAATAGAGGAGGTTGGTGAGGATGGTGAAACTCAAGACATGGCCAAAGATTTTTAAATGGTGGCGTTGTGTAAAAATGATGAACTGGGACAAACGTATTTTCTTTCTCATGAATTTGAGAAATTAAAAGAGTTTACCAACTACAGTGTAAGCTGATGATGGGAAGTGGTGATGGCAACCAAACTTATGAAGAGACAGGCTCAATGAAGATTAGAGGCAATTGGAATGAAGAGAAACTGGTAATAACTCAGTGGCTGAGTAATTCATGTCAGTCATGGAGTATTAGACAGTATGCACACCTGCTTCATAGCAGTTTCTATCTGCCTTAGTTCCATCACCCACGAGCTCTGCCTCTACCATGGCTTCTCTCCTTGGCATCAAGAAACATGTCCATCTCCTATGTCATTGCCTCCCATGTGTCCTTAAAATAACCCACCCAATTTGGGACTTGAGAGTTTCTGCTCTTTATAAACAAAAGATCTTAAAACAGGTGATAGATCAATAGCCATATCTTATCAATAATAACTCACATGAAATTCCTACAAGCAATCACACAGGAGGAAGTAGGGCTTATGGGATATAAAGCTAGACACAGAGAGTGAAACGACCTAAAAAGCAGAATTTTTTTTTAAGTTACATGTTCTGAAACAAATGTATAAGTCAGCTTCTGAGAAATTAATCAATATGTCCCTGTATTTCAGTATAGAGGAGTAATTCAAGTTGCACAGCTTGAAAAAAAAACACCTTGAAATATTTCCAGATAAAAGATGTTGTCTTAATATAAAAGGGTATGTTTCTGTTCTTTGGTGGCATATATATTCTCTTTTAATAAGTTTACCTGCTTCAGGGCAATAACATTTTGTTACACATGGCAAAGTGTTTTGGTGTGTATCAAGATTCCTGTTCAATATCTGATTTTGTTTGAGATCCCACTGCACAGTGATTTTGGACCTGGGGGATAAAGGATCATGGGTGACAAAATGAAAAATTGAAATATTTGACAATCTTCTTGTAAGTTTTGGTCCCATTGGGATCTGATGTCAGTAAAATTGTGATGATACAATTTATGGCATAATAAACTACATCTGAAGAACAGTCTTGGGTCACCTGGGAAATGTAGTTGCAAGTCAGTGATGTAGTAGAAATATATTTTCTCTACTTACTATGATAACATGGGTTGAAGGATTTGATGGCACGAAGGGTGAAAGGAGGGAATATTTTCTGCGGAGATGCCTGATCTGGGTGAGGCTGTGGGCAGTCACAGTGGTTACACCCAAACGACAATGTGGTCCAGAGGCTAAGCACTGGAATATAAATCGGAACATCTGTTCACACACTTGGCACTGTATGAATCTCACCATTGATCCTTAGTTTCTCTATCTTTTAAATAAAATCATAGCATAACTTCCATATTTCAGAAATTCTCATGACTAAGAATGAAGCACTTAGTGCTTAGTATCGGTAAGTGGAAAATTATTGTAATAACTATGCAAAGCTCTGATGTAAGAGAGCACCATCTCTTTCAGGTATATTTGGCAGGATATACCAGACTTAGATTATGAAATACTAAATTTTAAGTTACTGGATATTATTTTAAGGAATCGTGTCAACCGCATGATTCTAAATGCAAATATAAATATGAAAACTGACACAGCATAGCAGTTGCTGATTATTCAGATGCTTTTAAGATATAGCTAGAATCATTAATATAAGATATTTTAATTAGCATTAATTATATTGATTTTAATAATTATTTCATTATAACTTTATAGAGAGAATAATAAAATTCCAGTAGCAAACTTTGAATCCTGGAAAATATGTGTGGACCCAAGTAAGAACTTTCCTAGAGAATATGTGAAATGAGCACTGCCAATATTTGACTTGGTGGTCTTCTTTTGACTGATACACTGTTTAGAATGATAATTATTTTAATATGTTTGCAAATCTTGCTGATCTGGGATCCAGTCTTTTTAGAAATGTGTATTTACTTTTCATTCAATTTATGTTTTGCTAATTTTAATTTTCTCTCTAAGTTTGAAGAGGTACTTTACCTTTGACTATGTGTTACCAAAAGTTGCAATGGGCAAAAGGATTTTGAGCATCTTTGTACATCCATGGAGATGGATTCAATGTCTCTCTTCCCAATTATGATACAGACACTAGACACTGCAAGTTCTTCTGTTACTTTTCCTCTGCCTCAAATAGAATATCATTCAAAGAACTCAGGAATAGTCATCTATACTTGCTTTAAATTTAGAATTCTAAGTCTGTGTTGTGATGTGTTCTAGAATCTATGTTATCCAATATAATTGTCACTAGCCAATGTGGCTACCCGGCACTTGAAATAAGGCCAGTGCATCCTAGGAACAATTGAATTTTTAATTTTTATTAGTTTAAATTTTAGTACTGAAGCAGTATAAAACAGTTTTTTTTTCCTGTTAAACACAACTTTCATGTTTTCATGGACTATATCTTACTTTAAAACTGCATTGCACAAAATATTTTTGCATTGTAGTGGGTGTTTGGGACATATGTCACTTCCAGCAATACACATACGTGGACTTGTGGAATCAGCTTGTATGATTAAGTATAGGAAGCTATATACATTTTAAACAAAGTAACAATCCCAATTCAAAATCAAATGGAGACGCAGAAGCTAGTACTGCTACCGGAACAGTGAAGAGACAAAGAATATACTGGGCACATTTTATGATTAAAGGAAATTACAATCTGGTGGAACAGAGCAATATAGAAAAGCTGTGTGTTATATAAAACTAATGTGTTAAAGTTGAAAAAAAGGAAAATATGAAAAGACATTTTCAACAACTAGATAATGGATTTGACAAGGATTTTCCTCAATACTCAAAAAGCTATCAACAAAACTAGTTGTCTACAATCAAAATTAACAGCAAAAACTTTTAGGCTTTCTATACCAGGCATCAGCTTGTCACTATAGCCAGCTAAAAACATGGTGGGGATTCTTGCACAAAAGTAAACCATTTTTAAAAAGTAGAGATATGGCAAAAAAATTATTTCAGTTATGTATTTTTGTGAAAATTATGATGAAAAAAATAAAAAAAAAACTTTTACAAAGATCAAAAGAGCTTTAAATCACTAAATAATTTTTAATAGAAAACAAAACCTTTCTAATAATGCCAAAGATTAATTGACTAAATATTTGAAAGTTTAATAAAAACACTTTTGTTTAACTTTAGGTGAGTCATAAAAGAGACACTGCCCAGTTAATATTTTATTATGTTTATCTTAAAGGGCTTCCAAATTTACAAAAGAAAATTTTGTCATTTTACAGACTAAATAATCAAGTTCAGGACAGAGATATTTTGAATCTTTTACTTACTTTAAAAAATAATTTCAGCTAAAAATGAAAAAAAAGTATTTCTATTTATAAAAATTCAGATTTATTGGAATTTTAAAATAAAAAAACAGCTTCAAATTCAAATCAGTTCTCAGATGAATCAGTTTTGTCAGTGTGTATACAAATAATAAATAAAAAACCTTTTTTTGAATTTGATTCAATTAAGGGAAATGTTTGGTATATTTGGAACAGATTCAATACATGAGTGTAATTTTTAAGCTGCAAGTTTCAGGAACTCTAAATATAGGTTAAGTATTTCTTGAAAAAGTGCATTAAATTGGTGTGTGCTATAAATGTAAAATACACATCAGATTTTGACGTTTGAGTTCAAAACTGTAAAATATCTATCTCATTAATATAATTGATTTAGTTAATTCATTTCAGCCACTAAGCTCTGTGAAGACAGGGATAAAAGTGATTTTGATTACTTTTATATTCCCATTACAACCAGAGGCCTTGCTTCTTAATAGGTACTTAATACATATTTTGAAGAAAGGCAGGAAAGAGGGAAGAAAAAAGGAAACAGCTTTAAAGACATCCACATCTGCTTCCCCATGGTTTCATTTGTAATGTCTTGTGGCTCAACTGAATATTATACATATGATTCCTCAAATAAAGCATAATTATGAAAAGAGCTAAGTATTACATAAGAGAGTCAAAGATGAAAAATGTATAAACTCTGAGAAAACTGTTCCGTTCTTGAGAGTCTAGAATATTTAATATTTTATCTGATAAAAACTCCCTTTTCTGTCGATGCATTCAAGTGAAAATTTAATCGGGAAAGGATATGATGAAGATGTATTTGAGGACGTATTTGAGCATATATAAAGAAAGTATGTGTTTTATCAAGTATAATATATAATGTGGCTTTGATGAGAGTCAAGCAAATTATTGTTTATTCCTCTTTAGAGGAAGAAATACTTTGATTGTGAATTGATAACCTATGCATTAATCTGAACAAGGCAGGATGGGCTACAGACAACTTTATTAAAATAATAGATTTATTTAAACCAGAGATGAATAGATTAGATAGAATAGTACGTTAGATGCCTGTATCAAGATTTCTACATAGGCTTAGAACTTAAGTGTACCAATCAAGATTCATTTTTGTGTGTGTATCAGACAGGTTTATCACAAGCGCAGTTACAAAAGAACTAGAATAAAGGCAGAACTGGGGGCCTTTCATCCTTACCAATGCCTGAGAACTAAACAGAAAAGAGTGTGAGACCTATTATTTGGTACTTAGCCTTTTTTGTCCTTGATGAGCAAAGGAAAAGTAATCGTTACATCAATATTTAGTTCACGGACATGTGAGAATGTAGCAAGGACAATTCTTTGAACTTAGAGGAAAACTTACCTAGGGAGCTTGATTAAAGTTATTTTTTAATCCACTTGGGTGGAGATATTTCTGACATAGAGGCTTTGATAGCCGGAATATATTACAGGTATGGGAACCTCCCCCAAAGCTGGAGTCCAATGTTTGACACCAACACTGTCCTGTGGGTGTATCTTATCCCTTTTCTGTACTCTCACTCTCCTATCAGACTGTAGCTGTCACTTCATATTGGAGAGAGTTCTAGCTAGGGACTTCCGTCTTCATTTGATGCTTCAGCTGGGGAATACTTTTAGCTAATAGTGCTCTGCCCTTCTCAGTGATTTATAAAAGTGACCTATACATATGTTAGCAGTCCTAAGGAGGAGGTGTGCTTACCGTTGTACTAATGGCTCATCACGTACCCTAGTCCCCATAAACATGGTACCAAAAGAATCATATGAAAAGGATTTGTTGATGAAAAGGATCAATATTTGCATTGTAAGATATACTACTTGGATCATTTCTATTTTTAAGCACTGGAGACTGTGGTACTTTCTGTATGATGGCACTTACCCGATTTCACATACTTTATACCATATCCATCATGGCTACAACCATCTCAGAGTCTTTCAAGACCCCCAGGGAAGATTACATTCTTATTAAAATGGCTATTACTTGCTGAATCAACCGTCTGCTTCCAAGCATTTGCTGTTTATACATAAGGCATGTCATACTTTTTCAGATTTATGAGGCATGTAATTGGCAGCAGATTTTTTATTACCAGCTATTCAATTCATTTTTTTTAACTTAGATTTATATATACTGTTCCTCAAGACTGACAGGGAGGAGGCTGAATGACAAATGAATGACTTGGCATTCATCAAGAGAGATTTGTTCCCATTTGGGCAATCTTGAAGAGATGCAATGTGGACTTTTTAAGATTTGCAAATAATTCTTACATATATATGTACCTATATAAATATATAGACAATGCTGATTATAAATACATTTATATGTGTATATAGTGAAAACAAATTTATTTCTATTCTCATTAACCTCAATTAAATAAATAAATAATACCCCTTTATAATCAGATAGGACAACGCAGTTATCTTTCCAAGCAAAATGATGACTGGTTGAAGCATTTGACCACTTTGGAAAAATATTCAATGTAAATTTGGCCACACAGGGAGTAGGGTGACTAGATTAAATTATAATATCATTCTTTCCATCTACACGGTGTTCACAATCAATTATGTTTTTCTGGCTATCTATAGGCGTATTTATATGTGTACTTAATATATGAGTGTTTTAATCATAGTAGAATCAGATTGGACTAAGTTTCTTTAAGCTGTGTGTGTGCCTTCTGTGTCTTTAAAAACTTTTAGTTTTTAAGCTGAGTGTGTATTTGTGTGTGTTAAAGTGAGGACAGCAGAGAGAGAGAGAGAAATTGGGAGAGAAAATATTGATTAGAGGAAAAGAAAAATATGTACAATGTGAAACTTTAATAAGGAGAAAATAATATAAATCACCAATTATTGCTTTACCATATGCAAAAAATTATAAGTTACTTCCACATGTGCTTTTTTATTTTATTTTGTTGCAAACCTATATATTAGCTATTTCCACATTTTCCACATTGATGACTAAACTGAGGCTCACAGAGGATCTTTCTAGACCACAGAGTTAGTAGTGAGGTAGGATTTAAATTGACATTTGCCTCTCTGCCTAATTCTAAACCCATGAGATTTATGCTATATCGTGTTACCAATATTAAGGCAATGAAGGAAGCTACATTTTGCTACTCTCGAATGATATCTCAAAATTCAAAAACTATTATTTGTTGATAAAAACATACATTTCATTTCAGATCAGTGTGCACAGAAAACAGTAACAAACAAAAAATACCTATTTTTTCAGGTTTATTCAGGGATATAAACAAAACTGTGTCATAAGGAAAACTATGCAGTGTATAGGCTATTTGGGTCAGTAATTATTTACAGGAATGTTCTTTTTTAAAATATGACTTTTTATTTATAAAATAATGAATTTAGCACAATTAAGAGAAACAATTTTAAATGACAGCTTGTTTGTTTTTACCAGGAAAATCTGAACACAAACAGAACCAATGAGAACAGTAAAGATCAGGATACCTAGCTTTTAAGAATAGTTTCGGTTTGAAAAAAATAACTACTAAGCTTGTAAAAATTAAGGATGCATTTTTATTCTGAAGAAGAATGCGCTTTTCCAGAATCCCAAAGAAAGCTAAATAGCAAAAGATGTCTGCTTCAATTTAGAGTTATAACAATTTATTTTCTTTATTGAGCAGAAATAAAATGTTGAAATATTTGTTTCTTTTATAAACGTAAAAACATTTAAGTGCACTTCATATTTTTAAATGTATTTCTGCCATTTGTACAAGGATATAATCATTCAGTTTAGGGTAATAAAAAGCAAACAAGACTACAGCCTTGAGGGCAGTAACTTTGAAGAATATTACAAATTTAATTTAAAATAATGGCGCTATATTTCTTATTGACATCATTTTATAAGCATTCACTGTAAGTGATCCTTCTTCCATGTCCTTTGCTGGTCATTGACCTTCCATTTTGTTTGTGTGTTTAAATCCTCGCTACCAAAGAAGATGGCTGAATATGCCATGAATTCAATGAGATATGAGAATAATTGGCTTTGAAACCCACTAGGGTGTTTTGTAAAACATGAAGAACCACGCCAACCTATCGGTGACCTATGCTTTCCAAACGAACGTGCCTTTGAAGGATATAAAATAAGAACACATTGAGTTGTTTGGAGACTATGTCCATAAAAGAAAGAACTGTTTAACACTGTTACAAAGTTTTCTGAAATGAAAGAACCAAGGGGATTTATATGTCTTTGGATCATTTAAAAAATACATTCGAGTCTGCATAGCAACCTCAGGCTGAAACAGTCAGAACATCAAAAAGTCTGCAAAGACCAGAGAGTCAGGACTGAAGTGAATCTCCAGCTGAGTCCAGAGAAACTGGTATTGCAAATGGACCAGTTGCTGGGGACAGGGGACAAAAGGTTGAAGGGCGGGATGGGATCTCTGGGAAGGATCTCAGACAAATGCAAGCATTGGTTTGTTTCTAAAAAAAAAAAAAATGGGGAATGAGATTGTGGATAAGAATATTCTTTTGTTTCAAATCGAAAATAGCTAAGAACTGCAAGTCTTTAACCATATTCTATAAAAGTTTAATTCCCTTGTATTAAAGAAAGTACACTACTACACGAGTATTCTCTATCCTTTTTCTCTTTCTATACTTGCCTTTTCACTTGGTGGTTTTAGGTTTTGGGGTTTGTTTGTTTACTTTGACTTTCTTTTTTATTTTAAATTTAAGGAATTACCTGAGAAATTACAGGCCAACATATATACGCAAGGCATGGGGACATGAGGAATCAGAGAAATATGTCTGTTTGTTTGTTTTTGTTTTTTTTTTTTTTTACTTCATTCTTTTCCTCCCACCACATTTGTGCACATTTTTAGAGATATTCTGAACCAAGATTTGCGAGGACTGGAATACCTTGTTTGATTGCAGTTGTGGAATTTGGGGGAGGGGCAGTTCTCTCAAACATCAAGGCACAAATTGGACAAAAGCAAACTTCTTTCTCATCAAATCAGAAAACTGGATTCTTCAGTGGTAATGATTTATTTATTTTTAATTTGTCAATCCTAAATTTCTAGACATGTATGCCCATCCCACCCGAATATGTTATTTTTCCTGTTTTTTTCTTTTCTTTTTTACCCCTTAGGCTTAGGCCGTGGACTACAAAACACGAACAAACAACAAAAACAAACAAACAAACAAAAACATTTTCTTCAATTTGGTTCAATTTTGTTTCTTTTATCAAGCAGTTTATTATAGTTTCCTATGATAACTATCCAAAGATAGTTCTTATTTTGATTTTTTTCATGCTGTTACACTGAATTCCTTCTTTTTACATGTAATTCTCATCTTACAGCCCTTAGACAAGACTTGAAGGGGGTCTGTAAACTTCCTGACACAATACACACAGTTTTGTTTGATGTTTCTGCAATAGATATAAATGAGGCCACTACTCTTGATTTCACGTAATGGCATACTTATTTTTTTTTAATTCAGTTAAATATGAATTTGATCCTAACTGCTTGACTGGTAGAATACCTAATTTCAAACTTTTGGTGGTTTCTGTTCAAATAGTTAAAGTTAAGTTGCAGAGAAGAGAATCCTTAGGAAGGGGTTTATTTCAGGATATCGCCATTATATAGAATGCCTGAGAGGGCTACAGACACAGACTGTAAGATAAGTTTTCAATTTGACTTCCTGAGATGGCTACCAAAGGAGCTGCTGCTTCCAAACAGAAAATGCCACTCCACCTGCTGGTTCTAGAATTACACCCACCTGTTTATCAGGGATCCTGCACTTTGGGGAAGCATGGGCCAGTGCTCTAAGCTATAAAACCATTATCTTACACATCAGATAGATGGGTGCCCATAATAAGCCTTTGCTGATCATGCAGTAGGAGGAAGGAATGCCTGTAAGGCAGGGCTTACACAGTAAGTAACAGAAGCTTACAGAGCACTGTTTCTGCCTGTTTCTTTCTCCACAACTTATGTGCCTGCATCTTATTGGCTAAGAATCTGCATCTCATTCTGAGCTCAGTTTAGGAATCTAGGCAATAGAATGTTTAGCCTCTCCAGGGGTCATACAGGAAGGCACACTGACAGAGGTTGCATTATATGTTGAACTTCAAGCCACAATATCTATCATATGCCCCTCTCCTTTCTCCTTGTGCAAGAATCTTGCAGATGAGGGAAGTCATGAAAAATTGTCAGAGATGTCTTACTCGTTTGTTTGTCTTTTGTAGTCCCTGATGAAATACTCATTTCCTCATTTCCAAGGCTGTGTGGACAGTACCATTATGCCAAGTTTTGGAGAGTCATTTACCCCAGTGGGCTTTAATTTCAGGTCCCAAGTATATGGGCAGTTGCCCCCATCAATATACCTGTTACTTCAGGGTTTAGTCACCCATGTCTCTGGGACCCTAATTCTTTCCATGAAATTATAATAGACTCTTTACTTAATTCAAAATTTGGCAGCCTCCTCGCTCTCCCCTCTGAGATAATTTATCTTAATCCCTTTAAAAACTGAAACCATTAGAAGCCTCAAACTCAGAAAACCAAATTTTCCTTAAGTAAAAAATAATAATAATGATTACTATAATTTTACTTCTACTGTTTCTTTTCTGATAAGTGGAGTGAAGCAAAAAGGCAAGCAATGATTAATTTTGCAATAACTCTTACCATTATAGGTCTGTGTGCATTTGGAGGGTGGAGCAGGTGGAGAATGGCCCAGGCTTTCCATGGATTACTGAAGGAGGTCTGTGAATGCGACATGTTAAAACCAACCACTACTTAGATGGTTCAGTTCTAATCTATGAATAGTCTTCATGCCATTTTCTCAGCCTACAGCTTCTGCCACAGACATCTCATAAAAGACTGGCACTCCTTTTATCATACAGCGTCTGACATTCATTCCAGACAATTTGACAAACTTCCTTCTGCACTTTGGCTTAATGACTGTTGTCTGCTGCAAAAAAACTTCACTTAGGAGTGAGTCTCTCTATATGCCCATAGACTTTAATATTTTCTTAACAGTTCCTCAACTCCTTTCTCTAGAACTCAGATTCCAGATCACCTACTCAGCCTTAGATCCCGGAAGCCCACTCTTGGCCAACACCCATATCCCATTGCTATGGTAACTTATTTAGCTTGCTTGAATAGGAGAAAACAATGTAAACTGTTGCTAAATATATTATGTATGGGAGCCTCTGTAGCATTTAAAGTTAATATTTACCAAATTGGTAAATATTATGAGGGAAATAATATTATGAGGGAAATAATATTATTTCACATCTTTCAGGTTAACCTAAACTCTTGCCTTTACCTGGTAATGAGAGATACAACATGTTTTCTGTAAACAAAGTCCAATTGATAAAGTAGATGGGGAATTCACCCAATACTTAGTAAGATGCCTCCGCCTCCTGGAATTTTGTAGTGTGTATATCCAATGCATGTGAAATCTCTGTGGAAAGGAGATTGGTAAATATGAATAGTAGATTCATTGTATGAAATTAATTCAACTTTATTTTGTATTTATATATGACATGTTTAAAACATATTTAAAATTTATCATTGTACTATGTTACTGACATATGACCTTGACATTAAAAGAAATCCACTTGAATTGTTTCAAGAATGGGTGATATTGCCATACTAACTGTGAGACTGAGGGATAAAGGGTAACACGTCCAAGATTGATCCTTTGCAGATTGGCTTCCCCCAAGAAAAGTTCATCCCCTACAATGCTCTTATAAACCAGTGTGGGGACAGAGCCCCAAAAAGCAGTTTCCAGGCTCTCGGCCTCACATAGAAAGGTGCTGGCTCAGGTAGTAAATGGCCATCGACTGTGATCAAATGGCCAGCAGCTGTGGCTAGTTGGCCGTCAGCTGTAACCAGTGAGCCATTGGCCACGAATATAACTGCTGTGGCTACGCTAGCAGAAAAAGGGGGGAGCTAGCAAGAAGATGGTGGCTGAGCCTGCAAGCGGCGCAGTGAGGGTGAGAATTGTGTTGCTCCTAGTTCCTGTGTCTCCAACCCAGCCACCAGTGACAGTATAGTGGTATGACTCCACTACCTATGGCTCCGTGGGTGTTCCTTTTTGGCCGCACCATGTCCTGTATTCTTATGTGGGGAGTGGGACCAGAGACCCCGCCGGACGCCCCCCATGACACTTGGCGTAGTTGGCAGGATCCCCTGCATGACACATGGCGCAGCGAGCAGGGTATGGTGTCGGCCAAAGCTCTCCGAAGGGGGGTGGAGCAGTTTGTGCGTATGAACACTCAGTCTCAGGAAGACCAGGAGGAGCAGCTGCCTGAGAACTGGACTCCCGTGGAGGGGTGGGAAGACGTGGACGGTTCCCCAACCAGCAGAGGCTGGAGAAAGCGAAGGTCCTTGCGGCCCTGTGGGCTGGGAAGTGCTTGCTGAGGCAGCCCGGATAAAGGACTTGTAGTACCAGGAGGAAACGCTTGCTGAGTCCTCCGTGGGAGCTGAGGGTGAGGTCAAGGTCATCCCTCACCCCCAGGACAGCCCTGGCAAATGACTATGGACTATGGGGAATTGCCTTCCATCCCTAATTTAATGGACCACTTGACTGTTTGGGAACATACCACAATGTAGTGGAACTGGTGGATGTTTGCTTTTGTGTCTTGACCGGCCGCCGTCGAGAATATGTAAGCACCTTGACTGTGAGCCGCTGTTGTTCCAGCACGGTACCCTGAGAGGCCCAGAGAGAGGGCAGTGCCCTGAGAGCCCTGGCTGTGTCCAGGAAGTCTGGCTGTGTCCAGAGAGAGTGGCAGTGCCCTGAGAGCCCTGGCTGTGTCCAGGAAGTCTGGCTGTGTCCAGAGAGAGTGGCAGTGCCCTGAGAGCCCTGGCTGTGTCCAGGAAGTCTGGCTGTGTCCAGAGAGAGTGGCAGTGCCCTGAGAGCCCTGGCTGAGTCCAGGAAGTCTGGCTGTGCCCAGAGAGAGTGGCAGTGCTCTGAGAGGCCCTCGTGTGCCCAGGGAGACTAGTGGTACCCTAAGAAGTCCAGGAAGTCTGGCTGTGCCCAGAAGTACTGGTGGTGCCCTGAGAAACCCTGGCTGTGCCCGGGGAGACTAGTGGTACCCTAAGAAGTCCAGGAAGTCTGGCTGTGCCCAGAAGTACTGGTGGTGCCCTGAGAAACCCTGGCTCTGACCAGAGAGCTTGGCTGTCTGTGTCCAGGAAATAGCATTCACCTCCAGGCTCCTCGCACAGGGCCCCTCGCGGAAGACGCTTGTCGCGTAGATTGTGAGGCGAGACCCTGTAGGGGTGGAGTGTGGGGACAGAGCCCCAAAAAGCAGTTTCCAGGCTTTCGGCCTCACATAGAAAGGTGCTGGCTCAGGTAGTAAATGGCCATCGACTGTGATCAAATGGCCATCAGCTGTGGCTAGTTGGCCGTCAGCTGTAACCAGTGAGCCATTGGCCACGAATATAACTGCTGTGGCTACGCTAGCAGAAAAAGGGGGGAGCTAGCAAGAAGATGGTGGCTGAGCCTGCAAGCGGCGCAGTGAGGGTTGAGAATTGTGTTGCTCCTGGTTCCTGTGTCTCCAACCCAGCTGCCAGTGACAGTATAGTGGTGTGACTCCCCTACCTATGGCTCCGTGGGTGTTCCTTTTTGGCCTCACCATGTCCTGCGTTCTTATGTGGGGAGCGGGACCAGAGACCCCGCCGGACGCCCCACATGACAACCAGCTATGGTGGAAAGCTTAAAGTGATCAATAGTAAACAAATATAAGGCTTGGAGTTCACCCCCTGATCGTACCAAGGGAGAATCTGTCCTTTCCCAACCCTGAAGTTGATACAGCGATTCCTCATTAGTAGCTTGCATTGTAATGCAGTTGTGACTGCAAGACTCCTGCCCAGATCATCTGATGATTTCAGGTGAGGAGCCAATGGCTTCCTTTAACTATGAACACTGAGCAGGTGGGTTCTGTGATGTTATATTCTTATTATCTCCTGGACCTTCATCACACCAGAGGTTACACCAATGCATTTCTGGTCATAAGATTTCTATTTCTACTGTAGCTCTTATAATAAAGAAAAAAATTATTTGGGGTTGGTAACAAAGATCAGAAGTGGTATGTTTTCTACTGAATAGAGGAACAATGTTTCTTTCCATTTTCACTAACTAAATGGAATACATTTTTATTTATTTTTTGGGTTGAATCAAAATTATCTATTTTCATATACTTCAGTTTTTCCCTTTCAGTCTTTGTAATGACATCGTTGACTTGAATAAAAGTAACAGCATAAATAATACAGGCACAAAACCTTTCTATATATACTTTTGTTTACCTACCTGTTGTCATTTTAAATTATATGATTATCCTCATTTTTTACCTGCATAGAATTCTTTCTCCTTTCCACAGAGATTTCACATGCATTGGATATACACACTACAAAATTCCAGGAGGCGGAGGCATCTTACTAAGTATTGGGTGAATTCCCCATCTATTTTATCAATTGGACTTTGTTTACAGAAAACAGGTTGTATCTCTCATTACCAGATAAAGTCAAGAGTTTAGGTTAACCTGAAAGATGTGAAATAAAATCCTATGTAAAGAAAATATTTGACAGTAAGTATTATTTGGAGTAAGGATTTGATGCTCATGAGAATAATATTTTATTAAATTGCTTATTGTTGATTGACATTAGGCAGACACCATTCAGTGAGTTGATTTCAAATTATTTGGTATAAGGGGGAATTCTATTTAAAGAGATTTTAGTGAACAAGTTGGAATTGTGTATGCTTTGCTCACTGTCTTCTGCAAAACAGGACAAAGTTGTATTGAATCGTGGTGTGATGATGATGTTTATTGTGCCCTCACCGGGGCAGCTTTGAACGCATGCCACTTTGAAAAAGAAAACTGTCAATCCATCTTGATTTGTAGGTCTCCTTGGGAAACGAACATTTCTTTGTGGTTGATAGGCTCAAAAACCAAACAACCCAGATGGCTGCTATCTGAACTACATATCTTTCCTTCCCTTCAGGTTATTATCTGTACTAATATTTATTACAACTATTTCTCTCAGTTGATATTTTGCCATTATTTGCTTAAGCTGATAGAAATCTTAGCATTGTTCCTTCTTTTGTATGCAGAACAAGTAAGGATTAAAAGATATAAACCAACAGTATATTAAATAGGCTGCTTTTCTAGCAAAAGAAGGATTTCAAATGAGTTGAATTTGCAGCTTTTTAAAATATGCTATTACTCTATAAGCCTTATTATTTAAAAATTAATTTTTATTAAATTTTATTCATATATTTATACACGTGTAACATATATGTATGTACATTTTAAATATCCACTTTATTGAGATATAAGTTACACAAAATGAGCTGCATTTAAGTGGAGATTTAGATGAGAAATGAAAAATTTATCTACCTGTGGTACCACAAGAAATATCAATATAAAATCTATCACCCTCAGGTTTTCTGTATGGCCCTTCCCCATCACCTGTACACACACCTATCCTCAAACAACTACTGGTCTGCTTTCTCTCCTGAAAGACTGTTTTGTCCTTTCTAGAATTTCATATACAATCATACCATATGTATTCTTTGTGCCTGGCATTTGTCTCTCAGTTTTACGTTTCATTTGTATTGCTAAGTGATCAGTAATTCATTTTATTTATTAGTGAGTAGCATTCCAACATAGGCTGTTGAGCGGGACATCAATCTTGTTCCTTAGTGCCTCGATTCTCAGGCTTTCAGACCCACACTGGAATCTGTACCATTGGCTCTCTGGCTTCAGGGCTTCAAAGTGTGCCATGGCTTTCCTGGGTCTCCCGCTTGCAGACAGCAGATCATGAGCCTTCACAGCCTCTATAAGTCATGAGCCAATACCTTTTAAATATATCTCTTGATATCTATCTATCTATCTATTATCTATCTATCTATCTATGTCTAATCTCACCTGTGGCTCTGTTACTCTGGTGAATACTGACTAATACACCCACTTTCTTGAAATGTCCTAAACTGTGTGTGTGTGTTTCCTATGTATGTTCTTGGGTCTGTGAAATGGCCAAAAGCTCAGGCTACTTGGTTAACTTCTAAGCAGCATGTTTCACTATGTTCCTTCTCCTTTTGACCAGAGTAATTTAAGATTTACCAAATACCTCGAGTACAAATCTGATCACAACGTCCATTTCACTTCTCCAAGGATACCATTTGTCTAGGGTTTTGTCTAAGTCCTACCTTCTTGGTAGTCCTAAATTTCAATTTTTGCCTCCATCTTAGCAAGATTGCTACAAGCTCTGTGTCACAGTTTCAGCTAAACTTCTAGTGCCCGAGACAAGTAATGTCAAATGTACCAGAGGAAGAAAGTGGCAGTAAATGTGGGTCTCACATAAATGACTTTGCATTTCCTACCAGATCTTGCTTCCTACTCACCCCATGGCTTAGCTTTCTTGGTTGCTTAGTAATGTAACCAAAATCTGTTATTTCATCCAATTTTTATGCTTTCTGGTGAACTATAAAATGAAATCTCATTGCTATGGAAAATTGATTTCTATTTATGAATCTACCTAGTATTTCTATTTAAATTCAAGTTGAACAATAAATAGATATTTGAATATTTACTACCATATATAACTGTCATTTTTATAGTGTTGACAAAATATGTTCTCTTTCTTTAAGGACTTTAAACTCTAGAGATAGTTTTGTGTCATCCCAAGTAATCCCAAGTAGAGTAACACATATTAAAGGAAGAGATTTATAATAGTTTTTATATTTTCTCAATGTTATATTACTTTAGTTTTACCTCCTGGTCTAAAAGTCACCTCCCCCATATATTCTAAATATTAAAGTCCTGTAGTCATCTGTTTTGTAACCTGTATCTCGGTGAGGCAGTCACGCTGCCATCTGTTATATTTCTTGTATGATGGCTACTGCCCTCATTATAGGTTATTGCAAATCTCCCAGGGCTTGATTCTCTGCCTTTGAGCCATTTTCTAACAAAATAAAAATGGCTTGCATTTCCTCCTGTCACTGCACAATCTGTATTGTAAAGATTGCCTCCATTACAGCATCACTTATGTTATCTTAAGCAGAATTGATTTTGTTTTCATGTCCTAGGGATGAAAGTTGGCTTAGTAAAAGCTTTTGTAAGTGCTATGTTGCTGTACCTGAATCTTCACATTATTCTGATTTTGCATAATGATAATGACATTATTTAGTATTTATTTTGTATATTTAGAAAGAAAAAATCTTTTGAGATACAATCTACCATCTGTGTGCTATAGGAAAAAGGCATTCTTAGAGTTCATTATCACGAAATTTAAAAAAAAAAAAAGAGCAGGGAAGTTCTTTCAATTTAACATTAAAACTCTAGTGTCAATTATCTTCTATTACCCTGCCCCAAACGAGCAATTTTTATGGTAGAATAAAATAAATCTTGTCACTCGGCTTTTATGCCCTAATAGAAAATGTGAGAAGCATATTATCTGTCTATGCATTTTTCAATTCACCCTTCTATTTTTTCACAAAGGTACAGCTAAAATATTTTTATCTTGCTGAAAGCCTAACGCCAGATCCCTAATGTCTTTACAATCTGATAACATCACTATGCACTTTTACTATCAGCCTCAGTTCTTGATTTTTCTGTTCAGCTATTTCTCGATTAGCCCTGAATTAAATGTAGGCATTTTAAAATTAATTTTAGTACGAATGTCATTTATCAATTAAAAATGGAGAGAAACAGAAGCTGAATTATGGCATAATGAATAAAGCACAACACTAAGATCGAAGAGAGTGAGGTTTTACTTTTGGCCGTACAATTTAACATAGACTTGCAGGACACAGTGTTTCCCTTTAAGCAGCATTATCGAACAGATTTTTGGATAGTTACCTTTGTGGTTGTTAGCCGTAATGGGACACTGGCTTTTCTGTAAATTATGCAGCATAGTTTTGCCTATATCCTCGAGGTTTTAGGAAAATCCTCAGTTACAGAGATACTTTTGTTCTAAAGCAATGTTTTAATTCAGCTTCTCTAGGTCCATCCTCTGGTCTAGAAATTTTAAAACATGATTGTTATTTTCCTGCGTAAACTCTAAAGAGAAGGTATTATTTAAAAAGTTAGAGACAGGGACAGAAGGAATAGAACAAAGAAAGCTCTTTGACACTGATCTAGGCAATATTTATTTGGAAATAACACCACAAGTACAGGCAACGAAAGCAAAACTAAATTAGTAGGACTGCATCAAACTAAAAAGCTTCTGCACAGCAAAGGAAATACTCAACAACATGAAAAAGCTACGTACGGAATTGGAGAAAACATTTTCCAACTGTGTATCTGATAAGAGGTTAATATCTAAAATATATAAACAACTCAATAGTAAAACAAACAAACAAACAACAACAACAAAAACCCCAAATAACCTGATTGAAAAATTGGCAGAAGACTTGAATAGACTTATCTCCAAAAAGACATTAAGTAGCCAAGGTATATGAAAAAATAATCAACAACACTAATAATCAGAGAAATGCAACTCATGGCCACAATGAGATATTACTTCGCAATTGTTATGATGATTATCATTAAAAAAGCAAAAGATGCCAGATGTTGATGAGAGTGTGAAGAAAGGGGAACTTCGTACACTGTTGGTGGGAATGTCAAGTGGTATAGCCATTCTGGAAAATAGTATGGAGGTTTCTCAAAAAATTAAAAATGGAACTTCCATATGATCTAGCAATCCCACTTCTGGGTATATGTCTGAAGTGATTGAAATCAGGATCCTGAAAAGATTATCTGCCTCCTATATTCATTGCAGAATTATTCATAGTAGCCAAGGTTTGGAAATAACCTAATTGTCCATTGACAGATGAATGGATAAGAAAAAAGTGTATATATACATACATACACACACACACACACACAATAGAATATTATTCAGCCTTAGAAAAGAAGAAAATCCTGCTGCTTGTGACAACATGGATGGACTTGGAAGGCATTATGCCAATTACATAAGCCAGACACAGAAAGACAAGTACTGTATGATCTCGATTATACGTGGTGTCTAAAATAGTCAAATTCCTAGAAGCAGAGAATAAAATGATGATTTCCAGGCACTGTGGTGAGAGAGAAATGGGAAAGTGATGGTTAAAGGGTACAAAGTTTTATTTATGCAAGATAAATAAGTTCTGGAGATCTACTATATAACAATACTGTATCATATATTTAAAATTTGCTAAGAAGGTAGGGTAGCTCTTATGTTAAATAGTATCATACCAAATAATAATAATCATAGGCAGAATGAAACTTTCAGCGATGGATATTTTTGTGGCATTGACACAAATGATGGTTTCATGGCCTTGATAATAATGGTGGTTTCATGGATATACATGTATCCCCAAACTCATCAAGTTATATATATTAAATATGTACAGCTTTTTATTAGTCAATCATACCTCAATAAAATGATTTTACAAAATCAAACCAGTCACAAAGTACCACATATTGTATAATTTCCTATGAAATGCCAAGAGAAGGCAATTCTGCAGAGATAGAAAGTAGATCAGTGGTTGCCAGGGGTGGGGAGGATAAGGGACAATAGGGTCATGGCTAATAAATGCAGTGCTTCTTTGGAGGATAATAAAAATGTTCTAAAATTGTTTGTGGGAATGGATGCACAGTTCTGTGAAAACACCAAAGGTCACAGAAGAATTGTATACTTTAAATGGGTGAATTTTATGGTATGGAATTATATCAAAATAAAGTTGTTAATAAAAAAGAATATTTCCGTCTTTATTTGAAATGAAATACAATATTCATTTTTTTTTCCAAATTAGAAAAATTGCTTTAAAGTAGTACCTCAAGTTGTTATAGGTTTTTAAAACTTACATAACATTGCTAAACCTATATGTCATTATATTCAAAATGCATGTCATTTCTAGTTTGGCTTGTTCTCAAAATAAAATAATTTCACTAATTGTTCCTCACAAATTTGAGAAAAAAATTGTGAGTTAAGTATATGTATTTTTATTATATATTCAATTATATGACCATAGGTAGAATTTTTAAATAATTAAATATGAAATCATGCTAATATTGGAATATTAGTCATTAGTGATTTTATTTATGTTATTGAAGAAATAAAAATAAGCTCTCTGTTATCATACGTGAATACTAAGAATTATTGTATGTAAACTCTAAGTCAAAAGACTGAAATATATTCTAAAAGAAACCACTAGAATTGAATATGGCAGTCAACTTAGCTACAATTGGTGCATATATTTAACTTGCACAGGTATAGCACTATTATTTTAAAAGTGCTTTAGTCAATGAAATGAACTGTAATATTGTATTTCTTTGTATGTTTTTGACCATATTGATCCTTACTCATTTTCACCAGTTAAAGAGTTATAGAGTCACATTTAGTTTAGCTCCTAAAATACAGGAAATGCACTTACTAATAAATATGGATATTTATAAGATCAGATGTCAGATTGAAAAAGAATATCTGACTAAATTAATTAACATTATAATAGCACCAACATCTTAATAGAGCTTTATGATTTTCAAAGAGCTTTCATGTATATTATCATTATTTCAATAATTATTTGAAGCACCTATTATGTGTGAAGTCCTGTTACAGACACTGATGATATCATTAGTGAATCAAACAGAAAAATACGTCTGTACTAGTTCATTATCTGCTTACATTCTAATGAGCTGGAAAACTGAAAATAAGTAATATAATAAGTAAAATATATTTTATACTGACAAGTATAACGGAGAAAAATAAAAGCAGGGGAGGGAGATAAGAAGTATGGGGATGATTGAAATTTTTAATATGGTGGTCAATAAAAGCCTTTATGAGGTTGCAACACATAAGAAAGATGTTGAAGGAGGAGAGGAAGTATAGATCTCTAGTTGAATAGCATTCTAGGCAATGGGCATAGCAAGTTCAGAGAACCTGAGGTGAAAGTAAACCTGAATACATTGTTAAACAAATCATATAGATCTTTATAACTTTATGTAAAGACTTATGTAGAGCAAATAATGTAGACCACTATAAGAGATATATTCTCCTCTGTGACTGAATAGGAAGCCTGGGGGTGGGATTTGAGCAGTAAAGTGACAAGGTCTGATTTAAACTATAGGTAAGTGTGGGGACAGAGCCCCAAAAAGCAGTTTCCAGGCTCTTGGCCTCACATAGAAAGGTGCTGGCTCAGGTAGTAAATGGCCATCGACTGTGATCAAATGGCCATCAGCTGTGGCTAGTTGGCCGTCAGCTGTAACCAGTGAGCCATTGGGCACTAATATAACTGTCGTGGCTATGCTAGCAGAAAAAGGGGGGAGCTAGCAAGAAGATGGTGGCTGAGCCAGCAAGCGTCGCAGTGAGGGTTGAGAATTGTGTTGCTCCTGGTTCCTGTGTCCCCAACCCAGCTGCCAGTGAGAGTATAGTAGTATGACTCCCCTACCTATGGCTCCGTGGGTGTTCCTGTTTGGCCTAGCCATGTCCTGCGTTCTTGTGTGGGGAGCGGGACCAGAGACCCTGCAGGCCGCCCCGCATGACAGTAAGTCTGAAGATGAGTTAAAAATTTTCGTAATAATCTAAGAGTAAAAGGATAATGGCTTGGATATGGTGTTATCCGTGGAGGTAGTGATAGATACCTTTTGAAAGAAAACCCAACAGAATTAGTTCCTAGATTGCTTGGCATGTGAGTGATAGAGATTAATCAAGGAATACTCTTAAATTTTGACAAGAGCAACTGGAAGATTATATCTGGCCATGAACTGAGATAATGAAATCTGTAGGAAGTACAGATTTTGGGTAGGAAGATAAGGAGTTTATTTTTGAATGTGTTAGACTGAGATATCAATTAGAGCTATAAGTGGCTACTTTGAGATAAAGTAGATATGCTTGCTTGGGGTTCTGTGGAAATAAACTTTTGTAAGTCATTAGTATATAAATGGCCTTGAGTGTTTTGGGGCAGGATGAGATTACTACAGCAGAGAAAATGGAGAAGGACAGAGGTTTGAGAACTGAACTCTGAGGCACTTCAGTGTTTAGCAGACTGGAAGATGAGGGGGAAAAAAAAGTTAAAAAGCCAGAGAAGGAGAGATCTTGTAGTAGGAATAATTAGAAGAGTAGATTTCCTAGCATCAAAAGGGAAAAAAAAAAAAATATATATATATATATATATATATATATATATATATATATATATAAATAGTCAAATATATAAATATAAGTGAAGGTTCAATTAAGTTGAGGATTGATGATTTCACTTATCAAGGTGGACATCATTGGTGATTTTGCTGATCAGTTCAGAGGCAATATCTAACTGCAGTGGTTTCAAGAGTAAATAGGACAATAAGTAATTATGGGGTTTTAATAGATAGTCATGGAATAGGAAACAGGTCATGTGGGCTCAGGGGCTGGTAAATATATAGATACAGTGGTAGGAGTTTGTGGGAATTTCTATGATAGCTTGTACTTTCTCAGTGAATTGAATGCCAAGTCCCTGAGAGTGAGGCTGGGGCTAGAGATTTTAGAGATTTCAGAAGAGAACTATAAGAAATTATCATCCATTATAAGGGAGAGAGTGAGCTAGTGGCTTATAGTAAAAGTACAGAACAGTAATAATGGTTGATTTGAGTTTAGAGGTCCTGCATTTAAAGTGAGATAGCACATTTGCATGTGTGTTTTTCCAATACACATAGGTGTAGGCATGGGCTGGGAGGAGATCCAAGTTTAAACACAGCTTTGCCTGGCATGCAGGAGACAGAGAACCTAAGGCAAACGAGTTTTGAGGGTCTATGAGAGGGGCTTTTAGAATTTAAAGTATTTATAGGAGGCAGTGAGACTATGAAGAAACAGCAAAAATACATTCGCATCAATGATCTGTAAATACCAGTGAGGTCCAAAGCTCATACATAATTATGCATATGTGTGACAGTATGTATACGTTTCACTTTTAGATGACAAAAACTGAGACAGAAATTTAGATGAGATGGCTGTGCAGCTAGCTTCCTATGAAAGACAAAAGTGAAGAAAGTGAAGACCCTTCTGTGTCTTCACACACACTGTTTTACCACAAGTTTAAGTCTAATTCTTCTGCAATAATAATGAATGATGCTTTTTGAAAATATTTGACTTTTAAACTATTACCACTTTGGCATTTCCACAATGAAAATCCCAAGCATTGTTTTAGTAAACACCTATTTTGAGCACACATCTCTTGACTTGATAATCTCTCAGCTGGGTGCCTTTATACCCAATCGTAAATGTCTACGAACTTTTTACTTTAGTTCTACAGCATGGTTTTAAAAATAAAAGCATTAGAATTCTGAAAATGTGACCCTTGTTTGGCTTTGTATTGACCAGGTTATCAATGTCTCTTGCCTACTGAACTTACCTTACTAATCTCAAGTTTCTCTTTAACTGCCCGATCATTTAAAAAAAATCAAATTTATCACTGGTAAAATAACAACACTGATTTATTGTTACACATGAACATTTGTTAGTGTTAAATTTACCCAATCCCACAAGCTCAAAACTAATTGAGTGTAAAGACTTGGAAATAAGGATTTAAATGTTTTATTTTTTTTTTTATTTTTTAGCTAAAATAGAATTAGCTTCTTATGCTATTTATTCCTTGCCCAATGGCTGAGCATAGATTTGTATAAAGTGAAAAGGGGCACATATTCAATGAAACTAACTGGAAAGTGGGACAGCAGGAAAGGAAAAAATGTAATAATTTAAAGCCGTTCTGCATGGTGGTTTTTGTAAAAACCTCTGTTCCAGGAGCCTCTCCATGTATCAAGCTATAGCCAAGCACAATAACATCTGTGATTAACCATGGGGAAACTTCACTCTCAGCATGTCTTCAACATAATAATTTGACATGATAGTCATAAATTTATCAGAACAGCAAAAGTTAAATATGCTTTCCAAAGGTATCTTTTGCCGAATGTTATAGTGAAAACTACATAGAATCTGAGATTATATAGCTAAATTTCATGTGTGGCTTTTTGTCCAATAGCTTTGACCAAGTTATCTCACTTTTGAGCCTCAATTTCCTCATTTATACATTAAAATTTTAATTGTCACAAAAGTAGACCTATCTATCTTGTAAGATTGCTCTAAGAATCGAACGAAGTCATTTATACGTAGAAAATTTCAGGGATACCAATTCAGGGAGCCACGACTCATGTGTTAAGCACAGGTCACATACACATCTTCAAGGGTAAATTAGCTCCAATTTTTTTTAGATGTGGAAGTTGAATCTCACTGGTGATAATTAGTGGTTCAAAGATTACAGAATAATAAGGGATGATACCAATGTTCAAAGCCGCAGCATGTCTGATAAAATTATGGGCATTTTCTGCTGCAGTTTGTAACCTATGAAGGTCAATTGGTGACAGAGAAACTTCTGTAGGCCTTATTGTTCCACATGTGGATGCACTGTCGGTGATTAACCCTCTGTTGTTTATAGAATATAGGCTTTAAAAAGGGCATGTTTGAAGTTGGCATGTAGTATTGCTAACTGCATGTATTCAGCTGGATAACTGAAACCCTGGACTGACTTATGATATTCTGGGAGTACCAACAAAATGTATACAAATGGACACTAGTCAACTTTGTTCAAGCAGTAGTTCACCATAATCAGAAGTGTCTGCATGTTGACGGTAACCACTTTGTACATCTCTTGTAATTGCAGAAGTCAGATGTGACTTGTATTTATCTTGTGTTATGGGTATATATGTAGTATTACAATTATAATAGTTTTTTTTTCCTTTCTTAAAATGTGTTTACATTTTTTTGACGCCTTCTGTTGTTGGAAGAGCCATTAAGAGTGGTCAAAAGGTTGATGTTTAAAGCTTCAGAAGTAGAATTAGGATTCCTGTGAAACCATAAGAAAGTATTTAAAGCAATGACTCTCCATCAGAAAGATAAAGGAAATTAATTATGTTAATGATGTAAGTGTTCTAAGTAATTCAAAGTACATTTTGAAGTTTAGATTAAGGCCTTCAATTTAGCTATTTACATAGCCTAAACATTATGAGAATGCATGCTTTCCTGCCTTTAATGTTAAGTAGAAATTAAAAGAGCAGCTTTTAACACTTTCTTGTTTCTCTTTCTTACTATGAATATTATATTAAAACCACAAATGAGAACACATATCTTAAAATATTTTTTCTAATTCATAAATAAAAGTATATGGAAAGATTTAAATTATAATATTACCCAATATATGAGTTGTCTACATCCATTATACTTGATAATCCCACTATCCCACTATAGTTCTTCACTATAACATAAAATACATTGGAAAATTCTGTCCAAGTTGCTCCATCAAAAATTTTAAATGTATTTATATC
Source organism: Rhinolophus ferrumequinum (assembly GCF_004115265.2). Classification (NCBI taxonomy): domain Eukaryota; kingdom Metazoa; phylum Chordata; class Mammalia; order Chiroptera; family Rhinolophidae; genus Rhinolophus; species Rhinolophus ferrumequinum. Next base: position 37,728,757 of record NC_046301.1, read on the forward strand.
TATACATCCAAGCAATTTCATTTGTTGGTATTTTTCAGGAGGAAGTTGAACGTATAATTTCAGATTTATGTTTAAAGTTGTGTTTGCATAATAATTTTAAATCATTTTTAAAAAATATAACCACATAAATGCCTCCTCCAAGTAGAAATTTCATATAGTAAAATACTATATATAGAGAGAATGTATGTATATATCTACACACGTGCACACACACACGCACACATACACACATGCACACTAATCAGAAATATTAATAGTGGCCTTTTCTCTGGATAGTGGAATCACAGGAAATGTTTCAATCTTTCTGTGTGCCTTGCAGTAAGTTATGAATTTTCTCTTAACAATGATAACTTGTATAATTAAAAAAGTCTACTCAGAAAAAAAAAAATTAGTGTTTCGCTGTAAAACAGCACTTGGCACTCCCCAGAATATTTTATTTCAAAAAGTTACAAAATTTCATTGTTCAATACTTGCAATAGTACATTAAGTACAACACCATTTCCTAAGAGCTATCAGAAGAAAAGTATGTTTAGCAAAATTACTGCCATTCCAAGTAATCATACAAGCAAAAGAAAAGGAATTGTCTTTGGTTTCCCATTATCACAACTTTAAATTAAGTTATTTTTCTTCTATTTCTTTGTTTTCTGTGTTTTGTTTCTGTGTGGTTTAGAAGAGGATCGTTTTGTTTGAATGTCTCATCTCTATGGGAACTCTAAGGAAACAGAGAAAGAACTGGCAAAGGTGGAACAATCACAAACAACAAAATTCATTCCTTCAGTCCTTTGGTTGATGGTGATTGTCCAGCACAACTATATGTTTTCTTGTTCTTATGCTGAAATTCTTCACCTTCCCATTTTTTATTTCCTCTGCTACCTGGGAGACAGATTGTCCTCTGGACCCACATTGTGAAGAGGAAAGGATTTGCTATGATAGATAACAGCACCAGCAGGAACGTTGTTTTCATCTTTGCCAGTGTGTTTGGGAATCTGAGGTAAAGGAAATAATGGCTCTCTGTTGTTCTAGTGCTTTGCTTTATTTATTTATTTTCTTTCTCCTTGATTGAAACTGAAGTTCTGTAAATGGCTACTTAGTAAAAGCATTTAGCCTTTCATTTCTATTGAACCTTAAATAAGAGTCTTGAAAAGCATAACTTCTCACTGCAGGTAATGTAACACCAATATATAGATATAGATGTAAATGTAGATGTAGATATAGATTTAGATATAGATATCACACACACACACACACACACACACACAGATTCTGCTGAGAAGATGGACTTTAATAGCAAAATCTCAACATGAAATTATTTAATGTGCTGTTTTCCAAATATGTGCTGTTAAAAATTAGTTGCACAGAAAGATGATAGTTGGAAATATCCACTGACACAATAATAGTTATAAATAGTTATATATATATGAAAACAGTACAATAGCATTCTTATATATCAGCAACAACAAAAGAGATTAGGCAAGACCATACTGAAGATGTAGACCCATGTAGAAAAATAAATATGTATAAAGACCTTTAAGATTTGTACACGATTATTAGTTGCAGCATTCTATATCACATAATAAGTAATACATTGCTAATAAAATCAGCAGTAGCTTCAATGACTCAAATTTACGTCATGCAAACAATGACTATGGGGAAGCAGTACTCCATGGGTTTTCATAGTTCTGCATGTTTCTGAGAAGAGACACTGACTGCTTTTTTGTCATATGAATTTTTCAAGGATTTTTGTGAGTGAACAGCCTTGGAAGGTAAATATGGTGTCTCCCTCCAGAAGAAAGGCCAGGTATGCATACTGTCCATTAGAAAATATTGAGTTTCCCTAAGTTCAGTGTTCCTCTCTTGTAACACAACCAACTGCATGTGCAGGTATCACCTTGACTTCTTTAAATTGTTCTGTGAGTATAGGGACTTAGTAAAGGCACAAGAAAATGAAATAGAGATTCTAACTTCTGCCACTCTTGAAAGTAATAACATCATTTGTTTCTGACCCATTTGTTTCTTATGTCTTCAGCTTCTAGGTAACTTTGGCTGACTTGTAAACTTATAAGTAGTGTAAAATTCCAGATCCTTCATAACTTTTGACATGACTGATACAGAAGAAAACAAGATGAAAATTAGGGCCACTTATATTGATACGAGCAACCTGTAAAAGATATTGAGGACTGAAGTTTATATTTAACACTCAGTATAATTGTTTACATAAAGTTTTTAAACGTGCAGAAATTTATATATTTTATTTCAGCATATACACATATAGTGAATGTATAAATTTACTCATATATATGACAAACACCTAAGGCTAGATTGATCTGGAGCAGGATCAGAAAAGAATATCCAGGAAACATAATGCTTTTGTAAATTTTTCTTTTAAAGAAATAGGGAGGAATTTGGTTCCCGGTCTGACATCTAAAAAGATAGGAAGTCATCACTCCTTTCCTCATAAGAGAAAAGCTGAATAAATGGAAAATCAACAATTCTTGGATCTTTCAGAAAATTGAGGTCACAGGAAAAAAACTGCTACCACAAAAAAATGGCACAGAAAGGTAAATATAGAGAATCACAGTTTATTTGAAACAGAAGCTCAGGAGCAGAAGTCTGATGCTGGAGCCAGTACTGGAAGGAATATTCAAACTGTAATTGATGTATTGATGGATGTTTAGTGATCTGGACAGTTAAAGCCTGGGAGGTTTGTCTTATTTTGGGAGTCTTAGAGAGGTCTCAAAACACCTATTAGAATAGCCTAAATCTAAAAACTTGACAAGAACAAATGCTCGAGAGGATGCAGAACAACAAGAACTTTCATTCATTGCTGGTGGGAATGCGATATGGTCTGGCCATTCCCGAAGACAGTTTGGAGGTTTCTTACAGACCTAAACATAGTGTCATCATACAGTCCAACAATCGGACTCTTTAGTATTTACCCAAAGGAGTTGAAAACTTACTTCGACACAAAAATTTGCCCATGGATATTTATAGCAGCTGTATTTATAATTGCTAAATTTTGGAAGCAATCAAGATATCCTTCATTAGTGAATGGATAATCTCTGGTACATACAAATAATGGAAGATTATTCATTGTTAAAAAGAAATGAGCTATCAAGCCATGAAAACATGTGGAGGAAACATAAATGCAAATTAATTACTAAGTGAAAGACGCGAATCTATAAAGGCTATATAGGATATGACATTCTGGAAAAGGCAAAACTATGGAGACAGTGAAAAGATCAGTGGGCTGCCAGGGGACTGGGAGGAATGAAGAAAGGAGCACAGAGGATTTTTAGGACAGTGAAAGTACTCTGTCTAATACTACAATAGTGGATATGTGTCACTAGATATATGTCCAATCGCATAGAATGTACAACATCAAGAGTGAATCCTAATGTAAACTATGTATTTTGGGTGATAATGATGCGTCAATGTAGGTTCACCAATTCTAACAAATGTGCCACTCTGGGGGGATGTAGATAATGAAGGAGGTAATATGGTAACTCTGTAACTCTGTACTTGCCAATCAATTCTGCTGGGTTCCTAAAAACACCTCTAAACAATCAAATCTAAAAACAAACAAACTGAAGTCTCAGGAGCTGGGATGGCTCTTCACAGTCTTAAATTAAAGCAAGGGGATTGGGTCTTTGAACAGCCACAATGACAAGTATTAGACACAAGCAGCCTTTGAGAAGTTACCTAATTTGGGGCCAGGCAATGTCTTTCAACCGCTGGCAATTTTAAATGTGGGGCTGAGTTGTGAACACTGTATTTCTAGCAGGGGTGTAAATGCCTAGGTATATCTGAGAGGCACACCGTAGCTGCCATTACAATGTTTTCTTTATTTTAAGAGGTGCTTTGAAATAATAGGAAAATGATTTTAAGCTTATATTTATTATGAAAAAACACAATTTAATACATATGTATTGTTTTCCATTCAACAAGTATTTTTTTTAGTCTGAAAGCACTGTGCTACACAATTTATGTTGAAATCATTACTCATTATGGGTATTTTAAATGTTTTTGTTACAGTAGAACTTAATTGGGATAAAATAGCTTTGACGATGAACTAAAAAAACTATACATTGAAAATACTTCTTTACTTAATATTAATGAAAATGTAAAGACAATTAGCTCAGATAATTTTCACTGGTTTTATAAATGACTTTATAGCTTTATATTCATATATTTTTCAGGTAGTCATTCTATTAAGAGTCACATTTTCTTTCTAACCAATTTTTCCCTTACATTTTTTCTCGGTTACCAAGAAAAAACATGTTGACCTTATAGACTTTTATTCTTCAAAAAAAAACAATGTGGAAGAGGCACTATTTGTAACTCAGTTTGCACGTCACTCCTTTCAGAAATCAAACCTTGCTGTGGCAACAAATCCTTTTCTTTTTATCGTACTTGATACCTGGATGGATTTGTTCTCAATTTGGTCCTGTGATATAATGTCCTGCTGATTTTGATGTAGCTACTATTGCTTAAAAAGAGAGCAATTGTGTATTTAATCTCAGTGTGTTCAATTGTGTATTTGGTATGTCCACTGTCAGGGATACTTAAAGATATTCTTTGGAAGTTTGAAAAGGCATATTTAATGTTGTTATGTAGTACTGACCAATTTATCTAGCCTTTCTCGGTGTTGCCCCAAATTTGAAATGCTTCTGTTTAATTTGCCTGTGTTTGGTTTATCATGAACTGTGTGTCACAGGAGACATACATTTCTAGCATGATCAAATGTAAACTCGGATATTTTTATTCTGAAAACTTTTATTTTACCTCACTTTATGGGTGATGAAGTTTTATTTTTAAAACATTCTGGTTAAAGTGATTGACTTAAAAATTGTATCTCATTAGTGTAGAAAACAGAGAAAGCTGAGAGATTTTCCAATGTGAACAGAGACACTATGTCTATAATGACAGCAAGATTCACTCTTGAATTTGTCTAAATAGAGTGATGAGTGTAGCAGGAGGGGTTTAGCTCAGGTCCTCCTCAGAACTATAATATTTAATAATAATGTAAATATCGTCAAACTATATAGAAATACATGTTAAAAAGGAAACCTTGTAATGCCCCCTCAGACATCTTTAGGATTATTCACTTTTAAAAATTTTGTCTGTATCAGTATATACCATTGTATAATAATAAATATGATTGTGTATGAGGCCAAACAATTAAGTTAGCGAACTTGTTGCGATGATGTTGCTAACCTATTGATATCAGAGGGATTATTCATTATGACTTTGTACCAACTGGACAAACAGCTAACCAAGTTTACTATTTGTAAGTGCTGAAAAGGCTGGGTGAAAAAATTAGACAACCTGAATTTTTCGCCAACAATCCATGGCTCTTGCATCACAACAATGCACCAGCTCACAAGGCACTGTCTATGAGGGAGTTTTTAGCCAGTAAACAAATAACTATATTGGAACACCCTTCCTACTCACCTGATCTGGACCCCAATGACTTCTCTCTTTACCCAAAGATAAAGGAAATATTGAAAGGAAGACATTTTGATGACATTTAGGACATCAAGGGTAATATGAGGACAGCTCTGATGGCCATTCCAGAAAAAGAGTTCCAAAATTTCTTTGAAAAATGGACTAGGCACTGGCGTCGGTGCATAGCTTCCCAAGGGGAGTACTTCGAAGGTGACCATAGTGATATTCAGCAATGAGGTATGTAGCACTTTTTCTAGGATGAGTTCATGAACTTACCTGCCAGACCTCGTATATGTTTGTCAATGTATTTTCTGATTTAGAATGGAATATATAATTTTCTTCTTTGACCTGAAATTTTCATGTTATATTGTATATCTAAATTCTTTTAAAATAGCTTCATAACAGTTTATCTTGTGGTTTGTACCTTCTTTATTGGTCATTTCATTCATTTACTCAATATTTATAGGAGCACGAATATATAGTGGTAAATAAGACAGAATACAATTCTGCCTTCACAGAACTTCTATAAAGGGGAGATATAAAACAGATAATTAATAAAATATTTATTTGTTAACGGACATAAAATTCAAGTGTCCTTAAGCGGTCTTGCAATCATATTATACTTTCCCAATCAACTTATTCACACATGCTAAGCAATGATAATTTCATACCTTTTATCTTTTCAAATTTGCAAGACTTCCTCCATCACTCATTATCAATGTTACTTTGGATTTACAGAGACAATTGAAGCAATCATGATAGATGAAAACTCTATGACATAACCAAAAGGAAATTCTAGAAATCAAAAATACAATAACAAGAGTGAATAATGTCTTCAATTTGCTCCTCTGTAGACCTGGTACAGCCAAGAAAAGAATCAGTGATCTTGAAGACAGATTAATAGAAACTTATCAAACTACATGCAATGAGAAACAAATAATGGAGAAAACAAAGAAACAAAAAAAGCAAATAAACAGAAAAGAACAAAATAGAAACTGAAAGAGAGAGAAAGAAAGAGAGAGAGAGAGAGAGAGGTGGAAATGCAAGGTGAGATATGAATAGTGCTGTATCAGAAATAGAAATGATATTAGATGGAGTTGAGAACAATAGATGACAGTAGAAAATCAATAAAATTGCTAAATAGAAATTACCCAATTGGGAAATCAAAAAGGAAAGAAGAGATTTAAAATTGAACAAAGCCTTAGTTTAATGGCTATGGGACAAAATCAAACAGTAATTGGAACTCTAGAAAGACAATAAAAGGAACAGAAAAAAATACTTGAAACAATACTTTGAAGTTCCAACTTGATGCACGTACCCTGCCAACACATGAGTGAGTTTGCAAGTGGATCCTTCCACCAGTGAATCTTTCTGATAAGACCCTAGCAATAGCTAGACTGTAGTGTTCTGAGAGACCTGAGACAATAGCATAAGCTATGCGATATCTGGATCTCTAACACTTCAAAATAATTGTTGTTTTCATCTGAAAAGATTCGCAGAAATTTATTTCATGCAATGTATGACTAATACATAAATCTATTTTGATTATGAGATATACCTTAAAATTAGACTGTAACAAAATTGAAAGTAAAAGGATGGTGTGCTAGGTCCAGTTCATATAATTTCCCAGTCCACTCACCATGAATTTTCTGCTTGATGTTACTGATACCCTGTTTCCCTGAAAATAAGACCTAGCTGGACAATCAGCTCTAATGCGTCGTTTGGAGCAAACATTAATATAAGACCTGGTATCATATCATATCATATCATGTATCATATCATATCATGTATCATATCATATCATATCATATTATACCTGGTCCTATAGTAAAATAAGACCGGGTCTTATATTAATTTTTGTTCCAAAAGACGCATTAGAGCTGATTGTCCAGCTAGGTCTTATTTTCGGGGAAACATGGTAGATCTCTAGGAAGATCATGTAGCACCAACACCTATCTTTAGCCCAGAAAATGGATGATTCAATCTTAATCAAAAGTTTTGTGAAGGATTCTAGTCTGTCATGATTCTACATTATATTGCTTAGCATTGGATAACTTATTATGGAATTTTGACTTACATCCTCATTTTGTTGGAGAGAATTTATTTTCATTTTTGCAATTTTGTTCTTTTTTATAGTTGGTTGTCCTGGCTTTTATTCCTACATTCCAACATGAAACAGTTGGGGCTATTTCAGAGTTTTGCACTGATCTCATTAGATGCGTTGTTTGGTTTCCGGTCTCTCAGTCTCTGGGTCTCTTGGTTGTATCTGCTTCTTCTCACTTGGGCTCCATTCACAGTTGAGGGAGGCCTGTCACAGTGCCTAAGGTTAAGTACGGAGTATGGTCCCAGCCTTCTATTTGTCAGTTAGCACTCACTTTACATCATAGAAACTAAATTCATCACAATCTTTGCAGTTTCCTAAATGAGCCATATACTTTATCTACCAAACCAGGCTGCTTTTAGAAATAAAAGGGGGCACTATTAATAATTGTGTTTAAGAAAACAAGTGTAAAGGTTGACTGTACCAAGTAAACCAGAGTCTGTGGTTAATGATAACTAGCATATGGTTTTTGCACCATTGATCCATTCCATCTATTTTTACTTTTTTTTTTTTTTTTAACATGATTTTCCTCTGTCCTTATGCAGGAACTAAAAAGGTCATATCTAACTTGACTGAACTTGATTTGAAGTTAAACTACCTTTTTGGTTTTTAGCGTCAAATTTTATTTGCTGTCTAGTATTGCACTAAACTCAAACTGGGTTTCACATATTGCCATGTGCATTTCTCAGGGCTATATTTGGCAATTCTTGCCCTAGGGTACCAATAATTTAAAAATCAAAAGTCATTCACACCTTTAAATCATTACTTCTACCATTAAAATATACTTTAATAGAATTTGCCTAAAATGGTTATCTTCTTATCTCTACCTTCAAATTTGTTAAAATTTGGCTTTTTCCTCATGGTATTTTTTAAAAGAATGTCCGTCAGTTTGGAATTCAAACACCTGACTATAGGTCTAGGAAGAATTTTCACGTAAATTTTATCTCTGCTTTTCTTTCTTTCTTAATCATTTATGTGATAGTTATTACATTATAATGCAACTGCTTGTACATTATTATAGAATTATTTTCATACCTCCATGTATGTCTACATATATAACTATTTCTATCTGTTATCGTCTATCTTTCAGAATATGTTATCTCTCAGCTTTAAGACTTCCAAGGGCAATAACCATATATTATTATTTTTTTAATTCCTTTCACAAAGTCTTTGCATTTACGTAATTTTAAGGACTTATTAAAGAGAAATACATTGAATTGTTTACAATCATTTTAAATCCATGGATATGTCTTATATTAGCATTTGAAGACATTAATTCTGAAAAAACAACATTAGGAATCATCTGAAAAAATATTAAATAAGGCTTCAAGGTGTATAAAAGATTTTAAATAATGATGATACTAATTCTTCTTTTTAACTCCAGACCTCCTGAAACTGACATACGCACTAATGCTTAAATTTCTGCATGAGGTGGACAAATTCTATATTAATTAAATCAAGTAAAGTTTATTTCTCCTTACTTCAGTTAATCCAATCTTTCTTTTAAATAAGGCACAAGACTTTGCTTGCCTTTCATTCATAAAAAATAACAGAAGGGCAGAAAATAGCGAGCTGTTTTAGAAGGTTTTAATTCTCACCAAATGAGAATTTCTAGCGAAACGTTCATTGTAGATAAAACTAAAAGATGATATTAAAAGTGAAATTATGAAAAAAAAAAGAAGAGAAGAGATTTTAATGTAAAATTTGGTAAGTTATTTTGTTAATCTCAGTTAGAGAGTACTAAATGTTTAATGGCATTATAATAAAATTAGATTGCTCTAGGATTGTTAATGCCCAGGAAGAATATTTAATGTGTTTTTAAAATGTCATGTAGGTGGAATTTACATAGATAGGGATAGTTAGATACATATACAGAAATCAACTAAGATTTGCTTAGCTTTGATAATTGTTTATTACTTCAAGTCTATGACAGAGCACAGAAGAATAGATTAAAACATTTTGTACAGCCAATGGGAGTGCCAAGTTAGCTAGTTGCCAAGGATTTTTCGTTGAAAAATTGCTGACAATATCTAGGCATCCTAATATTTTAAATTATTATTTTCTTGAAGCAGACAATTTCAATTAATTGAAGATTGGGAAAGAAAAAACATCTTTTCATCTTCTATATTTTCTGATTACATACAAAGGATAATCAGATATTCTATGTCTAAACCAAGGTAAGACTTTATCGCCACAAAAACATGTTTTTTTTCATGCAATTCAGCTTGTTTCTTTGTTCACATGGAGCTTTACAATTTCCTATAAACCCAAGTTGGACTCTATTCCTTTGCTATGATTCTCATGTTTCTGAATAAGCTAGTAGTAAAAATATCCAGGAGCCTAGTTTAAAATGTTCCATATAGAAAACTATAGTACATGCCCGTAGAGTTTTATGTAGGGAAAAAAAAATCTTTCAATCCAAAGCACAAATTCTTGCCTATTTAAGAAACTGCATTGTATTTCCTCTTGCTAACGAACCCTTCAGTGTTGCAAGCTACTGTTCTTATCAAAACCTTAATAAAACTTCAAACAAACCAGTTGAATTAGGAGAATTCTTGAATAGAATGGGAATCTATTTTCCCTGTTGTGATAGAGTTCCAGATAATAATAATTGACAGAAAAACATGTTCATTCCAGGCTGTGACCATAGCTAATTGCATTTTCCTTTCTCTTTCATGAATTTATATACATGTATTCATTTAACAATTCTTCTATTTCCCTTTTAAACTAAGTTTTACACAGAAAATAAAAGCTAATGTATACAATAAGATCCCAGAAGCTGAAACTGGATATCCACTCTATTAAAATGATCATATCACAAAACTTTAGCAAGTTCTTCATATCCAGGCTTACTAGCTTCTCATTTACTGTATACATTTTTAATAATGCAAGACCCAAAATAATAAAGAAGCTGGGAACCCACTGCTCACTTTGATTTGAAGAATTTATTATCAAAACAGCATTTTAAATATTTAACAAGGAACGGTGAAACCATGGAAAACACTCTAACTCTTTTGGGCTATAACTGTCAATTCTTTCTAGTTAGTTTTATTTTTAGGACTGGTTTGCAAAAGCTATTTCAGAATGGATATGTTTGTCTATTGGAGAGAACTAATTCTCTGAATGGTGTCTGAGATAGGATCCAGGACACTCTTCTGTTATTGCCACCATTAAAGACAAAACAAAAAGCTAACAATACATTCCTTGGATGGTAACTTATTCTTGAACTATGGATTGATCAGCTCTGTTTTTACACAGAAGTTGCTGACAATGAACGTGCGTGATTTTATTTGCATAGCAAACCCAGGATACCTGTACACTCCATTCAAGATTCCCAGGGAAAACAGAGATCAAGATAGGGTAATGGCACAATTTTATTAACCAACTACTTCAAGATAGTCTTCTGGCCAGATGGACTTGATAATATGGAAAACACTTGTCTATTTAGATGGTACCCGAAGCTCAGTACCACTACAGGCTTAAATGCCAATTTTGCCACTTTCTCCACACCCACCAGCCACCCAACCAGGAATAAGATCTCAAATACCTACCATGGTTTCCAGCACATAACAAATGCTCAAATATCACTGTTGAGTAAATATCACTCTCACGACAATGAAAGACAAGTTTGGAGTAAAAAGCCATAGAAGAGAATAAAGTGTTTGTCTGCTTATCTGCTAAGGCTTATCCCTATAAAATTTAAAAGGGACAGTGGTCTTAATTTTGCATGAACAAACAAATACACATACACACATGCACACACACACAAAAAAATCTTTGTCATGGGAGTAGAGTGAGGGGACATGTCTTAGTTCACTGTGAGCTGTTATAACAAAATACCACAAATTGGGTAGCATATAAAAAACAGAAATTTATTTCTCACAGTTCTGAAAGCTAGACGTCCATGGTCAGGATACCAGCATGGTTGAATAAAGACCCATTCTGACTCCAAAATCAGAGGCAGGAAAAGGAAATATAAACAAGTAGGACTACATCAAACTTAAAAGCTTCTGAGCAGCAAAGGAAATCATCAACAAAATGAAAAAGAAACCCACCTAATGGGAGAAAATACTTGCAAATCATACATATGGTAAGGGGTTAATATTCAAAATACTGGGGGTGCCAGAAAAATGTATCCAAGTGGACACTTTGGGCAATATTGCTCAAGCAGTAGTTTGCCTTAAAAGTATCTGGACGCTGATGGTAACCACTTTGAGCACCTCTTGTAATTGCACAAGTCACACGTGACTTGTATTCATCTTTTGTTATCGGTATATATTATTACAATTTTAATACAGTTTTCCTTTCTTAAAATGTATATACATTTTTTGGCACCCTCTGTATATAAAGAAACTCATACTACTCAATATAAAAAAACAAGCAATCCAATTAAAAAATAGGCAGAGAAGCTGAATACATATTTTTTTTCCCCAAAGAAGCCAGATGGATGGCTAACAGGTATAGGAAAAGATGTTCAACAATACTAATCATCAGTGAAGTCAAATCTAAATGACGAGGTATCACCTCAAGCAAACAGACTAGGAAACCTATTTTAATTGACATGTAGAAGGCTCCAAAAGGTGTCGAGTCCAAAAGAGTTTCATTGAAAGACTCATTGCAAAAGCTAACGGGACAATCTTGTCTAATTGAAACATTCCCCATAATGGCCATTGTAATTCTAGGTCGTCTTAGGAAAATTTGCCAATTTTGTAGATACTGTACACCTTCTTGGACCACCAGTTCTTAGAAATAAAATAAGTAGGCGTGCCACTTTCAGTCCTTTGAAACTGGAGGATCCCATTTCTTTAGCTACGTCTTGTGTCTCTCAGAGCCAAATTAATACCTAAGAGGAATGTGCCACTATGTTGGGGGGTTGTGGTGTTTTACAGTTTACCTCTTCACGTGGAAGTTTCCTTGAGATTGGCAGGGGACCTAGTATCATTTTAGCCTTTTTTATGACCCACTTATTCAAGCACAGGAGTCTTAGAGTTATGTGGCGAGCACTCTCACAACTTTTAAATGCTTGAACTGTGCCTACCAATTTTGTGGCTTTCACTTCCAAGATAAGTTCTCTATTAGCAATACTGCTTCTTTCACAAAATTCCTTTATAATGGCAGAGGTCCTGATGGCTTTTAAACGTCCGTGTTGTATCTAGTTAGATTTTGATTTTGATGATCAAAACGATCTGAATTTATTTTCCAAAGTCCCCAGGTGATTTATGCTGTGAATTTACCTCCAGGCTTTGTGAGTTTCCTAACAGCTGCGATCCATTTGGGACTCCCAATATAACTATCCCAGAACCCCCACCCCCACCCCACCCCCAGCAAACTTTCTGGGAACTTGAACAAACCCTGAAACCATTTCAGGAGCCCAGAACCTTTCTGGGAATTTTAATAAACGCTAGAACCTTTCTGGGGCTCTAGAACCTTTCTTGGACTCTAGAACATTTCTGGGAACTTGAACAAAACCTGGAAACTTTCCTGGGCCTCAGAACCTTTCTGAGAATAATACATATTCATTTTTAGATTAAGTTTGTTTGTGTCACAGAGCTGCACACTCAAATGTGAGCGTGAATTACCCATAGCTGTGTGGAGGAACACTGAACTCAGAGGGATCAGCAGGTGCCTTGCCTGTCTGTTAGGCTGTTAGCAGATTCAGATCGAATTCCTCCTCACCAAAAACTTCAAAAAGAAAATGATTAGTGAAAAGAATTCAGGTGACACAAACTTCATTTAACACTTCATGAAGCAGACAGACTCATTTCGGAGAACTGCCAAACGGGGTGGGCAGAAGGCAGGCAGCTTTTATAGAATAATGAATAAAGATTGAAGAAGAGCCAGGAAAAACAACAACAACAACAAAAACAATGATCTGATTGGCTGGACCCAGTGAACCTCGTTTGAGGTGAGAAGAAAGCAGGAAGCAAGTATAGAGCCAAATTGGCTTGGCGTTTGGGGATTGGCTGACTTCATAAGCTGCGTTTCCGGTCAAGTGGAGCAGTTAGACTGAATCGAGAACTTTCCAAGTTTTGGTTTGCTGACCAGGACCTGCGCTGAAGCGTCTCCAACGTGAGCCTAGAAAGTTGTTTCAGCAATCGGTAGGTGTATGTGTCTGACCCATCCCCCCACGTCTCTCAGAATTCCTTGTTTATTTTTGGTTTTCTGAAGTTTGAAAATGAAATTCTCAGTCAATATTGTTTCAAATCTTTCCTCTGTTATACTTTCTCTTTCTTCTCCTTTAGTTATGCTCTGATAATATCACAGTCGGTTAGGTTTTTGGTGAACTAGGTTTTCGGGAGGGCAGGCCTTGTTAAGAACTGAATGCTCTGGTGTGTTTCAAAATGCTCCCTCCCGCTCCCGTCAGAAGCATGAAGGGATTGTCCTCACCAATATTTAATGTGGGAATCAGTTGAGCCCCTTGGGGTAAATCCCACAATATTGTAGGGGTCCCCTATGACCGGGAACTTCTGGAGTTTTTACTCTCACGTTTGTCTACAGTGAGCCTCCAGCAATTCGTACATTACAATTCAAGTTTTCTTACCCTGGCGCTTGTGCTTGTGGTTTCCACCTGTGAGTCTCTGTTCCAGTGAGGCACTGGTAAAACCCCAGTAAGTTAGCCTGGTAAAATAGTTTCGGCTGAGGGCCGGTCTTGTTAAGAACAACAAACTGCTCAGGTCACAGTTCAAAATGGCTATTTTTCCCCTCACTTTGCTGGAAGCATGAGCAGATTTTTCTCCAAGCTGTGAGGGCTTCTAGAGGTAAATTTAAAAATAAAACGAAACAAAAAAAAACCCAAGAAACAAAAAAATCTCCCCAAGGCTGGGATCCCTGGAGTTTTTAATTCCCAAACTTGTCTACCCAGAGCATCCAGTAATTCGTCATTTACAGTTTACGTTTTTCTAATGGGTTCTGTTTCTTCTAGAGCAGGGGTGTCCAAACTTTTTTCAACGGTTTTCACCAAGGGCCATATGCGGTAAAATACACAAACAGCCGGCCACTCACTCGAGGTGAAGTACGTCTTGCCTCACCTGGTTTATTTAAGGAAACTAAATATATATTTGGAGTTTGCTGAGGGCCAAGTAACAATGGATTGTGGCCGCAGTTGGCCCGCGGGCCGCAGTTTTGACACCCCTGTTCTAGAGTTTTCTTCTCCTGGGTTTCTGCTCAGGTAAGTTGTAATTCTCTGTATCTGTTTATCTGTCTCTCCAATTTTGGGAGCAGCAATTTTCTCTGTGAAAGAACGAATGAAATAGAATGTACTTTAGAAGTTTAAGGTGTCTCCTCAAAGCCCTACTTCAGCATTCTCAGAAGTTGTGTCAGTCTAGCCCTCGAGTTAGGAGAAGCTCACCAAAACTTTGATGTGGCGCTTCTCCTTGGTTATAGTTAAAAACTGATGCCATATCTACTCCCATTTTGTAGCAGGCATGAGGAATTGCCTCATCCTAAGCTTGTATTCTCTGGATGATTGTCAATTTTACTTCCTTTAGTTTGACTTTAATGATACAGCCTATATTCTTATGACGGAAGGGTATTCTTCACTCTTCCCTTAAACTCTTAGTAGATGATGGGAGTCTTCTAAGTGGTTAAGTTCAGTTTCCTAGATGTTTATGTCATTTTTTGATTTCCAAAGTTATTATAGGACAAAAATTGTTTCTTAGATTTCTATGTATTGATCATGTGCTTGAATGGATTTCTCTCAAGGATTTTTAGGGAAGTTTGTTGGGCAGTTTTATGCACAATATGTTCTTAGATCCCCATTCTTTAATACAAGTAATATCCTACTCTCAACATATTTTCTAACAATGCTGAGGTCCAGAAAATCATCTCTCCTTTTTTAAAGAGTAAGTAGTTGTACCAATATAATCAGGCGTTCCTGCTCCTAATGGGGCATAACAGTAGCATTGCACAATAATGATATTCAAATATAAAACTCTCAGTAGCATATGTAACTGAATGAGAAGCTCGTGGATGGGTATAAGCAAAAGTAACATTTCTTGATGCTAATAAAAATTGCACATTAAATTTTAACTTAATTTATTGGTCACTTTTGCTTCTTATATAGTGTAATGGAGGAAGGTGTTATCAGTTGATATGATTTTTTTCAATACCATTTTTATAATAATAATTTTTAAAGTTTTAAAAATGCAGCTTTGTTAGATTTCAGTTTTATCTAGTTATTTCAGGAACTATGCATAGTAAGTAAAAGCCGAGTCGAAATCTATACAAATAATTCAGGGAACCTTGAAAACAGCAACACAGGCAGGATGTTATGAACTCTGTGTTGGACAAATGTTTGTTAGTAACTGGTTGTCTTGGAGATGCAATATTCAGGGCCTTATATAAAAACATAAGACATAATTCAGACTTCTTTTTACCATGTTCTTCCATACAATACTATTCTGATATGACATAGACCTATGAACAAGTCTAATGCTAAGAACTATATGAGTGTCTCCTACATTGAATTTTTGTTTATCTAACCTATTGTGGCCCAAGATATTGAACCACCATGAAATTGTGGTATATTGCTCACATTCAATGTTGAAATTGAGAGGTGTTATGTTAGGTGACTTCACAAGCCACCTAAAATATGTTAGTAGATTGAAGAACATTTCTATTTTACCTGACCTATTCTTAAAGAGATCAACATTTTTGTGGTAGGATTTAAATGGTGAACCCAGATTTGAATATTTTCAAACTCTTGTCTTGGCCATTAATATACTGAGGCACAAATATTGATAAGTTTTTTTTTGAAAATTTACATAAATTTCTTTGTGAGTAGAGGAAATTAGTACTGCTTAAACTGTTTTCTAAAGTAGGCTCTTTTAATTCACATTACTGTATTCCAGGAGGTATATAGAAGTCTCCAACCTATGGCAATAAGAATTATATTTTACATACTTTTTTGTTAGAGTTATAATATGCATGTATAAATGGACATATACATAAATTGTTAATTGTAGTTCACTGTATTTTCACAAAATGAACATATTGTCCCTCTAGCACCTAGACCAAGAAGTATATTACTAGAAGCCCACCCCTTCCTACCTCTCAATCACTGCCCCTCAGCAAGGTAACCACAATCCTGACTGCGTACACTCACCTAGATGTGCCTGTGTGAATTTTCTATAAATGCAATCAGTGAGTGTTGCTTTGCACCTGGCCTCTTTTGCTCAGCATTATGTTTGTGAGTTTCATCCATATCCTCCTATGCATTCTGATTACTGTATAGTGTTCCACTGTATTAATTTTATTTGGCCATTTGCTCATTGTATTATTGGAGGAAGTCATTGGGAACATAATGATTGCAGGTTAACTTTCAAGCCGGACTCAGGTAATTGGAGGCTTCCCTCCTCTCCCCATCCTTGGAATATTGCTCTGCTTGCCTTCCCTGTGCTAGAGGTGCCCAAGCACACAGTCTTGAGATAGTCATGTGGATTGGAGACCATCTAGATGGTACACATGAGAGCCCAGTTAAGGTCTCTATACAAACTTTAAGAATCTGGTAGGCAGGGGTGGAGTTCTACTCATCTTGTAGCTGTCCACGTCATGGCTTGTATGTAAGTTCTCTTGCTTATTTAACCTGCCACCTACCACTTGAAGTGGTCTGCCTCTTTCTTTGGTCTCTCCCTGCCCTCTGTGTAAGGGAACCGGTTTTAGATTATACCAGGAAGCTCCTGAGGTTAGAAAACAACATGTATGACTACTGATTTATTTTTCCATGATTTATCCGGTCTCCAGTTGATAGGCATGTGGTTGTTCTAGGTTTTGGTTTTTACTGCTCTGAACTGTCAAAGATAAAACTAAGCCCAGATGTTATTAACAAAGCTGTTTATCCATAAATTGGTCATTATTTTTTCAGTAGGATTCTAAAGTGTTACAAAGGACAGTACGTTTTGTAGAGTTAAAGGAGGAAACACTGAGTGTACGTCTGATTGGCAAGTGTTCCATTAAGGTGGAATTTTTGGAAATGGGGAGACTTCTGATTTGGTCTCCAGGTACATTTGGCAGTCGTTGCCTGACAGAAAGGGGACATTTCAAAAGCAGAGAGATTGTTCAGTGCTTGGTGCAGAGGGGTTTCTGTGGCCAGGCCAATTCCTGGAACAAGTGGGGAGTCTTAGGGGTGCATTTCTTAAATCAAACTGTCATTATGATCCTTATGGGGGTGCAGCTGAGGGTAGTTGGCTGCCACAGGAGGCACTTTCTCAGAACATTCTGTTACATTCTTTCATGGAAAGAAGAGGGATGAAAACATTTACTTAACAGAATTCTGGTCTAATTCATGGTGCTGAGAGTAAAACAACAAAACAAACAAAACAAAACAAAACAATACAGGCAGTCAATAAGTGACCTGATCTTTGGGCTAATCAAGCCCAAATAAAATCTCAGGTGGGTTCTATCACCTTAAGTCTGGTTGTGTAGCACCATGACAAGCCCCAGCTGCTTTTCCAATCTTTTCTCCATAGCACTGAGAAGGATATTGGCTTGGCTGCCCCTGCTGGCCCTCTCATGGGAGCTCTGGCTAGGCAAATTTTGCTTGGTATACAACTGCATATAACCCAGAAGTCCTAACTTCTCTTGTCAAACAACAATTAACTAGCTGATTCCAGATATAGGAAAGAAACTTTCCACTAAAGAGAATGTAACTTGCAAAGTTGAATTTACATTACCTAAGAAAGATCAGCATACACAGAAGACTAGACAGTGCAATCTGAAGCAGGCAGGCTTTCTTTCAGTAAATTGGGATCTTAAGAAAAATGAGTATGTAGTATTTTACATTTATATAACCAAAAGACACATTAAATTCCATCTACAAAGTTTTTCCTTCTCAAAGTGAATTGATTTCTCCACTTCTAGAAGATTTAAAAAATGCAAAACTCCTAACAGATGTAAAATGTCAGTTTTATAAATAAATAAATAAATAAATAAATAAATAAATAAATAAATAAATAAATAAATAAAAGACTGAGACCTATTCTCCACTATGCCACTGTGTATCTTTTAAATTTTTAACATTTTATTCCTATTTACTCAGAAGATATAGTCAAAAATTTTAAGTGCATAATCTCTACTGGGGAATTAAAAAAATAATTATTAGTATTAGTAAACTAATACTGATAGTATTCGTTGAGCATCTGCTATGTACTAGGCCTTTCCCAAGATCTTTACATTTATTAACTTATTCCCCAAAACTACATTTTCTTGAACTATATTGTATCACCCTGTTATTATAATGTCATTCCCAGACCTTGATTGTGCTAGCTATAGAATTCCACTTGACCCCAAGATAAAGCTATTATTGATAAATAACCATACATAACTTTTCTCAAACAAGATATCTAGGCATCTTATTCTTCCTCTCATAAATTAAAAGATTGCTTTTTAAAATTTGTTGAAATTGTACTTGAGTCTCCAGTCTCAGAATTTCTGCTCCCTCTTCTCAAATTCTCAAAATGTCTCTAATCTCCCAATTCACAAGAAACCCTATAAATTCCTTTCCCTTTTTTATCCCTGTTTATTACTTAGAAGCAGTTCCTTCATAAACTCTCTTCTTTGCTTTGTGGAAGTAATAAAAATTTTTATTCCTTCAGATTACTTTGCTTATTAAATAACCTTCAGAGCAGTCATATTATTGCCACTTTCTATTTGAGAATCTGACTTAGATTCACATAGTTGGACAATAGATAAACCAAGAATCCAACCCAGGCATTCTGGCTCCAGGTGATCCCCACCACACACACACACACCACACACACACACACACACACACACACACACACACACACGCACACCCCAGTCTTCTAAACACACAAACTCTTACTTGCATTACTCTACACCAGAGGTGTCCAAACTTTTTTCAACGTTTTTCACCAAGGGCCATATGCGGTAAAATACACAGTCAGGCCACTCACTCGAGGTGAAGTACGTATTGCCTCACCTGGTTTATTTAAGTAAACTCAATATATTTTTGGAGTTTGCTGCGGGCCAATTATCAATGGATCATGGGCCGCAGTTGGCCCGCGGGCCGCAGTTTGGACACCCCTGCTCTACACCATTATTTCAAATACTTCATTTCCAAAGTGATTAGTTAAGGTAATTATAAACACCTTTACATTGCTTCCTACCTTGATCATTTTATAGGAAAAATAATTTTTCCATTTAAAAGTTACATGCATAGTATAATGGATTTATCATCTTTCCTCATGATGAATAAGCTTAATGTTATGTATATATTAATGGCTGTAGTTATTTATCTATTTGGTTGATAACTTAAAAATTTCTCTTCTACTTAAATAGCTTTTCTATGCAATATTTTAGTGTCGGTCACAGTGGAATACACTTACCTGACATAAGCACTATGCTTGCATGTTGATGCTTCAAATAGATTTGTTGAATTTAAAAGTGATCTCAACCTATCCATAGGTCACTTGCTACTCATCAAAGGCAAAATATATCATAAAAAGGAAACAAGTAACTAAATGTATTAAGAAGATGAAATTTCACTGCTTTAAAAAATAATTAAGGGGAATATATATGAAATGGTACATATATGTATTCAATTATCATATAGTGACCCAGAAGTTCAGAAAAAAATGAAAAATAAATATAAAAGCTCTGTTTGATGTGAAGGCAAAGTTATGGAGAATCAAACAGGACTTTAAGTGTAAAACTATTTCTCTGTGATTATACTATAACATGCTTTCTATGTTATAGTAAGATGAGCAATACTATTTTATTATTAAAATTCAATTAACTTTTTGTCAAAGAATTAATAAATGAGGAGGACTTTTGCTGGTAATAAAAAGTAAATAGCTGAAGGAATTTTATAGGATGCATACATTGATTTATCCTTTGAGTCTGTATTCATTACTCCTGTCTGACATTTTATCCTCTCATCCTATTTTGCAACAATATTTATGTATGATCTTTAAGATTTGTCTTTCTGCTATCCATCTGCTAGCCAGTTGTCTAACATAAGATTAGCATGCTCAGAAATGTTAGCGGCAATAAAATGTTCCAATATGCCTTTGCCTCCATAACTACTCAAGGAATATTTATCAGCCCATCTCTCTATGGGCACATTAAAAAAATAAATAAATAAATGATAGCTTTGTGTCTATACAAATCAGGTCTTTAGTCGCAAGATTAGTGATAAGAAAAAGGTATCACTGAATATTGCCACTGTGTGAATATTCTTCAATACTTATTAAATTTTAAGTCACTTTGAAGCTTTTGGGTGGTGACAGATTTGTGTTAAAGATTTATATGATTTTGTTGGCAATTCTGAAAATTACAATGGCATTAAAATCAATATTCTACTTGTGCCCACCAGGAAAATCCCAACATTTAAAAAGATACCAGAAACACCCTAAATTTAATTGAAATAGAAATCGGTCAATGCAACTACACAACAATAAACATACTGCATGGCATGTAATATTCTCATTAAAGTCACAAACAAAATTATTTTGCACCTGTCATGTATTGTTGTTTATACATTTCTTACCAGTACACTCAGATGTGGACTATAAACAACAGATTTAATTAAGGATCCAAAAAAAAAAAGGAAAGAAAACATTATGAAAACATGATTTGAGTGACATCTAAAAGATATAAAAGTTTATACTGAAAGTTACAAAGGATTATACCAGAAAATGAAGATTAGGTGTTAGGCGCTTGTAATTTCCAAACACCATACAGTTTCTAGACATCAAGTATAATACTTCCAATACTAAAAATTATGGATGGAGTAGCTATTTGTGACTTAGCTTACATATCTTACGCTGTATTCTTCAAAAAACTCTGTGAATTATAATTATCCAGAGGTAAGAAAAAATATTTAGTAAACAGCACATTTAGATTTAACACAGAACTCTCTGACCCCATTCTTCTCAATGTAATATCCTGAGCCTAATAAAACCAGAAAATTTTCATTCTGCAAATAATAAATTAAGTGAAAGTTTTAACTTATTCAAATTCATATTTATACCTTTAAGTTAATATTTATTATATCTCGGGGTAGAAAGGAGGGGTCTGTAGCTCATTGGAAGGAACTATAAGGGTGCTTCTGGAATTCTGGTTGTATTGTGTTTCTTTGTGTGCAGATTACAGAGGTATATTTACTTCGTGAAAAATCTCTGAATGCATAAACCTGATTCATGTTATTTCTGTATGCATGTTATGTATTTCGATATAAAAATTACCGGGGCTGGCCCGGTGACTCAGGCGGTTGGAGCTCTCTGTGCTCCTAACTCTGAGAGCTGCCGGTTCGATTCCCACATGGGCCCGTGGGCTCTCAACCACAAGGTTGTCAGTTCGACTCCCACAAGGGATGGTGGGTTGTGCCCCCTGCAACTGGCAATGGCGGCTGGACCTGGAGTTGGGCTGTGCACCCTCCATAACTAAGATTGAAAGGACAACAAGTTGACTTGGGAAAAAGTTCTGGAGGTGCACACTGCTCCCCAATAAAGTCCTGTTCCCCTTCCCTAATAAAAATCTTTTTAAAAAATTACCAAAAAATAGTAAACGAGAACTCCCTTTTCTTTTTTCTTTTTTTTTTTTTGGTTTTTAAAAATATTTTTTTTATTTTTCAATTGCAGTTGACATACAATATTATATTACTTTAGGGTGTACAAAATAGTGATTAGACATTTATATAACTCATGAGGCGGTCACCATGATAAATCTAATACCCATCTGACACCATACATAGTTATTGCAATATTATTGACTATAATCCTTATTTTGTACTTTACATCCCCATGAGTACTGTGTAACTTCCAATTTGTACTTCATTTTTTTTTAATTTATTGGGGTGACAATTGTTAGTAAAATTACATAGATTTCAGGTGTGCAATTCTGTATCACATCATCCATAAATCACACTGTGTGTTCACCACCCAGAGTCAGCTCCCCTTCCATCACCATACATTTGATCCCCCTCACCATCATCCCCCACCCCCCAACTCCCTTACCCTCTGGTAACCACCAAATTACGTTCCCCAGATTAATTTTCAAACCCGTGGCCATCCTGTGGTCACCGACTGCCCTCCAATCCCCTCACCCTCCTCCCCACCCCCCACCCCTCTCGCCCATCTAGCAACCCTCAGTTTTTCCTCTTTGTCTCGAGAACTCCCTTTTCTGTTGATAGTATGGAATACTGAAATTCCCCACAGAACTCAGTTGTCACCTGTGTACTGTTTCCTCTAGTCATTTGATCATAGCAAGCCATGCCAGATCAGGGTAGTTGTCCCTTGGCTAAAATAAAGGTCTCTGCAGGGCTGTGTTCCTTTCCGGAGATTCTAGGAGAAAATGTTTCCTTGCTGTTTTCATTTTTTAAAGGCTTCCCACATTCCTTGCTCCTGACCCCCTTTCTCCTTGTTCAAAGTTAGCGATGTTGTACCTCTCTGACTGTAGTCGCATCACCAGCTGATTCCAGCCAGGTAAAGTTCTCCACTTTTAAAGGCATATGTGATTACATTAGGCTCACATGGATAATCCAGAATAATCTTCCCATCTAAAGGTGTCTAATTCTCTGAAATTTGTGGCATAATTTTGATTATATTTCCCTATTTTCAAAAAGAATTGTGTCTAATGCACATCGTTATTTATTGTTTTGTGTTTTCAAAACGTTTTCTGTAGAGACTTCTTTTTTTAGTTACTCTGTCTTTCTAATATCTGTCTATTCTGTCAGCCCCTCTTGATATTTTTGTCTTTCCCAATTCATATTTCAAATTCCAAAACAAATGAAAGTATGAAAAAGCCTTGTAAACTAACCTTTGGAGGACTCTGTGGGACGCTCCTTCTCCGTATAAAAGGAAGGTAACAGAATAATTAGGATTATTTGGCATTATTTAAATTTTAAGTAACTCAGTAATACTGAGAGCTCTTTAGTTGATCATACTTGAGATAAAAATTCTGCCCCCAAACCAATTTCAATTATCTTAATTATGTATATATATAAAAATAAGATATTCCAATGATTATGCACATCTCAAGAACATATTTATTTTCATATTCAAAAACCGGTTAAAAATATTTCTACCAAAAATATATTTGTAGGTTACTAAATTCCAATTTCCTTGTCAAATATGTTAAGTCCCTGCAATATGCTCTGTGATATAACTCAAGAAACGTGGAAAATTTTCAGTGTCTTAATTTCGTATAGTATTTTTATCCCCAGAGTAATCATTGAATACATCATTATAAATTAAATCTGTGTTACACCTCAGTAGATGATGCCACTCTTATAATTGTGATTTTGGTTCAGGAGATTTCACCTTGTGGATGAAACATCAGAGAACATGTGCCCTTGAACCTCAGTGAAAAAAGGTATTACCAGAAAAAGATATTTCAACAGCTAGGGCAAGAATAAAAATGTTAGGTTTTGAGACTTAGATCTCTGTTTCACAATTGAAGATCAGATTTAAGACATCTTCAAATCATGAAAAACTATCTGAGCTGGAGAACTCAGACCAGGGCCCATTAGAGACACTCAATCAGTTTTTAAGGGGCATAACCTTTATCTAAGAATGTTAATGAAAATGTTTTGCATAAAGGAGACCACGTCTATACAATATCCAGAAAACAAGCTCCAAATGATTAGAGGAACAGATTGTCGTGTTTTAATCTACTGACATTTGTTCTTTTCTTTCATATTTTCTTTCCTCTTCACTTACACAAGGATCTGGATCATTAACAGATAATTCATCCTGGTATATATGATGTCTATAGTTTCCTATCCTTCATTTTATTTTTCGTACTTGTAGTCATCCCTTTGTGTCTTTTGATTAAAATGTACATCCAGTATACTTATTACTTACACTCGTATTCTTTTGGATAACAGCCAGCTTTCTCTGATACTAATTTTTTTTTTTTTTTTTGCAATAAGAGAAGTATTTTTCTGTCGAATTGGACTCAAGCCCCAAGTGATTTTTAATTTTATTTTAGGTAAAAAAATAAAACAGTGGGTCAGAGGGCCAAAAATACAAACCCCCAGCAAACCTAAATATGAAGGTATCTGTCTCAACATTAACAATACTTGGCAACTTTTCCAAGGAGAAGCTCTTTGTAGCCAAACATTCACAGAAATAAAGTTCACATACTCTTTATCTCCTGCTTAAAATGTGACTACAAACCCTGAATTCTATCCTTCTCTTACCTTAGTAGTATTCTGTGTTGCTGTGTTCAAATGTATCACCTCCATAGTCTGAAATACTGCTGAATGTATATTGTCCCTTCAGTGATTCAACAAATTATCTATAAACAAAAAACACACATAAATCTGACACTAATAGATGTTGGAAATACTGCCAGCAGGTCATTTTCATACATTGACAACACAGCAAAAAGCAGTGACGATTTGAATTGATTGTGTTCACAGACAATGATGTTGTAATCTTCACCTGGGGCTGACAAGTGACTTAGAAGCCAGCAAGGGCCGAGAACTTAATTTTAATTTCCCCCTTGGATAAAAAAGACAGATACCAAATATACTTTCTTGTCACTGTGTTAAGATTGGGGAAAATGAAAGCTATATTGGAGTCTTGCTCTAGGAAATATTTGTGCCCTGAAGATAAAATGTAAATAATAATAATAAAAAAATGAATTATCAAGACTAAACTAATAGACTGTTGATTAAATCTTAGTACAAGACTTTTTCTCACTATGCCCATCAGTCTAAACCTATGATGTCTTACACACTGCCCAACCCTAAGTAGTTTCCAACCTTTAAGACTTGTCTTAAAATTTATCACACAGCCAGAACCTGAAAAAACACATCATTCTCTACTTTCCCTTTTGAGGTGCTATTGAAATTCTGCCAAAGTATTTTTCTGTCTTATTTCAGTAAATCCAAAAAAGTAAGCTTTGCTTGCTCAACATGTTTTTTTGATGGTGTTTTGCTAAGCTGAAAGTTGACAAAAGCTATAAACACACAAATCAATAGTTTTTCTGTAAGATAGGAGGACATGCCTAGAAATAGAATTGGGAAACAGTTCCTTTCACAATAGGTACAATAACAATAAAATGCTTAGAAACAATGTCTACCCGAAAGGCATTGGACCTATATAAATAAAGCAATCAAATCATATTGAAAGACATAATAGAAAATGTCAACAAAATGGAAAAGTGTGCCACATACTCAGATGGGAAGATTTCACAGAAAAAAAATATTCCGATTTCTCCCAAATTATCACAGAAATTATACATTCTTACAGGATCACAAACAATAGTTTTTACTTTTAAAATTCTAGCTGGAAGTTCGTATAGAAAATATAAAAAAGAAACTAGGGTACATTTGTCTTACTAGATATTAGCATATACCACAAAAGTACCATAATTAAATCTAGATCTTTTGTGCTGGATATGGGAAAAAGAGTAATCTCACAAATCACTGGTGGATATGTATATTGTTACAATGTATTATTTGGAAAGCAAATGTATAATGTTACAGTTTCCTGTTTGAAAAGCAATTTGGTAGTATCCATTAAAATTAAAAATACATATACTCTTTGGCTCAGCGATTCTACTCCTGGGGATCTTTTCAGAGAAATAAAAGTACAATGGTCCTAAGGACATATTTATTGCAGAAATTTTCAAACCATACAGACATTAAAAAAAATATACCAGAGTAGCACTTCTCAAAGAAATTTGATCTATGAAACCTTGTTGAATATATTTATATATAGATACATATAATATAATTCTGTAATACAATAATAAAAAGCTTTTATATTTGTACTAATACATGCATATGCACAAGTATCTGTAGGTTTAGTTTTAGGAGGCTGGATAAAAATATGTTGGATTTTTATATGGATTCATGGATATGAAGGCAAACTGCTATGTGTGGAGATAGAGAATAAAGAGAAAGTAAAGGAAAACATTTTTAAAAAGCACAAAATTTAAAATACATGTGTTTATGTAAGCATGTGTATGTGTTCAATGTTTATAGAAATAAATTAAATTTTTTAAATTGAGAAAAATAAACTGTATATTTCAAAAAAGATTTTATAGCTACCTCTACCCAATTCAACCTCCAAACTCACAGATAGAGAAGGCTATTTGGGAGCTTTCTTTATGTAAATTTGTTTGTTTGTTTGCCCTTTCATTTTGTAAGCTTGGCTTGGTCATCAGATGGGGATTTTACTAGTGGACCTTAAATCTCCAATGCTGAGGTTTTCTTTTTTTTAATCTGCAACTATACATTTATTCTTGAGAAATTACTAACTTATTTGCCCAGGGAATTTGGAGGTATATAACTGGAAATTGACACTTGACTTTTGAATATGATTTCTTAGAGGATTGGAGCAGCAGGGCAGAGGGTGCTAAGAGTGAGATGAATTCAGTGTATGTCAGAAGGAAAACACATTCTGTCAAAGGAATACTGGGTATGAAATCACACTGTAGAGACTGGTATGGATAGTTGATGTGCATATGCACTATTATACAATAAGCTCCTTTACAGCCCACACAATTATCTTGGGACCAGTTGAGGAGTCCAGGCAATATAAGCAGATGTGATATGTGTCTCTTTGGGGCTGAAATGGTAATGCCTGTTTCATTTTTCTCCACTATAGTGACTTAGGAGGCCATGTATTCCAGATGACACATGTACATGATAGCAGATGAACATGCAAAACAAATTTGACCTTATCTGACTAAGATAGAAATTGCTATCTTAAAATAGGATGCTGCCCATAAAAAAAACAGGTTTTAGTGGTAATAAGTGGGGAGGAAATTGATATTGAAGGACAGAGGATGACAGCAAAATTTAGGAAAATTATCAATTGAAATATTTTTAAAAGTTAACATGGGGAATAACTTGGGGAAAAAATAAGGTTAGTAAAGAAACAATACTTATTGTGTGTTTGCTATGCTATTACAGGAAAGAAAAAAATTCAGGAAGGAATAAACTTTATTTAGTTTTTACTTTTAGAGCCAAAGAGTAATAGAAAAGATTAAAACAGTCAATAAAATAGTGGCTCAGTGGAACGAAAGTGTCTCAAAAAAAAAAAAAAAATCAAATTGAAGGTGTGAACGATAATAAACTCCCTCAGTTAGATCAAGTTACTCAGAGCAAAGGTCTGATTCAGTGTTCGGCCTGCTCATGCAAACCTAATAGCCTCAAAGAAACCAGCTTCGGAAGAAGACAGGTGAGCATGGTGACAAGGAAGCAAAGAATTTATACTTGAGACTTTTTCTTAGAAAAGGAGCTTGTGTACATTGAATGGCGTGTGGAAGTGACTGGAAGCAAGAGACAAAAGCTTATCAGATTCTTGAGTGAATCATATGGTCAAATAAATCACAGATGAGAATTAAAGAAAAATCTTTATCAGCTTAAAATCATTATTTAAGCATTTATAATTTTCAGAAGGAAATTCCAAAGGTGACGGAAGTGCTACAGTGCATTATGTATAAATCCTATATGTTCAGATGAATGCATTGATAGGAGGGGACTCTGAATGGTTTCTCTCAGAGAAGGAAGGGCCTATTCTTTGGGTAGGAAGGAGAGAACATAGGGATACTTGGTGACAAGAAAGGCAGATTGCCTGGATGAATTCTCAGTGACTATCCCTGACCCATTTGGCATATTGCAGCATAGTTTACAGGTAGGAATAAGAATATATTTGGCCAATGGATAAGAGTGGAAGTAATGTGAATCACTTCTGAGTGGAATAAATAAAAGTCGGCATGGCTCCTCCATCTCCCTCTTCCTCTTCTACATTAACCATGGAGCCATAGCTTCCAGATGATATTGATTTAAGAGGAAGGGTGTTTACCTTGCATTAGATCTTGGGAGACTGTGAAATACGTTTTCTTTGTGTAAAGACACTGAGATTTTAGGGTTTTCCTGTAGCAGTGTGCAGCTTAAAATACATTGACTGGTAGCTGAACAAACTGACCCAGTCTGGAATTTGAGGAAGGTTTCCTCAGAAATTAATATTTGAATGAGTTCTAAAGGATCTGTAGATCCATTTACTGAGCAGGATGTTTCTAGGGGGAGGGGAAGCAGGTAACCTATAAGGACTATGATCCTTGGGACAGGACAACAGACTGTCCGCATATTACAAATGCGAACAAATGCATTTAATGAAGAAGACCCTGTCACCTCTGTTATTCAGGACACAAAGATTTCCACTGATCCAGTGAACCCATAACCCCCGATACTCATCCTTATGACTAACATAAATCAGGCCCAAGGAAACATCTCCAAATTTATTTCCCTCTATGCTGAACCAGAAGGTGACTGTGTCTGAATACTCTGAGGGTCTACAGATTTTCTTGCTGCCAGTGACAGAGACAGACATAAGTTTGTGCTGCAGTCAAGATTTGATGGCTGGCGGCTCTTAGGTAAGTGAAAAGACAAATTTATTCACTTGTCAAACTCTTCCTTTCAGATAGCAAGACTGTAACAGATTCTTACATAAAGAATTATTCTTTTCCTGTAGTGGGGACAGTCTGCTTTCTTCTTTCTTTGTACATTCCAACATGTGATTCTGAATTAACTTTGTATTCATAATGATTACAAATAGTGGCTCAAGAATATTTTACAATATTAAGCAATTACTATCATTCTTAAATTTATAACTTTGGATGAAATATGAGTGATGTGTTGTATCAGTCATTTATTTTGGCAACTACAAAGAAGTTGAATAAAGATTTGCATGTGTTTTAGTTTTATAAAAATAAATAAGATTTGATGACATTTTAAGAGTATTTAAATTAAGTTTAAATAATTTTGATTTAATTTTTAAATATTTTCATTTTAATATGTCTTAATATTAATAGGTAATTTTGAAGAAATTTAGTATTGAATAAACTTAGGTGTTGTAGTGAAAGGTAAGGGATGTTTAGATAAGAAAATTTTTTAAAAGTTGTATTTTGTAAACTTCCCTTACCTTCCTTTTAGCAAAATCACTACTTTCAGTTATTCATATAAATATTACTTTTTCTTCAACAGAATACCAAAATATGTTCAATAATAAATTTAGTGGTCTTTGATATTTTGTCAAATAACAATCATCATTTTAGACATATTTTGAGTTTTGTCTTTCTAAAGATAAACATTTTGTTCGATAGTTTATTAGTTTTTATAATCATGTCTTTTAAAATGTAGACACATCATACATTTACCTCATTTCATACTCTTGGGTTATGCACACACATGTTAAGAGGGGCCTGCAAATTAATTAATTAACTTAAAAAGCTAGCAAACGTGAAAAACCATCGGATGTCAAGAAACAGAGATAAAAAAGAAGCAAAGAAAGTCTTAGGTAACTGAAGGAGAGATTGTGTTGTCCTTTGAGGCTGGAGAGGTGGTCAGGGATACTTTCATGCTGGGCCCCGAAGGTTACCGTGAGGAAAAAACGTTCAGAGATGTAGATTATGGTATTGCTGGGCCACACACAGTTTCTATCTCATGGATTTTACATTTTACTGGGTATTAGCCCAAAATAAAAATGAACTTGAGCAAATGCAAACACCTACTTTTCTGAACCCCAAACTAGCTGAGTTTTTCCTGAGGATAAGGATGGGGGATAATGTGGAAAGAATAATTATAATTAATAAAATCATTCACAGATTTCTACTGAAAAGATAGTAACAGTTATATAAGATGTCAGAGGGATAGTAATTTATCACTCTGTGAGGGGTGTAAATGTCTAACTATTACGTTGCTTTGTACACCTGGAACTAATAGTAATAATAATAAAAAGATAATACCTACTATACTATGGAGAAAAGATTGATGGAAGTCCAGAATATATATGGGTGGTAGGTTTGGAGGTTATTTTAGTAATTAAAAAAAAAAAGATAATGTTGACCTGGATTAATTTGGGGCAATGGAAATAAAAAGGAATGAAGAAAATTTAAAAATAAGTATAAGAGGTAGGGGGAACTGTGTTAAAAGTGAATCTTAAGGGTTTAGCATACAACCCTGGACCAAGGCTGTTACCATTAACCAAGACCAGGGGTTATAGAAGAGAAACAATTATAAGGGGAGGACGGTGAATTTGTTTTTTCATATGCATATTTTTACGTATTTTCACAGCATTGAAGTACACATATGGAGGAAGGAAAAAAATGGGAGTTAGCCGAGGTAAATGTTGGCTCGCGGTAGAGATTTGTTTGGACTCTGTCTCCACATGACACATGACCACTGGGGGTATATTTGTATATGATTGTGCCCACCGAAATGGCCACAAATTCCTCACTGAGGAGGTGAGTGAAGGCTTAAATTCAGCCTGCTTTCTGCTCACACTTGTGTGCCTTGAGACAGAGCATCATCAACCCAGGAAAAGGGATGTCCAGAGAAAGTTGCTGAATGAGCTTGAGGCTGTTTTAAAGGCTTGCCCATCAAATTTCAAAACGTATCATTGTAATTTGATTAGTAAGGCCTGTCAACAGCTTTGATAAATACTTTATCAAATACTTTATGGAAAAAGCAAACAAGACAAGGGCAGAGACTGTACCTGAGACTCTTGCTGAGCTGACATTTCTCATTACATACCAGAGACTTCAGCACTGTGGAAACCTCCCCGGTGACCCACTGACTGGGCAGCAAATTATTTCCTTGGGCTTTCATTCTGTTTTCTTTTGCAAAACAAAAAGCAGTGTGTGTGTACATGTAAATGTTCAACTCTTTCAATAATGTTGTGCAATATTAAGTACCACTTATTAGAGAACATTACAGGAAATAGAGCAGTGCTTTTAAGCTGGAAGAAAAAAGATTGAAATGGTCTGTTTGGTTTCATTCTTTTAAAATGATGATTGGAAGACACATAAAGGCCATTACCCTCCATATTAAATAAGAAAATTGTTTTATGAGCACCAGTTATTGTTTGGGGTCAGTGTTTTCCACAGGAGCCAGATGACTGTATTTTTTAAATTACAAAATAGGCACTAATAATTTTAAAAAGTCAAGCAATTCAGGAGTATAAAGTCAAACATGAAAATCCCCTACACTGACGATTCCTTCCTACTCTCTGCGCTTCAAATTTATTCCTCCAGGGGTAATTGATACTAATGGTTTTGGCATGCATATTTTTTCACATTTCATATATATATATATATATATATATATATATATATATATATATATATATATATGACACACATACACACACACAAATACACACGTACTTTTTTTTTCCTGAAAAATTGAGTCTTGGTATGAATTTCATTTACTGTTTTTTTTTCCATTCAATAGCATACTGTGGCTTCTCTCAGTACAGAGGGAATAGGAGTCTACTGCAGTTTTAACATAACACATGTAGTCTTTCATTCATCAATGTTTCAGCTGTTTTCCATTATTCACTATTAAATAATGCTTCAGTTAACTCTTCATTCATATAGTCTTGAGAGTAAAGACATTCCTGGATATTGAACTGCAGAACTGAAGGCTCGTTGGTAGGCTGAATAATGCTCTTCCTATATGTCTCTGTCCTGATCTCTAGAATCCTTTAATGCTGTTACTTTATATGGCAAAAGGGAAGTTTGCGGATGTGATTAAGTTAAGAATCTGAGACAAAGAGATTATTCTGGATTATCTGGGTGAGCCCTAAATATAATACAAGGATCCTCATAAGAGGGAAGCAAGAAAATTAAAGGTAGGAAAAGGTAATGTGACAATAGAAGCAGAGATTGGATAAATACCCAGATACAAAAATAAATATAGATCTATGTATGTGCTGGGGTTTACATACATGCATATATTCCTTTGCTCTCTCTACAGAGTAGGACTAGAACCCTTCATATCCCATTAGTCCAGATCTTGATTTAAGAATACTATTCTTCATGAAAGGTATGTGAGCTCTTTGGAGAAATGGTTGATTCTAAGGTTGGGGCAAGAAATATACAAGATAAACATGGAATGTTTGTTTAGTGTCAGAAAATAAGGAAGTGCTCAGAGACGCAAAGAAAATGAAAAATTAAAATGGTGAGGCATACCAAAAGGGCACAGGAGTCAATCTAAATGAATCCCCAATAGCCAAAGACAAACCAATTTAAGCAACAAAATAAATAACTACTATATAGCACTCTCACATAAAAAATACATAATAAAACCCTTGAGTCCATGCTGATAGAAATAAATGGTTGAATAATAAATGGGGGATAAGAGACAAATCTTTCATACAGAAGAGTTCCAACTGATAGATGAAGATATTCTCTACACTGGGATTAAAATTTAATTCTTCTCTCCTTGAGTGTAGGCTGGATTTAGTGACTTGCTTCTAATAAGTATAATATGGAAAAGGAAACGCGGTAACTTTAAGCAGAGAAACCTGAAACTGTAAGTGAAGGGATCAAGATTAGCACAGCTAGTGTTGCAGACCATTATCACGGATGCTTCCTATGATGCGATAAGAGGGGCACTTCACCTCCATGTTGTTATTTCCCAAAGCAAAATCTGAACACATGAGACAACATCAGACAAGTCAAAATTGATGGACATGCTACAGAATATCTAACCAGTACTCTTCCAATTTGTCAAGGTCCTGTAAAGCAAGGAAAAACTGAGAAAGTTACAGTTTTGGAGATGTCTAAGGAGACATGAAGACTAAATGCGTTATGGTATATGTGCCTGAATCAGTCCTGGATTGAAAAAAAATGACATTAATAGGAAAACTGATAAAATCCAATAAAGGCTATAGTTTAGTTAATAGTATCATGCCAATGTTATTTTTTTTAGCTGTGATCAATATACCATATAAAACAAATGTATATAATACACTACACTAGGATTAGGGAAAGCTAGATAAAGTGTATATGGGAACTCTGTACTAGCTGCAATTTTTCTATAAATCTAAAATTATTCCAAATAGAAATTTTAAAAAAGAAATTATTCAGTACTTACAAATACAACCTCAGAAATTTCACCAGGTCCCAAAGGTGTAATGGGAAAGTACTATCAAACCTTTAATAATGCCTAATATTTTCCTTAACATGGCAACCAGTAATGGATCTTTAGTCATTTGTTTCTTACATGTCATTCTGCTTACCTCTTTTCTGTTGGAACCATTGGGAAAAGATTTCTGAGAGCATAAAATACAAAGATCATGGTATTACTGAAAAGAAGATTAAAATTTTCCATTTTGTTTAGGGAGATTTTCTTTTCTGATAATAACTAAATCGACTAATTTATGTGTAAGAATACTCACTCACTGCATTAGTATACTACTGTGTTAAAAAGTTTCTCTTTGTAAACTTTTACTTTAAAAGCTCTTTAAATTCTACAAATCATGCTGAGATTAGTTTAGTGAATATTTAATTTTTCTCCATGATTGGAAGAACATACAGTACTCAAGTGAAAGATACTATTAAATTTTCTATGAAATATGTGTTTTTCCTCCCAAATACTGTAGCCTGATAGCAAAGCAGAAATTGCTCATGTTGCTACAAATTTAGAAAGTGGCTTTATAAAAGCAATCAGATTTCAATTATCCCTGATTTTTCATTCCATCTAAAAGCTAAACACAATACCTTTGAAAAAAATATGTTAACAGAATTAAGGATCTCCCATGGACTTAAATACATAACTGCTGTCATTAGAACCTGTAGAAGTGAAGATAATTCTCCAAATATTGCCCACCTCAGAGGAGGTATTTAAAACACTGAACTTTACATGTTTTGTAGCTTTCCCTAAAATGGATCATGAAACTAAGTTGCAGCTAAGTCTTGGAATTCTATCCTTTCATGTGTCCTGACTTCCTTGGGTTTGGACTTGGGTTTGGACTTCTCTCCCTGCCGCCCCGCCCAACCCCCACCCCCGGCCAATTTTGGACATGAATATCACTTCTGTCTATTTTTCTGATATTGATAGTATGTTCCAGATCTCAAAAACTTTAACCCATAATCTATCTTACTTCTCTATCTCATTTAATAATTTTTATGGATCAAAATTATGGCTGTTATTTTAAAACTTCTCAATTCTGATCAATTCTAATACTGGTATGTTTGGCTGATTTGCATTTGCCTGATGAGGACTGTGTTTCCCCGCAAATTAATATAAGACCCGGTAGTATGTTATGTTATATTATATATCCAATCTTATAGTAAAATAAGACCGGGTCTTATATTAATTTTTGCTCCAAAAGATGCATTAGGGCTGATTGTCCGGCTAGGTCTTATTTTGGGGGAAACACGGTAGTGATATTGAGCACTATTTCAATTACTTTTGGCCATTTATATATCTGCTTTGGAAAATATCTATTCAGGTCATTTAGAGGCTAATTTTTTAAATCAGTTTTAATGTTGAGTTGAGGCATAATAATCACAGCCAAAGGTCACACAGCTTGTAAATGGTAAACTTGAATTCAAAACCAGATGTAACTGGCTATGAAGCTTATTTTTAAGCACTTTGCAGTACGATTTTTCTCCTCTCATTCTTTAAACATGAAATTGTAAATATAAAAATAATTTTAATTTATTCACAAGTTTACTGCTGTGTAAAGATACAATCACGTAAGTAATATCTCTGAAAGCCTATTATGGGACAGCTACTGTACTCTTCTAGGTATTGTGCATATAGTTATTTTTGTAATCTTAAGAATAGCTCTGTAAGGTTAATACAATTTTTACCACATTTCAAAGATGAGAAAACTGAGGCTCAGAGAGATTAAACAACTTGCCCAAGATCACAAAGCTAAGTGGGGGACAGGATTAGTCACACAGTCTGTTTTAAGAGACACTGGCCCTAACTTGTGTGCTCTAGGAATCACAAAAATATTTCACAATACAAAAGAAATGAAAAGTTCAATTTTGTGCTTTTCTGATTCATCACTATTCTTAATGATTACCCATTATTATGTCTTTAAATCTTGAATGTGTGATAACGTTACATGTGTAAAACTTGAAATTTTAAACCAAACCTTTCAACAAATTTTTTCAAAATGTTTCATGGTTTAATTATTCACATTGCAATATTATAATAAATGCTGTACAATAATGCTATTCTGAAAATTCTCTGTAGATGTATATCAGCATAATTATAAAAATTTCATGGCATTTTAAAAGCAGAAATGTTTTCATTATAAAACTGATGGGAAAACCTGAGACTATTCAGAAACTAGATGTTTATATGATGCAATACTTGAAAATAGGGATATTTTATATTCTAAAATTAAAAATTAGATTTTCAAGCATAAAAGTAACTCGTTAGACCCAGAATGTGATTTCATACTGGATAAAGGAAAATGCAATAAATAATCTAGACCTGAAGAAATGCCGACTTATTTTTGAAGAGACTGAAGGGTATTTCAAAAGACACAATAATTGACAAGATGGAATAGGGCAGTATTTCTATCACTGTTTTGTTTGGAAGGCTTTCCCTAGACAAAATGCTACTAGAGACTGTGGTTTGGTCTATTTGATTTGTCTGAATCAGCAGAATCAGATGTGTTGAAAATGTGTAAGTTTTGCTATTCTGAAGCTTTGGGGAAGGCCTTACAAATAGATTTCAGTGTACAGAGATTTACATCACTTACAGTGCTGGGTCAACAATTTCCAGTGAACTAGACAGTTATCTTTTGCTTCCATTAAACCATGCTGTGATAAGGTAGAACCAAATACACTTAAGTGTATAAATCATGTTAAGGATCAGTGGATTTAGTATTTTAATAAATGAGCCTCACAGATCAAAATGGTACTCTTATTTGCATTCATTTCCCTCATAATAATAGCTGGTATTTATTGAGTGCTTGGTGTTTACAGGCATTAGTATGCACTTTAAATGCATTATCCAATTTGTTATATGGTTTAATTATAACAAAAAATGTTGGATATCGATGTTGAATATCACATTTCATCTAAATTCCCAAAGCTATGAAGAATGGAAGAATTAAGTTAATGTACTACTTAATGTAGGAAAATGTATAATCATTGTGCATTTGGTGCAGAAGTATGTCATCCAATGAGCATATTCTGCTACTGTACTCGTATGATGTTATTGCACCAAATTCACAATCCATCTAAAATCAACCTCAGAACATCCGTGAGGTTAAAAATCTATGCAGACATCTCCCACATCAAGCTAATTTTTTTAATGACCTTTCTAATTTGGAAATAATAAATTTGCCAGTGTGTGCTGTCTAATAGAAATATTTAAAGTGATTTGCTTTTGAAAAGATGAGAACAAATCTGAGTATATACATTTTGAAGAAAAATAAATATGCTTTACTTTGTCAGTTACACATCTTTTACAATAGTTATGGTATCAGTAAGGTTTAAGAAAACCTTGAAAACATATATTGTCTGATCAAAATGGTATTATGAAAGGAAAGCATGTTAGAAAGTTCCAGCAGCATGGATTATTTAACAATACTGCTAAAGTATTCAATCAGATTATGTCTACTTTTTAGTAGTTGCCAGGAAGTCATTCCACTGACAAGGCTGGGCCAATGCTTTAAAATGAAATTCATCTTAGATAAATTGATTTTCACTATGTTTCCTCCAATTTAAACTCATGATAGAAATAAATTTTTGCTTATTTCAAAACATATCTTCCATTATTATCTTGCTTTCATCAAAATCAGGCTTATAAGACAGATTCTAGCCTAAATTTATAGCTTAACAAACAAGAGGTCACTCTAAAATTGTGTAATTCCGATTTACTATGATGCCTTGAGTCTTTTTTTTTCAC
This sequence comes from Rhinolophus ferrumequinum, assembly GCF_004115265.2. Lineage (NCBI taxonomy): Eukaryota > Metazoa > Chordata > Mammalia > Chiroptera > Rhinolophidae > Rhinolophus > Rhinolophus ferrumequinum. Next base: position 37,765,944 of record NC_046301.1, read on the forward strand.
TGTAATTGTTACTTTTTCTTAATGCTGTTTTATGAGCAGTTTAAACAGTCTTTTAAAGAAAATATTTATTAAATGTATCGGGGTGACATTGGTTAGTAAAATTATATAGCTTTCAAGTATAATTTCTATAATACATCATCTATATATTGCATTGTGTGCTCACCACCCAGAGTCAGTTCTCCTTCCATCACCAGATATTTGATCCCCTTTTAGCCTTTTACCATCCCTCCTTCCCCTCAGGTAATCACTAAATTGTTGTCTGTGTCTATGAGATTTTATTTCTTTGTCTTGTTCCTTCGTTGCTTTCAGTTTTATATCTCACATATGAGTGAAGTCATATGGTCTTGACTTTTTCTGTCTGACTTATTTTGTTTAGCATAATAATCTCAGGATCTATCCATGTTGTTATAAATAGCAGTATTTCATGTTTTCTTATGGCCGAATAGTATTTCATTGTGTATACATGCTCATCTTTTTTATCTAGTCATCTATTAAAGGACACTTCGGTTGTTTCCAATGAACATCGAGGTACATATATCTTTACGGTTAAATGTTTTCAGATTTTTTGGGGTAGATACCCAGAAGAGGAATTGCTGGGTCACATGGTAATTCTAGTCTTAATTTTTTGAGGAAACCTCCATACTGTTTTCCATCACAGCTATACCAATTTACATTCCCACCAGCAGTGTATGGGGGTTCCTTTTTCTCCATAGCCTCTCCAACACTTGTTATTATTTGTCTTGTTGATGATAGCCATTCTAACTGGCGTGAGGTGATACCTCATTGCGGTTTTGATTTGCATTTCCCTAATAGCTAAAGAAGTTGAGCATCTTTTAATATATCTGTTGGCTATTTGTATGTCTTTTTAGGAGAAGTGTCTGTTCAGTTCACCTGGCTATTTTTTAATTCAATTGTTTCTTTTTGTTGTTGTTGTTGTTGAGTTGTATGAGTTTTATATAATTTGGATATTAGCCCATTATCGGAGGTATTGTTTGCAAATACCTCTCCCATTTGGTTGGTTGCCTCTTTGTTTTGTTGTTGGTTTCTTTTGCTGTGCAGAAGCTTTTTAGTTTGATATAGTCCCATTCACTTATTTTTTTTTTCTTTTATTTCCCTTGCCTTTGAGGTCAAATTCATAAAATCCTCTGTGTCCATCAAGAGTTCCTGAGTTCTGACTTATAAATATTTTATTTTCAGGACCTCATGTAATGTATGTCACCTAATAAAACATCAATACAGTTTTATAGAATGAATATTTTTCCAGACACAGGAAAATGCAGATATTTTTCATTTTTATACAATATCTTCTCTTAATGTTATTTATAACACATTTTGAAAATTCATAAACTATATTCTACATTAAAAAAAGAATAAAAATTAACGTGCATAACTATATTAAGAGGAAGATCTGTAAGCTCTCATTAGGACTGATCCAAATAGATCACTGCCTGTGGGTGATGCTATAAATGGAGTTCAAAATAAAGGTTTTTTTCAACTTTATGGAGATATAATTGACATATAACGTTGTGTTAGCTTAAGGTGTGCAACGTGATGATTTGATACACATACATGTTGCAAAATGATTGCCACAGTAATGTTAGTTAACATCTCCATCACCTCACATAATGACCATTTCATTTTTATGGTATGACATTTCGATTTACTCTCTTAGCAACTTTCAGGCATACCATTCAGTATTGTTAACTGCAGTCACCATGCTGTATGTTAGATCCCTAGAACTTATTCATCTTATGACTGGAAGTTTTCACACTTTGACCAACAGCTCCCCATGTCCCCTATATCCCTGCTCCTGATAACTGCCATTCTACTCTCTGTTTCTGTGAGTTCAGGTTTTTTGGTTTAATTCTGTTACAGAAGGCTTGCAGGAGACATTGCTAAGTAGGCAATAGTTGAGTGATATTTGATCTGATGTGTTCCTTTATCATTTAAATTTAATATTTTGATGTTATACCTATTGATGTTATGCTTATTACTGATATTATTTTGTTTCTACATAGCTACATTTCATGATATGAATATGTTATTTGTGAATTCCATAATTTAATAAATTTGAATGGTTAAAAATCACTTCATCCAGTTTGCCACATAAAACTCAAGCCATTATTTCTAGATAAGCAGAGTGAAATGTTGATGTATTGTATATAAAATGTTTGAGCTTCTAAGTAATCATTTCCTTGAGTCTCTCTAGTAGTAACAACAGCCAAAAATGTTCACTAGAGCAAATTGTACCTAGACATGTGTTTAAAAAGGTAAATATGCCCCTTCCTCCCTCCCCTCCCCCTGCTGTATGCCTCTCTGCCAGTCACTTAATCTCTCCAGCTCTGTTCTTCTGGAAATCTAATAAGGACCAACTCCGTCTAAGGTATGTCACTTATGAAGCAAATGGCCCTTGATTGGCATATTACATCTTAATGAGGAGAAATGATAAATGAATTACAAGCACTGATTGGAAGCCTTGGCTTTGGGTTTCTCTGAAGACAGTAACTCTTAAATTGGTTTGCTCCTGTGATACATTGAAAGATAGGCCTATGAATTATTAGAAGAGATCACTGGCCCCTGCATGGGATGGGACTTCTGAGCCATTGTAGACTCCACGCACACCCATGTGGATTTTACCTTGTGGAACCTGGGCTATCATGATGGGTCAGAATAAATCCTGGAAAGCTACATTAAATGATGTTAAGGCTTCTTCCAAAAGGAACCTCTTATTGCCCTTCTGGCAAGCAGTGATTTGTGACTCCAGCATAGATGGAGCCAAGCCTGGCCTGTGATGACCCAACAAGACAGAATGTTTAGTTGGACAAAAGAAGACCTTCTGCTAGGCAAGGCAACATTATATACCACAAAACGGTGAAAATTAAAAATGTGATTATTATTGCTTTATCTTACTGACTTGTATATTAATCCTTTATCTTCCCAGTGGTTTAGGTGAGAATCTCATGAACTGAAACAGAATATACTAAAGAAAAGCAAATATTTAGAAGTATAAGAATATCAGAGCAAGTTTATAAATATTTATTGCATTGTGCAGATGCAATAACTAAATCATTTCACAAATTTTTCACTTTTCTCTCAGCTACAGACACTTTGTAAATAATGCAAGATGGTGCCATTGGTAACTTGCAGAGCCTGGATATTTTAAATTATTGGGTCAAAATTCAGAAATGCCAGTGAATAAATACATACGTGTGTTTATATATTCACTGTAACTTTCATTCACATTTTCATTTAAATGTTTTAGATAACAAGTGAATATATTAATTCTTTTGCTCTAAGGAAGATTATTTTCTATATTAAATTACTACAATTTATTTGAGCTCAACAAAGATATCTCAGATTTAGAATACAAATATACACTTTAAAAAAAAAAAAAACACGAAAGCACGTTAAGGTCAACCAGGGGAAAAGACACATCAGGCATAGTGTAGAGTTGGGCGGGGGATTAGGAGAGTTGGAGGAGACCCACAGAACACACTTCCTCTTAGGGATAAACTCTAATTTGTATAATCAAATTTTGGTATTCTTTTATTAATTAAACAATAGTTAAAATGATGGGATAAGAATAAAGTTACCTTCAAAACTGTACATCAGAGAAGAAATATCTCATTAACACAAGAATTAGTAATTAGTAATTAGACATTGATTAAAGTCATATTACAACTACAAAGGGTTCATATAAGACTGTTTAGAAAGAGAGAAAACGTAATAGCGATGCATCTAAGGATTATTTGCTCTTTTCAAAGTCACAGTGCCTTTTAAAAATTTATGTCTTTACCTATATCTCAGAACCATTTCTCAAGAATATTATTTTTTATCATTAATTACTATGAGAATCATGGAAAATAAATTGTTTCTAAGACACACTTGTCTTAACCATTAACATCATCTTTGACTTCTTTTAATTACATAGAAACAAACCCTTTACATGTTTTCACCCCATTGTCAACCATCTTTGGAATTCACATATATTTTAATATTTTATGAGACAAGAAAAGCCTAAAGAAGAGAAGAGCCAGGCAAATAAGTAATTACTATGCTTGGTAAATTGGCAGTGATTTCTGATTTTTTTCATAGCCTGAATTTGGTTTTCCCTTAGTGACTTTTGCTTTACACCTTTAATATGTGCTGAGTTTTATCACAAAAATATTGCTCTGTATGAAATCCAATCTCATCTTTGAAATCTCTCAGAAATATTTGGTCTTGTGTGAACAAAAGAACAGAAACCATGTAGAACAAATCTGAAACTATAATACCTGAACTCTGTTGTTCCACAAAGGAAAAAAAAAACACGTGTTTTAGAACAAAAAATGGTAACATAATAAAAATAAGACTGAGGGTCACAGAAAAATCAAGCAGTTAAAATTAGAAGTCTTTTAGTGTGGAAAGGAAACATAAGATGTGGATAATTCAAATGTGTGTGCTCAGAGAAATTATTTAGTGCACTTTCAGTATGAAATAGAGATTACTTTGTTTAAAGGTGCTACTTTTTGTTTAGACAAACATGTTAAATACAAGTGGAAGACCTAAAACAATTATATTATGAATATACTATTATAGTATGTTATCCATAATTTAAACAGTTTTCAGTTTGTGTATTGCCTACATTTATGTAAAAACATTCACTGGAAATCCAGAGCTAAAGTTGATTTTGACCAAAAGGTCAATGGTGTTCAAGGGTTGAAAGAAAAAAAAATACGGTATATCAATTGGCAAATGTGGACTATATTAAAATAAACAGTAATTTAAATTGTTGTGACTAAATATAGCACTTTTTTCATGAATAAATGTTAAATTATTTCATAAAACTATGTGAAAAACAAAGCAAGTCCCCAAACAAACAGCTTGATGCCCATTTTGTGGTATTCAAATACAAAAGGAGAGAAAGATTAAACGATCAAACAAACAGAGACAGAATCACGATGTTGGAAAGACTAAAAGTATTCAGTTTTTTGTTTAAATAGCATATTGATTCAGTATTTGCTCTGGTTATTACATTCAGCTTTAAAAATGTTTCATCAGTATTACTGCTGTGCCAACTTTCACTGTAATGTCAGGATTGTGTCACCAAAATTGGGTCATGGCATTTTTCTAATAAGACTTCTGCGCTGTGAATCGAATTTCAGTGTTGTGAACATGTAAAAAAAATTGAATACAGGAGGAGATAGGTGAAGATCGTATGGCCTTAGACAAAGTATTATTTACTTTTAGGATGAGTGTGGATACTTTCAGATGACAGTACTGGTGACAGTTTAAATTCTAAGATGTGACTTCAAAGGCAGGTGTTATTAAATAGTAAACCATTATATATTAGCATTGATATGAAATTAATCCTCAGCCCCCTCCCTACTCCCTTAACACCCATCAAAAGTCAACAGTGAACTAACAAATTAAACAAGTAAACAAACCAAAAAAACTATGTCATGTGTTTTGCCACAGTGTTTTCTCATTGTACCTTCAGTAACTACCGTGTCACTAACCACCGTGTTTCCCCGAAAATAAGACCTAGCAGGACAATCAGTTCTAATGCATCTTTTGGAGCAAAAATTAATATAAGACCCGGTATTATATTTTATGTTATATTATATCCAGCATTATATTATATTATATCATATCATATTAGACTCGGTGTTATATTATAGTAAATTAAGACTGGGTCTGATATTAATTTTTGCCCCAAAAGATGCATCAGAGCTGATTGTCTGGCTAGGTCTTATTTTCGGGGAAACACAGTATAAATTTATCTCTATAATTATATCCCAGTAGGAATGCCACTTAAAAGAAATTCTTTGAAGTAGTATGAACCCCCACCCTTCACCCATCTCCCAATAATGCATCCTCAAAGGGACAATAGAGTTTAATGAAGAGGCCATTTATAAGAATGTGGTCAGGTTGAAGAAAAGAGTCGAGAGCCATTGCTACTGCAAAGCTCTAGCTATGGAAGAGTGGCTGATTTTTGGAAGCAAGGCCTTTGGGAGTGTAAGGCAACGATCAACAAACTGTCTAGGCAGGTGGAAGAATAAATACCCAGATGTGTCTCTCCTTGCACTCTCTTTTCTGTTAAATTTAGCGGCAAGCCAAAGGGCAAAGGAGTCTGGGTAGTGTAGTCCACAGGGATTGGCCTCTACTGGGAAACAGTGGTACAGAGATTAGGGGAATGAGGAAGAGAAAGGAAAAAAAGAAAAGAATATTCAAAACAATTAAATATTGTGAATGTGGTTCTTCCATCCAGGAATGAGTTTTTCAGTACTGTGCCTTCCAATAATAATTTTGTCAAAAGTAAAATCATTACAATGGAAGTAACTGATACAAGTATTCCTGAGTATTTCTGAGTTTATTTTCTCTAAGAGTGACCCCATTGGTACTTGAATAATGCCTAACATGATATACTTGGTAAGTCGCAGCTGGGCAGAATGACAGAGAATTGGATAAAAATTGGAAGCAAGGGTCAGGAGCAGGCACAGGATCAGCTGCTTTTTACCAATAGGCAATGAGAATGCATGGAGAAGAGGTTGGGCCATTGGCAGACGCACCTCTAATTTGATTTTTTATTTTCATATCATAATTTATCACTCTTATTCTATTTCTTCAGCGTTTATAATGCTAATTGTAAGGAAAAATAAATAATTATGTTTCTAGCCTGTACCACATGCTTTTAAATGTATTATCCCATTTAATCTTAGCACAACCCTGAGAGGTATGTTTTATATTCCCCTTTTCACAGACTGAGAGAGGAAGGCTCACCAAGATTTTGTAACTTATCTAAAATCCTATCATAAGTAAAATTTCTCATTTTAACTTAATCTTCCTGAGTCTGAAACCTATGCATTTTTGTCTTACATACATGCATACCTCAAAATTAAAAGAACTTTATTTGTTGTATTAATTTTAAATATACATTTAGTCTTTAAAATAAACCTTGAGAAATATCAAGGCATACTCACCACGGCCTTTCTAATGTCATTTAATTGGTGTCTTTAATTTAATCAGATATTATTCTGTCTCATGAAGTTCTGTCTGCTCTGTCCTTTATTTTGTCACATTTATTCTGTCTAGGGAATTAAAATAAATCTTTTGTCTACATCAACCTTATCTGCTTTGTTATAGCCCTTAGAGATACTTTTTTTTTTTGACAAGTACAGAAATTAGGTCTTTCTCTGCATTTTCTTTGTTGCTATTCAGATTTATTTTCTGATACATTCAAATCTTTGTTATTCCCCTTGCCTATCCTATAACGTGTAAATTCTATTCCATGCTCTTCTCATCATAGAGGTACATTTTGATTTTTTTTTCATCCTACCTGTGCTTTGTTTCTGCTTAGCTCTTTCAGTGGGGCACCTTTTCACTGTCAATATATATTTTTTAATATCTTCTCTTTATTTTCCATTAAAGTCACATTACATCCCATTGCTATTTGGTATGTTCCTGAGTTGTTAATAAGTAGATTATCTTTGATATTTTTTGAAACGTGGTATAGCTCCCAAGAGCATGATAAAAATTATAAGCTTGATTCAACTTGTTAATATTTAATCACTTAACAAATGTTTATTTAAAAATTATTATAGACCAGGCACTCGTATGGGCTTTAGGGATGCAAGCAGTGAGTAAGCAATGAAATCTATCCACATGGAGCTCAAATTCTAGTGATAAAAAGAGAATGACAGGAATTAATAGATATATAAATAAAGTAAGTTATATAATATCTTGTGATAAGTGCTAGGCACAAAACAAACAGCGAGGGGGTTTAAGGAATGTTAGGGTGATGACACAGTTTTTAAAAAGATGGCTGAGGACTGTCATTTAAATAACCTGAGAATGAAGGAGATTGTGTGTGTGTGTGTGTGTGACAACACCAAATGCCAAGACCCTTAGGCAGGGGCAGTCTGCTGTGTGTTTGCAAAGAACAGCAAGGACACCTTCCTGCCTGCAACTAAATGAGTGGGGGAGAGAACTGAGTTCTGAGAGGTGGTGCAGGGCCTTGTCGGTTATTAAAGGACTGTAATAGAGGAAGGCTTTCCAAGGTTTGGAAAAGAGCCACATTATCTCATTTGGATAGCCTTTAGAGTTATATTTAGCATTCCATTCTGTTACACAGGAAATTTGTTTGTAAGTTTCTACAGAATCTTAAAGCCAAGCATTTAGTATCATAGAAAAGTGACATGCTAAATAATAAATATCGTCAGTATTTTTATTAACTTTACTGCAGCCTATGGTGATCTTCATGTGTTTACTCAATATTCAATTCTTATCTCTGGGGTACTGTTATGTTTAAACAATTTATCCAGGAAGAAGATTAAATATTATACTGTGTTGTTGTATTGCTATGTGTGGTAGACCTCTTATATGTGTAAAGATTTATACATTCTGTTCCTAACCATATTGTCTGGAGCCACTATACATTACTATAATGCTTGTATAATCAACTCGGTGGGCATTTTACTTAGACTAATGGCAATCTGGCAATTGATTAATTGGCAGGAGTTCAAATGAAGGAAAAAACATTAGAAATGCCTAGAGGTACAGTGCTAGTCACAGAATGAGACATTGTGTGTTTCAACGAGCATAAAAACATCCTAGGAAATGATGATACACATTTTCTGTAACATAGAAACCCCTGTATAATCATATTACTCTAAAAAAGACATTTCCCCCATTTCATATTTTAATGTATTTTATGTATTTTATTTCATGCATATTTTTCTATTGTAAAGAATCAAATTTAGTAATGTACTTTAGTAATGGAAAATAGTTTATTCAATAGACATTTATTTTTAAAAAGCAGATAGCGATTAAACTAAGATAATTAAACTCATTCACTTAAAACTCCCTCTTTAGAGCGGGTAAGTGCAATCAATACATGTATTTGTTCATTCTTTTTAGGCAAGTCCGATTTTTGCTGTTTCATACTGTGTTATACTATGTACGATTTATCACTCTTAATGTTTTGGTACCATAGCCCTGGATTTTGGCATGTTGGTTTTTACCTCACAAATGCGTTGATTCCCTGACTCTACAAATCTGCTATTTAGGGCTTATAAGTTTCATGGTTTGTCATCAGAGCGGGTAGTTTTATTTCGGCAATGCCCTGTTCCCTAAGGGACTGGCAGGATGTCAGCTATACGTGAAGAACTCTTATATTCCATTTGGTCCCTAAAGTATTAGGCTGGTGCAAAAGTAATTGCGGTTTTTGCAGTTATTTTTAACCTTTCAAACTGCAGTGACTTTTGCACCGACCTGATTAACGGAGACACTCGGTACAGACATGGGAGAGTTGGGGGATTGCAGGTTAGTCCAGTGGTGCCTAACAAATGCACATGACCCACTGACATGGAAACTCTGAACATCATTTTTGTAAAAAGGAAATAGACTTATTTACCCGAGTGCAGGGGACAAAAAATCATGAGACACTGATTTTCTTTACTCTTCCTTATTCAGAGCTGGGTACTCTTACAATGCTAAATCTCCCTGAGAATGCAGGTAACTGGTGATGGATAGATGTGATATTAATGTCTCCATTTGTCTTCTGGCCTTTTGGTTGCTTGTTCAATGAGTGGAAAGGTAGGGAGAGGAGTTAGGTTTAACTAAGCATCGAAGCAAATAATATATTTACCCATTCAGTTCAATCCCAGTAATGCTTATTCCTTCTACAGAGAAGGGTCCATCTGTTTCATGTCCCTCCAGAATATTACATTAGAAATAGATTCAATTATTATGAATTTATTTGCTCCTGACAAATAATCATTAGAAGCATTAGTCTAATTTTTATTGGCTCAAACACAATATTTTTCATAGTGAACCACACTAGGCATTGAAACAGTTTTGTAGTCCTCAAGTACTTAATGAGACAAAATTTCATTTGCTTTTGTATTACATTATCAGTCATAAGTACACAAATAGAATCTGTTTTGTTTTCTTGACATACCTGGCCAAACAATTACAAATAGAACTCTTTTTACAAGTCGTAAGAAATCATAAATTGTCTAATATGTGCTTAACACTAACATTGTGACTTACAACGATAATAATTAAATCCAGCCATTATTTTTGCTTCTGATGAACTTACAATAGTATATAATTGATGCCGTTGGCATTCTCTTTATCGTTTACTCCTAACATACACCAATTTACCTCCATTTTAGATCCCATTATCTTATGTTATAATCATGGGTTGACTTTCTTTTTCTTTCCCCCTGGGAAATGGTCACAATTCTCAAAGGACAGGTATTATACATTTTGTGTTTGTTGTAACAAATATTCAGATTTAGAATCAAACATAATATTTTTATTTGACTTGGAAAAATAAGGAGGTTCTGGGAAGTAGGTTGTCAGAAGCAGAATCAGCTTGCTGAAAGCTTGGGAAACATTTCAATGAAGCTCTATAGTTGGTAAAATAACATGACAACAAAAGTGCAAATGACACAAGGAATCCTTTAGGAGTTTGTTTAGTCAGCCATAGCACATATAGTTTGCTTTCAATAAAATAATGGTTATATATGTCATTTATCTGAAGTGTTTATATATTGTATTATAATAATATTAATGTTTTCTCTTAGTGAATTTCAATAGTTCCATCACTGTTACATTTCTTTCTAAGCATATAATAGAAATTGATATTCTCAAAAATAGGAGCCATTATTTTTGGTTGATTCAGTTGTCACTTTTCGTCCTTTCTTTATACGTTTAGTCCTATGCTTTATTTTAGTCTTGTGTATTTATTATCTGAAATAAATCCGTTGTGTAGTCTATGGTTTCATTTTTCATACATTTTCTCCTTTGGAACATGATACCTTTTATGTTCTGACTATCTGCTTTCAGTTCTTGGAGTTGGGAATCAGGGATGAAATGTATGTGGAGCTAAATAGTACCATTAACTTGGTTTTCCAGACATAAACTTAGAAATTATCCTTTACTCTTCCTTCTCTTAGTCATTATATCCCATGGATGACATCAAGTACAGTTGATTAAATAGAATTTTACTGCTTTAGTTCAAACTCATTACTTATATGCCAATTATTCGTCAATAAGCTGGTTTTTTTTAAAGAAATGAAAACAGTAATTACCAGTAATCGAGACCTTTCCATTCTTCTTTAAAAGTAACATGAAATATTTACCAAAAAAAAAAAAAAAGTGTTGGGTCTTAGTGGGGCTATTGAGACAAGCCCCATGAAAAGTCTCCTATCTTCAACGTGGCCTTCCTCTAAACATCAACCTCTTGTTTTCAAAGCTTTCAGTATTTCCTCATTACATGTGTGCAAAATTCAAAGCCTTTAAAAGGACACACAGAATTCTTCATAATCTGTACTTCGTGACTCTCACTCACCCTATCCCTTATACTCAAACATCTATGTCTTTGATATGCAAAGTCATTTCTTATTCTTTTTATTCATCATATGTGTTCTCATCTTTGCACATTGTTCCTCTCTTGACTGCCTGGAAATCTTCCAATATACTTTAAGAGTTAACCAAAGTGTTAACTTTTATAAGAGGTCTTTGATTCTAGAGTTTCAATTAAATACTCTCCAGAAAATACATTTGAACACCTCCTTTGAGAGGCTTTGTGCTGGATCTTTGACATACTTTTCCTGTCTTCGAGATTACTATAGGTTAGTGACCCAGTGCGCTCCCAGTGCATAATATGTTATATGTACCATGAATATTATTAGTATCACAAACTAGAAAAGTAGTTGATTTATGTGTCTGCCCCTTTAGAAGATAAATGGCATTGGTTTAATGATTATGTCTTATTTGTCGCTGTATCCCAAAACTCTGGGATAGTCTTCCGTAAATATTTATACATGGATAAAAAAAATTCCTGTTCTTTGTGTATATATTTCTGGTGTTTGAAAAATGGAGGCTAATTTTCATAAAGCAGAATATTATATTATTTCTGTTTGTTACCATCATGATTGTACCCTGTTTAAATTCTAGAGCTATAACTTCTATTTCTTTTTAATCTCCTTAAATCTCCATTTAGTAGATTCTCAACTTGTGTTCTTAGCAGAATAATTATAACCATAATTTGAAGACAATGTAAAAAATTAAAGGCATACATGTAAAACAATAGATATTTTTCTGGGATGTAAATATTTTAACAGTTTATTATTACATGAAGACTGACATTGTCACTCTGAGAGACATTTGCTGTGCATTTAATAAATGCATCTCATTTGGAAGCAAATCGGTTTTACTTAAATGTGAAATGAAAAGAAAAATCCAATACAATATAATAAAGAGCCAATATCAAATGTTAAAAAATTAAACCTGTAGAGGAAGAAAATTATTGTTTTTATCAAATATTTATCTATAACCAGTGATGATTATTTTGATACTTTATTTTTTGGTAATTTATTCCTTGGAAACTCATATAGGGCATAGACTGATCAACATTAGAATCATTTTCTTAATATGATGTGGCATACATAGACCTAACTAGAGTGTCATTTTTTCAGATATTACTCAATGTTTAATGTATTTCACTTAAACATTCACAGTACCGGACTTTGTTTGCTTTTTTAAACCAAAGAAATATGTACTTACCTTAAAAATTTACTGGAAATCCAAAACGCTAAATGAATAAAATTAGCTGAAGCCTAGAGGTAGATTTTGGATCTCTACCTGCTCTGTCCTCTTTTCACTCTGTCTCCGAAAATACTTTCCCAGAACGTAAGTGCTCTGCAGTGAAGAGTATAGGGAAAATGGGTAGCAACATTTATTTGTCTGAGTACCAGAAATTGATCTGTTCTTCAAATTCCTGTGCCCTAGTCTAGATTGCTCGCCTGGTGTGCTCAGGTAAATTGTCTGCCCACAGGAAAGAGAAAAAAGTGAACATTAGATTCGGAGGAATTGAAACACAACAGTATAAATGTCCTTTCTTGCTGCTAGTGCCTTGTTCGTGAGGCTCTGATTCCTTGACTGGACTTCATCTACCTATTTTCACATATTTTCACATAGACTACTTTGCTTTACTAATATTTTCCTTCTGCTCCTTCCTTGCATTTATAATATCTGGAATCCGAGTATGCAGAATGTTGACTCATAACCCAGATCTGATTTGGCATTTATTCACACTCACATAGAACTGTCTGGTAAATCTTTACCACTATATACAGTGAGCTGTCAACAGTGCTGCGCTTAGGAGCCTCCTAGCAGGGAGCCTCCTTCCCTGGGCCCCATGTCTCAGGAGTTACCATGCTGTGTTGCATCTGCTTTGACAGAGCAGAGCTTCTGCCATGGACTCCATGACTCAAGGGGTCCTCATGTTTCGGAGTATTTTTAAAGTAAGTGACTACGATTGGCCATGCAGGCAGGATGTTCTGATTTTGAATCCAGTACTGTGTGGGTTCCAGTTATCAGAGCACCTACCTCGAAACTTTCTAAGTCCTATTCCAATGTTTAAGACTGGCAGGGGCTGGCCATTGTCTGGTCCTGTTTCTCCTTTTCAGCAAGGAGAAGCTATGTGACTTGCAAGGTTAGGTACTGGAATAGGTAATTTTATGTGTCAACTTGACTGGGCTAAGTGATGCCCAGACAATTAGTGAAACATTATTTCTGAGCATGTCTGTGAGAGTTGCAGAAAGAGATTAGTATTTGAGTCAGTAGACTAGGTAAAGACTGAGTAAAAATCACCCTCACTAATGTGGGTGGACATCATCTAATCTGTTGAGGGACTAAATAGAATAAAGAGGTGGAGGAAGGGTGAGTTTGCTTTCTTTGCTTGAGCTGAGACATCCATCTTCTGCCCTCGGACATCAGTCCTCCAGGTTTTCAGGCTTTCAGACCTGACCAGGAGTTACACGATTTGCCCCTCAATTCTCAGACCTTTGAACTTGGACTGAATTACAGCATCCTCTTTCCTGGTTTTCTGGCTTACAGATAGCAGATGATGGCATTTCCTCCCAACCCCCACCTACCCCCCTTAACGGCATGAACCAATTTCTGTAATAAATCTCCTCTTACATATGTCTACATACGTCTTATTGATTGTGTTCCTCTGGAGAACTTTGACTAATACCGGTTCTAAAAGGCTATGCCCCTTCTGGTCTGTTGTAGTACTTGCTCTCCAAACACCTGCTTCTCAAAATATTCACTTTCAGAACCCAGCCAGGGTGGTGTAAATATCAGACCACAAGGAGAAGCCACGTGTAAGCACTCCTCATGGGCCCATACTGGTCAGGCCATCTAGATTCTGGATGGGCTGGCTGGTGGGGTCAATGGCTGGGTTTGCTTCTACAATCCTTAGGTGGGATGGCATGGAGGCTGGGTCCAGTAAGGCAGGCTTGGAGCTTGCATCCATTGGGGTAGACCTGGTGCCAGGGTCTGAAAGTACAAGTATGGATCCTGGGTCTGTGGGTGATGGTCTGCTGGGGTCCACTGGGGGAAGGGGGGACCTGGCAACTGAGTCTGCAGGGATGGGCCTGGAGCCTGGGTCCATGGGGGTTGGTGTAGTGCTGTGTTAGGCCTTGAGTCTGAGTCTGTGGGGCTCAGCCTGGCACTGGGGTGGCCCTGGTACCTAAGTCCATGGAATAGACCTGATCCTGAGTCTGTGAAGACCAGCCTGGCATTGGCTTCCACTGGGATGAGCCAGTGTCTGAGATGTGGAGGTGGGCTTGTTGCCTGTGTCTGCAATAGCAGTCCTGGAACTTGGATCCACAGGGAAGGGCTAAATGGATTTTTTAGTTTTTTTGATTATCTACATGGTTACATGGGAATAAGCATGGTGCTATGGTCCACTGGGATGGGCTTTGGTGCCTGGGACCATGAGTGCAGGCCTGGTTTTTCCAGTCCATGGGGGTTGGATAGTGCAAATCTGGAGTCCATGGGGATATATCTCTATCTTGGGTTCATAGGGGCAGGCTGGTAGCTCAGGTAGTGGGATCTAGTTTGCTACTGAGACAGGCTGCAGCCTGGGACTGGAGGTCTGGGCTGGTGCTGGTTTGGACCTAGAGCCTGAGATCACCTGGACCAGCCTGGTGCTGTGGTGGACCTGGAGCCTGGAGCCTGGGGTCTGGGGACCACCTTAACATCAGGATTTACTCTGGTGGGACTCATGTGGAAGTTCACGACAAAGTCAGGTGCTCACTTCCCTCTTGTTTCTTTAAACAGAGGGCATCTTTCTCTGTGCTGCACTGCATGAGTTTGGGGCAGGGCTATGTCAATTGTGGAGAGTATATTGTAATAATGTAATGACAAAATATTCAAGATATATACTGCATATATTTTTTATTTGGGAATATATTTCAAATGATTTACTTAAAATGTTATCAATTATCTGGTACTAGATGGATTTTTTAGTTTTTTAATTATCTACATGGTTTAATTTATATTTTTTTACTTTAATCAATTTTGTTATATAATTAGATATATTAAGCATGTAATTTAAAACAAGAGGATGTTTTGGCATTGATTTTTTTCCCCAAGTTATACACAGTAGCCATCTCTTGGTACTTAATTTTATCTTCTAATACCACTTGCCTCTAGTTATCTCAAATGTAAGGAAGGATATAGTTTGCCAAAAGTAAGTGGCTTTTTTCTTTTCTGATTTCTTATAGCAGCCACCATCTAAGAGTCCTTCATTATCACACATTAAAGTGCACTCAATTGAAAAATATTGTTAAAAATGTTTTTTTCCCTCTTTTGCTTAATGGAGAAAAAAAAGAATTGCTTAGTTTTCTTATAAGTAAACTTCTTGTTACTCTTCAGGTCATATACAACTATGTTTTAAGATAAAAAAATAGAATGAAATTTTATATACTCAAATCTTTTACATCTGTTTCAAATAGTTAAGCCCTCTTTTTTTAATACATGTGTATTGAATCTAGCACCTACTTTTTCTTTTTAAGTTACAATTAAGCTTTCCATTTTAGAGAATAAGACATTAGTTGTCATGGTGTTGCCCTTGACTTGTTTAAAAATATAGTTCTCAATAGCATTCTCCCACTTAAAAAAAATAACATGTTGAATTAGCAAAGGAACCTGTGAGGGCTGGAAACTAAAATGTTGTAAAAAATATGAATAAGGTCACTGCTGGTTTTTTTTTTAATATCTTTATAAGACTATGAGAATGCATAGGATTTCTCCAAACTGTGGGTTCTCATGTGAAATGTACACACAATAACTGCCACACAATAAATAATTAACATGGTTCTTTTATACTCCATATGATCCAATTCTTATCATAGAGAATTTGGCTGAGCCTTTAATTTTGTTAATGCAAGGTCCAATTTTGGCTATCGTTTTACATGACACAACACTAGACAGTTTCCCATTTGGTTTTGCTGAAGTATTTTCTCCTATTGATGGGACAGATTGCAGAGAATTGTCACAAATTTTTTGAGGGCTTTTGAAAAGTGTTAGTTTTAATTTTCAATTTCTTTAATCTGGACTGGATTTGTTACTCACTTTGACCAATAGCATATGGTAGAAGAAATGTGTGAGTCCTGAGTGTAAACCTCAAGAAACATTGCAGTTTTGCACTCACTATGTTGGAAAGTTTCCATCATGGGAATAAGCCCAAGCCAGCCTCCAGAAGGATGGGGAAACTTGTGAGCAGAAGCCTCAGACGTGCCAGCCTTCCGAGCTGAACATCCAGACATGTAAGTGAGCATAGGTGAATTTACATGGAGCAGATGCAGATCACCTCTGCAGAATCTAGCCCAACATGTCAACCCACAGAATCATGAATAAACAAATATGTATTTTTTAAGGCAATGATTTTTAGAGCAGCTCGTTATATGGCAATAGAGACTTAATACACTTGTCTTTTAGGACACTGTATGTTGGTTTCCCTTTTACTTCCATAGCCAGTACTTGTTAATCTCTTTTGCTAATTATTCCTTATTTCTCTATTACTTTTTGATGCGTGTTGTCTTCTCTATTACTGTCTTTATAATCTTATTTGGTCAAATACCCTTAAATACAATCAACATACTGATAACTCCTCCTTCTCCTTCCCCCCTACACACACACACACACACACACACACACACACACACATTTAGGGGACCTTTTTAGATTCATATAATCAAACATCTATTCATTTCCACTTCGATATCTAACAGACATCCAAAAGTAATATGTTCAGTACATACTCCTGGTTCTTCTCTTCAGTTCTGCTCTTCCAAGAGTCTCGCTCATCTAAGTGATTGGAACTCCCTCATACCAATTCCTCAGGCAAAATCCTTAGTGTCTTTCTTGACTGTCTCTGTCTCACATTTTATGTCTAATATACCAGCAAATCCTATTGGCTGTATCATTAAAATTATCTAGAATCTTGTCGCTTCTCATTACTTCCAACCTACTACCCTACCCTGTTTGCCCGAAAATAAGACCTAGCCAGACAATCAGCTCTAATGTATCTTTTGGAGTAAAAATTAATATAAAACGAGGTATTATATTATATTATATTATATTATATTATATTATATTATATTATCCTATACTGGGTCTTACAGTAGAATAAGATTGGGTCTTATATTAATTTTTGCTCCAAAAGACGCATTAGAGCTGATTGTCCAGCGAGGTCTTATTTCCGGGGAAACACGATAGTTTAAGCCACCATCATCCCTCACCTGCAGTAACCCTCTAGATTTCTCAAGTTTACTTCCTTGTACTACAACCCTCTCCCCATTATATACTTCAGTTTATTCAAGAGGTAACTTAGTGTCATTCTGGTAACATTTAAGTCAGATTGTGTCTCTGGTGTCCTTAAAACCTTCCACTTAGCTTACAAAGCTCTAACATCATCTTTGACCTCATCTGCTCCTAGTCTAATTTTCCCTGGCGGTGTTCTTCACTGTTCAAGAAATTGCCAAGAAGATTTCCAACTTGATGTTTCCCCTGCTGAAAACTTCTTTCCCTACTATGATCACAAATCACGTGCTCACTATCTTCCAGCCTCTGCTTAAATGTTATTGTCTCAGTGGGGTTTCGCCTGACCACTTTCTCTGAAATTGCACTTTATTCCCTATTCAATCCTCTAGTATCTATCTATCTTTTCTGCTTCATTTATTTTCATGCCATTTACTGCTTCTTTTTTCCCTCCCATTGGTGGGTTCTTTTCATTTTTTTTTAGTTTTTTTTTGTTTTGTTTTGTCTTTTTTTAGTTTTAGGTGTACAAAAAATGTAATAGACGTTTCACCCCTCACATAGTGCTAATCCCCCTCCCCCAATCTATTGCCTCTCTGACATTGTATATATCTATTACAATTCCATTGACTCTATTCCCTATGCTGAACTCCATATCCTGTGACTATATATGTTAATATTATTCAGCTTCAGGTGTACAGCGCAGTGGTTAGGCGTCTACACCATCCATGCAGTGGTCTACCTTATAAGACATGAGCCCATCTGACGCCCTAGAAAATCTTTACAACATTATTGATTATATTCCCCAGTGTTTCATATCCCCATGGCAACATTTGTGCTTTCTAATCCCCTTCCCTTCTCCATCATCCATAACCCCCTCCCATTTAACAACCATCAGTTTATTTACTAATTCTTAATCTGCTGTACTAGATAGGTAGGTAGATTGATAGATGTAGATACATAGATAGATTGTTTTAAGTATTTTTCTTATTTCCTCAATTAGAATATAAGTTCAATCAGAACAGGAATTTTTGTCTCTTTCATTCACTGATCTATCCCTAGTATTTGGAATAATGACTGAAATATTATAGTGGCCCAGTATTTCTTGCGTAAATGAATTAGTTCAAGTACCTTGAATCATAAATAGAGATCAATCCCTAAAGAGTGACCACAGTTCAAAGTGATTTTAAAAATTATATGGTCACATTAATAACTGAATTACATTAGAGCACTGATTAACTCATTGTCTAATTTCTTATTAAGATAATTGAAAACTGATTTGTAATTTTATGTGATGTTTTTTGTTTCACTTTTTGATTTTACCTGATTATCTGTACTTAATATGCCCTATGAACTTAGTTTATGTTCAAATTTTCTATCTCATGTCAAAGACATCACCCATTTGGGTTAAAATCTCATGGTCAAGGCTACTCCAGAAAGAGTGAAGTGTGTGCCATCTTCTAATATTGCAAGTAGTAGCTTCAGCCTCAGATACAAATATGAGTTATTTATATTTTTGTTCTAGATTCTATTCCCTCTTGCATTGTTGAAAACAAAATCACAACATGATGTTAAAAAGCTAATCTTGGAAGTAGACAAACCTTTGTTAAAATCCTCATGTCAAAGATAAACCAAAACATTAGTTGGTGTAAATTACTGAATACCTCTAACACTCAGTTTCCTCATATGTAAAATAGAAAAAAATAATAGTACTTTATAAATTTATTGTAATGATTAAAGGAGGAAATAAATATTGATTGTACTAATATTCATTGTACAAACACTTCGTCTCTTGTTTTTAACCTATAGTGTAAAATGGGAAATAAAAATGTATTGTTATAATGACTATAAATCTATTATTGGAATATAAATTGTTAAAAAAAATTCATGAAGAAGGAAGGGCCATGCAGATGAGCAATGTTTAATTTCAGAACAAAAGAGATATTAAAAGTTCAGAGAGAGGCCAAAGGGGTGTTGCGGAGATCAGGAATATAAGGTATTCACATATTAAAACCAAAAGAGGAGCACAAGTGAAAAAGGTCCCAATGTCTATCTGAAACTTGCAATTTCCTCCGCTATCCTGGGTAAATGTCTTTCCACCTCCGATTTCTTCACCCATTAAAGTTCCTAGTAAGATCAGCATCCATAGACTAAATATTCTATGCAAATATTTACAATGGGAATCAGAGTAAATTATGAAGTTATGCAGCTAGAATGAGGTCTGTTTGGTAGCAAAGTCAAGGGATGTATTTGAGAACATAAGGACATTCATGATTTATACTAAGATAGCTTTTATCATGCAACACCCTAGGGAAAAAATGTTACTGTCATAGCTATAAATTATCTATTAACTGGATGGTACTGCTTCTAGGAACATTTACATACAAGTCTTTGTGTGGACATATGTTTTCATTTCTTTTGATATTCAAATTTAGGAGTAGAATTGCCAAATTTTTGGCATCCATTTTTAAATAACATTCTCATGACTTTTTAATTTTTACAGTTTCTATAGTGAATGATGTCCTCTTTCATTTTTCATTCTTGATTTTTGTAATTGTTATTTTGTTTTTTAGTCAGTTTAGCTAAAAATTTTTCAATTTTGATCTTTTCAAAAATCAACTTCTGGTTCCATAAATTTTCTTTTGTTTCTGTTTTCTATGTCATTGATTTCTGTTCTGATCTCTATTATCTCTTTCATTTTATATATTGTTTGACCATGCTTATAATATAATATTTGTCTGCTATGCCCAACTTCTAAGTCCATCTGGGTCAGTTAAATTGACTGTGTTTTATCCTTAGTACCTGTAAAAATTGTTCTGTTTTTCATATATCTGGTACTTTTTTTTTTTTTTTTTTTAATAAAAGCTAGGTATTTAGATAGTATTTTAGCAACTCTAGATCACATTTTGTTTTTCCTTCTCAGTGTAAAGCCATTAGTGAGTGTCTGGATCAAGTTTTTAATTCTTTTTTTTTTTTTTTTTTCCATTCTGGAACCTTTTGTATAGTTTGGTCACTGCTTTGGGCAGAGGTTGTGTTCAAACACCTCAGGACCACAGACTTCCATCTTCTGCTGAACAGTGTGTGGGCAGGAGAACACATGCAATGTCACAGCCTATCTTTAAGTCTCCTTTGATTTTTCACTATTTTCAGGACTCTCTTGGATCTCCCTTGTGGAAGTGCTATTTGGCAGTCAGGTTGTAACATGTGGAGAACTTATCGCAGCCCTTCTATGGCTTCTTCGTTTTCCAAATTTCACAGTTAAGTTTCTGCCTGGTCAATTTCTTGCCTTAAATCAGGATTTTTTCCAAGTGTTCCCAATGAAATCTGCCATTTTTAGTTAGCAAAGCCATGGCTTTTCAAATCTCTAGTTCTGGAATGAATTTTCCAATTTTGGCACCAAAGCCGCTGTATTTTTCAGCCAGCCTCTATCTGGTAAAACTGCAATTTACAACTCCAGATTAGGGGTTGGGATGATGGGGGCAGCCCCCAGTAAGTCCACACATTCCAGCTTTCCTCAGTTTTCCAAAGATAAATGCTTCTGTGTATGTGTGGGTGTTTAATTTTGGTTGATGTCTAGCATTGTGAAATATTTTTGACAAACTTTGCACAATTTTATACTTGTTTTCTGCAAATTACCCAGATTGGCAATCTCTTCGGGCACTCATCAGAAGTGCCTCTTCTGATTTCATTGTGAATAACTTAAATATGCTACATTTTCAAGAATAGTCTCTAAATTCTGTGCTAGAAATTTTGAGATGTATATGGTAAAAACAGATATAGATAATATCCAAGATTTTCGGGTGTTCAGATATCTAGGATAATAGGACCACACAAAATTTTAAAAAGTGAAAAAAAAAAAAAAGAAAAAGCTGATTGGCTTGTGATATTGCTAAACTTAACTAAGGAAGTTAAGAGCAGGAGTTATAAAAGAAAAAACATCCCTGTTTCTACTGATTTGGATTAGGCATATGTCTCTGTGAAACACGTATCTTCAGTTTTGAAAGCATTAATGGAAATTAGTGCTCCAAAATTTAAATCATTGGAGTAGGTGTTTCTGTCTGAAAAGTAAGAATCTCAGCGTGGCCCTCCAGCTTTTCCACATTTGTTTAGTCATATTTCAGCACTCTCTCTTGAATCGACATTGAAGGGGCTGCCAATGGGGACTTCGGAAGTCTAGTGAAATGAGAAAAGCAGCTGCCACAATTGACTTTGCCTCTTCTTAACCTGAGCTGATTGTTTTCAGATGTTCACCCACAGGAGATAATTGTGAAGTCATCTTTTTGGGGTATCTTAAGATTATTTATAAACTCATACTTGATGAGTAATACTTTGGGGACTTCCATAAAGTAGATAAATTCAGTGAAAATTCAGTAAGCAGAAAAGTATATTTTTCCTTCCTCCAAGATTGTCACGGGATGCTTTTCTGTGAAGTCGGAAACGATGATCTTCCAATGTTTGCATTTCCCATTGGTGCTTCTTACTGTGTTAATTACTGATTTGAAAACCAACTTTGATTTTTGTTTGTTTGTTTTGTTTTTCTCATAAGGAGAAAAGACAGTGGTAAAGCCCCGTCTCCCCATCTTCTTTTCAATAACTCCCTATAATGGTATTAACTATTGAAATTCTTCTAAGAAAGTAATGTTCATCCCTCCTTTACTCTTAACCCTTGAAGTTAACTCTTAACTTTCTCTCCTTAAATTCTAGACAGCTAGACACCTTGGGACTGTGACTTAGGAATGTGGTAAGCTCTTAACACTATTTTACTGTTTGTTGAACAATCATCTGAAGTCACTTATCAATATGGTATTTCTTGCTTGTAATGAGAGGAAGCATTTCTTTTCAAATTAGCAAAGTGTCAAAGTAAACAAACAAAAAAGAAAGTAAAGACCATATTGATAAAAAATGTGAATATGAACTCAGGAAAATTGTGCCACAAAAAAAGAGCTAACCATGAATTTGATAGTTTGTATTTGAATTTAAGTTATTTTTGTCAGTCGTGCACACCCATTTAGCACGTTTATTACTTTATCATCTTGGGAAAATTGATCGTCCTCCTTTGATTTAATAGTAAAAAGAGTGGTGTTGATTCACATTGCAGGATAAATTTCAGTTCCAAAGAAATAATGTGCAATCA
This sequence comes from Rhinolophus ferrumequinum, assembly GCF_004115265.2. Classification (NCBI taxonomy): domain Eukaryota; kingdom Metazoa; phylum Chordata; class Mammalia; order Chiroptera; family Rhinolophidae; genus Rhinolophus; species Rhinolophus ferrumequinum. The sequence goes on from NC_046301.1 coordinate 37,788,679, forward strand.
TTACAATGCAGATACAGTTTTTTTGGTCTGAGCCGAGAAGTACTGAGAACAGGAAATCATATCATTTATCACTTTCTGATATGAAAGATTTTTCTCTCCCTTTGGCTGTTGCTTGTTTACAGTTAGTACCAGCAGGTGGGGAGGCAGAAGCAACTCACTGCCTGCTCTGCTTCAAATTGATTTATATAATTCTCAGCAAAGCAGACAATATATATGATGGATGTGCTATTTAATTAGACTGTTGTAAAAGCTGTAATTACATCTACTAAGTGCACTTTTATGTCTGCATACATAAGCAACTTCAGGGAACATTAATTATACTCCTCGAGGCATTGTCTGGGCTTCTGGAATCATTTTGTGTGTATACATGTGTGTCTTTTGGGGTTTATTTTGTAATCAATAATGACTTCTAAATGAAGTGATCTATTCAAAAATATTCTTAGAAAATATGGAAGACAAGGGAAATACAAACAAAGAGATCTTTAATATGAACTGTGTTTTTTTGAAAACTAATATTATGGGTTTCACAATTTAAATTAAGCCACTTAAAACATCCATTTTGAACATCAAAAAAAAAAAAGCTATCTTATATCCCAATCTGTTGAAAAGCTTATATAGATAGGCATTAGCAGTAAAGTCTAAAGAACTAATGGTGTTCACAATTCTCAATTTAGACAAACATTTGTGTCATGTTCTTTCCCTCTTTGTGATCCATTATTAAAATGGCTTTGCCTTATTGCATGGAATAAAAGTGATTTTTTTTTTTAAGGTTGCTATTAGTCTTGGGACTCATGCTGTATCTTCAGCTGTTAGAGAGCTATTGTAGCCAATAGAAATGCATTCTACATCTGAGGTTGATGAGAAACATTTGCCAAAAGGCAAAGTGAAATCAACTTGAGCAATTCAGAGATTCTATGTAAATGAACTGCTGTTCTTTTATTGTTCTTGTTTTCACCTTTTTCCTTTGTATTGTAATCTATCAACAGCACAGGTAGGCAAACTATATATGTGGTGTTACTAAACAAGCTATTTAGAAATAGAAGTATTGTTACTTAATAGGCCTAGAATTATCTTACTTTTTTTTTTTTTTTTTTTTTTTTTGACTTTTTCTTTTTTTTTTTTTTTTTTTTTTTTTTTTTATTTTTTTATTTTTTTAATTTATTGGGGTGACAATTGTTAGTAGAATTACATAGATTTCAGTTGTGCAATTCTGAATCACATCATCCATAAATCACACTGTGTGTTCACCACCCAGAGACAGCTCCCCTTCCATCACCGTACATTTGATCCCCCTCACCCTCATCCCCCACCCCCAACCCCCTTACGCTCTGGTAACCACCAAATTACGTTCCCCAGATTAATTTTCAAACCCCGTGGCCATCCTGTGGTCACCGACTGCCCTCCAATCCCCTCACCCTCCCCCCCACCCCCCACTCCCCCCGCCCATCTAGCAACCCTCAGTTTTTCCTCATTGTCTCCCAGTTTCTGATTAGTTCATTCACTTATTCTTTTCTTTAGAATCCGCAAATAAGTGAGATCATATGGAACTTATCTTTCTCTGTCTGACTTATTTCACTTAACATAATGTTCTCTAGATCCATCCATGTTGTTGCAAATGGTAAGATTTCTTTCTTCCTTATGGCTGCATAATACTCCATTGTATAAATGTACCACAGTTTCTTAATCCAATCATCTACCGATGGGCATTTTGGTTGTTTCCATGTCTTAGCTATTGTGTATAGTGCTGCAATAAACATAGGAGTGCATAGAGATTTTTGAATTGAAGTTCTGGATTTCTCCGGATAGATACCTAGGAGTGGAATTACTGGATCATAAGGTAGTTCCATTTTCAGAATTTTGAGATACCTCCATACTGTTTTCCATAGCGGCTGCACCAGTCTGCAATCCCACCAACAGTGCACAAGCGTTCCCTTTTCTCCACATCCGCGCCAGCACTTGTTGTTTGTTGATTTATTGATGATAGCCATTCTGACTGGGGTGAGGTGGTATCTCATTGTGGTTTTTATTTGCATTTCTCTGATGGTTAGTGAGGTTGAGCATTTCTTCATATGTCTGTTTGCCATCTGAATGTCCTTTTCAGAAAAATGTCTCTTCAAGTCCTCTGCCCATTTTTTAATTGGATCGTTTGTTTTTTTGGAGTTGGGTTGAGTAAGTTTTCCATAGATTTGTGATATTAATCCCTTATCAGATATATCACTGGCAAATATCTTTTCCCATTCAGTAGGATCCCTTCTTGTTTTATTGATGGTTTCCTTTGCTGTGAAAAAACTTTTTAGTTTGATATAATCCCACATGTTTATTCTTTCTCTTAGTTCCCTCGCGCGAGGGTGTATATCAGTAAAAATCTTACTCCGGGTAATGTCTGAGAAGTTTCTTCCTATATTTTCTTCTAGGTATTTTATGGTTTCAGACCTTACATTTAAGTCTTTAAGCCATTTTGAATTTATTTTTGTATATGGTGTAAGGAGGTGGTCCAACTTCATTTTTTTGCATGTGTCTGTCCAGGTTTCCCAGCACCATTTATTGAATAGACTGTCATTACTCCATCGTACATTCTTGCTTCCATTATCGTAGATTAAATGGCCATATAGGCGTGGATTTATTTCTGGACTCTCTATTCTGTTCCATTGATCTATGTGTCTGTTTTTATGCCAGTACCATGCTGTTTTGATTACTGTAGCCTTGTAGTATAATTTGAAGTCAGGTATTGTTATACCTCCCACTTTGTTCTTATTTCTCAAGATTGCCTTTGCTATTCGGGGTCTTTTATGGTCCCATATAAATTTTAGGATTATATGTTCTATTTCTGTGAAAAACGACGTTGGCAGTTTGATAGGAATTGCATTGAATATGTATATTGCCTTAGGCAGTATGGACATTTTAATTATATTAATTCTTCCTATCCATGAACATGATATGTGTTTCCATCTATTTATATCTTCCTTCATTCCTTTCATCAGTGTCTTATAATTTTCTGAGTATAGATCTTTTACTTCTTTGGTTAAATTTATTCCCAGGTATTTTATAGTCTTTGGAGCGATTGTAAATGGGATTGTTTTTTTAATTTCTCCTTCTGATGTTTTATTATTGGTATATACAAATGCAACTGATTTCTGAATATTAATTTTGTATCCTGCCACTTTACTAAATTCATCTATCAGCTCTAATAGCTTCTTGGTGGAGTCTTTAGGGTTCTCTATATATAGTATCATATCATCTGCATACAATGATAACTTTACTTCCTCCTTACCAATCTGGATGCCTTTTATTTCTTTTTCTTGTCTAATTGCTGTGGCAAGAACTTCCAGAACTATGTTGAATAGAAGCGGAGATAATGGGCATCCTTGCCTTGTTCCTGATCTTAGGGGGAATGGTTTTAGCTTTTCCCCATTGAGTATGATGTTAGCTGTGGGTTTGTCATATATGGCCTTTATTATGTTGAGATAAGATCCCTCTATTCCCACTTTCTTAAGGGTTTTTATCATAAATGGCTGTTGGATTTTATCAAATGCTTTTTCTGCATCTATTGATATGATCATGTGATTTTTATTTTTCATTTTGTTAATGTGGTGTATCACATTAATAGATTTGCGGATGTTGAACCACCCCTGCATACCAGGAATGAATCCCACTTGATCGTGGTGAATGATCTTTTTAATGTATTGCTGAATTCTGTTTGCTAATATTTTGTTGAGGATTTTTGCATCTATGTTCATTAAAGATATCGGCCTGTAGTTTTCTTTTTTTGTGGTGTCTTTGTCTAATTTTGGGATCAGGGTGATAGTGGCTTCGTAAAAAGTGTTTGGGAGTCTTCCCTCCTTCTGGATTTTTTGGAAGAGCTTGAGGAGAATTGGTGATAATTCTTTTTTGAACGCTTTGTAAAATTCACCTGTAAAGCCATCTGGTCCAGGGCTTTTGTTTGTTGGGAGACTGTTGATTACTGATTCAATTTCCGTGGTGGTAATCAGTCTATTCAGGTTTTCTGTTTCTTCTTGAGTTAGCCTTGGAAGGTTGTACGCCTCTAGAAAATTGTCCATTTCTTCCAAATTGTCAAATTTGTTGGCATATAGTTGCTCATAGTAACTTCTTAAAACTCTTTGTATTTCTGCAGTGTCCGTTGTCACTTCTCCTCTTTCGTTTCTGATTTTATTAATTTGGGTCCTCTCTCTCTTTTTTTTAATGAGTCTGGCTAATGGTTTGTCGATTTTGTTTATCTTCTCTAAGAACCAACTCTTGGATTCATTGATCTTTTGTATTGTTTTTCTGGTTTCTATTTCATTTAATTCTGCTCTGATCTTTATTATCTCCTTCCTTGTGTTCCCTTTGGGCTTATTTTGCTGTTCTTTTTCCAGATCCCTTAAATGTGAAGATAAACTGTTGATTAGTGATGTTTCTTGTTTCTTTAGGTAGGCCTGCAAAGCTATGAATTTCCCTCTTAGGACTGCTTTCGCGGCATCCCAAAGATTTTGGGTCGTCGTGTTTTCATTTTCATTTATCTCGAAATATCTTTTGATTTCTTCCTTGATCTCCTGCTTGACCCATTCATTATTTAGTAATAAGTTATTCAGCCTCCATGAATTGGTGTGTCTTCCCGTTTTTTTCCTGTAGTTCATTTCTAATTTCATAGCATTGTGATCAGAGAAGACAATTGGTATGATTTCAATTTTCTTAAATTTATCAAGACTTGTTTTGTGGCCTAACATATGATCTATCTTGGAAAATGTTCCATGTGCGCTTGAGAAGAAGGTGTATTTTGCAGCATTGGGGTGAAATGTTCTGAAAATATCGATTAAATCCAAGTGGTCCAATGTATCATTTAAGGCTGTTGTTTCCATATTGATTTTCTGTCTGGAAGACCTGTCCCTTGTGGTCAGAGGTGTGTTGAAGTCCCCGACTATAATAGTGTTACTGTTGATCTCTGCCTTTATGTCAGTCAGTACCTGTTTTATATATTTAGGTGCTCCTATGTTGGGTGCATAGATGTTTACTAGGGTTATGTCCTCTTGTCGGATCGATCCCTTTATTATTATATAGTGCCCATCTTTATCTTTTAGTATGTTCTTCATTTTAAAGTCTATTTTGTCAGAAATAAGTATTGCAACTCCAGCTTTTTTCTCGTTTCCATTTGCATGAAATATCTTACTCCAACCCTTCACTTTCAGCCTGTGTGTGTCTTTTGTTCTGAGGTGAGTCTCTTGTATACAGCATATACAAGGGTCTTGCTGTCTTATCCAGTCAGCCACCCTATGTCTTTTGATTGGAGCATTTAATCCATTTACATTTAAAGTGATTATTGATAGGTACATAGATATTGCCATTTTTAAATTTGTAGTTAGGTTGTTTTGATCTTTCTCCTATTTACAGAAGACCTTTTAGTATTTCTTGCAATGCTGGCTTGGTGGTAATAAATTCCTTTAGCTTATTTTTTTCTGGAAAGCTCTTTATCTCTCCATCAACTTTAAATGATAGCCTTGCTGGATAAAGCAATCTAGGTTGTAGGCCTTTGTTTTCCATCACTTTAAGTATCTCCTGCCACTCCCTCCTGGCCTTCAATGTTTCTGTAGAAAAATCATTTGATAGTCTTATGGGAGTTCCCTTGTATGTAACCCTCCGTCTTTCTCTTGCTGCTTTTAGGATTCTCTCTTTGTCTTTAAGCTTTGCCATTTTAACTATAATGTGTCTTGGTGTGGACCTGTTTGGGTTAATCCTGGTTGGAACTCTCTGCACTTCCTGGACTTGTATGTTGGTTTCCTTCATCAGGTTGGGGAAGTTTTCAGACATTATTACTTCAAATATGTTCTCAATCCCTTGCTTGCTCTCTTCACCTTCTGGTATTCCTATGATGCGCATGTTGTTGCGCTTGATGTTATCCCAGAGGTCTCTTAGGCCATCTTCATTGTTTTTTATTCTTTTTTCTTTTTGTTGTTCCGTTTGGGTGATCTCTGCTACCTTGTCTTCTAAGTCGCTGATTCGATCCTCTGCTTCATCTAGCCTGCTGGTAATTCCTTCAAGTGAGTTCTTAATTTCGGTAATTGTGTTCTTTAGTTCCAACTGGTTTTTCGTTATGATTTCTACATCCTTCTTTATGTTTTCTCTAAGCTCGTTTGTTATGATTTCTACATCCTTCTTTATGTCTTCTCTAAGCTCCTTAAACATTCTTATCACCAGTGTTCTGAACTCAGTCTCTGAGAGGTTGGTTACGTCTGCTTCATTTGGTTCCAGTTGTGGAAGCTTCTTCTGTTCTTTTATTTGGGACGTGTATCTTTGTTTCCCCATTCTGGCTGACTGTGTTTATTTTGATATATTAGGTAGATCCCCTAGAGTTCTTAGTTCTTGCTAGGTTATCTTGTGTAGTATGTGTCCTTTATATTTGACTCGCACCACGTCGTCCTCCTCTGCGTGTGCTCCAAAGGTGAGTCTTGTGTTGTGTACACTGTCCCGTTCAAGAAGATCTTTAATTGCTTCCCGCTAATGAGCAGGTGGGGTCAACTCCTGGGCTGACCTGCCGTGAGACTTGGCTCTGCCCCCCTCAGGGCACTCTGCTGCGTGAGGGTTGACCACCCCAATGTGATTTGGCCTCTATGGGCTCCAGAGCCTGCCGAGAACCCCCTCTAGGTATGTGACCTGTAGGTCAACCCCGGCTGCACTCCGATTTGGTCTGGAGTTGGCCCCCAGATATGCCGAGTCCCGTGCCACCCAAGCTGGGCCCCGGCAGGGAAGTCCCAGAACAAGGCAAATCACCAAGCACAGCAGCAACGACAACAGCAAAGAAGAAGAAAAGAAAAAAAAAAAAAAAAAAAAAACAGCCGATAACCCCCGCTCAACACAGGCAAAGATATCAAAGATACAAGATAAAGCAAAACAAAACCAAGCAAAGCAAAACAAAGCAAAACAAAAAGCAGCGACCGTCTCGGCCTGAGCCCATCAAGCAATGACCAGGTTGTCCTCTGCTGTACCAAAGAGCCCCCTGCTTATTGCGCAGGCAGAGCCGTTCACCTGGTGCTCAGAGAGACTTTGGGACTGCAGACTTAAAAGCGTGGGCCTGAGGGGTCTGGATGATAGTCTCCACAAAGTCAGTGCAGCTTCTGCCCTTGTCCGCACGTATGCACACCGAGAGGAGCACCACCAGTCCTTTGTCCAGAGCTCGTGAGTCCTAGGGCACTCCTTCAGTGTGTGTGTATGGGTGCGGGCGGGAGATTTCTGATCTGCTGACCGTGCCTCACAAGCTGGGCCCTGGCAGGGCAGTTTCAGAACAAAGCAAATCACCAAGCACAACAACAACAACAACAACAAAGAAAAATATCAAATACGTTCACATGCAAAAACCACCTGATAACCCCACTCGACAGAGGCAAAGATATCAAAGATATAAAGACAAAGCAAAACAAGACAAAACAAAGCAATACAAAAAGCAGCGACAGTCTCGGCCTAAGCCCACCAAGCAATGTCCAGGTTGTTCTCTGCTGTACCAAGGAGCCCCCTGCTTATTGCGCAGGCAGAGCCGGTCACCTGGTGCCCAGAGAGACTTTGGGACTGCAGACTTAAAAGCGTGGGCCTGAGGGGTCTGGATGATAGTTTTTACAATATCAGTGCAGTTTCTGCCCTTGCCTGCACAAATGCACACTGAGAGTGGCACCACCAGATATGTGACCAAAACTCTTGAGTCTTAAGGCACCTCTTCAGTGTGTGTGTGTGAGTGCGGGCAGAAGATTTCTGATCTGCTGAAAGCCCAGAGCTGCGCCTGCCTCACTGCTGATCTCCGGGTGTGTCTCGGCCGCTGCACCCACCCCACCCTAGGCAAGCCAGGAAGGGTGGGGGCTGGAGATGGAGGGGTCTTCACTCTCCCAGCCCAGCCGTGCGTCGCCCTCTTCCCGCAGGCCAGAAAAGGTGGTGGCTGGGGGTGGAGGCGTCTCTTCTCTCCTAGCGCAGCCAAAATCACGCACACTGCCCAGTCTGCCTGGGTCAGGGCTGCCCGTCAGGCTTCCCAAAGCGTGAGCGTTAGATACCACTTCTCAGTTCAGGGGCCGGTTTAAGTCTCTGGAAGGGCGGGGTAAGATTGGGAGGGCAGGGCGGGGGGGAGGGGCCCAGGTATGGAGACTGCGCCCCCCGTCCGCCGCCGCAGGGCGCGCCGCCTTCCCGGCGGGAGAAATCAGCCGCGGGACGCAGGGAAAGCGCCCGCCTCCCGGTCTCTGCGCTCTGCGCGCCCGGCACAGCGGGGCTGCACCACGGTTTCCAGTCCCAGCCTCTGGAAGGGCGGGGTAGGATTGGGAGGGCAGGGCGGGGGGAGGGGCCCAGGTATGGAGACTGCGCCCCCCGTCCGCCGCAGGGCGCGCCGCCTTCCCGGCGGGAGAAATCAGCCGCGGGACGCAGGGAAAGCGCCCGCCTCCCGGTCTCTGCGCTCTGCGCGCCCGGCACAGCGGGGCTGTACCGCGGTTTCCAGTCCCAGTCTCTGGAAGGGCGGGGTAGGATTGGGAGGGCAGGGCGGGGGGAGGGGCCCAGGTATGGAGACTGCGCCCCCCGTCCGCCGCAGGGCGCGCCGCCTTCCCGGCGGGAGAAATCAGCCGCGGGACGCAGGGAAAGGGCCTACCCCCGGTCTCTGCGCTCTCCGCTCCGCCTGGGATCCCGCGCCTGCCCGGCTCCGTGGTTTTCGGTTTTCGCCCCCGCCAGCTGAGGCTCCGCTGGGGGCTGGGCTCTCCCGCCGCTGCCGGCCGGGCGCTCCCACGCCGCTTCTCCTCCTCCTCTCCTTGCTCCGTCCAGTTAGCTTATCCCCAAGAATTTCTTAGCTTCAAGCAATCCACGAATCTCTCCACAATATTGTGTGGTGAGCGAAAATTTCCTCGATGGGTTATAGTTCCCGTTTGCAACAAGATCTGGAGGAGAACTCAGATAGTGCGCCCTGCTGCCGCCATTCCTATGACGTCACTCTATCTTACTTTTTTGAAACAAAACAAAATCATTTAAACAAAGCAAACAGAATCATTTAAAACTAGAAAAAACCTCCATCTGTTAACTATTTTCTTTTCTTTCTATTAAGTCTTTTAATATTGTCCTTTGGCCCCATCCTCAACCCGCCTCCTTAAATATCGCCCCCTCTGTTCTAAACCATGCCAGAGTTACCTTATGGTTCTTGAAATGTCCTACCAAGAGGTTTTAAAGCCAATATTTTTGGCAATTTTTAGATAATTAAGGACAAAGCTTTGAACGGCCAGTAGATCAACCTGATTTACTTTGCTGTCAGTATGAATAACTGTCGAAGTTTCAAAAATTGATAGAAACCCTTCACCCCCAAATTATTTATATTTTACTAGGTTCATTTATGCTTCTCTACTCTGAATGTTATTATAAGGAGAATAGTTTGTGATAGAATATCAAAAGTAGATGAACTTTACATACTTCATTCCTCTATATTCCAGGTCTCTACCACTGTCATCCCTCATAGGTACTGATGTCCAGTTTGAGAATTATTAACTTTATTAATAAAAGACTTTGTATAACCAACAGACACCATTTTTCTTCCATATTTTAATTTGATTTGGTGGCATTGTCTTTTGCACAGAAGATTAAGTTTGAAATAGCTTTGTAAAAATTAAAAGCACATCCAAACATACTTTAATTTAAAATTCAATGTCTTTTGAAAATTAGAAAATATCTATTGCTGTAGACATTTTTTCTTTACATTCTGATTTTGCAAGTAGGTTCAAATAATCATAACCAAGGTGGTTTGGAAGGATATTTCACAAAATAAAATTTTCAATAATAAACATTTATAAATCTGTTTATTTACTTTTACTGCACAAGCTCATAGTCAATCTATATTGGAAAGCAGCATGGCTTAATGGTTAAGAAGGTGGGTTTTAGAGCCAGATTTCCTGGTCTCAAATTTTTGTTGTAAGACTTATTAGCTGTGTGACCTTGAGCAACTTGAGCTTTCTGAGATTAGGTTGCAAATTAAGAAATGAGGATGAAAAGAACGGTTTAATAGTGTTCAATTATTACTCAGAGCAAATATTTTATAAATGTTACCTAAAATGAATGGGAAAGTAAAAATACTATTATAAGACATGTAATTCTCAGAATTCATATCTTTGCTCTTTCATAATTTGCTTAATATCTTCTGCTTTAGATGATGTTTCCAGTATTTATTGAGCACTTACTTTGAGCCAGACACGCTGTTCTATATGGTGAGAAAACAGCAGTTAAAAAAAAAAAAGTATTTTTAATGAATTAAAGGGGACAATGAATCATGGGCCAGTTGCAACCTGAGGATAAGCTGAGTCGAGGTGCCATTTTTCTCAAGCTATAGCAAGAGTCCTATTACTTAGCAGTGGGCCTGCAACATATAAGTGTTCATTAAGAATTAGCATTATTATTTACTCTATGTCCCTTCTGCAGATAACATGATGAAATTTCTCTAATTTAAAGATATTTCTGTAATTATTAGATTTCATTCCCATTATTCCTACAACCTAGCTATACGAAAGTCAGACTTATTTTTCTTCCTTCTTAGTCTTATATCCAAAGTAGTGATATAAATGTAATCCCCCGCTTCTAATGATTTGCGTGCATTTCTTGTTTTGAATTTGCCATCTCCCCTGAGAACTAACCTTTAACAAGGTGAGCCTCTACTGACTTAGAGTTCTTTATCAGGGATGACAGTTTTGGTAGAAAGAATCATAGAAACCTAGACATAGCCTAGATTATTTACATTTTACTTTCATTTCACTATTAAAACTAACATTATGTTTACCTAATCAATAGCTAGGTAGTTACACTAAGGTAGAAACACCAAAATAAATGTGATTGTGAAGATGTTTTGTGAACTCACCTCGCAGTCTTCATATGCCTGGCCAAAATACGTTGTGAGATTTATTGTAAGTTTTAACGCAACATGATTATGTCTTACATGGCTTATTTCCTGAAGGAAAAAGAAAAGCTCTCTTAGAATTAACTAATAACCCTCAGTAAGTCAGAAGATCATGCACTAAGTATTGGTTTTGACTTGATGAGTATGTGTGAGAATGCAGCCGGTGTTAAATAAGCTGGAGGGCATTTACAGCTGACTTAAGTGAGTGTAGTCTTCAGAGACTTCTCAGGATCCAGGTTTATCTTCTTTCTATGTTCTCCCTGCTCTAAATGAGAGCCCGTTACAAAATAAGAGAGACACCAAGCCTTTGGAGCATGATTTACATTGTCTTGATTTTCTGTGGAATTTATGGGATTGCGGATATTCCTGAGAGGGTTGGAGCTAAGCATGGGAAGTTGTCTTCTTGATATGTTATAAAAATAAGAAATAGAGAAAAGAAAAGTCTTTAACTTAAAACATCAATAAACATTCAAATGAGCTTTGCTGGAACATCTGTGTAGAAGACGTATCTTTTCTTTTCCTTGAAAACACCTATTTCAATATATATTCAAGGTAAAATATGTATTCTATACATCTCTCAAACATCATCAAAAATAATGTTGAAAAAATTAAAGACATCGTTTCTCATAGTTGGAAGAGGATCCAACCAATCATGAGAAATGCAGACAGATTAGCAAATGCCAGCAGTCATAAGAGATTTTGCTCTTATGGTATTCACACATTAAAGTAGGAAGAAAAAAAACAGGGACGTGTCCACACATATTGGACACTTGTATACTACGAACTGTGCTAGCTGCATTGACAATTTGTGTCATTAATGGAAGTATATGGTTAATTTTTGCTTAGCATTGAGAGAATTATCTCAGGGATCTACTCCTGTTATTTTCTTACATACAGCAGACAAAACTATAGGGTAAACAATGTAAAAACAGTCCATGCCTTGATAGAGTTGAAAATCCAGTGGGAATTCTTAATCTATGTTTAGTAATTTAGCTTCAAGATTGACCAATGTTTTAATGAAAAGGTTGATAGCTATGTCCATGTGTTCTGACTCTAAGATCCACCCCAACTCCAAATCTTTTCGTGTCAATAGGCATGTAGAGCAGTGTTTCCAGAGACTTGCAGATCAGGAAGCAAATATATTCTTTTTTTTTTTTTTTAATTAAAGTTCATTGGGGTGACAATTGCCAGCAAAGTTACATAGATTTCGGGTGCACGATTCTGTACCACATCATCCATTAATCCCATTATGTGTTCACCACCCAGAGTCAGTTCTCCTTACATCACCATATATTTGATCCCCTTTACCCTCATCTCCCACCCCCGCTTACCCTCTGGTAACCACTAAACTATTGCCTGTGTCTATGAGTTTTTGTTTCTCATTTGTTTGTCTTGTTCTTTTGTTGGTTTTGGTTTATATACCACAGATCAGTGAAATCATATGGTTCTCTGCTTTTTCTGTCTGACTTATTTCACTTAGCATATATTCTCAAGATCCATCCATGTTGTCACAAATGGTCCTATTTCATCTTTTCTTACCGCTGAATAGTATTCCATTGTGTAAATATATTCTTTAAAAAGAATCGATAATTCAACTTTTCACCATGACATTCCATAAAATTACTCCGAACCTCAGGATAATTCATCCGTATTCTCAGAATTAAGACAATATCACAAAAATATTAGAAATTTGAATCTCAAAATTCCCAAAATTATTTGGAAGTATTCAGGTGTTTCTTTTTGAGAAGAATGATTTTAATATAACCCAAACTTTGGTCAATCTTGCACTTCTATGTTAAAACAGCAGAACATTTGGAAATAGTTTAAAATTTATTTCAAACTATTCTCCAAAAAAATGAACTACATAGTTTTTATTCATTAGGTTCAGGCAGTATGACAAAAGGGAATTAAAAAAATAAAAAACCTTAGTTTTCTTGAAATGATCTGGCAAATTATTTTTCTCATCAGAAACCGTGAGGTTTGCATTTATTACTGCTGGCATATTAACACATTTTATAAGCACAGAAGAATTTATTGGTGTACATACATATCATCTTGCACAATCTTTCACCAATCAGAAACACAAATATTGTAGTGGGTATGATAAGAAAACTCTTCTCCTCTTGCTGACTATGAATTCCAGTAACATTCTGAACACTTTATTTTCATGAATTTTTTGTGTCTCCTTTGCCCTACTTCCCTGTTGATTGACTGATCTGCAGCTCACAAAGTAGAAGCTCTGATAGAAATGATGAGGGACTGTTCTCTTCTCTTTTCCAACAGTGTCTTTTATCTCTTTTTCTATTCCGTGCTCATGTTCATCTTTGGCTTCATCAGTCACTATGTAGTACGGTTTATAAATACGGGTATGCTAGAGGAAGAAAAAATTGTCAACCCAATAATATGGAGTCTATCAAATACCTGCCAGATTGCTGTTTGAAACTCCCTTATAATGCTCCAGCCAGAGCCTGATCAAGACTTAGATACCAGTTTTTTTCCTTAAAAACGTAAATTGATTTTTCTCCCCATCTCTCTTTAATGGCCTACTCTGAGTGAGATAGTCTATTCAAAAGGCCTTGATCTTCTGTGGTTGGACAGATGCTGATCAGTTTCTGGGAAGCAGTGAAAAGAGAGCCAGTGACGCCTGGGTTTCTCTCTGTTAAAGTAAGCACGCACGGTCTGCAAAGAAAACGCACATGAATACTTGGCTGTCTGGAAAATGCAGGGTAATGCAAATTGCTATGTTTGAGATGAAAATAGACTAAGCTCATTGTAGAGTATTGTATTTCTAAGAACTTGAAGATTTTGGTCCATAGAGCTGAATAAAATCATTGCACCAACAATAAATTCCACTGTTTTATAAATGTCTTCATTTTGTGGTTAATCTATTTCTATCATAAAAATATTCAGTCTTGATTGGATTTAATGAAATTTAATTAACTTTAATTGGTTATTCATTCACTATTATATATTTGATATGTTCTTATGAAGATGTTTTGCTAAAAAATATGCAATATAATTTTAAAAATAGAAATAATTCCACACAATTTCCAGAATTGTTGTACAGAGCCAATCAGGTAATGTATGTATGTGATCTTACTTGGGGTCTGGCACATTATGGATCCTCAATTAATAATAGCTACTTTTATTATGATTTATTATTACTATCACTAAAAATCCTAAGACATTATAAATTTACTAAAGTGTAAATAAAATTGTAAAATATAATGCATGCAAAAGTAAATGCACATTAAAACTAATATAATGTTATATGTCAATAACATCACCTAAAAATGTAAGTACACATTTATTAGCTGTTTCTATAAAGTCTTATACCTAATAATATAGTTCAGTGAACAGGGGTGGAATAAATCAGTATTTCTAAGTTAATTAGTAATGTCTGATCGATAAAGCAGGTGTTGCACGTAGATTTACGATGTGAGAAGGGTCTTGCTGTCCCAATTTTGAAGGCAATATGATTAAAATACATATACAACAGGAAGCAAACTTTATTTTTAGTACAGAAAAAAGCTGGATTAAAGAGCTATATTTCTCTCTGGTAAATTTATAAAATAAATTATTACAGATGTTATTTGTGAGCAAGTATAGAGAAAAAGCGTGACCATTATGGGTTAAATAAAAAAACAACAACCACCAAACAATAGCCTAACCGTCCATTACCGTACTAATTCATTCACTCACACGGCAAAAGTTTATTGAGTGGTTCCAGTGCAATAGGCACTGGGAGTTAGGAAACAGATGCGAGAATAACTAAGGCAAAATAGTGTGTTTCACAATTGTATTCCATTTTTATTCATTAATAATCTTGAAGAAAATGGTTCAAAGTATGGTAGGCCACAGTTAGACCTATTGCACTGAGATTTTATATGAGAACTGTAGCACACAGCGATACATGAATCACGCCCGTGGAGTTACCATGAAACTGTGGAGCAGCAAAAGTTATGTATCTGGAACTGGATGAAACTTTCAAACTTTTGACATTCCTCTACCAGGAAGGTACCAGGGAGCCTCAAGCACTTGTTCCATCTATACCCATGGCCTTCATGTATCTTCTGCATTGGTTGGAAGTGTAAATACAACAGGAGATATAGTATCCAATCATTAAACCTGGCCAGGTTTCCATGGCCACCACGTATCCTGGTTTTAGCAAACATTTTGATAAAGTTCAATCTTACCTTTACTTACAAAATAGAAAAAATATGCATTTCCTATATCATTTTATAGTGGATCTGTAGGTCAGTAAATAACTCTCTCCAAAGGGAACCGAATAATGTTTACAATCAAATTGGACAGGGATCTCCAGAGGCAGACTTGCCCCATGGATAAGGAGGTATACTGTACTCTTACTGGCAGATGAAGATACTGAGGATGAGGGAAGTTGAGCTCCTCAGAACTCACAGATTTGGTAAGTGGAGGAGAGACTTTTACAGCTATTTAAACAACAATCTGATTCCTTCATGCTGCTGTCATATTGGAAGAGTCATGTGGTGAACTTCAGTTTTCACAGCATCAAGAATGTAATGACAATAAGAGCAGTTGAAATACCTGGGGGTGTCAAAAAAATGTATACAAGTAGACACTTTTTGGGCAACATTGCTCAAGCAGTAGTTCACTGTAATCAGAAGTGTCTGGATGCTGATGGTAACCACTTTGAGCACCTCTTGTAATTGCAGAAGTCACACGACTTGTATTCATCTTTTGTTATCAGTATATATTACTACAATTTTAATAGTTTTCCTTTCTGAAAATGTGTATATATTTTTGGCACCCTCTGTAGTTTATTCTAATAAAAAAATCGAGTCACAAATTAGACCACGTCTTTATTTTGTATATTTTGAGGTTTCTGGTACACACGCGCGCATGCACGCGCGCGCGCGCGCGCGCACACACACACACACACACACACACACACACACTGAGTTCAGGAAAAAAAATACACCTTAAGATTTGTTTTTCCTCATAATTCATATATATCTTGCTATAGTTTTCTTCATCTTCAAATATTTTACCTTATTGTATAGCAATCTTTAATATGTCTGTCATATTTTCAAAAAGTTTGTTCTCATTTTAGCTGACACTTCAATTCTCTGGTGTCTTTAGGTGAGAGTTTGCAAAACTTATGTCCACAGACACTGGAATGAAAAAAAAAATGACACAGCTATTAAAAAAGAAAAGAAAAGGAAAATAAGAGAAATGTCATAGAAAACTAGATGATTTGATTTTACTGTTTTAACTACCCAGCAGTACCTTGAGACAAAGATTAAAGGAAAGGACAAACAAAGAATGGAGAGTTAAAAACAAACTATTTTATGTAAAGGGGAGACATCTGAGTGCCAACCATCTTATTCTTGAGGTACAAGTAAAAATCTATCATTAGAAGTCAAGTGGAAATATATTACTCTTCATCCAAGAAGCAACTGAAACTGTATTACTATCCAAGTTAAGAACATTTTAATTTAGACATAAGAGCAGCTCACAATGCATTTGTGCTTTTAAAGTTTTCCATTAAGTAAGGGTTGCATATTTGCAATGTTTTGAGAACTTGGGTAGTAGACTAGAACAAGAGTATTACTATAATGCATTTTGATCTTTAATATCAAGTGAATCTGAGTGGTGCCCTATAGTGTCTCTCAATTTCCCTGGTCAGTGTACTTTCACAGAGATTATTTCAAATAGCCTACATCTTTTTTAAACACCAACTCTTCACTCCACAGTAAATGACCTCCTGCCATAGCTACATAGACAATATCCAGTAGCATCATTCTGACTTTTCGATCATATAATTGGCTAAAAACAAAATTTCAGAGACAAATTTATCTGAATCACTTATCGAATGTTATTAACTTGCAGCAAAGGAAATAGAATTGCAACCAAATTTTTGCCATTTTTAGGGAGCATATAAAAAAAGGTGCCATTTCTGACAGGATATGAAACATTTCACTTATATAAATAAGCATCTAGCATTTTTTTTAAGAAAATTTTTCAGTTTTATTTTACAAATTTCATTTTTATATGTGTGTGTGTGTTTAGTGTGTATATGAATATCACATATCCATAAAAATTCTTATAAAGAATGTCTGGCAAGATGTTATAAAGTGATATCTATATCTTTTACCAGAATAAAAACAGCACAGAGAAAACGCTAATGTTAAGGATGCATCTGAATGTGATATTAGAATTACAAGGTGTCATACCCCAGCATTAGCAGAGGATAGAACCAGCTAAAAGGAAAGCATGAAATGAGATCAGACAGACATCAGAGGCAGAGCACCAAGCAATATGTTCTCATCTTAAACAAGCCACCATTAAAAATTGTTTTTAGGCTAGGAAAGTGAAGGATTCAAAGTTTGCTTATTTGTTATGTTTACGACAAAACTTTTCCTTTAACAAACCTATGAATTAAGTTGGATCAGATATTCCTTCCTCCCTGTAATTAACAGCAGTGGAAGACCGTTTCTCTCTTTCTTTTAAAGACTAATCCTTCTTCCCTTATTATTATCCACAAACTCTGTCAATCTTCAGTTGCTTCATTTACTGAATTATAATAATCAGTATTTACACATACTCAAATATTCTCTTTTGAATCAAACAACCCCAACACTAGACTTTGTGATTCCTCTCTGCTCCTGGCTTGCTTTTCTCCTTGAATTCACAGCCAATTATTAAAGGTGCTTTCTCTGCCCTTGCAACTCACTATAAGTACTCTTTCCTGTATCATGACTTTCTCTTTTACTAAATTCAAGATAGATAGATAGATAGATAGATAGATAGATAGATAGATAGATAGATAGATAGATAGATAGATACAGATATATAGATATAGATTATGTGTCTATAATTTTAGCCCTTTTATTACTTGAAAACTAATTAGTATTGACAATATTCAATTCTATCTTACCTCTCTTTCAATAGTACCTAAAATCCTAAAATCACAGTAATTCCTCAATCTCTTTCAGTGATTTGGGTTGAGGATATAAACTTGTACTTAACACCCCTCCCCTCTCACACAAGAGTTTCCCCTCTACCCCTCCCTCTCTTGATGTTGTTTTTCTTTTTAACCACCTTTACATGAAGCCTTACATTTCTCACACTGCAAGAGAGATTGACTAGTTGCTCCCATGTTTCTTTTTCCACCAATGAAGTACTTCCCTTCTAGTTCTAATTCTAGTTTAAGGGCCCTGGGAAAGTATTGTAATTTTATAACCTAGCTTTAGATTTCTGTTCTTGTGATTTACAGAGTCAGAATACAATGACTGTCAGCCTGCCCTAGAACCATAATATAGAAAAGATCATTTTCTGATTTCGAGAAAAATAAATGGTGCTACTTGAAGCAGATGCCCACTACAATGCCTAGCAAGGTTTCTGTCACCACGCTTTTATATCTAATTCTAACTCCAGTTCTCCTCATGCTCAGTAGAATTTATTTGTTCCTGAGACCTGAGGTATAATTAAGTACCTCATCTATTTTCTCTGATGGCAATTGTACTGACCTCAATTTTAACACTTTTTGCATTATGTTTGTATTTGCAAGTTTTTTCTGTATACTCCATTAAATTAGGGTATGCGAAGATGAGGAAACAAGACATCCCTATACTGTTCATTGCTATAAACTACTAACTGTGGCACAATGCTTAGCATGTGTGATTGCTCAGTATTTGTTTAATAAACAAATGGGTAAATGAATGAATAATCTCTAAGTCTTATGCTGACTTCATTCAATTATATTTATATTCTATTTATGCTCAGTTCTAGTCCCTCCTCCCAGTCTCATTCCTCTAATCTTACTGAGATGATCCCATTCAAATTACGGCAGCCGTAATTGTCACCTCCATAGATTCACAAGTTTATATTACTAAACTTTTTTTTCACATTTGTACATTATTTATCTTTTCTTTAAGCTCCATCTCATATAACTAATTTCTTAGCTGCACCTCAAATATATCACAGCCATCTGAATTCATGATCTTCCCACAGGATAACTTCCTGAATGTTGACCTCAAGCTGGTTATTTTCTGGTGCTTTCCATCACAGGTAATGGCGTCACCAACTATGAGTTTAAATAAACCTAGGAACCATTCAGGGTAATTCCTGTTGTCTTCTTACATAACCATTCCATCATTTTATCAACTTACTTCCAAAATATTATCTCCATATTCTCTATCTCTAATTTAAACTACTCTCACATGTACCTGGCCTGTTGCACTAGTTTACTTTCTATTATATGCCATCTTCTCTGACTCTAATGTTCTGTCCACAAAGCAGCAGGATTAACCTTTTTCTAAATGCAAACGTGACCATACCATTTTCCTTCTTAAACAGGTTGACATAATTGTGGCAGTGTTTTAAAAATATGTCTACAAACTATTTGACACTCTTTCAGAATAGGAGTCGAATTTCTTTCCTCTTGTGAATTACTTCTAAGAATAAAGTGCAAATGATGATGTGCCACTTGGAGCCTAGGTCATAGAAAGCACAGCTTCCTGTTTACTCTCTCCTGGGTCACTTGCTTGGGGGGCAGTTAGCTGCCATATGAGGACACACACACAGCTTATGGAAAGGTTCATGTGGCAAGGAAGTGAGACCTCCTGCCAACAATCCTGTGAGTGAACCACACTGAAAGCACTCCTGCAGTCAGATGCCTACTGCCTCTGCTGACATCCTGTCTGCAACTATAGAAGAGACCTTGACTCAGAGTCACCCAGATTAATACTCCCCAATACTTCATTAACAAAAGTGTGAAAATAAGTAAACGCTCTTTCTTAAGCCACTAAACTTTGTGATGAAGCAAATGATAACTATTACGGTATTCTAATAATTAAACTTGATATCATCATCGAGTGGACGCTCTGCAGTCCAGTTTCTGTTACGTTTCCAGCCTCTCTCCGTGCTGTGACTGCCCATCTTGCACACTCCAGCCACAATGGCCTTGTTTTAATCCCAAGTATTTTCTGTAATCTCTACTGTTGCATCACAAGACTTTCTTTCACATTATTTTCCCTCTTTCGAAACGTTTGTTTTTCTTATCCTTTTATCACCATAGTAACACCTATTTATCTTTTAAAACTCAGCTCAAGGACCATTCTTTCCAGAGCTTTCCTGGACCACCTTATTTTTCTTCTTACTGTGCCTTGTTTCTTTGTGGTGCTTTTCATATTGTGAACTCGCAAGTGCTTCTGTTGTGAGGATTTGATAACGATTATTCGTAGTAATAGTAAACTCCCTGAGCTGGCACCCATCATTATAGTGTGTGTCTCCTGTCATGCTGGGCACTATAAATTAGTCAACGATGGCTAATATCAAGGCCCAACACTATAAAAACAAATCATTTGATACTGCATGGTGGTGTGTGAAGTCCAGTTACATGGTACAAGTAGCTTGGTTCTTTTAGAAATGTATTAATTCATCCAAACTTCAAATGGTTTATCCTTCAAAATAGCTGAAAAATGAAGGGTGAAAGGAAATATCCACCTTTAAAAATTGAAATAACCAGTTTGATTAATGTAATTACTTAAATTTATAGTTGAGTGTATCCACCAGATCACACAGTTATTTCAACATTTTTTTAGACACATCCGTAGTGTAAAGTATTTCTTCACGAATCGGTAGAAAGCTTGCAAAAAAGCACTCTTACAGAAACTCACACATTTCAAAGTGATAGGAGTAAAACTGCCTATAGAATGCCCGTTAATGTCAATGAGAATCACTGACAAATTCCCAAGCAATACTTTGAAAACATCTTCATTGTTGCCTTGGGGCTATTGCTAACGCTCTGCACAAATAAGATTTGGCTCTTAAAGGGACAATTGCTTTTTCAAAAAAAAAATGCTGAACCTGTATCTTCATTGATGCTGAGCAGAGATGGCAACACAGAATGCATCGTTCTTTTTACTTATCTGAAAGACATTATTACAGTCTTTCTCAACTGTGTCCTGATTTAAAATAAGCAAAACAAGTCTTTTCAAAATAAAGCTGCAATATGATTAAATGGAGACGACATTTTTTTTTTCCAAATGCATACGTTACAAAACTAACCTATTTATGCACCCGTGGCTGAAAATTCTCTTTAGATACATAATACAATAACTATGGACTAAAACTGATTTATTATACTTACAAATCAAAACTATATAAATTGTTTTTATTTTTGATATAAACATTGGATTGCAAAAATTAGAATAACAAAAGAGAAAGGATATTTATATGTGCTCTCTAGAACTCTGATTTTAGTAATGATGTTTTAAGGAGGTACTATCTATATTAGTTAGAACAATTTATCAATTTCTAGATTTTAGGTTTTTGAGGGTATATGTATAAAGCATGTAAATGAGAAAGAAGCAATTGAAAATGAATGTTCAGGAAAAACTTAAATAGCATGACTGACTCTTACATTTTGCTGTGCCACTTCTTTCATAATTATTTTCTGGGCTTTCAATTTACTGTTGGGAAATTAGGATTTTGAAAATAAGCAGACTTGCCTCTTCTGATTGAACGGAGTAGAAAGGGAGAAGGAGGGATTGACTCTTCATTAATGGAAATCAAAGAAAATTTTTGGTAATTTAAAAATGGTGTCAGGTTATTTTATTGAAAATTATTTCATTTATATTTGTTAACATTTCCCAATTAGAATTATATCTTAATGGTGGTAAACAGTGCTCTCTGTACCTAATTCAAACAGAATATACTAAAATGGCCTGTTCAGTGATTGCAGTGGAAAAATGGTTGGCCAAAAGATGGTTGGTGATGAATGATTGAGATGGGGACAATTAAACTGTACTACATGGCCCATGGGTTCTAAGAACTGACAGTAAGCCTGCTTTGAGTTGCCATCACAGTTTCCATATAATAAACAGAGAACTGGCAAGCAATGTTGGCTCAAAAGAGATTTCCGGAGCATTTCTACAAAATATCCCCCAACGAACTTGTTATTGGACAAAATTTTTGAATTCTTGATTATAGCATTTCTGCATTACAAGATAGCTTGGCATCATGCCACTGGCATTCTCAGTTTCCTGCAGTAATATGTAGCTTGTTCTTTATTCTCATTTCTGATACAACTAACACAGAAGTTACTTTCAAATATATATTTTTAATGCCCGTCTTAGTTTATCACTTGTTCATTTCCACTGGTAGATGGCACCTTACTCTGTAGTGGGCATTGACTCTTGTAGCCTCTATGTGTTAAAGCCAAAAAATAAAATAATCACATGATCTTTTTATTATTAAAAATTAATCAGATTCTGTTGAAATGGCATCTTAAGTAGCCCTGACTTTCTCTGCTTCACAGCTCTTTTCCTAAAAGTAAGGTCTATAATTCAATTTCGGAATCATCTCGAGAGAAACCGCACCTTTCAAAATTCTGCCTGTGGTTCTGGGAGATTGACCCAATCTCATTGACCCTTGTGGGCCTGAAGTAAAACTTCATTGGTGGGTTGAATTTATTTCAGTACCTGGAGAGAAGCAAGGACTTGCACTTAATACACAGTGAGTTCTGGAGACAAATCCTTTTAGTCTTCAGCATAAGGATTATGAATGATCAACTATTTCATGGCAGGCGTCAGCACTGGAAAATTTTGTACCTTCCACTTGCTCTGGTCTGCCTCCATTCTAGAGACGCTAAGAGCTTCATCTGTAGGAGTTTGAAAGGGACACAAAACCACAAATGGGTAAAGAAGCACAATTCATTAAAAGAGGCTCTGTAAGCAAGGATGGACACTACACTTTTATCACATAGTTGCTATAATTTACAAGTATTAGATGAGAAAGAAGACAACCTTAACCCTTAAATCTTAAGACTCCTGTTTCTTTCATGAACTACATCACCCTAAACTCTCTGATTAAAAAAATAGCATAAAAATACTGGATAACTATCACATGTATAAATGTATAGATGAGTTCAGAACAAAATAAAGTAAATCTCAGCCAACCAACTGCAAACTGATGCAGAAGGGGAATTGTAATTTTTCTCAATATAAAGCTGCACCTTCAATAAAC
This sequence comes from Rhinolophus ferrumequinum, assembly GCF_004115265.2. NCBI lineage: Eukaryota > Metazoa > Chordata > Mammalia > Chiroptera > Rhinolophidae > Rhinolophus > Rhinolophus ferrumequinum. Next base: position 37,811,576 of record NC_046301.1, read on the forward strand.
TGTATATATAAAAATATATATGTTATATGTGTATATACTATTATACATACTATTCAAATATATACTATAAATGTTATTTAAAATTTCTATATACCATTATATACTATGTATATACTGTTATTAAAAATAACATTGAGAGGGTTGTCTACATTTGATGTTTTTAAATCTTTCATCCCTGCTTCTCAATCCATTGAATATCAGATTCCAACCATACTGCTACTCAGAAACCCCTCCTGTCAGGGTCAGCCCAAACCGCATTGTTATCACCAAAGTTAAACTTTTTTTTTTTTTTTTAATTTATTGGGGTGACAATTGTTAGTAAAATTACATAGATTTCAGGTATACAATTCTGTATCACATCATCTATAAAGTACATTGTGTGTTCACCACCCAGAGTCAGTTCTCCTTCCATCACCATATATTTGATCCCCCTTAACCTCATCTCCCACCCCCCACCCCCCTTACCCTCTGGTAACCACTAAATTACATTCCCCAGATTAATTTTCAAAACCCCGTGGCCATTTTGTGGTTACTGATTGTTTTCCAATCCCCTTACCCCCATCCCCCCGCCCATCTAGCAACCCTCAGTTTTTCCTCTTTGTCTCCAAAACTGTTTCTGATTAGTTCATTCACTTATTCTTTTCTTTAGATTCCGCATATAAGTGAGATCATATGGTACTTATCTTCCTCTGTCTGACTTATTTCACTTAACATAATGTTCTCTAGGTCCATCCATGTTGTTGCAAATGGTAAGATTTCTTTCTTCTTTATGGCTGCGTAATACTCCATTGTATAAATGTACCACAGTTTCTTAATCCAGTCATCTACCGATGGGCATTTCGGTTGTTTCCATGTCTTAGCTATTGTGTATAGTGCTGCAATAAACATAGGAGTGCATAAAGATTTTTGATTTGGAGTTTTGGATTTCTCCGGATAGATACCTAGGAGTGGAATTACTGGATCATAGGGTAGTTCCATTTTAAGATTTTTGAGATACTGCCATACTGTTTTCCATAGCGGCTGCACCAATCTGCAATCCCACCAACAGTGCACCAGCGTTCCCTTTTCTCCACATCCGTGCCAGCACTTGTTGTTTGTTGATTTATTGATGATAGCCATTTTGACTGGGGTGAGGTGGTATCTCCTTGTGGTTTTTATTTGCATTTCTCTGATGGTTAGTGAGGTTGAGCATTTCTTCATATGTCTGTTTGCCATCTGTATGTCCTTTTTAGAAAAATGTCTCTTCAAGTCCTCTGCCCATTTTTTAATTGGGTCATTTGTTTTTTTGGAGTTGAGTTGAGTGAGTTTTTCATACATTTGTGATATTAATCCCTTATCAGATATATCATTGGCAAATATCTTTTCCCATTCAGTAGGATCCCTTCTTGTTTTATTGATGGTTTCCTTTGCTGTGAAAAACGTTTTTAGTTTGATATAATCCCACATGTTTATTTTTTCTCTTACTTCCCTTGCACGAGGGGATATATCAGTAAAAATCTTACTCCAGGTAATGTGTGTGAGGTTTCTTCCTATATTTTCTTCTAGGTATTTTATGGTTTCAGATCTTACATTTAAGTCTTTAAGCCATTTTGAATATATTTTTGTATATGGTGTAAGGAGGTGGTCCAGCTTCATTTTTTTGCATGTGTCTGTCCAGGTTTCCCAGCACCATTTATTAAATTGACTGTCTTTACCCCATCGTACATTCTTGCTTCCATTGTCGTAGATTAAATGGCCATATAGGCATGGATTTATTTCTGGACTCTCTATTCTGTTCCATTGATCTATGTGTCTGTTTTTATGCCAGTACCATGCTGTTTTGATTACTGTAGCCTTGTAGTATAATTTGAAGTCAGGTATTGTTATACCTCCCACTTTGTTCTTATTTTTCAAGATTGCTGAGGCTATACGGGGTCTTTCAAGGTCCCATATAAATTTTAGGATTATATGTTCTATTTCTGTGAAAAACGTCGTTGGTAGTTTGATAGGAATTGCGTTGAATATGTATATTGCCTTAGGCAGTATGGACATTTTAACTATATTAATTCTTCTTATCCATGAACATGATATGTGTTTCCATCTATTTAGATCTTCCTTCATTCCTTTCTTCAATGTCTTATAATTTTCTGAGTACAGATCTTTTACTTCTTTGGTTAAATTTATTCCCAGGTATTTTATAGTCTTTGGAGCAATTGTAAATGGGATTGTTTTTTAAATTTCTCCTTCTGATGTTTTTTTATTGGTATATACAACTGATTTCTGAATATTAATTTTGTATCCTGCTACTTTACTAAATTCATCTATCAGCTCTAATAGCTTCTTGGTGGAGTCTTTAGGGTTCTCTCTATATAGTATCATATCATCTGCATATAATGATAATTTTACTTCCTCCTTACCAATTTGGATGTCTTTTATTTCTTTTTCTTGTCTTATTGCTGTGGCTAGAACTTCCAGCACTATGTTGAATAGAAGCGGAGATAGTGGGCAACCTTGCCTTGTTCCTGATCTTAGGGGGAATGGTTTTAGCTTTTCCCCATTGAGTATGATGTTAGCTGTGGGTTTGTCATATATGACCTTTATTATGTTGAGATATGATCCCTCTATTCCCACTTTCTTAAGGGTTTTTATCATAAATGGCTGTTGCATTTTATCAAATGCTTTTTCTGCATCTATTGATATGATCATGTGATTTTTATTTTTCATTTTGTTAATGTGGTGTATCACATTAATAGATTTGCGGATGTTGAACCACCCTTGCATACCAGGGATGAATCCCACTTGATCATGGTGTATGATCTTTTTAATGTATTGCTGAATTCTGTTCGCTAATATTTTGTTGAGGATTTTTGCATCTATGTTCATTAGAGATATCGGCCTGTAGTTTTCCTTTTTTTGTGGTGTCTTTGTCTGATTTTGGGATCAGGGTGATAGTGGCTTCGTAAAAAGTGTTTGGGAGTCTTCCCTCCTTCTGGATTTTTTGGAAGAGCTTGAGGAGAATAGGTGATAATTCTTTTTGAACGTTTTGTAAAATTCACCTGTAAAGCCATCTGGTCCAGGGCTTTTGTTTGTTGGGAGATTGTTGATTACTGATTCAATTTCCCTGGTGGTAATCAGTCTATTCAGGTTTTCTGTTTCTTCTTGAGTTAGCCTTGGAAGGTTGTACGCCTCTAGAAAATTGTCCATTTCTTCCAGATTGTCAAATTTGTTGGCATATAGTTGCTCATAGTAACTTCTTAAAACTTTTTGTATTTCTGCAGTGTTCGTTGTCACTTCTCCTCTTTCATTTCTGATTTTATTAATTTGGGTCCTCTCTTTTTTTTAATGAGTCTGGCTAAAGGTTTGTCAATTTTGTTTATCTTCTCTAAGAACCAACTCTTGGATTCATTGATCTTTTGTATTGTTTTTCTGGTTTCTATTTCATTTATTTCTGCTCTGATCTTTATTATCTCCTTCCTTGTGCTCCCTTTGGGCTTATTTTGCTGTTCTTTTCCCAGATCCCTTAAGTGTGAAGATAAACTGTTGATTAGTGATGTTTCTTGTTTCTTTAGGTAGGCCTGCAACGCTATAAATTTCCCTCTTAGGCTGCTTAGGACTGCGGCATCCCATAGATTTTGGGTCGTCGTGTTTTCATTTTCGTTTGTCTCGGGATATCTTTTGATTTCTTCCTTGATCTCCTGCTTGACCCATTCATTATTTAGTAATAAGTTATTCAGCCTCCATGAATTGGTGTGTCTTCCAGTTTTTTTCCTGTAGTTCATTTCTAATTTCATAGCATTGTGATCAGAGAAGACAATTGGTATGATTTCAATTTTCTTAAATTTATCAAGACTTGTTTTGTGGCCTAAAATATGGTCTATCTTGGAAAATGTTCCATGTGCGCTTGAGAAAAACGTGTATTTTGCAGCATTGGGGTGAAATGTTCTGAAAATATCGATTAGATCCAAGTGGTCCACTGTATCATTTAAGGCTGTTGTTTCCATATTGATTTTCTATCTGGAAGACCTGTCCCTTGTTGTCAGAGGTGTGTTGAAGTCCCCTACTATGATAGTGTTACTGTTGATCTTTATCTTTATGTCAGTCAGTACATGTTTTATATATTTAGGTGCTCCTATGTTGGGTGCATATATGTTTACTAGGGTTATGTCCTCTTGTCGGATCGATCCCTTTATTATTATATAGTGCCCATCTTCATCTTTTAATATGTTCTTCATTTTAAAGTCTATTTTGTCAGATATACGTATTGCAACTCCAGCTTTTTTCTCATTTCCATTTGCATGAAATATCTTACTCCAACCCTTCACTTTCAGCCTGTTTGTGTCTTTTGTTCTGAGGTGAGTCTCTTGTATACAGCATATACAAGGGTCTTGCTTTCTTATCCAGTCAGCCACCCTACGTCTCTTGATTGGAGCATTTAATCCGTTTACATTGAAAGTGATTATCGATAGGTACATAGTTATTGCCATTTTTAAATTTGTAATTAGGTTGTTTTGATCTTTCTTCTATTTACAGAAGTCCTTTTAGTATTTCTTGCAATGCTGGCTTGGTGGTAATAAATTCCTTTAGCTTATTTTTTTCTGGAAAGCTCTTTATCTCTCCATCAACTTTAAATGATAGCCTTGCTGGATAAAGCAATCTAGGTTGTAGGCCTTTGTTTTCCATCACTTTGAGTATCTCCTGCCACTCCTTCCTGGCCTTCAATGTTTCTGTAGAAAAGTCATTTGATAGTATTATGGGAGTTTCCTTGTATGTAACCCTCTGTCTTTCTCTTGCTGCTTTTAGGATTCTCTCTTTGTCTTTAAGCTTTGCCATTTTAACTATAATGTGTCTTGGTGTGGACCTGTTTGGGTTTATCCTGGTTGGAAGTCTCTGCACTTCCTGGGCTTGTATGTTGGTTTCCTTCATCAGGCTGGGGAAGTTTTCAGACATTATTACTTCAAATATGTTCTCAATCCCTTGCTTCCTCTCTTCACCTTCTGGTATTCCTATGATGCGCATGTTGTTGCGCTTGATGTTATCCCAGAGGTCTCTTAAGCCATCCTCATTGTTTTTTATTCTTTTTTCTTTCTGTTGTTCCGTTTGGGTGATCTCTGCTACCTTGTCTTCTAAGTCACTGATTTGATCCTCTGCTTCATCTAACCTGCTGGTAATTCCTTCAAGTGAGTTCTTAATTTCCGTAGTTGTGTTCTTTAGTTCTAACTGGTTGTTTGTTATGATTTCTACATCCTTCTTTATGTCTTCTCTAAGCTCCTTAAACATTCTTATCCCCAGTGTTCTGAACTCTGTCTCTGAAAGGTTGGTTACCTCTGCTTCATTTGGTTCCAGTTGTGGAGGTTTCTTCTGTTCTTTTATTTGGGACGTGTATCTTTGTTTCCCCATTCTGGCTGACTCTCTGTGTTTGCTTTGATGTATTAGGTAGATCCCCTAAAGTTCTTAGTTCTTGCTAGGTTATCTTATGTAGTATGTGTCCTTTATAGTTGACTTGTACTACTTCGTTCTTCTCCTCTGTGTGTGCTCCAAAGGTGACTCTTGTGTTGTGTATATTGTCCTTGTTCAAGAAGATCTTTAATTGCTTTTTGCTTGTGAGTAGGTGGGGTTAACTCCTAGGCTGACTCATTGTGAGACTTGGCTCTGCCCACCGCAGGGTGTTCTGCTGCGGGAGGGTTAACCACTTAAATGTGGTTTGGCCTCTATGGGCTCTTGTGCCTGTGGAGAATTCCCTCTGGGTGTGGGACTTGTAGGTCAAACCCAGTAGTACTCTGGTTTGGTCTGGAGTTGGCCTCTGGATATGTTGAATCTTGTGCCTCTTAAGCTGGGCCCTGGTAGGGCAGTTTCAGAACAAAGCAAATCACCAAGCACAACAACAACAACAACAAAGAAAAAAATCAAATACATTCACATGTAAAAACACCCGACAACCCCCACTCGACACAGGCAAAGATATCAAAGATATAAAGACAAAGCAAAACAAAACAAAGCAAAACAAAAAGCAGCACCAGTCTTGGCTTAAGCCCACCAAGTAATGTCCAGGTTGTCCTCTGCTGTACCAAAGAGCCCCCTGCTTATTGTGCAGGCAGAGCCGGTCACCTGGTGCCCAGAGTGACTTTGGGACTGTAGATTTAAATGCGTGGGCCTGAGGGGTGTGGATGACAGTTTTTACAAAGTCAGTGCAGTTTCTGCCCTTGTCTGCACATATGCACACTGAGAGTAGCACCACCAGCCCCGTGTCCAGTACTCCTGAGTCTTAGGGCACTTCTTCAGTGTGTGTGTTTATGGGGGGGTGCCGGCGGGAGATTTCTGAGCTGCTGAAAGCCCAGAGCTGCGTCTGCTTTACTGCTGATCCCTGGGAGTGTCTCTGCAGTTGCACTTGCCCCGCCCTAGGCAGGCCAGAAAGGATGGGGGCTGGGGATGGAGGAGTCTCTTCTCTCCTAGCCCAGCCAAAATCACACTCTTCCCGGCCTCTTCCTTGGGTCAGGGCTGCCTGTCAGTCTTCCCAGAGCCTGAGCACTATTACGGCTCCTCTGTAATCTGACACTACTCCTCAGTTCAGGGGCCAGTTTAAGTCTCTGGAAGGGCGGGGGTAGGGTTGGAAGAGCGGGGCGGGGGAGGGGCCCAGGTATGGAGTCTGTGTTCTTTGTCCGCCCCAGGGCCCACTGGCCGCCCTCCCAGCGGGAGAAATCAGCCATGGGACGCAGGGAAAGAGCCCACCTCCTGGTCTCTGTGCTCTCCCTTCCGCCCTGGGATCCCGTGCGTGCCCAGAACTGCAGGTGCCACCAAGGTTTTCGCCTCTGCCGCCCCCGCTGCTGCCGCCGCTGGCAGGGATTTCCTCACCTCCGAGGGCCTGGATTCCGCCGCGCGGGCCCGCGCGTTTTCACTCCGCTCCCTTCCTTCCTTCCTTCCCCTGCTCACCCAATTAGCGCACCTTCAAGTAATCCTTCCACGAGTCTCTTAGCTGTTCTGTGTGATGAGCAAAGTTCTTTGATGGGTTATAGGTCCCGTTTGTAATAAGATCCGTAGGAGAACTCAGAAAGTGCGCCCTGCTGCCGCCATTCCTATGACGTCATCCCCAATTTAAACTTTTAAAACCGTAATTATTTAACAGGATTCCAGCACCAGACAGTATTGACATTTCTATTTTCTTGAAATATTACGCTCCACTTTTTTTCTGTGATATCACATGTTATGGTTTTGTTTCTCTCTCTATTCCTCCTACCCAAATTCCAAGTTCCTTTCTCTCCACCTGTTGTGAAAATGTCAACATCCTTCAGGGCTATGCCCTAAAATCTCTGCTGTCCTTTCTTCTTGGCAATTTTTTGTCTTCTCCCAGGTTGTATATAATTTCTCTATATATTTTATAATCTCTTGTCACAGCATGGACTCTTTGTTTCTTTTCCACTCCCCATATGTTTTTATGGGGACTGAGTTTATACAGGTATATTTCTTTACTAGGTCCTGTAGCATTACCGTCCAAGATGCCCATCTAAGCTCTTTCCCTGGGCAACCACATTCGTTCCTTCTTCATCAGCTAGCATTTATGTTTTGCTGGTTCTCAAATCTTTACCCCCACCCCAGACTTCTCTGCCAAACCATTAACTAATTAGTATTAACTAATACTAATACAAATCCTAGTATTTCTAGGATTAGAAATACTAATCCTAGTATTTCTAGGATACTCTTAGAAATATCCTACTCACAGTGCGTTGGATACTTCATATTCCGTGTCCAAAACTGAACTCATCTTTGTCTCCAAATCTGCTTCTCTCTATCCTCATCAGAAATTAGCATCATCTTTCCTATCCTTAATATATAACTTTTGATATGATCCCTCATTCCTCTGCACTCACACACTGAAACACATCTAGTCCTGGCATTTCTATATCTTATCATCTGTCAGTCCTCTCCTTTCTATCTCCAATGCCCCTGAACAAGCACAAGCCTTTCTTACCTGTATTACCTGAGCTGCATCCTAATTACCTTAATCTGTCCAACATTCCACTATGAATGCTAGCCTCAAAGCGATGCTTTAATAATGTGAACCTCTGTTTTCTTCTATGCAATTTATTGTTTGAGTTTCTATATTTAGGTCTTTGATCCATTTTGAATTAATTTTGATGTATGGTGACAGCAGTCTAGTTTCCTTCATTTGCTTGTGGCTTTCCAATTTTCCCAGCATTATTTATTGAGGAGGCTGTCCGTAGTCCATTGAATGTTTTTGATTCCTTGTGGACATTGGTATTAGAGAGTATTTTATGAATTTGACCTCAAAGGCGAGGGAAGTAAAAGTAAAAATAAATGAATGGGACTATCAAACTAAAAAGGTTTTGCACAGCAAAAGAAACTGTCAACAAAACAAAGAGGCAACCAACTAAATGGGAGAAGATATTTGCAAACAACACCTCCAATAAGGGGCTTATATCCAAAATATATAAAGAACTCATACAACCCAATAACAAAAAAACAAACAATCCAATTAAAAAAAAATGGACAGAGGACCTGAACAGACACTTCTCCCAAGAAGACGAACAGCCAACAGATATTTGAAAAAATGCTCAACTTCACTAGCTGTTAGAAAAATGCAAATCAAAACTGCAATGAGATACCACCTGACATCTGTTAGAATGGCTGATATCAGCAAGATGCATAATAACAAGTGTTGGAGAGGTTGTGGAGAAAAAGGAACCCTCATACACTGCTAGTGGGAATGTATTAATAAATTGGTACAGCCACTATGGAAAACAGTATGGAGGTTTCCTCCAAAAATTAAGACTAGAATTACCATTACCCCGCAACCTTTCTTGATAAGTAACCCCAAAAAATCTGAAAATATTTATCTGTAAAGATATATGTAACACTGTATTCATTGTAGCATTATTCACGGTGGCCAAGACATGGCAACAACTCATATGTCCCTCAGTATATGATTGAGTAATGAAGATGTGATATACATATATTATACACACGTGCGCGCACACACACACACAATGGAATGTTACTCAGCCATAAGGAAAGATGAAATACTGCCATTTGCAACAATGTGGGTGAATCTTGGGTTTATTGTTCTATGTTAAATAAGTCAGACAGAAAAAGTTAAGAACCGCATGACTTCACTCATATGTGGGATATAAAACTGAAAGCATCAAATGCACAAGACAAACAAACATCCAAAAACTCATAGACACAGACAACAGTTTAATGGTTCCCAGAGGTTAAGGAGGGAGTGGGAGTGTTAGAGGAGGGTAAAGGGGGTCAAATCTATGATGATGGAAGGAGAATTGACTCTGGGTGGTGAACATACAATGCAATATATAGATGATATAGAATTGTACACTTGAAAGCTATATAATTTTATTAACCACTGCCACTCTAATACATGTAATAAAAAATAATTTTAATAAATGTGAACCTCGCCATGTCTTTTCCAAGTCTAATATTGCTTACCATAGATGTTTTGCTTTGTCTGTAGAATAATATGTAAACACCATATCGTGGTTTACAAAATTTCTGGTGAGAAAAGTCTGCTTACTTCTTCAGGTTTAACTCTAGCTCCTGCTTCTACACATTTACTACATTCCAACCTGTTTAATTATTTTACTCATTAGAAAGATGACTACTACCTGAAGCAAAGTATCTCCCTTTGCCTTTTGCCTATAGTTAACTTTGGGTGTCACTTCTCTATTCCTTCCCTGATAATTAAGTAAAAAAATAAAAAACTCCTTTAAAAAACATGTCTGCAGATTCATTTATCAGATTCTGTAAATGAGGATACAGCAAAACAATTAAACTCAGGATTTTTGATTTTGGCTTATAGAGCCATGTGTCACATAAAGTTCACATTTTTTTGTGTTTATGAGGGAATGCAGAAGATCATAAAATGCAGGGAGTACACAAAATGTGTAGCTAAAGACCACCAGAAACATAGTACAGCAATGAACACTTCTCTGTAAAAAACTATTCAGTTAGAGTTGTTAATGCATTATGGCTTGTTTAGGATGCTTTTTGTAAAGGTTGATGGAAGCAGATGTTTTCTCTGAACTGAGTGCTCTCAGGAAATAAGAGTAATTCTGTAATTTGGTACCTCATTATTAGTAGTATTTTTAAACTGGGAGAGGGGAGTATGATGGGAGTTAAAGCCATGACCAGTAAAACAACAACATTCACTAGGTGAGAAGGGAGACAGAGTGATTGATCACTTTTGTGGTTTGCTCAGACTTGTTTTTATCTGTACTCAGGGAATGTTACAGAAGGATCTTCCTGCTCCTTGGTTACAGAGCGGCCTCCTCTGATATAACCTGTAAAAGTGTGTGTGTGAATGTTTAAAAGGAGAATGCCATGACCTAGCTCTTGATGTCATACCTACTCCCAGATGAAAGCTGTCAAGGTTGATTTTTTTTCTTTCTCAAAAAGAGGGAATTAAAGACCACATAGGACCAAAAAATGAAGTTTGGGCGTGGGGGTATTGTGTAGATCCTAGGTTTATCTTGAGTACCCATAAAACAGACATATTGATTCAATTTATATTGATTAAATTTATATCTAGTGCTATGAACATACCTGTCTTAGAGCTTTTGCACATATTCTTTCCCTTCTGTCAGCTAAAAACCTACTTATATTTTAGGCTACAGGTTAAAATTCTTTTTCTCTGGTAATCTTTTTCTTGGCCCTCAGGATTACTTTCTGTGTCCTTCACAGGATTACACTTCGGTAATCACACACTTGGCATTATTTACTGTAACTGTTTCTTTAATTAGTCGTCTCTCCATTGCTAGAATCTGAGATCAGTGGAGGTAGGCACTCTGTTGCTCAGGGTTATATCCTGCGGTGAGCATAATACCTGATTCATAGCAGGTGCTCAATAAACAGTGTTGAATCAAATTATTGATTGGATACGTGTGATATAGCCTGGCATATATTTAGTAAACTGAGTTTATACATTTTCTTCTTCTTCCATGGCTTCTTCAATGTGGCAATAATATCCATTCCTTTTTATTTCTTGCATCAGTTTTTAGAACAGCATGTTATTTCCCATTTTGCCAGGCACTTGGAACTGATGGTAGATGGTGACCCAAACAGGCCCTTGGTACCCCAGGGATCTTCCAGTGGCTACAGACGAGCGAAGCAGCGAAGTATAATACCATGTATGAAACACTTCGCTGGGAGAAGGTTCAGGTTGTTATGGAAACACATAAGTATATGTTGAAGCAGACTTGTTTGTGAGAAACAAAAACATACTCTAAGTAGCACAAGGAAAGGAATGTTTACTATAAAGAGGCACATGATGTGATAAAAGAACCTCTGTGAAATGCAAAAACCGGAATGGTAATATGATGTCAATATAGCAATGGTTAAGAGCTTAGGCTCTCAAAAGAGACTGCAGAGGTTCCATTCATGAAGTAACAACTCCGATGGTTACAAAAACCCACTTCTCATGTAAAATATCTTGCATGTAGGTATTGCTTTTTTACATGTGAGATTTCTTTCTACCTCCCAGTATACAACATAGCGCACTATTCCTGCTATTAAACAACATTAGTTATTTTAGATATAGTTTATCAGTGAAATCATTGGGAAAAATAAGCTTATTTTCCCCTTATTTTCATTATAAAACACTGCAGCTCAGGGAACCATTATCTGCCTTCGTGAAGAATAGTTTAATGTTTACGTCTTTCCGTAATCTTTTTTAAAACAAGAAAACGAGTTTGCTAATGTCATGGCTGAGTCTGCTCTATATTCACCTAATGTTGTGCTCAATACTTAATCTTTTCCTCATTAATGGTTTCAGTAAACATGTGGTGATATCTAGTTGAGGTCAAATGTAAGTAGATCTCTCTTTTCCATTCTGTGGAGAATCAGTTTAACACTTAGATATTATCCTTTGGAAAAAAAACGTTGACATTTAGTCTCACACACAAATGAACGTCATAAATCCTTCACTTCTAGATTGAACTGTCATGTGGCATGACTTAAATCAGTCCAAACGATAGCCATTAAAGTCTCTTATATGGTCAGTGAGCTTGATCTGATGGATTTTTTTCCAGAGGTCTATTATAACTTTATATAAATAGTCTTGAAAAGTTTTATCTTGTCTCATCTCTCTTTCCTGTTGGTTTTATAGTCTCCTCATAGACTAACCTGAAAACTCCTTGTTCACCTTTTACATGCTGTTTTCCATTTGACTTTGTTCTCTTATGACAGTGGCCAATAATAGAATTATGTTAATGGGAAGGAGTGCCAAGTTAAGAAGAACAAATAAATTTTTATTTTATTTCCCTTTCCTCACAGTTACCAAGAATTCAATCTTTATTGGATCTGTGTCCCATCCATTTGTTTGATGTGTTTTCTACTATAGCTTATTAACTATGAAACAGCCCATAAGTTGTGGAGCAAATCTAAACTATTAAATGCCAATATTACATAGAATGAGTGTGTAGATGAGATGAGGGGAAACAACACGGTTAGCGTGACAATTAGTTTTACTACAAATCCAGCAATTCAATTACAAAAAAGAGGGGAGCGCTAAACTTCTATAGATCAAAATGACCACATGGTGGAAGTGGAGGGTAGCATCTTTAAAAATAAATATAATAAAAATAATAAAACAATCTTAGTAGTATTAAAATTCTCATAGAGCATATGATTCCATTATATGTTTCAAGATAATCATGAGGGACAAAATGTTGTGTAGATTCATACAGCAGTTTTCAAAATGGTCAGGACATATTTGAAGTCTTAAAAGTTTTAGAGGGGTGTTGGCGGGGTTGATGTAGACTTAGATATGCCGCCTGTCTGTGTCTTCATGCTGGGAGAGGGGAGTGCTCAGCGGAGGAGCAGTGGGTCTGCCAACACTCTTGTCCTGGAAAGGGTTGCCCCTCTAGCTCTGGCACTGGAGCCAGGTGGTTCAGTTCTTCCTGGGGTGTCCCTGGCACCTTAGAGCTTCTGCTCAGAGAATGTAGCTCAGAGAGTGTAGGTCCATCACAGTTCCTAAGTTTGTAACACAAGTGAATGTTGCCTTGGAAGCCTTAAATAAAAATTCTCTGGATATGTTTTTATGATCATCAAGTTGTGGTCATCTCAAAGAAGATCTGTGATACAATTCATGCTATCAGATATTCAGTCATGATGATTTAGACCCAGAGGAACTGGAGGTTTTCTGACCTGGAAGAGAATCATGCGGTCTGTAGTCATATGAGTGTCCAGACTGAAGGAAAAACTGACCAGGCTAAAATGCAATTGCCTGAGGCATAGAAGGGAAAGATTGCTGAGCAAGTTGCTGATTTCAAGAAAATAAAGAATAATCTGGATGCTGAGATTGAAATATGGGATGATATCATTGTTCTGGCCAAGAAGATATGTATGATCATGACGATGACAGACTTCACAAGGGGCAAAGGACTACTAAAGCACGTAAGTGATGTGATCTGTGCAGCTAAAATGATATCAGGATCAGGGATCAGTGTTCTCACAGAATGGATTGCCAGCCAGTGCCCAGATCAATCATGCACACAGGACTTGTTGGCCTACCTACAACAGATTAAATTGTACTCTCACCAACTGAAAATATGCAATCAAGTTAAAACTGAGATCCAGAACCTGCGGGGAAAATGCATCATGTCTGCTTTAGACAGTGTCACCTCCCAAGTCCAAGCAGCCAAAACTTGAATGAATGCTGTAATGCAAACTGAAAACGTCTTGCGTTGCCTCTGGAATTCAGAGTCCTGTTGTGCTGTGGGGAATGAAAACTCCTGCAAAAATAACAACAACAAAACAAACAAACAACACCAAAAAACCACCTTGATTAAAAGAGAGAAGCCAGAAGAAACTTAGGCAGCTGTCAGACGAGGCTCAGCAAAGAAAAAATTCACCCTGTGCAGGTCATGAGTGAATTTAGAGGAAAACATGTCTACTGAAAACACTATTCTACTCTAGTGTCTGTTTTTTGAAATCTTGGCTAAACACACAGCTTTAATTTTACACTGGACTAGTACTTTAACTTCACTAGCTTTGAGAATTTAACCTATATGCAATGAAAACATTAGAGAGTAAACCAACATGAGCAACATATATTTGAGATAATTTCATTGTCATCTCTGTATTTTAGCACCTAATAAGTAATCAACATATGCTTTATGAATGAATGAAACCTTGTGGAGTCACTCAGCTTTTCCCATCACAGGGAATATCTTAACATTCATTACCAAATGAATAGAGGAAACTCAAATGAGTTTTGTTCATCTGTGATAGCTTGAGTACATTCATCCATTAAATTTTCAATTAAAACATTGACATGAGCTCTTGACTTGGTTTTCAGTGGAAACAAAAGACATCAATAAATATTTTCTCATTTAATCAACATACTTTCTTGACCTGACCTGACAGAGATTTGTAATTTCTCCTATAGGAAAAATAATCAATCTCTACACATCTGTATTGTCAACTGATTAGGCTAACATCCGTCAGAAACTAACCAAGCTTGAGCAGTCAAGCTACTTCCTAGGTTTTTAAGGTCAACCTTGATAATTAATGAAGCAATTTATTAACATCATAAAGGTTACAATGGGTTTTGATGCCACAAATGTGCTTTGTAGGGTTGCATTTCATGCAGGAGTTTTGCACGTTGTATGTTGAGTTTAAATGTTTCTGTCAGAATGCATACATGGAGGAAGAGTCATCACCCACTTGGGCTAAGGGACATTGAAGACATCGAACTATATCCTTGAGTGAGTTATGCCAACAAGTGTAAGTAGTTCTGCATGACTCTAAAAATCTATTTATATCAGCTTGCAATTGTAATTAAAAGAAAAAGTCCAGTTCGCAAAAAAAGAAGTTTTAGAACTGAAAAAACTTCTGTTTATATATATGCACATGATTGTTATTAACTGCATTATGGATTAAAATAGAAATATTTAAAATATTTAGGCATTTATTTAATAATGAAACAGCAAATCCATTACATCGTAACATAATACATTTTAATTAATAAAATTACATTTTTCAAAAAAATGAGAAAAGCAGAATTGTGTTTCATTTGTCAAATTTCTTTAATGTCTGGCTTCATAGAAGAGAGCTGTATTCGTTTATCTTCTTCTACATTCAATCTATTGTGACATTACCTGCTATGTAGCTTCTGGAAAACTCTACTGCACACACTTGGAAATGCACATATCATCTTAGTATCATCATAGATTTCTTAAAGGGGTCTCAGTGTCTCCTTCAAGCCATGGTTTGAGACTGCTGGAACAGTAGTTAAGAACATGGGCTTTGAAGTTGCATATGTGAGACCTTAGTTGTCTTCACTATTTGCTAGTTATTTATTTTGGTGTAAGTTACTTAACCCTTGTAAACCTCAAATATCACACCTATAAAATGGGCTTCATTATACTAACCACCTCGTAAAATTGTATTGAGATATAAAAATATCATGTTTGTCAAATGTAACTCACTATCTAATAGTGAAAAAAGAAAACCTCATTAGTTGTTTGTTCTTATTATTTAAATCAAATATTTATTAAAATGGACATTTATATTAAGTTATAATAATAATTATATTTTATTTTCATTTATTTGTTATTTTACCTCTAACGACCACTCTTTTAGGAATGTTTTATTTATTTTTGTTTTGTGTTGTTTTTCATTAAATTTATTAGGGTGACTGGTTAGTAAAATTATATAGCTTTCAAGTGTACAATTACATAATACATCATCTGTATATTGCATTGTGTGTTCACCACCCAAAGTCAAACCACCTTCCTTCACCAAATATTTGACCCCTTTTACCCTCTTCTAATACTCTCCCTCCCCTCTTACCTTCTGGTAACCACTAAACTGTTATCTGTGTCTATGAGTTTTTGTTTGTTTGCCTTGTGCATATGTTGCTTTCAGTTTTATATCCCACATATGAATGAAGTCATATGATTCTCAACTTTTTCTGTCTATTTCACTTTGCATGATAGACTCAAGATGGATCCATGTTGTTGTGAAAGGCAATATTTCTTCTTTTCTTATGGCTGTGTAATATTCTATTGTATATACCAGGAGTGCCCAAAAAATGTATACAAGTGGACACTTTGGTCAACGTTGCTCAAGCAGTAGCTTGCCATAATCAGAAATATATGGATGCTGATGGTAATCACTTTGAGAAACTCTTGTAATTGCAGAAGTCAAACGTGACTTGTATTCATCTTTCGTTATTGATATATCTCGAGAATACAATTTCAATACAGTTTTGCTTTCTTAAAATGTGTATACATTTTTTTGGCACCCTCTGTATGTACATCTTCTTTATCTAATCATCAATTGAAGCACATTTCAATTGTTTCCATGTCTTTGCCACGGTGAATAATGCTACAATGAACATAGTGTTACTTATATCTTAACAGACACATGTTTTCACATTTTTGTGTTAGATATTAAAAAGAGAGATTGCTGGGTCATATGGTAATTTTAATCTTAATTTTTTGAGGAACCTCCATAGTATTTTCCATAATGGCTGTATCAGTTTACATTCTCACCAGCAGTATATTGAGGGTTCCTTTTTCTCCACAGCCTCTCTAACGCTTGTTATTAATGTCTTGTTGATAATAGCCACCTAACAGATATAAGATGGTATCTCATTGTGGTTTTGATTTTCATTTTTCTATTAATTAGTGAATTTGAACATCTTTTCATGTATCTGTTGGCCGTTTGTATGTTTTTTTGAGAGAAGTGTCTGTTCAGGTCCTCTGCCCATTTTTTTAATTGGATTTTTAGGGTTTTTTTTGTTGTTGGTTTGTACAAGTTCTTTATATATTTGGATATTAGCCCCTTATCAGAGGTGTTGTTTGCAAATAACTTCTTCCCTTTGGTTGGTTGTCTCTTTGTTTTGTTGATGATTTCTTTTAGAAGCTTTTTAGTTTGATACAGTCTCATTTATTTATTTTTTGCTTTTACTTCCCTTGCATTTGAGGTCAAAATCACAAAATCCTCTCAAAACCCAAAGTCCATAAGTTTAGTACTTTTGCTTATTTTGTATTCAATTTATTGTTACAGGTCTTATATTTAGGTCTTTGATCTATTTTGTGTTAATTTTAGTGTATGGTGACAACACTCTAGGTTCATTTTTTTGCCCCTGGCTTTCCAATTTTCCCAACATCATTTATTAATGAGGCTGTCTTTTCTCCATTGTATGGTTTTGGCTCCTTTTCTGCCCATATACATGTGGGATTTTTTCTGCGTTCTCAATTCTGTTCCATTGGTCTGTGTGTCTATTTTTCTGCCAATATTGTGCTGTTTTGATTATTGTCACTTTTTAGTATAGTTTGAAGTGAGAGATTGTGATACCTCCAGCCTTGTTCTTTTTTTCTCAAGATTGCTTTGGCTCTTCATGGTCTTTTGTGATTACATACACATCTGATGTGTTTTTTGTGTTGTTTTGTTGTTGTTGTCATTGTTCTATTTCTTTAAAAAAATTCCATTGAGATTTTGATAGGGATTGTATTACACCTCTGTATTGCTTTGGATAATATGGCCATTTTAAGTATGTTAATTCTTCTAATCCATGAACTCAGAATATCTTTCCATTGCTTTGTGTCTTTTTCATTTTCTATTAATAATGTCTTGGAGTTTTCCATGTATTGGTCTTTCTCTTATTTGGTTAAGTTTATTCCTAGGTATTTTATTCTTTTTGTTGCAATTGCAAAAAGAAATTATTTTTTTACTTCTTTTTCTGAAATTACATCATTAATATATACAGACGCAATGGATTCTTGTACACTGAAGTCGTTTTAAAGGATAGCTTTTACTCAAATGCAATCATCAAACCTAATAATCCATTGGGTTTTCTTTATAGTCAAGAGGTTTCCATATGTGTATAAAATAAAGACCCTTCCCTTAAAAAAAGCAATAAAAACAATTTAAAAATTAAGAATAAGATTAAGAAAAAACAGAGATAGGCATTGTGAGTAAGGCAACTAGTCAGCAATGACTTCCTTTAAGATGGTGATCTGTGTAACATGCAATTTTAATTTTTTTCTTACCATATATTTTACAAAAATCTAGGTGGGAAAATATAGTTTTATTTTTAAAAATTGGGTCTTAACAAATTAAGTAGTAATGCTGTGATTATATATGTTTGAAATATTTATTGCTAAAATATTGTAAAAGCATTTAAGACATAACACAATGACCTAAAAGAGATTATCTTACATGGGAGTAAAATAAAAGCTACAAATTGCAAAGGTTAAGTATGTAGCAATTATATTTATTACTATAATTAAGCAAAATTTACAAAACGGTCAAACTGATTTGTATGTCTGGGATTCATAGTGATTATAGTGTAGAATGTTATTTCAGCAGAGAATGAATTTTCTTAATGTTGATTTCACATATATTACCCTAATTATTATAATTACAATTATATGTCCAATATTTAATTTAAATAAATGTTTTTGTTATTCTTACTGATTTATTTTGCCATCTATAAATGGCTTTTCATCTATAGTTTTATTTTACGTTAAGAACATTAATGTGAGAATTATTTTTAAAAGAAGTTTTCTGTGTATAATACAGTATTGTCAACTAGACGCACAATGTTATACAGCAGATCTCTAGAAATACTCATCTTGTATCACCAAAACTTTCTGTTGAAGAGCAAATTCCCATTTCCCTCTCCTCCAAACTCCTGGCAACTACCATTCAACTTTCTATGACTATTTTAGATACTTCATATACGTAGAATCATGCAGTAGCTGTTTTTCTGTAAATTTTATTTGTGCAGTTAAAACACACCTGAAATCACATTCATATACACGTGGATTGTCAGCAGTCATAATGCGTACGTCATCTAGTGTACTCCCCCTATATCCTCCCTCACATGTTTCCTGTGAATGTTCTTGTTCAACATGTTCTGTCACTCTCTTCCACCCTCACCTCACCACTACCCCGTTTACATGATCTTGTCTCAGGGGTCCTGAATGCTTCACACCACAAGACTAGAAATGGAAACTCATGAATCTACCCAGAATTGGAGAAAAGGGTGGTGTATACTCAGGATCTTCATTCAGTCTTCTTTACTGAGAGATGACAGACAGAACGTAGTGAAAAGAAGATGCCTCAGATAGACTTAAGCCAAACTTACGGGAAAAGTTTAAAAATAAAATCTACATTTAAAACAGATACGTGGATACCAGACATCAGAAAGGAATGACAGAAAGGACTCCTAAGAGGCAAACAGGGGAAGCTACTAAATTAGTTTCTGATAGAATTCCATGTTTCTTTTGTATCTGGGAAATTTCTCCAACATCCCAGGAGATTCTTGAAATATTCTTCAGCAGCTTTAGCATAGCGAAATTAGTCCCAAATATTTTTATAACCCTAAATGAGTACATTTTTGTGGAAAGTGAGGAGCAGGGGGAGGTGAGGGAGAGAACAATATTCTCCTCTGTAGACGTCCAAAATAGGTTGTTTCAACCTTACCTGCTGGTTCAGACTTATGACTAGGCTGCTGAAAAGCTCACATGCCTTAAATTATACTTCCTTCATTTACTGGCTGACCCATAAAATTATTTCAGCACAGGTCGTTGCCTTTACTTCTATAATTAAAATGTGAGGAACAAAAGATAATGGCCTAACCATAGAGCAAAAAGCACATTGAGGGTAAACATTCGTTAGTACCTGATCCTTTCCTGTAGAGAAAAAAGAGAACTTAAACAGATTATATGGAGAAAATACAGGCAAGAGAATACAGAAAGATAAGACTCAGAATAGTGAAGACAAAAATCCATGTATTTTACATGAAGTAGATTTACTAAACATTGATAAATATATTTAGACAGAGACGTAAAGCAGTCTGGCTTCTTGCGCTGTCCTAAATAATGGCAGCTGCAGAAATCAGAATCTTTCCCCACATCTTCAAAATAACAAAAAGAGCAAAAAGATCAACAAGGAGAGCAAAAAAGAGCATAACTTATACCTTCAGCATCATCACGAAACATAGAATACCATGAACCCCAAATTTCTTATAAATAGAGAAATAAACACCAAGCTTATTATCTCCTTATAAAATGTGGAAAGCTTAAGGCCATAGGAGCACAGGAAAAAATCAACACCAATAAAAGTCCTATGCCAAGTGCAAAAATACTGAAAACATCCCAAGACCTGATAGATCAAAGTACTACTACAGGAAAGGGACTTATAAGTATATGAATGCATTCAGAAATTACCCAAAACTTGATAATAAGGCAAAAAGATGGATTTTGATATCATAACTAAAACATTATGTAATAAGCTAACTGATAGATCATGTGACTATTTAAGAAAATTTAGGGATTTTTTGTTTTGTTTTTACTATTCACTGTTAGAATCCAGATATTTATAACTTTGTAAATGCTTACTTGTAGGACACTTTTAAGATGTAAATAAATCTAGGAAGTATGACAATTAAGTTTGCGAACTTATTGCAATGATGTTGCTAACTTTTTTTGATATCAGAGGTATAATTCATTATGAATTTGTTCCAACTGGACAAACAGTTAACCAAGTTTACTATTTGGAAGTGTTGAAAGGGCTGTGTGAATAAGTTAGACAACTTGAACTTTTTGCCAACAATTCATGGCTCTTGCATCACGACAATGTACCAGCTCACAAGGCACTGTCAGTGAGGGAGTTTTTAGCCAGTAAACAAAGAACTGTATTGGAACACCCTTCCTTCTCCCCTGATCTAGCTCCTAATGACTTCTTTCTTTAGCCAAAGATAAAGGAAATGTTGAAAGGAAGACATTTTGATGACATTCAGGACTTCAAATGTAATACGAAAACAGTTCTGATTGCCATTCCAAAAAAAGAGTTCCAAAATTGCTTTGAAGGATGTTCTAGGTGCTGGCATCAGAGCATAGCTTACCCAGGGGAGTACTTCAAAGATGATTGTGGTGATATTCAGTAATGAGGTATATAGCACTTTTTCTAGGATGAGTTCGTGAACTTAATTGTCCGTATACAGCGGAGGTACAAATAATTTCTGTCTAATAGAGAAAAAAGATTATGAAGTTTTTGTTGTGTAGGACATTTAATTGGCACTTTTGTCTCAAACTATTCAACTTATTGCAGCGTTTTGTTTGTATGTTTGCTTCTTTGAATATATAGGTATCAGTTTTTCATGTCCTATTTTTCAAAATCATCATTTCATTGTTATCCTACTGTGCTACTAGTTTCCTCATTAATGTAGTAAAATAAACATTGACACAGGAATCACTCTGTATCTATTTCCTAATTATGGTTTTAATATTTTCAAAATTTACTTTGACATACCTAAGATTTAGTGTTGGGATGGTATTGCTTCTAGTGGGAAGGTTAGTACCTAAGAAGGCTGACAACATTAAAGAGTTGGTGGTTGAAGAAATTTATTCCAAGGAATTGGATTTTATAATTATGGAGACTAAATCTGAAATCTGCAAGGTAGGCCAGCACACTAAAAACTGTTGGGCTGGAGCTAATGTTGCAGTCTTGAAGCAGAATTTCTTCTTCCTCAAGGGAACCACAGTTTGCTTTTAAGGCATTACAACTGATTGGATGAGGCCCACTCACTTTATCAAGATAATATCCTTTACTTAAAGTTAATTTATTAATATATGTTAACCACATCTACAAAATGCCTTCACAGCAACACCTGTATTAGTGCCTGATTGAATAACTGGGTACTAGAGCCTAGCCACATTGACATAAAACTAACCACCACGGTGGTAAAGGTAAATAAAAAAGTAGAGGAAAATTTAATGTCCTGAAAAAGCAAGCAAGAACCCCCCAAATAAAAAGATACACTAATACTCCCTAAACCCATGAAAAACATTCTGTTTAAAGAATTGATCTAGAAGATTGGATAAGGACAATGTGGTATATATACACAATGAAATACTACTCTGCCATAAGGAAAAATGAAGTACTGTGATTTGCGACAACATGGATGAATCTTGAGATTATGCTAAGTGAAATAAGTCTGACATGAAACGCCGAGAACTATGATTTCGCTCATATGTGGGATATAAAACCAAAAGCAACAAAGGAACGAGACAAGCAAATAAAGAAACAAAACCTCATAGACACAGACAACCGCTTAGTGGTTACCAGAGGCTAAGGGGAAAAGAGGGATGATAGAAGAGGGTAAAGGGGGTCAACATATATGATGATGGAAGGAGAACTGACTCTGGGTAGTGAGCACACAATGTGTTATATAGATGATGTGTTATAGAATTTGTACACTTGAAACCCATATACTTTTATTAACCATTGTCACCCCAATAAATTTAATTTAAAAAAAAAAGAATTGATCCATATGCCTCCTCGCACTTAAATTTATATTTGAGTTTTGTGGAAACTACATGTGATTTCTCTATGCCTAGGGGTTCTTATAGAATATAAAGGATTATGTGGTACTACCATTAACCAGTTTCAATATAAACTATTTATGAATTAAAGATTATTAAAATATGAGTAAAGATGTGAAAATGCTGGAAACACAAATCCTTTTTCATGATTTGCTTTATGAGCTGTAGAAACAAATTAATCCGTACCAGATTATGTATAAAACACACTAATATCAATGAAATAATTACCATTTTTGCCACTTTAATGTTTTAAAATATTTAATGTTAATGTGATATTTTTCAAATTATTCAGCTGAATATCTAAACTTCAAATACTATATTATCCATGATAGAACTGGTTTGTGCAGATGTCTTTGAGTTTCAAATTTCTCAGTCAGGGATGGAATAATCTTATTAAAAATTACTCCAGACGCACATTTAAAATTTAAATGTATGTCAAATCTAGAATTTCACATAATTCTGCCTCAAAAATGGGAGAAAGGAAATATTGTTGAATGTGAAGTAATTGCTTTTCGTACTCTGCTGGCTGCTCAGCACCAAATATCTATAATAATGCTATAGGACATTATAGCTTAGTGTAAATGTTTGATTTCTTTGAATATTGTCTATCTGTATCACAAGGTAAAGCTTCAATTCCCAGAGATGGAAAAGCTCTTTCTTTTATGTAAGAAGACAGGGCTTTTGTGCCATGAAGAAATGACTGTATTTTCTGTAGAACCAATTATTCTTAAATAATTAATAAGTATAATACCTTGGCCTTTGGTAATTTTTTGTCATTATTATACACCAGTAGTGGCAGAAATTAGTAATTGATGCCATTTAGTTGCTGTCAGTTTAACTTAAAATCTTTAGTACTGATTTATGAATAAATTTTCTGCAAAACTTTAGTTGATAAATGCAAACTTCATAGAACAGGACTTTGTATCAGATGCAATTATAAGATGTGATAATGGGGGCTATTTCTGACTTCTTATATGCAACAGTTTTATTTCTAAAAAATTAAGCTAAGTGAAATATCTGAGCAATATTTTCTGACTCTGGAACTCTTTTTAATGGCTGCTTAAAATGTTGGGATGAAATATTTATTTGTTCATATTATCAATTTTGGGAAAATATCTGTCAGTTTGAAATTAGAAGACAGTCCATCATACATTTACATAGATATTAAGTAATATTAGGTAGAACTAGTCTCTCCTTATTATTAGCATTTCATATGAGAGTGACTCGGGCATATTTATTTTCACAAATATAAATTATTATCAACTTGTCTACTTCCAGGGAAAAAAAGTCATCTTGGTGTTTCTATTTGGGTTATAGTAAATTTATAAATTGATTTAGGGAGAATTGAACTTTATATAATATTCAGTTGTCTTATCCAAGAGCATGAGATACTTATATATTTATATTACACAATTTATTTTTGTGTATTGAGCTTGTATCCTGCAACCTGGCTTAAGTCATTTATTTGTTTTAATAGTTTTTTATTGAATGCCTTAGGATATTCCATGTACAAATCACATCTGCAAATAGAGACAGTCTTAGTTTTGGATACTTTTTCTTTTTTTCTTTCTTTTTTTCTTTCTTCCTTTCTTTCTTTCTTGGTTTTTGTGGGGTTTTTTGTTGTTTGTTTGTTTGTTTTTTCTTAGTTATACTGGCTATAACCTCCAAGACAGCACTAAAAAAGCAGTGATAATGACAAATATCCTTAACTTACTCCTCAACTTTTGGGAAAACATTCAGTATTTCACCATTAAGTATTAATGTTAGCTGTGAGTTTTTCATTAGCTGTGAGTTTTTCATATGTGTCCTTTATCATGTTGAGGAGGGTCCACTTCTGTTGCTACTTTAAATGTTTTTATCGTGAAAAGGTGTAGGATTTTGTCAAATGCTTTTTCTCTATCTGTTGAGAAGATCATGCAGTTTTTGTTCTTGGTCCTATTAATATGATATATTACATCACTTAAATTTTGTGGTTTATAAACCAAGTTTACATTTCTGGAATGAATCTTCCTTGGTCACAATATAAAATTTATTTTGTCTGTTGTTGCATTTTACTTGCTAGTATTTTGCTGAGGATTTTTGCCCCTCATAGAATTTTTGGCCTCATAAAGTAGTCTGGAAGTGTCATTTCTATTTTGGTGAAAGTTTTTAAAGGATTTGTGTTGATTCTAATTAAACATTTGGTAGAATTTATCAGTGAAGTAATCTAGTAATTTAGGACTGGGAATATATTTTATTTTATTGGTTAAGCCATTCTATCCTTCTTCTGCTTGTCATTTCTGTAGTGTATCTTCTTCCATCAATTTTCTTTTTGTTTAATGTGCATATCTTGTAGACAGCACATAATTAGGTCTTGCTTTTAATCTTACCCATTTGACAAACTCTTTCTATTAGTAGCATGTTTAATGTAGTTGTTTGTACATATGGGTTTGAGCCTACCATTTTTTAAAATTTTTCTAATTGTCTTATCTGTTTTTGTTTCTCTTCACTTTTCCTTCATTTATTATTATTTGAGTATTTTTAGAACTCTATTTTAATTTTATTATTCCTTTTTTGTAGTGTTCAGAAAATTACAAAATAAAAAAACACTTTTCACAAGTAAGTTACTGGTAATATTTTACTACTCGTTCTAAAATACAGAAATCTTGCAGCCCTAAGTTCACCGCCCTTCCTTGTCCTTTATACAAAACATTCATATGTATTATATTTACATGCATTGTAAACATAAAAAATAATGCTCTACAAAATAATGCTCTACATTTAGCTTTAAACAAAGTTATAAATTATATCTCAATTAAGAGCAAAATAACAAAATAACTATTTTGTCTTTATCTGGACAATTACAATTCTGATGCTCTTCATTTCTTTCTGAGTATCTCCTCTGCCATACGTAACCTCCCCATCAAGATTTACTTTCTTTTGTTCACTCTTCAGTGACTTCATGTAGCCGCTTTTTCACAATGTTCAGTTTTTTAGCTGCTTTCTGTTGACTGGATTTGAGATCTGTGTAGAATCTTGGTACAATCATTAGCAGAAATTTGACTCAATGAATTTAAAGCTCTCTGTACATTACCAAATTTTATGACCCTGGGGCTATGGTTCTCTTACTGGAATATCATACTTTGCAAATAGCAGTGGTTGAGGAAGGATTAAAATGCAACACATAAAACTCAAGATAATGTATCTGGTAATCCTGAAAGAAATGAGCAATTCTCTACAACAATGTGTTATGAGAGAATTATTTGCTTTAAACCTAGCATTATGCTTCTGTATTTAAACCTAACATCCATGTGAATGGAAAATTTATAATCCAGACTTTACCCTTGGGTTAACTGAAGTTTAATAACATATTTGACTTCACAACTGTCTAGCTTCAAGGCCTATGATGTTTACAGTACACTCTGCTGTAGCAACTGGATCATGAGGGTAATGCTAAATGAAAAATAGATAAGGAGCCATAAGAAAAAAGTATGCCTTTTACTCCAGAAGTAATTCTAAACCAGAAACTTAGAATATTCTGATTCATTTAGCTCACTTCTTATATCCTGCTCCAGGACAAGTTTTATCCATTGTCTATGAGTAATGAAGGAATATATCCTGGAAACAAATAAAAGAGATAACCATGTATTTCATATTATCATTATTTAAGATGTCTTGCCAATTCACTCATGAAGAATTTTTTTCTGCTGGTTGAAAGTCCAAATATTATGAGTTAGTTTTCATGAAATAAACCAGTGTTTTCCAAATGCAGAAACATGGATTTCCTACAACAGAAATGATTTAAAGAAGTCTAAAGTATATAGATTTCTGGCTACTAAGCCCAGATTGTCTGAATTGGGTCTGTAATAGGTTCTGCCACCTTGTATTTTTATAAACCTCCCCAGTTGATTCTGGTAAATATTGAATTTTATAAACTATTGAAATAGAGGATTTTGAAATGGAGCCTGTAATGAAGAAGGAGGCAATTTTTGTTCCATTCTTGTAATAAATAAAGCATATAGCAGTCCCCCTTTATCCACAGGGGATACGTTCCAAGGTACCCCGTAGGTGCCTGAAATACTGGATAGTGCCAAGTCTTATATATATATATATATTTTTTTCCCCTATACATACATATATATATATACCTATGATTAAAATTAGACTCAGTAAGAAATTAACAACAATAACTAATAATAATAAAATAGAACAATTACAACAATAGGCTGAAATAAAGGTAATGTGAACATGGTCTCTCTCTGATAATCAAGACTGCTATGAAATGACTAACGTGGGTAGAATACACAGCATAGCTAAGCTGGACAAAGGGATGATTCACATTTCTGGTGGGATGAAGCAGGACAGCATGGGAGTTCATCATGCTACTCAGAATGACAAAAACAAAAAACAAACAAACCAAAAACACAACTTATGAATTGTTTATTTCTGTAATTTTTCTTTTAATAGTTTTGGATTGCAGTTACTCAAGGATAATTGAAACCACAGAAAGCAAAACATGATTGGGTGGGGGGAACTACTGTGCATTTCTCCCTGTGAGGAGTTGTTTGCATTTTCATATTAGATGACTCTGATTCAAGAGGAGGATGCTAAATTTCTGAAATTACAGTAATTTGAGAAACTGGGAAAAATAATTAGAACACTAAGCTAGCAAATATCTTAACCTACCTGGGTCTATTATAGAATCTACCTTTATAGTAGAAACATAAAAGTGTAATTCAGCTTTGATACAGTTCTGGTACCTTTTCTTTGTTTTGTTTTGTTTTTCATTAAATTTACTGGGGGTGACATTGTACAGTTCTATAATACATTGTCTATATATTGCAATGTGTGTTCACAGTCCAGTCAGTTCTCCTTCTATCGCCATATATTAATATTTCATCCCCTTTCCCTTCTTCTTCCATCCTCTCCCCATTTCTTTGTTTAAGTATGAATCACATGACCTGAGGTCCCTAAGATGTAGTGAAGTGAGAGGTTGTACTGGGGCCTTTTTGGGTTCACTTGGGACTGCTTCTACGTAGTAGTTAATTAGGAAAACCTTAGGTGTTACAGGATTCTGCTAGACAAAATAACCAGGTAAACAAATCATTCTTTAACCTATTCTTTTCAACAACAAGCCTAAGTGGATAGGATTTCTCTTCCCACATCGGTTGTAAGGTATCCCTTTTGTTACTTTCCGAACTTAAAAATGAATTTAATAGTATTAACTTGATTTATCCTGTGTTAACATACCCAAATTAATGAGGCTGAATAAGACTCTATAGGTTTCATTGGATATGAAACTATTATAGTTACGGCTTGAAATCTATTGTCGTATAAAACAAGAAGATAAAATTACATTCCTAGAAATGATTTACAGAGAATAAATCAAATGCAGAACACTGAGATTTGGCAGTGATTAATCAATCAGTCTCCCTGCTAACAAGCAATTGAGAGTTGAATCGGTCCTGTGGTTAAGGCTACAGATTGTATTATGATTTAATTTAAGCAAAAGAAATAAAAATGATGAGAAAATTGTGTTTATTGAGAAACAGTCTTGTAGTAAAAAATTTAAGAGTTAATCCACATGCCTAACGTATAGAATGCAGCATTGGTAATCTTAGGAAACAAAGAAGAAAATTGAAGATATGGTTCCTGACTTTAATGATATAATCTAGTTTGGGTAAACTAGCAAATATAATTTTAAAAATAATTACTTAAAAAAAAGGAACAGAAAAGTTTTTAATGATTCTCTATCAAAGGAAGCAACAGTGTGTAGTAGATATCTGGACTGTCGTAAAGTATAACGTGATGCCAAGCAATTTATTTAACCCCTATCACATAAAGTTTCTCTTCTAAAATCAGAATAATATCATACTTCATATAGGTTGTTTAAAGGATTTAAAGTAATCTCCTAGCCAGGACATAACCGTTAGTAGCATACACAATGAGTATTATTTCTCTTCCTTCCTTTTTCACCATATGAGAGGCATTGTTTGAAGAAAGGGGAAAAAAAAGGCAATAAACTGGAAATCAGGATTTCTGCCCTGTAGTCACTGTTTGGCTATTTTCTGTCTGTGTTCATGGGCAATCAATAGACACTATGCTTCAGATTCTGTTGAACAGACTTCATGCCAATTGCTCTAACCATCAATTATGTTTGCTTTTAAAAAGCCTAAAACACCATCCAAATATGCTATTATTACTAAATGGAAAGTTGAAGAGGGAAAACAAGATATTTTGATGTCAAAAGAAACAAAAACAACCTGTATTTTACTCTAAATGATCCAGACTCTCTGCCCATTGTTGACTGCACTTACCAGGAATGAAACGTTCTGTGCTTCCACCTCACATCGCTGACGTAAGTGCAGCCACACAGAGTGAATGTGAAGAAAAGAGCACAACGTGTAAGAATACCTCAGAATCTGTTGGGAGTGTACAAATGCATGTGATTTTGTGTATAGCTCTGAGTCAGGTTTCTATTCCTCTGTGAATTTGTTTGTTAGATTTAACTAATAGAGATCACAACCGTGAACAAGCATTCGCTGTGCATTAGAGTTACAATGTAAATGCCTTCATTTTTACTCCCATTGACGATCTCTGTGGATTATGAATTTCATGGCTTCAAATCCCAGCAGTTACACATTTAAAATACCTAAGAGTTCTGTTTTGTTTTTAATACTATTGAATAGGAAATTTTTTCAATTTATTCTATCCTCAGACAGGTGCCATACAAAAAAATACAATTCATAATTGTTCGCGTATTTTTCTTAGGCTTTTAGATGCCTTCAACAATATAAACTACAGGTAGGGAGTATGATGATATTATATAAAACATGAAACTGTTTCCAATATGAAAGCAAGTTGAATGATATAATACATAGTTTGGATTGATTACAATTCCCTGTCTATTACTACACCCTTTTATTGACCCATTTATTTAATTCAAAATTCCATTATAAGTCCTGTATGGAACACAAAGATGAATGACTAAGTGTAATACCTGCTATTAAGAACTTAGAGTGGAGTCAGGGAAACAGATATGTATAGGCCAAAAAGCAATTTAAAGGAAGAGATAGTATGGACTCTCAAGGGTACACTAGCGCCATGGAATTTCAGAAAAGGGAGGAGATATAGCAAGTTTCTGAGTAAAGGAAAAATTTTCAGAGGAAGGTGACATTTAAGCTCTCCCTTGAAAGATGGCTAACTAGTGACAAGGAGAGAATATCCCTTTAACCCAGGCAGCATTATGTAAAAATGACTCTGATGCATAGAATCAAGAAGAGTAATAAACCATGTTAAAGAAATTTTATCCTGATTTCTTTTTCAATACCTGGCTGGCTATGCAGAGGAATGTAATGCAGGGTGAAGCATAATTAATGATATCTATTTAATTATAAACTGGAGATTAAAAACATAAACAAAATTTTTAAAAATTGTAAGGCTATATTTTGACAGTTCTGATTTGGGGTAGACATTGAACTACTTCCTGTCTGACTCAGCAAATATACCTAGACACAGAGTCCTGTCTCTTTTATGGCATGTACATATTAGTAGGAATTGTGACTCTGTCTCTGGGGTTTTCAAGTGTCCTGAGACATTTAAAACCAAGGTGTTTATACAGTGTAAGACTCGTTGAAAACAAGGAAGTTCTTAGAACTTAGATGATTGCCATTCCACTTGGATGATTAAAAAATAATGTGTTGACTGCTCTAAAAGGGAGGATGTTACTAAATTACATCTAAGACAGTTACCATGGCTCCTAGACTTAGGAGATATACAATGGAGAGTGAATAGGTTGGTTACTGACATGGCTCCAAAGCAGGTCCCAGGAGTGTGCTCAGTCTCGTGGGGAGTAGATGATTTCTGCTCTACTCTGCCTCATTCTGCCATATTCAGCCATCTAACCCAAACCTATGTGATGTCTCCCCTTTCACACCTCCAATCTGATCTACTTAGTCATGGCTGGGAGAAATTTTACTCTGGCTCTTCAAGCCTTTCCATGCCTTTGCATTTCCTGAGGATTTCACCTTCTGAGTCTCAAATGCTTTGGCTGTTTTATAGAAGTAAGGGCATAATCTTTTACCTACACTAAGGTGCCAAATAGCAGGGAATGACAGGAAAAGGAAGGATTAGAGATTAATATACAGCAAACAAATAAAAAAACAGAGTGGATGGGAACCAAGATGGTGACGTAGAAGGTTCCTGATTTTCCTCCTCCCATGGACACACCGAATATATACCTACACACAGAGCAATTCCCTCTGAGTGAAATCCAGAAACTAGTTGAGGGACTCCTACACATCAGGTAACTGAGAAAACATCCACATCACAATGGGTACGAAAGGCTGAGGCACACTCTCACCATAAGCCTCACTGTAAGTACAATGCTGTACAATCGGCAGGGAACCTTCAACTCCCAGCTTTTCCCTGAGGAGCAAAGGGTTTGGACCACACATCTAATGCCCTGACTTTTTAGCAAAGGAGAGGGAAAGAGCAAGCTCTCTGGAGTTGTGACTGAGGCCCCAGATGTACTGATTTTTTTGAAGGCAGGCTTGGCCCGTGATAAAATGATGGGAGATTTATGTGTGATATTTCTGATTATGACCTCTGAATTACAATATACTAATTTCAACACACTTTAATTAAATTAGCATAAACCGAAGCTGTTTTGAAAGTACATTAAACTTTAAGGGTGAGAAGTATTTATGTACACCCAAGTTGTATCCACTGGAAAGGATGAGTAACAAAGTTGTATCTAATGAACTAGAAGGGTGGATTAATCGTGAGTAATAAACATTAATATTATTTCTTGCTTGTATC
The DNA here is from genome assembly GCF_004115265.2 of Rhinolophus ferrumequinum. Classification (NCBI taxonomy): domain Eukaryota; kingdom Metazoa; phylum Chordata; class Mammalia; order Chiroptera; family Rhinolophidae; genus Rhinolophus; species Rhinolophus ferrumequinum. The sequence goes on from NC_046301.1 coordinate 37,842,721, forward strand.
TTTCAATAAACATCAAATTGAACATTTATTTCTTAAGATTTCTGCTTTTGCCATTTTGGAATGAGAACGTGTTGCTATGGATGTGATCTACATTTGTATTTATAAAATTATTAAAATTTGATAAAAATTTAGAAATATGAAGACATTAAACAGCATAAATTTTAAATCATGTTATTTTTGCATTTGCAAATTCAATTTTGATTCTACTACATATCTGACTTGTTAGATGTGGAATCTTTATTATCTGACATAATACTTAGAAAAGCTTTTTTAAATATCCTGGAATTTGGGCCCCCATATAAGACAAGTGCAGCAGAACTTTAGTATGTAAAAAGTCTACAAAAAGTAGTTGGAAACGAATTTTTATGGTAACTCTAGTTTAACATGTTGAAAACACTGAAAGTCTGGCTCTTGTTACCCACCAAGTATCTTTTTCTACATATAAGTTATCTTTCTCTTTTATAAGTTCTCCAGAACTACAGATTTGGTAACTCACTTCTCTTTTTCTATATCTGAAGATTACAAAGAGAGAAAATGATTTGATTTAATGCAGTTACAGTTGACGAATATAAATCATAAAGCATGACCAGTAATAGCCACGTTGACCTTGAACAGGAGGTCAATTTTTTGCAGGTCAGACTATGTATTATTAGAGAACTCACTGTTATATAATCTAATTTTTCTTCTAGTTTTGATGTTTATAAAGCAGTGCCCCTAAAAGTGCTTTCCTTCTTAAGTACAGCAGGGGAATCAGATGCTGAAATGATTGTCTGATAAGTTTTATGTAAGCAAGCAACAAAATCAATCAAGGATGTTCAGTGGAAACCACAAAGAGGAGAAGATTAATGCATTATTTAGAAAAAAGAAGTCTATGTTACAAGTGTGAATATAATGAATGGTTACTTGAATCCTTCTTTTCTTTGCCCCCTTCTTTTCACTGAGGTTATTTTTAGTTACAGAAATTTCCCGAGGGTTTATTTTCATCTCAACTGGTTTGTTTTTCCTTTTTTTAAGCACCACAAAGGAAGCTTCTAATTCACATTGATTTTAGGAAAAGGGTATCTCTGTTCATTCACAGAAAAAAAAAAATCAAGTTTAAGTGTATAAGCTGCACATGATATGAAAAAGATGACTTTTTTGAGGTTTTCATCTTACTGTACTCAGCTTTTATAAAGTTTACTGAATGGCATAGTAACATTTAGGACTAACTAGAGGTCATTTTATTATTTTCAAATGTTTCAGTTAAAAAATTCTTATATGCGGTGCATTAATGGATCCATATAACACTTGTAATGAAAGTTTACCTGTATCATATTAGTGTGTCCCAAACTACACCATTTTGTTTTCCTAGCAGCTCACTCCATTGTATCATACACATACGCTAAAAAACTGCCTTTGTAGATCATCTGATTTTTTTTTCTACATTAATGCTTTCTTTCTCCTATTTTGGAAACCCATTTCTTGTTTTGCTGAATTAATTTGATGAAGACCATCTGTTCTACTACATTTGAGTAACTTTTCCTCATGTCCTGTTAAAGGTGTATGCATTATTTGAGTGCATTCTATTGTACTAGTTTCTTACTTAGCTGTGTTGGCTTTCTGCTATTGTTTCATTCATTCATCATATTTCTGTTGGTTATGTAATATATACTAGCCCCAGTATGAGGCATTAATAAACATATTATGGATCCTGTCCTTAAAGAACTGAGTATTCTAACAGATTCAGAAATGTAAAACGTTCTCATAGCATGGTGTTAAGAGATTTAAAAATGACGGTGAACACACAATGCAATATATAGATGATGCATTATAGAATTGTTCACTTGAAACCCATATAATTTTATTAACCAATGTCACCCCAATAAATTTAATAAAAAGTGTAAATTTTCTAGTTATTAAAAAATGGGAAAATTACTAGTTCTGTTTGTTGAGAAGGGAGCATTAAAAGCCTTTGAACTAGGAGATATCGTAGTTAGGTCTGTAAGAGTGAGTAGACTTTATAAGGACAAACAGCAGTGTAAATGTGCAAAGGCATACAGATTCAAAGAGTGTGGTTCGTTCAAAGATTTTCAATAATTTATCTTTGTGTATGAAATTTTTAATTAAATTTGTTGGGGTGACATTGGTTAGTAATACTATATAAGTTTCAAGTGTACAATTCCATAATAACATAATCTGTATATTGAACTGTGTGCTCACCACCCAAAGTCTAGTCTCTAGTCTCCTTATCTTTTGTTTATTATTATCTTTTCAATTCTGAAAAGATACATTGAGGTCCCCCACTATATATAAAAATTTTTAACCAAGTCTTTATGATTTAATAGTTTTTCTTTATTCTTTTGGCTGCTACATTCCATACATGTAAATTTTAATGGTTATTCTTTCATTGTACCTCTTATTGTCTAATGTCTACTTTTATAATGTTTATTGACTTTAGCAGATATATATATAGCAATATATATATAACAATATATATATAGCAATATATATATATGATCTAAGCTAAGATCTTTATTTCTACGTTTATTTTTCATTTCAAAAATTTTTGTTGTCTAATAATCTTATCAGGCTTTGCATTTTAATGGGAATTTCTAGCCCATTCACATTTAATATATGACAGGTATATTGTATATTTTATTTTTGCATTTTGCAATTTATATTGTTTTCTTCCTTTAAAAAATATTATAATTTGACCAAGTCTTTTTTGTTTGTTTGTTTGTTTTTTGCATTATATTTCTCCCTAAGTTAGTTTGTAAGATCTACTCTGTAGGGACCCTAGGCATGCTTCCTCTTAGATAGATGTCATTTATAACATTTAAAACTAAATGTTAACAATTCATTCTCAACCAGGATTCATGTTTCCAGATTCCCATTTTTCCTATTATGGGGAAAGATAAAATTAACTTTGGCTCTTGAGGTATCATCCTGACAAATGGTTGCCATCTGTATCTACAATACAGAGAATGTGCCTTCACAGTGGATTTATAATAACTATTCTACCTCTATGATTTAACAGTCACAAAGTCTGTCCTTTCTTATAGGTCAAACAATGTGTGAGAGCCCCTGTTTAAAACACACAGAAGTCTCCTAAATGTAAAGTTGACATAGCAGAGAATATTGATAAAATAACACGTTGACCTATTTTAAAAGTCCTTATTTAGAGCTTCATCCATTTCAAAGGTTTCAAAGGGCTGCCCTTTATATTTTCAGGTAAGATAGCTAGAGAAGTAAAGATGCTCCTGATGGATGAGTTAATTTTGCATTTCACTAAAGAACAGTTATAAATAGTTACTAATGATTTTTTAGAAGCCTTGATGGCTTCTAGCATTCTATACATATTAATTATCTAATCATTCTAAGCTCTTTGATTTTTCTCAAGAGGAAGATGCTACTGGAAGTCAAAGAATTTATGTCTTGAGCCCCTAGATGCATTAAATAGACACAAAGTCTCGATCGCATATTATAGGCAAAGCTGTCATAGTGGTGTGTAGCAATTATGCTGACCATACTGCACGAATCCAGTTTCTATGCAAGCTTATACAAATAACATATAGAACTGTGTTGCCATTCCAGAATTATGGAAAGAACATTACAAGATCTTGATGCAGAAAGAGATAAATGTGAATGTATTCACCTGGACAAACCAGGTTATGTTGTGATAACAAGCAATTCCCAAATCTCAAAAGCTCTGTGTCTCAAATGGCAAATATTATTATTGTTATTATTTTTGCTCACATGACTTGCCCAATGCTAGTTGCTCAAGTGATTGACATCATGGTAATCTCAAGCCTTGGACTAATGTAATAACCACTCTATGGAATATTGCCTGTTGCCTGTCAGATAGGATAGACTTCTGAAGAATCTCACACTACAAATTAAATGCTCTGTTCAGATCCACATCATATCCATTTATAGCTCATTGGCCATACGTGTCCATGTGACTCTACCCACCCAAAAGTGGGTCAGGAAGTACAGTTCTTTGTTGATTAGCACTGACCAGCCACCTCACAGTGTATGGACACAAGCCATATTGTCTTTATATTCATCTCATGAGTATACAAGACTGAGTTTTCTGATCTGCCCAATTCAGTGTTATATTCTTTTTTCATGAACATTGTGTGGCTGGTGTCCTGTCAAATCTAATCAGTTAATCATGACAAGTATATTGTGAGATCTATGAAATGGTTCCTTAGACTTATCTGAGGTAAATTATTTCTGTTTCAGTAATATATGACAAAGATTTTTAGGACTTTATCAAAACAAAGCTTTTCATAGAAAAAATATAAAGTATAAGCGTAATAAAACAAAAATAAATATATTCTGAATAGCTTCTCTTTTTATATGTTAACAAAATACTCAATAGCTGTGTAACATCCCATCATAGATGCACCATAAGTTGTTACCATTTTCCTATTTTAAAGGTTTTATGTTTTTTAGTGTCATAGAGAACATTAAAATGAATACGTAACTGCAATGTTTTTTTTTCTGAATTTTTAGGTTATTTACATAGGACCAAATAGAAATGAAATTACTGAGACAAACATTAGTATGTTCAAAGCTCCTTGTCAAATTGCTTAGCTATTGGATTTATTTATTTAAAAATATTTACAGAAGACGTTTTACATGTCAGTCATTTCTCTTGTTGACTACACACACACACACACACACACACACATTCACACTCACACTCACAATCTCTGGTGTTAAGTAATTTACATTCTATTGGGGTAACTAATAAAAAAGTAGATTAACAAAATAATTTCAGACTATCAAAAATGCCATGAAGACAGTTCATCAGGAAAATGTGATAGAGACACATGGGACTTCTTTAGAAAATGGGACCTCTCTAAGGAAGGTTTATCTTTATTTAAGTTGATGCCAACCTGGCGTGTGGGGGTTACCACCTAAGTGAAAGGTTTGTATATATTTCATCAATATGTGAATGCCAATTCCCCTGTATAGGGGCAACTATGATTATTCTTAGTTATTTAACTTTGTAGATCATATAGATGAAAATTTGTGCATGATTTTGTTCACACTTGAAATGTAAATAGTCTTAAGGGGGAGAATAAATGGAATGAGCGGTCATTAACATCTGGTATAAACTGATATATCAAGTCCTAAGGTGAAGAAGGATGGGCGAACTGGGAATCTTATAATACAGAGTAGATTTGGAACTTGTGATTTTGTGCCTGGAAAAGATCAGGTGGGGCGTTAATCTGAATCATGAGAAAGATTGATTATAAAGGCAGATGAGCAATCGATTATTAATCTCTGCTTTACATTTCAGCCAAAAAGAAGCCTAGCCACATACCTGTTTCTTTTATTTTTTGTCAAATTTTATGCACGTTTTGCATCATCTCTTGTGCTCATTTTATTGGTATTATACTTTCTTCTTTGGTAAAAATGCACTCAAAACACATTACTACCACTTTGCTTGGTTGTTAAATTGTTTTTCCACCAATCCTTGAACATCCACTAAGAATTATCCCCAGCTGAATAAGCGGTGATATTCTGAGACTGGAATTTAATGCAGGATTTATTTAAGCATCTGAATAGTTTCTGGGTATTTCTTATTTACTCATCACCTTAAATTCTCTGGATGCTGATTTAACCTAAATTTTTTTTTTTGTTTTGTTTGTTTGTTTTTATTCCCTTGTACAATATAATGGGCTAAAATATTGTGGTAAAATTAAGCCAATATTTGTTTTTTGGAGAAGTCACCCATTATTTTTCCAAAGAAGGAATATTCCTCACACTTTCAGAACTCATAAACAATATTACATATGGTGGCACTACCCATGAATCCACATAGTAGGCCTTTCACTCCTAGAAAATATGAGTGTAGGGTCGTGAGTACGCCAAGACCACATACAGATTCCCTATGTGTACCACAGAAGCAACCCTTCTATTGTCAAAATTAGCATATATTAAATGACTCTTAAACTGATTAAGATATGCACTAAAACTAGAGAAAAATTGTTTATTTTTTAGAAATATATATATATTTTTACCTCAAAAGGCTATGCATATATATCAAGTAATTTTAATGTCTACCTGTTCACTACCTAAAGTATGCATATTTAAAAATAAGATGAAAAATATTTGATGGAAGTCAACGTATAAATTAAAGATCACTGTCTTAGAGAAGAGCCCTGGTGAGTCAGGTATCTTCTATACTTTTAAGCTCTCATTTTCTCAAAACAGCTCAAACTCAACATGGAAAGTGCATTTACGTTCCCCTACACAAAATAACTAAATCTTGTTTTTTATCCTATGTACTCCATCCTCCCAACTGCCTGAGATACCCTTAGTTAATCAAGTTCTTTTTCCTAAAATAGCACATCCAGCTGGCCACTGTTTTCTGTAAATCTTGACTCCTTAGTATGTTGTTCGAAGTAACTATAGTCAGAGTAAAACAAATCCACTTTAAAAAAAAAAATCATGCAAAAGTACTGCTTAAAATTCATACTTTAGGTCTTCTGTTTCTTTGATGAGACTTTTTATCTTTTACTACCAGAGTGAGAAGGAAGGCATTAGATATAATAGGTTTTTCCTCTCCTCATGACATTTCAAACCAAAAAATTAACAGTTTGAAGGTGTTTTTAATGTATACTCATATATTGTAATCTGTACAGCAACTACTAAATAACTAGAGCTGCAGAAACAACAACCATCAAGAAGAAAAAAAATGAAAAATGAAAAATAAAACATACAATAGGTAAATTAAAGTATAATACAGTTGACCCTTGAGCTATGTGGGGATTAGGGACACCCACCACCCCAGTGGATAATCTGAGTGTAACTACAGTCATCCCTCCGCATTCATGTATTCCCCACCTCTGAGGTGACCTTTGAACAACACGGGTTTAAACAGTGGGGGTCAATTGGTGGGAAATCCGAGTTGTTCAAAAAAGAACTGTACCAAAAACTGTTCAAAGGAAGGTGGAAAAGTGGAAATGTTGGACAAAAAGCAAAGGAAACAAAGAGAAAACAAATCTGTTAGGTCTAAATCCAAACATATCAATTATTCCATAAATGTAAGTGGTTTAAGCACACCGATTAAAAGACAGAGATGTGAGAATGGATTTAAAAAATAAACCAACTTTATTTTTTCTACAAGAAATCCAATGCAAATATATACTATAGACAAGTTAAAAGCAAAAGAGTAATTCATTTCCTATCTACTGAAAGGAACATGGGATTTGGAATTAGACATGTATTTTAATCTGTAAATTGTTTTTCACTTGCTGTATGGTAAAAAACAAACAAACAAAAAACTAATTCTTGCAGTCTCACTTGCCTCAACAATGCCATAATAATAGCCAAATTATAGAGTTTATATAAGGGTTAAAAAGATGACTTGAGTAGAGAGTCTGGAACAGCATGAGCACCGGGTGAGTTGCAGACCAATATAATGATCATTTTTCTATGGAATTTCTAAGGTGCTTTTTCAAAACAGACATGCGATTAGATATGTGCTCTATATTCCATTTGCCTAAACAAGTTATCGTGCCTTAGTTAATTGAGATGAAAGTATATTGGACTTATCCATTTATAGTCCTAAGTACTGATTAGGTTACTATAGAAAATCCCTTAAAAATGTTTGCACTTTTTAAAAGCAAAGCATAATAAAAACTTTAAGGCATCTACACAGCAAATGATGGTGCACCTATTATATGAAATATTATATAGCTATTGTGTATTTTGTTAACATATGAAAGGAGAAGCTATGCAGGAAATGTTTATTTTTACTTTACTACACTTATTTCTACTTGTTTCCCTATTCACTTATACATTAAGGAATAACAATTAAAAAAAAACACTTTCTTCAGTTTTGGGGTAAATTTTTGAAAATTCTCATGGAATGGGAGGTAGGATTCCCTAGGAGACATGCTTCCAGGTAAAAGCACATAATTCCTAAACTACTTTCTAGAGAGCATAGGCCCTGTAAAACTCAGGGCTTTGGTCTGTTGAGTGAGTATACTGTGCTGAGAGAAATGCCACAATCTGAAATGCAGAGATTTTTTTTTTTAGAAGGAATGTCTTCTGGGGGGAACGTTTGAAGAGGAGAGAAAAGCAAATGTCTCAGTTGAGAGGCTTGAAAAAAGATGTCTACGTATGCATATTTAAAACTCAACATGCACTGTGTTTCCTTGAAAATAAGACGTAGCTGGACAATCAGCTCTAATGCGTCTTTTGTAGCAAAAATTAATATAAGACCCGGTCTTATTTTACTATAATAATATATAATATATATGTAATATATATATAATAAAATATATACATTATATATAATATAATATATAATATAATAAAATAATATATATAATAATATATTATAATATAATAATTATATTATATTTTATTATACTGTATATTATATGTTATAATAGAATATGTATAATATAATAATATAATATAATAACATATATAATATATAATAATATAATAGTAATATAATAATATTACTTATTATATAAGACCGGGTCTTATATTAACTTTTGCTCCAAAAGACGCATTACAGCTGATTGTCCGGCTAGGTTTTATTTTGGGGGAAACAGGGTAGTAGATTTTGTGGGTAAATCACCCTTGGTCAATCCTAAGGAAACTTCAGTACATTTTTTTTTCTTTTTAAATTATTATTTTTTTAATTTTTCAATTACAGTTGACATACAATATTATATTAGCTTCAGGTATACAACACAATGATTAGACATTTGTATAACTTAGGAAGTGATCACTCCAATAAGTCTAGTACTCATCTGACACCATACATATTTATTACAATATTATTAACTATATTCCCTATGCTGTAAGTTTATGTTTCTTTCATGTGTTTATTTTTAATTAAAGTTGATTGGGGTGACAATGGTTAGTAAAGTTATATAGGATTCAGGAGTACAGTTCTGTAATACATCATCTATATATCACACTGTGTTCACACCACCCAGAGTCAGCTCTCCTTCCATCACCACATATTTGATCCCATTTACCCTCATCTACAACCCCATCTCTTCCCTTACCCTCTGGTAACCACTAAACTGTTGTCTGTGTCTTTGAGTCTTTCATGCTCTGTTGGTATAGATTTGCTTCTGGTGGTAAGAATAAAGAGCTAAATCCTGCTTTAGGGCTAGTGCATGTACAGTTGGAGGCTGCCCACAGAAGGCTTTTTACACATAGGTTACATAAAGTATAGTTAGAATAAAAGTCTCCCATTCTATTGCTGAGTTTAGAGAAATAAAGGAAAACATGAGTTTATTTGATGGGATCACACATTAACTGAAAACTTAATGGGTTTCCTTAAGTTCTCTTTTTGTAAGAGAACTTAATGATTGTAAACTATGTTAAGGAAAATTGAAGTTTATTTGAAAAGCTAGGTTGAAATGCAACAAATTAATTAAACGTATCAATTTAAGCGTAAAACATACAGGCCACATAACAAAAATTTTTATATATTTTAAAAAATAGAAAATTCAGTAAAATTATTTACTTCTTTTAAAATAGTAATTTAAAAATTATAAAGAAGACATGCAATTGTTAATGTGTCCTTAAAAATAGTTTCTTCAAGCTAAATGGTAATTATTAATTTATAGCTGCTCCTGCTACTCATGATTTTTCAATTTTATCATTATACTCCTCTTCACATAGGATTTATCTTTAGGCACACGATTTCCACAAACCATATTTTATCAAAATATTACAAATTCATATATATTTATAGTATATACCTAAAATCAACAACAAAACTTGTATTGAATAAACAGTTCCCTGAACTGGTTCTTAAAGAAGTCACGTATCATATATAAATTTATTTTTTTACTTCTGAATCGATTTTATGTCACGTCTTAAAAATAACATTACGTGTGGTATATGACTACTCTGGTGATAATTTTCAAGTGGATTGTAAAACTTCCATTAATATTCCAAATGTTAAAAATCTAAGAAATTAGCATTATATATTAAACTACTAAAATGGAGGTGGATTTGCCCCACTTAACAAATGAACTGTTCACAGCAATTGATGATATATTTAATTTACTGTTTGCAAAATATAAATCAGTTTATGGTTTTTATATCCTAATGCATGTCCCATGACTCTGTAGAACAAAATAATTTCAAGAACACAACTTTTCCATTTAAATTGCTAAAGTATTTACAAATATCAAAAGAATTGAAATTACTTAATACCATAATTCAAAATGAGAAAGATACTTCTAAACGATTATGAAGGACAAAGGACTCTCATTCAAGAGCTTTAAGAGGCCAACTCCCCTACAAAAAAAGTTCAAAAACTCTTTGGTGTTTTGATAGTAAACAGTTATTAACTATTCAATGTTAAATGAAACTGAATAAAAACATTTTGAGTAGGCAGAATTATTTTCTTAGTTTAGATAATGTACAATATATTTTGGGAAGATTTTTGGACCAAAGTAAGTATTGGTTTCCATAAATTATTTGCAATTTATTAACTCCAGAAAGTTTCAAAATCTGTCATGGGAATGATTCTTCATACGGTTATCTGAACACCACTGATTTCTAAATACCAAAGAAAAGTCTTAGAGCAAACTTTCAAGAATATATTCTATTGATAACTTTCCCTTCAGGACTCTGCACAGAGATACCAATATTAAAGGAGATTATTTTTCTTGATGTTTCCTCTTTGGTTGGGGGTGCAAGAGTTTGAATGATGAGGATGGAACAATGCAGCTTTTCTATTTCTTCTAGAAAATAAAAGGCACCACGTAATTATGAATGAACACTTCTCTAATGAGTGAATGGGTTTCTTCCACTTGAGACCATTTTTTGCCAAAGCCTAACCACTGTCCAGAAGAGGGTTACTTAGCAGGTTTGATTATATTTGTCTTAGAAGAGAATGAAGGAACCATTCAGCTTTCATTGACCCAAATAACTCTCAGGCCCCAAGAACTCTAGTTCAGTCTGTTCTCAGCAATACAGCCCTGTGTAGTCTCCCAGAGATTTGATGATTTCATACTGCTGTTTAAGCACATTAGCTCAGACTGAGTTAGGAACATGCATTAGGATATAAAAACCATAAACTGATTTATATTTTGCAAACCGTAAATTAAATATATCATCAATTGCTGTGAACAGTTCATTTGTTAAGTGGGGCAAATCCACCTCCATTTTAGTAATTTAATATATAATGCTAATTTCTTAGATTTTTTTAACATGTGGAATATTAATGGAAGTTTTACAATCCACTTGAAAATTATCACCAGAGTAGTCATATACCACACATAATGTTATTTTTAAGATGTGACATAAAATCGACTCAGAAGTAAAAAAATAAATGTATGTATTATACGTGACTTCTTTAAGAACCAGTTCAGGAAACTGTTTATTCAATACAAGTTTTGTTGTTGATTTCAGGTATATACTATAAATGTAAATGAATTTGTAATATTTTGATGAAATATGGTTTGTGGAAATAGTGTGCCTAAAGATAAATCCTATGTGAAGAGGAGTATAATGATAAAATTGAAAAATTATTCTGATTAAAATACATATTAAAGTTGATTCAGTTCCTTGATTAGTTTGTGCTCTTTCTCACCATGCCTTCACCCTGCTCACCTGGACAAATATACCTGTGCTTTAACTCTCAGCTTAGGTGTTTCTTCCCTTGTAGCTTTCCTGGGCTCTGAAATTGGGTTACATGCCTAACTTTTGTTCCCACGGCACCCTATAATTATCATAGTGGCTTACACTTTCCTATTTCTCTGTCTATTGTTTCCATCAAACTATAAACTCAAATTTACTGCTGGATTCTCAGCATTAAAGACACTCCGCCTGGTATTATAGGAATCAATATTTGTTGAAGTAATGTTGACTTGAGCGGATTTATAATAATTTGTACTCATTTAAAAGATGGAATAGATGAATTATCGGGATTTCTAAAGTTCATGTCACCTTCACTATGTTATACTAGCTTATTTGTTTGCCTTACACAATACGTGATATTCCCAGAACCTACCATGTGATTGTTGCATATTATCTTCTCTAAGAGTTATTGAATGTATACACCAAGGAACAAATTAATGAAAGATGTGGGCTTGGCAAATTAAAAAACAACAAATTATTTTTGTGCTCCTTATAGCTCATTTGCCATGCAAGCATGTGTCAGGTGTAGAAACTCAGAAGACAGTATTTCTGGCTAAGAAAGAATTTAGAAAGAGGCACAATTCTTTGGGAAAACAGCTATTTTTTCAGATGGGATCTCACTGGTTCAGGATTTTTTGTTTGTTTTCCTCAGCATTTTTTTTCCTCGATAGCTTATAAAGACAACCAAAACATTTCTCGGAAATTATTTAAGTCTCAATATTAAATAAGCACTCTACGTAGATCATATATTTGCTCAAAAATAATAATATTAGGTTGGTGCAAAAGTTATTGTGGTTTAAAGATTAAAAACAATTGCAAAAACCGCAATTACTTTTGTACCAACATAATAACTGAGAAATATATACAGACTCTACTTTTATTTTCCAGTGTCTCTTAAGTATTTCTCTTGAGTATTTCCTCGTGGTGAATCAACTGGCATTGTACTTTTAAGAAACTAAGTGTTCTTTTGCTTTTTCCGTTTCTGGGCCTGTGTGGTCAGTTTGGGGATGGACACTTCCTTCTATCGGGTATAAATTATAACCTTGGGTTTCAGGTGCTGAAAAGGATATGTTTCTGCAAAGATAAATCAAGTTGGTGCATATAGAGAAAATAGTAATCAGGCCTACGAACAGATGAACAAATCAGTAAAAGTATCAAGCTTGAGCATGGTAGATAACCTAAAAGAGGCAAGGACAAGAAAAGCAAGGCAAAGGGAGAGGCCTAAAATAGTGCTTTGGCAAGTTCTCCCAATATTTCTTGTGTCTTCCAATAATATCTCCTGCACTTGGAGTTTTAAACTGAGTAATCAGTCTTTTAGGAATGTCATATATTCATATAGATTCTTCTGTGCTAATTTACTGTAGGAATTACAGCCTGCGTTTTATTATAAATAGCTGTGAGCAGGTATTTTTCCCCACACTACCTGAAAATTCCTCAAGGACAGAATCAGTTTATAGAAGGGATGTGAAGATACTACATCTTTCTTCTGTTGTCTTTGGGTTCTTTTGAATGACGATAGCACATTGAACTAAAAGGGAAGTGTCCTCTTCAATAATGACCAGTTAAGTTTTCCCAAATTTGTGTCATTCCAATTCTCTAGTCCCTTGGTGTTAAAGTAAAGAGACTTTGCTAAATTCAACCCCTGCATTTCTTCAGAAGAGGAGTCATGAAACAAGGGGTATGTTCCATATCGGGATTTCCACATGTTTTATAATTCAAATTTCATGGCAATATGACCATGGTCATTCCCATTGCATTATCTATGCCCCCTTTTACCACCATAATTGAGTAATTGAAATAGGTGGTGCAAAACACCTAACATATTTACTATTGGCCCATTACAGAAAAGGCTCAAGCTATATAGCCTTTATATCAAGTTGAACTCAGATTATAAGATCTCTATTGAATGTAACCTTTTTATTTTTCCTTGATTTTTTTTCATCTGTTAATCTGAAGAGAAGAATAAAATTAGGACAAAAACTGAGTATGTTCAGTTGATAATAATGCACCCATGATTTGTAGCAGGTTATTGATTATTTTCCATTGATCATATTTTCATTATGTGAGAACAAACTACATCCCATAAGTAATGCAAAATTGTAAGAAGGACCCTGACTACATCACTAACAGCTTTGTACAAGGAAATGACTTTCCGTTCCCATAAGCAATTTATAACCTATAATTGTATTTGGTTACATATGCAACATTAATACTTGACAGCTGTCAGATAAGGTCAGATAAAATGACTCATGGAAGTCATGTATAAAGAATAGTCTGAACAACTGTTTTGTTTCCTATAGTTAGTGACTGACTAACCATTTTGGCAAGAATTTTCTCTTTCATCTTCATGGGTTCACAGAATAGGCAAATACTCATGTGACATGAGTTTAGTCATAGTAGAGACATTTTTAGCATCCAGGGTAAAAATAAGTATAAATTGATTTGGTAATTGTGTTTATATTTGTGCGTGTGTATGTGTGCATATGGGGAAGCTATGCATATAATTTTATAAACTTTGAACTACAGAATTTTGACTGCAACATTTAATTGACTTCCATTCAGTTCAGTTGTCTTTATTTAAGAACAGTTTATAGATTATTTAATTTATTAATTTTAATGGGAAAATTTTAGGTAAGAATGACTACACTGACATTTTTATATGAAATCAGTATTCATTATGCAATGTATTGTGATACTAGTCTTTAGTCTTTCCTTAAGGATTCATGATGATATTTAATTTGTATTACTGAGAAAATTGCCTCTCAATGTATCTATCTTGCAGCTTTTTGGTGTGTCCCAGTATATTCTTGATCCTATTAATATACGTTTTTCTTAATTATATAACCTTAACATTAATAGCAGAGTTTACAGTTTTTGCATTATGCATTCATTCAAAGTAGCCTTTATTTACCACTTTGTGTTTGATACATTCTATATATTCATCAGCTCAGGGTGTCATAACAAAATATTGTAGATAGGGTGGCTTAAACAACAGAAATTCATTTTCTTACAGTTGTGGAGAATGGAAGTAGAAGATCAAGGTTCTAGCAGGTTCAGTTTCTGGTGAGTGGTCTCTTCCTGGCTTGTATGTGAGGGGTCTCTTCCTAGCTTGTATACAGCCATCCACCTTCTCGCTGTGTCCTCACATGACCTTCCCAGAGAATGAGAGACAGAGAGAGAGAGCGAGAGGGACAGGGAGGGAGGGAGGGCGGGAGAGAGAGAGAGAGGGAGAGGGGGAGAGAGAGAAAAAGAGAGAGAGTTCTCTGGTGTCTCTTAAAAGGACACTAATCCTATCATATCAGGGCCCAACCCTTATGATGTCATTGAACCTTAATTCCTTCCTTAGAGGCCCCAGTTTTCAAATAAAAGCATGCTGTGGATTAGGGCTTCAGTGTATGAGTTTTGAGGCACCGCAAACATCCAGTCTATAATACTCCCATATGAAAGTTTCTTTCATTCAATTTTTTTTTCCAGAATTGGAGTCATGCGCTTCTCTTACCAAAAAATTATTTTTTCTTGCTAAAATCTTTATTGAGGGTTTGCTATTTCACCTCTCTAGCATATGTTCTTATTTCAAGGATCAAAGTTTCTTTGGGTTTATAAGAAAAAAAAGGGCATTTGAAATGTCCATAGGCGAGAATAAGTTTTGCGTAAAGTGTTAAATGAAAGCAGATGTCCAACTGCAAAACACTAAGCCACTTCCTTGATGTACTATTAAATTCCCTACTGGAATCAATGTCTTAAAGAATTTATTCCCTAAAACATCTTTTTACCACAACATTACACTAGAAAAACTTACTGCATTCCAACTTCTTATAAGCCAAAGTACAAAGGCAATACTATACCATATTTCTGGGAAGAAATTTAAAATTGTTTTATTCTTTAGTTTGAATCTTAAGTCTTTGTCAAATGGATGAAAATAGTGTGTTAGTGTATTATGGAATATGTTCAAAAACTTTTAGTGACAATTGAAGCTTAATTAGTCTCTGTAAGTTCTAGATAAGAGTTTTAGATCTGTGAGTATTTTCTGGTGATAAAACTGTTCACTGGTGAAATAAATAGATAATAAGACAAGTAACTTTTAGGTGTTTCTCCTGGTCATCAGGAAACAAAGTGTGATGTGATCAAAAGGATGGAAACAGTTTTCTTCATATTTTTAGAATCACAATTGCATATGGCTTTCACAGAGGATGGCAAAGATTTTCAATTGGATAAATGCCTCTGTATTTGAAAAGTAGTAATCACGTGCATGATTATCTGAGGAATCTTGTAGAAATCATTTGACCCAAGCCATATTGTTACCCCCCAAAAATAGGAATGAAGATATCTACTTTAGGATGGTTATAAATAAAGTCAAATTAACAATACCTACGTACATTGAGAAGTGTAATATGTACTGCTATACAAATAGTTGGTTTTATTCATATTTTCTTAATCAGAATAAAAAATATGGAGATTCTAATCTGTCACAGTTCAGGTTATAGAGTGTTATTCTCTTTCCCTTTCACCTGTTAATTTGTTCTGAATCTAGGGAAAAGGATCTCTCTTGAATAATAAAAGAGATCTTGGCTTAAAAAGAAAAGTACTAAAATTTTAAACTTGAATTCTCAGTGGCAATAGAGGAAATTATTCATTAGACATTTTTCAAGTGTGAGGATTTCTTCAAAACCACAAATAAAGTCTTCTATTTAATGTGTAGACATCTCCTTGAAATGCACATTTTCCCCCAAATAATAAAAATCTAAGATTAACAGCTTTTCCTTCCCTTTATAATATCTTCACTTTTAAATTAAGATGCAGATTTGTTAAGACTTAATACAAAATATTAGAATTGAAAGCCTAGAATTAAATATTGTTGAAGGTAATACTTTTCAGCAGGTGATATATGCTTTACCTAAGGGATGAATATGTCTGTTAAAGGTTTAGTCTTAATGCAAATAAAAAGAGAAGTCTAAATTTGTATAATAATTGCAAAATCGGCTCACTTTGGTATTCTAATTGTAGGGATAAAAAATTGTATTCTGATTAAAACTGGAAATTGTTTCTAGTTTACTAGCATATTAATTATTTTGACTGATTTTTTTCACCCATTAAATACTGTATATAATTATGCACAAAATTCAAAGTAAAAACTGCATTTCATGGGAAAAGAAATGAGAAAATGATTGCATAAACTTGAAATACTAAGAAATTCAATAAATAGAAAAATTTTAATGACACCATCATACAGTAACTTTCATAAGAAATAATATTAGGTTGGTGCAAAAGTAATTGTGGTTTTCACAATTATTTTTAACCTTTTTAAACCGTAACTACTTTTGCACTAACCTAATAAATGTGCTATTAGAGAAATGACCTAACATCGTGTGTATGTGATCTATAGAGAAATATAAAGGAAAACTTTTTCTAAGGGAAACATATCCAGACAACTATTTTACGTATTAAAATATATATTCACAGGCACCAAACTGTGTTTATATGTCCATCAATATATGAATTAAATCAACACAGTGGGGACACTAACTCGTAATTTTTAGATATTTCAAGAGTTCAGATAGTGAGTTTATAAAAGACATTTCATACTTAATTTATCTTTTTTGTTAAATATAAAAAATGTAACTTTAGAAATTACAATAAAGATTAAATGTTTAGAAAATGTTCCATGAAAGATACTTTACATATAGGATATGAAAAATATTACACTTTTACTAATTTTCACCTATCCTTACCATGTTCTCTGTAACAGAAGGTGACTCTATCAGTAGTAATAGTCTAACTTACTTTTGAAGCCATCAATGAATCATAATGAAAATAAACATCTAAAAATTACCGTGTTTGTGAGAAGAAAATGGAAGGATCCATTTCATGTTCATTTTCCTTTGAAGTTTGCTATGTGTTATATATCTAACATACATGCAATGCTCTGGGGTAAATCTGAAAGCAGAAACAAGTCATGACATTTACAATTATTTGCTAATACTAGGCTAGATTACTTCACCTTGTTATAAATTTGTAGTCACCATCTCTGTTTCCTTAAAATTTATAACAAGGGAGAAAGGAGAATATGTCTCAAGACTTCGAATTTACTCTCTGCAAAATTTAAGCTATCCATTTCTGCCCTAAACCCAGAGACTTTGTATTTTTGCGATTTTTCCTACTTGTATGTCAATTTACTAAAAACCAATACAGATGTTTTATAGTGCAGAATTCATTTTTACATATTGTCTCTATCCAACAACCAGGAAATTATTTTATTATTCTCTTTTATTAGTCTATCATTCTGTTATTTTGTCATTCTCTTTAATATGAGTGTACTCCTATTCCTCTATAAGACTGTTTGATTAGAAAAGAAAATAATTGCAACTAGTTAGTACAAGGTACCCAGATGGTTTTTAAAAATCATTTGACATGACTAATGTACTTTTTAAACTTTAAAGAACTTGTTTTACCATAAATGAAATTTTAAGTCACCTAAATTGAAAATGACAGTGACAATAACTTGAAGACTTTTAATTTAATTTTAGCCATACTACATCAGTACATAAACTGAAAATACAGAGACATAAAAGGAATGATTATCTTTATTTACTTTTAAATGATTTATCACTCTTGATTATTAATACTATTATGACTTGTAAAATACTTCTGAAGTGAAAAATATCTTCTGTGAACTGGGTAAATTTGTAAGGTACTTATGTCTAAAGAAATGAGCTTTTCAAAGGTCAGTAACTAGTTTAACATTTAAGGATTATCTGTATTTTATCCTTCTTTATTTTTGTATTTCTATATAATTGTGTTACTGGAATAATTTAAGGACTGTCATAATCTATTATACCTATGAACAGGGTACTTTGCTTCCATCTTAGTGATCAGTTGCTTAGCAACTATATGGTTAATGAAGTCTATCAGACCTGATGGCTCCGTCTGTTTGGCAAATGTCAGGAGCCAAATGGAATAGCTTAGATTTTTCACAATATTTTAGCATTTTACAGTCTCTGAAGGATTAGTAAGTCGTTTTATTTTCCAATACATTTTATTTTTGTTCTTCAAACCCAAGTCTCCTTTAAACTTCCAATAGTTGGAAGCTAAATAGATATTTCACTCTATCTTCAGTAGACATTATTTCTTATATTTGAAGATTTGTTTCATAAATTAGATCTTAGAGAGATGAATTAATCTTTCATAACCAACCAATTAAATATTTTAACTGAACACCTGCTGTGTTCAAAATGTAATGCTAGATTATTGATAAACAGGCATGATCTCTACCTCCACCAAAAGGGTATAAAATTCATTTGGAGCCACACATCTGTAGACTTCAATTTACAATAAGAGGCGGTGTTTGATAAGTGAAAAACAAGTACAGAAGGTAAAGGAGTTAAGGGAAGGAAGCAAAAATAATGTCCTTTGATGTTATCAGGAAAGGATAATTATGATAGATTTACTGGATACTTACTGGTGTCTATGGATGAGAGAGAATGTAGACCTTTCTAGATGGAGAAAATACAGCTTTCCTAAATGCCTCTTAGATGGGTAACAATAAATAATAAAAATGACATTTGTAAAGGCATTAACAGTTTTATGTTAAAACCATTTGAATGCAATCAATATATAATTTAAAGCAGAATTGTTATCTTTTTAATGTATTATATTATAAATGAAATAGCTAAAATGGATAATTTACCTCATCAAATAACACACAGTAGTGATATCTATAGAAAAAAAGAAACCAATAATATTATAGTTGGAGACGTAGATGTTTTCTACAAAGACAGAATGTGACAGTTTATATTTTGAGTAAAACTATTGTATGCATTCAGTTAACAAATACTTATTAAGTGTATAGCATATACACAAATTGGTATAGTCTATGAAGAATTGTGAAGCAAGGCGTTGCAATAATATATATGGCACAATATGTATTTGATACTCTCAGATAGTTCATTGCATAATTTTACCTTTTGCTGTTTCATCTGGAATATATTGGGCATTGTGTTTTGTGGTGGTTTTTTATGCTATGTTTCAGACATAGTTTTCCATATAGTGATCCATTTTTATAGTGAATTTATATTTATAAATTTATATTTATATAAGGCCTGTGTGTTTCTTCCTAAATTGTCAATTTTGTTCCCTTTGTGGGTTTTTCTATCCTTATATCGATTTCCCACTACATTAGTTACTTTATACGAGGTCTTCAAATATGATAATGTAAGTCCTCCAAATTTATTCTTCTTGCTCAATATTACCTGGGATATACTAACCCCTTTGAATAGCCATATGATTTCAGAGTTATCTTGATAATTTCCAGAACAATTTCTGCTGTGATTTTGATTGACTATATTATTAGGTTGGTGCAAAAGTAATTGCAGTTTAAAAGGTTAAAAATAATTGCAAAAACACAATTATTTTTTCACCAACCTAATAAAATTCATGGAGAATTGATATCTTTACAATACTGAAAATTTCAATCCATAAACATGGTAGATCCTCTATTCAGGTTTTTTAATTTTCTTCAATAGTTTATAGTTTGCAGTGTAACTTTTATTGGATTTATTTTTAGGTATTTTATATTATATGCTTCTTTTGTAAATCATGTCTTTATTGTTTTGGTTTTTTTACTTTTATATATTTACTTATTAGTATACATCTGGGTTGCTTCTGCCCCTTGGCAATTGCAAATAATAATAGTAATGAAGTAGGATGCACATGTCTCTTTGAGTCTCTACTTTCAATTCTTTTGTATGTATACCCAGAAATGGAATTGCTGGATCTTACAGTAATTCTGTTTTTAATTTTTTGAGGAACTACCATACTTTTCCCCCATAATAACTATGCCATTTTACATTTTGGCCAATAGTGCACAGGGGTTACAATTTTTTCACATTCTTGCCAACATTTTTTTTTTTTTAAATACTAGCTACCAGTGAGCATGATGTAGTATCTTACTGCGGTTTTAATTTATATTTCCCTAATGATTAATGAGTTGAACATCTTTTCATATGTTCATCTGCTTATTGGCCATTTCAATATATTTGGAGAAATGTCTATCAAGTCTTTTGCCTATTTTTGAATTAGGTTATTTGGGTTTATTTTGTGGTTGGTTCAGTTGTAAGTTTTCTTTAAATGGTTTGGGTATTAACCCCTTATCCGATGTGTGATTTGCAAATACTTTCTCCTATCCCATTGACTGCCTTTTCACTCTATTGATAGTGTACTATGATGCACAGAAGTTTTCATTTTTATATAGTCCAATTTATCGTTTCCCTTCATTTGTTGTCTATGCTTTTGATGTCAAATCTAAGAAGTCATTGTCAAACCCAGTGTTTTATACTTTTTACTTGTAAGAGTTTTGTAGTTTTAGTGCTTATATTTATTTAGTGCAACTTCATTCTTTTGCATGTGAATATTCATTTTCCCAGCACCACTTGTTGAAAAGACTGTCCTTTTTCTATTGAATGGTCTTGACACTCATGTCGAAAGTTATTTTACCATGTATGTGAGGATATATTTTTGGGGTTCCTATTGTATTCCATTGGTCTATCTGGCTTTCTTTATTCCAGTACCACCCTGTTTTGATTATGTAGTTTTGTAAAATCTTTTGAAATCATAAAGTGTAATTCCCCTAACTTTATTCTTTTTCAAGACTGTTTTGTCTAATTAGAGTCCCTTGAGATTCCATATAAATTTATGAAACTTTTTCTGTTTTTGCAAAAATTATCATTTGGATTTTGATAGAAATTACATTGAATTTGTAGAACACTTTAGGTAGTATTAATATCTTAACAATATTAAATTTCCCAATCAATGAACATAGGCTATGTCTCCATTTATTGATGTCTTCTTTAATTTTTTTCAGTAGTGTTTTGTAATTTTCAGTGTGCAGTGCTTTGCTTCCTAAGTTTTATTCCTAAATATTTCATTCTTTTTGATGCTATTGTAAACGAAATTGCTTTCTTAATTTCATTTTCAGATTTTTCATTGTTAGATATAGAAATGTGACTGATTTTTTTGTGTGTAGAATTTGTATCCTATGACTGCTGAATTCATTTATTAATCCCAGCATTATTTTGTGAAATCTTTATAATTTTTTATATATAAGATCATGTCGTATGTGAACAGAGATGATTTTACTTTTTTTTCCTATTTAAGTGCCTTTAAATATATTATTTAAATGTAAAATATCATTAAAGTAATATGTCATTTAATCTATCATTAAGTTATAGTCAGTCTAAAATTATCACAGAGCAACTAGAGAGAGAGGATATTTTTATCCAGATTTAACATACACTTTGAAAACAAGTTACAATGTCAAATTATTTTGGCAATCAATCATACTGATTTCATGAAGCTATTTCCTGAAATGATTTTCAATTGGTCATTTAAACAACAACAACAAAAATCTATATGTTACCAGTGTATGTAAAATGTTCATAGCTGCCCACGTGCCCCGTACACAAACATTTAAATTGAAGCAGTCCTCAATAGTCATAATTCTGGTTATACTCTTTATGGAAAAGCTGGCCTAGACTATATTACTTTACTTCATATTTCTAAAACATTTCCGAAAAGTACTGAATGCAGTGCTTTGGGAACTGGGTAATTCTCTTCCGATTCCAGTTTAGGGCCAGATTTTCTCCAACTAAAATTGATCAATATTCAGGGCATTAGGTAGAACATTTACTAATTGCTAACAGGAATTAACCTATATTTTTTTTACTTATGATTTATTGGGGAATAAAGTAGTTGTTTTCTGTTATCCTTAAAATTTTATATAATTTTTACTTTATATAAAAGTAAACAGTACACTTTAATATATGATATTTGTGCCTTTGAGACATGACTAGATGTAAAAATAAAAAAAAAGGTAAATCTGTAGTTGTAAATGTTTCCCATGAAGCCTTTTTAATGCGTGTGAAAATTGATATGTAGAATAGAGCTAAATAACTACATAAATTGATTTAGTCAGGATTTATTTAAATTTTCAATTAATTTGACTTTCAAGAGTTTTTCCTACAGTTTCAATAGCACAAGCATGCAAAGAGAAATAAATACACACACACACACAGTGCCAAAAAAAGTATACACATTTTAAGAAAGAAAAACTGTATTAAAATTGTAATACTCAATATATACTGATAACAAAAGATGAATACAAGTGACATTTGACTTCTGCAATTGCAAGAGGTGCTCAAAGTGGTTACCATCAGTGTCCAGACACTTCTGATTACAGTGAACTACTGCTTAAGCAACGTTGACCAAAGTGTCTACTTGTATACATTTTTTGACACCCGCTGTGTGTGTGTGTGTGTGTGTGTGGTGTATGTGTGTATGTTTTCTCTCTAACTTTAGGATACTGAAATTTAGAAACTGCCCAGTAAATAAATAGTAAATGATCATTAATAAATTAATATATCTGTGATATGAAATATTTATGTTTTCAAAAGAATGTGAGATGTTATTAATTGTAAAACATTTCAGATAATGTGCACTTTATCAAAAGTATATCTGTGTATTTGTTCATCTATATGTTACCAATATGACCACAGTGTGATCAAACAATACTATGGTGAATGTTTAAATTAAAAAGAAAAATTATTACAGTAAAGGACACATTGCCATTAATCCCCCTCAAAATATTCCCCCTCACTTCAAACGTACTTATCCCATCATTCTTGCCACTTTCTGAAGCAGTTCTGGAAGTCCTCTTTTGTGAGTGTCTTTAGTTGCACTGTTGTGGCTGCCTTAATGTCCAGAATCATTTTAACTGTGAAGAAGAGCCAGAAGTCACATGGTGCCAGATCCGGTGAATAAGGTGGATGAGGACAAACCATAGTGTTTTTATTTGACAGAAATTGCTGTACCAGAAGCAATGTGTAACACGGAATCTTTCTGTTGTGATCACAAAATACAGTGAATGCTGCTACCAAGTTCCATCCAATGGAAAGGCAGGGATCTTCAATACGGGAAGCGGCTCCTCGAAACTAAGTAAAAAGTGTGTGACAACTTTCAACTTGTTTGATGCAGTCAGTCATGTGTGAGCTACGGTTGAGTGAAGGTGTGTTTTAAAGTGTTTCATAAATCATTCTCCATCATGACAATGCTCTGTAGCACACATTGCTTCTGGTATATGGCAGTTTCCGTCAAATAAAAACAGTGTGTCCTTATCCACCTTATTCACCAGATCTGGCACCGTGTGACTTTTGGCTCTTCTCCACAGTTAAAATGATTCTGGACATCAAGGCAGCCACGACAGTGCAACTAAAGACATTCATGAAAGAGGACTTCCAGAACTGCTTCAGAAAGTGGCAAGAACAATGGGATATGTGTGTTTGAAGCGAGGAGGAGTATTTGGAGGGAGATTAATGGCAATGTGTCTTTTACTATATATTTTTTAAACTTTCACCGTATTGTTTGATCACGTCTCATATGTTAATATCCAAAATATTGCATTAAGGAACACAAATGTTAGATACATAAATATTCTTAATGTGTTTTTGTGTCAGGAAGATTTTGATATAGAAATATTCAGAGCAATTTTTCAATGAAAATATATAAAATTTAATGACTTAAAATGTGACTTTTTAGTTTATTGTCTTTCTGTTATTCTTGATGCCATACGTGAAGACAAGACCTAAATCTACTCATATACAGATATAAATATAAAAGTACTCAAGATGAATTTTAAAGCAATTATTAAGAAATATGTATTAATCAGTAATTGTGAAGTCTATGAATAAGCTTTACATAAGAAATATATTCTGAGACAGATAGTGTGCCTTTTTTTAAGATAAAATATTACAAAAACAATTATACCATGAATAAGTTTACATCAGGTTCCCACTGTACCCTGGATTTTAAAGGATCATTAGCTTCATTGCAAATTTTAAGCAGGTGGTATACATCAAGGATAAACATTTTAAAATACATGAGTCCATTGAGGTTCCTCATGTAAACCGTCTGTTCAAGGAGCTAGAAAAGTAAATACAGTTTTTGCTTTGAGTTAGCAGCAAGCCAGGGGGTGCAGCTAAGCTTTTTGCCCTGAACGACTGTGGGTTCTGCTCCCACCTCATAGGTGACATTTGAAAGTTGGATGACAGCCTCATGGTTTCTGCCTCGCCGTCAGCCCTGATGATCAGATGCCTTCTTATTGAGGGATTTAAGAAAAATTCCAACTAATGTACTCTTATGAGGACCACTCTTTAGCAATAATGTTGCTACATTTTAAACAGTGGTGTGTGGAGGAGGAGAGCGAGGGCCTCAAGGAACCCTGATTTGTAGTGTTGGCTGATTTCTGTGGTGTAAATGCTCACACAATGGCTGATTTCAAGCTACTAGTGAAGTCACTGAGTGAACATGGAGTTGCAGAGATGTGAAAAAATGGCTCTTGTAATCCATTGCAAGCCAGTTCCAGCATGTCACTTCTTTAAGACACGTTTAATCTCTCTTTGCTTTTGTGTAGACCCTGAAACTATTGTTAGATTTTTACAATGACTTTTCTGTTATATACACTACACATGCACAAACATAAACAGATATATACATACGAAAAGAATGCTTTATCTGTGTATGTATGTTTGCATGTGTATGTATGTGTGTGTGCTTACGTTTGTTTGTATATAAACATGCATAGATAAATAGATCGGTAGATAGGTATTTTTCCTTATCCTTTCCCTTTTCCATAGTGACATAATAACTGGTGATGTTCCAGGAAGAAGCTGCTGAAAAAGCCTACTCCCAATGTAATGATGACAGGGACCAGGAGCTAAGCCACAGTGGAATACAGCATAAGCAAGAAATAAGCCTTTGTTGTGGAAGCAGCTGGTCTTTGGGCATCATATGGTACCACACTGTCACTAATCTCCAGGACTGATACAAATATGTTATCAAACTCGTATTTAACTACGTCAGAATAAATATATATATATATAATTATGCATATATAATTGTATATATAATTATATGTAAATATATAACGTGTTATAGTGTATTATATAGAGAGATAGAAACATATATAATGCAGTGAACTACACACACACATACATAGTTTTCTCTCTTGCTTTCAAAGACAGCTTCCTGAAGAAAGATTTGAGCATAGCCTTTGCCCTAAATGCTGGCACTTGAAGCAGTTGAGACCCTGCCAGTTGGACCCTGCAGCCTAGCAAACTGAAGAATGACAGCCTGATGATGGCAGCGATTTGGGTTAAAAGTTCCTACTAGGACAAAAACCATCTTTTGAAAATTGGTTCATAGACTGTCCTGCAGTGTGGTTCCTCGTATTGTGAACTACAACTTTCTCCTTGTTAAATAACTGAGCATTAGAAATAACAGTGACAGCTTATATCTTTTTAAGTAGGTAAAGAGTTATTCTGATAAAGGGCTTTACAGTGCAATCCCAGCTCAAATAAAATTTTATTAACAGTCAGATAACCTTGATTTTCTTTATAAAGCATCTCTGAATAAGGAAAATATAGATCTTTACTTAAGTTATCATAATCCTTTTTACAACGAGAGTCCTAATGCATAAAACAAACTTAAATGTACTGCTCATCTCTCATCAAGGCAAACCTGTAACAGAATTATTCCACTGTCAGCACTCATTGATCACTCTCTTTTATAAAAACCTATTACCTGCCCACCTCACTCTTTGTGACTTTAAAATGATTGAGACCTTTGAATACCTTGCTAAATTTCAAAAGTAATCGTGAAGACTTCCTAAAATGCCTCAAAAGTCCTATCAGAAATATGACATTATACGAGGTCTGACAATGAAGTTCACAAACTTGTTGCAACAATGTTGCTAACCTTTTTTGATATCAGAGGGATTATTCATTATGAATTTGTACCAACGAGACAAGCAGTTAACCAAGTTTACTATTTGGAAGTGCTGAAAAAGCTACATGAAAAAGTTAGACAACCTGAACTTACTGCCAACAATTCATGGCTCTTGCATCACGACAGCTCACACGGCACTGTCTGTGAGGGAGTTTTTAGCCAGTAAACAAATAACTGTCTTGAAACACACTCCCTACTCACCTGATCTGTCCCCCAATTACTTCTTTCTTTACCCGAAGAGAAAGGAAATATTGAAAGGAAGACATTTTGATGACATTCAGGACAGCAGGGGTACTACGACAATAGCTCTGATGACCATTCCAGAAAGAGTTCCCAAATTCCTTTGAATGGTGGACTAGGTGCTGGCATCAGTGCTTTGCTTCCCAAGGGAAATACTCCAAAGGTGACCATAGTGGTAGTCAGCAATGTGGTATGGAGCAATTTTTCTGGTAGGTTGGTGCAAAAGTAATTGTGATTTAAAAGGTTAAAAATAATTGCAAAAACCGCAATTACTTTTGCACCAACCTAATAGGATGGGTGTGTGAACTTAGTTGCCATACCTCGTATATACCAGAACATTGAACTGGACTGTTCTTCTAGCTTCCTTCATTTAGCTCCCTTCTCAGATGTCCAAGGTCCCCATGTTTCTCTGCATTTTACTTTGGTCGATCTCTAATTAGTAATTTTTTTTTCAAGGTGGAATTTTTATTTGCTTTTTACTTTAATTTTTTCTTTTTTAATTTGCTTCATTTTTTACAACCTTTTTTGTGATATAATCGACATACAACCTTGTGTAAGAGTAAACTACAACATGATAATTTGACACATGTATATATTGCAAAATTACTCTCCTGGCTACATTGAAGTATACAGTGCAATATTTTAATTATAGTCGTTATGTTGTACATTGCATCCCCACAATTTATCCATCTTATAACATCTTGTAAGGGAACTTTGTACCCTTTGACCAACTTCAGACCCATCCTTTCCCCTTCCTGCAACCACCAATCTATTCTGTGTTTCTCTGAGTTCAGTGTTTTTGATTCCATATTGGAGTGAGATCATACAGTATCTGTCTTTCTCTTTCTGATTTATTACACTGAGCATAATGCGTTAAGTTTCATCCATGCTGTCAAAAATGGCAAACTTTTCTTCTTTATATGGCTGTATAATATTCTCTTGCATGCATGCATATACTGCATCTGCATTATATATCAATGAATACTTAGGTTGTTTCATTGTCTTGGCTATTATAAATAATGTTGAAACAAACATGGGATGCAGACATGTCTACACATGAGTCCTGAATATCACAATCTTGGGGAGACTTCAGAGTATCCAAAGCAAATATATTAACATTTAGATGTAAATTTTAACATAGTTCTCTCAGCCTACAAGTTTCCCATAAAATTCATATTGCCCAGTATTCTCCGTAGATATCTTTATCCATCAATCTCCCATGAGCTCATGAAGAATATTGTACCTCATATGTGGTCATATTCAATAATTCATCAACTAACACTAATAATCAGCTGTTCCTCTACACATTTTTTTAAAGTTCCTTTGTCTTACAGTGCTACTCTTCAGATGACCCCCTCATCCAGTTTCTTTTTTTAATCTTTAAAAAAAAATTTTATTAAATTTATTGGGGTGACATCAGTCAGTAAAATTATATAGGTTTCACGTGTACATTTCTATACTACATTATCTATATATTGCACTGTTTTTTCACCACCCAAAGTCAGTTCTCCTTCCATCACCATATATATATGACCCCTTTACTCTCTTCTAACACACTCCTCCCACCCCCCTTACCCTCTGGGAACCACTAAACTGTTGTCTGTGTCTATGAGTTTTTATTTGGCTTGTTTGTTTGTTGCTTTCAGTTTTACATACGACATATGAGTAAAATCATATAGTTCTCAACTTTTTCTGCATGACATATTTCACTTAGCATGATAATCTCAAGATCCACCTATGTTGTGCAAATGGCAATATTTTATCTTCTCTTATGGACAAGTAATATTCCATTGTATATATGTACCACATCTTCTTTATCCAATCATCTGCTGAAGGACACTTCAGTTGTTTCCATTTCTTGGCCACCATGAATAATACTGCAATGAAGATAGGGGTACATATATCTTTGCTGATAAATGTTTTCAGATTTTTGGGGTAGATACCCAGATGTACCTACACAAACATGCTCATATCTTACAGTAAAGGAGAAAACAAATTCATCACCTGACAGTTAAAATGGGGAGAAATGTTGGAGATTTAAGGACAGAAGAGGTAGTGTAGAATAATTGTATAAGAAAGGAAATATAGCATGATTGCTGTACATTAATGCTCAGTTTATGTTCATGATCATGAATTTAAAGTGGGGCTAATCAGTGTCATCTTCTATGTGTCAAGTCTCATTCAGATAGGCAGATCAAGATCTGCAGTAGAGGAAGGGTGGAATTTAATTAGTGGTCACATTCCTAATGTATAGAACAAAGACTACTCAGTGACAATCCCTTTTCTGATTCAATTTTCGAGTTCACTTATTTGAGCATAAGGTAAATGAAAATATGTTTGGCACTAGCAAGTTCCTTCAATATGATAAGAGAAATGTCTTGGAAGCAATAGAATAGTATTTCATTGAGAGCTAAGCTTCATACTTAGCTCTGTCAGTTATTCAAAATTCACTGAGCTGAAAGTAACAGAAATTGGATTACTATTGAAAATTGAGAAAATAATATAGTATTCCAAAGGCAGTGTACAGCTCTTAGTTATATATATTTTTCTGACATAGTGTTTGAAATGAATAAAAGTTTCCCTTAAGAGTTTATTGTGCTTCACTGTAATTTTATTGAGAGATGGTCAGCCATAGAATACATCTATAGAACATATTCTACAAAGTCAGAATACACTGCATCGTGTTGTCTGTTTTCTTCCTGGGTCAAAATAATTCGTTATTATTTATTCATGTAATGAGGAATTACATCAAGAAGTTATAGAAATGAATAACAAATCTGTAACTTTCTTCTTTTTCCTTTCCTATTTTGTCTTATTATTCATATGCTTAAATTATTTTTTCTTTTCCATTAGGCCTACATTAAAAACAAAATTCTGCTCTAAATTAGCATTATGATCTCGTCTAAAATTTTTAAATTTAAGCCCATGTATGATGCTTCTAATTTAGCTGCATTCTGTCCCTTCCAAAGACATAGAAACAGTGGGTAGTTGCAACTACCCAATTCCTTTTTGCATAGTAGATATCGTTACCATGGCAACGGGGGACAACAGAGAACAGCAGCACACCAGTAAGTTCTCTGCACTTTAATAAGTGGTTCTTTTTTTATCTCTTGCTGTACTCATAGCCTATACAGGATTTAAAAATCAACAGAATCCTAAAATCTACAATGCTCATATAATAACATAAGAAAACGCCATTTTATTCTTCCTCAATTTTTAGATACCCTTCACAGTAGCACTTTTCAATATGCAGATGACTCATCACTCTACAATACTAATGGTTTGCTAAAACAGAAGAGTGATAAACAGAAAGCAGTATATATTGAGCAAATGCCTCATTATTTTATGTTTAGCTTTTGTGAGTACCTATGTGTGGCCACAGATCTCTTTCACTGACATTCATATGGATAGAGTCAAGGATCTGACTTTGTCAGTTATTTATTTATTTATTTATTTATGCATCTTTTTAATGAGATTTCTACCTCTGTTGAAAATGGAACCACATTACCTAAGGCAAGTGCTCAGTATCCTTGTACCTGATTAGTCATCAAAGTCATTTAGCTTGCATTTGTAAAAGCAAGCATTTAGTAATTAAAATAGAATAAATGACTCATTTGGATAATTCAAAATACATGTTTATTAAATATTGTATAGAGAAAACATCAAAATGGGAGATTCTCACTCTGTCTCAGGCTTCATTTTAAATGATCCCGAGGGGTCATTTTTAAATGGTCTAATTTAAAATTGTCTCATAACTCTTCTTTATTCCTCACGTCTCCTCTAGTCTTTGCTTTCTAGTTTCTTTGTTTGTTTGCTTTGTGTTGTGTTTTTGGTTCTCTTTTTAATTTTTACCAACAACTTGCTTTATGATGAACGCATGCTTTGATGTAACAGGCCTTGACTCTTGATTCCCCAAAATAAATGCACAACCTTAGTATGACTTTGACCTATTTGTTCTTTCACTCCTGGCTTATTCCTTTCTGACACATACTTCTTTAAATTGTGATATAAAAATCTGATTGCCCTCTTTCTTGCTTGCTTCAAATATAGTCAGAAATTGCACAGTTCACAGAGACTTTCTTTTTTTAACAGTTTTATTAAGATAATAATTCACATACCATACAACTCATCAGTTTGCAGTGCATAATTCAGTGGTTCTTAATATATTCACAGATATGTGCAACCGTCACAGTCAGTTTTAGAATATTTTTATCATCTCAGAAAGAAATCCCGTACTATCCTAAAGTTATCGCTACTCTCTCAGCACTATGCAATTACTAATCTACTTTCTGTGACTAGATTTCCTTATTCAGGACTTTCATATGAATAGAATCACACAAATTATGACTTTTTTCTTGTGACTGGCTTCTTTCACTTTGTACAGTATATTTTTGAGGTTTATCTATGTTTTAGCATGTACTGGTAATTCATTCTTTTTGGGGCCAAATAGTATTACAATGTATGGATAAACCACATTGTATTCATCCATTCATCTGTTGATGAATATTTGAGTTATTTCCCCCTTTTGGCTATTAGGAATTGTGCCACTATAAACATTCCTACACAAGTTTCAGTATACACATACACATGTATTTTCATTTATCTAGTGTGTTAACCTGGATGTTGAGAGTTTACCTAAACTACTCTGTAATATCACCGCCTTGGGATCCATTTTCTGTGGCCAAGTGGCTGGCAGGGGCCTTGAACTGACACTAGCCTCTTCCATGAGCATATGCCCTTGATAGCAGCTTGCAGAGTCACAAGTGTGATGTCCTAATATGTCTCCACTTAATGACCCTTGCGTTAAGCACTGTCCCCCACCGTCTATGGCATTCCTTTGTTTACCTCTTAGATAAGATCCCTACAAACCCACCCATTTTGGGTTTGAATTTACCAATCCAGCCTTGGCCTGGGAACTCCAAAGCACTCTACCTGCCGACCCTAATAAAGGCTTGTGTCGCAGGTTGTCCACTGCTCTCTCTGCTTGTACCCTGCTCTGACCTCCTTGTGTGGCTCCTCAAGGCTTGTCTTGTACACATTCATGACTTGAGAGGAATAAACTCTATTTCACTTTCGCTTGCAGTTTTTTTTTTAATGGTTATTTCTTTTCCTGATCTTTTTCAAAACTTTTTTTTAATTAGTTTCAGTGTACAAAGCAATATAAAAGACATTTACAACCCTCACAAAGTGATATCAATCTATTACCCCTCTGACACCATAAATAGCTGTTACTATACCATTGACTGAAATACAAATTAGTAGTCCCTTGTAGTTTTTGGACACATAGCTCACCATCCAACACCTGGAGCTATACTTAACACATGTTAATGTAACAAAGTCACAACACTGAGTCATATGATAACTCTATGTTTAATCATTTGAGGAACTGACAGATTATTTTCCAAAGTGGCTGCACCATTATACATACCCACCAGAAGTGTATAAGGATTCCAATTTCTCCACATCCTTGCCAACACTTGTTACCTGACATTTGTAACTATCCAACTGGGTGTGAAATGGCATTGCACTGTGGTTTTGATTTTCATTTTCCTTATGACTAATATTGAACATTTCTATGTGCTTATTGACAAATTGTATATCTTCTTTGGAGAAATGTTTATGCAGATCCTTTTCTCATTTTTAAATGTTTATTTGTCTTGTTTTTGAGTTTTAAGAGTTCTTTACATATTCTATATTCAAGTCCCTTATAAGATATATGGTCTGCAGATATTTTTTTCCCACTCTTTCAGATGCCTTTTAACTATCTTTTTTGTGTTATCTGAAGCACAATTGTGATGAAATCAAATTTGTCTAATTTTTGTTGTTACTGCTCATGCTTTTGGTTTCATAGCTAAGAATTCTTTGCCATATCCAAGTTCATGAAGATTTTTCTCTCTGTTTTCTTCTAATCTATAGTTTCTACTTTTATATTTAATTTTGTATTTCATTTATATTTAATTGATCCATTTTGATTTAATATTTGTATAAAGTGTGAGGTAAGGGTCAACTGTCATTCTTTTGAATATTGATATCCAGTTGTCTCAACACAATTTTTTAAAAAGAACATTTTTCCCCAGTGATGGTTTTGTCAAAAAGTTATTGACTAGGGCTGGCCCGGTGGCTCAGGCGGTTAGAGCTCCATGCTCCTAACTCCGAAGGCTGCCGGTTCGATTCCCACATGGGCCAGTGGGCTCTCAACCACAAGGTTGCCAGTTCAATTCCTCGAGTCCCGCAAGGGATGGTGGGCTCTGCCCCCTGCAACTAAGATTGAACACGGCACCTTGAGCTGAGCTGCTGCTGAGCTGCCGCTGAGCTCCCGAATGGCTCAGTTGGTTGGAGTGCATCCTCTCAACCACAAAGTTGCCAGTTCAATTCTCGACTCCCGCAACGGATGGTGGGCAGTGCCCCCTACAACTAAAATTGAACACGGCACCTTGAGCTGAGCTGCCGCTGAGCTCCCAGATGGCTCAGTTGGTTGGAGCACGTCCTCTCAACCACAAGGTTGCCGGTTCGACTCCCGCAAGGGGTGGTGGGCTGCACCCCCTGCAACTAGCAACAGCAACTGGACCTGGCGCTGAGCTGCGCCCTCCACAACTAAGACTGAAAGGACAACAACTTGACTTGGAAAAGAGTCCTCGACGTACACACTGTTCCCAATAAAATCCTGTTCCCCTTCCCCAATTAAAAAAAAAAAAAAGTATTTGCTGACAAAGGAATGCCAAAAAAAAAATTAGTTGACTAATTTGTCAAAAATTAGTTGTATATATATACATATGATTTTATTTCTGGATCCTCAGTTCTGTTTTGTTGATCTAGATATCTATGTTTGCTTCAGTACCACGCTTTTTTATTATTGCTTCTAGTACATTTAAAATAGAGAAGTAGAACCTTCTACTTTATTCTTTTTCAGAATGAATTTTGTGTCCCTTGCAATTGCATATGAATTTTAAAATCGGTTTGTCAGTTTCTACAAATAAGTCAGTTGGAGTTCTGATAGGAGTTAAATTGTATCTGTAGATCAATTTAGGGAGTATTGCTATCTTAAAATTTAAATTTTTTCTGATTCAGGAACATGGAATGTTTTCCGTTTATTTAAATCATCTTTAATTTCTTTAAAAATGCTCTTGGTTTTCAGAGTTTAATTTTTTTCACTTTTTAAAAATTTATTACTAAATATTTTATTATCTTCGATGCTATTATAAATGGAATTGCTTTTTAATTTCGTTTTCAGATCGTTCATTGCAAGTGTATACAAATACAATTGACTTTCATATATTGATTTTGTATCCCACAAACCTGCTGAACTCATTTATGACTTCTAATAGTTTTTCAGTTGGATGCCTTAGGATTTTCTATATGTAAGATCATTTCACCTGCAAATAGAGAGTTTTATTTCTTCATTTACAATCTGGATGCCTTTTATTTATTTTTTTTTTCTTGCTTGATTTCTCTGGCTAGAATCTTCTGTATTGAATAGAAGTGGTGACAATGGACACCCAAATTTTATTGCTGATCTTAGGGGAGAGCAGCTAGTCTTACCATTAAGTATGATGTTAGCTGTGGCTTTTCATAAATGACCTTTATCAGGTTGAAAAAGTTTCTTTCTATTATTAATTTGTTGAGTATTTTTATCATGAAAGGTGTTGGATTTTGTCAAATGCTTTTTATGCATCAATTTAGATTATCATGTGATTTTTAAAATTCTATTGAAACATTGTGTTTATTGATTATAAGATGTAAAACCAACCTTGCATCCCTGAGATAAATTCCATTTGGTCATACTGTATAATTTTATTTATGTAGTGCAATATAAAATATATATTTATTCATATTTCCCAATATATTACTGAGAATTTTTGTGTCTATCTTAATACAGTTATTGATCTGTACTTTTCTTGTGATGTCTTAGTCTGCTTTTGGTATCAAGGTAATAATACTCCAACTCCCTGTTTTTAATGAGGTCAACTTCTTTTGGGAGAGATTAGGAACTATATATTTGTTGGTCTTTATCTTCCCCCAGGCAAATCTCTGAACCAAGCCTCTAGAGCTAGGCTTGGGGACAATAGCAAGCTTCTGTCTTAATGACAGTCTTCATGCAGATAACTGAGCACTTGGTGGAAGAGGGGTAGCAGCCTGTGTTCCTCTTGGCTTACCTCTGGGATATCCATTTCAGGGAATCAACTTAAAGAAATAATCAGCGAAAAATATCTAGCAAATAAATGCAGGTGTATTTAGTATAAAATTGTAGCATTATAAATTTTATAAATGGCCTATATTAAGGAAACGTAGTTAATTATAACAATTTGATTGAACACTATGCAATAATTTAAAATCTTATTTTAAAAGAATACGTTATGAGAAGTGACAATGGTCTTGCTAGAATAGACCTGACATAAAAACAGAAGAATTTTTTGATGTGTTAGATAGAAATATATTGTCTTAAGAAAACATCTGTATCATTGAGATAAAATGGAATGTAGATATTACCATTTTAACTATGCTTAACTGTGAGTAATGAATACTGTAAATCGCTTTTACATTATTCTTTATAAATTTCTGTTCATAAAGGATTTCCCTTACTGAGTTCTTAATAGCTGGAAAGGAGAAAAACATTATTTAAAAAGGAGGAGCATTTCTAAAACAGCATCATTGGCACGTAACTTTCTCATAAAATTCACCCACACCCATTTTAAGTTCACAATTAATACTGGATTAGAATATTTGCCAAGTTGCGCAATCACCCCAGTCCAGTCTTAGGGCATTCCCATCACCCAATAAGACTCCTCAGGCTTCTTCATGATTAATCCTCATTTCCACTCCCAGCCCAAGGCAACACTGATTTATTTCTGGTCTCTTCTAGGCGGTTCATATAAATGGAATCATACATACAATATGTAGTTTTATTGTCTGACTTCTTTACCTTGGTATGACCTGTTCATTTCTTATGACCAACTCTTCAGTTTGATTGGGAGAGGAAAAAATTTGAGGTTTGCAAAAACAAATCAAATTCTCCATTTGAAGAGTTGAACAGCTTTCATGAACATATATAATGTTGTTGCTATTGTTATAGAGTTAATATTTCTGCAAATTATGTTTCATTTTCATAGAGAAAACCGGGTTCTTTCTTGGTTTGGTCCCAGGGAGGGAATCTGTTTTATTAAAGATAGTGTTATCACATGAGGATCAGTCTCTAGATTCTCTCAAATTATGTCTTCCAATTCCGTGCAATATCTGTGCTCAGATCATTTGATTGAAGGGTTACATGTGTAGTAGAAGACCCAGCCTTCTACCTTATACCAAGAGATAATGTGGGGAAGGCATAATTTTCTTGTTATCTTTGGATCTATATATTCCACTCTTTGGAAATTACCCAAAATCCTCCTTTCTTCAAGTTAAAATGGGCTGACTGTTAAAGAGAGGTGGCTTTATTTAATTTGGGGGACAGAGGTGGGGTGCAGTGGTACATCTCTATGCAGCAAAGCCAGAATTAAATATTGAGTTCAGGACCCAAATTCTTAAAATGGATTGGTCATTTATTCCTCCAGGGTGTCTTCTTTGGGGGATCTTGCCTTCAACCATGTTAATGGGGCCAATTCACTCTCACTGTACTCCGTTCATCTCTACATCCCTTAAGGATTTACTGTATTGTATTAAGAAAATCTTGATACATACTAAGTGCTGAATATGTATTAGCATTTAATATGGCTTTCTGGTGGTTTTACCCATTGCTGTCATGATTTCTTACACATTTTATGTTACTAAACAAATAGATTTCTTAAACTTTGAGAGGAATCCTCTCTCTCTCTCTCTCTCTCTCTCTCTCTCTTTCTCTCTCTCTCTCTCTCTCTCTCTCTCTCTCTCTCTCACACACACACACACACACACACACCTCTGATGGCAACTTTGTGGATGTTTAGTGTATAGATTACATGGATACTCAGAGTTTTATAGTGAAAATGTGTTATTTTTCAAATCAGAAAATTGTTTACCTAATTGTGTCAAATGAGAATAATATAGAGTAAAACTTTACAAAATGAAGTCAACAATTTAAAAATCTTCAGGAAAGAAAATTATATGAATTCCTCCTGACTCTGCAAAGCAGTTATTCCAGAGTCAGAGTTTTTACTCTGAATGGAGTAAGCGCAGAGATTGCAAGCACTTTGCTGGCTGAGTCTTGAGGTCAGAGCAATGTCACCTTGTAGACTAATTGCGTCTGGTCAGATGAAATTAGGTTGAGGCCCTGAGGACCCCTACCCCCGTCATTCCTGTTCTAAAATTTTGCTGAACCCTCCCTTTTTTCCCAGGAGCTTTTGATGTTCATTTTTGACCTTATTTCTTAGGTTTAAAAAAAAGTATATGAAGTGTTACTCATGCAAATAAAAGGGATGTTTCAGAATTAACGCAGATAGCAAAAAAAAGGTCTTAAAATTTATTTTATCTTAATTTTTGAATGAAGTTATCCTGTGTAGAAAATTAAAGCAGAAAATAGGTCAAAATGACCATACATTAATGTGGAGAAATAGTAATATCTTTGAGTTGATGCTGATATATAAACACCGATTAACTGAGAAACATAATAGATGTGGATTAAAATATTTAAAAGTCATGACTTTTTATTTTCATCAAAATTTTCAAACTTAATTTTTTTTAAATTTCAGATAGTGTGTTTTTATTAGAATAAAAAATAGCTCATATGCTTATATCTATTTCTGTTATATTAAGAAACTTTACCTCTATAGCAAATGTTAATCTAATATTAAGTCATAATATTTGGGAATATATGTGATATTGATTGATATGCATGTGTCTGTTTTCAACATTCCACATTTAATTACAACACTTAGTTAAAGTCAAATTTTCCCCAAATCTGATTGTCTATATTTATGACCATATTCTATGCTATGTGGAGAGTTTGGCCATTCCCATTTTCAAGGAGAAAATTTAACCTTACAATATATAAATTAAGGATTGTATTTTCTCTGAGGATTTCTCCCCAAAAGTTTACCAATACAGTTTAATGTATTGTGTGTTATAAAATTCAGGTTATATTATTTAAGACTTTCCATTTATATTTTTATAGAAATATATATAAAAGGTCTTTTGAAAATATTTAATTATACCATACCCTTTCAAAAGAGTGAATGATATGTAAAATAATGAGTAAGTCACCTGAGATATATCTTGGTTTTACAAATAGATCAATATTTCAAAAGAGATTATAATTTATAATAGTTATTCTAAGAAGTTTTGACTTGAAATGTAGGGTAAATGCATGTTAAGCTTAGAGCTGAAAAGCTTGCTTTAACTTTACAATGAAAACATCTGTTCTCCCAAAGTAACAGAATCATAGCATCTCAGTATTGGCAAGGACATTAGAGATTTTCTCAGGGAAAATTTATCTATTGAATTGTTCAAGTTGTTCAATGTTTAAGATTACAGACACTTTTATGGAAAATTTGAAAGTAGTATGACTATTTAAAATGTTCTCTTCAGAAAAATATAAATACAATAATATTAAAGACAAATGTGCTAAGAAAATGATTAAAGTATATAAATACCAAATTTATTATTCTTATTTAGTTATAAATTTTAGTAAAAAGATAATCAATTGAGTAATTTTTTTTTCCAGTTTGAGTGTAGACAAGGTGGTTATTCATTTCTAGAAATAAGTTTAATTTTTAAAATATGTTTCGAATAGAATCATTTTGTAGGACTAGAGTGTAATAAAACAAATTTTGACAATATAAAATATATTTTTAATTATACATTTTAAATTATTCTGTAAGCTTATACTCTCAGATATCTCCATATTTAGATGATAAATTATACCATTAACTCTACCTGTAGACCAAATGCTATAGTCAGCCCTCTGTATCCATGAGTTTTACATTTGTAGATACAACAAACCATGAATCAAAAATATTCAAAACACAAAATTGTGAAAAGTGCCAAAAAGCAAAACTTGAATTTGCCACACGCCAAGCACTACACTGAATCCACGGGAAGTAAGTGTAGGCATACCTTGCTGGAGCCTCATGTCCAAACATAGGTTATATGCAAATAGTACACCATTTTATATGAGAGTTGAGCATCTCTAGATTTTGGTATTAGTGTGGGTCCCGGAACCTATTCCTTATGGATACCAAGGGATAACTCTATTTAACTTTTAATTTTATTCTAATCTTTAAAAAGGAAAAACTTGTAATACTGGTTTGTTTGTTCTTTGTTTACTCTCTTGTTTACTGTCCTACTCACATGTAGCAATTCAAATTGTAAATATCTGTCAATTCATTAGCACAAGTTGAACACATAAAATACACCACTAGGCACTTAGCAGCCATTTTGTACATTAATAGGCAACTAAATATGTATTAATTAAGGTGTTAGAAATTTTTAAGTTGAAATAATAAGACAATAAGGCATGATAAAGACCCTAGTATTAACACAAAAATTATATGTGTTTATTTTAAGGGTATATTGTTTGAGCACTGATATTGGTAAATATATTATTGATGATTACAGTAGGATGTATATTTTTTAAAAAACTAGTTTAAAGTAAACAGATTTTGCTTTGACAATTTGACAATTAAGGGTCTCGGTAACCTTTGTGCTAGATAAGTGTGTGGGACATTAGCCTGAGTAATCCTTCAGAGTGGTCGGTTATGTAAACTCAAACCATACACAGAAGCCTGTGGAAATTCTCCCTGGATTTGACCAGCAGGCTAATCCCAAGTTACAGGAGACATTTAAATGCGTTTTGTTTTTTTTTCTTTAAAACATTTTTAAAAATAATTTTGGACATCTTGTTTTTCTTATTAAACAAAATATTGAGAAAATTCAACTAATTTAGTTTAATTCATTTCTTTAGCATTATATTATATTCTATGGTGTGGAGGAGCCAAGATTTATACATCCACTTCCTAACTGAGTATATTCACAAGTCTCCAGCTTTTAGCTGCTACTATAAACAATGCCACAATAAATATGTTTTAACTTATGTCCTAATGTACTTGTGTTTCTATCTCTATGAAATGGAGTCCAAGAATTAAATACTAGATTGAAAGACTTAGGCCTTTTCTGTTTTATTTTTATAGACTTTCCCAGAAAGTTTCCAAAAAACACAAAGCAAATTCACATCGCCATCTTGGAATATATAAAAGTGATTTTTTTCCTACAAACTCCACTAACAATTGGAATTTCTTAAACTTTTCCAATATTAAGAATATACAGTATTATTTAATTTTTATTTTGGTTTAAATTTATTTTACTAATATTGATTTTGATAGTATTTCACATTTAAAAATATATAGGTACTCTGGTTCGATCTTTTACTATTGGTCTATTCACATACATGGCATAATTTTCTATTGTGTACATTTTTTGTTTTTTGTTTTTCGTTTTTTTGATGGTGGCAAAAGCTTTGACAGATAACAAATTTTAGTGCTTTGTCATCTCCATCACAAATATATGTTTCATAATATATCATTTCTGTTCACATTTTGTATATTATTTTTTTTCAGTAATTTATAGTCAGATAATAAATTTTTAAGGACTGGGTTGTTATTCTAGTCCCTAAATTATATGAGCATTTTCCTAGATTTTATTTATTTTTTTTTATATTATGTAATTGAAATGGCTTTATATGGCATGTGGTATAAGAAAAGTACCCACTTTCATTTTGTACCAGATAGACAATCACAAAAGTTATCATGATTTATTAAATAATCCATCCATTACTCTGTGATTTGAATTCCTGTTTTTCTCATAAATTGATTCTCATAGATAGGGATTAATTACTGAATTAATTCTTCTGCACCACTGATTTATTACTACATTTTCATAAAAAAATAGATTTCAATTTGACGATGCTGTCTGTTTCAATTCCTGTCTATTCCGGGCATTTGTTCTTCCAAATAAAGTTCTGAGTAGTATTAGCTAACTGGAAGATAAACCATATTAGAATTTTAATTGAGATTAAATTAAGTTTACATAAGAATTTTAGAATAATTGACATTTCCATGATCTAAGATCTTCCCATGCAAAAACATGAAATGTCTTTCCATTTATTTATTGCATATTTTAAATATTCAATAGAATTTTACACTTTTTAAAATTAACTCTTAAGCCTTTCTTATTAAATGTAATACTAAATGCTTAATCATTTTAGTTGCTAAATTAGATGGAATACAGTGTTCTTTTCCATGTCAGGTTGCTTTTTGCTTCATGCTAGAGAATTATGTATTTATCTTATATTTAGTACCTTCCAAATTCTCTAATTCTAATGTATTTTTAATGAATTTTCTTGGACTTTAAGTATTCTGACAATATTTACATGCAATAAATACATTATTTAACAACCCATTTGTAGCAAACAAAATTATAAGATGGCCCCAAGATTCATGTCCTTGGTGTTCATGTCCTGTATAATTCCCTCACCTTGAGTATTGGCAGGGATGGATTGCGTTTCATTCCCATGATTAGGTTAGGTTATATGGAAAAAGTGAAGTGATTTTGCAAATATAATTAAGGTCCCTAATCAATTGACTTTAATCAAACGTAACATTAGCCTAGCTAGGCCAGATCTAATCAGGTATGCACCTTATTAGTAATTTTTATATATATTTTTTTATTATTGTACAAATACTTAACATGGTCAACCCACTCAACAAACTTCAAGTATGCAATACATTGTTAACTCTAGGTATAATGTTATATAGCAAATCCCTAGGACTTATTTATCTTACCTAATTCAAATCAAGAAGGATTCTTTTGCTTATTTTTGCAGTTCATCAAGTGTTTAAGAAGGAAAAGACTGATGTCAAAAAAAGAGAGAATGGGATATCCCACATAGCTAGAAGAGAATTTGCAAACACATGAGGACCTGAAAAAATGAATCACATTAAGCACTTTTAGGAAAGAGTAATAATTGGTATAACTATAGCATATAAAATTATGTGGTGAAAAATAAAGCTGGAAAGTATCAAAGAAAATCTTTGTAACATTTGGCATTCTCAGACAACTCTATAAATAAAAGAAAATGGAGAATAAATAAAATGTGATATTATTTTGCTTGTAGATAGGTTGTTATATAGTTATTATAATGTTGGTTTCAATTCTTGACAATAATTATTTCTATATAAGGTAATTATTTTATCTGTCTTTGTTTTGGCATTTACTTTATTAAGCTAAAACATCTGGATAAATCAAGTCATTGGGCAGAGTTTCTAGCATGCATTAGCTAACCTCCATACTCTCCATTGTGCCATGTAGAAAGCATTAAACCATGCATGATGCCCACCAGTTATGGAACCAATATCTTCTAAACTTTTCCTTATTGTGATCCCTTTTAATCCTTTGTAGAACCTGTAA
The DNA here is from genome assembly GCF_004115265.2 of Rhinolophus ferrumequinum. NCBI lineage: Eukaryota > Metazoa > Chordata > Mammalia > Chiroptera > Rhinolophidae > Rhinolophus > Rhinolophus ferrumequinum. The sequence goes on from NC_046301.1 coordinate 37,884,784, forward strand.
AAGTTCTATGCTAGTGGACCCGGGACTCTCAGGAGCATAGCATTTCGATAGGTATGCACTAAATTGTTATTATTAGATAGGATGAAATATATTAATGCAACATTAAATACTTTAATACCGTACAGTTGAGAATCAGTTGATAAATATAGGACCCACCTATTACAAAGCCTTTGGCAAAATGGAGTAATAGGATTAAAAATAAATAAATAAATATAAAATACATATGTTGCATTAGTATATTTTGTTTATATTTCCATAGCGTTATATATTTTAAAGTTATTTGAATGCATTGATGCCTCTTAGTACATTCTTTCAATAAATCAAATATCATGAATTCCTCTGGTCAATAATTGCACTGGTTATTGCAGATGAAATGTATCTCAGCCAGATATAATCTCTGTCCATTTGGGTCCTTGAATGTGGTTAGAGAGACATTTTTAATAAAAGGTATCAAGCAATAAAATGACTACATACAATGAAAAATTGTAAAAAGTCCCATGAAAAACATACTGTGACGAGCTAAAGAATAAAATGGGATACTACTTTAGAAAGTCGAGAAAGTTTCATGAGAGGATACAGTGTTCAAGCTGAAACCTTCATAAGAAGAAGAAACTGGATACAAAGCCAGTGTAGGAAATAGCATTCCTGGTAAAGGAAACAGCATGTGCAATAGGCTTTGATGTGGGGAAGTAAGTACTTGCTATGCTAAAAAAGCAAAAAGGCCAGTGTGTCCAGAGCAAGAATACTGTGAGAAATAATGTTATAACTATGTATTTAATACCCAAATAAAATATAAACTTGCTAAACCTTGTACCTATGAAATATTTCTGAGCCATAGTGGTATATCATAATTTGGGGGACCCGATAAATATAACATCCAAAGAAGTAGCAGCTGCAACAATAACATAATGTGTGGCATTCCCCACGTCATACATTCTGATACATACCTCTGGGGCAGAGGCTCCTGTAGGAAAGAACACTGTAGAATTGTTGTCCTTATACATGGGAGATGCTGATAAATTAATGGAGTCATCTATGTGAGTTCAATATTAAAAGTGTACAGTGTTAGTAAGTTGCAGGGTGTTATAGGTGGTGGAAGAATCAACAAGCCAGTTATTGTCCTAGTGCTGTCAGAGTTTTGGTTGATCAGACTGCCTCAATTTTACATAGACATATAGTCTGCATACTTTAAAATAAATGTGAAAAATCTGAAAAAATTCAGTGAGAAAGGACAACTAATAAGAAAGGTTAAAGATACAAATAATGACTCTCTTGACAAGATTTATACTTTGACAGTACAATTATTTTCTTCAGTAGTTCAGCAACTAGGGGTTTGTACCTAATGTAATGACACTGAGCATTTTGATGTCGGAAGCGTTGGTTTGAGGTTCTTTTAGTTTTGTTAGTTTGTTTTTTTCAGTTGCAAGTGTAGTAATAATTATTTATTTATGCTCAGCTTTCCTGAGATCTAAAAGAAGTTTTAGGATTGGGACTTATTAAGGGTGTGCTTTAATTCCTAAATTTTCCGTACATCTTCATGGTTTCTCTTCTTTCTTCGTCGAACAGTATGATCTCCTTTCCATCAGTATATTCTGCACATGATAGCAACCTGGGGAGAACATAACCTTCCAGAAATATCTTAGACACTTTTTAAAAAAAACATAAAACAATGTTCTAGAGGATACTCATTTTTCTACGTTTAGGAAAATGAGAGGTGAATTTTGCAATATTGGAGAAATAATTACAAATAGGTAAAGGGGAAAGGCTAAAATGAATGATAAGGAACTGAATTGGAATCAGAGGTATGAATATGAACTCATGATAGGTTGTACACATATATACATACACACCACACATATACACGTGCGCAGAGATGCAGAAATGTGAACATGAATAGAGGCATAGTTAGTATATTTACATATATTTCCTAGTTTTTTCTGCTTAGACGGCCTATAAGCAATGATACATCAGTAGCAAGGAGCATATCTAACACTCATACCTTGTTTTTTATATATAATTCTCCAATAAAAACAACCAGGACTTTTTGAAATGCACTGGGGCAGGGAGAATGGAAGAGCCAACTTGCCCACATCAAAGACGAATTGAGCAAAAAAAATACAGGTAGTAACTGATTATAATTCCTCCAATAAAATAAATATCCGTAGATTCATGCTAATATAAATAATTTAAATAAATAAATAGGGAAAAGGAGCAGCTTTCCCTTATTATGGAATCCCATTTCTTAGGTATAGAGGAAAGAGGGTAATATAAAATTGCAATTAAGCAAACACCACCATGCTAAATATTGCAGTCACGATTCACCAATGGATGTTAAAATTTGTGTGTGAAAATTTGAGGAAAAACAGTACTTTCCTTCTTTGAAGTATCCCTCCCCAACATATGTATTAACTACAAAGGAAAATACAATAGCTTTACAGTGGAGAAAACCAGCAGACACTAATCTTAATTAAGTGATGGAGGTTAATATATATTAGCATCATATATAACCCTCAATACAATGTACAAGAAGGACACATCATTTTTGTGGTATTCTTGACAAAAATGTACAACCTTACAACAATCACAAGAATACATCTGACAAAACTAACAGAAGATATTCTACAAAATAACTGATGAGTATTTTCCAAGAATCAAGATGAAAAAAATTAAGGGAAATATAAGGAATTCTCATAGGTTAGAGGATACTAAGAAAAATAACAATGAAAATACAATGTGGGAACCTAGATAGGATTCTGGTACACACAAATGACAACAGTAAAAATACTGGTGAATTTTGAATAAGGTCTGTGATCTAGTAAATAGTATTTTACTTTTATTAATACTTATTAATATTCTTAATACTTTTAAATAATATTAACATTTGTTAGATTTAATTTCCTGTCCTGGTAATTGTACTATGGCTATGTAACATTTTTAACATTAGAGAAAGCTGAGTGAGGGGGAAGTAGGAAATCTCAGTGCTATTTTTGTAACTTTTCTATATGTCTGCACTTAGTTCAAAACATTACATAGAGATAAAATAAAAACAAGGTGCCTATCGAACGTTTTGTCTTCATACTTCCAGCATATTTTATATGACAAACTCACTGTAGGTACTAAATACACACCTGAATAAGTCATTGCTTTTTACATAAATAATATCTTATTACATATTTTATAAATATTGTAATGTTAACTTTATTATACACAGGGAAAATCATTTTGTTTCACTTCTGAATTTACTCATTTCAAAATCATTATTGAGCACCTATTATCTTCCAGACACTATGTTAAGTTCTAGAGATACACTGCTGATCAAAAATAGGAAATAATTACTTCTCATGCAACTTACTTTTAGTGGAAAATAAAGACACTAATTAACTTATCATGTAAATATAAGTTACATATGCCAAATGAGAAGAAACATGATTTTATAAAGGTTTACATATAATATGAGTATTTGACCTTATCAAATAATTCAGTGAACTCTCCCCTAAAGGAAATGCACCAATTTACTAAAGACAATACATTTTTTAAAAAAGTATAAAACAAAAATATGATTGTTTCATATGTAGAACTTAAAGAGATTTTTAATAATTTGTTTTACCAAGAATATAGTTTAAGTATTTTTTTTGATATCATAGATACTGATGTAATCTTTTCTAATTTTTCAGGAAATAATATATTTCAAAACCAACTTCTATAGAGAATACAAAACTACCAAAAAAATGTATTTCTTTTTCTGTCAGCCTTGTTAGTTTGCATTTTTGAGGAATTTATTTCATCTAGTCATATTTGTTGTCATACAGTTATTCATAGGATCCTGTTATGTTTGGTATTTGTAGGATCTGTAGTTATGGTATCTGTTTTTTCGTTCCTTCTACCTGGCGGTTTTTTTAAATTCCTATATCATTTTACTAGGGTTTATAATTTTTATTAAATTTTTCAAAAAACACTTTTGTGTTTGTCAGTTTTGTCTATTGTACATTTGGCTTCTAATTCATTGATTTCTGCGATCATTTTTGCTCTTTGAACCTTGCTTAATTTTGTATTTTTCAGTTTGTTTTTTTTTTTTTTTTACTGGATTAAATAGTTCCATTTTTAATTTTTTGAGGAACTTTAGTAATGGCTGTACCAATTTACATTTTCACCAGTGGTGCACTCTAATTTTCATATGTAGTTATATTTATAAGAGATATAAGTACTGGGAATGTAATATACAATATGATGACTATAGTTTTTTTTTTTAATTTATTGGGGTGACAATTGTTAGTAAAATTACATAGATTTCAGGTGTGCAATTCTGTATCACATCATCCATAAATCACACTGTGTGTTCACCACCCAGAGTCAGCTCCCCTTCCATCACCATACATTTGATCCCCCTCACCCTCATCCCCCACCCCCCAACCCCTTTACCTTCTGGTAACCACCAAATTACGTTCCCCAGATTAATTTTCAAACCCGTGGCCATCCTATGGTCACCGATTGCCCTCCAATCCCCTCACCCTCCCCCCCACCCCCCACCCCTCCCGCCCATCTAGCAACCCTCAGTTTTTCCTCATTGTCTCCAAAACTGTTTCTGATTAGTTCATTCACTTATTCTTTTCTTTAGAATCCGCAAATAAGTGAGATCATATGGTACTTATCTTTCTCTGTCTGACTTATTTCACTTAACATAATGTTCTCTAGATCCATCCATGTTGTTGCAAATGGTAAGATTTCTTTCTTCTTTATGGCTGCGTAATACTCCATTGTATAAATGTACCACAGTTTCTTAATCCAGTCATCTACCGATGGGCAATTTGGTTGTTTCCATGTCTTAGCTATTGTGTATAGTGCTGCAATAAACAGAGGAGTGCATAAAGATTTTTGAATTGAAGTTTTGGATTTCTCCGGATAGATACCTAGGAGTGGAATTACTGGATCATAAGGTAGTTCCATTTTCAGATTTTTGAGATACCTCCATACTGTTTTCCATAGTGGCTGCACCAATCTGCAATCCCACCAACAGTGCACAAGCGTTCCCTTTTCTCCACATCTGCGCCAGCACTTGTTGTTTGTTGATTTATTGATGATAGCCATTTTGACTGGGGTGAGGTGGTATCTCATTGTGGTTTTTATTTGCATTTCTCTGATGGTTAGTGAGGTTGAGCATTTCTTCATATGTCTGTTTGCCATCTGTATGTCCTTTTTAGAAAAATGTCTCTTCAAGTCCTCTGCCCATTTTTTAATTGGATTGTTTGTTTTTTTGCAGTTGAGTTGAGTGAGTTTTTCATAGATTTGTGATATTAATCCCTTATCAGATATATCATTGGCAAATATCTTTTCCCATTCAGTAGGATCCCTTCTTGTTTTATTGATGGTTTCCTTTGCTGTGAAAAAACTTTTTAGTTTGATATAATCCCACATGTTTATTTTTTCTCTTAGTTCCCTCGAGCGAGGGTATATATCAGTAAAAATCTTACTCCGGGTAATGTCTGATAAGTTTCTTCCTATATTTTCTTCTAGGTATTTTATGGTTTCAGATCTTACATTTAAGTTTTTAAGCCATTTTGAATTTATTTTTGTATATGGTGTAAGGAGGTGGTCCAACTTCATTTTTTTGCATGTGTCTGTCCAGGTTTCCCAGCACCATTTATTGAATAGACTGTCATTACTCCATCGTACATTCTTGCTTCCATTGTAGTAGATTAAATGGCCATATAGGCGTGGATTTATTTCTGGACTCTCTATTCTGTTCCATTGATCTATGTGTCTGTTTTTATGCCAGTACCATGCTGTTTTGATTACTGTAGCCTTGTAGTATAATTTGAAGTCAGGTATTGTTATACCTCTGAGGCTGACCAGCAGCCACAAATCAACGAAAAGCCCGAAAGGGGGAGTGGGAATGAACAAAGACACTCACACAAATGTTGATGATGCGATCGATCGGTCTCCAGTGATGCTGAAGCACCGGCTTTATTCACCTTCACTACTTATATACCCTAAGAGTATGTGCACAACTACTAGTCAGCAAACAGTGGAATGCATTACATCATTGAACGTAAATTTTTAACTTTAACATAGACACTACAAATCACTAAAAGCTCCCCAAAGCAATTATCCCATAACATAGCCTATCAATTATCCTGATAGCCATCAGTGATCTGTTTCCGAGAAACTGGCCATTCTCACTACATTCCTCAGCAACTTGTAAACATCCACCAGTCGCAGGCAAAGATAACAACTGAGCCAGTTTGCAAGGCTTCAGAATAACAGGAAATTATGGCTCCCCACATCTCCCCCTTTTTTATTTTATTGAAGCAAAATCCATATTACAGGAGATATAAGGTGACGGTGCCTGTCTTAGGCACCCTGGGACCGTCTCATCAATTAACCCGTCTTTGGAACTTGTATTTTTTAATACAAGCCCTGTCTTAGGTGTTGAAGGACCTCCCAGGATTTACCCGTCATTGGCTAACCCGTCCCAATACATACAAGGGGGAGAGAGAGACTTAAGGCCTTGTCTTAAGTTCAAGCTGATGGATGTCAGCTCGCAAGTCTAACATCCTGCTGATGAAACATTTAATGAAGATGGGGAGTAGGCACAGAACCAAACAGACACAGATGCCCAATGTAAGAAAAATCATAACAGAATGGGTAATATGAGGCATAGATGGCATAGCATTTCTAAGAGCATCAATAAACTCAGAAGCAGCCTGGGCTGCATCAAATTTTAAGGGTTCAGCTTCTCTCATACTTTGAATTTCATTATGAAGCTGAAACATGTCTAAAAACACATTAGCATCATGCCAAATTTCTTTTAGTATACCAAGGTCCAGAGATATTAACAGGAAGCATAACAAAAGATGGTTGTTTAAGTATCATAACATTAGTTCCTAACGGCACCCAAGAAATATAATTTGTTAAAGAACAATTATTACAGGAAGCATTAAATTGATTTTCTACAAAGTGTACATTAATATTTCCAATCAAAAGTGTATATGGGGAAGGAACACAAGCAGATACATTAACAGATTTTTTAGACCAGTCTCTAGTCCCATCTTGTAAATCAGTCACCTGACTGCAGGGAGTGCCTGATTTACAAAACTTTCAAATGTTGTTTTATGTGTCCATCAGAAGGCAATTCTAGGGCGTGAGTATCATTGACATAAACTGGAATCTCAGGACCTTCCCATACAGCAGGGTGGAGGATTGGTGGATCAGGTACATAGGCCCAATACGTCTGGTCTTCTTCTGTATTGCTGAGGGTCATCAATGTCATCAGCAGGTAGAGGGTCCACATGTCGCACCAATCGTTCTGGCAGCCACCGAGGGCCTTCTGCATCCTGTGGAAAAACACAAACATGCCCTCGGCCCCATATGAGGACTGGATCTGGGCCTTGCCAAGAGCCTGTAAGTGGGTCTTTCCATTTGACCAAAGCCTGAGTGGCAGCAGAAGGATGCCAAAAGCGCTCCGCAGCACTCTTACCATGGGCATCCAAGGTCAAAAAATTTTGAATAAAGAGAGAATGAGACAGGTAATTATGAGGCGTCAGGGGATATAACTCCCCCTTTTTTATTTTTTGTAAATTGACTTTTAATGTGTCATGAGTGCGTTCAACAATCCCTTGCCCCTGTGGATTGTAAGGAATGCCAGTAACATGATTGATAGAGAATTGCTGGCAAAATAAAGAGAATTTTTTGCTGAATGGCTTTCTCAACCTTAGAGAGAGTCTTCCGTGCAGGCTCAGTAAGAGACCTGGGGGAGGTCGGATCAGAATCTCCTTTTAAAATTTCAAACAGTGGTTTAAGATCTCCAGTAGTTAATCCCAAAGAAGGGCGCAGCCAATTAATATCTCCCAACAACTTTTGAAAATCATTAAGAGATTTAAGATGATCTTTTTTAAGCTCTATTTTTTGTGGAGTGAAATACTGAGCAAACAACTGAAATCCCAAGTAAGAATAAGGCTCACTTCTCTGTACTTTTTCGGGTGTAATAATAAGATCTGAGGCCAGAAGGTTCTCTTTCATATTTACAAAGCAAGCTAACAACACCCCTTCCTTTTTACAGGCCAACAAAATGTTATCCATATAATGAATGATGTAAACAGAAGGAAACTGTTTTCTGGTGTTATCAATTGCTTTACTAACAAACTTCTGACACAAGTTGGTGCTGTTTGCCATGTCTTGGGGGCTCTTAGAAATTTGAACTAAGAACACTAAAAGCAATTTTTTTACAATCTTTTTGATTTTTTTTTTTTTTTAATTACAAAAATGGGCGAATTTTAAGGTGAAGTAGATTTAATTATATGGCCTTTATCAAGCTGTTTCTGTACTAAAAGGTTAACGGGGAGGCTGGGAATTAAACCCGGGCCTCCTGTATGGCAGGCGAGAATTTTACCACTGAGCCACCAATGCTTTACTAGACAAAACATCTAAAATTGCCATTGTAAAAGGGGCAATAGGACCGTACTGTGCGCAAGCTTCTTTGATTTTTTTATTTGTTTTGTTTTTATTGAAAAGGCCTCCATTTTCTAAACACATTTTTTGTCTGGTCAAGCCTGTTAAAGACAGGATATACTCTAAATTGTTTTAAAGACTCTCCCTGCTTATGAGTCTCTTTGCAAGCCAATTGAAGAGGGGAGCGCACAACAGAATCTGATCCTGGTTTAACATATCCTGGCGGGGGGGGGTCTTTACCCCGAGGATCCCACTGATTTCTTAAAGAAATCTGGGGACCCAGAGGACAATTTTCTTTACTCACAGCAACTTTAAGCTCTACTAATTGTCTCTGAATCATCTTTATCTGTTCTGTAAGTGTAAATATAGGATTTACAAACCGCCTGCTTTTTTGAGCTGCAGCCACCACTAAATCTTTCTGATCTTGAGGGTCTAAATCTTCCCAGTGTTTATCTGGAGGTTTTTGGCTAACAGGCTCTTTATTATGTTTAGCAAGTCCCTCTGCATATCTGACTCCTTCCCCCTCCTCTTTCTCCTCCGGAGAGGCGGCAGATGGAAAAGTTTTCTCAGCATAATCAGCCGCCTCCCTTTCTCCCAGCTCTTCCAGTGAAGCGGCAAACGGAAGGGTTTCTTCATTCCCTGCCTGTTTTACTCTTTCTAACTTACAGCCTTCCCTTTTAAGATCTAAGCAATCTCTGATTAGAGTCCACAATCCAAAAGTCTCTACCGGGACCCGTTGAGGTCTGTGGACAGTGTAACAATCTTGTAGTCTTTCCCCAACCTTTTCCCAGGTTTCCAGGCTGACGGTACCTTCATCTGGAAACCACGGGCAAACTTCCTTTACAAACTCTAAAAATTTATCTAGTTGCTCTTTGCTCACCCTGCTGCCACGGGCGGCAAGAACTTTTTTGAGGCCTCTAACATACAGGTCCTTGCTGCTGGCATGACCCATTTTCTCTAACGGTCCTAGCTGATAGCGAGACCTACTTCTCCTTAAACGGTCCTTGCTGATAGCGTGACCTAATTCTCCTTTTCCCTAACTCGGCCCTTCTGTCATACAAATAAAACACACAGATGCTTGGCTGGCCGTGCCCCTCGCGGGACCAAGACTGTCGTGGCAGTAGGCGTGACGGTATAAAACCCCGACCAGGCAAAACCGAAGTTTTGATCGCCGTTTAGCCGTAAGACAGTGCCGGAAACGCAGTTACAAGCCCATTCAAGCTCCGTAACACGAAGTCGTGGAGCTATCACTCACTCACACACTCATTCGACCGAGGGGATAGTGCCCTACTCACCGTACCGTCAGCACTCTGTAACCGAGCTGGGCCCAAGCTGTACGGTGTTCCTCACTGAATCCCCCGTGTTCAGGCCCCACGTTGGGCGCCAAATGAGGCTGACCAGCAGCCACAAATCAACGAAAAGCCCGAAAGGGGGAGTGGGAATGAACAAAGACACTCACACAAATGTTGATGATGCGATCGATCGGTCTCCAGTGATGCTGAAGCCCTGAGTTTACTCTCCTTCACCAATTTATACCATCAGAGTACATGCAGCTTAGCAGTTACAGAAATGCATTACATCATTGAACGTAAATTTTTAACTTTAACATAGACACTACAAATCACTAAAAGCTCCCCAAAGCAATTATCCCATAACATAGCCTATCAATTATCCCGATAGCCATCAGTGATCTGTTTCCGAGAAACTGGCCATTCTCACCACATTCCTCAGCAACTTGTAAACATCCACCAGTCGCAGGCAAAGATAACAACTGAGCCAGTCTGCAAGGCTTCAGAATAACAAGAAATTATGGCTCCCCACATACCTCCCACTTTGTTCTTATTTCTCAAGATTGCCTTTGCTATTCGGGGTCTTTTATGGTCCCATATAAATTTTAGGATTATATGTTCTATTTCTGTGAAAAACGACATTGGCAGTTTGCTAGGAATTGCATTTTCTATCTAATGTATATTGCCTTAGGCAGTATGGACATTTTAACTATATTAATTCTTCCTACCCATGAACATGATATGTGTTTCCACTATTTATATCTTCCTTCATTCCTTTTTTCAGTGTCTTATAATTTTCTGAGTATAGATCTTTTACTTCTTTGATTAAATTTATTCGCAGGTATTTTATAGTCTTTGGAGCGATTGTAAATGGGATTGTTTTTTTAATTTCTCCTTCTGATGTTTTATTATTGGTATATACAAATGCAACTGATTTCTGAATATTAATTTTGTATCCTGCTACTTTACTAAATACATCAATCAGCTCTAATAGCTTCTTGGTGGAGTCTTTAGGGTTCTCTCTATATAGTATCATATCATCTGCATACAATGATAACTTTACTTCCTCCTTACCAATTTGGATGCCTTTTATTTCTTTTTCTTGTCTGATTGCTGTGGCAAGAACTTCCAGCACTATGTTGAATAGAAGCGGAGATAGTGGGCAACCTTGCCTTGTTCCTGATCTTAGGGGGAATGGTTTTAGCTTTTCCCCATTGAGTATGATGTTAGCTGTGGGTTTGTCATATATGGCCTTTATTATGTTGAGATAAGATCCCTCTATTCCCACTTTCTTAAGGGTTTTTATCATAAATGGCTGTTGGATTTTATCAAATGCTTTTTCTGCATCTATTGATATGATCATGTGATTTTTATTTTTCATTTTGTTAATGTGGTGTATCACATTAATAGATTTGCGGATGTTGAACCACCCTTGCATATCAGGGATGAATCCCACTTGATCATGGTGAATGATCTTTTTAATGTATTGCTGAATTCTGTTCGCTAATATTTTGTTGAGGATTTTTGCATCTATGTTCATTAGAGATATCGGCCTGTAGTTTTCTTTTTTTGTGGTGGCTTTGTCTGATTTTAGGATCAGGGTGATAGTGGCTTCGTAAAAAGTGTTTGGGAGTCTTCCCTCCTTCTGGATTTTTGGGAAGAGCTTGAGGAGAATAGGTGATAATTCTATTTTGAACGCTTTGTAAAATTCACCTGTAAAGCCATCTGGTCCAGGGCTTTTGTTTGTTGGGAGACTGTTGATTACTGATTCAATTTCCGTGGTGGTAATCAGTCTATTCAGGTTTTCTGTTTCTTCTTGAGTTAGCCTTGGAAGGTTGTACGCCTCTAGAAAATTGTCCATTTCTTCCAAGTTGTCAAATTTGTTGGCATATAGTTGCTCATAGTAACTTCTTAAAACTCTTTGTATTTCTGCAGTGTCCGTTGTCACTTCTCCTCTTTCATTTCTGATTTTATTAATTTGGGTCCTCTCTCTCTTTTTTTTAATGAGTCTGGCTAAAGGTTTGTCGATTTTGTTTATCTTCTCTAAAAACCAACTTTTGGATTCATTGATCTTTTGTATTGTTTTTCTGGTTTCTATTTCATTTATTTCTGCTCTGATCTTTATAATCTCCTTCTTTGTGTTCCCTTTGGGCTTATTTTGCTGTTCTTTTTCCAAATCCCTTAAATGTGAAGATAAACTGTTGATTAGTGATGTTTCTTGTTTCTTTAGGTAGGCCTGCAAAGCTATGAATTTCCCTCTTAGGACTGCTTTCGCGGCATTCCATAGATTTTGGGTCGTCATGTTTTCATTTTCGTTTGTCTCGAGATATCTTTTGATTTCTTCCTTGATCTCCTGCTTGACCCATTCATTATTTAGTAATAAGTTATTCAGCCTCCATGAATTGGTGTGTCTTCCAGTTTTTTTCCTGTAGTCGATTTCTAATTTCATAGCATTGTGATCAGAGAAGACAATTGGTATGATTTCAATTTTCTTAAATTTATCAAGACTTGTTTTGTGGCCTAATATATGATCTATCTTGGAAAATGTTCCATGTGCGCTTGAGAAAAAGGTGTATTTTGCAGCATTGGGGTGAAATGTTCTGAAAATATCGATTAAATCCAAGTGGTCCAATGTATCATTTAAGGCTGTTGTTTCCATATTGATTTTCTGTCTGGAAGACCTGTCCCTTGTTGTCAAGGGTGTGTTGAAGTCCCCTACTATGATAGTGTTACTGTTGATCTCTGCCTTTATGTCAGTCAGTACCTGCTTTATATATTTAGGTGCTCCTATGTTGGGTGCATATATGTTTACTAGGGTTATGTCCTCTTGTCGGATCGATCCCTTTATTATTATATAGTGCCCATCTTTATCTTTTAGTATGTTCTTCATTTTAAAGTCTATTTTGTCAGATATAAGTATTGCAACTCCAGCTCTTTTCTCGTTTCCATTTGCATGAAATATCTTACTCCAACCCTTCACTTTCAGCCTGTGTGTGTCTTTTGTTCTGAGGTGAGTCTCTTGTATACAGCATATACAAGGGTCTTGCTTTCTTATCCAGTCAGCCACCCTATGTCTCTTGATTGGAGCATTTAATCCATTTACATTTAAAGTGATTATTGATAGGTACATAGATATTGCCATTTTTAAATTTGTAGTTAGGTTGTTTTGATCTTTCTTCTATTTACAGAAGTCCTTTTAGTATTTCTTGCAATGCTGGCTTGGTGGTAATAAATTCCTTTAGCTTATTTTTTTCTGGAAAGCTCTTTATCTCTCCATCAACTTTAAATGATAGCCTTGCTGGATAAAGCAATCTAGGTTGTAGGCCTTTGTTTTCCATCACTTTGAGTATCTCCTGCCACTCCCTCCTGGCCTTCAATGTTTCTGTAGAAAAATCATTTGATAGTGTTATGGAAGTTCCCTTGTATGTAACCCTCCGTCTTTCTCTTGCTGCTTTTAGGATTCTCTCTTTGTCTTTAAGCTTTGCCATTTTAACTATAATGTGTCTTGGTGTGGACTTGTTTGGGTTAATCCTGGTTGGAACTCTCTGCACTTCCTGGACTTGTATGTTGGTTTCCTTCATCAGGTTGGGGAAGTTTTCAGACATTATTACTTCAAATATGTTCTCAATCCCTTGCTTACTCTCTTCACCTTCTGGTATTCCTATGATGCGCATGTTGTTGCGCTTGATGTTATCCCAGAGGTCTCTTAAGCCATCCTCATTGTTTTTTATTCTTTTTTCTTTCTGTTGTTCCGTTTGGGTGATCTCTGCTACCTTGTCTTCTAAGTCGCTGATTCGATCCTCTGCTTCATCTAGCCTGCTGATAATTCCTTCAAGTGAGTTCTTAATTTCGGTAATTGTGTTCTTTAGTTCTAACTGGTTTTTCATTATGATTTCTACATCCTTCTTTATGTTTTCTCTAAGCTCGTTCGTTATGATTTCTACATCCTTCTTTATGTCTTCTCTAAGCTCCTTAAACATTCTTATCACCAGTGTTCTGAACTCTGTCTCTGAGAGGTTGGTTACGTCTGCTTCATTTGGTTCCAGTTATGGAGGCTTCTTCTGTTCTTTTATTTGGGACGTGTATCTTTGTTTCCCCATTCTGGCTGACTGTGTTTATTTTGATATATTAGGTAGATCCCCTAGAGTTCTTAGTTCTTGCTAGGTTATCTTATGTAGTATGTGTCCTTTATATTTGACTCGCACCACGTCGTCCTCCTCTGCGTGTGCTCCAAAGGTGAGTCTTGTGTTGTGTACACTGTCCCGTTCAAGAAGATCTTTAATTGCTTTTTGCTTGTGAGTAGGTGGGGTTAGCTCCTGGGCTGACCTGCCGTGAGACTTGGCTCTGCCCCCCGCAGGGCGCTCTGCTGCATGAGGGTTGACCACCCTAATGTGATTTGGCCTCTATGGGCTCCAGTGCCTGCAGAGAACCCCGTCTAAGTGTGTGACCTGGAGGTCAAACCCGGCTGCACTCCGATTTGGTCTGGAGTTGGCCCCTGGATATGCTGAGTCCCGTGCCTCTCAAGCTGGGCCCCGGCAGGGCAGTTTCAGAACAAAGCAAATCACCAAGCACAACAGCAACGACAACAGCAAAGAAAAAAATCAAGTACATTCACATGCAAAAAAAACAGCCGATAACCCCCACTCGACACAGGCAAAGATATCAAAGATATAAAGACAAAGCAAAACAAAACAAAGCAAAGCAAAACAAAAAGCAGCGACCGTCTCGGCCTGAGCCCACCAAGCAATGACCAGGTTGTCCTCTGCTGTACCAAAGAGCCCCCTGCTTATTGCGCAGGCAGAGCCGGTCACCTGGTGCCCAGAGAGACTTTGGGACTGCAGACTTAAATGCGTGGGCCTGAGGGGTCTGGATGATAGTTTTTACAAAGTCAGTGCAGTTTCTGCCCTTGTCTGCACGTATGCACACTGAGAGTAGCACCACCAGCCCCTTGTCCAGAACTCCAGAGTCCTAGGGCACTTCTTCAGTGTGTGTGTATGTGTGCGGGCAGGAGATTTCTGATCTGCTGACCATGCCTCACAAGCTGGGCCCCGGCAGGGCAGTTTCAGAACAAAGCAGATCACCAAGCACAACAGCAACAACAACAACAAAGAAAAATATCAAATACGTTCACATGCAAAACCACCTGATAACCCCCATTCGACAGAGGCAAAGATATCAAAGATATAAAGACAAAGCAAAACAAAACAAAACAAAGCAATACAAAAAGCAGCGACAGTCTCGGCCTAAGCCCACCAAGCAATGTCCAGGTTGTCCTCTGCTGTACCAAAGAGCCCCCTGCTTATTGCACAGGCAGAGCCGGTCACCTGGTGCCCAGAGAAACTTTGGGACTGCAGACTTAAATGCGTGGGCCTCAGGGGTCTGGATGATAGTTTTTACAATGTCAGTGCAGTTTCTGCCCTTGCCTGCACATATGCACACTGAGAGTAGCACCACCAGCCCCGTGTCCAGTACTCTTGAGACTTAAGGCACTTCTTCAGTGTGTGTGTGTGTGAGTGCGGGCGGGAGATTTCTGATCTGCTGAAAACCCAGAGCTGCGCCTGCCACACTGCTGATCTCCGGGTGTGTCTCTGCAGCTGCACCCGCCCCGCCCTAGGCAAGCCAGGAAGGGTGGGGGCTGGGGTTGGAGGGGTCTTCACTCTCCCAGCCCAGCCGCGCGCGTCGCCCTCTTCCCGCAGGCCAGAAAAGGTGGTGGGTGGGGGTGGAGGAGTCTCTTCTCTCCTAGCACAGCCAAAATCACACACACTGCCCAGTCTCCCTGGGTCAGGGCTGCCCATCAGGCTTCCCAAGCCTGAGCACTACGGCTCCTCTGTAATCTGACACTACTCCTCAGTTCAGGGGCGGGTTTAAGTCTCTGGAAGGGCGGGGTAGGACTGGAAGAGTGGGGCGGGGGAGGGGCTCAGGTATGGAGGCTATGTTCTTTGCGCTAGGGCCCTCTGGCCTCCCTCCCGGCGGGAGAAATCAGCCGTGGGACGCAGGGAAAGAGCCCACCTCCTGGTCCCCGCGCTCTCCGCTCCGCCCTGGGATCCCGTGCATGCACGGCACAGCGGTTTTTGGTTTTCGCCCCCGCCAGCTGAGGCTCCGTTGGGGGCTGGGATCTCCCGCCGCTGCCGGCCGGGCGTTTTCACTCCGCTCCTCTTTTTCCTTCCCCTGCTCGCCCAATTAGCGCACCGTCAAGTACTTCTTAGCTTCAAGTAATCCACGAATCTCCCCGCTATTCTGTGTGATGAGCGAAAAGTTCTTTGATGGGTTATAGGTCCCATTTGCAACAAGATCCGGAGGAGAACTCAGAAAGTGCGCCCTGCTGCCGCCATTCCTATGACGTCACTCCCTGTTTTTTTGTTTTTTGAATCTTTAGATGGAAGCTTAGATCAAAGACTCTGCTTGAAATATGTAGAATGAAATAGAATTAAGGCAGCAGTTTAACTAGGTTGTAGTCTACAGCCTTGGCGTGTTGGCAGCCTGGTAGAAAGTGAATGACTGGTGTTAGTCTACTTGCCACCAAAGCAGTTTGTGCTACCTTGATATTAACTTCGGGAACATGCTTTCACAATTAGGGCACCTATCTCTGGTTTCTGCTGGATAGAAGATAAAAATTATCCCAAGGCAATGGAAGGAAGACATAGCAGATATTCTCTCACTGTTGCCTTTGGCTGTCTTGGCACCGGTTGCAGCCAACTATCTCTGTGCTACATGTGCTCCTTCAAAAAAGCTTTTAGTTTCCCCTTATGAGTGTCACAAGGATTTGTTTATTTATTTGTTCCCAGAATACATGTTTCTATTTCCATGTTTTATTTTTTTTCAACACTGATTTTGGGAACAAATATTCTCCATCTTGCCAGGAACCAGAACCAAGGTGGAATTATTTTTAAATATAAGAAATTTTTAAGAACAATTCGTATTCACAGCACAAGTTTTCAACATTATAATCTGTACACTGAAAAATTTGAAATATTGAATTATGACATGAGGTTTACACTGATAAAAATTATATAAAACACAATTAGTTTTTGAAATCCTTCTTTAAAGGTGGATGGATATACTTATGTATTGTAAAGGTAATATTTTAATGTATCTAAGAATATGAAAAAAATGTAATCTGAAACTGTTCTAGTATTCCAAAATATATTAAATCTAAATATAAATGGTCTCCAGACTAGTTTAGATAGGTTCTGTAAGTAGCTTTTGTACTCCAAACATAATACCTGAAGTGTAGGATGATTTCTGGACTGATTTTACTTAAATTAAGTAGGGAAAGGCTCATTCAGTCCCTTACATCCAAATCTAACCAAAGCTATAGGTCTTAAGAGAAGAATTTATGTTTGTTTTTTCCCTATTAGTTGTTATAAAAACCTCATATGAAGTTATGTTTTTTGAGAAGCATCCCTACAGTTCTTTAATATCAGACATAGGCTTTGAAAAATATGCTTGAGTTATATATATATGTATGTGTGTATATACATATATATACACACACACACATATATATGGTTGTTATATATATATATGCTTGATACACACACACACACATATATATATGTGTGTGTGTGTGTGTGTGTATATATGTGTGTGTGTGTGTGTGTGTATATATGTGTGTGTGTGTGTGTGTGTGTGTGTGTAAATGACCCGATCAAAAATTTTGGCAAAAAAACTAACAACTACAACAAAAATAACTTATTTTCTTGGCTCAGCTCAGATTCAAATTAGAATCCCAGCATCATGTAAGCTTTTGTGAATCTAGGTAAGACTCCATCTTATACTTAACAATCTTCATATCCAGTAAGTTTCCCCAAAGAAAATGTCTTTGTTGTTGTTCTTTTTAACAATCCTACAGTTAAAACAAGATACAAAATTGGGAAAGTAGTCTTGGCATATTTCAGATGATGCAAAATTTTCTTAGTTTTCTAGGTTGTAATTTTATAGTATTTTTTCTTATACAAAAATTTTAAAAAAATAATGAAACTTTCTGGAAATGGCATAAGCTATCTGGCAACCCAACTAATAAAGTGAATTTGTAAATTTATAAACCGTACAAATTATTCCAAATGAATTATTTGAGCTGCAATTTTAAAAGTAGTTAATAATTTTAAATATAATATGGATTAATTATGGACAAAGAAAGATTTACTATTGTTAGCTATACAATGGTCTTTAAAGGTGACAAAACAACCCTAAAAATGCTGTCCTAAAGATATCAAAAATAAATAAATAAGAGTTTTATGCAATATTTCAAAGGTTTCTTTTTCTAAATTCTGTCAATCTATCATTATTGTTAATATACTAATTGGAATTCTGAGATACTAGGCATATTGTACCCAAGTAATTCAACATTCTTTTGAACACAGGTTTATTGTCTTTCAAGGGAGTAGATGCACAAATGATAAAAAAGAGAATAATTGGTATATCTAATCGTTGATACCAATTTCACAAGGCCAAAGAGAAAAGTAAAGAATATTAAATTTAGTGACTAAATCAAAATGTTTAACCCTTGATAAATTAAAAGATATGTAGTACAATATATCAAACACATCAGAAAGAAAAAAAGATTCTGTTCCTAAGCTTCACTAAAATTAAGGTTTATTTTTTTATTCACTTAAAATATTTTTGTTAAATTAATGGGTTGATATTGGTTAGTAAAATTATGTGGGTTTCAATTATACAATTCTATAATACATCATCTATACATTGCATTGTGTGCTCACCACCCAGAATCAGTTCTCCCTCCATTACCATATATTTAACCCCCTTTACCCTCTTCTAACACCGCCTCGCCTCCCTTATCCTCTGGTAACCACTAAATTGTCTGTGTCTATGAGTTTTTGTTTGTCTTCTTCATTTGTTGCTTTCAGTTTTATATACTACATATGAATGAAATCATATGGTTCTCAACTTTCTCTGCTTCACTTATTTCGCTTAGTATGATAATTTTAAGATCCATCCTTGTTGTCACAAATGGCAGTATTTCATCTTTTCTTATAGCCAAGTAATATTCCATTGTATATATATGTACCACATCTTGTTCGATCATCTATTGAAGGACACTTCAGTTGCTATTATGTCTTGGTCACCGTGAATAATTCTGCAATGAACATAGGGGTGCATATATCTTTACGGATAAATGTTTTTAGATTTTGGAATAGATACTCAGAAGAGGGAATGCTGGGTCAGATGGTAATTTTATTCTTAATTTTTTGAGGAACCTCCATACTGTTTTCCATAGTGAATGTACTAATTTACATTTCCACCAATAGTGTATGAGTCCACAACCTCTCCAACACTTGTTATTACTTTTCTAGTTGATAATAGCTATTCTAACAGATGTGAGGTGATAATCTATATCATTGTTGTTTTGATTTGCATTTCCCTAATAGCTAGTTGTGTTGAACATTTTTTCATATATCTGTTAGCTGTTTGTATGTCTTCTTGAGAGAAGTGTCTTAAATTCTTCTGTCCATTTGTTTTTAATTGAATTGTTTGGTTTTTGCTGAGTTGTATGAGTTCTTTATATATTTTGGATATTAGCTCTTTATCAGAGGTGTTGTGGCAAATATATTCTTCCATTTGGTTGGTTGCCTCTTTATTTTGTCGATGGTTTCTTTTGCTGTGCAGAAGATTTTTAATTTGACATAGTCCCATTCATTTATTTTTGCGTTTACTTCCCTTGACTTTGAGGTCAAGTTCATAAAATCCTCTCTGAACCCGAGGTGCATAAGTTTAGTACCTATGCTTTTTTTTTAATGCAATTTATTGTTTGAGGTCTTATGTTTAGGTCTTTGATGCATTTTGAGTTAATTTGATATATGGTGACAGATAGCAGTCTAGTTTCATTTCTTTGCACATGGTTTTCCAATTTTTCCAGCACCATTTATTGAAGAGGCTTTCTTTTCTCCATTGTATGTTTTTGGCTCTTAACATCGACAATTATCTGCCCATACGTATGTGGGTTTATTTCTGGGTTCTCAATTCTATTCCATTGGTCTGTGTGTCTTTTCTCCCCCCCCCCAATACCATGCTGTTTTGATTATTGTCACTTTTTAGTATAAATTGAAGTCAGAGAGTGTGATACCTCCAGCCTTATTCTTTTTTCTTAGGATTGCTTTTGCTATCTGGGGTTTTTTGTGATTCCATAAAATTCTAATGGTGGTTTTGATGTTTTCTTTGAAAAATGCCATTGAGATTTTGAGAGGAATTGCATAAAACCTGTATATTGCTTGGATAATCTGGCCATTTTAACTATGTTGATTCTTCAATCCATAAATGTGGAATATTTTTCCAATTCTCTGTGTCTTCTTCACCTTCTTTTAATAATATCTTATAGTTTTCAGTGTATAGGTTCTTCACATCTTTTGTTAAGTTTATTCCTAGGTAGTTTATTCTTTTTTTTTTTCAATTGCACAATGACTTGCCTTTGTGTTTTGTTTTGTTTTTTTAATTTCTCTGAAGTTTGTTAGTATATAGAAATTCAATGGATTTTTGTGCATTCATTTTGCATCCTACCACTTTACTGTATTTGTTTATTGTTCTAATAGATTTTTGGTGGAGTCTTTAGGATTTTCTATATGAAAAAAAAAAAGCATGTCATTTGCCAAAAGTGACAATTTCATTTCTTCATTCCCAATTTGGATGCCTTTTATTTCTTTCTCTTGCCTGATTGCTCTGGCTGGGACTTCCTATACTATGCCAAATAACAGTGGTAACAGGGGGCATCCCCATCTTATTTCTTATTATAGAAGGAATGCTTGCAGTTTCACCATTGAATATATTAGCTGTGGTTTGTTGTATATGGCTATTATTATGTTGAGGTTACCCATGCTATTAAGTGTTTTAATCATAAATGTTTGTTGTGTGTTGTCAAATGCTTTTTCTGCATCTATTTATATGATCATATGATTTTTATCCTTTGTTTATGTGGTGCGTCACATTGATCAATTTGTATATATTGAACCATCCTTGTGTCCCTGGAATGAACCCCACTTGTTCGTGATGTGTAATCTTTTTAATTTATTGTTGTTTTCAACTTGCTAGTCTTTTGGTTAGGATATTTACATCTGTATTTATTAGAGATATTGGTCTGTAATTTTCTTTTTTTGTGTTATCTTTACCAGGTTTTAGTTTCAGGGTAATGTTGGCCTCATAAAATGAGTTGAGAAATATTGCCTTTTCTTCAATTTTTTGGAAGAGTTTGTGGAAGGCAGGTATTAAGTCATCATTGAATGTCTGGTAGAATTCATTAGTGAGGCCGTCTTGTCCTAAACTTTTGCTTTTGGGGAGGTTTTGGACAATTGTTTCAATGCCCTTACTGTTGATTCGCCTGTTTAGATTTTCCAGTTCTTTGTTATTCAGTCTAGGAAGGTTATATATATCTAAGAATTTGTCCACTTTTTTTCTAGGTTTGAATTTGGTGGCATGTAGTCCTTCATAGTATTTTTGTATAATCCTGTGTATTTCTGTGGTATCTGTCGTAACTTCTACTCTTTCATTTCTGATTGTGTGTGTGTGTGTTGGGGGAGGGTGTATGTGTGTGTCTTTTCTATTTTTCAAATAAGGTGTAATTTAAATCAGAAACATTGAAGTTGGTATTGTACTCTTGTGCTGAAAACAATTTAAAAAACTATTTTGACAAAATAAGAAGGCAAGTTTGAAGTTAATGAAGAACAAAAAAAAACAAGAGAGAAACTGAAAGAGATATAAATGTTAAAGGAGCATAGCTACACTGGGAGAACCACACTTTATCTGGCCTTTTTCTTGAGGGAAGTTCTCAGCTATTTGTGGTGCACGGGAGACAGAGATTCTACAGAAACCAACAGTTTTGTTGAGCTGAGAAATCTGAACTTGGCAGGGAACTCTTCAAAATCTCTTTACAATCTCTGCATAAATCCTTGACAGACACACATCTAAACTGTCAATACTTGTCATTAGAGTACAAATAGGTCACAAAAGTACATAAACAAGAAGACTCCTCTGTAGAAAATTCTGAGGTTGCCCAGCAAAAATATACAGTTTGGATTTGGAAGGAATTAGTGGAAAACCTTTGGATTTCCACTGGAATCCTTAAGAACCATACATTAGATGTAAGGAACACATTCCCATACTAAGGGCTATGTTCTAGGCGTAAGGGCAAAAATAAAGTTTCATACCAGTCCTCCACAAGATTGATTTTGCTGCCTGATAGGAAAAAGGTCAACACTTTCTAGAGAAAGGTAAGAATCCTTAGTCTTTATAAATACTATATCTTGATATACATTATGTATGCAAAAATTACTAAACATGAGGAAATTAAAGAAAATTTGACCCAGAGTCTAGAAAAAAATCATTTAATAGAAGTAGACCCACAAATGACCAAGGAGTTTGAATTGAGAGCCAAGGATTTTAAAACAATTATGACAAATATATTAAAGATGCTACAGAAAATAGGTATATAAACATAAGGACTTCTAAAATAGCAGAGAATCTAAAAAATAACTATACAAACATCCAAAAACTAAGAAAATTCAAATCTGAATTTAAAAGTTCATTAATAGCATTAATGCAGATTGGACACAAAATAAGAAATCATCATGAAATTAAAGAAAACACAGAGAAATAAAGATTGCCCCCCCCCAAAAAAAAAAGAACAGAATCTCAGTGAGATGACACATCACCTACAGAGGTTTACAAAGAATTAGATTTGATTTATCATCAGAAAGAATGGAGACAATAGAGTAACACCTTTAAAGTGCTGGGAGGGGAAAAAATACAACAAAAGAGAACAAAAAACCAAAAAAACTGTACATCTAGAATTCTATATCCATAGAAAATAGCTTCTAATATTAAAGGAGGACATCTACTGTTCTCCTAATATGGACCATCAGGAACCAAATTAAAAGAAAAATTAGAAAACCAGATAATATGTATGAAACAATATCTTCTGGACATTGCTTAACAGGCAAAGCAGCACTGTGATCCTTGAGAGAGGGGAAATAAACTAGGCAAGCCCTGGATGGTACCAGCTTACTACCTTTAGCTTACTAAAGGAGGCAGTTTCTAGGACACAGCACAGGAGGAAGAAACCAAACAGAGCCTGGTTTCAGAAGAAAGAGATTGGCATTCTGGCAAATCGAGGTGGCTACAATATGCAGGGAAGAGACCAGAGAGGTGGAGAGATACTCTCAAGATCTGCAGAGGGATCCCTTTGAGTCTTTCAGTGAGTTTTACTGTGTGTATGGAGAAAGGACACCACCTAAGAGCCAGGAAAGAACCATCAGTAAATAGTAATAGTAATGTGTCATTATTGTATTTTACAAAAGTATCAGCAATATATTGAAATAAAAACAAAATATCAAAATGAAAAACTAGCCCTTCACAACAGATATTTAGAAAACCAGTTTTTGTTTTTGTCATGAAGAAAAGGATAAAGTTACTTATTTCTTTAAGGACCAGGCATCACGCATTTGCTTCTCATGTTCAAATAGATGAGGGAGAGGCTGGTATTCAGAGAAGAAAGGTGTTTATTTGATAGTACTATTTCTTTTGTTCTATCTCTTTGGAACCAAAGCATGGAAAAGGAGTAACTTAGACACTATATAGAATAGTATTATTTGTGAATTTATCCATAAAAGCAATACTATAAAATAAACATGTTTGGTTAAAATCTGGGAAAATGTCTAATTTTTAAATTGAATTACTTCAGTTTTCTTTAAATTAAAACTTTTTTAAAAAATATATCACCAACAAACTAGAATTTACTTTGTCGCTTCAAACAGGTGGTTAAAGAACATTCTCTCTGAGCAAATTCCTGATGATACATGTTAATTTAAGGTGTTGAGTCCATATGAATAAACGCTGACATCTGTCAATAGTGACACAGCCCTGATCTTTGGAGCATAGCAATTATCTAATTCTTGATTGATTCCTCAGATTTTGCCAGAATATACATTCTTTGAAATAGGCACAGAAAATGTTTTCACTGACTAATGTGTTCTTGTACAGTTTCAAATTACATTTATTCTTTGAGCCTAATATATCTCAGTATGACCCCATTGCGAGTATGTGACTTAGAGAAAACAACAGCAAACAAATACTTACACTCAGTATAAGCCACTATATAAGTCCTGATAACGTAGCATAGTGTTTTCACTTTATACAACTATATGTGCATGAAACCTTGGGATATTTAGAAACAAATGAAAATGTTACTAATTAAAATTTATTTTTAGAATAGAGACAAATTATTTCTAAATGCTTGTGTAGGACTCAGAGTACACATTGTAACATACGGCAACATTTCTCAAATATCAAATACAAAAGAATGTTTTTGGCAAAGCTTAATTGTCCAGTTAAAAGATGTAATATGTAAATGGGTATGATATGCTGTTTATATGCAGAGTCATTTCTGTAATGATAAATAGTTATAGTACTTTTGGGTTTTTCGTACTGAAATAATTCCTGTTTTTGTAGTTCCACAACGTTGGATGATTTGTTTTCAAAAGTGCTTCCTGGCAGGATATAAAAGATATTGGTCTTTGTTGTGTTTTTCATCGCTGAAGTGAAATCTTTCTTTTATTGCATTTATTTTTAAAGAACTTGTGAAGTTGGACTGTAAGGTTCCTTTAAAAAATATAATAGTATGATAAAACTACAGATTTTTCTAAGTACGTTTATGCTTTTCATATCTACATAAATGATGTCCACACATTAGCAAAGCTACCACTCTGTAAAAGCATAAATTTAGTTCAATTTGTTTTTTCTTATAGCTCTGTTTAATAAGGTATATTTGAAAAGTGGTAAAAGCAATTTCATTTGTGAATACTGATCTGGTGTATGAATACTTAAATTTGTTTCACTATCATTCATATGTGTATGTACCTATAAACAAGTTCATGTAAATGCATACACATATAAATAAATTCCCTCCACTATATATGTATTTACAGAGGACTATTTTGTTTCAAAAATTGAATATTCATTAAAATGTAATTTGTTGAGTCCAATTTATACATATAAAAATAAAGCCCTTTAGAGGTCAAATATAATTGTGAATTTAAAAATCCCTTTTAATGATGCAAAATATTATTAAATAAATTTAAACACTTCAATGAAATATGTGACTTTCTAGGGCAATATGTATAACCCAACTTGACTCAGTTGCAGTTCTAGGAGAGGACATCAGAAGTTAGACTTTCAATCTTTCCCTTCTCTTACCAAATACCAGATGAAACAACCAGGATAATAAAGTTAAAACAAGCAAACTTGGATGACATCTTAAACAGAATGTTGTAACAGGAAATCGCCCCTGGAAACATGTATTGAGAGCAGCAAATCACCTGGAAGACCGTAGGAGTAAAGGGTTTTAAAAGCAGTGAAGCAGGTAGAGTGCTAAGGAAATGATGGGCTCTACAAGGCACAGAATTCAGAAATAACAAACGTGTACTCACATATAGAATGATTAGAGCTCCACCCTGACTATGGTGAATGGATCTGTAATTCATCAGTAAAGATAGGTAGTGGAGAAGGGGAAAAACTCCTCAGGGGCTCCAAATTGAGTGTGAGTGCCAACAAACGTACCACCCCAAAAATGAATTGCATGGGGAGTAGCATGGGGCCTCAGGAAGATGAAGGTGTTCTGAGGGGGTGTACACTTTTGAAGATTTCAGAAATCTCTAGCTGAGAGTCCCTGGGGGGAAATAGACACTGCTCAGGCAAGAACTGAGATAATGTGGAGAAAGAAGGATTAGAGAGCAGAAAGAGATGGTTCCAGAGGAAGCAAAATCCAGCTTTGAAAGAGAGAGCTTATCTGTGGGAGGCAAATTCTCAATCAATTTATGCTTTGGTTCCCCTGACACTAAGGTATCTTGCACGTGTCTTTGTGTGTAACAATCTGAAGACAAAGTTATCCTGTGTCACTGAGAAACAGGAGATCTGCACAGGAAAATTTGTGGATATCTCTGATTGCCTGCATGTCTTTTTCCAGCTGTGCTGTGTCTTTACCTTTCTTAAAGCTCTAAGATAGAATTCTTTATGGAGTCTTGTGAGTTCTCTCTTTAGAGACTTGTGAATTCTTTCAGTTGTCGGATCATATTTTATTGCTACCTGAACTTTCACGTTAAGATGATTGAACAGATTAAGCTTCTGGACTTCACTGAGCTTGCAAAGCAGGTTGTACAAATTCAGTTGTGTCTCCTAAGAACTGTATTATGCTTGCTGATATACTGCTAGTTAATCTGAAGACTGCCCAGTCCAGTATATCCAAAACGCAAATCACTCTCTTCTGATAAGATAGTTTACCTAACACCTGTACTTGGATGTCTTAGATTAATGCTACATTCTACATATAAAAAACTGAACTTTCAAAACTTTCCCTTGATATACACTCTTGTAATTCTGTTTCTAGAATGTTCCCTAAAAATAGGATCTAGGGCAGACCAAATACCTTCCATAATTATGCCCAAAGACTCAACCACTTTTTAATCCTCCCATTCCCTCCCTGGGTCTTAGCAACACCTCATTTCAGACCCTCAGACACTGAAGAGCTTGATTACTTTGTCTGCCTAGACTATTGTTCAGCTGATTGCTTCCCAGAAAACCCAGGTCACAAGAACAAAGAACATTTTCTATATGGAGCGGTCTGGTAGCTCTTCCTATATGACCCACAAACTAGAGCCGTGATTACTATCCAACTCAGACAAAAGAGCATGATTACTAATAAAGCATTCACAACATAAGTCCTTCCATGATTCTGAGGGGATATATCCTCTCCGGTACACATCTCCTTAGATCAGAAAAAGAAACTACTTTATTCTCGAGCACAGCATCTCTTCTATTTAGGAAAACGTGAACTTTGCAGTCAGGCAAACTTGGCTGAGCCACTTTATCTAGTAGTGCAATCAGGGGCAATTTACATCATTTTAAAGGCTTGTTTCTCATTTGTAAAATTGAATTAAATGATAGAAAATACCTCATAAGGTTAATGTGATGAATAAATCATTTTCTTACTATTTATTGATAAGCACCGGGTAATTTCTTAATAAGTTATATTTGAGTTTATGTTAATTATTATTACCAAAACTATTCATTTCTACTCGAATTGACTACACAAAATTTGCTAAACATGTTTGAGTACCTAATGCTATATTCCCAACCATATGATACTGCCTTCACATTCAAGTTAATTTCAATCCTCCCTCACTAGATAAATTTGAATTCAATGCTCTTCTCAATTGTCACACTGTACCATTCTCTTCTTCGGTACACCAAGAGCACTTGTCGATATACTACATTTTTGGCATCATATAGTGACTCAACTTTCGAAGCATATATATTCTACATACTGTGAACTCTTGTAGGACAGGGAATTCACCTCTGTTTACTTTCATAGCACCTACTTAAATGTTTAGAAATTGTTATTCAAAATATTGGGTTTTCAAAAAAGTTTTTGACCCAGTATTTTATAGTTAGCAAGATAAATTAGCAAATTTTGAGGTATGTGGTAGCATTAAAAACCTACGATAAGTAGTCTTTCAAAGAACAAGGTTAAACATTAAAAACTTCACCTTTTTAATTTAATTTTATTTTATAGCTTTGCATTTTGAAATAATTATAGAACAATGAAAAGTTACAAAACTCAGAGAGTTCCCCTATACACTACACAGTCTGCTCAAATGTTAATACCTTATATAACCACAATGAAATAATCAAAATCAGGAAATGAACATTCATACAATATTATTAACTAATCTGCAGACTTTATTGAACCCACCAGTTGTTTCACTGATGCTCTTTTTCAGGTGCAGAATCCCACATTGGATTTAGTTTCATGTCTCCTTAAATCTCCTTCAATCAGGAAGATATTTGTCTTTCATGATCTTGATGTATTTGAATAATACTGGCCGATTATTTTATAGATATTCCTGAATTTAGGTTTGTTTGATTTGTTTTCAAGTATAAACTTTGGATAAGTTTCCACAGATATGACATTGTGTCCTTCTTGGTGCAAAGCATCAACTGGTGGTTTATATTGATATTTCTAATTATCAGTTGATCACTTGGTTAAATTGGAGTCTGGACAGGTTTCTCCACATGACTTTTTTTTCCTTTTTACTTAGTAAGTGTTTTCTTGGGAGAGAGTTTAAACTATTTAATATCATATTTTCATTTGTTAATTTTAGCACCCATTGATAATTCTTGCCTCTGCAGCAATTATTAGTGTGGTGTTTTTATATTTTATGTCAATTTTATATTTCCATCACTCCTTCTCCATTTATTAATTGGAATTTCTACTATAATGAGGAACTGTCTTTAACCCCCATATATTTGATTATTCAATTATTTCTTTATATCAGCATTGACTCATATATATTTATTTTTCCTAGGGTTATAAGTCATTATTGCTATATATATATATATATATATACGTATATATGTATATATGTGTGTATATATGTATATATGTGTGTATATATGTATATATGTGTGTATATATGTATATATGTGTGTATATGTATATATACATATATATTTTTTAATACATAAATATACATGTGTATATATTTTAAGATTTGGCCATTGGGAACATCTTCAAACTGCCTTCTACATAGTTTTGACATGCCTCCATCACATATGAAGCATTTTATTTATTATTAAGTCTAAATATTTTTTGTGTCTTCTCCATTTTATTTATTCTTTTATGAATTGAAAACCTATGTTAATATACCTGCATTAAAAAAAGAAACTTTTAAAAAATTGTATATCTTTGGGGGGAATCATAGTTAATTAATTATTGGGCCATCTTTGATACATATTTTCAAAATTTTATGGATTCTGTAATTTCAAAGACTAATTTTTCTATCATTCTGCTCTATTCTATTATTCTGCTGTCTTTTCTCCTCTTCTAACCATCATCTTTATATATTTGATGAATGAAAATGGCAAATACACTGCATTTTCTGTAATATTCCATTTGTAATGGGAGAAAAGAGAGGTTGAAGGTA
This sequence comes from Rhinolophus ferrumequinum, assembly GCF_004115265.2. NCBI lineage: Eukaryota > Metazoa > Chordata > Mammalia > Chiroptera > Rhinolophidae > Rhinolophus > Rhinolophus ferrumequinum. The sequence continues at coordinate 37,913,501 of NC_046301.1, forward strand.
TTGTATTTTAATTTGGCTTCTGTGTCCTTATATTTTAAATTAATGCTGCTTGATTTTTTTCCACTTCAGAAAAATTTTCTTCTAATTCATAATTGCAGTTTTTAAAAAGATTTGCTATTCATGGTTATTAGATTTTTTTCCATAGACCAAGATGATTCAAATTTTGTTTAGAAAATATATTTTTGTTTTTATAAACACATGATAATCTTAATATATTAAAAGCATTGTGAATATAAGATAACGAGGATGGAGAAAATTTCTATTAGTAAGCATAAAGATAGCAAATATCTACTTAGCTTAACTTTCATCAATAGTTAACCATTTTGAAGGATACAAATCAGATCTAATAGTATGATATGATAGAATAATACAATATATGATATGACATTATATATATATATACATATATATGTGTATATATGTATATCTATGTATATATGTATATATACATGTATGTATTTGAATAATACTGGCCGTATATATACATACATATATATGTATATAGATATAGATATATATATATAGAGAGAGATATGTATAGATATATATAGAGAGAGAGATACATATATATATGTATGTAGATATAGATATATATAAATCCTACTTTTCTTGCCTCTATTTTTTAAAGCAATCTACTTTAGGTATTTTTGTTGTCCTCTTCATATCCTTTCTTAAAAATTATAGCAGAAGGATAGAATCAATAAATATCAATGCTAGATGGACATTAAAGATTTGCTATTTTTAGTGTAAAAAATAATATAAAAGGAACTACTTTAAAATGAAGGTAGAGCTGCCATCCCAGAGGAACCGCCTTGCATGTCTTACTCCTCAAACCTTTGGAATTTTAAAACTGGGTAAAATAACCTTTAGACAGGGCCTAAAGGAAGGTTGTATCCCAAACAACTGTTTGCAAAGATAACAAAAAGCAGATATTGTGACTACTGGACTGGAAATTTAAAATCTTGTTTAGAATTAATGTCATTATGTTAGCTTATCTACACCTATAGAAATTTCTTCATTCTATTTACATAATAATTCCCCTTACCTTTCTCATAAATACCATTTACCTTCCTCTCCTAATCTGAATACTATTTCGGTTTCTCTTTGAATCAATGCTTCCTGAATAGCTATTCTTTGGATCTCAAATAAATACTTGTTGTCACTCACTTCAGCCTTTGATTTTAAGGTTAATGTTAGACAATACTGTTTTCCTAATATAAGAATATTTAGATCATGTATAAGTTTTTCACATTCATAACATAACGTCACCCTAGAAATAGTAAATATATAAATCTTATAGTTGCTGCAGATCTTAATTTATAACAAAAATATAAAATATTTTAAACAAATAATGACAATCACAATGATGATAGGTCTAATCTAACATGTTTTTATGGAGAAGGTAGTTAATGGATATCCATTGAATATAGTAAATAACAATAAATGTAAAAGAAAAGACATTATTAAACATTTCACATTCTGTGTGATCTTATTTCTATTATTACCCAGCAATTGGAAAAGGCTTGCATTTGATGTGACCTTCCTCCTGTTGTTATTTCCAAGTTATTCCCACATTTGATATACCCTTCCTTTTTCTCATCAAGATTTAGCTTCTTTCACCTCATCATGTTTCCTACCCATTTTTTCAAGTTATCTTCATAACTTTATAATAATTAATGCAATATCTTTTTTAATTAATAAAGAATAACAACTTGGATAATCACATTTAGAGCAGGAAAGTTATCTTAGAAATGCCTATTTTTAATCTAAGTTCTTGTTTGATAGCAAAGCAGTTAAATTCCCATCCTCAGCTAGTTCAAGATGTACAAAATAACTAAAAATTATCTTCAACATGAATGCTATTCCTAGCACTTGCAGACTCTTTTCATGCTTTCTGCATTAGGTTATTATTTTTTAATATAATTTAAAAAATAATCAGAGTAGAACGTGATTGTGAAATAAAATTAGAAAATGAGATACTCCACCTAAAATCTGAAATACTCGCCTAAGGGGCTGTAAATTGAAATTGCTCTGTAACTGTAAGTCAAAAATTATTAAAGACATGAAATAACTTGATAAGAGTGAAATAGCATACACATAATAATTGTATATTCTAAACTTAAAATTGTTACCTTTTCTCCACAGCTCTTAAATTTTTCATTCACTTTCAAAGCATTCTTCAATATATGTTTAATAAAAATAAACAAATAAATAAATGAAGAAACATTATAACAAAAATTATAGGATAATTGTCATTAGAAATAATAAGTACCTCAGCTCATTTATTATAATATAGGAGTGAGCATAGTGATTAAAATGCTCAGATACTGAAGGGAAAGATTTGTACCATTTACAAGCTGTGAGATGTTGAGTATGTTTATAAATTTTCTATACTCTTCTTTCCTAGTCTGTAAAACTGGAATAATAAAAGTAGTAAATTTATAGATTCTTTGGGAAGGTCAAAGGAGGTAACACATATTGTTATAATCATTTGTCATTATTATTGTAATTAAACATGTTAAAATACAGCTATTCATTTTCGAACAGACCTCTGTGTCTTTAAAAAACAGTTAATACCTTTAACCTTTTCTTAGCTCCAAAAATAGATATGGATAGAATAATAATCATCAGTTTGACTGGAATGAAAAGCCAAGTGAAAAGCATTTTTTTTTTTTTTAATTTCATACCAAGGTGAATAAACCAATGACACCTGAGGCACACACATTTCCTGGCATGGAAACTCATTGTAAGCACTCTGATCTAGTGTCCCACTGAGTACCAGACCCATGTTGGCACTTAATAAATGTTTGATTAAAGGGCCAGACTATTTTGCATTTCAAACATTTATTTCTAGAAACTTGTGTTCTTTCATTTAAGCTGTGAACACTTATTTCTACTCTGCATACATATTAAGTTTCAAAAATATAAAAATCGTCGGTAGTTCATGAATGGTATTATCAAACCTTTTTAAAAGAAATACAAATATAAAGAGAATTTCAACACATGAAAAGACATGCAGGCCGTATGGATAAAATTAAAGTATGGGGAACATTCACTACCAGTTTTTCTTGTGAAATAACGATTTTAAAAGAAATTGAAATGTGCATTCACTAACCATGTTAATATTTATAATTTGTAGGTTGTTATTAAGGATTATGTAAGATTATATGGTATTGTGGCCCTTTTCTCCTCAAGGTGTTAGTGTTTTAAAGAAAAATATAATTCCATATATGTGATCTCGTGGAAGGAGAACTGACTTTGGGTGGTGAACACACAATGTGATTTATAGATGATGTACTATAAAAACCTATGTAACTTTAATTACCAATACTTTAATAGAAAAAGAAAAATATAATTCTTCTATAAGCAGAGTTTTCAGTAAATCGTACACCTCAGGGAAATTCTAGGAACGAAGAAAATAGCTGGCCCAGGTTGTGCCCAAATCACTTGTTTTCAGTTTACTTTGTGGTAACTTCAAAATGAGAGCCTCCTCCAATTTCTTCATTAAAGTGAAGTACCTGTTATTCTACTGGTTATTTTGTATTGCAACGCAGACCTACTTAGTTAGCTAACAGTTATTTATGAAGCAGACTTTCAAGGTTTCAATATGTCCTGTAATTCCTTTAGCTTTAATGCTGTAATACCCTCTACAACATGGCTGACAAATACATATTTCTTTTCAAACATGTTGAATGATGAATAAACTACCACTGATTTCTAGTCAAAACTAAATTTATTAAATAGAGGCCTTCGAAGCATTTAAAAGAGCTGCTGAACTAAACTAAAAACACTAGAAACCAGATTTTACCCAAATTGGGCAATTTTATTACTTTAAACCTGTGTAATAATTAGAAGTAATACATTTTTCTCCTTTTTATTTTAACAGGCCAGAAGCTCAGCCACATCTAGACTGAGTAACTTTGGAAAATTGAAAATGTGGCAATTATTTTTAATTGTTAGGTTCAAGGTAAAGCAATTTAAAATTACTACAGCTTCCTTTTTCTTTCCCCCCAGCACTTTAATTTGGAACGTGGTCAAGTAATTCTCTACTATGGCAATCTAAATTACATTAAGAAGCCAATTTTCAAATGGAACCTTTTAAGAATCATAGATGAGGGGAAAAAAATTAAAATTCACAAAAATGGATATAGAAGAGTATTATTAGAGTGTAACCATTCTGGCCTGGGAGAAAGGATATAGTAATTTTTTTTTTAAACATATGATATAGAAGGAGAAAAATCTTTGTAAATTTGAATCTATACCAGTAAAATCATACTCAGAATTGTATTCATTTAAATGTGCTATAATTTAAGTCTTTGCAAATCTAAAGCACATAAAAAGAAGAACAGGTTGGATCATTAAAAAAATTCAAAATGTGTGATGTATAGAATAACTGATGTGATTGGAACTATTTAGGTAAGAAAAGAGAAGGTCAAAAAAGAAATCACAACTGTTTTTTAAAGTTTTTCAGTAACTGTGATTAACAATAAGGTTGCCTGTTAATTTCTGAGTAAAAAGTTAAATAAACTCGGACTAAAAAATGAGTCTGACTATAGAGTGCATTTATGATTAATTTGAGAAATGATTTCCTATCAATTGAATATAGAAAAATGAGGTTAAAATTAGAGGTCTCTCACCAAAATTACACTAGTGGAAGATTAAATTTTAGGGACGAGTTAAGGAGGATATATGCATTAAGCAGAATAATAGATTAGATCTAACTTGGCTAGCATGAGACATACAAGGTGTGACCAACAATATGGTGAATGTTTAAATAAAAAAAATTATTACAGTAAAAGACACATTGCCATTAACTCCCCTCAAAATACTCCCCCTTTCTTCGAACACAATAATTAGCAGAATTGTACAGGACAAACAATCGAGTTTTTTCAGCAAATAACTTGTAAAGAGGGGAAAAAAAGATGGAGGGGAAAACCAATAGGTGAAAAGAGGGGAGGGACATGAGGGAGCTGGGACAGAATGGTGAAGGGATTAAGAAGTACAAATTGGTAATTACAAAATAGTCATGGGGATGTAAAGTACAGCATAGAGAATATAGTCAGTAATATTGTAATGACTATGTTTGGTGTCAGATGGGTACTAGACTAATCGGAGTTATCACTGCATAAATTATATAAAGGTCTAACCACTATGCTGTACACCTGAAATTAATATAAAATAATATTGAATGTCAACTGTAACTGTAAAATGTTTTATTTTAAAAATCAATAATTTTTGTCATCGAATATTTGGTCTGTGTTCAAATTTCCAATTATATCTTTAATGAAACAAATTTTTCCTGTTTGAATCAGCATCCAAACAAGGCCTACATGTAATGTTTGGTTAATATACTTTTTTAAATCTCTTTTCATTTATTGGTTTCCCCCTCCATCTTTTTTTCCCTTCTTTACAAGTTATTTGCTAAAGAAACTCGGTTGTTTGTTCTGTAGGTTTTTGCTGATTACATGCCTTAGTATAATTTAACATGTTCCTCTTTCCTCTGTATTTTGATCTAGAGGACTGACCAGATTCAGGTTTTGATTTTTCAGAAAAGGCTCCTTATTAAGAGGTGCTTTGTTCCTCCATCAGGAGACATCTATTATCTAGTAATCTTTCTCTTTGGGATAACAACAGTAATTGATGCTTAATGCCTAGATCCTTTAGTACATTTTGGGCTTTAAAAAAGATGATACTCCAATTCTATCATTTATTTTTTGATACATTTGCTGAAATACCACAATAAAGAAAATATTGCTTTTATTTACCAAAAAAATATGAAGTGGAGTGCATCCAATAATAATGTAGCATCAATCATGATGTAGTTATTTAATTTTCACCATGTGCAATTTGTAACAACTGCTAGAAAACAATAAGGTGAATATGCTAATTAGAAATAAACATTATTTGCCATGATAATCATCTTTGCAACCTTTGCTGCCTCCCTCATAACAAATAAAAGAAATAAAATGTCTTTCTTTGGGAAAAAAAAAATCTTATGAGTTTTACTACTACATAGACTATTTTCTATTATAAAAATATTAAAAATATATTTTTTCTGTTATAAAAAATATTCCAATACCCCTTTTCAGTTTTAGTGGAAGAGATGATATTAGCTACAAAGTTTATATTTAATTATATGATATCAACTGAGTTTTAAAACTCTAAATTATGTAAACAGGAAAAATAACACAAAAAATAAATGAGGAAAATGGTACATGTTTCATTAACCAAACGATAATAGTTTAGAATAAGAAAGACAAACTGTCTTTAGGTCCAAAGAATAATCTCCCGTATGGTTTACTTTATATAATTAAACATTAAATAATCCAAGTCTAGTTGAAAAAAATTAAGAACATGAATGATGAGGATTTTTGAAAGTGCTTCACTTTGAAGAAAACATCACTTCCAAATAAACCTAAGGCAGCTTCAGTGCCAAATATAGAAAAATGTGTAAAGGTTTTACTAATGAAAAGAACATGCAATTCATCTAAAATGCCCTATCTTTAAGGATGAATTGTTTTTGAAATACATGACTTCAATACCTATTCAAACAGGCTGTGTAATATGCTGATAAAAAATGGCATAAACCAAATAATAGATTTCTGAGATTTTCTATTAATCTAGCCGATCATCCTTTCGATAAATACTTGTAATGTTTTCACTGAAAAGTCTAGCGCCTAAAAATTATGATTAAACTATCTAACTTTGCTCACTGAAATTATATTTTTTAACCATTTACTTATTTTTTAATTAAATATCTTGTTTCATTTAAAAATATTGATATTTTGAATTTCAATATGTATATTTAATATTGAGCCATTCAACATCAAAACTAATTAAATATCAACAATATTCAAAAGTAACGTGTCTGTAGTTTGATATTTTTACCGTTTATGAGGATTTGGAGTTAACGTATATGCCAATTGCAGTTGTTTTGTTGATAGAACCCCCAAATTCTCAAATATAACAACTGTATCTTCCTAAAAATTGTATTGATTGAGATAAAATTGTATTGATTCAGATAAAATTTATATTTTTAGATCTACAATACTAAGAATTTAGCAAATACATACAGTTGGGTAACCACCTCCACAGTTGAGATTGGCACATTTCTTTCCTTCTGTTTCCTGTGCCCCTTTGTAATTTATTTCTGGACTCTTTCATTTTGTGATCAGCTTTCACCAATTTGAGATCTTTGTTTATACTTCAGCTTCACAATTAGCCTGATCATTAAGTAAAAGTTGCCCTCTCCCGCCTTCTTGCCTCCTTTATCTTGTTTTACTTCTCTTTTTTAAGGCAAGTCTCAGCTTCTAGCATGCAATATAGTTAACTAAACTTATGTGTATTGCATAACTAAACTTATGTCTCTTGCGCCACCACTAGTTTTTAAGTCTCAGAAAAATGGGGTCTTTATCAGTTCTCTTTACTGGTGTATCACTCAAAAAAGATGCAGGATTACATAAGAAATGAGTTTCCTTTCATCTCACATCTTTCTGATAAAATTAGACATTGGTAAATTTCAGGTTGATAAATGACCCAGAACTTTCTAAAGATTTACCAGTATAAGCTCCTTCTCTCTTCCTCCTTCACTCCCTTCTTTCCTCCCTCTTTCCCTCCCTCCCTCCCTCCCTTCTTTCCTTCCTTTCTTCCTTTTTTCCTTCCATTTCTTCCTCCCTTCTGCCTTCCCTCCTTCCTTCTATCCCTCCCTCTCTTTCTGCCCCCTACTTCTTTTTTTTCCCCCTGTCCCTGGGAAGTTTGCAGTAAACATAATTCTCCAAGAAAAGTGACTCTTTTTCTAAACATGAGTTGCAGAAGGAACTAAAGAGTAACAGAAAAGAAACAGAAGAAATAGTCTGTTTTGTGTGGTTGTTGTTGTTATTTTTGTGTTTTCTCTGTTAAAAAATGCCTTCCTGAGTGGTCACTTGCTTTTTTGAAAGTTTTCTTCGTGACAGAGATAGAATATTGTCATTAAATAAATTTGTTAGTACATACAGTTTTGCTTTATATACACGACAAAAAAAGTCTCTGATAGTTATTTTTTAAGTAAACTTCCCTCCCTTCATTCCTCATGGAAGTTTACTGAATCTGTTTGCTTTCAAAATTAAAATATGAAGTTTATGTTTGAGCTAGGCAGGTTATAAACTTTTAAGTTATGTTTATAGATTGGAAACATTTCATCATTCAGAAAATACCTATGCTTTTAAAATTCAAAAAACTAGAAAATGCATAGAAATAGAAAGCTTTCTTCCTTAATGCGTACCAGATTAATGTAGTATTAATTTTCATAGCCTCCAAAAAGATCAGACATGAAAGAAAAAAAGAAGAAGAAATACTTAGGTGACTCCCACCAAAACCCTAATTGAAGAAGAAGGTAATTTTATGATACTTGTCAGCTTTTGTCAAATTTATTCTGGTAAAGCAAACCTTGGCTTATATATAGTATGAATTGAATTATTTGTAATAAGTTAGTTTGATGCCAGACTGTTACAAAACCAAATAGTGAAACAGAAAATGGAAGTCACAAGTAAGGGTTAAAACAAAATAAAAAATGAATTGTAAATGATATGGAAATCCATTTAAATAGCAAAGCAAAATGGAAAACGCAGGGAAGTAAAAAGATATATTAAACTTTGTAGTCTCTGCTTTTTGCATATATAAATAATATTATGTATATATATATATACATTTATGTATATACATCTATACACACACACACACACAGATATATATATATATATATATATATATATATATATATATACATACACACACAACATTCTATTATTACAAGAAAAAATCACAATAGAAAACAATTGGAATTGTAGAGCACAGCTTTTAAGCTTAACTTATTAAGTGTCCAAGCTATCTTAAACCTGAAAAGGAAAGTCATAGGCTATAAACTTGCCCAACTCTCCAATTTGTTCAGAAGACTTAGGAAATGAAATAAGAACTGACAATAGTTGAATTATGCTCTAAGCAATCTGTTCTTTTTGTGCACAAAAGCTTAGGAGTCTTGAGATTTATATGTTGCGCTTTCTGTGTTGCAGCTATAAACAAAGGTTATAGTCACTGAATGATAAGCACTTACATTATTTAGTCCCTGGAAGTAAAGAAGCACTCATTTCAATTTCTGTGTACAGATAGGAATATAACTTTTAAAAATGTCTCTTCAAACAAGTTTCACTAAATAGCTCCCATTTTAGTAGTTCAATTAAATTATACATAAATTGCATTAATATATAAATGTCATTTGACTCTTACCACTTTCCCTACCAATATTAAAGTAGATTATCAAAAAAAGAACAGCTCTCAAAAACTCAAGAAAGATGTAATTATTTATTGCATCCTGCAATCTGATAAAGATCCTTTCAACCAATTTTTAAAAGCAGCAATATTAGCAATTTTCTTAAATCCTCAAATATCTGTGCAGACTAAGCACCTTCTGATTGCACCAATGTTAATTTGGTTCAGGAAAAATATCCTTGTGATTGTAAATAGCTTCATTTAAAATCTATAAACTTGTAAATCTAGAATTTTAATTAGAGAACAAAGCTATTGTCCCATAGTCTAAAAGTGAACAGTTGCTTTGATTCTAAGTCAGGAATAAGCCGCTATAAAATTGTAACCTTACTTTTGCAACAACAACAATCAGTCAGATTGATGCAAACCGCCTGCTTTATACCAAGCTGTGAACATGGGTCAACAAGATCTTAATGAGAAAAAGGACGTGTTAACTTTCTTCAAATGGCCAATAGTTTCAGCAAATTGAAATCCATCAAATCACAATTATTCTCAAGTTTCATTATATTTAACCATGAAACTTCAGTCTATCAATATTCAAGCTTAGTTAGAACCATAGCAACATATCTATGGTTAAAATGAACATGTCTCATTCAACATCATTTTACTAAATATCTCTTCCCAGAAGACCTGTTGGAAAATATTTTGTATTATTTCTGTTGCCTAGGATTGTATGTTAATTTATTGCATGCTTTTGTTGCTTTCTGTGAAAGAGGTCTTGAGTTTTGTTGACATCATTTAATGAGTAGTTAATGACTGGACTCAACAATAAATGTTTTTGTGAGTTTGCTATTATAATTTTTACGAGTTAATTGTTACCTCACCCCTTAAAGTTGCTTATTCACCATCTAACTTTCATTTGCATTAGCAATACCTATTACAATAAAGGAAGTGAGTTATATTTTAATCCTAAAGGGAAAAAAATTTGGCAAGTGTAACTGAAAGATCAAGTTGGAGTAACAATTTTTTGTGCTAAGTTACTTTGATCCCTAAATATGATACTATAATTCAAAGACACCATCCATATAAAACAGGTCTTAACATACATTGCTAAAGTCAGAATTTGATTTATGGGGGAAAAGTTATCTCACACATTTTTTTAATGTGTCAACTTATTTTTATCACAGACCAGGATAGTTACAAATCCTATTTCAGATAGGAATTTTTCATTGAAGATACAGAAATAGGCTTTAGCAAAAGATAAATATATTGGATTCCTGTCATTGAGGAAAAGACCAAAAAAAAACAGAGAACAAGAACTGGAAAATGGTTAAGAATCAAAAGACTATTGGAAGGCTGGGCCAAAGAAATCCCAAAGAAATTCCCCAAAAGATTCAGTCTGGTTTGCTGCCACCACTGATATTCTATGTTTTCTATTGGTGTATTTAGACCATTCACATTTAAAGTGATTTTTAATATAGTTGTGTTAATATCTATTATGTTTTAACTATTTTCTATTCATTATGCTGCTCTTTATTTTTTTAATATATCCCTCTTTTTTCTGCTTTCTTTGGTTTTAAGATTTTCATATGATTTTACATGATTCCATTTTCCTCTTCTTTTAAAATATCAGTTATGTTTCTTTTCAAAAATTGTTTCAGTAATTGTACTAACATTGCTGATATATATTTTTAACTAACCCATTTCATTTTCAAATAGCCCTATTCTGCTTTACTGGTAGTTCAGTTTACTTATAATAGAGTACTTATTTTTCCCTCCCATCACTTAAAATATCGCTGTTATTAATTTCACCTCTCCATAAGCTATAATCACTCGATACATTTTTAATATTACTTTGATAAATTATCTATTATATCAATTAAGAAAAGAAAAAAATATTTACTCTTATTTGTTTCTTATCCAGCATTCTTCCTTTCTTTATGTAGATCTGAGTTTCTAACCATCTTATTCTTACAGCCTGGGCGGCTGTAACAAAATATCATAGACTAGTGACTGAAACAATCAATGGACATTGATTCCTCACAGTTCCGGAGTCTGGGAAGCCCAAGATTAAGGTGCTGGTCGATTCAGGTTTTGGTGAGGGCCTTCTTCTTGGCTTGTGGACAGCCATCTTCCTGCTGTGTGCTCACATGGCATTTCCTTGGTGTGTGCTAGTGAAGACAGAGAGGAAGATCTGATATGTCTTCATCTTTTCAGAAGGGCACTAATGCCATCATGAGGGTAACCCCTTTAAGACTTCATTTAAACCTAATTATTTCCCAAAGGTCCCACTTCCAAATACCATCACATAGGGGACTAGGTGTAAACATATGAATTAGGAGGGAACACAAACATTCAGCCTATAATACTTATCTTTATCATTTTAATCCCTGATGTATTTCTTTTAACTTTATTTCAGGGCATGCCTGATGGTGATCAATTTCCCCAGTTTTTGTTTGTCTGACATCTTTATTTCGCCACCACTTTTGAAGGAAAATTTTGTTGGATATAGAATTCTAGGCTTTTCTCTTTCAAAACTTTAAATATTTCAGTCAACCGTTGTGCTTTCTGATGAGATTTCTGATGAGAAGTCTGATGCAATTTTTATCCTTATTCCTCTACAGACAAGGTATTTTGTTTTTGTTTTGTTTTCTCTGAGTTCTTTCAATATTATCCATTTGTCTTCGGTTCTTTGCAGTTTGAATATGCTCTACCTACATATAGATTCTTTGGTGTTTAACCTGCTTGGTGTTCTCTGAGCTTCTTGAGTCTGTGACTTGGAGTCTGTCATTACTTTTGTAAAACTTATGGCAATTATTACTTCAAATGTTTCTTCTCTCTTTTCTCTTTATTTGCCTTCTGGTATTTCAAATACATATTTTATTGTCTTTTGAAACTGACCTATAATTCTTGGATGTTTTATTCTTTTTTTTTTTAATTGTTTTATTCTCTTTGCTGTTTAGTATATATGCTGCCGAAGTGAGTACACTCTTTGTTATTTAGTTAGGGAAGTTTCTATTGACATATCCTCAAATTTACTGATTCTTTCCTCAGCCATAAACAGTCTACTGATGAACCAATCAGCAACATTCTTTATCTGTTCTACTGTTTTTGATTTGTGATCTGCCCCTATAGCACTTTCAGCTGAAAACGACTGTTATTACACTGGAGCCTTGTTGCCATGGTAGTAAGGTCTTCTATAAACTTCTGGTAAAATGTCAGTGTTTTAGTCGGACCATATCTGATTTGTGACTTTCACAAGAGTTTTCCACAGAGGCATAGTAGCTTCCCTTCTCCACCTCTCTTTGGTGATACAGGCACACTAGAGAAGGCTAGAATTATAACGATGCCTTTCCTCCAGCTGTAGTGAGACTCTCATAAGTCTTTTTATTGGGGAATAGGCCTTTGTTCTGGAGAATTCTCAGCCCGGCTCCAGTGACTTCTGTTCCAGGTAAGGTCTCAACTCTGACTCTCAGATATCCCTGTCTCTCCAAATTTCAGGGTGGTGGTTTGACTTGGGACTTCAGTTCTCAATTGGGTCCAAGAAGAATCATTAATTTTTAGTGTTTTTTTTTAACTTTTTCTTAAGTGTAGGAATGATGATTTCCCATTCTTTTCAAGCCAGAGCTCTAATATCAAAATAACACTGAAAACTGAATCCTTGGAATGAGATCAAGAAAAAAAAAATCATTGATTATATTCAGTATACTTCCTCTCTTATGTTCCGCTCCTTTTCATTAGGTAATATTTTGTCCTTGAGTTTAGCTTATTGTTTCTGATTTACACTTCCCAAGAATCTGCCATGAAAACATATGGAAACATATTTGTGAGATACCTTACCTTGCCCTCACATATTTGAAGTTGAGCTTAGGCTACAGTGAGATATATGTCTGGACTGGATGATAAAAATTCTAGTCATATTTGTTACATAAATATGGAGATACTGGAAATAGTATTTAAAACTTAGTCTTAAAATATAAACATTCTATTTTGTGATAGTTTTAAATCAGGTTTTCAAATTTTATATATTTAGGCAACAGTAATGACCAAGGAACATGACATTTGCAAGTAGGAGATTAAATACCAGCAACGCTAAACATCTCCCCATAGAGCTACAATGTTTGACAGTTGTGAAATCTCTAAAGACATTTTAGTTTTATTAGGTAAAGTCTTTTATACACATCATGAAGCTCCAAAGTGACTATTAACAAGTGACAGTACAGCTTGACATGTGAATGTCGTTACACAAGCATGTAAGAATTGACAGATCTTATTTATATAAATGAAATATTAATATACCGTCAGTAAAGAAATGGATAACACTGGAAAGAGGAATTTCTTCTTTGGGACACATGCGGGAACAATTCCCTATTGCTATTATATTAAATAAAGGGTCCATTAAGCAATTAATCTCATCTTCTGTATATTGAGAAGGGAGTGAATTGATGAAAAGTAAACTTATCCAATTTCCTTTTTAATTAAAAGTAAAACAAATAAACAAACCCATAACCTATTCCTTTCATCTTTTCTACACGGGGGCCCCTGAACACGATAAAGCCAGTAGTGAGGAGTACAGTGAGGTTCTCTTAAGGTACTATCCATTCCTTAATGTTTACCTGTGGCCACTGCACTCCAGGGCCCTCAAACTGCCAGAAATTCCTATGAATTTCATTTCTTCAAACATTCATAAATTGACTTGCTACTATAACAAATTGCCATAAATTTAGGGGCATAAAACAACACACATGTATTATGATTCTGGAGGTAAGAAATACTAAATGATTATTACTGAGCTACATTCCTTCTGGAGACTGTAAGACACAGTCCATTTTCTTGACTTCTCCAGCTTCTAAAGGCCACTTTAGAAGAGGCCTTTCCCGGTCACGTGGCTCTTTCCTCTATCTTTAAAGCATGCAGCACAGCATCTTCAAATCTCTCTAATTTCTGTCTTATGGCTTTCTACCTCTCTCCTCCACATTTAAGACACAAGTTATTGTATTACGGCCATTCAATTAATCTAGCATAATTTTCTCATGTTAATTTCAACTTTAAATTCTATCTGTAACCTTAACTGCCACTTGCCATGTAACATACCATAATTGTACATTCTAGAAATTAGGATGTGGGCATTTTTGGGGGTGGAATTATTCTGCATACCACAACATCATTAGTACTTAGGGACATGCAGACCAAAACCACAATGAGATATCACTTTACGCTTGCTAAGATGCTGTTATCAAAGAGACAAACAATAACAAATGTTGACAAACATGTAGAGAAATTGTAACTGTCAAATATTGCCGGTGAAAATGTAAAATAGTGCAGTCACATTAGAAAAGAATTTGGCAATTTCTCAAAATGTTAAACATAGACTTACTAAGACCCAACAATCGCTCTCCCAGACATTTACTCAAGAGAATAGAAAAGATATGTTCACAGCAAAACCTGTACACAGATGTTCATGGAATCATTATTCTTAATAGCTTAAAAGTGGAAATAACTGAAATGCCCATTCATTGCTGAAGAGAAAAACAAAATATGGTATATCCACTCATTGGAATATTATTCAGACATAAAAATGAAGTATTGATACATGCTGTGACATGGATGGACATTGAAAACATGGTTAATGGAAGAAGTCCGACACAAAGGGCCATATATTGTATGATTCTATTTATATAAAATGTCCAGAATATTCATATCTATAGATTTAGAAAGTACATTTGTGGTTGCAGGAGGCTGAAGGTACAGGGAATAGAGGGTGACAGCTAATGGGTATAGGGTTTCTTTGGGAGAATGACAACCATATTCTGAAATTAGATAACGGTGATGGTTATACCATTTTGTGAATATACTAGAAACCATTGAATTGTACACTCAAATGATTAATTTTATGGTTTGTAAACTGTATTTAATTTTTTTAAAAAGAGTGCTAATGGTGCATGCACCAAACTCTGTGCTAAGATATTAAGTACCCTCTATATACTTACTTATTTTGCGTTCAACCTTAAATTCTATGTGTAACCTTAATTCCCACTTGCCATGTAACATAGCATAATAATAGATTCTAGAACTTAGGATGTGGGCATTTTTGAGGGTAGCATTATTCTGCATAACTAATGTGCATAACTAATTCCCCTAATGTGATGATGATTATTGTCGTTATTTGACAAAGAAAGAATCATAAGAAAAATGAAGGTAAGTGACTTTTCCAAGGACAGATAGCAGATAGGCAGCAGAGGAAAGAAATGAGCCCTGACTCCTGGCTCCACAGCTTTTCCTGAGCTGTACAGCTATATGGCCCACGCAGGTTGGTTGGTCTTACAAAAAAGACCTTGGTTTCTTGTTGCCAAGGGTTTTATAAATCTTGGTGATCTCCAATGTACAACATATCAGCATCAATGTAACACGGCCTCTGAAAGAAAGAAGATTGTGATACAACTGTATGCCTGTGTTGGTTACAGGCTAGATGACTTTGAGAGGTTGATCTATCTCTCACAATCATATTTTGAATTTTTGAAACAGGGAAAGCAATGGTAACAAGCTCAGGGAGCTGTTGTGAGTGTTAAATGAAGTGTATGTAAAGTATTTGTTATAGTGTTTGGCACTTATTCATTCGTTTCTTCATTCAGTAAAATATATCGTGTGCCTACTTTTTGTGCCAGGTACAATTCTAAGTGCTAGTGATTCATCATTGATCAAAACAAGCAAAATCCTTGTTGCTATATATTCATATTCTTATGAGAGGCATATAGAATATAATAAATGTATAAACTACATAAAATGCTGCTATATGTTAGGAGATTACAAGTTCTATAGAAAATTAAAATAGAGCAGCTCTTAGGGTGATGTAAAATGTGTACGTGGAAAGGCTGCAATACGAATGAAAAGACGTTTGAACAAATGCATTTATCTGGGAGAAGGGCATTCTGGGTAGAGGGAACAGCCAGTACATAGGTTTTGAGGAGACAGTTCATCTGGCATGTTTGAAAACACCAAGGCTGGTATGGCTGTTGCTGAATGAACAAGAGCAAGAACTGTCAGAGATGAGGCCAGACAGATAACAGGGAGTTTGGGACTTGCAGGCCAGAGCAGGCCTATAGGCCAGGCCTTATGACCAATTAAAGAAAATTGTACTGGATTTTTACTTAAATGGGAAGCATTGTAGGGTTTTTAACAGAGGAATGACATTCAGTAACTTGCATTTTTGAAGGATCACCCTAAGTTCTGTAATGAGAATAAACTGTAAGGAGAAGGTGGAGTAAAGATAGAGAAAGAGAGGCCAGAGGAAACCATTGCCAACAATCCTGATGAGAGAGAATGTATCGCAACCACGATATCTGGGGAGGTGGTGAGACGTGGTCTAATATCAGATTATTTACCCATTAGAGACCAACAGGATTGGCTGATATTTTGGATGACTGGTATGGGGAAAAAGGAAAGGAATCAAGATGATTCCAGTGGTTTTAGCCTGAGACTGGGAAGGCTGGGCTTACCATTAGTGAGATGGAAGCAATGAAGATGACGCCAATTAAAGAGAGATCAGAAGTTCATTTTTTAAAATATTAACCAAATTTAAAATTTTTAGACATCCACAGGGCCAATTAAAAAAAAGCGTATAACAGTTATTAGAATTATCTGTGAGGTACTTTATAAACAGGTAAATAAATAAATGTTTAACCATGATACTTCCTCCGTCTAAATAACCATTTGGCTTGGTAATACTTTAAGAGAGTAGTCACTTTACTTGCTGATAAAAAGTTACATTGTTTAAAGCTGCTGAAGGTACTTTATTGTTTTACCTACTACAAATAATGTAGTTCTGCATATAATAAATTCAGTAGAAAATGGATAAACGCAGCTACCATATTACTCCTCCAGGTGACATGTATTTCTAGACCTTTCCTTAGCACAAATCATCTTGGAAAGGAAGTATAGGCAAGATTACTGCAGCTTAAATTATAAGACTTGAATGTTACTTAAAAATTGCTAATTCAGCTGAAGCAGAACTATTTTTCTGAAAGATAAAGATAGGAAAATTAATTATTTTCGTTGTCTTAGTTTCCAATAATATATGACAACACCAGGGAAAAGTTCCGGTAAGAGGTTACTCTTTTCTTGTTCAGGAAAATGCTATTATTAATTTAGCTATCACAAAATGTACAAATTAATTTAAAATGACATTTCCAGAAACTCTTGTATACCTTAATTGCTTCTATATTATTTATAAACTATGCTGCAAAGAAAGAGACATGAGAAACTAGAAAGTATAAAGCTATTGTGTTAGAAAAGACTATCAAAAATTTAATATGAGAGGTATTTATTCATTCAGCAAATAATGATTAGTACCTACTATGTGACAAACAACATTTCAGAAAAATGCAATTAAGGGATACAAAGGAGTCCTCCTGACTAAACTGACGTGTAGAAGAATTATTTTATCTTTTGTTTTAGTTGTTTCAGTGGTAGCTATAAATCATTTGTTGAGTCAGATTCTTCCAGTAATTAACCAACTATATGGAACAAATTTAGTAAGTGAATTTATGGTGTTGATCCGTTCAACTTTTCTCAGAATCAAAGAGCTGAAAGAGAATTAAAAGGTTCTTTAGGGATTAGCCTCTTTGTCCATTAAAATTAACATTTAAACCCCAATGCAATTCCAATGTAATTGGCAAAATTACAAACATTTCCTAAACAGGTTCTTCAATAAACTGAATGGCTCTTGATGTGATTGATGTACCTGGCTTATCTCTTAATATCTTAAACTGTAGGAGAATCTAGTTAAACAGTTGACACAGTAAGTGAAGTTTTATTAATACATTAAGGTAGTCAAAGCCCCGTTTACTAGACAACTTCACATATAGCGTTTATAATCCTTTGGGCCTCAATGATACATGCTGTTCCTAACTCCAGTTCTAGATCTGCTTTGTCTTGTTTTTGTTTGTTTGTTTGTTTATTTGTTTTTGTCTTTTTTTTTTTTGTATGACTGTTTTGGACCACAAAATTACCACTGATTAAAGAGGCAAATCCATATAAATTGGACCTTTTAAACAATGCCTTTATTTTATCTTAAACTAGTCCCTCTTCCTTAATAGAATTTTTTTATTTGTTATTAAACAACTTAACAAGCAAAATATGGAAGCTTTGCCTTTTCCCCACAACCTTTCCAATACTTGTTATCTGGTGTTCTTGATAATAACCATTCTAACAGGTGTGAGGTGATACATCTCATTTTAATTGTCCATAACTAATAATATTCATACATACTATGATCAAGTTCACTTTTTCTTGCATGGCCTTTATTATACATAATGTCTCAGCTTCAAACCTACTGCCTTCAAAGACAGTGCTGTGTTTTGTCACTTGCCTTTCAAGAATATCCGCCAACACCATTTTCTTAATCAGACCTTCTTCTTATCTTCCTACTGTCTAACTTGAATTATCCACTTAAGTCAAAAGTATTGCCACCACTTGCCTCTGGGTTTATCACTGTATTCACAAAGACTAACCCATTGTATAGAAAATACTGTGTACGCAATAACAGTTTATTAAATTGAGCGTAATATGTTTCTCAGGGGCCATGCTTAGGGAGCTTCTAAACATTCTCACCCTGGGAATCCACTCCTTCTATCTCCTACCCGACTCATTCTACTCAGACTTTAAAGCCCACTAATTGCCAGCTTCACTCTGACACATTCCCATGCAGGTCTACACAGTTATCTCTTCTTTCTCTACAATTATTTTTACATTTTGTATTTGGTACCATGAGCTATAGCTATTTCTACAATATTAACTTCCTAAAGAGGACAGCTTCTCATTTTTTGATGCATTCAGAACTATAATATCTAGCAGAGTGCTGAGCATATAATAGGTAATATATTATGCAATTATTTCTGGATAGATAATTTTATATGCTAAGTACTTCAGCAAATATTTATTGAGTCACTTTTCTATGATATATCTGCTAGACTTTGAATATGCAATAAAAGTAATAGTCCTTTTATAGTCTCTTAAGCAGTTTGCAGTGGGTAAAGTAAATAAAAACAATTTCAATAGGAGGAAAACAAACACAATTTGCAATGGCGATATAAAGAAAAGAGGAATGGAATTTCCAGAAAGAGGGTATTGCATATACAAAATGCGAAAATAAGAATACAAAAAAAACCCATATATATATATATATATATATATATATATATATATATATATGGCATTGCATATTATAATTATTTTATTTATTTTATTTTATTTAGTCAGTTTCTTGTTTATTGACAGTCCTCCAAACCAAAATGTAAATTCTATGAAATAAGAGACCATCTCCAGCTGGCTCTCCATTATAGACTTTTTGAGTAGCATATTGTTTTATATATAGCATCACTACAGAAATGGTTACTGAACAATTTATACAAGATGTTTACCATGACTTGGTTAATAGTCCTTTATGTGTGTCTGTCTATGTTTGGTAGCGGCTGTGGATGGTGAGGCATAGGCAGTGGGGAAGAGATAAATTCTGAAATGAGTTCAACATAAAAATTTTGAATCTATTCAAAGACAGAGAATAACCACAGAATGGGAGAAAGCAAGAGAAGTTATCAAAATGAGATATTTCTTTTGAAATGATTACTCTGGCATTGGGAGGGGAATTAATTGGAAGATATAAGATAGGATACTAGAAAACCAACTTGGAGGTCATCCCATCTATAATTCAGGACCTAAACAAAATTAACAACTGTGGGATGGAAATACAGGTATGGATTCCAGAAATTTTTAAGTAGTGGGAGTATAGACTGATGGAGTAATTCTGGAGAAATTCTGGCACACTTATGAATCATAAATCATATGCCTAGGTATATGTCCTGTAGAAATGCTTAGCTACACAAGGACAGGTATACTGGGATGTTGTTGTAGCAGTATATCTGGCAGGCAGGAAGTTTAAGCAATGTGATTGTCCATGATTGGCAGTGTAGACAGCTGAAATGCAGTGTGTGCACACAATGAAGTATTATGCAACAATGATAAGCAACGGATTAAATTAATATAAAGCATGACAATGATTGATCATAAAAATACAGTGCTTAGTTTAATAAGTAAGGTGGAGAATGCGGTCTGAGAAAATTACATTTGCCTAACAGACATGGAAGCATATACAACATCCCATTCTTCAATAAGCAAAACAAACAAAATACACACGTAAATACAAGAAAATCAACCTGTCCTACTTCTGGAAAAAAAATTTCTTATTGCTTTTATTGGTATTGCACATTTTTCAATTTCCAGTAGTAGATTTAGCATTATGATGTTTAGCTTTGTTATTCAAAAACAATAATGCAGGTTTTCATTTATTCAAATCTAGTCTTAAAGATTAAATTTTAAAGGCAACAAAAATAAGGAGGCCCTGTGAAATGGTCTTTCAGGGATGATTTATTTAAACAAACATCTTGCTGCCCTTATGGTGAGAACTGCAAGAGTACCTATATCACGGGTAGCTAATCATTTGCTGTTATAAATTTGCCAACTGACTAACTAGAATGACTAATGAATAAAGTTGTTTCCAATCTCTGCCCTCTTCAGAAAAAGGAGCCCTGGAAAAAGTTACCTCTGCCTCCTTTATGTCTGGCCTTCGATGCTCTTATTGGTGCTATTCCAAAAGTCACCCCGGAACAAATTCCTGTTGTGCACAAAGACTATTTCAGACATTTTTGACCAACCCAATAAATGTTGATACTTTGACACTCAGAGAATTATACACTGATTAAATTTAAATACCTATGTATAGAAAATCGACTAGTGAAGAAGACCATGCCTTATTTTAAAATATTTTTTTAGCTGTAGTTTATGCCTAGAGACCTTTTGTTTAACTTCAATTGTTAACACTTCTCTAAGTGAAACTGCTGATGCCGATCTAGGTTCTTTCCTTCCATTCT
Organism: Rhinolophus ferrumequinum; assembly: GCF_004115265.2. Lineage (NCBI taxonomy): Eukaryota > Metazoa > Chordata > Mammalia > Chiroptera > Rhinolophidae > Rhinolophus > Rhinolophus ferrumequinum. The sequence continues at coordinate 37,934,665 of NC_046301.1, forward strand.
ATCAGTATCTAAAAGATAAAAGAGGTAATCACTCAGGCTAAGTGAATTCTATTCTGATTATGCTCTACCTCCCTGACTCTATTGATTATCGATTGTGTCACCACTTTGAAGGTGAAACTTTTCTGTTCAAAAGGCTCCTCCAATGAAGAGTATATCTTCCTGATGACCCTTGAACTGTTTCATTCTTGGCAGGATATTGTAGACCATGAATAATTGCTAAAGTGTTGCAGACTAGGGTCTTTATGTGACTGCTCAAGACTTCTTAAGCCAAGTGTTAATGAGCTTCCACTTCCTGAGTTATTCTTTGTTTCTGATTCATTCTGCAAAGGTTAACAGAAATTTGCTTATAAAGGAACAATAGAATTTTCAAATAATTTTACTGACACAGAATTCATTTAGATTTTTGTTGTAGATCAGTTTCTTGGAAAAATATAAAATACCTTGCTTTGTAAAGATGCTATCATTTTTAATTTATTGGAAAAATTGCAGAGAACTCTTCAAATAGAAATTTCTCTAAGTTCAAGTTCCCTGAGAGGCAAGACACAGTCAATGGGACAGCTGAGCTGGGTGTTAGTGCTGCCCTTTCTAACTATAAAACATTATTCAAGTTACTGAAACTATTTTAATGTCAGCTTTCTTCTATGTAAAATGAGAATCATGCTATCTCAGAATTAGTCAGATTTCTCCAGAAAGTGGAAACAATGGAATACATAGAGAGATATATTGAAAGAGATGTTTTATGAGGGATTGGCTCACATGGTTATGGAGTCTGAGAATTCAGATTATCTGCCATCAGCAAGCTGGAAGCCCAGGGAAGCCAGTGGTACAGGTCCAGTCCAAAACTGGAGCCCTAAGAACCAAGGGAGCCCATGATATACATCCCACTTTGAGTCCAAAGGACCGAGACTCAGAAGTGCCAATGTCTGAGGGCAGAAGATAGATGCCTAAGCTCTAGCAGTGATCAAATTTGTCCTTCCTCTGCCTTTTTTGTTCTACTTAGTCTCCTGAGAATTGAATGATGCCCACTCACATTGGTAAGGGTGATCATCTTTACTTAGTCTACCAATTCAATAGCTAATTTCTTTCAGGAACACCCTCACAGACATGTTTAGAAATAATGTTTTACCAACTATGTGGGCATCCCTTAGCCCAGTCAAATGAACACATAAAATTAACTATCACAACCTTATAGAACTGTTGTGTAGCTTAGAAATCATAAATAGAAGGTGATTGGCTACTGTATGCACTTAATAGCTGGGGAATACGGTTATGATTATTTACAGGTATGTGTTATACATTTATTTAGAGTGTGTGTTATGTGCCATTGAGTCAGCTCCAATTCCTAAGAATTGGGGTACCCTAAGAATTGGTGATATCTACAGTGTCCTGTCCTCAAAAGTCTTACTCAGTTCTTGTACCATCATGCCTATGACTTTTATGGTGTCAGTCCATCTCATATCTGGTCTTCCTCTTTTCCTGCTGCTTTCTGTTTTTCCCAGCATTATTGTCTTTCCCAAGGAACCCTGCCTTCTCAAGATGTGCCCAAATTAGGGCGGCTTTCACTTTTGTCATTTTTGACTCCCCCGATGTTTTAGGCTTAATTTGCTATGACCCACTTATTCATCTTCCTGGTGGTCCAGGGTACCAAAGAGCTCTCCCCCAGCACCATGTTTCAAATTAATCTTTTTTTTCCTATCAGCCTTGCTCACTGTCCAACTTTTGCATCTGTGCATAATAAATGAGCATATGAGGGTGTGGATGATCTTAGCCTTGGTCCCTAATGACACATCTTTTCTTGTGATGATCTTTCAAGTCTCAGCCTTCTCTTAATTTCCTAGATGAAGTCTCCATTTGGTGACTGAACCCAGTCTAACTTGATGACTGAACCAAATTAAGCAAAATCCTTAACATTTTCAACGTATTTATTTTCTATATTAATGTTGTATAATAGTGATACAGAGAATAGTCAATAGAAATGTAACGGTGTAGTAGAAATAAAGGACAGTGATACTAAAGCCTGTCATAGATGAATTCAAGTCTTAATTCTGACGTACATCAGTAATTTAACATGTCAGAGATTGATTTCCTTCTCGTGTGTGTGTGTGTGTGTGTGTGTGTGTGTGTGTGGTGTGTGTGCGCGTGCACATTGGTTAAAAGAGATTCCTTTCTAGGTCTTTATTAATATTTTATTGGGGGGAAAATGGCAGTCCAAATTAAGATTGTTTATGCATCGCTCTCTTAAAATGAATATCTCATCATCTGACTGATAGATGACTAAGAGTTGTTCACAAATTTTATTAACTCTTGCTGAACGAAGAAAAGTCTTTTTTATACCTCTTTTCATTTCTGGCCTTGGATCCTCTTGTAGGCCTTACTCCTATAGACACCAGTCACAGATACTCAGTAAACGTTTCAGTTGTATACAACCACAAAAATATGCATTATGCATCCTCTTTCCAGGTTATCAAAGACTCACTTTTGCTCCTGGCTGTGATGTTTTCAGCTTCCCCTTCTCATTGCTTGCAAGTAGGAAGTCAGTGAAGGTGATTTGACATGTGTACTTTCAAGTTACGTCCACGATGACTTGCAATATTCCAAATATGGGCAATAAGCCATCCTAATTGGCATTAGATTTATGCCCTAGAATAATCATATACCTAGCAATTTTTTTTTTTACCAAGTATCATGTCTGTTCCTTGCAGCAATTATAACTGGCTGCCAACAAATGATTTCTTATCTATAATGCAGAATAAAAAAGACAAAACTATCCCTGACAACAAAATTTGGTATTTTTGTGAAGGAACTCAATCAAATTTGGGGATTTCAGGTTTAGTACCATGTTGCACATGAAAATAAAATAGACATCCTCAGGTTTAACATTAATTTGAAGTAAAATATCATGACCTGTTGATTAGAATATACATACTAAGAGAAGGTCAAGTTTGTGTAGTGAAAAACAGGGTTGCTTAGAGCAGTTATGTACATACAATGTTGCTGCAAATGACTATATAGTATAAATATGCCAAGAAGGGGAATTTGGATTCAAGGGAGCACCAAGCGGTCACTATAATCACCGCTAAGGTTGCCTTTATCCTGATGTCATCTTATCAGTCTGTAGCTCCTTTCTAGGCCTTTCTAAATGTGATTTCTTTTTTATCTGCACTTACTTACCAACGGTCTTCTATACATATCTTCAGTCTAGCCAAATGCGTAGCTGAACAGAGCCTGATTTTCTGACAGAGTCCAGCAAATGTTAATGTGTTTATGTAGCTGAAAACATTCAACTTTGTGAGGCCACAGAAAATCTCTCCACAGCATTGTGTATTGATATCCAAAAAATAATTCCCTAAAGTTTATGAGTAAATTCACTCAATGACCTTGTGGAGGCTGATGTTCATTTTGCATTGAAAATACTGAAATGCTTATTTAATTTCAGTTCAAATAATTCCTCAAGCTTAACAACCAATTAAAGCTCATCAAAAATCCTACTTCCATTACTCACCTCCTGGCTGGGAATACCATCAAGTCTCACACCTTTTAGTACAATTATCCATGGTAGTTATGAGGTTGATAGGCTAAAGAAGATAAACTATTTTAAAGGACATGTTTTTCTTATGTATCTAATGTATCTGTTGGCTGACAATAAAAATGTTAAAGTGTTTTAGAGTTGGTATAATATTTCCTGATCCTAGGATTTATTGAAAAAACAACTCTACTATCTCTTTCAAGTATGGAATATGCATTTCTTTCGCCTTTTATTTAAAGAAAACCAATAGTAACTCTATGAAGGACAAATATTTCAGGATAAACAGATTGACAGATTTGACCTTTGACTTAAAATCAGCATTCAAGTCTCAGTTGGGCTACATATTAACAAGCTATTCATTAGCAAGCAGTCTGTCACTGGACAGTTCCAGAGAGTTATCTGTCACGATGCTGATCTATGGTATGTTTCTCCCCAAAACCTCACCACTATTTGGCCCTCGACGAGACTCCCATTGAAGGAAGACTTCAGTGGCCCTCTAGGCAGAACGCCTTCATGGGCTGTCATCACCCTTGTAATCAAGGGAATCTTTTCTTACTGGAGAATAAACTGGTAGTGATTTGTGCCATCTCAGACTCAGCATGATTCACACATGTTCAGCTTGGCCTCTAGGCTACGTGCTCATCCTGGAACTTTTTAATTAGTTTCCTGACATGTCCAAGTAGCTGTCTCCTGGATGAATTTCAACTACCTCTGGTGCTTTCTCTTGCTTGAGTGAAAATAACTCAATGCCGTTATGATTATACAACACACATGAACCGTCTCCGATAGTTGTAAGTCTTGTTCCAACCTCCACAATACTTTTGTGACAGTGCAAATCTAAGCCCACTGCACTGCTCTGGAGAATATTTCCTAGATTTTGCTTATACTCATTAATTTAAATAATTGCTTCCAAACACATGCAATCACACTAATGCTAAGATAGAGTCAAAAGTTAATACTTGTTCCTCAGTGAATTTTTATATTTGATTTTATTTTCGTTAGTATTTAAAAAAAGACCAGCTATATAGAAATTAATGAAGCAAAAATAAATAAAAGATCAAAGCAAGGAACTGTGCTATAAAAAATGATTCTGGTGTTAATTAATGTGCTTAATTATTACTATTCCTCTCATTCACTTTCTGTTGTTTTTTTCTTTCATGGTTTTATTTGTGTTTGTTAAGTAGAGTGAGGTAAAGGGAAGCCATTCTCCAAATCCCTTTTCACAATATTGGTGTCCGCTTTCATTATTCAGGTGGGAAAGATGTTAAGTATTTTAGTAAATTGATTACATTAGGATTAAAATAAAAAGAGTTTGATCTATTGGACATAATCTGCTAAAGAATATGAGAAATAATTTGTTCAATAATAAAATCAGATCTCTGTAGTACCTCCCCTTCTCCTCAAGGTATTGGTATTCAGGAAAGAAGGAAGGATGTGCAGTGGAGAAACAGAAAGTGAATGTAGACATGGCAAGCTTATATGAAATGAGTACATATTTGGCTGGACAAGTTTGTTAGGGAGAATGTAATTGAAACTTGTCGATTTACTCATTTGATAATATTATCTTATAAAACTAAATTATAAATAAGCAATAAAATTTGTCTATTAATATTTCAAGTAGGATTCTCCTTTCCCATTATCTAGCTAAACATTGTTTATTAGAGTTCAGTCTTTTCTCAATAATATTCACTAATATTTCTCTCATGTCTGGTAGTCTTCATTATAACAAAAATAAAACTTTTGCTCTCTATGGCCATTAGCCAAACCTATAGTTAAAGTAAATTTGAGGAAGTAAGTAGAGATGCTCCCTCCACCACATACACAATGTATTGACTATCTTCAGCACCCTGGATCTTTCTGATTCTCAAATGACAAGCTTATTTTTCCATTTAGGGTCCGTTTTAGCTTGGAATAATACCTCCCCAATCTCTGCAAAGCTGTCTTCTTCACAACATTTGGTCTCTGTGTAATGTATCAATCCTTATCCAATTACCCTGTTTTAAATTTTTGTTGCATGTATTTTATTTATTTATTTATTTTTATTAGTTTCAGGTGCACAAAACAATGTAATAGTTAGACATTTATTATTTATATCCCTCACATTTATTATTTATACCCCTCCCCCAATCTACTACCCCTCTGACATCGCATACAGCTGTTACATTTCCACTGTCTCTATTACTAATGCTGTACTCCATTTCTTGTGACTATATGTGTATGTGTGTGTGTGTGTGTGTATACACATATATATAAAATTATAGTTGACATTCATTATTGTTCAGCTTCAGCTTCAGGTATACAGTGCAATGATCAGGCATCTACATCATCCCTGAGGTGGTCTCCTTAATGAGACAAATGTCCATCGAATACCCTACAAAATCTTTACATTATTGATTATATTCCCCAAGCTGACTTTTGTTTCCCTATGGCAATCTTGTGGTTACTGACTGTGCTTTCTAATCCCCTCACCTTCCCCCTTATCTAACACCCCTCCCCTCGTCTAGCAACCCTCAGTTTTTCCCCTATATCTCTGAGGCTGTTTGTGATTAGTTCGTTCATTTATTCTTTTCTTTAGATTCCAAATATAAGTGAGATCATATGGTATTTGTCTTTCTCTGTCTGACTTATTTCACTTAACATAATGTTCTCTAGGTCCATCCATATTGTGGCAAATGGTAAGATTTCATTCTTCTTTATGGCTGCGTAATACTCCATTGTATAAATGTACCACAGTTTCTTAATCCATTCATCTACTGATGGGCATTTCGGTTGTCTCCATGTCTTGGCTATTGTGTATAGTGCTGCAATAAACATAGGGGTGCATAAATTTTTTCGAATTAGATTTTGGGATTTCTCTGGATAGATACCTAGGAGTGGAATTGCTGGGTCATAAGGTAGTTAGTTCCATTTTCAGTTTTTTGAGATGCCTCCATACTGATTTCCATAGTGGCTGCACTAATCTGCAATCCCACCAACAGTGCACAAGGGTTCCCTTTTCTCCACATCCGCGCCACCACTTGTTGTTTGTTGATTTATTGATGATAGCCATTTTGACTCGGGTGATGTGGTATCTCATTGTGGTTTTTATTTGCATTTCTCTAATGATCAATGAGGTTGAACATTTTTTCATATATCTGTTTGTCATCTGTATGTCTTCTTTAGAAAATTGTCTCTTCCTGTCCTCTGCCCATTTTTTAATTGGGTTGTTTGTTTTTTTGGAGTTGATTGAGTGAGTTTCTTATAATTTTTGGATATTAAGCCCTTATCGGATATATCATTGACAAATATCTTCTCCCATTCAGTAGGATCCCTTTATGTGTTATTGATGGTTTCCTTTGCTGTGAAAAAACTTTTAGTTTGACATAATCCCACATGTTTATTTTTTCTCTTACTTCCCTTGCCCGAGGTGATATATCGGTAAAAATCTTACTCTGTAAGTCTGTAAACTTACTTCCTATATTTTCTTCTAGGAGATTTATGGTTTCAGATCTTACATTTAAGTCTTTAATCCATTTTGAATTTATTCTTGTATATGGTGTAAGGTGGTAGTCCAGCTTCATTTGTGTGTTGCATTTATTTTTATGTATATTTTTGTACTTTTTTATTTGCTACTACTTCCCTGATAGAATATAATACCATGAGAACAGTAGCATGATGCATAGCTGTCTTATACACTACTTTACCTTCATACTTTTACCCTAGCTATTACAGAAACACACATTATTATTACATCTATGTTACTGAAAATCATTATGCCTATAATTGAGGAAAATTACTAGTTAAAACTAGCAAGCTATAAATTCCAATGTTTATTCAATACACCAACATATCTCACAAAAATTTAAAGGCATCTGGTCGAGATTGTGTGTTGTTTTAAATTTCCTGAGGGTTGATGATTTATAGTGTGATGATGTGTTTTAAATTTATTGGCCAATGTTTCCTGTGTCATTGGATAACATTTATCTAGGTACCCTTTTTATGAAGAGGATCTATACATAGGTAATTTCAGGAAAGCTACAGTTTTTTGGGTTTTGTTTTTTCTTCTTCCTATATGAAATGGTCTGTGAAGTAACTCATTCAGTGAATAATGAGATAAGTGATGTATCTGGAACTTAACAATAACCCAATTACCATTGCTTATGTTGCTATTCTTGTAAATTTGTTATACAAATAATTGATTTCTCCAAGACAGATCCTTGTTACTAAGTAGTCCAGTGTATAGATGATCTAGTGCCAAAATATCCATGCGAAACTATAATATGGACAGTAGGAAAAAGGGGAAAATACATAAAGTGAGTTCTCACATAATTATGCTTTCTTTTTTTTTTTTAAGATGTCTGAATGGCAGACTCGGTAAGGCTATTTTGTTCTTATCATTAATAGCTCTGATAATGTTTAGTACAAACTTTCAACTTGGGAGTGACATGAATTTGTGACAGATAATCAACAGAATTTGGGGCTAAAATTAGATGATTTCTATCCCATCCTAGAATTTATTTAAAAAATAGTCTATTATAAATTAGAAGTACTCTTACACATTGTAGTAGTTATTTTACAAATTTTGGAGAAAGTATTTCATTTTGAGTGTAAGCTCTTTGGTGGCTTCTACTTTATTTCAATGTCTCAGGCCTTGACTTACTGATCAAACAATATAATTCAATTTTGTTTTTGTTTTTGTTTTTAGACAAAAACCTCTACTTTAATAAACTTTACACAAATAGAGACAACAAGAAATATTGCTTTTCAAGGAAAAAAAATTTCTTCCCTTCTTTAGTTCTTGGACTTTAATAAGCGGTTGACCACTGTTCTTTCAATATTACTTGGTCATTTTTACAGCTACTATCCTGTAAATAGTAGTTCTATCCAGCCATGTCAGAATCACATGTTTTCCAAGCTTTAATATAATTTGGATGATTCTTTTTTTGTTGTTCTGTATATCTCTTTTTTTATTGAAACTCTTTCCCATATCTTAATGCTTTTGCACATTCGTTCTATTGCTTTTGTATAATATTAACAATCTGCAAAATATAAACCTGATTATTTTTCATGTTTTCATGTTTTCATGTTCCATTGTTAATATAAAAATCTATCCCAAAACTGAGTGACTTATAGTTTGCCTATAAGGTTGCAACTTGGGCAGGGATCAGAAGGGTCAACTTCCCTATTCTACCTGCCTCAAGTGGGGGCTTGAAATTAATGAATGCTCTTTCACTCAAATTTCTGGCCACTGATAGCTCTTGGCTGGGACCACAGCTGGGACTGTGGCCAAAACACCTGGTACCAATACCTGTTTTATGTTGCTTTGGCTCCTTTGCAACATGGTGACTAAGTTCTAAGGCAAGTAACCAATGTCCCGAGTATGTTTTGCCTTTTATGACCCACATGGAGAAGTCATGCAGTGAAGTTGCTACTACATTCTATTTGTTAGGAATAAAGCACGAAAGCTAACAATTCTTAAGAGAAAGGGAATTAGATTCCACCTTTTCATGGGACGAGGGTCAAAAATTTGCAAATATGTTCTGAAATTCCAAGAGCATTTGAAGTTTTTATTTATAACAACATGGAAAAAAGCAAAATAAATTAATAGCAACTCACAGTCACTTGTATAGTGTTACAGTTAGAAATATACTTAGATACTGATTTCTATTTCCTTATTTTAGATTTAAAGGAACTAAAATTTGGTAGGTTTAATAGCCTTTCAAAGGATCACATAGCTAGCTAATTTGTGGTAGATCCAACAAATGGAATCAAGTTTTTCCAATTCTAAGATAAATTGTTTCTACACACATAATTTTTTTTAATGTAATGCATCTGAATTTCTCCATTGAAATGATTTACCAATTTCCTCTACGACCAATAGTAAATAGGGGTCCACCTTTTCCAACACTTGTAATAACAGTGTTCCAATGGCAGCAACCAAACTATTGTTTTCTCTCACTTCATTCTCTGAACATAAAGACCAGCTAATTCTCTCTGTAAATTACAGTGACAGACCAAAAATAAACAAACAAACATATAACTGTTCTGTAGAATGTCCCAATGTTAGATATTGAGGACATATGTGCATTAGAAATTATGAAAAACATAATACACAATATTCAAAATAAAGTAATTATATATAGCTTTGATCATAGGAAGTTGATTGATATTATCATTTAGCTTACTACAAAAAACATGGTTTTTATTGTTTTTGTTTGTTTGTTTTTTTGTTTTCATCTATCCATTTGAGATGCAGGACCCTCAGGTCACTGGGTCTTCAACCTGTTTTACAAAAGTTCATTGCATGTCTTATTCCAAGCAATCCTTCAGAGAATACAATATTCAACTCTGGTCACTTCAGTTTCTGATCTTTTCACAATTTGAATGCAAAGAATATTTACATACATACGAGGTCTGACAATGAAGTTTGTGAACTCATCCTAGAAAAAGTACTACATAGCTCATTGCCAAATATCATATGGTCACTTGCGAAGTTCTCCCCTTGGGAAATGTGCACCAACACCAGTGCCGAGTCCACCCTTCAAAGCAATTTTGGAACTCTTTTTCTGGAACTGCCATCAGAGCTGTCGTCGTATTACCCTTGATGTTCTGAATGTCATCAAAATGTTTTCCTTTCAATATTTCCTTTATCTTCAGGTAAAGAAAGAGTCATTGGGGGCCAGATCAGGTGCGTAGGGAAGGTGTTCCAATACAGTTATTTGTTTACTGGCTAAAAACTCCCTCACAGACAGTGGTGTGTGAGCTGGTGCATTGTCATGTTGCAAGAGCCATGAATTGTTGGAGAAAAGTTCAGGTCATTTAATTTTACACTCAACCTTTTCAGCACTTCCAAAATAGTAAACTTGGTTAACGGTTTGTCCAGTTGGTGCAAATTCATAATGAATAATCCCTCTGATATCAAATAAGGTTAGCAACATCGTTTTGATTCTTTATTTGGACTGACAGAACTTTTTTGGTTGTGGAGAGTTGACTGACTTCCATTGTGCACATTGACACTTTGTTTCAGGGTCGTATTGGTACACCCATGTTTCACCACCAGTGATAACTCCCCAAAACATCAATTTGCCTCTCCGAAAGGTCTTGGCAAACTTTTACTCTCCTTTGCTTTTGTTCATCGGTGAGCTCCTTTGGGACCATTTTTGCACACACCTTCCTCATGCCAAGATTTTCAGTTAAGAGTTTCCTAACTGTTTCTCTATCTATGTTTACTTGGTCTGCTATGCTTCTACAGCTAACTGACGATTCTGATGCACAGTTTGACAAATTTTTGCAATGGTTTCATCAGTTTTGCTTGTTACTGGCCACCCTGACCTCTCTTCGTCAGTGATGTGTCCTCTCCCCTTAGAAAAACGTCTAATCCTTTGTACACTGCCGTTTTCTTCATGGCATTATCCCTGTAAACTAGGACTAACAAGTCCCTGATTTCACTTCCACTCTTGCCAAGTTTAACAAGAAATTTAATGTTTGTTCATTGCTCCAATTCAAGCTCAGACATTCTCGCAATGACACACAGAAACACGCAACAACAATAATGAACACCACTCAGCAAGACACTGACACACTGACATAAACACAACTGTAAGACAGTGATATACAAGGTTATGAAACGTTACCAAGCTGTTTATACAGTATTGCCAATGTAAGCGCACGGTGGCAAGTTTGCAAACTCAATTGTCATACCTCCTGTTACAGTAAGACTCAGATGAGCAGATATATTTGTGTTTCATCAACTCAATTGGAATTATTACATTTAAAAGTCACAGGAAGAAAACTATAACTCAGCCCTCTATTTTTATTAATATACTTAAGTATATGAAGAAAATTATATCAGTATATCAAAACTCATATCTGTTGCATGCTACAAGAAAGAATAATGTAGAAAAAAATAACCAAACTATTTTTTCCAAAACAAATTTGTTTCTGAAATAGTATGTTAAAATAGATGAATCAATAAGGAATTGTATTTGATAATTCTAAGTTTTTGATATTTATTTCATTGCTTTCTTTTTTACCATTTTCCATTTTTGTTTTTAACATCTGACTTCCTAGGGAATAATAATTTAATTAAATATTCCTTTGAATAAAGAGTAGCTCCTCTTAATAAATATTTAAATGAATTTATGAAAAATGAAATTATTTCCTTTGTTTTTCTTAATTTCATTCCATCCATGATGTTCAGTTTACAGACAAGGTTTAAATCAAATGAGAATACATGGAATATTAATTTAATATAAAATAGAAGTAGAGTGAATAACCTCAGATGATATAGAAGTGGCCCCCAAATTTTGTATTGTTAAAATAGTATCTTATTACTTAGAATCACTGGAAATTTGTTTTTCGACACTATGACAGAAACTTTTCTACAAAAGTAATTGAAGTTAAAGGAATTGCCAAGAAAGCAGTCATTACAGGTTAGAATAAAAAGAATTGAAAATGATTGCAAAATAGTAAAACTTAGGAACTTATTATCTAATATTTGCCAATAAATAATCTGTAAAAAAAATAAAAATTATATTTTTCATGTTCAGATAAAAAGGACAGGAGTTTTACTAAAATGTCACTAAACATTTAAATTAAATTTCTAGTAAATTCTAAAATTAAAAATCTGTCATTTAAAAAAGTCATCATTAACTAGAGCAAGTAACATTTTATAAGCATAGTTGACGTACAATTTTATATTAGTTTTAGTTGTAAAACATAGTGACTCTATATTTATATTTATACACATTTTGATGTAATCAGTATAGGTCTAGTAACCATCTGTCACCATACAAAGTTATAGCTATATTATTGGCTATATTACCTGTGCTGTATGTTACATCCCTGTGACTTATTTATTTTATGACTGGAGGTTAGTACCTCTTGTTCCCTGTCACCTTTTCCACACATTCTCTGTATCAGTAAGTCTGTTTCTGTTTTGTTTTGTTTTGTTTGAGCAGGTAGCTTTTTAAACATAAGCATCTTTCAGGTTTACAGAATAATAAATTTTTTAAAGATACAAGACAGTATATTTGTAAAATAGGTTGAGAATGCAAAATGCCACCTTTAATATATTTTTAGTAATGAATAGCATCTTTATATTTTGTTATAGAATGAGCTCTTTTTTTATTACTATACAATTTGGGTTTTGTAAGTTTTATATTTGTGGAAAAAATCACAGATGCAAAATCCTAGTGGCAGAAGAAACCTTTACTAGTGCAGCCCAATTCAAACAATATAATTGCATAATAAGAAGTTGTATGCTTCTCAAACAGGGCCGGCTTCATGGGCATATGACCTGTGCTCAAACAGTCCAATGCTTGGTACAGTGTGCTTCTGTAGCTCTCTCAAAATCCTTAATTATTTTATTTCTGAACTTGGGTTTTTGTCTGTGAAGTTTGATCGGGCCAGTGATCATAGGCATGCATGAACAGAGGAGATCCGTGCAATGTGAATGTCCACCACTTCTTGCCACCCCTGTCACATAGAGTTTGTGATGCTCCATGAGGATAGAATTCTGGGGGACCTATGATGTGTGAGAGCTCAGCAAGACTCAAAGCAAGCACGAGACAAATGGATTAGATCTATGACTGAGTAAATGCTGGGTGCAGTCCGGAGAGGGCACACTTTCCATTCCAACCAGAACTTGCTTCAAACCTAGAAGAAAATGGCATTTTAAGACACATCTGTGATCAAGGAACCCTATCATATCCTTTCCTGTGTTACTTCCCTGTATTATCCAACCACTTACACGGAAAAGTATGACATAGAAGAATAGAAAATAACCCACAGATCCTTTTCCTTCCAGTCCTTTCTTACTCATCAGGAAGCTGAAGGTAGACAGCTTTGTTAGAATGTGCACATATCAAGAAGTGAAATAAAATCAGTTGAGTTAGATTTGTGTAGGTAAGAATTTCTTATTGTAAGAATGAAATATATGTGCATATACCAGCTATGAAATATAAATTGTGGAAATAGGGTGATATGAGTTAAATGGTCTTATATTTACGTTTAAAACTCTCATTGCATAATAAAAAGATGAATGGTAAAGTTAACGCTAACAATTTTAAATTATAATGTTTTACTTATAATGACACTAGATAGCAAAATTTTAAAAACACTATGACAAATTGAGAGAGAGATAGAGACCACAGGAAAAAGGAAAAATAGTTCTATATTTTAGTAACTTTAAAGGCAGTTTATTTCTGGTTTTTGAACAAGGGCCCCATGGTTTTATGTTGCGCTGGACTTTGCAAATTATATAGTCAGTTCTCACAGAATAGAGGTTGTGTTATCTGAAATAATATATGCTGTTAAAATTGATGATTCTGTGGAGTAGGGTGCCCATGAAGAAGACCCTAAGATGGAAAAGACTATAATTACCAAGAATGAGGACAAAAATTTTAAAAATAAGAGTTTTTATTATGGACAACAAAGTGCCATGGATATGAGCAAAATCTGTAAAATAAAAAATCTTATGGAGCATGATATATAAGGGAATTATAAGGGATATATAAGGGAATTTTATATATATATATATATATGTATATATATATATATATATATATATATATATATATATATATATGGGATATATAAGGGAGCGTGATATATAAGGAGATTATAAGGGATATATAAGGGAATTTAATAAGTTTTAGGAAATATATGAAATGAATTGGTATTCCTCCATCTGGATGTTTCACCTTTTTCAGTTCTGTATTCTAATGTAATCTCCTCAGAGGAGTTCTTTGTGAACACTTTTGTTTAACTTATTAACATTGTTAAGCATTTACAAAAGCAGAGGAAGCAGTATTATGAACCCCCATATACATATTATTTAGGTATAAAAATTATCAAATCATACTCCACCTTATTTCATCTATATCCTCTTCTATTTCCCTGGACTGGACTGCACATTTATTTTAAAGAATATGCCAGACATCATATCATTTCAAGTGTGAATGTACACATTCATACGTATCCCACACTACCTAAATATATACATCCACCTTATTCACCCTTTTGCTGCGATGGTCAGATTTATCCAAATGAGTATATCTGAGATTTTTATACATAAAAGTGTGATTTATATACAAAGCAGCTCAAATTTATTAAATGCATAAAATAGTCAAAATATCAACTTTTTTGTGGATTTCTGACACATTTTGGAAAGAAAATTGAAATCAATTAACACAGTGAAAGAGTTCAGCGCCCATTTCATTTACTTGCTTTATTTTCCTCTATACCACTATCATTATCTAATATTGTAATAGTAATAGCAATACATAATATTTATTCCTTATTTGATTTATTTTCTTTGTTAAATCTCGATTAGAATGTAAACTCATGAGGAATTCTAAACGTTTTGTTCACTGCTGTACCTACAGTAGTTGTGATAGTACTGGCACATAGAGGTGTTCAGTAAAGATTTAATAAGTAGAAAATTTATTCTTTGATGCTCAAAATTACAATACAAGTATTATGTGACTTATCTTAGTAAACAACATTGTCCCTCATAGCTACATATAAAATGCATCATACTCCCAAATGATGAATCTAGCACTTGAGGGATAAAATTATAGACTGGTAGGAAATGGGTTTATTTTGCATTATTCTTTCAAAGGGGGTGAATCACATAGCATTTGCTCCCTAGCATACTCAAAAGGTAAGTTTAAAATGCTTTAAAAACATTCGATTTACAGTTCTGAAAAAGGAACAACCACATTCAGTCTAACAATGCTTACATGCACATGACAATAGACAAATGCATTCATTAAGCCCTATAGTGGAATGTATGCACGAGGAAACAATACTGCATTCACATCACTAGAAAAAGAAAGAATTTTTTTGTACAAATGTTCCCAGTGGTATTAGTACTGAATGAATACTAATAACATATCAGTACCCTGAAGTGACTAAATATATGCAAAAGTGTGCTTGCTGTTTCAATCATTTTAAATAATTTCAACCAATACAAGTATTTCATAATTCATCTTTCATTCAGAGAAGTATTCTGCATAGTGTCCTCAGGGATTTATTTAGGACGGGCTTTTCTGTATTATTATACTTTGTGCACAGCCTGGGGCTTATTGTGAATTTTCATGGTTGATTTTATTTTATATGAATGCCGGGATCATATACTTTCATTTCAAGTCATTATTTCTGGCCTTAGCATAACCTTTTGGTTTTATTTTTATTGCCCTTTTCTCAACCATCAACAATCCTGCTTTTATTGCAACAGAGCAATCATGTTAGTGACTTTGGGAAAATAAGGAAATTGAGACTCATTTTAGTTTCAACATAAGTACTTTGAACCACAATTTAGGGTACTTTTTAAAGCATTTGAGTGTCCATATGGTTACATATGAAAATGAATATATGAAATGACATAGTCCTGGAAGAAAAAAGGATACACAGTATTATCCCTGGTCTCTGTTTCTGTTCAGAATAGAGGCATCTGTTGGGAAGATGCATCCTTGATTCTCCTAACAACCAACTCTGTAATTGACAGCGCTATTGGGTCCCTGGGTCCCATGTTCCCAGAGCAGAAGACGGGAATCAAACCTTTGAGAATCGTCTTTATAAATATTTTTATTTAGTCAAATTACCTTCAGATCTTTGTCAAAGGATTTATTGTTCTGGAAAATAGCTGCATTTATAGCTTTTACTCTTTTCATTTCCCACTATAAAGAATTAAAAGAAGGGAGAGAAAATATAGTAATCTCAAAAAGTCATCTTAGCACAATTTTCAAAGACCTATATTAATTAGGAAAGCTCAAAAATAATAAAATGAAAATATACATTTAGATTGAAATAGAAATTTCACTCTATTATTTCAAAATGAGAGATTGTCTAAATGATGCAAGAGTTACCTAAATCTCTACAGTCTTGGGCATTTGTATAGACCTCAGGCAAAATCCTAAACGATGAATAGAAGAGATAAAATTATATCAAGTGGGAAAAAATTAATACTCTATGAAGTTATAGTTCCAAATTTTCTGACTCCAAGAATTAGTTTTAATTTACTATATGTATTCTATGCATATGAATTAAAATCACAGAGCAAAGTAAGAACTTTAAAAACCACAACAAAGAGATGAATGTAAAATCCATAAATATCTGTAACAAGAACTTTTTTTATTTTTCGGAAAAGCATGCAATTAAATATTTTAATCTATGAATTTTAAAGTATTTATTAAGCATCTAAAATAACCCCACCACTGCGATAAACCATAGGAATGTAGTAAGTGAATAGAATAAAGTTCTAGTTGTAGAGAAAAACATAAAAGAAGGTCCAAAGGGATCAAGGTCTTGAAGAAAACACATTTCAAACTTTTGCTTTTATAAATAATACATGAAAAACATCTTTGTGCCTGAATTTTATTATTTACGAAGAACAGACTCCTAAAAGTGGGATACTGACTTAAAAGACATAGACACATATTACTATTAATTTTGCATATTGTTTTCCAGGACCTTTTAATTACAGTTCGTTGGTGCAAAAAAAATTGTTAATATAATTCTTTTTTGTCAGAAATCTATTCTTTGCATATGAAAAGCTGTAAAATTCTCTCCTTATCGTTTATGATTATTTAATATATAGAGATTGTATCTCTTTATCTCTTTGGAATTTAGAGAGACCTTTTAAATTAAGATCTATATGCTTCAATTCAGAGAAATTTTAAAATTATTTCTTACATTTTTACTTCTCCATCAGTTTCTTTATCTACTCCTAGGACTTTTTTATTTAAGTAATTGTTCTCTTGAATCTGTTCTTGAACTCTTAATTACTTTTCACTCTTTATTTTACATTACTATTTCGTTTGTCCAATCTCTGACATATTTCTTTCATTCAGATTGTTTGCTTTTGCGTTTTAGATAGACTTTGGGTTTATAATTAAGCCTCTGAAAATTTGATGTGTTGTTTTTCCTTTGAGTTTCAGCAGCATCCTTCTTTGCTAATTTTCAACTTTGTTTTTCTCATCCCTCTTACTGAATCTCTTTACTCTTGTTCGTATATATTTTTCTTCCATTATCTTAAGATATCTATAAAAGTCAGGTGTTTGACATCTCTTGATCACTGACAGTAATACATTACTGCTTTTGATTTTGTGGACACAATCAAAAATTTTATAAAGTACTACCATCTGATGAGGGATGGAAAGGAGCAACTTGGTCCTCCAATGAAGCTGCCTGTCATCCTCCTGAATAATATATAAAGCCACTCCCACAACTCACCTGCGGTAAATAGTCTCTGCCCCTGGCTTCTCCTTTGCAGTGGTTCCACAGCCATCACTTGGTGTCAGCAATAATGGACTTTTATATATCCATTAAATATATCCATTTTATATATCCACTTTTGGCCTTCAAGATCCTGGAAGAACTCGGCCTCTTATATGTACCTCCATGCACCACACTATGACCTTTATTTGTTGCCCTTTGTAGGGTGTATATGAAGAGGGAAGGTACATATGCGTTGGGAAGACCCGAAGTAAGTCTGCATTCTTTTTAAATAACACCACTAACAATTCGTTGTTTCATGTTTCTTTTTCTTTTCCTTTCCCCTTTCCTATCTGGTGGTGGGTTAAGAATAATGAAGCCCATAGTGAGGTCTGTTGGGAAAAAGGATGCTTTCAAAGATTGGGTCTAATTCTTAGATGGAATAAATCTCTCCATTAGTAGTTGTTGCCTTAGAGAGGTCAGTTGTTTATAGTGGTGAGCAAGGTAGTCAAGACCAAAGTCATCAATTGCACTTTTTCTGAGTTTTGTGAGGTAAATGTTCATTAATATAATTAATAACAGTAGCAGTTCTCATTTAAATTAAACCAAGACATCAATTTAAATATGCAATGGTGACAACAAATAAAACAATATAAATCCAATATGTTTTATTTCCTGTTACTGCAAGTCTGTATTATAGCCTCAAGTTATTCCTTGTTATAACTTTTTCATTATTATTATTATAACCTCTTTTGTGTTTTGATTCAGCAATAAGAATTTCTGCAGGAATACACAATTGCTTCATTTAGCAACAAATAAAACTAAAGTGCTTTCATAACTAGATAATAGTTGAAAAGGGAACAATAATCAAAATGAGAATGGCGTATATTGAAACAAATAAAAACTCAAACATAAACGAGTTTGTGCAACTTAAAACACTCTGGTTATAATGAGAGTCATAAAAAGGAAAATAATCAAGGCTCAAGTAGAGTAGCTGCTCCTGATTTCAAGTAGATTGTTTGACTTCACAATTTGTGTTTCTATTTATTGAGCAGCATAGATATCCTCATACATGTCTATTAGTGTTCTTACATAATTTTTAAGTTGAAGAATTTTATTTGATTTTTATATAAAATAAACCATATTGAGACTTATTATTTCAGTTCTGAAAGAGTAGTAAGAGAAAAAAAATATAACGTTTGCCATAACCACATAAAGTGTATTTGAGGTTTTATGTAGCAACTGTTTATGGAGGAAATTATGTTTGTTTTCAATGTTGAAAATCAAGTAATTGACAGTTGAAAGGTCTGTTTTTAATCAAAGTATTATTTTGATCAGTAAACACATATGGGCAGGACATGCATGTTCTATATACTAGAATCACTCAGCTATGATACAGATTAATTTATAATATTATAAGCTAAAAAAGACAACATAACAGGAAACCCATGAGGTGAAACTTAAACCTGCTCTCTAATATGAGTTTTGTAAAAAGGTCCCATTTACAATGATTATATTTTATTCTGTTTTGTAATATTTGTCATATTGTAAAATACTTAAACTAGTTTATTCATAATCTGATAATATTTAGTTTGATAATCAGATAAAGTTTAATTTGATAAAATTTTAATCTGATAACCAATTTCAAAGACACTTTGAAGAAAGTAGGAAGGATAGTTTTATATTACCCAGGTCACCCCTTCCCTAAGCCCAGGCACCACAGTACAGAGAGAGATAAACCCCTTGAGGAGAGAGTAAAGTGAGCCTTTAACTTGAACACCAGGCCTGCCCCAATGAACCCAGTGTTAGGCTGGCTCCCAGGGCTCTAGGCTCAAATTTTACCTCAGTGCCAGATCAGCCCTACAGACTCAGATGCCAGGCCCTCCCTTGCACTAGGCTTCCCAAGCAGCCCTAGGTTCCAGGCTCACCCTGGAAGACAGCAAAAAAGGAAGAAAGAAACAAACTAAAAAATAGAAAACAACAAAATGGCAAAATGTTATCTATCAATAATTACTTTAAATATAAATGAATAAAATTCACTTGTTATCGATGCAAACTCCTCAACAAAAGATTATCAAATTGAATCCAACAATGTCAAAAAAAATTATATACCAAAACCAAGTAAGACTTATTCCAGGTATATAAGGCCAGTTCACCATTCAGAATTCAATCTGCCACAGTAAAAGGTTAAAAGAGAAAAATCATATGAGTATATTAATTGATGGAAACATCAGACAATTCAATAAACATTCATGGTAAAAATTCTCAGCAAATAGAGGGGGACTTCCTAAAGATATATGTATATTCGTTAAAGTTAACTACTTCACTAATGTCAAAATTATTCATTAATGTTAACTACTTAACTAATGTCAAATTTATATTTTAGGATTTAGCATTTACTATTAACATGTAACACTGATAAAATTTAATCCAGGCCAAATGACTATTTATTCCATCTGCATTATCATGTACTTAAGCACAGGGCAGTGAACATTTGTTGGTGTCTTTTTCAGAGTACGTTTCTGCCTTCTTATTCCTATATATTCTGTTTTTCTTTGAGAATTCTGCCCTTTCCCAGGGATGTGGTTATAGGAGGATGGGTCATGACTTTGGTCCTAGTTAAAGGACTGGACCCTGTAGATTTAATCCCACCTGTAGACTTCAGGGATTGGGCAATTTACAGGTTTATACCCATAAACATGAATGGTATTATAGAGAGTTTTAAAGTCTAAAACCACTGCAGCTATTTTGCTGACCAAAATGGGAGCTTAGAGCTACTAGGGGCAACTAAGTCAAGCTGGAGGATGAATGTAATACTGATGCAGGCTTGGGTGACTGCTGAGAAAAAAGCTGGTTCTTGGTAAAGCAGCTTGATTTAATGGTTGGAACAAAGTTAACTAGTACTTAGATATTTTTCTAGTCTTTCCAATTATTTGATATAGTTGTTTTTATCTTATTATAAGTCAGAGTGGCTTGTGTTTTTCCACAATTGCATTGTGGAATTTTGATGCAATTTTCTTCATATAATTGTATTACATAATCACGGAATACATTCCTAAATATTTTGAAAGGCACTTGATAAGTTGCATGCAAAAGAGAAACAACATAAACATGAAGACTTCTTTCCATATGACAGTTTTGGATGTCTCAGTCAGAAAGGGCAGAAGAAAAGTCTCACTGAAATATTCCTCATAAAAGAGATAGCAATGATATTTATCATTTTAAATCAATCAATACTAATATCAATTATAGTAGTAGTAATAAATTAGATAATCAATATGAGCATTTATTTTTACCAATCACTTTTCTAAGAATTTTATATGTAAGGTGTCCAGATAATTTATTTCAGCGAATAAGAGGTATTGCTATTAAAATTTACACCAGGAAAAACGTGTAAATTGACATTGCGGGGACAATTACATTTATAATAATTATTTAATTTAACCCCTTACAGTGTCCCTAGAATGTATTACGATTATCTTCATTTTACAGATCAGTAATCTGAGACAGTGGGAAGTTAAGTAACTTGTTGTAGATGATGTAACTAAAAAGCGATGCAGAGATGATATGAATATAGGCGTCCTGACTCCAGAAACTTGGCTCTTAACTTACTCAGATTGCTGTCTATACAGGGAGACATAATATATTCAAGAAGGAAAAGCTTCAGATGTAATACTTTCTACTAAAAACTGGGAAAAGTATTCACCTATAGAATTATTTTTTCTGTGCACATGAAAACATATTTAATTATATAAATGTTCTAGCTATCCATCGTATGTAACATCCACTATGAATTCTTTCTGTTTTTACCATGGAATTCTATTGAAGATAATGGCTTTTCTAAATTTGCTTTTAAATTGTTCACTTAAAAATGTGGTTAAGAGAGAGAGAGAGAGAGAGAGAGAGAGAGATCAAGAACTCTTAACCAATATCTCCAAGTCTTCCAGGTTTTCAGATCCCCCTTTCCTTGAATACACAAGTGAAATGTTCTAGGAGCTGTGGGAGTTTCAGCATGCACCATCCTCTACTGTTATTCTTTGATAACCACCTTCCACTTCTTGTGTATTTGTCAAGAAACAGCTTTATCTCCTGTTCATCTCTGAGCCAGTACACGCTACAGTCAATCTCTTGACTATTGCCTGGTAACAAATCATCTTTTAGCTCCTGGAACCCTTGCCCTCTTTCTCTATACAGTACCAACAGTGGATACCAAATTTTGTTTTACTCTTCAGACTGCCACTAACAAAATTATTGTGCATGGTAGGCTTTAACTGAAAATTTCATCTGATAGAGAAAAATTTAAAACAGAAAAAATTTATAGAACTGCATGCCACTTCCACCTTGCTTCCCAAATCTCAAAATCCACCCTCCCTGAGATCACATTTTTGCTAGTTTTCAAATGTCTCACTTGGTTCACCAAGGCTGCCATCCATAAACCTCAAATTCCTGTTACTTTGTATACACAAAATGTTAGTTTTTTTCCTCTAAATCTCTGCTCTCTAAACCAAAAAGGCTCAATCAATTTGTTTCCCAAACAGTAGATCCATGGATAAAATAAAATGATGCTTCCTGCCTTAGGATGCAGAAACAGCAATTTCTGTTGTTATACCAGCTATTTTGTCATGCCATTACAATTCCTCACAGAAAAAGTATAAAAGATATAATAATACCCTTCAGGTAATAGTGTTGAAATCACTCTAAATTTAGTTTCTTGTGTCTAATGAGTATAATGATGGTGTTCACGTCTACATGCTTTGGACAAAGAATCAGATAAGGTTTTTGAGTGTTGGAAAAAAAATAAACTTTATTGCCCTCCCATGAAAAAAAATTATAGATGGTATTACCCAAACACCTTAACATTAGGAAATTAACACATCATTTCCTCAACTACTGCTTTATTTTCCTGTATTCATCAAGATACAGTGAGCTATGTCACAGAATCAGCCTTGAGACCTCAAAAAGCACACAAGTTTACTGCTGTGTCATAGAAGAGTCCAGAGTGGGTCAGGAGACTCTCTGACACCTTAGGAATCCAATGCACCTTAGGAATATACTGCACCTCAAAACACTTCCCTTGAAATCCAAAGGGAGAGAAAGAATATCCTGAAAACTCCTACTAACTCTTGACTGACAAGTACTTGGTCACATTGTCCCAATCTAGCCCAAGGGATAAGGAGAAAAGTCTTTTTTGTGTATATAGCAAGAGGACATGGCATTCATTTTTCTACAATTGCATTTGTAACAAATGAATGTCCCAACTTACTATGAAATATTATATTTCAATTGTTTGACTCTGTGACACTACTTAACATGAAGTTTTGAAGTAAGGTACACGATCTAAGCAAAATGTCTTCTTACAGCCTAGAAACTAAATTTAGAGTAATTTCAACACTGTTACTTGCAAGGTATAATTAATAATGACTAGTGAATGTGGCAGTGTGTATAAACAGAGTGTTACTTCATAACTGAACATTTCATGGCATTTAAAGTACTCATCAAAGATTTTCATACTAACTATAAATTTCAGAGTTCCAAAGAGACTATGCAATTATTCTTTCTACCCATCATCAATTTGTATATATCAGATATTAAAGCCAGCCTCAGCATGTTGCGTTTGTAAAGGTTTCAGCAGCTAAATTGTCCTCATTAAATTGGTTTTCCTAAGCATTTTTATTTTATTATCCTATGCAGGAATACAGAAAGTTTCTTTGCCTATCAGAGTTTTCACATTATTTACAACTATACTAGGCCTACTTTTCATCAAATTCTTTTTTTTCTAAAGTAGTACTTCCTTTTTTATGTTGTTTAATCTACCAAGTAGATTTTTCTTTAAAAAAATAAATGTTTTCCTATTAAAAAAAATACTACTTTTTCATTACAGAAAATACTACAAGAAGACAATTATAATTATCTGTGGTCTCTCACACCAAAATATCCAGTATTATCATTTTGTTTATATCCTACGAGTCATAGGTGTGTGTGTAAATGTGTACACACATATTTGATGCACACACACATTTTTGTTTTTTTAAAAAACATTGATAAAAATGCACTTCCAAATGTCTTTCTTTAAAAGCCTAGCTTTTAAGTCACAAAATATCCAGTGAAAAAGGACGGAAAATTAAGACTAATGTATTTAAACAATCATTCAAATAGACAACCCTTAGTTCAACATATTCAGGTAATATTCTTTAGAATTAATTAATGCACCAGAGGGAACATTTAAGTTTAATTTGTACAATAGAGGTTCAAGGAAATATTCATAGAATCTAGAAATTTAAAGCTATCTAAAATGTCATTAAATATACTCATTTTATGAGAAAATGTTAATCTAACTGAAATTTGCAAACATCGAGACCTCTTTAAATTCTTCCTACCACCACCACAACCATCACCACCCTGTCAAACATTTAATGAAAAATAGTGCACTGTCTGTTAATGAACTTTCCAGAGAATGACAAATTAACTGATACCATAATCTCACTTTGTAACTCTCTAATATGTGGGTATAAATTGAAATTTGAATTATTTTGCAATTCTTTAGGAAAAGTCATCAAATGTAGATAGTAAGTTTTGTTTTTAATGTCTGTTAGTATTCAAATATTATCACTGAACACCAATTATAGCTTATTATAGTTTTATTTTGTTACATATGTAACTAAAAATAAATAATATATGTCATATAGCTGTTATATGTTACATATACACACAATATATATATATACATATATACATTCATGTTTATATAATTATTAGTTCTTCAAATAATTAAGGTGGCTAAGTAGAGCATTTTTTTAAGTTTATTGGGGATGACAATTGCTAGTAATAAGAGCATTTTTTAAAAATCAGGCTGCTTGACATTCAAAGCCTAGTTCTACAGTCAAGTTGCGTTTTATATTTAAACACATTACTTTTGATGTTACCAAAATTTTATTAAACTTACTCAGATACTCCTTTGGGCTACAAGAGATTTTTATTCTTTGAACTTTTAAGTTAATGTTTTATACAGTCTTAATATTATTTTCAGTGCAGTGGAAATGAAAACAACAGAAATTTATTTGGTACTTTCTTTCTATCTCCACTTGCTGTGAGAAATGCTTGCTCCAAATAAGACTTTTATAAATCCTATCATGCATTGAAATGATTCTGCTTTAGTCATGTCCCTCTGAGAAAGCATATTCCCATATTCTGTCACCAGCTGTGTTTTACAAGATTCTTAGTTCTGTTATATAACTTTTAATTGTGTCCTGGGAGTTAAAGTTCTATGATCCACGTAAGTCATATCATCTACTATTCCCTTATTTCAATTATCTCTACTCATCATTTGCTTTTTCAGAATCTTCTTATGACAACCATTTTAGAACACAGTGTGATCATTTTATACACGAACATTTAGCTCTCTACGTTAGCAATGCTTAATAAAATAATCATTCAAGAGGCCCTGTGTCTCTTTACAAAAAAATGTGTGCATTGATCATTTAAAAGTCATTTTGCAGAATAACATTAACTTACAGTTTCTCTTCCTCTCTACCATCCCTACCTATCATTTTTGCAAATACATAAACTTAAACTTTTGCCTATTTTTATAATTTCCTAAAAGAAAAATGCAAATCATTCTCACAATAGTTTCGTGTTTATTGTGTATTCAATACCGGGCATTATAAGTATAAAACTATATTTAAATAAGGAAATAATAATAAATAAATAATAAATATCTTTAAATAAGGAAAATTCTATAAAGATTGGTAGATTACATTATAAGTTGATTCAAATAGTTTGTAAACTAAATGGTATTAATATATTAAGATTTTATTTTATTTCTTCATTTAATTAACATTTGTTTTTTTCACTTGATTAACAGACAGCTATTTTTAATCAAAAATATTTTGAGGGTTATTGGTACAAAGATTAAAAAAAAAAAAAGACAGATTGCCTGTCTTGAAAGAGAATCTGATGAATGTAGTGTTTGAGCATTTTAGAGTTATAGGTCGAAATTTCTTCCAAAGTGGAAAAAGCACATGTGAACATTTTGGTTACATTTCAGTTTCTCAACTTTGCCCATCCCTCATTTATTTCTTATTGTAATTTTACATATTGTACTTTTATTATTATTAAACCTCTATCAGTTCAGTTTTCAAGGAACAATATGTTTGAAATATTTCAGGGCCAATTAGTTGTAACTATCATTTAATGACATAATTATATTGTTAAGAATCAGCTAAATATTTCTTCATTGATTAAAGCAAGCGGTGGTTCATGAACAAAAACAAGTTACTTCTCCCATATCCTAAATAAACCGAGCTAAACTGTCCAATAAGATCATGATAACTAAATCTTAGCACCTGATGTAACAAGTTTTTCATGTTCATTTTTCATATCTGTGTCCTTATTATTTTATTTGTGTTTAAGTTCAATTCTACTTTTTGTTTTGTTTTATTTTTTTAGGAGAAAGGCTTAGAAAATTACAGGTATATTGCAACACCCACAGTGAAACACCTTAAATGAACATGGATCTGTGTTTAATAGTGCATTCCAAGCTTTCATTATTATAGTGTTTTTATTGTATGTGGTGCTAAAGCTGTGAAAGATTCCTTCATTGTGTTTCTGGGTCAGACTTATTCCTTGTGAAACTAAAACCAGGACCACATCAGAACCACAGAGATTCTTAGTGGAACACTTGGCTGCTTGCTACAGTCTTCTAACTTGATATAGATCAGAAGTTTAATCCTCCATCATTTCTACAATGTTATACATACAGCTTTTATCTTACACTTACAGTCTTTATCTGAGGTACCAGCTGTCAGCATTTTCTGTGAGATTATAATATGACAAAATACTAATTTTAAGCAAAGAATAACTGAAGATCTTCTTAATATTATTTTGATAACAAAGATTGACCATTCAGTAGTATTAGTTAGTATTTTTATTTAGTGTTATCCAGGAAGGTCGAAAATAGTCTAATTAGTTAATTAATGATTGTTCTTTCACTGACATAAAACACCCTTCCATTTGTACGCGTTGAGTTTCAATAAATACTCAAACCATCTATTACTATTTGCAGTATCAGTAGGCAGTATCACAATGATATAAGAGCTCTAACAAATATTTTTACAAACTTTGCTTCATTAAAAATTTTTATGAAGTGTTTATTTTTTTTATTGCCAGATAGCTACTAGACTAATGGGGGGATCACTTCATAAATTATATAAATGTCTAACCACTATGCTGCATACCTGAAATCAATATAAAACAATATCGAATGTCAACTGTAATTGAAAATAAGTAAGTTAAATAAAAAATGTTCACGTGGGCCTACTTTACTGTATTATTCAGCCTTTCATGAATGAATAAATACATGAAAAAAATACTCTATTAGAAAAATTTATTTACTTTACTAAACAATTTTTTCCATAAAATACCTTCAAATTGGGATTTCTGATTTTAATGTTTTTAATGCATAAAAATAGGCATTATGGATTTTTTGAAAATTATTACATTTTTATCATGATTTCAGGAATGACTTGTAATGTGATTGGTAAATATGAAGGCCTTAATTCTTCTTCAAAAACGTGAACAAAATTGAGATTATAAAAACTGGATTTTTTTTATGCGGTAAGTTGATATAAAAAGACATTTTTCACGTCAATATACCCATCTAAATATTAAAAAGACATCACCTGGGCTAGAACTAAGCTTTAAGACTCTGTTTGCTCTGATGGCAATTTATAGAAATGACCCAGTCTGTCAAGCAATAATGTATGATTTATGGCTAAGAAATTAGTCATTTAGAAAAGATCTAATAATTAACCATGAGAATTTTCAAAAAATATATTTATGCTACTCCGCAAATAATTAAACCTGAAGGAAATGAGATAAAATGTTATTTTGGGAAACACTAATATGTGCTATGAAAATGTATTATGACCAGTTTTCATGGTGCTGGCTTCTTCTGTTTAAAGATTTGTTTATTTACAATTAAGATGTCCTCAAGGACACTTTTTTTGCTATTTTGTTCTTCAGTATTAAAAATTTTAATTACTATTTTCAAATAAATTAGTATGCATATATCCATGTAAGAGCATAGCACTGCAATGCAGGATTTCTTCAAAATATTTTAAATTTATATTAAATCGAATAATTTTGTCATTATATTGTCAGCAGATTTCATGAAATAATGTAGCATAAATCAGCCACAGACTACGATGTCAAAAACAGTTTAAATAAATTACATCCTATTAAATGACATTTATTTATTTCCTGGAAATAGATGCAAATAACATTTTTTTTATCTTGCCCCCACACTGTCTACTTTAGCAGCACTCAGCTATTTCATGAGGAAGTAGAGATTATTAATGCAAATCAAAGATTATTAATGTAAATATAAAAAGGGAGATTTTAATAAAAATGATTCTAGACTTAAAATAATGAGTCAGAATTTATTTATTGGCTATACTGAATTCATTAATGAGTAGGTGCTTTCAAGTGGCATTATCTAATTTAGTCCTTTCAATAATCCACAGAGATGACCATAAAGGTTGTTATTTTACATTTATGGAAAGTTAAGATTAAAAGTATTAATGTTTTGACAAAGTCACAAAACTAGTAAGTGGTAAATGAAAGATTTGAGATTGAATCATATGACTCCATTTCCTGTGTACTTTTTCTCAGTTTTTATTTCTCAGCCCTATTTTTTTTTTCTGTTTATATTTCGACTGTGATTTTTTTTCCTATGATGGTGGTATGTACTATGTAATCAGACACTATCAAGAGAATCATTTAACACAGGTCCAGTTGAGAGAAGAAACTAGGATAAGATAATAAATGAACCATCAAGTAAAGAAGTCAAGGTAAACGATTTTTAAAGCCATTTTGTCATTTTGGACAGTTTAAATTGGAACTTGAAACAATGTTCTCATGTAATAAGGCTAAATATGCCTGAAAAACATCCAGCTTATGTTATATTTGGACAAAAACCTCAATTTTTACAATTCTTTCAGAAAGCCCAGGATAGGTGTAAGCCAATAACCTTGAAAGGTCTTTGCCTTTTGTGGACTAAAGTTGCTCCCATAAAACTTGCTTTCTGTTGGGCCCAGAACCTTAGAAATCTGGTTTCACCATAGTGCTTTATTTCCAAACAGATATGAAGGTCATGGACATAAGAGAGGCATGTCAGAGGTTTGACAGGTTTCTGTAGTAATTTGAAGGGTTACGAGCTTTCCATATTTTTCTACAACAAATTAGAAAACATCCCTGGTGGAGACACCGCAAGGCAGTGTAGTCGATCCTACTGAGCAGCTTCTATTAGGACAGTCCTATTTTCTTCAGCAATCTCTTGCCAACCCTGTGAATCAATGCAATCAGAGAACTTCAGACACAATGCAAAAATGCCAGTTTATTTTTATTTATA
Source organism: Rhinolophus ferrumequinum (assembly GCF_004115265.2). Lineage (NCBI taxonomy): Eukaryota > Metazoa > Chordata > Mammalia > Chiroptera > Rhinolophidae > Rhinolophus > Rhinolophus ferrumequinum. Next base: position 37,963,797 of record NC_046301.1, read on the forward strand.
TTTGTCTTAAGTCCAATAAGTTATCATCACACTAGAATTATAAGATTGTGCAAATGTAAAATTAATATTCAGTGTATGATAATATCATGTAAACTATAATAAAATGTTTGACCTACAATTAAAAACAAAATTAAGTGATTTGTAACACTAGAAATTATGTGACCTAAAATTACTCTACTGAATTATCTGAGAAAGATGATAAGGTGCCATCTTCACTGATAAATTTTTAATATAAACAACAACTGTATTGTTGTTTTTTTTTTAATTTATTGGGGTGACAATTGTTAGTAAAATTACATAGATTTCAGGTGTACGATTCTGTATTACATCATCAATAAATCCCATTGTGTGTTCACCACCCGGAGTCAGTTCTCCTTCCATCACCTTGTTTTTTAATCTTAATTTAAATCTAATTCTAAGAACTCCAATTTATCTTTAAGACTAGCCTAATATTAAATTGAAGTAATTATTAAATAATATTTAGTTGCATTAAAAGATTGGAACTTAAAATGAATAGTAAAAAAACAATATTTGTTCTCTACGGAAACATTTTTACTTACCATCTCCTGTATATATGAGAACATATTGTTATTCATAACTTTAATTGACAAGGATAATATAAATACAGTTTTAAAATGTTTAAAATAGATGTTATAAAATTAAACTAAGTTTAGATATCCATTTTAAGATTGTTATGTATTTTATAAACTTTGGTAACATTGACATTCATTACCATTTTGCATACGTATTTATGTTTAAAATACATGCATATGAGTTATATTAAAATTATTCATGTATAATAGAATAGAGGTCAATAATTACCCATTTAGAAAAATCATTTTGCATATACATTCTATTCTTTGTGTAAAATAATAACACAATTGCTTTCTGTAGCTTGACAAACGTTTATTCTTCACCAGATCCAAATGTTTACCCTCACATATATATCAGTTAACATTCATGCCTTTGTGCTGATGTGGATATGTCATAAGTACAGACAGGCTACTTCCTAAATGCTGGAGAAATCAATATCCCTAATATTAATCATCCTGTTTGTGATTGTTGAGAGTGATTTTATTCTTGTTATTAAAATCCAAAATGTGACCTTTTAGTTATTCTTGAGCACCTCTGTTCTGATGTGAATATTCTTTTTGATGTGTCTCTTCTCCAGAATCCATCCTGAAATTTGATCTCATTAACAGGACAGGGTGTTTTACACGCGGTAACCATCGTTGGTGCTCCTTAGATGACCACTAGATGGCACCAAAGATTTGCTTCCTCACTTTACCTCCAAACTTGTGACTTTCAAGTCAGGAACTGGTAGGAGTGCTGGGAATAATTTGGCATGATTGCTATACCTCATGTTTTCTTGATTAGCTCAACAATAAAATGATCTGTTTATTAGGTTTATTATAAGGGGACAACACTGTCAACAAAATGAATTCAACCTACCATGAAACCTACCTTCCTTCCTATCATGAAGATATATTATCTTTTAGGAATGGGCACACAATTTACAAGTCAGATTTTAATAAGCTATTAATTTATCGATATCTTCCATGTCCATAATGTGGTCTTCACCTCATATCAATCATTGAATAAAGCCATACTAAATATGGGTGTGCCAATTTGCTTATGTAATGCACCCTGAATGGAAATTGTACTATTCTCCATTCTGATAGTTTTATAATTTTATAATTTAACCAAAAACCCTTTTCATTAACATGTGCTTCTACTTCCTATTTATGATTTGCCTGAGGGCTCCAGATAAAATCCAGTTTTCCATAAGAAACACTACAAGAAGGTAAGACTCAGAATCTCTATGAGAATAAATTTACCAGGTACTTTCTTCTATTGACACTATCAAAAGTAGATTCAATTCTAAAGGCTTTTCAGTGTGATTAACATCATCACTGTGGGCAGATACCTAAGAGATTATACCATGGATTGGAAAATTTAGGAGATCTAGGAATATTTTAATCCAAAAAATAGACACATTGTAGAAATAGACTTTAGTTCAAGTTAGCAGAATAAGATGAGGATTAAGTAAAAAGCAATTGTGATTTTTAATCTTGCAATTATTTTTAAGGTTTTCTTTTTATACAGAGAGTCTTTTTCCTCCTTCTTATTCTACATTTAACTCTAATTTTAGAGGTCATAACTATAGAAATTAGAATGGACTCTTTCTCTAAAAATTTGTTGTTAAGGAACCACCAACCTACATCTCCCTGATTATTGGTTACTTAAAATCCTTTCTTGATTTTTTTTTCTTTCTTGATTTTTTTTATTGTTTAACTCTCATCTCAAAATGAATGATAATAATATTATGTAATTCATGTGATTGAAGTTGAGGGAATGAAAAATGGAATCCTCAGAATAATAGACTCATGCCATCAAAAGCAGTGAATGCATAAATGTCCTGTATTGTCTGACTGAGAGAACGGGTATTATACAGAAAATTTTAATGTAGAAAACTGTGAATTCATTATAATGAATAATGAATTTTCATGTATTTTTTAAGGACAATTAATTCTAATTGAATTTCAGAGGAGAAATGTAAAATGAGTAAAGCTTAGAAAAAAATTACAGCTACCCTTTGTAAAGGACCTTCACTTAAATTTTACTCATTCTATTTTAAGTATATGAACAATCAAACCGTGGATGACTTTGTAGCAGAGTCTATATAGATTCTGTAGAAAATTTGACATGATTTGTCCCTTGACTGCAAAATTAATCCAAATGGTTGTCACATACAATATAAAATTTCTTTACCAGAATCCTGCATCATTTAGACAAGGTACCTGTTTGAATGGGTTCAGTTAAATTGTGTTTCCTTTATATCAGAATTTAACTGGGAAAAAAGCATAATCATGCTATACATGTCATATTTAAAGATACATTTTGTTTAATTTGATATGAGAAACTCACTTTGAGGAATCCAGATATTGTGGAAACAAAGCATGCAAAAGCCTACCAAGTAGTCTGGTATCTGCTCTACAGCTCATAAAATTCCAGCCTTTCCTCTGTTGTAGAATATCTCTCCCTGGTGGACCCAGAGTTTGAGGGAACTCAAAGGTCCTCAAAAAAAAAGAATGTCAGAAGGTTAAAGTTACTATAGGCACAACCAGCTGGCGGTAAAATGGATCAAGGCTGATTCCCCCACTAAAGATCTACAAGGAGGGTGCTTAAATGTATTTCTAGTATGATTGGAGTGATAGAATAACTAACCCTGGGCATGTAATTTAATTATCTAATCTTAGTAATGTGTCTATATCATATCACACTGAATTTGTTGATTATATAACCAGGAAGTTGAACCATGTGTAAATAATATCTCCTCTTATACTAAGGTCACTAAACATCTGAAAATTTGCGCGTATCTTGAATTTAAGGTGAAATTCCACTAGTAAATTAGAACAACACCTCTGCATATAGTAATGTAATGTAATGTAATACAATACAACACAATGCAGCACAACACAACACAATACAATAGTGCCGTCAAGTAAAGGAAAGTTGACCCTGTCACTTTAACAGGTCTCCAAGTTCCCAATTTTGCCCACCTCTCTATTAAGTTTTCGTGTGTTGCGACAAGAATCCCAAATCCTAGTGGCTTGTAACAAAGGTGTATTTCCTGCTTATGTTGTTCTCCTTCAGAGGTCAGCTTTGTCTTTGTTTTGTGCCTTCTTCATTTGGAATCCAAGCTTAAAAAGGGTCTTTTCTCTGGGACAAAGGGAAAAGGGAAATTGGTAGAACCACAGCTTGGTAGAACCATGATGGCGCTCACAGCTTCAGCCTCAGCAGCAGCACATTCACTGCCCTTCCCAAGTTAAGTGGCCACGTCTGATGTCATCATGCATGAAGTGAAATCTACCAAAGCTGGTACCAGAAGAGAAGGTCAGCAAATATTTTGAAAATAAAAAGATCTCCAAAAATTCCACCTACTGAACTTTACTCGAAATGTTTCTAAAATTCAAATCTGATCATTTAGTCTCCTACTGAAAATGAGTTCATGATTTCCCATCATTACTCTAAAAAATTCAAATTTCTTAAGGTGATTAAAAATCTTTTCCCTATCTGGATCCTGTGTAACTTTCTAACTTCATCTCTGCCATTTTTCTTCCTTCGTGATAGTCTCAGCCTGTTCTCTCTGACTCAACCCTCCTGGCTTTCTCCAGCAAAAATCTCGTTAAAGCATCCAACTGCCTCCTCCGACCTTGAAGAGATTATGGAACCCATCTGTGTATTTCCATAGCACTCACGTTTCCATTCTTAAAATACTTATCATATTTTAAAAGATTATTATATTACTTGCTCAATTATTTGTGTCCATACCCCCATATTATAAATTTAATGAAAAGAAAAAAAGTTTCTGATGATATAATACATTGTAGATAACAGTTGTTGAATGAACGGATTTATAATGAAAATTTTGAATGACCAAATTCATATAAATTATAAAAACACTATTGACCATTCAACATGCTAGAGAATACAAAGGAAATATTGTTTCTATTTAAATAAGAAGAGGAAAAGTATAAAACAGCACTCTTCACCCAGTGTACTTCCTCAAAATTAACACAGTTGGCTTAAATACACAGAAGTTAGTTTAAAACAAACAAACTTCTGTTTAAAAAAATCTTGTTTGCCAAAAGCTACATAGAAACTCTCAGGTAACAAATCACCAAGTGATCCAAAGCTGATAAGATTCTGTTACTTTCGTAGACAAAGTTAATTCTATATGACTTAGGTATTTGAAAATTGCAGTAAATAAAAAGACATAGAGTTTATGACAGTTCTTTCACTGTTGCCCCTTAGAACATGTTCCTATTTTTTTTTAAACGGTAGCTTTTAAAACTTTTTTATTTTTTTACTTCGTTAGTTTCAAGTGTACAAAACAACATAATGTTTAGACATTTACACCCCTCACAAAGTGATAACCCCCCATCTACTACCCCTCTGACATCGGATATAGCTGTTAAAATACCACTGACTATGCTGTACTTTACAACTAGACAAGAGTATAGTTGACATTCGTTGTTATTCAGCTTCAGCTTCAGGTGTACACGCAGTGGTCAGGCATCTACACCGTCTATGAAGTGATCCCCTGGTAAGTCCAGTACCCATCTGGCATCTAACATGATCTTTACAACATTATTGATTATGTGCCTCATACTGTGTTTCATATCCCATGACTCTTCTGTGACTACCAATTTGTACTTTCTAATCCCTTCACCTTCTCCCTCATCCCCCAATACCCCTCCCATCTAGTCCTCATCATTTTTTTTTCTCTGGGAACATGATTCATTGTTCCCACATTAAAGTCACTCTCCTGTAAATAAATCCACAGTGACAAAATCTTTGAGTATAGGTTAACTGTCAATATAAAGTGATAATTTCATGTTCCACGAATGTAGTAATTTTATTTTTAATGCATAGTTGAATGACATTAAACAATACATTCCTAAGAGAAGTGGGAGAGATGCACAGCCATACTCTCATTGGGTGTTTTGTTGGTAGAAATAGTCTGAAGTGCTTTTCCTTATATGCATTAAAATTCTTTATTATATTTTTAGAGAATTAACATATTGCCATATAGTTATAAATGTATCCTCCTAATTAAGTCTTTTGGGGTTTATTGTTCTATTCTTTTTTTGTTGGTCTTGATTATAAAATAAATATGTTTTTGATACCATCAGCCAAAGACCACCAGAAATACACCTGTAGGGAAACAAAAGTGTGTATTGCTTGTTTAGTCGGGTTCATTGCATTTTTAATGGATATAAAAATTTTAAATATTCAGGCTCAAGAATGATCCTTCTTTCCCTCTGCCAAGCAGATACCCAGGGACACCACGCATACATACACACACCCTTCACCCCTAATAGTGAATACGCCACTTCTACATTGACCCACCCTTTGTTTTCACAGGTCAGTATATGTTGCTCAGGCAACCACCAGATTGACTCACTCTTTTTGAGACAATTAGAGTAACAGCTGAATAGACGTATTAAATATTAAATTTAAAAAAATAAACTTTATGTTCAAATCATATTGTACAACATATTCCAAATACTTCTCATAGTCAAAGTCACAGATATATTTTCTTGACAAAGAAGAATCCAATATTATTTTGAATGGACTTCTGAACCATGACACTATAACAAAGATATTTATTAAATTTCTAATAAAGTGAATAAAGAAAGCATTATGGTTTGAAAAAAAAAATAGAGTGCTATTCACATAGATGTCCTAATCGTTACAAAGGAAATGGTTTCTTTTCCTTTGTTTTGTTGTTGCTTGTTTGTGGAGAGGATCATACAAATACTGAATACTGTGAGACTCTTGAAATCAAACAACAAATGTAGTGGGAGAAAATGTATTATTTTGATATGAAAGATTTCTTTCCAAATGAATTATTTTATGTAGACCAAACCATAGCTATTATTGACTTAAAACCAAATGTTCTCCAAAAGAAAAACAAAGTCAAGGAGTTTATTGTTTTTGGGTTTTGTTTTTTTTCTCCTGTCAAAAGTTTTTCCCCTTCAACATCTTTATTTTTCTTAGTTGTTGATTTAATAGTTCTGGATGAACCTCATAATTGAATATTTCATTGTTGTGCCTAATGCAAAGTACTTGTGAATTTTGTTATAGCAGTAAGAAATAAAAACCTGACTTTGAAATTAGATACAGAGTATCACAAAACAGGGTTTATTTACTTTCAGAATTCCATCCTTCCATGCATCCAAATAGACATCCATATGTACGTCTGTCTGCATACACCTCTCTGCTCATGGGATACATTCTAAATATTTATCAGTCTGGTTCCTTTCCATTCCTTCTATCCCCAAGTAAATCTCTTGGCTGTTAGATTGGGGGGATGGGGGAAATCCAAGTATACAGAGGGATGAGCTCAGGTGGCCCGAGCAGCAGGAAAACACAGGTGACTGTACGAAGGATCTGATAACAACCAGAGGAGTTTGATTTCAATATTTTGACAATTCTTAATGACTGAGTACAAACCAACTGAATATTTACCCATTTACCCTTCATCTATTCAATCAGGAAACACTTTTTCCGATCTTTTTATGTGGTGTGTTCCTGAGCACGACTAGCATTCCTGTGGTGGTGACAAATAAGATAATTCCATTACAATGTCGTAAGTTTTAATAAATGAATAAATACAAGGTCCTCAAAGTAAATGATTGGAGCAAAGTTACCCATTGAAAGGTACTGGAATATTTTTTAAACAAATGATTAGAAACGAATCCAAATAAGAATTCCTTTGAAACTTTGTTTTTAAGACTTACATTCCCAGTCACTTGCATTTTAACCTTACAAGCATCCTTTCCTAGAAGACTACACCCATACAGTCGCCTCCTTTCTGACTTCACTCCCTTCTCAAGTCAGTTTATGTGCCAGAACTATAACTTCAGTTATCCGTTAGCCATGACCAACTTCTCTGGGTATTTTGTTTGCCAGTTCCCCCTGCCTTATTAAACTCCAACCATTCTAATCAGCCACGCAGGTGCCGATACAAAAGGGCTATAATGCTCTGCATTCTCAACACAGAAATTCTCCCCCGTGATAATTTTTCTCTTTCTCTCCCTCCCTCTCTCTCTCCTTCTCCCACATTGATTATTTAAACTGTCATTTATTTTGTCATGCTTCTTACTAAATTACCTCCTAATTTACTCCAACTTTATGGAATGTAGAAAGATAATTGTGGGGTTCAGAACCATTGCAATTGCCTTTCCATACCACCTGCATTGATATCATCTGTTTTGGCCTTGATAGTTGTGATGGTTAATTTTATGTGTCAACTTGGCTGTATTTAGTCTTGGTAGCTCAGTAGATAGTGTCACAATCAGGGAACAACCTGCATAACTTTATACAGTATCACTGAATCCACAGAAAAGGTTCTAGAAGGTTAAACAGCATCTCACTCTTGCCTAAAGCCATTGCGTGTGGTTTACCTTTTCTTTTTTGTTGACTCCTCTTTGACTCTCTCCCCATCATCAGTTTCTTTGACATTGCAGGTTTCTGTCTTTTGTTCTCCCATGTTTGTCTGAATGCCAAATCTGTAATCTCACACACTGATTTCTTTCTTTATTTAACAAATACCTATTTAGAGTGTCTACCGGGCGGTAGGCACAGTGTGGTGGCTAAGCACGCAATGGTGAGCAAGCGCAGGTATGGACTATCTAACTTCATGCTGAGCATCTCTACCTGAAGGTACAGTAGACCTTTCAGGCTCAAGTGTTCAGTATAAAGTTCATGACTGTTCTTTCCTCACACTGCTTCACCATCTAACTCTTAACTTAGTGAAGGATACCACAGACCACAGTTCCAACTAGAGAGAAAACTATTATTGGAGACACCTCCTGATATCCAACTCTCACAGCATGGAAGCCACTGAATTAGGATCTCTCAAATTAATCACCTCACCACCAATTCCATCACTTTTATTTCAGTTCCCCTTTTCATCACGTTTTTTATACAGAGGGTACCAAAAGTATACACGTTTTAAGAAAGGAGAAAACTACTAAAATTGTAATGCAATGAATGAGGCTAGCATTTGATAACGCCATCTTTTGAGCAAACATCATACTACATATAAACATTGCCATCGTAATTCAATTCAACTTGGAAAAGTAATACATAGATAACATCCCTTAGAATGTATACTTTTTTTTTTTTTTGGCACTCCCGGTAGACTTCCTACAGTCTTCTAACTCATCTCCCAGCATGTAGTTTTACCTGTTTAATCCATCTTCCACACTGCTTCCAGCCTGATAATTCTGAAATACACATAAATGTTTTCTTTTGCTTAACGCAAATAAACCGTTCTAAATGTGAGTAGTTTAGGTCCTAGTAGGGAGGAGCACAAATCACACAGCACGGAGAGCAGGACGGAGGATCAGATGCTGGGCCCTCACAGGAATAACCAGAATGCCTCCTCAGAGAGAAGCCCTCAACCCAGGCAGAGCAGCCCCACCCCAGGGCATGGGGGAGGGGGCAGCAGGGCCTGAACTGGGTTTGGCCCTACTCAAGGTAACATACCTCCCTCCTGAGCACCTATAATCAGAGACCAAAATGCTTCTGTATAGGTGAGGCCAACAGGAGACACTGTCCTTGATAGGTGGGAAAGAAAGAAGTTTTGTTTGGAAGATGCAGCATAGTTCCTTTCAAATAATACATTTTAACACCTTGCTAATTGCCCCAATCACCCAAAGTCTCGGCCATGATCCTGTTTCTCCTTTTCTTTCTTTTCTCGTTGTTCTCCCCTCTTTGCTTCCTCTTTTCTCTCCTTCCATCCTTTCTTTCTGGGGAAAAAAATGGGAGAACTGTGTAATTTCCTTCTTACACTACTTTCCTAACAAATATTGTAGATAACAAAACTCTATCAAATGAAAATCTTAAATGAGAGAAATCAAAACAAAAAATAGGCATGGATATGGAGCCACATTAGTTCTAAGAGTTTGGGGAAAAATAACAACAACGAAAGCATCAGTCTGATTAGGTGAAATTACCAAGATACCAATAATGGTTTTTTTTTTTTAAATATTTCTAGAACTTATTAAAAAATAATAATTTTCTATCAGTTAATTATACAGATGAGGAATATAATGTTAGTATTTATATAGTATCAAATCATTACCTAGAAATAAAACTCAATTTCAGGATTTTTATAAAATTTTTATGTATTCTATACCCATTCAACATTTAGTTATTAACATGTTTGCGGTAGGGGGAGAAGGAATCAACTGAGCTTTTCCAAATAATTAGTTATGCTTAAGATAAGGTTAACTTGTTTTCTACAGCCTAGCATCAGTTAGATATGGAATTCAAATTAACTCATAAATATTAAAATTATAAGCTTAAGGAAAGAGTGTTACTTGATGCATAACCTACCTTGAAGTATTAAGCTAATGCAAAAAAAAAACACAAAAATAAAAACAAACCACAGCTAAAGTGTTGCCAGCCTGTGGAAACTATTCTCCTAATAGAGCACCCATGAAACCTATATAAGGTAATCATGCCCCAGAACAGTTACTGCAGGGAACCAGTCTATCCATCTCTTACCTACTCTAATGCTATTGATAAATATTTCCTTCTCATATGAGTTAATACTTTTCTCAAATGTTAGTATTGAATTTTCCAAAATATTAGTCAAAGAATGACCAAAAACATTAATTCTAGATGTTTTATTTTGATGCTTTAGTCTTTGATAAATTTTTTTTTATAATATATTTATGTGTTTTCTTCTATCACCATGCCTTTCATATAGTAACCACCCAGTACGCCCTTTTGAGAAAAAAATACCGAGTGAATTATTTACTTACCTCCTCAGCAATTATTTGCTTACATTTGCTTAATCTTGCATGTTTTTACGTTTATCTGAGAATACCTAGCCAAAAATTTTAATGCAAGCATACACAGGTATACAGTTTCATAAAAGTTTTCAAGTTTCTTAGCTTCAAGGTTTCTGTTGTATCACTTGCTCTCAAATAAGGAAAATGTGTTGCATTTAGGAAACTAATAATTTTAATTAGTTCAAAACATATGACAGGCTTTAAAAAGTATGAAGACAATTGTGAGAAGTATTTTCATAGCCAGGGATTTTATTTTAATTATTTTTATTAATGAGTGGAAAAATATTTTGTCAATTTCTATTCGCAGAAAGATGAACATTTTACTGTCCTACACTTTGAGGGGCTTTCCCATTGGATACTAAACTTTATGAATAATCAAGTATTATTTTCTGCATGTTATTTCTATTTGGAGTTATAAGTCTGTCTTGCAAGATCGTTTAAAATACAGTGCTCTTAGTGTCCCTTCACTGTTTATCTTGACTTGTGGTGATGGATTTTTCTGTTGTGTTAGATATGAGTCCCATCTGTTTTTAAATATCAGCTCATCAGCTAGTTATTAATTTAAATCCCACTGAATATTGCTGGAAGCTGACCAGTGTGTTCACAGCATGACACTGAAACAGATCAAAATGACACATGTTGCAATAATTCTGGGAACTAATGTCCACAGGCAGCAGCTATAATTGTTCTTCACACTAGCAGACATTTTCCATTTCTCTAGAGGAAATTCTTAACATATGCGTTTTAATTGGATTTAAGAAATGATACAATGATGTAGAAGATGGCAGTACAGTTTGTAACACTGGGCCACTACACTGCACATGCAGCTATGTGGGCTAATGCTTTGAGTATAAGATAAACTAATGGTGTTTTATGAATGAGCCTTAATCCATAATTGACAAATAGCACACAAGTAAGAAGTATATTAATTAAAAGAGACCATGATAAATTAAAAATCTAAAACACATCATTAAATAACATCATAAAACTATTACAGCATAAATTATTTCTTCAAACAAAATAGTAATTATATTTTTAAAAAAATAAGGGAACATCAAATATTTGATGTCAGCAACTACATTTCTTGACTTACATATATATATATATATATATATATATATATATATATATATATATATCTCAAATGATTCCCTGCAATCATTCAGTCTATCTCCTGATTACCATGCTAATTGAAATTCTAGACATGACATACTCACTATAACTGTTTTTAAAAATGAATTTTGTATTTCTAAACTCTCTAGCACATTAGGAAAAATAATTGCAAATTGTGAATTGCATGTTCTTTCTCCACCACCTCTCCCTATCCTCATATATTGTGTATTTGGCCTACAATTAACTACTCAGTTTCTGTAATCTACATTATCTTATGAATTACCTGTTAGCCTTATTTTAAACCTGGTGTGAATAAAGTTTGGACAATTATTTTGTTTTGCTATATTTTTTTTCGAGCTTTACTGAAGTATAATTGCCAATTGTGGACAGTTTCTCTTCTGACAGTGTTTACAAATGAATGCATGTGAGTCACTGTGGAATAAAATAATTTGACCCCTCCAAGGAACTCGTAGGCATTAGTCAATAGCTGGAGATATTTAGGGAAAGAGTCTCCAAATTCATTTCATATTAAGTTACAACGCTAACCAAGAAAGCTTTAATCATATTAGAATCACTTTCGGAATGATTAATAATTCTTGTTCTCATCTATCATTTGAGATTTTCTCAATCTCCAAAAACAAAGCACAGGCAATATGGGAAACTCACTATCAAATCTGAGACTCACCACAAAAATAGGAGCAGTTGTCTGTGTACAAATTTCTTTAGTCAGAAAAATTCCAGAACCCAGCATCTCAGCCCTGCTTGGCATCCTTCCACCTAATACCTTTTCTACCTGTCCACTTTCTTCCATAGTACGTCACCTGAACTTCAGTTCCACCTTGCACACCTAAACAGAAAACTGGCTCCATATTTTGATTTTCTCTCCTAAACCTTACCCACCCATTATTTCTACTATGGACTCGTCAGTGTGACAAGAAGAAAACAGCTGGTCATAAAGCCTCAGATTCCTCATATGGCATGCAAGCTTCATTTTAGACCATTCCAGAACACCCATCAGCGAACCATTTACCCACCGGCACACTTTATTCTCTAGAAAGAAAAAAAAAGAATATAAAAAAGGAATGTTTGTAGTGCCTTGACTCCATGATGTTTTATACTTCTATCTCTTTGAACACATTATTTTTCTATGGATGTCATTTTTATCAAAGTCCTGCCTTTTGTCATAGGAGGATGGTCCATGGTTAAGGAAAATGTTTCTGGAGAAAGTGTCGACAGTGATAAATAATGTGGATTTCTGGCTGCAGTTAAATGTCAAAATATATTTGTGAAGCCTAGGGAAAAACGGGTTGTTTTAAAACATTGTTTTCTCCTTTCTCCGGGGCTATGGGCTTGATTTATTCCATTGGAAGTCTAATGGTCTGAATGAGAATGACTTTACTAGAAGCAGAGGTAGAAGCATAATCATTTCCCTCCTTAACCATGGTACTTTATGCCAGGAACAAAGACTCACACCTTAAGAGTGAGACACAGGAAAACTGTAATATCGCTTTATAACCTCTATAAACCACCTGGGGAAGAAAGAAGCGGTTGTCTAACAAAAGCAATGGTGGGAGTTATAGGATTTCAGTCTCTCATCACTCCCACCAGCATAGGGCAGCACATTGAACTAGGAAAGAAAATGTATATGTATTACTGTAGTTGTGACCGTTCTTACAATCTGTAGATGCTTTCTTGTGCAAACTAGAGAAATAGCATATGTGATAAGGGATCTCAACAGGTGTAACAGTAGCTGGAAATATCGTTTTCTTATGCAAACACAGAATACAGGCATCTGGCCCTATCTTTTATTAAACCAACTGAATATAAGCTTGACTCTTAACCAGAGGGATGAAACTCAGGCACATGAAACACAGGCATATATCATTCATCAGTCTTTTTATAAATGGTTGGATGCCAATTACAGTCTTGTAATTTAAATGTAGTGTCTGTATCTACATCAGTTTCACACATGACACCTGCAATCTTTAACTTCTGAGGACAGATGGGTGAAACAAGAAAGAAAACTTTGTTTAAAGCTGCATTTGCTTGAGAGTACCAGACATTGAAAGTGATTTTTCTCCTGAGAAGTCCTTATCAAGATAGGAGGAGACTGATCTTTTTTCTGGGAGTGGAGGTGGGGGGAAGACACAATCTAAGGGGTCTTTTGTTAATGCATAGTTAAATCAAAGACTGTTCTTAAAGGGCCAACTTCAAGACAATGATGCAAATAATATTACAAGCTCCCTCTTTTAGGCAGAAATATAAAACCAAAAATCTGCCTTTCTTAGTAAAGAAAGAAAAACTTTCATTAGAAGGAAACTGAAAAAAATCACTTTCAGCTAAAACATTTTAAAATTCTTCAGCTACTGTGTTGTAATTGCTTATTTGCATCGACAATGATTCTTTGCTTGACCAAACTTTAGTTAGGCTCCTGAACTTAGGCCCAGCTGTGCACTTCCTTGTAAAATGCAGTGTTAGCAAGAATCTTGCTAAGTCAGTTTACCAAGGGTCCCCCCACCCTCCATATCTGATGACCCCGGGTAATTAAGTTTATCATCCTGCACCATCCCTCAGGTGATGTCTAATGAACTTGGCCTATCTTCAGCAAAGATCCTGTTAGATTGGTTTAGCCAGAATCTCCCTTACCCTTGATGTTTCCTCTTAGTAATTTTTCACCCACTGCTCCCACCCTGTTGTTTGGCTATAAATTCCCACTTGCCTGTGCTGTATTCAGAATCAAGCCCAGTTCTACACTGAAAATAGGAAAAAGCCCAGTTTTTCCTATTGCAATAGTGAATACAGTGTTTCTGCCATTTCAACTACTCTCCAGGTCTGTTTTTTCTCTGAAAGAGTTGATAAGAAAAGTGAGCACATAAAGATACAGAATATTCTGAATCTGATTTCATAAAAGATACTGGGTATGAAGAGGGGATAACAGAATACATTTGCTAAATAATTAGGTTATAGGGGACTCTCAAGTAAATTTTAATTTGTGATCTAATTCTAAACAATGGATTTCCTCTGTTGCATAGGAAGCCTTTCACCCATAAACAAAACAATTTATTTCCCTATAAAATTGATCTAGTCCCCATAATAAAGACTTGCTAAACATTGTTTTAGGATTCTAAAAAAAGGTTGGTTTAGTAGACTAATTATGGCTCATGAATTATAGTGAAAGCCTCTGAGATGTCTCATTAAGATTCTCTTATCCAAAACTACAAAAAAATTACAATATCTTGGGTTCTGTTATTTGATAGGATCAAAATACTATCACTGTTTTTGCAAAATTAAACAAAAACTAGTTTGAATAATTAAAATGAATGGCTTTTAAAAGTTTCCATCCCTAGGCATAAAACAGAGAAGTTTGATTTTAAGTAAGTCAGTGAGAAGCTCATTTGCTTTCCACAAGAACGTCCAAGAGTGTCTTCAAAATGGGGGAATTGCAGCTTTGCTGAGTATATATTTCTTTTCAGAGATTTTAGAAGTGAGGCTAGTATAATGCTTAAGAGAAATTCTGTTGGGGAAAACAACATGGTAGACGCCTGGGAGTAAGAAAGCAGAATATCGCTGGGTTCTATGGAACCTTATAACAACCATATTTGCTACGGAATTTTCCACAATTGTGATTTACTTCAGTTATCTCTAAGTTTTTAGTTAAGTTTACTTAAATGTTGTAGCTTGTCCTTTGCTTCACTGGAAAAGTTTGTGCCCAGGGTTGGATCCAAACAACAGAGTGGGAGAAATAGCCCTCTGAAGAAATGCAGAGTTAAAATGAAAGGGGTTCCTCAGGAAGACCAGAGTAGCAGCCTAGATCCAGGAGGCTGAAGGTAGTGGAAAGTAACAACTAAGAGATATTTGTAGAACATGTAAGCATTTCAGGGCTTGCACAGTTCCTCAGGGTTTGGAACTTGGTGAAATCAATCAAGTAGAATGAGACGTGGGAAATTACAACTTAGATATAAAAACATTGTTACCTTATCTGTAGTCAGATGACAGTGAATTCTGGGATACTTGAATTACAGCCACCTACCTGCAAATATTACTAATGCAAAAGATATCACTGTAAGAAATAGTTGATTTTCGAAAAACTAGTATTGATTATAGTCTCTAAAATCAATAACTTGTTTTTTTTTTATACATCAGCAGCACATACGTTAAATATATATTAGAGAAAATTAGGGTTTAGATTACTTAATTCATTCCTTTGGGTGTCTATCCAGAGGTTTTATTTTGTTTTGTTTTAATTTGATAGGAAAAGAGAAGAAAGGAGTAAGAGATTTTTTTTTCCTCCTAAAAAAAGAAGAGCTATGTAAAAATGAACTGTATAGAAAGGAATTGATCAAATGAATATAGTGTCTCCAAAAATCGGTGGGCAGCACGAAATTGGCCGGGATTAGATGGATACATATGCTTGCATATATAACAAAGGGATGTTAAAGTAAATGGGCAAGAAAGGGTTAACTCAGCAGGTGTGGCTCACACAAACCCTGCACATTCCCAAGAAAGGCCTTTGGCTAGTTTCTGGGATGTAACTTGTGAAGTTTTAGAATATTCTGCCCAATGATGTTTTTATATGCCCGCGACCTTGATTCATGCTGTGCCAGTTGGACTAAGTTTATCTCTCCTACCAATGTGATTGATGGTGAAAACCTCTTTGATTGAGGAGGGGAGAGGCTGTAGTCTGAGTCTCTGAGGTCAGTCATGTGGGCTTTGCATGGTAAGTGGCTGACCCCTGATAAAAACCCTGAAACGAAGGTTCCGATGATCTTCCTTGGTTGGCAATACTTCACACATGTTATCAGACATCTTTGCTGGGGGATTCAGTGCATCCCTGTATGACTCCATTGGGAAGAAACACGTGGAAGCTTGTACCTGGTTTTTCCTAGACTTTACCCCATGTACCTTTACCTTCTGCTGGGTTTAGTCTTTATCTTTGGCTATAATAAACCATGACTGCAAGTGTAACAACTTTTCGGGGTCCAAGTCTTAGCAAATCATCAAGCCTGAGGGTAGTCTTGGGGACCGTGATGCAGTCCAGATTCCTTTTAAATATCTTGTCTCTATGTCATCCAAGTAACTTCAATTCACTGCCTAAGTCATACTTCATGTTATCTCAAATAGTCAATGAATATGAATTGCATCAAGAGTAAAGGAGGTGAATTAATAATTTTCAAACTTGTTTTAGCTATAGGGCCATATATTCAACCAATAAAAGCAGAATGGCTCTGAACAGAGATGGCTAGATTTGGCATGGAAAGCCTTTTTTTTTAGGCAGTGGCTCCTGAGGCATCTGCAGATCTTTTAGGGTTCCATAGATCTTATTTTGAGTGTCACTGAAAATTTTTAAAATGACTTTAACATATCAAGACAACATATCGGAATGTTTAGACATGATTAGTTTATGGAACCTATAAGAATATAACATAAAACCACAAGCCAGTTCATCCTTAACTAGCTGGAATTGTATCACACACTACATACAAATAATGAAGAAATCCAGAGGACTGGAGAGTTTACAGAATTGCCTAAATATAAAAAGTGTGTTCCTCCATTAAATAGCTTTATTTACCAATAACATCTGACATTTAAAAAAAAAAAGATCATAAAATACAGATCTTCCAGTGTTAAAAAGAAAACCTCTATAATATTTTGAATTCATGAAAACCTCAGATATCCATCAATAAAACTTCTTAAATTGATGTGAAGGAATGTTGATTCACGGATGTTGATTCATGGATGTGATAATATTTTAAAGGCATTAGGTAAAGGAGTCCCTTTTCAATAGGTGTTGAGAATTAAGAGTTCCGCGTACCATAAAAATAATGACATAGCACTGACAACAATCCCCTTGGCCAAAAATGATCAGATTTTCTATAAAACAAAACTGAAAACAAAAGATGTGCCATAATAGATTCAATTTGTTATATGTGCTGCAGGGAGGAGAAAAGGCTAACATAGAATGTTCATACATTAGTAATATATTTTACAGAAAAAAATTGTTTCTCATTTTTCCCTCCAATAACTGGTGCTATAATAACTCTATGTATTATTTCAATGTGTTAAAATGAACTAGAGATAAATTTACCTTCTTTAATATATTTTAAAGAACCTAAAGAAGCAGATTAGGTTAAAACATGATCACCTGGTTACCAATAGTGAATTTCAACTGAGATTTAGAAAAAAATATTTATGGATATAGCCCACCATCCATGCTTTATATAAATAGATAGATAGATAGATAGATAGATAGATAGATAGATAGATAGATCTCAGTTTTCATATATGAAGGTGAAAAAAAGTTATTTTTGAATAGACTATTAACTTAGAAAAGTTTCTAAGTATAAATGGTTATCAAAGCGTTTACATTTTTTTTTACAAAAAAGAAAAACACTACATTAGGAAATTTGCAGAATGTTTTATCCCATAAGTTGTGTTTATTTTTTTAAGAGATCTTCTGTCTGTAAGTTTCTGAAGAATGATAAATAAAACAGCCCTACTGCCATCACAGAATTCATATTCATCTAATTTCATTTTAGTATAATTTTTTAAATTGCATAAAAGTTCTATGTATTTTTAGATAACTCTCATAAGTAGAAAAGAGTAAATTTCATCATAAAAAGGAGAAGAGAGAACTTTGTTTAAAGGTAAATATTATTAGATTTCAAAATGAAAATCCATTCCTATACAAGTCAAACAAATAAGAACTATCCTCTATGCTAGAATAACGATACCTAATGTTTGTTCATATTTTCAAAAAAAATTTTTTCTTTGGAACTCTGCCTCTGGAAGTTTGGCTGTACATCACGCTGATGCTTCTCATGACAATAATATTATGTGGAGGCACAAAAGTGATGACAAGCAGGTGATGGGTACAGAAGTTAGATGAGGGAGAACAACAGAGTGACAAGTCAGGAGTTTGTAAAACCAGTTCTTTAGTTTGGGTTTTTGTAAGCTCCTCATACTAGCTTTAATTGTCCCCTCAGGCTGCAAAAAACTGTCTTTAAATATTAAAGTTTGATGTAAAGTTAATAATATATTTAAACATTCTCACTAAGAAGAAGAAAGCCTAGGGGAACTAAAGTATAAGTAGATAATCTTTCTAAATAAAATGACGTTCTGATCTTTAGTTTAACTCTATGGAAGTTTTTTCATTGGAAAGTGATCTTTCCTATTTCAAGTTTTGCATCACAAAATTTAGGAAGATAGTCAAAATAAGAAAATTACAAATGTTACAAAAGTATATCTTAATGGGGAAATATTTTGTCTTTTTTTCTTTCAGATAATGAATAATCATAAATATTTTAATTAGTACGAAAATACTTTAATTGGGCAATATGTGAAAAGCAAGAGCTTCTAAAGATACATGGCACTTTAAACAGAAAGATCTTTTTGCTTAAAATACATGTTTTGGTTGAAGCCTTCTTAACATAAAGCAGATATTACGTGATAATTCTCAAAACCAAACTTACTCCCTAAAGTAATTCAGCTTTTCAAGGAAACTAGGAAGTTAGAGAACATACAGTAATATATAGTATGTGTATAGATTGGGTGTGATTTACAACTTCTATCATTCTACAAATTATACAAGAGTAGTTAAACACATAGCTTCTCAAATTGGCATGTTCAACATCTTTTTTTCCTTCCACCCCTTCTCTCTATGCCAGAAGCTTTGCATGAAAGCTGTCATTTTGCCTATGCATGCTCTCTGGGAAAGAGCATCTTGTGGTTCTTCCTTGGCCAATTGTTTAATATTTATTTTTTTAAATGCACTTGTTTTCTTTCAGGGCCACTTTATGTTTATTCAGTATTTGACACTGATGGCTGGAGCAGGAGAGAGCAGTGAGGGCAGGATATCAAGACACAGGCTACCAGAGCACAGGTAAGAAAAAAGGAACTTTGAGGTTATCGGCAACAGAGTAATGTATCTCGTATTAGAAACTACATTTTTTAAGTTTCCAAGGTGATTCTAATATGAGGCTAGTGTTGAGATTCATTGAACTCATGGCTACATGGTAAAGGTCAAATGGATTCTAGTGACAAAAAAATAAGTGTGAGAAACAAAAAGGAATTAAAATTTTATTATATGTACATTTTCATTGAGAGTCATGAGGACAGTGAGGCAGTAGATTTGTTTTTTGTTTTTTGTTTTTTGTCTGCCTGGAATTTATTCTCTCTTCTGATAATAACATTGTGATTATGTTTTGGAGAAACATTTCTCTTCTAATTAGGCTTTGAGATGATTCAATTATCAAGAATGGTATTCCTAGGGGCAGACACCTGTTCAGAAAGAATCCAATAAGGCACTCTTTTTCTTTTAGAACTTTTGATCTTGACTGAATGATACAAGAAGAGAAATGGGTTGGAGCTAATTTAACTTAACAGTGTTGGCCTACAGAGTCTGCCCACGAGCTTAGTCTGCGATTCTTTGTTTTCGTGTCTTTTTTGAGGAATGTTGATCATCTTTCCTTACACACACACACACACACACACACACACACGTAACTTATGTAACTTATGAAATAACTGTACTACCATTTTTATTTTTTCTATTTGGATATAATTTAAATACAATAAATGCACCAATTTTAAGTGTACATTTTGATGAGATGTGACAAATGCAAATAATCATATAACCAACACCACGATCAATAGAAATAAGTGAAATTAAGTACAAAAATATCAATAGTAGAAATAATCATTTGACATTATTTTGCATACCTTCATGCACATGCACTTGAAAAGATAGACAGAATATGAAAATTCTATGAAAATATAATTTTAAAACACTGGGTGAAAGAAAAGAGAAAAATTCCATAGAAGAATTTGAAAGAGCTATAAAAAAATAATTTCCTCAAAAGCACAATACACATATGATTTTGTAAAGATATTCTAACATATTTTATACAGCAAATAATTTCAAAGAAACACTTAAAATTTTTATTTTTTTAGAATTAACCATAATACTGATAACATAGTGGTTCAAAATTTTAAAATACACCCTCTTTTACCTCCTAAAGGGGGTCAAATATATAGTGATGGAAGGAGAACTGACTCTGGGCGGTGAACACACAATGCAATATATAGATCATGTATTATAGAATGTATACTTGAAACCTATATAATTTTATTAACCAATGTCACCCCAGTTAATTTAATAAAACAAACAAAAAAGTTATAAAAAGGAAGAAAAGCAACCTCTTGGAAACGTAAAAGGGTTTAATAATAATAAAAGAAAACAGAAAAAATATACAAATAAATTTATACAATTAAGGGGGCACATCTTGCACATTGAAAACATTTTTGAAATTCCTAAAGAGCACTGTTAAATATTGTGGAAACTGAGAGATTCCATGTTTCTGAAAAGAAAGTCACAGCGCAAAAATGTCAATAACTCATAAACAAATTTATAAATTAATTTTAAACCCTAAAAGTAGCATAGATTTTATTTTCAGAACCATGCATTCTAAATTTTCTTTGGGAAAAATAAGCACAAATATTCTTAAAAAGTAAATCAATGACACAATACTAACCTTATTAAAAGTTAAAATATACTAGGAAGTTTCAGTAATTAAAATATTAAAGGAAGAGACGAAAAATAGAACTTGAGGCTGTTACTTTAACAAAATGGACTGTTTTCTCTGACTAGGAAGAAGGAAATAATTTTTCATTTAAAAATCTTCCCATTATTGTGACTGATTTTGAATTGAATTTGTTTATCAAGTGAGAAAAATTAAACCATTGCTAATTTATTGTCCTTCATTTCATAATGTTATGTTTCCCATTTATTTGGGTCTTTTTTTATGTCTCTTTAATGTTTTATACTTTTTCCTCTTAAAGATTTTGAGCACATATTATAATGCTTATCCCCAACTATTTTATAAGCGTCGTTTGTTTGAATTGGGTATTTCCTATTATATGTTCTAATGTAATTTTCTAATGGTTTATTGGAGAGATGAGAAACACTATTTGTACATACTCATATGTTACATTATATTTAGTCAACCTAAGGAAAAAATATCTTAATTCTTATTAATGCCATTGTAATCATGTTAATCTAGTCTGAATTGGTTGAAAAACACTAAGGCACCACCTCTAGCTACACCTACAGAAAGAATTCAAGGTCCCACTGAATATTTTTTCGTTTATCCTGTTGATCTAAAGGATTTACCTGGAACAACATCACATCCTCAAAGTGCTTTGAGGATGGATGGGAAAAAATATCTCTAAATATTTTTTAGCTCTGTAACAATTGTAAAGGGAATAGTTGCTTTGATCCAGTTCTGTACCTCAAAATGGTACATAGAATTTCAAAGTCGGTTAAAAATATGTCATACAAAAGTGTTTCTCTTGGAGAATCCTTTACACTTAACAAAGCATGAAGCTGTAGAAAACCATTTCATCTGTAGTTATAGTTTTCAGTTCAACTGTTAGTGCTGATATAACGGAGTTGTCCCGGAGACAGTAAATTGTGCATTTGCTCACAAGCTAGGATATCGTGTTTCAGCAGATACAGAAATAGTAAAGAATTTCCTCAGAGGAGTCATACAAATGTATATGACAAGTACATTCAAGATCAAAGCCTCGTTTGGCATGCGACGGGCGGGGGGGGGGAAACCTTTTTTCTTCTTATTCGTAATAAGAATAATTGAGGAAAATTTCAGGATATGCTATAAGCTGTACTGAACTATGCAAATGTGTCCCAAATATAATAACCTTACAAACAAAAGAGCTTTCTTTGGAGTCCTATTTCAGAATTCTGGTGTATGTAATATATATAGTAAATAAATATTAACCATCCAAAATTTAATATAAAAGTGTGACATTTGTTTCACACTATATTAAATCTCAGCATTCGTACTAGGTGCATCTTAATAAATAACCTTAATAAAGTATTATTTTCAAAGAAGCAAAGCAGAGGGGAAAAATAGGTGAACACCCCAAAGCAGTGGTAAGATGTGCCAAATGTTTTGCAAGTTACCGATCAATAAAATCTTATTAGTTTAAAACCAGTTAAAAACTAATCAAAAAATGATACCCTGCTTAGATTTGTCTGTTTGTGAAATTATCATTAAATCATAGCATTTTCCATATTATTAAAAAAGACTACAAAAGAATTGTGAGGGAAATGTATGTTAAAAGAATATATAAAATTCTTAGACTGTATTTGGCATTTGATAAAATATCTTTATTTTACCCTATCAAAGCCTATCAGTCCCATTGCTCAAAATTTCATTGTCTGTTATAACATACAGTCTGTTTCTTTTTGGCACACTTACTGTATCATCATGTATTCACCAAGAAGATTAAAGTAGAATACATCTAGATCTTATAAGGTTAAAATGTATTACCTGGAAGCAACTTAGGAATTATGATTCTACATCAAGACACTATGTAATATTAAGTAAATGACAAAAAGATAGGACAAGTGAAAGAAAAGGAATAAAATGACTGGGAAGTATTTATCTATATTTCTTTTTTTTACCTATTATAATCTATAAATGTAAAGGAAAATATAAAGGCAAGATACTAAATCAATGATTATTTTAATAAAACTGAAGTTTAGTTATTTTTCAAAATTATTGAGAAAAGGACTGGAACATTTCACAACTTTATTGTCCTTGTTTAATGTAGAGTGTTGAGATAAGGATTTGTCTAATTAGCTGGGAATTGATTCAAATCTGGAAAACATGTCAAAAATAAAGTCCAAATTAAAAAAAGAAGGAAAGTTATATGAAAAATGCCATATACACAAAAATAAGATCTGGAAAATGATTATTAAAAGATTTGATAGAACTTAAAATAACTTGAAAGATAAAAATAGTATGGAAAATATAGATTTACTTACACCATCTTGTAATTACCAAACTAAGGGTCAGCCGCCAAATCAGTCTGATTTTATGAAAATTGAACAGGAAACATTACCAAATTGGATATTAAGTAACTTTTCAGGAGATATTAAACAGGTAAAGATGGGTTTTAGTAAATAATGTACCCTTGGAGATATTCTGAAGACATATCCTTCAAATTTTTAAATGGCCTACTTAGAGTTCTCATCAATGTCATGTGATGCCACTGGCAAGTGTTACATTCTGATTTCTGATACAAGCAAATGGTAGTAACCCTCCTACTAAGAATACCAAGAAATACTAACTAGTAAATGAAAAACAGCAAAAAAATTAAAAATTTTTATATGTTTATAAAGAAAGTTTCCTTCTAAAAGTTAGTTATCTGTGGAAATGTAAGGGCAAAACACTAATTAAATAAGTGATTGTTTTGATAAAACTTGTTTGTTTGGTTATCAATAGGTTTTTTCCAAAAGATTTGAAATTTTAGTTAACCTAAACTAATAAAAAATACCCCTTCACATGTTTAATATGTTTATAATAATTTACATTTGTATACAAATAAACTATGCTAAGATATAATGTACCTCTGTATTTCAATGTTAAAGGGGTATGGGGTAAGATAAATATATTTGCAGGACATATGAATAATTTTAATATTGAAATTGTTCCTAAGTGGTCAGGTGCAATTCTTCAGAATATTGAACCAATTCAAGAACTATTTCTACACTCCTATAGAAACACAAAGAGAAGCAATGACATGGTTGCTTTGTACTATTGGGAATTATTTCTTATTGCAAGAATCACTGTATTCACTAAGCAATGTGTGGGAACCTCTAGAAAGCACAAGGCATAGGACAATGTTCTCTGCTGCCCAGAGCCGATGGTGCTACTGAATACTGAGTAGAAGCAAATGAAAACTCATTCTTGAGAGATACTTCAACAACACATCCTTCTATATCAGGGCCCTAAAGAAACAAACAAACAAACAAAACAAAATGGAAGGATTAAAGATGAGATCACATGGACATAAAACGTTACAACCATGTAATACATTATTAAAATAGAAGTTTTGCTTGAGGCACAACTATAATACATTTAAAATGGACTGAGAAAGATGTTTCTCAAATGCTGAATTTACTATGGAAGGGACTACTCATATCAAAGATACTCTAGAATGGGTCAGATTGTGATGACAGAAGAGAATCTAAGAAGAGATTTTTGTTTTGTTTTTTGAAGACTGCATTTGCCAAGCAATGAGACCTCCTCATTACTAGGGGTGAAGAGGAAGCATTAAATAATTCAAGATATTAATATAATCTAAAAGATAGTATAAAATAAAATGTTTGAGGAAATTTTTAAGTTTATATAGAAATCACAAGAAAAGCAGGTAGTGTGACAAAATGAAACATCATCGGTGTTAATAACAGGATAATATATGTAGTGTTCTAAGAAAATTTAAACATTAAATAATTCACTATTAGCTCTTTCTAATTAGATTAAATGGTAAACTGGAAAATGGAGGGAAAGACATTTTATAATAAGGTGCTTTGTTAAAAATATTAAAACCATATTAAATACTTTACGTTTGTTCAGAATGAGTTGTTTTTTTTTTTTTTTGCATTTTGTTAGTAATGCAACCAATAGCCATTTAGATTGAAGATAAGCACATAGTTTACAATTTAAGTGGAATCTCTAAATGCATACGAATTTCAATAACTCTTAGCTCTAATGTTGATTATCTCCCAAAATTCACTGTCAACAATGTTAATCCTCATCCCAGAAGAGAACTGAAATTGAATTGTGCAAAACTTATATTCTCATTACTTCCTCAACTTGACAGTTTCCAAATATCCAGTGAAAGCACCAGCCTTCAGCAAATGATTTTGACTATTAGCTTCATATGCTGTCTTCGCTATATCTTAACTTGAAAGCAGTTTTATATCAATTGCATAAATCATATCCATTTCTCATAAACTAGAAGAGAAGAAAATATACCACCTGACTGCACTACAAAAGCAATTGTAGATCTTTAGAAATATGATCAAATACTTCACAAATGTAACGAAATAAAACATGCATAAATCTAAGCTGTCTGAGTTTCCTCAGGGTGAGTGTAAAAAGATAAGGCTCTGATTTGTGCATAGCAGCTTTATTTCATTTTAAGGAGTGTTTTTTAAAATCAACTATTTTACGCATCGTCAGGAAAATAGTTATAATAAATTTGAAGAGCAGTTTGAAAACTCTTTTTAAAAAAATGGAATTCTTATTAGCATGCTTTGGTGTTTGCTGATAAAAATAATTAGAGTCAAAAACAAACTGGCATTTAGAATTTACGTGCACTTTAAAGGAATATTGTTAAAAAGTTGGAAAACACTGCTATGAAAATCATGAATCCCACTATATTTTTACAGAAACTGAGTTCATTTTCTCATAATTGTTTTACTCCACCTAATAATGTGAAAAACGTTAATTTCCACGTGTCCAAATAAAGTTAAAAATACAGGAATTTGCATTTTGCCCATAGTAGGTTTTGTGAAACACATGTACCACAAAATAGTTTGTGAAAAGGAATTTTGAAGTCATTTATGTTTGCAAATTATAAATTGAGAGGCAAATTAGTGGTTACAAAGGCAGGTTCTGGAGTCAAGTCTAGGCAGGTCTGGTTGGAATTCTAATTCTGCCACTTGGCATAAGTTTGTAAATATCCTTGTACCTCAGTCTCCTCATCTGTAAAATGGACATATAATAGTGTATTCTATAGAGGAATGTTTTGGGACTAAATGAATCACGATGTAAACAACTACAACAGATGCCTAGAACAAAGCCTACCTGATACACAGTGATGCTGGCGATCTGTTAGGTAATGCCTGAAACACACTTTAAAACTTCTCAGAGAAAACAATGTTTTCACGTGCTCAAATGAAGAACATAGACGAGGATTCTCCCAGGCATATTTCTTCTAGATAAAAATAAAGATAATGCTTTTTTTAAAAAGCAAAGAACAACAACAACAACAAATCAAAAAAATCTCTGATTCTTTCCTGGTTGTTTTAGACGCCCTTGACTCCAGAATTCATACTATTTTAGAAAATCCACAAAGGAGATTTTCTAAAAGTCAAACCTGTTATTCATTATTTTCACTTTGAAAGTAAAGATATTTCACGAAAGTGGAAACAAACAAACAAACAAAAAAGCTGGGTAGCAATACTTATACCTGACAAAATAGACTTTAAGACAAAGGCTATACCAAGAGACAAAGTATCCAGTGACCCCACTTCTGGATATTTACCTGAAGAAACGCAAAATGCTACTTTGAGGAGGATGTGTGCATCCATATGTTCATTGCAGCATTATTTACAATAGCCAAGATGTGGAGGAAGCCTGGGTGTCTGTCAGTGGATGAATGGATAAACAGGAGGCGGTACATATATACAATGGAATATTGTTTGGCCATGGAAGGGAATGGGTTTTTGCCATTGGGGCGGCATGGATGGACCTGGAGGGAATTGTGCTGAGTGAAGTGTCAGAGAAAGACAGATGCAGTAAGATTTTGCTTACATGTGGAATCTAAACAACAAAATAAACAGAACAGAAACAAAAAGACCTGTTATTCATGTCTTGACTATTAATCTTAATAGCTTCTCATTTATTGTCTTTCTCTCTCAGAGCTCCCTCCCTCCATTACTGGAATTGTGATTAACTTACTTGAAAACTTAATGATAATTTTAATAATATAGTTAAAATCAAAAGGATCAGTATTTTAATGGGGAGAATTTGTCACTTTGAATTGTAATAATGTAAATTTATGTATAAAGACACCAAAACTACATTGAATGACCTTGTATTTAATAAGCTTCCTATAACAATACATTTTTCAATGTATTTCATTTTTGGCCTCAAAAACGTAAACATTAGTCTCAAAGTCATCATAATTCAGTGTCATTTGTTGAAGACTGGAAAAAGTGATTCAAAAACTCTGATAATTGACAGCAATAACTAATTGGGGGCAAGACACAATGATCTATCCATGAATGAATTCACCCTTCTATTTCATGGCAATCAAAATATAATTCATGCATATTTATCCCCAGTTTTCCTCAAATATGTAGCATAGGATGTTTAATAGATAGCTTTCTTTCTGGCGAATTTTCTCTTTAGCCCCTAGAACAAAAAACTGCCCTGGCCCCAAACTGCAGAACCCAACCCACAGCTACAAGCCATTCAGAGTGTGCAGGCAAAAGAACAAGGGTAAAGTAACCCTGTCACCTCTTTCTCCCATAGGGTGTGTTTCTACCCACATAGCCCATTGAGACAAAGGAGTGGATTTATTCCACAGATGTGAAGAAATTTACTACTGAAAAAAAAATGATGCTGGGATGGTCTGTTAGCTTACTTGCGTTTATAACAACTCATACCAAGAAATCCAATTAAGTAAAATAGTAGAAATATTTGTCTTCAAGTCATGTAGTTATCATTTTGAAAATCTGTGAAAAAGGTAAAAATTGATGAACCACAAGTATTATAGAAATACAACTTGGCATAGCTCAAAACTCTTAACATTGTACATGGGGCAAACATTTTATTTCACTTAGTATTCTTAATTTATTATCTCCAGTTGTTTTCTGTTATCTGAAAATGAATGATTTTGATATCTACCCTTCTTTTAAAGAAAGATGTAGGGCATGTAGCTGAATTACTTATGTTAGTTCTTCTCCCTCCATTTTGAATTTTCATATTTCTTTTAATCTGGAAAATCCAACCATTTTCAGTATGATTTATGTAAAAATTTAGAAGTAAATTCAATGCAAGAGATTGTAACTATTAATGCCATAATTTTGATTTATGTGTTATATATTCCTAAACTATGAAATGCTTTTATATTTGCATAGAGTATGCATAATTGTTTATACTTTCATTTTCTCATGTATTTCAACAGGTAGATCCATGGTTTGAAATATTTTTAGATGAGTTGTGAAAGATTGGGAAATTACAGCGTAGGAAATAGAATCAATGGAATTGCAACAGCTATATACGATGTCAGAGGGGTAGTAGTTTGGGGGAGGAGGGTTATCACTTTGTGAGGGGTGTAAATGTACATTGTTTTGTACACCCGAAACTAATTTAAAACATGGGAAATTATCTTATTGCTTGATTATTGTTCTAGACATCGATTTGAGTTTATTTTTCATTTGCAAAAACAGTATCTACATACCCAAATGGAGATTCTTTGGCATCACTTTCAAAAAAAAAGAAACAAAAAGCAAGTAGTTTTGCTTTACTCTAAGCACAAATCAGTCATACATTTCAAATAAATTGTTTAAACTCTACAAAAGAATTTCATCATCTTCATAATTATCCAGTAGTTAATTCTGTTAGGTAGATGTAATTTAATCAGATATATTGTAAAATGATACACATTTCACAGGTCGGTACAAACTCATACTGTTAGAGCATAAAGAGGTCTAAGAAAGCATGCAGTTCAACTGTTCCAAGTTACTTACCTGTGGTCATGTGGCATGTTAATATTAAAACAGGTCTGAATCCCTATCCTATATCTTTTGACTAAACTAAATAACACATTTGTGGGACGAGTCACTGAATTAAGTAGCTTACACACAGATAAAATTACATAAAATTTACCTAGGAAAATTTCAAAATATTTATTTGGGCACAAAAGCAAATTCCTTAAAACAACAGTTTACACTTTAATATGTTATTTTTCTTACAGTGTCTAATATAAAACAATTAGCCCTGGAAAGGACATTGCAATTTCCAAACCTCCTAACTTAAAAAATAAGTATGTAATCCAGGCAACGAGGAAATAGAATAAAGAACATTTGTACTTGAGATATAATCAACTGTATTTTATTTAAGTTATTCTTAAGATTTTTAACTTTTATCTTTGGGTAGTATGAAATTTGGTCTCACATCTTGCAAATTTAAATATATTCTTTTACTGAGACTAAATTTAAAATTTTTTGCGTTCAGTACAATTACTACCTACACCTTCCACAATACTGAACTATATTTCCGAACAAGAGCATTTAAAGATGTTCAATTTTACTCATTGTAACTTAAGGTATAATTATGCGAGCCACTGAATTTTATAATTTGTTTTACAATAAGACTCAATGGTCTGACAAAAACACTGATATAAAGAACCATCATTTATTTACTCTTTAGGAACTGCATTTTTAGCGTTCAGAGAGTTAACTACAAAGTGTCAGAATTCACTGGGTTTTGATTATTTTTGTGTGCTGAATAATAATGATCATTAAAGAATCTGATCTTTCTTAAGAATTAAATTATATTTTCAAAAAACAAGCAAGAGAGAAAAGATGACCTTTAAGGAGATCACTCACGGATGGAAGAATTAAATAATATACTGGATATGGCATTTGTGATTTCTATAAAAACTGAAAGGGTTTTGAATAGAGCCAGAATTGATCTCACTGTATTTAGTCACTTTCCCAAATAGTATTCTTGCTGTTTTTCATATTTATAAATGAAAAGAAGACTATATCTGCCTTGGATATGAGAGACTATACGTTACTAAGCTGGTATAAACATTCTTAAGGAGATAGTATAGACATCAATTCCAGTCCAGGTCATATTTATCATGAAAATAATCATTGAAGTGTGAAAAACAGCAAAATATACCTCAGCATCAGCAAATATTTTAAACATCTTAACTTCTATAGTTATAGTAATTCCAAAGTAAAATGGTCTATTTCACATTTAAATTATGTCCAGTGTATGTCAAAGGCAAATTTTGAATACCATATTTTAACAATCAAAAAATAAGTGTAACATAAAAAGGTTTAAATGCTCTACAAATAATATTGTGATTATAATTACAGGTATATATCTTTAAAAAATAGCTAATATTGAAGTCCCTCTAGTCTTCATTATCTACCGTTATAGGGGAATAAATTCCATGCAACCTATGACCTAATTACCTGAGAATTTAACTACCAACTACCAACTCTCTTCACCATTTTAGCTGTTTCAGTAGATTAACCTAAATAACTGAAAACTAAAAAATATTGTCAAAATAAATTTAAAAACTAAATGTTAAAACAATTCAGAAGACTTGTTAAAATTCCCCAAGTTGATCTATGGATTCAATGCAACAATTATCAAAATTCCAGCTACCTTATTTTGTAGAAACTGACAAACTATTCCTAAAATTCATGTTGAAATGCAAAGGACCCAGAATAGCTAAAACTATCCTTTAAAAGAAGAAAAACGTGGTGAATTCATATTTCCCTATTCAAAAATATGTTACAGTAATCAAGCCAGTGTGGCACCAGTGTAACAATAGATACATAGATTAGTGGAATGGAATTGAAAGCCCAGAAGTAAATTGAAAGCCCTTACAATAAATTGACAAAAGATTTGAATAGACATTTCTTTCAAGAAGGTATACGTGCACATAAAGATGTTGAACATCATTAGTCATTAGAGAAATGCAAGTCAAAATCACAGTGAAATACTCACATTTACTGGGGTTGCTAAAATAAAAAAGTCAGACAATAACAAGAGTTGAAAAGGATATGGAGATATTGAAGCCCTCCTACATTGCTGATTAGCCTGCAATATGGTGCCACCACTCTGAAAAACAGTTTGTTAAGTCTTCACAATGTTGAGCACACAGTTACCATACGAGTATGACCCAGAAACTCCACACTTCAGAATATATACAAGAAATATATACACATGCCCCCCAAAATGCTGCATGAGTACCATCATTATTCATAAAAGCCAAAAGTAGAAACAATCCAAATGTCCATTGAGTCACAAATGATAACGGTATGTGGTATATACATACTCATACAATGAAGTACTCTTGTCGATAAAAAAAAAAAAAAAAAGAATCTGGTGCTGACATCCACTTCAACATGGATGAACTTCAAAAACATTACATTAAGTGAATGATGCCAGTCACAAAAAATGACATATTGTATTCCGTTTATGTTAATTATCCCGAACAGACAAATGCATAAAGGCAGAAAGTAGATGCATGGTTGCCAGGGATTGGGGAGCAAGAACAATAGGAAGTGACTGGTAGTGTATGTAGTTTCTATACTGGATGATGAGAGTATTTTCAAATTAGATAGTGATGATGGTTAGTTAGTGGTGATGGTTGCACAACTCCAGGACTATACTAAAAACCACTGAATTCTATACTTTAAAAGGTGAATGTTATGTGGATTATATCTCAACCATATTATTATAAATTAAAAAGAATAATAATCTCATCTACTGCAGCCCCAGCGTGAATGAATCCCAGGGCAGTAAGTAATAGGAACCTTTACCAATATTTACCCTGGCTATGGAGTTTGTAAGAAAGAAGATATAATTCTCTTCAATTCAGTGATGACCTGCTTTGCCAGAAACAGCCACTGACCCTATATTACATGAAATTGAAGGGAATGATCCTTGAGTTTAAGTTTGAAATTATGTTTTTTTGTTTTTTTGTTTGTTTTAAAAAAAATACATTAATCTATCCGATTGGATAGATGTTTAATTTCTATCTACTTAGGTAGCAAAACCAAACCATGTTTCTCCTACTAACCAGTATTAATGGAAGCAAATAATGGCTTCACTGCATTTCATTATCTGTGCCACTTTATTGATGTTTAAAATAGACTTAAGTGGTTTTAAATGTACCATTTTGAATGGCTTTGGAGAATGAAGACAATTTGTAACATTAAATTTTTACATTAAGATGTGCTATATAATTTCATTATTTATTAGATTCAATGCTTTCTAAGGAAGCATTTGTATCTATGTAACACACTTAAAGGTAAAAATATAGTGCTTTCTATTTATTAAAACTCAATGAACTAGCTCTGTTTAAACTAAAACAGCAAATATAAAGCTTTACAGGTTTCCAATGAATTGAATTAATGTAAATTGCACAAACTCACTCACAACTTGTATATTTAGTTTTTCATTGGTCTGTTGTTACTAAATTATCTGAATAGTGAACCCAGTTCTCTACTTGGCTTATGGGGAAAAGAATGCAATAAGCATATAATAACCAAATTGCAATTTGAAAATTCATCCAAGTTTAGTTTTTCAGGGTAATATAAATATTCTAGCAAATTCCAGTGATGTATGTTAGAAAATTTTTAATACCGTGTTTTGCCGAAAATAAGATCTACCACGAAAATAAGCCCCAGTTAAGATCGTTAGCCAGGCAGACGCATTTAGTATGTTATGACGATGTTCCAAAAGAAGATGACATGACTGTATTTGATTAAATATAGATTGTTGTACATGAAAAAATAAGACACCCCTGAAAATATGTCCTAATGCATCTTTTGGAGCAAAAATTAATATAAGACCCAGTCTTACTTTCGGGGAAACACAGTATGTGTTCAGTGTCTAATTCATTATTTCAAGCCAAAGTGGCTCAATACCTCTCTTTAAAATTTTTGCATTCTTAACAGCTGTAATAGACTGCATTTTTCCTTTTCCTTCAAAAGTCGCAATTCAAACAGACAAATTAAACAAATAAAAAACAATTGATGTGATGAAATATAGAGTAATAAGTAGATATTGAATCCCATACCAATTTTTCAATATCTCTTGGTATTTGGAACATCTACTAACTTCTCTATTCTCTCTCCAATGAATGGCCCTAAGCTACTCAATTTTACTTTGCAATAGAAGCCACAATTACAATTTTGTATAAGATTTGATTCTATGAATATTCTATACACATATATGCAGTCTTTAAAAATATGCAATGGTAGAAAATGTGCACACAGTTATGCTTTTTTACTATTTTCATTTAAAATTATCTTACATCTTATATCCATACACAAAGAATCTCATTTTTTTTGTGAAAGCATTATTTTATATGTTGATATATAATAATTAAATTTTAAATGCACCCTAACAATAGACAGTGTTTCGTTTTTTGGTATTATAAAACATTACTATTTCATAAATATGCATATGAATCAAAGAAAAAATTATTAGAAGAGAAATTTCCAGGTCAAAGTGTATTTGACCCAGAAATGTTTTTAATATTTAAATGTGTAATATTTTCATTTGAGCCATTCACAAATTACTCCAAATTTATCAATTTACATTTCATTACAATAGGAAATAAATGCCTACTTCCTCATAAATTCGTTAACACAAAGAATTCTCAAACATTTTTGTCTTTACCAGACTACTCAATTAAAATGTAATTGCCTTATAGCTTTTATTTGTCTTCATCTTCTATGATGAGAGGTTTAGCATCTTATAATATATTAAAAGCCATAATATTACTTTCTCAGAAGGTATTTTGTTCATTTACTGCACTTACTATGTCTTACTAATTTTTAGGTCCTCTTTAAATTAAAATGTTGATGAATTATTAGCACTCTGTGATAAGTTGAAAATATATTAGAGCAGTATGTTATTTTTCTTCTATATTTATGTTTTCTGTCAAACAGAAAATTTGATTTAATGAAGTAAAATTATCATGTTTTAGTGACTACTGGATGTGGCCTCAGTCCTACAAAGCCTTTCCCATATTGACGTGTTATAAAATTATGAAAATATTGTCCATATTTTCACATTCATGTAATTTATTTATCAGAATGTATTTGTATTAAATATGTAGTAAGTATCCACTGTAACGTTTTTATATGATTATTGCTATCCATATTTAATATTAGTTTGAAAACTTTGGAATTCCTTTATTCTTTAGCTTCTTTGGTATACCTCTTTCCTGTTTTGTTTCGGTTTTTTTTTTTTCATCTTGAAATGTGCCTCAGTTTTTTCTGGGGGTTAATCTTCTTCCATCCTTCTTTAACTAGGGGAAGCTTCTACAGTTTTATATTTTTCCCCACGCTTCTATGATTAGTTTATACATTTCAGTGAATTAATAATGTAGCATTTCCACAGCTCCTACTATGACCTAAATGTCAAAAAAACGTATGAGGTCCAACAATTACATTTGCGAACTCATTACAACAATGTTGCTAACCTTTCTTTGCTATCAGAAGGATTATTCATTATGAATTGGTGCCAACTGGACAAACAGCTAACCAAGTTTACTATTTGGAAGTGCTGAAAAGGCTGAGTGAAAAAGTTAGCTGAAAACAACGTGAACTTTTCGCCAACAAGTCATGACTCTTGTATCACGACAAACACCAGTTCACATAGCACTGTCTGTGAGGGAGTTTTTAGCCAGTAAACAAAGAACCGTATTGGAACACCCTCCCTACTCGCCTAACCTGGCCCCCAATGACTTCTTTCTTTACCCGAAGATAAAGGAAATACTGAAAGGAAGACATTTTGATAACATTCAGAACATCAAGTGTAATATGACAACAGCTCTGATGGCCGTTCCAGAAAAAGAGTTCCAAAATTGCTTTGAAGGGTGGACTAGGTGCTGGCGTCAGTGCATAGCTTCCCAAGGGGAGTACTTAGAAGGAGACCATAGTGATACTCAGCAATGAGATATGTAGCCCTTTTTCTAGGATGAGTTTGCCAACTTAATTGTCAGACCTCTTACGTGTGTGCGCGCGCATGTGTGTGGATTCTAAGTCAGTATTTCTCAAACTTTAATGTGCATTCAAATTATATGAGGATCTTGCTTAAAAGAAGCTTCTCATACTGTAAATCTGCATGTCCAGATATTTTTGCATTTCTAATAACATTTCAGATGATGCTAATGTTGCGATTCCAAAAACTACACTTTGATTAGCAAAGATCTAGATGTCTTTCCTGAACTCTAAACCCATTAATCTGACTATCCATTGAATATCCCCACTTGGTTGTTCCATTGGCATTCAAACCACCACATCCAAACGGATTTACCAATATGTCTTCTCAAACTTTGTCTTTTTTCTGTATTCTTTATCTTATAAAACATTCAGGTAAAAAACTGCTCAAATGAGAAATTTAGAAATTATCCTTGATTTTTTTCCCTATTCTTCAGCCCATCACTTTCAATCAATTCTCAAGTGCCAGCAATTCTACCTCAAATGAGTCTCTTATTAACCACCCCCTTCAACTTTTCTTTACTTCATGATCACATTAAATTTTGCTCCAATTGCTGAAACAACCTCAAAAATTATGTCCTTGCCTCAATTCTTCCATGCTCCGATTATGCTTTAAATTGTCTGTAAAATGATTTCTAAATCACATAGCTGATGATGCCACTGTCATGAATAAATGTTTTAATAATTTCTAATAGAATTTAGGGCATAATCTGAATTAAGCTTGATTTCAATGTCTCTACTTACCCGTACAGTCTAATACATCTCTCCCTACACCATACATTATGCTCCATATAGGAGACATTTCCTTGGCATTGTGCCTTTGCATAGGCTTGTAATTCTGTCCCAAATGGCCTTACTCTATTTTTCGTGTGATGGAAAGCCTTTTATTTCCACAATTTTGATGTAACCTGACCACCACCAATCAGCCCTGGAGTGACAAGAGCCTGTCTTATGACCATCTCCCGCGTGTGTTTGTGTGTGTGTGTGTGTGTGTGTGTGTGTGTGTGTGTGTGTGTGTGTGTATCATAGCCCTTGTCATACTGTAATATGCTGATAACCACATATTCTTGTCTCTCCTTCCCTTTACCCTATACGCTCCTTAAGGACAGAGGATATATATAAGACATATAGGGCTTGGTATACCCAAAGTCTAGCATAGTGTCTGGGACATAATATGTTTCATAAATTAATCGTTAATTGTTTAAAGGAAAAGGTGACTAACAATTCGTCTAAAAATGGAGGTACCCTAACATCTCCTGAACATTTACATAAATCAAAATTGTTAGCAGCATAATTTCAATATCCCATGTGCTTCATTTATTGAAAATTACTTAATAAATTGATTCTTATTAACAACAACTTTATTGAGATCAAGCATGTAATTTTCAGTCTCATACGTACTGATCTAGATCAGATACCCACTTTGTGTGATCTGTGTTCTTGCAATATTATCCTAATTTAGTTTCCTCTCCTCATCTTTTATTTAGTCAACCTACACATTTTTATATTATGAATCATCTTGATGTTTTTAGAATATTATTCCCTTATTCAAAAACTTTCTATTTCTCTTCATTGTAATAGATACAATTATCATATTCTTATCCATGAAGGTCTCGCATCACGTAGTCTCACCACAGCTTTCACTAAAATGTCTCACTAAAATTTTTATTTCATATATTGTCTTAGTCTATTCAGACTGTTATAGCAAAATACCACAGACTGGGTAGATAATAAAAAATGAATATTTATTTCTCATAGTTCTGGAGTCTGGAAGTCCAAAATCAGGGTTCCAGCATGGTTAGGTGAGAGACATCTTCCTGGTCACAGGCTTCTCATTATATCCTCACATGGCAGATCATACCGTAACATATCAGCTTAGTATCATCACATTGGGCATTAGTATTGCAACATTAATTTTTGAAGGACACAAACATTTAGACCTTAGCATGCAATATACCCTATACCTCAGCTTCGGTTTTGGAAAAAGTTTTCTATTTCTGAAACTTATCTCATACCCTCCCTCGAGCGGGCATATGTTCAAATCTTCCAAAGCCTGTTTAAATTCTAGCTCTCTTATGGAGCCTCACCCTAAATTTAAGCAAATACCACATACGCCAAATTCTATAGCATTACATCTGTAAGATTCTGAGACATGTATCCATTTCCAAATTGTTCTATTATTATAGTAAAGGCGTATCTTATTTTCTCTTCTGAATGGGAAGCTACTTTTGGTATAGAATTCATGTTTGATTTATTTTTTCATTTGTTTCTCTGTGGACCCAGGGCAATAGGAAAAAAAAGAAAAAAGAGCAGAGACCCCTGGGATTAGAGAGAGACAGAGCACTGCACAGTCTTTCCTAGATACATAACGCAAAGAGGCAGCTGATGACTTAAAGATTCACTGGAGAAAACAAAGCCTCCTTAACAATAAAAAATGATAGACTCTAAAACTTTCTGCAGAGTGATAACGTATTTTTTGCGAGTAAGTTAGGAAAAAATATGGTACACACTGAGTAGGATCAACAGATTACCCTTAATTTTAAGATACATATTTTTTTTAATTTATTTTTAATTTATTGGGGTGACAATTGTTAGTAGAATTACATAGATTTCAGGTGTGCAATTCTGTATCACATCATCCATACTAGAGCAGGATAAAAATAATCTAGTTTTTACCATATCCAGCTGGTGTTTTTATTTTAAACAATTATTTAGTAATACTTGTAAAGGATGGGGTAGGTGAAAAGGGGCACACTGGACATACATGGCAGGACACTGGCATAGAGTCCGTATAGTTTGCTGAATGTGAATTGTATTTAAATTAACCATAAAGCAATATGCACATTCTTCTCAATGCAGACTTGAAGATTAGTCATTCTCTACAAATCCTTGTGTTGTTTTATAAATCTCAGGTAAAGGACCATGGATAGTTTTTTATTTGAAAAGAATGAATTAGTCCCTTCTATTGAAGTTAAGATTTTAGTTTCCCTAAGAGTAAAAGTCAGGTGAGTTTCGCTTCTAATAGAATATTGCTATAAATAAGATGCATCTCTGCCAGTGTTATTTATTACATTTTTTTATTTTAATCTTTCAATTCGAATATACAACCTGTTTTCTAAATTGAAAGTGTTTTTACTTATTTTTAAAATACAGACACATATCAATTTTAAGAATAATCTGTACTTTTCGAAATGCAAAACTACGAAGTTGAACAGAAAGTATAGAGCATACATGTAATTTAGGGAGGATAGTTTGAAAAAAAATGTGATTCAAAAGGAATTTTGAAATGGAAACTAAAATAGCTAATTTTAATCATATGAAAAGTTGACAATTTTATGTTTCTTAAAATATACTATCAGTAGAAAGCCCCTACATACCAAGAGCTAATTTAATTTCTTGTTCAAGGCATGCATTTTCAAATCTCACATAGCTTATTTTCTTAGTCTGTTGCTCTACACATGAATTACTACAAAGTGACAAAATAAAAAAGGAACGGTGATTGGCAATGGTCACTCTGAAGAGCTCACAATCTCAAGTTTGATATGTTCTTATGCTTTGCTAATAAAACCAAACTAAAATTTACATTTCCCCCCCCCTCTTTTTACTTAAATGGCAGTTATTCTTCTTCCTCATATGGTTTGCTTTGTCTGACTGACAAAGAAGTTAGAAACTCCAGTGACCTAAGGCAAGATTTAATTTACAGACATTTTTAATAAATCAGAGCTTCTAGGTATTAAGAAGAGACTAACACAGACATTCTGTCCAATATTATTGGTTTAATAACATTTCCCAAGTACAATTTTCAAACCTTCTCTTATGTATATAACAGACTTCTAATATCCTTATCATACTCTATCTTTTCAAAATACTAGCTCAATTTCCACTTCCTTCAAAAAGCTTTTTTTAATCAAATGTCTGCATTCTCTAAGCTTTCAACAAATTCTAGAATCATCCTTTGGCCTCTCTCAACTACATATTTCAATTAGTTTCAACTAACTCTAAAAGCATGTTCAATTTTAAACATGAGGAACTTCAACATGATATTTTCTTCAATATCATTGCCATGGAAATATCTTCAAAGATAAATTTTCTTTATAATTATTTTAGCGTAAGCATTATATATAATATTTTATATGTTCTAAGCATTGTTTACAGTAAAGATGTCACAAGATACACCCAGAAACATTGTCTTGAAATTGCTTCATCATAGGCTGCAATATATTTAATTCTTGTCCTCAAAAGAACATTCTGGTAAACTCGCCCATCTTCATCTTTCTCCTTTAAATATGGCTGAGAATGCCGATTAGATGGGAGTTGGCACATGTAAACACCATCTGGCTACTTAGTTAAAGGAGGAAGTTTTATAATGCAGAGCTTTCCCAGACCCATTGTCATTTCTCCCAATCCTGCAGACTTGTTTCCAAATGCCCTGGGAGATAAGGAAAGTACCTATCAGAGCACTACACTAAATTATAAGATCAAACTCTCTTTCATTCTGGATATTTCTTGGGAATGAAAGTAAATTGTCAAACAGTGCGAAGTTCCACAAACAGAAGGATCTTGTTCTTCGGAAATGTGTCACCACATGGCATCTTTGATTCTAAGCACAAGCGTCTCAGGCAAGCAGTTTCCAACTGTCCTTAGAAATGGCTTTCCTCTGCTCATAAGATTCTTATTTCATGGATATTAGAACCTGCTGTGTGTTTCAAACTATGCAACCTGAGGAGAAATAGTAAGCATGGACATTTTGCGATTAACTTAGTTTATTTTGTCAAAGTTTTACAAACTATCATTATTATGCTTTTGAGAAAACAATAAAGGATGAATCACAAAGTAACCATGTAGCAGACAGAAAGGGAAAGAAGTAAATCTTATTATCTTTAGCTCTTGTTTGTACCCTCTATGTGGTAAGAAATAGATAATCCAACTGCCCAAAATAGCATTTTTCTGATGTTGCTTACCTGCAGCTAAGTGCCAATAGGAAAGGAAAAATGTGAATGTAATTCACTGAAGCTAGTTATTGTTCAAAATAATTGCGAGAGTAGACTAATACCTTTTAGATGTTCATGTGTTTGGAAGGGGAGATAGCTGTTGGATTTTCACCAAGAATCGCAATTTCCTATCTTAACCATTTTAATGAAAAAGGCAAAATAGCCTACCTCACAGGTCCAGCTCAGGAAAGTCACACCAAAAAGGAAATATTCCGAATCAAAGATCAGCCAAATGCTATGAAGAGAAATCATAGTTAGATATCACATCAACATATTCTGTGGAGGGTCTTTTGCTTCTTTCAAGCACATAAGTGTTTATTTTTCATACATCTGTATATTCCTAGAATTCCATGTTGTACATGGTGGAAAAAACAATAGCCATACCCATATACAGATATCATTATAACATCCTACCTCCCGTATTAACCATAGGCGTAGCCCCAAGATGCTGTTGTCAGCCATTCTAATAACATTTTCCTCCTGAAAATGTTTAATTAGACTCAAAAGTTATCCTTATATGAATCAACTTTTTTTTATACAAAAGCATGTGCTACACCCGTGAGCAGAGCACAAGGCTAGTTGGCCAACTGAGCCTCTCTCTGTTGGCGTAGGGACCCCAGTTAGTGATGGGCAAGCCACCCTGTAAGCAAACTACAATGAATTTTCATGTATATACTGGCCAGGTAAGTTGAGAATGACTGATAATAATGGGCACATAACAATGAAATGATTGAAATGACCACAATCTCAGAACTGTTTGTTGTGATTTACAAAGACGATGTGCCAGCAAGAAGAGAAGCTATAAGTCAGAGGCAATTAACAGAGAAAATCAGGAAAAAAAGGATCACTCTAACATAGCTCTGAAGGACAGTCAGTGATAAGTAGCAGAGACTTAAAGCTACAAGGTTAAATCCACGTCTTTGGATCAGGCGAGACTGGGTAATAGATGTCATTGAGTATTCTTTCAGTAGTTTTCTCTGCTGGCTGTTACATGGGGTATTTCTCCAAATTGATTTATGGCAGCCCCCCTTATCCACAGTTTTACTTTCCGAAGTTTCACTTACCCATTGTTAACTGCAGTCTGAAAATATTAAATGAAAAATTCCATAAATAATTAATTCATAAGTTTTAAGTTGCCCCCCATTCTGAGTAGCAAGATGAACTCTTGCGAGTCCCACTCTGTCCCACCAGGAACATGAATCATCCCTTTATGCAATGTCTTCACATTGTAGACACTACCGCCCATTAGTCACTGTGTAACCATCTAGATTATCAGATAAACTGTAGGTACCACAGTGCTTGTGTTCAAGTAACCCTTTTTTTACTTAATAATGGCCCCAAAGTGCAAGCGTAGTGATGCTGGAAATTTGGAAATGCCAAAGAGAAACCATAATATGTTTTTAAGTGAAAAGGTGAAAGTTCTCAATAAGAAAAGAAATCATATGCTGAGGTAGCTCAGATCTATGGTAAGAACAAATCTTCTCTTCACAAAATTGCCTAATTTACAAGTTAAACTTTATCATAGGTATGTATGTATAGGAAAAAAACGTACACACACACACACACACGCCAGGTATGACAATTAAATTCATGAACTTGTTTCAACTATGTTACTAACCTTTTTTGATATCAGATGGATTATTCATTATGAATTTGTACCAACTGGACAGTTAATCAAGTTTACTATTTGGAAGTGCTGAAAAGGATGCGTGAAAATGTTAAACAATCTGAACTATCTGCCAACAATTCATGGCTCTTGCACTACAACAATGCACCAGCTCACACAGCACTGTCTGTGAGGGAGTTTTTAGCCAGTAAACAAATAACCGTATTGGAACACCCTCCCTACTTGACTTATCTGGCCCCCAATGACTTCCTTCTTTACCTGAAGATAAAGGAAATATTGAAGGGAAGACATTTTGATGACATTCAGGACATCAAGGATAATATGACAATAGTTCTGATGGCCATTCCAGAAAAAGAGTTCCAAAATTTCTTCAAAAGGTGGACTAGGCACTGGAGTTGTATAGCTTCCCAAGGAGAGCACTTCAAAGGTGACTGTAGTGATATTTGACAATGAAATATATAGTACTTTTTCTAGGATGATTTCACGAACTTAATTGTCTGTATATATGGTTCTGTACTATCTATGGTTTCAGGCACCCACTGTGTATCTTGGAACGTAAACACTGAGGATAAGTGGATAAAGGGGGAACTACTGTAGTTTTGACCTGAAGATTCAGAGAATTTTTTAACTGAATTATCATTTTAAATAATAAAGATTATTTAGTGTCACATTTTTTACAGGTTATGGATTTCATTGGATTTGTTGACGATAACATACTATAATTTGAGAATCACTTATAAATATCATCTATAGGGATTCTCATATTTTTGAACTATGTAATTTTTAAGTACATGTTTTATTTCATAGATTTAAAATAAAAACAATCATCTCAAACACAATTATCTATCTAATTTTACTTTCATTCCTCTATAGAAATAACCAAACTATTATTTTAACTAAACTTATAACTAAACTGTTAAAAATAGTAGCTAATATACATGAGCACTTCTCACTTGTGAGATATTTCTGTTAATTGTTTTGCATGTGTAACTCATTTAATAGAACGTTCTTATGAGATGGGTACTGTTATTATCTCCACTTTTCCTAAGAGAAGGTTGAGGCACAGAGAGATAAAGTAACTGACCCAAGGTCATTTAACTGATAAGGAATAGAGCGAACATTCAAACCCTGGACAGTCTGGCACCAGAGCCCACACTCCCAAGGCCTTCCCTACAAAGCATCTTTACTGTACTGCTTTCCCAAATTACCTCCCCCAATCCAAAAGTATGGGAAACACACGTATAAAAACCACTAGATTTATTATCATCTCTTTTTTAAAGATTTTTATTTAAATAGAGTGAACATACAATATTATATTAGTTTCAGGTGTACACCATAGTTATTCAACATTTACATACCTAAAAAAGTGATCAGCATGATAAATCCAGCAACCATTTGACACCTTACCATGTTATCAAAATATTATTGACTATATTCCCTATGCTGTACATTACATCCCCATGACTTATTTCCATACCTGGAAATTTGAAAACCATTCCCCTTCACCTTTCCCCCCTTTGATTAATTAATTGTTCAATTACAGTTGATATTCAAGACAATTTTATATTAATTTCAGGTGTACAGCACAGTGACCAGACATCCATGCAATTTAGGAAGTGATCTCCCTGGACCAGTCCTGCACCTACCTGGCACTATACATAGTCACTATACGTATCATTAACTATATTCCCTGTGCTTTACTTTACAATCCCATGACCGATGTGAACTTTTTAATGCCTTCATCTTTTTCACCCTGCTCCTCTATCCCCCTTCTGTCTATCACCCCAATAAATCTATTACACATCTGACCATACATAGTTATTACAGTAGTACTGACTATAATCCTTATGCTGTAACCTACATCCTATGGCTACTTTGTTACAACCGATTTGTACTTCTTAGTCCGTTCCCCTTTTTCACACCCCCAACCCTCCCCCCACCTGGCAACCATCAAAATGTTCTCTTTATCTATGAATTTGTTTCTGTTTTGTTTATTTTGTTTTTTAGATTTCACATATAAGTAAAATCACATTGCATCTGTCTTTCACTGTCTGATATAGTTCACTTAACACAATACCCTCCAGGTCCATCCATGCCGCTGCAGATGGCAAGAACCCATTCCCTTCCCTAGCCAAGCAATACTCCATTATATATATGTACCACCTCCTCTTTATCCATACATCCATCAACGAATACCCAGGATGCCTCCACATTTGACTGTTGTAAACAATTCTGCAATGAGCATATGGATGCACACTTCCCCTCGAAGTAGGGTTTGGGGTTCTTTTGGATGAATACCCAGAAGTGGGATTACTGGGTCATACTGTGTGTCTTGTTATAGCCTTTGTTTTAAAGTCTATTTTGTCAGGTATAGGTATTGCTACCCCAGCTTTTTATTGGTTTGTTTCCATTTTCATGAAATATCTTTTTCCCATCACTTTACTTGCAATCTGTGTGTGTCTTTTGATCTGAGGTGAGTCTCTTATAGGCAGCATATAAGGGTGTTATTTTCTTATCCATTCAGCCATCTTATCTTTTGATTGGAGCATTTAATCCATTTACATTTAAAGTATTAATAATTGTTGACGGATATGTAGTTATTGTCATTATATTATTCATGTTTATGATTTTCTTTTCATCTTAAAGGAGTCCCTCTAAGATTCCTTGTAATACTGGATTGGTGGTGATGAATTCCTTTAGCTTTTGCTTGTCTGGGAAGATGTTTATCTGTACTTTGATTTTAAATGATAGCCTTGCTGGGTAGAGTAGTCTTGATTGTAGATCCTTGCTTTTCATCACTTTAAATATTTTGTGCCAATTCCTTTTGACCTGCAAAGTTTCTGTTGAGACATCAGCTGACAGTCTTATGGAAGATCCCTTTTAGGTAACTAACTGCTTTTCTCTTGTTGCTTCTAAGATTCTTTATGTTTAACCTTTGACATTTTAATTATGATGTGTCTTGGTATGAGCTTGTTGGGGTTCATCTTGTTTGGTACTCTCTGTACTTCTTGGGCTTGTATGTCTATTTCCTTCACTAGGTTAGGGAAGTTTTCCATCATATTTCTTCAAATGGGTTTTCAATTTTTGCTCTCTCTCTTTTCTCCTTCTGGTACCCCTATTATGCAAATGTTGCTAACATTTGATGTTGTCCCAGAGGTCCCTTAAACTACCCTCATTTTGGGGTGTTCTCTTTTCTTTATGCTGTTCTG
This sequence comes from Rhinolophus ferrumequinum, assembly GCF_004115265.2. Lineage (NCBI taxonomy): Eukaryota > Metazoa > Chordata > Mammalia > Chiroptera > Rhinolophidae > Rhinolophus > Rhinolophus ferrumequinum. The sequence goes on from NC_046301.1 coordinate 38,008,472, forward strand.
TTTGGCTGGTTCTTTTTTATGTTTTCTATCTCCATGTTTATGTTTCCTACCTCTTTGCTGAAGTTCTCCCTGAGATCGTTGAGCATCCTTGTAACCAGTGTTTAGTACTCTGCATCTGGCAGATTGTTTTTCTCCATTTTGTTTAGTTGTTTTTTTGGAGCTTTGCTCTGTTCTTTTATTTGGGACATGTTTCGACTGCCTCCCTGTGTTTGTTTCTCTGTATTAGGTAGGGCTGCTATGTCTCCTTGTCTTAGTAGCATGGCCTTATGTAGTAGGTGTCCGATGAGGCTTAGTGTCACAGTATCCCTCGTCACCTAAGGTGGGTGTTCCATGTGTCTCTTGTATGGGTTGGGTGTACCCTCCTGTTGTAGTTGAGCCTTGGTTGTTGTTTGCATGTCAATGGATAATACTTGGCCTGATTGGTTGTGAGGACTGGTTGTGACAACAGTGGAGGAGCTATTGTGCAAGGGCTGACCCTATGGAGCTTTAGTCAAGTTCTGACTCTGCCCTGTATGCCCTTGGAGTGTGTCATCTTTGGAGGTGTCCAGGTGATGGTCTGGCTCGGTCAGAATCTGGCCACTAGGCATGTCATTCCCTGGGCCTCTTAGGAGGGGCCCCACTGCAAGCGAAGTTCAGCCATAGCCTTTGCCCTGCCCAGCGCCACCTGGCATGAGTCACAAAGCAATCATCAGATGGCTACTGTCTGCACTGGGTTGGAGGTGTCTGAAGGGGCCAAGCCTAGGGACAAATCAAGGTCAGCCGTCCTTAGTGCTGGGCTTGGGGCTGCTCAATCTGAGGTACCGGGCGTGCTAAAAGCCAGATGCTTCTTGTTTGGGTTTTGTCAGTGTGGGGACAGAGTCCCAGAGAGCAGTTTCCAGGCTCTCGACCTCACATGGAAAGGTGCTGGCTCAGGTAGTAGATGGCCATCAGCTGTTACCGGTTAGCCATTAGCCACTGATATAACTGTGATGGCTAAGCTAGCAAGTACGGATTGTGGATTGCAGAGAGGCATATTGCAGTTAGCACAGCGTATTTGCAGTTAGCAATTGAAGTTGGTTGGCAGAGAAGGGACAGTGGGTGGCTCCTGCTTCCTGTGTCTCCAACCCAGCCACCAGCGAGAATATAGTAGTATGAGTCCCCTATCTGTGGCTCTGTGGGTGTTCCTTTTTGCCTTCACCATATCCTGCGTTCTTATGTGGGGAGCGGGAGCTGAGACCCCACATGACACCCTGCCTGACAGTCAGATTTTAGGAAAATTTGCAGCATAAACCAAGGCAGGCTATTTGTATAGAAAAGCCACTGAGAGTAGCTTGTTAGCCAAGTTGATAGAAACTCAGACATGGTGGCCACCTGTGTTTGCACGCAGGGAAGTAGAGGGCTCAATCAAGATAAAAATGGCTTCTGCCAGCTCCTCCATCTGAGAGAAAGCTGCCCCTTCAGCCCTTGCCCTGAGGCCAACAACTCTGTGTTTTTCGACCTGCTGACCCAGCGCTGGAGTTCAGAGTGAGCAGGTAAGTCTGTGTGCGGTCCATTTAATAGGAGTGCCTGGGAATGCAGCCGCCCTCATCTCACTCAGCACAGTCAGAAGTTATGGGGACGTCGCTCCCCAGCAATGGAACACTGGGCAGGGGAGTATACTGTGTGGCTGGCACCTTTCTCTACTCCAGGAGGCCTCTCCATAGCTGAGATATCCCATCCAATTTTTCAAGGTCACACACGGTTGTGGGTTCCACACCTCTGCCCCTCCTACCACTCTCAAGGTGGCTTCTGTATGTCCTCAGTTTAGCTAGACTTCAGGTGATTCTCGATGGTTATTTTTTAGTTTAGTTGTAAGTTTGATATGGTTGTGAGAGGAGGTAATCAGTGTTTACCTACCCCGCCATTTTGTTTGGATCTCAATTTGATGTCATCTCTTTATCAATCATAACAGAATGGCTACCTAGTTGCAGTATGTGGATTAGTGATTGGGAAGAATAGGTGGCTGCATTAGTAACTTATATGGCGGAGTGATGGGTGATGTGAAGCACACACACTCATTCTCCACTAAAGCTTGAAATTTTATTGGTTACACATAGTCATCTTTACTGTGCTGATTTCTTTTGAACTAATTGAAGGCTACTTTGTGTAATTTATCTTTTTAAAATGGAACATTTTCAAGTGGGAAATCTTTCCTGATAACCTGGGACTTCAGCCAGGAAAATTTGAAGGCTAGAGCTGAGTCAATAGCCCAGAGCCAATATTCTGCATAGGTTCTTCACTCACATGCCTGGTGATTAATACTAACTCTTGTCTTGGATCTCAAAGAAGGATGCTGATTAGATCACTGGTCAGGGCTGGCTGTGTGGGTGTGTGACCCAGGCAGTTGAACAGGACCCCATATTCAGGAGGATTTCTGGCTTGGTTTAATTTTCTGCTTTTGCTACCTTGAAACTCCTAATAATTTTATCTTTGAGTTTGTGTTTTATAACACTAGTGGATCAATAGAGCATGTGTGTGTAGGGGCTCCAAAGGAGTTACACCAAGAGTGCCTCTGAAGTATGCAGATTATTTTTAAGCTAAAAGTATTCACTATTTCTTGCTCCACATTTGCATATAGTGTTTATGATGCCTCATGAGCACCAGATTCCAGCAGACCACGTTGTCTGGGAGCTTAGTGAGACTAAAAGAGAGAACAAGAATGTTACCTCGACAACTGAGTAATCAGGGTTGGGAGGAGGTGCTGACAGGCCTGAGAAACCGTGCTTTCCTTTGAACCATAATTTGTTTCCAAAGCAAGAAGGCAGGGATATTCTAAGACATATGAATTAGCAAAGAACTTTAACACATGTTTTTTACTTAATTTACTTCCCTATATTGGACTAAAAATGATATGTAGAAGAAAATGAAAAATGGAGCAACCTATAGTTTCTTTTTCTTTCCTTGCTTATCAGTAAGCTGAAGGGAGAGTGTTGGTTGAACATAGGTGTATCAAGAAGTGAAATAAAAAGTACAGAGACAGTTTTGTGCAGTGTTTCCCTTCTAATAAGAACTAAATGTGCATAGGTGAGCTATAAAATATGAACTGTGTGATTTTGGTGATTTCACATATGAATTAAATGCTCTTACATTTGTATTTAAAACTGTCATGGCACAATATAAAGGTGGCCAGGAAATACAAAAAGAAATACAAAGGTGGTCATGGGAATAATTTAAATTTTAAATATATTCTTACTTAGAACATTATACTGCAAATATAAAATACCATAATAAAACTGAAAGAAGTCTTACAGAGAAAAGAACATGTTTTAGAGTTTAGTATTTTAATCACTCTTTTTTTTTCCTGCTTTTTGGACAAGAGATTCCATATTTTCATTTTTGTACCGTGCTGCACAAATTACATAGCCAGATCTCAAACCTGCACATGGTCTCTCCATTATATTGAATTTTATGAAATATTTGTCAGCATAATTGTAGGCGCATGTGCTTTCTTCCTCTCTTCTGATAATGTAATGAATTATGTTAAATTTTGGTACAGTGCAGTGGTGAAAAGCATTGCTTCCTCTTCTTGTGCTCTCCTCATTTTATCCAGCCCAAGAAATTTTCTTTTACTCTCTTCTGGGAGGGGGAAAGTAAGAGATAGCAGCAGAGTAGAAGTAGAATAACCCACCATTTAGAACTGCCCTGCTTTCAAATATTTTGTGTGTTTGAAGACTCCACGCTGTCTCCCATGAGATTCAGATTTCAGTGAACCAAAGCTGGGAAATCAATTCTTTTATTTTATTTTATTTTATTTTATTTTTTCTGTTTTTAGTGCATACATTTCTCCCCTGAGGTAAGATCACAGAAAGATTCCAGTGCTTGAGTTGAAGAAGGATCAAGGGAGACAAAAAATAAGGGACATATATAAGTGAATATTTAAAAATACCATCCTGCTACACTGTAATAATGTGTCATGTCTTAAGTTGATTTAATTTTTCTGAACTTCAAATATCTATTCTCTAAGGCAAGCTACTATATAAAAAAGCATCTTTTTTGAAAGTGCTGTTCTTGTTTTTAAGCTGCCTGTGTTTCGTCTTTGCAACACAATCATAATTTTATGATTTTACATAATTTTTATTTATTTTTGTTTTAATTAAAGTTCATTGGGGTGACAATTGTTAGTAAGGATACATAGATTTCAGGTGTACGTTCTGTATTGCATCATCTATAAATCCCATTGTGTGTTCACCACCCAGAGTCAGTTCTCCTTCCATCACCATGTATTTCATCCCTTTACCCTTACCTACCACCGCCCTCCCCCGTTACCCTCTGATAACCACTAAACTATTGTCCATGTCTACGAGTCTTTGTTTCTCATTTGTTTGTCTTGTTCTTTTGTTGTTTTTGGTTCATATACCACATATCAGTGAAATCATATGGTTCTCTACTTTTTCTGTCTGACTTATTTCGCTTAGCATTATACTCTCAAGATCCATCCATGTTGTCACAAATGATCCTATTTCATCTTTTCTTACCACCAAATAGCATTCATTGTGTACATATACCAAAACTTCTTTATCCATTCATCTATCGAAGGACAATTTGGTTGTTTCCATGTCTTGGCCACCATAAATAAAGCTGCAATGAACATTGGAGCACACTTGTCTTTATGTATGAATGTTTTCAGATTTTTTGGGTAGACACCCAGGGGAGAGATTGCTGGGTCATATGGTAATTCTATTTGTAATTTTTTGAGGAAACTCCACACTGGCTTCCATAGCTGCTGCACCAATCTGCATTCCCACCTACAGTATATGAGTGTTCCTTTTTCTCCACAGCCTCTCCAACACTTGTTACTATTTGTCTTGTTGATGATAGCCATTCTAACTGGGGTGAGGTGATATCTCATTGGGGTTTTCATTGGCATTTCTCTGATGATTAGTGATGTTGAGCATTTTTTCATATGTCTATTTGCCATTTGTATGTCCTCTTTGGAGAAATGTTTCTTCAGGTCCTCTGCCCATTTTTCAATTGGGTTGTTTGTTTTTTTGTTGTTGAGTTGCATGAGTTCCTTGTATATTTTGGATATTAGCCCCTTATCGGAGGTACTGTTTGCAAAAAATCTTCTCCCATTCAATTGGTTGCCTCTTTATTTTGTCGATGGTTTCTTTTGCCATGCAGAAGCTTTTAAGTTTGATATAGTCTCATTCATTTACTTTAACTTTTACTTCCCTTGCCTTTGGAGTCAAATTCATAAAATGCTCTTTGAACCCTAGGCCCATAAGTTTAGTATCCATGTTTTCTTCTGTGCAGTTTATTGTTTCAGGTCTTATGCTTAAGTCTCTGATCCATTTTGAATTAATTTTGGTACATGGTGACAGACAGCAGTCCAATTTCATTCTTTTGCACGTGGCTTTCCAATTCTGCCATCACCATTTATTGAAGAACCTGTCTTTTCTCCATTGTATGTTTTTTGCTTCTTTGTCAAAAATTATCTGTCCATATTTATGTGGTTTTATTTCTGGGTACTCAATTCTATTCTATTGGTCCATGTGTCTGTTTTCCTGCCAAACCATGCTGTTTTTAATTATTGTTGCCCTGTAGTACAAACTAAAGTCAGGGAATGTGATATCTCCGGTATTGTTCTGTTTTCTTAAGATCGCTTTGGCTTTTCAGGGTCTTTTGCGGTTCCATACAAATCTGATGATATTTTGTTCTATTTCTTTAAAAAATGCCATTGGGATTTTCATGGGGATTGCATTAAATCCGTATATTGCTTTGGGTAATACAGACATTTTAGCTATGTTGATTCTTCCAATCCATGAGCACAGACTGTCTTTCCATTTCTTTGTGTCTTCTTCAATTTCTTTTAAAAATGTCTTACAGTTTTCAACATATAAGTCTTTCACATCCTTGGTTAAGTTTATTCCTAGGTATTTTATTCTTTTTGTTGCAATTACAAAAGGAATTTTTTTTTTAATTTCTTTTTCTGAGATTTCATTGTTAGTATATAGGAATGCAATGGACTTTTGTACGTTGATTTTGTAGCCAGCAACTTTACTGTACTCATTGATTGTTTCTAATAGGTTTTTGATGGAGTCTTTAGGGTTTTCTATATATAGCATCATGTCATCTGCAAAGAGTGACAATTTAACTTCTTCATTCCCAATTTGGATGCCTTTTATTTCTTTCTCTGGCCTGATTGCTCTAGCGACGACTTCCAACACTGTGTTGAAAAGCAGAGGTGATGGGGACAGCCCTGTCCTGTTCCTGAACGTAGAGCAAACGGCTTCAGTTTTTCACCGTTAATTAGCTGAGGATTTGTCATATATGGCCTTCATTATGTTAAGGTATTTTCCTTCTATACCTATTTTATTAAGTGTTTTAATCATAAATGGATGCTGTATCTTGCCAAATGCATTTTCTGCATCAATTGATAAAATCATATGATTTTTGTCCTTTATTTTGTTTATGTGATGTATCATATTGATGGATTTGCATATGTTGAACCACCCTTGTGCCCCTGGGATGAACCTTACTTGGTCGTGATGAATAATTTTTTTAACGTATTCGATTTGCTAAAATTTTGTTTAGGATTTTTGCATCTGTATTCATCAGAGATATTGGTCTGTAGTTTTCTTTTTTGTGTGTTGTCCTTACCAGATTGTGATATCAGGTTAATGTTGGCCTCATAAAACGAGTTAGGGAGTACTGTCTCTTCTTCAATTTTTTGGAAGAGTTTGAGCAGGATTGGTATTAGATCCTCTTTGAAGGTTTGGTAGAATTCACTAGTGAAGCCATCTGGTCCCGGACTTTTGCTTTTGGGAAGGTACTGGATGACTGATTCAATTTCGTTACTGGTGATCGGTCTGTTTAGATTTTCCAATTCTTCTTGGTTCAGCCTAGGAAGGCTATATGTTTCTAATGACTTGTCCATTTCTTCTAGGTTATTGAATTTGGTGGCATATAGTCCTTCATGGTATTCTTGGATGATCTTTTGTATTTCTGTGGCATCTGTTATAACTTCCCTGTTTTCATTTCTGATTTTGTTTATTAATGTCTTCTCTTTATCTTAGTGAGTCTAGCCAAGGGTTTGTCAATTTTGTTAATCTTTTCAAAGAACCAGCTCTTTGCCACATTAATTTTTTCTATTGTCTTTTTTTTTTCTATTTCATTGAGTTCTCTTATTTTTATTATTTCCTTTCTTCTGCTGACCTTGGGTTTCATTTGTTCTTCTTTTTCTAGTTCTTTAAGGTGTAACGTGAGGATATTTATTTGGGATTTTTCTTGTTTCTTGAGATAGGCCTGTAATGATATAAATTTCCCTCTTAAAACTGCTTTCACTGCATCCCAAAAATTTTGGTAGGATGTATTTTCATTATCATTTCTTTCTATGTATCTTTTGATCTCTAATTTCTTCTTTGAGCTGGTCATTCTTTAAAGCTATGTTGATTAATCTCCATGTATTTGTCGTTTCTCCTGCTTTCTTTTTTCAGTTAATATCCAATTTCTAAGCTTTGTGATCAGAGAATATGCTTGGTATGATTTCAGTCTTCTTAAATTTGCTGAGGCTAGTTAATTTTTTGAACCACAATGTCTCTGAGATTTTTTCTTTCTTTCTTTTCTTTTTTTTTTTTTTTGGCCAACATTGAGGTTGTTAACTCATTGCCAATTTATTTGATAATATCTTAAAAATTCCTCTAAAATCTTACAGTTTTCCCTTCTTTTGTACATGTAATAGACTGCAAAGTCAAATTGTCAAATTTTTTTCTGTTGCCCTAGAATGCGCATATGAAGATCAAACCAGAAAGGAAAAAATTAAGCAATCCTCATTCTAAAGAAAGTCTACAGCAATTAGAACCAGATTCCCTCAGATGTTACAGTTAGGTGGCCAAAACAACTCAGCAAACATTATCCCAGTAGATCTCAGCAGCCCATCTCAGTCTATAGGCTATATTTGATTGATTCTAAGACATATAACTCTTTCATGTTTTAACATTTCTGAAATCAAGTGTCCTTATGATCAATATTATCTTACAGTCATTTAGGCTTGGCAGTAGTTCAATTATAGTTGCCTCTGCTATTCATGTGAGACAATATGTACAAAAGAGCTGTCATCAAACCTTGCATAATGGATGCTGGTGGAATGAAAGAAGATCCTGGAGACAACAACTTAGGAATGCTGTTAACCCTAGAAATCAATGTTTGTACAAGAGAGATAGAGGCAGAAATTAATTAGACATAGTTAGAAAGAATTCCAAGAGGGAGAATACAATTCCCTAAATGTACATACAGTCATGCACTGCATAACAACATTTTGGTCAATGAAGGACCCTGTGTACCATGGTGGCCCCGTAAGATTATAATGGAACTGAAAAATTCCTATTATCTAATGGCATCATAGCTGTTATAATATCATAGCATGTGCATTACACAAATACTCACTATTGTGTTACAATTGCTTACCGTAGTCAGTACAGTAACGTGCTGTGCCGGTTTGTAGCCTAGGAGCTATAGGGGAAGAGAATTTGTCACCTCAAAATATTTCTATTTGGCATAGAATTATTTTAGGCTAGTTACTTTTAAGAAATAGCAGACATGGGAGAAAGTTTGAAAATCAAGTAGAAGTTACCGTTTGTAAAAGACATTTACATTTGTAAGAGACTCTCCATTTTTAAGTGTTTCCCTTGGCTTTAGCAGGAAGAGGGGGGATGACTATCTCTAGAAACTGTTATCAAAGTAGATGGCAGCAATTTAAATCTGCACAAAACCTTCCCCTTATTTTTCTGTTTTCCCAACATCTTCTTTTATCTTCAGGTGAAGGTAGTATTTAAGGTGTTGGTATCTGCCATTTTTGCAGAGTTAATCAGTTTTCTTGGAACTCTCCCATGTATATAGGAAGGATATACGTTATTAAACTTCTGTCAAACTTGTACAGGTTATTCATTGATCTGTCATGAATCTACTTGGATAGAGAAATAGAAAATTGGGAAGAGACAGCAGTGGAACTATGGAAGAGTTGACATGCTCATCATTTGCTTTTGCAAGGATTTGTTCATTTCAAAGAGGTAACGTTACACTTCAAAAATAGCTCCCTTTTGTTCATGTTCCATTGACTCCCCAGGTAAGGGGATCAAAGTTCAAGAGGTTGAAGTTTGTACAGGTTGATAGGGAGCTAAAGTTGATGAGTAGAAGAAAGAAAGTCAGACCTGAATCTCCCAAGTCAGGGAAGTGAGCACTGGGAAAGTTCCAAAGGCTCTGCATAAAAAAGCTATCATCAGCCTCCCAGACGATATCCATGCTAACATACTGTTTGCCAACACAGCAGCAACAACTGGGACATATAATCACATACACAATTATATAAGAGATTTTGCCCATCCACCCTAATGACTGCCTATTTCCATAGAAGCTAGAATTTAAGGAAGGAGGGAGAACGGCATAAAAAAAGCAGAAGCCTCTCCATTTAAGTCTCTTTAGCAAAGGGTTAACCATTGCTTGAGGATAAAGACAGATGAAACTGGATTGAATTTATGATAACTGGAAATAAAAGAAAGGCTATGGGATCTGCCTCAAATGCTATTAAGGGACTTTGGATTAGGAATTTGACAGAGCATGGTTGAAGGATGTAATTGGAAAAGATAAAAGTTCAGACTGCTCCATTATCCAGTTTCATTTATGTGTCAAACATTTTAAAATGTAATAAATTTTCCTCATATTCTCCTGCCTGAGGAAAACATACAAAAACAAACGCAAAGGAGAGATTTGCGAAATCTATACTCTCATCCATTTGAACTCTGAAGATTTCACATAATCTCACCCTCCAAACTAATTCATCAAGTACTTTGGATACAATGCTCAAATTCTTTTCTAGGCTCTATTTTCAGACAATGCTACTAGTTCTACTTTTTGTAACAGCCCACTAATCTGACATTCTAATGCAATGTCAATAGCACAGCTCTTAATCTTTTTTTCCAGTAGTTTGTGCTTCTATTAACTTGAATGAAGATGAAATACATTCTTATCGTCAGATTGTAATTTTGTTTACACAAGATTTCGTTTTCATTTTTGTTTTTTTTTCAGTTTGTGCTGAAAGATATTGAGAACTATATGTGTGTATTCAAACTGATTTGTTTGAATATGATGTAGTTACTCATCAGGAGCCATAAAATGATTTTATAAAATTTTACATTATAAAAACTATTGAGGAAATGGGGCCATTTGTATACCATACAAATTAAACCTAATGATTAATATGTAAACAGGTACTCTCACTGATCAAAGATAACATGACAAATTGTCATATCGACGGGAGATTGTCAGCATCTGGAATATACTATTTGCATCCTGTTACAGAAAAGCCTCTTTGATGATCTGATATTTATAGACATGGAAATAGGTGCTAGAAAGTTCCCACGTTTTGCCTCATGTCCGGGAACCATATGAACAAAACTAAACCAACAAGGAATGTTTATACCTATGACGACATTCATAATGATCTTATGCAAGCATGACACATGGGAGGAAGGTGAAGGCAGGCCTGATGTAAACTAGATTATAAGAATGGATAAAAGAGCCTTCAGTGGAAAACTGAATTAGTGAATGATCTGGATGGAGTTCAGAAATGATGTCAGGCTGAGAAATGATTTCAGGAGAACCAAATGGTTCCAAATGTAGCACATATTTAACTCATGCTGACCCAGTCTCTTGCTGGATAATCTTCACTCTGTGAAGGAGGTGACTATAGAAAAATGAAATGGACAGCATCTCCAGAGACTTAACACTTCTTTCAGTAGACTCTCTCCACCCGTGAAAGATCTAAACACCAAAAGAATAACATTTGTCGCTCCCGGGTGGGTAGAGAAGTAAATATCTCAGGTCATCAGGAAGGAATAGAAGAAAAATTCTGAAGACAGAAAAGAGAGAGCAGATGTTCAAACATCTATGGCCAAGGGGTAATCTGAGTCCCATATTCACCAACTTATGTGTGTTTTGAAACTCCCAGAGCTAAGCAAGAGACGGCTGCTGAGACACCACTAGTATTGGTGTTGGGGACCTTTAATCCAGTGAAATCTGGACACCAATTTCTAAATTAAATATATCTCATCCAGAACTTTAATTTAGGGCCAAAAATGTCTGGCATGATTATTTACATGAATTACAAAAAAAAAATACTAGAGACAAAATCAGAGATACAATTTATCTCAGATTTTCACATGCCCTTGGTAAGTAACTGATGCAATATAAATGGATTTCCCCAATGAAAAAATGATAAAAATGTGTTCAAGTACAAATAGAAAAGAAGAAAGAAAGGAAGGAAATAAGGCCCTCACCACCTATCCAGCCCTGATCTAGCCCCCATAAATTAATTTTCCATTTGCATTTGCATTCAATTAGCTACAAATGTAAAAGTAAATGATGAAAACATTCTGATTGTACTTAGAATGAGTGAGTATTTTATTACTAAAAATGGTGAAAAATAATTTTTGTATTATGCATGCCATGGATTGTATGGTTCAGAAAAGGAAAAGAGAATGAGAGAAGTAGAAATACGGAGAAGTATGAAATATTTTGCAGAAATTTTTCCAAAACTTTTCCCCCATGAATGTTTAAATATTGGAAATAAACTTGTGGATATATCTGTTTCTCTACATAAATACTTTACTAGAAATTAATTTCTGAATACTTTCCTACCACAACTCTTTACTAGTGATACTTGAAGGATAACATAATTACAAATAGGTGCCGTAATATTTCCTTGCCTTTGAGTGACTTTTTATGCTTTTTTGACAAATTAATTTTAATTAGTAAGCAGTTTGTTACTATGGCTTAGAATAGATGCCTGAATTGTATAACTTTGATTATTCTTGTGCTTTATCAACCTTGTTCATTATCAGTTTTTTAGATTTTCTGCTTTAAGGGAAATTACTTCATATTACATAAATATGATATTTCTTAACCTAAGTTATATAAGACACACTAAGAGCTAGAATTAACTATAGCACCTGATATGTGGCGGGGAGAGGTGAAAACTAATAGACCCTAAACTAGGTCTCACACTTGCTTCTTTTTGCACAATTAGTTAAACAAAGGTACATTAGAATGAACCAAAGAGGTAGGTCTGAGACTTTCCTGGTAGTAAATTGAATCCTGGAGGCCTGTAAAACTTACATGAGTGTATATACACTCAAGTAGATGACAAAAGCCTTAGATAAACTTAGCCCCTAATCAAGCCATGCTAATATGAAAATCTGGGTCTGTCAAGTGAGAATGATCAGGTGGCTTCCGATACAAACATATTGGCAAATTTTGTTTCAAGATAGTCTGGTGTTGCTTTTGCTTTCTGCCAAAGACAAAATGCTTAAATATAGCTTTCTGATCCACAAAGTTTCTTAAAGATTCGTAGTATAAATGAGACAATATAGAATATATATACATATGATTTAAAAAATATTTGATACACAATGCTTTCCTGAATGCTGTTATTTGTATTAAATCTCTTTATTCACCAAGTTTTCAAAGATGCTTGGCATTTTTAGCTATATTTGAAATTGATCAAGGCTAATTACATTTCACAATATTTATTATTAACAAATCAAATACCCTCTTTTTTTTGCCTTTATTTTTTCCATAAAAATATCAGTTTACAGAAGAAAAATAGTAATCATAGAATTTTAAACAACAGGAACCATATCATAGCAAACCAGAGAGCACATGGCAAATACCATCTCAGTAGAAGATTCTGTAACTGCAAAATTTTCTGTGTGTAGAATGACAGAAAGAACCAGGAATCTATGACATCATTCACTAAGTCCATCTGTTCGGAAGAAAAAGAGCAATGCTGACATCTAGTGTTTACTATTTAAAAGACAAGGTACATCGTTTCCTTTATGAGCACGGATTCCAAATGACCTGAATCCCACTGAGGAGAAAGGCAAGGTCACCTGGGCTACAGACAAGTAAAACGAGCAGCTTCAATTCACTGCTGAACCTTAGAGTTCTATACTAGAGAGTTTATACTTGTGAGAAAAAACAGTTTGAGGTGACTGTTTATGGCTGACATTAAAAAAACTGGATTTCCATAATCACTTTGTGTGGACTCGGACTCCTGCCAAGACAGCTAGTCACTGAAAAAAAGAGAAAGGTAACCTAAGGAGATGGTGGCAGAAGCTGTGACAAGCATTCCCTGGAAAGCCCTGGAGTGGTAGACATCCCTAGGATGCTGACTGCTGATGCCACTGAGGCTAAAATTAGACAAAAGCCCACAAATGCTGAGTGTATCTTTTACTCATTGCAGCTGGCTCCCAACTCTATGCCCTCAGAGGATCAAACGATCCACTTGCCTTAGGAGCAGTCCTTGCTGTGGGAAAGACCTCCCACAGAAGTTTCCCCTGCCTTCCAGACTCTAGTCCATAGCAGCACGTTCCCACAAAACTCCAGAACTCACCAGGAGGCGCTTAACTATTTTCTTTTACTATAACTATCTTGATCAGCCATCAGATGTAAACCACTGGCTATGATGTCATGTAAATGGGGCTATGAGACTCTGTGGTCTTAGGAAACTCAACAATATCTGTTTCACCCATTTTAAATATTTCTAGAGACATTTAAAGAAAATTAATATGAATATGATTCAAGAAGAAAAATTGTCTAAATTTATTTTCTCTAGTTCTGGTTTTATTGAGATATATGTGTATAGCAGGTATCAGATGTCATTAAGTGTACCACAAGGAAACTTCAAATCCAGAACTGTGCTCTACTGCCTCCAAAATACATCTGAATCCCCATATTAAACTATATTGATGTTGAAAATAGAGAGAGAGAAGTTTCCACTGTACCTTAGGCAGCTTTAAACCAAATGACAAATGAGAACTAGGTATGGAAAACAAGTATCAATGTTTTCTGTAGAAGGGAAAGTTTGTATATGTTTTCCTAATAATTTTGTGTATTTGATTATAATAAGCATGGGTAATTCTTGTTTCACAAACATTTTTCTTCCTTTAGATCAGACCTGTCTTCCATGATTACAATTTAATAATTAAATAGAGCAACTGTGACATTCTAAATCACATAACAATTGTAAGGTGATCTTCACCAATTGCTCACAAAAGTTCTATTAAGGAATTCCTTCTGACTGGTAATGTTCTGAGGACTTTGTATCAAAAGAACTATAGCATCCCTGACCTAAAGGTATAGAAAATGTCTATTTAGACAGGAAAAAATATGATTTAGTATTCAATCCAATATCCCCCTTCATATATTTTGGATCATCAAGAAGCAGTATGGTACAGTATTTAAGAACTTAGGGTCTGGAGACTGCCTGGGTTCAATTTTTTTTTTTTCTGCGATTAACTGACACACTCTCAATATTCAGTTTTGTTGTATCCCAGTTTCCTTCTCTGTTGTCTTAGTCAGTCTGAGCTGCTACCATGTTTCCCCAAAAATAAGACCCAGCTGGACAATCAGCTCTAATGCATCTTTTGGAGCAAAAATTAGTATAAAATCCAGTCTTATTTTACTGTAAGACCAGGTCTTATATTAATTTTACAGTCTTATTTTACTATAAGACCAGGTCTTTAATATAGTATAATGTAATATAATACCGGGTCTTATATTAATGTTTGCTCCAAAAGACGCATTAGAGCTGATTGTCCAGCTAGGTCTTATTTTCGGGGAACCAGGGTATAACAACGTACCATAGACTAGCTGGCTTATAAGCAACACAAAAGTATTTCTGACAGTTTCTAGAGCCTGGGAGTCTGAGACCAGGGTATCAGCATGCTTGGGATTTGGAGCGAATTTATAACTCTTATAAGGGCACTAATCCCATTTGTGAGACTCCGTATTCAAAATCTCACCTAATCCTAATCACTTCCCAAAAGCCTTACCCCCTAACACCATCTCATTGGGGGTTAATGTTTTACCCTACAAGTTTTGAGAGGCCACAAACATCCAGATCATAATATTTGTATAAGAGAATAATAGTAGTGCCTGCCTCATAAGTGAAGAAGAAAAATTAATTGTTGTAATCCATGAAAAATAGTCCATGCTATACAGTAAGTACCTTTGTATATTATCTAGGACGTTTGCTTCAATTTTTAAAAAACTAAATGCCTGGCACAAAGAATGCACTTAATAAAGGTTACTAGTCATTATTAAGGAGACCTTTATTGGTTAACAAAATATAAACAGAATGATGATGTGTTTTCATGGAAAAGGAGCACAAAAATAGAAAACCTCTATGGGAAATACGAGTTAAAAGAATAATTGTGGTCCTGAGGAAAGAGGAACAAGATGTTGCAGATCTCTGCTGCTCTACCAATAAAGCCTTGGAAAGAGGTATTTACTGCCTCAAAGAAATAGGTCCATCTAGCTTATTCTTGTACAGAATTATGTAAGGCATGAGGGACAGTGCATGAACACCTGCAACAATCTACTAGAAATAAGCATCCCACTAGGCAAGAAAACAGCTAGGCAGGTCACCCTATAAAGCATATTTTAGAAGCAAGAATATGTTGGCAAAATGCTGAAGATAGGAAGAACACACACACACACACACACACACACACACACACACACACATTTGGCCAATGTGTATTAAGTAAGGTTAGGGCAGGGGTGTAGGATACATGGGTACATTAAACTATGTAAATTTTGGCATGAAAGGGCAGAAAATATTGAGATAAAAATATCCAAAATGTTTCTTTGTTGCTTTCAGTTAAGCAACAAAGGGACAAGACAAACAAAAAAAGAAACAAAAACTCAGACAACAGTTTAGTTGTTACCAGAGGGTAAAAACCAAGGGAGGTGGTAGAAGGAGGTAAAAAGGGGGTCAAATATATGGTGATGGAAGGAGAACTGATTGCAGCTGGTGAGCACAGAATGTGATATATAGATGATGTTTTATAGAATTGTACATTTGAAAGCTATGTAATTTTACTAACCATTGTCACCCCAGTAAGTTTGATTTTAAAAGTTAAATTTATATATATATATATATATATATATATATATATATATATATATATATCTCCAAAATGCTCAAACCTAGGTAAAATCTTTTAGGACCGAAAAAAAATGACATTAGTGTCTGCATTATATTTACAGTTAAATATGATTTCACCAGCACACTCACTGATGTTCAGGAAAGAAATGGAGTCAAAGGCAAAAAGAATAAATAGGCTTAACGAATCGTTCAAAAGCTCAGGGTTTCTCTGTAAAACTCCACTGCAGCATCTTTGCTCACCTCATTAAAATGAAGTTAAAACTGCAAAACACATGCAGTATAATGACTACATTCTATTTGCACGAGTTCAAAGTTTCTGTTTTGTAATTTGTGTTTTATCTCTGATTAGCTGAAAGTTGACAGAATTAAACAATAAACTAATGAAAAGCTCGGGCTGAGTCTCAATTTGTACTGAATAATGGTGAATACATTTTCTGGCAAAATTAACTACCTAGTGATGTTTGATGACAAATACAAAGAAAAATGTACAATTCTATCTCAAAAATAAAGGTGGTGATAACATACTATTTTAAAAAGAGTATAAATTAAAGCTTTTGTAAGTCAAATTTTATGTTCCAATTATAATGGAAACCACCTATTGTATTTTTTCATTCCTGGAAGTACACACAGTTCCATGTTTATTTTCAATATTAAATCAGACACATATCAATTTTTATAATCCACCAGGAATATAAGGTTTAAAAAATGATAACATGCAACAATCCTCTTACTCTGAGAAAAGCTAAAGGATAAAGACGTAGATCTCTGCTTGTCCATTAAGAGATCTTGTCAAGCAAGTCTGAGTGGTCAGAATGTATTTGCCAAGGCTTATCATAGAAAACATCAACCTATGGATTTGGGGATATGTACACAAAAAGTTGTCACAGCCTTGCTGTGAGTTAAATTGTGTCCCTCCTCAAATGCCAGGGGTGCCAAGGGGGTGCCAAAAAATGTATACAAGTAGACACTTTGGTCAACATTGCTCAAGCCGTAGTTTGCCATAATCAGAAGTGTCTGTACACTGATGGTAACCACTTTGAGCACCTCTTACAACTGCAGAAGTTAAACGTGACTTGTATTCATCCTTTGTTATCAGTATATATTGAGTATTAAATTTTAATACAGTTTTCCTTTCTTAAAAATGTGTATACATTTTTTTGGCACCCTCTGTATATGTTCAAGTTCTAAGCTCTCCCACCCTGAAAGGAACATTAATTAGAAATAGGAACATTAATTAGAAACTGCATACATATTTAATTAAGTTAAGATCATACTGGAGTAGGGTGAGACTTTAATCTGCTACAACTGTAGTCCTTATAAGAAGAGGAGAAAAGACACAGACACATCAGGGTAGAGACAATACTTTGTGACAATGAAGGCAGAATGTGAAAATGGTGCAGCTACAAGCCAAGGAATGCCAAGGATTGCCAGCAAACAACCAGAAGCTACGAAGAAGCAAGAAAGGATTCTCTCCTACAGGTATCAGAGGAATGATGACCTTGCTGATCCCTTGATTTTGGACTTTTAGCCTCGATGGAATGATTATAATGTTACCACACAAGACTAAAACTTACACCAAAAGTAAAAGTAGAATTAAAAATTGATGAGTACTCAGACGGGATCCAATTTCAATGGAAGTTATGGATGACCCTTTAGTAGATATACAAGTAATGAAGTCTCAGCATAGTCCATAAGAGGCTGGGGTCTTAATAACCTTGTTATGTTTCTCCTTACTTGCAAACAGTTTTAAATAAGCCTGCTTTTCGACCACTTATTATAAATTGCCAGTCATATCAGTGAAGCAGATAAAATACCGGTGCATCTGTTTTAACTCATAAACTAATACAATTTGGTTGTTTTAGATCTGAAAGAAAATTGAAATATAAACTTAAAACATAAACAAAAAATATATATAAGGTAATCGCTCTGGCTTTTACATCAGAAAGTTACCAGAGGGAAAAGCTAAATGACACACACATCTAGTACATTATATAACTCAGGTCCCACATCTACTTCTTGTACGTACTGACCTGGGAACCGGGCAGAGCTGGGTTTTAATACAGGATCCTAACTATAAAATATTGAATTCATTCATTCATTCATTCATTCATACCTCAGTATTTATTTATAAAATGGGGATAATAAAAAGGTATTATGCAGTGTTGTTACAGCGATGTACTACTATCAATGGAAAACCCTTGATATGCTACACGGTACATAGTAAATGTTCAACAAATGGTAGTTGGTCCTGCTGACTTGGTCCTCATGTCGTTAAAAAAATCCTTTTTGAGAACAGGAATATATCATTCTATTATCAGATCAATTAAAACAAAAATACATAGTGAAAGAATTAACAGAGTAGGTAAAGCAAGAAAGTGGTGACTGTTTATCCCATTGACTAAATTAGCAGATGCATACACATTTTAATATTTTAATTATGGGGTTTAAAGTAATATATGTATATATGTTTAGTAGCTATTTCATCTCACTCTTGTTCTTTCAGATTTTCTTCATGTTTCCTCCTTTTTTTCCCACAAATTAAGTGGAAAAATAGAATTCACATATATTTTTATGACTGCCATTTTTTGAGCAATGTTTTGACATAATGATCTCTCTGTAAACAGATTTCTATTTTTCTGGATATAAGTATACAATGTAGCATTATTAGGTGAAGAAGATGCTCAGATTTTTGTTTGTTGTTTTACGTTTTGTATGCAAATTCAGAAATGAAAAAGAAATCACATTTATAGCCCCTCTGCTCATAATCACCCACCAAAAGGTGAATGGATAAACAGTGGGATACCACTTAACAATAAAAAGGATGAACTACTGATTGCAACAAGATAGACGAATCTCAAAGGCATTATGCTGAGTGAAAGAAGCCAGACTCAAAAGGCTACTGTGTGATTTTATTCTTTCTGAGAAAAGCAAAACCATAGGCACAGAGAACAAACCAATTAGTGTTTGCCAGGTGCCAGACAGGAAAGGGGCATGAAAGAATTTTGGGGATAATGGAACTCTTCCATTATATTACAATACAGTGGTGGTTTATGACTGTTTCTTTATGTTAATCAAATTCAGTGACCTTTACTTCTCAAGGGGATGAATTTTACTATAGTAGTTATATTTCAATACACCTGATCTTTAAGGAACAAACATTGCACAAAATAGTCTAGTAAATTCGTATAGAGTGAATACTGACTGCTGTAATCACCACCCAGGCCAAAAAGTAAAATTTTTGATAAAACCCCAGCACCCTCAGAATCCCGGTCCTGTGTCCAAACACAGTTACAGCCCCCTTTCTCCTCTAAATGGAGCCTTTACCTGACATTTTTTTCCTTTTAATTAGTAGACTTTATCATTTAGAGCAGTTTTAGATTTACAGAAAAATTGAATGGAAAGTAGAGTTCCCATATACTCCCTCACCACCCCCGCCCCACTTTTCTTTATTATTAACGTCCTGATTATAGATTTTGCTAACTGCATACTAATGGTGCAAATTAACACATTCCTCTGTCCTCTGTATTTCCTGCAAATAGATAGCTGAACTCAGAGGCTCAATTCAACATGTACTCTATCCCTTTGGCAGGACTATCGGTGCTGTTGTGTTCTTCCAGCAGAAGGCATATAATGACTGTTTTTCATACTTTATAGGTGTTAGCTGCCATTGTTTCTCAAAGCCTAGAACCGTTAACTTATTGGATGTTTCAAAATGGTGATAAACTCATTCAATCATAAGCTATTTCAGCTTATATACATTAGCTGAAATAATTTCATAAGGAGATACTTTGTATCAGTAGTACAGTTAATACAGGAAAGGAAGAATAAATGCTTGATTCTTTCCTTTTATCTAATACCACCAGTTTTCAAAATGACTTAGTTACTTGTCAGGAAGTGATCATTTATTGATGGTTTTTAATGCCATTAAAAACTCATGGATTTAAATATATTTTATGTTTCAATTCATTACAATTTTTATTACTAATACAACTTAAATTGTCTCATTTTTGGCCAGTAAATACATCTTCAAAAGGATTACTAACTTTTTTTTAGATGACCTCAGTAGTCTGATGTCCCTTATTACTTGGTATAGCAAGATGGTCCAGGTTCATCTGAGACATTTCCTGCCCAGATTGGAATCAGAGTCAGCATTCTCCAAAAATTCTTTGTTTCTTTTAATGAGCCACCCTGAACGCGCCCGATCTTGTCTGATCTCGGAAGCTAAGCAGGGTCGGGCCTGGTTAGTACTTGGATGGGAGAAATAGTATTTAAAGGCTACAATTCACATATTGAGAATGTACATTATTGCTCAGTTGGCTCATTATTTCTAGGTCTTTTCAGTGGACAGAGTTAGAAGATAACTCATGAGATTATACTCTTATTTCCAATTCAAATTTAGCACTATAACATCTCCTACTACTTAACATCTTCTGTATTATTTCTATGTTTCCTTTTTTTACACCAGGAATCTTCATTATTAAGGACAAAGGGAATAGTAATAAGAATATTTCATATGTACTCATTTGCTTTAAACTGCAATACAGATAAAACAATCTCAGATTTACAATTCTAATACTCTTTTGATTAAAACACTTAAATTTTTGACTATTTTATCTAAATTTCTTAGTGTTTATTTTACATCTCCATCATCAGATGTATTGCTAAAGTACTATAGTCTTTCCCTTTACCCCTTATTCATTGTTAATTCTACAAGTAACTGTACAGCAAAGCAATGCTAACCAAGAGTCACAATTTGATGATTGGTCATTTTGGTTATTGGAAGCTTATTTTCTAGTAGATTCCTTGGAAAAGGCCCAGTAGGAAAATATTCTAGGTTGCCGCATGTTGAGATTTACTGTTTTATTATAACAACCCTTCCTACCTTTTCTAGAGGGAGATCATTTTTGCTGCATACAAAACTTTTGTTCTCATTTTCTTTGCTTAAGAATCTTAAATATATTATTTTAGCTTTATGTCATAAAGTATTGTTGTTGAAAAGTCTAACGTATTTTTTTCTTATGCATCACATATTCTTTTCACTCAGACACTCAAAGGATTTTTTGGCTTTTTCTTTAAAGTCTGGTAATTTTACTAGTTTAAGTCTTGGTATTTAGTCTTGGCATATGCTCTTGTAATATGTTGTCTTAAATCCTCTTTTTCTATTTATCAGAACAGATTTTCTTCTCCTACTGATTATTTGTAGATTTTTGTTGTTGTTGTTGTTCTTTTAATTTGGTTCTGTTCTTAGGGATCAATTTTCTCTATATCTTGGATCTTTGACTAACTCCAATACCTGCCATTTTTTCTTGAATCTTTTGTATCACTTCCTTTACTTTATCTTAAATTTTGAAAAGTTTCCTTTTAACCTTCTAATTTTAAAACATTTTTCATTTGCTCTTGTGTTTCTTCTACTATATTCTTAATTTGTAATATTTTTTTTTCATTTTTAATTCTTTCTTGAGTTTTACTATCTCAATTTTGAGTTTGTAATTCTGGTTTATGTTGTTCTTCCATATCTTGTGTCTTCACCTCAGCTAGTTTGGAATTGTTCTGGGAGATTTTCTTTTTGAAGCTTTTATTTTCTGTAGCAAGGTAGTTCTACTTTTTAAAACTTTCTATTATAGTAACTTAAATTGAGTTCTGTCTTTGAATTTTTTAATCTTTTCTGCTGCTTTTTATGTGAATTTCTTTTTTCTGAACTTTAGAGGAAGGTTTGGTTCACATAGCTTTTCCAGCATCACAGAGCTCCCTCCTGTATTGTATTCATGTAATGTTAATAAATATATGTTCTAAGATTGCCTGGCTCTGTCACCTGCTCCTATCTTTATCTGGACCCTGTCCTTCTTTTGTCTCTGTTGTCTCTATTCTCTCTGAGTGGGGAGGTCTGCTCTGGAAGGAATGTCTGTTGGCTCAGCGTCACCAGTTCATGCAAACAGATTGCTTCTGTCCCTCTGTATCTAATATACCCTTTCATTTACCCAGTGGCACTAGTGACTAAATCTCTCCTGGTTTTGTCAGCTCTTCTAACTCAGGCCACTTGTATTGCAGTGACTATCCACTAGATGTTTAAGGATTCCCCACTTATCATCATCATTTGTCAGATGTCTAATTGTTTCCCTTTGCTTTCTCCAAAACAAATGAGAAAAATATAGATCTTTTGATTATTAGTGGTTTTCCCCTTCCATTAGTATTTTGGGGATGTCGTTGATCTAGCTTTCTTGTAAATATCCTCCTTGTGTTTTTTGTTTGTTTGTTTGTTTCTCTGTAGTTACTCTGCATGCTTTAACATGGGAATTCAGGAAGATCCAAAATTATGCTGCCGATGCCACTGTGCTCTTACCAGTTTCTTCTAGATGTTTTTAAACAGTGTTAATTCATTTTCTCCACCAAATCTTCTTTGGTTTGTCTGTTTAATTTTACTTCATCTCAGTGTTTCTGCAAAGTTAGAATGATGTTTGACAGGGTTTGCTCTTAGGCAGTTTAGTAAGCTATCTAATTCTGTACAAATGTATGAGGACTCCGATTTTATCTTCTGTTAAATCATTTCATGCTTTTGTTTTGTTTTCTTTCCATTTCCAGTTATGGATCTACTAAAGTATGTGTGTGACCTGAATTAGCATCAGGTGGTCTTAATATACATGGAAATTATCCTTACTTCTCTATCCTCTCGTCCCATTATTTTGGATGCAGTTGTTTATATTAGAAAAAGCCAAGATTCTTTAGGGTATTTTTTTAACTTATTAAGTCATCTTCAAGCCTAGTCTTTAAGTTCTGCTATACAATTTAAACACAATGGACAGCTTTCATTTCCATATTTGTCAGACAGTGAAACTGTCATTGTAAGGCACAAATGTAAAAAGATAAAGAAATGAATGTGGGAAAGATTGACAATAAAAGAAAAAGATAAAGGAAGGAAACAAGAAAAATGTATGAATAAGATCATTTTTCAAAAATCTTATTTGTAGTATATTGATGAAACATGATAAATTATAAAATTGTTTTTACACAAATAGTACTATTCCCTGTAAAAACACACGTCCATAAATATTTTATATGTGCTTATGGTAAAGTATAATTTATTAGGTCAGCTGTTTAGGACAAAATTTCCTCAAGGGAAAAACTATTCCTAATATGACATTTCCTTGTGCTAACCTAGAAAATCTCTAAAAACCAGCGGGGTTTCTATTTTGTGCAAACATCTGTAATGGCTATTATGTGCTGTCTGTATTGCTTTTTGATTTTCAAAACATGTAAGTTTTGAGCGCCTCTTGTTTCAGTTCATTTCCTTCCTACAAAATGTGCAACATGTGGATCTTTAAAAGCAATACTTAAAACTACAATGTTTGCAATTTAGAAAACTGCTAAATATTTTTATAAATGTAGTAACAAGATCTACAGGGTAAAACTCTAAAGCCTCAGATTGGATATTGGGAAATTTTGAGCTGTACCGACACCTGTCTTTATTACACTCCTCCATTTGTAAATCTTCTAAGTCTTTCAGTTGTCTGTGATTATTTTCACTTGTTCAGAAGTACTCACTTAGTGCATTCCTGTGAGAGTTATTACACTATCTCATGGCTTGACTAATTCCTTGAAAAATTCTGTGTGTTTTACTTTATATTATTATAACTTCTCTTACTGGAAGAAGCATGAATGTACATGATTTCTGGGAGAGAGAAACAGTGTACAAATGATAAGATACATTGACAAAAAGGTGAGTGAACTTACAAGTGAACTGAAAAACTCAAATCTGGTTGCATGTTTAAATAAAATTCACCAGATCGCTACATAATCCAATAGTCTTCTTGTTTTATGTTTTAGATGGTTGGATTTGCTTAGGTAAATTAGGCCCAAGTTTATTTATAGTCCTACATTCATCATGTTTGGCTTCTTTTACTTAATTTTTTCCAGGTGAATCAAAATCATTGCACAGTATTTTGGCAGAGGTAAGACGCTCCTATGCTGAATTCCCCATTTGCTCAAATAGTTACAATTTTCATGCCAGTTTATACTTTACATGCTCATGATATTATGTCATGACTCACCCATGTTTATCAGCTGCTTGAGAGGTCAAATTGAGAAGGAGGTTATAACTAAATCATAATTGGAAGTTCTGAAAATAATACTAAAATGATTCCAACATATGTTATGAAGCTATTTACTATAAACACTAATGAAAGACTTCTACTTCATCCATTACCACAAGGATTTTTATGCCCATGTAGTGTGAACCCTATCTTCCTACGTGTCTGAAGCTGCCAGTGGACTCTGAGTTGGCCATCAGCACAGTATTCTACATCTTCAAGACACTGTATGAACATTTTATGGCCCTATCTGCGACCAGAATACTCCCTGGGGACATAATTTACCCTGTCGTACTGTCAAGATGTTACACAGGTATTTCCTCTCATATTCCTCTTACCACAGGCTGAAAGTGGGTAATATCCAAACTTACTAAATCTTAGTGTGTAAGGCATTTACATCAATTAAACTCATTTAATTCTTAAAACAACCCTACAAGATAGAAAATATCATTCCCAATTCACTGATGAGGAAATTGGGTTCCCAAGAACTTAAGTTACATATGCAAAGTCATCACATCTGCTAAGTGGCAGAAATTAATTGGGTTCCAAACTCATGGCTATTTACTGTGCTTTGATACCTCCCCAAGACAGTAGGTATCCCTACTGAACTTCAGTGCATATTCTAGAACATTTACCTTCTTTTACCTCAAAAAGCATAAATTCTTGAAGCCCAAACCAATAAATATTGTGCACTTCCTGTCTTTGTTAAAGTCACCGATTTATCTACTTGTCACCCTCCTTCATTTACTACGGTACTAGATTATGGTATTTCTCTTCACCCATCAATATTCATGCCCTCATTCTGGGTGATTTCTATATTCATGTAAAAGATAAATTCCAAACCCACTCAAAGGCCATTTCATAGACTTACTGTTGCTAGTTTCTTCATGTCTCCCAATGATAACCTCCTATCTTCCCAGCTGACTTGCTCTAGTCATCCACTGGAATTCACTGATCCCATAAACATCACTAATTCATTAACTTGGCCTTTCTGATTTCTCACCACCTGAATTTCTACTCAACTTTATCACTGGCCAGGAACCCTACTATATTTTCCTAGTCAATTCCCTCTGCCATTCTTCAGGATGATTTATTTTCATTATTATCCTCTCTATTCAAATTTTCAACACCCACACTTCATTCTCCCTTTCACATGATGACTTTGTCTCTTATTTACTGGGGAAGTACAATCACTTTGAATATATTTCTTCATCTTCCCATTACCACATGCATGAACTGGTCTATCTTTATACTCATTTATTTCATTTTGTGACTATTAAAAAGAGGTTATGCATTCAACTGACTCTTGTCTAAGGCCAACTTCTTTGCTTGTGCACAAGACCTTCCCATCTCCTTTCAGCCACTCCACCAACGCCTATGTGCCCACCAGTTTAGTCCATTGAATCTGCTCTGACTAGAATCCACTGTCTTTCATCTTTCCAGTTCCAGTGATCAGACTTCCATCTTCCCAATCCTATTGAGTCTAGTCTCAGTGGTCAGTCTTCACTTGGTCCAACCTCTCTGTAGCACGGGGCACCGTAAATTGATCCGTTCTTTTAAAGCACTTCAATTCTCAGACACTCTGCTGATTTTCCTCTTTCTTCAAACTTTCTCAGTCTCCATTTCTGGATTTTAAAGTAAACAGGCATATATGAATAAAAAGGAGCCATCATAAAGTATTGCAAAAACATAAAAATGTTACATACCCATTTTTTGTTTGCTTAGAAGACAGCTATTTTTAAGAGGCTGAAGCTAGAGTTGAGCAGTATCACTGAAATGCCATATATATCAAAATGTCATAGCACCAAAATGCTAGAAAGTTTCCCCATCACTAGTGATCAATTTACATATCACCCATGAACTGAAGGTATATATAAATTTTCCCAGAGATTTTGCTGAACTGTTGTCAGACATGTTAGGTTGGTGCAAAAGTAATTGCGATTTAAAAGGTTAAAAGTAATTGCAAAAACCACAATTACTTTTGCACCAACCTGACATAATATTCAAAATGTGTACAGGAAAAAATTAGAAACCATTTTCAAGGAGGCTACAGAAAAAACAGAATGCCATCACCCTTTAGACAACCATAGAAAGTTATGTCATTCCATGAACTAAAGCTTCCAGGAATTTAAGTCAAAATCTGTGGGAAATATTCAGTGTCTACATCTGCAGAAGGAATAGAAGAAATGTGGAAGAAATAGAAGGTGCGCATCTAAAATATTTGAAAGGGTTTAAAACTTACTCCACCTTAGTTGAAAGGCGCCTCCCCTGTTACAAACTTCATTTAAAATAGTCTGCATTTATTTCTGAGATCCATTATTGAAGATTCCTTTTAAGTACCTGGATTAAAAACCCATGCTCCCAAAGCCATGCTATTTTAGTTTAAGAAAGAAGGTGTTTGTTTTGGTGTCGGTGTGTAATATTTAAAATTTAGATTTGATTTTGAAAGTTAAAAGCATAAAAGAGATTCTTCTCTCCTCATCTTCCTTGAACTTGTGTATTTCTTCTCCTGGGAGCTGGCCTCACACTGAAGAACCCTGGTAGGGCGGAGTGAATTTGTGTCAGCAGCTTTGTTTGCCGCCCACACACTGACACAGTGTGACTTGGTATTAAATCTATGTTTAATAGCTCTTTCCCAAGGCAGACGCATGAGCCAAACCAACAAAGGAGGAGTACATATTCATGCTGTAAATAGCTTTAGACAGATTGCTCTTGAGTAAAGCATCAAGGTCAGCTCGTCATTGCTAACTTTGTTTTGTATTTTCTGGGAAAAATTCACTGTGATACTAATTGCTTTTTAAATTACAGAACAAGTTGTCCAACCATTCAGATCAGAATTATGCCTGCTCAGATTCTCTTGCATAAGCTGGCACAAAGCCACGGTGTTTTCCATTTTTGCATAGAACCTAAAAATTATAGGCGACTACTGCATTAGGCTGTAATAATGGATGTGTTGTCTATACTGCCCTATTTGAACTGATGTTATAACTGCCTAGCTAGAGCAGCATGTTCTATATTATTCCGAGTATGTTCTTTGCTCCATCCACTCTCTTCCCCGACAAACACACCCAATGCCTGCTTAACTAATCAGGTTAGTGCATTATCCTGGAAACCTTAAGCTGCCTCTATTAAATACAGAGGATGCCAAAAAAATATTTACACATTTTAAGAAAGAAAAAACCTGTATTAAAATTGTAACACTCCATATGTACTGATAACAAAAGACGGGTACAAGTCACGTGTACGCATTTTTTTGGCAACGTCAGTAGTTTTATACAACTAGTTGAAAGAGGCTGGGTCATTTAAGATACGTCTGTGTATTCAGGCCATGTATCCTATGCCAAAGGATGACTCTCATCACATGGGGATAAATAGTCATTCCTTTCCAGCATTCATTCTTTAAAGAATATTATTCCTTTCCCCCCTCTAATTCTGAGTATCTAAAAAAGGTAAAAATTCGTATTTTAATGTCTAAGAGAGCATCTCTAATTAAATCAATTAATCTTGAATGTATTAATTTCTTTGAGCAAGTTCGCTAAGAAATTTTTTTTCCTATTGCTATACATCTTCACCAACACTTAAATTGTAAGGTATTTATTTTTGGATAATACATGGGCGTGAGATGGTATTTTGTAAATTAAATATCCTTTTCCCCAATTACTAATAGTATTAAGTGTCTTTCCAAAAAGGTATAAGTTAGTTGAGTTTTGCCCTGTTGTGAAATGCCTGTTTATACCTTTTCCTTACTTTTCTATTGGATTTCTTAGTACATTTGAGTTCTTTATATGTTCTGAATATGCATTCTTTGTTACTTATATGTGTAGCAAATATCTTCTCCCAGTTTTTGGTTTGTCTTTTCACTTACTTTATGATGTCTTTTGATGGACATTAACCAATTTTATTTAGTAAAATTCATCAAACTTTTAAAAAATGTTTTCATTTGTGTGTCTTGTTTAACAAATCATTCCCTTCAACAAGATGATAAATTGTTCAAGTTCAACAGTTTTAACTTTCTTATTTAAATTGTTAGTCCATCAAGAATTGATATTTGTGCATGGTATAAAGTGATCCATTGTCCCTCACCATTTACTGAATATCGTTCTTTCCCCCCTCTGATGTGCAATTCATCACGACAGGATATTACACATGAGAAGATCTGTGTTTCTGCCTTCAATTCAATTGCATTAATCTGTCGAGCTCTGTAACAATGAGACACATTTTATTTATTTATTTATTTGATAAATTTTTCTTGTTAGTTTCAGGTGCACAAAACAATGTAATAGTTAGACATTTGTCATTTATCATTTATACCCCTCACACAGTGATAACCCCCCTCCCCCCATCCACTACCCCTCTGACATCACACACAGCCATTACATTTCCACTGTCTCTATTATTCCTAATGCTGTACTCCGCTTCTTGTATATATATATAATTGTAGTTGACATTCATTATTATTCAGCTTCAGCTTCAGGTGTACAGTGCAGTGATCAGGCATCTACATCATCCCTGAGGTGGTCTCCCTAATGAGACAAGTGTCCATCGGATACCCTACAAAATCTTTGCAACATTGATTACATTCCCCAAACTGACTTTCATATCCCTGTGGCAATCTTGTGGTTACCGACTGTGCTTTCTAATCTCCTCACCTTCCCCCTTATCCCCACTGCCCCTCCCAACTAGCAACCCTCAGTTTTTCCTCTATGTCTCTGAGACTGTTTCTGATTAGTTCATTTATTCTTTTCTTTAGATTCCACATATAAGTGAGATCATATGGTATTTGTCTTTCTCTGTCTGACTTATTTCACTAAGCATAATGTTCTCTAGGTCCATCCATGTTGTTGCAAATGGTAAGATTTCGTTCTTCTTTATGGCTGCGTAATACTCCATTGTATAAATGTACCACAGTTTCTTAATCCGGTCGTCTATTGATGGGCATTTCGGTTGTTTCCATGTCTTGGCTATTGTGTATAGTTCTGCAATAAACATAAGGGTGCATAAATTTCTCCGAATTAGATTTTTAGATTTCTCCAGATAGATACCTAGGAGTGGAATTGCTGGGTCATAACGTAGTTCCATTGTCAGTTTTTTGAGACAACTCCATACTGTTTTCCATAGAAGTTGCACCAATCTGCAATCCCACCAAATGCACAAGCGTTCCCTTTTCTCCACATCCTCGCCAGCAATAGTTGTTTGTTGATTTATTGATGATAGCAATTTTGACTGGGGTGAGGTGGTATCTCATTGTAATTTTTATATGCATTTCTCTAATGATTAGTGAGATTGAGCATTTTTTCATATGTCTGTTTGCCATCTGTATGTCCTCTTTAGAAAAATGTCTCTTCATGTCCTTTTCCCATTTTTTAATTGGGTTGTTTCTTTTCTTGGAGTTGAGTTGAGTGAGTTTTTTTATAATTTTTGGATATTAACCCCTTATCGGATATATCATTGACAAATATCTTCTCCCATTCAGTAGGATCCCTTTTTGTTTTATTGATGGTTTCCTTAGCTGTGAAAAAACTTTTTAGATGATATCCCACATGTTTATTTTTCCTGTTACTTCCTTGCCTGATTGGATATATCAGTAAAAATCTTACTCCGGCAATGTCTGTAAACTTTCTTCCTATATTTTCTTCTAGGAGTTTTATGTTCTCGGATCTTACATTTAAATATTTAATCCATTTTTAATTTATTCTTGTATATGGTGTAAGGAGGTGGTCCAGCTTCATTTTTTTGCATGTATCTATCCAAGTTTCCCAGCAGACTTTCTTTACCCCACCATAAATTCTTGCTTCCATTGTCATGGATTAAATGACCACATAGGCATGGATTTATTTCTGAGCTTTCTATTCTTTTCCATTGATCTATGTGTCTGTTTTTATGCCAGTATCATGCTGTTTTGATTACTATAGCCTTGTAGTATAATTTGATCTCAGGTATCGTGATACCTCTCACTTTGTTCTTATTTCTCAAGATTGCCGAGGCTACCCAGGGTCTTTTATGGTTACATATAAATTTTTGGATTAGATGTTCTATTCTGGTGAAAAATGTCCTTGATAGTTAGATAGGAATTGCGTTGAATCTGTATATTGCCTTAGGCATGATGGACATTTTAACGATATTAATTGTTCCTATCCATGAGCATGGTATGCGTTTCCATCTATTTGTATCTTCTTTAATTTCTCTCTTCGGTGTCTTATAATTTTCCGAGTCCAGATCTTTTACTTCTTTGATTAAATTTATTCCTATGTATTTTATAGACTTTGAAGCAATTGTAAATGGGATTGTTTTCTTAATTTCTCCTTCTAATATTTTATTATTGGTATATACAAATGCAACTGATTTCTGCATATTAATTTTGTATCCTTCTACTTTACTAAATTCATTGATCAGTTCTAATAGTTTTTGGTGGTGTCTTTAGGATTCTCTATATATAATATCATGTCATCTGCATATAATGACAATTTTACTTCCTCCTTACCAATTTGGATGCTTTTTATTTCTTTTTCTTGTCTGATTGCTGTGGCTAGAACTTCCAGGACTACATTGAATAGAAGTGGAGAAAGTGGGCAACCTTTTCTTTTTTCTGATCTTAATAGGAATGGTTTTAGCTTTTCCCCTTTGAGTATGATTTTAGCTGTGGGTTTATCATATATGGGCTTTATTATGTTGAGATATGGTCCCTCTATTCTCACTTTCTTGAGAGTTTTTATCATAAATGGCTGCTGGATTTTTGTCAAATGCTTTTTCTGCATCTATTGATATGATCAGATGATTTTTATTTTTCATTTTGTTTATGTAGTGTATCACATTAATTGATTTGCAGATGTTGTTGAGCCACCCTTGCATACCAGGAATGAATCTCACTTGATCATGGTGTAAGATCTTTTTCATGTATTGCTGAATTCTGTTCTCTAATATTTTGTTGAGGATGTTTGCCTCTATGTTCATTAGGGATATTGGCCTGTAGTTTTCTTTTTTTGTAATGTCTTTGTCTGATTTTGGGATCAGGGTGATAGTGGCCTCATAAAAAGTGTTTAGGAGTCTTCCCTCCTTCTGGATTTATGTTGAATAGTTTGAGGCGAATAGGTGATAATTCTTTTTTGAATGTTTTGTAAAATTCACCTGTAAAGCCATCTGGTCCAGGGCTTTTGTTTTTTGGGAGCTTGTTAAATACTGATTCAATTTCCCTGGTGATAATCAGTCTATTTGGTTTTCCGTTTCTTCTTGAGTTAGCCTTGGAAGGTTGTATGCTTCTAGAAAATTGTCCATTTCTTCCAGATTGTCTACTTTGTTGGCATATAGTTGCTCATAGTAATTTCTTAAAATTTTTTGTATTTCTGTGGTGTCTGTTGTCCCTTCTGCTCTTTCATTTCTGATTTTATTAATTTGGGTCCTCTCTCTCTCTCTCTTTTTTTTTTTTTTTTTTTTTTTTTTTGATGAGTCTGGCTAAAGGTTTGTTGATTTTGTTTATCTTCTCTAAAAACAAGCTCTTGGATTCATTGATCTTTTGTATTTTTTTTTGTTTGTTTGTTTGTTTATTTTGGGTCTCTATATCATTTATTCTGCTCTGATCTTTATTATCTCTTTCTTTGAACTCCCTTTGGGTATATTTTGCTGTTCTTTTTCCCAAGCCTTTAAGTGTGAAGATAAACTGTTGATTAGTGATTTTTCTTGTTTCTTTAGGTAGGCCTGCATTGATATAAATTTCCCTCTGAAGACTGCTTTTGCTACATCCCATAGATTTTGGTCGTCGTGTTTTCATTTTTGTTTGTCTCGAGATATCTTTTGATTTCTTCCTTGATCTCATTGCTGACCCATTCATTATTTAGTAACATGTTATTCAGCCTCCATGTATTTGTGTGTCTTCCAGTTTTTTCCTGTAGTCGATTTCTAATTTCATAGCACTGTGGTCAGAGAAGAAAGACAATTAGTATGATTTCAATTTTCTTAAATTTATCAAGACTTGGTTTGTGGCCTAATGTGGTCTATCTTGGAAAGTGTTCCATGTGCGCTTGAGAAGAACGTGTATTCTGCAGCTTTGGGGTGAAATGCTCTGAAAATATCGATTAAATCCAACTGGTCCAAGTGTCATTTAAGACCGTTGTTTCCATATTGATTTTCTTTCTGGAAGACCTGTTCCTTGTTGTCAGAGGTGAGTTGAAGTCCCCTACTCTAATAGTGTTACTGTTGATCTCTATCTTTATGTCAGTCAATGTTTGTTTTATATATTTAGGTGCTCCTATGTTGGGTACATAGATGTTTACTAGGGTTATATCCTCCTGTCAGATCAATCCCTTTATTATTATATAGACAATGACACACATTTTAAATACTAGAGTTTTTAAACATGTCTTGATTTTTTTTCTAAGTACCTCAAATATTCTTTGAGGCATGATCAAAAAATACAGTGAATGTTTAAATTAAAAAATATATATATGTTACAGTAAAAGACACATTGCCATTAATTCCCCTCAAAATACTCCCCTTCACTTCAAACATCATTATCCCATCATTCTTGCCACTTTCTGAAGCAGTTCTGGAAGTCCTCTTTTGTGAGTGCCTTTAGTTGCACTGTCGTGGTTGCCTCAGTGTCCTGAATAAATTCAAAACATTTTCCTTTCATGGTCATTTTGACTTTGGGGAAGCACCAGAAGTATCACATTGCCAGATTCGGTGAATAATATGGAAGAGGACACACCATAATATTTTTTTTTGAAAGAAATTGCTGTACCCAAAACAGTATGTGACATGGAGTGTTGTCAGGATGGAGGATGAAGTAAAGACACCAAATAAGACTTCCAGAACTGCTTCAGAAAGTGGCACAAATGATGGAATAAGTGTGTTTGAAGTAAAGGGAAGTATATTGAGGGGGATTAATGTCAATGTGTCTTTTACTGTAATATATTTTTTTCAAATTTAAACATTCACCATATCTTTTGATCACAACTCGTACTTGAGGAGTATCATAGTGAATTTTATACCATTGCTTTCTCTATACAGTTTAGAACCCATTTATCAAGTTCCATGCAAATATAAATATAAATACAAATATATATATGGTATGCAACATATTAGTTTCTGGTGCACAGCATAATGATTCAATATATGTATATATTGCAAAATGATCACCATAATAAGGCTAGTTAACATAACTATAGCTAATAATATATAATATTTGAAAGTCACTAAGAGAGCAGATCTAAAAAGTTCTTATCACAAGAAAAATAATATGTAACTGTGTGGTGATGGATATTAAATAGAAATAATGTTTAATATAATTTATTTGATTTAACACTAACTCAACACTTTACACAAGAGGAAAATTTATTTTTAAAAAAAGCAAGTGATATAAAAACAAACGGCATATTTTAAATGACTCCATTTTTTACACAGTCTGATACTTTTAACAAGATTCTAATGTGATTTCTTAAACTATTTTGTGAAACACAAAATGCTATTAGATAATAACAGGAGATTCTAGAAGAAGTGTTCCATTACTGCATAACACAGAAAAACGTTATGCCCTATAAATTTCCTAAAGATTCCCAATGCATGTAAGTGTACTAAAGGCTCTGATTTGATTTGTGTAGAAGAAAAATGTTAACTATTGATTCTGAAGCAATTGATTGCAGGAATTTTTCTTAGAAAACAAATATATTAAGATTCAATTTGGTCAACAATGTAATGAAATAGGAATATAAGCAGTATATGCTTTTTTTCTTCTAAAATAATAAAATAATGTATAATAATCTGAGAGGAAATTAAGAGGGATTTATAGAAAGATATTTCTTCAGACCCCAACAATCAATACATTTTTAAAAAGTTCCAAAAGTATTTTAAATAGGCCTGTGGAAGTAGATTAGTGGTTAGATGACTGAAATAGAAAAAAAAATAACATACCTAAAGTTTGTCATACATTATTTCTTACTCATTTGTTTTACACAGTAAATAATTTTAGTTTCCCTAAAATTCATGCATTACCAATTATTTAGTAAGATTTATAGGACATAAAGCCATTACAATTATGTTCATGGAAAACAAGGTTTGCTTTCCAGAAGTCAAGTCTTTTCAAAGGCATGTCATCATGAAACTCTCAGGCTAGAAACCTACAGGTTGGTAGTGACGACCCCCTCTGTAATAATCAGAAACCTTTCTAGGAGCCCGTCCAAGCAGCCTCCAGTCTTCACTTGGCATGCCTCCTGACTTTAATCTGGTTGAGGGTAAAGTCTACTGAGAAAGATGTGTATTTTGGAGACATAGGTCAGATCAAGATTTGTGCTTTACAGACTGTCCCGCTCCTCTTATTCTCCCTCAGTCCCGATAAGCACTAATGGTGTACCTCCGAAGGTTCTTTGCTCATATATCCTTGATGGAATATTCTTCCCCAATAGAATCATTTATGACTTCTGCAAGGAAACCAATCCTATTGTAACACTAATACCAAATTGCTTTTCACTTTTCTTTTTTTCTTTGAGTCATTTCACTGGTGTTTGGAAGAGCACAAGATACAAGCACATATGCCCATAACATCTTGAGCTAGAAATATGTTCAATTTAATTGCTGCCTTTATTTGTTTGGGTTTTACAAATGAATGATTTAGCTTTGTTTATCCTCAGGAAATAAGACTAGTCACAACTACCAAACACCTTGCATCTGTTAGCAATGAAACCAAAGGCTACAGACACATTACTACTATGAATATTTAAAGCTAAGTTATGAATCATCTCAAAACTCCCAAAATATACAAATATTTTAACGCAGATGGGTTTTTAAATTCCAAAAACCTATATGGTAGTCATAACAAATCTGAATAACTAGAAATATGTAAAATAAATCCCAAAGTTCTTCCTCCCCTGCCCCATTCATGATAAACAACAACTGTTCAACAGTTTAGTGAATATCATTGAAGTTTTCTTTCTTTCTGTTTCTCACATCCATCCATTTATCCAGTGTTTTTCTGTTTATTTTTTTTTAATTGCATTCTCTTCTACTTATAGCTGGGTGTAACGGCTATAAAAACTGTTAGTCTTTATAGCTTGCTTATTCACTGTAATATTTCAAGGGTGTTTTATTGTAGTAGTAAATGTAAACATTCTTTATTATTTAGACTGTGGCATATCATTTTTTTGGATAAACCATTTTGCCTATTTATGAAAATTTTGCTCATTTTCAATAATTTCTTTTAAAAACAACTCTGCAAGGAACATACTTTTTCCCCTATTCTGAAAAATACCTTTGTTAGATAGAATCATAGAAGTAAAACTGTTGGTTAATTGACATAAACTTTTGTACAAATTGCTAATTTGTTCCTCCAAAGAATGTACCGATTTACACTCCCATCAACAGTTGGTGCTCATTTCTCCACACAGCCACCCCCACTGGATGTCACCACTCTATTTTATTTTTTTGTATTAGTCAAAATGGTGTTATAGTGTCACACAAAAAATTAAATAATGTAACTCTTATATCCCAGTGGTTTAACACACCAAAATTTGATTTGTCAATCACCAAATTCTCTCTTCTAGCCTTGTAATTAAACCATTTAGAACCAATGTTCTTGAAGCTTGCTGCAGTAGGAGAAGAGGTACTATTTTTAAACATTTGGATCCAATAGTGAAGTATTTGACTTCCTGTTGCCACCCACTGGCATTCATCACCTGCCCCATCTCACTGCAAAGGGATTGGGAAATTTAATTATTTTATTTACCAAGACAGAGGAAGCAATGGTTATGGGGGAGTACTGGCACCGACTACCTTACTCTTACTAATACAATGTGTGAAAAATGGTATCTCAGTATGATTGTAGTTTTCTTCTCCTTTGTGATTTTTCTGCTGTGTTGTTGCTTTTTGTTAATTAAGTACTTTTAAATTTTTATTATTAATTTACAGGAATCCACAGCACAATGTGTTATGCTTTTCTTTCTATATATTACAGATATTTTGGCTTCAGGCTTTCTGCTCTTCATTATAATTACAACATTTTGGGTGAATGACCATTCTGTGAAAATCATTAGTTAATTCATTGACACACCATCTGTTTGGGTCTTTTTTTTTTGCTCAAACCAAATCATTTTCACGTTACAAGGCTAAAAAGACATACATTTTTAAAGTTTCATATGTCCTGTGTAAAAATAAAGATGGTGATACTGCATTACCTCAGCATAGCTTCTGGGTTATTTTTCTAATCTTCCCACCAGTATCATTTTCTTTTCAAAACAAAGCTTAGAGCTTGTGAGATACAGCCCATGGTTGGAGACTATCATTCTAAGATACAAATAGTACAATAAGAGGCCTAATCAAGAAAACCAGGCCTGAACGGCTAATGAACGAGATTAATGCAGCATATACAGTAGTTCTGGAGCACGCTGTCAACAAAGTTACACTAATACTTTAAAAACATATACAAATAATACAAATACATATTTGGGAGAACGTGTCCAAATTTGAGAAATTAGCAAGAGAAGTAAGTAAACAATGATTTGTAAGTCACTACATCAGACTCAGTGTCCAGGAAATCCACATACCATGTACAAAATGGCAGTGTTGCACAGACCTCATAAATTCATTTCAAGGTGAGGGTTCCTCGTTTGCTGCCCTGCTTTTATGCTTTCTGCAGAGAGGACGTGGAGTTTCCATAGTCCTCATTTTGATTGGCTTGACTGATCTCTAAACACAAAATGTACAAAACTGCCAACTTTCCCACTATGCTTTTAAATTTCTTTAACCCTTCAGAAAAAAATCTTTC
This sequence comes from Rhinolophus ferrumequinum, assembly GCF_004115265.2. Classification (NCBI taxonomy): domain Eukaryota; kingdom Metazoa; phylum Chordata; class Mammalia; order Chiroptera; family Rhinolophidae; genus Rhinolophus; species Rhinolophus ferrumequinum. The sequence continues at coordinate 38,045,268 of NC_046301.1, forward strand.
TGTAAAGCAAGAAATAATGATATCCTTCCACATGAGCATGTCTGGTCTTTTGAAAGCAAGAATGGCTGTTAGAGGAGAAGGTTCTGAAGGGGAAGCTTCTTATCATAGCTCCCACAGCAGATGTCAACATATCAATTCTTCCTGCAGGAACTGTGCCACAGAGCGTTGTGCAGGTGTGCTCCCTCCCTTGGGTAACGTGAAACAGACATCTTATCAGAGACCACTAACTGTGACAAATACAACAGGACGATGAATACACTTTGCACGCCACTGTATCCATGGCTGTGTTATCACGTCTGCTGTGAAACACATTTCTCCAGACTCTAAATCACATTAGCCATAAAACTGCATTCCAGGCCGGAATTTGGAATATAGAGCCATGACTGGGAGCAATATTTTAAAGCCAAGTGTCAAAAGAATTGGAGTTACACAGTTGTAAACAAAGCAGAAATCCAGCAGCCTTAGGATTAACATAGTAATTTCATTCCATAAGCATTTTCTACTTTTAAACCATCTTTTTCAAAGCATTAACCCAGAGCATAGAATTTATAATCTGCCTTATTTATCTCCATCCATCATATTGCCTGGTGCCAAAAGTTTCCTAACATGAGGATGAAAACTTAAATATTAAAGACTGAATCTAAAAATTACTGAGATGACGACATACATACCAAAATGTAACTTAAAATAGAAATTTCCCACATATGCAAGTTATTTTTTTCAGTAACATTACAAATTGATAGCTTGAAGATCAACTATTTCCTTGTAGGTATCAGTCTCTGAATATTTATCAGAATAAACTGGGTGGCTGGATAGTCTCTAGGGACAGATGTTTGGGGTAGGGAAACCTTTGAGACTTGTTCCCTATCATTTCCCATGTTCTCACACCATCACACCACTGTAGTGAACGATAAGCACTAACTGGCATTATTTGTTTACATGATACTTTACCAGGGTCACAAATTCTATATATATATATATATATATATTTTTTTTTTTTGGATAAATACCCAGAAGTGGAATTGCTGAGTCATAAGGTAGCACTATTTTTACCCTTTTTTTTAGGAACCTCCATACTGTTTTCCATAGTGGAGAAAAGGGTTCCCTTTTCTCCAGGGTTCCCTTTTCTCCACATCCTCGCCAACACTTGTTGTTTGTTGATTTGTTGATGCTGGCCATCCTGACAGGAGTGAGGTAATACCTCATTGTGGTTTTTATTTGCATTTCTCTGATGATTAGTGACTTGAGCATCTTTTCATATCTGTATGGACCAACTGTATGTTCTTTTTGAAGAAATGTCTATTCAGGTCGTCTGCCCATTTTTGAATTGGATTGCATGTTTTTTTGGTGTTGTGTGAGTTCTTTATAAATTCTGGATATTAGCATCTTATCAGATATAATTCCAAATATATTCTCCCAGTCAGTAGGTTGTCTTTTCATTTTGTTGATGAAAATGCTTCTTAGTTTGATGTAGCCCTATTGGTTCATTTTTTCTTTTGTTTCCTTTGCCCAAGGTGACATATCAGAAAAAGTATTACTAAGAGCACTGTCAGAGAATTTACTGCCTATTTTTTCTTTTAGGAGTTTTATGGTTTTAGGTCTTGCATTTAAGTATTTAATCCATTTTGAGTTTATTTTTGCATATAGCGTAAGAAGGTAGTCTGGTTTCATTTTTGTGTGTGTATCTGTCCAGTTTTCTAACACCATTTATCAAATAGACTGTCTTTATGCCTATTATATATTCTTGCCTCCTTTATCGTAGATTAATTAACCATATAGGTGTGGACTTATTTCTGGGCTCTCTATTCTGTTCCATTGATCTATGTGTCTGTTTTTATGCCAGTACCATACTGTCTTGATTACTATAGCTTTGTAGTATAATTTGATATAAGGTATTGTGACACCTCCAACTTTGTTCTTTTTCAAAATATCTGTGATTATTCAGAGTCTTTTATAGTGCCATATAAATTTTAGGATTATTGGTTTGAGTTCTGTGAAAAATGCCATTTGTATTTTGATAAGGGATTGCATTGAATCTATGGATTGCTTTGTGTAGTATAGACATTTTAATGATGTTAATTCTTCCTATTCATGAGCATGATGTATGCTTCTATTTATTTGCATCTTCTTCAATTTTTTTCTTCAATGTCTTACAATTTTCTGAATACAAGTCTTTTACCTCTTTGGTTAAATTTATTAATGAGATATGAGGCATCCATTCAAAACTGAAGAAGACATAATTACTATAACTTGACAATTGTGTGACTATAAGTTAAAACCCATGTTTCAACAATAGAGTACAAATTAGTTCTATTACTCCTGAGTTGTTCAAAGAATCATGAAACAAAGGAGCCCAACAAACCACTCACCCTAACTCAAAGTAGTTCTGAAATTAAATAATAATATAAGCAAACAATTTTTTTATTGTTTTGTTTTTCACTGAGGATTTTGGTGAATACAAGGGATGAAACAGTAAAATCTCAAGCAAATACAATTCTTTGTTCTACTTTTCAATAAGTATCAGATCTTAAAACTAGTTTTGTATATAAGAGATGTTATAACTTTAGGCTTTTATATGTTGAAAAAATCCTAGTATTACAAATGATTGTTTAGTATATCAATAAAGCCAGTGGGTAGCTGTAAATCCAATTTGTATCTCATCACATTTCCTAGTGATGATTTGGTGGCCTCAAGCCCTCAGGAGTTATGGTAGCATGAGAAAGAAATGGGAGGAGGTAGCAAACCCAGAAGGTAATAGGGGAAATCATCTGAATATTGCCTAGAGTAACCAATAATTCTAATATAATATAGCATTGTTCTGATCTCATTTAACTTTAAAGAGCTTGAGAACACCTCACTTTTCTAATAGGAACAGATGGACACAGATGATCAGAGTCTAAAACATTTCATGCAATAGTTTACTTGTTCCCACATGGTTTGCACGTTCTTTTACTCTTTGTTCATATATTTTGTCAAATGTCCAAAGCAATGCAACACCAAATATTAAGAGTTGCTTCAGGGAAAGGTCATTCATTCTACCTGCTTCTGATTTTATGGGTATTGCTAATATGTTGAAGCTCCTAGGGCCCATTCTCTCTGCTCTTCAGAATAAACAAATGTTCCGTAGTTATACTACAGAGGGTATGCTTTCATCACTTTGTGATTTTTTTCCCATTTATTTTAAATCAAGCCTGCAAAATTATACCAACCAATGATGTTTAAATAAACATCCTTGTTTTCCCTATAACTAAGTATAGTGCACTTAAAATTTGATTGTTCCAATCAATTATAGCATTTTATCAATTCTTACAAATTAAATTTGTGACTTTTAATCTAATAAATCAAATTATTTTAATCAAACAAATCTTATTTTTTTTAGGACATTCATCTATTTTGATGAGAATATAGTGCAGAGTGTTTTCACAAACTGAAAGGATGTTAACGTCTTTTTCCCTAGAGTATAAGCTATGTGATTCCACGAGTGAGGGGATCCCTGTTGTCATAGTCACAAAATCTCTATTTCTTGCAGGAAATTCTGCCCTCAAACACAACTTCCAACAATAAGATTTCAGTGAGATATATCTTTAATGTAAACAGGTGGTACTCTATTTACTCCTTGAGCTTATAATTGCTAATCCTCACCAAAAATCCACACATGAACAAAAATATAGATTTCTTTTTGTTTTGTTTTTTTACTTGTCCATTAGTTTTGTTTTGTTTGGCTCAGCTACAGAGAAAGAAAGAACAAGAAAGAAAGGAAGAAAGGAAAGAAGGGAGGGAGGGAAAGAGGGGAGAAGAAGGGTGGGAGGGAAAGATGGCGCGCGCGCGAGCTAAAAGGCCAAGGCAAAAACATTGACTGTTTTTCTGAATTGTCACAGTCTTCCCTCCTCATTTCATTTACCTGACTCAGAGCTTGACATTGTATTGCCCCATCTGTCTCTTGCTTCTGCTCAGGAATTAACAAGACTAAACTTTAGCCAAAATGGTAGGAGTCCTTATCAAGATACTTTCCTCTCCATTTGCCAGGCTTTTGGCTTTTAGTGCCTGTATTCTCCAATATCAAACTTGTTTAAAATATGTGGTGATCCACATAGCATCATTGTCAAGTACTTATTTCCTTACTTTTAGACATATAGACCCCTAAAAGAAATTTAGTCTGCATATGAGTCGAGAAATACTAGAGAAATGTAAGTTATAAGGTGACCCAAGTTAAATTTCTTCCAAGGAGTCTCATTATATAATTGCTGAAAATAGTGCTTCACAAGATGGTCTGACCCATGAGTGGTCCATGGTGGATCTTAAAATGTTTGAATAACTCCTCCAAAGTACTTTTTAGAACAGCTGTAAGTAGCCAAGCATATTATGAGGATTTTAAAGCTTATTTTCTCTGAAGCAAGAAGTGAATATGTGCCACGACCACAGAGGACTTAAACTACAGCCAATGAAATCAGCTCTAAAACATACTGTGTGAGTTTTCTCCTCTTTAGGAGTGGGGAAAAAAAAGAATCAAATAAATGCTATAGAACCAATTTAACAGACTTTCATATTATTCGCTGGCAGATTTCTTATAGAGTTTATTTTGTTTGGGAGAAACTACACTAAGGTGTGGTTACTCACTCACTATGTTCCTTCTTGAGTCTTACAAACTATTACTAATAGAAAAAATCTTAAGTATTCCTAACCCAACATAGCTATGCCAGAAATAAAATAAAGTGGATGTGCTACAAAACTCTGTATCTCTGCTATATCAGGAATCTTTTATGAAACTCTCCTATTGGTAAGTGGTAGTTTTTCTGGTTATTTGACCACCAAACATAAATTTGCATAGAAAAATAATTAGATCAACTACATTAATTTACTTAGCACTTGAAAAGTTGAAACATCTATAAATTGCTTACAATTGAAATCTACCAGTATGCATAACTTTACATTAGAGAATGGGTCTTATTCTGGATTAAAACCAGGTGTCTAGCCCCTGTGGAAGAAATATATACCAAACTCATTTTTTAAAATACATGCAGTATAATGCTGAATTGCATCTGTAATAACTTTTCACACAGATTTATGAGCCAGATAACAGAGAATATTTCAAATATTTCACTTTAAAGTATTCAGTTCCACACATTAATACAGTAGCAAACATATATATAATGCACTGTTTGTGAAGCAACAACACCGAAATATTATTTAAACAGAACCCTGAACAATATTAATTTTAACATGTACTTATTTAAAAATAATTGTAGCTCTGTGCCAGTGTAATATTCTCAAGCAGATTTAAAGAGAAATACCCAGTCTGGCCCTGCCTGCCACCTGCTGTCTCAAAGAAAGCTTCCAGCCCACACAATTCCCTGTTTCCCTTAATGTCATTCTTTACTATGTTCTTCTGAATTATAGCCTAGTATCTAACTTCAGCACTTTGGATCATAATGGTTTCATCCTTTTGGAATACCTCTCGTTTACTAAAAACTTATTCAGTTACTTTTTATGATTTAAAAACTTGCTCAAACCCCAGACCACCCAACTCTGAAGAAATCATTCCTTTCTCTTCATTTTTATCTCATTTATTATCCATGTATTAGATAAAGGCAGCAATCCTACACTTTTTTTCTCTCTCTCTTTTGTTGTCTATAATCAGTTGTCTCATCTTTTATTTTTAATATTTTCATCCATTTCATAAGCTCCTTGAACAGAATCTTGTGTCTTTAATTTTATTCAGTCCTCTGTACTCTGCTGTTTAGGTCCTTGGACATGTTAATTTCCCATTAAATATCTTTTGCTTTGGTTTGAATGACAACGTATGTCTACTAAAATTTTAAGCCTGGTGTTTTTCTACAGAAATTAAAGGAAAGCTACTATTTTGACCAAAATGTCAACAAATCTAATACATAGTTTTTGTTAATACATCATTGATTCTGTGAGGTTAGCCAAACAATGTGTCATATTAATAGAATAATAATTTGTTTGACATACTGTTTCCCCAAAAATAAGACCTAGCCGGACCAGCAGCTCTAATGCGTCTTTTGGAGAAAAATTAATATAAGACTTGGTCTTATATTATATTAAAATAAGATTGGGTATTATATTATACCCAGTCTTATATTAAAATAAGACCTGGTCTTATATTAATTTTTGCTTATATTATTTTAATATAAGACTGGGTATAATATAATACCCAATCTTATTTTAATATAATATAAGACCAAGTCTTATATTAATTTTTCTCCAAAAGACGCATTAGAGCTGCTGGTCCGGCTAGGTCTTATTTTTGGGGAAACATGGTATTATGTCTTTGAAGCATTTTTCAAAATATCTGTGTCTCACTGTGGGTAAGTCATTTTGGGAGATGAAACTGGTAAGAAAACATCCAAATGGATTGGGTAAGAATAGAGTTATAATATCAGAACTCACACATTGGCAGTTACACAATTTAAAAAAAAGTCTCCAAAGAAACTAATGGCAGACTCTAGTATAATTCTAGCAAATGATTTTAATTTCTTAAAGACTGATAGTAACAGAAATCAGTAACCAAGATATATTTGGGGAAGACAGTGAAGTACACCATTTAACCAGGTTATTAGAGTTGCAAATTGTACTTAATGGACAGAAATAAGCAAGTACACAACTCAACTACTTGACAGTGTTGAGACAGCACCATCTCTACAGGAACACTTTTTTGTTCTACTGTCACTATAGTGGCAAATATGGTTTATATTTGCATACAAATAGATAGAAATGAACTCAAATAGATGTTTTAGTTATTAATGTTAATACTTAATATTTATTGAAGTTTTAGTATTTTCCAAACATTTTGCTTCATACTTTATGCATGATATCTCATTTTATTCTTCCTAAATTTTGAAAAAATTTTGCAACCATGAGTCCCATTTTATAAATCACCCAACTGAAAACTAAATAAGTGGAAATGGATTAATTTGCAGACGGACTCTAAAACACTTGTTCCCTATCATTAAGTTCTATGCAAGGTTCACAATATTTTCTTCATTAAGAGTTAAAATTTAATAATTAAGCTCATAAAGTCATTCAGGAACTGAGATTGACCTAGACTGCAGCTGTATTATATAACATACTTTTCGTTGCTTTTGCTGTTTAATATATATCTGTGAAATTAAAACAATTCTATATTTACTTACATCTTCCTAAATGAGATGGAATGTAATGATAATGAAGTGTTACACTCTTAAAATTAATCCTTATTGTAGTCATTATGTTTTTGCTTTGGTCAAGAAATGTATGTTATTTTATTGATGAAGCTTGATCTTCAATTATGTATTAACAGTTGCTTATAGACAAAGAAACTGGGGAAAAGTAACTGAGTGGCACATTCCATAAGAATGGGAAAAGTAAGTTCTAAATCTCAAACTTTGGTTAATTAAATATAAAATGAAGATTTAAAGGAGAGATGGAGCACACACACATATACATAGTCTGCATTAGCTTTATCCTGCATGAAAGTCCATAAGAATTACGTCACTTTCTCCCAATCTAGAACAAAAATAGATAACTGATGTTGAAATTTCTCACAAAGTGTAAGAAACTCACTCTCTTATCAAAGAAAGATGGTGAAATCTATTGAAATTTAATTTTACAAGTAACAATTGCTGTAATGATAGAAATCATTACATTTCATGAAATTTATATTGTTCACATGAAAGATCTTATATAACTTTAGATCCCACAGGAGAAAAGTTAGAACTAAATTTCTTTAGACTTTTCCAAGATCCAAATAATACATTGGTCTTACATTTGCAAAATCATATTTTTCCTTGTCAGCATCTTTGTCTACTGTTTCTCTTTGCCTGCAGAATGAGCCAAGAAACTTACATTTTAGAAAATGGTCCAATGTTACAGAAGTATTCTCACCACAATAGTAATAACAGGCAGAAATGTGTAAGCAAAGCACATATCCTTTTTTCTTTCCTCTTCTACCCACTATGGATATAAATGAGTGGTAAAGGAAATGTGGACACAGAATTGAAGGAGATTCCAGGAAATTGATTGTGTAAACAAAGCCTTGATAATAGGCCCTGAGATTTCGCAGAATGTTCTGAAGACTTAAAATAAGCCAAGAATTTTTTATTCAGTAGATACTTAATTATGACATGCATAACCAAACATTAGGGAAGAAAGTGAGAAGCTGATATTTAGAGAACTAAAGTCCCTTTATGCTTTAATATTAAAAGTAAATACTCAAGTAGAATGATCTCATTTGAAAGTATTTTTAAATGAGTGAAATATTATGATATACCTTAATATTTAAGAAAGCCAATAAAGCAAAGAGCTAAAATAGCTGAGTGGGAAGAACGTTAATTAGAGCTATGAGACCTTGGGCAAGTCATTTAGAAAGATGGATTGCCTTTTCCTTTCTCTAAAATGAAATGGCCAAACTGAATTATCTGTGAAATGTCTGAAGCCTCTAAGATGATATAATTCTAAGAAGAAATACAAATGCATTTCTGAAAAATTGTTTCTAGTATAAGCATCTTTGCAGAAAAAGGCTTTATTTTATAGATTCTAAGAGGTGACAGATAGAAATAACAAGGAAATGAAACAATAAATAGGGGAAGTAGTTACGTGAATATGAAGAAGATAGTAAAAAGAAAGAACCCAAATCAAAGCTGACTGCTTGAAAGAATTAGTAATACATTTTATCATGAATTTTGTAATGATTACTTCTTATAATAGGAAAAATTTTACTGCATAATAGTGAAGTACCTAAAATATCATTCACCCAACAAGTATTTATCTAACACCTACTTTTCCCAAAGTAGGGCTTGGCCATTGTGATAGGTGCTGTGAACATAGCAATGAAAAGTTAAAAATCCCTGGCCTCATGAATCTTACATTCTAATTTTATACAGACACAAGCATACATACGTGTAGGGTACGATATGACCAAGTTTCAGAAAGATACTATATCCAAGAAAGACTATCCAACAACAGCAAAAATAGGTACTGATCTGTACTTTCAGACTTCCCGTAATCCTTCTTAAAAATCCCTCTTTTCCTTATTTCCAGTCCTCTCAAACATCAACACTCTTCTAACCTCTCGTTCTATGAATACTCCCCTCTTGGTCTGTATTCCAGCTTCTTCCATTTCCCAACACAGGGAATGCTTGCTTTCTTTCCCTCTCCACCCTTTCAGCTGGCTCTTCTTTTATAAAAGGAATATACTGTTTTAATAAAAATGATACAATACCCCATTTATTTTTCGTTCTCAAGTTTCTTACTTTGATTCATCTATTGCTTGCCTGAACTTTTTCAAGAATATTTACTAAGAAATACATTTGCTGAGTAGTTTCTTATTTCAGAATGCCTCGTTATATTTGAGTGATAAGTTGACTGACTATAATAGTCAATAACTACCCACCTTTTCTGGGGAATTGATATGCAGTTAGTGAAGAAGTATTTATTGAGCACATACTATGTTCCATGAACTGCTGCAGATGCTGTGAATATAGCAGTGAATAAGTGAGATCTGGTTTCTGCTCCATGGATCTTTAGATCATCTATATAGGCACATCTCCATTTCTTTTGGCATTGATGGGACTTGTGAAGATGTCTGAGGCAGAATTGATTTTTCATTGTTCAAGTTTCTTGCCTTATTCAGATTGAATGCCTGAATAATGATATTTTCATTCTTATGATATTTCATAGCTGTACTGAGATATGATTCACTGTGTGCCCTTTCAATTTGAAGATTCAATCATTTTTTTCATTTCAGGGAAATTAGTCTGTGCTGTATCATTTAACATTTTCCCTTTTATGTGGGTTACCTATTTCAGAGACACCACTTGTTTTATGTCAGATTATCTCATTCAACTGTCTTCCTATTATGGTCTCTTCTGCTTTAATCCTTTTTTCTCCCCCCTCTGCCTTTACTGTAATTGTCTCAATATTTCCTTCTATTTCAGGAATTTAATGTTCAGCTGGGCCTTTTCTCACTGAGATTCCGTTTGTTCTTTAAAATTCTATTTTGGAAATACGGTATTTTGCCAGACAATTTCCTATTATATTGCTCATATTCAACTTGACAAGCTCTGTCCAGAATCTCTAATTATTCTTATAGAGTGAGCCAGAATTTTAAATGTTATGTGACTCCATCTCCAGGTTATCAGAGAACTGTTTTCTCTAGGTGCAACAGTTTGAAGGTTAAGTGTTACATTATATTCACTGAGAGAAAACAAAGAGAGCTGAACTGGAGCTCTTGGATTACTGTCGGTGCAATCGGGCTCTGCTCCCCATTCTGATACTGAACAGTTCCCTTTCAAGTTTCACTCCACCCAGGAAGGGGTGCATCCTATTTCCTGGATGGGGAATACCCTTGCACTTTGTGGGGTTCTTCTCCTCTGAATCTCTGGAGCTAACACTTACATATAAAACGCAAGCTCTACCTCTACTTTTGAAAAGCAGAAAAGGTAGCCCTACTTTTAGAAGTACACTTTTCACCTATCTCTACAAAACTAACATTTCTACCAACAAACAGAAGAGGAATTAGGTAAATGGAAAGCTCAGGGCTGCTTCTTTCTAAATTTGGAGACTTTATTGATAATTGTATATAAAATCATCACAACTGCCTGGGGCAAGAGTACAAATGGGTGCAAAAACATTTAAATTTTCTGTAACTATTTCTACCCGTAAACACTGTAGATTATGGATCAAAACCTTTATCCAGGTGGGGATGCTGAGCAATGAAAACAAGAAAGCCTAAGCTAAAAACAAGAGTTGGAGATAAACTTAGACTTTCTCATCAGCTATTTCAACCTACTAAGTTGTGACTTTGTAGACTTATATTGTAACTTTAAGGAGATGAGACTTCACTCTGAGATGGAAGTCAGTGTATGTGGAGTCAACAATAACAACCTAGCTCTAAAGAGGCAGAATCAGTATATCCCTCCTGTTTTATACAGGCTTTTGAAGGAATGCCACTGGAAAGCTGGCCAAGTCTGTGCCATGTCCTTGAGTTATATAGAGACAGTAAACTCGACAGTGTCTTAGTAATGTAGAAACTACAATAGAATTAGAGACAACAGGAAGACTAAATCATTGGAAATAGGCCAGGGGAAGCTATCACAACTGATGGTAAGGAAAGTTCCTCAGAGGAGCTGCATAATTCAGCAGACGCTGGAGCTGAGAGAAAAGCCAACAAGCTAACGTTTGAAAGTCATTGAAGATGGTCTCCCAACTAGGAGCTCTCAAAGATGTTAGGCGTTCGGTCACCTAACTCAACATCATCCAGTAATGGTTGAAGATGTGACAGGAGAGAGAGTACAGATTGTTGATTATTTTCAAAATACCCCTTATTCTGAATTTAAAAATGAAATGTTTCCAGGATATTTAATGGATTTCAAGGCTTTGTAACTCTGAGTATGGCGTCCACCCAATTACAGAGATTTTGATTTTGAACTCATCATCATATCCTAATGTCAAACACAGCCTAGGAAGATAAAGTCACTTCAAAACACAGTCCAGTACAATAAATTTGCAAACTGTCATGGAGTCCATCTCTGCATCAATTTGAGATGGGCTTTGGAAGGTCATGCAAGTCAGTCTTCTCAGTTTTCAAAACAGGATGTCAAGTCTGCCTCCTGTGCATCTGGAGTTTAAATCACGTGGATACTTCTACAATCGACAGGGATAGACAGAAAAGCTGCACTTCAGACCTTGGTTACAGGATTCCCTGTAAATAGACCAAGGCTTACTTGATTGAGAGCTCTGATATAGGACAGGCACCGTCTAAGAACATGTGAAAACTACTTGAGTTTCTCCCAACTCTATCCCTGTGTTAAGCCAGATGTCAGGTTTTAGAAGAAAACATATCTGGATCACATTGTCTTTATTCCCTGTAGAAACAATTTTAGTGAGCTAAGATTTCAAAGTTAAATGTTCCACCTTGCTCAGAGTTAGCATTTAAGAAACTCCAATATGAAAAGGAATCACTTTCCATTTTACAAGGGTATATTGAAGGCTCAAGATAACTTCAATTAAAATAGTCACAACCCGTTTTCCTAGAATCTACAGAAAATAAAATAGGGGCTTCTCTAGATCAGGTTCTATAATGTGGTATGTAAGGGCATATATATGCAGGCACTTCATAGACGTGGTTGCAATTCCAGCTCTTCCACTCACTGGTTCTTTGATATTAAACAGATTGCTTCCTAGGTGAAATCAGGATAATCATGGTAGTGGCCTCATCGGAGTAGGATTAAATAAGTGAATATACGTAGAGAGCTTATAGACTGGCTGTTACAGAAGGGCAGGGAAGACATGACAATAGCATGTACTAGGTTAGCAGAAATAATGATGGAGAGAAGCAGACATATTGAGAGAGATTTAGAAGGTAATATTGACAACTTGGTACTAAATTGGATGTGGAATGTGAAGCGGATGGATTTGCAATATTTACACCTAGGTGTAGGACTCATACACCTAGAGGATAAATGGTATCATGCATGAAAACAGAATACATGGAATCCTGACTTTAGTGTGGACATGTTGAATTTGAGATGTTTTTGAAATAGCTGGTTGGCAGTTTGATATTTAGATTGGGAACATTAAAAGCTGAACTGGCTATTTAAATGTGGATGTGGTCAGCTCGCCAGGAGGATGGCAGGCTAGGGAAATAGTTTCAAATGAAAACAGACCCAGAACTGAGACTGAGGAACTCCCAAGGGCCTTATAACATTATCACACTAGTACACTAATTCATATACTAATACAAGTTGATTCATCCACCTCATCCTTGTTTTTAAGTCAACTCTTAAAAATCCACATTAATAGGAAGTAAGGATGGTGGGCATAAATAAGCCCAATGGGAAGAAGCAAGTCAAAATGCTTCAAAACATTATATAAAAGAGATAGATATTGGTGTGTGGTGGTTTTTTTTTTTCAATTTTATTGGGGAATATTGGGGAACAGTGTGTTTCTCCAGCGCCCCTCAGCTCCAAGTCATTGTCCTTCAATCTAGTTGTGGAGGGCACAGCTCACTGGCCCATGTGGGAATCAAACTGGTGACCCTGTTGTTCAGCACTCACGCTCTAACCAACTGAGCCATCCGGCCGCCCCAATATTAGTGTATTTTTAATCATTATATCCAATATTGAGAAATTAAGTAAACTTGATTGACTGTAACAATGTTAAGGATGGTATTGCTGACCTTTTCCCTTATACAACATGACCTCACAATTTGGTGAGTCTTAATAAAAGAGTTATCTTATTATTCACAACTGGGTTTTCCATGGTTTCTTATTCCCAGATATAATGTTTTTAAATACATTCTGACTTCCTTAACACTTTCCTCAAGCTTATTCACATACACATCTTAAATAAACTTCAGTATGTTAACAACCATAAGATTAATGCACATATATCTTTACATCTTCAGATTTTCAGATAAATGTCTTCAGATTTTTTGGGTAGATAGCCAGGAGAGGGATTGCTGGGTCATATGGTAATTCTATCCTTAATTTTTTGAGGAACCTCAACACTGCCTTCCATAGCGGCTGCACCAGTCTGCATTCCCACCAACAGTGGATGAGGGTTCCTTTTTCTCCACAGCCTCTCCAACACTTGTTATCATTTGTCTTGTTGATGATAGCCATTCTGACTGGTGTGTGATATATAGATGATATATTACAGAATTGTACACCTGAAACCTATGTAATTGTACTAACAATTGTCACCCCAATAAAATTTAATTAAAAAAATGATTAACACAGCTGTGGATCTTCAATGTAAGTCCTCAAGAAAAAAAGGAAATGGTACTACATTGAATAAATATCCTAGGCAAAATAGCTATATCATATTTTGCTAAAGATTATGGAAGAAAAAGAATGAATGAGGTGATTAGTACTTTTTACTATGTGACACAGTTTTTCCATTTGTAAAAATGGATTTATCTTGTATGATTATTATCAGGATTAAATTTATATAATTAAAAATATTAAAATAGTGCCTGGCGTGTGGGAAGAGCTTAATAAATGTTAGTATAAAAATTATGTGATGGAATATTATGACATGCTTTTTAGTAAACAAATGCATAGTTTTAAGGAAATTATTTAAAATTCTTATTCAATTAAAAATTAATTTTAGAAAGAAAAATAATCAAGAAAAATTGGTTCCAATTCACCAGTAGTTGGAGATAATACTGAAATTTTCTGAAAATAAAACATTAAATGTAAAGTAAACTTTCTTGAGGAATTTACACAAAATTTGAAATATGTCGGACAACTGAATGCAATGAGTGAATATTAATGCAATAAGTAGTTGGCGAAGAAAACTAGCTATAATAGACCATCTGTCATAATGAGTGTAACATGTCTAACATATACGTATAGATATAGAGAGAGAGTTGATAGATAGATAGGCAGATAGATAGATAGAGGTATTTCCCTAGGAATAACCAACTATTTTAATAGGGATAATTGGGAAAATTTGAACATTGACTATTTAAAAAAAATCAATGAAACTAAGAGATGGTTCTTTGAAAAGAGAAATAAAATTGCCAAACTTTAGCTAGACTTACCAGAAAAAAAGAGGATTCAAATAAATATGTAAAATCCTAAGTGAAAGAGGAGACATTACAGCTGGCAACACACACATACAAAGAATCATTGAGAGACTTCTGTAAACAGATATACACCAACAAATTGGGCAACCTAGAAGAAATAAATAAATTCCTATTAGCATACAACCTACTGAATCATGAAGACTGACTCATAAAGAAATAGAAAATCTAAACAGACTGATTACTTGTAAGGAGGCTGAGTCATTAGTCAAAATTCTCCAAACAAAAGTCTTGACCCAGCTTCTCTTGTACCCAGCTTTGGCAGTTCAGATGATTTCTCTAAAAGCAGGCAAGCATCCAAGAATATTTTTCTATCATGGAATGGAATTTCTGGTCGATGGATAAGATACCTTCCATCGACACTATTACATAGTGTTAAATAATGATAGTCGAGTGGTTATCCAAAACATTTGTACTGTTACATTCCTTCCAGCAGTGTGTAAGAGTTCCTGTGCTATATACATCCTTGAAAACTCTTGATAGTGTTTGAGACTTTAATTTTTACAAATGCAATGGATATAAAATGGTATCCCACTTTTTAAAATTGAATTTCTTTCATATAATGGCAGTGTCAAACAGGTTTTCATCTATTTATTGACCATCTGATGTCCTCTTTTGTGAATTACCTGTACATATTCTTTGAACATTTACCTATGGGTTGGCTACCTCTTTTTCTGTAAAGGACCAAATAGTATTTTAGGACTTATGAGTCAACAGCAATGTCAACTTTTTAACTGTTCTTGCCAAAAAGCTAACAGTCTTTTTTCTATATCATTCTTAGCTCATGGGCCTTACACAACCGGGCAGCAAGCTGGATTTGGTTCACAGTATGTAGTTCACCAACTACTGGGTGTTTTATATCTTATTGAATTTTATGATTCCTTTATATACTCTGGGTTCTAATACTTCATCAGATAAATAGATTGCAAATACCTTATATCTTAATATCTCTTACTAAGACTTTAGTATTCTCTTACCATGGATTAATTTTTTAAAAAGATTTTGACAATTTTTACACATTTTGAGACTCTACACTTACATTTATCCAAATCTAAGATTTTAAAATGTAAGTTTCAATTTTTTTTCTTTAAACTTTATTGGGGCGACAATTGTTAGTAAAGTTACATAGATTTCAGGTATACATTTCTCTAGTACATTATCTATATCTCAATGTTGTGTGTTCATCACACAGAGTCAGTTCACTTTACATCACCATGTATTAGAGGCCATTTACCCTCTTATGGAGCCCCGCATCCCGCTCCCCCCTTACCCTCTGGTAACTCCTAAACTATTGTCTATGTCTATGAGCTTTTGTTCTTTTGTTGTTTTTGGTTTATATATCACATATCAGTGAAATCTTATGGTTCTCTACTTTTTCTGTCTGACTTATTTCGCTTACCATTATAAACTCAAGATCCATCCATGATGCCACAATGGTCCTATTTCATCTTTTCTTACTGCCGAATAGTATTCCATTGTGTATATATGCCACAACATATTTATCCATTCATCTATCGAAGGACATTTTGGTCGTTTCCATGTCTTGGTCACTGTAAATAAAGCTGCAATGAACATTGGAGCACTCTTGTCTTTATGGATAAATGTTTCCAGATTTTTTGGGTGGATACCCAGGAGAGGGATTGCTGGGTCATATGGTAATTATATTTGTAATTTTTTAAGGAACCTCCACACTGCCTTCCATAGTGGCTGCAACAATCTGCATTCCCACCAAAAATGTATGAGTGTTTCTTTTTCTCCACAGCCTCTCCAACACTTGTTACTATTTGTCTTGTTGATCATAGCCATCCTAACTGGGGTGAGGTGATAATCTCATTGTGGTTTTCATTTGCATTTCTCTGATGATTAGTGATGTTGATCATTTTTTCATATGTCTGTTTGCCATTTGTATGTCCTCTTTGGAGAAATGTTTCTTCAGGTCCTCTGCCCATTTTTCAGTTGGGTTGTTTGTTTTTTTGTTGTTGAGTTGCATGAGTTCCTTGTATACTTTGGATATTAGCCCCTTATCGGAGGCACTGTTTGCAAAAATCTTCTCACATTCATTGGTTGCCTCTATTTTGTCGATGGTCTCTTTTGCCGTGCAGAAGCTTTCAAGTTTGATATAGTCCTATTCATTTATTTTAGCTTTTACTTTCCTTTCCTTTGGAGTCAAATTCATAAAATGCTCTTTGAACCCAAGTTTGAACATAAGTTTAGTACCTATGTTTTCTTCTATGCAGTGTATTGTTTCAGGTCTTATGCATGAGTCATTGATCCATTTTGAATTAATTTTGGTACATGGTGACAGATAGCAGTCCAGTTTCATTCTTTTGCACGTGGCTTTCCAATTCTGCCAGCACCATTTATTGAAGAGGCTGTCTTTCCTCCACTGTATGTTTTTTCCCTCTTTGTCAAAAATTAGCTGTCCATATTTATATGGCTTTATTCTGGGTTCTATTCTATTCCAATGGTCTATGTGTCTGTTTTTCTGCAAGTACCATGCTGTTTGATTATTGTTACCCTGTAGTACAAGCTAAAGTCAGGCAGTGTGATACCACTAGCAGTTTTCTTTTTTCTTAAGATTGCTTTGGCTATTTGGGGTCTTTGTGGTTCCATACAAATCTGATGATTTTTTTGTTCTATTACTTTAACAAATGCCATTGGGATTTAGATGGGGATTTCATTAAATCTGTATATTGCTTTGGGTAATACGGCCATTTTAACTATGTTGATTCTTCCAATCCATGAGCACGGAATGTCTTTCCATTTCTTTGTGTCTTCTTCAATTTCTTTAAAAACTGTCTCATAGTTGTCAGCATATAGGTTTCACATCCTTGGTTAAGTTTATTCCTAGGTATTTTATTCTTTCTGTTGCAATTGCAAAAGGAATTTTTTTTTAAAATTTATTATTCTGGGATTTCTTTGTCAGTATATAGGAATGCAATGGACTTTTGTACATTGATTTTGTAGCCGACAATTTTACTGTATTCGTTGATGGTTTCTAATAGCTTTTTGGTGGCATCTTTAGGATTTTCTGTATATAACATCATGCCACCTGCAAAGAGTGACAATTTAACTTCTTCATTCCCAATTTGGATGCCTTTTACTTCTTTCTCTGGCCTGATTGTCTTGGCGAGGACTTACAACACTATGTTGAAAGGAGAGGTGATAGGGGACAGCCCTGTCGTGTTCCTGAACGTAGAGCAAAGGGCTTCAGTTTTTAACCATTAATTATGATATTAGTTAATTATGATATTAGGTTTGTCATATATAGCCTTCATTATGTTCAGAAATTTCCTTCCATACCTATTTTATTAAGTGTTTTAATCATAAATGGATGTTGTATCTTGTCAAACGCTTTTTCTGCATCAATTGGTATAATCATATGATTTTTGTCCTTTATTTTGTTTATGTGATGTATCGCATTGATGGATTTGCATATGTTGAACCATCGTTGTGCCCCTGGGATGAACCCAACTTGATCGTGATGAATAATATTTTTAACGTATTGTTGCATTCGATTTGCTAGAATTTTGTTTAGGATTTTTGCATCCGTATTCATCAGAGATATTGGTCTGCAGTTTTCTTTTTTTGTGTTATCCTTACCAGGTTTTGGTATCAAGGTAATGTTGGCCTCATAAAATGAGTTTTGTTGTATTATCTCTTCTTCAATTTTTTGGAAGAGTTTGAGTAGGACAGATATTAGATCCTCTTTGAAGGTTTGGTAGAATTCACTAGTGAAGCCACCTGGTCCCACACTTTTGTGCTTGGGAAGGTTTTGGATGACTGATTCAATTTCCTTACTGTTAATCAGGCTATTTAGATCTTCCAATTCTTTGTGATTCAGGCTAGGAAGGCTGTATGTTTCTAAGAACTTTCCCATTTCTTCTAGGTTATTGAATTTGGTGGCATATAGTCCCTCATAGTATTCTTGGATTATACTTTGTATTTCTGTGGCACTCATGATAACTTGCCCTCTTTCATTTCTGATTTTATTAGTGTCTTTTCTCTTTTTTATCTTAGTGAGTCTAGCCAAGGGTTTGTCAATTTTATTAATCTTTTCAAAGAACCAGCTCTTTGTCACATTAATATTTTCTATTGCCTTTTTGTCTCTATTTCATTTAGTTCTGCACTGATTTTTATTATTTCCTTTGTCTGCTTACGTTGGGTTTCATTTATTCTTTTTCTAGTTCTGTAAGGTGTAATGTGAGGATATTTATTTGGGGTTTTTCTTGTTTCTTGAGGTGTTTTAAAATTTTTAACGTATTGTTTCTTTTTATCATTGTGGACTCACTCATTTTATCCCAAATTGTATTTTATGCCTAAAAATTTATTTTAACATAACTGTAGAAACACCACCTATTTTCAGCTTAGTAATAATACCTGATGTGACTTTTTCACTTGGAACTTTTCTGACATTATGTTTTATAAGCATTTTTTCTAAAAGTTTACAAATAAAATTTTAATCCAATCTGAATGTCTTTCATTAAATTGGACATTTTAGTGATTTACATTTATTATGATTACCAGTATATTTATTTCCTCATTCATAAAATAGAGACAATAAAACACACAGTTGTGATGATTAAATGAGTTAATATGTCAGACATTTTAAAAAATGCCTGTCAGACATTCCCGATTTTAAATATGTGGGTCACTAATTGTGATGCACTCTCTTAAACATAAAGGAATCATGATTCAAAATTGTTTTTAACCTGATTTCTAGTTAATCTTTTAAAAATTCCTCATAGAGCTTTGGATGGATATGAAGTTTGTCAGTCCCTAAATATATTGTAGAGTTAAGATTATGATTAATATATTTATCCTATAGTATTATTTAATATAAGAAACACCATCGGATCTATTTTTTAATATAATTTGCAAAATACACTGAAGCATAGAGCACATGCTTAAACTATCAGTTTGAATGATTTCAGTTGCTATTTTTATTTTTAATTATAGTTTATTGGGGTGACAACTGTTAGTAAATTTACATAAATTTCAGGTATACAATTCTGTTTTACATCCTCTATAAATCACATTGTATGTTCACCACCCAGAGTCAGTTCTCCTTCCATCACCATATATTTGATCCCCTTTACCCTCATTTATCAACCCCCTCCCCCCTTACCATCTGGTAACCACTAAACTATTGTCTGTGTCTATGAGTTTTTGTTTCTCATTTGCTTGTCTTGTTCTTTTGTTGTTTTTTGTTTATATACCACATATCAGTGAAATCATATGGTTCTCTACTTTTTCTGTCTGACTTATTTCGCTTAGCATTGTGTTGTCATGAATGGTCCTGTTTCATCTTTTCTTACCGCCAAATAGGATTCCATTGTGTATATATGCCACAATTTCTTTATCCATTCCTCTATCGAAGGACGTTTTGGTTGTTTCCATGTCTTGGCCACCGTAAATAAAGCTGCAATGAACATTGGAGTACACTTGTCTTTATGGATACATGTTTTTGGATTTTTTGGGTGGATACCCAGGAGAGGGATTGCTGGGTCATACGATAATTCCTATGGAATAAATTTTCCCATTCTTGATTGCCAATAAAGTTGTGACTTTTTAATATATATTTTTAAAACTATTTTTTTCCTAAATTTTTCAAGGATTGGAGCAATTGGGTTGATTGAAAACCATATTTTACCATTTAGTAGCATTTCTTGAGTGCTGTTAGGATTTCAGATCATTTCATCCAAGAGAAGAATAGCAGAGAACCAAAATCTAGCTCAGTGGTTCTCAACAGGGGGTGATGTTTTTCCCCCTGGTGGACATTTGGCAATGTCTGGTAACATTTTAGATGTCAGAACTGGGTGGGGGAAATGCTAGTAACAACTAGTGTGTAGAGACTGAGAGGCTGCCAAATACCCTACACAGGACAGCACCCATAGGAAAAATTTATCCAGCTTAAATATCATAGTGGTGAGATTAGAGAAACCCTGATCTAGAACAAATTGCTGTTTTTCAGGTTTAGTCATATACTAAACGAAAGGAAATGCATTCTTCTTCTGAGAGTAAGAGATTTCACTCACTGTAGCTCCAGTTTAAATAGTTAAATATATATACATGAAGGCAAATGGATTTATGAGGTAATGATTTATTTGCCTACAAATTTTTATTGTAGGCAAGACAAATCATGCCATGGGGAATTAAAAGCACAGTGAATTTTGCTTTAGTTTGTTTTACTCTAAGTATTGTAATAATTCCCTAATGACTTTTTGTTATCATAGTTGAAACTACATAGCATATTTTGAAGTATTTTACTTTCCCAGGACTGGATATTGTGCAAGACACTTTTACTATTACCATTTGGATCCTCTAAATGTATTCCAACCAAATGGTTTCTAGAAATTGCTGCACTGTAATTCTTCCTGTAGTTATAGGCTTTTCATCTCTTCTTGCATCTTCCATTCATCAATAAGTGCTCTTAGCCTGATTTTATGCTTTCACTGGGTTTCAAGTACACAAATGTAAAGACTAAACATATGCTCCATTCTGTAACCAAAGTATTCTCTGATGAAGTGACAGCTCAGAGACTGACTACCGTTACTTAGCTTCCTAACCATCATTCACTAGGGCCCTTTCATTAAAGAGTTACATATGGTTCTCATAATAAGAAGTGACATTTCTCTTGAGAGCTGGAAAAAAAAGGTAAGTGTAGTCATCTGTTTCCATTATATGTTTCATTAGTACCAAATTCTCTTAACGTTTATATCAACAAGATTTTTTTTAAGGAAAACAAAAGGAGAAACACACACACACACACACAATTTGCATACGTGACTTGCCTTACATACAATGCCCAGTATTATTAATAATCAATTAATTAATTAATGACAGTAGGTAATAAAACATTTCATGCTGTGGGGAAATAATTTTACTTTATATATAAGAGGTTTTTACAGAATAGAAAACTAAATGAGTTCCTGCACATGAGATAAAAATAAATTATGCAGAAGTACTGCTATGTGAAAAATACTTTTTAAAAAGGAGCCATTGAGGGAGAAAATAAAGCATAACAAAGCCACTTGGCAGCAAGGGGAGGCCTGCATACACTTATCACATGCCCAATGAATGTGAATGCTGATAATCAATATACCTGCCAAAAGGAATTACCGTGTAGGGTCTCCCCAGTAGTCCACAGCACTTATGCAAAGAACTAATAGTGATCTTTCCTGTGCAAGTAGGCTGTATGCAAAGTGCTGAGACTGTCTACTCAAAGACACATTCCATACTATACGCCCCTTCTAAGGGCTGAGTTTCCTCTGTTGAGCAATGGTTCTTCTCAATTAGGAAGTGAATGTTAGTAATGCTTTTCCTTTCTATAATGCAACATATACCTGGTCAACTCATCCAGAGTTACTCCCATCAATACTAGTTCTTCCTAGGATTCTAGTGAAAGGTTTTCGCCATTCCTAGCCAGCCCACTCTCACCCAGTTGGGTTCCAGAATAAGTCTGTGTAAAGTTATCAACATGAAGCAAGGTAAACAGATTATGATTATATTTATAAATGTCTTTTTTTGATAGTTTTGTTATTATATTCTTAGATGGCATATTTTATTCATCCCTCATCTTGAGCCTGTAAAATAGAGATTATTACTTTTATTGTATTGGTGAGGGAAGTGATCTCAAAAATTGTAGCTTATCTAATGTTACATAGCAAGTGGGTGGTAGAATTTAGACAGTCTTATCTACTCCAGAGCCTAATATTCCCGTCTGTTTTCTGTTAGAACCTGTGTAAACCATGTTAAAATGCATAGGAACATAAAATCAGGTTTTCTGTATTTTTCTGACCAAGATGAAGAGGAGTAAATATCTACCCCAAAACTGACTTTGGACTCTTGACCATGTCAATAATATTAAACTATTAAAAGTGTAAAAATGCTAGCAAAAGTTGGCATATACCCAAGAAAAAGCGACAGATAAGTTATTAAGTTTTAGGAAAGGTGAAAACCTTCCTTTTTGGAAATGAAATATGCATGTTTTTAAAACCAGTAAGTCACTTACCACTTATTCATCAATATGATTAAGTTGTATGGTTTTCATTAGAATTTCCCTAAAGGTAAATTATATTATATTGATATAATAGTTAGAAAATGGATGGTCTAGACAAAATGAGACGCAAGTAATTTGATAGAATTCTTCAGGGGAGCTATTAGGAAACCAATTTTTTTCTCTCATCAATGATAGAAGTAATACATAAATGATGAAAATATGAGAAAAGAACAGGACAAAAAATTAATTTCACCTTTGTTTATTTTGAAATACAGGATTCATGGTGAGTTGTTTTTAAAATATATTTTTGTTTTTGTAAAATATATTTACTTTTGGTTTTGAATTATATTCCATTATGTTTAAATAAGTTAGTCTAGGTCCTTTCATATTTGTCAGTTCTTTTCCTTTAGAATTCGTATGTATGGTTTCTAATACACATATATATTTTATATACTTGTGTTGAAAGAGTGTATTCAATGTACACTTTTAAAGGCTAAGGTTCATGTTACTAACTTCATTTCATAAAATGAGAAACTATGGTAATTCTTAAACAAATATATTTCTTAAGTAACTCTGAAAGAGACTACAATTAACCAATTCAGTGCATTTTCTGATAATAGTATAGATTAACAAAGTGACTGAACTGTGGTAAAGATAAAATATTAATACTAATGAAACCAAAATACAACTAAAATGAAATGCTTTTAAAAACTATTCTGTGGTGTGTGTGTGCATGTGTTTGTGTTAAACTTTTCCTTTGTAATATCTTTCTTATCACTTAAGATAGTTGTAAACAAAGTATAAGTATCCTTTAACAGAGGTAACTTGGAGACAGCCAGTTATAAATGATATAACATGCAAGGAGAAATCTCAATAAAGGAGTATATATGACTCTAACATTTAATTTTTTTTCTGTGTTACTGTAAAATATTTTGCTAGCATTTAAATATTCTAACAGTGTTTACACCAATATCAGAGTTAAATTATTTCAGATGTGGGAAAAAATCAGAAAAATATAATAATGTTATAAATTATATAAACACATTATATGCATATATATATATATATATATATATGTACCTATAGATATATGTGTGTATATACACATACACCTTTTGTTTTGTTTTGGCAGTTTGTCATTGAGGGAGATGCATTGAACCAGTGTTTCTCAAATTGCTTGTGATGTGTGCACCTGTGTTTTTGTGACCAGGTACTTACCCAGATAGTACTGGAGATTCTCTACTCCAAAGAGATAAGTTTCATAGTGTCACTATTATACAATAGAGACTGCAGTAAAAATTCACATCTATATTAATGTCATAAACATATTTTAAGAACGTAGCATCTACATTGCTATATATCCATGTAAAAAAGAACTATGGAGTCATGATACTCGACTTAAATTCTAGCTGTATTAATTATTAGCTAAATTATTGTGACCAAGGAATTTAATTTTCTAAGCTTCAACTTTGTCAGGTGTAAATAATGGGGATGATAATTTCTAAGTAGACCAGATTTTTACTTGTCATTCTTGTCCTTAGAGATATGGGTCATTTAACTCAAATCTCCAAACTCTTATCCTTGCTCTGCTCCAAACATATACAAATGTCTGACTTTATTGGCTTATAGTCATCTTTGTCTTCTTGCGTATTAATATGCACGTCATAGCTTTTCTTTATCTGGTCAACCTTTGAAGATCTGTGGGTTAATGGAGAGAGGTCACTTTACTCGATGCGCTAACAGCTCCTTTGAAGCTTCGGCACCCTTTCCTTTTTGTCATCTGGTGATCATTGCTTCAAGCTCCACAGCCTTCCAAGTGTTTCTGAGCCAGACCCATGGATCTCCTCCACTGGGAAGAATATTGCAGACTCCCCCTCTGCCGCATTCGAAACACACACACACACACACACACACACACACACACACACACACAGAGGCACAAGTGCACACTTATCCTTTGCATGAGACAATTCAATTGTGTTAAATAACAATTATCTCCTTCTTATTCTATCACATTGAATGGTCACTCTGGTACTTAAACGGGCTAATGTTGTAAAAATCCATAACAGTACACAATATTATCACCAATGCATTTTGGTTTTCCCTTTAGACACTGCAATCTTCATTCAATGGTGCTGATTCTAAAACACATTATTATCAATCTATATAAATAGTAACTTCTACCATGTTCTGGCTAAAATCCTCCAAAAAATAAATCATCCCTCTCCCTAAGTTATAGACTACTTTTGATGAAATACATGTGGCAGTTTTGGAACTAGGAGTTTAAAGACTGAAAGATACTTATGATTAAAGCCTTCATTTTCTCCAATAAAGAATTTGACCAGGCATTACAGGGTGTAAACACTATACCAGCTTTCATGTAAAAATAATCTTTCCTTGGTGATATCAACTAACATAGTTTTCATGGAACAAAAATGTACATATATTTGGCTCAAAAAAGATTTTCATGATTTTTGTCATATTATGACGTATGAAAGCTGCCTTTTCGTAGGGATACCCTATGATATCAAAGAAAATAGAAATAACAGTGTCACGATTATTGAAAGTAAAATGCCCTAGTCATAGTTTATATAGGTTAAATGTAAGTAGGCTGACAGTTCACTAAAGACATTGTCTATTAATATTTTACATTATTAAAAGTTGCTTTTGCTTTTCCTTTATCCATTCTCTACGTGTAGCATTTTATTCCTATAAATTACATAAAAGAGCTTACCTAATTATGATTATCATTTTTTGTATCATTTAATAGTATCATTCTTGTTTAGGAAATAAAGAGAAGAGAGAGGGGAAATATCCAATAAAACTTGAGAATCGTGTGTGCGTGTGTATGTGTGTGTGTGTGTTTGTGTGTGTTTTATAGCTTTGAAGGCATGGATAAAACTTGGAAGTACCTTTGATAGCCATGCTGTAGTGTCCATCTATCATGGAGATGGCTAACCTAGAAGACATACCAAAGTCTTAGAGGCTATTTTTTTCCTACAGTTTTAACCAGTGTGATCACTTCAATACTATTGTGTAGGTAGCTAATAAATAATATCCAGTGTATAGCTAAGGAGTCAAATAACTCAGACCATATGCAAGTGGATATCCTGTCACTTCTGAGTGTTCTAGGAGGCTGAGATCAGGAAACACAATCCTGCTGCTGGTAGTTATTGAGGCTTCTTTCTGAGCAAATAAACTGGTTTATCTCTAATGCCTCAGATTCATAGGTGAATGAACACTTTTTTGAAAGATCTGCCCAAGGAAATGTCTGTAATGTGAAAATAATTTCACTGTAACATTCATTCATAAGTATTTATTTAGCAACTACTATGTTCATTTAGATACATGTTTGTCACTAATCTCTTTTTTTTTTTTTTTGTCGAGGCATTGTAGATTGTAGTACTACTTGCATTTTTCTTACTTCTTCACCACTAATGGCAGTTTTCACTACAGATTTGCAATACCTCTGAAATGTAAATGGTTATACATCCCCCCCAATGAACTCAGAATGACTCTGTAACATACTTTGATCAGTTTAATGAAAGCAAAAGTGATATTATATGTCACTTTTTAGTAGATTAATAGCTGATTCATGTTTGTTAAGACTCTCTCATTCCTTCTCTCATGAGGACCAGAAAATTTCCAGGTAAAAGTAGCACCACAAAATTGAGCCCCGAAATGATGATAATGGAGCAGAGCTTCAACCAACACAAGGTAAACATGTAGCAAGGGTTTCCTGATTGTTTTGCACTGCAGAAAATCTTATCTTTTCCTGACTATTTCATGAAAAAATAATATTATATACAATATGCAAATATGCAGTGTATTATATTAATTTATTTGTATTGTACAACACATACTAACATGTGAAATACTAAGAATTTATTAAGTGTTGTTTTTCTAGTACATTTTTAAAAGTGATGACGGGGCTCCCTTTTCTTTTATAATTCTCATTATAGAAAATGAATTTGGGATATTAGTTTAGAAGAATGATGAAAGTCTTAAATATTAAAAATATTATTTGAAAAATAATAATAACCCATTGTCTTCTAAATCAAAGCTAGAATAATCAAGAAGTCAGGATACTGAAAATTACAAGGTTGATGCAGCTATTATATTTATGAAAAGCCTAATTATACCTGAGATCATTTTTATGGATTATTCTTGGAAAATGGTACATTTTAAATAAATAGTAAGTCATTTTAATATGCTAATATTAGTGTAACTTTGCAATACTACAAACTATTATCTTTTCTTAAAACAAAACCTCAAGAAAAAATAAAATCATATATGCTGTCTCATATTTCTTGGAGTTTTTAATTAGAACTGATTTTAATATTATGCTGAAATGAAAAAAATGTTAAGATTATAGCTACAAATACTCAAATAAACCTGGAAGTTATTTTGTTCTTTACTGTAATTCCACTTAAATAGAGAAATAGAGGAAACAAAACTTAAAAAACAAAAACCCAAAACCCTGCTTTCTGAAAAGCAGCTGGCAGTGATGCTAGAAGTGTTAGAAGTGTCTTGGAGCCAAAGAGTCAGTAAACTGGTATTTAGGAGAGCCGGTCTGGAGCCATGTTAACTGTCATTAAATCTCAGCTCTGCCACTTCAATATGTGTCCTTGAGCAAGTTACTTAACCATCCTGTGTGTGCTTCCTAGTGTGTAAAATGAGGGTAGTGTAGTCGCTGCCTCATAAAAGGGTTGTATTTATTAAGCTAATCCATGGAGAGGGCTTAGAGTAATAGTTTGTGTAATAGTTGGAATCACTCAACAAAGTTTATTTTTTTATAATCAGAAGAAGGATTACCAATTCATCATTCTCTCTAATGATTCTCTGAGAAAAGTTTGGATTAAACTCTGTACGGATATATATATATATATATATATATACACACACACATATATATATATATATATATACACACACACACACACACACACTTATATATATATATAAAACCCTGGTATTGATGTTTTCTAAATGTTCTATTTGATACAGACATTATGTGAAGTGAACACCACCAATAAAAGTAACATAAGTATTCTGACATTAAGTATTTATTTATTTTTCTGTTTTAAAGATCGCATGATTTTCAAGGGGTTATTCTGTGATACTGTCAAGTACCTCCTAGTTATTTAAATTAATAGTCAAGTTTAACATAGATTATTAGAACACAGAAGCATCTAAGATTAGGGTTTACGTATTTATTTCAAATGATATTCAAATAGCATAGAGGCACCTATTACCTTATTTTTATAAAGAAATCATTTTTTTTTCTTAGTCAGGTACAAAAAATACCACAGTAGACATCTAACTGAATAATACTTGACCTCAGGGTTGTACAGTGAAGTGGCATTGGTGGCAATGGAGAAGAGAATGATGAGGTTCTCATCCTCCATTCACCTTGACTAGCTTGTTGAGGTGTGTAAATACTCAAATTTTCAGTGCCTTGGTTTTCTTATCTGTACAATGGCAATAATAAAAAAAAACATACTTGATGTTGTGCTTTTAAGAATATAATGAAATAATGAAAATTTAGGCTTGGTAGAATGGATTGTGGTTGGTTAACCATTGTGAATTCTCTTCATAGGTGTTTATGGAGTAAGTTAGTACCCATATACTGTTTACTAGGGTAACATTTAGCATTTGAAATTATTTTTACCAGTGTTTCAGTACTAATGAAAACTTAGCAATGCATTGCACCTTAACTAATATCCTAAATACATTTACATTCAAGAGTTAGGAATGCATTTGTATATTGTTTAAGATGTAATCAATGACAAGAATTTATACTGCAAACCTAAATGCTATTGTTGTTTATACGATTATAGAATTTTAATATGTGGTAGCCATATGGTAAAATCTCACAACGTGGAACAAAGAAGGCACTTTGGAAATACAGACTGATTTACAATATGTTTATTTTTAATTTCTTTCTTGATTGCAGAAAATATTATAAGATTACTCCAACAATAATTGTAGACTAGAAATTACTTGTCCTTTGTCTCAGTATAAACACACATGTGCACACACACACACACTAGCTGTTCTTAACATCAGCTAGAACTCTTGAAGATACCTTTGCAGGTATCTGCAAAGAATAACATTATAAATTTGTGAAGTAATTAGATAGTAGGCCATATTATAAACTAATACAGCACAACTATCAAATGAAAAGCTAAAGATATTGACATTTCTGAAAGCATATCTTAATTTTCTCTTTTCTAACTGCATTTGAATACTAAAGCAAAACTTTCCAATACATTCAGTGGTTTTAAATATATTTTCTTTAAAGTAGGACTCTTTCATGCCTAGTGAATAAGATGAGTGATAAACCTTGGTAATACCATTTGCAGTCACAAATGCAATTGTCTTAAAGAATGAGATTGATTTTACAGTGTGACTTGTAAACTGGTCTGGAAGACAGCTCCTCAGTACTCTGAAGCCTGAAAGGACACATGATATTCATGTTTGTTTTAAGAACACACTGCCTTCACTCAGCAGGAAAGACAGCAAAATAAAAAGAAGCAACGACCTTAGTTAAAACAAAACTCAAAAGAAGAAAACAAAGCTTTACTTGGCTTTAAAAATATATAGGAATTGATTATTATAATTAAACAGAGTACATTAGTCTCATAGTGTGTAGTACTGAAGTACATTCCATAGTTTCTGAGACATGCAATTTGAAGTTCTGGACATAAAACTCAGGAAAAAAATGAATAATATAGCGTGGTTGAACTTGAAAATACAATGTTCTTTTCTGTTTTGTTTTGTTTTTCTGTTTAATGATATTGTGTAATACAAAATCAAGCAACAACTTTCCAGGTATATTATTTTTATCTAATTCTTAATAACCAACCCATGGCAAGGAGAATAAGTAGCACAGAAGAGTTTACCTAAATAATAAGATCGTTATTCAGCCCAGCCCTTTAAATGGATATCCACAAAAGGAAGTTTCTGGAAAAAATGGTATGACTCAGCAAACAACAAAAAGCTAGCTTATCAATTCTAAGATAGAAGAACAAAGCTGGAGGCATCACACTTCCTGATTTCAGAGTTTACTACAAAGCTATTCTAATCAAAATAGCAATGATACTGGATTAAAAACAGACAACAGAGACATATGAACCAGAACTGAGAGCCCAGGAATAAACCTACACAAATACAGTCAACAAATATTTGACGAAAGAGCTAAGAATACTCAACAGGGAAAGGAAAGCATCTTCGATAGTGTTGTGAAAACAGGATATACACATGAGAAAGGAAAAAACTTCTGCCAACAAAGGGAATAATCAGCAAAATGAAAAGGCTCCTTATGTACAGTAGTCCTTTTTCTTCTGCATGTATCTTATCTCCATTCCCCTTTGCAAATTCAGACCTTTACTCCCTCCCCTTTTATGTTTTTGTTATTCCTGTTTATGCTGTTGAGTTCATTTCCGAGTTGTAGTAGCTAATGATTTGCTCTCTCTCTCTCTCTCTCTCTCTCTCTCTCTCTCTCTCTCTCTCTCTCTCTCTCTTTTTCTGAAAAGGCAATCTACAGAATGGAAGAAAATATTTTCAAATCTTCTATTTGATAAGGCATTCGTATCCAAAATACATTAAAAATTATATAACTCAATAGCAAAAAGCAAAATAAAACAAATGATTTTTCAAAAAATGGGCAAAGGACTTAAATGGACATTTTTGTAAAAAAGACATAGAAATGGCCAACAGGTGCATGAAAAGATATTCAACATTACTAATCATCAGGGATGTGCAAATCTAAGCCACAATGAAATATCATCTCATACTTGTCAGAATGGATATCGTTAAAGAAACAAGAGATAGCAAATGCTAGCAAGAATGTGGAGAAAAGGAACCCTGGTGTACTGTTGGTGAGAATATAAACTGGTAAAGTCATTATGGAATACAGTATGGCGGTCTCTAAAATATTAAAAGTGCAACTACCATGTAATCCAACTATAGATATAGGTATAATCTGAAGTATATGAAATCACTCTCTGGAGGAGATGTCTGCATCCCTATGTTCATTGCAGCATTATTTACAAAAGTCAAGACATGGGAAAGGTTTAAGTGTCCATTCATGGATGAATAGATAAAGAAAATATGGGAGATTATAGAGAGGGTGCCAAAAACTATATACACATTTTAAGATAACATCTCTTAAAAAATATATACAAGTGGACACTTTGGTCAATGTTGCTCAAGCAGTAGTTCACCGTAATCAGAAGTGTCTGGAAACTGATGGTAACCACTTCGAGCACCTCTTATAATTGCAGAAGTCAAACATGACTTGTATTTATCTTTTGTTATCGGTATATATTATTCAATTTTAATATAGTTTTCCTTTCTTAAAATGTGTATACATGTTTTGGCACCCTCTGTATATATACAATGGAAGATGGAATATTATTCGGCCATAAACAAAGAAGGAAAGCATGGCCTTTGCGACAATATGGATGGACCCTGAGGGCATTATATTAAGTGAAATAAGTCAGAGAAACACAAATAGTTTGTTCTCACTTATACGTCTAATCTAAGAAAGCTGAACTTACAGAGGCAGAGAGCAGAATGGTAGTTGCCAAAGGCTAGGAGATGGGGGATATAGGGAGAAAGTGGTAAAAAAGTGCAGACTTCCAGATAAAAGATGGTTAAGTTCTGGGGACCTAGTGTACATCATCGTGACTATAATTAACAATGCTCTATCAGATACTTTAAAGTTTTAAGAGAGTAGATCTTAAGTGTTATCACCAAATACACAAAGAAAGGATAAGTGAGTGGATGGAAGTGTTAAATAACATTATTGTGGTATCTATTTTTCAATACAAACATGTATCAGATTATCACATTCCACACCTTAAAATTAAATGTTATATGTCAATAATATCTCAATAATGCTGGAAAAATATCAAGCTTATTTTGCAATATATTAATTTAATAAAAAATATGAAATCACATGATTAAAATGTGAAGAACATATAGTGAGCAAACACAATCTACTTAGTAAATATTTAGTCAATTCATTTTGATCTCCTTAAGGGTAGTAGAGAAAGAATTATTGAGAACACCAGTGATTCTGTGGGGAAACTCATGATAGATCAAAGTGACCAAGGTCTCAAAGGACTGTCATGTTTTATGATGTATACGTTTTATGATATTGAAATGTGAACTTCAGAGCAAGACAAGTTATTAGAAGAATTGATAAAATGGCTACTTGTAATTGCTTAGTAGAAAAAAATGGTATCATAAAACCACTTGGATTTGTCAAAAAATCAATAATAGCTGATTATTTGTTGTTTCTCACTGATAAGACATTTTGTTACAGAATAGAAATATAATTTTTTTAAAGATTTTCTTAAACATAGTATATTATTAAAGGAATATAGAATTGTTCAACTTAGTGACATTGATTAGGAGTAGGTTTAAAGTTAGACTTAAAACAGATAGACTTGAATTAGATGGTAATTATTAAGTATCATATTCTTAAGTAGCCCATTTATCAAATATAAAGAGATACAAATATTATTTTAGGTGAGGATATTTGTGTTTTATTTTCGATCATTTGTAATTTCAGAAATAACCTGAAAGAACAAATGTATACTGGTGTTGATTTTTAGAAGAGCACTTTTAAGCTCATTGTTTGTTCTCTATAAATGTGTAAATGGCTGTACAAATAAATAGATGTTTGAAATTCTGTAAGCAAATATGGAAGCTGACTTGGTGAAGTCATAGATACGGGTTGGAATGAACCTATAGCATATATAATGCAAACAGCCATCCTGATTACATACAAGCAATTTATAGACAGTGCTTTCAAATTGCAATAATCGCCATCACATTTTAGTTTACATTTAGCTACCTGTTTTTGATTTCCTGTCACTAGCTGTCAATTGACAGCTATATATATAGTGATGTCACAAACTGCCTTAGCTCTGCTGGAGTCCTTTAGTTGACACCATGAAAAAGCCACTTAGTGTTTTCCCTGAAGCTCACTGTAAAGACAACCTCAAACCCTCCAGGGCCAACATGCTCAAATTTGAACACTCAACCCAGCTTCAGGCCCACTGAGTGGATGTCAAAACCTCATCAGTCTCACAAATAGTTATTGAAGAGCCAGCTAGGAGAACAAACACTAAAATATTAAACATGCTCTTATTCACTGCTTCTACTGCACTGGTCACTTTTCAGTTCTTGAAGTAACTCCCTTAAAGAACTGGGAATAGCAGTTAAAAATACGTAAGATTTTTATGTATGTAATTATTTGTTTACTTATTTCCTATATCCTCTCACCTAAATATAAGCTCTATAACAGCAGTTATCTTATCTCTTCTGTTTCACATTATATCTACATCTCCTAGAAAGCTGCTCAAGAAATACCTATTGAGTGAATAACAATTATCTCACATGTTCAACTATGGGACTTGGGTCTCTAACATTATATATGAATGGTTTAGAACCAATTTTAAAGAATAATTTTAATAACATCAGATGAAGATGTATGCATTCTGCTGCATTTCCTATTGTTGTTGTTTTTAAGAGGAATTAAATAAATATCCAGTAAATAAAACTTAGAAAGTTTTCATTTATGAAAGATTGGGATACAGATTTAAATCACATTTCCTGCTTTCAAAATTTGTTTGTGGCCAATGTTGGAAATCTGTGCTCAATTCTAATATGTGGGCCACTTTTGCTCTACAAATATATAGTGTTAATATATTTTGTACAATACTTTTTTATAAGACATGACTAAGAAACTATACCAATAGTGCTAGCATTTCCCATTTCATTTATATTTTTATCAATAAAAGAGATAAAAAAATCACCACGTCAAATGGTTAATATTCTGTGACTTCCATTATGATACCTTAATATTTATTTTATTGACCTTGGAAGTCAAACATATATACATTTTATAGATGAAGAGCTATTCATAATTTCAAGTTGGTCAGCATTGCTTTTATGAGTACCTAAAAAGACCTTAAATGCATAATGGAGACGATGCATCAACTGTATAAGACATAGAACGTGTCTTTAACTTTATTCAAAGTAGCAATACAAGTCACCCTTTATGAAGCGTTTTTGTTTTTCTTTATGGCATTTCAAATATAGGGCTTGTTGCGTAATTGGGCTCTTTTCTTCACGAATCATAGATGTACAAAGATAGACAAGACCTCACAGATTGAATAGTGTAATTCTTTTGTTTCACTAATGATGTCAAAGTGCTTTGTCAAGCTTAATATATCTCGTCTAATTTTTTATTTATTATAAATTCCTTGCTGTCTCTTCGCCTCAGAGTAATTCCATGACATCTGCTCCCCCAAATCCATGGCAACTTTTTTCCCCAGTTTCAAAGTATTCTTCTTGGTTACCACATAAAATGGCATTTTTTTCAGGATTGATTTGTTTTGACTTTTCATATTTGAGATTTTGAATACTTCATGTGTCTAGAAATTCTCAGTAGTATTATTTTCTAAATTTGTCTCAATATTTCTTTAAGAACATCTTATTCTCTTTCATGGGCTCCCATTTCTCCTCCTGTGTTCTTAGGAAATGGTCTTTCTCAGGACCCTCACTTGGTGTTCTTTTTTCCACAATTTGCTCTCTTTGAATAACCTCAACGTCATCCATGTTGAGCTTCAAAGAAGTTTCTTATCATCTTATAACCTATTTTCAAATAAATAATACTCTTCCCATGGCTTCAAATGCCATCTACATTTTAATTAACCAACTTCTAGATTCATAGGTCCAACTGCTATGTAGTTGGCATCTGCAATTGCAGGTCACGCAGTTGTGTTTCAAACTCAATAGATTGAGAACTGACTCAATATTGTTTCACAAAAACTACCCATCCCTCTTTTTTTTTTTCTTTTCTATCTCGAAAAACATGGAATCAACATCCACTAGATTGTTTAAATCAGACAATAGGAAAATATTTCAGATTTGTTTCTAAAAACTCTTTCTGCCCTATTAAATATATCTTCATTATGTCCCCCATTTTCCATGTCCACCCTCACTGTTTGTTTTGTTATCTGAAAACGATTTTTAAAAATCCAAACTTTCACAATCTCTCAAATTGTTCAACACCCTATTTGCGACACTGCTCCCAGAGTACTTTTTGTAATATCTAAATTTGGTTGTGTAGTAGTCTTGCTTAAAATAGCCTCCCAGATATAGTCTAAACTCCTTAAAAGATCCTACAAGAGTCTCCGTGATCAGCTCATCACCCACCACACTCCTTCAGCAACTTCTACCTGAGGGATGATGCAGCATGTGCAGGTTTACGAATATATAGAACTCATTACCATCTCCATGCATTTCGGCTGCATTCTGGCTCTCTGGAATGATCATTTCTCCTCAAAAATTTTACCAAGACTCCATCCTATTGTATAGCTCATTCTTTTAGTTCAGTTGTCATATCATTGATGGATTCATTATTCCCTGTCCTTGTCCTCAGACAAGGATTAGTTAGTTATCCCCTCATCTGAAGTGTCCTCCACCCTTGCAAATGAGTATCATGCCTTAGATTACCTTAACACCACATTGTGTTGTAGTGGTTTCTGATACGTCATAATTTCCCACTAGCCTTACTATTAGGCATCTTTCGTCTCTAAATTTACTGTCCTTGGCACATGCTAAGCAGGAGGCAATAAGAATCTATTGAATGAATTAATGGTCTTAATGGACAGTGTCCCTTACTATTATCCAAATCACTTAATAGTCATAAGTCATTAGTTTTTCCAGTTTTCTAAAATATAATTTTTGGAAAATTGTCTCTAAAACCATATATATATATATATATATATATATACACATATATATATACTTCTTTATTTTTAATAATGATATAATATACATATACTATTACATGATGCATTGATATGCTATTTATAAGTATACATATTATGAGTACAATAGAAATTACTTAATGACGTTACTTTAAGAAATATTCCAAAACAGCTCTTAGGTTTTAAAACTGAAATCTTGTGGAAATATAGAATAAAATACTAGATTGATTTTCAATATATAAGAAAGAAATTTAACTATATTTGATTGTTTTAATCTCAAATATAATGTAACTTTTTGAACTGGGAATTAAAATAAACATAAAATGATAGCATTTAAAAATGTTTTTATATGATTCAAATGTACTTCCTAACAGAATAGAAGGTAACCTTGGAAATTTGAAGCTTTCCATTTTCCTTCCAAATTCTGTATTATCTCCTTCCCAAAATGACACTAAAGAATGCATTTAGGTGGTGAAAAATGTCAATTTAAAAAGCAGGCAGATGGTGCTTGCTTGTCTTATGAGATACACAATATGAGATATGTTTCAAAGGGGAAAATTGAATGTAAATGCCCAAACAAAAATTTACAATATTTCCAAAGACAAAAAGCCTAAATGTTTCTTAATTCTAAGTTATGAAAGTCTCATTTCAACTTCTGGAGAACATGTAAGAATTGTGATTTTCAAGGGTGTAATACTAAGCATCATAGCAATGTATTGCTGATAGGGACTCATATGTCATCCTATACCACCTTTTCCCTCAGAATAGCAATGCAGCATCCTAGGGGCAGAGAGATGAAATGCTGATTCATTGAGTGATTGATTGATTTCCTTTTTTCTACAAGATTTTTGATAGTCTTTAATATTCTGAATTTTTTGATTCATGGTGGAGATTTAGAATGACTATATACCAAACATTTTATCAAGGGACATTTCTCATTTAATTTTATGTTTTTATAACGGACAAGAGATTATTGAGTTTGATACTACTAATACCAATGCCTCCATTTTGTAGTCAGAGAATTTCAAGACCTTCTCTAGGCCACAAAACAAATGAACAGAGAAGCTAGGATTCTCTTCACACATAATCAGATGCTCTGCCCACTCAAAATGTATGCCTGCAAACACAATTTCACTTTTAATTAAAATCTTTCAGCAGAGTATGGTAAATTTCATCAAGTTAAATATTATAATCAAAAACAATAAACACTCAAAATTTTAAAAATCCAATTATAGATGTCTTTACTATTAATTCTTCCACTTAATAACTTGTAAAGTGTATCATAACAGGCAACAGAATCTCTGGAATTAGTTGACAGCATGTTCATTTGTTTTCAAAGTACACATCAAAAAATACACTACGTGTTCCAGACGGTCAAAAAAAAAAAGTGTGTTTGAAAACAGTTGGTGATTGTTTTCCATTCTATAATCAAAGGGTTTAAGCAAAAATTCTGCTTGTACAACATTACATATTTTTACCTAAATTAAATCACTATGTAAATATATCAGACAAAAAGTCCACAGATGTCTTTCTTTAATCAGTTATACTTATGTATATATTTTTGAGAACCAAAACAATAAGGTAATTCTGTAATTCTACTGGATGTTTGCTCCTTAATCTTTATTCATCACAGAAATTCTTATTCTAACCTGTCACTATTATAAACTTAATTATTGCTCTTTCCTTGTGAACAAAATTGCAAAATGTGCTTGTTCCTTGTCATTGATGCATACACTCATTTAAGGAAAAGTGGCAGGATGTATCTGAGATTTTGGCTCTGTGGTTTGAAGATACTTGGCGTACACTGTGTAAAGTGAGGCGGCAAAATGTGAATCCAAAACTATATCCATTCTGTTCATTTACTTTACCGTTTAAAAAGCACAGATGTTAACTATATAACAACAAGGTGTTTTTATTGTAATCACCTGCTGTTAGGGTCCCTCCTGGCACAGTAGCCAAAATGATTCTTGTTTCCTTCTCATTTACAAGGTGTTTATTATTTGATGGCTCAAAACAAAACTGGAATTTTTTTTCTTCATAAGAAAAGCTTAAAACAAGATAATTTTGAAGAACAATCAGTATAAAATTTTACTGCATTCTATCATAGTTAATTGTATACATTCATCATAATGTGATTTGTGTTGATTTTCAGCTTTAAAATCTAGTTCTCTTTTGGTTTATGTTTTGATTTGCTGTTGTTGAGGCAGAATTCCTTCTATTCACAGACAATTCTAGGGGAAAAAATGACTTGGTTCTTTTTTTCTTTTAGCTCTCACTCACAAAATGGAAACTATTAGTATTTTACTATGTTTGCTGACTAATTAAAATTGATATTTTAAAGAGCTTTTGCTCTTAACTATAAGAACATATATAAAAATATACACTCATGAGCAAGTATTTTTATGTAATGTATGTTACATAACACATATATAATATATGCATAACACACGCCATATATTATAAATATTTTTTCATGAATGTACTAGCCAGAAGTTTTATCATCAGAGAAATAATGAATCTAAAACGCACACAGACTGTTCCTGGAGGTAGAGTGCATTTGCCTCCTCCCTCTCATCATCTCTAATGTGACTAAAGCTTTTTGAATTCTTTGTTTGGTTCTTTCCTCTTTGGTGTTTGTTTCTCAAGTGTCCTAAATTTACCACCCTTGACACCTACAAAGTGCAGAGTTGTTACAGTTCATTCTTCTCATAACTTCGCTCTTCACTTGAAACCTGGTGGAGGATACAGCTTTCTATTTTGGTTCTACTACCACAGCCTTTGACATAAAGTTGATTTTATTAGAATCGGCTCCTGTGCATAGCTAGGCCAAATCAAAACATTTGCCTCTAGTCCCTGTTGATCTTGCTTTCAGTTTGTGTGAGTATCACATTTATAAAACACTGTAAAGACTAAAAAACGTCTTGCACTAATTATATAGAATAAATACTGTAACTGCCAAGATAAACTTAGATAGCATATACACATTAATTCAACTATTCATAGAAATGTATTGAACATCTATTATTTCCTATGTATAACTAAACTTTGGCCTAGAAAGATTAATGATATGTGACTCTACCGCAGAGAAAGTACAATCTACTGGAAGAAATTACACATTCTAAATTTATCAAATGCATTTTCTAAAAAAGTCAATGCCTTTTTAATAGTTAAAAAAAAAAACCACCTCCTAAATAAAACATCATTTTTAAAAAATAAGAATCTTAATATGGTCAACATGAACGTATCAAATCTTCTTCATCTACCTCTTTATTGTCTTTAATTAAATCTGTTTTTAATCAAATACCATTATTCTAATAGTTACAAATACATACATTTTCTATTTGTAAAGCCTTTGATTTTTTTTTGTAAATCACCCTTTGAATTTTAATAATTAAGAATCTTTGAAATATTACTGTATTAATTAAAGAATGCAAGGGTGTTATAACAAATAAAAACATTGTGATAGCTCAAATATAACAGACATTTTGTGCTCATATAAAAATGAAAACGTGTTTTTGAAGAGCTGGTAGTTCTCCAAATGGGGTTTCAGGGACTCCGGTTTCTTCTATCTTATGGCTTCATGATCTTCAGTGCAGGACTTTCAAGTCCCCTATGTTTATTTGCATCAGGTCCATGAAGTAAATGAGCATTGGGGATCACTTATAGGAGGCTCTTATGCTGTGAGCCTAGAATTACAACATTGCACTCCTGTTCATTTTCCATGGCCTAAATCTCTGTCACTTGACCACACCCCACTACAGGAAACATTGAAAAATGTACACCCCTGTGAATCGGGCAAAAAAGACATGGGTTTGATAAACAGCTATTTATATATGTCTCAATCTATTTTTCAATCAAAATTAGTGTTTGTGTGTGTGTGGATGCGTGGGCATGCATGAATATGTAGTATTAGTATGCCTGTAGATTGGAATTAATCCTTAAAGTATATCTATTTTAATCCTGAGAACGAATCACAAGAAGTTCTTAATTGTGATTTTGAAATCTTTTCTTTTTTCCTTCTATCATTGTTTCCATTAGTGTTCTGCCTTGAGTAGAGAGGGAAAATAGCACTTCTTGTAACTTTGTCTTTCAGTAATGCTTTCTAAACTTATTTGTGAGTTAGAAATTATTTCTATCAATTAATATTACTTGAAACAGTAGGTAAAGTAAAAGGAAAATTCTGGTAAATATCTGTACATAGTTTTCTCCTGTGTATTATTGAGAACCCGTTAGGAAAGCACCAGACGATATTATTTTGCCCTTTAAAAGCATCCCATCACAGAGTAAAAGATTAAAGATTCCAGCACTTTACTGGAACTAAAAAGTCTTCAATGTGTTTTTAGAGAAAATTGCTGTAAGATAGCACTTAAATAACTCTTTACTTTTTTCCATTATATTATGACAAAAAATCTAAAATACCATTTTTGATGTAGACATATTTTAAAAAATGATTGACTCAGAAGACATAAACTGAATTTTCCTCTAGATTACTACTATTGAAGATTATGATTTAATCATACATTTCTCATGTCAACTTTATTAGAATATGCTATTTATACTTAAATATTAAGAACGATTGCCATAGTATAAATGTATTTCTAAGTGATTGATCAAAACTCTTTTTAGATTTTCCTTTCCACTCCAAAATTTCCTTCCATCTGATGCAATGGCTTGAAAACAAGTTACACCATATCTGATTGATGTTTTGCTAAAAAATGTCTCTCTGTGTATATATCAGAATGCAAAATACTATTTACTGCATTTTGGAATGTTTGAAATCCACATAGAGAGACAGGTAGACTGATGAAAACTGGAAACTAAAGATTAATTTTTAGAAACTGTAGGCCCTCTTTACTTCATGTTAGTTATACAAAATAAAATTTCAGGGAAGTATCTTCATTACTACTGTATAAAATAAAAGGAACCAACTCAGTGAACAAATTGCCTATTGTTTGCTAAATAAGTTATATGACGTAGAAAGCTATTGCTTGTTTCCAATAGATGTTTTTAGCTCTCCATGAATACTGAAACATGCTAGTCTTTCATTTCTTATAATGAAATATAAAATGTGTTTCACCAAAACATCATCAACTTGGTAATTATTATTAGATAAACACAGTACTTCATATATTAAGATATAGAAAAGAAAGGTTAATAGTCTATTTTATTGCAGTAGCCAAATGATTACATATATGCTATACACATTAACATTTAGAATGGTTAAGTTGTAAAATAATTTTTTTAGCATGTGCATTTCTTTTTACTTTTCGTCACAAAATAAATCTTGTATTAAGCCTTAAGAGTGTGAGGAACAAAGTAATTACTCAAAGTGGTTTCCCAAAATAATAAAATACCAACATTTAAGGAAGTTACAATTTTCTTCGGAAATATATCCAACAAAAATAATAAGTAAACAAAAAAAAAAAGGAAGAAAGAAAAGCACCTATCAGTAGATAAAAAACTCATACATTGAAGGTAATGGTTGTAATTAGCGAACAGAGGTTCTTCAGTTTGGGAGTAGCTCCCATGAGCTCAAAATACAATAAAATTGTAGAAGGCCCTCAAAGGAAAAGGAATTATTCCATGACTACTAATGTGTTACTCTAAGGTCAACAATGCAAACTAAGATCCAATTATTTGAGATACTTGAAATAACTTAAAAATACTTGTGATCCTAGACCCTTTCATCTGAAAGTAAACAGACGCGCTTGCGCACGTTCACACACACACACACACACACACACACACACACACATACAGTACTCAATTTTTAATTTTCAGATGTGGTCATCAACATTTGTATTTCTATAAAACTTGAAAATTGTGCTGTACAAATAGTATTAAACACTTAAAAAAATAAAACTGCTAACGAGTGTTGAGGACAGTTTGCAAAAATGAGACTACAAATCTTCCTGTTTAGAAATCTCAATCAGTTGCCTCATTTTGTCCTTGGAGAGCGATGTTCATGCTCCATTCCAGGCCATTGTTAAATGGCCACCACTCCATATGTATTGGTTTATGATGGCCTCCCCTTGCTGCCAAGTGGCTTTGTTACGCTTTATTTTCCCCCTCAATGCCTCCTTTTTAAAAATTATTTTTCACATAGCAGTACTTTTGCATAATTTATTTTTATCTCACCTCTAATTATTGGGCAGGCTTTTTATTAATTCTGAAGAACTATTAATTTTTTTCCTGTAGTTTACAACACGCTATAATGTTTGTGTTTCCACCAGTGTTGACAGCATTTTGAAGAACAGCTCAAGAAGTACCCTCTTAAATTAGTTTATGAACTCTGAATTTGTTCCTGCCTTTCAATTTAGTTTTTCACATTTTTTTCCAACTTCAACTTTGGCCCTGAATATATTGTGTCTTCTTTGTTATGATCTCTGTCTTTGATCTAATTATTTACTTATTCTGTATATCTGGCTATTGAACTCTTGGTTAAGACAATGATCTGCCCTTATTTTGCTCTGATCTCTCCACTGATGAGACATCATTATAATTTTGGCCTGTCTCCTTATGTGATTACCTAGATTTGGATATCAACATAGTTATAGCATCATTCTAAGTTAGTCTTTAAAATTAAGCATCACTCTGTGTGTGTGTGTTTGACAGCAGCTTCTATTGCATATTCAATTTGATGAATCCTGCCCTGAGGGCTCCAAACAGTGACACCATTATACTGATTTCGAAACATGGTTCCTTCATGGGCCTAGCTGCAGACTCTCACAAAGCTACGGATCGAGTCTGCCTGTCCTTTTATTCTTTCTTTACTGACTGCCTTGATCAGTTTACCTGTAGATTGATCTTTTTCATTTTAGCAGGTACATGGATTTCTGTTTCCTTGGGTGTAAATATTGTTATCTTCTACTTTCAGCTTCCCCTAGGAACTGGCTAATTAGATTTATATTCATTTGCTCACTTTTAAGATAATCCTATTAGCTTTGTTTTTGTTTTTCTGTTTTTCTTTTTGTTTTTGTTTTTTGTTTTGTTTTATTTTGTTTTGTTTGTTTTTCCAGAAAATGACAGTCCACTCTTCCTAGAAAGTGTTTCCTCTTTTGTTACAACTCTAGCTGGGTTGTGTGTGCTGTTTGTTCAGGTCTCATGGTA
Source organism: Rhinolophus ferrumequinum (assembly GCF_004115265.2). Taxonomy (NCBI): domain Eukaryota; kingdom Metazoa; phylum Chordata; class Mammalia; order Chiroptera; family Rhinolophidae; genus Rhinolophus; species Rhinolophus ferrumequinum. The sequence goes on from NC_046301.1 coordinate 38,087,761, forward strand.
TAGGAGGCACCAGCTAGTTAGTTATAAAAATATATATATATTTTATAATATATAAAAAAATATATAAAATAAAATATAAATATAAAAATATATATTTATCATGCATACAGCTATTTTCTGAAGAAAATTTATGAAATGTTTTATCCATGTTGTCTTTGCTAAAAAGTACACCTAAATTGAAATGGGCCAAAGAGTTAAACCGATTTTAGAGTTTGTGCTGTAGACTTAGCTCTAAAACATAGACATGCCCAGTTTAACCCAGCTTTATGTCCCACCTTTTTATAAAGTGTCTCATAGTTTAGGCAGTTGTCTATTGTCCTTTAGGCATGCTGAGCTTAATTTTTACCTCCATTTAGTCTGTCAAGCAGGAATGTTGCCTCCTGCATCTAGCTTTTTAAATCTTTTCTATTGTTGGGAAGTTAGATCCTGGTGATCTAACAACTAATTCCTGCACATCTTTCATCGTCAGTATATAGGAGTATATGGTGAAGTAACCTTGAGATTCTTCTTTTAGAATTAAGTCTTAGAGAGTTGCAACAATCCCTTGACAAGATTTGGTTATAACTTGAGGAAGAAACAAAAGAGGGATTAGTCAGCTATGGAGACAATGAAAAGGAGAGTCGTAATAGGCTCTTGGCATAATGTTATAATTATGTAATATATGATGTCAAATAAAACCGAGTGGAGTTATTCTTTTAAACAAACCTTTCCTTAATACTGAGAAGGTTTATGTATAACCTGCACAATAAACATAAAGCAGCGTGCATATTTCAGCCTTGAAACTATCTTAAACCACACAAGGTTTATTTGGTGTGTCAATGAATTGGAAATTAAATTCTTTTTGAAATATGTTTTTAGCAATTTAGGCCCTGAACTCTTCATTCAGATAAATCAGATGTAATTAAAATTTTTAGAATTATAAAAACATTTATGGGATTGTGACATTTCAAAGTCTTAATCAGAAATGAATGGTATCAGTTAATGCCTATTGATTACTCTTTCGAAAACGTGAAAAGTTTTATATAATGTTTGAAAATTATGATTACCTTGCTTTTGGGGATTTTTTTTAAAAAAAAAAGGATAATGCTACAATAAGGATTTATTTATACATACAATATGTGTGTACTTATACATACAATATAGCATAACCAAGAAGCAAATTGAATGCTTGTAGGCACCTTCATGATTTGGAGACTGCCTATATTACATTTTAAAACAAATGTACTTTGTAGTTAGTTATATTCTCTTTCTGATTCTGGCAATGCAGTCACACATCCTAAAATATCCTAACATGAGGATATGGATATATCTGGGCTACTTCAAGTGGCCAGAAGTTACAGTGGATTATTTCATACCTTTTGATCTCCCACTGTCTATGAAATTATATTATATCTTGGCCTACACTTAAGAATTGACTGAATATGCATATGTTGTTTTCAAGGCCTAACTTAGTTAATAAGTTTTGTCCTAAAATGCAGGCCACTTTCAACTTTAGCTTTTTATGACTCTTGATATATTTGGAATTACTACATTGTATCTTAACACTGATGGTACTTAAAAACAGTCTTCTCAAAATTTCTGATTTTTAAGAAATGGCTTATATGCTTGAAAGAAGATTATTTTTCATTAATATTTGGTATTCTTTAAAAATGTTTTTTAAGAAATTAATATTTTGTGCTTCATTATATAAACTGATTTCGGTAAAGCTTATATCAAGCATGAATGATCCGTTACCTTCAAATAAATACTGTTTTATAGAGTAGCATATCCATATATGTCCTGTGTGTGTGTGTATATATATATATAATATATATATATAGTATATGTGATCGTTACCCAGAAACATTCTATTTATTAGATTCCCCCATTCTCCAGTAGATTTTAATAAGTGAATTCTTATTGCTTTAGAGGATAAAGACAAATGTCTGTTAAAGAGGAATTTCACTAGACAGTGAGTATACACACTTAGGCTGAAAGCGAAGTAACACCACTGAGAGAAGGTTAGAGTGTCAGCTGAAAGCTACCAGACCAAAGAAGCCATAGGATTGAGGGGAAGGGGAGGTAACGTGCACTGCAGTGGTCAAGGAAGGCATTATGGCTTGAACTTAGATTGAAAAGGTGGCTAGGATGTACGTGCAAAGTTACAGGTAAAGAGAATAGGAACTTTCCCAATGAAGAGGCCAAGTTTGTTGCATGACAGTTATTTCCAGTGTTGGTTACATAGTGAGGGCTCAGGGAATGTTTGTTTGTTCTTTCATTTATCATGCATACACCTAATGTCAATTCTAAAGTGGACACTTTTGTCACCTTTTAACATTTCTGAAAAGTTGGGACTAATAATTGATGGCATTTTACAGTTATTTAGAAGTGCTTTTATCGTTGTGATATATAAAATCAGTGTCTTAGATTTCATGAAATACGGTCTCAGTTAACATAAAACAATATGGTAGGGTTCATCACTGAAGGTTTTTCGTACTGAGATGGCTTATAATTTTATTTTACTTTCATATTAATGTAGTCAACTTTTGAAGGTGTTCTTAGGAACTTTGTTTCTGTGACAGTAATTTTAGAGAAAAACAGCATGAGAACATTGCTTTTATTAAAAAAGATAAAGATAGTTCATTTTTTAGGTGAAAATATTTAATCGGCTAGTCTGAATCTAAGTTTGGTGTCATATACAATAGGGTAATTAATGAGGGCAAGTAATACTTATTGGTGATAGCTAAAGAAATAGCTGAGTTCCATGAACTTTATAATAGTACTTTTCCTGGAAAAGTTGATGAATTAGACTAAATGTTATGTGTTGTTAACACATAACATTTGGATGGCCCTAATTCATTCTTTTTTCCAGTATGTATGTTTTATCAGCTATAGGGGAAAAAAAAGTTTTCCAGTTATGGCTCTCAGTACTACAGGGATTGGACCTTACTTGTCAACCATACCTGAAAAATGAAATCTCACAGATAATTGGCTGCCATATGACCTCTTAGGTAATATGAGAAAAGTGGTCAGATGATAATTTCATTCCACTTTCCTTACTTTTAAAAATTGTCCCCAAACTAGCACCAAAAAGGATTAGTTGCCATTAGGAATGTTTGATTTCTTCCCCACCAACCTCTGCTGCTCTTTTTGTACATTTGTGAGTGAAAACCCAAATCAAGGTTCTTTAGATAATTTTGCCTCAGAAGATCATCAGGTTGCTGACTTTTTTTCCCTTGCTCTATAATAAGCCTTTAAGAGCTAGGAAGGTCAAGGCCATTGTAAAATATGAATGTCATCTTCTGAGAACGCCATTTTTGACCCATTAGCTCCTTTAATTTTTGTGCTGGAATTCTTAGACACCCAGTTTTTGATGGGATATCTACACTTTAATTTTTAATAGGTTGGATTTTTGTTACGTGCTGCTGCTTGTTTGAATATTTTGCTTAACTAAGGAACATGTAGGCTACACAGATGTTTGAGAATGAGAATATAATAATATTCTTATAATACAGACAATATTGCTCTTTCATGGATATTTCAGAAGTGTCCTTAGCATCTTGCATTTCTTTAATACCATAGTTATGAGTATCTATTATTAGTTTTGTCTATTTGTCTGGTTTGTCTATTTGTCTATTTGTCTATTTGTCTATTAGAGTCTGGTATGTAATTTATTTTTGCACTGTCTTTTTGATTACATACAGTTAATTTTTTAATTGCATTGTTAGCCATTTCAGAATTTTTGCTTGGTTTCCTCACTATTTATAGATAAGAAAACATACCCAGAAAAAAAAGTGACCTGCCTGGTGGTGTAAGTGTGGAGGAGCAGATTCAGAACTAATAGCAGGTAGATTCCAGTCTTCTATATTTTTAGTATTTGCGGGCATGTGCATAATAACATTAGAATTTGATCTTTTGAACTTCCTGATTATTTGGTTTCTAAATAATAATTTTATTTATTTTGTATATTGTCATGTGAAGCATGACTGTATAATCTAAAGTAAGCTTTCTTAAATCATATTTGCTTGGGCCATATTAATAAAGCCTCTTTGACTTGGAACTGTAACGCTCCAGGGAAACGATGATTCAGTTGCTTTAGTATGTGAATTCTAGTAGTTCATTTGCCAAATGCTGTGCTGTGATGTGTCTGAGGATTTTTATTTGTATGTGGCCTTTTTTGCTGATGATGTGAATGCAACATTTCTCTTCCTTTACTTGCCTACTCTTTGTTATTACATATAGAAGTATTGAATAAACATGTCCAGAAAAATTATTTTTATTCTTGATATTTGAGTCTGTGAAGGTAATATTAATTTTATTTAAATGATAGTATAGATATTTATCTCTAGTTGCAGATACTGTACATCTAAAACAGATATTTGGTTTCATTTTAATTGGGGGAAATAACAATTATGAAAATGAAGATTTGTCACAAATCTTTGTTTCCCAAGTGGAATATTTGTGTTAGCAATAAGAATTCTAAGTCATATGGTGCCTGCTGGTAAAATGTCGTCTTAAAATTTTACCTGTATTAATGGCCAAAAATAGATAAGTGCTACTAATACCTGGTATATGTTTTGTAATGGAGGGCTCTTCAGATGTATGAGAACGTAAAGCGGTGTAGTCCACGAGGTCTTCCTCCAATGATGGAAATCTTTTATAGCCATGTTATCTTAATATGTTTTTAAGTTTTGGAGCTTCAACTGTTGTCTTAAACCACTGAGCACTTGCAGTGTGGCTAGTGTTACTGAAGACTGCATTTTAAATTTTGTTTAATTTTAATTAATTACATTTAAATAAGCACATATAGTTAGTGTCTAGTATTGGATAAGCAGAATAAAATGAGTTTTCCACCCACTTGCCCATCTTTCCATGAGGGTTGTAGGGTAATCCAGGCTCACACTTGAATCTTTCTAACCTGCAGATAAATAAGTAGCCTTCTTCTATTATTTTCAGTGCACTTGGTTTTTGCTT